>NC_141707.1:7293796-9693796 GCF_971803275.1 Cyanistes caeruleus | reverse complement strand
AGGATATTATACTCTCTCTAAATGCCTGGTGTTTGGTAAATGGGCACAGCCTCTGAAGGCGACACATCACACAAGGAGGTCAGCTCCAGTTCACCTTGATGCTCTTTGCTCTGAGAAACTCTGCAATCCTTTAGCCTTCAGTGAGTCTTAGGGGACTGACCTAGAGCAAACCTTTTGTTTGGTGCAGCTTTGAGTGCTGTGTGCAGTTTTGGGTACCACGACATAACAGAGATACACTGAGATTTTCCAAAGGAGGCTGAGAAGGCTGGTGAGGAGTCCAGAGGGGAAGCCTTTTGAGAGCTCTTGGCTTTTTCAGCCTAGAGAAGATGAGGCTGAGGGGAAATTTTGTTGTTTGCAGCTTTCCCAGGACAGGAAGCAGAGGGGCAGGTACTGATCTCTGCTCTGCTGTGACCAGCAGCAGCAGCAGAGGGAACGGCTGGAGCTGTGCCAGGGGAGGTTTAGGTTGGATGTTAGGAGAAGGTTCTCCCCATCAGAGGGTGGCTGGGCACTGCCCAAGCTCCCCAGGGAATGGGCACGGCCCCAAGTCTGTCAGAGCTCAAGGACTGTTTGGACAATGCTCTCAAACACAGGGTGGGATTGTTGGGGTGTCTGTGCAGGGCCAGGAGCTGGACTGGATGATCCTTGTGGGTCCCTCCCAGCTCAGGAGATTCTATGGTTCATGTTCTTTACAACACATTGTGTATCCCAAGAAGTAGAGCAACCTGACAGTTTTGAAATTTACTTGGTCTTGTTTCACAGTTTTGGGCTTTGTAAAGTGAATAAACCCCACTGAAGATGGGCCAGTTTGCAGATTCTGCACAGGCTGACTCGATCTTCTCGAGTGTGGCCCGGCTAGCTCAGTGATGAGGTTTCTCTCCACTCAAGTTTTGAACCAGCATATGTTTGTGAGATTCACTGATTTTCTTCAAGAATTCAAGCCTATAGAGCGAGTAAAGAAATCAGGGGGGGACTCTCTCTCTGGTTTGCATTCCACAGTTTATTTCTGTGAAGGGGAATCCAATGGACGAGAGACCAAGGATTTGGGATCTGGGGGGGTCTCTTTTAACAGGGTTTCTCGGAGGGAGGGAACATCAGAGAAAGAACCAATTATTTTTCTCAGTTAGTACATCTTACAAACTTTCTACAAATCAAGGTTTCACACACTAAGATAAGAAATAACAGACACCAATTTCTTCAAATGCCCACAAAGGTGTAGGAGTATTCTCCACAGAGGGGCAGAGGAGGAGAGAGGGGGGCCTGGTTTCCTGGCAGCACAGGGGGGAATGAAAGGGAAGGGAAGGTGAGCATGCCCTCACAGCTTCCATAGCTCAGAGGCATTCTGGGACAGGAAAAACAGAGTTACAAACTTCCGTGTTGGAAAGAAGGGTCTCTCTTCTCCCAACCCCGTGCTTTCCTGGGCTAAAGAAACTTCAAGCAGCTGGAAATGCCAGCGGGGTCCTCTCTTTACTCTATCCGGCCTCTCGCCGTGGGGCTGAGGAGAGAAACCTCAGTAACCATGGGAACTTGACGCCAGGTAAACAATTAGGAGAAAGAGAAGCTGAGGGGGAAATCGCAACTGAAAGATGGGAAAAGATACATTTCAGGCTATCAACTACAACAACAGGCAATTTAAGACAAACCCTTGATGAGGCTGTTGTGTTCTGCTCCCACCAAACACCCCTTGTCCAGTTTGCTGTCAGAGCAGAGCTGTAATGCCCTTTATCTGGGTCTGATGCTCTCATCCCTCTGTGTGTTCTGGTCTGTCCTAGGAATCTACATGATCTTTGTGAGTTTGACCCTGCTGGGATTCTACACAAAACGAGGTTCCTGTCTCCTGAGGTGCCCTAAAGCTGAGGTCTGCCTTTCATCTGGTAGTGAGAAACTGCTTCTCAAGGACAGCAAAGCAGACTTTGTTCTGGTCCTTGTCAGACACAGTCTATGTCTGGAGAAGCCTTATTTCAATGCAGTGAGTAATGGAATATTCCGTCATTTTATTGTTTCCTATGTTTGCTTGCATACGGTTTGAACATTGCACAAAGCAAGGGAGTTTGTGTAAACAACCTCTCAGCATCTATCTCTTGGCAGCATCAAGCTCTTACAAATACAGAGTTACTGTAAATCACTGACAGTTTTGAAAACAGAGTGAACAAAGACCATCTCCCATAAAGCTGCACATGCTGAACATCTTTAAAGCTTTTTTTTTTCTCCTTTGGGCAAATAACAAAGTCCCTGCTATCAGCCAGCTCTTTCTCTGCCTCTCTGAAAATTATTCTCTGGAGGAAAATCACATTTTCCATGTGAACGTGTACTTAAAGTAAGTTTAGAAAAGTAAATCAGTGTTTTTTGCTAAGAGATGCCATTACCACTCTGCAAAGGTAGTAGTTATGGTAATTCTTTTACAGTTATTCTGAAAGCAAGGAGAAATAAAACCATGCCTGGTGTAGCATCACAACTGTGACTTGGTTTCATTTGCCCCTGTACAATTCTAGAATATTATTCTAGTGTGTATATATATATAATTATTCTGGTTTATTCTAGATATTTTGACTGACATTACAGCTGATCCAATAGTTACAGATAGTTAATACAAAAATATGCTACTTTGAAAAGGAGTAAATAGAAAAAGTAGTTTTCACATACCCTGGGGAGGTACTGTCAAAGACCTGTATTTTTGCATTTAGTAGGTATTGATTTAAATTATTTTTACTGTATAATAATACTGCTTTCTAGAGTATGCTGAGTTTACTACAGGCTAGTCATAGATAAATAGGATTTTTGATAATACTACTGAGGACAGGAATGATCATTTTCTGAAGTAATTGCTTTATGCATAACTTCTTAGATTTTGATTACTTGTGTATCCTTCTAGTACTCTAGTGACTTTTACTGGCAAAATGAGTGGAACATAACTTCTTCAGACACCAAATTGTTCATGCAACATATGCACCAAGTGTGTTTTTTCAAGCAGTTTTTTTGGATGGCACGTGTACAGCATGGTGTTTGTGATGAATTTTATTTTCTGTTTTATTTTGATCAAAGTAGGATGGAAAGCTCACCCATTAAGTGATGCAGTGCCAGATGGTAAGGCACTAAAAGTGAGCCTAATCTGCTGTCTCTAAAGGTGAGTGCTAACAGTTCTGGAAGGCTGGAAACTCATGCAATTGGACATGGGCTTGAAGCGTTTTCCTTTTCGGTCACCGACTCACGGCTGATGCAGCTGAGTAGGATCTGAAGGGAATCACGGTGTTGTGCAAGGCTTCTGTCTGAACCTCACATTGTGCCACTGCTGGACCAGACAACATCATAATCCAGACTTCAGGGATCAGTATCAACATCCCCTGGGCAAGGTTTGGGTCAGCAGTGTGCGCGGTACACCTTTGCTTCTCGAAGGTTCTTCTAACAGGAATGGTTAAATGCTAGGAGCAAAGCAGCTGGAGGCAAAAATCTTCATTAAATAAATTAAAGGAAAGTAAACTGATTAATCTGTAGTCTCAACTACAAATCAAGGTTTCTTCTTCTCCTGAGAATACTTATTTTCCCATGAGATTTTAATGGTTTCCATTTACCTTGAATCCCAGTTAAGCAACTTCATCTACAAAGAGTTGCCCATAAAATATTTGTAAAATAACTAAAAAAAGAGAACCAATTATAGTCATGCTGCAAGCATTTATTGAAAGTTTCCATTCCAGGTGATAGCAGGAACCATTAATCTGGATGCCAGTCCTTTAACTTCACAAAACTCATATCCATGTGTCCTTGACAGAAATCTATATTTAGGATGGCAATTAGGGATTATTAACTCAACTGCTCTACAGCTTTGTATGGAAAATGTAATTTTAATATTAGAAAAACCCTAAACAATTTTCTGCTCGAGATGCTCACACACAAGTCTGTTTCTTCCAGAGTCTGGGGTTCTACAGGAGGTGGAAAGTCCTTCCACTCCTTACAATTCCAGAACTGAGGTCCAGGAAGGTGAATTAGGTTGTGTTTTGGAGGTCTCTTGCTATAGTCAGTGGCCCAAGCAGCTTTGTTTCCTCCTGCTGGTTTTGTGGGTGCACTCTGTGTTTGTGCCAAGTGCCTGTGCTGGGGCACGAGGAGCTGTGTTGGCACAGGGGACAGCAAAAGGCTGCTGTAGGATGCTCTTGTCCTGAGCTCCATGTCCTTGGGTAACCTGGACACAGACAAGATGATCCAGTGAAGTAAAAACAGATGGAGACTTGTCCTGCATGAGCCTCTCTTTATGTTTTGAATCATATTTATTCATGTTCTGCTGCATCAATATCGACAGTCAGAAAAGGTGGCTGGGAGGCTCGTGTCAGAGAGGCATGGGAGCTCATTCAAATGAGAAGGGAACTGTAGTCAAATAGCCAAATGATGTCTATGTAACAGAAAATATCATACTGTATATCAGCATTTGACTCTAAAGGTTCATTTTAATAAAATGGAGTTTGATTTGACAACCTAAAAATGAAAAAATAGATGCTCAGATTGACTGATGGATAATAAGTGACAAAGAAAATGGCTTATTTTCAGATGGATTTGTAAGCATTTGATGAGTTTCCCTTTACTTTTTCATGTTTTCCTTTTGTACAGCATTAGAAGAGTAAATGTAGCAAAATCAGATTCCTAATTCCTAATGTCTGTGGGGACGTGTCCTACTGAAGGACTGCCAGCAGTTTGAATTGCTGTGTGAAAAAAAAAAATTGGATTTTCTAACCTGTAGCAACTAGTGAGCAAAATAAGCACTAACTGGTTTTAAAATCAATCTTTTTAATATCAAAAACTTCACAATTTTCTTAAAAGCAGATAAATAGATGGTTACTCTTTCTCTAGTGAATGAAACTTATTTCTGAGTTCATTTATCACAAGAACAATTTGAGATTTAACTGGAAAGAGACGAGTATGGACTGTTTCCTTCATGATCTAGAACCAAATTCAAAATCCATAGTTTGAAGCACCTTTTCAGAATGCTGTCAGGGAGCAGGACTTGGGACTTAAGATTTTATAGTTTGCTAAGATGAAAGCTGCCCCCCTACTCCTACTCAAGAATTTTTCCAATTCAGTAGCAATGAGGATAAGAAAGATGCTCGTTTTGAAATGTGTTTGCTCTACCTCAGTATAGGATGATACACAGAAACAAATAGATTTTCTTGCTTTTACCTGCTATAAAGGATTCCCATACATTCAGCTGATCTCCATGCAATAGGAAAATAGAGCTTATCCAGAGACCCTAAATTCCTTTTCTGTGGGGGTAAAACAAAAACCCACCATCTCTGGCAGTGGTTTACCTATTTTCTGATTTCTCATGTGAACTTCCAAGTGTTGATTCCTCCCAGCAAAGCTGACAGAAGCCTGGAGCAGTTTGTGCAGCCTTGCCATTGCTCCGAGCGTGTTCCTGCTGCAGTGTGACCCTTCAGTTCTGTTCTCTGCCTTGCTGGCTCCATCTGCCTCCACCTCCCTGCTCTGGAATCACACCTCTGCTTTTGGTTAACCTTCAGTCTGCATCCAAACTGGGAAATGCTCCCAGGAGCATTCACTCTTGTAATTAATTGGGATGAAAGGAACATTTCTGGTAGATATGGCTACAGGGCTATTGAAGTCTGAATGGCCATTTTCCACTTGAGTATTAAAATGTTCTGTTTATATAGATTATATTTACAGACCGCTAAGAACTTGGAATTACTTTGAAAAGTAATTTTTTTGTTGTTGCTGACTTGGAATATTTACAGCTGTTGTAGAGCTATACGTGATTAAATTATTTTTTACAAATTAATACTTGTAAGAAGTTAGGCATGCAGTAAGAATACTGTTATTTCTGCTTTGTGCCAAGCCATGTTTCTTCCTTCAGTCTCTTGCCGCCCATCACACATTTTCATTTTTGTTTTACAAAAGTTTTATAAAAAAAATGTTTCAAAACAAACAGTTATTCCTTGATCTCCTCATCATGATTGCTCTTGCAGAAGAGCCAGGTTATAAGCAGCTGGCTTTACCTGGCTCTTACAGCTTGTTACATCTGCCTTTCTTGACTCAGTGAAATAAGCAGTCTTGCCAAGTGTGCTGCATTCAAGAGAGTAGAAAATGTCTAAGTTTGTGGGAGTTCTGGACTCTGGTATTTCATTAGCAGAACTTTTTCATTCATGAGTTTAACCTTGTAGGAGTGAAATCCTTGAGGATGTTGCTACAAATGCAAGTTTTTTTCTAGAAATTCCTGATATTGAGACAAAGTTTCCCTAAACTCAAATCTAACTGGAATACTTGTTCCATTTGATTTGCCTGCTGCTTAGACCACAACATTTAGAGAATAGTCAGAGCCTCCTTCTGTGTATCACAATGATAAAATAAAAATCCACATGGCTGTAACTTTCGCTGGAGAAGGAATGAATGAGGGAATAAAGGAGGTGAGATCTTAGTGGCAGCAGTGGCAACCTGACACTGGAGAAGTCAAGTAAAAAGAATGTATTCCCAGTCTCAGTCTGGCTCTTCTGAGGGCATTATAAACATTTCATGTGGGTTCTGTTGGTGTTTGGTGTTTTTTCAATATGTGTGTATTTTGCCTCACGTGTTCTTTAATCGTCAGGGTGCTGAAACTTTAGATGATGCTTCAAAAAACAGGCAGAGAGAGAAGCTGATGTGAACCAGAGTGCAACTCTACATTTGTTTGAAGCATCAGTAAAAAATGATAGCAATTGTGGCAACAATGATGGAAAAGGCAGGGTGAAACATTACAAGAACTATTTTATTGCTTTGCTATTTCATTACTCTGGGGAGTAATTAAGTATTCTCTCCTACTTCCTGCCCCCCAGCCCACCATGAATTCTGTGGTAATTTGTGAGATTTTTATTAGCTGGTGGCACGGGGCAGCAGCCCCTGACACCAAGGTATGGTCTGTGCAGGTTGAGACATCCTGCCCCCCTGTAGCAATGTTCTCCTCTTTGTTTTCTCTGCTACAGAGTGGAGCAGAGGGGTTTAAACTTGAGTATTCTCTTCCTGTCCTAAGAACCTAAAGTCAGCTGAGCTTTGAAGGTTTCAGAATTTCCCAGCGCTTTGTAAGTGTTCTAAGACAGATGTCTGAAAGAAAAGTATTGTGATATTCCTGTCAAGGATGTGACAGGAATTTATTTTCTCTGTAAATTTAAGTATTTTAATTTTTCCTCATGTTTCAAGATACCTTCTTCTTTTCAGACTTACCTGAATAAGATGTTGATAAATGAGGAGTTGGACTTATCTAATGATTGTGCTATTATCTGCCTAGAAAATACAATCAGTTTAAAATGATAGTATAATTCACTAGTGAACTACTGCAATTCAGTGAAATAAATCCAATGACTCTTGCTGTCAGAAAATTGGAATGAAGGCAGATTAACATGTGCACCGAGGCTGAAGGTTTTTCAGGGGGAAAAAAACCTTTTCTGCTCCAATTAAATGGGCTTGTCTCGGTAATGTTTCGATGAGGAGAGACAGAACAGAATGCTTTCTGTGCTATTATGAGCTTTAGGGGAAGAAGAGAGTCAAATTGGTCTTACATTTTCTGCTCATTTCATGGAGCTCTGTGTTTGCCAATGAATTGTCTTTCCACAGGAGACATAATACTGCATTCATTTTCCCTTCAAACCTCAAATGCTAAAAAGGAGTCTCGGTTAAAACAAATTTATTTGAATGCATCTATCTAATAGCATTCATCCAACAGAAAACAAGGCCAAATGTCACATGTATTTTACGTGCTGATGTTGTTGGGGCTATGGTGGTTTGAGGACAATAAGCTGGCCAGAGTAGTTTGAAAAGTTATGACTTTCAATATATATAGACTGGCAGCAATGAGTTAATGCTGAAATACCAAATGTGGTGCAGTTTTCAGTACTCTGAGGGTGAACATTCTGCAGGATGACCACTGTGGGTTCCCCAGTCAATTCACTGTTCAAAGTAATGTCAACCCCAAGTGTGTGAGAGCTGTCATCCACTACAGCAATTACAGAACTCATTGGCTCTCAAGGGTCCAGACAAAGTGTCTGTCCACACAGCAGGGAATTAAACATAGAAACAATTACTGCACACTGAATTTGGCAGTGGGATTGGTACTACTTGGTGGTGTTCACACAGTACTACTGTTTCCCTGCTCCTCAAACTTGTTTGGGTTTCACTACAAACACAGAGTCTGTAAATAGGCACCAATAATTAATCATGGAGAGATAAACTGTATAATGGAACAGAAAATTTCTTCAGGCTCTGGTGAATCTTTCCAGACAATTTTCCTTAAATTGCTATATTGAGTTATAAGGGGAAGAGCTTTGTTAGTCCTGCATGGCACTGTCCAAAAAGATGCAGGGAAACAATTTTTAAATGTAACAATTACTACTTTCTTGTCTATTGAAATAGAACTCCCTGTGTGATGGCTCTGTTGGAATAAGGAATTTCTAAAAGCAGATAAAAAAGATAAGCATGAATTGAATTTCGTGGTGAATAAATGATCCCTTTCTATTTTTCAGGTGCACCAAAATTTTGTTGTATGTTAGCATGTTAAGGATTTAGAGACTATAATAGTGTAGATGATACAGGAATGTGAATGGAAAAAGCTACAGTATTATGTGAATAACCTCTATAAATACTGAGTATTTAGTATTTTGTATAATACCCTGAGAAAGTCAGGGGGCACAAAACGTTTCTATTACAACAAGAATTCCCATTGAATGTAATGATGAAAGGTAATAACTCTGTTTTCACCTAATGTTCTTGCAAGAATTTGGAGGGAAGAAATGTTTGAAATTAAACACTTCTTTCAAAAAAAAAAATAAAAAGGAGTTTTAAGAATAGTTTCTGAGAGGTAGATGCAAAACAAGTGTTTTGAAAAGTTAACTGCCTACTCAAATCTTTGCCCTATGTGCTCCTGTGCTAAATAGTACAATCAGTCAAGAAAGGTTTGGAAACCAGCATGTTGAATGGGTGTCAAAACAGTAGAGTGATGTCAAGGACTTAGAAAATACAAATGGAGTCTGAGGCTTTCAATGGCCTGCCTCTTAAACATCCTTTTTCTTTCTTTGTAATCATATTTGGACTGTTTCCTGGGGTCTTTTCTTTCTTGTGGAGAAGTGCCTAAATTCATCCTTTTGTTGCTTCTTGTGGTGGTTCTGGTGGAATCTCCAGCTCACAGTCAGTCAAGGCTGCCCCTGAAAACAAAACCCAAGAGTCCCCAGAAAAAAAAAATTGCCTGTTAAATAAAATGTGGAAAATAGCACTCAAAAAAAGTATGCAGACTGCATTTTTCAAAGAGTATTAGGGAAGCTGAGCTGTTGGGAAAAAGTGACTGTTCCTGTGACATTGGAGCTGCATGGAAAATATGACCTCTGGTGCTCTGAGTAATTGCAGGCAAAGCCTGGGGTCCTTTAGATCTGTAAGGCCTAACATATAATCTGTCTTCATTTATGCTTGGACCAATTTAGGGTATTGCTATGTATAACAAAAAATTTCCAATAAGCAAATATATTCACAGAATAATTATGCTATCAGGTCATTGTGCATAAATTAATTTCTAGTAAGAAACACATTTTGACTAAGTCCCTTGTGTGTGATACAACTGGGATTTTACTGCCACAGTGGGTTATGTTTCCAGCAGCAAATGTGTCAATGGCTGGCAAGATGGGGTCTAAATGGGGATGAATTTTTAAAAATAGATTGAGAGGGGTTTTTGAGGTATCACACACACTGAGCTGCTGATGTATCAAACAGCTTAAAAAGAGCAATGGTGTAATCAGCTCAGCCTCTTTTCCTGTTTCCTTTGATCCAGTCTCACTGGAGTGAGTGGCTGCTTGCCATTTTCACCCAGGCTGCACAGCCAAGGCTTGTGTTTGAGCTGGGTGTGAGCTGGGGCTGAGGGAGGTGTGCCTAGTGGAATGTTGTCCCTTTGGGATTGCCAGGAAAACTGGGAGCCTGCCCTGATTTTGATCACCTTAAATCCTCCTTTAAGGAGTGGTCAGTGCCTGATTTGTTGATTTCTCTTCAGTGTCAGTCAGAAGCCCCCTTTGGGACTCTGAGATGATCACAGGTGCTTGTCATGGAAGACAGAGGTGATAAAAATGTAAAAAGCAATTTTCTTCGATTACAGTATTTGGCTTGTTACAACGTTTCACCTAACTGATCTTGAGATGAAATATGAAGAATGAAATTGCTAACTTGTTGAAAATTGATTCTGGTTATTGTTTCTGCCCTTGATCATGTTTGATATACATCTTGCTAAGAGATGCTAGGTTGAAAAAGAGCAATGAATTTTTTAAGCTGTCTGTATATAATACTTTTATGAATGTTTTATATGCACTCTTATTTTCATAAATGTAAGATTTTTAAAGTCCCAAGAGAAGAAAATTTAAAAGCCTAAAAGTGAATTCCAGGCCACTAGGGAATTTTTCAGGTATTATCAAGGTCTCTTTGTTCCCAAGCAAAGGCATTTTAAATTAATTAATTGTTTATTTATGGTTTATCTGTTAGTGATGCAAGATGGAAACTTTTCTCCTCTCTCCTAACAGCTTTAGGTTTTCTTCAATTTCTTGAATTCTTGAATTCCTTTTTTTTTTTTTTTTTTATATATTTTGGAAGAGAGCAACAAATCTTCAACTACTCTGAAAGGAAAATGTAAAATTTATCTCTGGCTTGCTGATTTTAGAAAATGATTACTGTTTGAGGTTGCACCTGGCACATTACAACGACTTCTGGGGCCCCTGTGTTAACAGGTGTTGGAGACAAATGTGAATGATGTTTGTTTTAGAGAGGTCTGTGCAATTTATCCCTAGGCCATAGGCTTTAAAAGAAGTGCATTTCTGCATGACAGAGCATAAACTGGTCCCCAGTACAAATTGCGTTAATATTGAGCATATAAAGCGCTGTACTTGGAATTATCATTTAAAATACATTTGGATGCTGTGAAGCACTAAAGCAGTGCATTTAGAATTCCTGGCTGACTTCTTGCTCTTCTTCTCCGCTAAAATCACTGATTGTTGAAGATAAGTGTTCTGCAAATATTATCAGAATATGGAAGAGGCACTTTCAAGAGGTCAGAAAGCAGTTTCAGTCAGTTGGAACTGAAAAAATCAGTTTTACAGACAAAAATGCAGTGGAAAAATTTACTAAACAGACTGGTAATGCACTTATAATTACTGTAGTATAGTGTGCTGAACTCTACAGTAGAACTTAAAGTTTGCTGTCCATCCTTGCCTTATACAGTTTCCAAATCGAGATTTTTTTTCAATTGTATAATCTTCAAGGCTTTTTTGCTGTGGTAGCTAATCCCTAGAGAATTGGGTTGTTGATCTGTTCTCATATCTCTGATTTTGGTGAAATACAGTAAATATATAAAGGTTTTGGGTTGGTGTGGGGTTTTTTTAAGGGAGACAATAGATTAGAGTCGTATTCCCTTCACTGCTAGTTTACTAATTTTTAAATTACTTGTATTGATTTGATTAGTGAGTGTCCTGAGACCTATTTTATTTATTTTATCCTATCCTATAGCTTATATTTCACTAGTGTAGATGAGATTTCAAAAAGGATGATTATAATACTGGTATATGCCTCTACATTTGTATTAATTTTTGTATGGGTCGTGTCATTCTAATTTTCCAGGGTAGAAATACCAGTGATCACACTGGACCTTTTGTCTCTGAAATACAATGTATTCAGTGTCCTTGGCTGCCATTGAAATTGCTATCTTGAACATTCAGAAAACGCTGGAATGGAGAGAATAACAGAGTAGTTTCATCTCTAATAAAAGAGATGCCACATTTGGGATGTTCACTGGTGCAGGAAACAAGGGCATTTCGTTTCAGTTCACCTTAATAATTCATCCCAGCTGTCAATAGGTATCCAGTTCTCTTTGTCAGTCTCTCTATGAACTGCTGGAGTACAAAGGAATCAAAGTCGATGAGGAGGGAGAGGTTTGAAAGCTCTTTTCATTTGGCACGTTACTTGGACTCTCAACTGTGAAAGCTAATTACTTTGCCTTTCTATCACCTCCAAACCTGGACACCCCTTAATAATGCAGAGTCATGACTGTGACTCCTGGCCTTCCTCAAGTCTTCATGTGCTCCAAAAGGATTCTTGGCTCAAAACTTTGAGTCTCACTATGTAGGGTCAAAAGGGACCTTAAAAGGGTGTCTTGAGCATTTGTTCTTCAAAACCAGAATCTTGTACCATCCTGACATATCTGAAATTTAGACCTTAGTTCTGTGTTGTTCCTCTGTTTAACTGGAGAAAGATGAAATAACTCCTCTAGTTAAATGGCTGTTTCATGGTGCAGCTTTCAAGAAGTGCTTGCATTTACATTTTTCCTTTCATACAGCTCAGATCTCTTAATTTATATCTCTCAGAGGCCCATCTCCCTTTTGAAACAAGAACAATGGCCTGACACTGGCAGGCTGAGCTACAAAAACCTTAAACACTTCCACTTTTGTCATGGAGTTAGGGGGAGTAGCTGTGAACAGAACTTATTACTTGGACTGAAGAGTGGTGGGTTCAGTACTGTGAGCTGAAAGCACTCAAAAGCCTGGTTGATTTTCCAAATTAAGTTCTCATATATATATATAAAAAAGGGGTAGGTTTAGTATACTCTGATATTATTGCTGATATTATGCAGTGAAGAGGACACAGTTTTTACTTCCCCAAAATCAAACAGCACCACAAAGACCTATGAGGCTGTGATTGATCCCAGGCGTGAGAATTCCAGACAAAAAACAAATCCTCAAACTCTTCTTTCATAGTCCCACTCCCCTATCTCGAATCTCTGTCCAGTTCATCTCAGATTTCTTATACTGTGACCAGATTTGTAGTTGGAAGACTTTATGGCACTAAAAATGTCAATAAAGCTTTGCACATCTTTGAGCAGTGTATCCATGAGCTGACAGTGAATATGTTCCAAAGTGAATGGACAACAAAGGAAAATATTTCTGACAGAGAGAAACAATTTTTTGTATTTTTGTTTTGATAAAAAAAAAATAAAAATAATTTTAAAAAATCTGAGAACTGTAAATGGCTAAACAATGTATAAATTGAATGCAGCTGCAGAGATCACATTCATTTCTCTCTAAGACAGCTTTTGGAAATAGGAGCATATTGCTGCCTTTTGTCTTTGAGAGTGGGAAGGGTTAGAGAGAGGATGACAGTGCTATAAAATGAAATTTTCCTCCTATTTAAATCAATAACCTCCTGTATTTGTCTGGATTCTAAGTGCTAACCAAAACTTCTACAGAAAATGTCATCAATGAAGTCTTGTCATCTGACAAATTTCCTGAACTGCTAATTAATACTATTATTTGAAATAATTTTCTAGAAAATAATTTCTTAAAGATATGGTTTCCAGCTTCCTATTCTGATCAGGACAGCTTTTTGAATCAATTAATCTTAAATTAATGAGTAGCACGCTTACATTGCAGTCAAGTCCCGTACCCTTTTTCTCTTTCCCCCTTTTTGACTGCTTTCCCCTCAAATGGATCCTGATTTTGATGTGTCCTGACTGATGATAAAGAACCAATGTTAGGATCAATACAAGCAAAAAATCTTTTTTTAGTGTTAGACAAAATAGTTCTCTTTGGGTTATGAATGGCCTGGCATGATGCAGTGTATTCCTTCTGACCTTTAAACCCTTATCCACTTGGGACTGTTGGCATAAAGGTTTCACAGAAGAGCAATTTTCTTGGGAAAATTGAATCACTGTCTCTGGGTAGGACTACAGCAAATTTTTCTCCTGCTCATTGCATTTCAAAGACTGGGCTGAAGGTTGTGTACTAAAACCATGATGCAGTTCCCCCTTGCAACTTAATTTTGTCTGTACAGGGAAAAACACAATTAACCATCATTATAATTTAGATAATTTATCAGTTTTGAAAATTGTGCTTAAAATTCACCATTCCCAAAGCTCTACCCTTACAGTTTTGATTTTAAAAATTGCATTCTAATTTGCAGTGTGTTTATATAACAGAAAACTTTATGTAGTAACAAATAAATAGGACTTTTTTTTTCTGTAAACTTCAAATGTTATATATATTATATATATAAATAAGTTATATGGTTATATTGTAGTATAATAGTCATATAATCTTTATATATTATATTATATTGTGTTATATTATATTGTACTATGTTATATTGTATTATATTGTATTATATTGTATTATATTGTATTATATTGTATTATATTATATTATATTATATTATATTATATTATATCATATTATATTATATTATATTATATTACATTATATTATATTACATTACATTACATTACATTACATTTATTATATTATATTATATCATATTATATTATATTATATTATATTATATTATATTATATTATATTATATTATATTATATTATATTATATTATATTATATTATTATATTATATTATATTATTATATTATATTATATTATATTATATTATATTTATTATATTATATTATACTATATTATATTATATTTATTATACTATATTATACTATATTATACTATATTATACTATATTATACTATATTATACTATATTATACTATAATATATTATAATTAGAGAGATTTAAATCTGACCAGCATTGGAGAAAAAAGAAATTTGCAAAGAAATGTGGGTACTTAAGATGTGTTTATAATTGCTCTTGTCAGAGCATGCTATATTATTACTAAGTTTCATGTTTCATAGCAACAAATTCAGGTAGGACCTGTAAAGAAAAATTCATTGATATTAATTCAACTGGTAACACTGACATACAGCCCCTCTTCATTTAAATAATCTTCACGTAAAATTAATCTCTGACTTGAAGTAGGGATGATTTTTATGCTTATAAGTCCACCTGAGTGAGAGCTTTAATCAAAGTCTTTCTGTCACAAAGTGTAAATGTTACGGACACTTTCCTTTTGCTGCCTTTGTGCTGGAGAGGGAGAAGCTGTCTCCTTTAGCTCCTCTCTTCTGCTTTTAGCCAGTTAGTATGAGGAACAGAAAAATGAAGGTACTGAGGAAGATGAGGCAATCATAAGTTACCCCTTCTTTGACACTGAACCACAGCTGGTGCCTGGGAAAGGAAAATAGTGTTGGAGCAAGGATGGGAGTGATATTTTAGCTGGTACATCCTCTCATCTGGGGTTCCTTGCACCAGTTTTTGTATATGAACAGCCCAGCCCCTGAGGGATTTTCTTTCATTTACACTCCTGGTATCCAAAGCAACCTGGGACAAAGAATTCCACAATTAATTAAAAAACAAAATAAAGGAAAAATAACAATTGCAATCTAACTACTCAGTTGTTTATATAACGAGGGAAGGACTTTTGTATTTCAGAAACAGAGCTTGTATTTTCATACCTCACATATTTTGATATACATTTCATGTTCAGATATATTCATCATAAAAATGAAGCTGTAATTTCAACAAATAGAGTTTTCAAGTAATAAAATGCCATTATTTGTTGTTTTTACAGCCGTACAACAAATTGCAAAATGAGTTCTCCCCAGACACCGAAATCTGATTCCAAAGTTGCCTTACCTGAAATTCCACTTCATTTGTCAGAGACAATATTGTGATGTCTATGTAAATAGTCTCTCCAGGACTTTTAGTTTATTTTATGACAGTGACTATATTTGCAATCGGTGTTATAGCCCTGAAAAATACCATATGGCAAAATTGCCCATATTTAATTTAAGGTGATCGGGTTCTATTTGTTCAATCTATTAAAGTAGCTGCCAGATCAGCTAATCTGACATCTGTATTACTCAACATCATTGCAGGCAATGACATATGGTGAAGCATAAGGACAAACATGCAAATATTCATTTCATCAGGACCAGAGCATTGTCTAAGCTTGGAAAAAACCCTCTGTTAGCAAAGCTGTACTTAAGAGAAGAACATTAACCTCTGAATTTATCTGGCAGGCTTTGTTCTTAAGTGAAGAAATTCAAGTTCCCAACTTGAAGTGAGTAAAATTTGACAAATTGTCAAATATGACTGCTAAAAAGGAACAAAGGCTCCAGTGACCTCAGTAAAAATGGTGGGAGCTCAAAAATATATTGAACTGTTGCCCATGATCAAGTTTTGAGGTGAGGGAGAGAGGGAAGGAGGGAAAGAGCAAGAGGTTAAGTACAGTGCATTTGTACAGTTTCTGAGTACAGCTTCCTTTTTATAAATAAGTCACAGCAGTGTTATTGTACCCTAGAGGAAAGATTAGCCTTCAGCTGTGAGGTAACATCACATATTGGTCATATAATACTTATGGGAAGACAGAGAGGGGGAAATATCGAAGTATTGCAGAATATGGCTGTTAATCTCTTTCAAGGGGAAGAGGGTGGGGGGAGTTTTCAAAGTTGCTTCCATTTTCTCTTTGGAAAATAATAGGAATCAAATGTGGGATTGGAGATTTATTTACAAATGCAGAATAGTCATAGACATCTAAGTAACAGCTGTAGCAAGAGAGATTAATACATTTCTGAAATGTCACTTCAGGAAAGGCCACGTTTTAATTCAAACAGATTTGATGTTTGAAGTGTCATGGCGAACATTGTTAGCTGTTAAAGGAATGTACAATAAAGTATATTCTCTTTGACAGAATATATTTTATGTATTCAACTGAGAGTATTAATTCTCTTTTCCTGAGAATGAGATTTCTGGCTTAAAGTATACGGTCTTGCCAGTGTTTCTTCTCAAGAGCCACCAGAAATAATCCATCTTGATATCCTGCCTCAGCATCCCCAGCAAAGCAGGGGGACTGAGGGTGCTGGGTCAGGGCTCCCCAGGCAGGACCAGCCCTTGGTGTTCAGCACCTGGAGGGTGCAGGGCCAACCCCCCCTGAGTTCATCCCCTCATTCAGACACCTCTTCCTGCTTTCCTGCTCACCCCTCCTCTTTTATTCCTAAATGAGGGAGCTCCCAGGCACAAGATGCAAGTGTGAAATGTTTCCTGTGCCTTTGAGACACGGGTGCTACGTGTAACTCTGCTTTTACGTGGGTTGAGTGACTTGGGAGAAATTACAAAAGGGCAGGAACATTCTCACCGTGATCTTTACTCCAGCTGTTTTTTCTAAAGGAGAAAAAATACCGACTCTGTTGTTGTTCTGAGTGTTTCTCCAGCCCTGAAAAAATGTTTTTTTTGTCTGCTTTATGCCATCACACCACTGCTAATCAGCTGCACAGGGACTGCAGCCTGGTCCCAAAACTATATCAAATTCACACTGCGTGCTAGTTGAGATAACCCAAGAACCTTCCTAATTACATCAGGAAAACTTTAGTGCTGTGTAGCTTCTTAACCAACTAAACAAGATGACTTGAGCTTGTGCTCCATTCTTTTTCTTCCTCCTTTATCAAGTAAAGATCAAATGGTTTGAAAAATGGGGATTGCCTTCAGAGAGTTCCAGACCAATAAGGAAATAATTCAGTATTAGTACCCGAATCCCTATGGAAGCACAAGTCAAGCTGAAGTATTATGCATGAGTTGGTAGATCTTCCATATGTTGTTTGTACTCACTCCCTGAGGCTTTGTCCTATAAATAACAGAAACTGAAATGCAAAGTAGCACTCATCAGGGACAATAAAAGTAATAATTTGGAGATTCATTCATAAATTTGACTGGAGGGGACCCATTATGGTAGCAGAGTCTGGTCTTCTGCAAGAGACAAACTACTAATGCCTGCTGAAAATAGGTGCAGCTTTTTATTTATCCAAATAGTATAAATTTGGAGGTTTATTTAAAGGAGCAAAATACCCAACCCTGTATTTGAAAATCCTTTTTACCACTGAGCAGCTAAGAGAGCTGAGCTGAGATCACAGATTCCCAGAATCATTAAGGCTGGACAGATCTCTAGGAGTCTCGAATCCAGCTGTAAACCCAGAACTGCTGTGTTCAACCCTAAACTGTGTTCCCAAGTGCCATGTGCACACCTTTGAACACCCCCAGGAATGGTGATTCCACAACTTCCCTGGACAGCTTGGACAGCTTACCTTGTCACTATGTGGGATCTTTCATTTGGTGGTCTCTTGGCTCTGTATGAGCGCACAGAAATTAGTAAAAAATTACATGTCTTTATAGTTCAGACTAATTTATATTTACTTCTGGGGTTTAAAAGGCTAATAAATAGCAAATATTTATACTAGTATATTAGAAGGTTATAAAAAACTACATATATACACACACACCAAAGTTGAATACAATTATATGATAATTATTGGCAGATTTTATAATAATTGAATATCTAATCATTGAAAAGGTCATTAAAGGTTCCAAATTCTTAGGAATAGTTCTTACTGCTGTATAATATACATATCAGCATCCTTGCTATGATCTGGTTTTGTGTTGTTTCCAAGCTTTTAGGTGTCTGCAAGACCCTTTGGAACATCCCCAGCATGGTGCTGCAGGTTTTGGAAGGATTCCAAGGGGCTTTTGTGGACCGTGTGAAGAAAATGTGATGTGAATTTCAGTTATCCTGGGAAAAGCTGCTAAGTGAATAGGCCCACAGAACATGACTGCATTCAGACACTAACGATCTATTTTGTGCACCAACAAAATGTTGTACTCTTGAATTTTTCCAAACGTTGATGAAAACATATTTGGTAGTAAACTGTCAATTATTTTCAAAATTTTAATCTGCTACATCCTTATTCTGTGTTTAATACTTGAGGAAAAGAATAGCTTGCAAATGATGCACTAATAATAGCTGATTAAAATGCATTAATTTAACATCACCAAATAATCATCATTAATTTAATTCCACTACATCATAAAATGTCTAATTCCTCTGCAACCAGTCCACATTCAAATTGATAAAAGAGACAAGAATAGTTTAGAAAGTCTCATTAAGTCTCAAAGATACAGTTTATTCGTTGTGTGTGGAGTTAATTTCTTTAATCAATTAAAATGCAATAAACACTATGGTAAGAATACTGAAATTACACAGGCAGACACAGATGATAAAATGCCACGTGAAGCATCCCCTCCTGTCAGTGCTCTTCCCAGTTTGAATTCCCCAGGGGCTGTGTTTTAATCTGCTGTGCCTAAGCCCAGCCACTAAATCCTCAGCATAACTAGAGATATACCTGTAGCTTTAATTTACAGCTGCTGTATTTTATGGCCTGTACAAATTAGATAGTGTTCTTTATTAACTCCATTGTCACAAGCACTTTATATGTAATCAGATTACATTTTTTTTAATAGTTCATGCTAATTTTCTGTCACACCAATTTTTGAAAGTCCTCCCTGAGACTTTCAAGTAACACTTTCTCTCTAGCTTGGCAATTGTGCAAAAAAAAAAATAAAATCTCAGCTCTTCTAATAATGGTTATTTATCTACTAGTGCCTACCTTCCATTCTGTTAGAACACCCAGTGTTTGCTCATGAAATAGGGAGTTAATCGGCTTAATGAGACATTCTAAATGCTTTCCATAGATCTAATTTATTAATAATTCAGAGGATACTCAAATAGCTGCCATTAGTTTTCCATCTCATCCTACTCTCTGGGTTGTATACCGTAGCTGCTGGGTAGTGAAAATATCACTGGAGAGCATGGATAGAACTCTGCAATCATTTTTAAAAGTACTCTTTTTGAATAAATTTCATTTCAGGAGAGAAACACAGCAGATAGCTTGCTTCAGCTAGCAACTTAGAGATTCAAAGAGAGTGGAGTGAATCCAGTGTTCAGAAGAAACTTTAGGGTTGTTATCTTCTCGTTCCTGTGTATCAGCTCTATGCATGTAAGAGCCAGCACTCCCACTCCTGTTTCTGAGTGCAGCTCAGTACATTTGAGGGCTGACATCTGTGCCCCTGAGGTGGCTCAGGTGCCCCTCCTTGGCAAACCTTGAGGTGGGTTTGTTCTGAAGATATAGGCAGCACCCTTCTGGTTGGACGTGGCAAATTAAATTATGTAAAAAATCTAATAATCTAAAAATCTAATAATATATTGTAATTAAAACCCACAAGAAACCTTCAGCATTTGCTTTATGAATTTGTGAATACTTTTGGGAGCATTCAGATATGCTGCCTATTTCAGTAACTTCCAAAATCTATTATATGAACATATGTATTGATATATATTAAACTCCTTATAAATGAGAGTATTTTAATTCTAGCAAAAAAAAATGGAAATGGGCAAGGAAGGGTAGAAGGTAAGGAAAAGGTTTTTAAAATAATTCAGCTATTAAAAAAAAATAAATAGCCTTGGTACCCATACCTCCATTGCTATATTTATAAATACAATCAGCATCCAAAATTACTTAATTATTTATTTGATCATTTTATTCAGTCTGTTCAGTATTCTTGTTTTTGGAACTTAGTAATCTCTTCCTACACCATGTAGGTGTTGCAGTTTTTTGAAAAAGGAAATAGCACTTTTAAGTTAAAAAAAAAAAAGTGTTTTTATCCATCATTGTATCAAAATAGAATGCTTTGTCATTTTATTCAACCACATTTCTATAGCCACACATAAAATAGCAACAGAGAGAGAACAAATTGTACTTAGCCAGGGATTTGTATAAATTCCCTTCTTCTGATCTTATATTCATCTGCTTCTCCATGTATTAGGATTATATATCACCACAAGATGATAAAAGATTGTTTTTGCAATGCTTCAACTAAAAGACAGTGAATTGGAGCAACTTACAGACAGAATCTGATGCCCTGCAGAAAATTAATTTAATCTAATAAGAAAAGCTGTATCCTATGTTGCAAGAAACAGTTCTATTGCTAACAAATTTTAAAATATGGTAAGTATGTGAAATTTGGATATGGTACCCAAAATCTCATTAAGCATTCCTATTTTGTTTTTGTAACGTCTGTCATTATCAAAACCAAATTCAGCAGTCATTATTGTACTCTTACTAGGGGGAAAAAAAAATCCCTTGTACATTTTAGTGTGGCAGTTAAAAATCCCTGCAGGGAATTTAATTTGGAGCCTTTATAGCAGCAGCACAGACTGATTTATTCCAAGGAAGTTTGTATGTGGCTGCTCCAAAAGCATGTTTGATAAATCCCAAAGTTCACCTCTGAACAGAGTCAAAGGCCATGGGCTGCAGAGCTGGAGTGAGAACTGCATCTGAATTGGTGAATAACACTCCAAGCTGTGTTGGGGTGCCCATGGATTGTGCACAAGGCGTTTCCATGGGTGCTGGGATTGTGCAAAGGCAGGAGCCTGGTATCTTAATGGGATTTAAAGGTGCTTCAAGTCCTTGTATTGGCTGCACACGCTGTTTGCAAAGCACCAGGATCTCCTCAGCCACCAGAGCTCTCTGGTGCTGTCGTTCCTCTTCCAGGCTCCACAAAAGGTGCCAGTGGACATCCAGGTAATTGTGTGTAAGCCCATCATGGGGCATGGAGAGCATCTGACCTCTTCCTCTTAGAAATCCCCACACAGCAGTCTGTATAATTACTTTCTGGAGGCAATTTTCTCTTGTCAGTATCCTCATTTGCTATTTTTTGCTATATTTGCAATTTTTTGCTATTCTTCATGTTGGTACTGTAGGACACTGCTGATGGTGGCTGTGGTTCAAGTGCTACTGGTGGAGGTGTAAGTTTTTTTTCCAAATCAAAGGTTCAGGTTTAGCAGATCTCAGTGTGTCTGTTGGAGATGGAAAGAGAGTCAAAAGCCATTGTGCTTGATAGAAAGTAGGAAAGAAAAAAATTAATTAAAAAAAAAATAATGATTAGTTTTACAGATATGTCATTCAAGGGAAAGTGAATTGTAGGTAGGCATCAGCAATCATTCCACATGTGCATTTTGCTGCTGGATTATTTTCTAATTTTTAGTGTTCATGAATGCTTTGGTGAAAGGAAAAAGATAGGTTTGATGGGTCTAAACAACTTTTCTTTTTCATTATTTAAATGCCAATAAGGCAGAATATCAGTTTTAATTGGAAGCCTTAGGAAAATAATCATCAGGTATCAGAACTCCTGAATAACACACGGTAGAATCCAGGGAAAGACAACTTATCCCCATGTTTTCCAAATATAAGGGTTTCTACATTGTATCCATTTATTCACATTTATTGCCAAGTGAGATGTGTTACTATGAATTTTTCAATAATCTTTACTGTTAATGTTAAAATCCGATGTTGAAGCATGGATGTCCAAAGATGGAAATGAGAAATGGCCACTAAGCACATCCAGAGGCCTCTCTGGAACACAACTAAAGCTGTGGTTTTATTGATATTGCTGGGAAAATGTATCTCCTAGACACATTATTAGGCCATATAAATCCTATTTTATAGCAGCAGGAAGCACAGCAGGAAGCTCTGATTTGGCTGCTAAAGTTACCAGTGTGGTGCCTCGTTCTTATATGTGGGAAATCATGTGGCCCCTTTTGTCTTCCAGGTGTGGAGTGTATTTATAGGATTTCTCCCCACATTTCTCCTGCTATCAGAAGGCATTCTGTAGTCAATTAAAATAAAGGCTGTTTGTTTCCTTGTCTCCCTCCCCTGCCCTGTCCTTGAAAAAATGTCTGTGAGGGATTTTTTTGGTAGCACAATATTTGTTCTGATGAACATTGGTTTAGTTTGGCTGGGGAAAAAAAAAACCAAGGAAAACATTACTTTTGCTTCATCTTGCTGTTAAGGGTATTGGTTTAGAAATGCATCATTTTAGAATTCCCCAAGGGGTAAAAATATTTTATGAGCAGACAGCATGAGTGAGCTTCACTTGCTGACTGCAGATCCTACAGGGATGGTGCCTTGCCAGCCAGAACTTCCCTGCAGATGTTGATAGATTACGGCACATCAGTTGCAGAAGCACATTTTATCAAACAAATCCAAGATCAGCACACAGACACCCAAATCCAGCCAGCTGAGAACTGTCTCCCTGTGTTTGACATTGTGAGTTCTGAGCCTCACTGTCTGCTCCAGCCCAGAGCTGGCAGTGCCTCTGCCTACTGGTAGCCCTTCTGAAATCTGAGAGTTCCCTTCTCTGTGAACTAAATAAACACATGCCTAAGATGGGAAAGCAAGAGGCAATTCATAACAAAATGACCTCTTCCATTATTAACTGGCAAAGCTCCCAAAGGCATTAAAATAAATGAACCGTAGCATGAATCAAAAAGGCAAAAATGATAACTTGGGACTTATACTTTATAAGTTTAATTAAATACAAAGGGGTTGCTGAAACAGCATATGACTTCCTATACTATTACTGCTCAAAATAATTGTGGTGATTTAAAGATAAAAATTGAATGAGAGGTTTGACTGTATCTCATCTAATTCCATTATTCATGGCTACTTTCCTGTTTTCCCTGAACTGCATCAGTTGTCACGTTAAAAATCTCAGTCTCTGCAGAGTGCATATGCAAGTCTCCATTTAGCTCATTTTCCAGCTGTTTATATATAAAACCCTGTGAGTGTTTCAGAAGCATTTGACTGCTGGTGCTTTGCAGAGCCTTTTATCAGCATGGAATGAATTAGGAAATAAATCTTGGAACAATTGGAAGAAAAGAAAAAACATCTTCAAAATGAGCACTGAGCAAGTTGGAGGCTTGGACTGTGGTTTGGGGTGCCACTTTGTTCACCAAAACACAAACTTCTAAGTCATACTGAGAAGCTGAGTCTGGTCTTTTCCCATCTGAACTTTACACTCCCTCAATTCCCTGAGTAAATTACTCCAGCTAGTACAATAGACAAAAGACAGGAACGTAACAGGCTTTACTGTTTTGCATTATTTTACATAAAAAGATACCTGCTCTGTTTTGAAATGCTTTTTTAGGAATAATTCTTAAGGCTTTGTGATTAAAATCTCTGTGTCTGCTTCTGAGGCTTCTGCTGATATATTACAGAGTATTGTCAGTGGAATTGTGTAGAAAAATAGGAAATAAATTAAATTCTTCATAGAAGGAAAAGAAAACGAAAAGAAGAAAACAGATAAATTGCATAAATATTTGTGGCATTTCTACCTCAAAGCTGAATTCTGCTCATCAAAATCATGGTGCTCATAGCCAGCTGAATTTTTAAATCTTTCTTATTATAAGGAATGGAGGCAAACCACCAGTGTCTCTTTGGACAAAGTGCTTTCAGTAGACACCAAGGTGCTTTTGGTATGCAGAAAATTCAGAAAACTCACGACTTTTAATAGTACTTTATTTGTATTTGACAGTTAATATTGTACTAAAATTATTTTCTAAAATGAGTTCCTAAGCCAACTCTTCTAAGCATTTTCCTGTATAACCTTTATAAGAAAAAATACAAGTGTTCTTCTGTATGTGCTCTTATCCCCCAAACTGATGTAATCCCTTGGTGAAGAAAATGATTTGGCAAGCCTGCTTTACCAGAGGAATTTACATCATTGAAGGAAATTGGGTTGTATTTGAGAGGAATTTTTTGAAGCTTGACCCTCACCATTTCCCTCTCTGTTCCCATTTTTGTACAAACTTCACAGTAACAGCCAAAGCTTCTGTGAAATGTACTGTGGTTTTTGGCCATGCTGGCTGGATAATATGGGTGCAGAGCCCACTGTATTTCTGCTTTTCCCCCTAGCATGCACAAATCTGCTCAAACAAATCTAAAATCTCTACAGACTGCAGCTGACAAGGAGAAATTTTTAACCAGAAAAATGTCAGGGAAGGCAAAACTAAAGTGTACCTATGAGAGATCCATTATTCCATTTATTTTCATAGAGGTTTTTAGTTATTCTTTCCTTTAATTCTCTTACTGATTGCTGGCTGGATGACTGTGTGATATCTGTCTTCAAGGAAAACTAAGCTCCATCACATTCAAGGCTAATTGCTGAAGGCCAAAGGTCCACCAGGAATGTACATGTAAACTAAATTCCATATATACAAAAGCCAAAAGTACAGAAGTGAAGAAACTTTTCTCAAAAGATCATGGAAAGAACTAAGAGATTACATGAATTGAAAAGCCAAATGAAGTGCATCCTAATTCTAAACACTTGTGCAAAACAGTAAAACAGGAAAGATCATCCCAAGATTACCCTTCCCAGAAGCTAATATATTTGTATGATATTTCTCAAATTAGTTAATGAAACTATTCAAATATTGCAATATTGCACTTAATGAAATTTAAGTGAAATGGTAAAAAATAATAATTTCCATAAATTTATTCTATTTGAATGGGATGAAAATCAGGGGAGTGCCCAGTAAAAGAGCTGTGATATTTTTTTTCTTTGTATAGGTTATGAACGTGGTGTACTTTTGCATTCCTTGCACATGCAAATTCCTACTGAAGCCAAGAGAATTTCTAGGTGAGGAATATATCTGAATCGACCCCATAATTTAATCACAATATTGAAGTGTGAGCATTTCCCAAAGTAAGCTGTAAATCAATATGACACAAGAAAAAGAATGTAAAAGTGTAGAGCCGTGATAGAGAATAGGGATGGGCAATCAGAGCAAAAATGGTGTGACTTCAGTCACTGAGAGAAAATCTGAAATGTAACTTCAATTGCACTGAATTAAAACTAAATCAACGTGATCAACTAAATTGAAACTGAAATATGCTGTTAGAAACTTTTCATAATTCATAATTTTGTTCTGACTATTGAGAATGACAAATACATTTAAAAATAAAGCAGGCAGTCACGTAGATGTGATTTCTGTATGCAAATTACAGGATAACAGAATGAGCAGAGCCATTATCAGGTACATGTGACACAAACCATCGCTAGGAAGAGGGCAAAAAAATCCAAGGGTGTTCTGCTCTTGTGCTTTGTATTTGACAGATGGTCACTGACCCAATTCAGCTCTGAATTGAGGCACTGAGCAGCAACACTGCCCTCCCAGATTTGATGTTTTGTACAGAGTTACAATTAATGAAATCTTTGTTTCTGCCCTCAATGGACATCGAAATTTCCCTGCATGGGGCATCTCGGTGAGTGCACAGCTCCCATTTACATCCACATAGCCAAAGTTTAGTTAAACAAATTTTTAAGTTGGCATGCAACATCTAAGTCTGGATTTTGAGATTTTGTGCTTTTCCAGATGGAACAAGACACAATGCAAGGGCTCCACATTCAAGCTCATATTGTTAGGAGCACATTTTTAAGGTGGTGGGTAATGTCTGTAGAAGCTGGCAGGGCCAGGGGTGTTAATACACTGAACCATGAGTGTCATCCAGTCTCTGAAGATGGGCTAGGACATGTGGAACTCCTAACAAACACAGGAGTGAATAGCCTTAGAGCTGGTCCTTGCTCTCTGAAAGCCAATAAACAGCACAACTGATGTGAATGATGCCAGGAAAGTGCTGACAGGTTCTGTGTCATGTCTCTGTGCTCCCTTTTCAGAGTTACAGACAAACCCCTCCCCTCCTCTGTCCCCCCTGCTCCCTTCAGCATTTGTTTTAATTTATTCTCTTACTTTTGGAAGGGTTTTGTTATTGTTCTCATATGAAATGTACTTTCAATCTTTTACATCCTGTGTGGTGTCTCCAACATTTTGCAGGCTTCTTTATTAATATTAAAAATTCCCAGAGCTTACTCCTCTGCCTATGGTTTCCCATGCTACCAATGCTCCAATTTACACTTAAAAATCAAGATGAAAACTTGCTGCTTTTGCTAATCAGTACAAAACAAAAAACTCTGAACAAGGCTGTAAACATCAAAATGCTTCCTATTTTTTTTTTTTTTTTGCTTAGATAGTTTGCAACCTTGATAAGATCAGAGAAACAAGCGTGGGAAGCTGTTGCCTGCAATACAGAGCCATTAAACTATTCTCCTTGCAGAAAAAGCAGTGATCACAACATCTCACATCTGTTCTTGCTGAACCTTAGAGCATGAAAGGAAATGAGATATTACAGGGGGGTGAAAAAAAAAAGCCCAAGAAACAAAGCAACAGCTCAACGTGCTGCTGCACTGGATTGCAGATTCCACAGTTTTCCTCCTGCTGTGAAATCACTTTCCATACTGGCTTAGAAATGATAACGGATGTGGCACTGCCCTAAATGTGTATTTAAGTCCAAGGCAGACATAAACTGCTAAGAAGATTGTCTGAAAAAAATACCTCCCCAAAGAAGTCACAGCTTCTTTATGGCCTGGTTACCCCTGGTTATACCAATGAATACTGCTGACAAGCAGTGCCTGGAAAGGAAAAGGCTTCCCTGTCCTCTTCTTTAAAGATTAATTCCATGTTGAATCAACCTGCTTTCCTTGCTCTGGCATTGCCCCACCTAGAAAATACTCCAGGGTTTTATACCACACATTAATTAATTTTGCTTGAATTCTAGGGCGCAGGAAGGGGCCAGCAGTGTTCCCTGAGATGTTCATTTCATCTGTGGACTATTTTAAGGCCTTGGGAAAGGGTCAGCATTGCCTCAAAATGAAACAGTTAACTCCAGACACCAAATATATTGATTTTTGCTTCTAAAGTTACTTGGCTGTGGAAGCCTAATTGATCCCCTAAAATTACAAAGACCTGCTGATCATATGGTCAGCTTCTCTGCAGATCCCACTATCAGAAGAGCATAGAAATAATCACCTGTCTCCTTGGAAGAATACAGTAAGAACCCAACTGATTTTTAGCGTATCTGGGCATAATTTTTGCACTGTCAAAAGTATTTTTGCAACCTTTTAAAGACAAATTTTACTAGAGTGAAGTAGATGGGACATGGAGAGTAGTTTCTTGGGTCTGCACTTGTTGGATAGATTATTTTAATTTTAAACCCCAAAGTAGAGGTGTGCTGTGTTACCACAACATGGAACTGCCAAAGAACAACTTTTTGATCCTCTTGTATGCCAGAAACTTCCCAGCCATTGTTCTGTTTTCTAATTGTTTCACCCACAACTGTAATATGTAAATTATTCTACCTTGTTCTTATTAATGAATTAATTAGTTCTGTATTTTAAGATCTGCCTTTTTCTGCTCAGGGGCAGTGTTTTATCAGCTGTGACTTCATTGTGTGTGAGTTCTGTGGAGTAAAACTCTGGGTGGGGAGCAGGTTCACAGTGTACTTTTCATTTTCCACTTCCCTGTTCTCCTCTGGCTGTCCATAAACTTTAGGTTCTAGCTGCTAAATATTGTCAGGTAAACCTTGTCCCAAAAAATTCTCATCAGTCCTGCAGGCAGAATTGCCTAAGAAAGAAATACAAAGACCAAAAGAAGCATCAGTTCAGTGTATGGCTCCTCAGTTCATTCAGCTTATTGGATATTCTGCTTTTCAGAGGTGCCAAAGAGCATCATCTATGAGCAGCATAATTTAACCAAGGAGACTCAAATGCTTTACTTCCCTTGCAAAGGGAAATCAGCAGTTAATTTTGACTAAATTACTTTAATTTTTTGGTAAAAAAGTTTGCTGTTAAATCCAAATGAGCGTTCTATTATGAAAATGTTAAAAAACTGTCATTTTGAAGGAATGCTTATTGTTAATTCAAGACATTTTGTTTTCTTCTTGTATCAGAGGGAGTTATATGTAAAGAATACTCACTGATTCCTTAGAACAAGGAAATATTTTTGAACATGGTATTTATAATTAAAATATCATTCAAAAATCACAGCCAAAATTATGCTACTGTATCCCTCTGAAAAGATAAGACAAGGTTTTAGAGAAAAATGCAGTTTAAAATTTTGGGGGATGGAAAAAATCTAAGTTTAAAGTTCCCCTGTAGTGTTCTTTCTGCTGCCCTGTAGCTGGCTTCTGAGGGGAAGGAGCAGGAGCTCGAGATGTTAAAAGCAAACATAACAGAAATTCAAGAAAAATGTTGAATATCTTTAGACAAATAATGTCATAAAAAGAGGATTCATTAAGATCAGCAAAGGGATGGATATTTATGGATGCTAGTGGGCAGATCTGGGTCAAACAGAGGAGTTAGCCTATGCATCAATTTAATAGCAAGAAACCGAATTCATAAGCAGTGGGAGAGGGAATGCAAGAGGGGAGGAACAAGTCTTAGCTTATTTTCACAGAAAGACAAACTTAATGTCTGCTTCCTGTCTGGGTTGCAATAGATAAAAGCTGAGGAGAGCTTCCAGTTATCTGAATTGATACATGCTCGGCTGGAATAAAGAAGAGTTTTGTAATTTATTTTGTTGAGCTCTTTTCCAGTTGTTTGTAGCTGCCACATCTAATTGTGCTTGTGTAGTCCTTTAATTTGCATGAAAGAAGATAACATAATTGAAAAGCTCAGGAGTAAGACAAGTTCAGATTACTAGCAGAGGCAAGTTAATTTGTTATTCATTAAATGCTAATGAACCTGGCACCTATGTTTTATTTGTTTCACTCAGTTTGAAATTGGAAAGGTCTTGTAACACAGCTAAGTCTGTGATAAACAGAGATGTTAAATTAAACTGCTGTTTTCCCTGATGTTCCACTAGAATAAGCAAGTTTGTAAAACTAGGGAACTAGAAACACATGTGTGTGGTGAAGCATCCTCTAAAGGCAAACAGAAATCTGTGAGGAAGTCTTTCACATAGTCAGCTTCCTTTGAGAACTGGGGCTAAAATTTTTGACCCCTCAGGGGCCAGTTTGACATATTTTCCTTACAGAATGGATAAAGTGTTGGTGCAATAAAAATTACACAGTGATCTTGTCTTAAAATTCAGGGGCAGAGTTTGGTTTCTGCACCTGCCTGCAGTTGTGCTGCCATTGCAACTGGCTGCAAGCACGTGGAGCAGCCTTTAGTTGGCCCAGATGTTTTTGGCAATACTGCAGAAATGTCTGAAAAGAGTTCTAGAGTTGTTCTCAGAAGTGCCGAAGGTATGCAGAAATCTGTGACTTATTTCCACTTCAACTGCTAAAGTGAGTTTTGAAACAAATATTTTTTTGTTCATACATGTTTTACTTCATTAATGTGTTTCATTTTAGCTTTAGTGTCTTTGTTGCTCAACTCTCTAAAGTTGCAGGAATGGCTTTGAGCCTTAGAGACTAAATTGCATGACTTACATGGCTAATTTATATTATTGGGTTATTTATGGTATGTTTTACTGAAGAAGGTAGTTAAACCCATTTTTTAAAAAAATCTGGGGACAGTTTAATGTTTGCTTCTTCTGAAGAGTTCCTTTCATTTTGTGTAATCCTCTTTTACAGGACTTTTAAAACATGTACAGCCTGAAAAGAAAATATATAATAGTTATAGTACATTTCTAACTTCAAAATACTGAAAATGTCCACATATACAGGTCCCCAGATCATTTTGCAGAGTACAGGTTCTGCCATTTGTTTGAAAGACAATTCTTGTTTCTGAATATGGGCTAAAAAGCATAAAATGAACAAAAGAACAAAGTAGTCTGACAACATCCTAGTTTGATTCAAGATTAACAGTGCTCAAAAATATTCTTTTGGTGGGTTTATCTTGTACTGGAATAATTGTAGATTGTCTAAAAGTGGAACAGGAATTTGGTTTACTCAATTTGTGCTGATCAAGTGAGTATAAAAGAATATGGTAAGAACTTATTTACATTTGGGGGTGGTCTCTTCTGAAACAGGACATTTTAAAAGTTGAAGAGAAAACAATACCTCTAATGTCTGTGCTACCATTCAGGGTTGCTATTTTTATTTGCAGCAGTACCTTGTAAACAACTTGAACCTTTTACTGCTGAAATTTGAAACTGTATCTCCACACAATCCATAACCTCAAGTTCTTGCCTAAAATCTGTGCTGGCAGAGGGGAGAGTGTGAGCTGTGATGAGAATTCTGCTGGGGAGAGGGTTAGCTGCTGCTGGGAGAGAGCGAGCTCAGCTGAGATTGTTTTCCCTCTTGCTTGTCAGTGCAATCCCTTGCTGCTGAATCACAGGTTTTGAACACGTGCAAGTTATGTATGGAAAAAATATAATAGCCAAAATGCTTTCCCAATTAGTTGTGTCTTGGATCAGGACATCAATGTGCTAAATTGCAGAAGGTTAACTGGTGCTGCCTTTCAGGGGAACATTCAAAATTTAATTATTACCAAAGCTTTATTCCTATTAAATCATTCTGTGAAATACTCACAAATGAACAAGAAAAACAATGTAATCAGATTCCTAACTGTTTCAGCTAAGAATTTTTACAATAGTTTAACACCTCCTCACAGTTTCTTATCCCAGCTATAGCTAGAGATGCAAAAAATAAAAAGGGTCAAAGCTAAGCTGCATTTTTTTATTTTTTTACCACTTATAAGCTACATAAAGACATTACTGCCTTCTTATTCATCCACCTCTGCTACAGAAATAGTTAATTTGAAAACTAAGCTCAATCTCTAAGCCAACCTGGCAAGCTGACAGTGGAAAATATTGAATAGTTCCATTTGAATTATGATTGATGCTGTGTTAAGAAGGAAAAAAAGCCCAAACAGCCCAGCATCCTTGTGATAAGTTATGGTGTTTGGATCTTTAAGAGACTGAAATTCTCCAGACCTGGTTCTTTAACACAGAGATGTGAGATGTTTTTCTAAAGCAAACCCCTGTCTTTTGAAGCCTGTTCTTCTTACCGTGCGTCTCTTAAATCAGCTAAGTTCTGAAAGCATCTTTTTGATTTGTTGCACTTCAGACCCTGAGTGCTGTACTGCTACTTTGTACACGCTTGCTACATGTTTTTATCTCTGCTGAAGGGAGATAATGGCTCTGGTGGAGAAGAAGAGAATCCATTGCTAAAATGAAATGAGGAAATGGACAGGTTACCGTGCTGAATCAAGGAAATCACCGATATCTTTGCCCTTTCTTATAGTGTGGAGTAAAACCTGTGCGAGAGCTTTTGTCGAGAGAAAAGCTCAGGTCTCCATCATGACTTTCCCTGGATTTAACACCAGTTAACACCATAATGTTGTTTTTATGATCTTTTCTCATTTTCTGACACATTCTGGAGTAGCATCACTTTCTTCTGAGACCAAGAAGAGACTCTCAGTCACCCTTGTCATAGCACCTGGTAATTTTTTATCACTGGTCTTGACCCTCCTGAGCTCCTGAGCCTCCTTTCTCCTGAGGGCAACACTCATGGTTATCAAACCATTATTTTAAAATGAACATAAAGACAATCCACCTTATGCTGGCACCTGATACTTTCTGCACACGAAATGAATGACAAAACTTTAAGATCATTTTACAGAGGACTTTTATTGGTATTTCCTTCGGGTTATATTTTTTGGGCTCCCTGAGGCAGCAGACCCTGATTTTGTGGCACTGGGGTTGGTGGGTGGCATTGCTGCCCATCTCCCACCATCCTGATGGCACTGTCCCACTTGTCACACACAGCCAGCTGAGACCATGGCTCTCCTGGTCACTGGGGAGTATTTCCAGGAGCCCTTGGCAAGCATCATGCGCAATATCCCACTGCAGCTTTGCTATGAGGCTTCATCATATTTCTAGTAAGCAATGAGATGTGTGACTGTACCATCATCTTCTGCATCACACCAGTAAACACATCTGCTTGTACAGAAGAGTAATATCTGAACTTTCACGTGAAACTAAATGTGTTTCTGCCAGTTGGCATGAGTTCTGCTCTGGTTTAATGTCAAAACTAGACTTCAAAATCATCCAGAATGGTTGCAAGGAAATCTCTTGTAGGATTTTATAATGCATCTCAAGAAAAAATAATAGCACCAAATGCTAAAGGCCCAAATTACTTGACTTTATTTGGTAGATTATTTGGCTTTTCAGTCATTAGCTTAAAGGAAATGGGAAGTGTAAAGCAGTAGTGAGAAGATCACTTTTCCAGAGGCAGAAAAAGTTTTCAAGCTACTTTCTCAGGTAGTGAGCTACACAGTGAGATATTTTGAGACAAAAATTAAAGCACAGTAGTCTCCCAGTTGTGTCCTGATTTAATAATGCCACTCAAGAAGGATCCCCCACATCAGCTCAACTGCTACAGCTTATAAAAACAGCTTCACCTTCTTGCAAATAAATTGCATCTCAGGACTGCTGACCATTTGTTATGCCAATACCACTTGGTAGGCCAGTATCTGGAAATGTATCTAAACTGGATAAAATTTTAATCTCTGGTCTTGCAATTCTGGTGATTCTTTCTTCTTTGCAGACAGTTTTTGTGAGTATTTGAATTAAGTATTTCAGATTCCAAGATCAGAAATCGGAAGCTAAACTTGACTGAAATACTTGTCAGATAGAAAGCACTTGAAAGTAGATACAAATTGAAAAGCAAAAATTATCTCTTAAGAGTTACATAAGAAATATAAGAATTTATTTTTTTTTAATGCTATGAATGAAAAGTACTTAATTTTTTTTTCAGTTTCTGAGTTTAGGGCAAAATTGCAAAAAATTGGAAAAAAACCCCAGTTTCTTCATCTCTCTTTATTTTTATTTTTTTTGGTGTCTCTAAACTAAAACCATGATGTTACATTTTCAACCAAGTCTTTCTGAAACATATCTCTTACACTGAACTAATGTCAATAAACAGCAAAGTAAACCTATGTAAATTAATTGAAGTATACACAGGTAATATAATACCAGTATATTAGACTGGATAAATTAATTAAAGGAAATATGTATGCTTGGTAAAAAAAGGAAGTATGACATTATCAGAACACAATATCAAAATTTGAAAAATGCTGCATGATTGCAATTATTCACTGGAATTAAAGAAATTAGAATGATTTAGTTTTCTGTTTTGAAAATTCTTTTGATCAGCTTTGTGGTATGGAAGCTTTCAGTTATCTGTGTGAAAAGTTGATTAATCCAAATTGACAGAGAGGCTTATCAGCAGCTGTCAGCTCAGTGTATCTGTCAATGACTGAGAAAGAAAAGCAAGCAAATGTTTCAGGAAATAACTGATTAAACCATTGCACACCTGTTTCATTAACAAAAAAAATCTAGATAATTTGTACTTGGTTATTTGTGGCCATGAAAAGACTGATTGAAAGTGTGATGGTCATGAGCTTTTGTCTATTTTTCTGATCCTCTCTCTCCAACAATGACTCCAGAGTTACTTGAACATTAAAGAAAAAATAAAATTATAAAGATTTTTGGCATTACCCTCTGTTCAGGAAAAAAAATAGTGTACATCTCAAATCAGACAGTTCTCATTTACCAACTTAGAGCTTAGAATTATCTTCTGCTTTAGTTAATGTGGTCTCACAACCACAGCTCTGTTCATTTACTCTGTCCTCATAGGTAGGTGAGGACCTGGTATCTGAATGGATTTCAGGAAAAGTCATTTCCAAGTAAGGAAGAGAATTTAATATTCTACACAAAAAGGGAGTAGTGAACACAATTACTGCCTCATAGAATCAATCATACAGAGCTTTCAAATCAGCTCTTTTATCCAATAAACCCACATTTTTAACCAGTTAATTACAGCTCCAGTCTCCAGTATCTAATGAGGCATCTAAGATGGATAAGCTACTGATGAACTGATGTTCTCTATACGAGAGCAAGTAAAGAGAAGGTCTTTGCTGATGGAGTTCCACGTGACTTTTAAGATCAAATTCTCTAAGCAAAACAGGGAAATACACATTTCTTCAGGAAGCACATCTGTTAAATTGCTTCATCTCTTGTGAGAGTTCCCAGATCTTTTGGTAGTGCTGGATTTATGGATAATCTCTTCAACTCCCTGGGGAGTGACTAAACCAAACCCCGATGGAGTGATAGTCCTGGTGCCTTGTAGCAGTGTACACTGTGGCTCTGTGATATTTAAATGTGCTTGCTACAATTCCTGTCTCTTCCTAGCAGCTTTTTGGGCTGTGGTGGCAGCTTCTTGAGTGACCTTGCTTGCTCTTTTGGCTGCCCCCATTGCTGACTGCTGTGCTGTTTGCAGCAAGGCCTGCAGTGCTGGTGACAGATTTCCAGCACAGATTTCTGATGTACTGGTTTGGCTTCATGGGTATCTCTCTCTTTCATTCTCTCTGATTCAGAAAGGTTGAGGGGAAGGAACACTGAATACAGGATTTTGGCTAACTTCAGCTCTGCTAATGCTTCACAAAGTGCAGATGTTATTTTTATCATGCAGGAATATAGAACATTTTCTCCTTGTAGGTGAGATTTCACATGGTGTTTTGAAATGAAAGGCTTTTCTTAACCTGCAAGATCTCAGTCATTAAATACAACTGAGGTCATATCTGCAGAATGTGAAAAAAGAACATTTTAATAGAACATCTACTCCCAAAGTAAAGGCAGAGCATAACCAGCAATAGCTTGTTGCAGTATGAATGTGAGTTCTAATGAAACTGGAATGTGCAGATGTAACAGAATAACATATGGAGTCCTCAGATAAACTTCTTCCATGTGCACATTATTTAACTAAAACCCCTTTTCTCTGTTAATACAGGAAACAATACAATAAAGCTGAGTAGACCCCAAAATATCCAGGACTTCTCCAAATAACCAGCAGGTGTAAGATGGAAGAAAAGGCCAGAGCAGGACTCAGTCCTCCCTCAGCACTGACAAATCTGGCTCAAGGGTTTGCAGTGAGGCACATTTGTAAGTTTAAGAGGTTTTTCTGGTTTTGTTCCTGGAAGGAAAATTTTAACCTGTGTCTGTTACATCTAGAGCCAAAGTAGGAACTGGTTTAAAATGGCCAATAATCAGTAGGATGAGGCAGGTATTCATGTGTGTGTGCATATGCACCAGCATGGCAGGGATAGGAGCAGATCTCTGTGCCTGTGGGAGTACAAACATATATCTGTGGAGATTTATGCTCAGCTTGCTGTTCAGAATTACTCAAAAGTAGAAATTGTATTAATTTCCTCAGACACAAAGACTGGCTGCAAGGGTCTGAGAATGCACCTATGAAATAACATGTGGACATCTAAATCCTACAGCATAAACTTCACCTTGGGTGTGGCCTTCAGAAGCACTTCAAAACTTATAGACAAGAGCACTCTGGATTATTAAACTGTAATCATCCTTACTTCAGTCAGCATTAAAGGTTTAATTTTAAGGCAATCCTTAGAGAAAGAATAAAAACATAAGAAACTCAAAGGTCAAATAATTCAATTACTTTTATGCATTTCTATTCCTAGGAAAATTTTCTTACGTGTCTTTTTCTTGCTTATTTATATTTTACCAAAAGAATGTGCAGACCAGTATCATTATGTAGAATCCTTCATTAGCTGTAGAAGTTCAAGAGCCTAGTGTCAAAAAGCTGGAGTTTCTTGCAAGAGAGTTCTTTTTACATAATGACTTCCCTACCTAACAAACCTTGAACCGTTTAGCATGGGAAGCATTCTCATTTTTCAGATAACAAAAATTCATCTGCAGTATTTTCTCCATCTGCACTATTTTCTCCATAGCCGTGTAATGAGGCTTGTAGAAACATGACACACAGAAATAGAATGAATAAATCAAATTGTACAGAAAAAAAACCCCTCAAGGATCTGACTGTAGAAATGACAAAGAGCAGGGAGCTCAGCAGCTCTGTTGATTGTCACTTGGAACACATTTTTTTTCTCTGCTCCTTAGGAGAATGTTTTAGGGTAAATGTGGTCTTGCCATTGTATTGCCAGGGCAGGTTAGGAATTCTGAGAAGAGATGCTTGGATATGTCCAAAGTTTGTTTGGAAGAGTAAATTGGAGAAGTTATGGAGATTGGTTTTCCTGACTAACTTTATAGGTGATAATTTTGCACCTTGCAAAATGCTTTATAAATGAAAAAAAAAATAAAATAGACTTGCATTGTAAAGAATCCACCTTGTGAAGTTTGTGAGTGCTGGGTGATTCCTCCCCAGGAAGAGGGAAGGGAGTTAAAGTGTATTGATCTGTGGTTTATCTTTGGTGCAGAGGGTTTGCCAGGACAAATGCCAATGAGGAAGGATCAGCCTTTGATTCCAGCAGCTTTCCACAATCACTTTCTCTGTTTTAAAGAATCTGAGCTGAAATACAAATGTAAAGAAATGCCTTCACTCTGTCAGGGCTGGGAAAAGTGGAGGGTAGAGTGATGCTTACATATAGCCCTGGTGTGCAGCAGCTGCTCAGCTGCATTTTAAGGGAGGTGGGCAGGATGGAAATGAGAAGGAAATGACCCAGAGCTATGGAAGAATTACCTCCAAGCACATCTCGAGGCATTCCAGCTCTTAACATGTCTGGTTTTGTCACACCTCTGAGCACAGAGCTGCCTCTCCTCTGGGGAAAGGGAGCTGGCAGCCAGGACTGCTGTGCCTGGCTGCTCCACAGGTCTCTGGCAGCAGCTGGGGGAGCCTTCTGAACCACAGGTTATTTTTCTGAGATGGTCTAACAGTTGTTTAAATATATTTTGTAAGTACGTGGAAAAATATGTAATAAAAAACTGCACTCAATCTTTTGATGTTTGAATGGTTACAATTATCATGAATGCTTTAGTATTAAAAACGAATACTTAGGAAAAATGCTAATATTTAGTATTAGTATTTGGCACTGGGAACCTTGTTTTGAGTAGCATTAGATTTTATATATGAGGTGAGATTCTATGAGTGCTACAAGAAAATTTGACTGCTGTTACAAACAGTGGGAACAAAGAAAATCAACACAAGGCTTGAGTTCTCCATGTCAATACAGATGTTCTGCCACTAGAAAACATATTCAGGGTTTGGTTTTTTTTCTGGTTTGGATGCTCAAATAACTTAAAGTTGCATATACAATTGTATTTATAGTAGAATTTGTATAATTTTTCACAACTTAACCTTTTGACCATATTTCATTTGGTCTTTTTGCTTTTAGTTAGGTTCTGAAGCTCATTTGACAAGAGAATATCAGGGCTTGTGCAGAATTACTTGGTTTTATGCACATGCCACTATCTGTATTTTAATACCTTCATTTTCTGAGCAGTAAAACCAGCATTTCATATCCATAAATTTTAAACTGAAAAAAAATAAAAATGCATTACTTTCTATTAAGCTTCAGTTAATGAAAAGTAAAAATGGAAAGTTTCTGCTCCAGACATGACAATTGTTGGAAACTGCTTTATGCAAACAGCAAGACTTTTTATGGAAAATGGGAAAATTGCAAATGGAGCACTTCTTTTTTTTTTTTCCCTAAGGGATGAACATTGAAAAAAACTCCTAACACTTCAAGTGACTAATCAATGCCTACAATGCAAAAACATATCACTTATTCTGAGTTAGTCAAGCAGATTGACCATTTCATAGTGTTTACTTCACCAGGAATTTTTATAGTTCCTCTTGAAGATACAGGGGTTTGTATCATCAGCAACACAAATCATGAAGAATCATAAGTGGATAGTGAGGGCAAAATTTCTGTTATTTGATGCATGGCAAATGGGGTTGTTTTATTTTGAAGTCAGAAAACAAATTATATATTTCATATGATACCTGGACACTAAATCGATCAATGGAAATAGAGAAAAGCCCGTAAAGAATGGAACATTATTTCTGTGTTGATTGGAAACTGAGATTAAGTTTTCACACTTTTTAATTGGAGGATAGAACTTGAGGTTTTGGTGGGGGGGAAGAGTTTGGATTTGGGTTTTTTTGGGGGTAGGGTTTTGTTGGTTGGTGCTTTTTTCCCCATTTTTGCTTTGTTTTTACTTCAAGTAATGCAAGTTTAACATGTCATATTCTGACTTGTTAACATGTGTTTACTACTGTCTTAAAACTCTACATTTATGCTTTTCAGCCTTCATTTGTTTTGTTCAACAGTAGCATGTGGATTGTCCCTAGCTGTCTGTGTTTACATAGAAAGTTCCTTTTCCTTTTCCCTCCCTTCTTCTAAAGCATCTCATCCCACTGTTCACAGTCCTTATTTTCCCTTACAGTTTTCATTTCAGTTTAAATCAAAGTGTCCCAAAATAGTTTTACAGCCTCTCTGGGCAGCACTGCCAGACACACAAGCAAAAGGAAAATATGTGATTTTTTTTGGTGACTCACTAATATTAAAGACTGAAGGACTTCAAAATATGTATATATAAAAAATAAAGAATTCAGGCTTTAAGGCTTAACATGAATATGAATATGTATAAATTTACTGTAGGTAAGGCATAGACTAACACTTCTCTTTTTTCCCCTTTTAATTTTTTAATGTATTTTTGCTAACAAATAGTTTAAAAATAATAATAATGTTAAAAGGAGTACTTGATGGGTTTTGAAATTAGCTTGGACATTGAGGAGTTCCAAAATGTGTTTCTAATGTTCTTCCTATAAAGCAGTTTAATAAGATGTCACAATAAACATGTAAAATTAGATTTATTTTATCAAGAGGCAAAAATAACCTCATTACACGGAAAACTTCAACAAACTCAAGCTTGCCTAATATAAAATCTAGTAGTTTAATTTGTAACCTGATTATTGCTCTTAACAGAATTCATTAGTACCTCAGAGTCCTATAAGCTGTTTGAATGATACTTGTTATAATTAATATTTAGTCTTTAATACTGTTCAGCGTTTCCCAAATTTTCAAAATGCCTCTCGTAATGGCTTTTTTTAAAAAAATTTGCCAGCTGTGCAAACTCCACTGCCACCAGGATACAGGGAGATTTCCCACATGGAATGTGGCCTTGCACTGATTAAATAACCATTTGTATTCTCCCACAGTAAAAGATGGGAATACCCTGTCTGAACAATGGGGCTTCCTCTCATTCTCGGTAGATATTATCCCTCTATCCATATTTATGTCATTTAACTGATCTGCAGTGGCTGCTTCAGCCTGGGTTAAGCTTGGTTTTGTTCATCATTTCCAGCAGAAAGCCAGGCCCAGCCCCATAGTGCCCACTGTGAACAAAATGAACTTTGTCTCAGCCCAAGCCAGCGTGCCTGGACTTGGACTGACTGTCTCCAGGGAATGGCACTGGGGCATAAATTCTGATTCCTCTCTGAATTTCAGGGAGTGGAAATGTCAGGCTCTGGGGAAATGAGGGCAGCAATTGTATGCTCACCCAGCTGAGCTGTAAGTGTGTGATTTCTATCACTGGTGTTCATACACCTGAGACTTAAAATTCCAGAACTCCTCAAGCCCAACTCTTGGTACTTGTGCTTTGCTCAGCATGAAAGTTGGAGCTCAGAAGATCAGATCTAAACCACTGTCTGCGTTTCCTTTAGAAACAGGGAACGAGCACAATCTCATTCGTGTGGCTGCTGCTCTGCTCCTGCAGCTCCAAGCTGAGCAGCTCCCTGCATTTCTGCTTGCTCTGCTCCTTTAGAGCTGCTCATCAGCCCAGCATTCTCCCTTTGCCTCTGCTGTCTTTCAGGCTGGAGTGATGGTGCCCTCCAGCTGCTGAGAGCCTCTGGATTTGATTGATTAGGATGGGGCAGCCCTGCTTCCCTGCAGGGCTTGAGTTTCGTGTCAGCATCCCAACACTTGGTGTTGTCACAAGCGGCGCTGCTGCCCAGCATGCAAACACTTGAGGAGGAATCAGCAGCCTGGTGCTTGCTGCAACTGGTGCCCTCATGGGAGCTGTAAAAACTCCTAAGGAAGGTGCTGTGTAGGCAACTGAGTTGCCTTCTCCAAAGCAAGATGAAGGGGCAAAATCTGAGGGGATGCCATAGATCGTGGGGTCATCCATCTGCTGGTCACCTGCATTTCAGGTAAATACCCAGAAAATCTGCTTTCCCTCGTACACAGGGGTTTCCTCATTGGCACAGTGCAGATGTAGAAAGTCTTTTTTACAACCAGAGGACTTAGGGACACAACTTTTACCTGAGCTGGTGTAAAACTGAAAGCAAGGAACTGGTGCCAAATTTTCCCATTCCATTGGGGGTTCTCATCCAGTAGGTCCAGTGGCACTCTTATTTTATATTTTATTATTTATTTTTTTATTGCCACACCATGGCACTCTTATTTTTCTTGCTGCACAAAGCCCATTAAAAATTTAATTTAAAAGAAAATGGCACTTTAAATTATTTTGGCTTTAACAACAGAGGATTAGGGAATACAATTTGACATTTATAAAGCCAAGTGTATTTTCAGGTTTTGCAGTGAAATGTTTTACTTGTGTATCAACACAAGACCACAAGGCTCACCTTGCAATTCAGATATTGAGACCTCCAGGCCTCTGAGGTTCAGTTTTCACCAGCAGCAAACAAAAGAAATCTTTCAGCATAGTTTGAAATTAGAAAATTATTAGAAAATGCTCATAAGTTCTAAATGTTATTAGACCTTTACAGAAGTCTATCCCAAATTAGAGCTGACTTGGTTTTTAATTCAGGACATGAAAGAAGCTCTTACTTTTATGTTCAGCATAACACTTTAGCCTGCTGCTTTTGTTTTCCTTTGCTTGGATAGAGGCAGTTTGAAAAGTAAACACAGCACTGAACCTCAGCTCTGCTTAGCAGGGAACTGAACCTGGACCTCAGCTCTTTCTTAGACTGCCTTACAACAGAACCTGTAGAGTACAGGCTTCCCTGTTTTTGCATGTAAGTAAATGCTCATTTTCAGTGGTGTACAGGAAGCCTGATAGGAGCAGGAATGTGCTCCAGTTAATTTGTATGATTTGATAGATAGGATTTCACAAGGTTCAGACGAGCCACGGGAGGTGAAGCTGCGCACTGGTGAGAAGCGGTGTACTTGAGTTGATGAGAGGGAACATTTCTCCACAGTGCTCCAGAGAGGATGCTATCAGTGCAGCACTGCCATTGTAGCAGCTTGAGTACTCACTGCTGCTGAGGGGGGTATTTTCCACCTTTACCTCTCTTATTCCCAAGATGACAGCAGCAGCCACGTTCAAAAGCTCTTATCTCCAGTCTGCAGATGGGGAAGAGAAGCGTGTGGTATGCTAAGGGTGAAATTTTCAACAGAGATTAGGAAGTTACTTAGGTGCCTAACTCCTGTTTTCAGGAGAGATACAGGGCCTTTTTAAAGCAGCTGCTCTGTTCACAAGAAACTAATCTACTTAGTTACTGCAGGAAACATGCAGCTTTGTATTAATCATACAACAAAGAGGATGAAGGGAAAGTTCCACAGAACAGACAGGAAACAAGAGACAGGGAAAAAAGCAGCTCTATCCCTTATCTCTCTGGGCAACTGTCTGACTCCCTGTTGACCCCTGTCTTATTTCTAGTTTGTGAAGAAAAATATATTTATGAGGATTTTTTTCTTATAATTTCAGACAGCAAGAGTTGCTTTACATTGCCTTTTGCTCTCTGGGTCTCTCAGTTCTGCAGCTTCTCCCAGTGTCTGGTGTTGCAAGAAGGCTCAAATCCTCCTGACTTCCTTCAGAACATCATTAGTAAAAGTAAGGGTCTCCTAAAATCCATGTCACTTCATCAGCAAACCCTGTCCTGACATTTTCTTAGAGTTTCAACATTAGCATAATGCTCTTTGGGTAACAAGGATCCAGCTTCCCCCAGAATGATACACTCTCTGCTGGAGACAGCAGATAGCTCATGAAACAACTGATGCATGTCAGGTTCTTTTGGCTTAACTCTTTCTTTGGAGTGATATACAAAAACTGATTTTGAACAGCATATTTTACAGCTCTCTCACCATCTTGGCCTAAGATAAAATCTGAACGAGTTCTTGTCATCCTTTCCACTGAAAATTGGTGAAGGTCTGCTCTTGTCAGAGCTCATGGAGGTAGACATCAGCTAAAAAAGGGATTGACTTGTCCAGACTGTTTTTAACTATTTAATGTATTTTAACTATTTATTCACCTCACTCTTAAAAAGTGTAGGTTCTAGATGGAGCAGAGATCTTCAGTAATATTTTGTTCCATTCTTATTTCAGGGAGCTTTAAAGCCTGTGACTGACCCTCCAAAAGAACATACTTAAGAAAGATTTGTCTGAGCTCTGTTGGAGGTTGGTTGGTTGTCAGCTCCCTTCTGTGTCCCTCTGAGCCCCTGGAACATGCAGCTGCCACTAATACAGGCAGGCAGAGTCTATCTCATGGCAAAATTCTGGCATTCATAAAGATAAAGGACCACCAGGATTAAATGCTGCCATGTCTAGCACTGCACATGCTGCTTTCTCCTGCTCTGGGTGCTTATTAGCTGTGGCTTCCACACACACCAAGCTGTGTGGCTGGAGTGCAGATAACTCATCTTGTCTGGAAAGTTAAAGATGGTTGCTGTGACCCACAGCCCCTGTTGGTGTCACAGCCCTGCTCTGCTGCTCCTGCCCTCGCCCCAGGAGCTCACAGCGCTGCTGCTGCCTTTGAGAAAGAAAAGAAGATAGAGAGGTGAAAACATACCCACTTTTTTGCTATTTTTCATGTTATACTACAAAACTCTCCCAGCTACACAGGACGAATGAGACAAGATTGGTGCTTTTCCCAGATTTATGTATGCCAGACTGCTCCACATGACTGAAATCCATTCAGATGCCATAAACATGTCTTTTATGGAAACAAGTTTCCTCTTTTCCTTGGTCCTGTAGCCTAACTGTGCTTTAGTCTCAAAGGATTGCCCACCATTTTCTGACACTGAGTCCATCCTGCCTTTGGTTTTCCCAGCGCCACCTCTTACAGCAGCAGATATTCAGCATCTCCTTTGGCTGAGACCATTGTCAGTCCTCACTGCAGCAGCCTGGATAGACATGTTTTCCATGGCTGTGTGAAAAAACCCCAGAGGTTAATGAAAGTCTAGTGATAGTCCAGCCTTTTCCTAATAGCACTCCATTTCCTCCTCTTCTCTAACCTAGCTTGCTGGTATGCAGTAAATTTGCACAGGTAAAACAAAGCTGTGTTTTTCTGGGCTGTTTATCTCAATCAGTTTCCTCTGAGGCAATGAACAATCCTGATTTCAGGTGTTTTAGCTAGACCTCATTCTCCAGATTACTCCTGATGTTCGTGTTATGCCCTCAGCCCTCCTTTAGAGGAGCTGAATACACACACAGAGGAGTTCTGGAGGGTGTGCTTTGTAAGGAACTGAGATCAAAAATTCCTGGTGGTTTTGTCTTTTTGCTAATTTTTTTTTCCTTTTTTTTCTTTTGGGGTGTCAGGTTTACCAGGGGGAAGACATGACTTAATCAATGAATTAGTCCTGAATTTACAAATTCGTAAATTTTTGAATTTACTGAATTTGTAAATTCAGGACCTATTGCTTTCCACATGTAGCCTAAGCACAAACAACTGAAGCTTCTGTACCTGTATCCATCATCCCTCTGCTGCTACAGGCAAGAGCCAACCTTACACCCCTTTAGCATCTGGCATGTATCAACTCCTCTGTGTGTTTCAGCTTTGAAACCTAAAATGCTCAGAGCTTTTTTCACCTTTAGGGCCTTGAGTTCATACCCTTAACTTGAAATATTCTTTGATGTGTATTTTAGCATTTTCTGGCTAAATACCCTTGCTTGAGGCGTTTAGTTATATTTGATGCTGAGACATTTTAATTTAAATAACTGATTAGATGTTAACTCTCCTGTGACAGAAGCACACATTAGGAACCGGGGTCCATTCTATTATGCTTCTGCATTTTCATTCCTTTGAGCTGTTCTTACTATGTGGGTACAAATCTTAAGTCATTCAGTGCTTACAGGGTTGCTGTTAATCATTCTGCTTTAAGGCCTCTGCAGCACTTCTAATTCTGTTTACAGATGCAAAGAGGTGCCTGAGCTCTTACCTTCTGTTGCTGAAGAAAATGTTACAGGAAGATAAGGAAGCCTTAAAACTCAAACATGTATCTCTGCCTTTAAAAATCCGACCCCAGGAGCTTGTAGCCCACCAAAGAGCATCCCCATGCTTCCAATAAATGTGGCAGCATCTGCATTTTGTGGCAATAAATGATTGGCACTTCACATAGGATAATTTGGAAATGACCTTTAATGCTGGGGCTGAGATACAAGTGATTGCTAAGATGCCACAATCACTCTGGTTAACTTCAAGGTGTTCTAAAGAACAAGAGGCACTTCCAGAGATGGCTGAACCCTCTAAGCATCTCCACTGCCTTTGGTACTCTGATTAGGGATAAAGCAGTGCTCCTGAATTGTGGCGTATCAGTCATGCTTAAACTCAGTTGGAATAAAGTCAGACCAGATTTATCAGTGTGAAAATCCAAGTGTGATGTTTGGAGATGAACTTGGAGTGAAATAAATCTCCATTCAGAAATGTGCTCAGCACCACATCTAAATATGAAACCTTTGCATGATAAATGTGCCTTGTTAAGAGGTTATTGCACAATACTGCAGCATTCAGTAATTGAGGTTTTCCACTCAATTCAGTAATTTTGCTGGGTTTTTTCCCCAAACATGAGAAGCTGCCTACATTAACAGACAGTGTTGCATGCACAGTTCTGATAGGATTTCCTTAAAAGAATCCCTGAGAAAATACTTGACTGACCAGACAGATTGCTTTCCAGTGATGAGATGTGATGTGCTGTCAGTCTTCTCTTCCTCAGGAACAAGATTTTTGACAGAGAACTAGAGGAAGGTCACATCCTGTCAAATGTTTGTCACATGGAAAAGGATAAGGGGAAGGGTTGCAAAAATTATCTAAAGTAGAATCTAAGAGCAGGTGCTGAGTTTGTGGAGTGACAGAAGCTGAGTTAAGAACACAGTTATATTTCTTACCTGACAAAGTACTGTTGTTTCCTTGTGTATTAATTTTCTTTCACTCATCAAGTGGTATTTTTAAAAAGGAAAAAATATGTGATAAAAATGGTAGTTTCAGAAGTTTAAAGAAGTAAAGTAACCCTAAGTAACCCTAGTTTTGCATCCAATATTATGTTAAAAAAGTTATTTGCCTGTATGTAAAATATGCAGAATACATTAAAACTGCAAAGCATATGTATTCCAAATGCTGCCATACTTCTTTAAAGTGATTTATAGACAGCCTTGCCAGTTACATTTTTCTTCTCTCCCTTTTCAAAAGGCAAAAAAAAAAAAAAAGTCTTAAAAACTCTTGTTCTGAATAGACAGGCATTGTTTACTTGTGCACTGTAATTTTCTTTTTGGTTTTTTCCTGCATGATTTTCCTTAGAGGAGGCACTGACAAGGTACCAGAGTGGCTTAACTGTGATTCTGTGGGCAAGTGACAGCAAAAGAAGCTGTGTTGGGACTCATATCCCAGCTCACAGAGGAGGAAACCTGAAACTTGAAAAGAAACACTAAATTTAGTTTGGGTTTGTGCAGAAGCTTTTTAATTGCAGATTCAAGTGGTCAGTTCAATGAAATTTGTAACCCCAGGATGAGTATTCGTAGTCCATCTGAAATTCTTCTGACACACTCAAGTTAAGGAAAAAAAAAAAACCCAGTAAATTAGTGGCAATATTTTAACAGGTATTACCCAAATAGCAGGTCCTGGTTTTCTATTTGATTTCTCAATGCAGTGTCTAGAAGAAAGGAATCAATTAATGAATTAAGTGCTTTAACATTATTTATTTTAAGGATTTGTAGCAAAAGCCAAGAGGATATGTGAGTGTCAGAACATTTCTGAGGCAGTTTGTCAGTTATCACATCTATATCTCACCGATGGCCTCGCAAGGGATGTTTCACCTGGGAAACTGTTGTATAATATCTGCACAAACCCATTGACTTCAAAGAAGAACATCTTTTCCACAAGCAATTCCTTATAAGAATTCTCAAAACAGCAGAGTTGGAAACCTAAACAGTAAGTTTTCTGAGGCTCCTACCTCAACTGAAAAATGCAGGAAATTTCTGGTGGAATGCAAATTAATCAGAGAGCACTCTCTGTTCTCTGGGAGGAGAAATAACTGAATTCTGAAATGCCAAGAAGAATCCTGCCCTCAGGCTTGCTGCCTCCCAAATTTGATTTCTTGTTGTTTCAGAGAAACTTAAAAAAAGTATCTAAGTTATTGGATGTCCATAAAAGGTCATCCCTTTGAATGTATTTGATATTTACAGAGTTTTTGTGTGTGTGGTTTGATTTTTCCTTTGCTCCTCAGTACTACTGATACGCCTCGTGCATCGCTCTGAGCACACTAATCCACTCAATGGAAATGACATATTTCTGATGTCAGTAATTGCATTGTTCAATATCAAGTGCAATGATCTCTGCAAGTATTTCTGCTTAAATACCAACTACTACTCTAAAATGTCAGCATTTTAATTGGTTTCTGTTTAGACGACTCATGCCAAGCGTACACAAAGTGGATCTTGTTTCTGCACCTCACAAAAGGACCATTCAAAACCCCAACAAATTCAAAGCAGGTAAGATCAAGTTCATCACATCTTTGCAGTTCCAGGACAGTCAATTCTTTCTCTGCTTTTCTAATTCAGGTAATGCTTTCATGTGGCTGTGATTTTCAAGTCCAGTGGATAAAAATTAAAAACAATGAGAGGCTTATTTGTGCACTTGGAGGAGCTCAACGCTGTGCAATTGTTTGGAAGTTTGGATTGCCTATTCATGGCAAACAGCATCTGTGCTCAATTACACTCCATCCATCAGGAGGTAAGGCTTTCAGAAGTAATGAAAGCATCTAAGAGATGCTTTGCACTAGAGAGTAATGATTTCTCAAAAAGGCAGACAATTGGGTTGATTCACAGGTACTGCAGAAGAGAAAATGTTCCAGATGAAATGGAAATTATTTCATGAAACATCTCAGGATTTCACAGAAAGAAGGGGAATATTATTACCAATTATTCTCTATGAAATGAGTTTGGTAACACACCATCATCTAAAAAGGAAAAGTGAAAGGTTGCTAAATTGGATATTTAGATTTTGCTAATGAGAATGGAGGGAGTTGATGAATGTTGAATCACTCCTTTTTAAACAAAGATTATCATTCATTCTCCTTTTTGAACTGACAGATGATGTTTCATGTTGAAGTGAAGCTTCATGACTTTTGATCAAGCCCGCTGAAAATAGCATTCTGCTGCGTAAACTGCATATTCTGTTATAACACGTTGCACTATGAGTCATGGGATGAAAATTTGGGATGATCTGCAATCCTCTGCCTTTTTGAGGGATTTGAGGTTTTATGTTTGAAGCATATGTGCCATGACATGGCTGCATCACATTACTCAACAATGGGTTTAAAGGCTTCAAAACAAAAATATCTGTATTTAGTATCCTTCTGTTTGCTTAACACTGTCTGAAGAAAATACATGGTACATATCTATGCTGAGTTTTGTGTCTCATGTTAAAATCAGACAGCTGCCTAGCCAGATATGACCTGACCAGTATTTAGCAAAGATAATCCCCTCAGAGGTGTTGCAGAGCTTGATTACAGAGATAGGGACCTCACAGGATATTCACTGACAGTACATTCACATTTTGGGATGCTACCAAGGGAAATCAAGGCTCTTGTTTCCCTGCAATCAGTGCCAGACAAACTGATGTCCTTTGTAGAGGTGTGTTCCAAGTATAGCCATTACTTCACATTTTGGACAATAATATTCAGGACAGACTAAATTCTGAGTTTAAAAATTCTTCTTGGAATTACAATCTTTTGAGCAACTTGTTAAAAAATAAATGTCCTGTTTCACAAATTGAATTTGTGATGGCCTCTTCCAACTCCCAAAAGCAGGGCAGTGGAAGACAAAATAAACCGATCTGGCACAGCAGATGAGACAGGTTGAAGGTGATATTTCCCCCAGAGAAGGGAAGTAGGTGAATTTCTCCTGCCCTCAGCTGCATCATCACTTGTTCCTTCCTTGTGGCTCCTTTACTTAGCATGGAATTTGAGCTTTACAGATAATAGTAACCAGTGTGAAGAGCTGCTTAAACTCCTCCCCTCACTTCCCCCATAACTGAGATTTGTGGTGGCTGGACTTCAGGCTGAAAACAGCATCACTAAAAATCTCAGAGGTGTTATGGATGCAATTTTAAAAACATTTTTGTGTGTTCTACACGTCCACACGTAACTGAGGAGAGATTGTTAAGAATTTAGAACTGAGGAGAAATTTTCCTGCAAGTAGAACAGAGTTGCAAGGCACAAGCTGGGAAATGGCTCTCAGGATTTTTGGAGCAGACTTTGTGGATGTAGGTAAATGCACAGGATTATCTGGTGGGCTTTGTGTGTCTCACTGTTATCGACCAAAGAGGAAGGAAAATACTGAGGCTACTCATTCATTTATAGGAAATACATGATAAACAGTCCAGAAAGTGCTTTGTTCATTAGTCAAAAGGACAAATGAGAAGGAAACAATTAGCTGGGATGTGATGCTTTGTTGGTGTTTCCTGCAGGAGTTCATTTGAAATGTGGTTAATTTAACACCGAGCATCCAAATTCTTATCACATCAGCAGGCACAGAATGATAAAGCTACCAATGACCTAAACTAAGAAGTGAAAGAAAGAGAAAATGTCTTAGAAAAACAACCAGATAGTAATTGTGAAAGAAAAAACAAAATCCATTGACCGAATTCAAACAAGAGCTAACAGTTCTGTTCATTCACTCTGAGAGTTAATCCAGTGTTTTCCATCACTGAAAACTTACATAATATACAAGAATCCTAAAATTTTGTCTGTCCTTTTTATTTTTTTTTTTTGGTTGTTATTTGTACTACTTTGCAGTATCTCAAGTGGCAGACTTTTGACTTTCTGAGCACAGATGTCCTAAAAATAATACATTAAAAAATTATCAGAGTAAAATAATTGATTTCCTTTGGACACCATTCTGTCAGTGCCACATTTAACAAATTAACTGTCACTTGCTAAAGTATTTTCATATATCCACTGGTAGATTTAGCAAGGCAAGATAATAATCACTTTTCTTCCAACTCTAAAATAGAAGATACCTTTTTTTTTTTTCTAACTGAAATATGTAATCAAGTGTGCAAAATAGATGGGAATGTTTAAAAATCCCCAGCGGGCTGGATATGGCTCCCTGTCACATTGCTTGGTCAAGAATAGTTTTCACAGTGAAATTCTACATCTTCTCAACAGTTCCATCATCCCACCACATCCTACATCTTCTCTCTCTTGAAACAGATGATGCACCAGAGGCTTTCCACAGTGAGATTAATTTCTGCAAATCAGAGACAATGGCACAATGTCTAATGCACACAAAGGAACTGGGTATAATGGAATCCTTGAGAATTTCTCAGGGTTTTGAGAGTGGAAGAGTTAGCAGCAGGTCAGGTGTTCCTCATGGGATAGCTGCTTTCCTGAGAGGAAGGTGGCTGGCCCCTGTGCTGTCTGGGAGCAGACCTGTGTTCTCAGGAAGGTCCTGCACTGTGGCTGGCAAATTCTTTGTGCTGTGATTTTTCATTTTCACTATAATGTGTATATCTGTTCCAGAGTTCTTGGAACCCTGATATACAACCCCACAGCATGAACACTCTCAAAGGTATGGACAAGAACTGTTCTGGATGCTTTCTATGGAAACAGGTGTTTTGGGGTTTTTCTTAAACAACTGTTTAAAGAATGGCAAATCATAGTGGGAAATGCCAAAATATGACATGTCCAAAAAGAAATTTAGCAGAGAAATTTTAATAAGAGACCCCTATTCTGTGCTCATGGATGGTCTGTCTGACCTTGTTCCTTCCATTCAATTAGTGCTAATTACTGGTGTCTCTTCATGATTCAGTTCAGCACTGTACTTATACTTCATTAACAAAAAGTCCTCATGGAGAAAAATGTTTTCCATGAACACAATAGGCTAAATCCTTGGATCATAACTAAGTCTTTGTCCAGAAAATCACACTTGTCCACCCTCCCCTCTTTCTACATAAGTGTTTGCTTTGTAGTCCCATTTTTATTGCCCCCATACATTCCTGGCAAAGCCTCCCACTCCTCATTTGGTTCTTCCCTAGTTGCAGCCTGCAGAAGCAAGTCCCAGACAGTGCTCCCCAAACAGCCAGCAATTAATTTACCTATTTTTTCAAAGCTAGGTTATGAGAGGCACATGTTCATTACTGCCCAATTTAGAAGCAAATTTTCTAGTTCCTCTGTTAAACTGAGATTACCCTAGGTCTTGGATTGCTTACTTTTTTGTTTTTCTAGATATAAGTATTAATTTTTTTTGTTTCTTGTCTGGGAAAAAGAGGGAAAAAAAGCATATATTTTAAGAAAGATTGGAAGTGCCCCTCTATGTTTTGTTTCCTTCTTTTGGAGTGATCATGCTGAACTCCAAGTGAACTGGTGAGAGGGATGTGTTTATGTTCTTTTCCACATACAACTTTTTTTTTTGGTTTTGAGGGAAATGACATCCATTTATCTGGAGAGCTCTGTGTGGGCTCTTGTCAAGCAAGGAGCACGTTGTAGAGTGAGGAAAGGAGCCAGACAGGTATTTGTATTGTTCCTAGGAACAGCTTCACTGAGAGCTCTCCTGTAAACACGGCTCCTGACAGTGTGGAATAGCAAAGACAGGAGAGCAGCAGGCTGCTGATTAATGAGCTGCTGAGTGGTGGTGGAGGCCTGTGAGTCTGCTGCACGTCCCTGGAAATGTGAGATACCCAGGTCTGCGGTGATCAGCACACCTCTCACACGCCATTATTTGATCTCTAAACTGCCAGAGGTGTAGGCAGCAAACTACAGATTACAGGCATCACTTGAGATGTGCTGGGGCACAAATTTAAGGGATGCAGGGGAAAAAAAATGTAGCAAATGCCTTCCAAACAAATACATTTGCTCTTTTTTGTGGAGCTCAGGGCAAGGGCAATCTCTGTCTGTATGCACTGAGAGCATACAGCTCAGGGAAAGCTGGAGCCAGTGGTCTCACTATAAGCCCAAGTTGGCTAGATCAGAAATATGATATTTGATTACAGGAAGAAATATTACACAAATTGATAGAGCATTGAACAGACTTATGGCTGTCAGCTCAGATGATTGTGGAACAGTATATCAGACAGAGATAATTGTATAATTGTAAGGTTGAAAGCAGTAAATGCTCTCATTGCCTGTGCTGGCTGCCTTGGCCACATGGGAGATCCTCAGAGCAATTTGAGAATAAAGGCATTATATCAGCATCATGCAAGGAGATGAGAACAGACATCCATTGCTCCTTTAAGCAGCTGTTGTGTTCCATATCCATCACAGGATCTCTGGAATGGATATGGCACTTTAGCTGGAATTTTAAATCAGGAGGTGGCCAGCTACTGGCTCTGCCTCTGGATGTCAGCTGTGCAGGTTATCTGGGCAGAGGATGCAGGAGGAGATTTGGTAACAATTTTTAAATTTTTTAACCCCAAACCTTCATATAAGAACAGTCTGTAACAGAGTGGCAGAGTGTTTGTAAATACCACAGCTGGTATTTTTATTAATAGAGCACACTTGTTCTGCTGAGATTAGAGAGAGAACACTATTAATTGCTATTTTTAATTAACTAATATCTGTGTAAGATTTCCAGGCTGCACTGGTACAAATGTGAATTGTTAGTCCATTTTCCAGGAACTGGACCAAAAAAAGGAACTAATAAAGCAGCACATCATTAAGTAGACTCTAGCTTCAACTCATAAAAGACCATTAGAACAGACTAATCTAATTTTCTTCATAATAGAAAACATAGAACTTGCAAGAAATAATTTTAATGGAAAGATACTTTTATAGAATCCACTGCTGCTGGTTATTTGTTTGAATGATTGATTCCTTACGACATTTAAAAATATTGCACTCTATTTCTAGTCTAAATCATGTTTCAATTTTCTGCACAGCTTCTTTCAGATTAAGTAACCACTTTTACAAGATTTTTTCAATAAGAATTTATACTTTATTTTAATATTCTCGTCTTTGAACATGATCCTAGTGTATTTTGACCCCCCACTATAGTGTTATAAGCATTTATATCTCTTCATTAATTCCGTAGCTCTGCTCATTTTCCATCCCTGAAGCACACTGAAGGCTGTGACAAGGATCTTGCCAATGGCTGTAAAAGAAAGTAACCTGTCACAGAGCAAAAGAATCTCCATTCTCCGAAACTGAGAGATACTTTAAAGCTAGAAAACAGTCTAGAAAAGAAATTATCTCTTTTTGCAATGAAATTAGATGCTAGAATGATTGCTATTTAACATATTTCTGTATGATTGAAAAGAGATGAATGGACTTTCTGATGATGGAGAGTATCAAAACTGAGGATGGAATAGAGGATTGTTCTACCAGCTCACCAAGCAAGAAATTCAACACTGGTCAATAAAAACCCATGCACACAGGGGAAAGTAAACAAACAAACAAACAAAAACCTTCATCTATATCTATATATCTATATCTATAGAGGGTAGTTCTAAATATGCCATTATTGAAAGAGAATTATAAGCTTGTCTGTAGTTTCCTGTAAATGTTAGCTTGGTGTTAGTTGGTGGGCAGGAAAGTGAAGGTGTTAGGGAATACTGAAAAAGAAGAGATGAACCATCCCTATAAAACTCCATATGGTTTTGGGGATCTGACATTTCAATATACTCTACAAGGCTGCACAGCTCACTCTAGAAAAGGATAGAATAACCTAGGAGAACACAGAGAATAATAATCAGTGATACAGAATGCCTTCTGTATGCAGAGAAAGTGAAATAACAAATATTCTATCTATATTAAATGAGTGCACATGGTTATTATAGAGGTTTCTGCTATCCTGAATGACAAGGGCAAGTTTTGAGGGGATGATTATTCATGGTCCAAGGGACATAAACTAAGGCACATGAAATGAGATTATCAAGAAGACAGCTGATACTGAATGCAGGGAATTTTTTTTGTTATATGCATAATTAAGTTGAGATACACCCACAGATTTTTTTAAGATGCTGCAAGATTTGATCAGTTTAAAATCATTAAATAAATGATGGAGGGTTGGATAATCCTGACACCATTGAGGCAATTGTCAGTTTGGGAACTGCTGGAAGCTTAGAGGCAGGGAAGGTATTGCTCCATCAGGGCTAAAATACTTCTGCACCTCTGAGTTGCTGTTGTTAAGTGCCAAATACTGGGCTAAATGAAACTTTCATCTGACTTTTGCAGGCACCCCAATAATCTTTAGATATCTGATGCAAATTCAAAATTCTAGTGTGCAGTCAATCTGTCAAATTAACTGTTATTTCAGCTTGTATAAAATATTTCTCTGTTTAAATATGTTACTGTAACTTGCTTGCAACATGACACCAGAGCCCAAATCCTCAGAGCTCCAGGGAGAAATTGTCCATAAATTTTGTCCTTTATGTAATTATTGGCTTTCTTTTAAGTCCAGGTAAGTTTTACCTTTATTTTACCCAATTTCATATTCAAGCTGTCTGATCCATGAGTATTCATGACTGCATGAAGTCTGAGAAAGATTTCATTTTAATCTGGCTTTGATCTGGGCTTGCATGGCATTTAAACAGCCATGATCTAGGCTCTGTATCTGTGGGATGACCATGCCCACTGTGTGTCTGCATTTTAAAAATCCACTAATTGCTGCATGTTGTCCCTTATCTATTTGCTGTTTGAAGTTTAATCATTAATCATTCAGTAGCCTTCTCCAGTAAGTGTTCTTATCACCCACTCTTCCCTTTTGCACTGCTAAAACCCAAAATGTGTTGTTTGTTCACAGTTTCTTTTAATGTCAAATTAACTAGAAGGAATGTGGAAAGCACACTTTGTGTTTGTTTTGTTGTTTTTTTATTTTTTTAATATATATTTCAGCATTATCTTTGTATTAAATTATGTTAGGAAAGCAAAGAGCATCTTTTATACAGCTGTGCCTCTTGTCTCTGCTCTGCTTTTATACTGTTGACTGTTTTGGATGTTTTTATTGGACTACGAATGGGAAATACATTGTTTTTTGTTGTCCCTGTGCATTTAAATTGTATGTATTTCTGGAGGTCCCACATGTGTTCTCTCACTAATACATTGAACCTAGTGGAGAAAACTGTTTTGGTGCCTGTTGAGTTGCAGCTCACACCTTTCAGGACTAGGACAGTCTGAAGCTTTTTGGTTTCTCCTCTATTCATATTAATATTTGTTGCTGTTTGTAATTCAAGATCATGTGTCCTGTGGGGTATTAGAGCTGCTCATCTCAACTTTAAAACTCTGCCTATTGGGTAGGAGAGATTATCACATTTATGATAAGACAGCAAACACTTTTTTAGAGCATTGAGTTCTCTGTCAGTTCTCAAAGATGTGGATAAAGATGCAGAAGGGCAAACAAAATCAGTGATGTTAATGGCACTGCCTTCCACAACTTCGGAATTTTAGAGAAACTTTTCAAATGTGCTTTACCAAAATGTTGATGGAGAAAAAAAATGATGGGGATTGAAGACTTGTTCTTCACCAGTCTACAGACAGTGAAATTAATGAATCCTCCCTGACTGACATGAGTGAAGACCCAATCTAATTTGAGGGTCTGTCCAAAAAATTCTTGAGTCATAAAAGCAGTAAACTGCTGCTGACTCATAAAGAGTGTTCTGCTATCAAAGAAAAATAGGAAAAAGAGAAAAAAAAGAAAAAGGCTTCTTTTCATGGCAACAGCAGCAGTTGTGATGGGGAATGATAAAAGGAGAAAAAAAACCCTCTTTTGGTACTTATAGTTTCAAAGTATCTCAAAGATTACATCAGATTGTGTTACTCTTTCTCATTTTAAAACTTCAGTGTCTCCTAAGGACTCTGCTTAAGCTGAAGTTTCTGTTTGATGAAGTGTCCAAGAGTTCAGAGGCAGGATACTGAGAAAAGTTACCAAAAAAAAGTTGAATGTCGCCCTTTGCCCACAATATACTTCACACCGATAGCAGTGAGAATTGTTCTTATGTGTGAATATCTGACTGCCTGTTTATCTCTGGCAGAGCAGAATTCATAACCTCAGACCTCCCCAGCTGGAGCTGGGGTTACTGTCTGGAGCACTTTATTTTAATGACTACATGTCTTCATAACTGAACTGGGGACTGTGAGCGCTTTATTGCGTTGGAACAGACTGACATTACTTCTTTTGAAAATTATTTCAGGAATACTGAATAGCAAAGGAAGACAGGGAAAAAAAAATCAGTTTTTAGAGGCCAATCCTTTGATCCTGCTGTTATCCCCATGTGCAGTCAGCCAGGGTAGGGGAAGCTGGAGCACTGGCTCGGTGCTGGGGTGAGAGCTGGCGCCTGACGGATGCTGTCAGGGGTGGCAGCGCTCCTTGGATCCCCAGCTCCGGCTGCAGCACTCTCTGGGGAGCTGGACCACGCTGGCACAGCCTCATCACTGCCAGGGGAAGCCAGGTTTTGGCTAATCACTTTGTGTGAAGGACAGCCACGGTGCCACGGGGCCCTTCCCTCAGTGGGAGCTGCGCAGAGCTAATGTGGGGACACATTAACTCGTCTGACCTGCAAACAGAGAGTGAGGCTGAGGAGGGAAATCACTGCTCAACAAACATGCAGAGTCTGCTGTGGTGCTGCACAGAAAATGTGTGAATATTCATTAAGCTTGCCTAGGGCTTTATGTTATTAATTGAGATCTTTGGCATTTTTTACCTTATATTTCTCCTGTAAGTCCCGTGCTTAATTCAGATGGAATATGCCACATATTTTGGAAAGAAAGACTTTCTAAAACCCAGCCTGGCTTTATATCTGTGGAAAGTCAGTAACTGGAAACACTTGAGCTTCTGACTGATTCTTGTCTTGACCTTATTTTCATGTAGCATGATGTGTGCATTCTGTAAAGCCAGTGAAAAGAAAACAAACATCAATCCTTATTGAAATATCTATCTAGAGCTTTGACTTTCAGATCACAAATGCTGTTTAAAAGTTAACTTTTCAATTATCTCGTTAAGGCAATGATAAATTATGCCCAGAAATAGTGACCACAATACAATAGGAAAAAGGTTGCTTTTTCAGCTCTAAAATAATTCCATTTCATAAGCAGTTGTTAAAATCAATTACTGAATGCAATATGCCATGTAACTTTCCTTTTGTTTGACATGCTTTAAGACTATATTTTGAGTGGAGGAAGGAAGACATTATCCTAACACAAGGAAGTCCAGGGAATTATCAGAAATATCTGTGCCCTCCATTGCCATTCTAAGCTCAAGGGACCCATCAAGCAGGGAACCCACTGCCTTGTAAACCATATTTTATATACCTACTTATGGGATGAGTGTCACAAATGCCCATATTCCTCTTTCCTGAATTCCTGATCTTAGAATTGTTTAAATAACACCAGCAGTTCAATCTTCTGTCCTGATGCCCGAGCAGAGGTTCTACCCTGCTATGCCCACCTTAGGGTGTCAGTGCCTTGATTACCTTGTCTCTCCTCCAGAAAGGACAGTGGTGCTGCTGAAACTCAAAATGAATGAACCAAAAAGAAACTGGATGTTAGTAGTCTCTGTTTTATACTGCTAGAAGTAATATATTGTGAGATTCTTCCTGGGGTCACAGAGGAGAAGATATACACACACATAAGAAAAAAATAATCAGGAATGTGGTTATTTGTATCTGTTTTAAATGGGAAGAATCCATAGCAGGACCCCAAGATCTGATTAGAAGCTCTTCTTTAGGGCCAGTCATTCTAAACTTTCCTCTGAAAACCCTCCCAGCCATTTGTCAAGTATTTTGAAGTTATGTGGTTGAAAGCACTAATGGCAGTGTGTGCATGTATGTATTTATTAAAATGTGTATGTTAATTTAACTCTTGCCAACTTCTGCCTTATTAACAAAACCGCATTCCCTGTATGCTGAAACAATGACCTTTATATTATAAATTCAAGGATTCATAAAACAGATGGTGGAGACATAAAAAAAGGAGAAAGGAAAGAAAAAGCCAACAAGTGAAATCCCAGCTTGTCCAGCTGAAAGGACCAGGGTATACGTATCAAAATAATCCTGGAAATCTGGCTGGGGTAGCAAAACCACATGGGCTTAGTTGTGTTTCAGCTCAAGGGTACCATGTAACTTATTAGCATCTCCTCTTCTGCTGCTGGTAAATATGTGCAAAAATCTGGAGGAGATAGTTCATTTTAGGGAGCAACAATTGGGATTTGTAGGATTTGTGCTGTTTGCAGGATTTGGGATTCTTGGCTGGTGTTGAATAGAGATTGTGATGTAGGGGGAGGGAAAAGTGGTACTAACGTGGCTGCAATAAAAGTGCCTAATAGCTGTTAGCAAGAGGAGTTCTTTGAGTTAAAGCAGCAGAAAAGACATGAAAATATTTGTGACAGGAAGCTTATCTGTTTTTCCTAGTCCATTGTTTACTCCTGTTGCAAGGAATTGCCTTGTGACTAAACTCTGCAAGAAATTAAAGGGGAAAAAAACCTTAAACTGTCATTAATCCGTGTGACTGTTTTTCTAAGTCTTGGAGGAGGCTTATGAACTGGTCTTAGAAAGGATTGCGGCTTGCTTTTGTCCTTAATCCTAAGAAATTGACTCTTTATTCTCTTTATTCTCTCTTTTAAAAATAATACTGACTTTCACATTGCTTAAGCAAGAGAACTACAGAGCAGTAATTTCCTGGGGTTTATTTATCAAGAAGTAGGAGATATGCCATGTATACATCTATATATGTATTATATATATATGTATTATACACTCCAAACCTGTCCACAGATTTCTACTCCTGGGATTTACAGCTGGTGTAGAGTCTGACACTTTATAAATGATTCTGTTCAGATAAATGTGATAACCAACAGAATTAAGGTGTGATACAAGAGTAAAGATGGACTGTAATGAAGTTGATGACAGAGAAGCTGGAATGAATGTTGTAGAAAAATTTCTTTGTAGAAAAATGTAGAAAATTTTTTCCAACCTCTCATTCCTCCCAGCTGCATTTGCATATTTCTGATGTCAGTCCTTGTGGGCAGTGAGACAACTTCCCAAGGGATTGTACAACTTTGGCTTTCTCCTGCTGTAGCTTCCATTTCAGGTGAACTCACTGTGGGTTCTGTGCAGTGTGAGAGCAGAATTTATCTGCCTTATTCTGTTACACTACTGAGGTGCTGGCAGTGTCTTCCTAGCACAAATAAAACATAAATGACACCTTTAATTAGTTTTCTGCCACACCATCCAACATTAAAAATAGTCATTTTCAAATGCATTTGTCAACTTGATATTTTTCTGGGGAGGCAATTGTCAATAACCCTGAAACTATCAGTTACTTTCCAAATATCATTTCTCATAGCCCTAAAAAAAGGACATCAATCAATTATTCTTCAGAATGGTAGAAGGAAAAAGACTTGATATTTGTCCAAAGGTGAAACTAAGATATAGTTTATTTGAGTTAGGACCTACTGTACTCTTGATTGATAGGATCAAAGTCAGAGCAGACCTTCTTTGTCAGGTTCAAGATTTCTCTTTTGACTGCAGTGAAAGTATTTCCAGTGAAGAGCACAAATCTTCTGCTGCCTTGACAGACAGTTGTACACACCCTGAGCTGCCCCTAGTTGGTACTTTGTTTGGCTGGTAGTAATTTTATATTATTGGGATATATATCTGTCTTTGGCATTTAGTGTGTGCACCTTAATTCATTTTAAACTGCAGTAATAATTCTTGTTTTGCTTTAAATCCTGCAAAAGCTGAACCATTCAAGCAGAAATTTGCATTTGACCTGTCAGAGGCAGTGACTGACATCTGTCATCCCTGCTCCTTGTTTCAAGTTCTCTAGCTGAAAAATTCAAATGTAATGGATGTTGTTCAAGGCTGCCAGATGTTGATGCTACCATTAACAGATAAGATGGGTCATAGAATAGCAGTTGCTATGCACAACAACTCACAGGAAGGGAATTTTTCAGTTTTATCCTCTTGCTGCTAAGGTATAAAAAACATACAAAATATTTCATATGTTTAACAACTGTGAAATTCAAACTACTATAAAGCCAGTGAAAGTACTTTTAAAAGAACTATTAATTTGGGGGAAAAAAAAAGCCTCAATTCTGTATACTTATCTCTCAACTTCATTTCCATGGGGAGCAAGCATCTTCCATTGAGTTCTGGTACTTTCTGCTGCTGGTAGAATAGCAGTCTGTCAAGCCCCCCCCAGAAACTCACACCATAAAAACCCCTAAACCAACCAACAAACCAACAGACCCTACAATTGTTAAACAATTAGAAAGGACCAGAAAAAGGTGCCGTGGCCCAAGTGAGCTGTGAACCTGCTCCCTCATGCATTTTACAGTCACATATGCCTGTATCAGACGCGACAAACAAAATGATGGGCCAGTTGTTGGTGTTCCTCAGAATACTGGTTTCATTTTCTAATACTGTCATGAGCCTGTGTGATCTTGAACAAATTGTATAGGGGGAAAAACCTCAGGTGCCTTAAATAATCTAATAACTAATCCTTACTAGACAGTCAGTGGGCACTCTTGGCTTTTACAGAGCCTTGAAAATTTGTGCCAACTAAGGATCTTCCCTACAGTCTCCAGTTTTAGTGCACTGTCAGTAAAGTGACAAAATTGGTGCTTTCCTGCCTCACAGGTTCATTTTGAGAATAAACACATTAAAGCAGTGTAAGGCTATCAGATACTATGCAGATGGGAGCTATAAAAGCTCCTCAGACAGAAAAACCTGAGCCGTGGCAGTTCTGTGACCTAGATCAAGCTGCTCTGTTCCTGTCCCCTGCCTTGCCTGAGCTCAGCTCCCTCAGCTGTGTAATTAGCTGGTCTCAAATAACCCTCAAAACTTCTAGAAGTTTTCACAGCTCTCCCCTTTCCCTTAAGGTCTGCCTGTGCCACTTTTTTCAGTGATCTCCAGCTTTTAGGTGAGTTCCTGTCAAACGCACTTCAAGGCTAGTTTCTACCTGGTTTTCTTTTCCCCCTGCAGCTGCTCTGCTGACACTGCAGCTTTCAAACATTAAAAAAAATAAAATACTTCTTTATGGTAGTTTTTTTCTCTTCCATAAGGAAGAATTAGAGCTTCTCCAGAGAAATCTGGTCTCCATTGCATCGTCTCTTGAGATATGGAGGATTTTAGCTTAGGGAATAAATTATTTCTTCCAGCTCTTGATATAGGTATTGGAAAAGAAGTCATGATCACAGAACTGTTTTCTGAAATAAACACATTTGTTCTATAATTTCTTATAAATCTAGACATTTAATGAGGCAGTCTGCAGAATACTTCAGGTCCTCATTTTTCTGTGCTTGTTTCCAGTTCTCAGGGTCAGCAAATAGAAGGGTTAAGGACTCTCCTGTCCTTTGCAATGCACTGATTCTGACTTGCTACCATTTGAAAGGAAGTTTTGCTAGAGCTGAGCCACATTTCCCTTCTGTCTGGGGCTGCTGGGGGCAGATGAGTAGTTTGGTAAATCTGATAAAGTAAATACATTGCTACATCTGATAAAGTAAATACTATGCCAAGTGGAGCCACTTACTAAACAGCTGCAGAGTGCAGAAATTACTTTATTCTGTGTTTCTAGGCCTGGAAATGTACAAGGTTTCTTTGCCAGCACATTGATAAGAAAGCCAATTAATAAGATTGTTAAATTGTTTGCTTTTTTTCCTGTATGTCTGAACAACGTGAAGCATGTTTTTCTTTCACAACTCTTTGAATCAGGTTGTTCCCTTCGTGATTCTTGTCTTGTGGAGTCCAGCAGTGATGGAAAAAGTGATGGAGAAAGGGCTGAGAAAAGAAAATGAGAAATATTTTGAGATGATTTAGGGTCCACCATCACATTTTCTCATATTTCAACCTTGGGAATGGCCCTGTCTCTGTTAGAATGTTTGTATATATTTGTTTTTGGGCTCAAGGGATGCCCCTTGCAGTAGCTCTGCTGTCAGAGGGTCTCGAGAGCAGCACCTCCAACCTGCTGTTTGTCTTACACTGGGATAAGGATACACCCACAAAGTAGTAATTTTATTTTTTTTTTTGCATTTTTATGAAGACTATTACTGTCTCCTCTCTAGGCAGAAGTCCTGGAGGCTACTGACTGATAGACATCAGGTAGAAGGGAATGTCTCTTTCAGGAAATTGATGCTTAAACTTTTCTTTGAAGAAAGAATTTCAGAAATCCTGGGACCCCTGTAAAAGATATCTCAGAAACTAATTGTACAAACAGTAGATTGACATCCCACTGCAAGATGGAGGCTTACAGTGGGATCAGAGTGCCTGAGACATGAAGGACCTTTCCAGTCCTGTTGAACCTCTGGTTCAGAACAGAGAAACAGAAATAGAGAAACATGTTAAAATTTGCCCAAAGTTCTTCACTACATGTAATTTTCCTGGGAAATGTAACCATTTCCAACCCAAAATACATCTCTTAAAGACTGTTCAATAATATTGTACCTTCACAAAAATATTTTTTTTTTTTGTAAAATCAATCCAAGATCTGGAATAAACCTCTTTTTCTGCCACTACATGAAAGCAGGAATCTCAGGGTATTCAGACTGTAAGGAATAGAATGCACAGTCTAAATCTAACTAAGTCAGTTGTGATAATTTATAAATAAAACAAAAGAAAGCAATGAGTTGCAAAATAAAGACTATTTAGTGACAACCCTTGTTGGTAGTAAGATATGGAGCCCTACAAATTTGTTCTGTTTCTTCCCTTTAGAAAGGATTAGTTACCATAGCAACTGATACATAATGTGACATCCTTTGCTACTCCCAAGATCTACAGAGCAGTTTTAAAGAGAAGAAATGTTAATTAATATCTAAAAGAGTAAAGGAGAGAAGGTTTTTCTGCGCTGTGGGGAAATCATGTTGTTATTTGATTTCCCTTTACGGGTGTTGTGCAGGGGATGCACGAGGGGCCTGTGCTTCCATTAATCACACAGGGAAGAACAGAAAGGCAGCTCCCATTCTGTTCAGACATCTGTGAGCATAATCTATGACCTGGCCAGCTGAAATTTTGTCTGAGCTGCACTGAAGTCAGGTTAGCTGCCATGAGACTCTTGTAAGGGATGAACATGAGAATCTTGTAAAGAGATAACACAGAAGTGCTGTGGCATCCCAGAATATTCTGGGCTCAGCCCTGCTGGGCATGGCCACAAACAAGGCCCACACGTCTGCAAAGGTTTTTTAAATATCCACAGCCTGGAAGCAAATGCTGAGAGTTAACCCCCAAGGAGATAGAATTCCAGGATCATATAGATTGGAAAAGATCCTTAAGATCATTGAGTCCAAGGAATACAATGATCTGAATCTTAATTTTTGTGTTAGTAGTCCAGCGAAAATACAAGCTGCAGGAAAAGCCCTGGATGGATAATCTATTTAATTCTTACTCTGGATAAATAATACAGAGAAAGAGATTTATTATTCCTGTTAAATGCCTATGGAAAACAGGAAAAAATATCCTGCTATGCCTGCTAGTATATTTCTCTAGGTAGTAGAAAACTTATATTTGAACCTTATGTAGCCCTTAGAAATAATTTTCAAGGGCTGTTTACCTGCTTTTTATACAGACTTTTTGGTTAAAATTAAGTACTGAAAAAAAATTATCTGATGTGGATTATGCACAACGATTTTCTGTTTTTAAACTACTTGTGGCTCAAGTCCCAGGAAACTGAAATTAGAAGAAATGAGAAATCCTTGGTTTGCCCTTCATTTAAAAGAAATTTGCAGTTTTTTCTTCATAACATCCATTATCAGTTCCCTGAGCCTGTCCAACCCCCCCAGTAAATCACATTAAAAAAATTCACAGTACATTTACTTACGGTTGGCATTAGGCTATCCCAGATACTTTGAAAAAAGATGGTTTTGGAAGATGTTTGTCTGGATCAGGACCAGTAGAAAGGCCTTTGGGCTAAATTTTCAATCACTGTATATGGGTTTGTTTTGCTACATTGATGATCCCGCTGTTTGTGTGCCACTTAGACGACTCCTGAACTGATTTAAATAGCATAAAATCTTTTCTATTATTTCTCTAGTTATGAACTAGGATTTCCTTTCATGCTTAGTATCACAGAGAAAATAAAATAGATTGGTTTGCTTTTCACTGGGAAAGTCAGGCTTTAATGAAGAACCATTAAAAGGTTAATACCTTTTCTAAAAATTCGGGAACATAAAACTCACCGCTGCTGTCACCTTCACATTCACATCTGGGGCTCCAGCTGATGAATAAACAGACTGGAGATTATCACACAGGCTACATTCATGTGTAAAATGAGGTTCTTATTAAAGTTCACTGCTTCAAATGATATATGCTTTGTAGCTCTTCCTGTAGAGGTTCCTGCTGAGTTCTGTCACGATATTCTGAAATCCACTCTTTCTTCTCTCATCCTTCTCTTTAGCGCTGGAACAAAGTGATCTCTTTGATGAGTCTTTGTAAAGTCTGTGACAGAAAACGCCAACAATTATTCAATTTCCACCTACAGAAACTCATCTTTGGCCATGACTTGCTCATTTATTTATTTAAAAACTGACTTTGAGTTACTTTCAGCAAGGTTATTTTGAGTGCTTGCACAGTAAATGGAAATCTTCAGCCCCACGTATGGACAAGAGCTCATGAAGATGGCTTGTGCCCTGTTCCCTAGTCCTCCCTGACTGGCACAGAAGGCTTTGCATTCTCAGATAAACCCACCTGCCTCGTTGTCCCGTGAATTCAACTTTGCAAGTGGCCAAGAGATGAAACAACATATTTCTGTGAAATTTAGTCTTTGTTCTGCCTTCAAACCCCACAGCCATGCAGGACTCAACCCGGCACAAAACCCCACAGAGCTGTGCTTTCCCCTTTGTGATGTGCTCAACAGAACTTTTAAGAAGCAAGGTTATGTTAATTTTGCTTTATCTACCTGCAGGTAAGCAACAAATCTGACATCAGTTCATAATAATCCAGGTATTCTTATTTCTTGTTTTCTGGTGAAAAAAATGTGAGCTTCTCCTGAATTGATTCTGCAGTTTAACTTCCATATTAATTTCTGTATGGCTGTCATCTGGGAACTCTGATTAATGAGGGCTTGCAGTGATGTTACTCATATAAAATGAAATATTCCTTAAATCCATTTCCATTAAACTCCAGTCTATTGCCAGAGATGCTCATTCCAGATACAGTATGCCTAGTGAAAACAAATCTATACCATTGTGTGCTGGGCCAAGTATCCCCTGTGAAAGAATCTCAGGAAAGTGAGATCGAGAATTAAAATGTTCAGAGCTGGCTTTGTTTGTTCCAAACATAAAGAAACAAATCTCTACTTCCTCTGCTTAGGGGGTTAATTTTTCTTGTGCCAGCATCAACACTCCCACTTAGCTTGTATATTTTTCTATTTATGCAACGAGACTCTCCTTTGCTGAGTCACTTCAAAATGTTTAAACAGGCTGGAGAGGTGCTGTCCTGGGTGCTTTGTTTTAAGAGCTAAAATTAATATCCTTGGAAGTATTCCTGGAAATCATAATCTATGCATCTATATTTCATCTGAGACCAGGCAGTTATGTTGCCTTTAAATCAGCTTTGGATCTAATTTCATCTATTTTAATGTAATGGTCTAGAGGGTGTGCCTGCCAGCTCCAAATTTCTCCCAGATATATATTCAGTTTACAAATCATATCTTTCTCTAGAAAAATATGATTATGCCTATTTTAGGTCTCCTTCTCTATTACCACCAGCACCCACTGAGTTTCTGTGTCAGTTTTTTTATCTAAGTTTCAGCTAATGCCAGCTCTGAAGGATGATTTCACTCACATGTTCCTGTTGTACCCTAAGTTCTGCTAAGAGCTGGCTGGAGCAGAGAAAACTCAGGAGCAGTGGAGGGTACTTTTTCTTTCCTTGGGGATGCACTGAGCACAGTCAGGGAAAGACCATTCTGGAGTCCACAAGGAATTAAAATGATTTGCAAGAGCAAATTAGGACTCTGCAAGGGGATGGTGGAATGATTCTCACAGGGGTGGGAAGGGACTAGGCAGAATTTGGTTTAATTCAGTGGAAATGAGAAGAATACCAGACAGGCAAAGCTGTTTATGGATCCTTGTTTCTTATTTATTTGTCTTGCCCAACATGTCCAGATTTAAAATGTAAACTATGTTGGCCTATAACTCAGTATCTAGGAAAGCCCTTTTTATTCAAAAGCAGCTCCTGCAAGATAGAAAATCTTTTCATCTCTCTGAGAGGAGATAAAGGGTATCCACCAAAAGAAAAATGTCTGCATAAACCCACTCCTACTCTCAGGACAATTTGTGGTCCCGTAGCTCTGGCCTTTTATAAAGCTACATGGTACTTTTTATCTCCTTGTATGAATGGCAGAGCCATCTCTGCTACTCAAATATTGAGCTCAATTTTTGTCCTATCATCAAAATACAGAAAACTTCTAGGGTCCAACTTTGTGTGTCCTGGTGTAAAAAAAAGAAAAATGCACTTCCTCATTGTTCTTCCTGCAGCTGCCCAGATTGACTCAGGTGTGTTTCAGTAAGGCTTTCTCATTTTATTCTGCCATGTTTCTGAGCCTGTTCCCTATGTGGGTATGTTTTAGAAATGTATCTTAATAGAAATTACTCTTTTTAAAGTATGACTTAATCTCAACTTCTAACATTTAAAATTATGGCAACTTTAGAAAAGTAGATCTGATAAATATTTGCCTAAATCCTTCACTATTGTGAAGGATCTTGGTTGCTTCTTCTTCGTCTATTGAAACAAAAACATCAATTATCTCTTCAAACTTGTGCTCTAAATGGATGCATTGTTGTATTAAAATTTTTCCTGGTTACATTATTTCTTGAGAAGAGAATTTTCGTCTGTGTTCATTTTTAGGCACTTCACGTATTTGTCTGGTTCTGCTGCATAATTTTTTCCTCCTGAAAAATGCTAAAAGCCAACCTGTATGGGGTGTTCTGCTTTACATGAAATCAGCAGAATCCAGTGGCTCCTGTACTCATCCAAAGATATTCCTCACAGACAAGGTGCTTTGATTCAATGGAATCTTCCAAACCAGCCAATGCTTTGCAAGTTATTCCTTTCTGAATTTAAGTTCTTTACAGGTCTCTTATTTGGCATAGGGAATCCCTAAATTGCAGATAAACTTCTTGAGGTGCTTTCCTTGTTTTCTGAGAATTTTGACTCCTGCTTTGAGCAGATTTTGCAGATAATATGTGGTGCTCAGGAATCCCTCAGAGCCCCAGAGCCGAGCACAGCTCCATGGATTGTCTGCTTCCACCTGATTAGAATTAACAAATACCACTTCTAAGCTTATTGGATGTATTTTGTTTCCCTGGATGAAGCCTCTTAACAGAGGAGTTTCCCCAGAAGAGCTGTACTTCTGTGAAGGTGTCAGTGTGACTCGGTGTGCTCCTTTCCTACTAAAAAGAAGCTCGTGATTTTTCTTATCCTTTTGTCTTACTGTCTCTTTCCCTGGGCATTTATCTGGAGCAGGATAGATGGAAAAGCTTTCAAAGGCAGACAGGAGGTTGCTCAGCAGGTGTTCTGAAGAGCAGGGTGTTCGCTCCTGGGCACGAGGGGAAGCTGCAGCAGTGAGAGGAACAGGCACTGCCAAAGAGGGACTTCAGCTTTTCCCAGCTTTGACCTGCTGTATTCTACTTGCTGAAGCCTCTGCAGCTTCTCCTGCCTTTTCCAAGAAAGCAGCCATGGAGCAGGAGTTGGAGAGTGCAGAGACATTCACAACATTCTCCAGTTTTTCTTTCTTCTCTCTTTCCCCTCTTCTACCCTCCTTCCCTTCCATCACCCTCTATCTTTTCTTCTCTTTCCCTTTCTTTTCCTCTCCTATCTTCCTCTCTTTCTTTCTGACTTTAGTTTAATACCTATGGCTTATGCACTCGATGTCACACTGTATTAGGAGTGGCAAAAGTAACAACACAGACTCTCTTCTGGGTTGCACAAGAGAGCAAGTTTTATTATTCCAGATCTTTTATAGACAGGTCTGAGGAGGTCTGAGAGGTAAAACTGTCATTGGTCATTAAACCAACACATCACCATCACTGGACAATTGGGAGCAATACCCCCTGACTTTTTCTTGCAAGTAAACAAGGATCCAAGCAACACCTGCAGAGGTTGTTTTCCCTCTCCAAGGACTGTGTGGATTCCTCCTTATGATTTCCCAGGCCACACTTCTTGGGCCAGTCTGACAAAGTTATGTGACTTGGTTTCACACAGGCTCGAGCTAACTAATGCCTGAAACCTAAAAATCTCTTGTTTGACCATTGTCAGTTCCCACACTCTGAAGCTTCAGGATATGCAAGTCCTGCTCATCTCTGAAAGAGAGCAGAGGGAATAGCACCAGATCAGAGCTTTGTGTTGCAGCAGGTGAAGGTGTCAAACAGGTGTGGAAGTCTGGTCTAGCACAAGTGATTGGGTGTGACAGAGCCCATTTGAGCAGTAATTAGCAGCTGGAATTAATCCATACTGTGTGCTGGTGGCACTTAATATTTGAAATGTGGTATCACCACCCCTGGAAAGGTTCAAAACCATGTAGATGTGGCCATAGGGTTTAGCAGGGAACATGGCAAAGCTGGGGGACTGGCTGGACTTGATGATCTTGGAGGTCTTTTCCGAGCTCAGTGGCTCTCTGAGTGCTGTGGTTTCCTGGGTAGCTGGCTTGGGGCATGGAGATGTTGGAGCCTCTGCCAGCAGGGCAGTTAATTAGATTGTGTGATTGCCTTGAAGCAGCCTCACGTTGTGGAGCTCTTGCTCATTCATCTGGCTGGAAATTCCCTTTCAGAAACAAACAGAAGGGTGTCTTGGACTTAAAGGAAATCTTGCTGTGCTTCCTTCCTATGAAGAAGTCCAAACTGGCACTGTATTTTTCACTTTGATGTGTGAATATAAAACAAACTTCTCCCCATTTGCTTAGCAGATCTATAGCTGAAAAATAAACCCACATCTGCCATTCACATTATCATGAAAAGTACCAAGAAGTCCAACTAATTCAGTAATTTTTCCCCCTTTAATTTTTTTTTCCTCACTGGAATGCTTTTTGTTTTTTTTTTCTAATTTGGAAATATCCTGCTAATTGCAATTGCTCTGTAAGTTTTCCTCAGTGTGTGTGTGCACACTGAGAGAACAATTCTGTTGTTGCTGCCCAGCCTGAGGTGCACTTGCAGAGCCCTGCCCTGCAAGCAGGTGCTGCTCAAAGTCACCTCAATTTGTGGTGTGTTTCCTCAGGAGCGGCACAATCACAGTCAGCAGCTGGCTGTACTCAAGAATTTCCTGGTGGAATCACTCAGTTTAGGTTTGATTCGTGTTTTGGCTGTGCCTCCAGCATTTCCTTTGGAAAAATACTATGTACCTGGTTTACCTAAAATTTCTGCCAGGAGTTTGAATGTTGGGTTTCACAGCAATGGCACACACAGCCCACAGCCACTGTGGGAAGGTCAGGTCCAAACATCACTGCCTCCTGCTGTAGGTTTTTCACAGCACCAAGCTTTCATGCTATTACAATGTTTTGTTCTCAGTCTCATACTGTGACTGTCCCTCTGTACTGGTGAATTTATAATGTGAGAATGTCATTTCAGGTTTGAAGGAAGTTTTACGGGACAGGTGTTGATCTAATAGAGTTGGTGGGTTTGCTAAGTGGGGAAAAGTGATTTTAGGAATTTAGCAGTGCAGCAGTTGGATCAAACATAATTTTGCAATTTTCTATGTCTTTACCATGAAAAAGCCTGTTATTCTGTCTGTGACACAGCTACACAGTGAAGTGTGGTTTACAAAAGAGAAACAAAAAGCCCAGGAAAAATGCAGCATGTCCAATACATGATTAAATACTTCCTGATATAAACTTTGGCTTGCTGTCAAAGTTAATTTAGAAAATCTTTCTTTGAGGAATATATTTTCCTTTTACAACACTTTTATGATATTTGATCAGGATTAACTTGCTGTGTATTCTCTTCATGGCAATGATTTATATATTTTATTTATGCCCAGTTTGGGGATCTGAGATCAAAGCACATTTTCCATGCATTTTGTTTTCTTTAAATAGAGTTTTCTTAGACCAAACACCTACCAGATTTGCAAGAGGAATTTTAACAGCCAACCTGATTTATCTTCCTTGATTTTTTCATGTTTCTGCAATTCACAATGTATACTATGTAAGTATTTATTGAAAATTAGTTATGCTTTAGAACAGGAAGTTTTACTTTGAGACTTTATCTTGACTAAACTGATCTAATTGATCCATTGTTCCTAACAATGACTGCTTCTCATGCTAGGTTTTCCTGTGTGCTGTCAAGATTTTGATTTAGGACAGGGTACAAACTGAGAGTTTTCAGCTGTAGTATTGGAAACCAGAGACATATCTGAGATTATTCACATAGTCTGAATCCCAGCCCAGAGAGGTGAGTTTTTTGCTTCTCGCTCTTTCCTTTCCCTCACCCAGTAATATACTCAATTTTCCTTTTTCATCTTCTCCACTTTGAGTGTGTCTTTTTGAAAGCTTTATTGATTGGTGTGATGGAACTAGAAACTCCAGAAAATTAATGATAATGAGGAAAATCTTTTTAAAATGTAGGGTCATGATACATACAGAGGCAAAAAGTTGTTATCCTCCTCAGTGTCTGCCTAACAACACTGAGTTTCCCTGCATGAGACACAGCCATCTGCCTCTCTGCTTTGCCTGGTTCTAATGGAAACTTTATAAACAAACAGCAAACACTTTCCCATGCTATTTATTTTTCTGTCATGACAGGAAATAGGACAAACATACTGCAGCACAACTTTTCCACGGCTTTGCATATCAAATGCACAAATACAGGATCACCTGACCAAAGTGATCCCTTGCCTACCTGCCTGGAAAGGCTTTTGGTAATGTTAAAATTTGATAGTGTTAAACCTTGATAGTGTTAAACCTTGCAAGTGGTTTTTCATTGGTGCTTCCAGTGTTGTGGCACAGTGATGGTGAGCACATCAATGAAAGTACTTGGTCCAAAAAACAGGGTGTACAGAAGGCAGAAACCTCATATGGTTTTTTTTGAAGGCAAATTGTTTAGGGAATATATCAAATTATATTTTTTCTCTGAAATGTCTCAGCACCTTCACGAAGATAACAGCACTGCACAACTTCAAGTGCAGTTTGACTTCTTGACAGAAAAATCAAACTCACTGCTGAAGACCATTTCTTTCTTAAAAAATTGCGTGCATGAATCATTAGCACCTTTAACAGGATGGAAGATCTCCAAGTCTGGTTTGGTCAATAACTCTCAGCTTCCAACAGGGAACTGCAGCAATTCTTTCAGGGTTTTGGCACGTGTCTCATAAAACTGATGAGCTTGTTCACAGACACTCTCACTTTACAGTGAGACATATGGTATGTTTTGTGTTTGTGAGTTTCTTTGATATTGTCTCTCTGGCACAACTTAATGTTCTTCCAGTTTTGTTTGGAGAAGAAGAGAATTTCTCAGTTAAAGTGCACCAAGTGCATTTTAGGAAATAATTTTTGGTTAAGAAGGCAGTAAGGGAGATCACAAGGTGCAGTATTTCTTTTGGTGCTTTTAATGGATGGTTACATTTTTGGGGTACTTCCAGTGAAGAATCCAGGCAATAAATATATGTATTTAAACATATCCATCCATTTTATGTGCAGCATGCTGCAGAATACTTGCAGGAGAACTTTCAGTTCTTCTCAAAGGTTGAGGTTCTATTTTCTCAGCTTATCTCCTGGCAATAATTCCATTCCTTAATCATACCCTGAAATGCTGAGATTCTTATGAAGATATCAACCCATTGCTGCATTTATTTTAACCCTGTGGTGTGGGCCTGAAAATGCAGGCCAGCAGTTAACATCTTCTGTGTGATAATGCAGATGTTCTTATTTCCTTGTGTTATGATATATTCCATATATTTTCATTTGTCTCCGTGTTTTCTTGTCACTCCATTGTGGAAGACAGCTTTGGAATTCTTTACAGTATTCCCAAAATTTACCTCCTTCTGGAAAGTATTAAATTTCCTGAGAACTTTAATTCTGGAGGGGGGAAGAGGGGGCAGAATTGAATGTTTTGAAAAATAACCAGTGAAGAACCATTCCTTTGTGAGGTGAAGACTAGCCCAGCACTCCAAGGGATCTAAGGTTTCAGGGGAAGTTTAAAAAAAAAAGCCTCTCTGCTGAGGGAGAGTTAATTTCATGATTTTCCCTTGGCTGAAGTGAAAATACATACACTTCACTTGGTGTTCTCTCTTTGCCTAAAGAAAAAGTCATAAAGGATGAACTGTATAGTTACTCTTTATATAAAAACTTCCTTAAAGAAAATAGCAAAACAGCAAGTGGCAATTGCCCTGTTTCTGTGTTGTTACTGCAGTGATCAGGCAGCAATAAAATCCTTCTTCTGTCGTCCTTATTGTCATCTGCTGATGGGAAGGTCCTGTTGAGGCTGCTGAACATCCCTTTTAATAGGAGCCTGCAGTCTTTTAGACCCATGTCATAGGCTATGTAGGAAACAAAAGAAATATTGGGGAGAATAATAGAAAATGTTTTGGGACTTGCCTATATTTTTAGTAAAATCTGACTTTTGAGCATGGAAATACCTATTTTTTTAAATTTAATTTAATGTCTTTGAGAATGTTAAATATAATACAAGGAAATATAATCTTTAGGGGTAAATAAAAGCAGTGCTTTGCTACAGGTCTTGTATGAAAGCTATTGACCTTCCACTCTATGAAATCACATTACCTGTTCTCTCTTTGCACTTTTTTACAAAGTACAGGAACGTGTACAGGTGTAAAAGGAGATTAAACATGCAGATGATCTCATGACTGTTGGATGTATCATCAGTTCTGTGAGTTGTAAGGACATTTCCCCATTTAGACAATTTTTGGAATGTGGCTTGTGTCCTATAGTTTCAAAACTGAAACACAAGTGCCCCTGGGAACAGGGCTGGTTAGGCTGAGAGGCTCCAGGTCAAACACAGCAGTTCTGAAATAAGTGTCAGTGGAATGATGACATGGAAATGAAATAAGTGTCAGTGGAATGATGACATGGAACTGAAATAAGTGTCAGTGGAATGATGACATGGAAATGAAATAAGTGTCAGTGGAATGATGACATGGAAATGATCAGGGAAGGGAGGGATGAAAGCAGTGTTGTACAGTGTAGGACCGTGAACAGCTCCTGACAACCTTTCTGTCTGCTGGACTGTTTTGGAGGGTGAGGATCCCAACCATCCTTGGGAAGTGTTCCATTGAGTGCAGCCCAGCTTTAAGCATCTGGGAGATGGTGGCAGGGGTGTTCACTCCCCAGGTGCTGGCAGCTGACCCAAAGAGGATCAAGAGTGCCCCTTAGCACAGGCTGGTGCCCAATTCCTTGTGCTCCTGAGCACCCTTTGCCACCCACTGCTGCTTCCAGAGCCCACTGTAGTGTGAAATGGTTCCTCTGGGTTATGCACAGGGATAGCCAAAAGCTGATTAAAGACTCCAAAGAGACTGGTGAAGTCAGGTCTTGCGTGTCTTTATTAGCATAAAAATTGATAGTAAATGAGACTGTCACTTCCATCTAGTCTGAAAAATCTATACTTCCTGGGCCATCAGCCAGGGGCTCTTGGATCTCAGAATAACTTTGTAATTTGATGTACAATAGGCCCTGTGCTAATAGGTGCTGCTAGACTGCTTTTCTAATGAAAAGAGAGTGCCTTTCCCTACCTGTTACCTTGGCTCTGCCAGACCTCAGCATGGTAAGGAGAACTGGCTAGACCAGCATTATACAATCCCAGCCCAGAAGACACTTTAGGTGTTAAAAAATCCCTAGAAATACAGAATTCAGGATTGAGATTTTTTTTTTTCTTGTTGGTGTTTTGTTTTTCCTTTAAATAATGCCTTCAGTTAATGCAGACTCTCATTTTCATTTACATAAAGCAAGTTTATCTACTATAAGAAATTATTCCTCATAAAGTATAAAGTAAACTCTGAATTTGGAATTATTCTTTTGAATCAGTAAATTGTCTCCCTTAGGTTTTACTAAATTAAGGAATGGTTTTTTTTAATATTATTCCCTTTTGTATGGTGTTTTCTCCCCCACATCCAGTCATAAATAATATTAGTTGCAGTTTAGAACAGTGTCTCTATATGAAGCTAATTAGAGTAATTTGTAATGAATGAAATCAGATGTTCTCCATATTAAGACTAGAACTGAGCAACAGGATTTTAAAGAATTTTTAATAAAACTAGCTTTAAATGCAGTCAGATTAATTCTGGGATGAATTTCCTTAGGAGCCAGCTTGTCATGGACAAGGAATTAGCTTCACAAACTGGAATTAAAGCCTAGTTCAATTTTGACATAGGTAGGTGTAGTAAAGAGGAGGAAACAATACCTCAGATCCCACTGGTAAAAATGCAGCTCTGAAAGCTTTGGGGTTTTGGGCTTTTGGTTCTCTTATGAGGAAATATTTAAAGTTTGACCAAAGTATGATTCTGTGGTCACTAAGTGGTGTATGTTTTAGGTACCTGGCTTTCATTATTCTGTTTAAAACACCCTAAAGGATATCTTGGTTATAAAATAACATTAATATTAAAACAGCTTGCCTTATGAAAACAAATATTTGTGTGAACAGCTCCCAAGAAATCATGCTGTGAACAAAAAGAATCATGAAACCAGAGAATAATTTGCATTCAGATTTGCTAAACAAAGAAATATCTGGTTTAACAAGCATTAAAGTACCTAAACTCTCGATTTCTAGTGTACCCACCATCTTGTGGGAATGTTGCCAGAGGATTTGAGGTTATACTTTGACAGGGAACTTCATCCTGTTGAACATTTCCTTTTGTGCTGGTGGAATGGTTGCAGTTGTGTAAGGATCTATCAGCTTTAAAAAAAGGATTTCTGTGGTGCCCAATAGGTTGTGTTTCTGTTGGAACAGATATGTATTCCCTCAATTTGATTTCCTATAGTGTTTTATTTCTTTTAAAATACTTTAATGGAAAGTATCTCTTTGGCTTTACCTGGGCTGCAAAAAAAATAAAAAAAATATTAAAAATCTGGACAGGGCTTATTTAAAACCAATCAAACTTTTAAAATTTTCTACATTTATCACAGTTGAAAAGTGGATTTAGGAAAAGCAGAGACACTTGACCAATTCTGTCATTGAATATGTGAATTAAACTTGCTGGTTTAGTTCAAGATAGATAGCAGGGCTTTAAATGTGCTCCAAGATGAGGTCTGTGAGCAAAAACTCTTAGAAAGTCAGATGAGCAAGAGTTTACATGACTTGAGGGAGTGATAACACTCCTCATGTGATCCTGCAAAGTAAACCTGAAACTTGCACAGATAAGCTGGCCAGACCTATTGATCTCTTGATCCAGGGGAAGGAGCCTCACAGGAAATGTGTTATCTAGACACACATGATTACAAAAAACACATTTTCCATCAGTTGGAGATGCAAGATAAATAATTGCTTAGCTTGGTTGACTGAATCTGTTGGTTATAAGTGGGCTGGAAAGTGTCCTGAAGGGGCCTGGTGAGATAGGTAGGGTTGGTGAATCTGTGTCTGCAGCATCACATTTGCTCTAAATTGTTTATAGAAATTTAGAGGGTGCTTAGGTATTAAACTGCTCATCTGTGAATTCCACTTGCTTTCTCTGTTATTTTCAGTATATTAATGAAGTGGAAATTTATCACTGCAAGATTTGGGAGAGCTGTTGCTCTTTGCCTCTGTGTGTGTTTGTGCAGCACACTCTTTGGCTTTGGTGGATCATCTTAAGAAACAAAATCACTTGTGCACAAAAAGCATTATATTCCATGAAACTGAGTAGAACTGAGTGAACATTGAGCTTCTAGTTTGGAAAACATGAAGTAAATTGTCTTCCTAAGCAAAATGAAGAATTATTTCAGATCCAATAAATATTTCACTCATTTTTCTTTTTCTTTTTTCTTTTTTTTTTTTTTTAATCTTACTGTTTATACAGCTACTAAATTAGGTATTTTATATGAAAATATTGGTTTGGGTAATGTTCCTTAGTAAAAAACATTTTGAGAAAAGCAGTCATATTGTTTGGCTTAATAATTATGTCTAACTAAGGTTATCTTGCAGGATAGAAAACATTTGTCTTGCTCCTAAATTGGTATTTAGCAAGCCCTCTGAACACAGCATGTGATCCACTTTTCTATTGGTGATTTTAACATTATGCTGGTGAAGGAATTCACTCTTGAAGTGAGAGTTTTCAAATTGCTGTGGCTAGTTCTGCCTGAAAGGAAGTCTAAAATCTCTGTTCTAAATTATCACTTACTGTTTCATGGGGATGCTGGGACAATATCTGGCTGATATATTAGTGCTTAAGCTAATTAATGACATTGATGACATGTGCATAATTAGATTCAATTTCTCAGTAATAACATTTATTTGATAACTTTCAATAGAGCAGAAGTGTAGAAGAAAACTCGTCCTGTTTGGAATTTGGCCCTGCTTGGGATTTAGAAAAATGGTGTTAGAAGATGCAATTGTAGTATTCAGCAAAAATGTTATTTTTGAAGGCTCCAGTTGGTCCTGACTGAGTTTATAATCCTCCAAAGCATTACACTGTACCTGAACTGCAGCTTTTTTCCTACCCCACCCTTTTCCATGCAGATTGTCTTTGCTGAATTGAAGAAATCTCCCTGCTGACCCACAGAATGCACCAAGCTGGGAGGCTTGGGAGATGCTGGTCTGCTTTTCCAGCATCTTTTGGGAAAAATTCATGGAACATTGCATCTCTGCTAGCTTTCAGTTAAATAATTCAGTTAACTGCCTTGAACCCAGATAACTTAGATTATGAGGCTCAGTAGAAGGATTATTTTCTTGACCTCATTGGGATCATCAGGCAGCAGGATAGTCTGAATTTGTGTCAGTGCTGTGCCAAGGAAGCACTTGGGCACATCTTTATAAAACTTACTCCTATCTTAAGTTTACTTTACATTCTTCCAAAAATTATTCTGTATATATATAAATATGCATATATAATTCTATATATAAAAATATATTCTGTACTTCCTTTCTAAAAAATGCACAGCAACCATCAGAATTCATTCAAATAAAAATTAATCTAAATTAAAAATACTAAAAAAACTCCAGTGAAAATGTGCAATATATATTAAAATGCAGGAGCTGGGCACTGCTATGAAAAATTATATCTGTTAATTGTGTGCAGATCACAATTCTCTTATTGCAGTATTCAGAGATCAGCTCTTCAGTTCTGTTGCACAATAAACTTTGTGCTTATCTGCAGCTGCTTCAGCTTGTGTCTGTCACTAAAGTCAAAGATAAAGAATTTCTGTCCACCTCCTCAGCCTAAGGTTCTTAATTCAGGTAGTGCTGGTAAGCTTAGAGCAAAAACCATTGGAGAAATTATAGAATTCATCTCCACCTGGCTTTGTTGTAACTTTATAATAATACTGTGTATGGCACCACCTCTGTTCCTTGGTACACTCTTCATGCTCTCTTCAAACTGTCTGACTGTAGTTTGGAAATACCCAAATTTAGGATGACAAATTTAGGATGTTTCTTTCTAGTTTGGGGCATGGGGCAGTTCTGTTGCTGGGTGTCATTTGTTCTGTACCAGTGCCTGAGTTGTGATTTTCAGCTAAACTAAATGTGTGCAGGTAATGGCAGTGAAAAGTTCATGCTACCCCATGATCTTTCCTCCTCCTTGGATTATCAGAGCTCGAGGAGTGAGTCAGAACTGCCAACTGTGAAACTGGGCCTGCAGGGAATGAGCACCAGAATCCCACTGAATAAACCAATATATTTTTGGGAGTCTGTACAGACTAAATAGAAGGCAAGGTTATTAGTTTATGAGGAAAAGCAAAGCAAGGGAGATGGAGATGTTTTCATGAATGTGAACACTTGTAGTGGTGGGCTGTGTAAATTGTGGGAGAATGGCTGTCTCCCAACTGACCTTTACCTGTTGTAACAAAAGTGCTTTTGCTTTCCTTTTTAACAAGACCCAGCCCTGTGCCTTGCAAATCTGATTTGATTTTATCAGACTCTTGTATTTTTTTTCTCTTTCACAGATCTGAAGTTCCATGCGTTAAGCAAAGGACCAAATTTACATTCATCAGCAATATTATATTGTGAGCAGGTCCCTGTGCTCATAATGGCAAATTGATCTGGCCTTGTAGGTTGTATTTATCCTGTGGATTCATTTTCTTACACTAGAACTTTTCATTTGTCAGTAGGGTCTTAAACGTATACATTAATGAAAATGCAAAAACTGAATACATATAAATTATGGAAGCTACTCTGCATGTTACAAACTATATCTTACTTAGTTAAGCTTAATGAATGTTCCTTAAAACTATTACTGGCTTGGCTCTCCATGTGTCTCATTTGTCTTGGCCTAGATAAATCAATTAGGCATGTCTTAAGCTTTGACATAATCTATGAAGATACAGTTTCCCCAGATAGAGCATATTTATCTTCATTTTTTAAAGATAATACCTAGATATTCTGTCACCTTGGGTTCCCAAAATTTGCATGTTTAACTGTTTTCCTTCATCTATGTTTTCCTCTGACCCGAGTTTAAATGGAATGTAAGTCTATAATTTTATTTTTTAATTGCAGAGGGATGGTCCTAAGTACAAATGCACTTGTATTTCCAGTCTGCCTTTTCATCTATTTACACAAATAATGCCTTGTTTTAGAAAGCAAAGCGAAGCTGGTGCATTAAACCCCTTTTCCCTTTGTCAAAAATGTGAGAGGTACATTACAAGTCTTCATCCTGCAGCTGCTGAAACCCTATATAAAATATAACACACCATTCACTCCTTTATTGCTGGAAAACTGATTTCTCGACCCTTGCTGCCCTCCTCCTGCCTGCCTTCCCTTGCCATTGCCAGCCTTGCCATCAGCAGCCAGCTCAGGCAGCTGTGCATGAGTATTGGAGTAAAAATAGTTGCAGAGTGGTTGTCCACAAGTGTACTTGCTAGCATTAGTAAGAATTAGGATTTCTTGCTAGAATTAGTAACAATACTGAGCAGCTGATGATGAGGAATGGTCGTACAGCCATACCATCCTCATCAAATCTAGCTTAAGAGCCTGGATTCCAGCACTGCAATGAAAACCAGGTCTGGTGGAAAAGATGGAATTCAACATCTGATTTCTGAGCTTCCAGCTGTAGTGATTGGAGGAGAATGTGTGATTTGATGGGAGATTTGGGGGGAGACAGATCCCTGTTCTGTGAGGTTTGTAATTGGCAGTGTTCTAAGAGGGAAGATGGCAGGGAGGGCAAGCTTTGTGCTCCTGGGTTAGAGTGGACAGGAGTCAAGGCATGGAGATCTCCCCTGGGATCACACAGCTGATGGTGGCCCTGTGCAGCTCTTGAAGTATAAATCCTGAGCCAAATTCTGATCAGGCTGCAGGGGTGAAGATCCCAGTCTACAGCTCCCCTCTGGGGGTTCCCAACCTTGCTTGTCCTCTGCCAGCCACAGCTCTGAGCACAGACATTGGGCTGTGGAATGGAGAAGCTGAGCTCCTCTCCAAACTGCATTTTAGTACAGATGATTATGATGAGGACAGCCTGCTACAGCCATTCACTAAAGAATTCAGTCTGCTCTCCTGTCTGTGGGGCTGTTGGAAATGTTTGTCAGTGTGCCTGCTCTGGACTCATTGTGCTAGCCTGCCTTTTTGTGTGCAAAACCATCAGGCCAAAGAGCTCACTGACGTATTTGACTAATGATGAGTGAGCCCTCCTTAAACTGAAGCTGAAATAACTACAGTGAAACCTTAATGGTGTTTGAAAACTTCTGATTAACTCTTCTTTTGCAGCAAGTTTAGATCTGCTTGTCAGTATTGCTGACAAAGACAGAAAAAAGAGTAACTGGAAAATAGCACTTAAAAAACCTGCAACAACATTTTCTTACTTGGCATATTTCAACAGAGTAGCTCTTAGAAACCAGCTTTTCTTCACTGTGACTGCTTAGGACTTTGAGGCATTACAGTAGAACATATCAACTTTGATTCTTGTTGTAATGAGGTTTTTTGCAGGATTTGTAGTAAAATAAAATTTGGAGTAAAACTCCAAATGAGGAACTGGGGGAAATTAAGCTGAGCCCATCTCAAATCACAGCCTTAAACTTGGTGATTGCTGGTGTGGCCCAGTGTATATAAGTTGGGCTTACATGACCTGCTGAGCATCTTCAGTTCCTGTGGCTGCAGTCACAGCTGAAGGTGTTGGGTGTGGCTTAGATTAGATTGGTCCTCTGATGAGTAATTAATTACCTGAAACTCCATTAGCATGGCTTTCTCCTGAACTTCTAATTAGCTCTGTCCTTTTCTGTGCAAAACCTTGGAATCCATGAAGCTACCAAGAGTAACTGACTCTAGGTGTGGTAGTGGTAAATTATAAAACTGTTTCTGTAGCCCAAAGAAAGATTAATTGCATTTTTATATATTATGTATTTTTTTTTTCCTTCTTAGGCTGAAATGCCAAGGATCTCACCTGTGCACCTCAAAGCCCTTACTTCCTAAACCAAGCTGTCATCAAACAAACTCCAGCTGCCCTAAGCACACCTATCTGATTTTATACAATCTCACTAAAAGCTTTGTTAGTAGTTCTGAATGGCAGAATCCCATTACTTTATTTGGAACCCAGACTGATGGGGCAGAGGTTGCCTGATTCATCTCACTTACTGGTTTTAAATATAGCCACAGCTTTTGGAGTCCATCCAGGCTTACAGGAATTATTGAAAATCAGTTCTGTTTCTTCAGATGACTCTCTTCATTTGTACTCTAAAGATTTTGTTTTAATAAGAGCTAAGTCACGAAAAGAGAGGGAAAGGATTGTATCACTCTTGTGTTAATTTATTTTCCAAATGTAAGCTAGAAACACTTGTGGCTGTTAGCTTCTCCTAGTAAGATTGTAGACATGTTCTTATGTCCTGTTAGTATGTTCCTTACTGTTGTTTGACAGATATTTTTATCACAGGTTGGTCCTGGGGTGTCTTGGAACTCATATTTCTGATTCTTGCAGGCTATTCTGATTGTCTTCTCCCCCCTCTTTTTATAAACATCTGTGTCAAAGTGGAAACCAGGCAAGCTGTAAAAACTGAGTGCTTCCATTTTGCAGGTTGGAAATCTCAACTCCTTTTTGTACCAGGAAGCTTTTTTAATAAAACAAAATTGTGTTCAAAATTGTGACCTTCAGATATGAAACTGATGGAGAGTCTGGCAAGCTCTGGCAGCACTGGGAGTACCTCCCTGGGGGAGTGCAATACCCTGGGGGTATTCAGGGTGGTCCTGGATCCAGAGTTCTGGACATACTGCACATTGTGGGAGCCAGAAGATTCTGAGCAACTTAATAGGCAAACAGAAAATTTGGTTTTCTCAGTCTTGTTAGGTTAACTTAATGTAAAAACCTATCTGTCACACAGACTGTCGCAGTCTTCAGTATCTCCCAAAATTCACAGGACAAGGTATTCTGTAAGCTTTAGTCCAGGGGCTCCTGAGGTTTGAGAGAAACCACCCCAAACCCATACACACCAAAAGAGGACTCAACCCCCTTCACACAGCCCAGGGCAGTACGTGAGCTCCCCAGATTATTGCTTGGGTAATTCACAGGTTCATGTTCCTGAGTACCTCGTGCCTAAGAGCAAAACAGCTGAGGAGAAGGGTGCTGGATCTGCTCCCACAGCTTTTTGGGTAAGCTGGTAACACATTTCTGTGTTCTCTCGGGAAGGGAGATGATGGATCGTGTCTCTGTGAGTGAGCAGGGGACAGAAGCTGCAGGTGTTAGCATTCAGGAACACACATAATCTCAGAATCATTACATGAATGTGCTTTATTGAAGAGCTCTGGGTGTCAGGGGTACACAAACACAAATCTGACCCTCCTTGGTTTTGAGCTGAACATGTTTTATACACTATCATTATGTAACTTACATATTAATTATTAAACTTACATTGTTCTATTGTATGCACTGATTTTACCCAAGCATGGATTTCTCATGATCCCCCCCAAACCCCTAACATTGTTCCTCATGTTTTTTAAATAATAATTATATCTAATCACATCTAATAATTGTATAATTTATCATCTACTGACTACACAGGTGCAGCTTCACATGATCTTAGCAAGCACAAGGCCTAACATTTCCCAGGACCTGCTTTTAACACTTTTCCCAGGGCTTGCCAAGCCTTTCTTTCTAACTCCCCGAATTTTCTATGATTTTAAAACTTTTTTTTCTATCACAGGGACAGCCACAGCAGAGAGGCCCCTCCTGTCCCCTGCACCCCACGCTCCTGCTGCTCCAACACCACTGCACATCTGAGACTCAAGCTGTAAAAATACTATTATAAAGAACAGTTTTCCAATTGATAGAAATAAATGAGATGATCTTGTGCTTGAATGTTAGCATACATTTTAAGGAAGGTAAGAGGATTGATTTTATTTAATTTCTGGAATAAAAACTTATCGGAGCAAAACACTGCTTCCGTATTTAAAATTTTAATATTTGCAGCCTCACAACTGCATTAGTTTTTAATAAAATTGCCTTAATCTGGCAGTATGCTGAAAGCAAATAGTGATAGTGGCACAGTGGAACTAGAGTAACAAAACTGAAGGCATTGTGATGGACAGCATATATATTAAATTACATTTTTCCCCTCCATGCAGTGATTTAAATAGTCAGCAGCTCTTGCAAGGAGTGTTGTGCAACAGTGAATGAAGAACTGTTCAAAGAACCTCATTGAACCAAAAATCCAACACATCTCCCTCATCCCAGAAAAAAAACAATAAAACAACCCAAAAGCAAACAATGAAACACAGATCTGACCTTGTCTTGCTCTGAGGACTGACTGGCTTTTAAATGGTCTGTATGTGTTTTCCATGTGACTCTAAAAACAAATAAACCAAATTGTTTGGTGTGTGTGATTACTTTTTTAAACTAAAGACTTCAAAATATATACTGTAAATACTTCATTTACAAATTTAATTCTCTCAGAATGTTAACTTTTCTTACCAAAACCCACAGTACTTTGCTGTTTCCTGACAGTTAAGTGGGCATTGTGTGCCTCAAAATTTGGATTTCTTTTTTATCTGCAAGTGTGGGTTTTTTTAATGAAGCATCAGAAATTCAGGGACAATGATTTAATAGCTCAAATTTGAATCATTCCTTGGGAGTCAGTGAAAAACTTGGTCCTGCAGTGATGCAATATAGAATTTCCAACACTTGAAGTGAAATTGTAGGGCTCATGTCAGAGCAGTCCATGGATTATAGAACCCTCAGCTGAATTACACCCAAGTCTTTCAAACAGGAAGATTTGCTTTGCTATTCCTGTACAGTGGCAAAGCAGTCCTGGAGGTTTATATAGGGAAGATAAAACAGTCTCTCATTGTGGTTTTTTTTTGGCTTACACACACTAAAAATTCTTCTCTTGCTGTGAAGGAACTGATAGAATTAACCTCACCCACAAAACCATCTGAGCTGATCTGAGAATGCATTCCAGGTAGCATAAATAAAATAGAACACACACTGATTTTAATAGTTTAGGTTTTCTTTTGTCAGGCAATAGAAGAGTATCAGACTCCCCTTTAATGCTTATGTGTAACATCAGTAGAATTGAAGCTTTTGGTTGTATAACTTAAGCCAAGACTGGTTTTTTTAAAAAAAAAATAAATGTTTTTTTTTAAAAAAAACACATTGCAAATTGAAAAGCAGGGAATTTGAATACACAGTAGATGGTTTGTGTTCTCTTAGAATACAGATGACGAGTGGAGAAGGACCATATGAACACACTGAATGTTTATGAGCAGGATACAGTGGAATGATTTTTATAAACAACTTTTCATTAAACACCATTAACCAAGAAAAACTAGAGGTCAAACATTTTTCTTTCATAGAGGATTTGTTTTATGCCTGTAGTAACTAATTAGATGACATATTGATTTGGTTTAAAGGGGAGGGGTGATAGGACTTCACAAAAACAGACTTTTTGTCTTTTTTCTCTTGTCTCCAAACATAGTTGTTGCACAACTGTGACTGTAATCTGATATTTAATTTATGTGATATAATTAGTGCATTTGATAATTTAATTACATGCGATGTAATTAACTTTATAGATAGTTTTGAATGTTCTGATTCTTTCTGCAGTTTGAAAATAAGTAAATTGTAAGCCCTAATCACTAAATAACATAGAGGGTTTATTTTAACTCCAATTTTGATTCCTTTATGCTGGGATTATAGCCTGTCATTTCTTGCAGAGTATCAGCAAAGGAATATTTTTCAGGATTAGTAATTTTATCCTTAGTATAGACATCTTCTCAAAAGTACTTTCTTCTGTGAAATACTGGAGGAAGGAAAAAAGGCATGTATTTAAATAAATTACTAAGAAATTGATCTTCTGTGGGGTTGCCAATCACAGAGCTGTCATCAGCCCTCCCTTAAGGACCTGGTAGATAAGTAGGAATTGAATCAATGTGCATTTTTTACTTTGTTTGAAGAACAAAGGAGCACACCAACCCCCCAATATAGCTTTTAGCAGAGCTGCCAGGAGCCAGGCTGGGCTGATGGCTCATCTGTGAGTGCCACCTTCCCTTCTCCCTTGGCCAGGGCACTCTCAGCACCAGCAGCAATCTATTTCCTTGTCACCTTCTGGCCCACTGCAATGGGCTTAACGAGGTCAGGAAACCACAGAATGGCAGAAGGAACAGCAAGACTGGGAATAAAGTTGATGTGTGTAGGGATGGCCTTATTTCTAGTGGCTGCAAGTTGCCTAACCCTGCCTTTTCGACAGAAGTGCTCTATTCCTCCCTTGTGCTGCCTCCTTGGGTGCTGTATCCTTGGATTTCACAGCCAAGGTGTGCTGATCCTGCAGCACCTGGCTCTCACAGCCCATGTGTGCTGGCCAGGCTCCAGTCTGGCTTTGGCAGCTGACCTAGAACAGCCTGTGGGTTCATAGTGCTGCAATAATGAGAATATTACACAGGATATTTTAAAACAGAGTGCTATCTCACTTGTGGCCTTCACAGAAAAACCAGCAGTGTTTCAGTTTGATCTGGTAATTTATTTGGCATTCATCTTGGCTCACTGATAATTCAGCAAAAACACTCCACAGCTGAGAACACTCCACTATTGAGAAAAGGAGGTGAGCTGTGGTTGGTTGGTTTGCTTTGTTTTCATTTTCCTTATCTCTTGGAGTCTTTGCTCCCCAGTAACCCTTTGCTTGTACCCCAGCTCTTCCTGTAACAGTAATGGCTACACCTCACAAAATATTATGTTTGCCTTGCTATCCCTGAGCTGAAACATTGTCTAAACTCTGAACTAACCTTAGGTAAGTAGGCAAGCAATACTCTGAAACTTGTGAAATTGTGGCTTCAAAGGAAAACTAATTTTCTGGGTGTGCTGTGCTGTCTTGTATTGCTTAATCAGCTGTGATCACCAACTGATGCTTTTTTAGCAAGACAGAGGAAAATCTATTCTAATGGGTTTTGCTGCACTGATTGTGCTGACTTGGTGATTCAATCTGCAAAGTTAATTGAAGAGATTCATTAAATTGGGTGGAATTTGAAAGATTTTAGTGTTCTAAGCTTCAGCCCCTCAGGCTTCACACAGAATGAAACACATAATCAGCTTTCAGTAAGCACTAGTTTTCATTAATCATAAACTGTAGGCAAAGTTGGAGTTTGCAAATTTAGGTCTTTTATTGTTGTTTCATGTTAATGACTATTATCTCTTATTCCTATTGTGTGTGACTCTCTCAGCAACTGTGTTAGCACAGATGGCTAAAATCCCTAGCAGAAAAGTAATCAGCATTTGTGAGCATGCTGCACTCAAAATAAATGACAGAGGAGAAAAAATGCATTGCTTCAGAAATTAGGAAGCAGATCAAACTGTAATAATGCATGTAAACACGTCCAGGAAAGCAGGCTGCAGCTTTGTTTTCAACAAAATTCTAACTCAAATATATGTAACCTTCTGTCAAATTTATTGATGGTACAAGAAGCAGCTTAAATTAAAACTGGAGAACAACTGGTTTCATATAAGTAATTTGGAATGCTCTTTTTTTTTAAGCCTATCAAAATGTGATATAATTGACATAAATTAGTACAGTGGAGTGAAAGAAAGAGCACACAATCCTACAGATCCTAATTATCCCATTTTAACTGCAATGTGACTAAAAGTTACAGCTGTTCACAAACATTTCCCTTCGATCACTGTGTTTAATGTAGTAACTGGAGACACCAGGAGCCTTAGATTTAAACTCACTGTGTACCTTTGACTCCTTAAACCTAAACCAGTGGCCTAAGACCTGCTCATAAATCCATAGTGGGGGTGATGGGGGTATAGTGCTTGAGTTCACATGGCACATCAGCTGCCATACTCTTGTGAAGAACTGGGTGACTTGTGCCTTCTTATTCATATCATGAGGCCTATATTGCAATATATTTGCTCAATGAGCAAATTAACTCATTGCAACTTCTCACCTTTAATTTTGTTAGTCATGGCCCCAGTTAAATGCTGTAACAGTAGCTGAATTCATGCTGTAAGCAGTGGGTTCAATCTAGATGTCATTAAGGCCTAAAACAAAAGAGTATTTTTCTTACAATTCAGTGGCTCTTTTCCTGTGTAATTCCCATGGACATTCCCCTCCACCCTCCTTTCTCCAACATGTGCATATTGCCTGAGTGCTGGCTGGTGCTGGGTGTGGAAATTGTTGTTGTTGTCCTGGAGAAGACAGGCAGTAAGTTGGCAAGGAAAAGCACAAAGAAGAGTGGCAGCAAATCCAGACACTTCCCCAGCGGTAGAAATGAAACCCAGGAGTTCAGGTTTGTGTTCCTTTATTAGATTAGTAATGAAAGGTGTTAGAAGCATAATGTCAGCTTTTTCCTAGCATTTCCCAGCACTGGTCTCTCAGGATAACAGATGGAAGGTGGTGCACAGATTTTGGTTAAGTATGGTTATGGCTGATTTATGGTTGTCAGGTGTGTGTATAAGACATTATATTTGGGTTTTTGTTCTAATTGATACTAAGCTATAGTTCTGCTCTTCTTCTTCTAAATAATCACATGGAATTTTGGTTTTAATCCAAAGCTGGCCTTCATTTGGCAGCTCATCACCAGAAACTTTATTTCCAAAGTATGCAGTGTGGCTTAATCCTTTCCACTGGCTACAGACAGAAAGGCTCCAGGATGGGGGACTATTGCAGCAGTGTAGTACGTGAGAAGGGCAGCTCCTTCTTATTTTTCTCTTTATTTAAAAAAAAAAAATAATTCTTTAAAGGCAAGCTTTTTCCTGCTTCATGCCTGCAGTGTCCTTCCTCAGGGGGCTGCTGTGCTTGAGCAGCTTCTACATTGTGCAGAGAGGTTCTGCAAACAGGAGATGTTTGCGAGCCTAAAGCAATTATTTGTTGGCTACACATTCCAGCAGTGGAAAGCTGGATCTAACCTGCAGCTGCAGTACCCATTCCAGTGAGCTGCTGGGGCAGCTTTTGCCAGACTGCCTGCTGTCAGTGAGCTGCAGGAGCTGGTCTCAGTGTTTGTCCAGACTGGCAGGGTGTCTCTCATGGCTGAGACCCCATTTTGACAGGGTGATTTTCCCCCATGTGGTTTTATACCTTCTCAGGCTGCTGTCTTTTCCTTATGAGTTCAGGAGGCGCTATCTCAGTCCCAGCAGTCTCAGCTCTGCCTGAGACTTTTCCTTGTTAATGAGTGCATTCTGCCTGGTGTTTGCCAGATGTGTCTCACACTTTGGCAGGGTCTCAGCACCTGGGAGAAGGTGGCACTGCAGAGCTGCTCACAGGCACCTTTGCCCTGGGAGGATCTTTACAATAAACAATTACAATTTACAGTAGGTGAGCTCTTGTGCTTGTTTTCTAACAGGGAACAACTTTTCATACCTCCCTTACTGATGTAGGATTTTTCAATATACAAATACTTCTCTAAGTTTTTTTCTTTAAGACCTGAAGCACTGAGCAAATCCTGCTGCCCAAGACACTTTGAGCTGTGACAGGAACACTGGCTCAGTGAAGTTTGTCAGAGCTTTCTGCAAAGTTGGTGTGCTGCCTGTCACATAAGGGTTTTTAGGAAAGGGAATGGCTTATGAACCAGAGCTGATTGGGACCAATCATGCACCTTCTTTTCAGACTATCTGAGAGTAATCAGTGAAACACAGCATTAAGTAAAAGAATTATAATGAAAATTGGGTAAGCAGTTCTGGCTCACTCAAAGTTGTCCTGAGGAAACATTTCATACAGGACTCCCAGATGACTTAATATATGATAAAATTCCCTGTGCTACCATGCATTGATGAAGGCTTATTTTAGAGAATTAATCTCAATTTTATATATTTTTCATAAAGTTATATATCTGTTCCCAGTGGTTTGTTTCTCTGCTAATATTTCTGTGATTCTTACCCACCATCAATAACCTGGAAATTTTTCCTTCAAAATGTTAGGTTAAAAAAAAATAGGTATTAATGTACATGAACTGTGGTTTGCACAAAACTACTTTAACCCATAGTAAAGTGAGGTACGACATCTGAAGGACTCATAATTCAGTTTCCTTAAATTTACCTTGATATTCCATTTAATAGACACCATGAATTGGTATGTCACATGTGATGATTCTATAATGGTTCACTGTATAGCATAGGATTTTTTTCTTCTGATAATCTTCATTGTCTATTACCATCTCTCTGAAATCAGTAATCAAGAAGATCCGCTTAATTGATTCAAGTAGCACATATGTAGACACAGAAAGTTGAATATATATTCCAAATATGTGTCCTGGAAACTACTTAGAGCCATTTTTGGGTTCCACTATCAAGCTAGACTGCAAATGATTTGTTGGGGAAATAGCTTACTGATTTTTTTTAGAAATAATTTATAAAGATTTCCTAGCATGTCTGTCCAGACTTGAAAACTTGCTCTTTTTTAATATTGGAGATTTTATTTAAATCTTATCAGTCCCTTTTAAATGCTCCATAGATTTCAAACCTTCTGAACACAGTACCTGCTCTTGTTCAGTGCTAAAATAAAAACCTTGTATTAGCAGCCAATGGATGTTACAACAAGAGTAAAACAATGCTTTTTCAATGAAAATAAACACTCAGAGAGATCTAGAGCAACCATATTTATAATAAATAAATGTATATTCAGCAAAAATTGCACAGAGGAGAGAAGGATGCAACCTTGATTTAGTCTTGGGCATTCTGTCTTGGTCACAGCCACTGTAGCAGTGAAATTCTTTAGATGCTTTTAATGAGGGCTGTTAATTCTGTGTTCTCTAATGGTATTAATTTTCTAGTATAGAATACAAATAACTTGCCTTCTAAGAGAAGTTTCATGGCTTATTACAATCTGTGTGAAATGTTTTCTGTCACTTATGCAGCTGTCTTTATTTTTGGCCTTGTTTCTTTCTGATGATGGTGTACAGCAGCATGCAGACACAGCAGGGCATCACAGGATGGTTTGGGTCAGAAGGGACCTTCAGAGGTCCTTCAGTGCAACCCCCCTGCCAAGATCATATTTGTATCTTCTGCTTCTTTTATTCTTGTGAAAAGGATAATGTTGAGATTTTTGTTCTTTCATTAGAAAGCAGTGGGGGTTGGGGGGCCCTGCTTCCTATTTAGGTTTTTTGTGTTTGTTTGTTTTTTAATATCAAAACCAAGATTATGAAATGTTAATATTAAAGAACATCTACAAGAGGACTTTTCCTTCCACACTTTTCTCCAGTAACTGAGCAATTGTGGTAGTTACATGAGGTGTAAGTGAGCTGTTCAGTTCCCACTTTGAAAAAAGATTTCCACTTCCACATGGCCCATCTCTCTAGGCAATTAGCTCTCCTTTTCAGAGTTTATCTACTTTAGAGCAGAAGGAAAAGCATTTTTTTAATCCATTCTAATGAGGCTTTGCTATCCCCATGGGTTTCCAGAAGAAATGCAAATATCCACTCTGTTGGGCAGAATTCTAATAATGTGATGAGCTGATGAGGGAAATGGAGCCTTAGGAGTAGGTCCTCAACAAGTGGGACCTTGAGATCCACTCTGTATTCTTGTTGGTGATTAATAGCCATGAAAACCCTAAACAGATAAAACTGTGAATACTTCTCACCAGGGTATTGTAAGGAATGGAAATCAGAGCGTTACCCTTGCAGATGGAAACCCTAGGAGTTTCCAGAAAGTTCTGGAAATTTCATCTCAAGGCATAGTACTTAACCACAGGGTTATGGATTTTAAAAATGGCACACTTTGGCTTCATCTGTCTCACCTGATGCATTTTGCATGTGGGGTTTTTTTTGTGGCTCAAGTCACAAAAAGCTGCAACTCAACAAAAATGTTTAATAGCAAATATCTTAGCAAAATCTTTTGAGATGGAGATGAACAAGGCACAGTTAGGAATTAGGGTTTTGGTGAGCTGTATATTTGCAAGCATGCATTTGTGAGTGAACTCTCTTGTAAATCTCACAGTGAACACTGGTAAAATGAACTCTGAAATGCAAGTGGAAAAGCTCTTTCTTGTGCCTGTTAATTCATTCAACTGTGCAGCACTAGGAATTTAATTTCAAATATGAAGCTACACCTACCTTTGGCTTTATAGTTAAAGGCTTTTGTGGGATTGTTGCATCTTGACTCATTTTGGTTTTTTATTTCATCTGGGATCCAGAAATCTGATTTACACAGAAAACGTGTGGAGTTGGTTGGTTTTTTTGTGGGTTTGTTTTTTGTTTAAACCCTATGTAGATGTGCTCAAGGAAAGTGGGGTTAGTCTTTGCCCCTTAATTTAGGGTTGATTGCAGATCTGACAAAAATTAATAAATATATTATGAGGAGCAGTGGTGAAGGAAACTCCTTGTCTACTTACTCTAGAGAGAATGAGATAATCTTAATTATAGCCTAATGATTTGGGCTAATGGGGAAACCTCAGACTGCTACAGGTGGTAATGTATTTGCATTTTACAACTGCTTAATATTTGCACTCCCTACAACAAATAATCTTTTTTTTCAGTTTTGATAGTCAAAAGATACAAGGCTTCCTGTTTGCTTTTTCACCTGAGTGGGAGGCTGAAGCTTGAGAGTCTACTCAGCTGCCATACTGCTGACAGAAATAATTTGAGGGTGATTTAGTAGAGCAAAGTAGCCAAAAACAACATCTTAAGAATCAAGTATTTTGAATTGGCAAGCTGCTTAGGGTTCAGAGAAGGCTAAACAGTCTATTAGAATACAGCTGCCTAATTAGGACTCTCAAACAGCAAATCTTTGGAACTGGTATCAGTGTGAAGGCATATCTTCAAGACATTTTACACTGCTTTGTAGGTAACATACTCTGTATCCCCAGTATAGCTGGGTAATCTTAATAAGATCTTGTTTTAAACACTTGGATTTAATAGTGTCATACTGTGGATGTGAAAGGCTGCCTTTGGAACTTACATGACCTCCTCTAAATGATATGACACAGGATATTGTTAAGCCTTTCCTGAAATTGTGTTAAGTTTATATTGGTTCCTGTGATGGGCTAAACCACATGAAGATGGGATGACAAATCAACAGGGTAATTCCAAGTGTGTATTAACCTTTGCTCTCTGAAAAGCTTCCTGTGAAGCTATTAACAAATGCAGAAGATATGCCTAAACACTATTTAATTACAAATGTATTAGAGCAGGAAAATACTCTTGTATATATTAAGGTATACAGCAAATGTATTTTAGCCTAGTTTCATAGAATCCAGTCCTTTTTTCACTGCTGATGTCTTCTATATGATTAGCAATAGGTAACTACTGTTAGGGTTGTGTGTGGTTATTTGCTTTTCTTTTGTTTAGTTTTTCCTCAGGTAGGGAAATGTCATGTGCTTGGTGTGATTCATGGTCTGAATAGACAGACTCCACCAATCATTATGGAGGGATGTCTCTCCTGGACACAACATAGAGAGTGGATTTGTTTCTTCAAACACTTGGCCACAAGGGACCATTTTTATGGAGGTTGAGAGAGTTTGTTCTCCCCCTCTGCTCATTTGCTGAACTCAGGATGGCAGCCCATGGCTGGAATTTTGTGATCCAGATCCTATGAAGTGACAAATAGGCTTTTCTCTCTGGTATGGCCCAAGATGGTGTTTTCCTCTCTTTGTAGTCAAGAGCCTGGATAATGACTGATTTTCTCCTAATAAAGGTGTAAACTCTACATAGGAAACCAAGTGTAGGAGAGGAGATATGCAGCAGTGGCTGCTGAGTATGGTGGCAAGGGGTTATATTTACTGAGGAAAAATCAGGATGTGTTAATGGGAAGGAAGCTGGCTGGTGGCTTGTCCACTCCTGCAGTCCCTAAGAGAAAACAGAAAGCCCATATCCACAGAAAATCCCTCTGGGGAGGATTTCACCAGCACTTCTGTGAAGTTCTTCATCTGGAGTCAAGCACCTGAGGGACAATTTTTGCAGTTTGTGACACAGCAGTCTGCTTAACTGGCAGCTAGCTACCTTCAGACATTAATAATGAAAAAGCCTCCTTGTACTGCAGAAAAGGTATATAAAGTGTTCAACAAAAGGGACAAAACAAAAGGAATTTATCTGCTCCTCTTGGAAAAGTTTATTTAATTTTTTGGTAAGTTTTTTTTTTGCTGGGTTTTGTTGGTTTCCTTTTTTAATTTACCATTTTAACTTGTGGTGAGTGGTGCACTTGTGTTTGTGTTCTGTGTACATCTGTCTGATATGAGACATGCTATCAGAATTTTTCTGATCTTGACAGAAAGTGGTGGAAGTCAGAAGCATTTTCAGAGCTGTTGAGAGTGCTTGTCCTCTTTCTATTTATTTACAAGAGAATTCCGCCAAAGCTTGAATGGGCAGATAAAGAAGAGGAAAAACATGCTTACCTGAAAGGCAAAACAACAATTTTCAGAAAAAGCAAGAATAGTCTAATCTCATTTTCTCCTTTTCCTCTACTTGACGATGATAAACACACAGGGACAAGAGAAATTTAGCTTCATTGTATATAAATCTGTAACATCTTAGCAACCAATGCTGCACTTAACCACAGGATAAAATTTGAAAAACACAGTGGCATAAAGAAAAATTTCCAGTCTCCTGGAACCAATGTATAGAAAACATAATGTAAAACAACAGGGAGGTCTGCAACCAAAACATACAATCAAAATGAGCTGATGTACTTCAGAGAATGAATGAACAGTGCTTGTGAGGTGCCTTGGTTTGGCTTGGGTTTATTTTGGTGCTGAGCATATGGCAAATGGGATGTTCTTCTTGGGCTGTTGAAATCCTGCATAAAATCTGCATAAAAACATTTTTTAATGGGCTAATGATGGGGAATAATTTTTGCCAGAATTGGGCTAGGTTTTTCACATTAGTTATTTTGCAGATTTCCATTGTTGTGTGGCACATAATTAGCCACACTGGATCTACACGAGAATAAATAATTCTCTGTGCCAAGACATCTTGTTTCCATACCAGCCAGCTGTTTGAAAACTGAAAGCCATAAAGACCCTCTTAGATTATTATTTAGAGCTTCCAAATACAGGCTCTGTACAGTTAAGGGAGGGAACTGCATCAGCCAAATGCATTGTAGCAAATTCCACCATAGCTAATAGTTCACAAATATATTTTGTTTCAAGATGTCATTTAAAACCAGAGTTTTTATTTGGAATCTTAAGCTATGTAAAGAATTTAATAAGCAGGAAGACAGTATGACCTCATAATATTGGGTTAACTGTTTCCTCAGAAATAACCTTTATATTTGAAATAAATATGTTTTTTGAATGTGTGAGCAGTTGATAGGGAGTTATTCAGTCATCTATGTCCTAAATACAGCAGCTGGAATGGAATTAAAGGAAACCACAACAGCTCTTGAGAAAGATAACTTTCAGCAACCTAAACTAACTTTCACTCCAGATTTCCTCAGAGCAGGATTTTGAGTATATGTCATAACTTGAAACTGGTGCCAGCACCAAAATTACTACTGTGAAAGTGAAGGAAAATGAAGACCTTAAGGCATATCTTTGCAAACTCCTCTGAGATGGTTAATTGCCATTAAGTATGGAAAGTAAATATTCAGATAACCAGTGGTTTCATCATTCTTCTTAGGGACTTATTTTTAATCAAATATGTTCAGTGGTCACTTGTTAAAGGTATTTGTTTTCTTTCCCCTAAATCAGTACAATTATGAACAGAACTAAAATATTTAGAGTTAGATTTTAAAGCCAGCTGGGACTCAAAATATAAATTGTACATAGCAGAGAATGCATCATTTTGTTCATAAGGATAAGACAAATTATCTTCCCCATCTTCCCTGTGTGACTAGTGGAGTCACACAGATTCCTTTGAATACATGACTGGACCAAAAAAATTATATGGCTTTTCTGTAGAATGATCAGAAAAGCACTTAAATCCCTTTCTTTTGTACCAGATTATTGAGTCCCATTTCAGAGACAGCTTGCAAACCATGTCCAGTGTACCTCAGTGCTTTTGCTGAGTTTGTTTGCAATTTATGGAGCCAACTGAAGCATAACTTCTAAAAATTGTCAAAACCCATGCTCATATCTATCCTTTGGAAAAGAAAATTAGTAATTGATCTTACTTAATGGCAAAAGAAATAATAATTTGTGATTAAGCAAGCATCCTGCTTCCACTTGCTCCCAGAGGGATACAGCAGCTGGAGCAGTGGTCTGACTGTTCCTCTAATCTTTAAACCAGGGGAAATTTTAAATCTGCATCATAATTCCTTAGGTTAGTTACCATGGTGATTTCTATCACTGTTTTAGGGGACAAGATTTCTATGGAAACAATTTTTACGTAGTCTTTTGCTCTGTGTGCTGTTTGTCATCCCCTTCCTAAATAACATTTCAGTCCATTGGCTGTGCTTGTCCCAGGTTATCTTGGTTATCTTGGAGGGAATTGGTTTCTGTTCGCTTGCTGGCTTGTGTCTTACACTTGGCTGTTGTTTGTTTTGAAGGCACAGCTTGTTTGAGAAGACTGTGTGAGGAAAGACTATAGAGTATGCTGGCAAGTTCACACTTCTTTTACAGATTCTTTCACTTAAAGGTGGCAGTCTGCCTATAAGGTTCTGTGGAAGGGCACATGTCAACTGTGAAGGAGCAAAAATACTCTTCTGTGGCTTGCTGCCACAAAATACTTTACTGTGGCTTCAGGGCTTGTGAGGAGAGAACCTGAGTGCCTCAATGAGAACATTTGTAGTTGTCTTCAGAATGTAACATTAATGCAGATAACAGTGCAGCTCATTGTGCCATTTGAAGCTTTTTTTTCCCCCCCAGAAGTGGAGCTGGTCTCTTCCCAGGAGTTAAGTGCAATCTAAAGAAGAAATGCTGTGGTGGTTGTGAGAAGGATGGCATGGGGTGGACAAGCACAGCAGCAGGAGTAGCATGGTGACTGATCAGCTCTAGTGCACGCCAGTGAGGTTTTCTCTTCTGTTAGGTCAGGAGGCTCAGTAGGAACCATCATGTCAGTTTTTATATTGCTTTCTCAATTGACACCAACTAAATCTTCTGTTAAGTTAGCATATAACTGGGCTGTGACAGGGTGCATGGAGACAGTCTGAGCAAAAAAAATTAATTTTTAAGATTTATATTAGTGCTGGCACAAAAATGCAATCATTTCTATCAGCTCTAATGATTCTGACAGCTGATACTGTCTCCTGTATTATGCAGTTCATTGACTTTGTGGTATTCAAGCATAACTTGTTTTTAAAGAATTGTTGCCAATCAAAGCAAGTCTGCAACACCTTTTCCTTCTTTTAGTTGTACTGTGTATTTTCTGAAAGTCTTGCAGTTCTGGGACTAAGAAAACAATTTATATTTGGTCAGACACAACAAAGAGATGTACAGTTGTTCCCTTGAAATTACCAAATGAGGAAATACTCATTTTTTTTAATAAGAATGTGTGGAACTGAGAACTGAGCTCTGTGTTGAGCTCTGTGGTTGAGTGGTTGAGCTCTGTGTTATATGACTTGTCAAAAATGATGTTTGAGTCAGTAATAATACCAGATATCCTACTGAGCTTAGTGTATGCAATGCAGAAATAGTGTGTGTATCCCAAGGGTTTGGATGTCCTGACCTGGCAAAGCTCTCTTACATGTAATTTTAGCAAAATTGTTTTGTTTATTATATATGTTGTTTTATATAAACAAATCTATAAGTACTATTTCTTTCTCTTAATTATAATCCTTTTGTAAAGTTAGACACTGTCACAGTTCATGAGGTCTATATAGCAATGGTGATGTTGTTCTACATAGGAAACAATTTTTGCTGGGAAAATGGAGATAAGTCAAGCTGCTGTAAAGAGAACAAGGCAGCCCTTAACTTGTAAATAACAAATTTGAAGTAATTTTTTAAATTTAAAACCAGGCAAAATTCACAAAATGGCAAGGAAGAATAAAAAATCCTATGAACCAGAAGTCTAGACTTAAGGCATATAGGAAGCTACATAAGCAGGTCTGTAGCCTTTTTAAATTTGTATAAATCTTTCAGGTTACTGAGGCAAAGACCATGGGTTATAACTGTTCTTGTCTAAAGGGTCTTGTGAACATATTCTTATTTATGTCAATATTATTTTCATCTGTATTTCACTTACAAATTGTTCTGTCCAATGGTGCTTAATTTTTCAAGTAAGGTTTTCCTTAGCAATGGTGAGATTCTCTGAGGCACTTGTAATGAGTTAGGCACACAGTGGTTGCTCCTCTGCTGTTTGGTTTACCTACAGGTTTTTACAGCAGAAGCCTTGATAGGCTTGTTCCAAGTTCTGCCAAGTGAAATGAGCAGTACAGGTTGAATTGTGACAGTGCTGCTGAGGACCCTCCCCTTCCTCCACCCTTCTCTTCCACTTTAAAGCCAAGGGGAGGGACAGTGGCAGGGTCTTGACAATGGACCCAATTTAACTTGGTTTCTGCTGGCCTCTGGAAATGAGTGTCAGACCCCTGACAGGACTGCCAGCATTAACGTGATGGCTTATATATTAGTGAAAAACCAGTTTCCTCTGGAAACACCTGTGTCTGTTGTCTGCCTGCCAAACACTTCAAGCCTTTCAGCTTCTGTCCCATCCAGACAAGACTGACAGGAAATCAGAACCCAGAAAAGAAGAATTGGGAGGGCAAACAAAGGAGAGGCTGCATGTGCCCTGTCTGACAGACACCCTGAGCTCTGGCTTTCAAGCTGTGGAGCAGTGGAGGGTGGGGAGGAGGAGGAGCTGCTGTGGTCTCAGGGTGGGCTTGATGTGAAAAGGTTGCACAAGCCTTTGTGCCATAAATACAAACAGGAGAAATCCCTGTGCCAGCTCAGCTGCTGCTTTGGTAAGGAGGATTGGGCAGAGTGCAGTCTGAAGAGTAGGTTTAGGGTACTTGAACTGCCATGTGAAATGTTCCCCTTCACTCAAGCAAGATGCAAGTTTTGAGCAGTAGAGTCAGCTTTTGTGTGTCTGCAAGGTGTTCCAATTGCTCAAGGTGTCTCAGGCTGCCTGTCACCCTGGCAAACACAATAGCACTGGGAGGCAAAGGTCATCTTGAAACTTTTTCTCTGTGCTCTGGCAACTCCAATAATCCTGTTGGGTTGACCAAGTCACCATCTTTATGTTGCCACCGGTGTTTTGAAATGCATTATTACAAAATGTTCAGGGGAGAGCTGCAGGGAATAGTTGAAATGGCCTGCCCACCAGGTTGATTCAGTGATAGCATTTAAAGGAGCTGTAGAATGAAAAGAATTTAGTCATCAAGCCACTGTTGGAGTAAATTTGTCCCCTACATGCATCTTATAGCTTTTGTCTACACACAGCTACAAAGCAGAAGCAATGTATAGATAAAATCAGTAGCTTCTGAAAAGTTCATGCATTATTTAATTTTTTTTTTCCTTAAAAATGGAAAGTTTCTGATCCCATTTACATGACAGAAATGGGAATTCTTTCAGTGCTTCCAGGGAGAAATATGACTGACTTCACATCATGGTACGCTAGTAGGACTACACACCCTAGTACCCTTCTGACTTGTTCACCTCCACTGATATCACTTTGGCTTTTTCTTCCTAAGTCTGTGTTGATTGTCATGGTCTTGGTTGGTTTTGTTTGCATTTTCTTTAACTGGTTGAGCTGTTCACTTGCATTTCTTGTATAATCCTGGTTTTTTGAGAGATTATTGCCATAGGAATCCAGCACTGACCAGAGCTCTGTGTTCAGGTGGCCCTGTTAAAGCACGATTTTGTGTATTTATGTTACTTCAGTGTTGCAGGCCATGGGATAAGGAATTGCTGAGCTTTGTCTCTGCCTGGAGATTTAAGTGGTCCTGCAGCCAGGAGTTTGTTCTGTTGTACTGTTCTGCTGTTGCTTTCTTTCTGTACATCCAGACATAAAGTGACAGTCTTGGTGCTGAATGTCTTTGGAAATATAACAAAGCGTACACGCTTCCTGGTGCAAGCAGCTTTTTGTTCCTTTATGTTAGCAGACAGCATATTTTCCAGTGCAAAACGGCATCTTTTCAGAATGTAAAATGAGGGGACTGGCTCTGGAGTTAGTGTAGCACTGTAGCTGTCAACACACTCAGCAGGGATGCCACAGGCATGGGTGCAGATTGGGTTAGATGTAAACAGTGTGAGGGAAGAATGCACTCTGAAATCTCACTGTCTTCTTTCTCTGCCTTCCAATTTGATCATAAATTTATATTTGGGAACTGCACAAAGGCTTCAAGTGCCAGGAATGAAACACTTATTTCAAAGGAGAAAGTAAAAAATAAGATGCCTACTTCTTTATTTTAATAACTCTCTGAAATGTCATTCATTTAAAAGAGCAATACAATTCATTTATACGTGGCCTCACTAATACGGGGTTAAAAGTTTCTTTTATTCTGACAGATGTGCTCCCATTTCCCCCCCAAAAAACAAAAAGCCAACCCAGCAGACAGCCCCTTGCTGTTCACTGCACTTTGATCCTGTAATCTAAAACAGAATTAAATAACTTCTTGTATCAGACAATATTCAGATCACCTAACAGAAGCTGCAAAGTTTGTCTTTGGTCAGACAGACTATACTTGGTATCAGCTATTAATTTGAGAACTAAGATCAGATCAGCATCTTAATGCAGTGTCTTCTCCAAAAATGTTGTTTTTCTTTTAGAACACATTTTTAAGAGACACTTGACTTAAGGCAAGAATATTCTGCCAAGGAAAGAAATATACAGAAATAATCTCTCCATTTTATAACATTTCTCTGGTCTCTGCACACCTAAAGTTACTGGGGGAAATTGAGAGTTGTTGGGGGCTTTAAATATCATTAACTCTTTTGAAAAGTATATTTTAGTGGAGATATACTGCAAGTTACTCTTAAGCATTTTAAATGGGACTTTTAGCTAGAAACACAGATCTTATAAGTTGGTTTTGAAAAGGCTCAAGTGGAAAAAACCCTACACCCCAAACTGCCATCTTCCAGATAGCTGAAACTTATTTTAAAACAGTTCTCAAAGGATTAGTGTTCAGGCTGTGGCCAGAACTGCAGATTAATACCAAGTATCATCCTTTTAAAAGATTTAAAACCTGTAAGGGAGACTTTTGATCCACTGCAGTATTGCCCAAGTAAAAGGCAAGCTGTCATTTTTTACTGCACCTGAGTAGCTTGGCGTTTTACAGACGCTGTACTTTCTAAATACTTCCTTTCTGAAAGCAGTTGTGATGATTTAAACTTTTCTGCAAGTCAAGAGTTAAATAAAAGGAGAGAGATGATTAGGAATACAGTAACAGTATCATGGTATGGTCTTTGATGAAAAGTAATGAAAAGGCTCAAATTGCCATTAATTAATAGACTTTTCAACTGGGAGGTAGGTTTTTTATACAGTAATAATATTGGCATTCATAAAATAGTATTTTCATTCAAGAAAAGTTGTGTTATGGCAGTTCCAAAAGATTAATTTAGCTGAAACTCCTGTTATAAAGAGAGATGCTTGCTCTTAATACTGTAAATTGCTTTTTCTGTGAAAAAGGAGCTTTGTACCTGAGTTGCAGTAAGGACTTTGGTAGGAGTTCTAATGCAGATGTGTGTTGTGCCTTCACTGGTGTTCAGTGAAAATGCTCACAAAACATATTTGCTCCTGTGACAGCAGGCTGAATAAATCCTTAAAAATAAAGGTTTGAAATTCTCACTGGGTTAGTGAAAGAGAAAGAATCCCTAAATTTTCATGTGTCCAGTGTGTGGATTTTCTGCTTGAATCCCATGTTCAGTCCTTCCCTGGGGTTCTTTCCTTTCTGCCTTGCTTTTGCTGTTGCTCTTCAGGCCCAGCCATCCTGCTAGGAAGAAATAAGGGTGGAGATGGCTGGGTGTTGGGGTGACAGCTCTATAAATTTGCTGCTTTCAGACCTGCTGAAGAAATTGATTGTTTAATGCTCAGAAGCTGTTCAGTGGACAGCCATCAGGGGCTGTGTAGGCAGGGTAGAAATAAAGCTCAGAAGTTGGGGAAAACAATTACTAAATATGGCAAAGAGTTTATCAATCACTTTGATAGAAAGTATTTGTCAGCCTGTTGTCACCAGCAGCTCAGGGGTTTGGCTGCATTCCCAACTGCTATTAGAGGATCAAATAACAGCAAGTGTCCAAAACAACCTTTTCCCACCTTCCCTGGAATATGAGGCTCTGACAGCACATGTACCTGGCTGCTGTGCTTTTGTCACCTGAGGGTTGATTTGTCACAGTACCATTTGTATTCATTCAGGAACAGCCTAGTCCAGAAAGAATAACTGAAGTTTAGCAGGCAGATTTTGCTATTAAGGCGAGGCTTTAAAGGGCTGTTAATATTTTCTGTGTATGTATGAGGTAAAAGTGAATACCTGTACATTTGTGTGAACTGCTCTGAGTAACCAGAGGGAATTTCATCTTTGAAATGGACTGAGAGGGTGTTCATGCCCATCTGAATTGTCCCAAGCAGAAGGATTCAAGCTCTGCATTATTTCTCTCACAGTGCAGTGACAATGTGTGGAGATTTTCCACGACCATAAGACAGCAAGCCATAAAGAGGTGAGAGCACAAGTAAAGGAAACCTCCTGACCTGGCCATCAACAACAACAACACTTGGCTCACAGAACACTGCACAGTGTCTCTTGTCTTTTCCTTTTTCAGAGGCAATTCCAGAACTCAGCACTCCAGACTGTCAGCCTGGTCATTCACTGCCTGAATGTATCCATGTCTCTCTTGTCTTGGGACTGCTTTTTCCACCCCTGATGTTTATCTTCCCAAAGTGTTTGTAGCAGGTGACAACCTCTTTGCTCCATTTCTTTTGGAGAAGCCAAAATTAATTCTGTTTCTGCATTATTTTGTTGGTTTTTTTCACTTCTTTTGTACTGTGGCTACTGGCAGGACATAAATACCACAAATAGGCTATTTGTAATGATTTTTTTTATTTCAATAATGATAGTGAAATCTAGTCTGCAGTGGGGGGAGAAATAGCATTCAAATTCCATTTATGAGGTTGCATTTTTTTACTCTTAAGGGAATCTTAACCCAAGACAAAATGAGGAAGAACATACAAAGTGAGATTACTAAAAGGCGTATAAGGCAATTGTTAGCTCCTGGTATGTGCTGGTAGCCAGCACTTCCAATTTTGAGGACATGGGAGTATAAGGAAGCTGAGCCCTTGGATACATATGGTAGCTACTGAAATGTGTTTGAGGAAGCACTGAGTAAAAATGTGTTTTATTTGTCTTTTGTACCCTGGATTTCTCCTGTCTGGGACTCCTGTTGGGGGGTACAGTGGCTGCTGAGGTGTTTTGAGAGCTGCTTTGAGACTGCTCTGATGGGGCTGCAACCAAGGAAAGAGGGCCTGAGGCAACTCTGGTCCCCACAGGAGGATCAGGAAATATTTCAGTTTTAAATACAACAGTTGATCTGCTGAGAATCAAACCAAGAATGAATGCTGAAAGGCAAAACAAGAGAAGAAAGAAAGGAAAGAAAGAAAGGAAAGAAAGAAAGGAAAGAAAGAAAGGAAAGAAAGAAAGGAAAGAAAGAAAGGAAAGAAAGAAAGGAAAGAAAGAAAGGAAAGAAAGAAAGGAAAGAAAGAAAGAAAGGAAAGAAAGAAAGGAAAGGAAAGAAAGAAAGGAAGGAAAGAAAGAAAGGAAGGAAAGAAAGAAAGGAAAGAAAGAAAGAAAGGAAAGAAAGAAAGGAAAGAAAGAAAGGAAAGAAGGAAAGAAAGGAAAGAAAGAAAGAATTCTTTATTTATGCTTAATAAAAAAATGTAGGTTCTTATGTCCAAAAGAATCATATAAGGATTATAGCACTGAGTGATAGAAAAATATCCAGGATTTAAACACATTCCCTGCATTTGATGTTTTCTTCTTTGACTGGGTTCAGTCTCTCTTCTGCACAACATCTGGCTGAAAGGTATAATGTGGCTGTTGGGAGCATCCTATTATATTTCACAGTATCATCATAACCCACATATGTATTATGAAAAGCTTGGGAGTCAAAATAGAGTATTATTTATCTCTCAATTATTCAGTACCTGAAACTTTAGCCCTGGTGAAGGAGAGCACTATCAGTACATTGGAAAATAACCATAAGCTATGTGAATAAAAATAATTAACCATTTCTTCTGAGTGTAAATTTCCCCCTAATTTATTAGTGAGGGTTTGGTGTGTGACCTGTACTTTTAAGTATTGACAAAATGTGGAAAATAGTCGTGATGGGGAAGAAAATTCACTTGGCAATGGGAAAATGGTAAAAAATGCTCACTGAAGCATTTTGTGTGATGGATGAGCTGAGAGCCATCAGAGGTTCCTGCTGACTCTGTCACACAGCACATGGCTACATCACTCAGCCTCATGACTTAAAAGACATTGAGAATTGCCAGAACAGAGACACAAATGCAGTTCCACAGGGCTCTGGGTAAGGACTCTATGCAGAAGGACCTTGCTATTTGCAGTCAGTGAGAAGGCAATCCGTCTGTCCAAATGAAAATACCATAGTGGGATTTTTTTAATTTTTTTTTTCACAATCTGTTGCCTCTGCCTAATTGCTCACAGGAGAAAAAGAAGAAAAAAATTAATTGGCTTGAACAAGAATTGTTTTAGAGCATTTTGGAAAATCAAAAAACTAAGAATTTTTTTGTCTGCTCCTTAATCTTCTCCATTCTCATCCATTCCTCCTGAGACAAGGAAATACATATGGATGTCAGTATCCATACACAAAAATATCTACATTAATTTGCCCTGTGCTCATTGGGGTACAGGGACTTTTATATGCTGTAGGAGGGAATTCCATTGTCCTGCAGAAGGGAATTTTGTCAGGCTAATGAAGTTTTCATCATCATCTCCTGCTGGAGGGAGATAGGGAGCAAAGTAGTAGAAGAGTAAAGGCAGTACCTTCTCAGCCCTGAGGTATCCACATGCTTTTTCTCTGCTGCATTTCCACTTCAATATTCAGTATTTGCCACTGCATTTCTTTCATTTAAAAAGGTAATGTGTAGAGAAATAAAGCATCACAAGGGTTGGCAAGAAATGGAATTATAAAATGCTGAATATATGAATCAAGTATCTATTTCAGTTTTTCAAAGGTCTTCACCTGTATAGGCATTATTACCTTCCCTTAAATAGTAACAGGTTACAGATTTAATAAAATCCCACTTGATCTCTGAATATTGTGCTCAGAATGAAGGGAGTTGTGCATGTGGTTTTGGACACGGTTGCATGAAGGTGGTTTTGGTTGTTTGCACTTAAGACAGAAACTGGACAAGTTCATATTGATATATATTGCCTCTATTAAAGAGGCTCAGGTGTCATTAAGAAAGGAATGAACAGTCTCTTATAAAGTTGCTGTAAATGGCAATAGGTCTAAATGAGTACAAATATGTTAAATGGCATTAAATTAAAGCAAATTGTATGTGCTCAACTATATATAATATATCGCCCCTACTTTTTAATTAACAACTTTAAGGCTTATTCCAGGATGATTTGATGTGTGTTGTGTCTGATCTAGGAGAGGATGAAAATCAGTATTCATTTGACTATAATTTCAATTAATTAACAGGCAATAAATCTCATTTTATGATAAACGTTAAAGTTTATAAATATTTCTAAAAATCTTGTCTCCACAATTTGAAGAAAGTGGAGAGGTACCATATCTCATATGGTGTTGCCTAAATTTGACTTCCTGAAGTATAACTGTACCAGCTGGAATGTTTATGATGCCAGTCTCCACAGGGATTATTTGTTGTGGAAATTAATCCTGTAAAAAGTGAATAAATAACCTTGTTATGTCATCAAAGCTTCCAGGCAGGTTTATTTTCTCAAATGGTGATACTGTATTTTTTTGGCAGGGTGTATCAGATGTATCTTTGAGGAACTCTTGAGATGCGCTTCAAAAATGGTTTGCAGAATCTAGGTGATCTTCAGAACTTCATCAAAAGTGGTCAGATTTACTACCCCAGGGTACTTGGCAAAAATACTTTGTGATCTAATCAATAAATAATATTTGTAAAACATTTTAGAAGGTGCATACTGACTGTGATAACAATCCAACATGAGACAAATACAGATTAAGTATTTTCTTGCACAGTAGTGTCAATGTTTCATCACTTTGCCTGCACCTCACCAGCTGTAGTAAAATGAGAAGTGTGTGTGTGACCACATGGAATTCTTTCCTGGACACTTGCCTCCCTCCCATGAACACATTCCAAAAGGCTGGCAAAGGTCTCTGATCTCTCAGTCTGTGTAAATACTTTAATTAGTTATGGACTTTGCTAGAAAGCCTACTGAGGCCAATTGTCTTCTCGGTGAGAGACAGCTCTGCCTGCTCATCTGTTTTATTGGCCTGTGATTCCAGCCTCATGCCAAAACTGTTATTGCTGGATAAATTAATGAGAACATGTTGTTGCCTCAGCTTCTCAAAACTCCATAATTGCAAATGTTAGGCACCTAATTGAAACAACACTTAAAAAAATTAGTCGCCCTCTCTTGATCTTTGTCATGCCAGTGCCATTCAGAGCAATTTCTGAAAATACCAGGCTTAACTTTGAGCAACTTTTGCTTTGCTGATAGAATTAACCTAGGGGTTTTTTTGTTGTTGTTGTTTTTAATGCAAGGAAATTACCTTTTATTTTTTCCCCCACTATGCAAGGTAACAGGTTAATAGAGGCATTGCTGAAGTCCTTGGAAATGCTGGCAGTATCTCAGTTTTGTAGGTATTTTTTCTTGGTGAATGAATGAAATTTTGTACTTCACAGCACGTTTATTACTTCATATTAAGCTTCATATTGCTCCATCAAGTCTTTACAGTTGTGTCCAAACCAGTTGGCTTCTAGTTTTGGTGCCACCTTTACGATGCTAGTCAGGACAGTTAAAATTTGTGCTTTGTAGAGAAAAACCCTTCAGTCCAAGTTTCTTTTCCCTGCTCTGGCTTTGTGGAGGTTGCTTGTGCACTTGCAAATAGCCAGGCAGTCATTGAAGTCACAGGTCAAATATTTCCAAATTTAAGTAAGGATTTGAAAGTGTTTTTATAGCTCCAGGCACTTGATTGTCAATGTTGACCATCAGAATGGAACTGCTTCATGTTTTTCACTCTGTATCCTTTAGAGAAATCAATAGAGAAGTCACTTTGCTCTCAAGAAAAGAGCAGGTCAGAAAACAAACTGAGGCAAGAGCCTTACCCAATTCAGAGTGAGACCACTGGGTATTTAACTGTTTTGCTCAGCTGTAGGTTAGAAATATGTCAGGAAAGAAAGAGATACAGAAATCACTGCTCAGCATGAGTTATGTGGGATTTTTTTTTGGTTGTTTTGGTGTCTTATGCTTCAGTGCAGTGAAGAGTACAGTGCTTTGTTTGATTCTTTTTAACTGGCATATGATCAGTTGTAGTATCCAGCTTCAGTATCTCTTATTTGGACTGTAACTGAATTGAAATCAGTAGAAATACACTTATTAGTTCATTTTTCAGCTAAGGAATTTTTCCATCGGAAAACCAACTCAGACCCAACTCCTGGTTCAATTGGGGATGCTAAAGCTGTGGTGCCAAAGCCCTGTGAGGTTTGCACTCCAAGATGTGCCAAAGGTTATAAAGCATGGCCTGCAGGTCATGCCAACCTACTCTAAACCAGGAACCAAAGGGAAACCTTGCAGAAGGGTCCAAGCTCATCATATTTTTCTCTCTCTGGGGCATAAGGTATGTGTCACTTCTGCCCCAAGCCTGCAAAATACATTCTCATTTTTCCCACTTGGATATTCTGGGCCATGTTGATTCTGAATGCCCCCACCAAACACAATTTGGGGTGTTTTGTACAGGCATCCTGCCTATTAACCCTCTTGCTATTTTTCTGACAAGTAAAACAATTCAAGAGCAATTTTAATGACTTCAGAACTCCTCAGTTAGAAAATTCTGTCATGATACTTGTCAGACATAACAGGCCCACATCAAATATCCAGCACCCATTGTGATTGCTGGGAGGCATCTAAATAATTGATGGCTCCTCCTGAATAAACGTATGTTAAAAATGTATTTTGAGTGGCAGACGTAATTATAGACTCGCTTGCACATAACTCTAGCTGAAGATTTATTAGCTTTTTATTTTTCATTTGGCTTTCTTGTGATTTTTGTAACTTGGGTGTAAAACATTGGTTCTTGGTAACTCTCACAACAGAAGGTTTCTCCACATGTAAGTGATTGTACAAAAGTGGGAGGGAAATGCTGTTTGGCAGCAGTTGTACAATTAACTGTTTTTTTCTCCAGCTCTTAAGTAATGCATAACAATTTAGGAGATCTGCTGCCAGGAGCTGTCCAGAAAACTGAGTATCATTAGGCTGTATAGAACTACAGGTACAAATACTCAAATATAGTAGAGAGAAGATCTAACTTTAATGTGTGATTTACACAGACTGAATTCAAGAGTACTTTGGGGTTTGTTTTGTATGGTTCTCTTATATCACAATCTCTGTTTTAAATCTGGAGATTTTTTTGAAAGTGAGAGTAAAGTGAATGTTTTTTAAATTAAGTGCCTAAAACGGCATTATGAAATATTTAAAGACTTGTTCCCCTAGACCCATTAATCCTAACACTCCCTTTCTTCAACAATAAAACAATCAAAACTATATTTTCCTGTTGAAACTCTAAAAACACGTGCTTTTGTGTGTAATAGCAGATGAAACCATCAATGTGACTGATACAGTCTTTTCAATGACTGTTTCAGTTTTTTTTTTTAAATGTTGCAGTAATTGATGGCATATGTGTGTTTGCATATGAATGTCCTTTTAGAATGAAGATGTGAGGACCAAATTCTCAGCCATGATTATGGAATTAATGGTGTGGAACTGTGTTAGTCTGAGCAATAGTGAGTTCATGTAAAACAGTACTTGAAAAATAATAATTCTTGTATAGTTAGATAAGAGGTTTAAATATAATATTCTGCCTGCAATTCTGAAAAAGATCTGAAAGTGTTTATGCAAATACAGGCCTTGAGACACTTTTGTTGAGGAGTTCTCTGGTGCTGGCTGTGGAAGGGTTGATAACCATTGTATTAGAATTCGGCACATGCAGTTGATTTTAGCTGTAATAAATGACAACCTTCTTTAATATTTTATATTCATTTATGAGCTCTTTTAATATACTGAAGAGCTGACTGTTGGAACGAGCTTTGTACTGTCAATAAAATTTAGGGAAGCATTTAAGCAAATTCACCAAGGCAGCAAAGTATTCTAACTAATTTGATTGAAGAAATTGTATTTACTGCCTATGGTTATTCCATTCCCCTCCCCCCAATTAAAGAAAGTCTATATGGAAGTATGCACTCAAGTGTCATCATTTTATTATAGTTTTTAATAATATACAATTAATACTTGATGCAACATCAAATAGCAAATCGCTGAGGACGAGCACTGTTGTCAACACATTCCTACATAATTTAAACAATGGCATAGGAAAAGTAATTAGCTTGACAATAAACCTAGCTAACTCCTCTCCATATTTACTCTTTGGCTGATAATGAAATAATCAGTAAATGAATCAGTGCTGAACATGTTTGTTGCTTAAATCAGAAGTCCTCAAAATGAGAAGAATGATTTGTGACTTGATAAATAAACTGTTTTCCTATGATGAAAACTGGTCACTGGTGAAAATCTGATAAAGTTGGATCCACCCTTAATGTTTGGAGGAGCATTTGAAGCTTTATAAATGCAAAAGGGCAGCTTTGCCACGAGGGCTTACAGGATCAACTTCCCCATTAGCCTGGAATTTGTGACAGGGTTAAACTTAGAGGAATCCTGAAATACTGTGGTAGCATCTTGGTGGCTGAATACAACTGGAATAGTATAAAAATATCCCCTTCTTCACCTTTCAACTTCCAGCTTTTTCATAATAAAGGATTTCTTCCTGTGTCCAGTGAATTCTAAGGGTATGTGAGGTTAAAGGATATTCTAGCAAGCCTTTCAGAATTTGAGGGTAAAGGGGCTTGTATGCTGACAGATACTATGTATTTTTTGATCTTATTGAATGGCAATTCATGAACAATTCAAAGTAAGAATGTGTTTTAAGAGAATTTTAGGGCTAGACTCCTTTTTTTCATCTCTCACTATTGGCTGAATCGACATTTTAATAGATTTATTTTTATTCTCTTGAGTGTCGAAGTCAATTTATGACTTTCTCACTGTGACATGAGCATGATGGACTTCAAATGCTGCTCATCAATCCTTACTCAGTGCTACATGGCTTTGCACATGGGGTGCAGTTTAGATGTTAAGAGACTCGCACAGCAGGTGAGAAACATGGTTACACACAGTTTGTTCTTGCAGGAAAATAGGTTATAAAAACTTCTCTTATGCTAAGTCATGATTGTCGCATCTGACATAAATCAGTGTGGCATAAGCACATCTGATACTGCTCACATAGCTCATAACAGCCTGCTGAAGAGGCTGAATGATTTTCAATCTGCAATTTGCCTCATTTCTGGTAGACTTCCACCTGACTCTTTACTGAAAAATCTAATCAGAAATCAGACTTGCAATGTTGTTCTTGTTTTGCAAAAAGGGTGACTGAGGATTTTCATTATATTTCCAAAATCTTGTCCTTTTCCATGAATCAGCCTTGATTTCCCATAGCTATCCGTGTTTCCTTGAAGCTGCAGATGAACATTTCAGTTGTAGAAAGCAGTTTATTCTGCCTCCCCTTGGAGCACAAAGCAAACCCAGATCAGTTCCCTCTGGCTCATTTTTACTGTTTTGGCTGAACTCCGGCAAATTGTCTGTTCCCGCTGCTCGGAACATCTCGAGTTGTGTAACAGAAACAATTTCCTGGCAGCTGTTTCTGGATGCTTTGGAGCCATCTCATTTCTTTGGAGGAAGCAGCTGTATCTCTGCTCTGCTCCCACCCAGCCTTTCCCTAGCAGCAAACACAAGGGCACCACACCTGATGCTGAGTGGCATCTGCACAATTGCTGCCTGGCCTAGCTCTCAATCCATCTAATGAGGGAGATGTGCCTTTCCTGATGTACAAACAGTCTAGGAGTGTGTTCTGGTTTCCCAGAACACCATGCTTCTCAGATGTTCAAATATTTGCATACCTGATAGAGATATTTTTATGCTATGGGTGCCCTGAGAACTTCTCTGCAGCACACCTGCTATGTTTTTTTAATCATTGCTTTAACTGTGTCTGTGTAGAAATTAATTCCTCTCTTTTGCCCATTATGTCTCTCCAATCTCCCTTCCCCCAGCTGCTGATTTGGATAGAGTTAGAAGATGGTTTTATAGCAGAGTATGGCTTTAATATGGAAGGAAAAGAATAATCCTGGTGAAAATAATTTTTATCCTTGCATGATGGCATCTGGTGGAGGATTTGGCTGATATTAAGTACCAAGGTTTAAAAAACACTAATAAATAATTTTTGTGTTTTGAGAGAAATTAAAAAAATTGTCTTTGTTTTTGGAGAATGAAAAAAAGCGATTTAACTGTTTTGCTTCTTTTAAAAACATTTCTGCCTTGTTAATAATGTCTCTTTTATTTTAAAATCTTAGTAGAACTTAATGGATTGAGAAAAAATAATTTCATTTGATTGCTTTCATGGTTCTACTACTCAAAGTAGTTCATTTTATATGGTGCTTCTGTGGATAATTCTTCTTTTTAAAAGCTTCACAAAACCCAGAAATAAATAACAAGTGGGCAGGGAGGTTTAGTGGCTGAAAGAGAAGATTAAAAGTATTTCTGCAATGAAAAAAACAATTTACTGATTTATTTATTTATATATTTATTTTGGTAATTTAGTAGCATGACACACTCTGTGTTAGGGTAGCACTCTAGTACAGAGGAGCCTCCTTCTTTTCACTGATATTTGTATGGCTTCTGAAGGTTTAAAAATAAGCCTGCATGTCTGGGGACTCCTGAAATTGAAGGTGATGCATTGCATGTTTATTGTACACACAGAAATAAATAGGAGATAAGTGCTGAGCTGCTTGCCTGGTGCTCTGAGCATGTGGGTGATGGCCCAGGGGTGCTGGGGAGCCAGAGGTGCCCAGCAGCCACCTGAGTCTCTGTAGGGAGAACCCAAAAAAGGCACACTGCGAAGCCCAGCTGCCCTGATCCATGGTTGCTGTCATTGCCTCAAAATCTGGGGCAGATTTTTGCTTTCTGAAGCCAGGTAGCTTTCCTTTGGAACCTCTACAGTCATCTCTAAAAACCTTGTGTCCACTTTGATTGGAATAATTCAGGCATGATGATTCATTTGGCATGGATGAACAAAAGGGATGTGCAGTTCCAAACTGTGGTTTAAGACAGCTTCTTCTGATCAGAAAGCTCAGTGAAGCTGCTTGCTGAAGTCTTCTTAAAAAACCCTGAGACTGATATATTATCCACGCATCATTTAGAAAGAAAGGAGCCTTTTTTGATAGTTGCATTTGTTTTCTGAATTATCATTAGGCTTTGTGTTCCTCTTCAGTTTTAGTACAAGGGCTGGTTGCAAGGTCTGATTCTGCAAACCCTTTTGGGCACCTTCCACTATTGCCTCAGATTTTCACAAAATTCTTTGTGTATTCTAGGGCCTTCCCTGACATGTCCTCAGAATCTGAAGGATTTTAAGAACAGCTTTTGGATGTGCTAGGTAACTTGCAGTAAGCTTGAAGAGGAGCTTTTTTCTTAATTAGAAACACCGTGGATGTTGCAGCTCTCCTTTGTTACAGCTCATTCCTTGTTTCATTCATCAGGTTTACTTTCAGAATGGTACTCATTTAACATGAGGCTTTGCATCCCTGAACTGTCACCAAGGCTGTGAGGTAGTCTGTTTAATAATGTTATCTAATGAAATGCAGACATTCCACGTCTTGCTGCGTTATCACAACATGTGTAAGCTTATCTTCACCCAGCAACAAGGGAAAACCACCTTCCCAGCCCTGCTTCAGCAGCACTACATCAGTCTGGGCTGTATCAACACCTGTCTGAGCACTACCTGCAGCCACTGTGAAGAGTGCCACAAGCTCTGCAGAGCTTTCTGCAGGGCTCAGGGAATCCTCTCCAGGATCATGTACCTTGGCAGTGTCAGCAGATGTTGGAGCCTCTGTACCAGCTTCCCCCCACCTCACCCTGGCCCAGATGCTCTGGCACATCCTTCAGGATGCCTCCAGCTACAAGGCTTTTCTCTTTTAATCTCTTGGCTAACAGTCCTAAATGGGATAATTTTTTATTTTGACCTGTTTGCTCTCTGAATTAAAAAGGGCAAATGTTTTTCTTAGGAACTAGTGGGAGAAGAAATGAGTGAGAAGTTTAAAGGCTGTAAACACCTAGCTGTGATAATGACTGGCTTAATTAGTGCTGAGCCCTCCTGGTGTTACTCAGCAGCAAAACAGACTACTAATGGTTGAATTGAAGGAGGATAAATGTGCCTGTCTAATACTGTGCTTCTTTTTTCATTAATTTTGTCTAATTTAGCCAACTGCTCCTTTTCAGTAGAGTTCAGAGTAAAAAAAAAAAATCTTTAACTGTGTAATTAGTGTAATTTTGTACTGGCAGTTCTAATCTCAGGATTAGTTCAGTGCTCAGCCCACTGATACCCAGTGGTATCAGTGATCTGCCAGCACCTGAGATGGAGCTGGTGAGTTTCAAATTAAAAGCTTGGTGATGTTGGACATGCCAACATCACCCTCTGCTTTTTAGCAACCTGCAGCAGCATCTGAAAATAAAACCCTTTGGAGAGAGTTTTCCCAGGTGAACAGCAACCCAGATACCCAGAATGAAGGATGCTATTGCAAATATGCTAAAATAGAACAAAAGTTGGGAAAGAGGGGACTGTTGGGAGGATTCTATGCAACTGCTGGTTCTGTACCTCTTTCTGAAAAACCCTTTTCCTGTTGCTTTTGTTACTTGCTGCTAGTGAGAAATGTGGATATATAAATTCACATTTTGGATACATTTCTATAAAAAGCAGTATTTATAGCACAGCAGAGTGTTATATATTGGGAAATAAGGATATGTTTTATATTTGCATAAGTGATTATACTTCAAAGGTTAAAAAACCCCCTTGATTTCTTTAAGAGTTTAGACACATTTCATAAGCACATTGAGTGGCTGATTTAAGGTACTTTTGAAAGTAAACTATATTGTTCTGTGAGCCTTGTATCATCAACTAATGAAAAAAATCCTAAGGGAATTCCCTAACCCTTGTTAATATTGTGTCTAGCTGTATAGCCATAAAACATGCAGGAACCATTTCTCCAGTTCCCTCTTGCTCAGTTGTGCAGATGCTGAGTAAGCTGACTGCACAAAATACAGTTCTTCCCTAAACAGAGAGAACCTGCAGCTCTCTTCCTTCTATCAGTCTTTTGCTTTTTTGCAATTTCACAAACTGTTCTCTGTAGGCACTATGAAAATTTGGCAGTGGCCAGTGTGTGACCATGAGATTTTTCCATGGTGCATGAACTGTTCCATGCCACATTTCTTTGGGCTACAGACAGTGGTGCGTGCTGATGGAGTGCTCCCTGTGTTCTGAGCTGCCTTTTAAAGGTGCTGATCTCTTGGTTTTGGTCTGCAGTCCCCTGGTGGGTCCCATTTGTGAAGCACTGGGGAACTGCAGCTGGAAAAACCTGTGATTTGTGTCAATGAGCATTCCCTAAAGGCAAGGCTCAAATTTTGCTTGGCAGAGTAAATGCACCGTAAAATCAAGGAGAAAAACTGGGATGGGAGGGTATAGCATGGCTGGAGATGTGAAAACAAGGAAGGGGGAAGAAATGGGAGGAGTGTTGAGGGAAACAAGACAGGCTACTATCAGCTTTCAACTCAGCAAGGTTTTAAACGTATTTTTTACTGTCTTGAGCAGCAGCAAACGAGTTCCCAGAGCTGCTGTGCCGCCCTTCAGCATTCTGAGGTTTCACTTGTGCACACACAGAGAGAAGCACAAGGGTTTTGCTTCCCCTGGAGGATTTTGAGTCCCAGCAGTGCCCAGCAGGTCAGCAATGTCACTGCTGTGTGGAATGAACGCCCCATGGGTCGTGGGGCTGAAGGTTTCAGGAGGCAGCACTGGGCAGCCTGCAGGTTCATCATGTTTTCCAGTAGTCTTGTGTAGCACAGATCACATTCCATGCTGTGATATAAACTTCAAAGCTGTCTCTCTCCAGAACCTTCATCAAGACATACAGCTGCTTGCCTGGAATTCCAAAATGAGGGAGAAAAACCTGCATCTTCAGTCATTATTTTTCCTTTCCCGGGACACCAAAGATTTTATTCAAAATTTCACTTGGCAACATACTAAAAAAAGTGCAAAACAAATCCTCTGGCATTTTTGTTACTTTATATAGCTAATTTACATGACAGGAAACTGATTTGAATAAACAGTAGTTCGTAATTCAAGGAATGCTTGGCTGAAAACCTTGGCATCGGGTAAGATATAAATTTAAATGAACAAGTCTGTTAGCCTCCTCAAATGGGCCTGTAACAGAAATCTGCAGGCAGATTTGTAAATAGAGAAGCAACATTAGTCACCCCTGTAATGGAAAATGTCTAATATTGTGCATACATTTATCAGGATAATTAGATTGCAAAAAGTTACCAGATGGCATAGGGGTTTATATGGGTTTCAAATGAATTAAGGTTGTGGGAGCCCACAGAGAGGCTGTTAAAAGGCAATTCTGTACATAAACTGTGAAATCTGAAGAAGTAAGCAAAAATACTCTTTGTTGAGGGAATAGTTAAAATAATTACAAAATAAGTAATGAAACTCTGAGGATCTGATTTTTTTTTTCCCAAACACGAACATTAGCATATCCTTGTTAACATGCCATTTTCAGGTTTATAGTAAAACATCAGTTGGGAAAATTCAGTCCCTGGGCTTAGAAAAAGTTCAGGTACAGAGTATAAATACTCTGTCTAGTGGTCAGCTGTGTCTATTAAAGCAGCTTTGCTCTGTTGATGTCTGAAATTCTCTGTACAGTTTAAATGTTGGAGGTAGTGAACAAATGCTGGTACTGTTATAAACCTGTTTTGCTGGTTACTGAGAGTCCTGTGCCTCATCTTTCTGAATGTTAAATAAATCTTGCACCAGTGAAATAGTGGAGGCAGTGATATATTTTGACAACTGCTTAAGCAATAAGGGAACATGACAGTTTTGGTAACAGATGTGTGTCTTGAGTACATTGTGCTGCCAACATGGGAGATAATTTCATTTATCTCATTTAAGAGCTATTTGGAACCTGAAGGCAGAGGCAATGGAGGTGAGGATGAGTCTTTGAGGAAGGCTGAAATTAAAGAGTTGTCAGTTCTGGCCTTTTATTCAGAAGATGCTGGTGATACTGCTGTGTTGTATGACAAGCACTGGGCATCACTGCAGTTTCTTGCAGCCCTTCCCTCATGCATCCATAATAAGCCAAATAAGTCTGCATGGGATTTTTTGAAATTGGCCAAGAATTCAGTAAAAATGGAGGAAACTCTTGGAAATGTATTTTGTCAAAAATGTCTTGCAAATGTCTGGTTTAACACCTCTGGGGAAACCGTGTCAGGTTAGAAAAATAGATATGTGTGTTATTCAGAAACTCTTCCAAAATCATGAGTGTAATGAAGGTAGACATCTCCAGCCAGTGTGGGCTACCAACTTTTTGACATGTTCAGGTTCTATTTCTCTAGCAAAAGTAATCAATGAGCACACCTGTTAGCTGTGTTAGGGTAGATTTACTGCAGGTTTGTGTTGCAGCATATGAGGAGGTCTGGTAAACATTTCCCTTCGATGGTTTGCAGTGTCTGTATGCATACAGTGCTGTTATTTTTCTGATAAATATAATAATTAGGGGAGTTATGTTAGATGGTGGGAGACACTGTAAGTCTGAACTGAGAATCAGGAAATACAGGATTTTCCCCTAGATCCCTTTTTTATTGGCCTTTTTTATGTCTGGAGACAAATCACCCATTTCTGTGTCCCAGCTCTTCAATCTGTTAAAATGAAGCTAATTGTAGTGATTTCCCACATTAAACACCTTCATAACACTAATTCAGGCTGCTACTTAAGAGTTAAGTATTACTTATTACTAAATTCCCCACTTCTGCAGTGATCCCTGTGCAGAATATAAGCCTCGAGCTCATGCTTCACTGACTTCCTAAATTGAAATAGACTGAAGCACATGTTTAACATCTGTCTTTAGCTGGGGACCTATAGATGGAGTATATATTATATAGATGGAATGCCACAAAGCATTTTGAGGTCTCTGAATTCTAAATTTGCTTCTTCCCAATGCACACCCAAACTCGTGGTTGCCCATCCTCGTGGGAATATCACAAAGCCCAGCTTTCTAAGGTGTCTTTTCCAAGAGGAGCTGTGTTCACTGTCTGAAAGCTTTACTAGCAAAACCAGTTTGTGAATGTATTTAAATACACCCAATTAGCTTGTTAGTTTCCTTACTCTGAAATAGGAAGATAGTCCTGCTCTGTTTATTCAATACATGATGTTTTTTTTTTCAGATTGCATCCATATTTTTCCCCTCAGTAATTCTATTTGTTAATTATTTGTCTGTTTTCAACTACTGGTTGAGTTGGCATGGGGGTCTTATCTACATGGCAGTGGCAACAACTGGCTCTGGTCAGTCTCCTCTTATTTCATACCTGATAATCACCTCTAGCATTAGATAGAAAGTCCTGAAATATTCTATTTACTATTACTGCAGTCTCAGATCCCATACAAGATTACTTTTGCCCTGCTTAATTGACAACAGATAATTTAAGCAGTTGACACAACCAAAAAGCAGAAATAGGGGAAAAATCAGTGTAACTTTATAGTCCCCTTCACAAAGCAGGAGAAAAGAACCTTTATTCTCATGGTAGCTGCCCTTGTGCCTCTGATACAGAAAGCATTCTGTAACACGTATTCAATGGTGCATGGGCTCTTGTGAATTAAATAGTTGTTAAATTTGTTACATTGTTGTTAAACAACATAATTGTTGTTAAACCATGCTCTTTTGGAAAGGACAGAAGAAGTCATATTGAATAAAATGCCAGAGCAGTGATATTCCCTAGGCTCTAATATATATTGAGGGGTCTTTTTTGGATTGTTTCAAGAGCATTCTGCACTTTCAGCAGCAAAATTTTTAAAGATCCATATCTGGAAGGTTCTGCCAGGTGGACAGAGGGTAAAATCCTTCCAGAGGCTGAGTGGGACTGGCACTTTGATCCTGGGATAGCTGTGTGTGCTGGGAAGACGCTTTGCTGCTCTCTATGAGGGCACAGTAAACGGAGTTTGCAGGAGCAGCCTCAACAGGAGAGAGGAAAAGTGATTTTCAGAGTTGTTTTTTTCTCATGTCACAGCCAGATTTATACACTGAATTCATTTCTTTGCTCCATGTGTGTGTTTTTTAATGACTGTTTTGAAAATTGGAACACATTTTAGTCATGGTTAGTGTTTTTAAAGGTTTCATGTTGGTACTAGGATATGTTCCACTATAGGCATCAAAATAAATTAAGATGAAATACCTGCATAATAGGTCTTGAGCAAGATTTACAATAGAAGGCTAAAAATCATATGTAATTTGAATCCATATTCAACTAAATCTGTGGAAATTAGAAAGTAACTGGCATCTCTGCTTTGAGGAATGACTGACATGCTTCCTTTGTTTGCCAGCTTTTATAAAAGGAATTTACTGCTGCTTCTGAGTATTTTGAAAGCACTAATCTAACTGTTAAGTGGGTAGAAATGTAGAGACCATCAGGCTGCTTACTTAGTAAATGAATTTTTTGCAGGGTTGCCATAAAGAAACACAGTGCAATAAAGCTTACTGAAATTGCTGCAATGTAACAAAGAGATTAAATGCATTATCTTCAACGTGACAGCTACATTTTGTTCTCTGGGGAGTGTTTTGAAGCACTTATTCCCTGCCAGAAAAAAAAAAAAAAAAAAGAAAACAAACCACCAGCCCTTTTGATGTGACACACTGAAGTTTCACATATGAAGTAGCAGTGTAAAATTGGTAGACCTCACCATGAATTATTCAGTATTTCTAATTTTATCTGAAGCTTGTCTTTATAAATTAAGTTAATGGCAAACTTAATGGTAAATACTGATTTGAATGAAATAATAGACTTTTTTCTTCATGAAAAATTTTAATACTGAGACCAATTATAGAAATTAGAAGAGAGAGGACTGAGGTTCTTAAGCTAATAATTTTATTTACACTTCTATCAGAACCATCCCATAATTGACCCACATGGCTAATAAAAAGAGCAGAGTCTGGTTTGAAAGCAGAGAAGAGCATCTGGTGACATGAAGTCATCCCTGTGCCATGTGATTGCTGAAAGCACTCCTGACCTCACCTGGAATAAATCCAGGTTTAACTTTAACACAAGTTTTGTTTTAGGGGAAACCGATCTCTTTAACCAGTCCTGCCACTGGAAATCCAATGAAAAATCCAAATCCAGTGGAAAAAGGTGCTGAGGGTTCTCCAAACCAGACTGGCAAGTCCTTTAAAATTCCTAAAGGCTTGTTCCTGGGCCCCTGTTAGGAAGAAATAAGTGCCTTTACAAGTTCCAAGAAGTTCCAGCTACTTTTAGCTCCAGAACAAAGCAAATCCAAGTGGGAATGAGCATGGACTTCTTTCAGAGGGTGTTTATTTTGTTTAATTAATTGTCATTATATAGTGTGGAACAAACCACTTTTTCATGTGTGAAAAAACAGAAAAAGCAGTCTATAAGTCTCTAAATGTCATTTTTACTGATAAAAGTTTCTGTAATGACTCCCTTCTTTTATGTGGTGCAGCCCTTTTAGGAACTTTTTCAGGACACAACCCTGTTGGCAACCAGGACCCTGCTGAGTAAAAGCTTATCTTGCAGAAGGAATGCCACAGGCAGCAAGCCCAGAGTCTCAGATGTGAGAAATTGAAGTTTTATGGTAGCTAATATAGCTGATACCTCACCGGAAGACATGAAAAATTCTTTTCAGAATATTAAAATAACCTCACTAAAGCCCTTTGCACCATTTCAGAAGCATGTGAGGCCATGGAGGCTTCTGTTTCATGTGAAGGCTTTATTTTTATTCCATATTCACCATTTTATTTTTTTCTTTTCTGGGAGGGATATGTTATCTGCCTGGTTCTCTGATCTGAGTTAATTTAGTCAGCAGTTAGGCACATGTAGAATATTTCCATGCCCTCTGCTGCTGATATCCCTCCCTCTAGGAAGGTGATCTGCAAAGCCCAAATGTCTGCTTGTACAGGATAAAGTTCATGTCACATTTTAATCAAAAATAGGCAATTTTAAATAGGGAAGTAGTCCAGTGGATAGATCAGAGGACCTCAACTGCCTTTAAGCCTGCTTGTAAATGTGTAAAAACCTTAATTATTGGTTAGGTGTGTTCATAAATATATACACTCATAAATATATATACTTATAAATATATATACTCATGGCAATGCACACACACATATGTGCAGATCTAACTGCAATGAGTTAAAACTCAATACTCCAAGGACAGGCAAAGAGCAGTAAATATACTGTTACACACTGTCTCAAAGTAGTCTGCATAGCAAATGTGGAAATAATTGAGGCTTGAGAAATCTGCTGGCAAGTTGTTGAATTATCTTTGGGATCCTTCTGTATTCTGAGCATGTATCTGTGGCTTTGTTTTTTATGTTCTGTGAGCCCTGTGCGTTTTAGTGCACAGAACAGCAGTAAATTGAGTGTCTGACAGCTCTTGAAATGCATGTTTTGCTGCTTTCGCTTGAATACCTTCTGAAATCAATGAAAGAAAATGTACAATTTTTATACATATTTAATATCTTTCTACAAGAGAAGGTCAAATGAAGTGGAACATTTCATTTTCAGCGATCTGGTGTTTGTGGTGGCAGATGAGAGCAGTGTGGCTGGGATGAGGCTGGAAGGCTGAGATGCTCTGGCAGGTTTGTGCCTGCCGAGGGGTGTGGAACGCAGTTGCCACATAAATAACATAAATAAATTAACCTGTGCACTTAACCTGCTGCTTGTGGATTCAATATGCCCCACTTAATTACTTTATGTTGAATTTGAAGTTTTGGTTTGAAGCAGCCTAAGTGTTAGAGCCCTGTTTTCTGTTCCATGTGAAGTGCATCAATACACGCACAACGTGTTTTTAAGGAATCTTCCTCTGGATGGCAATAACATCTAAAACATCTGCTTCTTAATACAGCACTGGTCAAAAATTCCTCAAGTAATCCAACATATAGAGTATGCCTGGAATTTAATTGACTTCAGCAGTATAAAAAACAGTGAAGCTAAATAAAAGCTACTCTGCGATATTATACACAGGTTTTAGTGAGGAATTGAGCTTGTGCAATCTATTTAATTTTTTTTTTTTAAATTATTTAATAACTTTGATCTCACCTTTTCTGCAAGAAGAAAAGAAAATTCCCCTAGCTTCACTTAGCAGAAAGTTCCCTGAATTCATTGGTGATATAAAAAGGGAAAAGACAGGAATGTGTTTCACTTGATTGTATTATTTAGGACAAGCAGGTCTCATAAACAAAATTGACAGTTATTGGCAAAACGTAGTGGGTGTAACCAACTTCCTTGTCTTTTTCAGATGCTGAGTATCTCAGGGGAGAGAACTAAATCTAAATTTTCAGATACAGAGTGTTAGAGCTTCTGAAAGGAAACTATTTTCATTGCCAGTGACTACCACTTCTTTGGGTTTTAATCTGGTTTTCAAACAGCTTGAAAGCCCTCAGCTGTGATTTCAGGGTTTGGATTCAAAGTCTATATGGAAAAGCTTAAGATTCCTGCTAAGAAATCTGTGCTGAGCTGCAGTTTTGTCCTGGCTTGCTGATGTTGTAGAGCTCAGACCTCTTCTTAGACCTAACAAACCCTGTAGTTTAACAGATCAAGGGGTGGAGTGAGTAATTTTACCAACCTACTAAATGTTGCATATTGGAAGTTACAGTGCATTCCCTGGTTAAACCAAGAGAATTAATCATATTTTTTTGCCCTGTTTAAAAGGGAACCCTTCAAAGGGCAAGGGCTGTTTCTCTGAGAGACCCACTCAGACAAAGTACTTGTATAAACTTCTTTTATCCTCAGTGACTCTTGTCACAGGACATAAATACACCTGTGGCCCATTTTCTCCCTGCACCAACCATTTTATGGTGCTGAATAGATGTCACATGGGGTCTAGGAATAAATAGCCAAAAATCTATAAGTCTTAGATGGAACCTTACCATTTGTAGCAAATACAATCTGAGTTTTGTATGCTGCAAAAGGAATTATTTTGCTTCCTTTGATACTTGTGCAAAGTCTCAGCAGGTGCAATTTTCTTGGTGTGAGAGGTGAATTGTCAGATGCTCTTTGTTCTGCTGGTACAAGGCCTGAACCTGTTTGTTACCTGAATGGTGCTGAGTGCTGCAGAAAGTGGAAAGGCTTCCAGGTTTAGCTAATAGATTCTTTTTTTATTTTTTGTCTTAACTTCTTTTTTTCTGCCATACTAATTCAATACCTACCAGCAGAAAGCTTTGCCTGCTTCTCTTTCACACCAACAGTGTTCATGGTGGTTGCTTGGAGCCCTTTAGAAAGTGTTTGATCACAAGAGAGAGCTCTATTTAAACCAGCAGTGAGCAATTTCTGTGTGTTTTCTGTCCCCTTCATTCCCTTCTTAGATATCAGGCACATATGTGTCACTGTGTAGGTCCCAAACTTTCCACTCAAATCCCTTTTTTTCCAGACTTGGATATGATATAAAAAGTTCAAGGAGTAGGACACCCTGGGAAGCTGCTGTGGAGGTATTGTTCAGCAGTTCAAAGATCAGTCTTTGATTTCATTTTGGGGAAGAAGAGGTCTTTAAAATAAATAAGTAAATGTTCTCTGTGGAGCTTCATGTCTGAGCTGAATTCTACTTGTAATTGACTGCTCAGCACAGAATATGGACTGCAGTCCAGCAGATGCAAAGCTCTTAAAACTTCCACTCTTTCATTTGACCTTATTTCAAGTGTTCAAACAACCTAGAGATCCTCTGTATCTCTGTACATAATGTACCTGTGGGATTTGTGGGGGTGGATTTGATGCCTTTTTCGACCTAGAAATGAAACCACACACACTTTTGAGGTAATATTAGTATGGGAGGTGATATAAAAGTGGATCTTTGTTGAAGGCTTCCAGGGGAAGTTATGGAAAATGTCCACAAAAGCCATAGTTTTATAAGATTGGTGAATTATGATAATTGACCAAAAAAGCACTAATTAGGAGCATGAGTGGTAATGTAATACTCCCCCTAGTCCAAGCCACTTCCAAGTCCTCCCCTCCTCAGATGGGTCTGTACTTTGTTGATGAAAATGTGTCTGAAGAGCTGTTTTTTGGCCTTGGTGTCTTAGAACCAAGATAGGAAAGGGGCTTTGGAACATGTTTTGCCTTTCTGCCAAGGTAAAGGTCATGGAAAAGTACTGGGAAAACTAGCTAGAATACAATAGTAGCAGAGGTCCAAATATATGTGCAAAGAATACAGAGAATACATAAAAGAAAAAAAAAAAGACAAAAATTAAAACAGCATAGAGATTCCTTCCTTCAGTGCTGGTCACTTGCATCCTCTGGCTTTGCCTCACAGGATTTGGTCCCTGTTTGTGGTTGTGAGTGGGAGCACCAGGACTTTCCATTAACCTTGAAACTACTGATGGCTTTACAACAAATCCAAGCAACAGAAAATGTTATTACAGGAAGTGAAAGCATTTAGTCATCCCATTGAACAGATGATATTGAGCACCCCATCTCTTGGAGGCTTGATTAACCTTAACCTGAAAGACTTTGCACTAAAGCAGATCAAAAATTCAATGTATTTATTTTTCTGTGCTTTCTTTACCTGTCTTAAAACCCTTTAGAAATTCTGAAAGGAGTGGCAGGAAAGTGGCAGCTTTTGGCAAGCTCCATGGCCAGAAGGTGCAGCCCCAGTGCCTCCTCAGTAGATGCAGCTGTGTTGTGCCAGAGCATCTTGTGGGATTCCTATGCTATTGTGGTTTGTTACCACGACTGAGATTGAACTATAAAGGGTCTGGGCTTGGTCCATAAATGTAGTTGGTGTAGTTGAAACAAGCTGTGCTGATAGCAGTAAAGGGAGGCTCCCTGCCTAGAAGGGTAGCTCAGGTGAAGGAAAAATCCTTGGCAGCATTCAGCCTAGCTCGTCTTCCAGGATGACACTAAACTGCTACTGCAATACTTGGGGAAAAAATTGAGTATTGTGGTTCAGTTGTTCTCATGCTTTGTGTCTGACTTTAAGGTTGCTGAAGATTGGAAGATATTCATTATTTTTTTTTCCCCTAGTATTATATATTTAGTTAAATGGAATGTTCTATACCAGTAGTTTTCTAGCAGTAGTATTCATAGGTGGTTATAACTGGTAGGTGATTTTCAGAAGATACAAATTTGCCTTATTATTCTGTTAGACCTTAAATGGCTTGGAATTTAGGATCTTGCAAGTATCATCCTGAAAAACTTTTTCTTTTTTCCTTTCTTCCCCTGACCCCCACATGAGGATGGATAAGGCCTCATTTGAAACAAATTACTTTTAAAACCAAAGCTCTTTTCAGCCCCTGGAGATGTACATGATTAGAGAGTTATTAAGCAATTTAACACAATCACTCGGACTGTAAGAAAGAAATATATTAATGGAAGAAGATCATCAACAATCAATAATTTGCTGGAAGACCTCAGAAAGGGAAAAGAAGCCCCTCTGGCTTTTAATTTTTGAATCAGCATTAAGATGTGCCGAGTACTTACGATCCTCTTGAGATTTGCCTTTCCCTATTAACAGAAAATAGGATGATGTTGTTTCTAAAAAGGTACATATGTCAAGGATGTAAGGAAAATGGCAGAGATCTAATGCTTGAAATTATTTGAAAAAGTCTCAGAACTGATGTTTTAAGTTCGGTTTCAAAAATGAGACTGGTTAAGGTAAGAAGGATATGAGATATGTGGCTGCTTCTTTTGTGGCCATGAGCATTGAGTGGCAAAAACAAAATAATGTGATGCTCCCTCCTCCCAGTACAATTACCTGTGTGATGTAATAATTCTGTGTATCATAGAGTGTAATTTGGAGTTCTCTGGGAGTGTTTTTCAATACTTTCAGAGCAGTGGAGATGATCTGGTAATAGAGAATTTGACCTGAAATTTCCCATCTGGTCCCCAGTGCAACATGGGGGTCTGCTCATGCACATACACCAAATATAGGTGTGCACACCTACATAAGAGATCACAAAAAAAAACACGTTTTTAAGGTGTCAATCAACTGTATTTGGCCCCAGAAAACCATTCTGGCACAAAGAATGCACCCCTGCAGAAGCACTGCACTGAGTTCCTTCTTCTCAGTTTTAATATTTTAGTTTACACCTGCATAATGGATGCATATGTGATAGGCAATAATTTACTGTATTTCAATGCTGTGGTTGAAAACTCAAGTTTTACAGGTAAAGAAGTGCGAAACAGAAACATTAAGGATTATTGAAATGGTTTGAAGTCTAAAATGTCAGAATTACAGAGTGTCATTTCAATATTTTAACTATATAATCCTTTCTATATGTGAGAAGTTCTATATTCCCCTTGTCTGGAAATCCTCTGCTAACACACTGAAAAGATGTCACAGACTCTTCATGCTGACAGAAGGAGTAAAAGTCAGGGAGTTTGGGTAATCTCCCTCTGTTATTAATTTGCTTAAATATACAATCTGACCAAGTTTTGTCTTCTTTGTAATCCTTCTTTTGGATATGACTGTACATTGCTTATTCCTCTAGAGAGAATTCCTTAAAGGAATGTCTGTACTGGAGCAAGGACTTCCATGAGTATACAGGGACCTTTATTTTAATTTTTTCTTATCTCTGACCCATATTCCTTAGGTTTTACCTGACTTGGCAGGGTCTCCCTGTTCCTCAGGCAGCCCAAATGATTGCCAACAAAGTAGTAGCTGATGTATGCATTTAAAGGTATTATTTAAATCATATTAATCATTTAAAGGTATTAAAGTGTGTAGGAGATTGTGCAAAATGGCTGCAAAGCGTGTGCACAGGGTGATTTGGCTCTATGAGACAAAGAAGCCAGCTGTGACATGGAAAAAGGCTTCCCCCAGCCTGGTGGAGTAGTTTGTCTCTTTTCTAAAAGACCAAGAAGGATTTAGGTAAAAATAATAGGTAGTTAGCCAGGCCTTGGTTTGGGAAATGGTACAAAACTCACAATTTATTGAAATTTGCTGCACAACCTCTGCCTAAATTAACAGATTAGAATAATATGATGAAAACTTCCAGGTCTAAGCAGACGTTGTTTTTCCAGTGCTCAAACCCTTCAAGGCAGTGGCAGCCTGGACTGGAACTGCAGGATTTCAGGGATCCAGGTCCCTGTGAGTACACTTGGAGCAAACATGAGTCTGTTGTTAGTATAAACAGAGATCCCATTGATGAATACCCTCAGTATCCCCTTTGGGCTCAGCCTTCTTCCTCTCAAATCAAAGGTTTGGTTAACAGACTTCCCATGCATTCAACCCATGTTCTCAACTCCGGCCTCAAATTTATTTGTTTATTGCCTTATTTAGGTTTCTTTTTTGAAAGTAGAACATAACTAGTGTTGAATTCTTAGAGTCCTGCTGATATTTTCTCTTTTTGAATAATACTCAGTTCTATTTTTGGCTTTGTCCCCAGCCCCCTTTGCTCCAGCTGTGTGTTTTTTAACACTTAGTATCACTTTGCATTACGTTCCCTTACAAATCAGTGTGCGTCCTGTCGCCCTACATCCAACCTAATGACCCTCCTTGTAGCCAGAGAAAATCAAATCACTGTGAGGACATGATGGAAGCAAAAATTCCATGGGCTTGAATATAATAAATTGGAACAGATGTGTCACAGAGGTTACCGAGTCGAGGTTAAACTGACTGAGCAAAAACCTGGGAGCTCCAAAGTGAGTCTTAAAGCAATTTGATTCCTTAGGAAGTAGAAAGAAATCAATAGAAATTTAGTCATCCATTTTCACAAAGGCCCTACTTCATTTTGGTTTCTATCTTCCTGGCCAAGTTCCTGTCACTGTTAGTGGATCAGAGTGGCATTTGTCTCTAAAAATAAATAAAAGTTATTGTTGCCCTTCCATCTACAAAAGCTTGATGTGATTTTCATTCTGCTGTTCAGACAAACAGTCCACTTTCTAATTTAACGGATGCTTTAGGAGAAATGCTTTTGATACAATACAGTTAAAAGGCATTATTTATTTTATTTTTTTTTCCCCTCATTTTGTGGATACATGATCCCTCTCTTCCTCTAGCTTTTACAACATACACACATAAAACCCTTCCTGCGTTACAGTAAGAGACAAATATCGGGTGTTGGGCTCTTACAGGTTCTATCACCGCGTTTCTTTTGGCTGGCAAACACATGCCACAGTGCTCTTTGTATGTTAACGAGGCACAGAGAAGTGCTAATTACAAAAAATCCTCTCTGCAGAGTGCGAGGGCCCTTTTGGCAGCAGCAGGAGTGGAGCTAAGTGGAGATCAGCTGAGCTGTGGGGATGGGACATTAGTGGGTCATGCTGTGGTGCAAAATCAAGATCTTTTTTAATAGCCTTTCATGTGCTGGGGTGCTGGACAGAGAGAAGAGTGAGGAGCAAGTGGATGTGCTGCTCCACTCTGATTTCCAGCCCAGCTCTCCCTACTCCCAATCCAGGGCTGGTTTGTGTTGCGTTAGAACAGGAAGCTCTTTATGCAAAAAGATGTGTAATGGAGAGGCTACAGAATTTGTAACCATCACACAGGCTCCTTTTAAATGTATTTTTCTGGAGGTAATGAGGCCACCTTGGAAGCTGCTGGATCTCATTCCCCCTCTGGGGCTGAGAACCCCTGGAACCCTTGTGAGTTGGCAGCCTGGTGCAGCCTCAGCACAGAGCTGAACTTTCCTGAATAAATACTCCCTTCTACAGGTTTTATCATTTACACCATCAGGTTTGGAGTAATTCCTAGAAAATCCTTAAGAATTCAGCAATTAAGAGTGTGCTTTTCAGCTTCACTACTCTTCTTAACCAGAGATTTATTTAATTGTGACGATGTTTTCAGCGTAAACCTCGAAGCCTTTTTGTGTGTACAAAGAAGGAGCTTTGAGCACAAACCCCAGAAACCAGCAAGGCAAATAACACTTCAATCCACAGTCAAGGATGAATTTCATGCTGCTCCTGCAATTATGTGCTTTCCAGGCTTTGGTACCTGAGGTAAATTTTCCATTCCAAATCCTGTTTTCAACCTCTCTGAAGAGGAACATGGCCCATTCCAGGAGAAGGAAAGTACTGATGGTAGATTTTGGGATCACCTAGAGGTTTTGGACCCTTTGTTGATTTGATTTTGTTTTGATTAGGTTTTCTTCCTCATTTAATGACAAGCTAGGGATGAATAGTTTATTATATAATATATATATATCATAGTTTACTGGCTTTTTTTTTTGGTGAAATTTGTACATTTTGAGATTAAGCTCTGACCCTCTGAACTTTATGTCAAAATCTGGAATTTAAAATGCATACTTTATTTGCTTTAGAAAAAAACCCATAGTTTTAATCTAAAATAGCTCAAGCTGATGATTCCACAATTGTTTTATGTGTTGAGAATACAATCTTGTTGTTCACTATTTGCTCAAAGCCTTGTTTTTCTGAAATAATAGTGTTTGATTTTAAGTTTTAAAAAAGTTAGAATTTAAGATTAAGCTGCAAGTATTTAAGGATGTGAAAAGTTAAATGGCAGCAAGAACTAAAACGTGTGGATGTGGGGTTTTTCTCTGCAGTGCAGCTGTACACATCTGGAACTGCTGCTTTTTGTTGTACTCTGGCAGTATTTTGAATGATTCTTTCCAGTGCTTTGCTTTGTATGTTGGTAAACTTTAATTAATAGTGAGACAGTTAATTCACAGAGCTCTTCTGAGATCTGGGATTTGACAGAGGATTATGTCCTTTCAGGGCAGCACATCAGTTTCTGGTGAAAAGCAACTGCCAGCAATAAATTAATTATCTTATTTATTCATGTATTTATTTATTAGGACAAAACAAACCAAACTGTGGGGTTGGAGGAGGCATTTTCTCTATTTTGCAGGGAGTCACATGAATCGTGTAGAGCCTCTTGAACGTTCCCTTGTGCACAATTTCATGGGCTTGTCTTTAAGGTGTTGTGGCAATGTGTCAAAAGTGTCCTGGCACTGGGGAGGTTACTGAACCATGATGGATTTTTGCCATTGCCTTTCTTTTAAGAAGCATTAAAAAGCTGTTGCTCCACTTGAATACCAGGCAGAGAGACCTCGACCTAAGGTGAGCTTTTAGACAATGTAAAAAATGTGGCTCTGAAGATCTTCCACGTGCAAAAGAAAATGGTTGATCAAGTTGTGGTGTTTGAAATGTGTTTGTATTTTATATAAGAAAAAACTAAGTATCCATGGTAATCATTTTAGAGAAAATAGATATTTTTTGATGGAGAGGCATAAAAATTGTATTGATAGAATTTTAGTGCCTGAATTTTAAGCTTCTGTTCGTGCTCATGCTATGCTGTTCTGAGCACTTGGTAAAGCTCTGATTTTTGTGCTGCAGACAAGTAACAAAACCTCTGAACTGCAGAGAGGAGTATGAAGGGCTCAATACAGGCACCATATGATATCTCCTAAAGACTTACTCAGACTAGCAAATCCTGGTACCAGAGATCTGCAAACATTGCATCATTTCAGTTAGATTTTTGTTCAAGTCAAAGTGGCACTTGTGGGAATTCCTAAACAATATGGAATTTGGGTGTGTTTATTTTTAAATTATATAATGGAAAATATCTGGGGGGGAATAATTTAAAAGTGAAGAAGAAACTCTACCCTTTGCTTTGTTCTCTTAATGCTTGGAAAATTTTAACAAAGTTGAACAGAAATAAAATTTTTGACATGAAAATGAAGGTGAAAATTTTCTTTTTGTCCCACAAACAGGTTGGAATGGGATGTACTTTTCCCTCAAAGCTTTTCTAATGAATTTTTGAGAAAAGCATCTTACACTGACATAATTGGAGAGAAATTGCTAAATTTGATGTATGCACTTGCATCCAGAGGTGGCATTTCTTACAAACTGAAATACCCCAGGGAAGTTCTGGGAAGCCTGGCAGCTGGCAGGGAAGGGAGAGCTGGCAAAGGAGCTGAGCAGTGAAAATCTTGGCTTGGAGTGCTGGAGTGAGTGAATGGGCTCAGGTTGTGCTGCTGGGCAAGGAGCTGGGATCCTGCTTGGTGTGTGAATGCTTACAGGGTGTCTGTCTTGGAATTAGTTTCACTAAAAAAACTTATCTTCTTCCAACTGATGTGATTATTAGGTGCTCTTGCTCCCACTGCCTCTCCCTGATTTTATTTTTCTTTTTTTTTTCCTTATTTTGTGTTTCAAGCTGGCAGGCATGTTGTTTGAGTTATTTATGGGGCAGAAAGTTGTATCTTCAGAAGTCTATTTCTCAGCAAAAGCATCTCTTGAGATGAAATTAAGAGGGGTAGTTATGATAGTCTTACAGATGTGGATTTTAGATTTTAAAATTGGAGATTCTCTAGGTTTTTCCTCCTCTTTTAATAACAGTAGTTAATCAGTGTTTTCAAACTAACTAACCTTTTACCTGGTATTAGATGCTGGAGAGACCTGCTGTGATCATCATCATTTGTGCCCTTTAAAAAGGGCTGAAAACTTGAGTGGTTTTGGTGTCCTTGTCATACAGCACCAGCTAGAAATGAAGTTGAAAATCAATATAGTTAAACAAGACTGGGCATATTAAGATCTCTGGGTAACTTCTCTGATCTCTATGGATCCGAATGCATAATTGGCATTAATATTGATGGCAGTGATGGGCTTTAGCTCAAGAACATGAGACCCAACAGAAAATTAAATATTCATAAAAAGAGTGTTATATTTAGCATTCCAGGCAGCATGTTACTGAAAATTTGCCGTAGTTTAATCCCTCCTTTGGAGGTAATGGCAATTTTTTTCACTATGTTGTGGGCTGGATTCACTGGAAGAAATGGATATAAAGTGGGAATTCCTGAAGAGACATCTGTCTTCAGTCTGTAGCTCTCATAATAATGAAATGTTTCCTGTATCAATCCATCAGGTTCCCAAGACATGGATGAATCCTAGGATGTGGGATTGATGTAAAGATTTCTTTGTTTGGTTTTTACTAAGTTCTGTTGCCTGCAATTTAAAAACATGTTTTATGTTTTATGAGGGTGAGTGTGTGTACTAGAGATTTCAGTGATCTTAAGGTGAGTAGGGGGTACTAGATTGTCCATGACTGATGTACAGAATAGATAAAACCCATGGCATTCACACATTTTAGACTGAGTGGTATTTTATTAGGATTTATTGCAGCTACATATATCTTGTGGTTTTTTGCAAGTTTTATTATTTTAAGGACAGTTTGTAATAGCTGAAAGTTGCACAAATTATTTTTGGTCAACTCATCTTTGTGAGCAAGATCATTTCATGCTCCATCTTTGCTACTTTGATCAGTATCAACAGGTCAGCTTTGATCTGCTTCTTCCACACTCTCTGGCACCATCCTGGCACTGTATGTGGCATCTACAGAATTCCCTTGCTGATGTTTTTAAACTCAGTCTGCCTGATTTGTATGAGATTGGCTGCTTGGAAAATGCACTGAGAGGTCCTGCTAATCTTGCCTGCACAAGGTGGTGAGACAGCAGCATGGTGCCTCCTCGGGATCCTGCTTGCTCTGCTTTGTCTATCTGACATTAATGGTGATCGTTTCATTTACAGGTATTTAAACTTTGCCAACCTGTAAATTATTCAGCAGATAAAATGCCAGTTTTGCATGAATATGTAACATATAAAGGTAATTATGCCATCACAGAACAAGAGAATAGTGGAAAAGTTCATTATAGCACAAATCACCCAAATGCTGGAACAAATTGGGTTCTCTTTCATGTGGGAGTGAATTTGGTTACATCTGTGGGTTTTCTCTCACTGTTCTATTTTGTGAACTTTTAAGAAAAACTCAACAAATCACTCTGTAACTTGTGTAATTAAAAGCATGCAGATGATTTTGTAGACTCCTGTGGATGGATATTCAGTCCTTCTTTGACAGAGTTCTGTAGACAAGAAACACCGAATATAGAGGGAAGCAGTGGTTTCCAGAGTTTAGTTTTCATAGTTTTTTTTCCTATGAAAATGCACCTTAGCAGAAATCTGTAACACATTGTAAGATTTGTATGAGTAAAATATGAAGGGAAATCAATTTTCTGGTGTGGAAGGAGCAGAAAGAAAACATGGTAAATGAGGCAAGGTCCAATGGCACACAGAGCAGCAGGATCCCAGCACAGTGACATAAGGGCTTTTAAGACACTGAGATGGGGAAACAAAGGACAGAGAAAAATTATCAACAGATAGAAGCTGTTAGGAATTGATGAAGGGAAGATAAAGAACACAACTGCAACCCTAGGACATCCAAATAAAGGGGCAGAAGACAGTAAATATATGCAAATGTGCAGCAATAGCCTCTCCTTTGTAAGGACAGCCCTGGAGACAGGAAACACTGGGAGCTGGTGTCTCCTCTGCTCCATGACAGGATGGGCATAACTCTAGGGCAGACCACATCTGTGCAGGTGTTTTGCTGCTTGCAGATGTGGGGGTGTGAAAAAAATAAGCGCAAATGATTTTATTCAATATTTCAGTGTAATTTATTATTAAGTGTTATGTTTTCCTCTCTTACAGAGGCTTTTCTCCACTCATCTTTGTTGTCAAAATATGACTATGATAATCCAAGCAAATATTACCATAGCCTCAACAGCTGGCCTGATTGATCTATAAATAATAACAAATTCCACTTTCCTGCTGGGGAGTCAGTGCAGGTCAGACAGCCAAATGCATACGGGTTTAGGAATGATGGCTCTGTAATGTCTGTAATGCATTTATGTAGTTATGTCACAATTACAGTCAAAAGGTGTGGAAATGTCAAAAGCTTGATATTTCTCTGAAGGCCAGCAAAACAATTTTTTTTTCCCTCTCATTTCTGTTTTTGCTCAGTTGTGTTTTGTTGAGCATCTCTAATTACAATGACTTTTAAAAGTGCACTTGCACAGCTAATCTTCTTGTAGCTTTTCCTCCTAGATGAGTAACCACAGAGCTCTTCCCCGTGAAATATATCAGATGTGGAATTGGGTTTTGTTCCTTGATTATAGTTCTCCAGTTACATGATAATTACAGGTTATGATTACAGGTATCAAAATTAATTACAACATTTCAACTGCACTGTTTTATACAACGATGCTGCTATTTACATGACATTGTACAAATGCTTGGAAATAGATTGACAGAAAATAAAGAAAAACTCTCTTCTCATGGAGTCTTAGCTTGGGATTCAGTCAGCATTTGAAGGGTGAAGGGTGATTGAGGAAACAAGAATAAGAGTGTGGAGCACCAAAGATGACCCAGTGCAGCTCCTGACCAGAGCAGTGACATACTGAGTTTTGCTGTATGTACAGAGCAGTGTTTTTGGCAATGGCATTGCTAAATGAAGAACTGGGAAAGATTAAAAAGTTATTTCAGAACCTCCAGATTTTTAGAGGTAGCTGCTTGAGCAAAAGTCTCAGAGAGGCAGGGCTTGCTTTGGTTTTACCTGGACATTTGTCACTTTCCTTTCCTCAGTAGCTCTTTTGCTGGCACTACAAACACACTCCATGTGTGTACATTGTTCCTGTGCTGTGTTTATTCACAAGTAGTTCTTTAATATTTAAATGTGCTGAATTCTCCTATCCCTGGGAGGCCAGGTTGGACAGGGCTTGGATCAGCCTGGTCTAGTGCATGGTGTCCCTGCCCATGGCAGGGGCATTGGAACAAGATAGTTTTAAAGTCTCTTCCAACCTAAATAATTTTGTGACTTTAAGACCATATAATCCCTATATTTAGCATTTTATTTATGTTTCATTATTTGATTGACTTTTTTGCCTTTATGTAATATTGTCTTATTTGCATGTGGTTTTTTTATGTCAGTTCTCATTAAAATAAATGAGGGTACTTTTGCTCATTTGAATGGCAGTTAGTGTCAAAACAAAATTTGTTAGAATCTATTCTGCCTTGTAATGAAACTTGCAATGCTGTATTAACTGCATAACCAAGAACATTATGAAAATTAACTACTGCACCTGCTCAGTACTTAATATGCATTCTTGCAGAAAAATACCTGGCTCATTTCAAATATTTTCCCCACAATACCCAAAGACCTGTTATGAGGATGCTTGGTAGAACAAAATCTAGTCATTTCATGTCTCCTCTTAATTTTAGGGAGCAGACACTATCTCAGATTAGGCTACAGTCATATTTTGTCTGGTTCCAGTATGCAAAGCCATTTAATGAATTTCAGTGTTTTTCTGATACCTGGATGCACTAAATTTTAGGCTGCTGAGATCCGAATCCATTCATCCAGTGACTCTGAAAATCTGTTTATAAAGTAAGCACCAGCTCAGCCTTGAATATCATGCTGCTACTATGAAAAAAAAAACCAAAACACAATAGCATTTTGAGGTTAATGGATCTTTTATTCAAATGAGATGTCACTAAGAAGATATTAAGTATATCAGAGTCTTGACAAGTTTTTATATATTTTAATCCCAAGCCACGGTTGCTTGCAGAACGTTGAAGATTACACAGCATTTCTAAATACATTTAATCCCCAGAGTCACTGAAGCTGGTGACACATTATCAGCAATCTCATTAAATCTGCAGAACTCGTGTCTGGCTTTGCTTTGTCACACTGTGCAAGCAGGTGATGGTCTCGAGGGACACTGATGTGTCCATAGCAGGGTCCAGAAAGAATAAAGGAAGACGTGATGGAACAGGGATGCTTTGGAAGTGTTACTGCCTGTGCACACCTGTATGAGCAGTATGAGAAGGCCTGGGCTGTGTCACTGCAGGTGGCTGCTGTGTTTGGGATGAGCAGAGGGACAGGGCTCTGCAGCCCCCAGGGCAGTCTGGGGACAGACCCAGATGAACAGGGTCACAATCCCTTCCAGCTGCCAGGCACAGGGTCCTGCCTCATGACAGAGCACATCTCCCCAGGAAGATTTCTACCTAGATTCTGGAGCAAGCAGTTTGCCTTTAAATCACGCCTTGGAAGCTCCATGGGCACTGGCTTTGGGTTTACCATGCAGTTTTCCCTTGACTGCATTTTTTGTAATGACAACATTACTATTTTATTTTGAAATACCATCCTTATCTGGCACTGCTGCTACTCTTTTGTCATGGATTTGTGAGTTCTGTGGCACAGGAAGGATGGTTTCTTTTTGTTCTTCCACATGAAAAACAGTTGTTTAACTACCTGTTACCCTTAAGAATGTTACTTCCCCACTTCATTTTTCAAAGCATTATTCAATTTCTTCTGGCTGCTGTTTCTTTGTAAACTCTGCAGAAGCATCTTCCATCTCTGCCAGCTCCCCTGCAGTTTGGCCAGTGATTATTCCTCCTTTCTGCTGTCACTTGGGACAGTTTCCATTTACAATTTTGATCAATGGGTGCAAGCATTCCCTGCTGCAGCTTTTAGCTTACAGTCAGCTTGTGCAGCCAGTTCCAGTTCACCTTGTCCCGAGGTTTGGGCTCTGCAGCAGCCTTGGACTGTCCCTGGGTGAGCCAGGCAACTCTCTGGGTTTATTCATGTTCACTCATGTCTCCCAACACTACAGATGAAGCTTTTAGTAGTGCCAGTGATATAAATTAAAATAAAGAAATCAATACCAAGGAACCCATCTCCTCACATCATCATCTAAATTGCATTTGGAAAATCTTCACTGATTCTGCTCAGAATATACTGAGATTTCATTCATTTTGCTCTTTTCATTTAAAAGTTTAAGGGTTTTTTTTTTTCATTTCTAGTACTAGAACTTAGCCAGTATTGGGCTTTTTTGCAATGCCATATTATTCTGCATTTTATGTACCCTGATAACAGTTGAATATGGAACCTGCAGGTCTCACACTATACACTTCAGAAAATGAACCCCCTTGAAACAGAGCAAAAAGAACATTTCTTTATGTACTGAGCTTGAAAATGAGGAGCCAGGCTGTGATTTGAGGGGTTCATGTGTGACAGTGCTCAAGGTAGTTTTGATACAGCTGCTGGAGACTTTTTTTCATGTGTGGCAAAAGGCCTTAATTATTCTTGTGAGAACATGAAAGGAATATTGGCCTCAGTTATCACCTGTAGCATATTGCATTTTAAGAAGCTGGAGAATGAATATATGCTAGAGAATGTCTCAACTTCCAGCAGTGGCATTCCCTAATTGAATAACTGAAATAAATAACTTAGGGAAAGAAAGAGCAAACAACTTTCTGAATGTTTTCTCCGTTTTTTTATGAAGGTTTGAATTCATTTTAGGGGCTGAAAACCATAATTTTCTCAATAACTCCAAAATATTTTCACTAAATACCATGTTTTAAAAGCAAATTATTAGTGTGGTGAGTAGAATTTCTGTAGAGTTTTTTTTCTTCCCTGTTATTTCATTTTTAAATATTCATTCTTCCAGGAAACTTGAAAAGTGACTAGGATGTTAGGAGGTTTTAATATTTTCTTTTTTTCTGCAAGAATGATCTATTTCTTAAACCTATGAAAACTTATTTTAAAATACATGTTGCTTTATATGGGCACACACACACATGTGCATTCACAATATAAATATAAAATGTCAGATAAAGTGTTTCATCCTACAGATTTAATTTAATTCAATTACAGAGCATTTATTTAAAAAAAAAAAAAACAATAACCACTGGAGAAGAAAATAGCTGAGGAGTACAGTAAAGTAATTCTCATGATAACTTTTAGATGACAAAAGGTTTTCTGTAAAATTCTCCTCAGTTCCTGTTCATTTGTTCATGCCAAGGGAAGTGTGTTTTGGTGGTCCAAGAAGACGTTGCCCCCTTTTTTGTCAATAAATAAAGCATGCCACAGAGCTAAGCCTGGCTTAGGAGTGAACTCTGTGCCATCTGCTGATGGTACAGATTAGGAAAAATAGTCCTCACAATTGGAGGGATGTTGTAAGATGTGTCCTTTGCACTGAATTAGTTTTTGCCCAAAGTATATTAAATTATATTTTGCACATGAAGAATGATTACAGGCGAGCCCCAAGACTAAAAAAGATTAATTATGGGCCTATTATTAGAAGCTTCTTTTGCATAATCCTATTAGTTTGTTCATACATTCATTTTTCCCCATATGTCTGGAGTGTATTTACTAAGTTTATGTAATGGAACACACTGCTGTTTGTTTGGGGTTTTTATGTTGGTTTATTTTAGCTTTATTTGCCAGGGTGATTTCAGTCCCTTCTCCCTCTCCCAAGATGGATTTGCTTTAGGTATTGCACAGAACAGTTAGTTATGAGGAGCTACACAGAGCATTAGGCCTCTTCCTCTGGTTCAGACTCTCTCAGTTGGCACATCAGGGTTATTAAAAACCAAACAAGTGTAAAAGGCTGAGTTTGCTACTGCGAGATTTATCACTTAGGATAAATGAACAGTTGTCACAATGTCGTAAATGTGACAGGCTCCAAGTTCTGCCTTCAAGTGGAAAACAATTTACGTGGCTGACACAGTCCATTTCTTAGAAAGTATGCAGAGAGTTTCCCTTTAAAAAAAAATTAATTGCATTGAACATTGAATTTCAAGCATTTGGCTTTCCTGAGGCAGGGCTATGAATCTGCTGGGTTTTCTCTGCTCCTCCCGTGGTTGGCATTCTCTGGCTGTAGGACTGGAGGTACATTTAGTGCAAAGCTCTGTTCAAGATGCCACAGCTCCTGGCACCTTAATGTTCCAGAGACAGATCCTTGTTTGCAAGGAATACTAATGGCAGCACTGGGGAAAAAAATCAGAAATTATTTGTTTCATATACTGAGAGCAGGACGTGGACATTGTGATCTGGACTGCTCATAGGCTTTTCAGTGCATGGAAGTGATCTGTTGTGGGTGCTTAAACCCAAGGTTATGGGGCATGTAGGGGAATAATCCAATATTCTAGAAGCTGTATTTTCTTAGCTTTTGATGGCACTTAGTCTGGAAAATTTTTTTGGAAGTAAATACTGAGTTATATACATTGGAAGAAAGGACATGAGCTCCTGAGTGGCTGTCACAGGTAGGGAATGCTCCATGTGGCAACTAAAGTCACTGAAAAGTCACTGAAAAGTCACTGAAAAGTCACTGAAAAGTCACTGCACAGGCTGGGCTGGGACTGGAAGTGATCAAGGAGTTGCTGCCTCTTTTGTGCCTCCCATTAAAAGCAAAACCATGTGTGGAGCACCAGCTCTGAAGACCTACCTGTGCAACACCTGCTTCATCTTGAGCTTTCCAAAACTCAATCTGAATGGTAATTCCTTCTACTTGAAAGTGTCATTCCTGATTTTGGTGCAAAATTCTGCCCTTGAGAATACTTGGCCTGTATAAGAGCTATTTTGTTCTGATGCTTTTTCTTTTCTTAGGGATGAAGAAGACAATATGAAGCAGAAAGTAGGAATGTGAAACAACTTCCCCTACTCTCCTTATCCCTTTTTTATACACACACACTTGTCTTCTCTGTTTTGACTTAAAAGAATGTGTCTACTCACAGAGGGAAATAACAAAAGATAAAGCAGAATTAATCACAATGTAATATATCTGTGTCCAGAGGTTGGGCACTTGTCACAGTTTTATGTCAAGCAGAATAAAGCTGTAGTGTATCTAACTCTTGAAATATCAATTTTTTTTAGGTAGAAAAGTAATAACTGGATCTTTTTTGGGGCAATTTGCTTCACACTTGCACTCAAGTATTATAAAAAAACCAAGCAAAATCAGCCTTTCTTAATATAATCTAGAAAATATTTACAGAACTCACTTGGATTTTTCTCTCCTGTTGCCAGTGAATAGAGACTGTTGGCTCCCATAAACAGGAGAGCAACATCTATTCCTAGTCCTCAGCACTGAAATCAAGCAATTTCCAGTGTAACCTCTCTCTTGCCACCTTATCAGTCTTAACACATGTAAATCACTGCTGATTTCACCTCTCTCAGGCTATAATTACCGCTCTGTCCTATACTGGTTAGCTATATAGTGTAGGAAGAGGTAGGTACTGGTATATGACACTGTTCTTAAGGCAGAATGTACATTTGTCCATGTACTTACAGAAAGGAGGAGATAGAAAATGAAAGAAAAATGAAATTGTACTTCCTCTTCCAAGAACTGAGAGAGTTTTGGTGTTTGTGAGATTTTTTGCTGTTGTTTTGCTTCATTTTTGTTTGTTGGTTTTGTGGGTTTGTTTGGTTTGGTTTGTTTGTTGTTTTCTTTTGGGGGGTGTTTTTTTTCTTTTATTTTTGGGGAGGGGGGTGTTTGTTTTCCTTTTTAGAAAGTAAAACAGAGGATTATAGTGACAGATTATGGTGCCTGATTATGGTGGTGCAACAGAAACCAGTGAAGAGAACAGCTCTTTGATAGGTAACTGCGATAGGTAACTGCATTTGATAGGTAACAAGCACTACCTAGAGGACAAATCCTATTTAAGAGGTTAAATTTCCACAGACAGCTGGAGTTTGTGGGAAGTGATCTTTTGTCATTTCCATCTTGATCTCTGCTGCCTAAAGAGGAACATTGCATCTGGTGTGAGTGACCAAATGCAGAATGAAAGGATGCTGTGTGAAACACCATCCTGGCCTGTCAGCTTCTTTATCTTCTGTTTCTGTCTCTCTGTAGTCCTTCTTTTTATGGTTGACTCTGGGGTTGATTCTTTATTTTTTATTTCCCCCTTTTGTCTTGGAAACAAAGAGCCAGCTTGGGCTCTGCCTGGGACACTTCAGGACAGAGACCAATTGTTCCCAGAACTCCTTGTGGACCAGCTGGACTGGTTCAGTTTTGGCAGTGAGGTGCAAGAGATTTTTCTTGGAGTTCAAGCAGAAGGTTCTGCCCATGTGCTGTTTTTCTTAATTTCTAGACTCTGGTTGGGGGTTTTTTGGGTTTGTTTATTTTTTTGTTTGTTTGTTTTTGTTTGGTTTTTGCTTGGGATCTGGGTGTATGAAAACTAAAATTGTTCTTTCAGGCAGTCCTTTACACTGGATGCTCACCTCAATGCATAAAACCAGCTCATAAGCTTTTGATGAGTATTGAGCATATCCATGAAAGAAGAAACTGATTCCTTTCTTAATTTCCCTTTGCTAACTGTCCTGAAGGAATCATTACTGCTTATCCTGAAGTGTGCCTGGCTGAAGCTTCTTGAGTTGAGGCTTGACAAGGGTTTTTCTCTTCTCCTAGTCTTGCTATATTATTTAATCACAGTGGATGCCTTGATTATTTTCCTGTCTGCCTGGTAAAATCTCTGCATTGAGAATGATCTGTCTTCAGTTTCCTATTCTTTCTCATTAAAGCAAAGAAATTGCTTTTTTTCTGCTGGCTTTTAAACATATGCACACACCTGAATGTATTCCCTGCTGTACCTGGAAATTTCATTTTAAAGCACAGAGCCATATTACAATTACATATTATAATATCACCAAATTAGCATTAACATCAGGGGAGGGAAGATGTGGAGCAGCAGCATAAGCTTTGGAATCCTGAAGGACACACGCTGTGGTTCCCCACCCCATCCCAACAGGAATACCTGTGGATTCACTGCTGGCCCAGATAAGTGATTTAGAACAGCTCTTGTCGTGTTGTCAGTCCACAGCTTGGTGATTTCATCCATAACTGATCTCAGTGTGGACTGGTGAAATAAGACAAAACCAAAGGGGAGCAAAAAGCCCAAGACAGAAGTTTTAGCTCCTTGTCATTTGGCAGCCTTGTTCTCGGGAGGGAGGGGTGTGCAGAACAGAAGTCCTGGACTCCTGCACACCTGTGCCAAATAATTCTGATAAATAAGTATGGGATTATTGAACAATACAAATACATCACAGCACTGTTTACCTCTTATTTTTCCAAATAAAAGCATGTCTGCAAAATCAATGTTGCTGGAAGTGCTGTGCTGTACTTTTAATAGGCAGGGTGGAATAGAGATATCTGTAAAACAGTTTTGTGCTTGCCTAATCCTGGTGGGACTGGAGAGCTCCCAGGCATAATTTAGGGATTTCTGGGAATCTGTTTTAATTTAATTTAATTAAATTGACTGTCTTGTTAACTTCTGCAGCAAGACTAGGATCTTTGCAGTATTGCATGGTGCATGTGCCCAAGTCCAATGTACCCTTGAAGCTTGGGATTCTGCTTGGAAGTTATTTATGTACTTTGATAAAAACTCCCAGCAACATAAATAATCATCACTTTTCAAATTGTACATTTTAAATTTTAAAATTTGGTTGTACTTTGCCTTTCCATCCTCATTCATGACTACAGAAATCAAGCTGAAATGAGAGGGGTTTTTATTAATGAGATGGATGTATTTGTTCAATAACTAAAGTGACAATAATATATTGAATAATAATAATTTAGATTCCCCAAGAGGAGAATTTGTTCTGGCAGTCTGAAGGCAAAGCTTCTCACCAAAGAGGAGCTGAATTTTCAAGCTGAGGGTGTCAAGAAGAAATCTGTGAGCACGTGGAGCATTTACTCAGCCATGTTAAAAATGCACCTCACGGTGACATCTGCATGACATAAAATAATGGGATATTAGGAGAGGTGCTCAGTTTTTTAGCAGCTGTCATCACTACAAAACTGCTGGCATCCATAGGGATCTAGTAGCTCTGTTTGTTCTGTTTCAAAGTAAGAGCAGCAGTGAGCTCTTAATATTAATTAATAATTAATATTAATTAAGAAGCTCTTAATGAGCTGAATGACCTCATTGTTATTATTATTGTAATAATTTGAAATAATTCTAGAGGCACTCTTTTAAAAAATACCAAAGAGAACTTACTTGGTACTTTATTTGTAGCCTTTCTCCCTTCTTGCCTCCTTACCTCTCTCCTTTGGGGGTGGTTGGCCCTTTTTTTTTAAATTTGGGCAGGAGGGTGGATGCTGGTGTTTGCTGTGTCCTTTAGAATTTTTATAGGTGCTCAACACCATGGGAACATGTTCCAGTACAAGTAGCAATAGGTTGGTAATAGACCTTCTAAAAAATCTCATTTTCTGTTCATCATGAAGTTTCCTGGGCCCTGTGCTGCAATCAGTGTTCTACAAAAAGACTTCTTCATATCCATGCCACAGAGATTCCCTTCTACACTGCCTTGTTCTCTTCCGTCTGCTCTTATGGGTCTCTTTCACAGCACAGGGAAAGCAAATGAGAAGTAGGAGGATGGGTTGTTTTTTTTTTGTTGTTTTTTTTTGGTGAAAATCATTTAATACAGAAGCATAATTGAGTAACCTCACAATTTAGCAGCATAATTTGAAATATTGCTTCTGTCATATGGAATTAGATTTTGAAGCCAATAATATCTAAAGGAAGTAATTTTTTCTTTCTTACTGTTGGCACGATTAAAGTTATGGTAAAGGATAAGTGAGTGGGTTCTTGTATTAGAGATACCAAAATTATCATGATTTTTTTAATGGAAAGCTTTGTGCTCAAAAAAATTGCCTTGGCAGGGTTTGTGAAGACTCAGCTTACTTTGAAAGTCCAGCTGTAGAAATGTATCAGCTTCTAGGGCCTTTGGCAATCTTCCAACTTACCCATCAAATAAACCTTTTATTCCTCTTAAACCAGCTGTTAGGAAGCAGAGAGAAACACGATGTTTTATGATGCTGATTAAAGCAGTAATCTGGTGACTGCTTTATTCAACATTTAAAGATGTGCTGATGAAACAGTGATAAGCAGTTAAATTACTGCCTCAGGTTGACAAACCTGCAATCAGTTCTATTTTTTTTCCACCCCTTTAATGTCTGCTTCTTCTTAATCTCCTTGAACAACTGTATTTTATTCTAACCAGATGTTTAATCATTTTGGTTCAATCACTGCTAGATATTCAGTGACAAGAGATTTCAGCGTTTAAAGGCCTGACCTTGAATTCTTAAAATCACTGATTTTGATACAAACTCGGTGTGTAAGGCATGGCAGCTCAGATGTTAATTATGCTTGCTTTAGCATCTGCAAACCACTGTGAAGTCTTTAAAAGTAAGTTGATTGCATTTCACACAAGTACAGTAATCTGCCCAAGTGTATGAAATTGCAGGCTCATGGCCACAGATGTTTCAATTTAGTACAGTATGGCAGAATCATTTTGAGGCCCTCCTTTATGTAGATTTCACTGTAGCTTTGGTTTTCATAAGAACTGATCAGTAAAACCTGTTCATTAATTGATTTTATTGTGACAGTATTTGTTTTGATGTAGCTACTGTTTTCAATCTACATCAATATAACCACAATCTTCTGCTGTATTTTCTTTTAAAAGTCACATAGAAAAAAGCTAACCTCCCTCTTCAGTCTAATTAACTTTCATGTGGTTGCTGTTTTGTTTATATATGTGGTTTACATAGAAATAATAGTTTGGAGAATTCTGTATATTCAGACCAAGAGAGGTAATCCTGGACACTTTTCAGCTTGCCTCTTGAAAAAGAAGCATGCATGAAGAAATGGCAGGGCACTGCCAAGAAGTACAGCTGAAATGCATTGTTATTTCCAGCCAGGGGAAGCCTTTTAAGTGGCCTAGCTGGCTCAGTCAAAGAACTTTCTCCCAAACCCACCAAGAAAGAACATTCCACAGGTTTCCAGATTTCCCAGTTTGTTTCCAGAAATGCCATCAACACAGATGAACAAAAACTGACTTTTCAAAAGAGAAATAGGTACATCAGCTGAAAACATTCTAAGTAAAGCCTGTTTAAAGATCTCTTAATGAAATGTAAAGGTAATTTTCCCAGGCATCTGGAGAGCAGACCACATACCAGACACAGACCTCCAGCAGTGGAGCTGTCTCTGTGATGGGAACTTGTCTGAGACTATGAATTATTCACTTGTAGATTACCAGATAATCAGTAATTATGCTAACTTCTGGAGGGGCTGTCTGAACATGTGGGAGGTGCTTTCAGTCATCGATGAAACCTTTCACTGGTAATTGATTATTGCACCAGCAACAGAACAGATCTGGTTTAGAGAAGGAATTGGGTTGTTCAGGGAAGTTGTCAGCATTCAGACACGAAGACAGCTTTGTGCATCACCTGCTGTGCTGGGGATGATCCCTGGGATGCTGTGCAGTGTACAGGCACTGCAGTCCCTGCATGGGTGTGAGCACAGGCAGCTGTGGGGCACAGGAGCTGCTCCTGGCAGCGGCCACCAAAGCTCTTATTATCTACACAGATTTAAAGAGGACACTTGTGAGGGTAATTGATTTCCTAGAGACAAGATCAATAGAGCTACGCCCGTTCTTTAATAACATCCTGTTGATGCCTTACAGAATGATTTATTCTTTTAAGCAGAAACAAAGGAATACCTGTGGGTTTGGCCCTGAAATGGTTTAGTACAGGCAAACGCCTCTGGTGTTTGGTTCTATTTTTCTTGGGGGTCAAAAGTTTTGAACGATAATAATAAGGTTGTGTAATGCAATAGAATCTCATTTCCAGATTTCCTAAGACTTGAAGGATTGCTTGCAGCAGAGCAAGCAATGCAGCTCTTGTTTTGCTGGCAGTAAAAGCAGGCCAGTGTGAGAAGACAGGTAAACACTTTATTATCACACATTCCAGGCTGTTCTGGATCTTCAGAGAGGGATGGAACATATTTTCCCTGCAGGGATGTACTTTCATATGAAATGTTGTTCATATTTCTGGCAAACAATTTAAATTGAAGTCCTTTTTCATACAGATTATCTGGAAAGTTTTAAAAAGAGAGAAATTTTATTGAGTCTGACAGACACTGTTTTAGTATATATATTTAGAAGATTAATTTGCCTAATTATTTTAAGAAATATAACCAGCACTTATTAATCAAGTTTCTGATGATACTCAGATCTTAAAATCTTCTTAAATAATTTTAGGCTGCAAAGATAACTGCATATAGCCATTGCAAATGAAATAAATGGGCAATAAAGATTAAAACAATGTCAGTTCTTATTTACTGTTCTGTTTTCATAAAAGGATAAAAAATATGAGGGCATGAGGGATTAAATACTATCTGCCTTAAGTCAACAGGATTTTTTTTCTATTATAGCTTTAAGGAAGATGTTCTTGTGCCAAGAATCAAAGAACCAAGTGTGACAATCTTTGCTGAGTGAGGTGTAAATGCTGCCTGTGGATGGGCTGCCCCCAAATGCTGGAGGGGTGGGAGTACAGCTCCCAGGAGAGGGGGTGGAGAGGACTCATGTTTGTGTTGCAGGGGGTTGTGTGAGTAGCTCTGTGTGTGTGGTTGGTAATTCTTGGGATTAGTTGTAGGTGAGTGCTTAGAAAATTACAGGCTGTAACATTTCATAAATGTGGAATGCTGTGGTTTGGCTGTTTTGGTGCAGATACTGACCCTGAAAGTACAGCTCACCCATTCCAGTCCTTTGGGCCATCAATGAATCAACAGACTGCTCCAACCCTGACTGTCCTTTAAACCCTGACAGCTGAGCAGTTTTCCCCTGCACTGGCCAATTTTTCATTAAAATTAGTTAACGTGCACATAATCATGTTTCTGGTTTTAAAAAACCACTTAGCACAAATGTTTAGACTGGAGCTGTTATAGCTTGGCTTTCAGTTTGAAAAGAAACCAGCAAGCTCTAAGTGTTTCCTCCTTTAATGCTGCATCCTGTAAGCTTCAGGAGCCCAAGGACTGCCTTCAGTCAGGCTTTTCACATATGGTACCCTGTGTGACTACAGAAAAACAGGAAAAGTCAGTCACTTGGACAGACCTTTCAATATGGTCATTTGTTCACAGAGCCTGTTGCTTCAGCTGTATTAAAGTGTGCAGTGTGTGGTAAATTGCTGTGGGCAGTGATGGTTACACTAGGAATTAATGGTAACAGAAATAAATGAATTTAAATTCCAAGTTTTATGGGTCACTAAAATTTTCCCTTGTATCAGGGAAAAGTTACCTGGCAGTTATAAATTTTGGACATTTTAAAAAGAGGTGAGAATAAGCATACAACAAAATACACACAAAAGAGCAATTTCTTTTTCTTGCACTGCTATTAAAGGTGAAAGAATAAAATCCTAAAAGAACTTGCAGAAAACTAAGATGAAGAACTAAATGAGCAAAATGTTGTGGGGGGAAAAAAAGCATAAAACATAAATTCTGTGTAGGAGAAATCAGTTCTGGTTTTGTTAACCTGTGGGCAATAAAGGGTGACCAGAAGTATCCACTCATCTGCGCTGTACCTCCTCCTAGGAGAACAGCCTCCTAAAAAACTTAAATTCCTGGTGGAAAGCCAGTGATCAGAACAGGCTTTTGTCAAGGATGAAAAATCCCAAATCAAATGATCTGTCATGGACATTAGTGGCCCTGAGCTGTAGAGGTCTAATCCTGCCTGAATCCTGCACCCATCCCTTGTGGTTTGAATTAAACTAATATACGTACAGTGCAAATATAAAGCAAAGCATTATATATTTTTTTTTATATATTTTTTTATATTTTGCTTCTCAAAAGGAAGTCCTTTGGAGGACCACAGGTCACTGGCAAGTTGATGACTGCACTGTTTCTATTTCCTTGTAGGAATTCAGATACACAGAGTACTTTTTGTAACGTTAAGTTTAGCTTGAAAAGCTGTTTCAGTAATTCCCTTCTCATATCACTTAATGATTACTAAGCAGTTGGTATTGATGTGGCCTTTTGCCAGTATTTTTTAAAATTCTGATGATTATTGTGGTGTTTAATATACACCTTTTCACAGATGCAATCTGAAGTGTTCATACAAGCTTAGGAATAATCATCACAAACCACTCTGGTGCCAATACTTGCTCTGAGAAGATTTCTGCCACAGCAGAACTACATTTAATTTGGTTTAGGGGGTGATTCGAATAAAAATTGAAAATGCATGAAATTTTGGGGTGGGGGTGAAAAGACACTTTTTTTATCAATATAATATGCTCTTTTGCCTACATCTCAGTTAAAAATTAGCAGCTGTGTTATGCCTGGAGCCCCAAGGATGCTCCAGTCTAGAGGTGTCCATTCTGCACAATTCCTGCCTGCTCCCACTCAACCCCTTCTAACTTTAAAGACACAAGAAAATAAAAATAGATAAGGCAAGAGAGGAATCCATTACAAATGAATTGGTGAATATTTAGTGATTCATATTTACATGTGATGCTTAGAGTGGAATTATTCTTTTGAAAAGCAGTTAATGGATTTTCTCCAGTGGCTGTCTGCTTAGCATTCCTTAAAGAATACTTCCTTAATCTCATCTCATGAAATAGTTTGCTTGTTGCTTCCTAAAGCTGACATTTTGGCTCATGCCTCAAATTGCATTAAGCATAAGGGTATCTGAATATGGAAAACAGAATTCAAGCATAGGCAATTTTAATTATCTTTAATCTTTACCATTAGAATCTTACAATTTTAATTATCTTTAATCTTTACCATTAGAATCTTACAAATCAATGAGTAAGAACAGCATTCAACAGCAAATATTGGGATCATTTTTGCTAAGGTGGGAATGTCATCTTCCATTTAAAACAACAAAACCAAGTAAGTAAAATTTTATTGTATTTTTCACTTAATCTCAGAAAAAAAAATCAGATAGGTCTAGAATCCCTCCAGTTTTTATGAGTTACTGTGTTTTACCAGTGTTCATATATATAAAAATCCTTCCAGAATCTTTAAATTAAATTTTCTTTAGATTCTGTTGGCTTTACTGTTGCAGTACTTTAAAAAAAAAAAAAAATCTTTCTCTCTAAATGAATTTACTCTTTCTGATAATCCAGTTGATGAGGCAAATGTATAAAAATCCCACTAATGTAGGCTGAGACATGTCCCAGAGTAGCATGCTTCTCTAGTCAGAAAAGCATAGAGCACTTAATAATCCTGCAGCCTTCTTGAGAAATGTATAATGATATTATGTTTGGTCAGATAGATTTTCTTTAATCCTTTCAGAATACTGCATTAGGCTGGGAGGCTGTATTTACTCTTGTGTGTTTCCAGCTGGGAAAGGATAAATTTGGAAAGAGGAATTTAGGTTGAATTGACTACTAGCTCCCCAAGATGCTCACCAAAACCAAAATCAAACTTCTCAAGTGTTTTGATGCTGCAAAAAGTGAGCTACATGTTCCAAAAAAGCAGCATATGAGAGTGAATTATCATTTTTCAGGTGCTCTTAGAGCCATCTACAAATGGTATTTTTTCAAGGTTGGACAGATTCTCTTCTACTCTCACACAGTTAGAAAGCAGCCCTGAACAGGCAGTGGGAGACTGTGCATAAGACTTTATTCTGATATATCTGATTTATTCTGATATATCAGAATAAATTCTGATTTATTCAGAGGTGAATATTTTATTTTATTTATAGGGTGAGGCTGATTCCAATGTGTTGTACTTTGGAAATCTGACAATATTGGATCCTGAAGAGCTGCAGCTCTTGGGAAGTTAAAACTGCCCCAAAGTAAAGTTATTTAAAGTAAAGGTATTTTCTAAGTGTTTCTAGGAGAAACCAAAGAGTTTATTCCAATTTTACACACATGCACATTGTGTGTTTTCAGTCATGATTTTTTGTTTTTCCTTTTGATGTGTGTCCTTCAGACTTTTTGTTCCCCTAGTGGCTGAGTGAATTTTAGCTTTATACAGCTGCTTAGCTGAAAATACCTGGTATCTGGTACTGTATTTGGGGAGGTATCATAAGTACTTTTATAGCTTTTACTTATAAATATTTATATATATATTAAAGTTATACTTTATATACATATATATATATATATATATGTGTGTGTGTGTGTGTGTGTATATTAAATCTTCCTGCTGGCAATAGGAACAGGGTGCAGAATTAGATGGTTCCTTTTTCTGGTCCAGGACAGGTGGTTTTGTTTTTTTTTTCTGATTTCATCAGGAGATTATAAAACATGACCCAGGGACAGATTCCCATTTAACAGCATTTCTAACAACTCTTTGTCAGAGATGGTTTCTCTTCTTGTGACTTGGGTGATGAACTTTGCCAGGATGTGGTTGGGGAGAGCAGCTGTGTTGTGTTCTTGACTTTACACTGTTACTTCCTCAAGCAGTGAATCATAGGTAGTGATATGCCAACAACACACATTTTGCTTGTCTATGTAATAAAAAAAAAAAAAAATCATTCTAAAATATTTAAATTCCTTATTCCTTCCTGCTTTGTATCCTGGAGTGAAAAATGCATGAGTAAATAGAGAAATAAATTAATTATGGACAGAATAAACTTGAAGAAAAATCTGCTAGGTGAAATTCAGCACCTGAATGAGGGACTGGAAAAGAATAAATGTCTCTTGTTCACATATTGTTAAGATGAAATCTTGTCTTGAATAGTAATTAGTACTTATTGGGGGGGGGAAAAAAAGAGGACTAATGAAGAGCTCTTTCTGAATGGACTTTTTAAAGCAGCATATAGTCTGTTAACCTTTTGGGGTTAAATATCTATTGGAGGTGCTGGCAGGAAAATGATTGCTTTGCAGAGAGCCCTCAGTTCATGCAGCTTATTGACTGCACTTAGATCAGGGCACTGCTTGGAGGATTCATTTGCTTTCTGGGGTTTCTGCTCCTGCTGTCTCTTCCCACCAGGTTTTACGTGAACAATGAGTAATACACAAAGGGTCAGTCACTTTGTGGTTCTTCCATGGGTTTCTTTGAAAAATGACCTGTCCATTAATTTCCAGTGGTTCTTATTTGTGTTTTTTTCCAGTACTGCACTTCCTTTTTATAACAGAACACTGAATATTTATGAAAGCCAAGCAAACATTCTTTGGTATAGGTGTTGGTAAATGAGCAGTGGCAAGGAAAGACCAGGACCGGATACATCCTCCTGGTTTTAGCTTTCCTAATTAAAAGGAAAGCTCTTGAGAAAATTTAATTTACTGTAAAGATGTGAGAAGCCTTTATCCAATATTTTGCTTGTGTTCTTTGAGGAAATAATATGAGTTGTAATGAAAATGTGAAAAAAAGATCTTTGAATGCAATACTTACTTATTACTCATGTTAAGTGTCTTTCAGAATGCATCGAATCAGTAGGCTTTTGTTTGCTTTTCTTTTGTAATCACAGCACTATATCCACTTAAAATCTGTTTGGGAAACCTCCTGGGACAGGATTTCTCTGAACCAAACTGATAATGGAAATTGATGGAAGAAGAACAGTACATTGTTGATCCGAGCTGTAGCCTTTAAAGCAATCAAAGGAAATCTCAAGCACAAATGGGTTTTCTAATCATGTTTTCTTTAGGATTGCATCACATACAGAGGGAAATAGCACATTATTGAAGTGTATTGCATGTCTAACTCAAACCAACAGCACCATTTACCTTGTGTCATTATGTCTTACACAAATAGACAGTAGTCTCCCACAAGGGGAATATTTACTTCTGCCTGAAATATGAAGTAATAAGTCTAAGTAGGAAGGTGTAATGTATTGTAAAGCTATTTTGTGTACCAACAGAATTTCCATAAACCTGGTTTTTGTTCAGCAGCTCTGCAGTAAATAATTTACAATGATAATGGATATAGCAAAGTTGATGTTGGATAGAGGGGGAAAACATTATGCTATGGATCATAATTATAAGACTTGATTCATGATCATTTTTTCTTTAAGGAATGTGAATTCAAAATAGGTGGTAAGAACTCTTAAAGATTAATTGGAGTCTTAGTAGCATACATACTTTTGATGTAGGAATGAAAACAGGAGAGTTTGGGAGAATTTTTCCCTTGGAGAATAATGGGCAGGGGTTTGTTTACACCCTTTAACAGGTGGTCTGACTTGGAAATTAAGAAAACAGCTGTAGTAGGTTTTCTGCAGTGAGCAATGTGGTGTGTGGTGCCTGCTTGGAAGGAATCAAGTTTGAGATGAGTATTTCATAGCCTAAAAACAAAGATAAGGTTTTACTGTTTAAGGGCACAGGCGCTCCTGCAGCTGCTCTGCTGTTTCAGCTCAGAGCCCTGACAAGGGCTGGGGAGTGAGCAGTGCTCTTCAGGCAGCTTGGGAGGAAAGAGATGGAGTGCTTGGATAGAATTTGGATGGAATTCTTTGGGGGGCTTTATTCAGCTCCCTCCTCAGAGGGGTGCAGTGACAAAAAGCCACGGAGCCAGAGCAAAAAGAGATTTATATCGACTGGAGTTTCCAGGGCACAGCAAAGGAGAAGGACCAATGGGACACATCTCTCTCCAGGGCAGGTTGGTTACACTGGTGGCCAAATCCTTGGCCACCACAAAATTTTATGTCCATTAAAACATTATTAAGAATAGAGGAACTTGGGGGTTAAGTTAACCACAAAGTATTTGATTTATCCACAATCAAATTGATTATTATTGTAGTGAACCTCTCTGGAACAAACTTTTATTTATTTTAAATTTCTTTATTTCCTTGAAGTTAAATGTTGGAAATTGCATAGAGGATTAAGTTAAGGTTTTAAAAATAAATTAAAATATTAAAATAGCTGAAAATATCTGCTGCTTCATAGTGTTTATTGGAAATGTGTTAAGGAATCCTATGGCAGCATCTGTATCAGTACATATGACACTGTTGAGTCATGTTTTATCCACAGCTGCAGGTCATGGATTTCCACTGACTAATCTGAATAGCTGGGATTTTGTTCACCCCAAGGGCATCCAGCTGACTGCCAAAAAGACAAAAAGAGGTGATATAAAACTACAGATAATATCTGCCTTCTAGTCTTTGACTGGGGAAGTCTTTCTGCTGCTTTGTTAGTCCAAACTGGTGATATTTCATTATCTAGCATTACATTTTATAAAAAGTTACTTTCATATCTATATCTTTTTTTACTTCATAATTAAGAATTTCCATTTCCATGCATTTGAGTTAAAAATTGTTACTTAAACCCTTTCCAAATCTTTTAAAGGTGGAACTTAGATTTTAGGAATTTTAATAATTCTACTTCTACAAATATTTGTTTCAGTACTTGTTACTGGATATGCAAAAACATGTATCAGTTCCATCAGGTGAGTTGACTCAGATTATTTTACCTTCAGAGGTTGTGTAATACCTCTCTGCAGAGCTTCCTTCTCTAGTCTTTAGGTCTTCCTTCTCTGGCTCTTGTCTACCTTTGCACTTGTATTCCGTTTTATCATTACTTTTAACATGTGACATTTTAATTTAATTTGAGCTCTCTTTAGATTATTTATCTCCATTTCTAGTTGTGTATGTTTTCCTTCTTTTACTACTTACATCATTCAAGCCTCTTCCTGGTTTCAATAATTACTATGGCAATTTTGATTTTTCTTTCCATTATTATTGCAGTAGTAGTACATCAATCCCGTTCTGTTAATGAGAATATTAATCACATCTCTGGCTATGTCAGTTCTATTTTTTTACAATGCTGTGATAGCATCATCATCTTAAAACTGATTTTTAATGCAGAATGGATACTTACCTCTCCCTCTCTGTTGTCAGAATGTTTCCAAAAGCAGTTCAGATCTTTTTGTAGGCAGTCTGAGTACAGCACAATTTCACCTCTTTAGGCACTAACATAAGTTTTACTGATCCCTGTAGTAAATAATGGTTCACCTGATTGGATGTCATGAAGGAATTAATAAAATTACATTCAATCATACATTCCATATCTGTTGTTATTTACACAAGCAAAGTTTCTAGCAGTAAAGGGCATTTCTCCTTTGCCTGAGTTCCCAAACTGTTTGCTTAATGGTGTAAAGCTTTGTTTCACAGTGTCTCAGTGATTTGTGGTGTTGTTGAGGTAGTGTCTTTTTGGTTGTTTTGTTTAACAAGATTATTTTGCTGAGCTCTAAGCTCAGTAGAGACATCTTGGGGAAAATTCTATTCTGCATATTTGGGAACAAGCCGTCAGGATTCCAAATTCAAAGTAAACAGGCTTTTCAGCTCTTCAGAAGAACCAAAAACCAAGCCAAGATATGTGAATATCCTTTCAGTCATTGTTGCACTGTCTAGACTGACCATTCCCACCTGAAACCTGTGGGAAAAGCATACATTTTATGTCTATATAAAGAATTTTAAGCCAGCTAGAGTTTATGAAACTTCAAAGTGAGACATGTGCATTCATGAGAGGAGGACCTTAACTGTGAATTTATTTCTAAAATACAATTCTCTGTGTTGATTGCCATGTAGATGCCTCTCTGTTGCTGGAGTCAGTGAAAAGGTGATTTGCTGCTTCTTGTCCCTTTTGGACCTCTTGTTTTCTTGAGAAAGAGCTGGGGAAATGAAGGGAAGGAGTGTTCTGGCACAGGATGCTCTGTGTCTCCCTGCCCCTGTGCTATTGCTGCTATAGGGACCTTGGTTCTGGACAGATGCACACACCATCATGGAAATGGGCTTAAAATAGGGACTTTGGTTTTGGTTGTAGCTGGAGAACCTGCCAAAATTAGAAATGGCTGTGTTGAAAGATGTTGTGCATTCTTCCATGAGGAACTAACACAAAGGAAAACTGTGGGGGCTTCCAGAATAGTGCCATTTGCTGGAGTCTTTGAAAATCTCACTGTGAAAGCAGCACATTTCTTTATCAAAAATGGTCTCTTTTGTGAAGATTTGTAGACATTTGTTTGAGGAAAAGGTTAGGGTGAGGTGTTTAAGTTTTTATTTCTCTAAAACTTCAGGGTCATCCATTTAAATTGAAACCTCAAAAAGGAGATGGTGAATTTTTCTGAAACTGAGGAATAACAATGACTGAGAAATTTCACTTTTAATTTACTCTGGCTTCACTGACAATCTCTCCTTCTTTAACCTTATTAGCTGGAAGAGAGGAAACAGCTATCCAAGAAATAGCAGAGAGAAATTGATGGCACTTTAACTCCCTGCTAATACCTTTGTGAATGAAGAGCTCTTTTGAAGACAGACTGCAGTAATCAGATGGCAGATCCTGTGATAGTCAGGCTCTTTTAATGACTCGGATCCCGAGGGGTCATGGCTTCACAGCAGGAGAAAAAGTATCATTTCTGGAGGGACATGAGTCCTCCTGCCTCAGAAGTCATCTTCATCTGGATGACTGCTCTGTAATTGAGCTGTAAGAGCAGCCGTGTTGGTTCAGCAGAGACGTTTTTATCCAGAGTGGTGCCATCAATCCCTTAGAGGTACAGATATTCTGCTGGCAGAGTGTTGTTACGTGGCACCATCTCCCCAGGTCAAGGGCAGGGAACCAATTACAAAAGGAAAAGATGAGAAGTGTAAGGAGGTGGCAAACAGCTCAGTGAGCTGCAGTCTCAGTGTAGCAGAGTTAGGCAAATATTGCCTTTTCCAGGTCCATATATGAACAGGAGTTAACAGCCTAAGGCTCTAGCAGTGCCCCTCTCCATCTTTCAGAGGTGTTCTTGATGCACTTGTTTAAAGCCAAATTTTCTTTTCATCTTCAGTTATGCTTTAGCAGACTGTTACTTCATGCCAAACACTTCCGTGGAGGTTTGAGCTTTATCTTTTAATCTCAGTTTTTTCTTTGCTAGTCTCTGTCTCACAAGTTTTGCTATTAATAATGCTGCCAACAGTAAGAGGAGAGACTTTACTGCAGGTGAGCTCACTGGAAAGTTCTCCTGGATAACTGAGTAACAATTTGAGTGAGCTTTGTTCAGGTTTTCTCAGTCATAACTAAATTAAAGAAGGTACTATGAGGGACCCAGGCTCTTCAGATTAGCTGCCAGAAAATTGCCTAAAAGTGTACTCCTAGTGTTCCTTCTGGTAGTTTCCTACCTTCTTCCCTCTTCTGGGTGTCTGCTCACTATTTCTGTACTAGACTCCTTTCCAAACAGTGGGAAAAGGTACTTTGGTCATGTTCAAACTCTGCTGCCAGTATGAGAAGCTGCCTGCTGAAAGGTGCCAATGCTGGGTGAGCGTGTGGCTGCTCCCAGGAATCCAGCAAGGAAAGGCTTTCACTGCAGGGTGCAGCTGCTGCAGTCTGGTGACACCATCCCTTTCCTTGTGAGTGTGTCTGGCTTTTGGAAAGTATTCAGTCATTTAGATGTCTCAGCAGAGTATGAAGCACATGTGGCTACAGCTGTTCTCTGCAGCCCCTGCAAAGGAGGATTGCATAGGCCACAGGGAAACTGAGCCAGCCCATTCTTAGAAGACTTTAAAAGAAAGTATTTTTAAAATAGATTGCAATCTGTTTCCTACACCTCAATAAAACTCCAAATCAATGAGAGCTACTACTGCAGAAAGTTAAAGTAATAGTAGGAAGAACTGGTCTTAAATTATGTCAAAACCACTGTGAGTGTTTTCAGAGCTGGATGTAATATACTCCAGAGTGTACAGTTTCCCTTTATGAAACATGCATGACTTGTATTAGCTGCTGTTTATTGTGCCTGTGGTTAGTGCTCAAGTGGTAACTGAATAATTTAAAATCACAGATGTGAGTCATTAACTCTCCTGTCTTCTACAGTTTTATCAGAAACTGACCTCTCCAAGTCTGTCTGCAAAGCAGGCACAGGAAAACAATAGGGAAGCTTCCAGTGGTGCTTCTAGCTATTCTGCAGCCAGCTTGACTTTAAAATACAATTCTTACAGGATTTCTAGAACCCTTTCTCAAGAGCTTATTCACAGCACAACATGCCTGAGACATGAAAGATTGATCAATCTTAAATTATTATCAGTATTAATGCTATCTCCCTTGGTACACATTGCTATTCCCCATAGTTACAGCACCAGAAATCTGGAACAGAATCTCTTTTCCACTTGCTAAATAATTTTGGTTCTTAAACTTATTGTTTTGCTGGAGGAGCAACCTTTAGAGGCTTGAAATAAGGCATTTGACTGTCAGCTGCACAGTGCTTGTTGGCCTTAAGGCTACTGTGAGCTTGGTGGCTTGCTTGGTTCTTCAGACATCCAGCATTTCCCTCAGAGGGAGGCAGGAACTGAGGAAGGTCCTGGGGCACACAGGAAATCTGAAATCTTTAGGGGTGTTCACCTGTCCTGAGCTACCAAGTGATGGCACTGAGGATGATGATGATGGCACTGAAGACCACTCTGGATTTCGTGCTAATTCATGGTCACAGGCAGGCAAGGTTACCTGCCTGTAAAAGTCTGACAGGGTGGATGTGAAAGTTAAATGCAGCCTTAATATTCAAATTTCCTAAGATCATTATTCCATGATCTTCTGGGGAGTACTTAATAACTCTGTTACTCAGTGTAATGACAGGGATTTTACAAAACCAGGAGGCAAAGGACAGATTACATTTTTCTTTATGACTTTTTAAAAATAGGATTTCTGAGTAGGTTTAAGTTCAACAGCTCAGTGCTTTGTTCCTGCCCACAATTAGAGCAGTGACATTAGGGTGTGAAATAACAGAACAGGCTGTTAAAAATATTGATTGGTGGTTTTATCTTCCAAGGAGGGATTAATGGACAAAAAGACTTACCATCATCTTGTTTTTTTGCAAAACTGGGGCTAAAGTGGGAAATTGTTTTGAGATTATGTGGACTGGAAAATGATGGCTTTGATAATTTATATTCCTGTAATTGGTTTATGTTATAAATATGCACACATGAAATCAAATATAAACATAGTGCTATGTGTGTATAATCGACATGCCTATCTATAAATAATCTGGTTTTAACCAGCAGATTTCTTTGGATGTTTAAAAGGTTATGATCTATTAACCTTTACAGGATTTGTTCTTAAAGCTGTTTAGTTGCAGAACAGAAGTAAGATGTTACTAGCATTTGTGTTGCTTGTTTTCTTGATGTTTCCACTCATTGCCTTAGCTGTCAGTGTCTCCTGACCTGGCCACAGAGCCCAGCCTCATCAGCAGGACACTTAGAATGTGAGATTAACCTTGAAAAGTGACTTTCTGTATCGTGTCCTTAGTTATTAAGCTGTGCAGAACTTGTGTGGGTGCCAGAGGACAAGTCCTACTTTATTTGTTGTGTATTCATGATTCTTGGAATACGAGTAATTATGTAGTGAACCCTGCAGTGAGGAAAAGTGAGTGTGCTGTTCCCAGGGCTCCCACGGGATGTGCAAAGGGTGCAAAGTCATCTTGATGTGCATGGCCCAGACATTCAGGTAGGTCTGAAAGGCCCTGAGGCAAGAGCAGCTGTAGGGTACCACAACATCTGAAGCTTTTAGTAGCTGCAGTTCCACACTGAAATTGATTTCTTTTCTTATTTTCAGTTCATACCTTCCCTTCCTGGAAAGCAAATACTCGACTAACTCACTGTGTGTGCTCCTCTCATACACCCTCAGGCACTGGTTTTGTGTCATGCTTTATAGATTTGGAAAACTGGGAAGTGGAAGGTTATAGCAAATTATTTATTCAGACTTCCACGAGTAATTTGAGAGTACTTGAATTAGTGCCTGCTTGTTTGGATATTTAGATAGATGCAAGCTTCATAAGAACCCAAAATTAGGAATCAGAATAATAGTAAACAGGCCTGCATGTTGCCCCTTTTTGCACCCAGTTTTCAGAAGTATGAATCTGCATTTTGAAGTCAAGTCCCAAGAAGTTTTGCCACGTTATCTAGTGCAGTAAAGTGTGACTAAAGTTTGACAACTCACACTGTTTTTTGTTGAGACTATAAAATATTTACTTAGAGAATCTTTTTTATCTGCCTCTCCTTTCCTTTGAGAATATTAGAGGATCTTGTGATGGGGTAAGAGAAATTTAATCTATTAGCATTCAAACAATTCAGGGAGCAATAACCTGAAGGAACTGTAGAAGCTGAGAAATTACAGGAGCTCAGAGGTGTTAGAGCTCCTTTCCAGTGAGGAACACCAAAGAAATGGGAAGACTGTGGAGTGGGGAGGGAGTCCAGATGATCAGAAGCATCAGGGTGTATCTCTCTGACACAAAGGATGATGGCAGCAGTAAATTGAGGGGGGCTGGCCATGATCAGAGGCTGCTGGGTGTGATTCCATCTTACTGAATGTGCATGGTGTGAGAAAACTGAGCTGAGAGATGCAAAAGTAAAAATAGCTATTTTTATAGCTATTGATGAGCAAGATAGGAAAACAGAGCAGCAAATGATCACAGACAGGAAGGCTTCTGGAGCCTTCTGCTAGTTGTGACCTTCCTCATATAAAAGATACTTGTACTGGGTAGCTGAGGTAATTTCCTGGTAATTTAGCTTTTGAATTGCTAAATACACCAGTAATGGAAGACTGTTTCATGGTGGCTTTTTTTGTTTGTTTGTGGTATTTTTATTTTGGTTTTGTTTTGTTTGTTGGTTTTGGGTTTTATTTTATGATGAAATCCCTACTACTGTAAATGCAGATTCCTGAATCTTTTTATTTTTGCAGGCAGATATCCCCCCCTAAGAAAAATCAAAATCCCAAACCTTGGGTGTTTCTCCCCTGCCTCTAAGCGGTCTAAATGACCCAAAGATAGAAAGTGATACTTACTTACATACAGCAAGTGATGCTTTTTCAGCTGGAACCCATGAACTGAGGAAGAAAATCACCCCAGTAATCTAAAATTAATGTGAGTCAAAAATGTGTTCTTGCTAGGATGTGTGTCAGAAACAATGCTTGGAGAAAAGATAGCTGTACAATCCCAGAACTGGAAAACATTCAATATAGGTGAAACATTCATAGCATTTTCTAGGGGAATTTTTATTTTATGTACTAGGTAAAGAGCTTAACTTGGAGTGGAATTTTGTACATAAGTGGACAGAAAAATACCTCTAAATATTTAGAAGAAAATGTGGTCTCCTCATGTAGGGATTTCACAGGGAGTGGGTATAAAGTTAACTTAATGGTGAGGACACTTGTTATATTGTAGTGTTCCATTTTATCTTTTCTCTATTGCTTTTCAATGGATCAATATGCTTTTATCATCACACAGAATGCAGGGCTTCATTGTACCTCCCTGCCCTCCCCAACAGTCTGCTTGAAAACCAAGTGATTCTTTTAAGCATCTATTGATAAACATCAGCAATGAGGTAAAATTAACTTCTAAGAGAAAGAGGCTTCTAAATAGAGCAGTCTATTCCTTACCCTTTTAATATATGAAAATAGGAACAGGAAAACAGAATAAATGAAACAGTCAGCTTAGAAAAATGAGCACTTCCCTCTGAATGTAGCTTCAGACAGCATCATTGGGTACTTCTGACTCTTAATTCCCTTTGCTTAAAGACCAGTTGTTTTCCTACAAATGTCACCAGGGCAAAACCATGGTAGCAATATGAAAGATGCTTCAGAAAATTCCTGCAAATGATACAGGAGCTGTACCTTTCATACAACCTAAAAATGTCATTGAGAAAGCTCAATGTAATCTAAATTTCTAGACAAAATGTTGCAGAGAGGCTTGGGCAGCCTAGGCTGCCTCACTGCCGCCTTCTGGCTCTAAGGAGTCCAAGCCATTTTCTGTTTAAGGAAGGGCCTGGGTCATGTGTCTTTGTTTCTTTGTCACAAGTACTGGAACTCAATGGAAATACTACAAATATTTAGCATTTTCCAGAGGTGAAGACCAACAATTCTATAGGCAGGTACATGTTTTACACAACATACCATGCTGGTTTTAGAAAGGGCAGAGAAGGATCGTTTTCCTTATTCTACAAGACATTCCAGCACAGAACATTTTACTGAGAGGTTTTGTCTTAGTGATGTAGAAAGGGCAGTGAATCTGCCAGAAGTGTGCAGCTGCCTCATCTTCAGAACAGCAAGAGTTTGTTCTGTGATGTGGTGGATGCCAGCAAGGCCACACCAGTTTTCCTTGAGACTTTCCAAGGCTCGACCATTGGCTCTCCAGTCCATGGAATTTGGGAAGGATTTTGTTTGCTCCTCTGATATTTGAAACAATACTGGCTTCCTGCACCGTGTCACATAGAATATTTTGATTCTTGTTTTCAGGACAATGGAGTTTTGGTTCACTGTGGCATTGCTCTGAGCTGTTGGGCTTTACAGAAGCAGATTGTAGCTCTTTTTAAAGAGAAAGCACGCACCTTACTGAACCACAAAACACGTGTTAAAACCACATTGAAAATAATAATAATTTTCTTAGAGGCATTTAGGTGGATGCAGCTCCAAGAAGATGGGATTGTCCACAAAGGATCAAATTGATTTTATTGGTTTAAAAAAAAAACCTGGGTGTGAATTAGCTGGTTTTAAGATTAGATGTAGATTACCAAAAGAGTTAATGTTAATCTACCAGGTACCCTGTGAGAGAAGAATCATGCTATTTACTCTTAATGTGAAAGTGTCAAAGAGTGAGAATAAATATGTCAGGAAAAAACTCCCTTCTATTTTGATTTTCAGCTAATATCCTTAAAGGCTTCCAGTCTGACTTGTCTGATCCATTTCATAAAGCAGTGATAGGAGATGGAGGTTTATCAGCACTTCAAGTGTCAGTGAAACTTTAAATGGATTGTTGTTGCTTTGGCTGATGGCACAGAGATTAAACAGACAGGAAGTTCTTTGGGTTTTAGTGCTTTTAGATGAGATGGGGAATTTAAGAATGTGATTTCCTTGTCTGTCTCTGTCTTTTTGGGTCAATAATAATGAACTTCCTTTGAACATTGTTGCATGCTTGGTAGGTTTGTCATCACCTTGAGTAGATCCAGGATTATTCTGTTCTAAGTGTGTAACCTGCCTTGCCCTCTGAAGGCTGGGATATAAGCCACTTCTATTAAACTCCTAAAAATGCAGGTTTGGAATTTTATTTGCAGCTGAAATTCCATACATTGGTTTGAATGCCATAAATAGTTACCCTTTTTATTGACTGGGCTCCAAATCAAATGGGAAGTGTTCTGGTAGACTGTGACAGTGTTCAGGAAGAGAAATGTGGCTGCTTTTTTATGGCTTTGAAAACATACATAATATAAACCCCATAACTTCTCACTCCATTACTCAGCTGAGAAAACCTAGTGTTTTGCAGAGTCTGAAAATATATTAGCTTTCTTGCAGCTGTCATCATGTGTATTTCTGGGCTTTGTCTTTAATCTCTGGAATAATCTGTTCTTCATTGCAGTCTGTGGAACTGTCTTTCCCTGAAATGAGACTGAAATCTTAATGATGCTTGGTGGTAAAATTCACCTCACAGCATCAGCTCAAAAAATTCTTCTGTGTTGATTTTTGAAATTTAAAAATTAACTTCTGAGACAAGCAAGAAGTAACCACTGCTAATAAACATACTGAAGGGGAGGGGAGAAATCAGTGTGGGAAGGTGGAAAATTTAAATACTGCAGTAATTGCTCATACTTTAATTTAGATTCACTTACTCCAGAAAGGTCAAATAACTATTTTAAATTCTTCTGTGAGTAAATTACTTAGAAAATTATAACCTGGGAAATTCATTGGATAAGGCCATGCCCAGAGTAGAGAGAAAAATTTTACTTGAAATGTTTTCTAGTTCAGCTGGCTCCCTGTGCTAGAATTTTGTTTTTTCTTACAATAAAATAAATATAGATATTTAAACCTCTTCAATGAGGACATGAGATGGAAATACTATGATTTTATGACAACAATGGGATTATTTTTAATAGTTGCAAGTTTTCCAAAGTTATACAAAACTGAAAATTCTCTTTGATATTCTAGTACAGTTTAAAGCATACTTACACAAAACAAAGAAAACAAACCAGACTGTTGTGAGAAAGAGTCTAACAACTTCTGGAAGTAACAAGATAAGACATAAACCACATAGAACTGGAGCCCTTACTACCTAAAGAAAGACTTTCAAGATTTAATGTAGTGATTAAGATCCCACTACCTATTTTTAAATATATAACCATTTTGTGATTTAGCAGATCAATTAATATGAAGTCAGGCTCTCCCTAGGATTACTCAGAGCTATTAGTCTGCTCTCTAGAGATTTTAGACTATATTTTTAAAAGGTAAACTGTACAAAGTCTGCACTACTCAAATAATTAAAATAACAACACAAACCCTGTTTTTCCTCTTAATTTAATTACCTTGCCCAGACCTCCGTAATTAGCAGAGACAAGAGCTCATGTCTGTAAAATACAGATGTTATGAAAGACTGAAGGGATGCTTCTTACTCCTTCCTAGAGTATGCTTTAACATCTCTGTCTAAGAATCCCATGAGATGATTACCAGAGAAATAGATATTTCTCAATTGTTCTTAATATTTCTTTCAATTTCTTAGCCCTTTCCTATTGTTTCAAACTTATTTTCATCCAGAAGTGGAAAATTGGAAAGTAACTAGATTTATCTTTTTATTTAGAAAAGTTTGAAAGCAACACAAACTACTACAGAGGTTGTCCACTTGCTGTGTCACGTTACCTGGTCATCCTTTGTTCTCCATTAAGGAAAGAGGGGGGAAAAAAAACCTCACCACAAAAGCAAAGTTTATAGGAAAGACTAGAAGAATTGTGCCTAACCAGTCTTTGTGATGATGGTTTATTCAGTGTGGGAGCAGTACTTCTTCCCCCTCCTAGATGGTTAAAATCAGGAGGCAGACAGGAATCGATGCCAACATTTTGGTTTTCCAAGGCAAGGGCTGGCTACATTACATAATCCTTTCCTATATGTACATATGGATGTGTACCTATAAAAGGAGATGTATGTTTGTCTACAGGCAGTGACAGGAATGTAAAGCAGTTATTTTAATATGGAGAAGAGAGAGAGACAATGTGTGTCCCAAGCTGCTCAGCTGAAAATACTAATATAGACCAGCTAGGGTCATTCACCTAACCAATATTTTGTATTTTGGAGGTTATAAACTTAGATTTACTGATGGGAGAGGTATAAATAGAGACATGCAAACTTGTTTTCTTTGCCTCTTTATGCTGCTACACCTTTCCTCTTCATTTTTATCTTTTTTTCTTTTTTTCTTTTTATTTATTCCTAGTTATATTTCAGTAGCCTACTAAACGTGTTCTTTTCAAGAGTATTTATCTTTTCTTGCTGCTTAATTCATCTAAATACTTAGACATTGCTAGATTCTCAGTCAGTAGGCACTTGGCTAATCTATACAAATTCATCTCATTTATAAATTATTCCTTCTAGCTCACCGCCAGCTTACACGCAACAGAATGCAAAGTAAATGTGCTTCAAACCTTATCAGTCAGCAAACCAGCAACAACAACTCATCTTATTAAAGTGTAGCAGCTTAAGCCCAAGGAATAAAAACTTCAGTTTTTCACTGGGAATCCTGAGAGAATTTGGCAAAGCCAAGCAAGTGACTGTTCCTACACTGACCAGCCCTTTTAAGTGCTGGAGGTCACTGCTGCTCGTTTGCCACTTTTCATTTCTGTTTGAGACTTGACCAATAGTTTGGCCCTGGTGCACACAGATGGTGGCTGCCCTGGTGACTGGGAGAATTTGAAGTAGAAGATGCCCCTGTGCCCACAGAAGAGCAGATGAAGGGCCCAAACCCTCAGATAGTAGTAAATGTATGGTAGGGAGATGCAGTAAATATCCCTCGATTCTTTGCATGATATTAGAGAGCTGGTGGTACTTTACTGCCTGAGGGTGACCTGGTAGCTTCCCAATTATTGAGAGCCTTCCAATTTAAACAAAAATCCCATTGCAACATGAACACAATTACAGAATTCAAAAGCTTTTCAGCATATTTTATTTTCACACTTAGTTTTTTTTTTTTGATCCCTTAGCGGCAACAGCAAAATATAACTGAGACATGTTTGAGCTTTATGAAGAGTTTTCTTTACTGAAAAGCTTTAGCTTATACACATGGGTTTTAAGAGTTTGGAGGTTTTTCCTCATTAAACAGACTTCCTGGAGGGGAAAATAGGTAAATAAATAGAAGAAATCCCTGATTTTTGCTTGCAAATATCCACCATGGGAGAAGATAAATAGCAGTATGATTCATGTTTTATTATTTAGTGACTATCAAGCTTACCTCTTGAGATTATCCCTTCTTAGAGTATTTGGGCTTGGTTTGACTCCATATCTGTTTAACTGTGCTGTAAGTAAAGAAAACTTAAGGTTCTTCTTGATATTTAAGAGCAGTGGAGCAAAGTCAATGGTGTGGAAATAACATCTGTGGGCAAAATCCCTGAAATCAACAGGAATATTCCAAAAAGCATTCGTGGCTTTGGCTCAAAGCTGCCTCTGTGAGTTTTGGAGGAAATTTGCATGCACATCGATTTGCTCATGCAGATGTCTGTTCTGTATTCAGAATAAACAATTGCACACATCAGCCACTGTTTTCACTTGCAAATGGTTACTGTGTGTATGGATTTTATGGGAGATTTATGGAAACAGGCACTGTAATAACAGCCAACAGCATCTCCTGTTTCAGTGGTGTTATTCTGGAATGATCATTGCCTGAGGGTTGTCACATTTGATTTCTGAAATTGCAGATTTGTGTATTACTTAACAGTAATACACATCACAAACAGTGGTTCAGTGATGAACGTGGTGTTTGAGCTTCAATGCCTAGTGTTTGGCTGGCTTTAATAATGCTTAAGTTTAATCATCTGAAAGGTATAAGATGGAACTTTGGACCCAAACCGGGCTCTCAGGTCAGCCAAACACATCAGGTATCACCAGCAGGACTTCATGGCCACGGCTGTGAGACAGGTCTCACCCCATCTAGTGGGTCATAATTTCCCTTTAATCTTCATCAGTTACAAGAATCAAGGGACATCAGCTCCACCTTTTGTCTGGAGATGAGCCCAATGATATTAATTTCCTCTAATATGCTGCTTTGTATAAAATGTTTTACTAAGGTCACCATGTATTTCTATAGGAGCCTGCACCTTTCCTCTGCCAGAATGTGGGAGCTAGAAGAGGACAGACCAAGTAATGAGGAGCAAAAGTGAAACTTTAGTCTGGTGTAACCTTTTGTTTACCTTCACTGCAATTCAGGAAGCAGAGCCCTGCACAAACCAGTCAGTTTTTTTGGTCGTTGCTACTTGGAAGACAAATTTTGACATAGTGGTAGTGGAAGTCCTACACCACAGGCAGATCACTACAAACATAGCAGAATCCTCTTGAAATGGGTTCCTCTCAGGTCCCCCAGTCCTTCTGGGAATTTGTTGTTTGTGACAGCAAACAGCTGGGGTGTCCTTGCTCCCCCTGAGCAGCAGAATCAGCTGTGCCAAGGAGGGGAGGATCCCGCTGCATCGGGATCTTGTGGCACCCGGAGCGAGCAGGCCTGGCTCGCAGCACAAGCTGGGAGCCAAGCCACAATGGCACCCCAGTCATTCACAAACACATTTAGCTTGGGTTCAAACCCATAAACATAAAATAAAGCCGTGGTTTTTTCTGTATCAGCTCGCAGCTGCTGTGGCTGCCTCTCCCCGACCAGCAGGCAGCCATCCCATTTGTCTTTGTCTGTGCAATGCCTTCTATCCATGGATGGGAACAAAGAGGGGCTTTATATATCATTTACTGCCTCTGTTAGCTGGGAGCACGAAGACTGTGCTGCATTTGTCACACAGGTTGACAGGAAGCATATGGATATATGTATTCCTTGTTGCAGGCAGAAGTGCTGCTGACAGAACTGGAGAAAAATCTACGGGGCTGCTCTGATTCTTCATCCTCTGTGTGTGGCATTTAATGACACAATTGTAGCAATTTGGCTTAATTGTGTAGAATAGAGGAGGTTACTTAATTTCATAATATTTGGAATGGCTGCCTGTGTGTATTTAACATCTTGGGGACAGACTGAAAACTTTGGTAGAAAGGTGTTGGGTTTTTTCCTTTCAATTATCCACCTGAAATTTCGTGTAAAATTGTAAGATGATTTAAAAAACCACCAAGGAAACTGGATGCAGAAATTGCTGCAAGCAGCAGTGGTGCCTGAGAGTGAATAGGCATCACTGGGAGTGATCATGCAACCTGGCTGAAAGTGAACAGGTATCACTAGGCTGGTGGTGTTTAAACTGAGTTTAATAAGTGCTGTGTTAGTCTCTGGTCTTTCACTGGGAAATTTTTATATTTCAGCTTTTCTCCTTTTTTTTTTTTTTTTTTTTTTTTTCCCCCTTACAATAGCAATTATAAGAAGCCATAAGCACCATAAAGGTCAGACAACTGCCTTTAATTCCAACAACATTTAGATGAAATTTCCAGTCAGACTGCACCCTCACTCCAGATAGTGTGTCTCCTTACAGTGCCTTCTGTCTCTAATATTTTTTATTTCCTATGCATCAATAAGTAATTGTCACAATAGTCTTAGTCTTAAAATACTTTACAGGATCTCCTATATTCTCATCTCTTTGAAGTACATATTGCTAGTGGAAGCACTAAGGAGTAAAATACTTAAGAATGGGAAAACTCCTCAGCAGGCCCATTTTTCCATTAATTCAAAATTGGAAACAGGGATAAGAGTAACTTGGATCTCAAAGATACAGTCCCCTCTAAAACTAAGGATGGCACTGAACTATTCTAGACAGTGTTAGTGGCTCCTCTTGATGTAGGAAAACACATTAAGGACTGTCAGAAACATAATTACCACAAAAATGAACTTCTGCTGTCCTTCTACATCTGTGTTTCATTCAGTAGTGTTTAAGTGAGGTTCCTTTCCCTCCAGCTGCCTGTCCTTTTCCACTGGGAAAAGTTTCTGTGGTCTGAATAAAGGAAGAAATTGAATTGTAGGAAAGGGTTTAGGTTATGTTGAAAGCCTTGTAATGTGAACATTTCTATCACAAAATGAAAGTCTCCAATATGCTACAAAAGCCCCAAGTGTCTTCATGCCTCTTACATCTGCATTGTACTTGCAGACTTTTGCCTTATTTGTCCTTCAAAAGCATCCAAGAATTTAGCTCAAATCCTGCTTTGTCTCTCTCCCTCTTATTTTTTTCCTGTTGAACAGTGAGATTTTGCAGTGTTTCAAATATTCTGAATGGTAGATGTCATTCAAGTTGTGAAAAATCTAGAGGTAAAGATCTTCCCTTTATTCCTTCTGTTCCATATCCTGAATGGACACTGTTCTCTAGATATTGAAGTGGTTACCTCATTTAGGATTTAAGGTACAATGACAATAAGAGTTATGACAGTATTAACAACTTCACACTGGAAAGTCCAAGTGATGGAAGTTCTTTAGCCTGTGGACTTTAAAAGAGAAATCTGCAAGAGAATCCTTCAGACTTGTTAAGCCATAACAGGAGAAGGAAAAACCCCATACATTTAACAGCATGTTATTAAATGCTGTGCCATCTATAGGGGGATTATTTAATAAGTTTTTTTCTCCTAAATTTGAGAATATCCATGAGTTTTAAATAGGAATTGACTGGATGAATTTGAACAGTGCACTGGGTTGCCATATGTATTCAGTTTGTTTCCAGGATAAAATGCTACTTATTTTAAGGTGAAGTTTTTGGCTTGGTTTCATTGTCTCAAGTAGCAGGTGATGACAATGTTATAGGAGTGTGTCTACATAATGATATTAAATTGCAAGTCTTTATCTTCTTCTAACTTCATGAAATAGTGCAGTATCTCTTTCTAATGCTTTTACTTGATATTTGGCAAAGGAAGTAATCTTAAACCGTTGTTTTTCTCATATGCTGTGCTATTTTTTTGCCACTATATGCTTTAAAAAAATCTTTTCACCACAAATGTAGTAGAAAAATGCTTGAATTGTCTGTGCTTTTGACAGTGATGTTTTCATATAACTGAAGGGGAGTTTTCAGCCAGTTTTGTATCCAAAACCCAGCGAGAGAGAGAGGAATTAGATTCTGTTACATGAAAAATAATTTTATCTACATCTGTAGTGATTTTTGACAGCTCAAGTTGGTATTTAAATCTTCGACACTTTGGTTCAGTTTTTAAAAATCTTAAAAACACAAGAAGCACTCAACATGTAAAATTATATTTCTTAAGCTTTTAGAGACTGTTTTCCTTTGTCTTCCAGTCTATTTCTAGCTTAGTAAAACTTACAGGTGTGCTGGTGTTTAATGTAACAGGTAGGAACATAAAGGCACCAATTTTTTTGGAGCCTTTGCCTTAGAGTCTGCATATTGTCAGCTGGACAGCATTCTTGGCTTTTGAAGTTCCTGATCTGTCCTTAAAACTGGTAAGAAACAGAAGGTGCAGTAGACACAGATTAGGTTAGAAGCTGAAATAGCCATAAATGAGGTAAAGCATCATGCAAGAAGTTGAGACAATTTACCTTGAGCTGGAGACGTATTCAGTGTGGGTGAATAAATTTGTGTGCTGCCAAAGACAGACTCTGGAAACACTGAAGGGATAATTTGTGTAAGGTGTGGTTTTGGTGTCCACTCAAGGTCATTGGCTTCTTGGGCCTAAAAAGTGTGAAAGCAAAAAGGTAACAACCCATGGCCCAAAGAACTCACAATTTAAATCTCTCAACGGGGTGGGAAAGTGAAGCAGTGAAGTGAAGCAGTTCAGTGGCTCAGAGAACCATGTATTTTAATAGCTCTTCTCCATGTGTGCATAACAAAAGTACAAAGGTTTCCTCTCAAGCTAAAGCTCTAAAATGTTCATTTGAAGTCTTTCTACTCAGGTTTTGTCCCCCTTTTGGGTTTCATATAGCACTTAGAGGCAGAAGTAAATTAGGGTAGGGGACATAAAAAGGACATCTGGAGTTCAATACTGATTAAAATATTCATTAATGTGTGGGAAAATCCTCCCTGTTTTAAATTTTTAACTGATGCTAAAACAGAAGTCAGGGCTGTCTCTGTACTAAAAGGAACTAAATGCCTTTCAACAGGTACAACAACAGAAATAAGATTAACTTAATTATGCAAGGAAATGTACTGTGAATCCTACCATCACAAGATATACTGCATAAATTCATGTCCCAGGGGACAAGAACTTCTGCAGTTCGCCATTTGGAAGTTTTTGGCTGATTACAGGAAGGACAGTATCTCTGTTAAAGACATGTTAGCTTTGCTAGGCTTGTTTAGATTAACAAAATTAAAGTCAAGGAACTACAAGAATATCTTTCAATTACACCAGTGAAGAAAATTGCAAGGTAAGGCAATAAATATTTGGGTTGAAATACCGGTACAGAAATAACTTTGTTTAATAAATTGAACTTGGTTTTGGTAAAAGGCTTCTGACTGCTGAAAGAGAAATGTCTTTAAGTTAAAAAAAAAAAAAAAAAGTCATAAAAGTGTAGCCATGAGTCCTAGCTTGGGGCAGTGCAGTTTCACTGTGGCTGCATTTGAAAATTGTGTGCCAAGTCCCATTTGGGTGAAGTGAAAGAATTAAAGATTACCTGAAGTTGCCTGTAATTACTCATGTTTTATTCAGCTCTGGAGATTCTATATGAAGAGGCAAAGCACAAACAGCCTATTTGTACAGATCCAGGTGTTTCTCTCAAATAGACTGATGTATTTAATTGGGAACGTTTAGCTGTTTTTTCCTTATCATCCTTGGTGCTATCTCTGTCTTTGACAGGCATTTATACCAATTTGACTGAAATTATATGTATTTAGCAAGTGGTTTTTGTTTTAGTGAAATGGGAAGACATAAAAGAACGCTGAGATTTGCCTGCTTAGTCAAAATGCTTTGGGTATATTTTTTTCAGGAGAGTCCAACAAGTCTCTTTGTAATGGATTGAGCTTCCTTTGACAGCAGTGGAAAAAGAGCTCTCTGCAAAAAGAGCTGCTACAAGGAGAAATCAGGAGCAGCTGACTGGCCTATGGAACCACATCGGGGATGTCATGAGCAACGTCCTCCCTGGAATGAGAAGTCAACTGGCCCCAGTAGGTGTAAATGTCTTTATTTGCCAAGTCAAACATCATTTACCTGCTCCAGGGCCCAGCTCCAGCCCCACAGTGACACCAAGGAACAGAGCTGGGGATGCTTTCAGGCAATTTTATTTTCACAGAACCATTAGGCAGGTTCATCACAGGGAACAGAAATACCACAATTACACAATTATCTGGTGATTTAAAAATTAAGCTGTTTAAATGTGAAGGCATTATAGCAATGAGATGCACTGAATCACACATAGAAACAGCCCCCCTCCCCAAGCCTTTAGCCCATGGCTTTGTTTTATGACAGGGTCACATTTCTCTCACCCTTCCATTCTGAAAATGACTGTGGTTGCCCATGAATTGTTGTAATCAGTACCACTTAGAAATGAGATGATGGGCTTAAATGGTGCAGAAAGAGTGATCATCCCTCAAAGCTGAACTCTTAGACTTATTTTCCACAAACACCTTTGAATAATCAAAGCAGTGACCATGCAGAGCTGATGAGCCCTGCACAGGCTTGGATATTCCCTGGGATAACTTGTCTCATATTCACACCCAGAGAGGGGGAGAGGAATTTAAATGCTGAACCTGGAACAAAAATGCTCCAAATTGGAACTGGGGTTTGTGTTCTTGCTTGGTATTAACACCACAGGTGTGGTTACCTGCACTAGGCTAACATCTTATTAGCATTGCTCTTATTATTATAGTTTATATAAATGTAATGATTAAGTATTGTAAAATTATATTTATAGAAATCTAATGGGCATTACTATTAATTACCATCAGATTTTATAGAAATTTAATGGTTTCTGTTTCTTGCAATTAATTACTGTTACATTTAATAGAAATGTAATAATTTTTGTTTGTTACTGCTATATAGTATTAATTACTACTGTACTATCAGTTGTTACATTTTATAGAAATGTAATTGAATTTGTTAGTATTAGTATAGAATTGAATTGAATTTGTTACTATTAGTTAATACTAAATAACCATTAGTATTAACTAGTATTAACTAATACTAATTAGTATTAGTTAATAGTTAATTAACTATTAATTGCTGTTTGATTTAGTATAGAATTGAATTGAATTTGTTAGTATTAGTTAATACTAATTAACTATAATTATTAACTAGTATTAACTAATATTAATTAGTATTAGTTAATAATTAACTATTAATTGCTGTTCTATTTAGTATAGAATTGAATTTGTTAATATTAGTTAATACTAATTAACTATTAGTAGTAACTAATACTAATTAGTATTAGTTAATAATTAACTATTAATTGTTGTTCTATTTAGTATAGAATTGAATTTGTTAGTATTAGTTAATACTAACTATTAGTATTAACTAATATTAACTAATACTAATTACTATTAGTTAATAGTTAATTAACTATTAATTGCTGTTAGATTTAGTATAGAATTGAATTTGTTAGTATTAGTTAATACTAATTAACTATAATTATTAACTAGTATTAACTAATACTAATTAGTATTAGTTAATAATTAACTATTAATTGCTGTTCTATTTAGTATTGAATTGATTTGTTAGTATTAGTTAATACTAATTAACTATTAGTATTAACTAATACTAATTAGTATTAGTTAATAATTAACTATTAATTGTTGTTCTATTTAGTATAGAATTGAATTGAATTTGTTAGTATTAGTTAATACTAATTAACTATTAGTATTAACTAATATTAACTAATACTAATTACTATTAGTTAATAGTTAATTAACTATTAATTGCTGTTAGATTTAGTATAGAATTGAATTTGTTAGTATTAGTTATTACTAATTAACTATAATTATTAACTAGTATTAACTAATACAAATTAGTATTAGTTAATAATTATTAATTGCTGTTAGATTTAGTATAGAATTGAATTTGTTAGTATTAGTTAATACTAATTAACTATTAGTATTAACTAATACTAATTAGTATTAGTTAATAGTTAATTAACTATTAATTGCTGTTTTAGTTTATGGAATTTCAATGGGCTTTGTTTGTTACTATTTTGTTTTGTTTGTTACTTTAATTAGCATTAACTTCTTACACCTTTCTTAGAAAAAATACTAGTTTAATATCACAGTTATATCTTGTGGAAATGTAATGGCTTTTGCTTGTTATTAGTCATGATTAATTACTAGTATTATAATGATCTTATTGGTAATAAATCTCCTTTGATTTTGAGGTGTGTTCACATTTGAGGCCTCAGGCAGTGCCCTCCCATCGCTTCCTCTGATAAATGCAGCCTCAGTCCTTTCCAGCAGCCAAAGATGGGAGTTTGGTGTTGGGATGTTCCATGGGTCAGGCTGGAGGGATGGAATTGGCACTGAGCTGCTCTAGCACCTTCTGGAATTTAGAGAGGCACAGTCCATATTGTCAGGAAGGAAGAATTCTCTTCCTGATGTACCAACCATGGCCTTGAAAGACTTCTTGCTGTATTGTGCTCAATTTTATTAGGAAAACAGCACCAAAAACTTTCAGAATGACCAGAAAACCGAAGCTTTTATAGCTTGCTACTCACCAGAATTTTCTGGTAGCTGCCTTATGTCTTCTCTCACACTGATCTGTTTTAATCATTAAATAGAAGTGATATTTTCTTTGGAGATGGGGATATTTTTCTTCTCTCCGTGAGACAGGTTTGTGAAGAGAGTTAATATCTTTTATTAAAGAAACTGATAAAGTTAGAACAAAAAGAAGAATTGACCTTTCAGGCATACAAGCTGGCAGCAGTAACATTTTTATTGCATATGCTTTTGTGAAAAAGGCCTAAAAATGAGAGAAAGCCTCTGGAAAGTACTATAAACATGGATAAGAATTCCTAATTCAAATAACATTTTTCATATCTTGGCTGCCACTCAAGAGTCTCCTTAGACTATGGCTCCTTTTACACAAAAGAAAACTGGTTATCACTTCAGGATAGTTAGAAATTAACTGCAAGACATAATATTACTGTGGAATTTAGAACAAAATTAACTTTTTTTTAATCTACTATTATTTTATCTAAAAATTGCATTGTTACTTCTCCCTAATGCTTTCATGCTCACAAATGTCAACTACAAAACCAGACCAATCAAGCTCCAGACTAATGCATTTCTGTTCTAGCTGACTGTAATCTCTCTCTTCCAGTGCTCCTCCTGCTTCAAAGCCCTGTGGATTTTGGGCTCTTTGATCCATTCATGGAGTGAGAAAATGGAAGCATCAAAGATCTTTTCTCATCTGAGAAGGCAAGAGGAAGAAAAAGAGGGATGGCTGAGCAATAGCAGCTACTGAGAAAGTGTGATAAAGCTGTAAATGATTTGAAGATTTTAAGGCTGCCTTGATGTAATAAAACTTTAGAGATCAGCACTTGCTGTGGGTAACAGCATCATATTAATAATGCATTGCTAGGAACTGTCTCATTATCATCATTACTGGTCAATGATGTTGGCAGTCCTAATGACAGGTGTGGATTTGTACCCACCTTAGCCCAAAGAGGCTGCTGTGTGAAGGACTGCATTGCTTTTGCAAAGGAGCCTTGGCTGTGGAGAGAAAGAAAGAAAAAAAAAAAAACAAACCTGTTGAAAAGAAATGGTTTGAATAAAGTATACAAATGGCAAAAGAAAAATGAAAAAAAAAAATCCAGACTGTTTATTTATTTACTTTAAAGACAGAGTATTATGAATAAACTGACAGAGCAGGAGAAATACACAATTTATAAGACAGCACTTTACATTTTTCTTGTGCTGTTTGCTTTCAGTCTCAGCCACCTTCTCTTCCAAGCCAGTTCCTTTCCTTAGCTAGAATTGTATTGTGAACTATATTCAGCTTTCTTTTTGTCTGAAAATAATTTTAAACTGAACATCAGAGCAAAGGGTGTGTTTTCCTACCCCCTACATCCATTCCATTTGTTCCAGCCCACATTAGCACAAACCATTAGAACAGAAAATGGCTAAAGAGGCAGAGAGCAGACCCCCACCAGGGTATGAGCTGCGACTTAGACTCTGTTCAGGGGAGAAGACCTGTGCTAGCCTTCAACTGTTTTATTATTAATACCCTTTTTTGTGTTCCCCATTTAATCCTAGGTAATCCCAGGCAGAGCTTTCATCTCAGGGCTTTGCTTTTTCTCTGTGTGTGCAAAGGACTTTGGCTCAGTTACATGAAATCATGTGGCTAGAGGACAAACTGCTGATTGCTTCTGTGCACATCTGCCTTGAGTCACAAGTAACAAAAGCAATTACAAATTATGAACACACAGCCTTTCTAGAATAAATCTGACACTTTTACAACTACCACACCCAGCTACTTAAGAGACAAGGGTTTTATGATATAGCACTATCAAATATGCTCAGCTTTATGAAACAGTCAAATGCTCTCATTTTTAACTTATATGGAGTTTGCAGTACAAGGAGCTCTAATATGGGAGCAACCTTCAGGATTTTATCATCCTCTTCCTTCCTATTTTAAAATCTTCATAGAGCTGATATCATTTGTATATTACAAGTTATCCAACATAAAGCATTAAAAAATTAAAAAGCATTAAAACTTTCAGAAGTAGTTCCACATGCTAACTTTTATAAGGACGTAACTGAAGAGTGATCCAGCTTTCCATAAGCTGCAAGGAGCTTCAGTCCTTCCCTCCCCTGCTGCTGCTTTTCAAACACCATCCTCTTCCCAGAGCCCTGGTGCCATTACCCACACCACACCTAAGGCTGCTTTCCAGGAAATCAGCCCCATAGGGAATTTCAGGAAGAGACATTCTATAATGCATTCTTTCTGTGGTGAACTATTCTCCAAGATGGATCAGATTTCAGATCCATTCCCAGGGCATGACAAATGCTTTCTGGAGTTGGGATGTGTGATAACTTGACCTTCAAAAGGTTTCTCTTCCTGATTTAGTAGCATCACTGTATGCTGCCAGAGCCATGTGTTTTGTTTTTCCTGCATGCCTAAATGCACATTAGGCACTGAGCATTTGTTAGACAGAAAAAGAAGACAAACAAGGAAACAATGGCCACACTTTGTTGATGAGGTTGCTAAAGCTCAGCAAAGTAAAAAGAAGGATGGCAGGATGCAGATCACACCCAGACTAATTAATGGATCATCTAAGCTTCCACTAGAAGTATTTTCTAAAGATAATAACTGAAATCAGATTCTTTTCAAGTCCTAATCTGTTAGTACAAGCCCTCTTCCAAAAACTCACTTGAGCTCTGACCACCCAGCATGGCTTCCCAATTTGTGAGTTAGGAAATGACTGACCCAACAGGAGGGGCACCTGCCCAGGGCCATTCAGAGGCAGAAGAAAACAGTGAGGTGGCACAGAAATCAGATGGTGTAGGACCTGAATAACCTGTAGGATTTGAATGCACAGTTATAAAAGAATTTGGATCTTTTTATTATTATTATTATTATTGTTAAAGGATTTTGATGTTCCAATCATGGTAATCAGAAACTTTTAAGCTTATTTAGATCCTGCTCCCTTTCTGCTAAATCCCATGAGAGTGATAACAATGCACAACTTTTCCTGGGCTATGGCCATGGATCAGCGGGGAAAAAAAAAAAAAAAAAGAAGAAAAAAAAAGTAAATCATTCTATACTGAAATGATTCAAAAATGATTCAATAACACTGAAAAGATAAGTGGCACATGCTTATTTTTGTCTTAGGAAGACACTATGGATGAAAATGATAACCATTTTAACTGCAATGATGCTGAGAACAGGAGTAACACCCACAGAGATAAGTGGCTGCAGCAATCTCCCCCAATTACAGGCCAGCTATTCTGTTCAGCACAGCTCCCTCCACACAAGATTAGCACCACAGGCTGGAAGGTAGAAGCAAGAAACCAGACTTTAAATCTCAAAAAATGCATCTCTGACCAGTGACACTAGCCTGAGTTTTGAAGCAGGCTTGGCAAATGTGAGTCTCCCACAGCACAGATAGTTTGGGGGATTTAATCCTTTGTTTCAAAGGGGTATGTATGAGGCCTTTAGGGGGGGAGGTTACAGTTCATCTTTGTTTAGAAATAAAAGCAAATCACAAAAAACATGAGAAGTTCAAACTGAGCACAGCCATAGAACAATTCCTAGGCACAAAAGCTTTCTTTCCTTAACATGATGTAACTTGCCAGCCAGGACCCCACCATCCACAGGAGCTGGCACTGCTTTTTAGAATTCCCATCAGGACAGTGGTACTTACAGAGCCAGCTGTTAATCTGAAGGATGCTGGGTAGCTCCAGTCGTTATATTGCTCCATTTATGGCATTCCACAGTTGGTTATGGCCACTGAATGGTTCAAACCTGTAAACCACAAGTGCAGAGCATCCAGTCAGAGAATTCACATCTCCCAAATGAGCAGAGAAAGGGACATCCTCCTGGGCATGAGTGTGAGTAATTTCAATACTGAGTGGCAGAGGCAGCACTGAATTCCCTTGGCTGAGTTAAAGCTTTGGGGTTTGTTTGAGCACCTTCCTCCAGCTCCCCACACGTGCTTCCCCTGCAGCCCAGCAGGGACACGGGGTGGGAAGGAGGGCAGGAATGCTTTTAAAGGAAACCCATCCCCAGAATGAGAAACAGGATAATCACAGGCCTTCATTCTCACTGTAAATCAATCCCACATTCACAGCCTCCCCTGGGAACAGCAGTCAAAATGACTTAAGAAAAATTAAGTGGCACCTGATGCCTGTCTATTAATTTCTGTTTAAAAAGCTGTGTTACATTTTAGCAATAGCTCCAGTTTCTAAGATAGTAATATCATTCACCAGCACTTGTCTGGTACGTGTTTGTACTCCTCAAGAAGCTCATTTAACTTCAGTCCTTGCTGAAAGAAATGTATTTTAGTTAGATGGAATTTTACTTTACACTATATTTATAACATACACTATTTTTCTACAAAATAATATTTTTTTTTTTTTTCTTTTTGGTGACCACAAAATCTATCCTCACTCCCATCCTCTAAGATGCACTGAGGAAAAAAGTTTGTGTAGGATTATGGATGTGTGAAGGCAGCAGTGAATTCCCAGACAGATGGACACTTTCCTACCACCAGCTATTCACACCAACCAGCTCACAGTGTCTGTCACAAGGCAACTGCTCTACACTTCCAGGAATTTCTAAGGCTAGGGAGGTTCAGCAGAACATGTATCTCCAAAATGCAAAATCCTCTTCTACACGAGAATCTCAAAAGCAACTGTGACAACTCAAACCAGCAAGCGAGTTTTAACCATGAATTTTTTCTTTACTATGTGGATGGACATAATTATTCCAGCCACAGCAAATGCACCAGCTTTGATTTCAGCTGTTTTCACAGGGATGAACAATGTTGTACAAATAAGTCCTCAAAATGTTGGAGCAGAAAGTGCCATGGACACAGTACCCCACAAACTGGAAAAATTCACCTCAAGGTTCACAGCTCCTGGTTCTCTGCTAGTGAAAGTCCAGTAAATAAATAAACCCTAAGCAAACTGCTCTTCTGACTCCCTTTCTAAATAATTTTGCCTGGCTGCAGCTCTCTCTCCATGCTAGACTTCCACCACAGATCAGTGCTTTGTCATTTTGTCACCATTTGAAGCACTGTCATTTTAAATTACATGATAGTCACAAGGAAAGTACCTGATGTGCTCAAATGATGAACCACCATCTCCTGCCAAAAACAATAAAGTGGCAACACTTATTTTCTGCTGGGTAAACCTCTTAATTTCTGTATTACAGGAGACTTCTTTCAAAGCTGAAAAATGGCATGTTTGCAGCCCCAGAACATTTGCAATCTTGAAATCCTCCCCTTTCTGTGCTCTGCTGTGCCCAGCCAGGTCTAAAAATCTGATGAGAGTGGAACTGCTGAAAGTTTTAATGCTGATATTTTTTCCAGCACTGCTTCCAAGTCATCCATGGCTATTTAGCACATACCTCCCAGAACTGTGCAGGGCACCATCTGCAAACGTGGCACAGATTATACAGACTGCAAATAAACAGGTGTTTGCCTCATGGTACCACTGACCATTTGAGAGATGTCTGGAACAACAGCAGCCCATCGTCTGTGGGAAAAAACAACACCACACTGTAAGCAGGCTTGGTCCCAGGGACTCCTAAAAGTGAGGAATGAGGAACATGTGCTCCAAATGTAGGCAAAAGACATGATTTTATCCCAGAGCATAAGATTTTAAAAGTATACTGTTGGGTCAGGCTGAAGCAAACACACAAAACCACTGAAATATTCAAGTGCCCATTAGCATGGAAAAACTGGAGTGAAACTCTTCAAAAGCTGATAGTGCCAGGGGATTTTACAGACATTACTACGAGATTTTGTTTCATCCAAGCTTTTCTTTTACCATTATTATCTGAATGGCTGCACATGGATGTGGTGGAAGCAGTCACTGGGAAGGCAGGATGCCCTGGGCTAGTGCCAGGATCCACACTGGGCATGGGATGCCTGGAAAACACAAACTGCCTCTGTGCTCACTACTCTTAGGCCATTGTTACAGGTCAGAGATGTGCCTTCCACAGGGACCATGACCACGAGCTCCCTTCTGTCCTAGAGGGATGTAAATTCATATTTTTGGGTGGGTAATTTTGTGAATGGCCCTTCCAGCTAGAGCTGTTGAGAGCAAGGAATGTTTCTCTTTCCTTTCTCTGTTCAATTAAGTGTATGTCAATTTGTTCAGCTACAAGAGATCCCTTCAGAAAAAAAATTCTGAAATTTCTAAATTGAAAAATTGTAGGCATTTGTCTATCATAGTATACAGTTTGGTTCAAAAAAAAAAAATCCAATGAGATCTACTCTGAAAGTATTTGCACAAATTATAATCTCTCAAGCACTCACTTCTAAAAAATACCTTTTCTTCCCACCTCTTCTCCTTTGCAAAGGTCACATCCTGCTAGCTGTGGAAAGGTGAATTCAGCATTTCACCAGGCACAAGATGAACAAGGTGACAGACAGCTCTTGCAGTCCCAGACTTTCTGATGGAGCTTCCCCTGGAGATGGTGTTCCTCCAACCTCACCACCTGGGGGGCTTCCTTCTTCCAAAGGCCTTCAGCATCTAAGCTGCAAAAATAGATTAAATCACTTTAAAAGTTAAGGCAGCATAAAGAGGCTGAACAAAATGTGTTGTGCCATGTTCTGTGCTATAAACTGCTGGTTGCAAACAGCATTGGTTTTACCTGCCAGGTGACAATGTACCCTTAGAGAAAATAAAAAATTCAGGTTCCCAGACATCATTTATTATCATTTCTAATCTCCCACACTGCAAAGCAGAGACATCCTGGTTTGTTGTTTTTTGGGTTTTTTTTTGACCTCTGGTATTTCTTTAACTCAGCTTCCAGAAGTAATTCCTATCAGAGGTATTAAATCAGGACACTTAGTTTTTTACCCAGCATTATTATCACCATGGCTTTCATTAGAGTGAGCAAGAAGTCTTTTGCAGTTTTGTGGAGTCTTCCAGCATTAGCAGTTAAGTAACATACTTTAAAAAAAAGATGTTTTAAGGTGGTTAAGCAGTGATGAAATAGGCAATATTTTTCTTGTTTCCAGTTCATTCAGCTGAGGAATCAAAAAAAAACCTAAAAAGCTCCAAACAACACAACTTACTAGAATACAATCAGGAAACAGAAAATCATTTCTTCCTCCAAACCCAGCTCAGAATAAGTTTATTGGAAATTTAAATATGCTTTAGTAACAACAACAAACAAAAAAATTGAATAATAAGTTTTGAACAAGTTTTGACTTGCCTTCCCTTTAAAGTGGGGGGATTTTTATGCCTAGTCAGGAAAGCAGAAAATAATGACTCTTTCATGACTTCACTACAGCATCTTTAAGCAGTAATTTCCAATTGAAAATTTTTTAAAAATTATTTTTTAAATCAAACCTTTATCCAACTAAAAGCTCATTTCCTTGAAATGCATACTGCTCCTTTACTAAAGAAACACTCAATAAGGTAATCCAAATAAAGCCTTCCAGAACACCACATGAAACAGGAAAACCTCCAGAGAAATAATCCTCAAACCCCCACAAACCCTTTAAAACCTGATGCTGCTGTTGGTCACTGGACATTTCTGAATGAGGTTCACAAATCATTATGGAACCAACAGCCTCCAAAACACTTTCTACAGCAAATAAACGACCCAAAAGAATAATTTAGGTGTCTTAAGGTTTATCCTTGGAGAGCAGGGGGTGTAACCATGTTGGGGAGCCTGCACACTGTGAAGGGTTATGGTTTTGTTTGTGGAATCAGGTGATGGGAGAGGTGAAAAGGAGTGCACAAACACTTGGGTAGAGGGTTCCAGTGAAACCTCAGCTTCTCCACAGGAAAAATTGTTGATGTTAATACCTTTATTCATTTGACCACAGTCCTAGCAGAGTCCAAGAGCACACACACAAAACTGAAGGTGCAAATACAGTTCTGAATAATCTTTTTTGCAGTGGCTTACTGATCAGACAACGAAGAAAGCTCCTTCTAGGAAGGGAGCCAGGAAAGCCATAGAATGAACTGGTTTAAGGGTTTTTTTTTAAAGTGAAATTTTAACAGTTATCAGCAATTTACTTTTGCCTCAAACAGAATGTATAAAAAGGTTTTCCCTCTGAAAGGTTTCCATATATGTAAATAGTGACCTAAATGTAAGTATATTCATGGCTTTCTAAAGTTTGAATTAATTACCAAGCTTTATCTTTACATTTTTCATTTTGAAGTTATAAAAAGATATTTTGTAGTTTTTCACACTATCTCTGTGCCTGAAGATCTGCACAGAAGATCTCTGCACAGAAGCCAAATTTGAGAGATCTGCAATGAATTTTAGACAGTTCTCCAACACTGAAATTCTTTTGCACTCACACACAAATAGTGACACTTCAAATGCCACCAGAATTGGCTGGAACAGAGCAGTAAGAAACAAGAAATTCAGATGCAATAACTTTGGGGTGGTTTTTTTTTTTCCACTTAGACATCATACCAAGCTTAGCACACATTTCAGATAATTAAAAAAAACCCACTTCTAGCCCAGAATCTCAAGCTTATGTGCTCTTTTTCACTTTTAGAAAAGGTAAAGAACCCCCAGTCAAACATATCAGAGAGTAGTACAAAGAATTTAGCCCTCTATTGCACGTAGTTTTACTTGCAATATCCTCCTGTATTGTTTCTAGAAGTTAGATAAGATAGAGAAACATTAAACTTGCCTTTTGTCTCTTTGGAATGCTCTGCTCATTTCATCACTTTTGAAAGATTATAGATTTAGGCATGGCATGTCATTAGAATTTGCCCATAAATCAGAATATGTCATGCTCTTCCCTGAAAAATTAGAGGCCTTTGCACCATCCCTCCTTTTAGCTAACAATAAACTATTCACAAAACAGCAATCAAATCCCATCTCAGTTGATAAATTAATCAGCTTGATTTATTTCAGCTTATCAGTAAAAAAGGCTTTGAAAATGTCTGCGTGGTTTTTTCCTGTTGTTGGATTTTTTATTTCCAGAATGGGGATATCAAAGCAAGTCTGAGCATTTCAGTAGCTGAGTCTTAAGACACACCTTGATTTTTGATTTTGCCATCCCTGTTAGACAGCAGAGAGGATGAATACTGCAACAGGTCTGGAAGCAAAATTCTCAGGCTGATAAATATTAAGCAGCACAAAAGCCTGTACAGTTTTACATATTCAAGTAATATTTACATATTACTGTATTTTAGTGTCCTTTACCTATCTCACTTATCACCTTTGCCTTAGTTTCTGTATCTGTGTACAAACCACTTGGTCTGGTTTACCAGAGAATTTATGAGATTTGCTGTTGAAAAGAAATAATAAAAACCAAAAATGATGAGTATAGTGAAATATAAGTTTGAAATTGCAATTCAGGTCATGCTCACCAGATAGTCCATTAACATTTTCTAAGGTGACAAGGTACTGCTGCTTTTACAAAGCACTAGGATTGATTTAAAACTCTGCTGACTGAGCTGGTATTCACTACTCACTCAAACCCACTCTAGAGATATAACTGGCATGTTAGATTTAGTATCCTCAGATAAAAAACAGAGAGAAAATGATTTTATTGTTGGTATAACCATCACAGCACTGACATTTTTCATTAAAATATTACAAATTTAGCTGAGGAGAAGAATTGACAGAGGAGAATAATAACTGAATTCTTTCTTCTGACTGAGTACCCTTGCCTTTAAAGCATTAATACATCTCTGTTTGAAAATACATTAAATTAATGGGGAAATTTTTGGTTTTGTTTTTGGGATGTCTTTGGAACCAGAAGGCTGTGGATATTAAAAGGCTCAGGATGTACAGTCACTGCAGGAGGGTCAGCACAGCAGCACAAAATGCCCTTCCACCCCCTTTTTTAAGCTGAAGGGCAAGTCCTCTCTTGCTGTAAGTTACCTCTAGGTGTTTACCAGCCATTAACCTAAAAGTGGCTGTAATTTCTCAGCCTGTAATTAGCGATGGTGACTAAAGCTGATCAGACACCATCCTGACAGCTGCCTGGGATTAGGGATGCAAGGCACCTCTCCTTCTCTCCACTCATGACAATTCATTAGCTCTGCTCTTTGAGAGCAGCTGTACCATTTGTGGGGAAATTTATTCAGATTCCCCTCAAAATTATTGCTGCAACGTGGGAAGATGAGTGATTTGATGAGGCTGTGTGTTTACTGTCAGATAACACAGGTCGGATCTGCGGTCACAAGTGATGGGAGATTATGTTTCATGAGGAAAAACGCCCTTTTTAAGGCAAAAGTTTAATAAATTCCACGAGGCAAAGGACAAAATGCTGTAACATGTCAGTCATGTCTCACAGTGTCATCCACAAAACACCCCTAAAACTGTACACGTGAAGTTCATTAAAATTCTGCTTTTCTGTCACAGCTTGTTGAAGCATTCCGCTAAAAAAGCCTCTGATTTAGTCAAAGCTGATCAAAGTATGAGAAATGCTCATGTGTTTCTCAAATGAGAAATATAAAATGCTCTCCTTGATTAGTGAGTAGGGTGGGACAAGTAAAATTCAACAGGCTTAACTGCCAAGCTAAAACTGAGGAATTTAGTGTTTAGGGATTTAACTTGTGCTCAGAGAAATACCATAAATGTGCATCTTCTGAGCAGAACAAACCCACAACACTTGGAAAACTCGGTGTAACTTGTGTCTCCTCTCCAGCCCCAGTGATAACACCCACCCCTGCACATGGCAAAGCCTGAGGAAGACCCATCAGTGGGGTTCAAACCACAACCCTCCCTGGAACTTTCATTTCATTCCCCATTCATACATTAACACTACACCAGCAGACCAGTCACACCACGCTGGACCCAAAGTCAATCTGTAACTTCAATAAAACACCTCACTTTTGTTTTGTTGGAACAATATTTGCCATATTTCTTTCATATGCACATTGATATAGGCCTGGCCCCCACAACTGACTGGAACTGAGGATGCTCAGCTGCTTTTGATGCCAAGTTCTCCTGTGGATTTGATTTAGCCTTTCACCCAGCTTTAGCATTCAAATACATATTGAGTACACTGATGTTTCCAGCAAGGAAATGTCAAAAACACTGACAACCTCTTCATGGTCTTTAATCCAATATCCTGTGGCCTCACTGACTTCTGGGTTTTAATTTGCTATCCCAGTGCACAGTAATTTCTGGTTATCTCTGTCACAGTCTTAAGCACATCTCAAGATGAAATTTTGGCAGGTTGTCATGTTTAAGAACAGGTGCTCTGACTTTTTGCAGTTTGTTTTGATTTTTTTCTATCTGTTCTTTGAAACTGGGCTCTGTGTGTGTGTGAATGTATCATCTCTGACCATCTGAATATGTAGTTCTTTTAATCCCCATTTTTCTACACACATGCACAGACATTAATTTTAATCAGGGAAAGCTAAGATGAAATACCAATAAAAAAAAGAGGAGTTGTAAGGCATGACATTTCATTTATGGATATAGCTGAGAAGATTAATGTCTGAGCCAGCAGCCTGTCCATTACCACCTTCCACTACTGAGGAGCAACATCATGTGTAACAACTCACTCCTCATTGATCACCAGAATTTCTCACTGCCAGATCATCCTCTTGCCCTCAATTTGTCTATGCAATACCATTAATTAAACCAGGAAGAACAAATAATTTTCAGTGAGGAATTCTGCACGATCCCTTTTCAGGGCACATGAGTATGTGTACGCTTGTGTATTTTCTTTTGATCAGTATTTTAAATTTCTTCAGTGTGTGACTTAGCAGAAGGAAGGTCAGCTCCCCAGGACTCAGCTCACTGAAAGAAAAATTCAAAGCAGAGGAATGTACCTGTAGGCTGGATTCAGCTAAAAGATTGAACTAATTCATTTTGAGCACTTTATGTGGCAAGAGGTGGTTTTTAAAGCCTGGTCCCATTTTATAACGGAGCTTTCCCTTCATAATACAGAAAGCTACTTTTTGGATACACTGAGAAAAGTGATAAACTTGTCCTTAGCACTAGTTCACCTGGCCCAGTAACAAGAGCAGAACTGAGAAGCAAATGCTAAGAGTGAAAACAAAGTGAATTTTATGGAAAATAGTGCATGGATAGCTCAGATAATATATGCTTTTACAGATAATTGTCCATCATCTAGAAAGAGCATGGAATAAGATAGCAAAGGCTTCAAATGGAAGGTGTTGTGGCTGAAACACCTTCCTTCAAAGTAGCTCTCTCTTCTGGAACCACTCAGTAAATTCCATAAGGATGGCTGTGGCCAGCAGTTCTGATTAAAAACCAGCAGGGCAACGAGGAAATGTGCGAGCAGGAACTGCATTTGCTCTGGTTACCAGGTCACTGGCCTGATACAGGCCTTAACAGGTGTACAGGTAGGAAAAAACAAACCAAATCAGGAGGCTGGGTAGAGAACTCTATTGCTCCCCACCCCTGCACATCCCGGCTCCTAAAAATAAATCTGTTTAAGTAGTGGGAAAAGAGACACAGAATAATCAGAGGAATCCTACAGAATCACAGAATACTTTGGTAGGGACCTTAAAGCTCATCCAATTCCAATCTGGGCAGGGACACCTTCCACTAGACCAGTTTATCAAATTTCTAATCAAGGTGGCCTTGAACACTTGCAAGAATCCACAACTCCTCTGAGCAACCTGTGCCAGCGCCCCACCACCCTCTGAATAAAGAATTTCTTCCTAATATCTAATCTGAACCTGACTTTTCTCAATTCAAAGCTATTCCTCCTCGTAGCAGAAGGGAGAATATTGGAGGAAATATAAGCAGGTTTTTTTCCAGGGATCATTTCCAGAATGAATATTCTACAACTGAGTTAGGAACTGATCTTTCGTGTCTTGGGTCCCTTTTATTTTCCAGCCTCCCTATTCACACTGCTAAATTAATTTCTTGCTTCAAATACAAATTGAAAAAATACACTTTTTAGGGGAAAAATAATTATATATCAAGTACAATACTTGGAAATGAAGAAAAATCCATTTTATTTTAATGCCTTTTAAGCTGGATGTTATCTTTGAATTTTACCTCAGGTAAGCATTTTAGCTGACATACAAAAAAAAGGAAAAAAAGCAGAAAAAAGAGCATTGCCTGAGTCACCTAACACATAGGGATATCCCTAAGAAAAGTATTTATTTGCACACCAGATTAGAGGGAAAACAAAGGCTAAGCAGATTATGACATGACACCCATGTGTGTGAAACAGGGAATATTAAGAGAAGATCACGTTTTTTCCCCAGGAATGCAAATAGATTCATACCAATAGTTTTGATGCTGTCTTATGTTTTAAAAAGAAAATGAAATCCTGCTGCAAATGCAGAGATCAAGGGTGGTTTTTTGGCATGTCAGAGAAGGAATAGCTTGCATGTCCTAGGTGATCCCCAGAATAATAACTGTGTCCCAGCACAGGAAGTGTTATCCCCACTATTCTGAGCTTCTCCACAATTTTACACATGCCTCATGCATACAATAAGATTGGCAGGAAAAACTCAACCCTTACTAACTCAAACCCATGATTTGCATCATTTATGAAAGCTCTGAAATTCAGAGGTGTTGGATATGTTCAACCACCATCAAGGACTTCATCCTTTATCTGTGGATACTGTTCAAAAGACAGTGGGAAAACCCATTCATGTTCAAAATACAGATTTGTTTGCACTACTCAGCAAGGAGTGCAAAAGCCATCCCTGCTTTTATCAAATGCTGCCCTTATTCCCAGCAATGTTTTGTATATTTAAGTACCTAAGTACTTCACTAAACACTTTTCTGCCATCTATCATGGATCAATACCACAAAACTTCTTGACACCTTTTACATTTTTCAGGAAGGGGAGCTTCACACAGGACTCACTTGGTTACTGCAGAAAATCACTGGAGAATGGTTTTGTTGACAGTGAAAAATAGGTTTCCTGAGCTTCTCTCTTTGAGGAAATGCACTGGCTGCCACCAGCAGGTATTTCAGCACACAGCTTTCCCCCTTCTCACATCCTTTCTGCAGCACCAAAATGTCATTGGCAGGCCCATTAACATCTGTCTCATTTCTTCTTACTGGAATTGTCTCTGCCAGCAGAAAAGAAACTCAAAGCCAATTTTTCCACCAGGAGTATCTGTCATCACCTTGGACTTCCCATGCAATGCATTTGGAAGATGCAGGGTAAGGTGTCTGACATGCAGGCTGCCTCACCATAAAAATCTCTTATTTTCTTTGCCATGCCTATTGTGTTGAACAAAATGAGGTGTTTGTGCTGAGATAGAATGTCCTTGTTTGTTTATAGGAGTCAACATCTTAAACAGTTCCCTGAAGCATTAAAGAGAGAAGAAAAATGATAATTCCAGGGAAGAAGCAATATCACAGAGGAAACATAAAGCAGCACCTGAAGAACTTTACCTTTTAATATTTTTTATAAATTGATGCTCTACTGGGATTAAGGAGCCTAAGGAAATCTCTGCTCCCCACCTCATGGCTCCAGATAAGGATGAGCAGTTCAGATGTGGGGTGGCCATGCTGTGACTGTGCTGGCAGCCTTCTGATCACAAAGAAAAAACATATCCACCATGAAGTTTCCTACTATTCAAGCAATGTGGCAGAAGCAAAGACTCAGTGACTCTCTTTAACATCCCATTTTCATATAAAGGGAACATCCATCAATTTTAACAGGACACGTTACAGACAGATCAGCACAATTGCAAAAGTCAGATTACCAACAACACCTGGTACTGGCTATCAGAATTGTCCTTTAAAAGAAATACCTGGAGATCAAAAGCTCAGTAGAGTTTATGAAGTACAACCAAAACTCAGAGTGTGTGTGACAGGTCCCCCTGTAATAAATACACTTTTACCTACATCCATCCATGAGACAAGTTTTCTCTTAATATTCTTAAGCAAATCTTAAAGCTCCAGAACAGGAAACTTGCTCTTGCTTGAAAACATTGCAGCAAGACCCCTCACCACAACCAAGCCCTAGCTTTTCACAGCTTGCTCCTGTGCCTGCTGCCCCTCTGCAGAGGCCAGCACTTTTGGAGCTGTGAGACTCCAAAACTCTTTGACTCTTTGTGTCACCCTGCAGTCACCTCTGGGCTCTGATATTCCTGCAGGGAAAGCCTCACCTTCCAGTGTTATCCCTGAGCCAAGCCAGGATGCTTTTAAAGTTCCCTAATTATGACCATTATTATTTTTTACAGCTTCTTTCATGTAAGAATTACAAAGTACTTCAATAAACAATGCCAGTTAATAAAAAAGAAATGGAAATTTAATTTTTTTTTTTTTTGCTAATCAAGCCATCAGGTCTCTTAAGATGCAGGTGTCATTCTCATTCCTGCTGCAGGCTTCCTGAGTGGTTGTGAGAAAATTATTTGTGTTCTTTTTGCTTTAGCTCTCTATTCATTAAACTGAGATAACAGCACTTCCTTTCTCTGACCTTTTGTACATTTTCTCTGAAGTCCACTGTAAATTTTACTGGTCATGTACTGTGTCTTATGTGTAAATTCAGTGTCTATTAAAACCTTCATTTCAGAGAGAACCTCAAACAACAGCTGGAGAAGAAATAATAACACAGAGATTTCAGGTGGAATAAATGTGCAGCTTATTAATTTCTTCTAAAATACAAAGTGCTTCAGCTGTGAAGTTTTAATATGAATGCCAGTATAAAATAGATATTTGATTTCTGTGCTTTGTAATGCTGCATCCTCTTACAGGCATCCAATATTAACGTGCAAATCTCTCTCAGAATATAAGATATTACTTCTAGCAACCAAAGTAGCATTGATTACCCCATGTATCCTTTTTAAGCCCTTCATTTTATAGACTGAAAGTTATTTTTAAGACAGAATCTTGAAGAAAGGGATCTTTGATATAGCAGAAATCCTCTAAAACAAAGGCAGTAGAAAATGAATATTTAATGGATGGGCAACTCTTCTCTTAGGATTGATCTGCTAAAAAAACCACAAAATCAAACAAAACAAAAAATGCAAAACATCTCCCAGACCAGCTCTGTAAATGAAAGCAAACAAAAGCAGAAACAAAACAAAGAGCCCTGACGGTGGTTAGAGATGCACAGCAGCACCTCTGGGACATCATTTTCCCAAGGAGAGGCCACAGAGGAGGTTTCCTGACACCTTCTCTCCTCAGGGCTCTGAATCCCAAAGCCAAGGACAAGCATTCCTGGGATCAGATGGAATATTCCCTTCACTGACAGATTTGGACCACAGAACAAAGTTTAACACACAACAAGAAATGAACAAGGGAGGTGCAAACCCTGGGCTGACCCCTGTCTTTAAGCACTTTATTTGCTGTATTTCACACCTAGTGATACACAGGAGGCCACTGGAAAGTTACACCTTCAGGATCATGGACCTGATGGATTAAATATTCTTTGGCATTGACTTGTACTACTGAAAGAATAAAAATACTCTGAGTAAAACTAAGTCAGGAGGATCAAAAAGCCATTTTTCTACTGAAAAAATAAAAATACTCTGAGTAAAACTAAGTCAGGAGGATCAAAAAGCCATTTTTTTCTGAAAATAGTCCTTTCCTGTCCTACCCTGCTAAGCTTAATAAGGAAAACCCTTTTTTTTCCTTGCCTCTCCTCTCAGAAAATAGAATCATCATTTCCTTTTGCTTTGTTGCTCTTGTTTTCACCTTTGCCTGGAGTCAATGTTTAGATATGAAAGGTTTTTCAGATGCACCCACAGCAGTCAGCAGTGTGCCAGTATATAGCACAAAACCCGCTGCAGTAAACTGATTTCAGTGCTATCCCTTATTTCTATTGTTTAATAAAATGAAATATTTTCCCTGACCACTGTTAAGGATAAAACACAGAGGTAAAGAGCAAGGGCATGCAGTGCCTGCTGTGGCAATGCTGGATTGTAACACAAAATCTTCAGGTGCTGGGCTTCAGATTCATGGTTATTTAAAACTAAACTTTAGAGTTATTTCCCCTAAAAGATGAAGTCACACTGAAAAAAAAGTTACCATTTCTGTTGCCAGAAGGCACTATTTTCAGAAGAAACAAAAGGGATTCGAATTTCTGAATAACTTCTATTTTTTGTGAGGTAATACTTTTGCCTCTCTATTATTTTGTCTGGAAAGTTACCTGATTTTTTTTTAAAGGTCTGTTTCAAATTACAAGTTGTCTGCAATCACCTTCTAGTTTAGAAGTACATTATAAAGACATTATAAAAAGTCTTTAGTACAATAAACCCTAGAACCACAGAATGATTTGGATTGGAAGTGACCAAAGATGTTGTAGTTGCAACCCCTGTGCTGTGGGCAGGGATGCCAATAATGTTCATTAATGCCAGTAAAGTTAATTAATGTAACAGCAGTAGGTCTAATGTAGCTTTATACAACTGGCAGTGTTTTCAGTATGGATCTCTTGGAGCCTGCAAACTGCACTGTACTGAAATTCATAAATTGGAAAGACCAATAATAATAATAATATTGCAAATATTTAAATAGAAAAATAATCAATAAAGATTCTATGGACTTGAAAACAGAGGAATAATATAAGGTTTCCTGGGCAGCAAAAGCATCAGTAATGTGCAGATGGAAAAGCGTTATTCAAAGACAAGACACTTGGGAAATAAATGTGTTTAAATCTCTACATGCCTGTTATTCTGTTACAAAAATAATTGTAATCTATCTTGTCTCTAGGTGCCTCACACAGTCAGGAAAGAAACTACAACTAGCAATAAATCCATTGTCTTTGTCACCAAAGGTGAATTCACAAAACCACCTCCAGCCCCACACATCTCCCCTCCCTGAGAAAACACTTCATGTCTAACCAGCTCCTGGGAGGTAAAACCAAAATACCACCAGGTACATCACTCATTTATATTTTTTAACAACAGGAACTGCCCTTCAACCCAAGCCAAGAAAGAGACAGCAAATATCTGGAGTAAAGATCTTTTTTATTTTGGTGGGGTTTTTTGTTTGTTTTTAATGTTGCAGCTATCCTAAATAAAAGATCAGAGCTGCACAATGGGAGGTAGAAAAGATCTTGCTCAAAAAATACAGAACTTTAGGTCTGAGATACAAAACTCTTGGAGTATTAGAAAAAGTGGGGGGAAAGCTCAAACAAACAACTGAACAGCTAAATTAGTTAACTAATAAGGGGTAAACCCCCCATTAGCACACTGGGAATGCTGGAGAGAGGAGGTCTGCTGGAAACAGTATTTTGGAAAAAGAAGGATGTTCTGGAAGTGTGCAAGACAGGGCCTGAGGCTGAGAACTGACAGCTAATTAGTTATAAACTTGTAAATGGACATGACAGCAGAGAATGTTATTGTGATTTTACACCCTATTAATAAAGACTTTTTTTTCTGTGGACAACACAGCTAATTAAATGTCTTCCATCGACAGCTTCCATCAAACCCAAATTTACCATATTGGACCTGATGCAACCCAGACAGACACAGAAAAACTGAAGGGAGTTCAGGAAAAAATAACAAAGCATTGCCAACTCCATGTGAAGGAACATTTCAAAAACTTTAATTAGGGGGTTGGACAAGATGTGCCTTCAGCCTCAGTCTGTTATTCTGCAGTTCTCAATTGTTCAGGCAGTTCAAGAGACACAAATAACAGTCAGAAAACACACAGCACAGACAGAAGGTACATTTCACACACTAAAACTGTACTTTGGGATAGCAAAACAGCCTGAAAAGACAGAGACAGAATTTGTGTGAGTGAACGCCACACTGAGACAGGGCGCTGTGTCAGTCAGGGCGGTCCTGCACCCAACTGAGACTTACATCAGCTCTGCTCCACAGAAAAGGGTCAAAATTCAATTTAAGGATGTGTTGTTCTCGTTGGAACATCTTGGGGAAAACTCAGAAGTTTTCCTAAAACTCAGTCTCAGTTAGCAGAAGGTCAATATTACTTTGTCAGGATCAAGGGGCAGGAAATCTACAATTTCCTCATGTCTAAGCTCAGTTCATAACCAGCTCCTATAATCACAGTGGTCTGATCCACATGCAAACCACTTTAAATCAGAAACATCTATTTCAAGAATTGACACAAGCACACAGTTGGGAACTGCACAGAATTTTCATGGCAAGCTTAATAATTACTTTGCCTTTTATCCATATCCTGCCCTTGTTTCTCTGCATTGGATGGGGAAAGGAAATAATCTGATCAGGTACCATTGCATGCACTAAAGGAAATAAAAATCATTCCTGCACAGAACCCCAGTTTGTTGCTAATCCACCAAGGGAAAGAACATCCCCATTTTTTTGCATTCTGAAGAAAAGACAGATAAAGCAGAAAACAAACCCTTACCAGCTATTTAGGCACTTGTCATAGCTGTAAAATATTTGTCCTTCAGAGGATATTCCTGAATGGCTTGTCTTGGCAGTAGTCTGGACCATGAGAGGACTTAGCTGCTCTGCAGTTTTCACATTTCTTTCCCAATTTTGCATTTAATTTCAGCTCTAATTTTTCCTCTGTAAAATTACAAAAACTAATCACGTGTTTAAAAAAATTTAAATCATTAGTGTAAGAATATGCTATGTGTACTTACATATATCTGTATGTATGAGCATATATACACATTTGTGCATATACATACAAAATAATTGACTTAGTCAAACAAGTCCTCAACATCTTTACACTGGATTAAGGAAAGAAATGGTAAAATCCAGTGACAACTGCAACTTCAAATGGAGGACACACATCCAATTTAGCTCATTAACAACAGAGTCATCTGTAGAAAGGTTTTCAGGCATCACAGGTAGTAGCAATGTGAACATCTACCTTGGAGAAGCCCTCATTTAATGAATATTTCATTCTGTTTCATACAGATCTGTTTAGATTTCCCTGGACTGTGAGGAAGTTTTCACGATCCACTCAGACATTAGAAATCCATATGTAAAACTGAAGTGATATCAGCTGACAATCTTATTTATAATGAAGGTTGAAGTATCATGTCAATATTAAGAAACTAATTTCTCACTCTATTTCCTCCCTGCAATTTTTTGAGATTTAACCGATCATTCCTGAGCTTTAATTTTGAGCTCCGCTGAACTGTTGTTGATGTTCCATTTAAAAAAGGCAAAAAAATAAAAGAACATGTGTGAACTGGAGTCTTTCTCCTGCAGCCAAATGGTGCAACTCGATTCAGCCTTCCAACCTTCCATGCAGCCCTCAAATGGTGACCTACAACCTTTATTGGATAAGGCAAAGAGATCAACACTAACTCTGATTTTTTTCATGACTAAAAAGCCACCACTGTGAATGGAAAGACCAAGTCTGTGTGCACATAAGTATTTCTTTGCATGTATATTTTACATACATTTTGTCTATATGCAAGAAATGTATTTTGGCTGTTCATTCTTCAAAGCACATTCTTGGGAGAACGTGATTAACAAGTTAGAATTTGAAGTTAGAAGATGAAGAAATAATAGAATAATAGTTTAATCTGCTATATCTGCTTTGAAGTCTTAGAAAGACACTTATTTTTCTGGCTTCTTTTCTTAAAAGGTGGACTAAGTCACGCTTAAGGTTTTTGATAAAATCTTCAAAGAAGGTAGCTACAAGAACCTGAGCCACATCACAAATCACTGTTGATTATTGCTTATCGTATCTCAGTAAAACTGAGTTTCTATTTAAACTGCAGAAGGAGTTATTTGTGAGCAGGTTATCATCAGAACCAACTCGTACAAAATTACTTATTTAAAAAATACCATGGAAAAGGGATAAGTTTGTGGTTAGATAAAACAGAATTGTTCTTCAGTGGCCATCAACCAGGTTTTGTTCTAGACCCCAAATTCTGGTACACCTATAAGGATGCTCTTTAGCTTTATTGTAAGACTGTTTGAATATTGCCTTACAGAGATACTTATGAAGCATTTCCAAGATTATCAGAATCATTTTAAAGCTGTATTTTTATGTACTCGTAGCAGAGCATTACTAATTCCATTAACTGTATCCTGTTTCTGCAGTGCCAGCGATTTGGGCTCTGTGTTAATGAAATGAGTCAGCTATTCAGCTCTGAGGCCCTTTTCATCCCACAAGATCAAAAGTTTTCTACAAGAATTAAACAGCTGAGGAAGGAAGGGAATTCTATGTTTCCCTGCTTTGCCAGGTAGAGGTTTGGATATCATGAATTCTTCAATGTGGATTTTTAGCCCAACACCACAGAATTAAAACAAAGGCAGTGTGGCAGTATAGGGTGCATTAGAATAATAGAAACAGAATTACAGGCTTGCAGAAGGGTGAGGAATATTTAAGTAAGATGTAGAAAAGATTATGTTGGAGCAGCACATGCATTAGTTCCCCTGTGGAGCTGTAAAAATTTCCAATGTATAGTTTTGTTTCTTTCCCCACAAAGTTATAGATTGTTTTTCAAGGTCGGGTATTTTTCCTCCTTAAAATGCAATCAAAATGCCTACATTGTTTATAGTTAATGGCTTCTGGAAGACTGGCAATATTTTAAGATTACATGACATGTTCCCCTTGCTCTCAGCCAAAGGCCTATCACCTTTTCCATTCCTTCAACATTACAATTTAATTACTGTGGAAACTACATATGTAAGCTGCATTTATTAACAAACACAAATCAAAATGTCTGAAGTAAATTATTGATGTGCTGTATTATCTCAGCTTTTCTGTGGAAGTCCTCATAAAAATAACTTTAGTTTTGACAGTCTGACTTCCAGGATTTTATTTTACAGCTCTCAGTAGGACACAATTGTTCATAGATATGTTAACCTTCAAATCAATTCTCTTTAAGCAAATGTAATGGTAAGTAAAAAAGTAAAAGTAAATGGTGTCTCTGACACCAATCCACACACATCCATATTTTGAAGGTTATATCTTTAATTGCAATAGTTTTGTGTATTTACTTGCATTGAAATGGTTTAGAGATTTAGAGATATTCTGTAAGGAAACTATGAAAGAGAGATACAGATATAATTCAAAAATCCATCTATAATTTATATAAATATAAATATAATATATAAAATATAACAATATATATAAATATATAGTAATAAATAATAATATAATAAAATATATAAATATAATTATATATAAAATTATAATTTTTACATAATGTTAATTATATAAACATTATTATCCCACAGATTATATATTATATTATTATTATATCCCACATATACATATGAGCACACCACAGCTGGCAATAGCCCTAACCTCACATAGACCCCACAACAACTCTGTGTGCATGTGAGCTTCCAGATCCTCCTCACATTCCTGCCACTTGCCTGTACACTGTCACACCCCTAAAGATTCTGTCATCTTGAAAATAAAGTATTAGATGCCCAATGTAAACATGCCAGTGGTTTTTTTTTTACCTTTTTAAGTAATTATAGCATCTCCCTGAACAGCCCCCAGGCAGGATAAAGCCAGCTAACCATATCTGTCAAAGGAATTTATGTGTCAGCAGCAGTGCCCCGTCACTACAGAGAAACGATTACTGGAAAGAGTCTAAATCACTGTTAGAGCAATCTCAAAGTACAATGTTGTAATTACAATTTGAATTTCAAATGGAGAATACGGGGAGCAATACATCCTCTTTGGGACAACTTCTGCTAGCCTTACTGCCTTCAATTTTGGTGAGGTTTTTTATTAGAAAATAGTATTTTCCATTATTTTTATAACACATTGACACACTGCAAATGCATTTCTACAGGCAGAATACACAATGCTATGAATACATTTACATTTACTCTGAATATTTAAAGAGGAAAGGCCTGGATATAATCACAGAAGAGTTATTTCTAAGCTGTTATATTTTTGCATTTTATCTGTGCGTTCCAGTGGAGCTGAAAATCAGTGGGGAAATAAATCACCAGCGCTTTCTGACTACACCTTCAGGCTCTGTCAATTTGCTTGAAACATATCAGATGATCCTGACTAGTAAGAAATAATACACCTGCTCTAACAAAATATCTAATCCTGCTGTCAGAGGCTAAAGCACCTGGGTGGTGCCAGGAGCTCCATGAGAAAGGACAGGGAGCAGAGCTGCTGACAAGGCTGGGAGCAGGAGCCCAGCTCTCCATCCTTCCCCTCCTTCCATTTGAGCCAAGTTTAGGTTTTGTCTGCACTTTTTCTACCAGCCCAACACACAAACTTCATTCTTTATGCACTGAAGGCCTCTCAGAACTGTGGATCTTTACCTTGATATTTCAAATATCCAAGAACAAATATTAAGGACATCAGTTGTTGCCCTCTTCCGAGATTCTCTGAACTCCTGTGTTGTACAGCTGCAGTGCCACTGACTCAAATGAGAGATTAATAGCTGCCATTAATTGCAGCACAAATAACAAGGGTTTGATGAAGTGCAGAGAACTTGTGTCCTACCCTGCAGTGTTTAATGTGCTGAAGGTAAAATTGATCCTTCTCTACCTGGATATGTAAGAAGTCCTGTGGAATTGTTCTTTACACTGGCACAGGCTGATGGTGGGTAGGCTATTTATCCTCCAGCACCCTAGCAGCTAGAGCAGGTATTTCTAGTTTCAAAAGAGCAAAAGAAAGGGGTTGTGGGGCCTCCCTGTCCCCAGTTTTGGTGGGTTCATTAAATTAAAGAACTATCTAGTATGTATCCAGGATCTATACCAAGATCATTTTTCACCGTAACTCTTCAGACTTAAACCTAGGCAAGATGATTTTTAGTCCTTGAAAGACTGGTGGTATTTTCTCTCAAACTGGAATTTGTTTGAAATAAAAAGTACTTTTGGCCAGGAATATTTAATGTCCAGGTATAACAAAGAATTCTTCTTTAAAGAAAGAAGTTTTTTTTAAGGCACTTGATAATATGCTTTTTCCCAGCTGTTACACAAAAATATCAAACACAGTGGCTGCTGTGATGTCCAAAACATTCCTCTGGAATCTCACTTTTGAGCAGAAATACTTATCTAAGAAAAGTGAATGGTTATCCTCATGACAGGTTTATTATTCACACTTCAAACTCCTCACAGCAACATAATAGCCTTCCTAATTAACAAACAAGCAATTCAGTTTCTCCAGTTAAAAACACAGATGTTACCAAGATCTGCTGGGAGATTGCCAGGCATGCTTCATTCTGCCAGTTTTGCCAAGTTCTTACCCTAACTTTAAAGGCTTTCAGCTCTTCCCATTGTTTGGTGGCCTGGTGTTGGTTTTGCTGCTTGTTTTGTTTATTTGTTTGGGGGTTTTGTGATTTTCTGTTTTTTTTCTACACACTATCAGCTGCCTGTGCTCGAAATGCCTATACTTACATTTTTTTCCCTTACCCAAGAAATTCAAGAAAATCTGTATTTTTTTTTCTCCTTGTGAATAAACAGATATTCTCAATTTCTCACATGTCTGATTTCTCATTAATCAAACTCAGGGGATGCTCCACGATGCTGTTTCTCCCATGCCTTTTCCTTACCACACCCGCACAGTTAATACTGAAGGATGTGCTAGCAATCTCCAGAATTCATTAACCAGCTTTAGCACCTTTTAATTATAATTACAGCAACTAACTATACTGATAATGCTTTTTATTATTCCAACTACCTTCTTCAAATCAAGTTCCACATGCAAATGTGTTTGAAGGAAACACAACAGCTCCACTGTCATTAACACCCAGTGCAGCACACGTGCTCCTGAGCACCGCTAAGTAACCCTGCCAGGGCTTCAACAGGGAGCCAGAAATTGTGTGATGTATGGATGTTAAATCCTGCACCTGTCTGACCTTTTACAACTGTTCTGTAGTCAAACCACACCTGCAGCAGCTCTGAAGCACTTGATACAGGCTGTTCATACTCTGCAAAGCCAAAATCTGCCTGTGTGAAGCCCAGGATATGAAACGCACAGTGCAGCAGGTGTGTGACTTTGGAGCTGTCTGACACTCACTACACATCTGGCTTCCTCCCTGTTACACCTGCAATTTACACTAGTCCAGAGATACACAGAACCAGATTATGGCTTATTCCAATGTATTTGGGAGCAGAAAACATGGATACAGCAGGCATGAGCGGCCTATGTTATTGATTTTGCAGTTGTACGATAAGGAAGCAAATGCTGCATAGCTGAGATGCTAATGGGGTAACCACTCAAGGCTCACACACTCTTAAATCCACACTTGTGGTAGATAATGAATTAGTAATACAACCCAGATCTTCAATCAAGAATTGCTTTTGATCATTAACTAATCAATACTTGCAGCACTTAAACTCAGCATCCTCCAGTACTGGTATATTTCTCAGGAAGCACTAACGGGAAAACAGTGGAAAACACTAGACCATCTACTATTTATGGCTAATCTCCAAGAGTCCAGCTACAACATGGTCTCTTTTAGAACACCCTCAGTACTGAAGATAGATTTTCAGCCTATCTTACAAGGGGGCTGCCCATTCCTGAACATTTTGCCCTAACCCTTCAATTGTTAAAGGTGCAAGGAGAGAAGGCACAAGAGGAATTTCGCAACAAATGCTCAGCATGTGAGTAATGAACATTTTGACAGCTAGAGAACATGAAAGAAAGTAAAAAAAGCCCGCACAACTTGTGAGGTTGGCTTGCTCCCTTCCTTTAATTAAGGAGGGTGAAAGATGTGGTTAATTTGGGAACTGTGTGACAGCTGGCACCCCCCTGCACACGCTGACACACATGGCAGTGACACAGAGCACGATGGTCTGGGCTCACTGGATGGAGAACCAAGGAGGCAGGACATGTCTCTCAGCAATTCTCACTGACCACAAGCAAAGCATGCTATAAAAACTGCCCTGTTTTCATTTCAGCTGTACTGACAGTGCTCACCTGCTGCATTTAGAACAGCCAGGAATCACTTTGCCAGGCAGATATAACTCTTTTGAGTTAAAGCAGCAATAAGCTTTGATATTTGTCACAAATAAGATGGCAACCACAAAAGACAGATCAATGTTCTTTGCCTGCCGGGCACAATTATTTTTCTGCTTTTATTATCAACCTATTTAATATGCAGCACACCCTATTAGCACCGTATAATTCAAGAGCAACCTGGCCCAGAGAAGTTTATGCAACACCTTGAACCCAAAGAGGCTCTGAAGTTTGTTTTCTCACATGGAACAGTATTTCTCAATCCCAAATTTGATTCTATTGTAAATGATTAAATCACACATTACTTCGCCTAAGGCATCAAAGTGTCTAACCCATTCTTACACAGAAACTCTTTAAACACCAAACTTCTCAGCAATATATTGAATATGTATTATATGCAAAGTTTTGTGAGAACTTAAGAGTATCTTAAGAATCTCTATCAAGGGAAAAATGCATCCAAGAAAAAAATCTGCTTTTGCATTTGCTTATAAATATCCCTTAACAGTTATTCTGTATATCTATTATATTTATGGCACTCAAAGCTAATGTTGAAAAAAAATAAATTTGTACTTTTCCCTGAAAGTGATTACTTTTTCTCTTGATATTTGCTGTGAGAAGAATTAGTTTAAAAACATCGGAAAAGATATTAAATTTCTTATTTAAATATCCATTATAAGATTAAAAAAAACCAAAACCCATATGGAACTCCCACTAGATCCCAGAATTTGTACAAGAGGGGCTATAGGAATGTCTGAGTCACTTAAATATGCTCTCACGAAATCTCTCAAGGAAGTGTTTCTTAATCCTCAGGAAGATAGAGAACTTTCCAGATGGGTGCATTGTTTCTGGGATCTGGTCATTGTGACCTTAACTCACTGATTTCTGAACCGCCCCCACTGCTCCCATGTTTCCTGTTATTTGCTCATTCCACCAATGTTCTATTAAAGTGGAATAATTTACTCTATCATTTTAGATGAAAAAAATATTTTCTTCACTTGAAAGATAATATTTGTCAATGCTTGTATTATTTAGCAGGCATTTCCCTTCAAGCATTTTTCCTGATATTCCAATTTAATGACCTAAAACCTTTAATGTACTTTTATGCATTTACTACAGAACATACATAATGTTCATAGTACAACTATCTGGAGGAGTGGGAGTGGAAACCAAAACCACCACCACCAAAACTCAAACTAAATGAGTTTTAGCCCTAAAAAAGAGCCCTCCTGAAGCCCTTTTGCAGGAGTCTGAATATTTCTATTGCATGCAATAAAATTTACTAGAGATTAAGGAATGTCAACAAAGCAGGACAATAAAAGGGAAAATGGTCCCTTAAAAGTAGTCAATTTTAATGATTCAGGCTTGGTTCTTCCTGACCTATACAAGCCCTGGTCTTCCACATCTCAAAATGCTTTATTTATGCTGTGTGGTTCATCTCTGCCTTCATTCCCAGCAGTCAGACACAACACTGCAATGGCCCCATCCCACCCCACAAATCATCAGAGGTTTGATTGACTTTAATTATTACCTAAATTGTTTACCAAGGGTTGTTTTCCAAGTGATTTCGCTGCTGCTGGGGAGCATAAGCCTGGAGCAGATGCTGAGCGAAATATCACATTACCAAAGCCAGCTCCCTGACCACTTGAGCAATGTGTACTGACAATTTCAGTGGGATGCTAAACCTACCTTGCTTGATTCCAAACCTTCCTCACAGCCAAGCCCTTCCCTGACTGGCACCTTTCCAAGAGTAGCAGCAGGACAGCAAGGATCCTGACTGTGCTGGAGGCCTGAGAACCCAGGGCTGTATGTGCTTGAATCCATCACCATGAATTTGGGAGGTGTACACAGAATCACCAGGCTGGAAGAGACCTTCTAGATTAAGTCCAACCCATGCCCTAACACCTCAACTAAACCATGGCACCAAGTGCCACATCCAGTCTGTTTTTTAACACATCCAGGGGTGGTGACTCTACCACCTCCCCAGGCAAACCATTCCAGTGCTTTATCATTCTTTCTGTAAAAAACTTTTTCTTAATATCCAACCTGTATTTCCCCTGGTGCAGCTTAAGACTGTGTCCTCTGTTCTGTCAGCTGCTGCCTGGAGAAAGAGACCAACCCCACCTGCCCACAGCCACCTTTCAGGGAGTGGTAAGAACACCTCTGAGTCTCCTTTTCTCCAGGATAAACAACCCCAGCTCCCTCAGCTGTTCCTCACAGGGTTTGTGTTCCCAGCCCCTCACCAGCCTCGTTGTCTCCTCTGGATGTGCTCAAACATCTCAAGGTCCTTCCCAAACTGAGGGGACAGAACTGGACACAGCACTCAAGTGTGGCCTCACTGTATGTGCAATACAGTTTACCACTAAGAAGGTAACCACTTCCTGAAACCAGTACTTTCATCCTTTCCACACCCTGCCAGAAGCCTGGTTTAGCAAATCTAGCCACATCCTACACCAATTTTAAAAGGAATGGTTCAGTGCCAGCCCATTACCCTTCATAGCTGAAGGGCCTTGAGCTGAAACAGTATCATTTATTCAGATCGGTATAATTTATTCATTACTCAGGAATATGTGACTTCATGAGCTGGTAATCAAAAGGAACTTGAGGATGCAATGTATATTTGAGTGCTGGCCTTTGTGGGAGAAATCCCACCCGGCCTACTCGAGGTCATGTCTCAGTGTTTGTGAACAGGTGGATAGAAAAGTGTGAGTGTGTAGCCTCAACTTGCTTAGAAATTTAAATTGAAAACATCTTCCATCCAGCCTCTAGGACAATTTTGTTGTGTTTGTCACAGCCTATGGAAAAAGCCACCAGAGAACAATGTGCCACCCTCACCTCTCCCAAATCCTACTGTCCTACATCTTTTTCCTTATGGTTTCCTCTTGCATTTCTGGACAGAACTGTGTTGTCACAGCAGTGACAGTTTGGGAATGTGCCTGTGTCCATGTTTAAGTTTCATCTGGTGTTTACAGAATCAGATTAACAGCTAGTGTAAATATAGCTGTGCTTTACATCATGGCCAAACAGGCAGCTAAAAACCTCAAAAAAAGCTAAATCTCAAAAACACAAGAGACAAATCAAAGGACCATCAATACAGCTCCTTGGAAATGGATCTCTTTCATGTGGGATCTTTGGATGAACTTTGTTTTTACAGTAAACCACCTAAGGACACCAATGCAAGTCCAATGGCTGTGTAGGACAGTGGGTTTTTTTTGCCTGAGGGAAAGCCAACCTGGTTAGAAAGAAATTTTGTTTGAATCACAGGAAATCTGTGCTCCATGAAAAGTAAACTGCCTTCAGCAGAAAGAAGTAGACATTTACAGGCCACTTCTCTCAGTACCAGCTAGCATCAAATCTTGGGCCTGATGAAAGAAGCCAGAAAACAATGTGCAAGCATTGTCCCTAGAAATCTGCTTCCTAAATTGGTATTTTAAAGAGGTTTTTTGTACATATGCATCTTCTCAGAATCTTACTGTCAGTCCTGAGTGGGCCTTTGCTCACAAACTGTAGCTGAGGAGGCAGACCTGGGCAGGTTGAAATATTAACTCAAATAGATGGCTGTGAGGCAAAACTCCACACTGCTGTTGTCCTGCCACCTCCCAGAGCATCCAGAACAACGAGCATCCAACACCATCCCAACACTCAGAGTTTCACAGCAGATGTTATGATCTGGAAACATCACAGCATTAGCTGTGCTGTCACACCCTGAGCATTTAAAAAGTCTCTCTGAAGGCTCTGTCCCTCCCTAGGAAAGCCAGTGCATGCCCCACCCATTCAGAAACGAGGGAAATGAAGCCTCCTGACATTTTACACTCACACAGCTCTCAGAAGAGCAAGCTCAGTGACTTCCCTACCAAATCTGATTAATTTAAGTAGGTGGCGAATTGAATCTGCACATGCTAGGCTTAAAACAGTTTCAGGAGAAAAAACAATGTGTAAGGTACAAGATCTTTTGACTTTCCCATACACACAAAAATTATTTTTAAATACTAAGCCATTACACCTTCCATAGTAAAACAGTTCATTTGAATCCACTACTAAATGTCAGATGATTTGTATTTCACTGCAGACAGCTAACTGTTTCCAAGTGAGCCTGCTAAATTCCAAGCAGAGGTTTAAAATCTAAGCACTCTGAAAGAGGCAGGACACATTTGTCATGCCTAGTGCTTCAGAAAATCAGTTTATATTAAGTCACCCCATTGCTCTGTTCTTAAAACCAGAGTTTCTGACCTCACAGGTGGGGCTCCTGATCCAGCTGAGCAGAGCCAGGATGATGACAGCAACAAAACCCATCCAGTCTTCCTCAGCCAAGTCAGTCCAGAAAATCCAAACATTAACCCAGCAAAGGACAGGGAGCAGATAGCCTCAAACCAGTTCTACCCAAACCTGAACCTTTAGGCTGAGCCTATAAAGAGCCTTCTGGGGCTGAAGGGCTGCAGCTCCAGGCTGAAGGCCAGCTGAAGCTGGTGAGGGTAATTCCGGCCTGGTCCTGCCCTGAGGGCTGGCAACCACTCACACAGAGCTGTGTGAAAACACCCAAAAACCTTCTGACCCTGATGATCCTGTCCCACTTAAGCACCTGTTTGTGGCCAGAAAAAGAGGCCCTTACAAGGCAGGACAGGTCACCAGTGGTGTGTATTGCCTCTTCTCCAGGGAAGTGATTTCCTTTTAGTGGCCATGGGCACTATTTGCATTCTCCCTGCTGTCATTCAGGCAGAGAAAGAAAGGCACACCTGCACAGGTGGGATTGCTGGCCCACATTTGTGACTTCAGCTTTCCTGGTAGTGCCCCTGAAAGCACAGCCTGACCCAAAGTATTAGAGCCAATTTATTTTAACCCAGAATCCAGAAGTTCACAGTCACTCTCTAGAAAACCACTGGCATAGCTGGGCAAACTGATGTTCCACAACAACTTCAAAATTCATTTACTGAAGCTCAATTACATCTCTTCTGCAGCACCTAGCAAAAAGAAGTGCGGTACAACATTCAGCTCTTGGAACCAGGAGGATAAAATGCAATTATATTGCATGTAATGAAACAAATAACTTGGATATTTGACTGACACAAATCATGTTTCTGCCACACGCCTGGGAATTATTAATAAAGGTTTTCATATACACATGTTCACTCTCCTGCAGAAAAGCAAAAATTACCATGCAAATAATTAAGCCATTCCATTCCTTCTCCTCCACCTCAAATTAGTTTAAGCAGGAAAAAAAAATGAATTTGTTCCTTTTTCTTAAAAAAAAAAAAGTAGAGAAAGGAACTTTATACCTTGTCAAAAGAAAACAAGCTTTTTACAAGGGTTTCTTTCCAGTGTTCATTTTAAAAGTCTCATTTTAAGCAGACAGTTTTTCAGAGGAGAGAAGATGTATCATCATTTCCTTTTGTTGTTATACATGAATATATTCTCCAGCCTGTCAAACATCTAAAGGGTAAGCTGAGATTCCCAAAGCCCTACAAGGCTTACTTATTTGAAAAATTCTTACAGAATTTTTTTTTTTTCCTGAAGATATGAAGATGGTGAAAACAGACATCAGAAAAAAGGGATTAGTCAATTTTCCAAATTAAATAGTGACAAACCAAAGGGATAAAATAGAATCAAATTTCACTATGGCAAAGGTGAGATTCCCATGTCCTTTAAATTTGGCAAAATTTGAGACATCTTCCAGGTCACACACTTCAGCCTGTCACATTTGAAGAATGGAAAATAATTCTAGGAAAAATAAATAAGTAACAATAGTGTTGCCGTAGGCATTTTAAATTTGGGATGTGAGTTTTTCAGCATGTTTTTAGTTCCAGAATTAATTCAAATATTCAGCTTTAATAACATGTCTGCAGTTGTTCCAGTGAGCTGAAGGTCCCAGGGAAGTCCAGCACAAATGGAATGGAGGCTCTGCTCCAGGAAGGGTTTCCCTAGGGCACCAGCATGACAGTGTGAAAAAAAAACATTAAAATAAACCATCATTTAAAACAGATACAACCCTTGCCAAGAATGTTGACCACAAAATTGACTTCACTTCATTAAAATTACATAAAGGATGTAATCCCATTATTTTACTGAGTTATTTCATCTCCCATGAAGAAAATACCATCTATTTCTCAGAAAGGTCCCTTTACACCAGCAGCCTACACCTTCTAAGGGGCTTTAGATGCTGCTGCATATTCTGTAAGCACTGCAAACATTTCTAAAAGCTGCACGTGTTGTAGATCAAGTGACAGCCAAGGCTACTTGGATATTGCTTTATGATGCACCCCACATAGATTAATTAATTAATTAACTTATTTTTTTAATTGAAGTAAGAGCTGCCAAATCAACTGCTGGTATAACCAGGTGTTTGTCCATCCTTTGCACCTGTGTATAAAGAAAACATGTCTGGAAATATGGTCTGAGTTGTTTTTGCTCACAACACAGCACACTGGGCACCACGATGGCTGCTTCAAAAGCAACATTTGTTTATGTCACAGAACCATGGAATCACTGAGGGATTTGGGTTACAAAGCACCTAGGACACCTTCCAGTACCCCAGGTTGCTCCAAGCCCCATCCAACCTGGCCCTGAATACTTTCAGGGATGGGACAACCTGTGCCAGGGCCTCCCCACCATCACAGGGAAGAATACACGATGCCTTTGCATTTTCCAAAGAAATATGTCATAGAAATATTAATATAATTAACCAGTGTTACCCAGACAGCCCCAGAGGCAGTGACACAGCCCTCAAATCCTGCCTTGACACACAATGTCCTTAAAACATCAGACTCAGACTAAAGCTCTTACCTTGTGTGGGTTCTGAACCAGCTCTAAAATTTGGGATGGTGTTTCCCTCATCTGTTCATCAGTTGAGACAAAGTAGATGGTTTCTTGAGTGCTCCTGCTCTATTTCCATAGAAACAGAAAACAGAAAGTTTGATTCATTGCTAAAATGTTCAAGGGAGTGCCAGGGTAAATCATGACTTGGGAAGTCTGATGAGTTTCAGGAAGCCACTCCAACAGTGTTCTGAGCTATGCTTGGTGTGATATGTTATCATTAAACTGTGTAAGGAAGGCTTTTTGTTTGCCTCAGCTATTGAATTAAAAATGGAACTGTCTGAGAGGAGAGAGAGTTGAACTGCTGTGGCTCTCTTTAATGAAATAATAAAAATTTTGTTCACTTCATTCAGTGGGATCAATAGCAAAGTTCTCGGCTCTCAGGCTTATGGAAGAAAATCAGCCAAGGGCAGCATGTGGATTTTAACCTCACCTCGAGCTCTACTTCCCTGCTACATTAAACTGGATATCCCACTTTGTACAGGATACATAAAAAGTCATGGAGGACAAGGAGTGAGAGTGCCTGTGCCATTCAGAATCTGGCACAGGGCTGCTTGGGTCAGCCACTCCAAAACTTCCAGAGGGACTGAGGTGAGGCTGAATGGGCATCTTCCAGATCCTCTTTCTTTCCCTTTTGGAATGTTTGGGTGTTTCAGTCACTGGGGAGCACCCTTCCAGTGCTGGGGAGCAGCTTTGAGGTCTCTATCCAGTGCTAAATTACAGTGTTAAAATACATCAGGCAATAGGAATGATTTCTCAGAGCCTCACGTAACATGCTGGGCATTATGGATTGATTCCAAGCTTTACCATTTCCCACACAGATATTAACACCCACCCTGGTAATTTCTGAGCATGGAACCCCACATCTGAGGTTCTGCATCACCAGGTAGGTACGAGCCAGAGAAATATTGCTGCTTTAATACACACAATCAGCAAGAGGGTGAGGGGCTGAAGAGGAAACCTCTCATTGCTACAACATCCTTCTTCATAACTACTGAGATTTAATTGGGAAAAAAAAAAATCAGCAATTTATGGGTAGCTATGGCAACTTTCACGAGCATGAAAAGGAAAAATGGATCGAGCAGAAAAATAGATTTGCAGGGAGATTTGGAATAAATAAAATTGAAATTTTCCAAAATCAAGTGCACTTCCATTTAAAAAATGATCCTTTCAAGAGGAAATTAAAGCTCTCCCAAGAACCTGTTTTTTTAAGCATACAATCAATTTTTATAACTGAAAACCTGTCAAGGAAAAATGAGTCCCTTTTCTACAGCAACTGAGAGAAAGAAGAGCTTCAACAAGAGATTTTTAACTGCTTTCAAAACCAGGCTTTTGCTTCAGGTTTAATCCTATAATCACACACAGTATTTACTTGTAGTTGAATTGACTGAGGAAAGTATTACTGTTAGGCACTTGCCTTATCTAAAGAAGCATTAAATCTACTGGATGTGATGAAATCTGTTCCAAAGTGTTTATCAAACACTGTGAAAATCAGCAAGATTAGTGACACGGCAATGTCATCGTTTGTCTAGTCAAGGGTAAAAGGTTCTTGGAAACGGGAGCAGTAGAAAGTATTTGCTTCAACCAGTAACCTCAGAAAACTCTGACAGGTAATGCTGGAAAAGGCCAGAATAACAGATGCAATAATCCTTTGGAATACACTATCAAACCCTGCTACGTGGGGTCGTTGGTTGGAGACAGGAACGACACAAACTCTCAGAGATCCCTGAGACAACAGCAGTGGGTTTCACATGGTTGCCCTTTTTCATAGGGGTTAGAATCTCCCAGGCTCAGATAGCTGACTGGTTGGGATCTCTCTCCATCCAGGGCTCTGACCAGTGCTGTGTTTGCATCTGAGCTCAAACTGGGTTGGCTGAGGGTCCCCTGTAACTTGTAACTGAGACTTGTTCTGGAATGAACTAGGCTAGCCCAATTGGATTTGTGTTATGGCCAGACTTACCTTGTCCAGCTCAGACCAGCTGCACTGTCACAAAACCTTTTGCAGGGCTTCCAGGGCACTCTGGCCACTTTCCCAGATGGAGCAGCCATTCCCAGGGCTTGGGCACTGCTGCCCTGGACATGTCAGCATGGCAAATGCCAGCTAAAGGGACAGAGCACCTTCTCACCTGAACCTCTGCTGACAGGGAGAGCAGGGATGGGGCACGCTCCTTCCTTGTGCAGGAAGAGCTGACACAGGCAAATGGCACTTTGTCACTATGGAAGAGCTGGACAGGTTCTTCACATTCATCATTGTATGTCACAGCTGAGCCAGAGACACATGGAGGCCCAACCTCCCCATCACCAGCACTCAGGCAAACCCTGTTCCCTCCCAGCATTGGGAGGTTTGGGTTGGGGGACAATTGGCTTTGCTGGGCTCTGCAGCTCGGTGTCCCCATCTCCATGCTACAGCAGCATGACGTGTCCAGGTAGAGGGAGATCACTTGGGGGCTTGTGCTAGAAATCTGCTCTGTGTTTTATAACTCCAAAGCAATTTTATCAAAACATAAATTTAAAAAATCATCTTTTTTCCTGCTTCTTTGGGAGCTGGTGGTGGCATTATTCAGTCACCAGCATGTTTGTGTTGAAAATCAGGATATAGAAAATGAAGGATTTTTTTTTTATTTATTTTTTTTTAAAAAAAAGGAAAGGTAGAGATGTTTTAAAAATACAGCAGTAAAGACAGTTACATGCCAGAAGCAACTAAGCTTCTTAGGAAAAAAACAACAGATAACAGCTCTTTGACAGAAAGATTGAATGTAATGCTTACCTTAAAACAAGGAAGGATGGAGCAGTGTGTACAATTTTCTCTGATTAAAAGAAAGAAAAGAAACTTTAAAACACAGTCTTTTGGCAAAGGGAAGATCTGTGTCCAACACCACCTACAGTGTCTCCTCCTGAGGGTCCTGTAAAAGCTTGTTGAAAGGTGTGTCTCCAGAAATCTGTGGGGTTAGACATGAACCTTAAAAGCCTCTAATGCTATACACAATCATTCCCCAACAACACAAATGAGAACAGCAGTGATGCAATGACTACACTTCTGGCTAAAGGTGATATCTGCACTGTTGATTCATTTGGGTACCAAATTACTGCATTTCCTTTCTTTCTGAAAAAGGTGAGAAGCAAGATAAGAATCAGAATTAATATACTGAAGACCTAGTGAAATAATCATCACTGACCATTTTTTTCCTAAAGTGAAATAATTTTGTTGTTAAGTGCTGAACAAAACTGTAAGCGAAACACACATGAATATGAATAAAATTCCTTACAGCTGCACTGCCTCCCAGCTTTGCAGATCTCTCCACTTCTGTGGCACAGTTACATTTTATTTTATTTTTTTAAAAGAGTCCTCTGTCCATATTCAATAACCATGTAATTAGGTACTCTGACTGACTTCTCCCATTCTGGGTTTGAATGAGCAATTTTATGTCATAAATTCCAGCTGATTCAGTGGGTGGTGAAAAGGCAGTAATTTTTCCTATTCATCTAGAAATCTCAGGAGATGGCTTTCCTAAGGACATTTGGATTGTCTCACACTATTTTAAGTTTGAGCTGCCCATTGCACTGCATTTTGGCAGGTACCAAGTACCTCAAAATCTGTTTTATTTGTCTCTGCTCCTTTGCTTTGACATGTGAGCATCGTCACATGTCAGCAAACCGAGGATGTCTGTGATGCTGCTGCAGTCATGCAGAATGAGGGCTCCTAATAAAAGCTGCAGTGTGTATTGAGATACACAGTCTGCTCTTTTCAAGCTACTGCTGCTTGGCACCCATGAAGTCCTAGTGAACTACTCCAACCAACCCCAGGGCAGGAATTCGCCATCCAAACAGATGGCTGCAACTGCAGGCAGCCAAGAGACCACGTTTCTTTTTTTCATGACATGTGGGTGTTGACAGCATTTCCAGACATAATTCCAAATGGCTGTCAGTTCTGAGCTTCCTGTCTAAAGGGGATGTGTCAGCGCTAATCTACCTCTGAGACAGATTACCCTTCACAATGGAAAACCTTCCCCTTATTAGAATTGGTTTACTCTTAACACTTGCAGATCTCGCCTTTCCCGAGCTGTTGGGTGCCTTTAACTACAGCTCCCCTCTCAAGGTAGACAGATCTCAAGAATCAAAGACTAATTTGTGCACAGTCTGGGGGTTTGATGTTTAGTCCCATTTTAAAGGGCTAATTACAAGCTAGCAGAGTCAGGGGTATTAAAAGGGGTTTATTTTTTTTAGCATTATGTATGTTTACACAACAAATACAGGCACATGCTTGTTCTGTGTTTACAGACAGATGATTTCACCTTCGGTGCACCACTGTCAGGCACTGTCAAAGCTGTGTAAAGGTGCTTTGACCAGGAAGATTCCTCACTCCCAACCATGTCACAGTCGAATTGCTACACTGGCTTTTCAAGGACAATGCTGATATAAGTTATATCAGCACATGACCTGCCATGATTTAGTGACAATCGCTTAAAATCAGCTACATAAGGCTGTAGGCACAGCTAGTCTATACAGAACAGGTGGAAGCTTTCCAACAGCCCTTAATTAAATAGAGTGGTGAGCCACGTTCAAAAAAAGCTGATTTCAGCTAAATCCACATAGTGATACCGCCCTGGCATTGCTCAGTGCAAATAAAAGCATTAAGAAAATTAAAGAACGCTTGCAGGGAACAGTATCACTACCCCTAGTCTGCCTCAACACTTAGAAGGTGTTTGCAATAAATCAGGGGCAGAACGTTTCCATAAGGTTTAGTTTGCACTTATTAGCTCACATCAGCCTTAAAACAGCCGTGGTTTATGCCTCACATCCTGCAGCACAGAAAATTGCCACAGCCTGCTGTATCTCAGACCTCAGATGAACCCCCGACAAGGCACGGTCACGCCAGAGAAACAGCATCAGCTCAGTGTTAATTAGGGAAATGTGCATGAAAACCCTCAGTGCAGTTAGTTCCACCAGGTGAGATGAGCTGCCTTTGACCCCCAAGCCAACAGCACCCACAACAAAGCATGTTCTATAAGGCTATAGCAAGATCGATTGGAGGTGAGGATAAAAATCTATACATTGCATTCTAATATCCTCTTCAACAAAGGGCATTGATTTGAGAAGCCCTAAAGTGCTTTCATCCCTTCTGTCTATGCATCACATGCCTCTGTAATAGCTGATGTTCCAAGGAGATGGGCAGATAAAGAACCTTCTAAAAATTCACATTGTTTTTCCTCCTTGGCTCCATGCCCTGTTACCAAAGCCTTTCATACCTCTTGGGGATGACAAAAGACTGAGATGCTTTAGCCTGAGGCACCAGTGGAGCATGGGGATGGTGCTCTGGTACCTTCCTTCCCAGGTGAGCTCATGGACACACAAGTAATTCCCATCTTTTCCTCTGGGGTTATCATTGTTTATTTCCCATGTTATCACAATGCTTAAAAAGCTTTATGAGTGTATTTACAGAGAAGACAATCATTAATAAGAGGCCTCCAGGGCTCTCCCTTGGAAAACAAGTTACCAAAGAACAGGCAAATGTTTCTGCCTGTCAGAGGGACAAGGATTTTATGGACACAGTTCATTATCTCCAGGAGCCCACCCAAGAGCCAGGCTTGTGGCAAACAAATCCCTAACCTGCCTCGAGGCACCACAGCTTGAAGTGCCATATTGCTCTCATAAACTTGCCATGGAAGACTGTATTTCTGCCTGTGGATCCTGAAAAAGACATCTGCAGGCTGAGAATTCAGTGTCTCACACAGACCATCAGCAGCTGCACACGAGGCACTTGCTTGAAATTCCCCCATAATCATAAAGGGCCCCATGAGAAGAACAAATAAGCCCTGCCATGGTTCCTCATCTTGCTACACTAGTTATATACAGAGAAATGTTGGCTGCTAATGATGACACACAAGCTGCTGTAAGCTTTTCTGCAGCAACACCGCTGCTTATATCAGCTATTATTCAGTTACTCCATCCTAACAGCGAAGAATCATTCCTGTGCTTTTCATTCTTCCTCCCAGAGGGCAACAGATGTAATAACTTATTCCCTGTCTGGCACATTAGGGCTTGAAAAATTAATGCAGCGGTGCTGAGATTTCCACTTTCTGCTTTACTTAGAGTGCCAAAGCTTTGAATTTCGGTGAAAAAATATTAAGTAACACAAAGCTTATTTTAAGTTTGTTAATGCACTTGTCTGTTTTAATGCCCTTCCAAAGTTTCTAATCTAATCTAATCTTCCCAAATATCTTTTGCCTCTAAGCTATTACCACACAGAATCACCAATCATTGGAAATGACCTCTAACATCATCAAGCCCAACTTTTGATGAATCACCACCTTGTCAACCAGACCATGGCATTAAGTGGATGTCCAGACATTTCTAGAACATGTCATTATGCTACCATATAACTGAGACCTCTCCTGTTTCACAATTGTGACAGAGCAACTAAAATGTGAACACCATTACCAACTGCACTGTGTTAAAACCCAGTCCATTAAAAACACCAATCTGTACATGTAGTGTATGCTTTATGCCTTGGCCTATCAACTCCTTCAAAAATATTCTCCTGAATTCTGTAAAAGAGAGTGGTGGTTCAAAACAAATTCCACTTGTTTGTTGTTGCCTCTGTTCCTGTAGAAGCAGCATGAGAAGTGAACACTGCAGCTGCTGTGAGAAGCTCGCCTGGGGTTTGGATAACTGCATTACAAGCTTGCAGCATTAAACCAGGGCCCATCCAGTTGAAGATTTCACCACAGAAGATCCAGAGGGAGTCAGAGATAAATGTGCTGCACTTCTCTGGAGAGGTACAGCTGATGGGTTCATGCATGTAAATGTGTTTCCCTGTAAATTTGCAATATCTAATCATTTGGGTCAAGGTGTGTACCTTCAGCAGGCACACCCACAAACTGGCTACCCTTGCAAATAATAACCACATCTGTATCGAGTTCTAATAGTGAAAGAAAAAAGGCAAAGCAAAGGAAGAATAAAATCAGAGCTGGGAACTACTTCTCCAAAAATAATGCAGCATTTTTTCTGCCCTCTCCCAGATCTTTGAAGTAAGAGATCTAAGATATTAAACAGATTAAACAAACTTGTGACTTGGACTTCATCTGTGCAGGAGACACAGAATGTGTCAGAATTCTTACCCAAAAGGACAGGTGGAAAGTCCCAAACTAAATATACAGGTTCAACATGGATTAGGAGTTAGAGGAAAAGAAAGTCCCAGGGAATTTTTCCTATCACTGCAGAGCATTTTCTAGTGCTGCTGCTTTGTGTATTCCAAGCCTGCAAGCACAGGAACAGGCATTAACCACTCATCATATCAGGCTGTCCTTGCACTCCCACACACAGCCACTTTGGGCTCTTTTCCTCCTCGGATGGAAATCCTCAAGTAATTTCTCCTCTGTCCTCCAGGCTGCTTGGCTGGGCCCCAGAGAGTGCTGAGCTTTAAAGAGCACAGAATTCATATTTCCAGTCTCTGGCAGCACTTGTTTCTTTATTCCACAGAAGGATCTCTGTTTCCTTAAAAGCTGGCTTTGCTGATTCAGGCTTCCTTATCTCAGCAGATTTCATTGCAGAGTTTGATCTCTCAGCATCAAAAACATCCCTCTGCTCAGAGCATGCCTCAGCACTCAATCAGCAGCAGAATAGTTTCAAACAAGGCTAGTGGCTCCCCTGGAGACCAAAGGCAATTAATAACATGTTTTTCTGCAAGGAGCAGAGCTAATGAAGCCTGATTTCCTGCACATCTGAGACATCCATCTTCTACCCTGTCTGTAAACTCTTAACCCAGCTACTAATGCAAGCCAAGCTCCTTCTCCTCCAATCTCACCATGATCCCAGCTTTCCCAGCTCCTCCTCTATCACAACAAACAAACAAACAAACATCCACTTGCCTCTTTTTGCTAGCAGGACCTCCAAATGCTCCTCAGCTTCTTGTGTGCACCTTGACTTGTTTCCTCTCCTGCCAGACACGCACACTGTGCCCAGAGCTGTGTAGGCACTCAGGCTGCTGGCAGGGGGAACAAGGAATGTTTCCACCTTCAAAGCCACGCCACAGCACATGCCAAAACAATGATTTTAATGAAAACCCTTGGCACTTCACAGCTATGAGACCCCAGCTCAGGCAGAGCTGCCAAGTTTGCCTGAAACAGGCCAATAAATACAGAAGTTATCAAGAGGTGTTGGATGAGTGGGACAGGAGAGAGAAAAGCGAGAGTGCAAAAATTTCTCTCTGAAAATCAGGCAGCCAAAAAAAACCAAAGAAGTCTTTCAACAACTCAGCTGTGACCCTGACTCATCTGATATGAACTACTGCAGTTGTGCCACTGACCATCCCTATTTTTTCAGATAAAGAAAAGAATGCTAATTTTATTAATACATTTATCACAGTGGCTGAGTCCCACTTAAAATAAATAAAAAAATGTTTAGCTATAGAATGAACATAAATTGATCAGACTAACAATAAAGAGACTCTAATTGAAGTAATTTCTTCCCCCTCAAGCATGTGATTAAACTGGATTATTCCCTACTAAGTGATCTAGAGGTGCACTCAGTCTAAGGAGACCTCTGGGCACAGCTGTGCAGCTGCCCAAGGGATTGTCCTCTGGGCTCCTTGGATGCTACTTCTGAACATACCATTCAGCCCTATTGGCAGGAATATATATGGGGAATTCTCTTCATTTAGAGTAGTTAACCAAATTTTTTAAGCCAAATTCTGACCCAAACCAGCACATGCATTGTTAGCTGGGGTTTGGAACAATGCAGATTGAAGCCTACAGGAGTGCTCAATGACACTGTTATCCCATGCCTCCATCCACAAGATTAACAGGACTGCACCATGCCTTCAGCTGGGTGCTCCTGAGAAGAGTTTTCAGAACTTGGGAAGCGAGACCTTGCAAAATAAGCCTTCCAGAAAAGAGTTTTCATTTAGCAAGAGGACACTCAGCCAAATGGAAGAGTCTTTATGAGATGCTGCCTGCCTTCCAGACAGCAGCATTCCTAAAAGGTCAGGGCACACTGGGATTGCTGCTGTTTGCAGTCAGGACTGCACAAACTCCTTGCAGTTTTCTCTTTCTTCTTGTTTTGAAATCCAACTCCATAGCTAAAAAGTATCAAAGGGGCATAACATCACTAAGAGCATGATGGCAGCAACTTAGACTTGAGATTCAGAGGAGTTCAACACTGGTTCTTCTCCCCCTCACCCCTCAGTAGATACAAACCATCATAAAGATGTAAATTAGCTGTACTAATTCCATTCTGAAGACAAACAGAATAAATGTCCTTATTTTCTGCAACCCTTTCAGACATACAGAGACTACACTGTCGATTGCTGCTTTATGTGATCAATTGAAATTGTGTAAATAGATCAGTCTGATCAGATCTTTTACACCTTTGTATTTAATGCTCTAAGCACAGGGGACTACCCAATTTTCTGAGGGGGGAAAACTTCTGGGTTTTTAGTTTACTTTTGTCGTGTTTTAGGTTGACCTCTACCTAGTGCAAAACTGTGCTATATTACAGTCATTGCCTAGAAGCTCTTGTATTTGTAGAAAATAAATGTTTACAAGAAGGAAGAGATTATTTCATTTTCAAGACAGAGCTCCTGCAAAGGCATTTGTTAATACATCTGCAAAGCCAAGGAGGAATATTTCACAGCGGCACTGATGGAAAAGCTCTGACTGAGGATTTACAAACCATGTGTGAAACTATTTCAGACAGTTCTTAATCACTAGCTTAAAAATCAGCAGGCTCTCTGAATGTCACTGGTATCAAGGTGAATGTCACATACTGCAAAGAATTTTTTTTTTTAAATTGGCAATGCTTGAAACGGGCAGGAGAGATTTTTTAGGCTATCAGAAAGGTGCAGAAAATACAGAACTGATAGAGTGTCATGCTGCACTCACTGCAGAGGCACCCTGTCACAAAACATTTATTGAAACCCTAGAAAATTTGCAGAAAGTTTTGCTTTGACTGGGAGAAGGGGAGATATAAATGTCTTTTTGGATCACCCTTGGACTACGTGTCATGCCTTCACTGCCATCCACACAGAAGAGCAGTAACAGCTGAAAGGAGAGGGGGGAAAACTGCTGTTGCCTTACCCTTTCTTTGTCCTCCTTTCAAAAAAATAACTAAACACAGAAAGCCCATCACCTTTGGTGATTTTGCAATGCAAAATATGAAAAACATGAAAATGTTACCTCAGACACCAAAATGGGTACTTAATGTAAGTAAGTGAGACTCAGAACATTCTTTGGAAGGAGTAACTCGCTGTGCACACAATCATCTGCGAGATGCAGAGCATTAGGATATAATTGATGTTTATTAGACTTTGTGGGGTGCAATAAATCATTGTTTTTATTTGTAGTGCATTACTACAGGAGTGATTTAACTGGGGAGATTCTTGCTTGTGGCCTACAGGAGTGAAAGGTTAATGGCATAATGAATTCCCATTAAAAAAACAGTAGACTTTGGCCATCCTTCAGCCAGTGGGTGGTAAATTAGCAGGTAATAAAGTGTGTTTGTAATCTGCATTCACAGGCCAATAAATAACATGCAGGGGCTGGCTTTACCTGCCCAAGTTGACAGTGCATTACTGGGACTGTATAGCTCCAAAGCAGCTAAGAAAGGTACAGAGAGCAAGAGGGAGCTGATTTTGCAGTATCCTGACTTTGAGCACTGAAATATATCAGATATTACCAGAGAGGCATATCTAGAATATTAAAGCAATGCTCATAAATTCCACATTGCGCTGTAATAAAGTACAGCTTCTACATGTGGCAAATACACATTCCTGTGGTCCCTTCAGCTTGTGACATTTACTCTGCTATCCTATTAACTGGTGGCATTTCATTCTGGTAATGGAATAGCTGAGGGAAATAAACCTCAATATGCAGCACCACTCTGAAGGCCAAAAAAACCCCCATCCTAAAATAATATGCTAGCTCCCACTATGCAAGCCAAACATATTATCAATATATTTCTATGAATGGGCATTAATTACCATTCAGTCAGCAAGGCTTATACAATGTGTTGGTGCTCTCCTGCTACAAGAAACATTGCTACATTGCAATGCATTTAAATCAAAGTATTATTAAAACAGGAGAGTTTGTTGTTTTTTTTTTAGCTGGTATTGTATTCTTTGCCCTAACTGGTCTCAGCTTTCCCTTTTCTTGCCAGTATTAGAGGAAAACAGATCCCCAGTCAATTCCTTTCTGTTGTTACCAGTGGCTCTGTACTACACAAGATGCAAGACCTGTGTAAGGGGTATTGCAGCGAATCCCAAAGCTGAAAGAAAATTCAGCAGCTTTGTTAAAGTTTGGTTTTGTTCTGTATTTCCCAAGGAAAGTATTTTCTGACAGGTAGCCAGGGGTTTGGGATAATATTTGAAATCCTTTTGCCCCGAAGAGAAAAAAAAATAAGCCAAGTGTCTGAGGGCATTAGGATGTTGGTCTCTGCTGCCTGAACAGATCATATGGGGATTTTGGAAAAGCTCATTCCAAGCCCAATGTACCTGCAATGCAATTGGCCCCAGAGACTTTCCTCCAGTGCAAAACAAAACTGCTGAATTAAACCAAGTGACACCAAGCAAACAAGATCCAAGGTCTCCTCAGACCCCACTGGTCCCAAGATACAATTACTGTTTGCATTTGATATTTTTTCCTGAAAACTTAGGACAGTGTGGGACCTGCACATCCATGCTTTTCTGGCACATGGAAGTGGCAGAGGCTGCAGGGTCAGTGCTGGGGACACACAGGAAGAGACAGTGCCAGCAATGGGACACCCCAAATTGCTCCCCAAAGTTTTCAGCAGAGATTGACACCAGGCACAAGTCAACAGTATTTTATAGTAATTGCAAAGCCTCCTCTTAAGCCTATATATTTATACTTAATTTTACTCATTTTCGTAACTAACTTTATTACTGCTAGGGCAGTTACTTTTGTGTTATATAACTTTATATCCATAAAGTCTCCCCTCTTCTGCTGAGAGGAAAAATTCGTATTTAAGCTCTTTGCATCTTCCCAAATGACATTCTGATTTGGGAGCCAATTAAAAGAAACAAAACACGGAACAAAACAGATCAAAAAAATGTATCAGTCTGGCCCCAAGTATTTCTGCCTTTCAAGAAAACTTTGTAGAGTAAAATTTGAAAAAAAAAAAAAAAAATGTGGTTATCCTACTTTGGTACTTGAATGAGGGTATGAAAAATGACCTTTCTTGAAGTGACAAAACAGCATGAAAACAAATGATGCCACCACAGTGATATTAAAGTCATTAAATTGCTGTTTTGATGAGAATAACAACTGCCTTGTGTGATGACTATAGATAGACCAAGGAATATCTTAAGTCAGTCTGTACCTTGTTTGTTTTCTTTTGATTTTAGTCTGCTGTTCCTGTCACTCCAGCCTCAGTGTTAACATTAAGCTTATTCTTACAGCAGTTCAAGAAGCCAAAATGGCTTTATCCAGAATATGCAATACCTCTAGGATGACTGTGCTTTTTGTAAAGCAATATTTACCCAATGAAGTATGGAGGAATTCTTGTCTTGCACTCCCTGGCCTTATTGTTGGGTGGGTGCCTCATTGCTTACATAACCACATCAGTGGAATCAGTAGAGGCTTTGAGATTTATCACTTTAAAATAGACAACATACGACTCAGAATGCAAGTTCAGGGCTTTCATCAGGTGATAAAAGAGGGCATTAAGGCACCCTGCTGGATCACAGGTGTGGCAACCAGCTCCACAAAACGCTTTAATTCTGTTCTGCCTCAAAAACACACAATTATTGTGGCTGGTGTAAGAAACAAACAGGTAATTATGGATTGCAATACTGTTTTAATTTAGAATATTGCCTTTTCTACCAGTGCCACAAACAAACTCATGTATTTTCTCCTATTTTAAAATGTTGTAACAACCCTTGCATTTGGCTTGTGATTTTTTAACACCTGTGTGAGACAGTTTCTAACTTTTTTTCAGTAACTAACCATGGAGAACGTGCTACAAAAATATTAAACAGAGCATACTGGTTATGGTATCACACAAGTATAAAGATGATAATTCTTTGAGTCTGCTGGTTACAATTCTCAGGCCCTGCTGCACAACTGCACCGTTCAGTCTGAAATAATTTTGTCAAGAGCAATATAACTACAGCACATATGGAAACCAGGACGGACAAAATCTACCACTGAGCAGCACAAACTGGAGCTGGGAGCTGAGGACAGGAGCCATTCTGGGGCTGCTGGCTGGAAACCCTGCCCTCAGACACAAGCACTTCATGGTTGGACAAGGTATCCCCTCCCTCAGCCCCATCTGCTGCCATGGCACGGCGCCTGCTCGCCCAGAACGGAGCCAGTTTGCTCAGTGCCAAGCAAAATGAGTTTAGATGGGCAGTTTGTGAGCTGGGGCTCTTCTAGAGAAAGTCCCTCCTCTTAAGGGCACTGGCACACAGGTGCCAAATGCCACTTTAGACTCGATGGCATCTGCTGGTGCCCACGTGCCAAGAGCACAGCACCTAAATGGAGATGGTAACAAAGATGGGAATCTACGCTTATCTTTGCCAGAAGGCTGCCTGTGCTCAAACATAAAGCCATCAGGACAACACAGGGTATCAAACTTGATGTCAAATTCAATCATAGCCTCAGAACAGCCTGTTAAAGGATAAATCACAACTGAGGATGAGATCAGGAAACGAGAAACCCATGATGGTAAAAAGGTCCAATTCCTGGTGAATAGGTAGGTGCATGGGTGCACCTGCCAAAAGGACTGCAAAGCACCCAAAACTTCATTACCCTTGTGTACATGCTCTCCAGTACATTTACAGTGGAAGAATTAAAAGTGTTCTCTTAAAACCCATTCAAATGCAAAGGCACAAATAAAAACAAACACCAACCAACCAACAGCCTCACTAGAAATTCCTTAGCCTGTCTTCCATTTGTCTGCATAGATGTTTTTGCTCTTTTTTTATCCTCTTAATAGCCCAGCATGTTAAATAGGTGTCTACCCTACCTACCAGTCCTCATAGGCAGAAACAGATCACTTTGCTTTCCTTCTAAGGCAGACAATTCCAAATACTTGGAAAGTCTCCTCAAAAGACATTTAGTGATGAACTGATAGCTCTTTCCTGCATCTTTTTCCTTGCCTGACCTCCCTTACCAAGAAGCTTCTAGCATTCATTTTTCCCCCCCTCTCAGAGGCTATAAATCATAATGGATTATAATTAAATGTTATTCCTTTGTATGGCTTCCACATCAAAAAGATGTTTCTGTTGCAATAGGAACTGTACACACACAGACCCTGAAAAAAAGTTTCTCCCATAAAAAGCAAACAGTTCTGTCTAGACAAAGGTGTCCCACAAGCTGCTCATCTGCTCCTTACTCTTCTCTCATAAGGTGGGAAAGAAGAGTAAATGAGAAAAAGGAGTTGCCTGTAGCTTTCCTCTTACTAAAGAGTTTGTGAATACAGGCAATTCTTGTGCTTGTGTAAAGAACACCACACAAAACTTTAATTATTACACTCCAGACCAGCTAATCTCTTTCTAGTGCTCTGGCTGGAACAAACAAAAAACTCTCCCCATTTCTTTTGCCCTCTCTCTCCCTTTCTGTCAATCTGTCCATATCATATGACCCAGATATGACCTCTCTCCTCTGGCATCAGCCCACGGGGGCTGCTTGAGCAAACACAGATCAGGGTGTTTCCTACAGGGATTATAAATGTAAAACTTTGTAAAGGGAGCCTCCCAGTCTGGCCATGCAGGAGCCACTGTGGCAGTCACTCTCCCAGCACCAGAGACCCTCACAGCAGTGGCCCCAGGGAGCCAACAGGGTCCACTCCCTGCACATCCCACTCACAGCCAGACCAGGTTTCCTTTAGCAGAGTCCCAGACATCCCAGTCCTTAAAATAATTAAACCTTGGTGCAATAACAAAATAACAGCCTGAGCTAGTGCTTCTGAGGAGGGACCCAGAACAAAGAGCCCACTGGGCTTTCATTCCCTCACAGGAAGGCACAAGCCTTGCTCTTCCCCCCTAGCCCTCAGCTCCTGCAGTGTCCCTGGGTGTCCCTCACCTGGCTGGGCCACAGGTGCCCTTTGTTGGGCACAGGGTGAGAAATTCTCACCCTCTTCTCTCAGGGGTGCACACAGAGCTTGACCTGCAGCTCCCTGCACCCAATGTATCCCCCAACAACATTCAGAGCTTCAGCTCTTCTGCTTCTTTCTGTTGTTGTTGTTAGGCTTTTCACTCTAATTTGTCTTTAGCTAAGGTTTTCACAAGTGTTTTTTCTCAGCAACTTTTTTTTTTTTTTTAATAGAAGAAGTGCATTATTTTGTTAACACCTTGTATTTCAAAAAGAAACCTTAATGAAATCTCTTCTTCTATTCTAGCTGCCTGTAATATATTTAAAGTGTTTGCACCTTGTCTGAACGAAGTGTTACCCCATTCATAGATCAGGCAGTGAGAACACACAGAGCCAGCCAAAGCACATTACTCACCACTTTCTCACCTAAGCTGTCTATGAAACCAGCTCCTCAAGCAAGAGGAATCCATCTCGTGATGTTACTGGCAGGACACAGCAGGAGCATCCTGGGCTGAACTCAAACAGCCTCCCTGGCAGGGGTGGTGGGGCTTCTCAGAGCCCTTTGGGTGCATCAGTCATGCATTCAGCTGAAATATCTGTGTCGCTTACCCAGGCTTCTGTTACTTCACTGGCCTCGGCATGAATTGTCCCAGGTGTTTTTCTTGTGCTGCAAATAATTCAATATATAAACACCTTTTGCATGTCCAGGTTGTTCCCCTGGCTCCTCATGCAGCTCTCTTTTCACTCTGTAATTAGGTGATTTTTACCCTCCCAACCCAGATTCCCCATCCTAACTCCAAGACAGCTCTGATCAAGCCAGTGTTAGACTTGACTTTCACATTTTATCTGAGTCAACTGCTATTCAATCCAATGGAAATATTAAACAAGGCCTGAGTGGTTTTACCAGAAGTGGATCAAACCCATGATCTTGTAACTGCTGAAACTCCCATTGCAACTAGCAAATGTGTCACCTCCTGGCAGCCCAGCCATATTTAAGGAACACTTAAATATCTATATTATTTACTTCTAAGCAAGGTGTAGCAGTCCTATTGCTTTCAGAATGGCTTTAGCACATACTGAAATTTAAGGACAAGATGAAATATTTTCCTGAGGCAGTAATATATATTTTAACTGCCTTTAATTGCAAGAATTGGCAAATATGTCTTTCACACTCTACTATCTGTCACTATCTGTAGGTTGGATTGCCAATAGCTACTAGCATTTTTCCACTTTCGCTACTCTGCCATTTCAACAGCACAGACCATGCTGTTGTTTTTTTTCCTCCAAAACAGCCTGACTTTATGATTCTGTTCATTTCACACCTGGCAACACAGAAAATGCAGAGGTAATAGAGGGGAAATCCTTTAGCAATCAGGAAAATGACTAGAACTGCAGTGGAGATGTGTGTTATTTTCTCAAGCAGCAATAAAACTCGTGTGAATTTTCAAAGGAGCTACAAGTCACTGTTTGCTACAATGACATGCCAGCAAATGCTCGTGTTATCCTTTAATAATATGGAAGATAGCACTCATCATAGCCCTCCCAGAGAAAAATACAGGGGAGGCAGGTGTTGCAATACAAAGTGGCTCAATGTGAAATATGTGTAACACACTGTTGATGCTAGAAACAGATTTTCTGTAGCTGAATATAAACACAAAAGCTCACAAACATACACAGGCACACAACTGTCTGCTCCTCTAGTGCTTAGAACAGTGAAAAAGCATGGGATGTTCTTTTACTTGAAGCATGATGGAAAGATTAGGTTCTTAAAAATATGTCAAATTTCCTGTCTGTGGGTTCATGATGTTTTCTCGGTCACAGTGACTTCTAGCTTAGTTTTCTCTAGGGATGGCAGGTTTCTTGCTGAGACTGGAAGGATAACCTGCATGATTTCCAAGTGGTTTATGTAGTCATTTTTAATTAGCAAGAGTAAAGCAACCTACAGAGGGAATCACTTGTTGTTACTATGAATTCAGACACAGCCCATCATCCCCTGTGTGGACAGCAGAGATGAGGAACCAGAGCTTGGGTCAAGTTCAAGTTCCCCAGGCTGAATTTCTGCAAGATATCCAGAAAACAAATCTAAAAAATGCAGCAGGAAAGAGGCCAGGTCTAGATAAATTCAGGAGTCCTTGTCTTAATCTTATTTAATCAGCTAGGCCAAGGAAAGAAGGAAAGAAGGAAAAATTCCCCAGGACAGAAGATATGGAATAAAAGAACACAACCTCAAAAGGGTTTAGATCCAAGTCCCATGAAGGACAAAACAAAGGAAACTCTTCTTCACATCTATTTCACATACTCCTGACTTACCCCAAATTAGTTTTCTGAACTCTTTCCAAATAAATTCCTCTGCATGTTTCACCATAAAAAATGTATTTAAAAAAATTCCTGGTGATTTTATATAATTTTTAGATGTTGTCATTTTAGTTATGCAAACTAACTTTCTCTCCCAATGTTTCATTTAATGCTCCACTAAATATTGAGACTGAAATGAACTAGTTCTTCCAGCCTAGTATATGCTGAAAAACTATTTCACAATACAGAAAGTGTCCCTGTAAAACATATAAAGGGATTCAAATGTAGATTAATTGCTTAGTAAAGCATAAAATAATGAGCAAAAAAGATTAATAAAATTAAGCAGTAAACTGGTTATATTTACATTAATATTTAATTTCTTTAATATGCATTTATTATATAAATTTGGTAACATTAGGTAAATGCATTCCTAGAAGCTCCAAAATGGTCACACAGCTGACATATGAAAGAATGTAAAACTTCTGTGAGAAAAACTTATTATTTTAGCGGTATTTTGTAAGGAATCATTATCCCATTGTTTCTAGCAAAGGCTTTTCCTTTGATAACACACCCTTCCAAAAAATATAATGTGCAAAGAAAAACAAAAAGCACGTACTCTAATGACTTTATGCCTTATTTTCTCAGTGAAGGGCAAAGCCTGTAGGGGGACCTTAGGGAAGGTAGGCAACAAATGTCATCTTTCTTTTCATATAATTGTATACCCATGTGCTTTATGTAATCAAAATGAATACTTCAATTTGTTACATATTTCGCTGGAGGAACAGAAGGCATACGGAAAAAAAAAAAAAAGCCCCAGGGGCAAATGATCTCACTCACCTGGAAAACAATGTGTGTGTTAATAGAGTAATTTGTTAATTAAAGATTCTAAGATGTCCACCAAAGCCATTTATTTCTGAATTACCACTTCCTAGAGTTAAACAAGCTCCCTGGCAAAATGTAATTAGGAACTCCATTTTTCCTGTGTCTCTGCTGCTGCTGAGTGCAATCAATTTGACAAGTATCCCGAGAGTTACCTCGGCAGCAGATGGTGCGCGCGCCAGCCCGGAGAGCGCCGCGCACCGCCAACAAAAAAGATAAAACAATTTCACGCCTGTCGCTGGAGCTCTAACACACAGTGCTCTATTGAATTAGCTTCAAGTTAAGCTTCTTACTGGCAGTGGAACACAAAACAGGGATGACTGAAGAAGAAAAATACTCATTTATAAGACTTCAAGCGCAGTCAAGGTTTGTTTTTTTTGGGGTTGCTCAAAATGTAAGTAATGGTGCTTCAGCTCGCTGTGGCAAATATGAGAACTTGGCCATAAAGATATCTGGGAACACTTTCCATTTCAACTATATAGAGTCACCTTACAAAACTTAACTAGGTTGTTGGGCTCTTTTCCTTTAAAGACAACAAAAAATAATTACTGTGTTCCATGTTGAGAACCCAAATAACTCCGGTTTTGTTTTAAAAAGAAACAAAGACAAGTGACTACCTTGCACTTACAAGGTACACAACCCACAGGTGTGCATTATTCAGAAAAGCCCTGATTCCAAGACTTTCCAGGGGGCTTTTTAGGTTCCTATGGCAGGAAGAGGGAGGAATTGTTCTGGTTGGAATGGCAGTGTTTGGCTTTCATTCCTGCTGCTGCTGTTGGCTGTGCTCCCAGATTTTTCCTGATGTGTGGTACCGGCTTCTCCATCCTTCCTGAGGCAGGAAACCAAAAGCATGAAAGAAATTTTTATTGAGGAATGGCATTGGAACTAGGGTTTATTTTTAAAAGTGCACTTCCAGGTGTGAAATGTAGTAGGAAGATAGAGCTAATAGCTCGATGAGACAGTGGGGAACTGCAAGGTACAGTTGCTTCTATTCTTAATGGAGGAATTTGGCCAAAGCTGTGGGCAGATCATATTTGAATTACAAGTAATCACAGCAGAGCTTCCTCTTGGCAAGTTGATAAGAAACACTTAAGATTCCAAAAGCTCCATTGTCTGATTCCCCAGAAAAACTAGGAAATTCTGTACCAAAGACAGCTCACAGTTTATATTGTAATGAGTCTTGGGGATTTCTCAAACAAAAGCAGCAACGCAGAGCTATTCTTATTTATGGCTCATCTTAGGTGTATGTGTGACTTATCACATGTGCACTCCCTTGCAACAGGGTCTGTGGCTCTTCACCAAACTGTTTATAAAGGATTGTCCCATTTAAATAAGCTTCTAAATTTACTGTTATAAAATTTAACAGTTGATGTTAAGAACAAGATGTTCTCTTTGCATCAATATGAGATTTCTCCCATATAAAGTTACGTTTATAAAAGCATAGCTGTCCTTAGTGATTAAATCATAAAAATACTCATATCTAGACATAAAAACCCTAAATCTGACATTTTAAATGTTTGAAATCAAATGCATGATATGCACCAGTCAGAGAATGTACTATGAATGTGGATGCTCCTAAACACTGATCCACTGCAAAGTCATTTTGCTGTAGTAGGTATTTAAAGGCAGAGTAATCGAAGCTGACATGCCAATAACAGAGCAGGAAGGTTGGTACACTAAACCAGCATGGAAGACAAGACAGCCCATGAAGACATGTGGTAAATGATGGTATTCTATATGCCAGGTAATCAGTGCTTCTGGAAAAAGTGACAAAAGGCTCAGCACTGCAGTAGCAAAATGCTTAATACAGGGAATTGATAGTTTATATCCTGAAAATTACCAGTAGAGAGGTTCTATCCTTCTGTGTTTGCCACATGTCTTGAGAGCCCAGTGATTCTGATATTTCCCCCTCTCTTTCTGTACTTATATTTACTTTTGGCACTTATCTTGATTTCAGCCATTGGGAACTTCCAATATTGGCTCACTTTGCAGCTCTGGAAGTGTGTTTCTTTACAGAGAAGAGCTTTCTTTTCCCTAAGCCTCCTGGCTGCTTTGTCATACCTTTCTTGACTTTAAAGGAAAAACCCAATACTCTGTGAACACAACCAGCCTCATTTTTCTACTCCAATAGCCAGATGTGGAAGTGAGCCTGGAGTCCTCCAAAACCACCACCTTCTCTATATCAAAACTGACAGATAAATTCTCTGTCCTTCCCTGCATCCTGCCTCAGCAGCCTCTCTATTGTCCATTTTGCTTCAGGCTGTGGCTGAAAGCCTTCACCTGCCCATCTCACAGTCTCTTTCAGCTTGGGCAATTTTTCTTAATTCTGCAATGGCCAGAGAGAATGTATTTAGAGCATAACTGACACATCAAAACAACAGGCTGAAGGTTTCCGAGTTTCTTTCCATAGAGCAGATCAACCTGCAAGGAGGAAAAGCTTTATTTTAATACCTTTCCCTGAATCATAAAATCACTGAGGTTGGGAAGGACCTCTAAGATGATCATCCCAGCACTGCCAGGCTCACCTGGAAACCACATCCCCAGGGGTCATATCCATATCCATATCCATATCCATACCCATATCCATATCCATATCCATACCCATATCCATATCCACACCCTGGTTTTGGACACCTCCAGGTGAAGGGTCACTGGGGAGAGAGGAGCCCTGAGAAGGCTGTCCCATGTTCACACAGATATTCTGTCACTTCCCTTGGAGAGGAGCAAAGGGAAAGCTGCTCTAGGAAACAGAGTTAATGGATTTCCCAGTAGCCTGCTCATTTCCCCGATGAAGAGCTGTGGGTCCTGTTGCTGCAGAGGATCCCACTGCAGACTGCCTGCTCAGCTATCTCTGTCTTAAAATTTCTGCTGCACAAAAAGTATTTGCAAGTTCAGGAAAAAGTCTAAGCACAGCAGTTTTGCACTAAAATGAAAAGCCTGAATACAATTACCTCTTCTAGAAAACTGATGCATGTCCAAACTAAAATTAAAAAAAAAATAAGAATAATACTTTACTGGGCTCAGTTGAATCTGTTAATTCCAATTTCTTTGCCTAAGATGTTCATCAGTGGGAAATGCAACTAACATTAAATACATTTTCCTTTGTTTCTAGGTAGAAATACTTTTAAAGAGAAATCTAACTGAAAAGAGTCTACTCCTCAAACTTAATGTGTGAGCAGTGTCTTGGAACACAAACAAACTCTGTTCTTATGGCTGCTGGCAGAGCAGCCAGCAAATCAATGCCTGGCAAATCAATAAGATGATCTAATGGGACCATGAGAACAACTTGAAACTTGAGATGTTGAGCCAGAGTGAGCCCAGCTCTGCCACTGTAACTGAACTGCATCTTAAATTACTTGGACAAATATATAACAAAAATAAAATAAAATAGAATAAAAGGTTTTCAAAACCTTTGACCCATTTGATTTGATAGAATACAATTTAACTGTAAAGTAATCATCAGTAAAACTAGTAATTCACCAAGCATCTAAAAGTGAAAAGGTTTCACTTGATGTAGTGAATAAATATATAGCATAATTGTGTTTTTTTAAAAAACAAATCTACCCTTGATCAAGTCCAGAGAGATTAGAAAATGTCAGTTGTCAAAAATTATTTTAAACTATTAAAAACAAAGCACAAACAAAAATGTGTTCTACCCCAACAGTGCACCCAGGGAAAACATTAAGTTACTGGTAACTACACAAAGAATGAAAATTCTCACATTTTATGCCTTGCCATGTGTCTTTAGACACAGCCACCCTTCCTTCCTCTACTTCAGAATTTCACGAGTGATTTCTGTACCAGTGATAAAAAGCGAAGGAAAATACACAGAGTTGGTTAAAACCTTTCTTATTTTGGAAAATAATCTGGGATTTCAATGCCATTGACCAAAGCTGGATTTTAATTACGATTTTTTTGTGAGTTGTCAGTCACAGAGCTTAATGGAGGAGCTGATTTATCCCTGCTCCATGGAAAAGATTCAGCTTGTCCCATTTCTGTTTGGGTTGATTTTTAGCAGTGTGCTTTTAATGAAATCACCAGGATCAGTGGTCTTCACACAGCTTGGCAGGTTAGCCATGGCTCTGTCCACCTCAATCCTGAAAACCTCTAAGGATGGATGTTCTACCACTGCTCTGAGTAATTTTTTGCATTATTACCTGAATGAAAAAAACCCACACACCCACCCCCTTGCCAAAAAAACCCCAAGGCAAATCAAAACCCCCCCACACTTCTATGTAGAGCTTTAAGCTTCAACAGAAATTTTCATTTAAATTCTATCAATATATTTTTATCACTAAGATTAAAATTAATAGCAAATGTACTAAATAAAATATATATTTCAACATTTCAAAAATGGATTTAATCTTCCCTCATGCATATTTAATTAAGGCTTTAAATTATGCCACCCTGCACTGTTGAACAGTGTTTCTTTACATTACTGAGAAATGGTTTCACATCACACCAAGAGTAAGAGCAACATCAGGGCAGTGTGGCTTTTCTCACAAGTTTTGGAATATTTGTGTTGATCCATTGATATCCATATGATTCTTAATTATTTTAAGCAAACAAACAAACAAATAATATATAATGTGATAAATATTTACCAATGTTTCTAATACATTCCCAAACCCACCAGAACTATTTTATCAAGGACAATTATTAAACAGTTGACTATGTTATTAAACAGCTGATGATGAGTATTATTAAACAGTTTATACTGAACCAGTATTAGCTACAGTACATTACAATTCACATCACCATATGTTTTATGATCTGGCTTTTCAACCAACAAAAAGGGTTTTCTCTAAATTGTTCATGGCAAGGCTGTCTGGTCAAATAAAGTGAATAAGGTGGGACATAAGCATAAGTGCCTGAAATCAGTCATCATGGTTAGTTCTGTTATCCTTCATAATTGGAAAATGTAACATTATATTACCTGGAAGCTGTTCTATTAGGAAACAAGTCAGGCATACATGTACAATTTGCTTTATAGCATTTAATTTTTTTTTTTTTTTGAGGCAGTTGTGATGATTTTAGGGATAAGTTTTTGCAATTTGTCTTTTTTTTTTTTAAATGATGATTCACTGACTGAAAGTGAAAATGTATATCTAAATAAAAACCCATACATGTATTTTATCTTCTTTAACATTCCATTATCACTACAAAATTCAAAGAGTAGATGAAGCCCTGTCATACAGGTGACCAGATTGCTAGATGGAAGTGTCAGTGTAATTTGATATACAGACAATAAGGCATTTACTACAGACACCCATCACTGGCTGTATTGACAGTGAACAGCACCAAAATTCAAAAGCAGCTTCATTAAATTCCTGAGACAATTTAAAGTAAATAGCTACTTAGGGAAGACAGAATATTTACACTGTAACCCCAAATATCTAGGAGGAAACACAAGAAAAATTACCCAAAATGTTCTTTACTCATATGTAAAGTGCACTTACCCAAACTGGCTCGGTGAAGGGCTTTGTTAGACTTGAGCCATGCACAGGTCTTTGGCACTGAGTGAATGCAACTTCTGGGCATTATTTCAACTGGGAATTTCCATCTTTTTTCTACTGCTGGTATTGTCTCTGTACTCTGAATTTCACAGTGAGAAACTGAATTTAAGTTGCTTAAATGAAGTTATGCTCCTGTCTATGTTCTTTAAAGAGATGGTGTTGGGGGTCGATGAAAGCTTTGACTTAAGGCTGTAGGAAAAATCCCCTCAGTCATGGAGAATAAAATATTACCTGCATTGTCCCCTGGGAGTTATTATGTTAATGTTACTAGAAACTTCTTTGTTTCCCCTGTTGTTATTTACAACAAATATTTACATTTGCCACAGTTATTTGCATATTCCTAATCTTCGCTCCTGGCTGGTACTGTTCCCTCAGCCCCCACCCCTACCATAGTTTATAAAAGTTAATGTAGCCCCCTTACCCTCGCTTTTCTAGTGCCTTGTTCACATTCTCAGTGGTGGTTGTGGTTTGTTATTGTCTCCTGATTAAAGTGCTTTTGTTTTGGGTCACTAGATCGTGCCCACTCCTCATTTTTATCTCACCCCTGGCAGCACACAGGTGTCTGATCCAGGCTCCTACAGGATGGGATTTCTCCTGATGCATTGCTGCAATCAGCAGCTGCTGCCCTGCAGGTTCCCTCATGGCACAAAAGAATTGCACACTGCTGTAAGTTGGGGGTGGAGAAGCACCCAACAAACACCAACAATAAACATCAACAGTTCACGACAAAGACATGAGCAGCACGTTGCTGTAGAAATAAACCTCTGTGGCACACAAACCTTGGACACAGGGAAGAGGAAGGTCTCAGAAATGAGACTATCCACTCCACCCATAGCCTAAATGCCATTTTATGGCAAGGCACTCATGAGAAAGTGGAGACCTAACCCGCTTTTTTTATCATTATTCATCCATTAGTTAGAGATCACCCACAATTAGAATGTTTTTTGTAGATACCACATCCTTTATTTCCAGAGCTCAAAATTTCAGCTGTGAATGTCTGAAAAATAGGCAATGTGAGTGACTAATAGGGGTAGGATCTACCCTCTGGTAAGGAACATTTCCAGCTACTGGGTTCTCTATTTGTAATTGAAAACCATTGATTTAAGCGTTCAAAATGAAAACGTTTGCTTACAGCGCAGTCTCTTTACAGATCAGAATTAAATTCGCAACGGCTGCGATTATGATCACTCTTCTAGCCCTCAAAAAACAATTAAGGTTGCTGCAAGGGAACACATTCATCATGACAGCAGAGCTGATGAAGAGTAGAAGGCAGTGGGCATGAAGAGCCTGTTCAGATCCCATCAAGTAGCACATGCTCCATGACAAGAAGTTGTTTCTATCTTGTAAGAGCAGGTTGTAGCAGAGAGATAAAAACACTTATCCCCACTGAGCTACACATGGCTGGAAACACACTTGCCTTTCCTCAAGGTGTTTTCTCAGGCTCTCTGTAACTTTGCTGGCTGAAGCTTATTTCCAAATATCTGCCTTTTAAATGTTGCATGATGAATGTAATTAGGCAGTGACACAAAAAAAAAAAAAAAAGTTTAGTTAAATTAACTGCTTTCTATTTAGAAGCTTCTTTGCATATTGCATTCCTATGGTAACCAGGCATACTCCATCCCATCACACAACACCCACCTGGGACAGAAGGGTAAAGGGAAATTATAGATTGCATAATTGAACATACTTTCACATTTTGTCAATGTGACCTGCTCCAAATGCCTGTGCAGTTTTGGTTGTCACTTTTCAGTCTGGAAGAAATCTGTACACAGAAAACACAAAGAAAATTCTTGTGTACACACAGAGAAAATCACTGGTCATCATCCTCACTGTAACAACAAATATTTCTTCAAAAATCTGCAATTAATTCACTTACTATCTTCTTTTGCACTAGACCAAAGAACAATTCGAGAAAGTTGTGTGACATATCAAAGCTGAGCAAATGATTCTTTATAAGATCCAATTATTTATAAGAACCAAAATATTGCCTGTTTATCAGCAAAATCTAATACAGTAGCTCTTAACATCTGTTGTCAGACTGTCCTGTCCTACACAGCATCTACAAAAACACACACTGAAAATGAGCTGTGGGTTACTGACTTCAAGCAGCCAAAACCTTACCCAAAAAGCCATTTCTTTTCATTATATCCCAGTGAAAGAAACCACTCTGCCTATGAATTCTGCCAGAAAAAGTAAAGGTCTCTCTTGTTTCAGTTGGCTTTTTATTGTCTTGCTAATTGGTATTTGGCATGAATGGAAAAAATTGGCATAGTTTGTAATTTCAACAAATTATTATTTGGATTTTACATGCCTGATTTCCCATTAACATATACCTATCTTTCATAAACATATACCTATCTTTCATATGTGCATAGGGAACTGCTGTTTGATTTCACTGTTTTTTCCAGGTTGTTTTCCCACATCAGTTTTTTGTTTTGTTTTGGGTTGGTTTTTTGGTTTTTTTTTTTTTCTCCATGTAAAAAAAACTGACCTGACTACAAGGTATGGTGATATATCCATATCCAGAAAGGTGAGTTGTTTATGGTTCTTGAGACTGGAATGGGCTCTTACTTTAAAAAACTGTAAAAAACAGTCTTAAAAGTCTTAAGAAGACATATTAGATCAAAATCAAGCACCTTCTATATTAAGTGCCTAGCCAAAATGATGGCTGAATCATTTAAACACTAACTGAAACACTAGAGAAATATACAGTCCTGGATTATTCTTCAAGTCCTGTGAAATAAGCAGTACTTTCTCATGTGCATCATCTCCCCTGAATACACTTTATTGCTCAGACTGAGAGGAGAATAGGACCCAGGTTCATGAAAAACTGATTTAAAGCAGGATTAGAGGAACTGGTGAACGCTGTTGAACCAAACCTCTGCAGGGCTTATGGGCCTTGGCCACTTTTTATGGTCTCATTAGAACCTGGCACCAAAGGGAGCTGCTGCAGAATGCCTCCTTGTTGCTGGAACTCAAGGGTTATTCTCTGTGTTTCTCTCAGAAATTATTTCAGTTTGTGTAAAAAATACACCGAGGATTTGCAGTTATTTCTTCTGAAAGGATATCTGAAAAAAAAAAAAAAATACAGATTGACTTTGTTAGGATTAAAAACATTGTGTCTTTCTCTTTTTCCTAGCTGAAAACTTCATGTAACTTAAAAGGTTTAAAAAGGATATTTCATTTACTGATTAACTGTATAAGGTGAGTGTATCCACTACTTTAGGAGGCAAATGCAACAGTTCCAGTCTGAGTCATACACCCTGTTTGTGCCTGAGATAAAAATCAAAGCCATGACCCTTCCTTTCTGTACATTCTGTTCCTCACAAAATAATAACCATTTCACAATCGTGAATCTGTTCTAGTGTGAATATCCAAGGCTGACAGTAACTGAAATTGCTTCCTAACCCCAAAACATAACCAGAATGACACAGGCAGCATGCCTCAGATGAATGCCAGCAGTCAGCAGGAAAGGTTTTCTCTCTCTTCCTCTGCATTTTGCAATGCAGAACGAATCCCCCAAAAGTAAGGTGTGGTTTTAATCTTCCTTTTTGACAGCTCAGGTACCAACTGACGGCTTTAAAACACATTAATCTGACAAGGAGCATCACAAGAAGGAGGGTTGAGAGGAAACTAGAATTCATGTTTAAACCCTCAAAGAAGAAAGGTGTTTTTGTTTTTTTTTTTTCCCCTGAAAAAATATCCACTGGTATAAATAGTAATTTTTGTATTTCATAACAGAGCAAGTATATTAGAATTTCTGGATGACTTGAAAGAAAAGATGCATTATTGAATAAAAAATTAGTTCCCTTTGACAAACATCAAGAAAAAGGCACCTCTTAAAATCTCCCTGTCTTGCAAAAGGAGAATGAATGTGCAAAATATTGCACAGAATTTAAAAGAAAAATAACATAGCCAGCATTTTTTAAATTACCAAATTCAGTTAGTCCAGGATCTTCTCCAGTATGGTGAGATCTTCTAGGAAAATAATTGTCTGAGGTCCCTATTTTTATTTTTATTTTTATTTTTATTTTTATTTTTATTTTTATTTTTATTTTTATTTTTATTTTTAATTTTAATTTTATTTTTATTTTTATTTTTATTTTATTTTTTTATTTTTCTTTTTTTTCTTTTTTTTTTTCTTTTTATTTTTATTGTTGTGGTTATTAGTACACACATATGGTATGCCTGGGATGTTAAACCTTCAGGGAAGTGGCTGAGTCTTGAGGCTGATGGTCAGTGTGATAGGGTTGTGGAAAGAGAACAGTCAAAATTGTTCTCAGCAGTCTCAGAAAAAGCCTGCAGAACCATTTAATGGCTCCAGAAATTCCAATCAGACCCCCAAAGCTGTCAAATCTAGGCCTACTTGAATATCCTGAATTCAAAATCCAGGCTGGCTTGAGATTTCTGAGCCAAACCTTCATAGAATCAAAAACTCGCTGAAAAAGATGAGTCCAGGTATGGGGAATAAAACAGAGAGCACAATGGAACTGATAAATGAGCCTGGTATCTTGGGCCTAATGAAACCATGGGAGAGACAGACACAGATAACTGCTCCCTGGGGTAGAAGTGACCAAGAGATGTGTTGTGAAGCTTGGTAATGATTACCAGGTAACTGATGTCATGAAGAATGTGTAATCAATGGAAATTGTTACCAAAAGTAGAACCCTATGTAAGTACCACACAAGTCAAACCCTATATAAATGCCTTGTATACTCAATAAAATCAGCTTCTGATCAACTCACATGTCCCTGTCTCTCAATCACCAATATTCAGGCTACAAATACATATTCAGAGCAGCTCAACCAGATACAGCTGTTGCAGATGAGGATATGCAGATTTCAAGTTAAACCAGACACCAACTTATTACTATTTTAGCAGAACACTGCCCAGGAAAGGGCCCCTCTCCCAGGATGATGTTGTTGTTACCACAGCATAAAAGCACATCACCTAGAGGAACACCTAATTCAGCTCCAGGGGAAGATCATTCTTGTAAAACAGAGCAACCATTTAATAGGAGAAGCAAAAAATTATTTGAAGCTGAACTACCACAGAGCGAACAAAATTATTTGTAACAGAATCACCATGAAAAATTCCCAGTCTGACACAAAACCCAACTGAAATGGTCCACATGTATTGTAGATCCACGAAACTGCAGGGAAAATGGAACATATTTAAAACATGAGCACTTTGGGTCACCTGGTATGTTTGTTTCTGATGGCCAGGAGCAATCCACTGCAAAGAAGCACTCCCAGGGAAAACACCAGCAGGACAGGACACTACCCAGCTGAGTGAGCTCTCACCATCATAAGGGATATTTCAGTTGCTGGGATTAGAAAAACAAAAAGTCAGTCACTACTGAATCTTCTGCTACTACCCACTTCTAAGCACAAAATAAATCCCACTTTTTATTTTGTTTTAAAACACATGAAAATAAGGTGCTTAAACTGGCCAACAACCAAAGGGTGCAGGCAGTTTGCGAAATTTATCTGCAAGGCTACTGCAGTTTGAGCTTCTAGGGTCCTGTTTCTCCTCCTCACCTTTCTTCCAACCTCAGCACTGGTATCTCCAAACCCTGTCTTTCCTCAGTGGCAGGGAGGCTCTGCAGATCCTGAATTTGGCTGTCAAATCCCAGAAGCCACTACTCTGCATCATGCCACCTAAACCTACTGAGTGACCCAGCACCAAGCTGAGCATTCCCAGACTCTTTTCCATCTAAACACCCAGGCTTGGATAACTACCACCACAAAACTGAATTTTGCCTCCCTGTAAATTTAATCCACCATGATAACATTAAAATTCCACCTAATTGTTTACCTGCACTTAAGTCCAGCCCTGAAGTCTTTCAGGAATTCCTGAGAATGTGAGTACTTGGCATTATGGCTTTAGGATAAAATATGGCTCTATTTTGCAAATTATTTAAATTACCTTACACTTTTTATTTCCACTGTTATTAAATTGTAATGAATTTATTTGTTTATGGAAGTGTGCGCTGCATGTCTAGCACTGTTCTGTAATAGCTGGATTTAGAGCCAGCCTCTGATTTCTATCCTAGACATCATTAAACAATTCATTTCCTGTGACAAGGGAATGTGCTCTTGGGCAAGATGTCTCCACTTATATGAATTATTAACAATATGTATATACATGCATTATGGATTTAAAAGATGAAAAGAAAGCTTGCCAGTTATTCTACGGAGCTTTCTCCACCTACGAGGCCACTGAATTTCAGACATGTGAGTGGTCACAGAGAGGGAATCCCTGATGACCACTAGGGTTTCCTGCTGCTAGAATTAAATTCAGTGCCTCAAAACTGGCTGGCAATACTTGCTTAGCCCTGCACTGCTCCTCCCCATTGCAAGGTGCTGATGCAAACCAGCAATGCATGACATGTAGGGTTTTTAATGTCCAATACTTACTTGCTGTTTCTCACTCATGAGAGAGATACACAGGTCCTACCCAGCTCCCTGGACATCCACACTCCCTGGAAAGGGGTCTCAGCACTGCCATCGGTTTTATTTAATGCAGTTTTATTTACAAAACATCTCACAAGGAGGGATGTTTTGGTAACTGCAGCGTTTGAGGAGAATTGTGTCACATTTAGGCGCTCCTGCTGACGCAGCTGCTCGTGTCGAACCGCATCTCTCAGCCCCGCTAAGCCTCATAACCCTGCGTGATAATGAAAAACGATGGGGAGAAGCAGCTTTGATATCACACATCACACTGCGACACAGCAGCACACACAGAGCCTGGAACACTGCCAGCTCAAGCAAAACCTCCTCCCCAAGCAGCTGCACTGGCCCCCACTCGTGTTTCCCTGCAACTTTGCTCTCTGTGAAAAACACTCCCCATAGGTGCTTGTGTCTCCAGCCTTTCCAGGTAATCAGTGCAGGATTCCTGCACGCCACCACCCATGCTAATGCTGCTCAGTGCTGTGGCAGGAAAGCCCAGCACTCGCCATCCTGGGGTCAAAAGCAGGAGTACCTCCCAAGGATAATTGAATAAAAGGAGGCAGGGGGGTTCTAGAGATTAATTATCACTAATTTCTGCAGGCTTGAGCAGTTGATGACAGCTGCCTTTAAGAACACTTGCAGCAGTGCCTCCCCTCCAGCCAGCCACATTTGTATCTCCTTGTGCCACCATCCAGCTCCATGAATGGTGGCAGGTCTGGCTCCCCTCATCCCTGTCTTTCATTACCCTCCAATATCAAAGCCACTTTCTATTGTCCTGCAAGATATTCTTCAGAGCAGCAATTCCTGCTGCCCCTGTGCATACTGTCCTACATTCCATACAACACTGCTTCCCTCAACAACCTGCTGCCCAGAATTCAGCTCCCAGTATGTGACTGGTGACTCAAGACTACTTTTTTTTGCACAGATGTTGTCTATGTAAAGGTATTTTATATTGTATGTAAAATGTTATTATTATTATTCTTTTTCTTCTTTGATGATTCCCCTGGTGAAACTTTTTGTGATCGACATTCTTTATTTCACCCCAACACTTAGCTTCAATTTAACCTGCTTTTTACAACCTTAATAGCATTTTGCCTTTCTTATTAACCAATAACACGTTCAATGGCCCACTCCACTTTATGGAAAATAAATGACAAAATACCCCACATCCCAAATTGGGCTTCCTCCCATGGCTTCAGGAACAGAGTCCTGGCTGACCTGTGCCATGAACTGCACCAACACCCAAGAGAGCTGAGGAAACCCAGTTGGAGACCTGAGCCTTCTCAACTGGTGGCACTGGAAGAAAATAACTTCCTTTTCATTTCTCCTGCTCCTGGAGAATGACAAGTTAGCAAAATGTGAGCAAACATGCAGCTGTAGGCAGTGGCAGGGAAAGCAATGGGCTTGTTTTGCACACTGAGGGTTCATTCCATGAATAATTTCTCCAGAGAGAAAAGGGACTTTATTAAGAGCAAATTGCATGCAGATTTTCTCCTGCTAACCTGACTTTTTTTTTTGACACTGATGGATTGACAGACCAGCTGAGGCAAAAAGCACAGCTAATTTCTGTGGTAAAAAGATACAAAACAGAGCCACCCAATAAAAAAGCAGGCAAAATAACTTCATGCAACTTCACCCATAAGAGGAAAAGACGGGTTCATTATATTATAACCACTTTTTTCCTTATTATTCTGTGTCAATTTTCCTCCCTTCAACGATTACTTCCCTTCTGCTATGTACATTTCTAATAAGATATTTTTAGCACTACCTAACTATGCCTGGAAAAAAGAAGAATCCTAAACCAGTAACCTGGTACACGTGTACAAACACACACACACACACACACATGCACTCCTGTAGGTTTATAGACACCAAAAGGCAAGTTAAGGTTCCATTTCCACTTACAAGGAAAAAAGTATGATTTAGGCATTGTCCAATTCAGATTTCCTCCTTCCAGCATCTCCTACAGCGATTGCTTCAGCAGGTATTATTGACACCAGAGGAGAGATTTCACTGTCATTCTTGCCAGCACTCTGGTGACATAAAAGCCATTTATAGAAGAGTCTGTTACAGGCAAGAAGGTTTGGGGTCAAATTACTTATGTTGTTAAATATGAGTTACATTGCAAGAAAAAATTTGGACCTGAGCTGGGCTTCGCTTTCTCTGTATTCACAGTAGTGCAAATATATTCATTTAAATGAATCTCCTAATTCTTCCTGCAGGTTACACTGGATTAAATCAAGGTAAGACTTCACTAGAAGTGTAAAATTTTTCCTTATGACATGTAGGATTTTTACTGTCCAATACTTACTTGCTGTTTCTCACTCACGAGAAAGATAAACAAGTCCTACTCAGCTGATTTAAAACCAAGTATTTTCAAAAGTATTATCCTGTTTGCTGCTTCTTTTGATGGAAAAAAAAAGTCTCATTCATAGCAAACAAACACCAGTTCTGATTTAAGAGTAACCATCTTTAATTCTCATAAATATTACTGTATTCATCGTGGGTTCACATTTGAAGCTTACTAATGTTTTTCTCTACATGGATTCGCACATTTTGATCTTATCCCAGCAAAAATAAAGACTAGTGACACATTATTTTACCTGCAAACTGTATTAATGTAGTCCTACTTATTAAAACTCCTAAGTGAGCCTGTACAGGTAGAGAAATCAATATTCCAATGAACTGTTTTCCTCTTTGGTATTAGACTAGAAGGTGCATGTTTCAGAGAACAGAAATGGTAAAGGTATAGCTTTGTGGTCATTAATTATATCAACAACTAGACAACAAAGGAGGTAGGAGACTGTCACAGCTCGCTGTTACTGGGCTGGGCAGCGTGGCAATGATGGAGGGATGGGTGTGATGGGGTGCCCAAAGATAGATTTTAATGTTCATACAGAGAGTGCATGGTCTGAGGGGCTCCTTCCACAGACCCCAGAGAGGTGTGACGAGCTTCACAAAGGGAAACTTCACAAAGTAATTCTAAGGTAGGATGACTCCATCAGCATCCCCTCCCAAGGGCTTCAGGTTTATTCCCTCCATGCCAGGAACCTGGTCCCAGGTATGATCTGTACTATTCAGTTCCCACAGAAGACTGATCAAAAATGGATTCATTTTCCTTTAATGGATTGTGCTCCTCGTCACACCTCATGGAATTATTATTCAACTGAAAGCAGCAAGTATTAGGCAGTTTTAATAAATAAAGAGGCCTGATGCTCCTGGCCAAAATAAATCCTCAGTAACACTAATGGCAAAGATTCCATGGACTCCATTGGTTTCAGAAATTCACTAACAGGTCAAAGTTTAGACTCAGTAGAAATTCTCCCAGGCTTTTGTAATATCCATAAAATAAAACAGAAGCTCAAAGCAAAAGGAAGGTGTCTTATAATTCATAAAGTTGGTACATTAATTGCAGAGGAAAGTAATAAAATAGCCTGGTTCGTTTTCATAAATAGGCAAATCCCAATAAACTTTGATAATCTCAGTCACAAAGGGAAAACTTTATAATGTTCCTGAAGAGAAAGGACATAATGCACAAAACCATGCCTGCTGCAAGTACTAAATCAAAGTGATCTATGAAATAACATACACATTTAGATAGTCAGCCATGTTAATTTAAAAATATCCGGTGATCTTTATACAGTAAAAATGTTTTTACTTTCAACAAAGAGCGTTAATGTAGCGCTGTAATAGTTTACAAGTGGCAGGCATATTGCATAAATGTGTGCACTGCTACACATACACAAGCCTTTAGGCAATGTACAGTAATTGGAGAGCAGAAAATGAATGTATGGAGTTTAGAACATGTAGACTCTGAGCACCACAGCAAAACAGCCATCAGATTAAAATTTACCACCTTACTTACAAAAAAAATGTCTTCAAAATACATTCACGTGGTCATAATGTATTGCCTTAATCTGGAGGAGTTAACAAAACCCTTGGCATTGCAGCATGAATGACTTTTGGTGGTTACAAACCGAAAGCCAGAAGCTGTACATAAAATTCACACCAAGAAGAACCTGAACAAATATATTTAAAGCTGTATTTTAACCGCAGCATATCAAGTAAATATTATCATAATGGAAAACATGTGTTTTGAGGGAGAAGCACAGTTACAGAAAATAAACTTGTCAGAAAAATTATAGCCATGTGAGCTGTTGTATCAGCAGCACATCCTCATGTACAGGAGTAAAGAGAATTGGATGTTGCAATAGCTTTTTAAAGCTTTGTTTCAACACCATACCCAAAGGATTCTTTTACAAGTGCAAAAAGTTGGCAAGCTAATAAAAAGTTAACATTTCAGGTAAAGAAGACATTGCTTCATAACCATTTCATTGTTGTTTGATTAAACTGAAAGGTAAAAAACATTCTCACTCAATAATCCTCCACACAAAGTGTTTCTTTTACCAATGTCTGTGACTTCTTCCGTGGCCACAGCCCACTGCTCACTCATGTAGAATCTGAAATCTGGGGGTTTCTCCCCAGCAATTAACAGCTCGTGTAGCTTCTAGATTGTGAAGGAAACCAAACCAACAATCCAATTCTTTGCATATATCAGTGACATTTGCAAAATTCTGTGTACAAGACAGGAGCCCAGTTACTCCAAACTGTCCCTCACAACATAAGGTTCATGTTCCTTAATGCCCAAGAGCTCCTCTGGACCATTATTTTATGGCTCACGTTACCTGAGAAATGCAATGTCCCCAGGAAGGTCAGGCTGCAACTTTCTAAGGACCAAAATGAAGATATTCTTCTCCTCTCAGTGGAACAGAGTACCTTTTCAGGCACTTCTGTGCAGAGCTGCTCCGGGAAACCACTGAACAAAATCTCTAACCTCACTTAGGGCTTGATCCCAAGGTCTAATTCTTGCCCTTTGGGAGCAACACTTTTCCTGCCTGCACTAGGAAGAAATCCCAGTAAATTCTAAATCTGGCAAAGTGGACAGGAGCATAGACACACTAGATCTGTGCAAATTCGTAAATTCAGATGTAAATTATTACTTAGATTTAAGGAATTGGGTAGAATTCATTTAGAATTACAAAAATTCACTTATTTAGCACTTGCAATAGTTTTTGTTTATAAATCAGACTACCAATTTATGGAATAAAAATACACATTTAATCTAAAATACCAGAAAAAATATACAAAAGAAGAACAGCTACCCTTATATAATTTACTAGAAGTTATGTATTTAAGAATAAAACAGAAACTCAAAAGAATATTTCATTAGGTAATTTAATTTAGTGTGTTCAATTTGAAACTTAACTTATGATTTATTTTTATACTGCTTTTGCTTTTACATATGAAGTCACATATACAAACAGTTCTAGCATTAAAGGCAATACCATATTAGAAAATTATTACATTTTATGGTTATTAGTCTTTTATTTTAAATAGTTTATACACTATTGAACAGCAATTACAGTAGATAATAAAGAATTGTGCAATGTCTTAACACTGTTTAACAACCTAAAATAATTTAAATTGTAAGGAAAAAGTAGAATTCAAAGCTGTTGGAACATTTTGGTGAAAAAAAACGTGGTCTTCAAGTTCACAGATGGGATTTTTCAATGAGCATTGCAACTGAAAATTTTAAACTGGCTATTTTTAATCTGCCAGAATGTGCAACCGTATCTGTCCTATGTGGATTCTTTCCCTTTTTTTTTTTTTTTTTTTTTTTCTTAATGTACTGCTCTGTGATGAGGGGGGATTTTGTCTTTGATGGGACACCAGAACCCAGGGCAGTGTGTGTGTGCTGTCTCCCACCGAGGAGGGCAGAATGCAGAAGCCAGGAGACGTCAGCCAAGGGACCCAGATCAGCCAGGACAGCCCTCCCGCTTCCCATGGAGATTCCAACAGCAGGCAGTGGAGACAAACACCTTATGCAGGCACACTCCTGAGATAAAGAAGGAGCATAAAGTCCTGTAGTCCTGTATTTTGTAGGTACCACAGAACTAGAAATGGGCATCCACCTGAAGTTAGAGCTGGAGAAAATCTGCCTTCCTTCTGGCATTCCAGGGGTGGCTGCTCCCTGACTCCCACTCGCTGCTGCAGCCTCAGGTGGGGGATCCAGACACTCTCCAGAACCTGGCTGCTCATCTGCTCTTTCTTTTTGCCTATTAACATAATTTAGCCCTTTGCTAAGCGGGAAGCTCGCGTCCCTCGAGCAGCTGGCCCTGTAATCATTGTGGCAAGATGTTTGCCACAGTTTCAATGTAATATTATACTAAAACTTGCAATATTGATACAGGTAAGTTCTAATGCTATCGATGCAGAAAATAAGATCCAGATATATATGTTGTAAGATATAGCATAATTTTGCAAATCTGTAGCTATTAATATGCAATGTATATTAAGAATACTTAAAATTCACTATTCTTTCAGTTCAACTTTATATGATTTTATTATCATATATAAAAAGGTGGAAAGAAGTCATTAATTGGGAGAGCCTACCTACCTTTTATTATGGAAGCCTACTTCTAGCACTAACCTTCATGCTGCAAATCCTTGGCTTCACTCACAGGATAACACTTTGTTTTAACTCAAAGGGATGAGTGACTTCTGCTTTCATTCTGTACCATATCTGGGTCTGATATACCTCATGCTAAAGCAAATAAGGAGATTTCACCAGCTAAAGCTGTGTGAGGCCTGACAGCAATGAAAAGGCTGCAGAGGTAGGGAGAAGTCTCTGGAATACAGTTAGAAACGATGGTAGTAAATTATTACTATAATTAATCTCTAGTTTGCGTTATTCTATTTCTTTAGTGAAATGCTGCGGGAAGTAGCGGGGTGAGGTGAGGTAAGAATTTGTGTCAGCGGTGGGTTTCCTGACCTCCTCTTCATGCTCCTGTGCTCCTGCTGCCTTCACACGCTGCCCAGCAGCAACAACCTTCCTCTGACAGACCTGTGGGCCATCAGAGAAACCGCTCGGTGGAACCAGGGCTCCACCCTTCCACCACCAGCAACACTCCCTCCAAGCCAAGCTGCTGTCAACAGCGGCCTTTCTTCCCCTTCCATTCGCCAGCATGACATTTGTTACACTGCCTTTCTGTGGCTCAGTGTGAAAGGGATCAGCTCCACCAGTCAGCAGCGTGTGCACACAGGCAGAATTTGTCACGGTGACATCAAGCCTCCGACACAAACACATCTATTACCCTTTCTCTGTGCCTTGGTGAGACGGCTGCCCGCCAGGTACTGGCCCCTAAGCCCCCTGATAAATCACTGACACGTAGGAAACCTGGTTATCCCAGCACAGCAGGGGCAGAAGATGCTATTCAGCTGCAGAAGGACATGGAAGAACAACATCCATGAGGCTTATAATGAAAGATATTCTTAAGTAGTTAACAAAAAATTTATTGCAAGAGATAGTTTGTCACTAGATTTACAGTTTCAGAGAACATAGTACAAAACATAGTGCATCAGCTTTGTCTAAACATTAAATAGGTGCAAATACACAAAGATAAAAAACAAAAAAGTGAATACTTTACAACATGAGTTATAGAACTATAAATATATTTTATATACATTATACATATTCTAAGACATGATTTTCACATATATAGTTCATAATTAGTATCAGACTATTCAGTGCTTTAGTAATAGTATAGGTCTGAACTCGCTCGTCTGTTTGTTGCATCATTACCACCAGCGCTTCCCGAGGAACACTTGGAGCGCTTTCCTTTGCCCGGATGGCTCCGAGCTCCGCGGGGCTCGGCTGTGGGCCGTTCCCCGCGCTGGGCGCGCTAGAAGAGCGGCTGCAGGGGGATGACGGCGGGCTGCGGGGCCAGCAGGGACGGGAAGACGCCGTGCGGGGGCAAGGCCAGCGGGGCGGGCGGCAGCAGCGGCAGCTGCGCCGGGGCCAGCAGCGCCCCGTGCCCCGCCGGGCACAGCCGCGGCCCCAGCGGCACCTGAGCGAAGGGAGCCCTGGAGAGAGCCGGCAGCTGCGAGAGGAGCTGCTGCTGGGGCTGCAGGAGCTTGAGGGTGCCGGCGGCGGCGTGCTGCTGCAGGACGGTGTGGTGGATGGTGGTGACCGAGGTAGAGCACAGCGGCGGCGGCAGCGGCAGCCCCGGCAGCGCCGAGCCCGGGGGCTGCATGGCCGCGGGGGCGAAGGCGAACTTCACCTTGCTGGCCAGCGGCATCACCTGCTGATAGGCCTCCGATGGGAGCTCCTTGAACTTGTCGCGGCCGTCGGGAGCGAGGAGCAGCGCCTGCTCGGGCAGGGGGAAGGGGGCTATTAGCTGCTCCGTGCTTAGAAAGGTGTTGACGTGTGCTTCTTTGAACGGCAAGGGCGGGGGGCTGCTAAACATGCCGGGATTGCACTGCACCCATTCGCCGGCCACCTCACCCATCTTCTCGTGGGGTAGAGACTCGGCCAGCTCGTAATGGCAAAGGTAGGATTTAGGAGGAGCTTGTTCCGAGCGTCTGCTGGGGACGGGAACCTTGTAACGAGCTCGATTTTCACGACCGTCGACATTTTCCTTTTTCTTTCCCTCCTGGGGAGGGCCCTGCTTGGCAGGAGCTGCTGTGGCGCTGGGCTCGGGGGCAGCAGCAGCAGCAGAACCCGTGGTGACCCCAGGACGCGCGGTGGGCGCGCTCCCCATCGCCGCGCACGCCCCGGATTCATCATCCTCCAGAACCCGTGGGCCAGCAGTTTCTAGAGGAGACTTGCTTTCCTCCAGCTCCATTGTTTCATCCCTGCCTTTTGCATCATCACCGTCATCTTTGGGAGCTGCGTTAGCTTCCTCTAGATCGTCTCGAGTCAGCAAGCCCCCCAAAATATTTAACACAGAATTTGCGGAATTTTCTTTGGGAGATTCGGAGGGCTCGCTTTTGGCACTCCTGTCAAGGAAAACTTGATGGATTCTCGTCTTCCTTCTCCTGCGCTTCCCTTTTGCCTTGTGGTGGGTAGCTAAAGAGTGTCCTCGCCCTAGACACTGCTCTGCTGATAACGCCTGTCCACATGAGCTTTCATCCGAGGAAGAGGAATAGGTGTGCTGCCTCCTCTTGCGGTGAGGTTTCTCGGGTTCCTCTGTCAGAAGGCTGTAACCTCTCTTTATGGGCTGGTTCTGACTCGGCCCCTTCTCCTCGCTGCACTGTCCTGAACATTTATGCTCTGGGCTACAGCTTGACCTCCTGACTTTCCAGCTACAGCAGGTTTTCGAGTGCCTTAGGCTGTGCCTCCTGGAGCTCGGAGCCAGCTGCCTCGCCTGCCTCCGGGAGCTGGCTTTGCTCTTTCTGTGCGGTCTTTTACAACCATGGCGCTGGCCGCTGGGTTTTGCACTCCAAAAGTCACACCAGCCTCTGTCCCAGTGTATGTGATCTGATGCAGACGTGACTCTCTTAGGTCCCTTCTCAATGCCAAATTTTGGCTGTGCCTGCTGCACCTCGCCTGCAGTTAACCAGCTGTTCCCTGCACCGTGTCTGCACTTCTCTGCGTTATTTTGGAGGTGCTGATACTTATTTTCGTCTCTGTAAGTAACTTCTTTTTCAGTTACTGGAGACATCTCCATTTCTGCTATTGTTGTGTCTCCACAGTGATGATAATGACAATGACATAATTTTCTTCTCCTTTTCCTTTTTCTGCTCTTGTGAAGCCATTTTTCATGGCCTTCTTTGATCCAGACTTTGTTGTATTTCTCATCTATCACAGTGTTTTGTCGTAAGGGGTTAGGAGATATGTGATACTTTTCTATTTTTCTAATCCCGAGTGACTCATCCAAGGACACTTTGTTTTGATTTTTTGCAAGGTCACAATTTCTGAAGAGGGAAACATCACTTAACAGGGGTATTGTATAGTTGCACACATTTTTATTCACTTCTACTTCATAATCACCACACTCTGGACTAGGTCTTTTTGTAAAATCTGAGACTAAGATATGGTTAGGTTCAGTTTTATGGTGCAAATGAGGTATGTTTGGTTGATGCTTGCGCTTTTCTTGGCTTTCACTTACACTTGACGACTTAAAATCAAAATATAAAGGATTACAGCTATAAGAAATTGAGGGATCTGTACTCGTGTAAATTAACATTTCTGATGGCCACTGAAGAATATTCGATCCATATTTGCTAAGAACAGGAACAAAGGGTTGACAGGGTCTCTTGTATACGTCTGGTTTGCTTTTTGGGGCTCCGCTGCCTTCTTCAGGTGGTGCTGGAACTACCGCATCTGCCCCCAGATTTTTTATTTCAGTTTGAGTTGCGGATGGATCACTGTTCCCATCGTTACAGTTTTCCTCTACAACGTCCTGCAGAGAGGAGCAATCCTCCCCGGGTTCCTGCACAGGAGCTCTGCTAGCCTGCAGCTCGTGCCTGCTGCCGTCCAGGGGCAGGACTTGAGCACTGTCTGCAGAGGGACAGGGTGACAGAGCTTGGTCCCCCGAGTCGGCGGCACTCACATCCCCACCGTGGCCATCCGTGCCCGAGGACACCGGCTGCTTTGAGTGGGACATGGCAGGAGGTAAAGCTGGGCTCTCCAGCACCCTGCTCTCCTCACTGGACAGCTCTCTTGGCTCCTGAGCTTCAGGAGCTTCTGCTGTTTCTGTGCATTTTTCCACCAGTGGGTGAAAACAGTTGTGTTTCTCCTCAGGGCACCCAACTATTTCTGCTGCTGAAGGAGACTGAAGGTTACATGTTCCCGGAACAAACCTACTCCTTCTGCTAAATCCATGCTCCATGGAGGTTTCCTCATTAAACTCATAGAAAACAGCAGCTGAAGACTCCAGTTTGACTGCTGCTTTCTTAGGAAAAGCAAAGGAGAACCCGACTCTGTGTCCTTGAGCTCTTTGAACCTGATCCCCGCGTTTGTTAGCGTCGGATTGGGGACCACCCGCATCCCCAGGAGCGGAGGGAACAACAGAAGCGATGTCTTTGCAATTCTGCATGTCGTGCACTAATGTACAGCTGAAATCCTGGCTTTTGGCAGAATCTGTGGCAGCACTCTTGGGGACATCACTGCAATCATCTTGCACAGTCACTGTAGTGGATTTGAACATAGGGCCACTTCCAGGAGCACTAGGAAGGAAAATAAAACTTTGAGTCAGTACTGTTCAGAGAACTGCTGACAGAAACATGGCATTGCAATGGTATTACAATGGTATTTAAAGGAGCTTTTTAAGGAAAGAGGAAGACTCTGTGGATATATACATTTAGACTACAAAAAAATGCCATCTTTTATAATAAAGATCTGGTGTAAAAAAAAAAAAAAAAAAGTAAATATTATGCTCCTAGCTCCTTTATGTCAAGTTATCAGCTGAAGGACTAATATTCCTACAAAACAGTTAACTTTTCCTGGACACACTGGCTGGCCAAAGAAGAAACTGTCTATCTCCACAGAAATCTCTCTTCTCCTCTCAGCAGACCACCATGGTTACAACGCTGTTACTACAGATAGCAGTTTTACATTCCTTCATGCTACACAATATATTAAAACAGAGAGTGCTTCATAGAGCACCTCCCCCGTAGCCATCATTCCAGTGACTGCTGCTCTGCCTACAGGCAGCCCCCCAGCAGCTCCCATCCTGTTTGTGTGCACAAACCAAACCATCTCAGTAATTTCTTTCATGGAGAAATAAAACTGGAGAGAGGATTTCAGCTGACAGAAGTAAAGTGATTCATCCCTCTTGAGAAAAAAATTTATCACTGTCTACTTCTGTTCTTCATTTCGTGCCCTCTTCCCATCTGTTCTATTTGACTTAATAGGAAGCAAAGAGAAATGCAAAAAGTGTTTAAGCTGACAATTTTCCAGAATCCACAGAAACTGCTCAGCACTAGGAGTAATGGACCTATGTTAAAACCATTTGTTTGTTCTAGCCAAACCTCTCTGTGTTACAGTGCACGGCAATACTCGCTGGTGAGTCATTGGTAAAACTTCCAAGTGTCATTTCGGACCCCAAGAAGTGCTGAGATGAAGAATAATGTCTTTACCCCATCAAGTCTAGAAATTAAGGTAGAGGTTTTATGAGAAAGGAATTCCTCATGAGAATTCCTGCCTGGCCCAGTTCTTTATAAATCTAAAATATATTTTAAATCCACACAAAAATCCTTTCTTTCACAGAATAAAAAAGCGACTTCTACAAAACCAGCCTAGAAAATGCCAGTTTAAAAAATCCTGTGTGTCTGTCTATGTCACACCTGTAAGGATGCTCAGTGTTAATAAATAGCAATTATGAAATAGATAAATTAGGGTCAGCTAGAAATTCTCCTTCAGGAGCCAGCAAAAAGGATATTTAAAAAAAAAAAACCCAAATAATCTAAAAACAACAAAGGCTTGCAAAATCTGTGTTTCACTAATATGGAAAAAGGTAAACAGTAAGTTCTTCTTTCCTCTTGCTCATGAAATATGCAAAATTCAGGTTTTGGAGCATGTTTGGGGGGAATGATATCTAATATACTCAAGTACAAAATATGGGCAGTTAAAACACTCATGGAGGAGAAAGATTCTCCACATGAGTTATGGTAAGAGGATTGAAGAGTTAGGTGTTGTGTTGCTCCTGTCAAACACACCCCACAGCATTCATGCCCCATCCACCTGCTCAGTCAGACTTTGTTTCAGGACACTGCCCACCATCCAAACTAGGGACAAAGAGAATATTTCTGAACAAGAGCTGCAGCTTGGTTGGACTTCTCTGTTAGTTCATCTGTGGGGGTGGGGGCTGAATAAAGAGAAAATATTTGCACATGAGCATCGACATCTTTTTTCTTTCTTTTTCTCTTCAGAGATTACACTGTGACAAGTTCATATATTTTCAGTGGCTTATCAGTGTCAGAACTGTGTCATATTTTGAGAATTCAGTCACAACTAGCAAGCTCAATACTAATTTCAACAGCTTGCCTAGATACAATACTAAAAATGTACCAGTAGCAGGGAGTCACTTTTGCAGAGGGAGGTAAACACTGCTGAGCAGGGGAAAAGGAGCACTTACCTTTTCATATAAAAAAATCCAGCTATTGAGATCTAAAGCTAGGTTTCTGGATGCTTTCCCAGACGAGCATTTTGAAAACCAAATCGCAGAGATCTGTTACATCCTAGAGAGACAGACTGTGTTCCTCACCTCATCAATGAAGTAGTGTCAGCCTGCAAATGCATGACCTAGTTCACTCAGCTTTCAACCAAAGTGCCTGGTTTTATGAAATATATATGAAACACATCTTTTTTTTTTTTTTTTAACTAGAAATACGTGTCATTTTAGCTCAGCTGAAAAAGCAATGTTAAACATCAATTCCTGCACACAGTGTGAACCAAATACCACGCACAGAATGCTTCTGAAACAGCCTAAAAACATGTGTGTGTGGCTACAGCCAAGGGTCTCCTGTGTCCCACAGCATCAGCTATCAGTGGAGGGCTTATTTAAAGGTATTTTTTTCTGTTTGAGCAGCTATGGACTTACCACGTTCTCTGTTTCCTTAGCTCAGCTAGCTTGTGCAAACGTTGAAGGGCTTTCTCCTGCTTTCTTTCATCTTTTCGTGACTTAGATGCTACATTTCGAGCAAACTCCCTCTGTTTCAGTTCCTTCAGTCTCTGCAACAAACAGCCACATAATGCACATAAAAACCCCTGGGATGAGAAACATTGCAATGACAGTTACTTGCTGGTAAGTGGTCACCACATGAATTATTCCAGACCTAGCCATTCAACAAATTTAAGGATTTCAAGGGAACAACCCAAATACCTAGAGATGCCTGAGATGGGTTAGAGACAGCCTAGCAAATTTTACCATAGCTTTTGTGATGATGAAGACCAGCCTCAGTGGGGTGAGGCAAAGTTCACCCAGAATTTTGCTCACAGTTCTTCCCCACAGCATAACTGCTTTTTTGAGATACCAATAAAAAAAATGAGACCACCCCAGGTATTTTTCTGCAGAGCCTCTCAAAAGCCTATTGACCCCCCCCAGATGATGTTAAATCTGGATTTTTTCTGCCCAGGATGATGGGGTCCTGACCCAGCAGGGCTCTCCAAGGGATGTGATGGACAGAGAAGTGTTGTATTCTGAAATGAGATTGTCCCTTTGAAGGAGCCTGTGTTTCCTGCTCTCACTGGTGCCTCACACAGCAGCTATACAGATACTGAGGTGTAATCCAGGATCACATGTGATTTTATCTCCAGCCTGCTCCTTTGGAGGGAAATGGAAGTGCTCAGCTCTGATTCTCCACACAAAAAGGGAATCTTCTTTCCTTTATATCACAGGAGGACAATATGCAGGGGCTTCCCTGGTTCTTCATGTCAGCAAAATGCATTCCAGTAGCTCCCAGACCCCACTGGTCCTCAGTGTGCCCTGATTATGTCCCACGACATCATCTTACAAAACCATAATCTCACAATTCTGGGAAGAACCCAGTCACTTGTTACCCCCTTGTTTGGATAAATAATGAGGGAGGGGACTACAGAGGCTATTAGGATGATTTATTGCTCAGATAGATAAGGCATCAATCTCAAGGCGTGAGATTTTGGAGGAGTAATAAATCTGCCCTAGCTCAAAGGTAGTCATGAGTTTCTTTACAATATACAACATTTTGGTCCAATGGACAGTTGCCACAGAGTTTATTTTGACTTTATCACCTATCACCTTTGCTAAGTCCTGCTGCATTGTGCCTGCCCTTCACCCAAAGGTCTGCTAGCTCATGTACACACATGTGCTTCTATTACAACACCTAGATTCATGGATTACTCTATAAAATCACACTACTACAGTTTAAAACCCTCCACCATCTTACCCAATACAGTTTCTTATTTACTTAAGGCATATTCTGACTTGCAACTATAGGAATGTAAGTTGATGATTTCTCTGCTTGATGTCTGTGTACCTTTATCATTGCATTAACCCAAGCTCCTTCCAAGGCTGTAAATCAAACCTTTCAGTGGCAGTAGAAACTTCTATTTTTCTATTTCCCCTTTTAGTGTCCAGGGCTAATGACTGGCCATGAACACTGGCCACAGTGATTTGCAGAAGCAAAACCAGCTGAGGGACCAGCTGGCTCCTGGTGACACATGGTTTGGTGTTAGGGGGTTCTGCAAGGGGCACACAGCTGCACTCCATGATCCTTATGGGTACAAACCAGCTTGAGATATTCCAAGCCAGTCACACACTAGTCTTTGCCATTTTGGGTGATGGCAACACCACCTGAATGGCAGTCCATTCAATGACAATAAATAAATATGGAGAAACATGCAGAGAAAACAAACTTGCAGAAAAACGAGTACCGCTTTCTACTTTCAAGTTTTGCATTGTTTTTCAAATGCCTGGATATCCTTGATAGATAGAGAAAAATAATCTGAAATGTAATCACATCTCCCACCATGTATATTTTCTATACATCAAAATTTTCTACTGATAAGAATTTGTTTGATCGTGCTAATACAGTATAAGGTTACAAGTACACTCTAAACCAGATGTATATTTTTTTCCCAGATAAAGAATACTTGAAATGTGGAGCATCTTTGTTGAACATATCTTACCCCTGTGCACTCCTGTTTTCCTAGATAGCTTGATACTGACCCCGCTTCCAACCAGCCACTCATGAAACCTGAAGTACCTCATTTCATAGGCAACTCCTGAGCACTCAAAGCACAAGAGAAGAGACCAAATTTGCTCCTTCCCCTCCTCACCTCCAGCTCTTGGCACTTAAAGAGAGGATTTAATTGCATTTTGTGGAGCTCAATATTTTTTCAGGGTATTTTTCCCCTCTAATGCTAAGGAAAGCAGTGAGAAGTGAGGGAACAAAAGGAAGATAATAGGGTGCTGTCTCACACGGTTAAAAGGGAGAAGCTGAGGTGTGTACAAATCCATAATCACCTCCCAGCTACAGTACTTTCCTGCAGTTACTGGGATGATTACAATTAGTGATTTGAGTCTGAGCAGATTTTGAACCCTTTACTGCTGCAAGTTAGCAGCACTCTGTGCCTGTTCTCAGTTTTTAAGTAACAAAATTGCTCTCCTTGGATGGCTACAGGTAGATGTGGCACAAGTTTTGTGTGCTCAGCTCTTCTGGAGAGCTCCTGGTCCCAGAGCTCCCCTTCTGTCAGACCTCCTGGGAGATACACCCTCCCTTTCCTGGCACAGAAAACTGGTTTTAGCAGAAAAAATGAACAAATTACAAAATGGGATTTGGTCTTTTTTTTTTTGTTCTCACAACTGGTATCTCAGTCTTTCATGGAGTGCTTTAACAATCTGCAAAGATTATACCTTGCCAGCTCCCGAGGTCTTTATTCTGAAAAAATGCTTGTCTAAGTGGAATTCTATCTAGCTCTGAACCACAAGACAAGCACCTGGTGTTTTAAGAAAAAATGTTATTTCCTTTAAATTAAAGATCATCTAAATGAGTAACTGCATCCCCCTCAATTTTTTTCTTTTTTTTTTTTTTTGATGCTGTAGTTGTTTCCTACTTTGGTATTTTTAGCCATGTGATGAACTATCATCACCTGCATTCCCTTACTGAACTCAGTCATGCTCGGGATTGCTGGCACTGCATTTATGCTGCCCTTAGCTGCAAATCTTCGGTTTCACTTGAATTATGCAAATGAAAATGAGATATCACCTGATCATGCCATCAGTCTGTGCATTCTTAGCACCAGAAGGACCCCCCTAAAGTTGTTCAAAGTAAATAGCAGCAACAGAAAAACCAATGTGACTTGTACCTAGAAACCATCTTTTCCTTCCCACTTTTCATGTGGCAGAGCTGCTCACTAATGCTAACTTCAATAGCTAGTTTAATGCCTGTTATATTTGGTTTTTTCCATGGATCAGTAGGCAAATAATTAGCAGGCATTTTCCTCTGCTTATGAAGCAGCTGAAAATACGTGTGACCCAGCCAGCAGGGTTCAACCAGCAGTTCACAATGAATAATTAAATGGCATTTCTCCATGAGACCTAAATGCCTTCATCACTATCCCCATCCACTGAATTGCTGTGCTGGAGGTGCAGAGCACAGGCGCTGTCGCTCTCAAATGATTCTGCCCAGCCTGAAGGGATGGGAAGCCTGACCCTGATTCTCCAGCCTTGTAATGTGATCCTGGCACTGGGCTGCTGTCCCTGGAGCAGAAGCTGGATTATTTTAACAAATCTAACCATAACACAGGGCCTGAAGCAGAAATATTCCACCTGTTTCTCAAAAAGGCAGTCAGGTATCTTAGCGCACACCCGGTACATTATGCTGAGCTGAGGCTCATCAGTCCAGATGAAAAACAAGACTTTTACAGGCTCCTGGGTACCTGTGCATGGATAAAAAATACCCATGAGATGGCCACAGGAGCTCCAAGCTCAGGTGTGGCTGCATTTCACTCACAGACATAAAGCTCTGTTGCTCCCAGACTTGCTGTGGAAGACAAGTGTAAGAAAAATCAGGGGAATCCTTGTAAGAAAAATCAATAGGAACCCCATTCCTGGTCTCTTTACCCTTGTCTTATTACACAGTTCATTTCAGCACGCTGCTTTTCAAAAACTTTCCTAATTCCAGGTTTCCTAATCATGACTTTCCTAATTGTCCCCTGAATTTTATAATAGCAAAACCGCAAGCCCAGATCCTGCTGCCAGAGCCAGGTGCCTGAAATCCCCTCAGGGATCAAATCCTCTCAAAAAAAGAGGATCTCTCAAAGACACATTATGGCATTAAATGCCTCTCTTACATCATTATTTTGTCACCCTGAGAAGTGCCTGCTGGCTTTTTTTTTTGTTTTTAAACTCAAGATTCAATCACTTGTAGCAATAGCCCTTTAAACTAATGGAGCACAGAGAAGGAATTAATTAATAAATAGACTCAGGACAGGAAAAGCACATAAAGGCTGACTAGTGAAACTCAACCTACATGAATACCATGGCATCAAGGTGATAAAATGAGGGGGGGGGCAAAAACCCCAGCCTCAAATAATTTTATAACTTTGAACACATAACTTAATGTTGTCAGAACTGACTGAAGAAAAGCAGTGAGACTTTTAACAAAGTTTATGAGACCAAAGGGGAAATGATAACAAGCATCAGGATTGATCCAGGCTCTGTGGTGCAAATATCCCACAGAAAAACCAGCAATCCCACCAGCACAAAGGCATCACCTAAGGACTGCTTATTCAAACAGGCTCTCATAAACTACCCGTGCAAAGTTTATCTAGGAACAGCTTTAACAGGGTCCAGAACCAATGGGAACAGTTTTTATAATTGCAGGAGTCAGAAAGATGCCTACCAGGGGATTTTAGAGCAGTGCAGTTCAGATATTATAATGCTAATTTGCTTTTGACCTTAGATGAGCAATTAAATTACGTGTACTTTTACAGTGCTGAAAATACAGGCCATAAATTCATTTTCTGATCAATGGAAGTATAAAATTACAGAATTTAACAGCCATGATATCAAATGTGGATGCTTTATTTTCTTTTCATTTTATCAGGAAAAAATGACTGTATTCTCAGTAGTCACTAAATCATTAATTTATGTGGTTTTAGCTTTTAAAAATAACTCATCAAAATAAAAGAGCAAGCCCACTCCTTCTCCACCTGCCCAGCCAGCAGCAGGCTGGGATCATGAAGACATGGGCTATTCAATGCTGCAGGTCCAGCAGGAGCTTCCCCAGCTCCTATCCTTTCTGTGACTCCATCTGCACCCTGAAAGGAGCTGGAAGTCCACTGCAGCCCCTTCCTGCCCTTCAGAAATTTCCTAATTACCTAAACATGGGCAACATGGCTTGGTAGTGGTGGAAGTGGGACAAAATTGGCATTTGGATTTTTTTTTTTTAAATAGCTCTTCCCTCTAAATCTGTACATGATAAAACCGTGTTTTTAATAAATATATATTTATTTTATAATAACATATTTATATAATTATTTTTTTTGCTTGTATTTAATTTGTTTTTCAAAAAAAAAACCTCTTTGATATGTAATGAGTATTAACATGAGTGCTGCTTAGCTTCCAGTGATGACTGTAGAAGCTGTGCATATTCCCCCTGTCTCTGAATGCTGCAGGACTGCTGCCAGTCACTCCCTGCTAGCTGAGATGGGATAATGCTGCTTTATGTGGATGATGGTGCAGCAAACAGAACAGAGAGACAAGAACTCATCAGATAAACACTTGTCACACCAAACCAGATTAGTCTTTCACAAAGAGGATCGAGCCTCATCAATTATAAATAATAACTGCCTAGAACACAGCTCATGTAACACCTGTAAATGCTCAAATGGGGAATGAAATATGCCATGTAAAGTAGAAAACATTGCTTACTAAGATGTAAAATGCACTTATTTTCCTTCTGTCTTCAGTGGTTTGTGAGAGTATATGTATTTTTTACTGTTTGCAGCTGGAGACCCCTTTACACAGCACAACAGGGCAGCATCTCTCCCTTGTCCTCTGGTCTTCAATTCTACATACTTTTCATGACAATTTCTTCTTCTTCTTCTCATTACTATTATTATTATTATTATTATTATTATTATTTATAATAATTATGATGTATAATAAATATAACAATATAATACTATTTAATAGAATTTAACAAAATATTCAATATTTAATAATGATAATGATAGTGATAATAATAATAATGGTAATAATAATAATAATAATAACAATAATTCTCCTCTTGTAAAGATTAGAGGGAAAAATTAAAGCTCCACAAAAACAATACTGTAATACCCAAAGAATTTACTCTGCTAGTGCTGCAGGCCTTCCCTAGCAAAAGTTACACAAAGCATGTCTTTTCCACAGAAAGGAGAAATTAAAAAGAAGAAGTAAGCTAAGGAAGAAATTAATAGATTTTTTTCCTTCTTTTTCATGCTGCCACTGTGGAATTAATTGCTGTGATAGGTTCCTGAAAGAGATGAGAAACAAGGGGGTATTTTCAGCAGTGACCCACACCCACTCCATGGGGAGCTGCTGATGAGAGTAAGGGAAAGCTTCCTGCCAGGGAGGTGTGACACCAGGACACCAGCAAGAGGGACTGGGGCATCTCCAGCCCGACAGAAATCCCAGAATTAATGTGAAAAGCTCTGTTTTACCTGATCCTGGGGAGTGAGAAAGCAGCAACTCCTTCCAAACAACCATTTGTAGGATTTCTGTCTTGTGCAGGAGTTACCTCCTCACATTTCCAGCCTACTCACCACTCACCTTCCTTTTAAGAGGCCTTTAAAAAATGACATTAATCTACTGCTGGCTTAGCAATAACTTTCAGTTTGTTCCAAGTTAGGAGCTGCTTCTGCCTGCCTCTGCCTATGGCTATTTGTGTCTCATGTTGAGCTGCAAAATTTAAACCTTTCCTTAAATACCAAGAGCTCCACAACTTTGTGACGCAGCCACACTGTAAATGACGACAACAAATAACATACAGGCTGTGAGTAATCCTTTTTTCCCTTTGTATTTCTACCACAGATTGCAGCCATTCCCCCCTGATGGTCTTTCAATATTAGGAGGAATCTAACACACACGTAATTATATGCAGGATTTTAAAACAGCAGGTTTCTGGAGCCCATAATATTCCTGAAAATGTTGGTTCAGTAGATGTGGAACTTCTCTTTTTCTAGAGCATCATCCCAGACTGGGAAGGCAGTGGGGATCAATTAAGAGGAGAGGAAGGTTGGTATTGCTTTATCCATCCATCATGGGCCTGACAGGAGGCAGGTGAGGAGAAGATGAGATTCTTCACCACTCAGAAGGTTTTCACTAACTTTAAATTAATTGATGTGATGCAAATTTTCTCAAACAACTCTAAGTTGCTCATGAGCACACTTGTATGACACACAGTAGTACACTTTGTTGTGGAGTCTGCAAAAGAGAACTGTTGAGACAGCTTTTGCATTTAGAACCTACCAATATATATAAAATACATGTATTATGTTATAGAACTGAAAATTCATATTGGTTGTTTCTAATTTTCTAATATAAAGACTGAAATTAACTTTTCATGAAACATAATTGGTTTTTGAGACTATGTACTTGTGTCAAAGCATCTCAAGTTAGATTTTCCTACCTAACTTTATTGGGAAAAAATAAATTACTCTTGAACTTAAAATGAAAAGCAAAACCTAATGAAAACCATACCATTTCAGAATCATGAGGAAAATCAGAACATTAAATATTTTTCACACTTGCATCTGTAAGATAAATGAAAGCCAGTTATCCTTGATGAATATCTCACTAATTACTCTTGATTATGTAACCGCAAAAGATGCACACAGGAGCAATAGAAGGGAAAAGAAATTTCTTAGCTCATATTCTTTTCTTTCTCAAATTATCTGCCAGAAACAAACACACACTTCATTATGGGATGATTAACGCTCTTCCCAGCACAAGAAGCCTCACTTGCTTTGACACCCTTCTGGTGCCTGTGCATTTCTTCTCCTCTCCAGCATCCCCTGCTGCAGGATGCAGATAGCACCGAGGCTTACAGCTGAACAAGGCTCCAGGACTTTGAGAAATAACAGGTTATGAAGCATAAATGAACGCTTCTGGTCCTTTTGTTTTAAGATAACTATGTTTTCTAAAGTTGACTTAATGGCTGCAGCGTTGCCATTGTGCAAAAATCATTGTTTTAAGCCTGCAGAACTGCTGAGCGTTGCACACTGAATATTTCCCTGTGATATCTGCTGGCCACGTGTGTAACAACAGCCTGAGCTTATTGCAAGCTGCAGGGGATTTTTTGTTAGCTTCAGCAAAAAATCAGCTGGATATTCCATAAGTATTAAGGACACACAAAGGAAACAACACAGAAATACAGAATTAGCATCTCACCTATCAAAATAATTTCACCAGATAATGAAAAGAGCATGAAGCTGACACAGGCTTCTGCATTTGGAAAGTGGTTACAGAGTCTCTGCTTTAAGGGTATTTATTTTAATAATTCTAGGCCTGATTGTGCTTCTCTTGAAGTCAATGGGGAAACTCCTGCTGAGCTCATGGTGAGAAGAGGTTTCAAATTCACCATGAAAGTTTTCAGCAACACTTAAGAAAGCTTCTTTAGTTACAGAGATTAAAGACAAGATTGGTACACATCACTTCTTTAAGGGTCACTTCCCAGTTACCTGCCCTCCTGCACCATTTTGGATTCTAATTAAAAAAACAAAAACAAAAACAAACCAAAACCACATGCAATATTGTAAATCCTGATAAGAAATGTTTATTCCTAACACTGTTAGAGAAAAGGTCTTAACAATTCTCTATGCGTAAATATTGACAGCTCCACAACACTTCTCAAGAAGCTATCCACCGAGCTCCAAGCTAATGGAAAAATCCTTGTCTGATCAGCATTCATATTCCACAAACCATTTCACAGGGGCAACCACTTCTTCACCAAGAAGTCCTCTCAGAGGAAGGTCACCTCTACACTTCTTTGGAGAGGGAAAATTGGATTTCTCTTTAGAATGGCTCTGCAGTGGGATTAGGTTACAAAATGGATACTCCCATCAACACACCAGACTGCACGGCTCAGCTGTCAAAGCTGCTTTTTGCTCATTTTGGAGACCACTTTGCTGTTTTCTGCATGAATGATGTACTTGGCACCTGTGAGTTCTCTGAGACTCCATCCAACAGCTCTTCACTCCAGTGCCCTCCAGCAGCAGTGTGCCCATTGGCATTTATCAGCTTTTCACTGTGGTCACTGTGTCCCCAGCACTGAAGCTCTCTCTAGGACCCTGCTGCTATTCTGATTCTCCATCCTGGCTGCAGGAGGACACAATACCCTTTCTACAAGCAAATTAAAAATTGATAACAGACATTTTTAGTCTATGTTTTCTGCTTTCCACCTCTTTGGCCACTGACATTTTAGGAAAGTCTGCCACAGAGACTGAAATGAACCTACCAAATCTTAAATCTTTCTATTCTCCACAATGCGCGCAGTTACCAAAGATGAGGAATTAATATTTGCAATTAGGTCTTCTAAAGGTTATTTCCCATAACTCTTGAAGGATACACTGATAACTGATGGGCTGGAGGAGACACATGAATTGCCCCAAAGTGAGCTCTCTTTTAGTTTTTTATGTCAGAGCTAAATCACAATCCATTTCTCATATCAGTTTTATATTGGATCACTGAGCCGTTCGAAGCCTCTGCTCACAAATTGCTTCTCATCAGCAGGATCTGGTCCTTGCCAGCATTGTCCCAGGACCATGACAAGCTTCCTCAAAGAACATAAATTTGACCAATGGAAACTGAGACAAGAATGAGCCTTTGCAAATTTTGACACGTCTCAGCCACAGCAGAGTAGCACAGGCAGAATCTTAGTTATCCTTAAGCCAACCTGTAATATTACACACACAGAGTCCTTGGAGGAAAACAGCAGATTACAAAAAAAAAAAAAAATAAACAATCTTAAATATAAAGATATAAAGGCTGCATCTTGCAAGGCAATATCAATTAGTATAGTGATTTGTGTTTTCAGTTTCAATGCTGCAGATGAAGTCTGTTTCAAAGTAACTCTGGAAAAACACCACTGACATCACCATGCAAGAAAAAAAATAAAGATGTTGGGCCAGCAACTCTGTATTTATGTGTGTCTTCTACTGCCTGGGTGCTTCTGCAGAGTGAAATGTCAGTAACTGCAGAGCAGGGATGTGTGTACCACCATGCTATGTTAATAAAGTGTTCCTTTAATTATCAGCAAACCCCAGCTTGGAGGCTGCTGTGGAAGGCAGGACTGTAACAGACTGTGACAGAGACTCCCAAAAGGACGTGCACAAGTTCACAGCAGGGGCCTTGAATGTGGAAGGAATGGGATGGCAGCAGGATCCCAGAGCTATAAACAACTCACTAATGCTACTTTACTGCTTGCTAGAGGAATGCAACTTTAAAATACGGATAAAAGTGAGTTCAGGGATAAAAAGGAAATGAAGCCACGGTGAGGCCGCAGGCAGAGTGCTCTGTCCATTTCTGAGCTCTCCTGACAAGACAGATGTGGAGCTCCTGGAGTGGGTCCAGTGGAGGGTGACAGAGGTGATGATGGGACCAGAGCATCTCTCTTGAGGTAAGGCTGAGGGAGCTGGGGCTGTTCAGCCTTTAGAGGAGATGAGGAGGAGCCTCATCCCTGTCCACAGTGTCTGCAGGGATGTGTGAGAGGATGGACCAGGCTCTGCTCCATGATGCTCAGCAATAGGACAAGAGAAGTGGGCAGAAATTGATGCACAGAGAGTTCCAGCTGGACATAAGGATGAACTTCTTCCCTGTACAGTGACCATGGACTGAGCAAATTTCCCAGAGAGGCTGGGGAGTCTCCCTCACTGTAGATATCCCAAACCTGTGCCATGTGCTCTGGGATGACCCTGCTTGAGCAGGGAGGTTGGACCAGATGACCCACTGTGGTCCCTTCCAACCTGACCCCTTCTGGGACTCTGTGAAAAAGCCTCCAACATATGTAAAAAAATATTATATATAAATTATTAATTATAGCAAACTTGACTATATTATCATGAAGCACTAGACAAACAGCAGCTAAGTGGAACGTGTATTTGTGCTAGTAAACATAAAAATGTCCCCAAATAGACCTGAGTGAGGAGAAAGAAACCATCAACATTCTTCACCTTCTCCCTTGCAAAGAGGAAACCAACATCACACTCCCCCCACATGAAGAACTCACACTGCTGACAACTTGTAATGACACCTCACTTTTCTTCTTCAGGAGGACCATTAACACCAGGCAAGAATGAGACACCAGAAAGCTTATTATATCTGTATCATTATCAGGAATGAGCTCTTATAATTAGATAATCTGGACTGTAAGTGCCTGTATGATCATAACTGGACTAATTGTAATTCTTTCAGCAGGCTGTTAGGACTTTTGTTCAAGCTAAGCTAACAAATTTCTGCCTTTGCACGCTGGGGGTGTTTCTTTCACTCCCCCTAAGTCCAGAAGGTGTTTGGCAGGTCCAGCTTTCTGTTTCAATATAACCCAGAAGGAATTAATTGCAACATTTCTTTACCTCAGTCAGATATGAACCTATCAGGAGATAATTTGGCCTTGATTAAGAATCACCAGGAAATTAAGAAAAACAATAATTAACTAATAACGTAAAGCTCATTACCGAAAGGAAATGTACCCAAATCTCAGTCCACACTCTTACAGGCAGAAAGCAATTCCTAAGGAAAACTGACATTATCCTGTTGTACCTTTTCTTCACAATAATGACAAGGATAGAAACACATCCCACTTGCAGGATACAGGTTCCAATTTCCAAAGAAGAAAGCACAGAGCACTACCTACAGCACTGAGCTCTGAAATCTGAACTGCCATAAGCTCAAGGCTTGATGAAAAGAAGAAAAAATAGCTCATAAAAAGCCATCTATCTGGGACATAAATAACGGGCAATTAACTAGGTGGACCTTCTGTATATCTCAGCAGAAGACAGATTTAAAATTTCTGTACTCCATGTGAAGGTATTTCTGGATAAAGCATTGCCAGAGAAAATGGAAAATAAGAGCAGAAGCTTTATCATCTCAAGGTCAACATAACTGTACGCTTACAAAAGTTTAAAAAGTGCCTCCCTCTCTTTCCCCACTGAAAACTCAAAGAAACAAAGTACTCAGCAACTAAGAACCATCCATGAGAGCTGTGAAACCCTTGCCTGCTCTTCCTACAAAGCCAAGAAAAGAAAAAAAAATAATCTTATTGTAAGAGCTCCCAGCCCTGCAAACAAACCTCTCACCATCCTCAAGCACCTCACAAGCACTGCTAGAGCACTCCACAATTAATAAGTATTTACAGACCAGAATCTCTGCTTTTGCACAAGATTTACACTATTGAATTGAAACAGGTGTCTTTGTTGGTCTTTAATTTGACAGGAGCAGCCTGTGTGTGATCACCCTGTTTTCCTGGTTGACTCACCAAAGTACTTGTCTTTTTATTTTTTCAACTGCACAAATCTTTTTCTTTCTAGAAAGTCTTATGGGCATTTTTAGTGAAGAACAGAGGAAAACCTTCTCACAAGGTTGGGTTAAAATTTCTTTATGTACTTCTTTTCCTACAAATAGCTACAGAAATACAGAGGCAAATAATGACATTTCCTTCTATCCTACCAAAACTGTGGCCATTTTCTCCACAGGTTATCTCCCATGGAAATGCAGATGTTTTAGATACCTGTTCCCAGTCTTCACAACATCCTTAAAGTGGGCTCAGATTGTTACTTCTGCCTTAACATTCCCACATTCCTGCTTCAAGATTTCTTACCAAAATGCTGCAGTGCCTCTGGGCTGGGATAGGAAAAAAAAAAAGCCAGGAAAACACTTGTTTTTTCCTTCCTCATTCTCTCTTTTTCTTTTGCAAAATTGCCACAGATGATGCTTAGGAAAGGTTTACAAAAGCAGCACTTTTTTCTCTCCACGCATTTTGGATTTATTGTTGGAATTCTCTCTCTCTCTCAATGCCATCAAAGTGACTCATCCTTTATGAAATTCTTAAATTCATTCATCAAAATGTCATCCCCCAAAACTGTTTCTTGCCTGCTTGTGCAGGATGCAACTACATAGTCACAGAGAGACTCAAAAAGGCTTAGGGAATTCATCATGTTCCAAAGCTTAAACAGCTCCTGAACAAGACTTATAGACTATGCCTAGACACATTAAAATGTCTTCCAGTTATAGTAAAAAGAACAATTCAGCAGAATTTAAGCTGAAAGACCAACCATCCTCACCAGAGTGGCACAAACCCTCAACATGTGAATGCATAATAGAGGGAGTGCTGAGAATTGTCTGCAATTAAAGGAAGGTTTGAACAAACAGGCTTCAAACAAAGAAAAGCAGGAGACCCATTCACCATTTCTGGCCCTCACTCAGATTTATTGTACAGCCCAAGGTGCCAAACAAAACAGCCTGTGCTTCAAACTCTGCCTGAAAATCGAGTCAGTGGGAAGCAGCTGCCATGAAAAACCTTGCACAGCTCTGAAACTGCATCTCATTTCTGATTTGAGACGACTTAGAATGGGCTGCAACCTCTGTGGCCAATTTCATCTTGTCCTAACACAGGCACAGAGAGCAGCAAAGTCACTGATCACTCCCAGGACAAGGCAGGAGAACATCTCAGCGTCATCACTCAAAATATTTCTTCAGATGAAGTGGCAGGCAAACATGGGGCTTCTTTCAGGGCCATTTCCCATTCCTCCACTCTGCAAAAGAAGCAGCAGAGCCTGGTTTGTGCAGCAAAACCTGCACCTAGGTGTCTCCCAAATTTTGAGAAAGCAGGTCCCCAAGTGAGCTGCTGGCAGACAACTAAAGCTCATTCTTGATCCCACTGCCCAAATTTAAAGGAAATAACTTGCTAAAAAATCACTGAAAATAGAACAAAAGTAATAGCTACTCAGTTTTAATAAATTGGTTAAAGCTCCATAGTGTTTTCTTTTCTCATGAATCTTATTTTGCTGCATAAATTGGAGTTACTTCAACTTACGTTTTACACTAAGGTTTCAGTACTTTTTTTGCCCTCTAAAATTTAGGAAGGATAAACAGATACTGGGTGAAAAATTCCTTTGTGAAGAAAAAACAACTTTTATGTCCATGCAAAATATAAGGACTGCTTAAGTAATTTTTGCATACTTTAAAGTACCTCTTGCATTAAAATATCAGTATTTTGCAGTGTTAAATCTTCATTCAATCAGTAAAGATGGTGAAGTATGAGAACAAATTCCTCCAAAACCTAAATTTGCATCTTTGGCTCCTCACCAGATATTCAGAGCCTTCCCTGAGACACCACACACTCTCAGCTGCACCTGACAGAAGCACGAGGTGAGTCCATTCATCAAACCCATGCACGTTTAAGCAGCCCAAGTCCCCAGCAGCTCTGGCTCCTGAAACCAGAGCTAGTGCTTTCCACCAGGCAGTCATGAGTCTGATCCAATGACAGGCAGCAGCCTCACACCCTCACAAGCAGATGCATTAGCAGAGCTGTGACTTGCTCTCTTCTTCTAACAGATGTTGTGGAAGGAATCTCATGTGCCTACAAGGGGGACGCATCGCCCTGACGCTGCAAACTGCCTCTCCTGCCTGGGGCAGCAGCACTGACAATAAATCATGCTGTTGGAAATTCCTGCGGACCTCCAGGACACCAGCTGGTGCCCTGTGCACAGCACATCTGCAATCTGTGTCCAGATTCCTGCTCAGTGCCAGCCCCTCTCCCACTTCCAGCCTGGAAGACTCCTCCAGCCAGAGACACACTAGAGAAGAGCCTAAGGACCCTGTCTTCCACCAGCAAATGGCCAACAGGGTGTGACATTCAGGAAAGACTCAGTCATGTTACTTTTCATTCAAATTTAAAATAGTTGATCCTTCTTTGCTTGTGCAGCTCCTCAGCTATTTCTGATCTGTTGTGATGGCCCTCTGAACTGGGTTTAGGATGGAAAAGTCTTTCATTTCTCTATCTTAATACTGAAAGGAATGAGAGAACCTGGGCTGACAGTCATATTTGCAAAGAACTGGTGTTTCTGGCCCTGGCAATTTGGGAAGCCAGACTTGACAGCTTGGTTTAGCAGGCTCAGCCCAGCGAGAATATGAAAAGCAAATTCTAGTTACTACTGATTTTCACAGTTTTGCCTTTCACTCTTGAGGATCCTGAGCATTGTGAAACCATTAATTACACCATCTTAACAGAGTCAAGGTACTGAAGAGCAATAGTTTATTGGCCTCTCTTAGTTACTGTCTGATCCCCACATTATTGTAACTTCACCATTTTCCAAGTCACAGGAAGAAAAACTTAGATTCTAGAGCATGTTAGAGAAATCATCAGAAGAAAACAACAAAACCCTCCATCAAAACACATCAGACTGTCCCAAATAATATTCTGCTACTCCACTTTCAGCAAGTGGAAGGAGAAGCATCGCCTTTACCTTGTGTTCTCTTCAGTGTGATCTGATTAGCACTGTTCATCTGCTGACACGTAACCCAAACGCAGAAACAGTGATTTCTGGTGCCTCAAGCACTCAAATACAGACAGTAGTAGTTTTCCTTACCCAAAACCTGTAATTGCAGTCAGAATCAATTCTACAGTATAACAGTGGGGGGATTTATTCTCTTCCAGGCACTGGGGTTGAAGAGTGCCCTGTACCATCAATGGAACACACTGCTCAGGGCTCGGACAGTGGCAGCTCTCTGACACAGCAATTGCACCAAAGATGGGAAGAGAAAAAGCAGCTGCCACCTACTGAAGCTGCAGGGGGTGTTAATGTGAGGTGATCTAAATACCTGCCTAGATTCTGGCCAGTGCACAGCTGGAGCTACAACCCTCTCTCCTTGATAAGCAGCCTGGGAACTGCAATTACCGTGGTGGTCAAGGTCTCACATCTCTAAGGCAGCAACTCCATCAGCACAATTATATTGCTCCAGTGCCAGCTACAAGGAAAATGTGCCACCAGTCTCAGCACCACCATGTCCTGGAGCACATAAATGTTAATTAGCAGCCTTTTTTTAGAAATTATGAGATGCTCTAGTCCTGCACAGTGTGAGATTTGATGAGATTAGAGCACTGGGTGGTTCAGCTAATAAATCAGTTTACTGTACAACCTCATTTCTTTAATGAAGAGCAAATACCTGAGCCTTGGTAAAGCAGGAGTCGCAGGTGTACACTTGCTAACCAATGTGCTGGATTTAATTTTTTTTTACATTCCTCCAGAACAGGGAGCACTGACCTACTGCTCGTCATTAGAGAACGCTCTCCTGTCAGGGGTCAGCGTTAAGTGCAAACTTTGATGTCAGAATTAAAAAACACAGAAGAGATGACTGGCAAGGCCATTATGGGAGAATAACTAGTATAGTTTTCATAGGGGAATAACTTTTAAGAGCTGACAAGAGCTGTCAAGGTGTCAGGCCTGGAGAAGAGCCAGCACAATTAACATACCCTAGGCGTCATTCCACTAGACGGGAAGAAAGCAGGATTTATTTAGGACAATTACAAGTTAATAAATGGAAGTGTCGGTTCCTCTGTAGAGCACCCATTAAAGCCTACTAAAGGTCAAAACCTCTTACAGTTCCTGTCATGGTAGGCAACACACTACCATTATTTTATATTTCAAGCAATTTTACTGTCAATGACAGCAGTTACAAATGTGCAAGAAAATATTTTCCTTAGCAGTGTACCAGGCAGTTTACTCCACAGAAATCATCTGTGCTCCCAGAAGTGACTAGTATTTTAAGGTTTTTTATTATGAGCTCTGTGGGGTTTACTGATTTATTTCTTGTTTTTCCAAACTGCACATGTGTGAATGAGAGCTTGAATAGCTCAGGAGGGGATGCAATCCCACTTCTTCACATCCTCCAGCTACCCAAAATCCAGGCAGTGATAGGCACCTACCCAGGGAAGCTGTTGCAGGCCTGCAGCCACTTCCCATGGGAAGAAGAGCTCTCCCCTCCACAAAAGTGAGGCCAGGCAGGGCACTGCTCCCTCCCAGCCACCCTTGTTCCCCTTGCTCTGACTCCCCATCAAATCCAGACCTGGCACAGCATGCACAGCCACACACTTGCTCATGTCAGCCTCACCCCAAGAGTCAGCTCAGCTTGGAAATTGCTTCTGCTTTTCTTTACTTCCACTTAACAAACAAAACAACAAACAAACAAACAAAAAAAACCCCAAAAAACCTAACAGAAAAACCCAAACCAAACCAAAACAAAACAAAAGAAAAATCAGAACAAGAACTGGGTTTTCTTCACCTGCAGAATCGCTCACCTTCTGCAGTGGACCAAGAAAATAGGGACACTGCTTGAACCTTGATATTCTTAGTTGCCTTAACAATAAATAACAGGTCAAGTATCTCCAAGATATCAGATGGCAGCTGGAGGGATTTGCAAAGGAGCCCATTTTGGCCCATGAGCAGCCTGTGAAGCTGTTCTCCAACAGGGACACACACATGGATTTTTACATGTCTTACGCTGAGGCAATGAGAAGCTTCCAGACCCAGCACTTTTTTTAATACGCAGTATTTTCTCTATTGCTTAAGGAAAATGATACAACACTATTTTTGCCTTGTTGATCTTCCTGTGAAAGGAGGCAGGGATGAGTCATTAGCTATTCTAGCTTTCCTTTGTTCACAGCCAGGCAGGTGTGCAGAGCCAAAGCAAGATACCCAAACGGCGCTTGGAAAGAAAACCTGCCACATGCAGAGAGATTTGAAAAAGACTAGCTGTCATTTAAGACATTATCTAGCATTATTTAAGGAAAATAAACCCCCACATCATCATCATCATCATAATTTTAAGCCATTTTAAGGCTGCCCAGCTCCCACCATTACAAATCCTATTGCTCATTGTAACGAAAGCTTTGCTTGGACAGTCACTCCTCCTCACTGAGTTTTTTTGATTTAGTTTAGGAAAAAAGTAAAAGCATCCTAAAATATCCTCAGGTATATAACATATGACTTGAAGGACTTTTGGCATGGGATGGATGGACATCTGCTCCTGGCCTGACCTACTTTTAAGCATCTGAGCACACAAAAATTCTCCTAGTAAATATTCCCTGCAGAGTACTTCTTTCAGCTGCTAATCCCCCAGTGATTTCACCTGCCCCTCAGAGACTTTTATTTTTTTGTTTTTGCTCTTTTTGATCCCAGCTGAACTCAGCTATCTTGGTCCTGGCCACTTGAAGGTGTTGGTCACAAAGGAGTAACTCAGACTAGAGCTCCCAGGCAAACACCAAGCACTCAGTGACCAGGTGTCAGCCTTGCAGGCAAAGCAGATGTGAGACAGGCTGGAACTCAAACATGTTCTTACTCAGTGAGCACGTAAAGCTCACACCTAGACTATAAAATTTATCTTAGGTTATGTTTTTAATGTATTTCTCATTATACAATCCATAATTTTTAACCAACTCTATGAGTTAGGCCGATGCAAAGCGTACTAATTAGGCATTCCTCAGAAATGCAAAACTGTGGGCAGAAAGGAGGGAAGAATGTGAAGTAATGCATCAGCAGCATGTGCTGTACTCTCCTCCAAACAAAAGGGAAAAGAAGGATTCATTAAGCAAGAAATGAGTCTTGAAATGGCAGAGAAGAAAAGCCTCCTGCTGGGGCTGAGAAGTGGGACTGTGAAGAGATGAGAGAGAAGGAGAGGTGGCAGCAGGCTCTGTCTCACAAAACAGAACCATTCCTGACAGCCTAAGCCTGACTTAGCAAAGACAGTGAAAACAACTAAGAGTGACTTTGATAAGCACCATTTTAATGCTTCATCCCCCTATTTTGTTTTTTTTTTCTAATTTTTCCCCTTTGTGAGTGTTAAGGAAGCCTGCAATAATGACCCCTAACCTCTGCTGCTGCTGTAACCCCATCGCTGGCAGCCTCTTGCTTGGTTTCCAGCTCTCATTACCAGCAATTTGTAAGAAGCAAGATATGTAACACTGTAGTTATAAATCATGTAGCACAATGAGATCCTGTACCAGATGTGGCATACACATGACAGTGCAAGCAAGCACTTAACAGCTGTAAAATTTAAAACTAAAAATTTAAAAAATAGTTTTAAATAAAGTTTAAAAAATCAGCATTAAAAAAGTTTGAGGTTTTTTTAATTTTTTTAATTTTTTTTTAAATTTTATTGAATTTTACTGCTGGAAAAGGGAAGGTGAGGTCCAGGTACAGGGCTTACTTGTGTCCTCCCTTGTTATGGTTATGTATATCAAGAGTGCACACCAAGATAACAACAGCAAGTGCTATCAGGGAAGCCAGGCATTTAAAAGTAGTTACATTAATCATGAATGAACTTGAATTAATGTAATTTATAATTTATATTACAGTATACCATGGCTCTCTTGCCAGTTCTAATTTAAGAAAAGATGCAAGCTACTGTTGGAACAGACAATTCAAGGAAAGAAGGATTTCTCCAAGAGGGAGGAGGTCACGTACAGTGCTTGTATTTATATGGTCTTCTGCAGATTGAATACCTTAAAAATCTTTTCTTTTAACAATCATTCAACCAAAAAACACCCTTTCAATCACACTTTTATCACACTTTCAATTGTGTGATGCTGAACCACTCTCCTCTGCCACACAGAGACTTTGGAAGAAAGGGAGAAGTCCTTTACAGAACCATTCAGGTTTGTCCCAAGGATGTTCGTCAAACAAACACACAGGGTGAAAACACACAGAGAACCAGGAGGTATGACTGGAAAAAGTGTGTGGGATCCTTGAAATTAAGGAAAAGCCTCAGCCAATCCCAAACACAAGCAGGATAAGGCAGGGGTACATTTCTAACTTTCCTTTTCATTGACTCTTGAAATGATCTCAAAGCATGGCTGCTGCCTGTGTGCCAGAAACAAAACAGACACACTCCTGCCCACCTCATCTGTCCCCTCAAATGCTCACCGTATTTAGGCCTTTCCTATTTCATCCTTTGCACTGTGAGGGTGGGGAAAGCTTCAATTCAGAAGCCACTCAGACCCTTGCTGTAGTTGGAGCACTAATTAATAATAATAAACTGAAACAAGAGCCAACCAGCAGAGGCTCTGCAGCCAAGACTGTGCTGACTGCATGGGGAAAAAAAGAGAAGAAAACCATGAGTTCACGTTTTAGCCTCCACTGAGCAATCCTAGAGTGCTTTAGCAGCTTGAAGACACTTCTTTTACTAAATAAATTAATAAATTTTAAATAAAAATAAAATAAAATTATTAAATGATGATAAAATAAATTTGAATAAATTTTAAAATAAATTAAAATATCCAGAACAAAAGTAATGACTGTTTCTAGAGCAGCATTACTGTGCCTAATAAAACCCCAGTGCTCGTGCCTGCCCAAGGCTTACAGCCCTTCTCTCAGTGGACCTGGAGCTCACCCCTGGCCCCGAGAGGTCCCTCTGTCCCTCTGTCCCTCTGTCCCTCTGTCCCCAGCTGCAGGATGAGCAGGACCATGGCTCCTGAGAAAAACACTCTCACTTCCATGTAGTTGGTTTGCCTTGTCACATCTCCTCCCAAAAAGGCAGCGCTGATTGCAGCACGAAGCTGCAACAGGTCAGAGCTACCACTAAAAAAAGAACAAGCTTTTTTTGAGCTGAATGGAGGGCTGATTTTGCAAGGATCAGCAAAGGCTGCAGTAGTTACCCTAGGAATGACTGTGGTCTGTACTGAAAAGGTTGCTCAGTTCTCCCCAAAGAATGAGAGATCTCACATGGAAACCAGCATGCACAAACTGCAGGGCATGAAGGAGAATACTAGCAGAGCTCCCAGAGGGCAAAAAAAATACCCTGAAACTCCTTTTTGCTAGCAAATAGGAAACTGCAAGGTGGCTTTTGCAGGATCAGGCATAGAGTACTAACCACTGACATACACCACTTAATCATTTCAGCTAATTAGATCATCTTGTAAGAAATTATTCACCTTGAGGGGTCAGAATTTAATATACTACTAGGAATGTATTAGTTTTTCCTTTGCTTTCTTTTTAATCACTTGACAGCTCAAAATCACGGAGTAACAAAATGCTTTTCATATTATTCATTACTTACAGTTAATCTACCATCTCCTTGATTACTTTCAGGACAGCAGTGGAACTGCACCTAGAATTTCTGAAAACTGAAGGAGAGGTATTCTGCTGATTGCTTTGAATTTTGCAGCCATAATGAAGTTTAAATTAATTGTGGAAGACTGACTCTGTTAAAGCAGAAAGGGAAATAAAAAGCAGTATTTTTATTGTAGGTAATTGCTTAGCTGATCTATTGCCTGACTGGTAGGTAAACCATCATCTGATCTCCATGCTTGTACAAGTTTTTAATCATTTCTCCCCATCCAAACACTGTATGTCAAAAGATGCATTACAATACACACAATGCCTCAGAATCATGAATTAAAAAACTGTATTTTTCCTATCTTCAAGTCCTAATTATTGTGTCCATTCTTATCTTACTGATGAACAGAAAAAATATTTTCTTTTGCAATAGTGTTGGCCAAACAGCAGAAACCTGATAGATCCTGATATGGTAAATCAAAATTTAAAACTGGCCCCAAGTTCTGCTAACTTGCACGCAGAAATTTTCATGAACTGATTTAAAAAGACCAAGTTGGACTGAAATACAAGATTAGAGTTTGAAATAAAAGGATGAACCACACAGCAGTATAAATGCATGCCAGGGAGAGGAACATGCAGGATGTATGGAATAAACAGTGTTTCCTCCTGCCCCTTATTCCCCTCCCTCCCTCCTTCCCTCCCAGTTTGCAATGGTGCTGTAATTTTTTTCCTCTCTAGATTTGGAAAATAGTAATAAATGAGCAATGTGCAGTTGAAAAAAACCTAATTATTTTGCATGGAAATTTAGTGTTAGTGATTTATCAGGTTACCAGGCTGATCTGGATATCTAAAAGGACAGAAATTAGAGGGCTGCAATAACTCATAACCAGAAGAAAATATAATAAATAACTTAGGATAAATACTAAGCTTCTTATCTGAGGAAGGGTTACCAAAGGTAAGGATCCTCCTGCAGTAGAGAACAACTCCTCATGGAATCTGCAGTGTCAGTGCATGGGGTTAATATTCTGTTTGCAGGCTATTACTGGGACAGATGGGGTATCTACTCCTCTAATATAATTGTGTTTGCTCTAAAAACACTTCTTCAGAAAAAAAAAAAAGTCAGTCAGTTAGTTAATCAAACATTATTAGGGAATCGAATTTCCCAAACACGAAAACAGAAAAAGTTACACAGTATCTTTTCTCTTGTAATTACCATGGCAGGGACATAGTGATATGTCTTTTTTGTTGTTGTTGTTTTGGTAATGAGAAAACAGAGCACTCATTGGCAACAAAATTTGATTTTGCAGGATTAATACTTCACTCAAAAAAATCCTCATCTAACCCATCAGTACAAGTTTTGAGCTAAAGAATGTCTGACTATGTTACACTGATACCCACCAAGAAGCCAAATGCTGGGATTAAATTTCATAGGTAAAATAAAAAAACTGGAAGGAAAACAAATAATTTTTTTTTCCTTCATCCAGGAAAGAGTGTGTGAAGCTTCTCCCTACATATACTGAAATATTCCTAAAGAACAGAACTTATCTATTTAATTTTAAAATGCATTCTGTAAAGTGGAACAAAGACTCCCACTGGCAGCCTTCCACTGCAGACACGTTACAAACAGACCAGCCAAACCTTGTGCCCCAGCACAACTGCACATCCTCTTCTCCTGAACCTCCCAGTTCCTGCTGATTTTCTTCACTCTGCCCACACCAAACCCGACCCCAAACCCCCCACATGTGGCAGCAGGGGTGAGCCCCAGCAGGGCAGCCCATCCTCCCAAAAATGCTCCCCTTGGGGCCACGCTCCAGACACATCCCGTACCCCAGAGGGTGAGATCCTCACTCTGGCTCCCTCCCTCCTGGCAGAGTGGGCTCCTATCATGTTGGCTCTTCTGCCACATGACACCCCTTCACAGCAGAAGGCTTTTTGCTTGTTTTTATTATTTAAAGGGCTTGACAAAGGAAGCATCAAGTCTATCACAAGGCTCAGCTCCAGTGCTCCCAGCAGTGCTGAGCTAGAATTAATAGACCTGCTGATGACCCTTATTAGCATTAATGCCAGCACAAGTGCTTAAAACTTAAAAGGAAAATTAGCACTAAAAAAAAAAGCAACTCAAAACCCCCGAAGAACCCCCAATCCAACCACAAAAGATCGTTAAATAATGCAATCTGAATGGGAAAAAAGACAAACCAACCTGAAATACAGTGATAGAACAGAGTGTGTTTGGGAGAGGAGGGGCTCATTTCAGGGTTGTATGTGCATTACAAAAACATTTATGTATATGAACGCACAGCTGAACATTTGTTTGTGTTCCCTTAATATCGAAAAAGGCTACAAAGATGAGGATGTTTTCCTGGGGGAGAAAAAGGAAATAACAGAAAGACATGCTAAGTTACATCCTGAGATAGCAGTAAAAGTAAGAAAGGACTTCACAAGATCGATTCAAACACAAATGCTTAAATTTCTTCTGTGCTTGGGTGGTTAAGACTGCCTGCCCACGAGGACACACCAAGATGTGTAACAGAAGATGTATAACATAACTCTAACATAAGAAACATGATAAAGTACGAGAAGGAATATATGATTTCTTCATTCCAGAAAATTCAGCTGCAAAAGACCTGTTATATTAAAAATAACAAAGTCACTTATATAAAAATAAGAAGCCACGTAGCCTCAAAGAAAAAAAAAATAAGAGAAATACTGAAATGTATCTCAAATAATTATTTTCACTTGCAAGGTATGCAAAAAGATGACACTGGGAGCTCCATCCAGTGCCAGGCTCATGCTCTGCCCAGGAGAGTGGAGTAGCTGGCACTGCACCTGCATCCTGCTGCCCTTCCTCATCCTCCCTGCAGAAATGCAGCCACCCCTCACTCATGCAAGGTACAGGCACTTCCCTCATCCCAGAGCAGCAGAGGTACTTTATAAAATCTCTTATTAGATGCCTACATGCCTGAAATCTGACATGCAGTGCACCACCTTTTCCTTTTTGCTCATGAAGCAAACCTTCAGGAAAATTCTTGAAATGCCTCAGTTTTTATCCTGCACTACACCAAAGCTCTGGACAGAGTGCTCTAGAAGACAGTGGGTATTTTTTGGGAATCGTTATTTCTGCATTTCAAAAACTGCATGTGTTACCTCTGGCCCAGTCCAATTCCCACAGCTCCAGGGGGAGCTAACCTGCAAAAAGCAGGCCTGAAAAAATCCAGCATAAAATACTGCTGGCTCTCAGCAAAGAGTCAATTTAACACTTTTATCAAGTGTGTAACTTTCCCAGCACTGGTGCCATTTCCCTGCAAACAGATGCAAACTCTTGGGCTGTGGCAGATGCAGTGCAGTGCACCCTCTGCAGGTGCCAGCCAAGGAGAAGAGATGGGGTTTTCCTTTTTCAGAGGGGATAACTCTGCAATGAGAGCTCTTGCAAAGAGCTGTAATGATGACTGCAAGGATTCTTTGCTTTGTTTTTAAATTGCAGGCTCAAACAACAGCTAACATCCAATTATCTTTGCTGGGAGTAGTGGCATCCCAAATGTGCTCTTAATTTATACCTTACATGTCTTGTAACTCATAGGAGGTACAGATTTAGTAAAAGGATGGGGGTTATATTATTATTATGTCTAATCACACCTTTCCACTTCCAAATTTCTTGTTCTCCACCCATATTCCACAAAATATTTATTCAAACACATGAAAATTAGTCAAGTTTGGACTTTTGGCTGACTAGAGATTGATACTTTCTGATGTGAATAGAGATTATCTCCAGCTTATTTGGCACTGATGTCAAAAGAATGTGCAAAGAGAAAGATGTAAAGAGAGGAGAAAAATGTAGGCAGGAGAGATCTGTGTCTGGAATAGGGAAAGGGGACATCTACTAATTTAGTTTTCCTGCATAATTTGTGCGTTATTCCCCGAGTACAATTTTAAATACATTTGTAGAGCACAGAGATCATTTTCATCCAGACAGAAACAGTTTGAGAAATGACCTCAGATTCTGTGGGGGAAAATTCCTGCTTACAATTTCCTTAATTGATTGTATTTTCATCTGTAGATGCAAATACATTAGGGCTATTTCTTTTTCATCACAGCTTTCTCTATTATTGTTGTTGTTTGGTGTTTGGAATATTCCTCCTGGGAGGGCAGACCAAGCCGGAGCGTGCTGCCGTGGCATCGGGTGATTAACCAGAAGTTCTGGGATGGAGACTTTCAAACCCCTCTTTGTCCCTGTAGTGACACAAGTCTCTGGAGGAGTGTCTGGCCCAGGGGACCGAGCTGTGTGCTGCAGATTTCTTCACCAGGCAGCACAACTCACCGAGCAGCTCTGAGCTGCAGGTCACTCACTCACCCAGAGCCTGAGCCGTGTTATCAAACCCACAGCATCGCAAGGGGAGCAGGCAGGGCCTTCCAACCCCTCACAGAGCTCCTTCCAGAGGTGTAGGAGATGCTGCATGGAGTCATACATGTGTTTTTAAAGCCCTGGCATGGATCTCAAATCCCACCTTCCGTGGGTTTAGGCCATCATTATCCAATAGCAATTCCCTCATTGCTGTATGAAATAATAGCAGTTGCTCATCTCTCTGTATTGCACTCAGAACATTGCTGCTTTTAAACACAGCAGCATTTTATTTTGTTAGGGTTTTGGGTTTTTTTGTTTTGTTTTTCTTTTTCTAAGCTTTCAAAGCAAAGCAGAGAGTTCATTTTTCTCTGTTACCACTGACAGCTTGCAAGTTGCTGTTCCTGGAGTATTTCATAAAGGCTACAGATATGCTCTCCAAACAATATTGTAAAAGCTAAGAACAGGAAAACAGGAACAGAAGCAGTGGGGCTCTTGAGACACTAAACTCCTTCAGGTTCTAGGAAATAAAACTGGGTTTACCCTAGTCCTGTGCTTTCTTCCTGGACTGCTCAGAAGGTGCTCATACTATCTCAAAGTGGGTGCTCAGAAGCTGTTGAGACACAGCAAATCAAAACACAATCACCACCTGACAGCACAGGGCATCCCAGCCAGTGGAGAAAACCCACATAATAAATCTCCTGGTTCAAATCCTGTAAATTTTGTGTGCTAGCAACATTTGAATGGATGGAAAGAAATTCTTCTACAATAGAACTGAGGTACAGGAGCTGTCAGGAACATTTTCTCTGCCAAACCCTCCCATGGCTTAGATGGTGTAATAACAGACTGCACAATTTGGATTAACTATGGCTTTTCAGAAAAGCCAGGATGAACTCAGGTTTAGGCAGAGCTTTCATCCATTTGATCATACAGAAACCACTCCCAGGTGCTGGGATCACTGAAACCAGAGTGGCTTACAACTATCCTTGGGCAGTGGGAAACTCTGTACCAAGTGCTTCCCCTTACCTGCCCATTATTGTAGAAAGGTGTGATAGAAGAAAAAAAATTAAAAAAAAAATAAAAATAAAATAAATTAAAAAAATAATTCAGCAAAATCCAAAGACAGATTACTAGCTCCTCTCACCTCTACTGCTGAACTGAACTGCTGGAGAACTTCTGCCACTGACATAGGAAGTCTCAGGACAAAATCAGAGCATTCAACAGTAGCACCTGCACATGTCTTCAGCAAGCTCATTAAAACCACCCAGAAAAAAGCATTTGGTATGAAGTTCTCGAAAACAGAGCAAATCAGAGTGAGCCTCTGCTACAGCATATGCTGCCTGCCCCCTTTTACACACAAAATATGGGAAGAGGAATGTTTTTTCTTCATAGCACTAATAGAAGCCACCACAAAAAGCATATTCCAGGAGAATTAAACCCAATGTTTTATCTCAGGAATTAACAGTTTTATTTGACAGTAACATTACTGAAATTTTTTTCTTTGGCCAAACAAGCATTTGTACAATTTTTTCTACTTGAAAACTGTATTTTTTTTTTCTGTTTCCTAGCAGGGAGATTAGACTTGTGAATGTCAAACAGAGGAAGAAGATGTGTCACCAAACACATCCACAGAGCCACATGTAAACACACACACACAGATCCCCTGCAGAAAAGATGGAGAGGCAGGATCTACCATGCTCCATCAGAGGCTGGCACAGTGCCCACCTTCTCCTGCCCAAAACCATGAGAAAACAAGAATTACCATGTGAAACACTGGAAAAAAGTTCCTACTCAGAGTCACACCTGACCTCAGCTTCAAAATCAATTTTTCATCAATACTTAGTAGATGAACAAGGACTGGAGCCTTCAGGTTCTCATTATTTCAAAGTGCTCACAGCACTAAAAATTATTAAATATACATCCTAAGTGAGGTCAAGTGGGGAAGACTCTGCTCATAACTTCTCTTTTCCTGCTGTCCATCAATGGAACACCTAAAGGATCAGTTCCAGCTGTACTTTAACTAAAACTCATAATAAACATACAGGATGCAATGAAGCTACCTGCTAATTTCTTATCTAATATGGATCTTTCCCTCCAGCTTCTCACAGGTTGCTGCTGAGGTCCACATCTTCACAGTTCTCCAAAATAAACCTAACACTCATACTGACAGTGTAAATTATGGGCTAAATAAAAATACCAGTGTGAGAGAGAGAGAGAGAAATATTTCAGGGATGAGTGCTAAAGAAAAGCAAATCATTATTCTATGTAATACAGATATAAACCATGTATATATTGTGCTATACCTGAGCAGAATAACATGAAAAAGGGAGATTTAATTAGAATGAAATCAATCCAGATCCACAACTGTATGATTTCACCAGATAAAAAACCAGAATAATTACCAGCTAAGTGGCCTATGTAGGAATTTTCTGTACAGTTATTACATATATTTATATTATCATTACATATATGTTCAGGGGAGTCAAGATGCACTGTCTTTCCTTTTGAAATAAATAGATGTAACCCCTCTGCAGATCAGGATGATGCCCTGGGATGCACTGCCTCTCTCATCCTGTGGAAGTACTGCTTTTATCTCACCACAGTCAGACACAAAACTTGGAGCTGAAGTGATACCATATAGTGATAGAAACCCAAATACCGATGCTTTAAAGCTAAAACACAGACTCCTTCCATTGACACCCTTTAATACAGTGCGTTGAAATAAAATCATAGCTCATTTCAGAACCCTACCTGCACTAATTTAAGCAGTCATAGCCTGTTTCAGAGCTGTATCTGCACTAAAAAAGAAGTTTACCAAAGAGCATGTCAAGTTTCTTATGCACATCTGTTGCAACAAATGTTTCGCGGTGAGTCGCGTCTGAAGAACCACAGCATTTCTGTGAAAAATGAAACTCCTAAGAAGGAAATTACACATTTACAATTTTAATCACATTATTCATTATTATTCATCATTCCCTCTTCCTCTTCACAATTAAACTGTTCAAATTTCTCTTTCTTCCCACCTCAGGATTTTTGACTGCAAAATCTCCACGGTAAGATTTGTTTCCAAGAAAACAGCGTATTCTGCTTTCCAGAATCTGCATCTGAGGACAACTCAGCTGTGATTTCCCAGCCCATCTGAAGCACAGCTTAACTAATTATTCTATCTGAAACTAAGTTGGAGTACTGAGCAGATTTCTCTTACCTGTTTGTGAGCATGATCATAAGAGTTAATGTGATTGTCAAACTCCTGGTGTTTATAGTACTGCTTGTCACAGAGTTCACAGTAGAAGTTGGCTTTAAGATCTTCCAGAGCTTTTGCTATCGTGTTTTTCTTTTCAGCATAATCCTGGAGGGGGGCAGGAAAAAGTAATTTTAGTTTTGCCTTTGATGCTGAGAATGGATTTTGTGCTCTGCAGTTTATCATATTTGTAAACATTTACATACCTCTGTAACTAAAAGCCTGCCCATATTTGCTGTGTTACACTGCACATATTTACTGGATCTGCTGCTAGGCTGAAGATTTGCACACTTCAGTTTGCTATACAGTTGCCAGCTCCCCTTCAGGGCTCTGTCAGAGGCTAGGATTTCCCTGGGTTCCATTTAAATACCAATATTTATCATGCTGAAGGCTATTTTCAAGTTCATTTTGATCCAAGCCTTGCTCCTCAGTAATATACTCAGGCACAATAAGCATGAAGGTACAAATGGCAATTATTTAGCTATAAGGCTTTTACAAGAAAGTTTGCTTACTAAAAAAAAACCAAAACAAAACACCAAAACAAAAAACCCCACAAATTTAAAGAAACCACTAGGTGCCTGTAGATATGAAACATGAGGAACATTTTCACAGCTTAGACGTAATTAATATCTTCATCACTTTGTGCTTGTCATCCCATATCAGGACACACCCATCTCTGCTTACCACACATTAACCAATGCATCACATACAACTCTGCTTATCATTTATGAAAAATTTACATACAAGACTCTTTAATCCCCTAAATACACTGATGGCAATGTGGCCTGTTGTGAAAGAGCATGGAAATGGTCTGTCATGTCAGATTACTGTAACACCAGTTAAACACTGAACATGGATAACCTCAGTGCAGTGGCTCCTGCTTTTGACAAGTCTGGGATAGAATCTCAGTCCAAAATCCCAAACGTGTCAAATATTGCTTAACAAAATAAACCCCTGGGATTTGTTTCTCAGAGCTTACTCACTGTGAGTTCTTTGGTTCAGGCAGATTAAGATAAAAGGTAATATTGTAATCAGAACACCCAAAACTGAGTTAATTGGGAGAAAAAGACTGTATTTCCTTGTAGTTTTCACAGCTGGCGACTCATATACTTCCAATATATTTTGGGGACTTTAAAATGGAAAATTTATGTTATCAGATTAGAATACATTCATAACAGTGTTGTTTATTCTCAGGAGAGAGGAACAGTAGTCATAAAATTAAAATTATATCCAGAAAGTAGTTATTATTTAAAGTAGCACTTTAACTACACTTCAGCATGATTGGACTGCTAGCAAACACTGTTGATTCATACCCAAACTGAAGTACTCCCTCACCAAAATTTTGTCCATTAATAGAATTACACAAGTCACTTCAGAGTGGTGTTTTGAATATTGGCTGACACATGACAAATTCACAGATTCCTAACACTTTTCTACAGTGATATTTCATAAAATCTGTTCCATTTAAATCCAAAGTGAGTTAGCATTTTATTTCAAGAAACAGCAGTACTTCACACTTGAAAATACATTTATGCACTGTGGAAATTTCACCTGGAAACTCTGCACTTAGCTCTTGGTACCAACTAGTAAAGATTACAGGTTTTAAACCACTTCAGGTATTACCATGATGCCAGCAGTGGAAATAGCATGAAGACCCAAAGGAGTGTTTCCCTTGAAACACTTTAAAAATAAATCCTGTAATCTACAAAGAGAGGACACCTAATTTGGGTTTATTAAAACATGAAAAAGAAAGATCTGAATTTAGGGGAATTACTGGAACTCTGGAATACTACTGAACATCATATATTTATATATATATATATATAAAAAATAAATAAGGAGACACCATGTGATGGTTCCTAAGACAAGAACAGTGAATTAAATAATAATTTTTCATAACGATCTTTTTAACCCTCAAGGAAACTTTTGTAAGATTTACTAATGTTGTGAAATACCCTGAATAAAGTTATGTAACTTCACTGCTGGTGTCCTTGACACAAAGCACCATTTTTGAAACAATGTACTTTTTTCCTAGCAAAACCTAACCTGAATGCAATTAGATTTGGCATGCCAATGCATATTAATGAGGCAGGGACAATGGAACTCCATGGAAAACTTTACTGCAAAGAATATCAAGGTTTCTATCACTAAATTCCTTCAGCTGGGGTTTTTTTTGGGGGTTAAATTTACATTACAATAGTACATCACAGTTTCAAAGGTAAGTAAAGAATGGCAACACATCTAAATTAAATGGAAGTGGATGGGATGGAATACAATAAAGGGGCTCAACCATGCATGGAGAAGGGACCTGTAAATGACAAGAACCAGAACTGTTTGACCTTGGGAACATGTAAATGGCTGTACTGGTTCAACCTTTTAAACCTGTGCAAGATTTTGGTCTGTACAACTAAGGAAAGTGTTAACTAAGCACCATTCCCTTTGCTTTGCACCTGTATTCTGCTGGTTTCAGCTGCTGCATTTTGGAAAAGGCCATAAATACAGACCTTTTATTCCCTTTGACTGGGTCACTGTTAAGTCCATGTACCCCCACCACACCTTCTCTCAGGTATTGCTCCCTGAGTGACACAGTTCTGGTTTATTCATGCATTCCTTACACCAAAGCCACTCATCACCTCTGCTTACTCTTTCCATGGTCTCCAAAAGAAGATCTAAGAACATGCAACACCACAGTGCCATGCACAAATCCATTTAGAGTCTCTGTTTTCTACCCTCTCCTTTTCAGGTTTTTTGTTAAAAATCATGATGCAGCACTAAACTAACACTTTTGTACAACTCCTTTATCACCCTTTGCTGCTGTACAATATTTTGCTGGCAGATGTTTCTATGCAGCTACGAAACTTCATCCAACCTAAAACAATTTCCCATTTCTCCAGGGGCAGCAGCCACTCAAGACAAACCTCAAGACTTCAGCCTCAAGTATTTCACATGCACACACACACAAAACCCCTTAAGGACGTGTCCAGGATTAGAGGATGGTGTCCAGGAGGTTCTCTGTCACCCTGGGATCCCCTGGGCTGGGTTGGGACTGAGTCACCTGCTCCTGCTGCTGGTTGGCACTGGGAATGGGGAAAGTCTGATTCCAAGGGTGAGCAGAGACTGGAAAAGGAGCAGAGGCTGCTGTTCTCTGCCTGCTGGGCTCTTACAATCGATTCTGCCTTGGCAGAGGAGCCTTCCCCTAGCCCTGTCCGTGCTGATGAGGGATAACTGCCCAAAAACTGACAGGAAAAAATTGCAGTCCCTGGCCCGTGAGAGCAGTGGGCAACAGACTGCAGACAGAAATAACCTGGACACTTCCTGGAGAGGAATATTCCTGGAGAAAAGTAGCAGCCAAGAAACTCACTTAAACTGGTTAAATACCATCAAGCTTGGTTTCATTTTCATCAAGATTTGCAGGCCATCCTGGAAGTTTTAAAAGAACTTTGAATTATGATTCAGCCTGGTAATAAAACTCAGAACTGAGTGTCACTTAGTTTCATTATATTTTTCCTGAAAGGCATATTATCTGAAAGCCTAGAGCTATAATTCACTGTAGCTATTTTTCATAATTTATATGAAAGATCTCTAATAAGTGATCCCATCTATCAGCTAGCTTTATTTCTCTAAATCCATCTTCTCCATCCTCCCAAGCCTTAAGCCTGTGCAAATGCTACTGCAAACATCTGATAAATTGGATTAAAAGCAGGCTTTATTCACAAAGGGGCTGTCACAAACCAGACTGGACTTTGTGCTCCCGTTACAGGAGAGAGAGAGACACAAAGGCAAACCACAGCAGTGCTGAACTCATTGCACAGATAACTTTGGAGAGCTCACTGGATGCCTCAGCCAAGGGGATATTTTTATGGCATGCACTTCAAGCTTATACTATCTGCAGAAAGGTCAGCTAGACCAAAAAAAAAAAAAGAAGAACATGAAATTGTAATACATTATCTATTCCACGGTGATTACTAGTGTGAATATTCTTACTTTACAATAAATGTGAGCTCCTTTTATTGCAGTAAGCTATTCTGCATTTACTGTAGACTTAAAAGGGTCAGGCCTGCAGTCACTGCAAAGCAAAGCGTATTACAGAAATAAACCCCTTCTTCAGGATAATTTACTGGTATAGTCATCCCAGAGAGGATTAAACTGCTCTGGTCTGATCCTCTGGATTAGCGCCCATTAGACCTGACAGATGTTCCACTGTAACCTTGTTTCACAGGAAAAAATATTTAAAGCATTTTTTTTTTTTTTCCTGTTGCAATAACTAAAACTAAAAAGCAAAATTGTATTTTAGAAATTTCAAAAAAAAAATAAAAATAATCAAACTAATACTCTTGATTTGGCAAAACTCCCATTAGCTATATTTATATAAAAAAAAAGCCTAAAAATATATTTTTACAAAAAAATAAAAAAAATCAGTCACAACTTAAGAGCACATTTCCCTATAGTTAATTAACTGCGACATCCATGAGCACAATTAACAAAGGATTCCTTAATTTCTGGTATATTTACTTGGTGTTATAAAGACAGCACAAGGAATCAGGTTTTCTGGAAAAAAATGTACAACTTACTAACATCTCCTATCGATCTTGGTATTAGTATATAGAATTTTTTTAGTATCTTTGCATAGCACTTTTTTTTCCTCGTGCAAGCAGTCTATACATCATCCACTGATGAACTTGAAGAAATAAATTAAAAAAATAGAATACATTAATAATATTAGTACAGTCTGGTAACAAATCTAATTATTTATAAGGTTCCTGTCCTTATCAAGGCAGGGAGACCAGAGCAAAAGGTGGTTAAATACGTGGATCAAATTACTCATTGATCCTGCCAAATTCATTTCCAAGCAGTGCAGAGGGAGTTTCAGTGAGGAGACTGACAGCTGACTGGGAAAATAGCTACCAAGAAAATTGTTGGGTCTTTCTGATTACCTTACCTGAAGCTTCCCCATTAGTTGTAGGAGGTGATAACTACAACTCCCAAGGCCACAAACACTATTTCCTTGATCCCTCCTGACATTCTCCTTTTGGGCAGAGGTGTTTCCAGCAGTGACCCCACTTTTTCACTGCACTGGATGGGGATGGGCCCAAAAAGGAGAGGTATCCCATACTAATTCAACACTGGAGGCTGAAAAAAACCCACACTACCTTTATTTTTTTCTTCCAGACTACCTGCAGACAGCCAGTTCCTACCAAAACACTTATTACATACAGGAGAGCTAATCAGTATTCTGCTAAAAATGCGTACTTGAAAATGCTATTGAAGACGTGCAAATTATTATAAAACTGGTTTTTCAGCTTCCCAGTAAACACACAGACAGTACTTTGTGTTTGGGTAAACACCCTAGCATTAGGATAAATAACACAGTGAAATTAGAATGAAATAGCAAAATTTATTCCCATTAGTGCTGTTTGCTTCCTAAAGTCATCCTGATTTTGCAGCACCACATTTGCTAGCCCTACACCTAGTGATGCAAAGAGCTGAATTCCACACCCCCTGCACTAAATGGAGCCAGACAGATGAGAACAGGGCCAAAGCTGGACTCAGTGGAGAGCAGAGCAATGCAGAACAGTGTCCTGCAATGGTGAGGCTGAATTAACTGGAAAGGAAGCTTACAATGAGGCAGCAATTCGTTATCAGATTTGTCTGTCTCACTCACTTAAAGCGCTTATAGTGTACAATTACTTTTAACTGGGGCTCATAAAATCACTTGATTGGTTTTTTCTGCCATTAAAACTCACTGTTGGGCACAGGCCTGCAGAATTATTTATTTATTCTAGTGCTTTATAAGAACTGCTTTCAGGCAGAGCAGGAACTTGTAAGGTGAGAGTGCTGGCCACACATTTTTGCCTGGGAGGCTGTATTAAGAAGGAGTTCTTTATCAGTGCTTATGGAAAAACACAGGTCTAGTTATATGGAAGAAAAATTTATCCACCACATCTCTACCACTAATCTTTTGACAGAGTGGAACTGAAGGAGGCTTTGCTGTAGAAAGGAAAGATGGTTTAGCTCCAGATAATATCTTCTTCACTGAATGTTCATCACTGCTTAACGATAAGCAAGGGAAGAAGTAGCCTGGTACTCATCTCCTTTACTCCTCCACGTTAAATAGTCAAGTCACTCACTTTAATTAGAGCAGAATTTTGATTTTAAAACATCCTGGGATTTAAAACATTTTGGCTTTTAATTTCATCATAGGAGGCATGTAAATATCTGAAGATTTTTATAGCTACTTGACTTAATTCAATTGACAGGTGAGTGTCTAGCATAATTACACTCTTTGGGAAAACCAGGTTCCTCTATTTGATGCTTGCACTGACACATGGAAGTAAATGAAGGTAAATGCCTTTGAACCCTGCAGAACTCACAGCCCTGGAGATGGACTGAAAGCCCCTCTTGAGCATAAACACCGAGTGCTGAACAGATGTCAGTGTTTGTGCCTCAGTCCAAGGGTTATCACCACCTTTTCATAAGCGTTTCAGGACCTGAGGAAGGGCAAAGGACAGGGTCAGGGCCAGTTGTTTATTTATTTTACCACAGGTTAACTGACTGCCAATTGACTGGCTACTATTAATTTGTATTAAAAAGCTGCTCTGGAGCTCGTCAAGCTTTAATGAGTTGGTGAAGTTAGTTTTTGGTCTAGGAAAAATTGCCAGTAAAGTTGGGCAAGGCATCAGGGAAACAGAAAAATTGACCCTATATTAAATAGATTTAATTTGGAGCACGTGATTGACCTAGGGTACAACTTACACCTGAAATTTTGCATACTTTATATTTTCAAGGATGAGAGTTCTTGGTGATTATTGCATTCAGCTTCCCTAGCTTTGGCTAGTCATGCTTAACTGTAATCATTTTCTTTTCTGAAAGATTCAATCCATGATCTTTCTTTCTGAAAGATTCAATCAAACAACCAATGATGTTTTCAGAGCCAATGTGATAGCTGGGAGCTACCGAGGAGCACATGGTGCCCCTCTGAACTCAGCGCTCCTGGGAACCCCCACAGCAGGCTCAGTGACTTCTCTTTACAGACCCTTTTTGTGGTTCCACCTCACTATGGCTTTCCAGACCATTAATTCTTCTCATGCAAATTTACTGTCTTTTTACAGCTTGGGGGATCCATCACGACTGGCCCTATGTTATGTGCTCTAAGTTATGTGCCACGAGCACTTACCTGCCCAGCCACTGAGACAGACCCCAGCTCTGGGCACCTCTGAAACACTCCTGGGCACCTCTGAAACACCCCTGGGTACCTCTGAAACACCCCTGGGTACCTCTGAAACACTCCTGGGTACCTCTGAAACACTCCTGGGCACCTCTGAAACACCCCTGGGTACCTCTGAAACACCCCTGGGCACCTCTGAAACACCTCTGGGCACCTCTGAAACATCCCTGGGCACCTCTGAAACATCCCTGGGCACCTCTGAAACACTCCTGGGTACCTCTGAAACATCTCTGGGCACCTCTGAAACACTCCTGGATACCTCTGAAACACCCCTGGGCAGCTCTGAAACACCCCTGGGCACCTCTAAAACAGCCATGACAGCTGTGTGTGTCAGCCCAAGTCCTGGATGTGGACAGGAAACAATTCCAGCTGCAAACCAGGCCAATCTCCTCTGGCACACAGCTGATTGTCTCTATGGGTTTATCCCACTAGAAAGAACCATGCCCTACACAGACATCTGGTTATTAAACAGAACACATGGTACAGGGTGGGAACTTCTAGTTAAAAAAGTCCCCACAACCACATCAAACCCCAAAAGCCACTAGGAATTACTCTCCTGAGCTCCTTCAGTTTTCCAATTATGAATATCTATGAGTTTAAGATTTGTGTTCTGATGCAATATGATGCAGTAAATGTTTATTTTCCTAAAATTAGTCCTTAGTGTTATCACAGTCAGAACACTTCATCTAAAGAAACAAGAAAAAAAAAGAAAAAAGAAAAGGAAAATAGAAAAGAAAAAAAAAGCATCACTCCTTTTGGCATCATTAAATAATGCAAATAAATCCTTTTACTCAGAAACCCAGTGAAAAACTTTGCCCTAATGGGAAATGGGATTAAGTTTAAATTTGCCATAGAGAACAATACTTGAAAAAATCCTTCTAAAGGTTTATTCTGCTCTTGAGTTGATTCAAAATCCTACTCACAATCAGTACTGGAGCACGATGAGGACGCTTGGTCTAAGTGAAAAGGCAGCAACGCTACCAAGGCAAAGGGAAATGAGACTGTAGGAACAGTGCTTTGCAAATGCACAAAGAGATTTTGAAGATCCTGTTCCTTCATTTCTGAGATTTTTTTTTTTTTTTAAGCTGCCAAACAATGAGAAGAGGGGTCCTGATTCACCTTGGCAGATCTATGCTAGCTAAATTAGGAGTGACCTTGTAGCAGCCTCAGACACAGCATCTTTGAGATGGGATGGGCCTGCTCTTCCTTCCCTCTGAAAACATAATAAAACATACTGCAAACTTCTGAATTATCTCAGGTTGAATAAAAAAAAAGATAAGGAGAAAAGAAAGGATATTGGAGTAAGTGCAGCTGCTGCTGAAGCAAAAACTGCAACCTGTGCTATATGCAGTAGCCAGCAACCCATGGCAAATATCTTTTCCTGATGAGTTTTAATGAGTTTGCCTGACTCTTCGTGTAAGAAACAAATGGCAAACAAAGCATTTATCATTGTTGTGACCCTCAGCTGTGTAAGAAGTTGTATGAATAGATGCAACTCATGAGAATAGCTACTTTATGTGAATGCTGATACTTCTGAAGACTTCAGGCTGTACAGCTGGATAGCTGATAGCCAATAATTTCAATAAAAGTAAAAGACAATGGAAGTTTAAGAGAAAATACCACCTAAGGTTCATACACGCCTAAAAGCAAGAAGTTCACTTCATCTCCTGGCCACAAGGGAGAAATAAAAAAAAAAATGTTGTTGATTTGATACTTTTCATTTTTGTATCAGAAGATTAGGAGAAAACAAAGGACTGTGGTACAGCCATGTGTCAAGATAGATGGTTAGGCAAACACTTCTGAAGCTGACAGGGAGAAACTGAAATGACACGAGAAAGATTTATTTGCTGTCCACTTACTCAGGCAACCCTGCCACGAGGACAGCCCAACTCCAGTGCCTGACATCCAGTATCTGTACACAAACTGATGGAAAACACCTAAAAATGATTGCCACTGCCACCACTTCCAAGGGGATTCTTAGAAAAGCACCAGGAGCCATGCTGGGAATGGCTGTGATGCCAGCAGTCCTGCCTGAGAGACAAAGGTGAGGAGGTGAAGCAGAGCCCATCATCATCAGCTCCTCATCTAGAGCTGCCCCTGACCATTAGCTGCATTCTGAGAGCTGCAGGGAAAATGAGCTGCATCCACAAAACAGTCAGAGCTTCCACAAAAATACCCCACTAAAGCTCACACCTTAGCAGAAATGATACATTTAGACTCACCCTGAGTCACACTGTCGCATCTCCTGTCCTGTTTTTCTGCACTGAACGCTGTCAAAAGCCCCTGAAGTTGAGCAGAAATGCAGGGAATGACATCTTGTCATGCTGTCAGCCAAGGAAATTGGGTTTTAAATACATTTTCAATATACACTTACAAAAGCTCAGGACCAGACTAGAGGCTGAGATCTGAGAGAAGTCTGAGGGACTATTTCTGCCAATCTGTCACACACTGCAGGGCTCAGACCAGCTAGAGGAGAAGGAGATGCTAAACCACAAACCCTCTGTGAGCAGAGCTAATCCACTTGATTTGGCTTTTCCCAGAAACAGGGGCATTGCAAAATCTGTCAGGTCTGGTTTGAAACTCCAAATATTCCATGTACATCACCAACCATTTCTAATAGAGAAGTGCCTATAGATTCCTTCTGCTTTAGGGACTCTGAAGAGTAAAAAAGACAGTTTTAGAGTCCCCAGAAGTTGAAGTGGTGCTTTGCAGGTGCCTCCTCCTCAACAGCAAGGCCTCTTCTTTGTGCCTGGCTACTCCTGCTCAGTGCTTGTTTACAATTTATCTGAACAAACCAGAAAGCTGATCTAGGTTAAAAATAGGAGGGGAAAAAAAGTGTTTACTTAAAATCTGAATCAATTCATATAGCCAGTTAAGCTCCAGCATCAGCCATGAGGAAACAACAGAGAGGTTGCATGAGATGCAGAACATCTGAGAGAGATGGCCAAGAGCAACCAACCTTTTTTACAGGGGAAATCAAAGCCAATAACAAAAGCATAAGTTCCAAAAGGAATTAATGCAATGATCAAAAACTAAAATCAAGGCCTCCTAATGTCATGTGCTCTGTAGGAAAAAACAAGCCTGCACTTTTCAGTTTCCATAAAGCTACAGATTCAAAGATCTTTTCAATCTTCACAAAGAAGTTGCTTAATGGCTGTGGACTGCTCAGTTACAGCAGCATGGCCTTGAGCCTCGAGGATCCTGTGACACAACCAGGAAAAAAGACTGTAAGGGAGAAAGAATGGCTCAACACACTTGACACAAGTGCATGCTGAGAAGATGCCAGCATTGGTGGTGAGCTCAAGGCATTTGGTAACAGAAAACAATTTCTTGCACACAAATACTTCATATCCTTAAGTTATTCAGTTCTTTCTTGGTCCTAAGCCACACCTGCCCCACCAAAAATTGTCTCTTTTTACCCAAAATGAACTCCAGTTGCCTGGAAGAAACAAACAGCAGACAATGTCCCACACCATGGAAACTGGTGGCTGCACAACAGGCTTCCCAGCAGGATTCATCAGTGGAATGTATGCAAAATTAGCACTTCTAAACCTGAGAATCACTTTTGTTACACAGCAAGATCATCTATCTGCAGGGAGGCTGATTCAGGAGTCACATGAACAGCACTCCAGCTTAGCTACAGTTAGTAGTAAACCAACAAAAAAATTATATCAACACAATATGGCTATTTATAAAAAAACCAATCTGACAGTCTGGACACAGAGCTTAGCACAGCCTGCTCAAAACAGTGGTGCCAAGTAGTGGTGAGTGGACAAAAAAAAAAAATGTATGCCCAAAACTTAAAGGTCTTTGGATATTAGACTTTGGATCTCAGACTTTGGATCTCAGACTTTGGATCTCAGACTTTTTTCTTCAGCAGAGCATGGCACAACCAAGCAACTGCAGCACAGGCTGAACTCCTCTGGGCTTGAGATTTAAGTGTGGCTACTACAACATTAATGAGTAGTATCCTCAAAGTGTAACCTGCTTTTCTTTTCCATTAGGCCCTACATTATTGGAATATACATAAACCCTTGAGTCCTTTGCTCCTCTGTTCATTGAGGGTGACATGGGTTTGCCATTTCATGTATGGATTAAGATGCACTGCAAAAGTTACACTCATGCAACAGCTGACTCCAACAGCTCATCACCCTGTGGTCTTGAACACAGGTCTTGAGTGAACACAAATAACTTTAATTTTATCTTTATTTTAAGAAGAAACACTTGGCACAGACGTTCACAATATTCCTGTGCCACTTTAAAATACATTAATCTAGCACACAGTTTACCAAACAAAAAACCTGTTGCTTCTTAAAATTGTCCTAAGAATTAAAAGGAATTCACCTACTTGCTATTTTTCCATATTTATTATATATATTTTGAGCATCCAGTGAAAAAATAACTACTTTTACCAACTGAATTCCATCATATGGCAAAATACTTCATGAATATTAAAAGAGATTAAAGTATTTGAACTACTCCAGACAAGCAATTTATTTCCTCCAAACAGGGTGGAAGGGTACTCAGAAGAGGATGCTCACGTTGAAGTTTTGTGTCAAATTGTTGCCAAGAGGTGTTAAATGAAGACAAAGCACTTATTGCTCTTGTTCCAATTTCATCCTCAACAATGCAAAAGAAGCTTTTACAGATGTGTATTTAAAGCATTGTTTTATCAGCGTTTTTGGTGTGTATTTTGATCACTTTGCACGTCAAATTTCACATCAGGAAGTTTAAAATAATATGTTTAAACACACACATGCATGTGTGTGAAAACAAAGTGGATGGCAACTCCATTTATCATTATCAACCTTGTTTTCAGAAGCAGCTTTTCAAACAACTTGATCTACAAGAGCACATTAAATCAAGTAATGACCATGGCCCTGCACTGATGGCAGCAGAGCTCAGCCAGCTTCCACAATATGAGTCAGCAATTGTTCTGTGATATCTTTAATTTGGTACAAGCTAAATCCTCTTAAGAGTGCCTGCTGCAATCCAAAAGGTCAAGCAGGAAAGTGGCAGAAAATCAATACTGACAGCTTCTGTCACTCTCCACAATCTATATAGTTCTTTCTAAGCCAAATTGCTTCTTTCTAATCTTTCTAATATTTGGCTGCTCCAGTCTTTCTCATGTAACATAAAAAAAAGTATATATAGGAAAATGGGGGGGGGGGGGGGGGGGGAAGAAATAATTACTTTCCTGAAGAGAAAGTTTTAATTTTAGCATCAAAAAACAGAAAAAAGCTGGTTCTTGGCTGGGGTTTGTGCAGATACTGTTGTGATCAAAGCTGCATTTTCATATAGAGACTGTCCAAAGCCCCAGCAAAAAGACTGACTGCACTCCTGTATCAGCCACATTTTTCAGGTGGGTTAGCCCATAATTTGAAAACCAGATTAATACCAATTTGGCCCATTTGATTTTCTTACAGCTCTTTAAAAAGTGTACTTCCTCTATGTACAGGCTTATGAAGGTTATTATGAAAAGACATTGAAATAAAAATGCCAGAAGGCTTTAGCTCAAGCTTTAAAAAATGGCTTTCTTGTACCTCTAATTATGAATAAATAACAGCACTAGTAATCAATACCTGCAACCTGGAGAAAAACACTAATTTTTCAGGGAAGGGATTTTAATACAAAGAAAAGAAAAGGTCATTCTAATCTAAACCTTTAATGTTGATATGAAATTTTAACAGGTGCTGCAGCTGTTAGCAATCTTGCAGTTTAAAAAAATGCCTTAACAATAATAGTAGAAAAATACAGATTTTAGCAGACTGAAAAACAATTTGTGTCCTCAAAAAAGAAGGCTGAAAATGCATGGAAAAGAATCAATGCTCAGCAGTATCCTGCTTTTATTTGGACTCTTTCCTTGAGAATGTGAGACAAAGCTGTTGATTGTAGTAATTTTTTCTGCATCCTGAGTTTGTGAGGTTTTTGAAGCATTTTTTCACCACCTTAAAACTGGGCTTTCCAGCTCAGTTATCACAAGTGAGCAAGTGAAGCTGGGATGGTGGTCATCACTTTGGGTTTTTAAATCATTCTGCTCAATCTTTTTAAGAAAGCAGTTGAAGTATTGATTTATGTCCTTTTTAAAATAAAACCTTTCTTTGGGCAACTCAATCCAGCATCCATCTGCATGGAAATACAAACCTACAGCAGCAGCTGAAATGGAGAGCAAGAATGGCTTCAATCTCATCCCACAACCAGGGATGCTCCCCAAAACCAGCCCCAGGTGACCTAACATAGATGAGTTACGTGTTTTCTCTGGCTGAATTCCTTTAGGAAATATCAAGAACTAACTACAGGAGATTACTTACAGATTATGTTGATGGTGTCTCTACATTTTCTACCTAGAGATTTCTTGCTTTTTGGGAATACCTTGCCAAGGGAGGTGTATATGAAATTACTGCTGTGAAAAACAGCTCCTGGAAAAGTGGTGGGAAGAAGGAAAAGTTTTCACTTCTTTCTCTTCCTGTGGCCAGTGTTTGACTTCTGCTTTGAATGGCAGTCCAGCCACTGAACATACAGCTTTTAATCTTCACCTTGCACACTTAATTTTAAAAGCAATGTGAACAGAACAATTTCATAGAAACCCACTGACCTTATAAAAAGCTTCTCTACACCATTTTCTCTCATGAGCTGGTAAGATATTTACTAGCAGAAAGCTTTTACTTTTCCCATTAACAAATATCTTTTCCTCTCCCTAACTGATTCTAATCATAGTAGTCTTTATTTCATTCAAATAATTGTTAAATAAAGCATTTTTAAATAGCTTTTAAAAGTAGTAGAGACACAAAGAGGAGTAGTAGACAAAAAACAGTTCAACAGTAAAGTAAAAATACAAGTTCTTAATATTTGTCTGCTTGCATGATCTCAGAGCTCCCTGGCACCAATATTAGTTGCTTCAGTCTTTATTTTGGGGAGCTGAAGATATCAGAAGGACAGGCAGTAATGTTCTTGAAAAAAAATGTAACACCTATGTCCTACAAAACATGGCATTTTGTACCTCACTTCAAAGGTTTTCTTATATTGAGAATGTTCTGTTGCAGATTTTTTATTATTTTGATTATAGTAGTATTTTTATGATTTATTATTATGTTATGGTTTGGGTTCCTACCTCTGGAACATTAAAATAATGTTTCAAAACAGTCTCTGCTTATATAATGATGACGAAATTTTAGACTTTCAAGTCCTGTTCCTTCTCCAAAAGTGACATATATACAAGATTTCGTATATACAGATACACTTTAGTACTTCTAATTTTGCATTTTAGGGTTTCAACACTAGGTTGAGTTTGGGGGAAGAATTCTTGAACAGAGGATCATGGCATATATGCTGGCACTTATTAATGTCAGAAGAAAGCTGACAACTTTTCTGCAGCCCTCGCACACAGGGGTACCTTTTCCATGGCAAAGCCATGCTCCTGTACTCTTTTTTTTTAATTTTTCCAGCCTGAGGGGAGTAGCTCTTAATCCACTGCTGAAGGTATTGACTTGACAGGAGCAGAAAGGTGCCACCAGCATCACCCATGGGTGAGATCAATGGCAAGGTGAAGAAGTCAAGCAATAGCACCTAAATACAAGAGAGCCACATTAGTGACACTGTAAAATCAGATAACAGGGATTTGACACAACAGCACAGGGGAGAGATAAAACGTGCTGTGCTGGGCCAGCACTTACCTGCACTGAGAAGTTTAAACCCCTGCTCTCCAGATTTGATTGCCCACAGAACTATTTGGATAGTAGGCAGCAATGTATACAGCAATGCCATCACAGAAAAAAGGTGTGCAGGATTGTTATAAATGCATATCATATTATTGGCTTTTCACAAGTATTATAATGAATATTATATGTATAAGATTAGAAAATTTAGCTGAAATAATATATTAAAAATATAAATATAAAAATATTTAATAAGAATATAATATATAATATATATGATTATTAAAAATATTCTTTATTTCTGTTATTAATGAAATTTAGAGATAGTGGTATAATACATATATGTTAAGCTATGACATAGCATTAAAACAAAAACTACTTTTGTTTGTATAACCCAAAGACTGAAAAAGATGGCTGGAGACCCTTTTTTTTTTCCTCTTTTGTAAACTATCTTACCCAGGTGAAGACAGCAGTGACCAGAACTCTGGGGGGGAGGATTTATGCATTTCTGGTATCAGAGAATGTAAATCTCGATGGCACCAAGAGGATTGATCTATTGGGAAGGGGGCAAGAGAAAACTAAACAGAAGAACACCAAAGATCCTAAGAAGAAATGTATGAATATGTATGAGAATTTATGGATATGTAGTAGGGTTCTGTTTTTAAGGGACAATCCTTTGTCACTAAGGTGTGCTCTCTTGGCTGAATGCAGAGACACCCAGCTGTATCTGTATACTTTATTTTTTCTCCTAATTGTCTTTTTATTAAACTTTTAAATTCTATAAAAATTATGTGAACCTTGTTTTTCACAGGATCTCTCCAGTGCTACGTAACTAAAAGCAAACACTGATCATTTGACTGCAGAAGCTAGAACCTCTGTGAAACAGAACTTGACTGAACAATAAATTCAACTGCAAATTTACTAATTATTTTAAGATTACAGCATGTTGTGTTACACACACAGAGCTATATACCCTGGCCACTAGCAGAAAGTGTTCATTACAAAAGCAGTCATGCTTCAGCGACAGCAATTATCATCTCACACTTGTTAAATGCCACACAAAATGAGACTTGCCTCAGATGGTTTCATTTCAGCCCACCTGACCTGAATCAAGCTAAAGATGCTAAAAAGCTACACTCAATGCAACAGCTCACTCCAACTGTTGATCACTGTGTGCTCTTTTCATGGGTTTTGGTATGAAAACATCGGAGTGAATGCAAGTAACAAATTTAATTTTTATCTTTATTTTAAAAAGAAATCATCCATGCCTGCATTCATCATGGAAAAACAATTTTACAGATTTCATTTCAACAGATGTAGCTTGACATTATTTTAAAGACTGCACTTCAGATTGGATTTATTCCATGTTTATAATACTGAATTACATATATTAGCAACATGATAAGTGATATATTTGGGGTGAACAGATTTCCTCATTTAAAATACGCGAATACAAACTGTAAGAGAACCTGGAAAAATGGTTTCAACCTGCAGAAATTCAAGAGCACTTGGTACAAGAGTAATCAGGCCTCCTGTATTCCTGCTGAAGGCTCCCTGCCATTTGATTCCGCTAGTTAAGTTACAGGTGGCAGAAAGCACAGCACAGGGGGAGGATCCATGCTTGGGACATCACTTTCTTTTCCTGTCAAGGCTCTAAAGGAGCCCCAAGCACGCTGTAGCTCTCTTAGAGAATGACAACAGAAAACAAGTGTGAATGAAAGGCTGAGGAGTTGCCAAAACCTGCCAAGAAAACAGCACTTACCTTTCCACTAATTAAAGCACAAAAAGGAGCTGCCTTCCCAGAGCCTCTACAGGGGTGGGCTCTCAGGCAGCTTTTCTGAAACATAAACCAACAGAATGAAGGTCTCCTGGCAATCTTTCTTCCCTCATTTCACACATCTTTCTAAAGCCCATTGAAGCTGATTTTTCCTGCCATTTATATCCAGGTAACAGGGGAGAACTAAGGACTGTTCTCTCAGCTCCCTCTCATTCCAATTGTTTGGCAGAGCACAGATTCAGTCCATTTTTAATAGCAAAGAAAAGCTTCTCAATAAAAGGGAACAGACTGAGGGAAAGAAAAGTGCTGATGAACTACAGATACTAACTTTCTTTAGCATATAAATCATAGATTTGATCAGGACTGATAAAATCAGTAATACATCAAAGCAAAAAAAGTTCCTCTAAACTCTCCATCAACAGGATGTGTTGAATTACCAAACTTAAAATGTTTGCATTTTCCTCTCAGCTCTGTATGCATGAAATTCTGTTTAGAAGTTTGCATAACTTTTATGTTGGGAAGCAATTTTTTTTCTAAATTATAAAATCTAACCTGTTAGAACCAGATCTCCCAGGGGAAGTTAAGACCTCAAAGTCAGTGAAGATGTGAAAGCTCAGTCTCAAGGAACAATAGATGGTACCCCCATTTTCAAGAACCATTTTCTCCTCATTTCTTTGTCTACATATGAAGGATATATCTGGAAAAAAATATTTGATTTCTATAAGACTGCCTAGCCCAAAGACAAGAACAGCCAATTGTCATGGATTACTTTACCTTTAAGGGAGTTGGAATTGCTGAGAACTGCTTGGAGTCTTTTCTCCTGACCAATTATCGGTCATTGCTGGGAATTGACAGCAGTTTAGGCCATTGAAAAGTGGGATCAACTTGTGAACCCTACTTTAAAATGTAAAACCAGAGCTCTCTTGGCTCTCTCTTTGTTTCCTGGCTGTGGAGGGTGGCGGAGCTCCAGGCCTCCCGTCCCTGCCCAGGCCATGCGGCCGGGCGGGGATGGGGCCGGGCCTGCCCCGTCTCCCGGCCGGGAGATGGGGGGGCCTGGGGAAGGTTTTCCCCGGGCCGGGCCGGGCCGAGCCGATCTCTGGCTCGGCTGCAGGTTTTGCTGTAACTAATTCACTAGAAACTGCCCAGTGAAGAAAGAGAGAGGCTCTGGACTTGCAGCGGGCTGGAGCAGCGACCACACGCTCCAGAGCAGCCATGAGGAACCTTCCATCACAGACGGCTCCAGCTCCTGTTCGGCAGAGATCTCCGAACCATCTACAAAAGCCTGGGCAAGATTTTAACTCTTTCATTACCCAGATGAGACTTGCGGATTAATCTTTTTATCCAGAGAGAGAGAGAGAGAGAGATCAACATGAAAAGAGACTTTATAAACTACCAGTGACAGGAAAGAAAAGAAGCTTCAGGAAAGGTAGAGAATTAAGAAGATGCTTTAATTAAGCTGAAATATCTCCCTGTTAAAACTATGGAGATGGACAATGAAGTCCTGAAAAGAACTCCTTTAATTCATGATGCAAGATCTAGAGAGGAATAGTGTTCAAAGTGTAAATTTGAGTAAAAAGTAGAGTAATTATAGTATAGTGAAGTGCTGGGAGATTTGAAGCCTTGAGAGGCAATGAGAAAACTCTTTTCTAGTGAAGCTCACAGAAACAGATGAAGAACACTTTTTTGCCTTTGAATAACTTATCTTTAAAAATGCTATCTCTAGACTCATGGCCCATACACACTTCAGAGTGATGTGAAAATGGGAGGAGTGAACTCTAATAATAGCAGCTCTGAGCAGCTAACATTAGGGCAATAGAAAACTATAACAAAAATAGTTTTCTTGCGAGAAACTCCATAAATTAACAGGAAGAAACTTCTGTTTCCCTACAAAGATGAGTGAAAAGACTATAGCAAGAATTGGGACTGTTTTAACCATCAGAGTTCCAAAGTTTTTGTCTCTGTTGTCATGTGAACAAGGGAATAGTGGGTAGATAGGACATGAAGAGGTTTTTCTGGAAGTTTATTCTGGTGTTCTTATTGTTGTAGTTTGTCAATAAACTTTCTTTTTTTCCCCTTCTAAGTTGTATGCCTGTTTTGCTCTTGTTCTAATCCATATCTCACAGAAAGAAATAAGTAATTTTCCTAGTTATTGGTTTAAAACCACGACACCAATAATAGTCAATAATAGTCTCTCTCCCTATATATATATATATAAAATAGTCTCAACAGGTGAGTGTTGAATAGTGTCCTGCAATGTGATGCTTAAAAAAAAACAGTAAGCAAGACAAGACTTGAGTTTAGCTTTCTGAAGGCAACCTTAAGACTCAATATGCAGCCCCTTTTATTGTTTAAAATGTGATATTACATGTTTGGGACAAAAGCTGCAGTTTTGGGAGCTTTACTATTACATACAAATGTAGCACCAGGCTATAGTCAGACAAAAGTTGTAACAACTGATATTGTTCAGCAGATTTCTGTGTGCACATCTCCCACAGGATGATGAAACTCACTCAACAGTCCATTTTAAATGATGTAACTGTCTTCAAATGCTGATATTTGTCTGAAATATTTCTGAAAAAATATTTTGTGTTTCCACAGGCATAATCAATGCTCGTATTACTGCATCACCAATATTTCTTTTAAAAACACTTTTTGGAAATAACTCCTATTGTATTGTATTGTATTGTATTGTATTGTATTGTATTCTATTCTATTCTATTCTATTCTATTCTATTCTATTCTATTCTATTCTATTCTATTCTATTCTATTCTATTCTATTCCAGTGAATTCAGTCAATAAGTGGCTGCAATCCATGCCTACACAGCTCTCCCTGGTCTGGAAGTTCAGATCAGTAATCAGCTGACTGAAAACTTAACTCCTCACAGTTTTTTTCCCCCTCTGTTCCCCCAACACCACGTGTGCCTTTTACACCTGCAAGGAAACCAGGAGATTTGATATTAAACTACAATACAGCTGGAAATCGGAGCAGCAAGCAATTTAGATCTGCTCATGCTGATGTCCCACCCTGCTTGATGTGTTTGACCTCAGCAAGAAACAAGCTGACAGGCCACTGTCTTTAACCATGGCAGTGATGGAAAAAGGAGGACCTGCCTGCTGCAAAATGTGTCGGTGTCAAGTGCAGTGGAAGAAAGTGATGCACATAATCAGCTTGGGCTGTTTGCCTCAGACAGCCACACTCGCTCTTCAGAAACTCACCCTGGACATTTATGCTGTGTTTGTGTTTGTGTTTCTAACCAAAGCCCAAGAGAGGCTGGGCAGGCATCATCCTGAAAGCTCAATCTAAAGGAGTAGTTTTCCATAAGAACATTTGCTGCTCCAAAGCAAACAGGTTTTGAGAGGCCTCATGGCAATCAAATTACAGCTGATAGAGCCAAACTTGAGAAGGTGAAATTAACTGGCAAAAGGAAATGGATAATTTGTGGTCCCTTTTCTTTCTCCCTAATCCCAACACTTCTAGGAAGCACCACCACAAGGAGTAAAGGCAAACAGGAGATGCTGCATTCAATTACATCTGCCTGAGAACCAGAGTGGCACTGCAAGTCAGCAGGCCTCAACATATACTAGGATTCCTACAAAGGAGCCTTCAAAAGGCACTGAGGAACCCAGAGAGCCCTCAGGCACCCACCCACCAACACATCACCCACTTTTCTCAGTTTGGAAGTGAATTTGAACCTTTTCTCAATAAATTTATAAATTCATATAACCAAACCATAAATTCATATAAGCAGGCCATACCAACAAAGGCCTGTCTCTTATTGCCACTGCAGCACTGCCTATTGTTTCCCAAGCAAATTCCACCCCAATCCCCCCCACTCAGTTCAGCCATGCCCTTTTACTCTGCCCTTATGTCACAGGAACAGAAAGGTAACCCTGCTGGCTTGAACAGCTTGTGTGATTTTCTAGGTACAGTCTGAACAACTAATAGAAATGATTTGAAACAAATGAAAAAAACATAAACATGGCACAATTTAGAATGACAAAATGGTTTGGGTTGGAAAGGACCTTAAAGATCATCTCATCCAACCCCCTGCCCTCAGCACAGAAACCTCTTCCACTAGACCAGTTTTTCAAAACCTGGAATTTCTTTTTCCTTCCTTCCAAAGAGGATGGACAATTTTTTGCAGTTATTTGCCTCTGTATAATTATAATCTTCACATGATTTTTGTATTAGAATGAAGTTTCGTATCAGCTGAGAGATAAAGGGATAGTTTTATCTCTGACAGCTACTCACAGAAGCTGCAAATCAGCTTTCTTAAATGGATGTCATATGGCAAATGCTAAAATTCATTGTGGGCTGACTTTGTCTGAGATTTTATAAGAAAAGTCTGCTACTCCAGTCACTTCCTAAATGACAATATTTTACATCTATATTGGTGTAAGAACAGAATGCCAGTAAGGTCCATCTGCTGGGACCAGGACTGTACAAACACACAGAAAAGGACAGTTTGCCTTCAAGAGTGAGATGCCAAGAAAGCAAAGAATTTCCAGGGGGGGGAAAAGTTTATGTTTATGTTACAAATACCTTATTAGCTTCAAATAAGAACATGAGTTTCCTGAATGTGTGCTTGAATTAATTACAGTGGTGTATCACAGTGGGGAGAGTATCCCTCGTTTGGATGAGTGGGTATATTAATAACTTTTATACATGTGTGCTAACTAATTTTGAACAGAGACAACCCAAAATTAAATAATAAACTCACAGGAGGGCGAAAGCCTTCTACACAAAAAGGAGTATGTGTTAGTACAGCAAGTTTCTTTGTATGGACTATACAACTAATAATTACAACTCTACTAGAAAGTCTTACAGGAAAAATAAATGCCTCTAGTGAGAAAATGGTATCTCAATTTAAAATAGAAGAAAAAGATAAAAGGGAGCAAAGGAAGGAAGTAGATATTTCATAGTCTGTAGGATCCCTTATTGTGCTCTCCTCCCAGACCAACTTACTGGCAAGCAGGGAGAGCTGAAACAAGAGTGGTGATACTGTGTACTTCCCTACTGGACAGTGTGCCTGAATTTCCCAGTGCACCCACCCTAACATTGGTAATAGCTGTGCTAAATAATGAAATATCAGCGTCCATTCTCCCAGCAAACACCTCACAAACCCACAGATGTACCCACAGCACCACTGCCAGCAGCTCCCATGGCCAGATGGAAGGAGGGAGCACATGCAGGCACTTCCAGCAGACAAAAACTGCATTCTCTTCAACAAATTATCCTGGGGAGAGGACATGATGCACATGTTCCTCAACTCAGATCTTTCACCAGAGAGTACATGCTTGTCTTAGTGAATCATACTGTGACAGAGCAAGAATTGCCAGTCAGAAGGGGAAAAAGAACAAATAGTGGATGCTAACCCCCAGTCACGTTTCTCAATGGTCTAATCTCCATAAAATTAGATTTGAGAAAGAGGAGATCAAGTTTATATTTTCTTTTCTCTGATTTTTTTATACATAGGAAAATTTGCGGTGGATGACATCCACAGGCTGCAGGAATCTGCTCAAAAAATTACTTAAGTGTTTGCAGCTAAATTTTCTGCATTTTTTAAAAAAATCTAGAAACACAACAGGTAAGCAAGAAGGACTGACTGCCCTCCAGCTCTTAACCAAAACTGAATCTGAATGGCACCTTGAAAATCCAGGGATTGTGCAATGAATGCAGTGCCATCAGGTACTGTGTGGTAAAGTTATCACATCCCAACTGAGCCTTGCTGGGTTCTGCACCATCAGCCTTATCCTATGCCTGGTGTAGGACAAGGAAAAAAAATCCCAGTTTTAAAGAAATGGAGACAAACAATACAAAGAAATAAAGGAAATAACTTTATGGTATTTGGAGAAATTACTTTTTTCCTTATTCTTCACTTTTATGGAGGCAACACACTGTTTTGAGTAAATGTGCTCTTCAAAACTAATTGGTGAAGGTTTGGGGTTTTGTCTTTTTTGTCCACTCTCCAAATATATATTTTCATTGCCTGCTTTATGTAGTTACTGTAGCAATGTTGTAATTTACTGTTTTATCCTACCTTTCAGCCTTTTCACAGCCAAGTCTCTACCGTATGATAACCAAGAATCAAGTTGCTGCTTATAAAAATATAAACCTGAAGTTCAGTTGAGTTTCTCCAGCTTTACTCCCATAGGAATTTAGACTTTGACACCTGACCTAAGTATTCTAGACAGAGGTTTTGGCAATATCTGTTCATTTTAACCTGATTTCCCCAGAGAACAGCAGTGCCAATAACACAATTAGACCTACCAGGTCATATCAATATGCATTGTGCTGCATGGTTGGAAGATCTCAACAAAACCATTTCTAAGCTATGTAGACAGCTGCATTTCTAATAAAATATTTTATTTTCAAAGACTAAAGTCATATTGAACAACAAATGCATCATTTACTCCACAGGAAAAATGGCCTTTGGGGGTACCTTGAAAACACACCGTTCTCTCCACTGTGACCTCCCTTTCTTTCACTCGCTGAAAAATACTGAGCAATTAAGTAGGTTGCTATATTTGGTATGCCCAAACTTCACAGGTTGATAGCATAATGATTTTAATAACCACTTTAAATGTAACATAGTGACAAGTTGACACCCGAGGTTTGCATCCTGCAATTTGATTTCTCCAGAATTCTGTTATGCCTCAGGAATAGTAATATGATTAGGAATAATTTCTTGTTAGTGCTTCTTACTTTTAACTTTTCCCCTCTTCTTTTTTCTCCCATTATAAATATTGAAGAGGTACTAAGCACAGGCTCCGTGGTGGGTACCAAAAGTTGACTCTTCTACAAAGGCTCCTGGTTCTACCTTTATCAAAAGGAATGAACTAACATTACCAGAAGCATTCAAATCAAAGGCAGTTTCCCCTTGTGAAAATGTGAACATTAATACAATATTATAATATTTTAACACAATGTAATACCAATAAAAATTTCAAAAAGCACTTGCAGAGCATCAGAGTTTGCCTCCATTGACAACAGCCAGGACCCACAGCTCAGAAAGAATTACCTTGTCCCTTTGCCCTCACAAGAACATGAAGCAAAATATTCTTGAGTGTTTTAGGCAGTGTGAAAGCTTCAGCCTCCAGCAGCCCAGAGAGGGAACCTGGACTCACTCACACACAACGTGGCCTCATTTCTTGGTCAGGAAAAAGGTAACATGAGAGATGTGAAATGGTGTAATGTATTATTTTTCATTTTGGTATTTTATACAGCGCTTTTCCCAGGTTTCAGGCATTTTGATCCATCCCTGTGTTTTGACACTGGCTCTCCAAGTTCTGTGTGTGTACTGAAAATAACTTTAATTGGAAGTGCAGTTTACAGAGAGTTGGTGTTTAGCACATTTCCATGAGCTGCAGCAAAGTTTACAAAGTGTTTCACTCCTTTTAGATGAAAATGGGTGTAATAAATTCCACATTTTAAGAATGCACATGGAAACCACAGAGTCACTGAAAAACACTACATATCCATCTTTGACATATTCCTGCCTCTGTACATTTTTTAAGAGTTCTTAAAGCCCACACTCTTTATATTGTCAGTGTGAACACATGTAATTTTGTTTGCTTGAGTCGAGTCAAAGGGAATACTTTGGAGTCACTGAGCACCATTTCATGAAATGTCTGGTTTGCTATGATTATATATAATACATTTATGATGAAGAATACTCATCTACTCATCTGTTCTTCAAGGCAGGTAAATCTTCATTGAATTTACAATGTCAGACTTCCTTACATACAAGATCACTATAATTTCAAGACTGCATCATAAATAATGTAGCAAATTCGGAAGGAATACAAATGATACACATAGAAAGCATCTTTCCATCACCCTGATTTCATGATCCTTAAAGAACTTTAAAATGTAGCTGAGCAATTCTCAGTAGTGTACAAGAAGCAGCTTATGGAAAACATTTTAAGGTCTTTAACTACAGAATATCTACCCCTGCTTTTCTGCATCCCATCTTGAACTAATTACACCTCTGCTTATGCCACAAGTTTTCTGGAAGATGCAGAGAAGTCATAAAAAGTACTTAGAAAGTACTTTAATGCCATTTTCATGTTCTAATGATGATTAACCAAAGCTGTTTTATATGCAGCGTATACTGTGAGAAATCAGCAAAACTCGTACTCATTCAAAGTACATTGGGCAAACAGCAGTCTACCAAAAGTAGCATTTGCTACTTGCACATGATGAAACAGCCCTCCAGTTTAAACAGTCTGCTTCCTCATTCATGTTTTACATTTTCAAACACCCTTCTTGGCATTTTATTGCTGTATCGGAAATAATAAGGCATAATACTTCTGGTCAGGCATTAATCATCGCCTTTAAACTGTGTGTAATGAACAGCTTTCCTCTCTGCCTTGAGGAAAAACCTGCTATTTTTTCTTAAGACATAATGGGATTCAGTTGCCTTAGCAAGCCTAGAGATGAGGCAGTTTTTTTGATTCTCCAGAGTGTCTGTAACTTGACAGGACCTACATAACACCCACACATTTCTGGAGCAGTAGCTGCTGGCCAGACAAAATATTTTAGAGCACTGAATACATTAGATCTTCTATTTATAGGCAGCTAAGTCCACCCACCTTGTTAATTTTCACTTTGGAAGTCTGTTAAAAATGTTTTTGGCAACCCGAAAAAGTTCTGCTTGACCTACCAACACTAAAAAATATCTGGAAGACAACACTTGTCTCAAAATAAGAATTGTAGAGCCATGTCCTGATACCCCTTGTAACTGGAGTTATTTTAACAGCATGCTGAGCACAGATTAATTTTTCCTGAGACTAGTAAAGCCTTTGACTAGTAAATGCCAGCTCTTTCCTGGGGAAAATGCTTAGTATCTCATTTTAAAAATTTGCTTAGATACAATATTCACTTACATTTTGCAATAAATATATTAATGCACATATACAGAAAAAATTTGCAGGTGATTCTTACCAAGGTCTTTTGTCATTTATTTTGCATAAGATTGATCTTGTCTTACAAATGCAGTAATAACCACCTCCAACACCATATTTCTAACTGGTAAAATCTCAAGTTTAAACTCACATACATGTTTTTAACTCAGAACTGCAAATCTTGGCAGCTGAATGAATTTAAAATTTTTTGCAGTAGTGTTACTTGTAAAAGCATATTACTTTGAGTTTAAAATGTGAGTTATGCAATGCTTGCCCTGCTCAATGGTACTGCTCTGCAAAGACTTGACTGACTGACCCAAACTTCCCTCTCAGGTCCACATCCTGAGGTGCTCATCCCAGTTTCATGGAACAATTCCCTCTCCACCCTCTGTGTTTCAGAACATCAGGGTCAGATATCCACACTTCAAATTCCTGTGTTTTTTTGCTCATTTGCAATTTTTAACTCTTTCCTATTCAACGAGAAACAGGCTAAAATTATCAGCTCAAATAACATTTTCTGACTGTGTCAGTAATTCAGCTGAACACTCTACATTGATTTCTCACCTACTGTTTAAGTGACATAGGGAAAAACTGCAGAGTACTGAAATGCTAAATCCAATCTATACCCACTTCAATGATAGTGACTCTATTATCTGTGCAGTCAGTAAAATCTAACTGTTTTTCCAATTCTTCCAAATGCTTTGAACACCCTCCTCCACCCCCACAAGTAACACTGCAGCTGTAGTCCCAAATACAGGTGTATATATAAAAGAGCCTGCATGTATCAGAGAGAACTGGGGTTTGGAAGACAAGAGTGAGTGGCAGGAGAGTGGCATTTCTGTGCTTTGTTAATGGAAACTAAATGGGAGACAATTATGTATCCTGGAATCTCAGAAATCACTGATATTTTACTGTTTGTCTTGTAAAAAGTGCAATATATAAAACCTTTTCAGACAGAAGTAGAATCATAGAATCGTAGGATGGCCTGAGCTGGAAGGGACCTTAAAGCTCATCTAATTCCAACCCCCTGCCATGGACAGAGACACCTTCCACTATCCCAGGTTGCTCCAAGCCCCTTCCAGCCTGGCCTTGGACACTTCCAGGGATGGGGCAGCCACAGCTTCTCTGGGCACCCTGTGCCAGGGCCTCACCACCCTCACAGGGAAGAATTACTTCCCAATATCCCATCTAACTTTCAGTTTGAATCCATTCCCTCTTGTCCTATCACTACAGGCTCCTGTAAATAGTCTCTGTTTCTCCTTGTCCCTTCAGGTACTGGAAGGCTACAATCAGGTCACCCCAAAGCTCCCCTTTTCCAGACTGAACAAGAGGTATTTAAAGCACAACTCTCCACCTGAAACCCAAACACCTTTATTTATATCCTCGAGCAAGAGCACGCTGTACCTGCTGCTGCTCAAAAGACACCTGCCACCGCATTAAAATCTAATCATAAGTCTGCTACAGATGAAGGATGAAGCAGCCTTTCACTCCAACTCTCCAAACCAAAGCAGAGGAGACACACAGTGGAACACTCAGAGCTCGTGGCGAAAAGCAGTTTTGGCAGTGCAAAGATGCAAAGCCTTGCAAGCAAAGTAAAATGCTACAGCGATACAGAACGCTCTGCTGGCAGTGGCCAAAGCCACTGGTTTTTGCTAGGCACAGAGGAAGCTCTTAGCAGCCCCTCCCAGAAAAAATCATCTTTGTGGGTGGCTTCTTCCTCCCTCACCAAATGTCAATTAATGCAAAACCAGCACATGGGAGTACCACCATTCACCTGGCTTCAAGATCAGGTCCACAGGGGATGCATAAGTGGTCTTTATTCAGAAAGAAATCTAATAGCAGCACAATTTAGAATACTCTAGGCTGCAGGTATAACTATTATTTCAAAAGGTTACAAAAAGAAATGTATATTGCCTTGCTCAGCAGGTAGAGTGCAGTTCATCTTCTTGATGGACAAACAGATTCAGAATATCTGGTTGCCACTGTCTTATCAAAAATGTCTCTGTATCAGTAAAAGAAGTTACCATACAGAGGAAAGGAAACATCACAAGTTATAGATTCACCAATTAATTTCTTCCATGGCTACAACCTTGCTTATCTGAGTGTGGCACAGGGAAATGTCTCTGAGCTGTGGAAGCTTGAGCTCCAGCTGCTTGGGGACAACAGAGCTAAAGAAATTATCTATACAAAAACAATCAATGAGAAGCAAAGGCCACAGAGTTTTTCACAGGTATTTATTTTCACCTGTGTGGTGATAAATCTCCAAACCATACCCCAGTGTTCCACTCCAGAGCAGCACAGCACAAAAGCCTCTCGTTTGCACTCCCTTTTCACAGACTAATAAAGGAGGGAGGAAAACACCGTGCATTGCAAAACTTCTTGTACTGCTCCTCATCTCTAGTTTCAAGGATTTAGAATTACACAGAAATTAAAAGAAGCCACCATCCCCAAAGACTGAGCCATTCCCCCCAAGCCTGGATTACTTAAAATATGCATGGGAGGAAATTTTGTTTGCTTTGCTGTGGAAAGCTGATTAATTTGTTAAGACTTCAGGCCTTAAAACTCAGCCTCACAAAGAAACTGTATGGATAAAAAGAAGCATACTTATACAGTTTATTTAATACTTCAATTACAATGCTATGCCAAGCAATTAATCACATTAGGTAATTTTAAATACAGATACAGAATCTAGATGACAATTTCAGCTTCTAACTTTTAAGGTGAGAGTTGCATCAAAGGCTTAACTATACTTTGAAGTAAAATTCCAAGGATTTTATGAATCCTAGATTACACTGTGTTTATGCTTTGCAGAAAAAAAAACCACCAAATCTTTTTTACCAAAAATTTTTTTACCAAATCTTGCCTTCTAGCCTCTAACATGCTTTCATAACATGCTTTCTTTTAACAAAACCTCAATATCTTCATAAAAAACATAAAGGATGTTTAAACTGCTGTCCAGCATTGTCCAGTGTGATTTCACTGAATCTCACCCATATTTATTTAATGTTGTTTGCTGACCCCAAAAAGTGTATAGAACTGAAACTAGCTAAACCAGAATATGAGTCAGAATCAACATTAACAAATGAATTTAAGTTCTGAAGTTTGGGAATAACATTCTCTGCCTTTGGAAAGACTGTGTTTGAGGTAGCACAAGCAGATGATATTTTAGGAAAAAAAAAAGAAAAAGCAGAAGTCTCTTGCACTGATGAGGAGTTAAAGTCTGTGCTCCCTTCCTCTGCTTCACCTACTCTTCATATACTGTTTTTGCCAGCACAAATCAAACCTGTTTGGCTCCTAGGCACTAGGACAACATGGATAAAGGCAAGTAGCATCAGCCAAACAAATCTAAATGCCAGGAAACAGTAGAGAGGAAATATGTAATTTTTCAGCTGTCACTTTTCTTAAAGGTTTGAACAGGCTCACCTATAATGTGTATTTTTACACATTGTCCTAGCTGAGCTATTTTACGTGAGACACTTGCAGACAAGGCAGGCCTAGACCAACAGCTATGCTTTCAGGGTTTCAGCACTCTGCAGGAGGAAAAACCTATCCACAGAACAAATGCAGCCTATTTCATTACTTTGAAACTGGAGTTATCTCACAGCTCACAAGATCCTTTATAAAGGAGCATTGCTGTGGAGGTCTGCTCTGGGCACATGCCTTTGAGGTGGGCACTGCAGAGTCTCTCCTGCAAGAGCTACAGACCACAGCTGGGACCAGAATAAAAATAACACTGCTCAGGCAGACCCCATTTCATCCATTTATAGGGTAGAAAACTCAAAGCAACGCTCCCAGAAACTCTCTGGGAAGCCCTTTCTTTCCTCCAGATGTGTGAGTAGAGGGGAGAGAAACCAGCCCAGCCAAAACCAAAGCAATCCAGGCAGCAATAAAACGAGAGATACTAAGATGGCAAACACCCGTTTAGTTTCCAAATGCTCAGGCAGAATGAAATAAAAGAGAGAACAGGCAAATAGGAATAGACAATCAAAAAGAAGAATCAAAAAATAAAAAAAAATCTGGGAGCAGGAGAACGCCAAGAGAGAGGATGGCATTGCTCAAAAGGAAGAGGAGACAGCACACAAAAGCAAAAGAGCCCTTGGGATAAGGATCATTGCACATCCAGTCACCACAGTGCAGCATTATTCAGCACTGGGGGTCTCATCTTGTGTTTTTTGGAAAGTTCTCTTCCTTCCCTCATGCAGGAGTTGAAAGAAGAAAGGTCTGCAATCCTCTACAAACAGAAAATGAAGGAATCTTTTCCTCTCCCTTCGTTCTGTTCCCATTAGCCTCCCGAACTGACCGGGCTTCCCTGCCTTTCCTCTAAACAGTATTAATGTAGAGACACCTAGGGAACTTCCCTGAGCTGAGTGAATGCCTGGGGAATTAGTATATTTAATATGAACAGCTCACTAAGTTTAGCAAGTCTCTAGATAATTGCCTTCAGCAACGCTTCTAACTCCTCTCTCCCATGTCTCTAACATTAAGAGCATAATTCTGTATTTTGATTTCTAAAACAGTATGATCCCTTATTCCCACAGTTTCCAGACACACACACACACACACACACATAATCACTACACTCTACTGAAACAGATCCCCAAATTATAATGCCAGGTTTGTCTCTTTCAAAAGAAAAAAAAAAAAAAAAATCCAGACAGCTATTAAAAATATACTAAAATAAAAGAGAGAGAAAAAAATTACACTTCAAACCTTGAGCACTGCATTTTTAATCTATCAGAGTACTTTATTCACTTTACAAACACCTGCAGTATCTTTTGCTCTGTATTGCACTTACACATACCAAATCTGATCATTTAGCATGATTATAATTTACTGCTGATTATAACCATCACTAAATCAACTTAGAACATTACATTGTTTTGACAAAAGCTGATGCCTTTCTTTGCATGAACATCCCGATACCTCTGATATATTTATTTCTGGAAACAATTTTTGGGAAAACTATAGGTTATTTTTATTCATACTGTCTTGTAAAATTATCTCCCTGTTGGGCTGACAAATTTTCCATATGTGAAACCCAGAAAAATATGTATTACATTTAGGATTGTACCTGAGTTTGACCAGATTAACATGGTACTGCAATTACATAAAACTTGGAATTTTTAAACTGTCTTTATTTATTTGGAGATGCATTCACAGATATTTTTATTCTTTTTTTTTTGCATGACCAAGGTTTTAGTAGCACTCTAAAAGCTGCACATATATTTTATCTACTTTACAAGTCAATAATTGACACTGGCATTGATGAGTTTATTACCATAAACTGCAAAGTTAAATGCAAATTTTTCTTCATTGTAATTGCAAATTCTGTGTGTTTTATACATTTTCTAAAATTTCTCTACTTATCTCCCAAATAAATTAAGGGAGAGAAGAACAAGCACATCAGGACAGACCAACAATATCTTTCATTTAACATCTGGTCACCAGTACTAAAAGATCTTTTCCAGGTCATTAAAACCATTTCATGAAAGATGCTGGAAAAAAATAACCATTTTCTAAGAAATTTTCTTTTTCCTCCTATCTACACTTTTTATTTTTAAATTTCTTTAAAGAAATGGTGGGGGTGGGGGGAGGCTACTCCCATTTTCACATTCCATCTCCTCTAATTGCAGATCTAAAGGCAGAGACGCTGATTTTTCTTTCATCATGCTCTTGGCCTCAGAGGTATTCTGGTATTCTGTCATACTGAATTACCCATGACTTCAAGTTCTTCTCTCAGTTTTAGCTGTCATGTCCTTCAGTTTCAATGGCTGCTCATTCATTGCTGCATCTGAACAATTTTACAAAACCCTTAATTGTTGTAATTTGTGGGGGAGAGGAGGAGCCCTCATTATTTATGGGCGAGGGAACACACTCCTCTGTACCTCCTGCCTTTAATAAAAAATTACACAAAAATCTTTTCACATCCAAAATTACTTTCAGACTTTTCTCACCTTGCACACCTTATTAAAATGGATTCAAAACCTGTTAGCAAAAGCCTTTCAGAGAAATCGGGACTAAAAACGTAATTAATGTGTCTACAGAAATGAGCAATGGCATCAAGCTACACATTTAAGGTTGGAGTTTTCACAGTAATTCCTGCAGCACCTAAATGTTAAAATTTGCAGAAATTTAAAATCTAATGTACTTTTGTTCATCTTAACTAGAGAATTACCATGTTTTTAATAGAAGTGTACCACCTTTTTGTAGTTCTTTCGCTCCTTTGTTCTGGAAGAAATTCATGAAGTTATAATAAAAATGGTTTAAACTTCATGAATCTCCACAGGGGTATCCAGATCTTTTCCATGCACAAATTTTTTACAAATGTATATGCCCACAGAATATTGTAAAATAATGACTTCAGGATAAATTATTTCCCCTAGATGAATTCTACCATGTAATGTTTATTTACTTAGACTTAAGAATTTGCATGTCAATTGTTTATAAATGAAAAAAAAGAAAAAATAATCTAAAAGAAACACAAAGTGAAGTCAATTATTCAAAATTCATTATTCAAGCAACTACAGTGTGTTTAGCTAAGCCCTATTTACAGCTCATTAAGAGCTGACCCAGCTTCAAAAATTCCTGTGTTCTCCACTTCTGCATGAAGTATTAATAAAACCCAACTGACATCACGATGAGAAATGTGCTGTCTAAAGTGGTCTTTAGGTGATTTGTCTAATGGAGAACCTCTCCTCACTCCCATGAAAGTTCTCCAGGAATACAGTCAGACTTCCCATAAAACCATTTGGGCAAGACAAATGTATGGAAATTTCCTGCAGCTTTGCTCAGCAACTCTTCATCAGTCACAGCTGATAGAAATCTGGAATGTTTCCTTCTGTTCTCTGCTCTATCTTCAAGATCTGAATTCTCATAAGAACAGAAATTAATGTTTCCAGGAATCTCTAACAAACAAGCAATATGAAAGAAAATACTCTGATCTACTTTTAATGAACCAACTCTTGGGAAGCAAAGCCAGTGATTTATCTAAGAAGAGATTGAAAAAATTGTAGTAGGACTCAGTAGAAAAGGTTGTTAAATTTTATCTCCATATAGGCTAACAACAAATAGTTCTCTTTTAGCCTTTCTGAAGTTTTTTTTTTTTAACAGTAGAGGCTGCCAGAAAAGAATTACTTCATCACAGTTCCCATTTCTAGGCAGTACCACAGAGCACTTGACCCTGCTGGGTGCTGTACATGTATATTAACAGGCAGCCTCAAAGAAATCAACAAAAGGACCCAGCTGGTCAATTGAAGAGAAACCTAAAATGAGAAAAGAATAGAAAGATGATTTTGTTGTCACCTACCATCCTTACATCCCTTTAGTCCTCACCTATGCCTCTGACCTGCAATCTTGCTATCAGGCAGCATCCAAACACACTGCTCACAGTTCAACATCTGATCCAGAAAGACTTTTACCAGTAATTGATTGTGCTCATTACTTTCAGAAGAATGGTGGGATACATCATGCTCCAGGGAGACAGAGCTGAGTGCTAAGTACAGTGTCTGGCTCAACAGAAAATAAACCCCTGTCTGTTTCCAAGTTACGTCGTCCTTCAATGCCAGACATAAAAAAACAGTTCCTATGCTGTTAACCATAAAGCTCTGAATTTACCCATTTTCCTTCTGCACTGCTAAATAAGCACATGGCTTTTACAGGTTTCCATCAATACTTTGTGTCCAGTCAGTGCCCTACAGAATTTCATTACGTCAGCCAAATTTGTAATACCATAAAAATGATACCAAGCAAATTTGACAAGGTCTGTTTTCCATAAACCCAGGCTGATTAGCAGTAACTGTATTTCCCTTGTTTAATTCTTTATTAATTGAGTCCTTTAGAAACCATTCCATTATTTTGCCTGAGATCAATGTCAGGCTGATAGACTTATAATTATCTGAGTCTTTCCATTTACCCTTTAATTGGCACAACACTAGATTTCTTCCCATCATCTGGAACTTCCTCGACACTCTACAAAAATAAAGGAAAAAATCAACAGAATTGACTCAAGAGCATGATTCAAACAGATTTTTTCCTAACTCTCAGAAACTCTCAATTTAAACCTGTTGATTGCAAAATTCCCAGTATTGCTGTCCATTATTAAGAATCCTTAGTTAAAATTGTAATGAGACCTTGTCATGCTCTTCTGCAGCCTTTTCCAAGTACAGAACACCAATACTTACCCAGAAGTTCTGACATTTCTGCATTATCTTCTCAAACTCTTCTATTTTTCATTCCTATGGCATTATTCAAACACTTTCCATTTTTATTACTAATTGAGTGACCATACTTTAAAGTTACAATCAATTTGTTTTATCTATATATTTTATTATTTTATATATAAAATTCTGGTACAAATGAAAATAGAAGAGTGTACAATATTGATCCTACCTCACCATTGATTTATTTAGAGGTATATTTCTATACATATACAATATATTTGATGTACATAATGCATATACATGTGTATGTGTATGTTTGCACACACACACATTCCTCAGTAGCTTTCTACAATTCCTGGATTCTGATTCTTATTTATTAACATTATTAACCCTTGGCTTTTTGTGTCTGGTTTATTGTTTTTATACCTTGCTTTCACTGAGTTGTCTATTTAAGTGCCCCAGTTGTTCTCAAAGGCAGCCCCTTCAGTTCCCTGAGCACATGGACATATCTATGCACATCACACAGATTTTCTAAATTCATTCTTGCAGCTCACAGTTCAGCTAATGCATGTTCTTTTGTACTTTGGTTAATTACTCCCTTTGGTACTTCAACCACCACTAATTTTGTCTTCATCTGTGAAAACAAGGCCTATCATAGAACTCTCTAAAAATCTGATTTCATAGAAGGAGATTAATCATTTAAATTTATGTACATTATATATATATATGTATGTGTGTGTGTGTAATGTACATATATAATTTTCTTTTTTAAGAAACACAAACAATAGTTAGAAGGCAGCATGATTCCAGTAACATCATACAAATTGAAGTTTCTCATAACAGTGATTTTTCTTCCTAAACCTTACAGGAGGAACTGGCCCTGCTGCTCTCAGCTGGTGGCCTTCTGCACATGGTGAGTTAGATCCCCATCTTCCACAACACCTAGCTGTGAATCATTCCAGAGAGTTACTTCATAAAGATATCACATATTTAAAGCCACCACTTCTCCTCTTCTTCCCTCCCCACTTAAATATGTTTTCAGCCTTTCAATCATTTGAATTTTCCCATTAGGCTAGATTATTAGCAACCTGTTCAAATGTATTATAAATTAGGGATTTCATTACTTTTTATTTATTGCAGGCACTTAACATTTGCACAAAGACAAAGCATTCCTTCTTTTCATCTTCTTTGATGTATTGATTAATGTTGTTTTTCAGGATCTTGGTTTTGCCCTAAATTAATGTTTTTTTCTCCCTTTGCATATGTTATTTTCCCTGCTTCATTGGCTAAAATTTCCCTTCTGAAAGACCAGCTCCTCTTATGCAGTAAACTTCCTTCCACCAGGGACTGGCCCTACATTGCATCTCAAATCCCATATTTTCCAGTACTGTTCTGTGCAGCAGCTCATGTCAAGAATATCTCCTCACCCACAGGACTGGAGGCCAGTTGGGTGCTGCTCTCAAAGGAAAGTTCTTTTCCAGTTCTACAGTGGATTTTCTGAAATGAGTAATTCTCATTAGGGTGGGATAAAGACAGAACAACCTCACTACATTGAGGGTCTGGGGAAGACAGAAGTGCAGGAAAGCCTCAGGTATCAATTTTTAATATGACAAGCCAGGCAGGATAGATGAGGAGGAGGAATATCATAAATGCAATGCTAAAAGCAGGTCACCACCCAGTAATATTTATCACATTAGCAATTCCTGCTAGGATTTTGTACTTCTCACCAACTGCTCCATGGGAAACACTGCACCTTTCCATATCACCTTCATTATTTCTGATACTTCCAGAGAGATTCTATCTCAAGGTATTTTTAAAAAGAGAAGGTCTTTTACACCTTTCTTTTGTTTTGTTTCGTTTTCCTTGTTACAAGATTTACTTGGTTCTTTTTTTTTTTTCATTTTCTATAGCTGTCCAAGGGTGATTTTATGATGCTTGTTTTCCTCCCAAATTTTCCTCCCAAAATTTGCTGTCCTAAACCAGGACAACAGCTTCATTTAGAACTGTGAAAGAGCCACACAGGATTTCAATTTTTTTTTTTTTTTTAAATCATGGTATTGTAGAAGTTATGAAAACACCATGAAAGCAACAACTAACACATTTTTGGCTTTTTCATAAAAAAAAACCAGCTAAACACAGTGTGCTAAATCAGGGCAGGAAACATCACCCATGCTCAGCTGGATTAAAGGACCAGGAAAAAGGGAGTACAAAACCAGCTCCAAAGGCAACCTGCATTAATGAACCCAAATGTCCTTCTGGTGACTTGCAAAAAGGTCTGTGCTATGGTGATATAGGTGGCTTCAGGCCACCAATTCCAAATTTTCCCTGCAAATAAAAAAGAATAGAACCTGCACAAGAATTATTCTGATGTTAATGAATTCCAGTGTGCAGTAGGAAAAAAAATTATTGGGACATTAGGAAAAGAACACTGCTCCTCTCTCTTGTTATCAGCACAGCCCCTCCAAGCTTTTGCCAGGTATTCCAAAGTGCTGAAATAACCATTTTGACACCACAAAAGTGCACACTGTGTGAAGATCACAAGGGCACACACTTGGAAAAAACAATGTTAATCCCATTAGGCCATAGACAACCACAGATAAAGCGATTCTCATGCTTCAGAGAAAAGCTATGACACGCTGTAAATTATCACAGATTCAATCATGATGTTACAAAACTATCCCAATTTTAGCATATAGTGAGCATAATTTATTTAGATAAAACCTAAGGCAGGAAAACTATATTATAAAAATAGTATTCCTTGGAAATTGGGGCATTTATTATTAACATATAGAGTGACTTGGCCTTCAAGGCATTGCAAAAACACTTTTTCTTATTATATTGCTTTTTTGAATGCTACCTAAGGGTGCATTTTCCTTTTCAATAGTCATTTCTTTGCATAATACAAGACTTACTTTACAGTTTGAGAAACTGTTTTTTAAAACAGCAAAGAAGAAAGAAAATCACCCTAACTCTGGATGGCAGATCCTACACATATCATGTGAAGGAAAAAAGCAAAACAAGACAAAAAAAACACACACAACAAAAAATGAAAAAAATCCAAGCAACACTAATTCATAAACAGGCAAGATTTTCATTACAGACATTGCATAAATACACTTGTTTATCCCCTGTAAATAAATGAAATCCAATCATTATTTAACTGCACATTCTATCTGGCCTCCGAGCTATACAGATGTATTTGAAGGATTTCTTTTTGTTCTGGACTCAATACATTTTGCAGATACCTTAAGTTCTCCTATTTTCACATGAAAGGAACATCAGCTAAAAATTAGTATTTATTGCAAATGTTCTTACTTTTGCCTTTTCAACTGTAAATTATTTGTAGCTCTTTATTCCCTGATCTTGAGAGGGTCTGTACAAGCATAAAAGCCACATGTATACCTTGTTCCTTTCCACTTTACCTGCTGCTTGTGCTCATGTAAACAGCAGCTTACTTAAGCAGAGGCAGAATGAAAACTACTCAGCTGAAATAAAGAAAATCCAGCCTTGAGGGTTTCCCTGGATAGGAAATGTGTATTATTATATATATATGACAAAAATGGAACAAGGCTTTAAGATACAGTAAATCCCATATATCTGTGTAGCCATTCCAATTCTAATCAGGGAGAAATTGTTTTAAAAACATGAATAATGTGGAGAGGATGGATGGCTGGGAGCAGTTACTCATTATTCTAACACAGGAACCACTCACCAGTTAATGACATTAGCACTAGACCAGTTTAGGATGAAAAAAAAAAGGAGAAGGAGTTCCCCCAGACTGTAGTTAAACCATGAACTTACTGCTACAGGATGCTAAAAATGCTGAAGGGAAGATTAGAAAAATTAGTATAAAAGAAAAAGGTTTGAAAATTGTCATGAACCAGCTTGGGCAGCAACTGAGCTGGGATGGATTAGAGGTTAGACTTCAGCAACTGCATGTGGCCATTTCTAGAGACTGAACATTGTGCTGTCACAGAAGTCTTGACAGGTTTTTTGTATTTGTCTATTATATAAAGCACTTGGGAGAGCTTAAATCAAAACAGTTACACATATACAAAGTACTGCTGTTATTACCCATGAGCAATGAATAACAGCACATGACAGATGTCTTTCATACATCATCACAAAAAAACTCTCACTCAAAATGATGAGCTGCAGCAAACCTGAAGAGCTTTTCCCTTTTTTTTTTCTCACACAAATATAGTGTGCATCACCTGGGACCCAGAAAGAAATACATGACAGTAATTGAGCTCCTAAGACCCACAGAATTCTTTCTCCAATCCGGAGAGACATGAGCCTTCATAAACTTCCACAAACACGGCTGATAAATTGCACTGCTGGTTAAAAAAACACAACAATTTCTCATTTATTTGGACTTTTCGAACTAAATACTATTAAAAATGAATTAATAAAACCTGAATCTCAGTTAAATGCCAAGGTGAGACTGATCATTCAAAGAAACCAGTATGAAAATGGGCTGACATTGACTTCAGCATTGACAGAACTGTGCTATACCACACATCATTTATCTTAAGCTTAGCATCAAATAAAAAATTAAACAAAATTAAAAAATATATTAAAAATAAAATCCATACATATATATCTATCTATATATATAGATATTTTACCTGCTCACTCTGAAAAAGAAAATTAGTTATGATTCCCAAAAATACTTCATTTTTGCAATGTTTTATTTTGAAAAATTATTTTCAGCCTAGCTGTTCCTTCCATATTCATAGCAAACTTTGCCTCACATCTCCCTTTTCCACAGTGCTGCTATTCAAACCTCTCCTCCTTCACTGCTCCCATGCAGAAAACTCTCACAGGATTTAGCTGTTACACTTCCATGTAGTTGCTGTATGGCCTGATTGAATACAGCTCAGTGTGGAAATTAGGAGTGACAGTCAGCAGGAAAGATGACAAACCTTGTAAGAAGCCCATTTCCAAGGAAGCCAGCTTCCCCCTTTACTGCTAGAGCCTGGCATCCTGCAAATATCGAGTTTTTGTTTAGAATTGTGCATGTGCCTTGCGTTTTTAAACCAGTTTTCTGTCTGGCAAAGTTGCTACTGCAAACACGTTTGACTTTCACAGTTACTGGAAACTTTTATATTCCTCTAGGTGAATGCTGTCCTATTAGAAAGCTCCTACATCAGGGTTGTCAGCCAAGGTTTTCATCCTTCACATTTCAGAGCCTTCCTCTGCAGTTAATGAAAAATTAGAAGGTAGCAGTGGTCTGCATTGGTCCCTTTTTACTGGAGATGGTTTAAATGGGAGGGCAGCACTTTCCACTGAGAGCGCGTGAAATGGAGCCAGAACCTTCCTCAGTCTGTAGATGCCTGAAGCTAACTGAGATGAATCTAACCCACTGCCTGTAACATGACTTTTTTTCCCCTTTTAAACATGTTTCTGAGTTAATTTGGGCCAATTTTATATGTTGCTGAGAAGCAACCAGAACTAAGTCACGCTTCCAAATGTAAGGAAAATCTGATTCGAATTCTTATACATGATAATAATAATAATAATTATCTCAGTTCCACTTTGAACTCAAATGATTTTGGATTTATTCTGAATGGCACAAAATATTGAAGTTAATGAGCATAAACAACCTATTATGGTCTTACAAAATGCAGCTCTGTGGCTTCTGCAGGAGACAGAGCTGGATCTGCCTCAGTGCACGCTGTGGAGCTCCTCTTTTCCCAAATAATGTGGTGAATAATGCTCCAATTCCTTTTTCAATCAGACTAGTGATTGTCCAGTATTTTGAGAGCTGATACAGCAATTTGGAAACTCTTAGCAAGACACCAAAATGGCAACTGCAATTGAAACTAAGCAGCAGATGAGGGCAATTCATAAAATGATTGTGAAATATGAAAGGGCACAAAATCAGAACTGGCATAACACTGCAAGGAAAAGAAAATACCATGCAAAAGTAGGCTTGGCAAAATACAAACTTTAAAAGCTTTTAGCATGAGCTTTCTTTTACTATCTATTGCACCTCTGCTAACCTGGGAGAAGGTACAGCAAAATTTGAAGCAACACCTTTTGATTTTCCACTGACCCACACAAATATCCTTCATTAATTAGCAACTGCCTTTTCCATTATACTGCTCCAAAACACATCCTTCAGCTCAGAGACATTCCAGGTGAAGTCCTTTGCTTCTTCACCCTCTTGGAGAGCTGTACCTCTAAGGCAGCCTGAATGTTTGCAGCTTCTTTGAGAGAGTTTCCAGAGCACAGGTGCTGACATCCCAGAACCTGTAAGAGTTACTAAGGGTTTTCTGACACACAGCAGGTGATTTTTGATCCTGTGCTGGCTGGCAGAAGGTCTGAGAAAAACCCAGCAGCTCAGTCCCACCAAAGATGTAAACTGTCAGGCAGGATGGGGAAAGGAAGATGCTCGGTGGGGAGCTCTCTTCACCAAGTCCTTCAGCTCCAGTCACCTTCCCAGGAGGAGCTGGGCAATGTCCCACTGTCACCTTCCAGCCTTCCCTGAGAAGCTGCAGCAAAGCAGCACAGGGGCAAGGCCACGCTCAAGGTCTCCATCACGCACAGTCAGGCGGGATTTGGCCTCCGGTGAGGATGCGCTGCACAGCCCCTGCAGGCTCCATTTTATACTTTTTTCTTTTCTTTTTTGGTAAGTGAAGGGCAAAATAGGATCTTCTTGAAATTGTTTGAAGTGGATTGACATTTTTCAGTTGAAGACTGTTGTTAGTTTCACAGCAGGTCTAATTTTTAAATTTAATGTTCTAGCGCATATAAAAAGGAAAGCATCCTAGGGGGATAATAACTTTTAGCAATCAATTGATTGCTAGAGCTGTGGGTTTTGCAGGTACAATGTCTTTAAGAAGGCTGTAAGATATTAAAATTGTAGCCTTCAGTTGTACAGATTATCTGAGGTTGCAGGACAATTTGCTGATCTGTTTTAGATTTATTTTTTTTTAATAGCAAATAGGCCCTAGTAAATAAAGCAGAAAATGGTCAGCAGGTCAGAAAGCACTGCCTGTTTTATACTGTCACTCCAGGGGTTTGATGGTTTCTTTTGTTCATCTTTTTTTTTTTTTTTTTTGCCTTTGTAGCCACTTGGAAGAAAAATTGTTTTATATTTAACTCAGAGGAAAAAAATATGATTAACCTGGACTTTTTTAACTGCAAGTTCTACCCAGTCAACTGAAATAGTTTAATGTCCTATTAATACTAGAGCAGTGAATGGCTCTCTGGACCTACCATTTCCTTGGGTCCATCACTTTTGACTTCTTCTTCCTAGAAACATACATTTATATTATACAGAGTAGTACACAGAGGACAAGGTATTAAAATATATTAGCAGTGTATAATAAATACCCTGTACCACATTTTCCACACAAAATACAGCCTCTCAGGTGGAAAACCCATCTTCAGGCTTGTGTTCACATTAGATGAGTATCATTTAGAATGGTAAAGAGAAATTAAATGCTCAAGGACATCACTACTGACTAATGTTATTTTTATATGCAATTGGCCATTAGGAGGGGAAAAAAAACAAGCTGCTTTCTAAATGCAGGCCTGTTACATTTACAAAATTTTAGCTTTAGTGGAAACTCAAGTTTCCATATACACAATCCCCATGACTTGAATAAATTTTGGGTTTAATACTCCGTTTCAGGCTCTTCTAGGTTTAAATTAGAGTTGGTAAGTACTAGTTAAAATCAAGGAACAGAGAAATCTGGAAGTCACCAGTTATGGATCTAGAATGAAGCCTGCCTGTGGCTTGTTTCACAAACCCAGGTAAATTTGAGTACCTGCTGTGTGCCAGGCATTGTGAGATGTGATGAGGCAGTACAGCTAGTGCTATTTATAAAAAGTGAAGAGTTTCAAGAGAAACTCTTGTTTGGACACTAGTTATCATGCACCAAACTAATCTGAGAGCAGGGCTTCTAACTTTCCATTTACACATGTAATTCAGGCAATATACCCTCCTGGGAGCTGCTAAGTTCACACAATTTAGAGGCACTTGGCAAATAGAAGACTTTGCAGGTTTACAGGAAGATTCAGTGTTAGATCAGTCTCCTCATCTCCCAGTATTTCTTTCTGTCCCACATGTAATGGCCAAATGCATTCTCCTGTACCTCTGTATCTGCTGCTCTTAGACAGGCTTAGAAATGAAAAAATAGGTGATAACACACTTCCATGTAAACTGAACTCATGAGACTGCCAGACAGACCTCTAGATTAAAACAATACATGCATAGGAAGATCTCAACCCAGACTGTAATCACAATCAATCAGTGAGATAAGTCTATGTTATTAAAAATAGATTGAATCTTTTTATTTAATTACTTCATCTCAAATACACGATGTAAGAGATGAACTTGCATTTAAAAACTCAAAGTTCTGGACTGCTTGAGCTTAATAATGACAAAATAATCAGTTGCAGATGCTTTCACTTAACATTCAAAAATACCCCATGGAACAGCAAGATTTAATTTTATGGTCATCTGTCATTTTAATGATGTGCTTGTTATAATGCAGAACATCTCTGTCCTACTTGCCTGGTTATAGAAGACATACTAAACTAAATAGGGAAGCATTTAGCTGCACTTCATCTGCCTTGTATCATTAACAAGGAATACATGTCCTTGGGATAGGAATTACTAATACATCTGCACTTCTTAAAGGAAAAAACGTAAATCTTTGCTATTATACTATAAGTATAATTTAAGCCTGTCTTATTTACTTTTGTTTTCCCCTTCCAGCCTTTAATTTCAAGCAACCTAACCCATCCTATATGCCTCCCATTTTTATCTGTCCAGTGCACTTCCTTCTGTTTTGGATGGGAGAGAACAAAGAAATCTTGAGGGACTGCATGTGTTTTGCCAGGAACACCATAAACTATTCATTTTCAGGGAGCATTTTACATTTCACATTTACAGGGAAGGGGAGCTTTTCTCCTGCTGCTGCCTACAAGGCAACCTGTGGATCTTCAGTAACTCTAAAAGAAGCCATAAGGAAGGACTAAAATTAATTTGCAGAATATGTTACAGGTCAGATTCTCTACAGTCCTTAGATACCAAGCCCTAACATCTACTGAAGCTGGAAATGTAACCAAAGATCCCTCCTAAGGGTCAAGCATACATTCATGGACTGTTTCTTGCTCCCTCCCAAAACCCAGCCTAAGACAAGATTAAATTTTTATTGGAATGTGTGTAACAGACCAAGACTATAGGCAAAAATACTTCTGTGGAAGAAGGGAAAATAGCTCATACAATATGTTACATTAAGAATATGCTTGGGATCTAATAACACTTGAAATTAAATAGTGGTAGCTCTCTGTATCTTTGCACAGGAAGAAATTAGGACAGGGAGGAAAAGATAGTCTTTGGGTCTAACATGGCCTTTTCCTTCAGCTGGAATCACTGCCCTGACTGGAAACCAGACAAAGAAATGACGATACCAAACCAGCTTGCCACCAGAAACATCAACATTAATATATATAATTACTCTATTTAAGATGTATGTCCTTTAAAGCTCATTCCATCATTACAAGTACCTTATAATATTCTTGTTTTGCCTGTCTATCCAGAGAGAAGCTAGTCCTACAAAGATTGAGAGTACTCTTTTTTTTTAAGATAACTTGCAACAATAAGAAAGAAATAATATATATTATATATATTATATATATTATATATATAATATATATAATATATATAATATATATAATATATAATATATATAATATATAATATATATTATATATTATATATTATATATATTATATTATATTATATATTATATATTATATATTATATATTATATATTATATATTATATATTATATATTATATATTATATATATTATATATGTAATTACTTATATAAAACTACAAGTTAATTCCTACTTTTCTGCTTCCTTCTGTGTTAGAAATCAACCTTTAAGACTCAGAGCAGAAAGCTGCTACTGAGCAGCTAGAAAAAGATGTGGAGGAAGTAGAGGAGTGTCCACGTTCTCCAATTAGCAGCTTTTAGGAACTTGATGCCACCTACAAATAAATACCCAAGTTCATCAGGGCAGTGAAAAAACGACTGCAGTTGATGCTGTTACTCCTGGTACCACTGCACCACTATTCCACATACTGAAAAAGAGAGGTTCAAAGGGACATGCCCAGATCCATGGACTGATCCAGAAGGGACAGCACAGAACTCAATCCTGATTTTTAGGTCCCTGTTCTAAGGGAAAAACTTAAGCAAGTATTTCCTCTCAAGCAAAGCCTCATCCTCCCACTGAGGTAAGGGTGATAGACCAATTAACACTTCACATGTGTCCATGTTACTTTTATAAAGCCTCTTGGGATAAAGCAGGGGCTGCTGCCTCTAGAGCCCAATATAACAGTACAAGCAGAGCATCAGCCAGACGTGACAAAAAGCAAAGCCAGAGAGGCAGGCACCCAATGCCAAAGCAAAGTCATCCCCACTATCACTCTGGGTCTTACTTCCCTCCTTGCTTCAACTGAACTTAAACATTAAAGTTAATATTTTTCTACAGAAATGAAATTTTAATTTATCTGCTCCAAGGTAGTAAGACATTAATATAAACCTGTCTTTCTACCTAATATTTCTTCTCCATCCATATTAAAGAATCCAGATCAGCTCTACATCAGCAGCTTCCAACAAACAACCTCGCTCCCTATAAAAAAGTGGTAGCAAGTATTATTTACTCTTCTCCAACATGTTGTTACTCCTGAGTTTTCTTTTTACTAGACCTGATGATAGGCACAACAGAGTGTATTTCAACATTGCCATCTGTCTCCTTGGCACTTCACACCAAGAGAGTCGCTGCCACTTTGATGGTAAATTAGAACTTCCCACCAGATATGTTAAGAGGCTGCTGACAGGTTGTCCTGTCTCCCTCAATACCTTCTTCCCTTGAGTCTATTTTTGATAATGGAGACTCTGAGCATCTTAAGAACGAGTTTCTGCACGATGTGTATTAAACTGCAGGAATCATCAGCAATATCCAGCCTGAAGAAATCCTCTCATAAAGGACTTTGACAGCACCGTTAAGTCTATGACACTACTTCTGGTACATCTGAGGTGCTCTCAGGAGGGGTGGTCACCAAGAGGCTCGTGGTAGTGCTTGGGAGGAAGAAGACAGACATGTGGTGGAACAGACCAGCTCAGAGAAGTTGGAAACTGTAAAGTGAGGATCAGCCCACGCCTGCTGCTAAACACCAGTGCTGCATGTCAGCATGTTCTCTTAAATCCACCTCCCTTCCAACATAAATCACTAGAGCTATGTTAAGAATGTTATAGTCCCAGTTTCTCACCACTGATTGCACTCTTGTCTGAGACAATCTAATTCTTTATTTCAACTTCAATTTCTGCACTTGAGGACATATAACTCTACTTGGCAGCTGAGCCCAGAGATGTGCAGACCTTGCACTCCAGTGCTGCAGGGAGGGCTATTACCCTGGTAATAGCAGGTATCTCAAGGGACCAGAAAATATTGAGGATACATTCTTTTGTTGTTGTTGGGAGGTGAGAGACAAGATTATTCTGAGGGTCTGCTCAGTTCAAAGCAAAGGAAAAACAGATCTCCCAAAATCTTTGAAAACAAAACCTTTTTCCCAACACTTTTCCAAGCACCAAAGCCAGGCTTTTCAGGTCGAATAAGCTACTTTAAAAAAATAAATCCATTTCAACTCCAAATAAAGTAAAGTGCAAGATAAGGCTAAAAAGATGGTAAAAGTAGTCACAGACCCAGCCTGGCAGAGCTCAAGAAGCATTTAGAAAAAGCTCTGAGGCACAGGGTGGGATTGCTGGGATGTCCTGCACAGGGCCAGGAGCTGGACTCTCATGATCCATGTGGCTCCTTTCCAGCTCAGTACATTCTAAGACATCAAGTTACTTCAGGGGGATGTAGATTTCATTTAGGAAAAGTGATAAAGAAGTGATTTAATAAAAATGACCCATTTAGAACAAGGAGGCAAGTATTGAAAACAGCACACAAGGAGAGAGTTATGCTCTCCAGTGAAGTCCCTCACCGAGCAAAAGGACAAAATCCACACACTGGATTTGTGTGCAAACAAAGTGAACTATACAAAAACATTTATTATGTCATACTAAACTATGGGAAAGGAAAATAAGATGCAACACCAATTTCTAGCCTGATACTGAGAGAAATCCAAGGGAAGAATCGGACTATTCACAGAGGATTCTATTCCTGACAAAAAAGAAAATTAATATTTCATAGTCATTGATTGAAATACTATTTTCAGTCTTTCGATATATTTTCATTACTATCTTATATTTCTTACAGTAAAAGAGTGGCACATAGAAGTATAATATATTATTCCATTTCTGAATGTGGAAAATGACAGGACACCTCTTCGCATCATTTTATTTAACTAATTCTGAGTAGAGAATTCAGAGCACTTAATGATTTTCTCTCAGTGAATTAAAAATTTTAAAAGCTACAAATTTCTCATAAATTTCCACTTGGTACTGAGGATGCTCAGACCAGGCAAGAGCACTCTGTGGATGGAGCCGCCTGATGCCGGGCACGTAAATGACTTTACACAAGTAAGTATGAAAAACAAGCAAAACCAAGCTGAAAAACGCTGCCAAATTTCTCATGTGTGGGCTGTCAGGAAGGCAGGGATCTCCAAAATGCACCTCTCCCCTGATGGACACTGACTGGAAAGGTAAGCCTAGGGATGAAGGAATGTTTACACCAAATCAGCAGAGCATTAGTACGACAGGTTTATTGGGAGAGCAGCCTAGGCAGCTGTTGATTTCCCAGGACTATTATTCACACAGGTTTCTACTCTGAACTGGTTTCCAGCTCCTCTGGAAGATGCTGATGGAGAAGTGCTGGGGTTAGCTGGACACCAGGGACCACCTTTGCCCAGAGCTTCAGTCCAGTTCAGCACCTGTTTAAGGCTATTTGGCACATTATACAACACAATCCATTATTCAAAGTGTCTGTGCAGCAGAGGATTTGCTTTCTCATGTTTGCTGCTCATCAGTCGGGTAAGAAACTTGAAGGTGCAGCCTAAGGATTTAATTCAGGAACAAATTGCTGCAACACAGCTCCCCCAGAGGATCTAAGCTACCATGTTAACATTTTTCCTCATGTCCTGGAGGCATGTTCACTTACCTGGACTTCCTCATCCAAACTTGGTATTCTTTATGCTTTTTTCCACGAAAAACCACTCTTCCCAGATTAAACAAATTAATAAATTTACAGTGCTCAAATTTTGAGGCTTATATTCCAAGTTCCTATCACCAAATTTGATAAACCTTTGAAGCCTTTGAAGATTGTTTGGCACTAGGGAGGAGTTAGGAAATTAATTGTTATCAACTATTATCTCTATACCCTAAATATCAGGAAGTCTAAGTCATTAACTTACCTAATTAAACACACATAAACAGTGCTTGTTAAAGACAAATACAACGTTTAATTTCACAATGGGCCTATTCCAACCTTTATCAGGTTTAAACTCTGGGCACTTCAGTTCCTCTTCAGCCGTTCTGCTCTTGTTTAGCACATCCTGTAATCCACCAACACCTCTGCCAGGAGACAAATGCCTCCAGAAACATTAAACTCCTTTAGGACACAGGCTAAAATCATGCAAGAAAATAAAGGCAAAATACCTGCATCATCTTTTACAAGATTTGCTTCCTTCCTTCTGCTTTACAGCATTCATAAACTAAAAACGTTAAGTGTTCCTCAAACAAATTTGTTAAGACTCAAATTTACATACAAGACAGATTTACATACAAATTTACCATACTATTTACTGTATGTTGGGTCAAATTTGCATCTGAATCTGAAGTAATTTAATAATTAGGAATCTTGGGTTTGTCTTACAGTAAGTTGGGTTTTAGTTAGGTGCTGATATTCACAAGAAAACAAAAAACCATGGAGCTGCTAAGGAAGACAAGAAACAACAAATCTAAAGGGGAGAAAGAAAAATAAAGAGGAAACTTCTCTCCAGTCCTTTTAAGCAACTTCAGGATAAAGTGAAGACAATGTTTATTGCAATTCTTCATTAAAAATGGGGGATTTTTCATCTTTCAATGAATAGAAAATATTTCTATTTATAACTGAAGTTAAATATCAGTGGTATTTGAGTGAACATGATTTGCATAATTTGGAATAACTTTGGAATGAGATTGAAGGAACATGAGGATTTCCATTTTCACTGCTTTTAGCACTGAAATACAACCACATTTTCCAGCTTTCACTGTGTTTTCGTCCTCCACATCTGACAAAAGTGTTTCATTGTTCTTTAGTGCTATATGTTTATACACACCAATATAAAAATACAAGCTTTTAGTCATGGAAAGGTAAGTGAAAGGAGCCATGAAACCCCCCTTTTAGCCAAAAATCAGGGATTTGCAACAGCAAAGAGCACTAGGTATCCCAGATGTTTAAAAACAACAATCTGACTACTGGTTCACTGCATGAGAGTGGATTAACTCGTATCTGAAACCTCAATATGGTCTGATGTTCTAGGAGCAAAATTGCAAATTTTTAATTTTTCAGTATTTACTGATGAATCAAAAAAGACCCAACCTGTCAACCATGTCCAGAACAAGCCATTGAAATCTATCAAATCCGTCATTCAGCGATGAAAGCTATGCTGCACAGATACTTCTGTCTTACAAATGACAAAATTCAATGCCATAAATATTTTTGGCCATGAATATGGATTATTGTATCCCATCTTTTCTCTCCACTTACAAATGTCTAGTGTCCAACACTGGCTTTGTCCCAATCAAGGAATTCTGAGGGCAGCAATTCACCAATACAGTGACAGCACGGATATACAATAAACCAACAGTATTTTACTGCAAAATTACTTTTTCCAGACTGTATTCTTTATTACAGTGCCTTCACTCATTGGCTTTTCTCAACCCCATTTGTATCTGCAGATTTCTATCTGATATCTGTACGTTTCTCGAAAAATGAAGTTTTTTTTCATAAAGTCATTGTAACAGCATCACAGAGCTCCCTCATTCTCCTTCCTCTTCTCTTAAAAACCAAACCAACCAGCCTATTTTCCTGCTGCCAGCCACATGCAGCATGCTCAGCAGAAAGAGGATCCACAGCATTCTGTTCCATAAACCAGGCAGGATGTGGGGAGGGATTTACCACGTGAGCCGCCCCGACGTGACTTAGGCTCAGAGAGCATTTACAATTGTCTTGGCACTGCCCAGTATTTCCTAAAAATGAACCAATCTGAGCAGAAAAGCGATGCTCCCCAGATTGCAAGCTTTGGTTCAGACACAGCACCGTGAAGTGTGTGCACAGACAAGGATCATTTCACAGACTCTGCAGAGCAGTCTCTGAGACAGCTTCTCTAAAGCTGCATCACACCAAAACTGTGACACCTATTACTGCATTTTCCTCTTGCAACCAGGACAAAGGCTGAGACAGAATGAGGGCAAAATTTCCACAAGGCAGCCAACCTGTTCAGATTGAGAAGCAAAATCACACAGGGGAAAAAAAAAAAATACATTCTTTAAAACACCCCTAACAAACAAAAAAAATCCACTTGACTTTTTCTGCCAAACAATAATGTTAACTCATTTAATAAGGCTCTGACATTTGCTTTCAGAACCACCTGGGACCTGAAAATAAAGCTTAGTGTGCAGCCTGCAGTCACACCTATTATTACAAAATCCAGAGCCCACTTCTGTATGCTGTAGAGGAGTTTTTTTATATTCTGAGTTTCTCAGTGATCTGCTCTCTCCAGCATCTGTGACAGCCTGGCAAAATCTCTCCTCAGCTGCAGAATGTGATTGTAGATATGTCTTCAGACAAGACAGATTATATCCCACAGAAAACAGGAGCAGGCAAATGCCTCTGAACCACATAACAGCATCAAGAAATAGGACAAAAGTACAGTTAGGGGCCTGTGACCTTCACTGATTAGAAACAGAAATAATCCAGAGTAAGTTGCTTTCTTGGACTGAAAGCAACTTGTTTAATAGGATGACTTTGACTGCGAGGTGACACAAAGAATAGGATTTAATGTCAATAAACATAATGGTTGTGCATTATGTCAGGCTTCTTCCTGACCATAACCACCAGAATTTGGACAGAAAGTTCTAGTTCTGCTTACTGAACAGAAATTAAAATGTAAGCTCACAGTTTCAACGTAAGAATTAGATTATCAGAGAATCACGGAATGGCTTGGGTTGGAAGGGATCTTAAAGATCATCCAGTTCCAACCCCCTGCCACAGGCAGGGACAGCTCTTACTAGAGCAGGTTGGTCAGAGCACCATCCAGCCTGGGTTCACCTTAAGATTGACCTTATCTCAATATGACATGAATAAAGAACCAGAGTTCAGAACCATTCGCTTGTCAAAACTTGTGAACATCCATTTTAAAAATCACATTTATCCCTTATTCATCTACTTTGCATATTGTTTCCCAAATATTTCTCTGTGCTTTCAGTTTAAAATAAATCCTGCTAATTATTTCTCTAGCCTAGCAAACACTGTGCCTTTACTAGTCTCTTTCCCCCATGTCACTAACTTTGTTTTTGTCATCCAATTACAGGAATAAAGGTTGATTGCTGGATTTTTATTCTCCAGATGTATTAGACAATTAACTGCCTGGTGAATTAAAAGCCAGTGTAGTGTTTGGAGTTTATGAATCACTTTAAGGTTATGATTAGAAGGACATGTGAAAAAGTCACTGATCACCATCAGATAGTGCCATTAGCATTCTCAGCTGGCTGCCACAAATTAAGAATGCAGGAACTTTAAAAGACCTCATATAAAGAGTGAAAGACAACAACAGGGTAAGTCTCCTCTGAATTTCCATCATCAGTTTCCATCTGACTTGCTGCCAGCCAAATCTGCTCTGATACCTGGAGCAGTGGAGCTTGCTCCCAGTGCCTCAGGATCTGAACTCATCACCTCTGCTCGAAGAACCTGCAGCTGAAAGCAGCACGAAAAGTGCTGCACTGCCACTGCTATGGGGACCTGACCTAGGATTTCAGCACTTAAACACTTCAGTCTTTAAAGCTTTGTACAGATAAACCAGCTCCAGGTACCTTCCATCACCTCAGCACACACTCCCATAAAGCTGGAACAATTCCTCATGGTAAAGTCTGTACTCACACTATGTAACATGTTTGGAGTAAGCAGAGATTGCATATACTTTTACAATTTCTGGTACTTTTAAATAGCTGTGAAAACACATGAAGCCCTGTAACAAATGAATATTCTGTGGTTACCAAGCCCATGACATTTTGTTGCCCTCAGTTAAACCTGTTCCCTTGCTGTTTCTGACTACTCACACATCAGAGCCATCTGTCATGAATAAGTGTTTGGTGAGAAGTCTTGCACGTGAACTTTTTTCTTCTCTCCCATCACTTCCTTTAGGTGTTTGCTGTCCCTTTCAACCCAACACAAAACCTTTACAAAACTGTGAGAAGTCGAGGGCAGCCAACACTGTCTATTCAGTTCAGAGTCTGGGTCTGGGGTTTTTTCCTGAAGGCAAACCAGAGTTTCTTAAAATTATGTGCTGTACCCTGAAACTATTGATATATATACACCCATGGCTGGCTTGATTGAATTTTAGTGTTCAGACAATTCTTTCACACAATATGCACTACTTTTTAAATGAGTATCACAGTACTCCATAAAAATTGTCTTTTGTGTAACACCTAAATGTGCTAGAAAGGTTAATATGGTGCTTTATAACACACAGGCTGATGACAGGAAGTAAAAATGCTATTCTGAAAAGCAGGAATGTCAACACATCTCCAAAGACATTTAATGACAGAAAATTAAATGTTACCAACTGCTGAGTCTAAAGAAAGGCTTCTTGAATTCAAGGGATGAAATAAAATTTTTTAAAAAGGGCAGAAATCATATTTAAAAGTGCAATAATCTACTTAATGCAACTTTACAGAATGCTTTTAACACACATAAGCTTCTAGAAACACTGGTAATTTCCCTTATGCTGCAGTAATTTCAAAAGGTCCGAAAACTGAGGGTCCCACAAACACACACCATTAACTTTTTGAGGCAATTAGCAGCTAAGCTTCCATATCCCTTGGCAAATGACAAAACTTTCAGAAGAACCTTATTTTTTTAGAGGAGAATCCTGACTTTATATTCAATTTCAGAAACAGAGATGCACATGTGTATTTCAGCAGGCACTCATTCATGCCTGAGTTGTCACACTACATACGAATGCAGATGTATTTATAGAGAAGAAGTAATTCACAGGGTGAGAGTGTACATCTGCAGACACACAGGCTTGCAAATACATTCCAGCAGATATTTGAAAAGCAATACCCATTAAATTTGCCTGATGCAATCCTCAGAGTTTCAGGAGGATTGACAGGGTTTCCTGGGAAGTAGAAAGGAAGGTGGCAAAAGCCTTAATGGTTTCCTTTATGTACTAGAATGCAGGAATGACAAATATTAAAACAAAAAAAAATTAAACATCAGTCTTCCAAAATCTGAAGATGACCTGCAAGAAAGCTGGAGGGGGACTTTTTACAAGGGCAAGTAGTGACAGGACAAGAGGGAATGGATTCAAACTGAAAGATAGTGGGTTTAGTTTAGATGTGAAGAAGAAATTCTCCCCTGTGAGGGTGGTGAGACCCTGGCACAGGCTGCCCAGAGAAGCTGTGGCTGCTCCATCCCTGGAAGTGTCCAAGGCCAGGTTGGAAGGGGCTTGGAGCAACCTGGGACAGTGGAAAATCTCCTTGACCCACAGCAGAGGGTGGAACAAGATTATCTTCGAGGTCCCTTCCAGTCCAAACCATTCTACAGTTCTGTGAAACTCTACATTAGCCCAAGCAAGAGCATGAGTCAGACAGAAAACTGTGAGACTTGTTAACACCCTAGATTCCCCCAGTCCAGGTTTAAGAGCTAATCCATTAGGAAAGCTTTGCAAAATGATGAACTCCTTAGGAAAACTCAGTGTGTGTGTACTTTATCAGCTTTGGGAACCCTCAGCTGCAATAACACAGCTATCCTCGCCATCCTACTGATTCCTGAATTATCAGCACCAAATCCCAAGCTCCTGACGTTTTTCACTTGATGTTTTTAATCTAACATGTCCAAGGGCTAACATCTGTAGAGAACAGCATAGCCCAAGGTAAAAGCCTGCAAGGAAATGTAGAACACCAGCTGATGCTCCCAAATATTTCAGAGGTGATCTCACTGGGAGCAGCAGCACAGCAATCAGCGTTCAGTGAAAGCAGAACACATTTATTACAGCTCAGCACCGCAAATTAAAGTTGCCAAATTTGCCCTGAGAAAAAGTCAGGAGTGGAACTTGCATGAGAGGCAGGAATGCAGTAACCAGCAGACTGGATTTACAGAGGGAATTTTAACACTGCAGAGTCTTGAAACCCTGGGCCACCTTCTGATGCCAACTTTGAACCACATTTGGCCAAGAAAAGTTATCTCCTGGCTAATTTTATTCACAGTACTGACATTTTTTTCTTCAAATTGCATGCATCTCTGCAGTCAGCAGCACTGACCAGGACAGCCTTTTGATTTTTTGTTTTGTTTTGTTTTTTGTTCTTTCTGTTGTTGAGAAAATGTGAGTGATATGGGCATAAACAGGACAAGAAGAGCACAGTCCTGATTCTGTCAATGCAGGATCATATAGAAAGTGCAAAATATGTTCTTCTGCAGTATAATTACGAGGCAATAATGACTGCACTCCCATCAGCCATCCAGGAAATGTAGAGGGCAATTTGGCCTTCTTCCTTTATGACTAAGTTAATCAACCCAAAATCTCAGCCAAAGGGAAATTTATACTCACTTGCTCGTATCAGAGTTCCAATAATGAGCATGGATATGTTTATCATACCACAATAGAAATGGAAGCAGAATAGAAGGGAGAGAAGTGGAAAGAAGGGGGAAAAGGAGAGACAAACAATGAAGGTGATGTCTCTGCCTGATGTTACAAGTCATTATAATCTAAAATGATAGCAAACGTTTGAAAGACAAATCCATCCTAAGATATTTAATCAAATTTTTCATGATGTTGGACATTAGAGAAAATCTTATTTCTGCAAGACAAACAGAGCACATGGCAGTATTTTCAGAGGCAGACAGAAACAATTTGAGGGGATACAAGCGTGTACAAACACAGATGTCTGTGCAGGTTCCAGACTAAGAATCATATTTTAACCTCCCCTATTCCCCATCAAAAACCACAATGCTGAATAACTCCAGAGAGTAATAATTTTCTTTCTCCTACTAGAAAAGCAGTATGAGAAAGCCCACTAAAGCACTAATAGACTTTGGAAGAACATAATAAAATGATTTTTTGCTTCTATATGTTTCTTCCATCCAAAGTGTCTGGTTCAGACCCCGTGAGAGGGATGCTGGCAAGGTTCCAGTCTGATTGTTATTTTCATGGACAACATTCACATCTATTTAATAGTTTTAAATCAGATTTTTCATGACAACAGGTTATCCACTCTGTAAAAGCAACTTCTAAGTGTTCAACTCACACGGCCCATGAGAAAATTGTGGAGGGTTACAAAGGAAGAACAGCAGCCATTCAATACTGGTGGCCAAGCCCTTCCCGTAACATGAAGCCAGAAGGGATTTTATGTACAAAGCTACCTTTCTATGGAGAAGGCAATGAAAACTTGCTTCAAAATACTCTAATTAATCAGAGGTACTGCCCACAGATGTAAATGTGCTTTGCTGAGATTAATGGTTTCTTGTTTCCCTATTTGCATTCAGACAATTATTAGCTTTAACATTTGCCATTCAAGAGAGTAAATTGAGGGGAAAGACACCAGCAACATATTACTAATGATACAGAAAGTTTCAAGAAAAGTACTTTTTAAAAAGCAGATGTAGGAGAAATTATTTCTGGAAGAAAAGCTAACATTCAAAACGAACCAGCCAAGCAAAAATCCCCAAAACAAACCCACATCATAAATGTGAGGCGTATACAGAGCCCAGTCCTCAGGTCACAGACACACTTCCCAGGAGGCTCAGTGGATAAATGGATTTAGTTTATTGAAAATGTCCATTGTTCACAGGTACATGCATAGGTTCACAAAACAAACTTGTAGATTCTTACAGCTGCCACCACTATTTTCCATAAACGAGACCTATTCCTTCACAGTCTTTTAGTCCAGAGAAGTTGAAAAAGGCCACAGGAACTGACCCAAGTAATCGTGTCCTGGGCTGCATCAAGAGTGACCAGCAGGCTGAGGGAGAGGATTCTGCCCCTCTGCTCTGGTGAGACCCCAGCTGCACTGCTGCATCCAGCCCTGGGACCCCAGCACAGGAAGGACATGGACCTGCTGGAGCTAGAGAAGATGAGGCCACAAAGGTGTTCAGAGGGATGGAGCACTGCTGCTGCAGGGAAGGGCTGAGAAAGTCAGGGCTGTTCAGCCTGGAGAAGTGAAGGCTCCAGGGTGACCATACACTGCAGCCTCACAGAGCCTCTGTAAAGAGGCCACAAGAGAGCTGGACAGGGACCTTTAGCATGGGCATGTAGTGGTGGGATAAGGGGGAATGGCTGGACACTGACAGAATGTTGATTTAGATCAGGTATTAGGAAGAAATTCTTCCCTGTGAGGGTGCTGAGGCCCTGGCACAGGTTGCACAGAGAAGCTGTGGCTGCCCCATCCCTGGAAGTGTTCAAGGCCAGGTTGGACAGGGCTTGGAGCAACCTGGGATAGTGGAAGGTGTCCCTGCCCATGGCAGAGGAACTGGAACAAGTTTTAAAGTCCCTTCCATCCCAGTCCACTCATGATTCTATGACACTTTTGGAAGATATCACAGCTTCAGTGTCTGAATCTGTGGAACAACAGAACTTCTGTGACCTCCAGCACATTAAATCACTACAGTATTTAGATGTCAAAGTTACTCATATTGCATATAAATCATGGAGAAATTAACCCACAAATTCATCCTTAGTGCAGACTCCAAAAACCTCAAAGCAACCAGCATAATCCAAATAAGTATCCCATCTTCCTCAGTATTTTGATACTGCTTTATAGTCTTCAACACCTGCACAATCTTCCTCATTTACTGGGGACATCCCTGTTGAATTCTGATTCAGGATTACACTGGCTATGTGCAGCTCTAGTGCCAGGAAAATCCCAGTTTATCACATTAACACCAGGTTGGGAAATTCCATCCCTGCCATAACAGCTCCTAAGGATGGGTTATTCTCCATCCTCCAACAGGGGTAAAACAGCTGGGGAAGGTACAGGTTGAATGTATTAAAGCCCAAATCAACATCTGTTTTCCAAGACCCTTGAAAGCTCTCCAATTCCTTCAGAAGCCAGAGATCTTCTCCATCTATTCACCAAAGCAGAGTAAAATCAACTGCAACAAACTTATTACTATTCTGAGTAACAGAAAATAAAATCTAGGCTTTCCTTCCTGCCAAAGATCTCTTGTAATAAAACAACCAACTCTGCCCAACAAATTAATCTTTCATTGGTTTGGGTTTCTTTTTTAGCTCTGTGCCACACACAGTGGTTTGCTTAAAGCAATGAGCTGTTGAATTAGATAACATGTTTTTAATAAGTCAGTCTAGTAGAGCAGTTTTGAATGGCTTCACAATGTCTAAATTGTCTGTAGAGTGCTATCAATACTAAGTGGCAAAAACATGGATTTGCGATTCTGTTGAGTCCACAAGTGACAAATACACATTTTCTCAGCATAGCTATCAGCTTCTAATCATGTTTTAATTAGTACTAAATAAAATCACGTATTTGGACAGCATTAGGGATTATTTTAGGCAAATTATAGGTTAACAGGAATAAAGCCTCCACCTGAAATCAGAGCTAAACTGAATGAACAAACAGATATGAAAAGCCTGGCTAGTGGTGAAAAGGAATTTTTGCTACAGAAGAGAAAGTCTCCTAAACTTTCTACTCAGACTTTTACTGATCCCAAGACAAAAATCCATGAAATTTTAACCTTCCAGCACCAGGTAAGCTCAGGAATCCCAAATGCAGCAGGATGCCTCCCCAAGAGCCCTATGACAGCAAGACCTAGGGAGGAGAGGCTCTGAGATAAATAGTATATATAATAAATAAATATTATAATTATTATAATAAATAATATTGCTGTTGGGGCAGCAATGTCTGCAGCATAAAGCTGCAGGGGTATTCAGGGGTCCTGGGTGTGAGAGTCAGCCCTGATGGGACGCAGGGCCAAAAAGACTTCACCCCTGAAGCACCAGGCTTTAAGCTCAAGCCTTTGGAAGGGTTTGTTTAAGGGTTTAAGGCAGATAACATGTTAATCAAGTCACCCTGTATAAGGTTATGAATATTCCTGGTTCTCTCCCCTGATTGGTCATTATTCATTGCAGTATTTTGCATATTTCTAAGCCCAGTTTGTGATTAAGCCCATACCCTCAGACCTACTGTTGTGTCAGCCCCTAGTCCTGGTCTTTAGAGCTTGCCCCTATACTGTGCACAGTTTATGGGCATCATCCCTATTTTATTTCTCATTAAATTTCCCTTTCAGGCACTCCATCACACCCACTGCTTTTATTTGTGCCTCAGCTCCCCAAAGTCAGAGAACCCTAAAGTTTTAAAGGATTGTCATCCTTTAAAGTCAACACCTGGGTGACTGAGCTGTGACTCAGGGCTTGGAAAAGAAAGGTGCTGGAGGAGATGTGTGGGAGTGGTGTGGGCTCGTGGTGTCCCCAGAGTGAAGGCTGGTGGCCACTCTGAGTGGGAGCCCCAGTGCAGAACGACTGGCAAGGAAATGCACAACACTTGGGTCAAAAGCTCCTCCTGAAAACAACCAGAGATGCTGCAACCGACACAGGTGCTCTCCAAACAGAGCAGTGAATCAGAATTATTTCTTAAATAGTCAAGAAAAGCATTCTTACATTTTCCACATAGTTTTTCACGAAGTTTTCATCATTTTTCAGGCACAGGGCCAGTTACAGGGTCTTTTTCAGCCTAAACATTTAGCAAAGATTTACATAAAGAAGCACTTCCAGGGAACACAAGGCTACTTTTAAAGTTGGAAGTGCTTTGTACTGTGTGATGTATTTGGAAAAAAAAAAGTAACTATAAAGACATTAAAAGAATCAATGAAAATGCAATAAGGAAAAATGCTTCGTTTTTAGAAGCCAAGAAAATCTGCATGACTTGGAAATCAATGAAGTATTTATTCACCAAAGTGAGATTTCTTTTATAGCACAGTACTTAAAAAATACATGTAAAACTTAACTGTCAAAACACACCAAAACACAGCCAACTAAATATTTAGATTAATCAATTATGTCTACAAAATATTTTATAGCTCGATACACCTTAACAAAAGCCAGCTTGCTTTCAGGTTAATGGCTTGCTAACCTGTACAAACAATGTCCCTTGAATAATTTAATAGGAGAGGCAAATGTCACCAAGCCATGCCAAGTATCATTCTGTATGCATTTAGATTACTTACTGGCCCACCACATCCAAGCACAGCAGGAACAATCCCCACAGATCCAATCCTCTTGGCATCTCTCTTTGTTCTCTTACCTTTGCCCAGCCGTGCAATTCCTAAAGAATCTCTGCTGAGAAGCTGAGACTGAGCTTCTGGAGCTGACTGAGCAAGCAGTGCTCACGTCAGCTGATTTTGGAGAACTCCAAGATCTCTGCAAGCTGTGTCACTCCCCAGAGGTTCAGCATGATGCATCCTCACTCCCTAAACCTTTACTCTCCTCCCTCTGAGTGTGTAAGGGCTGCTCTTCTGCTGCTGACCACAGTGAGCAGAGCCCTGGGTGTGCTCTAACATCAGGTCTAGACAGAGGCAATGGGAAAATCCTTACAACTTGGCAAAGTTTTAGGAAAACCCCGGGATCTGGTGGTCACCAAGCTTGTCCTCACAGCCAGGGTGGCTGCCAGTACCCTGAGCTGCATGACAGCCAGCAGGCCAAGGGAGGATTGCACCCAGTCCCTGCCAACCTCAGCCAGCCTGTGGTTCACTTCCAGGACTAATCAGCTCCCAAAAGAAACCATTTGTGGGGTGTTTGTTTCTAAAAAAGCAGTGCCATAGCTGTAGATTCCAGAATTAATCCATCTATTTTTAACTAGCAGTTAAGTACCTGCAACCAAAATGTCGTCCATCAGCTTCTCTGAGGGGAAAATTCAGTTGTGATTTACAGTCTGTGATGTGTGGATGTTAAGTGAGTGCAATGGACTGTGACAGACCATGAAAACAGAACAGACAAAAAAAATGTATACAGAAAAGGTGAGAGAAAAAATGATAGAACACTGAATTATTTGGTTAGAAGGCAAATCCTAGTCTCCCTAGATTCGATGGAAGAATTAAAACTGAATGAGTTTGCTGGGCTTGCAACCAAGTTCCTCAAGAAAATTTATTTCACAATATATAAAAAATATCCTAAGGTATACAATTCATCTGGAGCAAATTACACATGCACCAACACAATTTCTAAAGATTACAAAAGCCAAAGTACTATGACCTACTGCATTCCAGAAATACTCTTCCTTCCACTGTGCCTAAGAATTTCAGTATTAAATTTGCTGATGAAGTTTAGACCATAATACAACTCTGCCAAGAGCTTAAAATAACCCTAACCTAAATATTTAATGTATATTAAAAGTACAGAATATAATAATCAAAGTGGAAATCACAAATTTTCTGTAAAGTACGTTTCACATCAAGTAAAGAAGTTAACAAGCTCAGTCCAGACATTTGTTTATTTCCCTCAGGCTGCTAAATCATAAGACAAGCTCCCAAGGGAACTAGGAATTCAAGAAAGGGGAGATGAAGGCATAAACCCATGGCTGAGAGAACAATAATGGAAAGAGAGAAACAACTTCTATTTCCTGTACCTAATGAAAACTCAAATAGAGAATAAATATAACTTCACAGCAACACAGACCTATTGATCAAACCAAAATATCCTTGAGTTGGGCTAAAGGAATGTCTCAGAAATGTGTTAGAACAGCACAGAAGCTCATAACACTTCCAAGTAAAAGACAAATAAATCCTTTTTTAAGAAAAGACAGTCTTGGGGAAATAATGACTTAGTAAATCATAATCCTTGGCTCACAACAAAGGCTCTTAGATCCTAAGGTACCTGAAATTCAAATTAGGAAGTGTTTGTCCTGTGTGATCCTTTCCCCTTCTCAGACAAGATTTAGTACACCTGACTTTGAAGAGGCTTAGAATTTAAATATTGCTACGAGTAAATTTATTAAACTTTATTAACTGATCCCCCCATAACTAAAAGATCACTGAGAGTTTAAATCACCCTCTTTAGCCATTACAGCTCACCTAAACCCCAATTCCTATTTTGTTCTAAGCCGTGAAAACATTCAGGTGTAAGCCAAATGCATTTGGATTTCAGACTTGAGACAAAAATGGTACCAAAATCCACAGAACTAAAAATTCTATGAGCCATGGAGGGGGGAAATTTGAAATACACTGCTGACAACAGTTCACATCAATAAATGAACTCACAAAGTATTGTTAAGTATTTTAGAATAAGAACTCTCATAGACCTTTTCAAGCCCGGCTCCTAATTCACATCCTTGTGAATTGCCATGGATACCAGCTCCAAAAATACAACGTAGATGAAGAGAAGGAATTCTCAAAGAATGAAACAATCTTTAGCCTGTTATCAAATTCTGCCTAATCTTTAGAAATGCAGATGTGCCGACAGGGCGACACCACAGCCATTTTTGTTCTGGCTTATCACTCGCTTTTAAAGCACACAGTCTAGCACTTCCACATCATAAATAATTCAGGGAAAGCCAAGTTTCAAACCCCTTGTGTTCTGAGTTCAAAACAGAGGAGTTAAAAAGAAAAGCTTGCTTTTTTTTTTAATATTGCCAAGTCCTTACAAATAAACTCAGCATCCCCATACTCTCACAGTTCTGCTAGCAAAACCCAACATGCAGCACCCTTAGGTGGGCTGTGTATATGCAGACAGTATCAGAGAAGCACTAAAATCTGAATACTTTTAATTGCTTAAAAATATTTTAAAAGTTGCTTACAAATTTTTAAATTAAATTAAATTTTAAAAAACTTAATTTGCTTTCAGCTACCGAGTATTTTGCAATTCATTTGACTCCTAATAAAGGAATTTTCCACAGGTATTTTAGGGCTATTTAAACATCTGTGTTACAATTCTACTGAAATTTGTTCCACAGTAGAAACTACAGCAGGAAACACCCAGGCTCACAAAACGCTGCAACCCCTAAAAGCTACCACAAGTGTTGTAATAATACTTTTGATGAGCAAGAAGCACTTTGGTAGTGACTGTTTCTGGGCAAAAGAACCCCAGCGCTGGGCTTTTTCTGCCCTGAAATTTCACTTCGAGCTAAAAAGAGAACTGAAAGATTGAAACAGAAGAAATAGTTCAATTATGCTGTTTGCAATTAAGAAGGCAGTAACAAAAGTCCGCTCATTTTGCAGGACTTGGATGATATATTTATCACTAAACATAGTTTGTATTTCTGCTCGCATTCAGTGCGCTACCCAAAACATGCAATTATCTACCAGAGCTATAATTTGCAGATGTCCCTACTTCACTGAGCACAAAGGAATTAACTGCCCTTTTTCTAAAGGGGATAAAAACTTTGGATGTAGGTCTTTGAGCAACTCTAAGAATGTTAATAGTGTTAACCAAAAAAAATATTACACTAAATTACAGCAGTGGTAAATTTTTTCATTTCACACTAATAATTGCCTGTGCAATTCAGTAATTTTATATATTCAGCCACAGCCAGTGTCTTTCCAAAATAAAGGAAAACTACCAAAAACACACAGAATACAGAACTATGCTTTGCATGGCTATTGGTTGTGCTCTAACACCTCCTACAGTGTTCTGTAGACACATCCCCCAGGAACTGAATTTATGGAGTGCCTGACTATGCAAAATCTGCAGGGCACGTTCTGACATCTGAGGCCTGACTTGAAGCCTACCAGAATTCAGGATTTGCACGGTTTTTAAAAGATAAAAATTCAAATGGCCCTCCTGTGGCACCTCAAACCAGCTCCTCACACCTCATCCACACAAGTTCAGCACTGAGTGGGCTGAAGTTACCTCCAAGTGCAGCACCAGAGAGGATCACCAACACCTTCCCTCCAGGACATGATGCACACTGACTCTTGGAGGAGCCATCCCTCCATCGAGCCTCCTTGCCTTCTGGGTACTCCAGGCACTTAGCAATTGGCTCACTCTTGGCTTTGCAAGGTCAAGTGCAGGGTTAGCAGCCTCTCTCTGGCTGCTCTGGATCACTTGGAATAGTTCCCTGAGAAATAACAGACTCCAGGGCTTGTTTCTGCAGTGCCCCGGAGTTTTTCACAGCATTTCTTGTGTCCTTTATAGCATTCATCTGCTTCCTGCCACGGCAGGCTCTGCAGTCTTTGTGTAATATCCCCTTCTCTGCCCTGCTACACAGTTTTCCTTTATTTCACTTGCATCTGCCTCTCCACCCAGGCAAATCACATGAGAGCCCTGAACTAGGGTTTTCTGATTTTACTTCTATTTCTGAATCACAAAGGACAAAGCAATTTTATCTTTCTCAGTAGTGAGGTTCCTAATTCTTCACCTTAATTAGTCCATCATATACCAAGTGTTCAGCTATTTAATAAAATAACTGCTTAGTGTGGGGGAGTTTTATTAGCATATATCTAGCTACTAAAAACTAAACACAGGCTGTGAGACATTTAATACATATATCTACATATACAAAGAAGGCCAACATGACAGAAACACGTAGTGACTGGTACCAATGCCTACATCTAGACTTTTGATAGGGCCCAGGTTACAAATATGTTGATTATTTGGCTCTTGAGGGCAAATTTGGCAGTAAATAGGGGTTTTTTTTCCCTACAATGTGTCATTCAGCTTTAGTTTCTATTGCTGTTCTGAGAAACTAATGCTGACTCTGCACAAAGGATGAGATCAAATCCAAGTGTTAGAAAGCACTACCCAGTTCCCATCAATAATGCCTCCCAGCTACCTCAGGTTTGCTCTTCAGGCACAATCACTTAACCATTATTTAGTTCTGGTAGCACTGCACAACTTCATTTCTCTATTATCCCAAAATTATTTAAGAAGCAAGAAATTTGACTCCCCTCTGCCCTTCTCACCAAGCAGACTCATGCCAGGAGGCATTTTGGTACACAGTCACGTCTCAGGTGTCACAAACCCCAGCTGTCTCTGCTCACATGATGCAGCAGGATGTGAGAGGCTTTGGATCATCTTTGCTCTTTCTCCTGGAGGGGACCTGGCCCTAAAGCTCCAGGTGTCTGTGCTTCATAAGGAATCAGTCAAGCACTCCTCTGGCTCATCGAGATCCTGCCCTGAGAGCCCCACTCTGCCTCATCTGTGACATTGGAGATGTCAGGCCCCCCCTCAGGTGACAGACAAACACAAAATCAGTGTCTGTGGTGCTGCTCCTGCTGCTGATCACCTTCACCCTGGCATTTAATCTTGGTGTCTGCATTCTCCCCTGCAAGAGGCAAACCACTGCCACAGCTCCCAGCCACGCCGTGAAACTGATGCTTTGTGGAGCACAGCACCAAGGAAAAACCTGCCCAAACACAGTTCTTTTAGACAAAATTACTCCTTATTCCAAAATATAAGTTAACACTTTTTTATGACCAGAAGAGTCAAGATCTTCTGCCTGCGTTCTCAGCCTGCTGGCACAGTTCCTCTCAGGAGGAATCATTATTCATCCCAGCAGAGGACATATTGACCTAAACAGCTCTGACAATTATTTTACCACTTCATATTGTGTAAGGAAATGCTTCCAAATACAGATTTGTGGCCGCAGGAAGGTTGTTAAATGGACATTTTCCTTTTTGCCATTTTGCTGGATTGAGCTGAGACTGGGGAAAGAAAACCCCACCATTATGCAGCGTTTGTTACTTTGGCATGTTACACTCTCATCCTCACTCCTTTAAAGCTTTAGGTCTTTCTTGGGAGCAGGTTATAAACGCTGTCAATGACACTGAGCTGCTGAAAAACACTGGAGATTAACCTTGCTTTATTTCAGTGACTTGCAAGTTTCCAGATAGCTTGTTTCCCAGCAGCTGTGGACAGCAGCATGAACACGAGGAAGATTTTTGAAAGAAGGAAAGTCTTTAGCAAGAAATAAGAGCTGAACACACTGGGAAGAAAACAAATATTATAGTACAGAATGCCAGCTAGAAATCTCCATTTCAGTACAGCAGAACACTTTCTTTTGGATAGATTGTTTCCCAAAGAATGAGTCTGGAGCAAGAAGCATCCTGTCATTCCTGATCTATAGGCTCTGTATATATGAATATCAGGCAAGCCAACTGAAAACCAACAGCTAATAGGATAAAAGGTGGTTGAAAACTATTGTTTAGTTTCTGTTGTAAGCTACTTTTTAATTTCCCCAATGCTTTTTTCTTGCTAATGCTTTCCACAGAGGAAATCATATGAAAAGCCACAGCAGAAAAAGTTTCTGAGGGCTGTGTAAAACTGTTTTTGCAAACAAAGTGGAAGGAAAGTAAGTTACTTTGTCCACTTCGAAACAGAAATGTATTAGATTTCTTTCAGTGGATAACTTGAATTATTTTGCAGTTTAGGATGGCAATTGAACCTTTACAAGGACTTTACCCTGGTGTTAAGATGAGCCTTGTGCCTGTCACATGAGATTTTAAAAAAATGAAAGCCACAGAAGAAAACAAAACAAAAGACACCCAAAAAAGCACATTTCACATGCATCTCTCACATGCTCATTGGCATCATCAGCTAATTCTCTGAAGATGACTTGTCCAGGGTATACATAAACGTGGCAAGATGGAGGGGAAAAACTCTTATTTGTAAAAGAACACTGAAGAGAACACAAAAATGGCAAGGAAAAATTCAGTCACCACCTTGGCTTTTAGTTCCAATAAAGCAACATACTGCTGAAAAACTGACTGAAGAGTGCCTGATTGCAACCCTGCCTCACTGCTGTGCCTGAGCAGAGCTGGGAAGGAGTGGTTCTGCACCAGCACCCTCCAGCAGAACACTCAGACACTCCAAGTCTGAGCCCAGCACACAGAGAGGGCTGAGGTCACTGCAGGTGTGACTGGCCTGGAAGGTGCTGTCAATAAAAAGGGTTTATTTGTCTTAGAGTTGAAAGCCACAATCTCACCCAGCAGCTGGGACTACCTGTGTATGAGGATGCTGATGAAGACAGCCCAGGTTTGTGAGAGAATCTCATCTCTGGTCAGTGTGGGCTCTCCTGAGAGCCCAGAGCCATGGGAAGAAAGAGGATTTTGTACTTCTGGATGATAGGAAAGGCTCTTCTGCAAATCTGATTCCACTAACCTCCACTTTCTGGATACCTGGGCACAGTTAATGCTCTTGGCACAAAAATGTGAAATTAAGAAATGCACCTTAATTTGAGCACATTCTTTTAAGGTTCCAAGGTAAAAGACGTTATGACTAGGCTTTGTTTTTATGTCAAGCTGCTGCTGAAAAATTTTGCCAGTCCCCATAACCAAGTTTCATTCACCTTCCTTTTTCCAAAAGCAAAGCACTGAGATGTGAAAGACACATGCTAGCAGACAGATCTTCAATTACTACTGCAGCAGCAGAGTGCAGCAGCTGAGGGCTTCCAGCCCTTAGTCAGCACTCAGCTACTCTGCAACCCAGAGATAATACTGACAGTGCTCTGAGAGTATCTAAAGGCAATGCAGCACCTCTTCTTAGAAAATTTATATTCATTAGTTTTAGAGTGCTCTTAATTGGTCAAAACGGAGGTGATTGTTGGATGGCTTCCTCACCAAACTGTGTGTAGTTAAACACATCTCAGAAATTCAGTAAAACTGACATTTGGTGCCAGCAGTGCAGACAGAAGTCAGGAGCTGTGAATTCCTTAAATTTACTGCAGGACATAAAGGGGAGATCAGGTAGCACTGATAAATCTTGAGGGCTGCCACAAAACCCCAGTCAGATGTCATCCCTTACAGAGAGGGCAACTCAGAATAACTCACTCTGGTGTTGGCTGCACTGTCTGGAGTTATTTCTGCTGCAGTCTCACAGCCCTGCAGGCACAGGGGGCTCAGGCAGCAGCTGCCTTGCACCTGGGACAGAGCTTTCCAGGTACCCTCTGCAAGGCCAAGGCGCTGGTCCTCAGCAGCTTACACGCCTCACAACAGCAAAAAGAAAAAAAAAAATGTTTCTCAAACAGAAATGAAGCACTGGCTTGGTATCTGTAAAGCCCTGCTATGGCAATCTGTCATGCACAGAATAAAATTAATTCGGTGCTTTGCAGCAGTTCTTAAAGGATAACAGTTATTCCTCTTCACATCCTCTCTGCCTTTTTAAACCAGACTTTCTCATCTAACTTTATTTAAGAAAAAGGAGGAAATTAATTACATCTCAAGTAATTAGAAATTTAAAATCCTTTAATTCACTTCTCTCAGACACACAGCTTTAGAATATATTAAGATGTTAGGTCTAATACTCTCCTCAGAAGCCTGAGAGACTAATTTATTTTGATGGAAGGCACACATGCCTCTGAAAGCAAACACAGCCATTAACTCCTTTAATCCCTCCCCATCACAAATGATATATTTTGTTATTTAACTACCGAATGGTTAAAAAAATCCTAAGACAGGTTCCAATGGAGCCAAATGCAGGGATGTGAGGGATGCAGACTAACAGCCTGCCTTGCCCTGGTGCAGCCCTCACACCCTGGCAGGCAGCAGTAAAACACACTGCAGTGTTTACAGCCCTGCCTGGAAACACGGCTGGGGGCTGGCTAAGCATGTCCCAGCAGACCCAGCTCTTCCCAGGCACAAACACTGCTAGACATCCCTGATTCAAAGCACCACGAGAAATTTGGCTCAGCGTCTTACAAACAATAGGCTTGGAACGTTTAATTGACCGTGAGCTTCACGAATTATGTCAGCTTACAGAAATACCATCTTTAAATGTAATCTCTGTACTTACTGCTGAAGAAAAGGCACATTAAAATACGATGATTTTTTAAGAACCCTAACACACTTGACAAAACAAGCAGCAAATGCAGAGATAATCTGATGCCATGTTGCTAAACTGAACTGGTGTTGAATTCCAGCGTGGAACGCAAGTTCAGCCACTGGAGAAGCTGAATTCCTGACGGTGTCCCAAGAACACCCCAACACCAGCTCTCACACTGCAGCATTTCACACCACAGCCACCCCTGGGCATCTTGGCTGTGTCAGATGGCTGAGCCTGAGGGCTACATAAAGTCAATGGTCACAATCTGTTCTCCTGATCTAGAAGATTAAAAACACATCCCAGTGATTACTGGAGTATAATATTTATTCTTTTTTTCTGGCACTCTAAGTGTTATCTGGCATGACAGCCTGCAGTAGGATAACCTGAATTTAAGCAGATTACCTATATAAATATAAAATAATACAGAAATATACATGTGCACAGGCTGCAAAACAAATGGGAGTTGGACAGGTCAGAAAAAGTATTTTAGAGAGAAAATGTTGGTCCCTCATTAAAGTTATCTGTGGAAAGAACTGCAATATTTCCATACACAAAGACTGAATTTCAAAGCTGCACCTGCAGTGCACTAAAATGGAACAGCCCTCAGTAAATATTTATTTCACAAATCACCTACAAAGAAATTATAATGAATTTTTTTCTGAAGCTTTATTATTATAGATTGGCAAGAGTTAAAATTAATTTTTTTTTTAAGCAACGCAAAGCAGGCAAAGAAGCCTAAAGATGATGAAAATCTGAAGGCACAAGAGGACACTTCTTTAGAAGCCTGAAGATTAAGAGCTTGTTATGCTGCAGAGCAATTAACACACTTGAACTTAAGCAGGGGATAATTTCTTCCAGATGAGGAAGCAAGGTGGACAGAGGACTCCTGGTTAATAATTATCCTAATCTACTTTCCCCATGCCCGCAGTGAGGTTTTTAAGCGAATGGGATTTAGCAGCAAAGCAGGATAATTGGAGCCTGTGTACAGAGGATGATGGTGAAGAGGTTTTTGCTGCCTGCACTCGCTCAGGGCTGTCTCCCTGAAGCTCTGTGTCCCCTTTCCATCCGTGCAGCATCCATCATCTCCTGAAGACATGAGCTGGCACCCCCAGAAACACACTGGGCCCTGACACCCCTTGGCAGAACACCGAGGGTGGGTTGTGAATGTTCCACCTAACCCACAGCACCCAGCACTTGACCCCAAAATTTTACTGTCAAACTGGAGCTGTTCCCAAAGCATCCAGGAAAATGGGTGGGAGTCACTCACAGCAAAAGTTACAAGGCAAGACCTTGTTTGGGAGGAGAAGCTTGAGGAGCTCCCTCATGACTGAATGAGCACAACGAGCAGAAGGACAGGATGCACATAGCAAAGGTGAGATGTTTAGGGTGTATCCCTCTTTGAGAAGTTGCATCATTCCTCATCTTGAAAGCAGAACGCTACAGAGTGGGAGTAGGGGTACATTTTTGTACCCTGAATTTCCATATTTCATTATATATCAGTTTTATACCTTATTATGTTACCATATTTGCAGCCAACAGCACGGCACCGCCAGAGACACTGCACTGGCAGCAGCTTGGAGCAGTCACTTGGGAAATGTTTGCAGTCTGCTTTGTCAGGGGGAGTGGTAAAACAGTCACCTTGGCATTGCTTGTGATGCTGCTAAAGGCTCGAACACATCTTAAAATCATCACAAAGATCTGTACTGGCATTCAAAGGGAAAAAAATAATGCCCTGAGAGATAAGTATTTGTGTCTGCCATGAGCTGTGCAATCCCATGATAGATGTAGCAGCAATCCCCTCAGATACACTGACTGCAGAAAAGGTCTGCCAAAAACCACACAGGCTGATGAAAAATAATTTGTCACAGCTGGTCATAGCTAGGGGAGGGGAGTCATATTAAAAAAGTCATGCTGTGTTAAGAGAAAATGGGAAGAAATTAAAAATTACAAGAGTGAACAAATGGCACCTTCCCAAAAGATTTTAAGTACCATTTGAAAATAATCCAATACAAGCATTTGATGGAAAAGAGAACCATTTTCAGAAAACATCCAAGAGTTATTTAGGTTGGAAAAGACCTCTAAGATCCTCAAGTCCAATCAGTAACCTGACTCTGCCAAGTCCACACTAACCCGTGTCCCCAGGTGCCACAGCTTTGCGCCTGCAGGGACAGTGACTTCACCATTTCCCTGGGCAGCCTGTTCCACTGCTCGACAATCCTTTTGGAAAAGAAGTTTTTCCTAGTATCAAACCTCTGCAGGCACAGCCAGAGCCCATTTCCTCTCATCCTGTCACTTTTTGCCGGGGAGAAGAGACTGGCACCCACCTGGCTCCCCGCTCCTGTCAGGGAGTTATAGAAAGCTCCCCCTGGAACCTCCTGTTGCCCATGCTGAGAACCCCCAGCTCCCTCAGCCAGTCCTGGTGCTCCAGCCCCTTCCCCAGCTCCATTCCCCCCTCCTGGACACGCTCCAGCACCTCAGTGTCTTTCTCCAGTGAGGAGCCCAGACCTGAACACAGCGTTTGGGACGCAGCCTCAGAAGCGCCAAGTACGAGGGGACAATCACTGCCCTGGTTCTGCTGCTCACACTGGTGCTGAGGATGGTTATTTGGAAGGTTTGGTACTTAAATGCCAAAAATAACATCCTTCCCCTTCCCACAGGGCCACAAAGCTCTGGCCAGGGGCTGACACACACAGCTCAGGGATCTGGCCTTTGCAGAGCATGGACAGATAGAAAATATTCAGGGCAACTTAAACATGTCTTTTTGGTGGATTATCTACACTGTACCCTCTGCTTTTACCTCTACATGTAAAGAAGCCAATAGCTAAACCAGAATTCCACATGTGAAGTACAAGCAACTAAAACATACGAATATTCAGTCATGTACAGATCATTAAAAACCATGCAGAATCGACAACACACTGCATGCCATCTTCTTTCTGTGAGCTGTCTTACCACCTTTCCTATCAGCATTTACATCTTGATACATCCACAGAAGCTTTGAAAATTCTTTGGGGTCTGTACAGTCATCTGCTGTGGAAAACAGCTTTCAAATACCTGGAATGTTAGTATCAAGAAGGATCCTCATACTTAAATGTATCAAATCCAGAAAAGGTTCAGAAACATAACCAGACAGCAAAGGATGACCAAGCACGAAACAGGATCAAATTCAAATGGTTTATTTATATGAAAGCTTTCTGGTGCCTTGAAATGCCTCTTCTCTAAGTTGCTAAAGAGATAATTTCTAACAAAACAATGTTAGAGGCAGCATTATACCAAAATAAGACAGGGAACAGTAAATGCACAGACAGGAAATTAAGTAAAGGATGCTCTGAAAATGCAGATACTGTCCTTCTGTAAAGGAAAATAAGCAAGAGGTGGAAAATAAGGAGGTCAGGCTGCCTAGAAAAGTAGAGAAACTTGAGTAGAAGAACCATATCAAAGATTTTCAGTACTTGTCAATTTGTGTTTTCTTTCTCTGTGAAGTTGTACAGAAAGACAGAGGTTGCCTTTCTCCCTCTTAGTAGAAATCAAATAACAGGATACATTTACAACAGTCCAAAAACTCAGCACCTGGCTGATGACTCATGCAATGAGCATATACCCAGCTGAAAGATAAAAATCCTCCCCTGAGAGAATACTTTGGGTTGAAATGTATATACAGACTTCTTCACAGATCAGGTCCCTGCAGTAGCTTAAAATATGTAAGAATGTGAAAAAATTACCAGTTTCCCCCCTAATATAAAAACTTGCAGGTCACTAACTTGAATATGTTTCCTATAGTGAATAAAATTCATTAAGATATGTTTGACAAATGCAGTCTCTTAACTAAAAGGATATGGATCCATCAAAATAAGTCTGGACTAAAAAATCTTTAAAAATATTGTTGAGTTGACACCATATGCTTCATTTTTTTCATGTACTGCACTGAAAACATACCTTAAGAAAATAGTGGAGCTATCTTCAAATTCTGTTGTGCCAGCAGTCTATTTTCAGACTAGTTTTAATAATTTTTGTTCTCATCAAGATAAAAGATTCATTCACTTTCAACTATATTTTAGAAAACTGTAAGGAATCATATATGACAAATCTTCATAAATGTTCCTAATAAATATACAGAAATTTGGGTTTCCTTTTAGTTTGTTTAATTGTTCTTAATGGTTTACCCTTGGAGACTGGGGCAAATTCCTCAAGAGTGCCAAAAGAAACTTTGCATCTTTTCTGAAACAACAGTCTTGCTACCAAAAAAGGATGTTTGGGGGTTTGTTTGTCTGTTTAAGAAGCTCCTCAGTACAATCTACAAACAAGAACGTAATGAAAACAGATATTATGAGAACTTACTATACTAAATGAATTTTTATATGCTAGATAGTAGAAGAATTAGTATGAAAAATACATAGACAAGAGCTGAGTTGGATTCTGCAGTCAACTCCCACGTGACAACGCAACACCACAATCTTGGGGCCTATGAACTGTTTATTAAAACAAAACTGGCTAAAATTTCACTCAAGAAGACTGATTTGTTAAGTCAACAAAGCTTTTTGTGGGCAAAATCTTTATGTGCAAGCAGCCTGAGATTTGTAAGCCAGACTTCAAGTGAGCTGCATCAAAAAGGGAAGTGTTATAAAAGACAATATATTAATGGCTTTCAAATTATGTGTTAGCATTTGCATATTATTATTAGTCACAAAGATGTTGATATGGTACAATTTATATTTCCTTTTAACTGCTTTTTGGTACAGTATAATCTGTGAGTTTATGAATGCACCATGTATCTTATATAAATAGTAAAGAGCAATTTGATAAATATATCTTAGAGCATAGCATAATATTAAAGTAGAGACTAGGTGATGTTAAAATGCTTTTATGTAACTAACTCAGAGAATAGTGTAAGATAATTAGGTATTTATTTCCCATTTGGGGACTGTCTGAGTGATAAGATAATAGTGACAAAAACCAGAACCCCATTTACTGACTCCTCATTATCAGGGAGTGTAAAAACAACAGGGTGGAACCACGAGAAGAAATAAAATATATTGGTTTCATCTACAAGATGGCATGAAGACAAGTCAAAGGTTAAAACCAAGCAAAAGAACATCTAAACTCAAAGGAATGTTTGAATATGTGTAAACTCTTATGAGTTATGGGTGTACCCCCTGTAACATAACAGTATATAAAGAACATTGTTTTAAGCTAAGGATGTGCTTTTGGCGGATAGCCAAGCACCCCAGCGCTGGATTTTATCCCTTTTATCCCTGATTCAACTTTTAAAAACTTTAAAGAGTGAATTTTGTTTTTCACATTAGCAAAAACCAAACCTGGAACTGCACACAATGCAAAGTGAGAGTTGGACAGTGAGTTATTTTAATTTTCTCAATAGCTTTTCTATAGTGCTTAAAGCTAATATATTAACCTTCACTCCATTCTTCTGAAGTGTTCTGTTAATCCCAGTTTGCTGACAAGAAATTAAAGCACAGGAATATTAAGCGTAGCAGCAAAAAAAACAAAAGAAAAAACACAGAAAAAAAGCTCCACAAATAAATAAGCAAAACACCAAACAAAAAAACAAACAAACAAAACAAGCCACTGTTCATTTGAGCACCCAGACACAGATGGTTAAACATTGTTTTTCATTTTTTACCTCTTGGAAGTGTAATCTTCTTATGGCAGTCATGACTACCACATTTTTGTACGTCCTCATATAGTAAATATGGGCATATTCCTACACAGATGTTTGTTGACCTTCTTTTTTAATTAAAAATTCTGTTTGCTTTTATGCTTAGACACCCATCCCGCAGAATTCACTGAGTTCTTGCTGCAGTCATTCTCCTGGCCTATCACCAAACCCAGGATTCTCCCTAAGGCAGTGTAATCCCTGGAAGGAAGAGCCCAAGACCCTTGCTGAACATGCCAGAGGTAATATTGACTGCACTTCCAATTCAACTGCAAAGCTCCTGATGAAACTAATTCACTTTTAAAACAAAAAACCAACAAACCAAACGTCACTGACAAATGTAAACCACTTTTGTACTGCTTCACAGAGACTTGGGAATAACAGCTGCAAAGAGTTCATATGTAAAGATCAAGGTGTTCAAGGCACTGTCTCTGAATTTTCAATTAAAAACCCATTTCAGTAATCCCAGATATATGTGGGTATCTTCTTCAGGATTTGCATGTTATGAAATGACATAGGGAAGGAGAAAAGGAAATTAATGTTTTGTTTCTTCCACTTATTAGTAAGCATGAAATCAAGTTGGAAGCCTGAGGTGACAGTTTTGAGACCATAGGCAGGTATGTTCTAGGACTGCTTGTCACAGAATTTTTGGGTACAGGTTTAGGAACAGCTAGGAAACACAGGGGCTGAGGGAGGCAGAAATAAATCACTTGGGGAAACTGAATGAAGATGAGTCATGCCCCAAGAGGAAGTGTTAAATAGAAATTGCCTGTCCAAAGAGGAAAATTTGGAGATTCAGCAGATCTTGATGACAAATAACAAGCATTAAATTCAGAATGTATGCACAGAAATTGATATGATTACCAGAGACAACGGCAGTGAAGACAGAACCATCTGAACTGTTATTTTTCCCTAAGTAAATGCACTCATCCAAAAGCTAATTCGAGACGAATCCACCGTGCTGAGAAAGCTCCCATCACCTTTCCTAGACAATGCTCTGTGCAAGCAATGCTTAAACATCTGCCTGGTGAGGACAGCACCAAAAACTGGCCAGAAATCTTTGGAGATTTCATTTCTTCAGGCCAAAAGCCTTCTGCCTGCCGTCTCTGTACATGCAGCTGTTGACTTAGCAAATGAATCCTCCACATTGGACTGATCATAACATTTAGACCATTGAGGAGAAAAGCACAAGTGCAAAAAGTTGAGTCTTGTGCCTGCTCTTGCAGCACTCATTCTCTAAAGCTCTGGTGTTCTGTGTTTTTTTTTACAGCTACAGAATTCATTGAGTTAATCTTGTTTTATTTAGGGCAGGTTAGAGCCAAACGCTGCAACCTTGCTGTCTAATTCCAAGCCTCTCCATTGCACACACAGCAGCCTGGAGTGCAAGAAGATCCTTAGGAATTCCAGCCTTCATAAAGGCACACATATCCTCTGCATACAAATAATTACAGTGCTTGACACAGAGCTCCCACTAAGACAACAAGGTCACCTCCCCGTTGAGGACTACTAGACGTGAACATCTGTCACTTAAACAAATGTCACTGAGTATATCAACCTGAAGGCTTTACTTATCCACAGAGAACGGAAAAAGAAGTTGCATCTTCAGTTTTATGGGGTGACATCTGTTTGAGTGACAGATGCCTGTGCCACAAGAGTACTGAACACCATGTTTTCGTGAGAGAGTAATCACCTCTAAAAGACTTTACCTGGAACAATAAACTGAGCGTTCTTTCTTTCACGATAAGCTCTTTTCATACTTTAAAAATCCCGTTTATCAGGGATTGAAGTCTCAAAGTTTAAGAGCTGCACATGTTAAAGTAAGGCAGCCTAAAGCCTTTAGAGACACTGAGTTATTTGTGCCTAAACCTAAATCCTGGTGTTTAGATCTCATTATCTGGGTTTGACCGCGAGACTGCAAACAAGCCATGCAAATTTGTAAAACATCCAGCGCAATTTGTATTAGAATTAAACACTACTTTGGGTACGTACAGTTTTGGGATATTTATTTTTACTGCTGAATGCTACACTAATCTGCAACTGAATTGATCATTGTATTGCATTAGCCATTATTTGATTATTATCTCAAGCAGAACAGAACAACCCCAAACCAGCAGGGAGTCTTTATCTAAAAGCAAAGGCAAACAGATTAAAACTGTGAAAACACAGCTCTATAATTTATTAATTAATATTTTTTGGGTTGTTTCATTAGAACTTAAATACTTGTTGGGGAGGCTATTCATTATTGTTAGGATGCTGTAAACCCTGTAAGTCTTCTGGCAGAAAATGAACACTCTAAGATCTATCAGATAACCAAAACCATCACTTTTTATCTTCTTTCTACTGATCTGAAATGCATGCAAAAAGAACTAAATAATTTGATTTTAAAATAATTTGACAAAACATGGCCAAGCACCTTCCTGTCTCCCAAGACTCTCTAGTCCTGTTCTCCTTTGTGAGTGACTCTGGAGAAACTCTGCTGCCACCAGACATCTCCAGCATCTCTCTGAGTTATGCATTAAATAATGGATTGTATGCAAAGGAGCTGCAGCTCTGCATGTATTAGTGGAAAGTGAGTTTGTCCAGATTGGAAGTGGGTTATCTAGTACTGAGGAGCTCACTATGAAGAATTTTAGCAATTGTTTTGCAACAGATCAATATTTTGAAAACATCAAAATACGTAATTCCCACCCCCAACAGGCTCATCAAAGCTGTTTCAAAAAAGTCATTCAGGAAATGGGGGGAAAAGTGACATTTCAAACTTCTCAAGGTCCATGACAAAAAAAGTGATACTAACACACATGCATCTATCCAATATGATATATGAGTTCTCATCAGCTCTACAACTTCACAGAAACCCAAAAGATTTACTTTTGGTAACTTGTGAACCATATCTCTGGGAGTTCTGATTTTACAGTGGCTCCCTGGATGGCCCTACCCTGGTCCCCTTCCACAGTGTCCTGGGGTGACTTTATGATGCTTGTATCCCAAAGTGCCTGTTCTGTTTATTAAGTTCTGCACTTTTAAGACTGGCTCTGAGAAGGAAGGGGGGAAGAAGAAGCCGCAGTTTGTGTTCAGAAGTGGCACTCACTCCCCCACATGCTGCTCCTGGACTGTGCTGTCTGCAGCACGGACAGACAGCGGCACAGAGCTCTCCTTTGCTTTTAGCTGGTTTTCAGCTGCCTGAGGCAGGGAAGTTCCCTGGACTGCTTTTTGCCTTTTTCCTCAGATCTGTTCAAACCTGCTCTGGACTGAAAACCCAGACAAATCCTGGGAGCTCACACCTGTGGCCCACCAGGGCCTGGGCACTTTCCAGCACCAGAGGGACTGATGAGAGACTGAGCGAGCCCAGCTACAGCCCACAGCAAAGACCTTCTGGATTTACCATCTCCTCAATCAGCAAGAGGTTCTATTGTTTAATATTATTCAGTTTCTGTTAAACAAACAGGTTTTTTACCACTTTTCTCCAAGGAAATTTTCCCAGAACCAGCTGGGGGAAGGGCCGCTTGAATTTGTTTCCTGGAGGGACCCCATTCAGAGGGCTTCTCCCAAATTTTATCCTAAACCAGGACACTCAGGAAAGGTGAGGGGACACCTGGAACAGCAGGATGGGTGAGGGAAGGAAGTCCTGTGAGGGAGAGCCCAAGGGACAAGAGCAAGTGAGTGGCACACGAGGATAAAGAATTTGCAGATTAGGGTGGATGGCACCTCTTGCCTGGAGTGCACAACCTGGCCACCACAAAAAGGGGGACCAGGAGGTGAGAGGGGCACAGAACAGCTCACAAAAATAGAAACCCGTATTCAGGCTGCCCAGAAGAAACTCCTGATGACACTGTATTCTCCAGAGTAAATGCAGTGCCACACTAGGAAAATAAATTTACAGCAGAAGCAATGACAGCTACCTGTATCACAGCTCATTTCCACTCAAAAGGGATCATTTTTCAGATGCTTACGATTCAAGTCCTGTTTTTAAGATAAATTTAGCACATTTATTCTTAATTTGTAAATAATTTTTTTTAAGCTTTGAAATAAAAATGATTAGAGAAGGGAAAAGATGCTTCATGCTTATCATTTATATATTTATGTGCAATCACACAGATTTTTTTGTGATAGATGTTCAGAATGTGAAAACTAACGGAAGTCATATTTCAAATTTAGGCTGTCTTCTGGTTGACCAAAAGTAGCTATACAACTTTTAATTTATTTTTCAATTATTTTACAGTATATCTGTTTTTTTTTAACAAGCATCACTCAACTATGCAAACATTATCACTGCACTGTTATAAATATTATGTTATATTTAGTATATTCAGTATATTTAGTATATCCAGACTAGCTCCTCAAGTCAATAGACAAAAATTGTGGTCCCATTCCACTAATCAGTGTGCCACAGACAGTTTACTTTCCCATGGATGTATCTAACAAAACAAAAATATGTAAAATAAATAAATAAAATGTTTATCTTTTGTTTTGTTTTGTTTTTGGTTGGTTGGTCGGTTTTCTGCACCGCAGGTAACTGAAGCTGCAAGTAACTCAGGGGGGTTTGTTGGTTACTAATTGTGTTCACATCTAAATTTTTTATTTTTTTTTTTTTTTCACTTCCCTGTTCAAGGTCTAGGATAAATTCATGAGTTGCATTCACATCTCCTGCATCCAGGTTAAATCACTAAGCCACAGAAATCAAAGCCAACATCCTCACTGGAGCACAAAACAGCCTCACCTGGCCAAAAGCCCCAGGGATCTCCTCAAATATCTGCATGTTCTTGCATTCCAGGCCATCGCTACACAGTCCCCACGTGGATCTGTCACCTCAAAAACCACTGCCAGAAGGGTGTCAGAATAAAACCTGACCACACACCTTAATGACCAGCTGTACATTTTAATTCCAACACCGAGAAATAAAGCTTAACAGACCTAGGAAGTTCAGCAGCATCTGATTCATACCATGGAATCAGCATTACAACTGTTATAGGTGCTTTTTCTCTTGATAAGGCTATCACAGTTATGAACAAGTAATGCTGAATATTTTCTTAATCTCCAACATTCAATCATCACCTTACAGCCTAAACTGACACATGGGTAAAAGGGACTTAATAATCTATGTAGACTTAAAAAACTCAGAAGAACTTCAGAACATAGGACAAGTATTTCAATATAAATACTGCAAAAAAGTAAGATTAACTCCCATTAACTTAGCTGCTGTACTGATAAATCATTCTAAATCACCACAATTCAGAGATAAATATTTGAAATTATGTTACTGTGTGTTACTGAAAGTTAAATAATAACTTTTCCCTAAAATTCCTCTGCCCTTTTTATTGTTTTTATATTATTTCAAGTTTTTCTTAGTTATGCATTTCTTGCAATCCTTCTCAGTATCATGACACTATAAAGGAAGTTTATACTTCAAAATATTTTAAATTACTGGTGTATAAAACCGAATTAAGGCAATCAGCCTACGAGGAACAAAACCTGAATTCAAGGCAAATGAAATAAAATTCGAATTAATTGGTGTATTTCATGCTAATGATTTTATTTACTCAGACTGGCTACGTGCATCTCAAACAGCACACCTCACAAAAACAAGGTTTAACAAGGGGAATTTCAAAGGAATTTTACTGAAATGTGTCAATATCCCCTAAAATAGTCAGGGCACAGCTGGATGGTGCCAGAGAACATCCTGTCCCAACCATCTGCTGCCAGGCTGCATCTCAGGGCATCCAAGCACGGGGACCAAGGAGATTGTCCTGGCTGGAGCCAGCACACACAGCTTCGGGTATTTCCCTTCCTCTGGCCCTGGGCACCCTCCTGCCTTGGCCAAACAGCAGGTTCACACAATGACACACATTACCTGCCTCACCTTGCTGCGTTCTTTCCATTCAAATTAGAGGGAAATTAGCACTTTTCCCCTTGGAATGGTTATTTTATATGATTTCTCTGCTTCCTTTAGACCTCTCGCTTTCATTTGGCGATGTGGAGTTCAAGCCCACACTGCTTCATTTCTGCTGTGTGTATAAAGCTGAGCCTGGGGAAAGTCACTGCTCTGTGCTGGATTTAGTTTTGCACAGAACAAACTCTTGTGGTGACCTTTCTCCTAAACCTTCTCACAAGTGTCACACATGGTGTTTTTTGCATATAAAATACCACACATGGTGGTTTTGCATGTCCAACTCCCTGGCACGCTCAGCCATCAAAGTCTATCCCTGCCTAATAAAGAGCCTGTTAGGAATTGTAAGGACAAGCTAACACTCAGAAAGATTTCCAATAAATATAAATCAAAAGCAGACCTGCTTCATCCAAGCATGGTACTAAAGCTATTTTTTCTTTTATCCTTCAGCAGTGAGTTTCCTTTAGGCAAAGGGATATGAAAAACAAAAGTGGCCAATCCCAAATTTACAGGAGGTTTAAGGTCTGTAAGGAAAAGATACATCACCAAATAATTCATCAGTAATTTGTTCTCTTTGTATAATCCTTGTAACCTTATAGCTGATAACAGTAGAAACTGGGAGATGAATGACTTTGTGGAAAAAACACTTCTAAAGAGTGTCTTTATTAATTGTTTGACAGAGAAACTATTGCACTGTGAATGAAGAACTAACCTAGGAGTTTGAGGAGTTACCAGGTTCAATCCTCTAAATGATAAACCGTAACAGATGTTATGAAAATATGTTGATTTTGGCTGAGGCACTGGTCTAACAATCAGCAAAGGCTTTAGGAGAAGACCACAAGTACTGCTGAACAAAATTGACAGCATACTACTGTTTTGAATAGTGAAACTACTTCTTCACAAACAAAACCAGAAACATCAGTACCCAGCACATCAGCACAAATGGAAAAGGCATGGGGAGATTGCCTGTGTGACAAGTGGTAAGCACGAAAGATAAAAGAATTTTTCAGTTGAAATAAGACTTTTATTTTTTTTTTTTCATTCTGCCCACCACTGCTCCATCAGTTTCTGGATATGGCTTGTAAGAGCCCACTGAAAGTCCTCACAAGGTTCACTTTGCCTTTCTTACTTGAGAAAGCTCTTATTCACTGTGAAGAAACACACAACTACTTCTTTACTTATTAGTAAATACATTGGTAAAACTAAGCTGGACTGAAACATTTTGCTGAGCATCCTGCAACACACATTCCACACCACAGACTCTTGTTTTCTTTTTTTGGAGGGGGAATTATGCTTACTGTAGAGTTTTTATACTCATATGTTGAGTATACAGTTTACAGTTATACAGTTATATGTTGAGTTTACAGTTCTTAGTTTTTATTTAGAACAGTTGTGTACTGCATGTATTAAATTTGAGCTATCTCGTATTTTAAACCAAAAAAAAAAAAAAAAACAGTCTTCCAATCTATCTATGCCAGTTTTATTGCAATTCCAATCTATTCCAATCTGTTTATGCCAGACTTCGGCACAAAAACAGGGATTTAACTACATTTGGCTCACAGTGGGGATATTGAGATTATCCAGCTCCCCAAAGCCACACCAAAGGAGTTGTTGCCGATTTGTTACAAAAGACATACACACACGTACACAGCAAAAACTATCACATTTAACACACACCAGCAGGAGAACAGAAGTGAAAAGTGACTTCAACAGCTCTGAGCTCATCGTGATGATGCCACAAAAGCGACCACAGCTTGGCCCACGACATCCAACAGGTCAGGGGAAAACACCAGAGGGCTCAGGCTGAGGGAAAGAGAATTAAACAGCTGCTCCTTAACCATCCTCCACAGGAATCTCCAGGGGACTGCAAGGGAATCACAGCCCACTCCAACCCCAGCTCCCAGTCTGACTGCCTGAGTGACGACCAGAGAGGAGGAGAAGAGATTTATGAGGTGCCTGCTGACACAGGACCTGAGCAGGTGCCTCCAGCCCCCTTGACACTCAATGGGATGCAGAAATGGCACAAACCTCTTATTTCTGTGTCTCTTGATGCTCCATGTACATGGCCAAGGGTTTGACCCTAAACAAATAAAAAAAAGTGAGTGCTGTAGTAGTACACACCAATAAAAGTCAAATCCCCCCACAAAAAAAAGCAAACAAAACAAAAAACCCACCGAAAACTAAAAAAATCCCAAAACAAAAAGCTCTTCCCATTAGTAAAATCTAAAAAAAAAAACCAAAAAACAACAGAGGGAACAAAAAGTGGTTATTAAAGAAAAACAAAACTAATTGAAATCCAGACAATAAAGTCAGGTCAATGTAAATATAGAACAAAAAGTATGCTGCTGAGTTTATAAACAGCATCCAAGCTCTCTTCTACGCATTTAAAAAAAATATATTATGTTTTCAAAGGATCCATGCAGGTATAGTTAGAGCCACTTCCACAGTCCAGTAGTTAAAATGTTTAATCCTTTCACCAGGACAGCATGGTTTACTACAAAAAAAGACCTTAGTAAAGAAGTTGGGAAATTATTTGCACTAGAACTAATTTACCAAAGTAAAACTTTCCTGATTTGGCATGCACAGTTGGGAGAGCACGTGCAATTCTCTTCACTTGTACATCTGCTAAAAATCCCAAATTCGTTTGTATGACATACTGGAAATGCAGATTTAAATCTATTCTAGAAAATCTCACCTTGGAAATCCTTATCTAATTCATTCTTTCTCCTCTGCTGAGATGGGGCTGAAGGCCTGTAGTGCACCCCACAATCCCATGTGTTTTAAGGAAAGCAAGAATACATTTTACCTCTGTACCTTTGCTATGGTCTTCCAAGCAAACCCAAAAAGCTTCCAAATGGTTTCAACTATTATTATTTTATTTTTTTTTAGTAGACTGTGACTAGAACCTTACTCCTCAGGTCACAAACCAGAGGCAGTGGGAAGATATATATCAGCCAATGCTAAAATCTTAAGTGTTAGGAAGAAGAGATGGAAGGAAAAGAAGTATCAAGAGTCTGGCCAAGCACTTGCAGAAAATAACTTAGCCTAATGTACCTGGAGTCCCTCAGGTAGAAATCACTGAGCAGCACTGCACTGGGAGCCAGGAGATACTATTAATGTGGCCCCTGCCTAGCAGAGAACTCCTGGCAGGAACTGCAGCCAAGGTTCCTGGCAGGAGAACTCGGGACCTGCCAGAAGCTGCAGGAGGCAGATGAATCAGACCTTCACACAAATGTCCAAGCTGGGGGACAAAACCAGATAAACAGAAAAATCCTGTAAAGTGAAAGCCACCCTGCTCGTGTGGCTAACCACATTAAACTAAATTTTAATAGCCACAGGACAAGCTAGCTCTGTTTTTTTAAAGCAGCATTCAAGAGCAACATCTGTTCCCTAAAAATGCAGAGTCCAGCTTCTCAGTGGAGTTCTCCACCACTACATCACAAATCACTCTGCAGAGAGGCAGGATCCTTCCCTGAAACTGGGACACTGGTAACAGAAGGAGACCTAGGGGGGGATAAGACTTGCCTAATACCAAACAAAACAGCCCCAAAATTATAAAAAACAAATGCACATGTGAAGTTATTATAACTTTAAAAATTAACTTGGTGACAAAAATAATGCACTTTTTTCCACAATGGAGCACAACACACTGGTCCTCTTAATTTGCTATTCCTACATTTGATAGCCTTATCTAGACATTCTTAATTCCAACCTTTTACATAATGACAAGACCTGATCAATGTGATTACGTGACCAAGGAAAATACCACATTTTCAAGCAAAAACATATGATTTTACTATTAATGCATTATTGTCACAAAACTTGTCTACTTCCTTGAAGTAGCAAAAAAATTAATGTAGGGGAACATACAACTTCCCTGTTTACTCCTTGAAGTAGCAAAAAGTTAATGTAGAGGAACATACTGCTTCCCTGTTTACTCTGAATAAAAAGCAGCAAGCCTCCAGTCCATGAAAGAAATCAAGCATTGCACCTCTGAAGGTATCATTGGCACATATTCAAAATGTGAGACACCAACTGGCCATGTATAATGGTCAAGATTAAATTATGTCCACATAAAACTGGTATTTTAGGTCTTCAAGACTTAGGGGAAAAAAGAACAACAACCTTACTATAAAAGATGCATTTCATGACACAAAATTACAGTCATTAGATGAGTTACCCTACTCTAAAATAATTTTAATATAATGTGTTTAGCTCCTTGATATCCTTAACATATAATTTATTTAGTCCTTGTTGATTGTCCCCTAGTAAAATATTTTTTTCTATAAAGTAATTTACCAAGAGCCAAAATGCTTTGCTCCTATTAGAGTTTCTCCTGTACCTATTTTATTTTTGCCTTGACAATGCATTTTAAAGGCAGTAAAGCAGAAAGCAGTAAAAGAAGCAATAATGAAGGAAGAGACACACAAAGTGATCCTTAATGGATTGTCAGCTCATGAAGGCAATTCACAAGCTGCAGCAAAATGAGTTCTATGCACAAAAGAAATCAATACTCATTGTAGCATCCTTCCTGCTACACTGCAATTTATCAGCTAAGCAGAATGCTGTCACATCTCATAGGTCTCTGAGAGCTCTCTGCTCTCCCAAGCAATATTTATTCTCCAGGAGTTCCACCCCAGCTGGATCAGATCCAAGAACAGCACCCAGTGGCAGAGCCTTCAGCAGCCACGGCCCAGGATGAGCCTCAAACCATGAGGTGGAGAACCTCAAACCACGAGGTGGAGAACCTCAAACCACGAGGTGGAGAACCTCAAACCATGAGGTGGAGAACCTCAAACCATGAGGTGGAGAACCTCAAACCATGATGTGGAGAACCTCAAACCACGAGGTGGAGAACCTCAAACCACGAGGTGGAGAACCACAAACCACGGGGTGGAGAACCTCAAATCATGAGGTGGAGAACCTCACACGACACAAAACATCCCTGGAGGGCCATCTGTCTCCCCACTGCTGCTCAAGGCTGCTGAGTTACCATATTTACACAAGCAAATAGACCGTCACATTCATTAACTTGAAAGAGGGACATGTCCAAGCTGCCTGAAACTAGCATTGCATGGCTAGGTTTTTAAGGACAGATGGTAAAAAGGAATTTTAGGGAAGTGCTTCCTTAAAAATGAATGGATAAATATCAAGAGACAATCCATCATTTCAGTCACACTTATAAATCCAAACATTTTGTAAATTGTAAAGATTAACAATAATTTTGCCGTGAAGAAGCCTCGTAACAATCACAATAGTCATGTAAATCTGGAAATAAGTCAGCACCTAAATTCCTGAAGTTTGTCCTCTCACACAAGCCAAATTTATTAACATGAAATTTTTCCAGTGCAATTCAGAGCATAAAGCCCTGCAAACCTATTAACGTGGCTGGGTTAAGTAACAGCAGAGAGCCGAGAGACGCAAAGGTCACAAACTCACCATTTACCTAATGGAGCTTATTTCTGCATTTTAGATTATCTGAAGTCTCCTAATGAAACAAAACAGCACCAAAGGAAATAACCCCCCATTAACGAGGTGCTCCCATCAGCTCCCTGCTGCAAGGAGCATCCAGTCAGCCAGGAGTGGGTGTGAGGGATGCTGACAATTAGCAGTGACACAAACGAGGATTGAGCAGCAAGAATCTTTTCCTAGAGAGCAATGCTGATGAAACACCTGCCCTTCCATGGGGCAGGGTGAAAGATACTTGGAAATTTTGGGTGTTCTGAGATTGGTTTTGAAACACTCAGAGGTCAATTTGGGAGTTTTCAATTGGGAAATTGAAAGCCTGATGAGTTTTAAAGGCTTTCAAATGGGCATCTTCAAGGACACATCAGCTGTTCTCCCAGTATCTTGCCTCCTCCTCTCAAAGGACATGAAAATTTTTGGTCACATGACTTAAGAAACTGCAACAATACTCAGAGCAAATTGGGTAAAAATAAATAATCTTGGGGAAGTGCTGCCTATTGCTCTGGTAATCTTGGCCATTTCTTTCTCTAGGAGATACCCAGCAATTGCAAATGGAAGGGCATGGAAATTAAATACTGTGAGAGAGAGAAAGTGAGAAACAGAGATTGAGAGAAGGAACATGAAAGATATTGCTTCCTAAAATTAGGAGGAAAAATGCTTGACTAAATATTGTGAATATAGCCAAGAATTATTTTTTTTCTTAGGAAGTTGCAGTATAACAAAACAGCAGAATGACAGCTCCTCCTAAATTATCAGTATTTAGCATCACTTCAATATGCACAGAATCCTGGAGGGTTTGTTTGGCAAAATGCAATCTAACACACATAAACCTAATGATTTTTAAAAAAGGACTAGCTGTAACAGAAGTTGCTGGTATCTGCTGAGTTCTGCTGGAGAAAGCAAGTTATGAAAACACCCAGGGAACCCCAGCCACAGAACTGCTACCTTGTCAAAAGAAAAAAAACTAATAAGAAAATTAAATAAAAACATCGGTGGTAATAGACACCAAATTTCAAAAATAGACAGTACAGATCCTCTGACAGTTAAGATCCTCAAAAAACCCAAAGGAACATTACAGAGGAATTTTCTGGAGCTTTGGATCTGTTTCCAAGACAATGCAATGAACAGCAGGACATTCAGTACATTCTTAGAATCAAAGAATATTCTTTTACTGGTTTAAATAGCAGACTTTGCTTGGACCCTAGAACCAGCCAGACTCTGGAACACCTCTCTACACAACACAAGTTTCTACAGGATTTCCCAGCTCCAGAGCACATGGTGCAACAGGAGTTTGATAGAAGGCTTTGGCCAGAGCCCTACCAGTAATAACATCATTTCAAGAGAATATGTTTTGATTATTTGGCATTTCCCACCTACTGCTGGTAAATCTCCAATAAAACAATGAAAACAATCAATTGGCAGATTGTGGGAACAGCAGACTTTCCCTTCATGACTCACCCTTAAAATAACATTAAACCATCCATGCATCTCTTCAGCCTTTCCTCACTCCTCTCTCCCATTCCCTCCTTTAACCCACTGCCATCGTGGAAAAGACACATTAACCCTCACCCTTCTACACACAGCCCTGCTTCTAGTACTTAAAATTCAAAGACAAAAAAATATATATACAGTACAATGACTATTCTGTGCCCTGTTCATTGCTCATCCGATAGTCTGGAGGTCACCACTTAAAGCAGGAGAAAATCAAAGACTGAAATGCTGTGCAATCTTTGCATGGCAGAGACATTTTCCTGTCTGATTCGTTCTCATTGAAAAAAATAAAACCAAATAAACAAACAAAACCACTATATTTATTTTATATGTATTTTATTTTATGGATGCCCCATCCCTTCAGGTGTTGAAGGCCGTCTTGGACCAGATTCTGAGCAACCTGGACTAGCAGAAGGTGCCCCCACCCATGGCAGGGTGATGATCCTTTCCAATCCAAACCATTTGAGGATTCTATGATTTAGCAGAAAGAATAAATAATTTGGACATTGGAATGTACCTGCAGTTTTCTGACACTGCTGGCTTTAAAGCAGTGAGGACCACTCAAAACAGCTTTACTAAAACGTAACATTGAAAGGTTTAATCCCTGCAGAACAAAGCAGGTTGATATGTTGGTAGGCCTGTAACAATAAAATATTTGTGCCAATAGTTCAGGGTCATGCAACCTAAATATGGAGCTGAAGCTTAAAAGTTGAGCAGGAGACCTGTACATACTTAAAAAGCACACACATACATATGCACCTACGTGTATTTTACCCACACATAAAGTACAGATGGATGTTAATCAATGCCAATGTATGTAGACACTGGACTTGGTTTTTTGGAGGAAATATTCTCCCTGTAATTATTTTAGGAAGATAAAACAGGAATGGATAACTCATCCATACTTAATACAAGATCTGCAAGTCACTTAAACAACAATATAATATTTAAATTAATTGTAATATGCAGAACTAGCTACTAGTAGCCAATCGTGTAACATAATTTTAGATAAAATGCTAACCCTACTACATTTATATACATACTTTATTGACTTCAATAGAACCCTTATTCCATCCTCAGTCTGGTGAAGCCACTGTGCATTCTCAATATGATGAGGCCAGAACCTACTCAGTATGCCAATCTAATTATAGGTTTTGTCAGACATACATACAAGCTGACAGTTCAAAAGAACTTCCATCTTGAAAAAGCTCCAAGATTTATTACAAATAAGTTGGGCCTCTCACCAAGACATGCAGAGATTAATTAATTTATCTACATTACTACATTTTTTCCCCATGTTTGCACTGCATTTTTCTCAATAATGTTGTAGCCAGATGCTTCAGTTCTCCTAGGTCAGATTTTTTTACTGGCTCTGTTCCACATACACAATGTGTATGTACAAAAATCAGGATTTCTTTATATGGAGATATTCAATTTTCCATCTTCTCAACCTGCAGGGCCTGGACCATAAGTGACAATTTCAGGCCAGTGATACCCACTGCCCTCCACATCAGGAGAATGTGCATGGGGACAAAAACCATGGGCACATCTAGTGCTGCCTTTCCAAACAGCAAAAAGAAGAAGAAGTTACTTTCCCTCTGGTTTTTAATAGCCTTGATGGAATGTTATCATTCAAAAGATACTCATATTCCTTCTTTAGACACTCCAAGCATGTTTTACTGCACATGTGACTTTCAGATTCTTACTCATTTTCCCTCCCTCACCAGACTAATTTACTTTCGCTGCATGATAGAATCTATCGGCTGAGAGAACGTCAGGGATAATCACAACGTTTCCAAAAGGATTTATTACAGATTATAACAAACTCATCACCTTAATGGGATTTGTCACACAATAGTTTAAATCAACGCTATAGATCTACAGAGGATAACAACTGCTTTAAAATATAAGGACCAAACCTGAAAGAGTCATTAGGTACATAATGAACTTCCTCAATTCACATGTAAATCCCAGCAGCCTCCTCAAGAGTCTGGATGGGCATGATTAAGCCAGAAAGCACATGTTGCAAAACACTTCACCTAAGACTTTTGCTTTTGTCATGCACTTATCTATTTCAAGCCATTTAAATAATATTACAGAAGCCATTCTTGTATTAAGGCATCCACTACACTGTGACAAGCTGAATTTTCTGTTGTTGGTTCTTTTTTGTTTGGAAACAAAATTTCCTTTAGTCCATTAAAATCAGTTCTAAAAAGATCAAAATAATTGATTAATCTCAAAAAAAAATAAAAAATAATCCCAACACTTTATCAGTTAGGCTATCAGGATGCTAACACCATTTAAAACCAATATGAAATAATACACACAAACACTCTCACTCATATTCTGGCCCATTCTCAGTGAGGTTTGGGACTTGATGAAGAGAAAAGCAATGGAAGGAGTCTCTGGAGCCTGCAGTACCAGGTTGCTACCACGTACTCTAAAGAGTCAATGGCACAAAACATCACAGCTGTCACCAAGAGAGGGATTTTACATTCAGTGTGAACATTGGAGGAGTGAAAATTAATCTAGCCCATAATGCCTGTAAACCCCCTTCTAAGCACAGGTTACAGTGAGAAATTTACCTTTTGTCCATCAGCAATCCAGAGGAGGAGGAGGAGATAGGAGAACTGAAAACATAGAGCTGCCACTGGCAGATAAGCAGACATGGCTAATTTACCATGTGCATGTCCATGAAATGCTTCTCATGACTCGTGTGAGAACACTGGAGACAGAGATGCTGACAGGAGCATCAGCTGGTAACACACTTCTTTGTCTTTTCTCCTCTTCATACACACCAACCCAAGCAGTCAGAAACTGCTTGTTAATCCAGATTAGAAGATGAGTGAGCCTCAAAAGAAACCACATAGGCAATCAAAATCTGGTCTCCTCCAGAATGCCAGATATTCCACACTGGAGACAGGAGCAGGAGCTCAGACAACCTACGCTTGCTGACTGCTGCCCCGGTGTGGTGGATGTTTTAACAGACCTAAGATTACAGAGGAAGGAAAAATGATCCTGCTTCATACTTTGTCCAAATCACTTCATTCTTTGAGATTTTCCTTTAAATCTCTACATAAGCAATGTGGGAAGCAATAGGGAATAGTGTGGTTACTGAATAGTGTTCCATGTCAGATTTCCCCTGAACTGGAAGAGAAGAACTGCCCAAATATACACTACTTTTATTTCCCAGTTGAACTGTTCAGTAATTTTTCCTTTGGTTTGCCAAGCCAGATATACAGCCAGCTTTACATGTCTGCCCAGCCCCACAAATCCAGGGTTTGGGAAAAGCTGGCTTACACAACAGAAGAAAAACATTAGAAGTAGAAAGCTTAGAGGAACAAATAAACACTGGAGAGGAAAAGAGAACATAGGTCTAAAGCAAAGTCCAAAATGCCTTCCCTAATCAGAGGGATGAAGCAGTATTTAATAGCCATAAGAACAGATACCTGAGCCATGACTGACTAGGAACTACAAGCTTCTCCTTGAACTGCATCCTTTTTTAAATGTTGGTTTATGCTGTGAGAGACTAAGATACATTAAACTTTGAATAATAATCTAAATCAAATATGTGAATATATACCATAAACTAACCAGTTTAGGCTGCTTCAAATTATGGCATTGACAGGAACTAAAAATTAAGGGCAGTGGAATTTAAATTCCTCAGGAATGAAAGCATGAGCCCAATGCACTGCACTAGTATCAGCCAGCTAAGCTGTCAGGGCTATTCCCAGGTGTAGTTCCCTCTCCTGGTAAAGTGTCCCTCTGGATAAACCTAGGACCAAACCTTTACCCCTATCTCCCTTGAGGTGCTGTAACTCTATTTAATCCTCAGCCAGGTCACAGGCAGCTTTTTCCTGCCATCTCCACACTCTTCTCTGTAAAAATACCTGCTGTCGTTTTTTTAATTCCCCTTTCCAACAGCCCAAAAGAATGCACTGACCCTTTTATATTCCAGTGCAACAATAACAGTGATTGAAAAAAATACACAGATGGTTGTATGTTTTCTTCTAATTCCCCAAAAGATGACAGCTAACACAGTCAACTCCCCCAATCCATTCTCACCCACCCCACCTTACCTCAGTAGCTCATACTGATTATTTCCCACTGCACTTGCTTCTAATCCAACAGTTTGACTACTCAAAGCCTTCTTAAGAGCTCCCTTAAATAGCCTCAAAAAGCTATTAAAATTGAAAGCATGTAAGATACAAACATAAAATCACGTAATTATGGATCTCTAACACAAAACCCCACATATTTTATGATTTCATCAGGGTAGATAGCTGGCCACAGAACAGATGAAGGTGAGCTACAGTTCATGAGGGCCAGAGCCGTTTAAGGACAAAGCTGGTATTTCCAGTTCTCCTCCTCTGCTTCACAGGAATCAATTATTCCCTTGCACACTCTTAAAGCAAGGATGGCTCAGCAGATCCCAGTCCTCCAAAGGGGATGCCCAAGATGCATTCACCCATGTCTGTGGATGCCCAGCTTGCACGCTACCAAGTCACTGCTGGAGCTCCAGCCTGGGCTAGCTCAGCCATGGAGACACTGGTGAAAGGGATTTTATGCTGGATTTGTGCTGCTGGCAGAACAGAAAACAGCAGCTGGAGTTTAATGCTGACACAGACAGGCTGCGTGGGATTCAATACAAAGTCTGCTGCCCAAAGGTATCCTTTCACATTCCAGTGAAGAGAGAGATCTGTGCTACATCCAAACATGTTTCTGAGCTTGGCAGAGAACTCAAAGGAAGTATGGATAAACTAGAGAGAGAGAGAACCATGCCACCTTCCACCCAACAGCAGAATTCTCTTCTTGCTTTGTTTGCCCAAAGTTGACTAATACCTGTCTTCTGAACTGAAGATGTCTGTCATCCAGCCCAGAATTCATCCCAACTGTGCTCCAGAGAAACTGCATTCAGATAGACATAAAAAATAAAAGTCAGATAAAAAGTCTGTGCATGTAACCCAGCCAGAATTGGCAGTGATCCTCTACAGCCCACAAAAAAATCTTCATGTGAGGTGCACTGTGTCTATGTGTTCATTATTTAGTAATAAAAGACAGGAATGTAAAGCACCAGCATCTCTTTCAAAGTTCTGTGTCAGGGATGAGTAGGCCTGTGCTCACACAGTGTATTTCCAGGAATATTTACTTCAAACCTGCTATGTAGCCTTCTAAGGTTATTCTACTTCCAGGCTGATTCATTTGTAAATTGTCAATAAGGTACATTAATGTAAAACAGTTATTATCTTAACAGTTAAACTCTTCCATCCTTAGCAGACCTCCACAAAATCATTGTGATTTTTCCTGTGTTTCTCTTATTAGGCTAATACCCAAAGGAATTTACAAAGTTAAAAGTTGCAAAAACAGATTTTTGAATAGGAGCAAAGAGGTGACCTTCTAGACTAAATTACTGTGCCTGGAAAAGCTGTAGATAAAATAATCTATCCTTCTTATAATTACTGAGGGATCTGGAGGGAGGGGGGAAAAAAGAAAGTGGTGTAATTTTAAACTACCGTATATAAATGCTATATGCCCTAAACTCCATGGGTAGATTTTGAATTAGAAGCATAAACTGATTAAACAGAACAGAAGGAAAACCAAAACCAAAACCAAGCAAAAACCCAAGGCCATGCAAGCAACCTGCAAAGAGCAGAACTGGTCAAAGCAAGAGAGATTCCCCACAGCAGGGTAGAGCAGGGCTCACTCTGAGATGAGAATCCAACCACAGGGAAAAGGGCAAATTCTCCACTTCTCTAGACCAACAAGACAAGAATAGAGAAGCTGATGAGCTCTTGTGCTTCTCACTGTGTAAAGATCATGTTGAATTTGGGGAGGTTGGGTTGTTTGGGGTTTGGGGGAGGGAGTGTTGTTTCAGTTGTTATTTACTGTTACTCCTTTTTATTTTCTTACCCCTAAAAAGTGAGAGCTGTGTTCCTGTGGGACTGCAGACAGGAGCACCTGGGCTGAAGGTGTGTCAGGAGTTAGGGAGCAGGAGTCTGTAGGAAACATTTTCCCTGCCAGCAAACATTACATGCAAAGAACAGTAATAGCAACTTTATCACAGCTTTGCAGCTTTTAAATCATGATGGAAATGGCAAATTTCTCCCCATTTGCTTTCCAGGCTGAACTGCCTGCATGTGTACTGTGTTGCTTTGCCATGAGACCAAAAAGACACGAGTATTAAGCAGTACTGGACAGAGGCATGAGGGATCTGTCTCCTTTGCCAAGCATTTGGCTGCTCACACCACGGGCATCAGGCTGCAGAGATGTACCCTGAAATGCTGATCAGGAATTTCTGTCCTCTCAAAGAAATTCACAGTATTTAACAGATACTGGAATTTTTCAGGAGGTTGAGAGACAAATAGAATTCAGATGGAGTCTGTTGCTTAAATGCATCTTGGGCCTTTCGTTTATCTGAATGCCCTAATCGGAATTTGCATTCAAGAAGATTAGAGTCCAGCTAACTGGTAGAAAAGATGAATATTTAAAATTATCTCAAACCATTGAAAAAATATTTTAAAATCATCTCTCATAAAACACTTGCATCTTTGAAAGGAAATAGAGGAGAGCAGGAGAGAAGAGGGCAGTAGTGAAAAATATCTAATATGCATCTTTTCCAAAGTGAGATCATAAAAATACAAAGCAATGCATTTAATTAGTTTTTCTCTAATTATCTCCTCTAACACTTTTTTCCCCCTCCCCCCATTTTCTTTCAAACAGTATCAAACAGATGTATTCAGGATACAGACCAAAGTAGCTTCATTTCAATTACAGGACTTTTCTATTGGAATCGCAAGAAGCTGCAATACAAAAGTGCTTTTAATAAACGGCTTTTTGGCAAAGAAAATGAGATCAGCTCAAGGTTTCTGCAATGTCACACAACAAAGACGCTGCAGCACCCTCCCACCCTGCCTGGGAGTCATCAGATTCACGCTCCTGCCTGCCAGGACATGGCCAAGGGCTGTTTCCAGCCTTGGCTTCCCACTCCTGCACCCAGCTGTGCTGAACTGCTCTGGTCCTTCTGCTCGCTTTGACTCACAGCCAACCCATCTTCCTCAGATGTACCTGTAAAGAGTGAGCCTGGCCACAAGTCCTTCTCCATCAAAATCTAAAGCTAGAAACAGAAAATGGGGGAAAAAAAAAACCCACAAAACCCCACAATGGAACAAAAAACACTAACGAAGAAAAACAACCAAACAACAACAAAAGCCACCAAACCCCAGGTTTTCAGAACACTCATAGCAAGTGGCAGCAAATAGTCACAGTGGTGACACTTCTACCAAAATATTCTGAAATATACAGCATTACAGATGGCTTTTCACTAGAAGTGTTCATTTATAACCCACACAATATTTACTAAAGCCAAAAGAAATTAAGAGTTGTTTGATTTTTCTTTTAAAAGAATGTCACTGGAACTGTAAATTCAGGTCTTGCTCATTCTCATGACTGAACATTTTCCCCACTCTATCAAGATTATTGGTTCATAAATAACTGTTTCTAGCTATGCCACTATTAAACTTCAAGTTCATACCAGAATTTGTGTATTATTCTTTCACCTTACACATCTATTAAAAAATAAGGTTTATCTGCTTTACAATTGAGAAAAGCCAGTCTTTTTTTTTTTTTTTTCTCCCTAACTTTAACTTCACAGATAATATTAGTGATCCAATGAACAACAGGAAACGTTGAAGGTAAAATAAGGAAGGTACTTGGGGAAGGATTTTATAAAGATCATTCCAGGCTCATATATTTTACTCATTTTTTTATTGAGTAATTTCTAGTTGGGCAAAAAGCCAGCTGAACAGAAGGAGCTGGCACAGGCAGGTAACAATCACCCCATTTAGGGCTGTTATTTCCAGTTGTTAAGGGGAGCTGCCAGCCCAGGTTATACACCAGCAACAACAGGAAAATGCCTCCCTACCAACCTTGCTACCTTGTAATTCAAAATGTGTACAAGTGACCTGTACTTCATTCCACAGGAAAGTGCTATCTTTAAAACTCTGTGTAAAATACTTTTATACACAAACTAAGTTTGGCCACTTACTGGTTTTCTCTGAAAAAGACAGGAGTCTACAGATACATTATCTTCCTTAATTTCACAAATGTAAGTCTCTTAATGCAGTAAATCTTCAATGTTCTAACAATTACTGCAGCCTTTTATACATATCTCAGCATTTTGCTACAGCAATAGTGAGCAGTAATATCCCAGAAGTTCATGCTGTACACATTTCATCATCTAAAGCAAACATTTGCACAGATTTTACATAATCATGGAAAAAAGGCTCACACAAACAGTCAACATTAAGAGGAAGGAGCCTGAGCTTTAAAGTCAACAAGCATTTTGTCACCAGCTTTGATGAAGCACCTTTGCTGCTCAGGTTGGCAAAGCGAGGAGGAGGCTCTGAAACGAGAACACACACACCAGGAGCAGCAGCTCTCACTTCTCTGGCCACACAAAGAGCTCACAAAAGAGAAACTCTGTCCCACCTGCACAAGGCAGAGCAGGAGCAGTCACACCTTTCACACACTGTCCACCAGAGCTCCTGGCCCAGAGCAGAAGCACCTTGAATTCATTTATTTATCTTAAAATCCTCGAGCTAAATCCATTTTCTCCCCGTGCTGTTGCAGATGCCTGGGTCCCAGGGAGATGATTAAGAGAAGGCTGGCCAGAGGCACAAAATTATTTTGACTCAGTGATGTGGGAACAACTGCTAAGGAAATGCAAGAGAGCAGCTCTGCTCTGTAGGTGCCCAGTTCCTCTCCTGGCCCTGAAGCACATGTGATTTAACTTAATTACTGAACTTCTACAATGAATTCTGCCTAGTGTCAGATAGTTAAACCCTTAATGCTTCTCCATCTTAAAATAATGTTTTTAAAGGCTGTGCCTGGATTTTCACCTGGTTTATACGATCCTAAATGGAAAGAGATTAGGAATTAAGCATATGCAGTGTGAAAATCACGAGATTTGTTTTGTGAACTCTGCTCAATAAAGTGAACTGGAAAGGATAAACTATTTAAAGATAAAATCACTAAGAGATCTGAGGGATGGATAGTGAAGGTGTAGCTCTTCCTATTCATGCAATTACCCCTAAATGAAGCCAGAAAGACACAATTCAAGGGGAACAAAGACAGACAGACATGGCACTGATTCTGCTCTCAAGTGCTTGGAATAGCTTGAACTTTTCTTGCAAGCTTAATTCTTGGGCGTTTACTTAAATGAGATCCCCACTGGTTTTACTGATGAGCAGACCAATTAATTTCAAAGGACACATGAATATTCTACTGGAGAAAAAGCAAGCCCAACTGCAAACATAAATTAAAAAAGACATTACAGGCTTTCATACCATCAGCTGCCCCATACTTTCATCTCTCACCTGAAAGAAAAACCTGCTCCTAGTAAACACTGTTTGGCAGAAGGGAGCACACGAGCAGATGTGCCTGCATCAGTGCTTTATTTTCCACAGCGGAAATGCGCCTTGGGACATCCCAACTGCTCTCATTTGCCACGTGTTGGTTCACACCATGGAGAGGTCCTGGAGCACACAGGTGAAACTGGAAGATGTGCTCCAGGACGTGCTGAGCACATCACACCTGCTGCTGGCCTCTCTGGAGCAGATCAGAGCCAGCAGGAAGGAAATGCCCTCGGGTCCATCACTGCACACACACACCGAGGGTTTGCTGCTCCTGCTCTACAGTCCTGCCTCTTTTGTGCCTCCTTACTTGCTAAAACAGACACTGCCAGCAACACAGGGAAGAAGTTTTGTGTGCTTTGTGTGTATCTGTGCAAAAGGGAATGTTTGCACGCAAGCACGTAATGAAAAATGTTAGACGTTTTAATTTTGTCTGGCTTTATCACCTAATACGCTGCAAAGGAAACATTATAACTATTATAAGCATAATATCTAATTGCACTTTTACCCTACAGAGTAAAATCCTGATTCTGGAAATAGCTCAGCCTACATTGTATGTAGACATATGGCCACATCTACATTATAAAGAAATTGCACAAGAGGATGAATCTCTAGCTTGATGCAACTCTTGTAAACAAACATGTCCCATAAGCAGATCAGGGACTGCAAATTAGATTCATTCCAACTTCCTAGACCTAACACACGTGTCCCAAAGCTATCCAAAGGGCAGCCATTGGTCTGTGCCTTTACTGCTGGATTAACTTACACTTGGGTAGAATCACAGAGTTTCATTTCACCCAGCTCCCCTGTGACAGCCCTGCCACACAAATCACACCAACACGTGCCAGAGGGGGAAAGGGGACTCTCTTCCAAACTACAGCCTCTCTCTGAAATAAATTAGAAATGCAGGCACTGGCAAAAATAATTCTACATGAATGAAGACACATTAGGACAGCTCCTGCAGCTCAGATGGGCAGCCCCAACTTCTCAAAGGTTACAGACATGAGCTGTCCTCGTGCCTGCCCTGAACTGGAGGCACTGCAAGGCCATTCACATCATACACTGGATCAGTGTGCACATCACTTCTCAGGTAACACAGGGCAACACTGCTGAGCCAGGGCACTGGGCTCATTCCTGCAGCCCCACAAGTGACTGTAACATCCAGCAGTTACTGACAGAGGAGGCAGCAGGACCCCTCTTCTGACTCCCAAGCACTGGCATGGATCAGGGAAGGCCACGTGGGCAGAAACTGGAGCAATCTTTGGGCTCTTCAATGGGTCAGATACACCTAAAGTAACCAAAGGCTTATACATATATATATAAATATATAAATATATATTAAATACTAACATCCAAACAAGGATGTGACTCACTCAGCACTGCCCAGTTAGAGCAGACCACAGAAGAAATCTCATTTACCCTGCATTTTATTACGGGAAAAGCAAGACAGTACCATATTTTAAAAGCTGTCACTTACTGACAACTTGTAATATGTGGTTGCAAACACTGAAAATGAGTGAAAGAGACACTTTGCTTCAGGAAGGATGAGATGGGAATGGCTGGTACACATCTTGGTCTCAAAATATAAGACTTTAGTTTGATGATAAAGAGGCATCTGCAAGACTAACAACAAAAGCTTGCATGTTAGAGGATTGAGTGCACGTATGAATTTACGAGGGCATAAATTTAATTTACAAGCAGGCAACATTAAAGGAAACAGAAAAGCCATTGCATTCATTACAAAAAATAAATATAATAGTGAAAATTGGCATTTAATACAGCTTAAGTAGGCGAAATGTGCACTACATAATCAGGAGTCTTTCCAAAAACCCCATTCTTTGGTTGCATGAAGACAGTCAGGAGTGCTGTGTTCAAGTGCTAGAAAGGCCCATGATCTCTGCCTAGCAATTTGGACATATTCAGCTAGTAGTCTAACACTTAATACAGAGTAAGGAAGCCAGTTCTCTTCTGATATCTGACACCTTTAAACAATTTATATATTTCAGTACAAACTGTATTTATAGGTGCTAAGTGGATCTAAGTATTAAATAATGAAGAGATGTTCTTCCTATCAGTCGAGTGATCACAACATTAAAAGATAGGAACATTACTGCACAAAAACTGCTATATTTTTCCCCTCAAAGAAGCTGTTCCTTAAATATTTCATAAAGTTGCTTTTTCGAGTGGCACTAAATATTTTTAAAGATGTTACCTCCTCAGTAAATGTCTCACTAAGTGGCTTTTTTGAACAAGGCAGCTGCTTTCCAGCCATTTAGCTTTGCTACACACTCGCACATCAGCTTGATGAAGGAGTACACAGGGTGCTGGGCTGCTCAGAGCTGACCATTTGCCATGCACATACACAGGACAGCAAGCACCTGAGTGTGAATACACCAAGAGTATAGAATTACCCCACACATGTTTATTAGAGTTCTGGATTGTTGCTGTCATCTGGAGATAATGCCCTTGTGGGAGACAAGCTGGAAAAAGCAACGGGACACTGATCAAGACAGCTTTAATGAGATTTGACAGGAAGAGTCTAAAGTTTCACAATCTTGTTTTTCCTCTGTGCCTTCCAGAAAACACAAAGTTTAATCGATTTTAAATTTTCAGTATACGCTTTAAAGTATCTCCTCCATTTTTTGACGTTTTGTAGCTCGCAGGTAGAACACGAGGAGCAATTCCCAACTTACTTCATCAAAGCTACATCCTGCCACAGGTCCTTCAGATCTGTTCAAGAAATGGCCAGAGAGTCAGAGACATCCCTCAAGAGTTCATCTTTCTTTCCAGTATGGACACTGCCCTCATTGGCCCCACCTCAGCATTCCTTGCAACGCAACCGAAGCAATTCATACTCTCTGTTACCAGCCAAGTCCTACCTTCCTTCCTCATCCCCTCTCATTTCTTCAAAATCCCTTTTTTCATAACTTCTTTGCATCTTTGTGTTATGAACAAAAGCTCAGGTCTTCATCTTACTGACCCAGAAGTGAATTCAAATCAGTGAAGTGTTCCCTGACAAGAGGAAGAACAGTTTGAAACAACAGACTTCAATTTTGCCATTATCTCCTTGTCCAGGAAAAAAATAATTAAAATAAAAATAATCAAAAAAAAACCCTACCAAAAAAAACCCCAAAACCAAAAAAACACACCCAAAAAATAACATTAAAGAAAATTCTAGAAGAGGTATCTTCACTGTCCTGCTATCACACCCTGCTTGTTCAACATGAATATAAGAACAAATGGAGAGTATTGCAAGCAGCAAAATAAGAGTAGCATAAACCAGTTTTACCACTCTCTCATTTACAACACCTAAATACAGAAATTGTCATGTTTTTCCAATCAGCTAAATGCCAGCTGCAACAGTATCATTAAATCTGTACCAGGTCTAACAAATTAACAAGCACAGCAATTAAGACTGTATTAGAGACCTTTTCTTACAACATAATCAAAAAAGCTTCTTTACTTCTGACAAAAAAAAACATGAATGTCAATACAAAAGCTCAGAGCTCAAATTCTCATTTTCAGTCTGAGCAAAGGCAGTTAATCTACTGCTAAAATGGGACCCAGTTTTGAAAAATACCTTGGAAAGGTCTGGGATATGAAATGGTATAAAGCTCAAAAAAGACAAAAAAAAGGCAAGCACTAGGGCAGAAAGCAAAAATATGGAAAGAGGTACATGAAAAAGAAAAGCAAACCAAACCAGAAGCTTAGGACAGACAGAATGAAGAAGTACAGGGACCACAACAGAACTGCATTTCACAAATCATCTTCTCAATTACAAGTAACACAGTCATAGGCAGCCCCCAGTCCTCCAAATCACTGATGCAAAAGAAATGGAACAGGGAAATCAAGCAGCAAGAAACATAAAATACCAAAGTTTAACTTTTTTGTTTTTTTTTTTTTTCTCCTTAAAGCAAGTGTTCAGTGACTTCAAGGAAAGTAATCACTAGATTTGTTTATTTTTTTCCAAGTACTTCTCAAATACAGAGCTCTGTAATAAAAATGATCGACCACCAGGTACCCCAGGATTTTATTTCATTTTTTAAAGTGTTCAAGCATGCATAAAAATTCATCAGCGATTCGTCAACAAATCAAAGCACTGCCTTTTAAGGTTTTATGATGCTTCCTTTCCTTCCTTTAATGGCCAAGCTTGGCATTTCAGCCAGAGTGAAAGCACCGTGGCCCTGCCACCCTCCAGGGTCCTCACCCCCAGCTCAGAGAAAGGGGAAGAGAAGAAAACAGATGGGACACCCCAAAGCAAAGCAACACAAAACCACACTGAGTTATGTCCTGTGCTTCCCTGCAGTGATGCAGGGTGAAAGAGAACAGGCAGATATAAGAGCTAATCCCATTATGAAAAAGTTGACAATAATGTGTATTTCTGCAGCCTGGCAGTCTACAGCATCTCTGGGAAATGGATGTTGCAAAAGCAAGATGCTTCTTCAGATTAAATAACCACACATTTTGGATGCTCTCATATTTTTTTAGAAGTAAAAATGCATTTAGGGTGACTAGCATTTGTCTGCTGTGAAGCTCAGCTTCATTCAATTTATGTCTGTCATTTTAAAAATTCAGTCTATGAAGAAATGATGGTTGCAGTAGGTAAGTGATAAGAATGACAATCTAGTCAGGGTGGCAAAATTGAGAAAATTAAACTGTACAACTGCGTGAGAATCAACAGTGAGATCTTAGTTCAACAAAATGCATGTATTTCTAAATATTTGCCATGAAAGTAGCAAATTTGAGTGAGTTCGTTCGTTAGTTTCCCCCCAAAAATAAACCTTCAGTGGTTTCAGATCATCCCCCAAAAAATCACACCAGGAGAGTCAGCTAAAGTTGACTGGGAGGTCAAAGAGCTGTGCTACAAAATTAATGGAACCACCAAGGTGAGGTTTGCACCAGGCAGGACAACACAAAATTCTCACCAAGCTGAGGAGATTTTCCACAGACAGAGGAAAAAAAAACCAAAAAAACACACCAGGAGGAAAGAAGAAAAAGATTAAAAGACAAAGAGGTCAGAAATAAAACTTATGTCTCTGTGTAGAAGTAATTCATGTTTAATTCTCTTCTGTCACAAGAGAATGAACAAATATATCCCCACACATACACAACTTAGAGCAATTAATAGTGCAGAAGGAAATAAATCTGTCAGCTCCTGACAAGGATCACATTATTCTTACAAAATACAAACAAGCCTTTCTTACAAGTGTTTTAACCCGGAATTTATCAAAGCACCTCCTTGAGAAGTTGAAAATTCTAATGGATGCATCAAAGGCAACAGAGAAGTCACAGCACAAGCAGAGACTCCAGAAAACTAAAAACTCTGCCCACAGCCAAACACTGCATTTGTGGCAAGGAATCTGAGGAGTGGAGGAGGGAATAGGGAAGTGATAAGAATAGAATGAAGTGAGTGGTCCCAATGATGCTAGGGAGACTATGTATAGAATAAGCACATGCCACAACAAATGCAGACTGCACAATCCACCCCCAGGTACCTGCACACCAAGGAACCTCTAGCAACATCCATGGAATTCTTCTAATTTCACCTTTTAAACACACTACTGGGAGGCATTTTGATAGGTTTGCGTTGAAATGCTGGAGAGAGTTCAAATAAAAGCCACGCCAATATCAAAACTAGAGGAACTGATATATGAAGAAAGAAAAACAGCTAAACATGCCAAACTTGGAAAAGGTGCAAGCAATGAGGATTCTTACAGCTTACAAATATCTGAGGGATGTAGCCATCGAGGAGACAGCAATTAGTCAGGACAAAATGGGCTTAATTTCAAGTAACACAAAGGAAGCACAGTTGCAAATTAGCAATAGCTTCAGGAAATTCTTTATGGCAGGAAAGTGCAACAACTGTTAAAGCACAGAGCATCCCATATAGATGTAGACATTAGATCATCTTCTATGGAGTCACTCGTAGTCTATAGCTCTGTCAAAGCATAATCATCATCCTACTGGATGGCTGTCAGACACAGGGGATGCTCAAAGAGCCTTCTAATGCTCTTTCTTTGGGTGAAATGATGGTGGCTTCTATTCCAAACCAAACTGCAGAAAGGTCTGTATGGAAATACATACAGATACTAATACTACTAATACATAATACTACTATATTGAGTACTTGGAGCTGTTCACTTCAATGAGAATTTTGAAGTGATTACAGCTAATAAACACGCTATTTCTAAACCTCCAAAGTGATATTATGATTCTGATAGACCATATGGTTTCGGTGTATTTATACTGCACTGAGCTCTTCGGAGCCTTGTCACATGTCAGCTGTGACTGTGTTCTGGGGACACACAGCAGCTTTGGGTGGTGGGGGACTGCAGGGGGACCTCAGTGGGACTTCTGGTGGGCTGTAGCACTGCTGTGAACCACCCACCCCACCCCAAACTTCAGCACTGCCAAATTCGAGGAAATATTTCGACTCAGCTGGAGTCTTCTTCCCCAACCCCAATACCCAAATCAGTAATCAAATGTTGGTGTTAATTTGCAACGAATTAAATTAAGCAAAATACCCTGTGTTTAGACTGTTTTGCCAGCAACAGGAGCAGATGCTTTCCTAGAGGCAGTATTTAATTTTATAAGACCCCATTCGCTTGCTAACAGCATTGAGCTTGATCAAGACCTCCCGTGTCACTGGGAAAGTCGGAGCTGCTCTAAGAGTGCCCATAAGTAAATAAGAAATGTTGCCAAATAACACAAGATGTCACTAACTTCTTGAAACATCAATCCCCTTCTTCAGAGAGACAACAGAACCTCAAAAGAAGGGCACTAAATATTTCTTTTTTATAGGTCACTGAGCTATTAATATTTTTTACTTTTTCTACCTCCGTTCCCATGGAGTAATGTCATGAGACAGAAGCACAGTCACATTAACCCTACTGCAATCCTGCCTTTCCGTTCAAAACATGACCTATTAGTAATTCATCTTAGAACTGGAGGTAATAACAGTGCTCTCCACCTTACCAACAGCACTGCTCATCCTGCATTTACAGCTCCTGCAAGGGCCCTTGACAGGGGAGAGAGAACCAGTGGAATGTGTTAGCTACTGCAAAATGAGGCAGAAGCTACCCGGCTTTGTAACCCGTGATTCACCAAAAGCTTTCCCTTCATTTCATTTTCTGCAGTTAAACACATACTTGGAGAGACAAAAGGTCCATTTGTTTCCTCTCTCGATGCACACACGTGAGACTCATTAATGTTAATTGGATTTATGAATGCCTGCTGAAAAGAGAAGAAACTGTAAAGATTTCCCATTTGGTGGGAAACAATCAAAGGAATAATTTTTTGTGCGTCTTGCTGATGAAGAGATGAGGAAATAATGGATGAGTCACTTTGCATTATGATCAAAATTCTTAAAATAGAGGAGATGAAAACACTGATTTCTGTACAGGTCATGTTCCTGTAAGGGACTCTTTCTAAGAATCTGAACCTTCAAGTATAGTCCTGCTTCTAATTACCCAACTCCAAGAAGAAATCCTGGTCTCTGAATTGCAATTATACAGATTTGTTGCTGTAATTCAATTTGTCAGGTGTAAAATACAAGTGCAATTTCCTCAACACACCCCCCCATAGCCTTCAAAAAGACACTGAACTTGAGCCATTTGATAATTTATTCCATATTGTAGCTTTCACGTTTACTACGTGTGAAACTTCGGACAAGTTTGTTTTTGTTGGGTTTTTTTGAAGTGATTATACATGGTTCCAGTTACTCTACTAACTGGTTTGAAAATAGATCCAGCATTCTACAACACAGCATTAGCCACTACCTACCTGGCCTGCAGTGACCAGAGCACTTCAAAGTGAGCTCAAAATTTCTGCTACCCCTGATGGGGATGAGGGAGAACATCCACAGTCCTCACATGCACTGATCTGCTCTATGGGAACCTCTCCAAGGTTACTCCTCTGCTCAGCCCCAGCCAGCTCAGTGGAGACTCTGAATCTCACAGAAAAGGGAATTTCAGCCACTCATAAAGAACTTTGGCACTTCCTTCCTTCAGGATCATGTTTCCTCCACGACAATCAAGAGCTGTGAGAAGTTAGTATGATGCCACACCACTGTGTTAAACAATGGGCTTGAATATACAGAGTATATATTAACAATATTGTATGTGTATGATAATATAAAAATACATATAAAATACAAATATGTGAACTAAGTATATACCACACCCGCTGTATGAAAAGATGCAAAATATCTGAACAATTTCCTGGAAATACTCAAACTGTGGAAGCATACACCGCCCATCCCACAGTGCAAGAGCTCTGTGGGCTGAACAAGACAAGGTTGATAGCTTGTTTCCCATTTTCCCCCTCTTTGAAACCATCTATAATGAAGGATTGCGGCATATAATGCTTTAGAAAATGCTTGGCTTGAGTTTTCCTTGCCTCTGCATAAAGCTGTTCTAATGACAACAATTCAATTTCTCTATCAGTTGTGTTCCCGAGTACCTTTTAAAAGCCTTTCCAAAATTACTCCAGTAATTTTCAATATGAAGAAGTGTAATCAATAAAATACTGCTGATAATGCACACGATTTGTGGAGAGTGAGAGCTAAACATGAATTAGTTTTGGACAAGTTCCGACTCCATCATCTTTCTTAATTACAAGTTGGGCCATTGACTACACATGGCATGACTCAGCTCGGGAATCCCTGCAAAGAAATCCTAAGTAGATTTAATGGTTGCATTTGATTTATTTGTTACTCAGAGCTGGAGCAAGCGCTGTGTTTCAGACCTGGAGCTCCCCAGAGAACGTCAGTGCAGGCACTGCCAGATAGATGTCACCTGGGACCAGGCAAGCCAGAAGCACCCAGGAGTCCCAAAAGGTTGGGAGCAGGGCACAGCAGTGACATGCCTCAAACCTCACCACAGAGGATTCAATTAAAAGCTCCTCTTCTACAGATCAAATGTGGAATTGGAACCTTGACTGAGAGCGGAGGGACGTTTAGTCCTATACTTTGCTTAAAAGCACAGTCAATTAAATTAATGCTGCTTAGCCAAGTTTTGGGCATCTCCCTGGAAGGAGATGCCACAGTCTTTCCTCCCAGAACCTCCTTCCAGTGCTTGACCACCCTCAAATTTATTATTTTCCCTTGTATCTGATCAGGATTTCCCATCTCTTAACTTGAACTTGCTGCCTCCCATCACACGCCTCCAAGACAATCCTGACTGACCAAAAATTCTCCAAGTCTGTCTGGTTTCCCAGAACCAGAACCTGAACAAACAACACAGAGAGTGCCACTGCTGCCATGGAGATGCTGACAGGGCCAGGCAAACCTTTGTCCTGGTTTTCTCCAGGTCTGTCATGATGTTATTCACTAATGACATGTTATCACTTGGGAGCTCTGCATCTTCTCTCTGTTAAATACCTCGGCTGTTTTGGCTTCTTTCACACAGCTCGCTGCAGGTTCCTTTCAGACACCAGAGCACTGAAAAGCTCCACTTTTCCTCCTTTAATTCTCCACTGTTTATAAAGCAGGTCCACTCTGGGCACAATCACCACAGGGAGTTGGTGGTGCAGCCACCAGGTTTTGCTGGACTTTTCTAATTACATTGCCACGACACTTTCATACCCACGAGCATTCCAAGGTGTTTCATAAAGAAAACTTCAAGTGTTTCTGACATCCTGTTGGTGGGAAGCTTTTCTCTCTGCTCAGCATTAGAAATACAACAGGCTACAACTCCACAAACCTTTGGAAGCAGTCCCTTAAAACTGCTTTCATCTCTTTCTAATCCTTAATTCCACCTGCTAGTTCATGCAAATTCACTTATCTGCCAAACAAACAGGTGTCGGATGATTTACCGGCTCATTTGCACAGCAGAAGGACAAGCAAATATTATCTTGATTTTTCTCCCTCATGAAGTATTTCCATAAAACTATCAGAAAAAATTAGCATTGCTATTAGAAATATCAATGCAGAGAAGTGAGAAATCCCATTTATTCAGCTGTATATTCCACTGCTATTCTATATATAATGCTATTCTGAAGCATTGACTATACTTTAAGAATGTTTCATAAACTAGCATCATATAAGGTATTTTGCTTTAAAAAAAGGCTAACAACCTTACTTTATTTGTAGAAATAGTTGTTTACTGCTCATATAGAAGAGCATAATGCTATTTATGCAATGACATTAAGTTTCCAGCAAACCTCAAATGTAAAAACTTTTTTTTTTGATAAAAAGGAATATTTTGTAAAAATAGAATACTTAAAAAATAAAAAAATATGGAGACTACAACCCCCAGTGTACTATGCTGCAAGTATGTAAGAAGCCCAAAACTTCTGCTATAAAGACATGTATACAACTTCTTTACTTTGCCCTGTATTTTTCAATTCAAAAACCAACCCAAAAGAATGTTCAATACTCATATAAACAGGCTCAGAACTAAGTGTCAGGACTGGGACAGGCAGGTTTAGGTGCTGGCAAGGTTTGAGGACATCTTTGTGTTATACTCTCTCATGAGTAAACCATTTCCAACAGAGGAAGACAAACCATCCTATACAATTAAACATCTTCAAGCAAACTTCACTAAATAATTATACATTTCAGTAATGACTAGTTAATAAAAATAATAATAAAAAAAAGGTATTTTTTTATATTTAATAAATTTAGGCTCAGGTTTTTTCATGGACTGCTTGGCCAGACCCCCTGAGCATCATAATCCTTCACAGACCCAAGTGTGCCCCAAGTTTTAACTCCAGACATTTTATCAAAATCCATTTGATAAAAGAGTAGCTTATATTCATTCTGTAAATGGGTATTGTGGTTTCCTGTGAAGAACAGTTGCAGCAGAAATTAAACACTTAGAAACTGCAGGTATTTAAACAATTGTATTCTGCCATGTAAATCAAGATGTATTTATCAAAAAAACCAAACAATATAGTCAGTTATAGTCTCACAGGTATCAGAACACAGAAACATGGAACAGTGTGGGCTGGAATTGACCTCAAAAATGATTTAGTTTCAACCCCACTGCCATGGGCAGGGACACTTACCCTGCTTTGTAGTTTTTGAGCAAGTATACCATCAGTTAAATGGAAAGGAAGCTCCTTTCCTAAGTCTAGAAACCTATTTCTAGAAGGCAAAGAGGCAAATCCTAACAGATACTGTGCAGTGCTGAGTTTGAAAGAAAACAATCGGACCAAGACTTGGCCAGTGTAGGCAATCAAGCTATATGTTGGCTGTGAGAAATCTTGTTACATGAATATTCGAGTTCAGCTGGATCCCAGAGGAGGTAGCCTGAACACTTGCTATTTGGGGAAAGATGCCTTGCTAAAAATATCATTTTCACACACATAAAAAAAAAAATCATTTCAAAAATGCAAATCACCACAGTCAAAGCCTGACGAGTCCTAAGCCGTTGGTACAAACCAAGAATGTTGATGAGCTTCCAAACACAAACAAACAAAAATCTCAGTTCCTCTAACCAATTCTCAGCATTCTCCAAGCCATTTGCAGAATTTTAAAACAAAACCTGCAATCAAGGAAGCAATGCCAGGTGGGAGATACAGGGATCACTCTCCAGGCATTACCTCTGGATTGGCTCCTACAGCTGTGAAGAAAGCATCTGCATTTCCTTCCTTACACCCCTATCTGTGTAACTGCCACCCATTTAAAATTCCATATTAAAAATATTTGAAGGTTTACTCTCTGAATTAATTAAAAAGAAAAAAAGAGAAAGTTTCCCAGAGAAATTCATGCTCTCACACAACTCAGAGTGTTCAGAACAAACATCCTCTGCCAAGGGAGAAACAAAACCCTCTGCCCCTTCTGTACCCCTGCCTTGGCCAGTCCTCAGAGGAAAGGAACTGTAAATATATTTTAACAAAATAAATTAATTACACTATGAGTTAAAAATCTCCTGCTTCCCGACGCCTTCAGACAGTTTCTTATCTCCATTGAACAAACAAGGTTAAACATGACAAATATTGTGTCTCCTTGTGAGCAAATGTTGTTTTGTTTACTTTGGGGTTTTTTTTTAAACAACAGTAAGTCACAGCTCATCCTATAACAGTCTCTGAAGAACGCTGGGGGAAAAGCATTTGTTCTCACTCCAAAAATGTGTGGAAATATAGAAGGGTCTGATGAGTGTTTGTTTTTAAGGGGCTGGCCAGATAGAGCCAAATAAGGAAGGCACACTCCTTCTCCCATGTTTACAATTGAATCACAAGTGAGCAAACAAAAAAAACCATCTCACTTTCCACTGGCAGCAGGCAGCAATAAAGAATCTGTCTTGTAAATAATTATTAACTTCATTAAGATATTAAATAATAGAAAATGTTCTGGATTGATTTTTGTGGGATTCTTTAAACTCACCTTTACCTACATTTTAAGATGCATCTATTCAATGGCTTTGATTTTTGCAGAGACTAATTGTTCCTGTTGACATGCCTGAAAGCCATTCAGAAAAGGAAATATTGCAATTGTCACCAGATAGGGGCATCAGAGATCTTGCAGCTACTTAGCCAAGTCCCACACAAAACCCCACTGAGCTCAGGAAAGAGACCACTCACCACTCCGTGTCCTCTGCACCCACAGCTCAGAGCTAACTCCTTTTTTCAACAATCAGAAAAATCCTTTTTTCAATCCTATCAGAATCCCTGCTGATAGGAAGGTCAAGAAACCTGAATTTCCCCAGAGCCCACAGGAAAGGCGAGACTTTCAGGACTGCAATCTGCACCTTGGAAAGGTCTAATTCTAATTAGTGTAAAGACTTCAAAGATATCTGTGGTTTTGAAAGTACAGGAGCCAGCTTGCTGTTTTCCAGTTAGCAACATGGTAAACAATATGTTAGCAATGCCGTTTTCCAAGTGTGAGCAACGTGTTAAAATTAATGTTGTGTATCTCGGAGCTAAGAGATTGCTATGGATATTTGCATCAGAAAATACTCCAGGCAAAGGCTCTCCTCAGACTTATTATTTAAGGCCTCGATCTGAAAAAAACTAAACAAGTGTACTAATTTAACCATGGTAATAGTCTAATTACATTCAACAGAATACCGTGTTTGAAGCTTACCATGCATTTAATAAGCTTTTACAGTACAAAAGTCTGCTCAGTAATAGCTCTGAAGCAGAAGCTGCCCCAATTTAAATCTGCTGCGTGCTGGACTCCAGCTCCTGCTATTTTTTGGACCAGATGATGGAGTCACACAGAGTCTGATGGACATAGGAGTGCTGTATCTCGCTGCATGAGGCTTGACACCTCTCTGAATGGCTCTGGAAATGCACTTAAATTATGATAGTTTCCTGTTAGCTCACCGAAACACGCCTGCTGACAATGTTTTGAACCAGAACTGTTGCAGACAGCCTCGCACAAGCGAACCAAGACACCCGAGTTCTAACAAATGGACTTTAGAAGTAGGACACAGTTATGATTTTATTGCTCCTTAAACTTTACCAGTCTATTCTGTTGTCTTCTGAGTGGCTGGTTTTCAGTCATGACCTAAGTAATGTTTATTAATTATTAAAATGAAATTAGGCAGAATTTATTTTGCCGCTTTAATGCTTTAATGAGTTAGGGCTGTTCAGCTTCTCTTACAGAAAAGATGTGAAGGTTTTCAAGCTCAGAACTTAGGTCAAAAAAAAGCATTAGCAGACCCACAGGGAACATAACCACTGAAGAAAGTAACAGGTGATTTTTCTCCCTTAACCAATACAACTCCGGCCTAGCAACTCAACCCTACAAACTCTGCATCATTAAAGATGAAAAACAGTGTATTGCAATAGTTCCATTAAATTTTGCATGTGTAAGATAGAATTGAAAAATTACCCTCCAGCCACTGGTAATATACAATATGGCAAACAGAACTGCAGGATGTCATTTTACCAGTGTTTAAAATAAACCTGTGGTAAGTATTGTTTATTTTATATGTGTACTAGATAGCTTGAAATCAATGGACATTTATCCTGATCATGCAGAATTACAACTGCAGTTGTAATTCATCAGGGAAATGTTTTAGTTTAATACTTTCTTCCTGTAGTAGGGAATGGATAATTGTAATACAAATTCTCATAAAATACGTTTTTATGTCCACAACAACCTATTTACTTTAGTAGATGTGGGAATACAAAAATATTCTGCAAAGTGTAAAGGAGCTAAAGACAGCAGACAGCCTGAGCAACAGATGGCACTTTCAGAGGGCACTAGTGTGACAGTATTTGAACTCCATGGAGTTTTCATAAAAGTAGAGGCACGCCCTAGGAGTTCTGAAAGGACTTATAAACAAATTAATTACTTTATTAATTAATTAATATCCCTGCAGTCATAACCAAGCTGGCTGGGAGGCACAAAGCTGTAGTACAAGGTAGCCACCAGAAATTCATGAGATCTTCTCTGCAAGGGTTATAGCATTGAGTTCAGAGTCTGACTCCAGTTTTAAATAATTTGTGACTGCCTCCTTTGGACCTGGGGACCACTGTTTCCATTCTGCCCCTGGAGCCTCCTGTATTCATACTTTTAACCAAAGTATAAACCTCAGCACATACAGAGGTCACTGTTAGTCACAAAAATAGATTCCTGTGTTTGGTGTATTTGGTCCTTTAAGCAACTGCTTATCAGGACCTTTCTAATCTTACCTACTTCCCATCTGTATCACCAAGGCACTTGAAACTAGAATTACAGCAGCAATTTATACCACACAGAGGTCTAAACTTTTCCCTGACCTCCTCAGCCAAGTGACAACACCTTACTCATTCTGATCACCACCAGAGAAAATGTATTTGTCCGGTTAAAAGACGTGAAAGAGCCCCACACGTCCAGTCCTCCACCACTGTGAATCTGAAGAAAACAAAGCCATTTACACCAGTGCAGTATCTTAAGGTGAAAAAGGAGATACTCAGACACCAGCCACGTACCAGCTACTCAGAAGATCAAAGAGTCAGTTCTCTTGCTGACCAACCAAAAATTCTATCGATCAACAAGGATAAATACTTTAAAATGGTTTGGGGTTTACATCCTGAAAGACATTTTAAGAATTTAAAAAATCGCCTGTGGTTCTGACTCCAAACAACTGATTTCTCTCTCTAGAAAGCTGGTTTTTTTTCATACAAGTTTCAATACTTTTGGAGATTATAAACTGCAAGACAGCAGCCACAGCAAGGAAGATGAATTACAAGGACAGACTACTGTAATTTGGCATCGATAACATAAGGTCTAAAAAAATAACAGAGTAAGTGCATTAAAAGTTCAGGACAGGCAAAACCAAGAGTTTGTAGCAAAACAATTTTTATAAACCGCTACAGCCAAAAAAGAACATCCTTGGAAAAACTTCAGAGTCACCAAGGACGAACGCTGACATGAAATGGCCAAGCAATCAGGCCAATACTCATCAATTAAAACACCAAAAAGCATGAAAACGCAGAAAGAGCACTAGAAATTTTAAACATCATTGCATAGTACTGACCCACATGTTAAGTTTTGAGTATCTTGTTCAGAAACCATCTGCCACACAAAGACCACATGTCAGCTGGTTCACTTAGACAGTACTCCAGCAACAAAAAAAACCTTCCAAAGAGCTGCCATGGAGTACTCCAGTGGCAGATTAGCTATTGTTAGCAGACTGTGCATATTTGAAGGATATTTCAGGCAATAGAAACTGCAGAGGGAGAGGATAAAGCCTTATTTGACATCACAACCACCACCAATTTCTTTTAACCATACTGCTCCATTTTCTGAAGTTACTTTTTAATATGACTTTGGAGGCTGTTCTTCCACAGGGGCCCATTTCCCATCAACTGGTTATTCAGGTTTATTTTCCTGACAAGAAGCAGCAGATTACAATTGGGCAAGGGATCCCTACCCTAGCAGGGCTGGAGGGACCACATGCACTGAGTGCTGGGTGAAGCTATCAGATACCCAGAACTCCATGTAGATACACATTCCTTCCTTTCCTACCTCCACCTGACTAAAGTTTCATTCACAGGCAATTTTTTTCTTATTTTATTTAATTTTAATATTTTTTTACAGTAACCTGTTTTCTCAGTTACCTAAATCCAGCCTTTCCTTTGTTCCCTCCTGTGCCTCTCACTTCTCTCTGAGCTCAGGTTTTCCTGATGAGCCTTTCCTTTCTTCTTTCCTGAGGAGGTATTTCATCTTGAGGAGCAGACCTGTGAACTTCCCCATCCTGCTCCTAGTCTGTATCTTTATGCCTCATGCACTTCTCTCCCCCTCCCAAATAACCCCATCTCAAAAAGCCATCTCAAAGCCCACTCTCAGGAGGCATTAAAGACAGATGTGCCTTAGAGAAAGGCCAAGGCAACAGAAGCACTGTCGTTCCATCTCTTCTACCAAAAAGTAACTCTCTGATGCTCTCCACTGAGCAGCTTTTATAGGAGGCCAGAGCTTTGTGTTCCATATTCCCTACCAGCTGACCAAGGGTTTGTAGCTCTGCTGCAGCTCCTGCTGTATTCTGGGAGTTTTGAACCAAATCTTCGTCAAGTTTTAAATGGCTAATCCTGCGTCAGGATGCAGGAGGAGGACAAGCACATAATGATCACCCGCAGAGACAAACAATCAGGGAAAAAGAATCACTCAGTGACCTCTCCTGGAGAGCAGGGCAAAAAAAAAGAGTTTCAGGACAATACCAAGTCATTCCAGGATGGGACAGCAGTGAAAAGGCCCAAGGAGCTTTCTCCCCTGAAACCTGAGCAGCACAGGTGTGAAGATACACCACATAAAATCATCTTGAAACCACAGCATCATCTGACTAGATCCAGCCTTTCTCACTTTTCTACATGATGTGAAACTCTGCTGAAAAACATGCACTCATCTTTATTCCTAGACAAGAGTGTGGTGGCAGAACTCTGAAGGAGAACCAAAACCCAACAAATGCAAGTTTTGCACAGAAGCAATTCAGCGCCATATGAAGGGAGGCTGTTTTCAGGTTCTCCTTGGTTTATGAGAAAGCAGTGATTTCAGAATACTTGGAGCTCAGATGAAGAGACAATGAATGCTTTACAGCAAATGGGAAGATATGTCTGAGTCAGAGCAGCTTCAAAATTTCTGATTTTTAGCTTTACAGATTGCTGTTTCTCCTAGTCTTATTCTATGATGGAAGACAGGAAGAGCATGCTAAAAGGCTGTGTTCTTACTGGAATTTCTAAAGACTTATCCTAGCTTACACTAAGAAATATTTTCATCCTTCCAAGTCTGAGAAGCTTGTTTACAGTGAAAGTGACCAATCCTCTGAAACAATGAAACATCTGATTTTCCCACTGAAATGTACTTCAGCACCTCAGAACTATCAGTCTGAGCTAGCAATGCCCTGTATCACAACTCAGTGGTATCTTTACCTCCTACAAATCAAAAAATAGCCCAAACAGAAACACAAGCCTTGATGCCTGCATCTATACCATAGGGAAGGATTTCATTTTGCTGTCCACAGAGCCAACATCAAGAACTCTTCCTTTTCAACCCAGCAAAAACTTCTCATGGCAGTCCCATAGCCAATGCCTCCTTGTCTCCCTTCACATCTGTCTCACCAAAGAGCAGATTTGAGTTAAATTTCTTCCCAGAGTACATTTTTTTCTTCCAGAGTATGAGCACATCATGAGCCCACACCATTATTTTTACTTGAATATGAAGTTAGCACCAGTCTTTCCCAAAACATTTTGGTTGCAAATAATTTCACCAGTAAATAAATTAATCGGGAATATTGAGAATACAGGGCTGTTTTGGGTTTTTTTGTTGTTTTTTTTTTTTTTTGGTTAAGTGAAAAGATTAAAGAACAAAATGCTGTTGAAGCAGAATCCATTATGAACTGCAAGACAATACACAGTCCAAAAGTTACATCAGAGTATTCTCAGTCCTGCCAAATGCATCTTTACTGAAATTGTTAGTAGGAAGAAGGTGATGTATCATGCCATTATTTGAAATGCAGCAAATATTTCTGCAGTAGGTCTTAGGTTTGCAACTGTAACAGTGAAATATTACACACACATTGCCATCTCATGGATACTACAAATACTTGTTTAAAATTCCAAGAACGCAATCCCCAACAGAAAAATTTGCAGAATCCACAGCAAATAAAATTGTAAAGATTTACAACGTGAAAGCAGGAACTTCACATTTGAAACAGTCCAAAAATCTGCCTCAGATTCTCTCGTAGTAGTTACTATTTTTACGACTTGGCTCAGACTTGCTTTAATCTCTTTATTTAGGGAGAAATTGCAAGCTTGCCAACTCTAGCAAATGTTAAGTACTTCAGTAAATTCCCCATCAATATAGGTCGTGCATTCGAGGGAACAAGAATGTGGTGAGTATGTTCTGCTCCGTCTCCTCCAAAGGGGATTTCAGAATAAGTCAGTGATGGGTGAGAGAGATAAACAACGTAGCTAAGCCCCTCTTTCAGCTCCATCCTCCTCTCCAGACATCTGTCCACAGCGTGTTTGTGCCGTGATTGAGATGTTACGTGATGCAGCTGACCCGGCCTGCCGTTATCCCTCATCCTTTTTACCAGAGCAGGCAGGGCAGCACATGGATCGCCAAGGCTATCGCGTCCTCGCTCTTCCATTAAACTTCAGCAACAGCACCAAGCGAGTTCGAGCAAGTCAGCAAACCCATAGCACACCCAAGAGAAGGTACCCAGGCACGGAGGATGAATTCACGAACAGTCCGAATAGCCTGTGCAGACTTTCCGGAGCACCTGAGCCAAACTGCCTCAAGCCACTGAGTGCTGTCAAACCCCGAGTTCTGCTGCTAAAGAGAACTTGGCAGCCAACAAACCAAACCGCGGACGGTCTCTCAGGCTGCGCCCGCACAAACGCACCTCTGCGGCCAAAGGACTCGGAGGAGCGAGCAGACAAGTTGGGGATCCCTCCCTGCGCTCGTCCGGCCGGGACCTGCGGCTGTCCCCGCTCGGGGGGGGACAGGGCCGGCGGGGAGCCCCCGCGCCCGGAGACGCGCTCAGCCGGGCGGCGGCCGCCTCTCCCCGACCTCCCCCGGGCTGCGGGGCCCCGGCCCTGCAGCTCCCCGCCCTGAAGGGTCCCCGGGCCGTCCCTCCGGCCGCAGCCGCCGCAGCTCTGCGGGGACGCGGCAGCGCCCGCCCGGCCGGCCGGGAGCCCAGGGCACCGCGGCACGGGAGCGGCGGCCGGCCGGGGCTCCCGCTGCCCAGAGCCGCCGCTGCCGGCCGGAGGAGGAGAAGGAGGAAGGGGGAGGCAAGGGAAGAAGCCATTACCAGAGTTTTGTTCCCGTTCTTGCTGAGGGGGCCGCGGAAAACTCCCTTGATGTTGCGAAAGTGCCCGTTGCTGAGGTGCGCGGAGCTGATGACAATGTAGTAGCACTCCATGGGGCCGGGGCCGCCTCCTCAGGCCGGGCTCGGAGGGGCTGGGCGGGGAGGGCCGGCGGTGCCGGGGCCGGCGGGGGCCGGGGGTGCGGCCCCTCAGGCGCGGCGCGGCCGCGGGAGGAGGAGGAGGAGGAGGAGGAGGAGGAGGAGGAGGAGGAGGGGGATGCGCGGCGGGGCGGCCGCGGCGGAGCCGAGCGAGCTGCCGCCGCCGCTGGCAGGCATAGTGCTATTATAGCGAGCAGCCTTGCCGGTCGGCTGCACTGAGCCAATGGCAGGGAGCCACTGGGCTGGTACCGAGCGCTGTCAGAGGAGGACATCTGTCACACGCCGCCTCCACCGCCACCCACCGCCCCACGCCCCGCTGCCCCCGCCGCGGCCGGGCCGGCGGCAGGTAAAGGGGGACGGGCGGGGGGAGAGGGCAGAGCCGGCACCCCCAGCCGCAGCGAGCCCCGCAGGTGGGGTGTGCCCTCCTTTTTCCGGGGGTGGGGACGACGACGAGCGCGATTCTTCTGGGATTTGGGGGGGGGGCGAGGGGTGGGCACGGAGAGATGCCCGGGGTGCGACGCCCCCAGCCCGACGCTGCCGCCCTCCCCCTCCTCCGAGCAGCCTCCGCGCCCTCCGCCGCGCCCTTCTCTCTTTTGTTACGTGTTTCTCTCTCGAGCCACTCGCAGGCACCTCCACCTGCCCGGGGAGCAGCAGCACCCCCGCTCCCCGGGCTCCATCGGGCCCCGCCGCTCTGGGCTCCCGTGACAGCGTGGCTGGGGGAGGAGATCGCTCATTTCTCGTCCCCGCTCGGGGTTCGCTCCGAGCCGCCCTTGGCGGGGCTGCGGCCGCCGCACGCCATCCCCTCCGCATCCCCCCCCGAGCCAAGGGGTCGGCAGCGGGCTGGCAAAACTTCTGGGTCACGGCGTCGGGGAGCGCTTGGGATGGCATCCCTCCCTCCTCCTCCTCCTCCTCCTCCTCCTCCTCCTCCTCCTCCTCCTCCTCCTCCTCCTCCTCCTCCTCCTCCTCCTCCTCCTCCTCCTCCTCCTCCTCCTCCTCCTCCTCCTCCTCCTCCTCCTCCTCCTCCTCCTCCTCCTCCTCCTCCTCCTCCTCCTCCTCCTCCTCCTCCTCCTCCTCCTCCTCCTCCTCCTCCTCCTCCTCCTCCTCCTCCTCCTCCTCCTCCTCCTCCTCCTCCTCCTCCTCCTCCTCCTCCTCCTCCTCCTCCTCCTCCTCCTCCTCCTCCTCCTCCTCCTCCTCCTCCTCCTCCTCCTCCTCCTCCTCCTCCTCCTCCTCCTCCTCCTCCTCCTCCTCCTCCTCCTCCTCCTCCTCCTCCTCCTCCTCCTCCTCCTCCTCCTCCTCCTCCTCCTCCTCCTCCTCCTCCTCCTCCTCCTCCTCCTCCTCCTCCTCCTCCTCCTCCTCCTCCTCCTCCTCCTCCTCCTCCTCCTCCTCCTCCTCCTCCTCCTCCTCCTCCTCCTCCTCCTCCTCCTCCTCCTCCTCCTCCTCCTCCTCCTCCTCCTCCTCCTCCTCCTCCTCCTCCTCGGGAGCCCACCTCTCCCCCCGGTTACTCACGGTGCTCCCGGGCCGCCCGCGGCTCTGCACAGCCGGCCTCGCAGGGCTTGGGCTCTGCAAGGAGAAGGACAGCAACCATGGTTTCTTGCAGGCTCTGGCGCAGACTCTGCGATCCTCAGCCCCGACGCCCGTGTAATGTACTCGCTCAGCTCTGCAAAGCCCCCAGCAAACCGGACTAAAAACCATCAGGTACATCGGGGTGAGGTACCTAGAGCACAGCCCTGCTCCTTCACCAGCCTAAGTGTTCCTTTCTTTTTGCAGCACACAAATCGGAGCTGCCTTCCAGGACCAGAATTTGTCACAGTGTAAGATGATTACTGGAAAGATGCTTTAGTGTGGTTTGTTGTTTTGTTGGGGTTTTTTACCCCCCCCCATAAGATCCCCGTGATTTGCAGCTTTCTCATGCGAGGTGTGAAACACTTTTTGGCTCGTCTCCCAACCTCCTTTACCTTTATTCTGGATTGTAAAAATCAAAATTGATGGGATAAATTCCCAGTGCCAAAAGAGGGAACACCTTAGAAAAGCAGCCCAGAAACATGATGTAACATCTGACCATGTCCCTTAGTCAGCATTTACTGCTGGCAACATAATAGCAGTGTCCTATCATCTTGTCCTCCAAAATAGATGAGCTGCTGCCAGAAGATTCGGGATGGGGACACATACAAACTCCCCTGGCAGAAATTACTGTCTCTGGTGTTTGCACCCTTGATGAAGGAAGCCCCAGTTTTTGAGATGTGCCTCCTTCTGATGAACATCTTCTATCGTCACCGCCATTCGTACACGGCGAATAGTGAATTTTGACAGGTGTCATTCATTCTTTAGCCTTTCCAGTGCTTAGGGAGGAATTATGGAAAGGGCAAAAGTGGAAAGTTTTGATAGCTGAGACACAGGTGAGAGATCAGAATTTGCTGCTTACAGCCAAAAAAAGCGTGTGATAACGTACACGCGCAGTAACACGATTTTTCTGGTTGTGAGGATGTACGTGTACATCTAGAAATAACTGGCAAGTTCGTTGCCATGTGAAAATCAAGTCAATATTATAAATACCTGATAAATTTAACAACACAGCACACTTCAGGCCTGGTTCCCACTTCAGACAGGATCATGGGTGTGGTTATCTCTCAAAAATGTCAGAAGTTTAGGTAGGATAAAGTAATGAAAAGACATAAATTATGCAAGAAATAAAATTAGGCAACTCTTTCCTGGGAATAAATATATTCCAGCTTGGACTAGAATTTTTTTTTTTCCATGTTCTAAATAGAACATTACTGATATGTGAGGACCCTCCTGCCTGGGAATGAAGCTCCACACATCCACCATCTCAAAGAGCTGGAGCCTTTAGCTCTGAAATCCTTGCACAGACACATTGCTGACACGTTCACTCCCAGCTGCTGCAGCCATACCTGGGCCCTTTCAGGGCTGAATGCTCTCTGGCCTTTCAGAGATGTGCAGGCACTCATTGCACGCTCTTCTTCAGAGTCCAAGGACTTGGGAACATCTTCTTGTAGCAACAGAGAAATAATCTACTCCCACAGCTCAGGTTTCAAAGGTTCACTCTGCTTTGTACCAAACAGAAGTGACCAACAGCATTAAAAGCTGCTCTAGCTTCTGCTCATGAAAATCACTGTCCTCCTCTATTAAGGGAGTGAAAAAGACAACAAGCAATTAAAAACCACTTGATTCCTCCAAAGCACAGAATAAACAAAGGACAAGTAGTACTAAATAACACCTAACAAGCAAAATGCATATTTTCTAGTCCTGCTTATTCTCATTGGCCTATTTTTTTTTTTGATTGATCTCTGATACTTTGCTATCTTAACCCTTTACCTAAATTTTCTTGCCTCATTCTGTTTATTATGATCACATGGACTCAAGATGCTGCTTCCTTCCCAAATGCTTTATTCTTAATAAATTGCTAATTTCATCAGTCCCTAGCCCTATGGCTCCCACCTACCATCAATCTTCCCTGTTTCCATCTCTGTCCTGTTCTCCTGGGTAAGTATCTGGGTTTCATCTGTTTGTATTGCTATTTATTCAAATCTCTGCTATATAATAATAACCAGTGCTGCCTATTTATTCATTCTCCTATTCTTCTATTTGGGAAAAATCTCCAAGGACTGTTCCTGTATAAGACAGCAAATATCAACTCAAGAAACAGGCTATGGATATGACAGATTTTCTGTGAAACTTGTGAACTAGAAGCCAGTGAACAAATTAAACTAATTCTTGTGCATTCTACTGTTTTTCTGCCCGTGTGAATATGCAATATTCTGCATTCTAATATTTAATAATAGTCATTATTTATGAAATAGTCCTGGCATAACCCAGAAAAAATATTCAGGAGTATAAACAGTCCTCTTTTGGTTAACAGGTTTTAAAGCAGGTTAAACTAACATATCCTGAGAAATCATTCACTTTCTCCTGGAACATACCCATCAAGGATAGAAAGGAATATCTGTGCTCAAGTCACAAGAAACTCAATTAAGTTCCCATAGCAATTCTTATTGAATTCAACAAAATTCACTTTATCCTAGGAATATCTCCCTGTAAGTAATCTGCTGCCTGAGACACACCTTTTTACCATCTCCTGCACCTTCAGCCCCCTTGTATTGCTCCTTTTTTTTTTTTTTTTTTTTCCCTTTTCACTTAGCCTTTTGTATGTGTCTCCCTATTTCAGACACTCATCATCCTTGCATTAAGCACGAGGAAAGCTGGGAGTATCCCGTGTACCTTTTAAAGGCCATTATGGGGTAATGTACATTATAAGCTGTATTACAACTGCATTCATTCATCAGCTGTGGGGGTGGAACAGCAGGAAAAAGAGGAAACTGGGATACTCTGGTAGCCTAGTTCCCAGCACATCCTTTGTGGTGGGTGAGGATATCAGAGTGGGCTCCCTGTTTCAGCACTTGAGCAGAGTGGAGAGCTGGTACCACAGAGCTGAGGAAAGGCAGCAGTGCCTTAAAGCCCTGCAGCCAAATCATGGGCTGCAGCCCCCAGTGTTATGTCACAGGGACTGGGAAGGCTTGAACTAGTGTTTCTGCTCAATCTCAAAAGCAGCAGCAAAGATTTATTAAAACATATTATTTTTTTCTTTGCTTTGCTCCTTCCAAAACACATAATTCCATAGCACTGCTTATTCAGAACAGCTCCAGGAAAAAGCTTGTCCAGCCAAGAATCATCCTCTCCCTCTTTCCACATATCCCTGTGGCATCTGTACCTAGCACCACATTCCTGTCTTCAGAAATGCAAACACTTTTCTGCCCCTTGCTCTTCCCAATCACCAATATTACCACTTCTTTAGGATTTTACTGGGAAAAACTGTGTTGTTACTGGATAAAATACACCATTCTCTGTATCTTCCCTTCTTAATGTTTATGCTGCATAACTTCCCTAACATGTGCACTTCATCTTTTTGTTTTTTGCCCTAATCCATTCCTAACAAAACAAAAAACAAACAAAAACAAACAAACAGACAAAAAAAACACCAGACAAATAAAAATTTTAAATAAAACTGCAAATGACACACTGAATATGAGGTGACACCAACAAGTAACTGATGTGCTATAATAGTATTAAACAGCAGGATATTTTTGCAAAGGCCAGAAAACACCTGATGGCTGCACAAGCCACTCTTGACCATTTCAAATGCTGAAAATGCAATTCACTGTGCTGTGTTAAACATTGCCTTAGAAGCAAATCCTCTATCAAACAGAGTGTGTCTATGTGAAAATCAAATGGAGCCAGCAAGTGGAAAATGAATCCCTGAAACAGGCTGTCCTGGAATTACATTTTCCCAATATTCATTTAAACCAAACATCCAAGCCAAATCCTAACAGAATGAATGAAGTTAAATTATCAAAAAACATAAGAAAAAAATCTGGATTTTATCTCAGAGGCAATGCTTCCATGTGTAGAGGAAGGTGTCCCTGCATATGGCAGGAGACTCTTTAGGATGGTCTTTTTTAAGTGGTTTTTAAGGTCCCTTCCAATCCAAACCATTCCTTGACTTTTCCTGCCGTATAAAATCTTCAGTAAACAGCACATGAACACTGTAAACAATATCCAAAGAGATTTCAAGTAGTCATTCTTCATCTTTTCTGGAGATGGAGTTGACTACAAAATGCAGATTTCACTTTTACCAAATAATTCTTTTTTTAAAATTAATTTTATCCAGTTAAAACTTGCTTTGTTTAAAAATACATTTCCAAGGTACTTAAAAGCTTTTAACAAAAATAAATGAAGCATTAAGGGAAAACCTGATAAAAAGAAATTCACAAAGAGGAAAATTGTAAATTTTGAGATCTAGAACAGCAGATGATTTGTGGCCATTTATTACAAACAGATTACTTTCCCTGCCTACATGCACACAGTTTTTTTTCCAGAGTTAAAAATTCTGGAGTCTAAAAAATTGATCAGAAGTATTCCACAGTCAATTAGAAACTTCACATGGGTGAGCCTGGGCCGATCTGCTGAAGCAGTGGGGATTTCTGTGGGAAGAAGCCCTGAAGTTCACACCAGGAGCTGGCATTATCTCCACACTTTTCCACTGGGTGGTGGTAATGAGATCAGGAAGTTCAGAGCTGGTAGCAGAGCTCAGAACACCCCCAGTATTCACTCATCTCTGTGTTCATTCAATCATTCTGTCTCTGCCTCTGTACACATGTGCCATCTACCCCATGTGTGCATTTGCCACACTGGAAATCTGCTGTCACAGTAATGAAAGGATGAATAGAAGAGTTCTAAAATTTTTTAAGGGCTGGACTGTAAAATTAATCTTAACACAGTTTGCTGCTTTAGCATTCAGTTCAACTACATCATTTTCTCAGTGTAAAAGATGAAGAGAGTTGATGTGAGACAGATGACAGGTCAGAAAATAGCACTGTTTATTCCTGAGTGAGCAAGTATAAATTAGAGCCCCACTGGAGGAAAAAAACGCTCCAGAGATTCATATTGTAACACATTTCATCCAGTTCAAGGCATGACGTGCTGTGATGGCTTCCTTTTTCATGTGATCTGTCATGGTCACAGAAGAGAATGGAAATTAAATTGAAAATGTTGTGTTTACTTTCCCAGCGTTGCACATTTCAGTGAGATCCATTTTTTAAAATGGGAGTGTTTGGCATAATCTGAAAATCAAAGCCCTTTACAATATTTATGGTTATGACCTCCCAACTTAAAGCACCATAAATCACATCAGGCATTAACTGGTTCACTTTCACAAGGCACTAGTTGTAACAATACCAAAACAAATTATTAAGCACATGCTGGGGAAGGATATTTCTAATATTATATAATATGATGCATTGCCATACTTTTAAAACCACAGAGTTTTTTATGAATTATGGTTTAAATACTGGAAGATATGTACAGTCCAGTAATAGCCTTGAAGTCCTTATTTTGGCCCTCCTGAGTGATGCTTGACACTACCTATCTGAAAGGCCCTGTTTATTCATTAAAAACATTTCTTTTCCCTAATAACTAATGACTTACCAATCTGTCTGCTGTAGCAAAAGAATATAATTACAAATTGTCATGTTAAAATACTATCAAAAGAATTTAATCCAATCCACAAAATGTTACTAAGTTATATGCTTGATTAAAGATAACCATATCAAAATAGCTCAAGTCCATTGTAGATTACTAGCCTGGGAAAAAAAACCCACAAAAACATGGTAAGAAACAAAGTCAGTATTGCTCTAAAAACAGGGAGGAGATCCAAAGCCCAGTGTATCTGGTTTGGCATTTGGACAATTAAAAAATGCCTACATAATTCATTTAATTAAGTAAGAACTTACTCATTGCTCCAGGCTATATAAGTTACACCAAGTTTAACCAGATGCACATTTCCTTGAGTATCTGTAAGACCTGTGTGGTCAGAAGACAAGGCAAAATACTATTAAAAATAATATCAAGACAATTGCCATGGGTAAGCTACAAATCTGTGTCCATACAGCAACATGAACAGTTTTTCCCTTCACCTGATTTTTTTGAGGTGCCTTGGAGCTGTGTTGCTCTTGTATTTCTGAGCCCTGAATTAACAATCCTCCTTGTCTGCGTGATGGGGGGATGAGGTATCACAACTATTAATGGCTACACATTCATTTAATTAAAATAATGAGCACTCTGACATAATTTATTTATTATCAGAGTGGAAAAAGTTAGTTCCATGATTTTTCTACTCTACAGCTGTGTTCACATGGCTTTTTGGATCTACAATTCCTTGTGACAGTTGTATGGGAAGTGTCACCAAAGATAAAGCTTTTCCACTTTTAAAAGACTATATTCCACTTCCTTTACATAATCATGATACAGTGCATGCATATACATATATATAAATATATTTGTGTGTGTTCAGATAGTTAGGAGCTTAATTTTCTACTTTCATTATTACTAAGTACCCTCCAGTATCACATGACATACTTCTGTAACTGCATATTATCTTTTTTCCACACAAACCTGAATTTAATACAAGACATCTAGTATCTAGATCTACACTCAAAATAAAGCATCTTTACTTTTATAGAATTTCTATCCTGACATCTCCTAAATATATTCAATTACCCTTGAACTAACCTTAACATCAGCACTCCCACTAGAACCAGTGACCCTAATGCATTATAAATGCTTGAAGTTAAGAGGAAAAGTATAAAATGTTTTAAAAGTCAAAACACAACTGAACTATTCCCTGGGAACCCATGTGCTGCAGCCTTTACAGGAAAATGCATTTACTGTTAAAAAACAGCCAAACCAAAAAAAAAAAAAAAAAAAACATGCAGAAAGATAAAAAATATCTGTACTCAAATTATCACCACTCTGGAAGAAATATTATGTTTAAACTTGCTGATCTTGAGTTGGTTGGAAAACAGGAAAAAACAAACAAACAACAACAAAACAACAACCAACCAAACAAACCACCCTCTAAACCAACAAAAATACCTCCACCCTACTTGTTTTGAAGCCCATCTTGGAATTTGTACCTTGTATTTATTAAGCCTGAGCCTGGTAGATTCAGACACTGCCAGGACATTTCCTCTCTCCCTCATGATACCTAAACTTGCCACTTTTAAATGATTTTGCTGCTACCCTTTTGTCATTTGCAAATCACCATCAATTATTTAATCTAACACTGAAATAAAATAAGTTTCAATATTTCCTCTCCCTTTTTTATATAAATAATTGTGCTTTACCTCAAGACACTGAAGTGTCTGTAGCTTCTGCTGGTAAAGCTTTATTGTCATTACTTTAATACTTGAACATAAATTGATTCCTTGAGCTTCCTAGTTATTTTTGTACATCTTCTCTAAATTCCCTCTGCACACTTTCCTGAGTGAATAATTCTCTTATAAAAGTGTATTTGTATCTAAATGACCATAAGTGTAATCTACTTGCAGGCAGATTATGTTCAAAGTTCAACCCTTAAAACAGCAATTTAAGGTTTTTTTGATTGGATATTCATCTCCATTATGTCCTCCTTGCTATTTTCAGAAAGCAAAACATGGATTAGTTCTGGAATAACACTCTAAAGGTTGAAAAGCAGGAGGTGTAACAAAATTGTCTCACTGAGGGTATTTGAGAATAAAAATAACCTTCAGGGAGTGGGGCTGGAAGATGAGATTGAGTGTGAGGATGGAGGGCACACATCTGCAGACACCTGTGCTGCTGCTCCTTCATCCTTCTGCCTTCCCACTGGAGGAGGCTCTCTGCCCCAAATTAATACTCCTTGTATTCATTTATTAGCAGGAAGCCAATTTTTGCTCAATATTACAACCACGTATTTTGGATTTAACAGAACATTCTTCAAACTCAAGGCCAGCAGAGAAGTAAGTGGATTTTGGACAAAGCATTTTCTGCCCTCCTGAAAAGAGCAGCAGGAAACAAACTCCAGTGGTCAAAATTGGATCATAAAGATGAAAAACCCATATGTGTTTCTGGTCTTTAAATTGCTACTTTACAGAGTGATAAGAGACATCATATAGAACCTTATCAGGATTTAATTTCCTAACAGAAATGAGGAAGGAATGTGCAAAGCCCCTCTTACATGATCCAGCATTAGATTGCAGTACATGATAGAAATATCTTAACAGGCGTATACCTAAGGAAGATAACATTCCATCTCCTCTTCCTGAAGATGCTTTCTAAATACAACTCTTAAAAAACAGCATATTTCTGGTTTGCTGTGCATGACTGTCTTCTTCAGGAAATGTTTTCTGGCAAAAAGCTCCTGACAGTTGCTGCATCTCTTTAGTGCTTCTGTAATAATACCTTGTAAAACGCTCTTGGTAGATGAGGTTTATGAATGAAACCTGTCAGAGTGTACGTACTACAAAAACGACTGCTAAATTTCTTTGAAATTTATTCCTTGGCTGTAGTCTAACTGTGTCATAAAGGTTCTGTACTAAAGCCACCACCACTGTGTGAAAAACCTGGTTTATGTGCATTTGGATTTTGCACGTACATCTTTGCCATGTCATTCTGCGTCCCCTTACTGACTCCTGTATCCTAAATATATTTACTAAATCCCCCACACTCCATTCTATTTCTAGTCTCTGCCAACTACAATGTTATTTCCAGACAAACTCAAATTTCCAAAGAGTTCACTGTCAGCAACGTTGCCCTTTTGATCAAGGAAATGAGTACATTTTAACACAAAAATTTGGTACTTTTCACATGGTGATAGATTTCCTGCAGGGAAGCTATAAAGAGCATTTACAAACAGCACAGGCATGTTCAGCATCCCTGGAGGGCCTCTGGGAGCAGGGAGCCAAGCAGAGCTCTGGGTTTGGGAGCACTTGCTCTGCTGGGGAATGGGGAGCAATTGAAGTCGAGTTGCCACAGGAAATGTGGGCTCCCCTCCACTCAGCTTCATCTTTGCAGTTTCTCCTCCTTGTGTTTCTATTCTAACCTAAAATACCTGTCCCCACAGTCAGAACAGGGGGATTTGTTTATGGTGGCTGTGCTGTACCACAGCATGTGCTGCTCTCATTCTACAGCGCTACGAGTGCCATCAAAAGGAGCAGGCTTCCATGGCCATCTTAGGTTTTTATTAGATAAATTTTAAAAGGCTAATTGTTGATAAAACACACTAACATATGTACCCCTGAACAGAGTAATACTGCAGCCATCCTACCTTGTTTTAACAATTTCTGAGCCCTATCCCCAGTGCTTTTTCTTTTTTTTTAAAAAAAAAGCTCCCAGAAAGCATCTATAGTATATATTTATGACACTGCTTCCTAGAAACATCTCTGAGAAGGGTTTGGCTCTTTCTTCCTCACTCTCCACATCTACTGGGATGATGAAGCAGATAGGATTTCCCACACTTATCTCCGGTATGTCTCCTGCGTCAGGCTGTTCTGTGACTCTGCAAAGCACACTGCACATCCTGGTGCCGTGCCAGCTCTCCCTGGGAAGCCAGACTTCCAACCAAAACCACCCCACCTTACACAAACACTCTGCTGACTATACACTTAAATCCATTTTGGCGTGAAAAAGCTTCAGATAAGTAAAAAATTTCAGCAAAACCTGACCTTTTCTTGGACATGCTTCAAGACTTACTGCAATGTTATGTTCCAATTATAGAAACACCCCAAATGTATAAGCAGATATTTAAATTTTACAGATACCACCCTAAGGAAAAAAATTTAGCTAAACATAAATGGGGTGATTACCTAATGGGCACGGCAAAATATTAGGAAAGTGAAGTGTTTGGATAAAACAGCAACGATTAATTTTTCATTTAATTTTTTTTTTTCCTCAAATATAACATGCTTCTGGAGATCATACTTAGTGAACATACTCGTGGTTCCAGGCCCACACAGTATTTTAATTCCATAAGGTGCGTGGGAGGTTTTTTAAATCCACATAATTTTGTGTTATTTTCTTTTTACATGTTAAGTTATTATCATCAGATGGAGGGGAAATTAAACATTCTGAATGTGTTAAAAGCCTTGGTCTTCTTGACTCCTATTACCAACTGCTAGCTATTGCTAAACTCATCCATTTTTGGAACATGAACAACCTTGATAACATCAGATGAAGACAAAATAAAAATAGAGCTTTGGCAAATCCTGTGAGTTGGATTCCGGTATCTTGGAACACCGTGTGAAGCTTTTGATTGGCTTTGCAAATGTAACTCCCTATATTAATACTGAACTTAACTCATTTCCTAACTTTTCTAAGAGCAGCCAGAGCTATAGTCATGCTGGAATAGTGAGGAACTAAATAAAATCCAGGCTATGAATATAGCTGTGATTTGTTTTTTCCTGGGAAAGGTTTTGAGAAAACCTTTCCAGGAAAGGTTTTGTGAAAATTATTACTAAAAAACTTTGTATCTAGTTGGCCTTTCCTTTAGGGCACATTATGTGTGTTGTTTCCTCCTTTTTTCTGAGAGTAGATAAAAGCCATCTTTGTCATCACCTTAATTATTTGGTTTTCAAGACAACAGAATTAAAGAGCATTTATTTCTTCATACAGTCCTTATTTTATATTCCTCGTGTACAGAGCACTTGCATTTCATCACTACTCAGACACACTGTGATAAAGATGCTTAATGAGCAGCAAGCCCAATTTTTTGCTTGTCTGGGTGGTGTTTACATGACATGACCATGCATCTGGTGCCTCAGAAGAGGTCCCTGGAGCACAGCCCTGCCCAGCAGGGGAAATTCCTGTGCTCACACACGTCTCTGCAGGACGTGCTGCTACATACAAGGTGCCACCCCTGGTTTTCACAATGCCTCCAGCAGTTTTTAGATCAAACATGCTCTGCACAGACATGCAGTGGGATGAGGGGTAGGGCTCCCATCACTGTCACATCACAAACACAAGCTCACAGAACGCCACAAACACAACTGGCTCAGCCCAAGCACCCTCTGCTCCAGCTGCTCCTCTCCCATCCTCAACACCTGCACTCCTGTCTGCAACACTCTGATGAAGCTTCTTGCCAGCCCACAAGCTCTAAAGGATGCTCTGATGAAGAATGTAGATATTCTATCATCACTCCCAGGTACCACGTCACGGGAGCAATCTCATGGCAAGGCAGGTTATTACACATGTGGGACATTACACAACCACTTTACCCCATTTCAGGGGTGAAGAGCTGCCTGAGGTGACACAAACCAGCTGGGGAGGCTGCAGGAGGTGCCCGTGGTCCCAGCCCTTGCTGGGTGCTGGAGAAGCAGTGTCCCCAGGAGGAGTCATGCTGGGACAGTGCCACAGGCTGCAGCCAGAGATCAGCACAAGCATTTCCTGCACACAGCCAGGGTCAGGTCCTGCTCCTCAAGGCCCAGCTGAACAACAGCACTCACATGCCTGGGATGCCCTTGGATCCCAGCTGGCTCTTCCATGGCTGCCACAGCCTGACCATGAGCCCAAAATGACACACCTCAGCCCAAAAAACTTCCTCAGCTGCCTTTTGACATATAAACGTGGAAAAGTGACCATCAGAAACACCAGTGACAGCACTGGGGAGAGGCAAATGCAGATTTCTATGTAAAGAAGGGTAATTTATGCTGATGTGGGTACAATAAAAAACAATTCCAGTATGTATTATGTAAAATTCTTTACTTTCCAAAATCATATCAGCTCTAGAAAATCACATACAGTTTAGGTACTTTACTAATATCTTTTATTTGGTGGAGCACTATATAAGCATCTTTGCTACAAGGTGAGAAAATATAATAGATAATTTTAAAAAGCATGGAATACTTTAATAACCACCAAATACCCTGAATTAATTCAATTTCAGATTAAAAATATAAAGCCTCAAATGTCAGGTGATCTCACTGCAGTCATAAATATCTGAAAGTTGCGTTATTATTTAATGCTTTCCTCTGTTCATAAGCTGCTTAGAACAGAAGCACATTCTCCAGAGATCACTGGCTTACTGTGTACCTAAAGAAATTAAGCTACAGTTCAATTATGGTAAATATATTTTATTTTCCTCCAGGAATGGGAAGGTGAAAGGGCTTAAGTTCAAATGGAAATTAAATTAACAATAATAAGAAAGTTATTTAACCCCTAACTTATATAGTGTGGTCCTTGCACAGCTTTGCAAGAGCATTCACAACCAGTGTAGAAAACAAAGCGTATAGAGCATATTCCCCAATTTTTGTTATGGATTTTAAATTCATTTTCAAATCCTGTCAGTGAACAATCATCTTCCATTTGGTAGCCATGTATTCTCTCAAGTTCCTTAAATATTATTTAAAACTTAATAAGCAGCATGCAGCATTTACTGATGTCCATCTGAATCCTATATCACCCCCCAAAATATGATACAAATCAGCAACAGAAGATGTCTTTCCGCTGGAAAACTTACAGTGCTTTGGCTACAGCCTTTACTTTCCCTCTGCCAAATTATTTTCACAATAATTTGGATGAAGTTTCCAGATAGGAGTGGTTTTGCTGTTTTGAGTCATTTTATCCTATAGGGTCTAACAGAAACCAATTTTTTCCCCATTTCTTTTAAAGCTCCACAACGTGTTGAATATTACACTAGGGATAGTGTTGCTGGTTTTGCCTTCAACAGCAAACATTGCAATTTAGTGAGCCATAAAAATGATGAGGCCATACTTCTGGAAAGGACACTCACATCCTTAAATGTGAGTCCTTAAACCCACCGAAGCCACTGAGCACCAATCCACACCGAGGAAAGTAAGCCTTAAAACCTCTTCAAGGAGTTTGTTGAAACCAAGATACATAAATGCAAATCTGCTGGTAACAAGCAGAATCAGAATCTGGAGGTCTGGATGGCTTTGCTGGCTGATTTAGAACCAAGACTAAACCAGAGGCTGTCTAGGAACGAGGCTACCTGCTTCACAGAGTGTGGTAGATCAGAAAGCAATTAAATCAGAGGCCTCAGCATTTGTTTTTGTTTGAGCTGCAGTCAGTACCAGCCATTGAGCAGTAACAGCATTTAAATAGCGAGCAAGCAGTGTCACTGTTGGGAAGCAAAGTGAACCAGCAAAGATTAGGAAATCCACTGCAGTAGGAAGACAGCTAAGCACAGGCATCAGTTATTTAGGGATTCAGTCGTGCCTGCTGCCCACAACAACAATAACAACTCTCTCTGCTGTGTTTCCAGAAATGAGCTTTCTGCCAGCAGTAACGCAGCAGCTGCAAACTCCACTAAAGATTTCTGCTTAATTACTACAGGATTCCTCCAAGCCCTGCTAAGCACTGACCTTACAAGGGCTGACTCATGGCTCTGGAACAGAATGTGCAGCATCCTTGCCTCTCTCTAGCCCGAGCCTTTAGATGTAGAAAGCTTCATTCAAGCTCTTGACGTGCTTGCAAGGACCACCCCTGCTATTCCACCTCCTTCTAGCTCGGAAATTCCTGTAGGCCACACACACAATGACATATAATTTCTTACAGTTTGTGCTGGTATCCTACAAACCCACAAAAAAAGCCTTTTGCTTCAGCACATGGCAACACATTTGTTGCCTCATCCTGCTCTTGGAGTTAATGAGGATTACAGCCTGTTTCCACAAGTAAGGAGCCTTCATCTTTCAGCTGGGAAACTTAGATACACAGATATATGTTCTGTCCATGTATGACATATATATTGATATCTGTAACTATTGCACCACTTTCACCTCCAGGGAACGCAGAAAATATTAATGCTTTTATAATGTATTGCTGGATTGCAATGTATCATCTTATAAAGGATGTTGTTATGATTATCATACTAGTAAATTATAGACAAGAGACTGTGGGGCATATAAAAATCATAGTCAAGCTCTTGTTTCATACCACAACACAGATCCAAAATAACACATGGACCCCTGCAAACACAGGCAGGAAAAGAGCAAAACCCTTTTGATTGGCACAGGGATCAGCTGCTGCTCAAGGAACTCCCTGCTCATGCTGGTCATTTCCTCTGCCATGCTCCCTGTGATTTTCACAAGGAGAAGTAAAAGAGAATCATGCAAGCTCGGACACTGCCTAGAAAATAAATCTTTGAATTCACCTGGCAAAATGAGTGAAACAGCAATATCATCAGGACCCTGATATAGCTTAGGTTGCCTCACCAAAGAGCAGGAGAATCTAGTCAGGAACCCCACTCTTAAAGAAAAGCAGTTACTGCTGACAAAAATGTGTTTTTAATGGCAAATAGTGCCAGGCTGGGAGTGCTGGTACAGTCTAATGACATAAGTTAATGCTGTATCAACTTCCACCCCCGCAAGGCTCTGGAACAATAGCTCTGAGTGACAGAAAAGTCTTCTTTGTGCACTATTGAAATCAACTGCAAGCGGAAAGGAAAGGCAAATAGGTTACAAACACATCGGAAAGGAAATTTAATGGGTGAAATTTACCGTTCCTTTTCCTTTCCTGACAGTTTATTGTTCACATCTTGCTCAGGGCTACCTTTTGCCTATTTGGAAATGGCCCTGGTCCCCCTGAACAAGCTGTTTCTAGCTACCACTTCCCTGTACTTTGTTATTTTAATGAAGAGCCTTCCTAGTTGTCACAAGGCTATTTTCTATTTAAAATCGAACTGGCTGGTTAATCAATACTTAGCAGCAGCAGAACAACTGTAAAGAGGAAGGTGTTGCCCTGAATTCTGTGGTCCACTCTTAGTTTTTTATTAAAAAACTATTATTTTATTAAACAGTAATAACTTGTACTCTACTCCTTCACGGTACTTAGAAACAAAGAAAACCCCTCCAAAATCATCCCCTGATGTTCAAGTATAAAAAGTTTGCTAACAGTAGAGAGTTAAGACTTAGTGGAGAATGGATGAACAATATCCCAGTGGGCATCTAAACACAACAGTTCATTCCACAGCTCAGTGTTATTGCAATAATTGCCATTACAATAAGACCTATAAACGTATTTACTAGTAAACATGTTCCAAACAATTGCAATACATGGTGCTGTTGGGGTAACACAACATATAAAGGAAGCTAAAAATCAAAGGCAGTTTGCCACATACATGAAAAGTCATACAACACTAATGCCGAAATAAACAATGCCGTTATGTCCTATTAATGTAATTCCCTTCTCTCTTCTTTTGGAAATACAAATCTATTTCCCAGTCTCACAGCATGTCCATTTTCATCCCTTTCTGGCCCACACATTGCAAAAGAGTGCACACTCACCACTTGTGCATCACAATGCTTTTATGCAAGAGGTATTTTAGGGGGGGAACAGAGAAAGCCAGAGAGGCAAATGTCTCTGCACCAATTTCATTCACTCTGGATGGAATTACTACAGCAGAGAATGTACTATCTCTTGCTAGAGTTGAGAAATGCCATCTGATGGAAAGAATGAGAAATAGGAATTGTGGAGAGATGTTAAATGCTTTTTTTGCTTTTGTTCCATATCCAGGTGAATACTTTAAAATATGGCAGCTGTAAAAGCCAAATCTATACATTTTTTCCAGGCAATTCATTTTCAAATCTGCCTTCATTCTTTTCCAGAAAGAATCAAAATTTTACCAAAAATTCACATGCATCCAGAATGAATAATCCAAAGTTACAAATAAGGTACAGAGTTAGATGATGATAATTAATCTCTTAATGAGAATTAACACCAAGGAGCTGCAGAAGCAATCCAAGCCCTAATTTCTGACTTGTAAACCTTCAACTCAAATCTTCCTCCTCCTTTCAAAAGAACTAGTGAAACATGGAGCTCTTTGATGAGGGATTTGCAGCCTTTCTCTCAAACTGGGAAACCTGAACTACACCAAAATACAGTTTAAGAGGTCTGGAATACAGAAAGCTGCTATAAAGCTCCATACACGTGAATCCCTGTGTAGCATTCCTGGAATCAACTGGTGAACTGGATCAGTAAGTGCAGCTTTTGTCTGTCCTAACAAGATAGAGGCCAGATTGGCAGGCTGAACCCAGCCCTTAACTCATGACCCCCCAGGCCCACAGAGCAGCTAAACTGCTACGTGACTGACAGGCAGGCAAATGTGAAACATGCTTTTCTACTTGTGGGATTATATATTTCAGCATAGTTACTCTCTGTCTTTCTATCTTGTTTTTCTCCATCTGATCAGGGCTCTTTTTGCTAATACAGGCACCCTCTCTTTGACTTCCAACAGAATAATATTCAGTAATAGCCTGCAAAGCAAGGCTTACATAGTGATCACTTTGATTATACAATCTCTAACATCAGAAGTTACAATTTCCTCTTTCCATCCCTTTCTTCTCGCTACAGAAGTCCAAATTTACATGCTTTACAAAGAGAGAATCACCTGCAGAATTATCAGGAGAGAAATTCTTGGGAGAGAGTTTTCTCCAACACCTGAGACTCTACTACTGCCCAGCCCCTGTGAGATCTTATTTCTACTGCTGTCACAACTGCCCTGGATTAGTTCTACAAGAAGCATCCCTTTAATTTTTCACTCCTTGCTTGCCCAAAGAAGACTTTAATTAATGCAGATGCCCACAGTAACCCAACACCTTAAATCCATGTTTTTGCCATGCTGATATCACCTGGAAGCACTGCCCTGCTGCAAAGCCCTTAAAGATTCAACTCCAGTGGGGGTCTTTAGTGATGACCAACAGCTTCTGTATTTTATTTGCACCAAAGCACATGTATTATATATAAAAGTTTTCCCTTCCACTCAGTGAATGGATCACAACAAATCATCTGGAAACCTCTACAGCCAGCAGATGCAAATGTGCTTTCTCTTCCACTGAGCTGTATCTGAGGGCTGTGAAAGTGCAACCTCTCCTCCCCACCCCATCTCTCACAAATCTTGCAAATAAAGTGGTACCAGCTGCTCCAAAACAAATACCAACAGCATTCATTTTCCCTCAGACAAATATAACTTTTACACCACTTATAATGTTTTCCCACTTTTTTTGCCCTGTAGTCTTCCCTCTGCATAAAAGTCTCTCAAATGTGATGTGGGTAATGCAGGAGGGAAGAAGTATCCATCACCACTTGCCAGGGATAAGGCACTAAGGAGAAGAGACTGAGGGCCTGACAGCATCATAAATCTAGCTACACTCAGGTAAAAGGAAATAACACCAAACAACCCACCAACCAACAGAAATCCCTTCTCAGATCAGATTCTCTCCATCTCAAGGGTTTTGTCTAACACATATACCCTCAGAAGACAAAATTTTATACTTTTCCCCCTCTGTCACTGCTTTTTGGATTAAAGTCAGCACCATCCCAGCATCTCCCTGTGGCCACTCCAGCTCCAGGACAGGCAGCACTTGGCATCACATCCTGCAGCTCTCGCCACATCCTGAGAATAAAAGGGGAAGAATGAATCAGCTATTTTAGAGTTATAGCATATCTTGGCCATTAGCAGAAAAAAAAGCTACAGGAGACAGTGCTGATTAATGCATTCCTCTTCTTTCTGCTTCTCAGTTAAGCTTGTAAAGGCTTGTCTGTCAACTCCTGTTCTTCCCACCATCCATGGGGTTTCCTATGATATAATTATCAAAATTAATTCAAAAAAATGTTTTCTTGCTCTTCAGCATCAACTATATTTGTAGAGGACATTAGAGCTCAGGGAAGAGGGAAAATAATAATAAATCTGCAACAGCAAGGACAGCAAATAACTGCATTCTCATAAGCACTAAGAGTTTTATTTGCCATACTAAGGGTGAGATAAAGTTGTACCATAGGTATTCAAAGGAGCTTAAAAAAAGGGAGAGCAAAATATTTCTTCTCTTTCTCTCAGAGACAAAAGGTGCCTGTGATTTTAGGGGATTGAAGTGGATTGCAGCACGACTGCTGTTCACCCAGTCCCAGCCCTGAGATGGAAAGCCCTGAAATACCCATTTATTTCCCTTCCAGCTCCATCACCTGGGAGCTGGAAGCGTGTTCCATGCTGTGATCTCTCCTTGTTTTCTTCCAGGCACGGCTGGGGCTGGTGGCAGAGGGGATTAGGCTCTGAGCTCCACTAGCTCCAAGTGTGTCATTAGGATGACTCACACTGAGGAGGAACTGTGGTTTTTTGGTGACTCACATGATGGCTAGTTTGGAGCTTAAGCCCTGTGTTCAATCCTTAGCTTGCAATCCCTTCAATAATCTTTTAATATGAAGTTTAGTTCATATACAGGCCAGCAGAGCTCCCTTCACTAAAATTAATTGGAAATGGATTGTGAAAAGCCACTCACATTAATCACCATGAACAGTAAAAAGGAAGTATATTTCTTGGGGTAGGTTTGTTGGTTGGTTTTTTTTTTTTCATTTTATCTTTCCAAAGCATACCAGAAGGCCTGCTAACCAAAGTCAGCACAGTGCAGTCAGAACCAGCAAAGGCTTTTCAGAACTCTTTGTAAGCACACAGCATCCCTGCATCACCAGAGGTAACATACGGCCTGATTTAGGCTTGGGCAGAAAACAGCCCTTCAGTGCAACATATCCACTCATCCCCCACCCCCAGTCCCACCTTTTTCTGTCCTGAAGACTTGGCCAGATGGCTTAAAAAATGTGTGGAATATGACATTTTAATTATAGATCACCTGCAGTTAGACCAGGAGAGACCTCTCTGAAGAATAAAGGAGAACAATTAAAGAAAGAAGGATAGGCTGGTTTCTAATATTCTGTCTCCTCAGATGGCACAGGGGAAACATGAGCAGGGAACAGACAGGATGACAGGCCAATTAAAGTTGTTCTTCTGGCCTGAGTGATGCTGGCACCAAGTCCAGATCTCATTCTCCTGGCATCACCTTTGTGTCCTATGGCATCTTCCATCTGAGGGAAAGCATCTCCTGCAGCCCCACTGAGCCAGCTCAGGGCTCCAGCTGGCACTTAGGCTCTAAAGTTTTGGCATTTGCTTCAGGAACTTGCTGGACTCCATCTCATCCTCCACCACGGCCAAGGAAATTATTTTGGTGCAAAGGAAGTGGCTTGAAAAGTGCATGCCATGTCTGATCCAGAAATGATCCCCAGTGCAGCAGCAGAGCTGGTAGGATTTTTTGGAGCATCCCGTGGCCACAGCGACCTTACAAGAGCAGCTGTCCATTTCCAGGGGCCGTGAGATTATATCAGATTAAATGTTTGAGCTTTGCAACAGGTCTTTGCTGTCCACTTTTTGTTAAAGTGGAATTCTCTTAGCACTCCAATCCATACATTTTGTGATGTTACCAGTAAGTGGTTTCATTCTTTGCATGACAGTTATTTCAGCTCTGAATTGCTCCCGATCAGTCGGCTTAATTCCATCAATAACAACCTAATAAACGGGCTTTAATCTTGCAGTAATGGATACTAATGGCAGCTTACACTGGAGGAGCCTTTAATTAAAGCAATTTAGGCTCAGCTCTGGTCACAGCCAAATGCTGGCCCACGCCACTGAGGTTTTCTGCTCGAGATCCTGTAGCCCAGGCTTTCAGAGCGAGCCATGCAAGCAGAAAGAAATTGTATTTGTGGACTGAAGTGGGAAACTGCTCCCAAAGGTGTCTGGAAGATTTCTTTAGCCCTCAGCAGCAAATACGCTCCTGAGGTGCCCCAACAGTTGTGGTTCTTTTAAATAGATGGCTTGTTTTAAACAAATCTTTATTTTTTTTTTATTTTTTTTTTTCAGTGAAGTCTGGGGATCAGAAAACAAAACTGAGAACTATCACAGACACCAGTCCAGATTTAAGAAAGAGTTCAGCAGAACAAAATAGCACTGTTCCCTGAACATTTCCCATATTTCACCCATTCCTTAAAAGAGATGGTGATTTCCAACAGGTCTGATTTCAATCAGGCTCAAGAATTAAATATTTCCCTTTTTTTCTGTCCCCTTCTCAAGAGTTTTCCATGCAACAATGTCACAGTTTGTCACTGTGCTCTTTTAAGGTCCGAGGATTTTTTTGCTCTCTCATCTTCAAAGTGATTAATTTCTCTTTTTCTATTAGACCTTTAATGAGTCTGAGACAGAAAATGAAGAGTGCAGATTGCCATGGTGGTCTGGGCAGCCTTCAGCAGCCCAAACAAGCGACTGCTCTGCAGCAACTCCAGCACTGCCAGGACAAATGTTCCACGAATCTGGGAGGAGACAGATGCTGCCATTTTATTTCTGTCTTCTCTAAATGAGGCTTGTCATTAAATTCAGGAAGAAAACAAGGACTGGCACAATGTAAAAAGATGAAAAGACATGGGGTATTTTGGGGAAAGCCCTTTAAAATGAAAGGTGTTGCTGTAGATGTAAAGGCTCAGGCTGAAGTTAAACTATGGTCAGGTTAAGATGATACATAGAAAAGCCTTAAAGCTTTTCTGAAAGATACATATAACAAAATTTCCTCCACTCATGACATACTTAACCAATGTCAGGTTAAGTGATCAGACTGTAGGACATTCAACCAATTAACTTCTCTGAAGCATTTCCTAGCCAGAGAAATGCAATGCTGAGCTGTAACAGCAGCAATCACATTTTTTAACCGATAATTGAATTAATTACTGTAGACATTTAAATTTCATAGCATAAGATAAGCACAGAAATGTTAGCATCCAGATATTTCTATCACCAAAGGCAAGTGCTAATTTTTTCAAGTCAATATTCCCATGGCAACTTTGTTACTGCCAACAAGGAATATGAGACAATGACACACATCAAGTGTGTAAGATAAGAGGGAAAAAGGGAATATCTAAATGCCTGCAACTTTTTAATTCAGAAAACACCAGAAAATAACAGCTAGACCCTTACAGTGATGAAAACCTGTGCTGTGTACCCCTTTTCATCCACTGGCATACTCTGGAAAAGGTTACTCAGAGGTTATGGAATAATCCCTTCTATTAGATTTCTAAATTGGAGAAGGCAGACATCTCTCTGGAATGGTCTAGGAGCAGGGTAATCTCACTTGACACCAGCATACAGGAGAGACAATGCATCTCCTCAATTTTAGGATGTGAAATTACTTGCACCTCTTGGCCTCTTGTTATTCCCTCTGACAGAGTCCTGCCTGTGCCTATAGACTCAGAAATGGAAAAATAAAATCAGGAGTAACTCGATGCATTGCACAACCTTCTCCTTCACTTGCAAGAACGTTTCAGGAGATTTCAGAAACTCTATTATTCATGGGTATTTTCAGAATTTTTCTTTTAGTCTGGTATTTATCTTTCTCCCAGTTTCTACTCCACAATCTTGCCAGCAGTCAGTGACTTTCTTCTGTGTTAACAAAAGTCTTCTGTTCTTCTGTCTGATAACCAAATTTTCCCACATTACTATAAAACTATTTTCCTAGAGACACAAACGTAATTATTGCATGCTGTAAACTTGAGATACTTCAGCAACAAAATTGTTAAATCAACTAATTGTCTGGGGATAGATGCACATATTTACTTTAAAAAATTCTGTACTTTAACAAGTATATATGTAGGAAAGGTGAACAAAATTGTAGCGTTTATTCTGTCTTGAGGCATTTGTTTATGCCACTATATACAACAGGTAATTTTTGCAGCAGTGAAAGCAGTTTTTTATTTTTATGATTAAAGGATGACAAGCCAACTGCAGATTAAGTATAGATATGTCCTTCAAGAAATCTGGTATAAAATTAAATTTTGGGAAAACATTTGGGATTTACATATTGTATGAGGACAGCCTTCCATGAATTTTGACTAAAGAGACAAACCCATACATGGAAGTGGCAGAAGCCATACAGCATGAACTGTAGCCAAAAGATGACTGCTTCCTCCCCCAAAACAGCAAAAGAGGAGAAATAAAATTTCCATTTGATGTAGTGAGTGAGGTCCAGCCAACACAGACGCTCAAGGTTGCTGCACCATTACAACGTAATTTAAATAAAATTTTAGCTTCTTCCCATCCCTGCAAATTTGCCATCAACAGAGCTACACCAACATCTGGGACCACCATCCTTCATTATCTTTTACACAAGATAAAACAAGGTCAAAGAACCTGACATTTCCACAGCTTATGAAGCACTTCATAAGGATGTATTCAACTTGGCTTCAAACATCCTTGCAGTCACAAAGCAATTAATAGGAGCCAAGTACTCAATCCTCAGCCTCAGTTGCCAGATTTGAGGATGCTGGTCAAGATCTGCAGGGCACTTTGGAGTGAGTTCTCTAAGTGGCAGCTGAAGCAGAGGAGAGGCACTGGAGTTGAGTCAATATTATCATCATGAGCCAAGGACAGGGAGCAGAGACACAACAGAGCCCCAGCACAACGTGACCCCCCACTCAGGGTTCTGAAATTGTACCTGAGTCTGAGCCCCAGCGCTGCTCCAGAGGCCAGAGAACCTTTTCCAGCATCCATCCCTTCTGAGGAAGCCAGGGCTTTTCCCAAAAGCCTTTATAGTCTCTCTGGCTCTGTAGTGCTGGTACTGAGAATGTGCCAATTTTACTGAAGTATTTCCCTAGCTTCCACTTCACAAAGTGGGTTGAATGCTCAGGAGAGACCACCAAGAGTTAAAACCACTGTGGCTGGAGCAGTTTTATAAGCAGTAAGGCTGCTAGCTGTTGTTGCTTTGCCAGGCATCTTTAGTACAGTACTGAGCACTTCCCAGCTTCTCCTCCTGTCAAAGTCAGGGGAGGGGAAAATCCAGCATCAAACTATACTGATGCAAATTCAATTGCACTTGTAATAATAGCTGTCATCCTTATCACTTTCCCTGAGAATGTTTTCTGGGTATCCTCCTTTTCTCCTACACTGCCAAAAAAAAAAAAAAAAATATATTTGAATTCTTTTCTCATAGCTTATTCACTGTTTTGAATCCTGATATGAAGGGAGAATAACATTAGGCACCAATTTTATGCAGATAATGAGAGTAGTTCCAGCAGTGGGCAGCTTCCCTGTGATGGTTTTATATTAATGCATTGGTCAACAAAGGGAGTAATTCCTTATTGTGAAATATTCTATTCAATAACTTTATGAAATTTCACAGTCCTGATGAAAACCCAGCCAAATAATTTTTGTGCTAAAAATACCTGGAAAAGTTACTAAAAATCTACAAAAGTATTCATTCCCCATTCCCCAAAACATGAAGTGTTCTTTATTTGTTCACCTTCCCCACCCCATGTATTTAAATGTCATGGCATTTCCAGATGTGAAGACTCTCCTTTGTAGTATCCCAGCACATCCAGAAATGAGAATTTATGCTAGGGAAGATTTCACATTTATCTAGAATATTGCACTCCGTTGAAAATCTAAGTATCTTATATTTTAAAATAGGATGCTTTATGATCCAGCTCCTTCCAAAGCTGCTGGTAGAACAGCACCCAGTGTGATACTTCCAGAGATTTTTGGGCATTGTGTCTGTGAAAGGGCATTCTCCAGACCTCCCCTGCTAACAAGCAGGGGGAATTTTTAACAGAGAACAGAACATACATGGGTTGCAGAAGAAAGAGATTATTAATCCCCTCTCCCTGTCACATGCCCACTTTCTTTTTCCTATACATTGATGTGAGGAGTCTCCAACTGCTTTGTTTTATTCAACACTGTGTTTTTTTCCTATGGCTTGGAGACATGTATCCCAATTGGAATACTTCATGCATGCCTCTAAGGCATTTCATGATCAGGAGTCCAAAAGGGAGATGTGAACAGAAACAGGGAAAAGCACTCTTGGAGGCAGCAATTCCAGTGTTACAGACTAGCTGACGCTGACAGTGACTGCAGTTTGCACGTTATCCACAAGGACAAAGTTTGCAATGTTTTTTCAGAATTCTACTCTAATTTCAGTGCTTGCTCTGCTGCACCAGAAACACCCAACAGTTTCTGATACCAACAGAAGAGGGTGTCTATCCTCTGTGCTATGCAAAAATCAACACTGGGTGATCATCTGAATTGCCTTATTTCTTTATCTTATAATTTTAAAGGCAGAAGGCAATAAGCATCCAGTACAAGCAGACATATCTTGCCTATTTTTGCATTGTGTAACCTTTTTTAATGCAGCACTTAAATAGGTCAAATTAGAATTAAAATATCATATGTGTAAGGATGATTTTGCTAATAACTTCCAAGATAACTTTAATCACTTTGACATCCTCTATAATAGATTTCAGTCTTGCATTTATATATTTATCTGGTTTGCACTTATGCAGACCTAATTCTTAAGGAAAAACCCTTCAGTTTGACTCATTTTACATTCCTACTTTTAAAAAACCCACACCACCTTTAACATTTAGATTATCTACACTGTAAAATAAAAAAATTCAAATTACCATCACAAAATTTAATGGGATCAGGTCGTTTAAATTCACTAAAAAACTAAGGTCACACCGCTCAGCCTATAAAGGTTTAAAGTGGGAACGTTAAAGGAAAGAAAATGGGCAGTAAAACATTCTGAGAAACATAGATTGTTTTCCTTTTTTCTTACTTAGAAGATAGAGGTGGTGTGGGACACAGGGGAAAGGTGCTCAGCATGGGAATAACTGCAAGAAATCTCCACTGGCTTCAGCAGAAGGAAATTAGAGTAATGTGGGATGGAGAGAAGCCACTTCTTCAGTACTTAGGAGCTGCCTTTATCTCCCAGCTTCCCTTGGAGCTAAGACTAAGAAAAGACTTGCCATAGAACAGGAAAAATGAAAGCAAGGGAAAAGTCTGCCCTCCCACTAAGACTAAGTTATTTAGAAGTCTCTTCTAAATAACTCAGTCAAGGACACCTCTTTAGGTATTTTTCATGTAGAAATGCTGATTTTTGCACTCTGAGAGAGGTACCCAATGACTCTGGTGAATGCACTGATCATCCAGGCTGTGTCTGCCTGCTCCAGTCTGTGCATCAGCATCATCCTCAGCACTGTACCTCTGGCTCATCACTTCTGCAGCAGCCTGAGAGGCTACCAGCTGCTGTCCCATCACTGCTGGGCTAAGCCCAGCATCCCCAAGCCCCTCAAGGTCAGGCAATCAAGGACTGCATTTGGTATTCCTGTTTTAATAACAGTGAAGAGAGCGCTAAGGTCTCCCTGGGTCGTGCTTCAATTCAAAGCTGTCAGTTCTCTGCCAGCACTTACAGCAGAGTAGCATCACATTGCTTGTAAATGATGAAAGATTGCCTAATTCTTCCCTGGTTTGTTCCTGTGCCTCTGCAGAATGCACTATGTGGGTGACAAGTGACAAAAAAATCAAAATGCTTTAAAGTAATAGTTCATGCTGCAGGAAACCAGAGCCCCACCTGCTTGTTTTGCTGGCTCAAGGAATATGCTCCAGAGAACAGAAATAAATTAGAATTGTCAACATCCCTAGCAAGCAACATATTGTAGAAGCAACAGAAATATTGTCATGCCCCTTTCCCAAATAGTCACAGTTGCTCCTTTGCAGAGACACTGAAGGGCTCATTCAGTTTTAAACATATTTTATTAATGAGTTATTCCACAGAACACCTTGATAACATCTCCTTCCTGCTCCTGTGATGAAAGAGCCAGCAAGCTGCTTTGCAAAGCAGTCTCAGTCAATACACTTCCATGGGGCTCTTCATGTCTCATGTCAGGTGATAAATATATGTCTCCACTAAGCCAGATTCTTCAAGGAGTCTGCTTGATGTTTGCAAACTTTGAAAAATGAGTGACAACAGATCAGTTGTACCTAAATTAAACTAAAAGTTGTACCTAAATTAAATTTAAAAAAAAAATAAAGAACACAACTATGCAGACAGGCAGATTGTTTTCAAAGATACAACACTAAAAAATTTCAAGCTTTTATTTCCTGGGGGGAAAAAAAAAATAAAGCTTTCTCATTTTCTAATTTGTTGGGTCATTTTTAGATAGAGAGCATTTTGTCTAACATGGTAGACAATAAAAAAATAAAAAAAAAAGAAAAAAATAAATAAAATTAGTGAAATTTTTCAGATGACAATATCCTTTTACCTATTCACAAAATAACCAACAAAACATTGGTAATTCAAGAACCAAACCCACAAAAAAACCCCCAAAAAACAACATTAGTAGCCAGAGTACATCTGTGTAATGTAATAGCAAAACTGATGGAGTACTTTACACACAGTCTCCATGTTCTTGCAGAACAATTAATTCTTTGGATACTTTGATTAATGCATGAATACAACTGAAGAATTGATAAAAATAATTTTAAAAGGAAATGGAGGGAAAGGGAAGGGCATATTCATTCAAGTTTAAAAATAAATTTATCTTGAGCTACGTTTATTTCCCACCTCAATTTCTTTTGGTCATATTACAATCAACTCTCAAAAATCAAATATTAATTTTGAATGCAAGAAACCTGTTTAATGTCAAATTAATGCCAGTTTAACAAAAATATGTGAACAATCTAAACTATTAATCTCCAGTCTAAACCAAACTAGGGCAGGACAAAGCTACACCTGAGAACCAACTCTGACACAATCCTACTCTCACCCCTGTTAGGATTTCACATTGCCCTTTTTCATCATCATAATTGAGCTAATCTGCAGATTTAAAGCTGGACCATTATCTCTTCAGCTCTCCAATAATGATCCATATCTGCTTAGCATTACCACAGTCCACAGAATGCACCATAGGTAAAAACCAGGCTGTTTATTCTGCTTTTTAATGTGACTTCCTTTGATTGTTCAGTTTCAGTGCTTCACTGGCTGCCTAATTGCATTACCAAGGCTGTCAATAACCACAGCATCACCAAATACAGTAAAGCATTTCTTGAAAACACACTTCAGAGCTTATAATTAATTAACTTTGTGAAAATTCTTTCGATTTTTTTGATTTTACAACGCTCATCTTCAGACCACTCTTTTCCTCAAGTACCCAACACCTTGCCTGCTTTCAAACCATTCAAGTGTCCTGCAGATAAATTACAGTTCTGGGAATGCCAGTAGCTTGGTCTTATTCAGAATATACCAAGAGCAGTCTGAAAAGCTGTAAGCTTTTTCATTAAAAAGTTTGCGTGCTTGTTTAAGAAATTAGCAGTACTAATTAAATCAATATTTTACTGATCCTTCCCCACAGACTTCCTGTTCTTATTCAAGCATTCGTGTCTCGCTGTCCAGGCTGGGTTTCTGCTACAGTTCCAGGCTGCTCTGGATGGATCTGCACAGATCCCTCAGACGAGTTCATGGCTGCTTCCATTTGCAGAAGTCATGAGTGTCTTTGTTAGACAGACTTCAAATAAAAACGAAACACTGGCAGGAATTTAAACAGCAGCACTTTATCCTTAAATACTTCTGTTTATTAAGGACTGGTGCAGAGAGTGCCCTGAACTCCAAGACAACAAAATCCACATGTGGCCTAATCAGCCTGGGAACAGGAAAAAGATATAACCACATCATGCAGTCATCTTGTGCAAACTAATTAGATCTACAGCCACTGATTGGATTTGGTGCACTGCAGCTGAAGCCAGACACGGGGCTCCCAGACTGGAGCTGCTGAGGGATGGAGTGGCAGCATGGGCTGGGGCAAGAGGCAGCACCTCTTGTCTGGCAACACTAAGGATGCTCCATGAAAAGTGAAGTAGGTCTTTGGCTAATTACCTTAGTCCACAAAAGGCAGCCAGACCTGGGAATTCAGACTGTGGAAGAGGTAAAGCTGAAGGTGGTACCTGCTGTTCCCATCCCTCACCTCCTCAAAAGACCTTCATTTACGGTGGGGAAAGATGTTTCAGACAGAACTGAATAACTACATCAAGAAAGAAATAAGGCACCAATAAGAAACAGCTACTAATAGAAACCATTAGTCACCAGAAGTGGAATGGTGTTACTTAAGTTATGTCTTACAAAGGCACAGAGTCACAATGAGATGGTTGGTGCATAGAAAAAGAGAGGGGAAAGGTTCTTCAGCTGCATGTTTTGGCAAGACAGACATCAAAGAAGGAATAAATTTTTTCTCCCTATTAGACATAAGATAAATCACACTGTGAAAATAAGACAAATAATTTGCTTCAAATATCAATAGGAGTACAATGTTGTTCTCAGGGGGAAAAAAAAGCAGGAGAAATAATGGAAATAGAGGACAAAGGAGGAGAGGATACTTCTACAATTGAAGAATGAAAAAAAAAAAATGCAGAGCACATTAAATCCAAGAATCTAAGCACACAATTACAGATACAATAGTGATTTGGCTGCCTTTTTCTACCTTGTAAATAATCAAAATCATGGATAGCTTCATGTGTAGAGACTTACAATGTAAGCACTTACATTTAGGTGGGAAGAGGGCGAGGAGAATGATCTGGACAATTTCTACATGGCTTTCCATTGCTTGCTTCAGTATGTCACAGCAGTTTTCATCCCTCAGATCAAAAGCTGCAGGTTTCCATTCTGAGGAGAACTTTACTCTGATAAACACTGGACCAAGCACTCTGTGTTTGTATTCTGTCACTGGGTACTAATGCCACAAAATAATTTTACATTGCCCATTTATATGGGCTTACATAAAAAAGTAAACTGCCAAAAGTAGATGTTGGAGCTGCACTAGCAAACATTTATAGCTGTACTGAAAACATGGACCACTGGTTTTAGGAAGAAAGTCAGATATCATATTGGCAAGCCAGGCTGTTCTGTCTCCTGCAAGTAAATGTGGTGAATCCTTTTTCTTCTTATTGTTCTTTGAGAGTTTTATCTTTTTTCTTTTTTTTTTTTTAAATAAGGTGTTAAGCACCAGGGCAAAGCAGGTGTTTCTCAAATAAAAGCAGGACACTTATTTTTAGGCTGGACAACTTTCAATGTAGAAGGTCATTTCTGCAGAAAAGAAAAAAAGCAACAAACCAAACACTGAAGAAAACCAGGGAAGCATGAAGTTATCAACCAATATTGAAGACAATATTGAGGTTTCTCTGAATTGCTCGGTTACTCAGATCTTTCTTTTCTTGTTTTCCAATTTAAGCAAAGTGAAATAGATGTGGTTGCTGGCACTCACAGAGCTGCTGCCTTCCATCAGCCCAATTGAAACTCACTTAAGCAACAGGAGGAGTGTGTATTCAAATGAAACTTTACTGGCATAAGCTGGTTTTGGATGGATAGATGATCCAGTAGGAGATAAACAGGGATTTTTGCAGTCATATCAAGAAGGCAATTTTAGTAGCTGTTACACCTTCAGCATTAAGTATTTTTTTTAAGCTCTTTGAAGAGAATACTGAAGATACGAAATTTCGGTGTAGGTGGATGACATAAGCAGATATGGGCATTTTTTTTAGTCTTGAACATAAATTTTTTACCTAAAGTTCATGAAAAATGTGACTGATCTACACATTGATATTCAACTGCTGCACTTCATGCATACCTTTATTTTAATGGAGTGAAAATACACATTCCTTCTACTCAGATATGAGATCATGACTACTGTATATTTTTACTGTGAAAAATTAAATAGATTAAAGCCAAGAAGACAACTTAGACTGTCTGAGCTGCACATCCCAAGCAGGCTTTCCCTCTGCACAGTCTGGATAAGCAGTGGTGACAGCTTTGCTGCAGTGGCATTCACAGCTGGCCTCAGGCACTACGGTTTGTGATCGCTGCAGTTGATGTGGTAGATTTAACCTGAAATATGATAAGTTAAAATAAACAGGGTGTGATGGAACTGACAAATTGGGCATCTGGAAAAAAACACTATGATCATGATAAAAAATTGAAAGAAAAAGAGGACATTATCCAATACAAATCTTCAAAGACTGTGTTTTTCAAGAGACATGTATTGATAGATTTGAGCTTTACTGGCTAAGTTAATTTAAACAGAGTTTCAATATTTATAATTAGATTTAGCTCTGACTGGAACTCTCTGAATCCAGCCTTTCCTACCAATGTTTCCTCTGCACAGTCTACAGCTAAAAGTCAAAAGTATATTTTTTAAATAGCCACAAACTGCCTGGAAATTTCTGTAACAGATAGACTCTGATTCCTCACAGTGGAAAGTCTTTCCAATTGCAGCTAGGAAAAGAAGCAGTGCCTGGTTCACTTTTACCACTTATCTCAATGCTGTTGAGATGGCAAAGTTTTCCATTGCACTGATCAATGTAGAATTACCAGAGGATCTCCTTACATGGCCCTTCCACTTATGAAGGAACCTGCATTTGTCAGTGCAAAAAGCAGGAAATCCACGTGGCACATCAGCTCTCTTTCAGCTTTAGCCACACGCTGAGTCCACAGCTCCTGGATTTTGCCTACCTTAAAATTTGTGCTCCACCAAATTCCTGTTAAAACAGCAGGAACCTCAGCCAAAAGGATCACAGGTTAGGAATTACTGCCATTCCCAGGTTAAAAGTGTTCACATGAGAATCAGTTGGGAAGTTCTTTTTACTGGGGCTGTCATTTCCACGCTTGAGGAGTCTTGATGGGAAAGCTGCTTCTAAAAAACATAATTTTTACAAGCCCACATGTCCCAAGTGTGGGACAATGTGTAGTGCAGGATGGCCAAATTGGGACCAGCTGATGCCTTTTTACTTGATTTGCTTTTTCCTAGCTCAGGGTGATGCTCAGTTACTCACCTTGATGATGCAAAGGTCATGTATATTGTGAAAACTGTGAATTCAGAAGGTCCACGGCATGAGACCTAAGCAGAAAAAATGAGCAAATAAGTATATGAAAATAATGTTCAGAGATACACAGTTACAATCACAAACACTTTCCCATTTCTTTTCTTCCAGTTGGCCAGGTTGTTGATTAAATAAAGCTGTGCATAAAGATCAGTTATGAAGGATGCTACAGATGAAGAGTATTAGCCCAGGAAGAGAATCTTAATAAATTGCAAATGCAATTTATTTTATATTAAAATTTAATCAGATTAATCTATTTCTAATACTTTATGCTAGCAACTTGGGCACATAGTCCCTCCCCTGATATTACTGTCATTCTCATAATGCTACTTGATTTATGTGATATTAAGCAGCAGTTGCAAGACAGACACATTAGAGTTGCGACTGTCTAAAATTCTTATTTAAGAGAATTGCATCGTTTTTCAATTGTGTTGTAAAATTCCCACCAGAAGTTTTACAGCCAAAGTCTTAGAGCTAAAATACAAGCAGTAGATTCTTTTGTTACTTGCTTCATCTATCGTAGTAAAGGAGGCAATAAAAATAGCAGGCACGTGGAGAAAGCCACTGTCTTTCAATATTTGTCTGAATTTATTTGACATCACCTCTTTAATACCAGATTGAGTTTGGTCTTATGACCATTTCAGATAAGAGAGAAAAAGAACTTCCCATCAGACAGGCACATGGGGCTCTCCAGAGCTGTAGCTCCAGGCTCAGGAGGAAGGTCAGGGTGGAAAGGGACTGGGCTTCAGCACAGCGAGCGCTGAAAGGAGAGAAACTGCTGGAGGGGAAGTTTCTGCAAAAGGAAACGCCAAGAAACCTTTTACTGCTCAGCTGCTGTCACAGGAAGGTCAGCCACGTCCAGGCTTTGGGTCTCCCCTAAGAAAGATAAATCTTGATCTCCAGGAAGGGACACGACAGTGCTGGAATTGGTTCCCGAGCTCCGTGCCTTCCGTGCAAACCCTGCGAGCCACATCCCACATTTCAGCAGCAGGGTTTGGTGCCAGCACACACACCCAGCTCCAGACTGGAAGGAGGAGTATTTGCCCAAATGGGGACAAGCACTGCTGGCCAGCACCACACCTGAGCATTCCTAAGGAATACACAGTATCCACACTGCATCCAAAGCTAGCAGGGGTTCCCCCTGAGCTGGGAGTGCTACAGATTTTCTCCAGGTTTGCCAGCTCTTTTTCCCAATCTGTCTTTGTGCCACCTACCCCCCAACCTGGCAGCTCACCCCCCTGAGGCAGCTGGATCTCACTGGGGCACAATCCCATTAAAGCTTCCACCAGGCTCCACGACTGAGCAGGAGCACAGGGGATTCGCTGCCCAAGACTCAGAGGAAAATGTTCAAGAGAAGCAGTGTCTGTATCTTTGGTAGCCATGGGTGGGTGTTCTCATCCATCTTCAGTGCAGATTCAACCATCCTTTTACACTCCATCACTGGCCAGGGCTCCAGCTTGTCATGGTTTAACCCAAGGCATGGGGTTAAATCCATGGGAAGCTCTTCCTCATCTGGGAAGAGACTTTGAAAGGTAAAATGAAGAAAACTCGTGGGTTGAACTAAAAGAAACTTCATAACTTACATACAATCATTATTATTATTATTATTATTATTATTATTATTATTATTATTAATAATAATAATAATGATAATAATAATAATAATAATAATAATAATAATAATTGCAATGAAAATTAAAATAGCAAAAATTTAAAGAAATTCCAAGAAAAACAAGGGATGCAAATGAAAACAATTGCTTGCCATGAGCTAACTGAAGCCTAGTCCCTGAGCAGCACTGCCAGCTTTCCCACTAATTTAATTTGCTGAGTATAGTTTATTTGCTCAGCATGGTTTGGGATTCCCCTTGGGTCAGCTTGGGTCAGCTTTCCCCAGCTCTCCAAGTTTCTTGTACCCACCCAGCCCCTAGACTGGTGGGGAGGGGTATAAAGCTGAAAGATCCTTGATTTTTACCCTAAACACTTAGTGTAAGCACTGCTCAGTAACAACTAAAACATCCCTGTGTTACCAGCCTTGTTCTCGTGCTAAATCCAAAGCACACACTGTACTGCCTACTAGGAAGAAAATTAATTCTATCCCTGCTGAACCCAGGACACCGCTAAAGTTTGGAAATGAATTGCAGGACTGTGTTCATCTCAAAATTTGTAATAGAAAAGGCGCTGAAAGTTTTTTAAAAGTTTTAAGAAATACCACATTCTTCTTCTCAACAACTTCATCCTTAACTAGCTACAGAGATCTGCAGTGTAACTCATCCACTGCTTGTGGAAAGATCCCTGCCTTTTGTAGCTTCAGCAGAGATTTAGACTTGGTTTCAGCTGCAGGTAATAGTTTATTTCAGTGGTTACAAACAGCCTGCTCAAGCTCAAGACTCAGGGTAGCACAATTCTTTGCTGAAAAAAGCTCTGGTTGCAAATGAGAGGAGAAGACACATACCAATTAATTAATTTCCCAATTAATAACCCAGAATGACTCTGACAAATGAGATCTTCCCATGCATTATGGTGCATGAGCAAAGATCCCTTCCCAGCACAGCTGGCACTGCTGTCCCTGAGTTCTCTGAGCATCTGCCAGGACAGGAGCACAGCTACAAGCAAGACCTCCCTTTCTTCATCTCATAACTATCTGTCACAAGTCACTGTAAAATAAGATAAGGTGACCCAGGAGAATGAAGCCAGCAAGGGCCTTTATCCATCCTTTATATTGATAGATGAAGATAAGACATTATAAAAAATGGCCTAGAAAATATTTAACCCACATCCAGCTGCTTGAATGGCAGCCTCAGCCAAGGCTGCTCCTACCTGCATTTGTGTCCAGGTGTTACTATTTGCTCATGTTCAGTCCTAAATCAAAAGGAACTGAAAAAAAAAAAAACAACCCCTCAAGAAAAAACTAAAAAGAAGACAGAAAGGAAAACGTTAAACACCAAGAATTACACCTTTAGTTACAACTTCCTTCCCTGTGGCAAGGTGACAAACTCATCTGCTCTGCTTTTCCCTTTCCTGACCCAAGGGTCAGTTGGCTGACTTCACAGCATATTTAATTTCACATCAATCTAAAAGCCAGCTGATCTGCCCCCACTGCCACTACATGATAGCACCACGTGGCTGTCTGAGCTTGGGGAGAGGCAAAGCTGTGTGCCCCCCAAAGCCACCATATGGCTGTGGCACTGTAAGATCTCCCTGTCCCAGCTGTCTCCACACAAGTTCCTACCCCACGCTAAAGAGAGCATGTTCAGCTTTCTACTTAAGGGTATTCATTTTCCATGGAGGCTGGAAAAATAAAATTCTTCACACCCATCACCTCCAGACTGGATTTTCACCCCTCAACCCAAAGCATCCCCAGGGAATATCATCACTGACATTATTTCCCCCTGTTCTATCGTCCAGCAAAGCTGTCACCCAGACAGGGAACAGTTTTAAGGCTGAGCTCTGGATGTATGATGCTCTACAAGAAAGGTAGCAGGGATTTTTCCAGGTGCTCTTTTCATCACACTGCATGGATTCAGTGGGAATGTGGCAGATAAACCCAGTAAAACTGGCTCTGGCCTCACGATGCCATCCATCAGCACAGGCCTCAGCGGAGCTTCTGAGAAATTTCATGAAGGCAGCATATTATAAAAGCATGGGTGTTATTAAAAGTAAGCAGATTTGTCTGAATGTAAGCACATATTTCATGACAACACAGCGCTATTTAAAGAACTTTTTTTTTTTCCCCTCCTTCAGAAGAAGGGTATTATTTGTTTTATAATGTAGCTCAAAATACCTCTTTAAAATCCATAAGATACTATGGAAGCTGACAGGTTCACGACGAATAGCTTCTCCTCCAGATTAATTTCTGTTTTATTCCCTAAGTGAAGCACAGAGCAGCAAGCTTTATACAAAACTGAGTTAAAAGTAGATGCTTTTAAAATGAGCATTGTTGTCATGCACAGCCCCGAAGGAACTGTAAGTCTGCTTTCTAAATATGGATAAGTGAAATATAAAAAAAACCCAAAACAAAACCTGAATGTATCAGGAACATTTATGAAGATGTAATTATGAATTACATTTATGAATATGCAATTAAAAACAGGTGGGTTGCAGCCCTGCTTTCCAAAGTATAATAACAGAAGATATTATGTCAGCTTGTGGACTTATATTTGCACTCTCAAGTATTTTCATTTTTTTTTTTAAATGAAGGCTGGTTTCAAGTGCTATTTGGCCAAACTTTTCAAAACACAATAATAAATTCACCACATCACACTTTATAATGTGTATTTTAAGACACCATTTACCCCCTCCTCCTTAAAATTTAAAATATTAGTAATTAAAGCAGAGAAACTGTGTTTTTAACTCAGTGAATTTTTGCCATGGAGTATCATAAAACTCTTGAACCACAGATTCTAAGGAGAAATGCTGAGTTTCCTACAGCATTTACTACAGTTTTATTAACCTGAATTGCCAAATCCTGAGAATTTGGAGTTCAGGACAACTTTAGTTGTGCTGGTGTCCAAACTATTTTTAAGTACTTTTTTATTTGATGATCAAGTGCTCATTCTTTTATTAATCTTGTTGTTAACAACATTATCAATCTTTATAAAGCCTTATTATTACTGCAGCAATAAGATAATGTTTATTATTCATTTTAAAGGGATAATGAAATCTCTAGCGAGCTATAGGGATGAAGAGAACCTTCCTCAAAAGTCCTTCTCTGAAAAGGTCATTCTTATCAGCAACTCTTCTATATACTTAAAACTGATTGTGGCATTCAGCAAGTTTCATTTCTCAGCTAAATTATTCAACACCTGTAGGAAGCCATTCTGAAAGCTTTTTACACAGCATGAGATGAAGCACAAGTGGTACAGGGACGAATATTTGAAATGGCACTAAGGCATCTGAACATCCAGCCAAAATTAGTGCCAGAAAGAGAAACAGCTGGCTAAACTCAAGGAAAAGTCAAGAGAAGCAGGCAGGTAGAAGACAAACAGACTCCAAGCATTGTGTAGTATTTTCAAGGGCACCTTTCCTCAACACTGATAAATCACTTTCTTTATAGATTTTTTTCTGTCCTGTTCTCTGCTTTAATTTAATTTAATTTAATGCCTGTGCATCAAAGGGTGCAGCCTTTGGGATGCTGACCCCTTTCAGCACCACCCTCCCACCTTGTCCCTGCAGGAATTACTGCTGCTGTGTTCCCACTCCTCACGGAGCAAGGGCACTCATCCAAAACCTTTTCCCTGGGAACTCAGCAGCCCTGGTGTCTGGGCAAGCCAAGGGTTGATCCAGCACCAGCGCTCACCACAGAACAGCTTCTCTGTGCCCAGTTCTTGGCAACTTCCTGCACAGATCTGGATTTAAGGGCAGCTCTGGGCTGCTGAAACATTCCAGCTCCTACAGCAGAAGTGCCATGGAAGTGAGGGACGATGCCCTGGCAGTATCCAGAACATGGGACCTGCTTCATGGAGAGGAAATACCACCAGGGAAGCACATCACTGGAAACAGAGAGCACTTTTGCCAAGAAAACAAAACAAGGTCCAACATTTATTATTAATAGTTCAACTTCCTCTCCATTAGATTTTTAACTATAGCAATGCCACCAAAAGCAAGCCAGCAAGAAAGAAACCCTCCAAACAACAAGCAAAAGGCAGCCAAATCCACTGCCACAATTGCCAGGTGTACACAAACACAAAATCAAACTCTGTGCCAGCTTGTGTCATGTTATCTCAACAATGGGAAAAGAATTCCCAGACAGAACAACATCAATGCTATTACTATTAATATTAATAATAATAATAAGCAATACTTATATACATTATTAATATATTTATTGTTATTACTATTATTATTACACCTAGGCACATTAAATTTTCAGATCTCACTAGGCAAGCACAAGAGATTCCTGCAGCATTTTCATGTTGCTGTGATATTTGCATCAACTTCCTTTTGAAGTTCCTAGGAGAAAATGCAGAGATAAAAGAACATCTGATGTTCTTATGCAAAACACTGAAGTGCAGATAAGTGAGGACTTACATTTGGCTTTGCAGGAAAACACAGTATATGAAGCTTTTGAAAATACCTGTTAGGTTGTCAAAGGCAGGACTATAACTGTTGTAATCAGACTTTTAAGAGGTTATCTGACAAAAATATGTCACAATAAAATGCAGTGCACCAAAACAATTCCAACGTATACCCACCTTTAAAAAGCAAAAAACGAACTGATTTCGAATCTATATCCAAAACCAAAGAGATTGAGTCTAAAAATTTGAGCAGAAAAGTCATTTTACTCAAAAGAATAATAAACTTTCCTGAGAGAATAGATGTGTTGCATTTATTTTTATCAGCTGACCTCTGTAATACCTTCCTAAACTCCCTAATACAGTTATGAGCTTCCACATTAGAAGTGAATAGATCATTGAATGTTTTAACCTCCCAGAAATGAGAAAATAAAGTAACTTTAATTAAAGATAGAATTTGACAACCTGAAATCAATTAATTTTTACATCAACATTGTGCATTATATTCCAGGGATATTTTCCTTTATAATTCATGCTTTAAAATCCTAATTCAAAATATATTAACAGCAAATAATTAACCAGATCAAAAATATGCATGCTACTTGCAAAGTTTTTACTGTAAAAATAGGAATCATTTTTCATTCCTCAAAGTAAAAACTGAAGTCCAGAACTAGTTCTGTATTTTATTTTCTTTTTAAAAAGTTAAAAACAGAAGTCATGTTTTAAAAGACAAAAGGCACACATTATTAAACAGTTAAATATTTGAATTCCCTTAAATGACTGAGTTAAACTTGTCAGGTTTCAGTTGATATACTAAAAACTTAAATTTGCACTAAATGTTCATCTGTGGAAGAGGAAAATAAGAGGAGTTTTCTTCATTATTTTAAATAGATAAATTTTTATTGTCTAAAGACTATAAAAAAGAAGAAAACTTCCCTTATTTTCCTCTTCCACAGATGTAGTGGTGTAGTTTGTTGAATGCATACATTGAACTTTTATAGCACACAGATATTTCTGTGTTTCAGCTCTGATGGGGAGGAGCTGTGGGAGTAAGGAGATCCTGGAGGGGACAGCTTGGGGTATTCATGGGCACAGAAGATACTGAAGAAGACCCTTGTAAGATTTCATTACAAAACTTTGGAGACCTATCTAACACCTCAGAACTTTTGCCACCCCCTTGGCTTCTTGTTTTGGTGCTTTGTCAGGAGTGTCTGGGTGGTGCTGGAGGGCAGAAGCTGCGCTGGCTCCAAGTGGATTTACCAGGTGTAACCCACACCTGAACCCTCAGCACGAACTCTGGCAATGCCTCACTGGGTCCAATCCCTCAGAGCAGTTTCTAATTTCATTGCAAGGGAATAAATAAACCCCCCACAGCAGCAGAGCCTGTCTCCTGCTCAAATCACCGCTTCCCAGCTCCACTGGCCTGCTTAGATCCAGGTTTCTGAGCTATATTCCTGTTCAGATCACACAGGTCCTGCAGGACAGGCACTGCTGCCCTGCCTTGACTCACCCCAGATCTTGTCTGAAAACTTCCAGCTGGCTGTTCTGTGCTTATTCTTTTCTACTCTCTTCCCAGAATACTTAAGCCAGCTGTAAAACCTGCCTGCAGAGGACATGCCCAGGGTAGTGGCTCACTCCACTCCCTTGTCCCAGGGGTCTGACTGAAAATACCATGGCAGCAAAGTTCAGCCCAACGTTGTTAACAGGTGCTTTCCAAGAGTCTCTGGAGAAAAAGGGGAAAAAAAGAAAAAAATAAGAAAAAAAGTTGGAATAAACCCAAAATCTATATACTGCTACCGTACAGCCAGAAAGCTGATGAGCCTCACTACAAGGAAAAGCAGAGGGAAGGACAGAGCAAGCAGTAAAATGAAGGAAATATTCATCATCTTTCTTCTATCTTAAAAAATACTGTAACAGAGGCCTTTAGAAAAACTAATGTGTTTTAAGAAAGAAACACCCTGTATAAACAACAGCAATTCCCAAAATGTTAAAGCAATTTGTAGAGAGGTAAGACTTGTAAGAGAAGACTGGGGATGCTAACACACATAGCTCCCAAATCCCATGCTTTATGGGAATTTATTCTGATCCACTACAGGCTTAGACACAATTTTACACCACAGCTTAAATCTTGGCCCTGCTTGGAACTCTGGCTCCAGATGTAATGGTGTTATCAAAAGGTGCAATCAGCAGTGGGAGTGTTGGGAAGCAGACACCTCATTTGAACACTTTTCTAAATTTCAGCAGAACACAAGCACTGGAATGAAGAACAGTACTCGGGTGGCTCTGGGGTTAGAGTGGGCAAGCAGTGACTGCAACAGGCTGGCTCACTCCTGGCACAACAAAAAGAAGCTGCCTTTCTAAACTGCCACTGCAGAAGTATCCAAGAATCTTGTACTAAAGGTGGTGAAGAGATACTTTGGATGAATGATTTCCAAAGGCCATCCAACCTGAAATGATCTGGTATGCTTAAAAGGAGCCCAAATCTACTTTATCCTCTTCACTACTCTTGTGACAGGTCAGGAAAGTATTTCCAGTGCCAAATATCGTCTTGGGAGCTCCCACAGTGGCCCTGCCAGGCACAAGGCTTGCCCAACCATCAGCATCCCTTTGGGTGAGCAGAGCAGAGCTTTACCAAGAGGGGAGGAAAGCCCAGCCCACCAGGACAGCCTCCAGCAGAGGCTGTCTCTCCTAGAACACAGCCCAGCATGGAAAGGTGTCACAAAGACCATCTAGAAATTGCTCATTGCCTCAGGTTCTGCAGGAATGACACAATGGAGGACGCCAGTGGTGCAAGCTGCTCTCTTTCCTTCATTAAGCTATCAAATGCCAAGGGCAACCTATGGGCTGCTGCTGTTTTAGGGCAATCTTTCTCTGACATTTTCAGGGAGAGATACAATTTTTAGTTGCAGTTCTTGTAGATTTTTATGATTGTAAAACAGAATTTTACGTTACTCTTCCCTTTGACGTGTTTATGGAAAAGTAGGATGCTTATATTCCCTCTTTGCTATCAGTGCCACTCAAAGACTCAAGATTGGCAAAAGTGTGAACTGCAAGCAAAATTACAGTTTTCTTCACTCTTAAAATAATAAAAGGTAAGGAAATTCAGAGTCTCTGAGTCCTTTTAAATGCACTCATATTTCTGCACTGAGACAGAGCCACTCATGAGGGACAGATGTAATTTATAGGTATAATCTGCAAGTCCCACACTCAAATTTCATAGCATTTTAAACACCAAATGATAACACTGCAGTGCAAATGCTCTTACAGATGGTTTCCTGTATATAAGAGCAATCTGTGGATAATGTTAATTGCATTACTTGATTCATTAACAGAGAACTTCATTTCACAACTTTAAATACCTCTGTACTTTAAATACCTGCATACAACTGCACAGAAGAATTCAAAACACCCTGACAGTGTAATGTTGGCACCTCTAAGCTTTTTGAAGGTCCTCCTACAGCTATTAATTTATTCATTATTTCCTAATATTTTTTTGAAGTAGTGATGTTGACATTTGTATATTAAACTGTTTAAATATTAAACCTCACTTTCCATCCATAATTAGAGAAAATAGACATACGCAAACTGAAGTTTTCAAAAATAAAAGATATACCATTCTCAAAAACATCTGTCCTGCTCACTGAATGAAGTCAGGTCCTCTGGGATGAGGCAGAAAGTGATAAATTCAGGGTCCAGAGTCGAAAACACAACAATAATATCAAGTACTCACATCTGAAAAGAAAATTATCTTTTTCTGGTTGCTTTCTGGAATGTATATTTTCTCTGGTTTCTTTTTCTAAAAATATTCCCCATTATTCTTACAATAAGAGACTAATGACAATAAGAATAATTTTCTCAGAGGGAGAACAATGTTTCTAAGTTTTTTGAATCTGTGCATGAATAAAAATAGATTTTTCAAACAAAGTGCTTTAACATCAAACATATCAAGATAACGAAGGAATCAAGAAATCCTGTCTCTTTCTATCAGTCTTAATTTAACCAAATGCTTTAAATCAAGCATTTCATTTATTTCTTGGGAAACTACTAAAAGGTATTAAAAGCTGCTGTTACTATTTGCTGTTGGTAGGCCAAAGACATTAAAGTTTACACCACATTCCCAGAGATCCATTTATTGAGGAAACCTTTATTGCCATACCCAAGAGGAATATTCTCATTATCACAGGTGTTTCACCCCAGAATCATCCAGGGCTTAAACTCCAGCTCTGGCAGTGATTGCAGTGCCAAGCATGGCATTTTCCCAAATAAATCCAGGAATTCACCACTGGAATTCACACTGAACAATAATTTGTGAGACAAGGCTGAATATCACAGCGATCCACAAGATCAGTTATTTTCATTTTATTTGAGGAGGGAAAAAAAACCCAATAAGCCTAAAAGATCTAAAAGATGAGTAACCTGATGTCCTCAAAATCATTGCAGCTGTGGAATAAAACCATATTAACAAGAGAAATTTCACAAAGCTTCCACCTTTCTTTGAGGAGTATGATCTACCAAAAAAATAGATACTTCCTTGTTTACTTGTTTTGTTTTGTTTGGGTATTTTTTGAGGGGTTGGTTTGTTGTGGGGGTTTTTTTTGGGGGGTGGGGGTATGGTTGTTGTTGTTGTTGTTTTTTATCTCACAGATCTGGCATTCCTGAAAACATATATTCAGCAAGAAGGATGGAGGGAATTTCCCTTGGCTCAACAAGGAACATCCCCACAAGGAGCAGCTGCAGAGTCTCACCCACTCAGACTATCACAAAAACAACATTTCCCCCCAAAGTTTTTTGCAGGAGCACTCTGCCATCAGGCCAAGGTAGCACAGGGAGCTGCTCAGCTCCTTTGCTGGGCAGGGAGATTCTCAGGGGCAGTCTTGGAGCTGATCCATCCTTCCCTTGCACCTTCTCAATGAGCCTGCTACCTCCCAGACAACACATAGACCAGGGATCCTGGGTTTGCAGGACAATTTCTGAGTACAGACACGACTGGCCTGCTCAGAACCATTCAAATCAGCCTTGTGCCTTCCAGGTGGCTCCAGCAGCAGGTAAGAGGGGTGCTGCCACCCAGTAACTGCTACAGTTCCTCATGTCATATTTGAAAGGTCACAGTAAAAGTCCACAGCCATGGCAGAACAGCCACTAAAATCCTTTCCCTGCAAAAAGAACATTTTTGGTTTGTTTTTCTGGCCTTTAACCAGCTGAAAAAAGCCCAGTTCAGCAATTTGCTTGTACTTAATGAACCGGCTCCACGCATACTTCAAGCAGCAAATCACACCAGCAGCACAGCAGTTTAGCCACAGCACAAATACAAGTTGAAGATGATAGCTAAGACCCAAAGCAGCACCAAAACACTTCTCTCGTGCTCCCTGAATCAGCCTGTGCTGCTGGCAGGGTGATGGGATCTGCTGCAAGGTGCCTCCAACCCACATCAGACCCAGTGACCTCAGAGCCTGGTGCAGCTTTGGGAAGGTCAGAGGGTGTGGGCAGCCTCATGAGGCTTGTTTGGGGAGCTTCTCATTGCTAAAAAAGTAAGATTTCGAGACTTTAAAGCATGACTGCTTGTCTGCCTCCCTACCTTTTTGATAGCTCTTTATAATAAAATCAAATCGAGCCCGTTTGCAATTACAGCATTAATAGGGGCATTTTAAAGCAGTTATTAGGACTGAGATGTCTTGTACAATGCTGTGAGTTGTTCAGGATTTTATTTAATTATTATTAGTCTTTACTATCCTGCATAAATTTAGATATGAATTTTAACCCTAAAAAAAATGATACTTTAATCCTGATGGGAAGCACACAAATACCCTGTGTTTTAGCAGAAGCAGCTGATTTTACTGCCAGTATCACCCTGCTGTGACTCTCCCCCCACCCATTTTAGCTCTGCCATTTCCTTCAGGGTTAAGGACAGACTGAATGGCCATTTTCAGTGAAACTATAGCCAAAGGCACAGTAACACCAGCATTACAAAACTGCCCTCATTGCATTACCCAATTCTTCCTCTTTCTTTATTTTACAGATCAGCTTGTGTGAAGTTATTTGATGGTAATGGTAAAATTCACAGAGCTGGGGTTTTTTTAGTGCACAGCTTTTCTGTCTCTTTGTAATGTTCAAACAGTGAAATACAGTTCTCTTCTTCTGGGGAGAAGGAAGGTGGATGGATGTTTTTGAAGCAACAATGGGGACCACTCCAAAAACTTCTGGAAAGTTAAAATTCATGCAACTTCTATTGTAGAAGATCTGCTTAAAAAGAGTGTAGCACCTGGCACTTAAACACTGATTTGGGAAAAGTATATACAGAATAAAAATTAAAAATCACAACCTGCTGGTTTTTAGTTCTACTTAACAATAAACCTTTTCCTTAAAAAACAAAAAACAACAACCATAAACAGCATCCAGAATATCCCCACGTTGTGAGACAAAGTATATAAAGCTTACCTATGGCAAAACTGTTTTTACCTTTTTATTAACAATTACAGATCCTCAAGATTTACATTGTCAGTTCCTTCAGGTTCTGCTCATTATCTCAGACAAGTAAATCAGACACTCTACTGGAGTGTGCTGGGTGAGGACATCAGGATGTTCATCCCATCATCTGAAACAGAGTGGATTCATTTCATTTGTTAAGTCCCAAAACACATCAATATAAATACATCTAACAAGTTGCTTGGGGTTCTTGACCAAACCTTCTTCAGAGCTTCCTCCTCTTCCCCTTCTCCCCCAGCCCAAAACAGAAGGATTTCAGTGTGAGAATATCATTATAAGTCCAATGGGAGCTGTAAGTTCCAGCTTGCTTGAAAAGCAAATCCTAAAATTTCACAAAACTGAAACTGGACCATCACTACTAAAACATCACTAAGGTCAGTAATAAATTGAACTAAATTCTTCTGAAAATTCTCAAGACCAGGACTGAAGTGTGTGCACAGAGCAAGATTTTTCTTTCCCTAGGCTCAGTGATCAACCCTGCATTGTCTTTTACTCCAGTATATAGAAGTATATAGAGAAATTGTGCATTTCATCAAATTCCACAAAAGCATTAAGTGCTGTAACATTTGTGTTGATGAAAACACAGGGAATAAACTAATGGGAAATCAATATTATGTATTATGCAAAAATAGAGTAATTCAAAATCAAAATTTTTCAGCAGGTAAAAATAAATATTTGATCTGATCAAAACCTGCAAGTTTATGTTCAGGTGAGTAAGCTGGATGGGAGTTTTAGGCTTTTCACTAGTGTGTGAAAAAATATTTTTAAAAATAATTTCCTATGTTCTCAGTTTTGAGAATACAAGTGCCAACACACAAATGCAAATATTTCTAAAACAAAGGTGATATTTACTTTTACACAAGACATTAAAATTACATCTCTTTAGAATCATGGAATGGTTTAGATTAGATGGGACCTTACCACTTATCCCATTCCACCCCCAGCCATGGGCAGGGACATCTTCCACTGTCCCAGGTTGTTCCAAGCCCTGTCCAACCTGGCCTTGGACACTTCCAGGGATGGGGCAGCCACAACTTCTCTGGGTAACCTGTGCCAGGGGCTCCCCACCCTCACAGAGAACTTCTTTCCAATATCTGACCTAATTTATCCTCTTTCCTTTTGAACCCAGTATCACAGAAGTTTATCTGCAGTTTATTACATTATGTGCTTGTGCTTAGGATATTTGCCTGAAGGAAATGTGTAAATGCAATTTCTGGGTTGTATGGAAATGGGAAATACGGCACTGGAACAAATCCTGAGCCCTTCAGATTTACACCTCCATCTCTGTATTTAATTAGCACAGATAAGCACCCACACTTCTGAAGGAGCAGCTTTTCTGCAACTGCTTTACCCTCTGCAAACTTCTTCATAACTTTTAGTGTATTAAATATAGCAAATCAGAACTGTATTTCCTGCCATCAGCTTTCCAGCTCCAAAGGTAAAATCAAAGGCTGGGTACAAGATGGTCAGTATTTAAAAAGCTATTAAGATCCCATCCACTCACTTTTATAAGCACTCAGTGGGGATATAAAGGCTTCACTTTTCACAGCCTTCTCTCTGGGCCCTCTTCCCTGGGACAACAGATTTCATCAGCATGAGGCACCAGGAAATAATTTTGTGACTTAAAGTAAGAAGAGCAAAAGATAAGCGTCCAAAGACGTGGAAACTCCCTAAAATACTGAAATACTTTCTAAAAAGCAGGAGTATAGGGAAGTAGAAGGAAGGAAGGACATGGAGGGGGAGCTTGTTCTGTTGGGAAGGTGTTTACCATTACAACTGTGAGCACCAGGATCCACTGGAGACAGGGATATACCTCCCATTAAATACTATTAAATTTTAAAGAGTCACCATTAGTGCAGGAAAGCTCTGAGCCAGGGTGTGCTGCAGGCCAGGTTCCTCCAACAGGACAGCACTTCTTATCTCCAGTTTACATCTTTCCCTGGCATCCAGCACTGGAGAGCTCAAGAAACAAGGGATTACTGAGGGAAATGGATCTTTGCTCTGACAGCATACAGTGTTCCCAGGATGTGCAGAGCAAAGGCCACAAAGGGAAAGAGAGCAAAAGGAAGGAGACCAGAACAGAATTTCTTACAATGATGCTGCTCAAACTCCTTATTTCCTGTTTTATAGATATTTTCTTATCAGTGAATGGGACAGATTAGTAAATACACTTTCAATACTCGTGTAGCTCTATGTAATTTAGGGGGACTGCTGGAGCAGCCTTTAGAATAAAGACTGAAAATTTCCTCCTCATTTAGTATGACAGCATCTGCCAATTGTACAACTTCCAAATTTGAAGATTTGGCTAAGGTTTTGCTAAGCACAGAGAAATGAGCCCGTAGCCAGCAAGCACACTATGCCCAGCCTCTGTACATGCCCCTCCTCTGTTGGAGAAAGGAAAACTCAGACACTTCACTCTAAAGTTTATCACTCCTTTCTCTTTACTTTTACATGATTTCAGATCATGGGCAAGGCATTCCATTTCCCTGAGGAGATTTCACACCTGAAGGGAACATCACAATTATAAAATACATGCAAGGTCAGTAGTGATGAGCACTGTGCAGGGAAGCACAACACAGAGTAGAAAAGCACCAAAATAAGGTATTTTATTATCTAGGCATTACAGAATTTGAGTCCTAACATGAAGCAGACCTCCGAGACTTCTTCTAATTACATTCTTTCTTTTCCCTAAATAAGTATCTTTTGACTAAAATGCATTTTTCTTTTTCTCCCCTTTACTTCTACATATGCTCCCCTGACAGGGAAGTGTTATTGAGCTGTGAATCAACTGCAGCCAGTGGAAGTAGTGAACTAAATAAACTGGAAAAATATGAACACTGATGGAACAACATTCTAAATTCAAGAGTGTCTTCATGACACTGTCCAATAAAAAAGAAGAAATAAGTGGAAAACTTCTGCTTTACAGAACTTTAACTCATCCATGACTATAATTTTCTTGGAAAGAAATTGAACTAATATTCATTACTATAAATCTGAGGGGCAGCTGTGTAGGTATGTGTTGTTTAGGTTTTTTTTTTTCCTAGATGCAGAATGCTGAAGAACTAACCACAATCTGCACTGCACTGTTGCAACACCTGGCAGAACCTGCTGGGCAGAACCACGAGAATGAATCCTAAAAAAGAGATGGCCATGCTGCTTAGCTCCAGCAGGTCATTAAAACAAATATAATCCTGTTCTTCAAGCACTCAAGCAGCCCCACTGAATGCTTGTGCAAGCCTAAAGTTAGGACATGCATATGTACTCATCTTGAATTCATGTTACATCTGGTTTTTATTGTAGCAGAGGTACTTCTGAGCTCCCTGTGCTAGAATTGGACCACAAAGGAAAGACATTTAATTATTTTTATTTTTACTGTCAGCATTTAACTATTGCTATGATCATTTTGTTCCTCCTGAGTAAAATAACAATAAGCTTTAGCCATCAGGTACCAGCCACTAGAATCTCAAGTACCAGAACACACTCCAAGAGGCATTTCTATTTTTCAGCATCCTTGTTCTGATCTTCAGCTATGAAGCAATCTAATATTCTCTAGAAAGAAAGTGATATTTTCTGTTATTATTGTACTAGCAGGTTCTGTACTCCAGGTGAAGGGATTGCATTTCACTCTGAAACTCCTTGACCTTCATTAGTGCTTCAGGGAGCTTGAAAGCCAGATGGAATAACAAAAAATTCAATAAAATACACTAGTTCATATCTTTCTGGTTCTCTGAAACAACAGGGAAAATAATAGCCACCAGGTCTAAAGATTAATTTGAAATGAAATGCTTGCAGGCAAATAGATATGATAATTTCATTAAATCATATACTGCTTGTTTTTAAAAGGGACATGAAATCTTATAATTAAATCACCATCTAGATCATATTTTAAGTTATATTATTTTAGTTAATCTATTTGAAAATAACTTTGCAAATAACCAAGGCAGTCATTAGATATTGCAACTTAATCAGAACTTCATTTTGACATTTCAAAAAAAAAGTAGATGAAGGCTTAAAATAAGATTTTTAGACATTCACATACTGGAAAATGAACCTATAGTTTTATTTCCAGTTTTGGAAGGAAAACACATAACAAATGGTTTAAATCATTACACAGGGGCACAAGCAGGTCCAAAACCAAAATCCAAATCCCAATGTTTCATGTCTAACAAAGCTCAAAAAGAGGGCATACTACAGCTCCTGCATTTAAGCCTCCTGCCCTAGAGATGACAATTATTTTTAAATAATTATAAAATAATTATAAAATTATTTTGTGTGATAAAATATAAATATAAATATAAATATAAATATAAATATAAATATAAATATAAATATAAATATAAATATAAATATAAATATAAATATATAATGTAGTATAATATAGTATAATATAGTATAGTATAATATAGTATAATATAGTATAATATAATATAGTACAATATAATATAATAAAATATAGTATAATATAATATAATATAATATAATATAATATAATATAATATAATATAATATAATGTAATATAATATAATGTAATATAATATAATATAATATAATGTAATATAATATAATATATTAATATATATTATATATATATATTAATATAGAATATATTAATATAATTATATTATATTATAATATATTATACTATATATAATATATTATATTGTAATGTAATATAATATAATATAATATATTAATATATTATATATTAATATATTAATATATAATATATTAATATTATTATATTATATTATATTATATTATATTATATTATATTATATTATATTACATTATATTTTATTACATTATATTATATTACATTACATTATATTATATTATATTATATTATATTATATTATACTATATTATATTTTATAATATATAATAACAAAAATATAAATAAAAATTGAATAATAAAATATTCATGTGTATGATGTGAATGAATGAAACCATGAAGGTTTTCACACCTATCTGCTGTATTTTCTTATACTGCCTCAGGACCATGTTACTGTGTATGTGTCATGCAGATTTACTGAAAGGGACAAGTTTACATGCAAAGATAGAATAGTGCAGCTGGAATGAGTGAGTAAAGTCCTGTATGATGATCATAACAACCTAAGGGTGGAAAAGACCTCCAAGATCATCAGGTAGTGTCTCTGCAAGCATTTTACTGCAGACCACATTTTGATAACCCCTTTCTGCTTATACAGAAATTTAATTGGCATGTTATTAAACCAATGGCATAAAAATGACCCAGTTTTGCCCCAGTTTAGATTGAATATTAAGACAGATCTGGAAGTTATACCTACAACTTGAAAGTGTTCCTTGACTTGATGGGAACCAAACCCAGAAGGTGAAACACTTCCACTAGCATATTCCATAGATACATATATATATGTTTATATACATGTTTAAGAACCTATAATCCATTTTAAACTGCTTGGCAGGATCCAGAGACATATATTTACCAAAGCTGTACTTTCTATCTGGGAAATTTAAAATTTTTATTGAGCTATTCTATAAACATCCTCCATTCCATTTCAAATATCCACTTTTCAGGAGCACTCACACACAAGCAACATGCATAATTCTTTAAGGAGAGTAATTACATCTAATTGGTTTTATCTTCTTGCATTGGGGTTTCCAGGACCACAACCACCCTACTGCCTGGAAAAATTCCCATCCTGTTAGTTCCATGGATCTAAGCCCACGTGACACAAGGCTTTCCTGGTCATTCTAAAGAGAATATAGAAAGTTCCTGTGGCTACAACCCAAACACAAATGAGGCTCTGCTTTTTTTGCCCCTCAAATGCGGGATTACCAATTGTTTTATGAGAATCTTTTTCTATCACTACAGCCTGGCTAATGCTATCCACCCATTCCAGATTCCCTGCATTTAAAGGCATAACTTCCCCTAGAAGATCTTGGTTGCAGATGAGTAACAAAGATTTTGGAAGTTGCAATATTTTTATCTTAAAAAATAAAGAGAAAGATGTTTGTTAAAGCTAGAGAAATTTAAAAGCCTGCACTAAAACAGCAATATTAAACCACATTTTTCATCCAATGCATCCATTTTATCCTAAGCTAGCCAAGTTTTTAATACTCACAAATATACATTAACTTGTGGCTTTTTTAAGGTCCTTATCCATATTAACCTAATTCTTCGTGCTTCTACTTGGCTGCAACAGCTTTTTTAGAACTGCTGTGTGCTCAGTAGCTCCATTTTAGATATTTCTGTAGAGAAAAGCGAGGAACATTTCAGAGGGTAGTGCACAGAAGCCCAGGTTTTAATTTGGAATTTTACAGAACACATTCTTCGAAGTTCTTTGGACTTTTTTGAGGCTATTTAGGGCTCAAACCATAGCTCTCCTTTAACAAGTACACAAATGTGTGTTCTGGGGCAGAATCAGAATGGAAAAATTATGTGCAAAATTCAACAGTTGTACTAAATTCGCAATTTAATCTGCATTTTCACTTTGGTTTGGGCTTCAGAAGATTGCATGTAAAAAGGAACGTTGAACAAATGACAAAAAAAGTCTTTGATTTTTATGGTTATTCAGGGAATAAGAACACCCAGTTTAAAACCCAGATACATACATATGTGTACAAATAAATATGGCAAACTTGCAAAAGTAGTGATTTATAAAGACCCACATTCCATCAACTTGTGCACAAAACTCTACAAAGGCAAGATCATTTCTTGTTCCTTGCTGTAACTTTGACATTAATTATTTTTTATTATTGGTCTGGTTAGAAATTCTAGTGTAGCAAAATAGCAGAAATTTGCATACAAATAAAAGCTGTGTAGTCATATTTTGTTCTAATTTCCCATACACGTCCCTAAACAGCCCAAGATATATAAATTACAGTATCATTTAGCTAACAATCTATGATGGCTACATGTAATAACATAACCTGCCCAGGATTTAATTAAGCAAGCTCAAAACATGGAAATTAGAAGTAAGGAGTCACTAGAGAAGGATAAATTAAAAGAGCTGGCCTCCATTTTCAAGCTTTTATGATTTTATTACCTTTACTAAGAATGAGGAAATATGCAAATAGAGAGGATAAACATTGTTTATCTTATTTTTTTCTTTCCAAGACAGAGAAAAAGAGACTTTGCTCTTTGTGCCCCACCTTCTTTTAGTACTTTTGGTGAGGTCTTGAATTTTCATTCCATCGATGGCAGGGATAAAATCTGCCTAGAAAGAGTAATGTTAAAATTCTCCTTCTACTCTCTCCAAGCATGTGGCACCTGGGTATGGAGAGACAGAGCACAATGATGCCATCTGACAGTGCATGAGGTTCTACAGACTGTAAACATCACACAATTGAGACTACACATGGGGAATATTCTCTTCTTGTCACATTTACGTAGCACAGGATGAGCAGTAAAGTTTCATTTAACAGTAAACCTGGTGTTTTTCAGTGCCTGTATTCCATCTATCTGTATAAAACAGCTAAATGTGAACTAACTTTACCTTTAAAAGGAACAACCACATTTCCTTTTATTAAAGCCTGTGTTGTCTCACGCCAATTGTTTTGATTTTACATGGGATGGTTTTGATGTTTATGATGTGGGGTCATGGTTGACACAGCCAGACCTACCTCTGATGTGTCCCACAGCAAGACATCCTTTTTTTGGAAACTCAGAGGAAAAAATGAAAGACAGAAATTTTACCTACACCACCACACTTTTTTTAAAGCTAACAGTCTTTAGGCCCACTGCATTTAATTAGTTTCTCTTAGCTGTTGCCTTTTTGTTTAAATTATCCAGTCATTTATTGGCTGGGGTTGTTTAATTACATGCATTTTGGGGTTTTGGTTTGGTTCCCCACCATCACACCCCCTCCACTGTATTTTAATTTTGTGGGGCAATATTCAAATCTTGTAAAAGTAAGTGATCAAGGAGAACCTACTTTGAAATTCCTCTCACACACCTAGAACTCATCATCTGTGTTGTTGCAGATATTTCATTCCATTATTACATCAGAAGCCATGAGTTTTGGTACCTACTACAACCTGAGGAATTGAGGTGAGATCAAGACTCTTCTTCATAGGATTTTGCTACAGTGGCAAAAAACATTGATTTTTATTTTTTTTTTTTTTTTTTATGGTTAGTTTCTGCCAATCCTTTTGATAGTGAACCTTTCTTTAACTCACCACAACAAAACTAAACTCAGGAGCCACTCCTCAAAACTGGCCATGCAATGTTGGCTTTTGGGGGGTTTCCCCAACTAAGTTAGATGGGTCTCGTTCTCAGGTTGCTAAAAGGACAAAAGACTTTCTTGGAACTTATGCCAAGGAAAAGTTCTGCAGAGATTTTCATGGAATTTAACAGTATTTCTTTTTTAACTCGTGAATTTAAAGGATTTGTCACTGTTACTCAGACCATCAAAGTGAGAGAAAAGAGGAAAGAGCTTGTGTGTGTAGGAAAACACATAAAACTACCACTGAGAGAGTAAATTAACCTCCACAGACCCTTATTAATAACAAGAGAACAAGGACTCTGCAAGTTTGCAAAGTTTGTTTGTGTGGTACCTCCTCTGCTTTCTGAGCGTTGGTTTTCAACCAGCACTTTATTTCCTGATTTATTTTTCTGATCCATATTGCCAGGAGGCTGGAGTGACTTTGCAGTTAGGAGGACAGCTTTTCTCCCAGGCATTTTCACAATCTATTCCAACTCTGAGGTATCCCTTGCTACACACTGATTTCTAGGGGCAGATGCATCATCTGTAACATACAGGCCTTTAATAAGTGCAGATGCAGTGGGATTATAGATTGTATATCTGTTAATTTCTCAGCATATCATCTTCAGATTGAGCTTTTTAACAGTTATTGATACAAATTTGATACAAGGCTCTTCTTCTAGACAGTATTTCTTAACAATAGAAAGAGATAAAGTTATTTGTAGAAAGAAGAAATAAAAAATCTTTCAAACTTGAGTAATCTGCATTAATTTTTCCACCAGAAAACAAAAAAGCTTGATAAAAAAATGCAGAACAGTAAATCTCATAAAATTGTAAAAAGAGATCTATAGATGACCATAAAATCATACTAGTATTGCAGTATTTTCATTATAATTTCTTTCTAGTATTCTCTGCAATTCATAAATTTCCTTTACTATAGGAAAAGAACTTCATTGTCACTTACTATGTTGAAAAAATCAGAAATACTGCAACTGCAGAAGCCTGTGAAAATGCCTGGGACTACTCTGCATGTTCATCATTTCAATTTTGCTCCACAAAGGGGAAAAAAACCCATTATTTTTTAAACCCTTCAGCATCTGTTTATTGAGTTAGAATTTAATATAACAATTGTCTTCTGATCCACTTGCAAATTTGATGCATATCTTAAGGAAAATACATGAATAGGACATCTGGCACTTTAGAGATGCTGATTTAATTTAATTCCTTAAGTTCAATTTTTGTCTGGACCAAAATAATCTGATATTTTCAACAGAAGCACTAAAGAGTTCAACGAATTCTTGATTTATTTTAGATTCAAGAACATATGTTTAGTTCATAAGAATATTTCCATATTTATAGCCTTTCTTTCTGTATGTTCTTAAAAGGAAATCATCTCAATAATTCCAGAAAGGTCAAGGAAAAGAAGGTATTTCTTCTACCATAGTTCAGCTCAAATAGCAGCAATGCTAATTCTAGGGTTTATGGTGCAAAGCAGAGTTGCAAACTAACAAACTGCATTATCCAGAGTTCTGGTTTACCCTGTTTCAAACTCCATTTCTGGGTAGTTTTTCTTTCCCTCAGCACCTTTGAAAGCAGGGAGGGTACCCTCAGGGCACACAGCAAAGCAGGGACTGAACTCAGTATTCTGCATAACTCCACTCCTTTCCCAAGCTCCAAATTCACTCAGGTTTCATGCTCACCCTAATCAGAACAGAGATAACCCTATTTGCATCGTTATTTTCCATTACTCAATAATAAATGTCTCTTTCCATAACTGAAGCAGGACTCTGTCGATTCCCCGGCTGTTTTGTTATTTGTGGGACATTTCACTCAAAGCACTAAATTGTATATATAGAGTTCATACAGCTCTGTTATTTGTGTATCTCTTTCCTTACAAGAAATCAAATCAAAGATGTTCCCAGACAAGCAGGAGCCCCCATTTTGGTGACAGCAGCTAACACTCACCAGAAAGGCAGTGCACCAAGAGGATGTGCAGACTTCTTTCACCAACAAGATCCTCCCCAGTGCTCAGCACACAGCCCTTCCCTGCTTCCTTCTGTCTCTCCAATTCATCTTGTAGCTAGGGTAGGTGAGTGCTCCTGAAGTTAAGGATAAGGCAGTGCTGGGAAACACAGGAAGCAGCCCATGCTGATATCAAAAAGCTACAAACAGTTTGGCTGGAGCTTTGAGCAGCCTGGTCCAGTGAGAAGTGTCCACACCAGAGGGGTTAGAACGGGAATGAGTTTTAAAATCCCTCCCAACCCAAACCACTCCATGATTCCATAACAGAGAACTGCAACTGCAACCTTGGGCAGGAGGAGTACACAGCAAGCCTCACATTTACCTGTTCTTGCCACCTAGTTTGGGGAGGAACTGCAGGCTTCAAGAAATGGGCCAGCAAAGCAGGGACACAGGTTTGGGAAGGGAGTGGCTGGAATAAGAGAGATGCTAGGGACTGCAGGGACAGGATGTGACTGAGATTACACGTTTGACAGGCAGTTGTTGACACAAATGCAACAAGAACCCTGACCCACACCTGGCTGACACAGGGCTGTGTTTTAGAAACTCAAGACTTTTAGGAATAAGTGATCAGCCACAATTCCTTTCTGCAGCTTTTTTTGCCGCAACATCTCAGCCATACTGACATCTTGTCTGCATGAAAACTTCCACAGCATCCCCAAATCCAGTGTGTTGACAACAGGGCTGCCTATCTCCCTTACTCAGGACTTACACATTTCTATTTCACTTCATACTTTCAGTTAAAAGGGAAGGAAAGGGAGAATGTTGTTTTCAAAACCTTATAATGACAAGAAATGCCACACAGCGTCCAAAAGCATTTGCTTAAACTACTTCCCACATCTCCAACAGGGAGTGCTGAAGAAAAGACTATGAGAGAAAATAGGACAGGATGTCCTTTCTTCCCTAACACACTCACCTTTTCTTCTGGCTGTCAGCAGCTACAGGCATGAACTTTATCAGTGCTGCTGTGTAATACCTGTTTTCATACCCATGCACTTCACAGGGGATCACAACTACTCAGGCACACTCTGTAAATCCCATGTTCCTGGTAAGGAACAGTGATTTGGTTTGGCTCAAATGACAGCAATCAGGGGGCTTTCAGCAGAAAGATCTGACCCTGTCTTCATTAACATCAACCAGCCATAATCCAGTAATCTGACACAGCAAGATATATTTCATATATCAAGAGCTAAACGCCTTCATTTCTTCCGCCTGCTGAACTCCCAGAGCCTGAACCCAAGGTGAGATCCTGGTTGTGCTGAATTTAATAGCAATACTCCCACTGACTTCAGTGGGTCCAGGTTTTCACCCCCTAAAGCCAAAGGGGTTTAAAAATACTTTTTGGGATACAGAGAAAAGGGAAAATAATTTACTTGACTTTTTTTTACAGTAAATCTGGGCACTGTTCTATATTTTCTTAGAATCAATTACAGTCTCCTCTACTTCCCTTGACTATTGACTATTTTGTGATTGATGTATAATTTAAAGTTATATATAAAGCCTTATACCTATTTATTGACAACATGCTAAGTTAGGTACCTTTTAGGCAATTTTCCAGCTTGAAAAAACAAGTGCTAACAGTGAACTCCAGACATCTTCAATACCACAGGCTGTTATCATTTTGAACATAAATGTACATATTAATCAGCTAATCACTAATCCCTGAAACCTCAAACTGCAATATTGGCAGATCTTCTTAAAACTATTTCCAAGCTTGCATGCCTGTTGTTGCATTTGCTTAAGGAATCATCCATCACATAAATGGCTAGTTAGTGAAATGAACTAATTAACAAAGAAGTTAAATGGAGAAATAAATCTCAAGCTCAAGACTACTGAACTGTTGTCATCCTCTTCCATCCAAAGCCACCAGAAAGGCTTACACTTAAGAAATACTGCTGCATTTTGAAAGCCTTTTATACATGTGAAACATGTACCATCTAATCCCTATTCTATCATGCTGACCAACCATTACATTTATTGTATCAAAATACATGTAGTACAGTACCAAATACAGCTGTCTCCATATGAGCCCACTTTTCCTCTTGCTTTCTACTTGAAACCCCTGATTTTCTTTTTAAGATCAGTTTAAGAACTCTCCCTCTGCATGCTTTTGAACTATTTTATTAATTTATTATTGATCTCTACCTTTGGGACTCATGGTTCTTTAGATCTGTGTTTAATTTCTGTTAATGTTTGTTCCAGTTTTTTCTGTAATATCCAGTGGTTATATACATATTTTAAACCCCCTCAATATTTTGACCAGTAATGTTCCATGGAAAACTTGGAATCAGATTAACATTTTAAGCTAAAACTAGCAATGCATTTGCTTCCATTTCCTCTTATGTTAATAAATGAGAGTATCTCGTTGAAAGCAGTAGGAAACAGATGTACACTTTGTCAAAGTGTGAAGCTCAATGATTTGGGTGATAACATATGCATATGTGTGTGTATATATATCTGGATATAACTGAATAACAACATTTTTAACCTCTAATACTCCAGTTTCTTTATATAGTAACCACTATTTTTTTTTCTTTTTCACACATAAAAACAGCAGACTTATTGGAGGAAAAAAAATGACTGACAGGATCACTGAGTAAGCTTATAGCAGGACCCAGAACTGAACCTTTTCCTCCCACTTTTAGTCCAAACCACTGTGAACTGGAAACTCAGGGAAAAACACGTTGTTCCCATGGAGCGCTGGAACTGCAAATAGACACACACACACACAAACTCTATAAAAGAATAAATGACAAATCTGTGTTGTTAGACCTGAGCAGTTTATCTCTGATTTACCTCACAGTGCATCAAACATGTTAATGATGTTTTAACTGACACGATGTGGGAGTTACAATAACGCTGCCCAGCATTTCGCTTGCAAATGGCTTCTTAATTACAGAAAGGTATTAAGGCTTCATGGCAAGCTGCACCCTAATGCTGCACCCTAATGGCCCCTTTTATCCCAGCTGAGCATTTCAGTACTAATGATTGTTTTAATCTCACCAGTATTTTGTCCAGGCCTATCTTTGACAATTCCTCAGTTCGATATTTTGAGAATCTCAGCTACAGTGTTGATATTCATACTAATCAGTCTCTTCTGGCATCTGCAGTGTCAGCTTGGAGCTGATTCAGGCAAAGCCATAAAGTCATAACACTACTGTTTCTGTAATTTTCTGCTATTTAGGATGCATGTAACTCAACTTCTGAGCTTTTAAAGATGCATCTGTAAGGCCTCTTGCTGTCGTTTCGAGGGAAAAATATAAACCTCAAACCACATTTGTGTTCATGATGTACAAACAATTCTGTTTCCCCCCATGAACTTAACAGTATTTCTTCTTCATAGCAGTGATAAAAGAAAACTTCAAAGTTCAGAAGAGGTAGAAGGGCGATATTGGTTCCTCTGATTTAATATCTTGTATCTATCCAGTTTGCTTTGGGGAACCACTACCATCTGATACAGATATCTTTATTAAAACATCACATCCAGCTTGGACTCTCTCAATCTCCCCCTTTTTCATGATCATTGAATGGTTTGGGTTGGAAAGGACTTTAAAGATCACTTACTGCCAACCCCCCCTGCCATGGACAGGGACACCTTCCACCATCCCAGGTTGCTCCAAGCCCCTTCCAGACTGCCCTTGGACACTTCCAGGGATGGGGCAGCCACAGCTTCTCTGGGCAGCCTGTGCCAGGGCCTCACCACCCTCACAGGGAAGGATTTTTTCCTAATACCTGATATAAATCTACTCCCTTTCAGTTTTAAACAATTCCTCCTTGTTTTCTTACTCCAGGCCCTCGCCCAAAGTCCCTTTCCAACTCTCTTGGAGCCCCTTCAGGCACTGGGAGGTGCTCTAAGGTCTCCCCAGAGCCTTCTCTTCTCCAGGATGACCAACCCTAACTCTCAGCCAGAAATCCCTCAACCCTACTAGTGAGTTAGTCTGCTACAAAAGCACCTTAAGAATCACAAAATACCATAACCACCTCAACCATCTATTTCTTCTGTTCAGGTAGGATCACAGGTAACACCAAGAGTAGCATATTCAAATTCTTAAAACCAGTAAGAGAAGCAAAATCAAGAGGTAGATTTTAGATCTTCCACACTGACAGAATTCAGACACCAGCAATAAAAATATCTCAGCTATCAAGCATAATATTTTACTTAGGTCGTGTTTACTTAGCAAGGCCCAGACTATCAATGGTAATCAAGGCTCTGCTTCCCAAACAGAAATGGTTTGAAAACCACCCCAAGAAAAGCACTAGATGAAGGTAAGTAGCTGTGCCCAGCAGATAAAATTGAACAAGCTCTATCCCCAGCATTCCAGGGCTGTGCATCCATACATGGGTCAAAAAACATCCAACAGTTCCCCCAGGGAATGCTGATTTTCAGCTCTTGTCATAGTTCACTGCTGATTCCTCTCTAACTACCTCAACTATGCATCAGACAAAGCAGATTTACTGCTCTGCCTAGGACATGCAAACCTAACAGTTTCCACTACTTTTACTTCTTTTCATGGTTCTGGGTCTGCTTTTCATGCTGCTGTAGCACAGCACAGCATTCTGCACTCACTCATTCCTAGAGCATATCCAAGGAGATTATATGAGGCAATAATTTATTGTCCTAATCCTTTGTCCAGCAACAGATGCCTGCAAGGACAGAAAGTTCTCTGCTATTGATATCAAGACCAAACCTACTGCAGGTGAAATTCAGACTGTGCTATCACCACTGATTGCAGGGTTTTCTTAGGGTGTGTTTCCATCAAGTCATTGAATTGCATAGATTGAAATTTGTATTTAGAACTAATCTTTTATGTACATCACACTGGTGAAAACTGAGACCCTACCAAGAGCAGTTTCCAAACAAAAGCATTTATCTGTAGGACAATTGTTTTAATTAATGATACTTTTGTACAACAACAGAGATGGTATGGAACAAAGTCAAGCCAAAAAAACCTATTCAAATAGGTTTTGATCTTACCAGAACTCTTGGTAAGATCAAGTCACACCAGAAAACAAACCAAATCATATTCCTGGAATGCCAGAGTACACACTGGACATTTTATCTCACCTGCAATATGTGCAAGTTAGAGGATCAAATGGATGTGTTTAAAAGATACTTAAAATTTCTCATATCACTTAACTAACTTTCACATACAAGACAGGGAGTCTGTGTGACTGGGAGGGTTTTGTTCAGATTTCTGCTTCGATTTGAACTAAGAAGGTGCCATTACATGATCACAAAGCCTGAACAAAAACCTTCACTGACAGTTTGGCAGATTTTTAAACATATATGAACTAAATACCAAAACAAGGACAGCTCATCTGGGTCTGTGTCAGCAGCAGAATTTGATGACAGCAGCAAACTATTCTTGTGGGGAAAAGGAGTTTTCTGCAAAGCTCTTATCCTCAAGGCCTTTCTATTTTAGAAGCCTTGAATAAGAGGCCAAAGATTTTTTTTCCTATTCTATTAAGACAAATTCATGTTAGTAGCACTATAAAATATATTAAGTTTTTGTTAACTTTACTGACTTGGGCTAAAGAAATTCCATTTTTTCCTAAAACCTTGACATGGTTATGGTCAGTCTAACAAGGAACTGCATTCCCTTTGGCAGCTGCATCTTTCCTTAATCATTTTTGAAAACTATTTTGATCATAAGTATAGAAATTTGCATCCTGTCAAGAGGGGTTGGGACTAGTAAACAAGAATATGGCTCCCACAGAGCTTCCTAGACAGGAATTTTTCAGTATCTGTACTCTGCTAGATCTTTAATATCTATATTAACATATATATTTTTACTTCTCTCAGGTACCACCACAGGAAAACGCAAGAAACTTCAGAGAGATATTACAGAACATTTACTACATTCAGTTGAATCCTGCAGTGCTCCCTATTAGATACCAATCCATTTTGCTGACACCTGACTGTTATGAACAATGCAACATGTTATTGTGACTGTCATTCAGCCATCCTTATAATGCTGCATGTCAAATGCTAAACAATGCAGGGCTTCTTACAGAGATGGCATGATTTCCATGCAGGCTTCACTTTTACTTACAGGCAGAGCTCAGAGTGCACTCAGCACTCCCATCTCCTACCAGCCTGCCAGCAGCTTTGCTGAATTCTTACATTCTCCCCGCCGTTGTTTTGCTTGAAATTTGTCTTTGTGTCAAATTTCTGTTCTGTTGTAAACATTGAAACTCCAGTTCCAGGCATGAAGATGATTTTGGAACTATGATATGCTTTCCCAAATGCTTTTCTCACCATCCCTCCCAAGTCAATTTAGTGCCCATTAAATGTGCCAGATGGACTGAGACTTAGGGCTGCTCCTTATTCCCGGGGAGCTTCAGGAGAGGAAATGGCACAGCAAGCTCCTACCTGGACATGCCAAACCATGTCCATCATGACCTGGTGGAAACTAAGGAAGTCCCTCTGGCTGGTTTATGTGTCACAGGATCATTAGTCTTCCTTGCAGGATGTGTCAGCTGCACTGCAGAGCAGAGGAAAAGAGACCATTTTTAGCACACAGGCCACACAGACACAGCTCTCGCTGTCGTTTTGGACCAAGACAGGCAACCCAGAAGTGAAAGGCCTTGTATTCCATGCTGAACTCTCTGGGTGCAGGGAGCACCCCTTGGCTCAGCCTTCCTGTGTCACACAGCTCCGGAGAAGAGGTCACCAGCTGTCATGCAAGCTGGCTTGAACTAGACACAGGCATGTAAAACATCAGCAGGCTCAGCTTTGCTCCAGGGACTCCCAGTTTATCCATGAGGCACCAGCATCACTTTCAACACGTGGAAGGGGCTGCAAACAGCGATTGCTGCAGAGAAAAATCTGCATGCAGCAAATCACTGTCACAGCCTGCACTGCTGAGAGAGCCTGTGCAAATCACAGGGAATAAAACAAGCTTTACTTGATGCAGGCTACTTCATCATCTCTTTTACACCAAAGCCTTCATGTTACACCTCACTTTTCTGTCTCCTCTTGCTAACAAAGAGAAGCAAAGAGAGGAGACGATCACGGAGAGGTGCTGCAACAGAACCAGATGGTCCAACTCTCACAAGCCTTGGCATTGTGTCTCTTTCTCTAACTTTGGTATTTTTATCTTCTCCTGCCCCCCTTGGTCCCATCTGCACCTTCCTCTTTCTCCACGTCTGTCACGTTGTTTTTCAGCTCAGCTTCCCCAGGAAGAGACGCTTATGCTGTCGTGCTCCTCACAGTGAACTCAGCAGACAAAGGGATGGGACTCCTCTTGGTTTCATGGCAATATGCTTGAGGGGAGCAGAGATTTCCCAAGACTGCTTCCTAGAAAGGGAAAAGCTCTGTGCTGAGCTTTCATGTGAGGCTCCCTCCACAGCGGGGGCCGATGCAGAGGTCGCACCACCCCTCACAGGCATTGAAGGTGCACAGAAATATCCCTGAAGGAGCTTGTGATCATTTCCCAGGCACTTGGAAAGTGGTTTTGCACAGCTTTTACTCTCCACCTTTTCCCTACTCTTTCCCTCCCATTTCCCAGCCAGGCTGGATCTTCTCTCTCATTGCAGCTGCCAATCCCCTCCTGTAAAGCCCCTTCTCACACATCCACCAAAAACAAAGGGCAAAGCAAAGGGAATTTCTTTCCCTTTGCTCTTGTCCAGCATGAATCATGAAAAAGAGAGCCCACATAAAACTATTATCCCACTGCTTTAACTGCAAGCCAGGGCTGACTTCAGTGGACAGAAATTTCTCTGCATCAGCTGGTGATCTGCTAGTCAGATGTAGGGCCCTAAAACCCCCAAATTTCTTCTTAGTTTCAGTTGTAAAGAACATTCTAAAAGTAAAGCAATGAAATCATGCTGGTTTTAGTGGCATGGCAAACAGATTTTTAAAGGAGTTCCTTCATATATTCAAATATATTCTCTATATTTAAATTTAATTTCTATGAAGTTCTGCCTTCATATGAATATTATTATATACCAAGGGTAGGGTGTCTGACTCTTTAGCCCATTTACTCAGATGGAAATTAGTGTCTTGCTTTTAATCCTCCCTCTGCTTTTATTGCTTTCATTGAACAATAGGGAAGCCTACTTGTAGTTAATTTACCACCTGAAGACACTAAATAAAAGTTGCAGTGCCTCATTTATTAAATCTCTCCCTAAGACTGAAGACACTAGGCACCCAGTCAAGGCTATGTTTTATTAAATATTTTCATCACTGAAATTAGAGTATTTATCCAAACAAACTCCCCATGAGGGAATCCAACATAAACCAGCCTTTTTATCTGTGAGTGTTAAGTCAGGTTGGTACTGCTGACCCTTGTGTGATTCTCCAAAGCATGTTATATTTTCATTCTCCATATCTATTACTTTAGCAAACTCTCTGGCAAGTTATCTCTTGTGTTATTTCCTTTATTGTCTGCCTTTTACTAAAGTATTCTGGCACTCTCAGAGTGAAGGTGGAGGAAGAAAATAAACTCATCCAAAAGGAAGAATCCCATGCCCCGTGTGCTCCAGCTTGCTCCAGGCTGTATCACTGCCCCAAGACCATTTCCCACAGCAGCCCTAACACTCAGCTTGTGAGGTCAGTGCTCCTGCAGGTGCATTTTCTACTTTTCTGGGCAGAGCAGTCCCTTTCTTCCCATAAAGAGCAGAGATCGTATTAAGCAGGAGCCATATCAGCTGAAAGTTCCCTGTTCCTCACACAGAATGTGAAGCTCGTACTTCTTAATCCCCAGTACAGAACTTTAGGATTCTGAAGTGTCTGCAGATGTCACTATTGTTGTTTTTAAGTGCAGGGTCTCTCCTGTATCTTACCTGGTCAGCTCCTGCTTGATGCTGAAGATGTAAGTCCTGTTAGCATGAGGACTTGGGATGGTGATAAATGGTCCCTTCTTTGGCTGCAAAAATGTCAGGAGATATGCACTGAGCAGGGCTGATTGATGAGAAGAATTTTTGGTCTACGTGAGATTTTAACATTTTGAAGTTTACTTCTCTTCTAACTCATAACATGTAATATTTTTAGATGCCCCAGAAAACAGATGATCTGTACAACTTTCCCTTTGGACAAATATTAACACGCAGTTTCCAAAACTAATTTATTCCCTCAAACCTCAGCAGCTGCTGACTGAAAAGGCTTTGTTCCTTAAAATATGATTTGGCATAACATAACCTAACAGCATACCCTAGTCTATTATTAAGGTTGAATTGTCAAATGAATTGTGTCAATGTAAATTAAATGCTGGGTTTATATTTTTTTCCCTTAGAAGAAATTTCCACCCATCTTCAAACTTTCTCATGAATTCAGAAGAGACATTTTCAAAGACATTGTTGTTATTGTTTATGAAATGTCAAAGTTTCCTGCAAAACTCTACGACATTTTTCCAACATCTTTTTCAAGCTGAGCACAAGAAATACTGCTGAGCTGCTGGTTCTATTATCTCAGATTCAGCTCTCTGACAGCATGGAGAATGGCTCCATAAGAAACAAGTGCTTTCCCAGCTCATTGGATATACAGCAAATACCAAAGATCAAGTGGTTAATAATGTGCACATCAGTCCCAAGTGATTTTTTTTTTTTTTTAGCAGTTTTTTTAGCAATTTTTTGGCAATCAAACATTAATACATATGAAAATTTCTGCCAGGCTCCATATGGCTTTAGCTAAATGAGAGTAAGCACTTATTCCTTTGAAGGTCAGCATAATTCAGCCAGATTATTCTGCACCTCTCATGGGGATGAACATGTCCAAAAAGCCCAGCATGGACTGAGTTTGTGTAATCCATGTCCAGCGACCAAGAACAAGTGTTCTGTCTTCTTTCACAGAAGAACTCATCCCTGGCTACTCTGGTACAGAAGTCACAGTCCAGGTGCCACCAAATCTGTTTGACTGGGCCTCTTAAAGCAGAGCAGGCCTTGCTCACACCCTCCTGCTGAGAAATAAGTGTGGGAGGCAGTGAAACAAAACCTAAGAGGACAGAGCCTCAAAATGCTGAAGTTCAGTCACAGGGGAGGACAGTCAGACTCTGCCACTCGCTATTAACCTGCCATCATTTTGCAGATGCTCTGAACGTGCCACTGCATAGAGCTAAAGGACATACCATGAGGTAAAGGATATTTTATACCCCATAAATGTAGAGAAAAAAGTGTTTATAACAACCTCTTTGAGAGGGATAAAACCATGCAAAAGCATCTCAGTAATGACAGAGCCATAGAACTGCCTGGGTTGGAAGGGACCATCTCATCCTGCCCCCTGCCATGGGCAGGGACACCTTCCACTGTCCCAGGCTGTTCCAAGCCCTGGCCAGCCTGTCCTTGGACATTGTCCTTGGATCATTCCAGGGATCCAGGGACAGCCACAGCTTCTCTGGGCACCCTGTGCCAGGCCACCCCACCCTCAGGGGAAAGAATTCCTTGCCAATATTCCATCTAATCCTGCCCTCTGGCAGTGGAAAGCCATTCCCTCCAGTCCTGTCACCCCTATAATGTGACATCCCATCCTCATTGGCTTGGCTAGCTTTCATTTTTAATGTCTTGTATAATACATCTTTTCAGCTTTATCCTTCTGGCTTCTAAATTAGGCTCAGCTGAAAGCCAGCACTTTCTTGACTTCTGCACTCCAAAAATTGATATTACATGTTGTCCTGTCCTGCTGTACAAGGGGGAGTTGGGGAGAATTCTTTTAGATAGATTTCTTGGGTGAAAATAAAGGGCAAATGCAGCAGCATTATATGTGAAAACTGTTTATTGATAAAGGAAGATAAGTGTTCCCATAGAAAGGGGATAAAAAAGGGAGCAAAGAGGGGAAAAGAGAGATGAGAAAGAGAAGACAAGGACAGCCCCTAGAGTACACCTATGTGTATGTATAAAATAAAAACAAATACACATACACAACATACACAGATTTTCACCTCATGTATAACATATGTTGAGGCATAAATAAAAATCAGATTGGCCCCTCTCACATGTGCATCACCACATAAATATTTATACATATAAACTCATGCATATATATTTGTGCCATGAAAAAAAAAAATTTAATACTGACTATGGGAATATTATAATGAAAAGTGCTGAAAGAAAAACAGTCAGATATAAACAAACTCATGCAACCTAAAAAATGGATGTTAAAATAAACCTGTATTTTTTTTGCACCAAAGCTCTGCAGATATGACATCCACAATGGAAAGAAAAAAATTAAGTATTTAGTTGACCACCTGGTGGTAGCAACAGTTGTTTTAGTTAATATAAATGGCATTAGTTTTATTAATACAAGTCATTAACATCCTCTATACAACCTTGTTAAAAAGCATGTCCCAATTGGAGAGGATAATGGGATTGTAAAGATGTTTATAAGGAATCTGATTTACCAATATGTTCTTATTAAAATTAGCATTTCTTTTGTCATAACTGTTCTATCTATCATTGAACCTGTCCACCTACATTTTGGTTCAGTTATTTATGACCAGTGTTTGTTATGCCAAATATGAGAATAAAACCTAATCTTAAAACAACTGTGGCTAGATACTTTCATCCAAGTTTAGCAGGAAGGCTTGGAGGCTTAAACATCAACTGGAAAAGTGCTACCATCAGCTGGATAAGTTCTGTACACCTTATGCCCTTCAAAGACCAATGTCTTTGCTTGGTTCTGTAGAAATCTCACACTTATTTTATACCTCAGAAATAAAAACTTTACCATTTCACTTTCTGGAATGAACAGTAATTAATGTAAAGATTTCTTAATAATACCATTTCACATATATTTTTTAAAAAACTAAACAAGAAAACATTATTTATATCCACTTTTACAAGCAGAAATAATACATTCCTAAACCATTTTAATAAATTACTGTTAACTCAACTTTTCCAAATGTGAACAAAAGAGAAATTCTCTTCATGAGCATAGAGCCATCATAGTCCAATTCAGTAATAACAGCAATTTCATACTGATATGAATTTGTTTAAAAGGTGACCTAGACAATGAAGCAAGTATAATTAAATTGGAAACAGCTAATTCAATAAAGTACTGATGTCAAAAGTAATAATCAGGGGAAACTTTAGTGCAACACTCATCTGCAGGAAGGATCATTTTAGAATAATGGTATGCTTATGTGAAGAAATTTAAAATATAAAACGTCTGATGGTGGTTGATTGAAAAATAAAACAAAAAGGGGTTTATGATAATAGATTTCTAAATGAATAAAAGGAACAGAGACACAGAATTGCTATCATTAATATGTTGCCACTGGTTTATAAAACAAAGAAAGCTCATTGAATTTGATTAAAATATCTGCTTCCTGGCTTGAAATGGTTAAGTATAATTGAGTTTCACCCAGCCTGAGCATTTAAAAGTGCTCTATTAAATAGGTATTATATTTTCCAGAAGACAACTGCCACTGCACAGGCATTCAGGGTACCAACCATTCCCTCTGTGCTCAGCTAGTGCCCAAAGCTGCACTTCATCTGCCCACAACACAGAGGGCAAGTTCTCAACCTCTTCCATTTGTTCCTGCAGAAAATCAAGGGTGGCTTAATATTAATTCAGTCCCTTGATCTGCTGGCCCAGCACACTTATTGAGCTGAGGTCAGTATGAAAAATACCCAGCAGAACTCTGCACCAAAGGTCAAGCTCCTCTGCCCACTCTTCAACCACGGAGGTGAAGCTCACCTGTCCAGTTCACAATGCACTTTTCACTCAGCTTTTGACTGTTCCAAGGCAATGGAATGAGATCCTACTTGACCATAAAAAGTCTCAAGCCATTCTAGTCCAAATGTAATGCATGTGGCCTAAACATTTATTTTTATAAAAACACGAAAGACATTTAGAAATACAAAAGTATAACTAGAAAAATAGTTTGCTGAGCTGCATAAATGGTTCTCCCAGAGGGAAAATCACGAGAGACAATGAAAAAAATAAGACTTTTGTTCCATTGCTTACTGAGCAACACTCCCACTCATGAGGTTTATCTGATTTTGAAACACTACCAACAGTTTTCCTAGAAAAATTAGTTCATATGTGTGCAGACACATGGGAGAAATATTCCTTCTGTGCTGTCAAATGATGAACAGTCTATTTAAGGTATCTAGCTGATCTGTGTAGAAAGATGTTATGTACTTAACCTGTTCTGTGTGAGGCTTGCACCAAGCTATAGTCCCAGAAGGTGAAAATAATGCACTGTTCTAACCGAGGATCAGGATGAATTGGGCTGGCTTGAACAGAGCCCACAAACAAACAAATGTCTTCTCCCTGTTTAAAAATTAGGAAAACCCAGATGAACTTTGCCTTGCAGACCAGAGGTAGCACCACCACCTCGTGAGGCAGCGCTGCTGCACGGCAATGAGAGGAAGAACCACGGCAGAGCTCGTTCCTCTGTTCCCATGCAGACCCAAAACACTGGCAGCTGGAAATATCACTGCCTGACACATCAGCTGAGCCACCTGCAGCTGGAAGTCCCAGAGAAAGGAAAATATGGAAGCCCACAGTCTCATTTTTCCAGAGTCACTTTTCCTGACTACAAGCGCACTGTCATTTGTCAGTCAGAGTCTCTCGGCCCAACAAAGATCTTGTTTCCCTGGAGACCAGGCTTTTAAATAGCAGTTCAAAACACCAACCAGATTGAAAGAGGAATTCAATTAAAGGGAAAAACCATCTAGTTTCACTGAGGCCCTGTGCTAGGAAAAGCTTCTGGAACATGTATTTCTGGTTTCCCGAAAAGCACGTCTGGGGTTTTTTAATTTATTTATTATTTCTTGTCAACTTTGTCATAGGCACGGATAAACACAGTATGATTTTAGCTGATAATTCAGTTATGCAAATGTTTGCTATTTTTTTATTATTGGCTAATAACTTGGATTACTGCTATTTTTCAAACTTTATGTAATTTAAACATTTGCTTATTTATAACTTTTTGACAATTCACATGATATTGTGCCTGCTGCTTGAATGAGATACTTTCAGAGGAAAACAAAGTTAAATCATAGTTAATATTAATGACTTGCTTCTTAGACCAGACTCTGCAAAAAAAACCTGTTGGACTGGAGAGATGTTGGATCAAGAGATCCACACGATTCACTCTCAGAACTTCAGTGAAGTATGAATTTTGAGAAAATCAGTGACTCCTTATGATGTGATGCAGCTCAAATGCAATACTCTAAAATCACATATCCATGTGTAGATACCATTCCCAGTGGTACCTTTAAAAAGTATGTTTTCACAAAGGAAAAGATGGATAACCTCACACTTGAAATACGCCTCTTTGGAATTTCAACACAGACTAATATAAACTCTGTTTTTCACTTCTGCTCAGCTGTGCAGCCCTTAATGATGGAAAGAAAACAGAAAGTCCCTTCCAGGCACCATTACTTGCAGCAATGATAGGCTGTTTCAATAAGTTAAATTTCAACAGTGACAAAAAGCAAGTAATTAAACCTCTGTTTTCTTTACACATTCAAGCACAATCTTCTCCTTTACCTGTAATGTTAGCAAACTAAATTTGGTGCCAACTTCCCAAGCAGATTTCCAAATGTTTCTAAAGAAACACCAAATACTTGGAGGATTTTTCCCTTCTTTGCACCAGACTAAAACATAAAATACTACTGTTGGGCTACCAGCTGAGTCTTACTGATCAATATAGAACATGATTTATCACTGAAAAATTAGGGAAATGTGAACTGTTTCTTCTGCATCACAACAGAGCAGATCACACAGAGGGAGAGAGGAAACTCATTGGCTTTTAAACAGTATAAAGACATAGTGTTACATGGCTTTTTTATGCCACTGTTGATGGGAATATGATTCAAAAACCTCTGTCAAAAGTGGTTTCCTTTGAAGATACTGTCAACACACCAGAAGAAAACTGGTACTTAATCTTGCAAAGGAAAAAAAAAAATATTTAATGCCATCTAAATAACTTCCTTACATGACTAGGCTGGAAATTCTCAAAGAAAATTTCATACACTGAAATGCTAAAACTTTGTACAGTGCCTAGCTCAAAGCAAATTACAGAAACAAGTGAGGATTTATATGTTGTTCAATTTAAAGTGCTGAAATGAGGTATTTGGTACCTTGAACTTGAGAAAAATTGTTATTACTTAAATAACATTGAGAAAAATTGTAGAATTATGACAACAGTCTAATGTCAGACACTTAGTAGAGAACAACATATACAATGCAAACAATTTGTCTAGTAACTGCAATACTCTTATATTTACCACTTTAACACAAGCAGCATAAGCTCACCCATGTGTTGTACCTGAGTTTGTTAAACCAAAATTAAATAGATTAATAATATCTGCCATCAGCCTTTAAAAATTACCTAATTATTCTTCCTACACATGTTCATCTCCAGAAACAGAAATTAGTTATTCGGTTTTCATCATACAAAAGTATTCCAAATCATACTTGAAAACATTAAATTTACTTTGAAGCATTCTGGGGTGGGCTGCTTTGTTTTTAACTGAGCATAAAGGATATTAGATATCCATCATGGTTAAGACCTTACACAGTTGTGAAGCAGAGCAGCAGTGACCAACACAGTAAATGGGGGAGTAGATGACCATAACTGGTGGGACCTGATCTAATATAAGACAAGAAGTGGATGCTGTAAGAGATCTCTCCAGTAAAAATAATGGCATTTTCAGAAAGTCTTCTCCAGAAAACCTGGTCTGAATCCACAGATAGGTTTGACTCTTCATAATATCTCTTTATTCCTATTTTTTTCCATATAAATAATATTTTTGTATTTACATATAATCAGCAATTTTAGAAGGTGCCCTCCTAATTTAAAGCAATTATCTAAATTAGTATTATCTAAATGACACAGATTTATTATAAACTGAGGCTCTATCTTGTTCAGCTGTGGGAACAGTGCTGAGAAATGCAATAGTCCCTCTCCAAGAAGGGTGACCTGAACCAGTAGGCAGCTGCAAGTTGGAATTAATGACCAAATAACTCTCATGAAAATTTTCCTGTACAATCTTCGAGTCACCAAATTTAGGTGCAGCCATCTATTTGTTTGTTTTCTGAAGATTTCACGTGGGGCTGGATACTCAGTGGGAGCTGACTGAACCCCTGAGAGCTGAATTAGCATCAGGATCAGCAACTCTCCCCCAGCTGATGGCTCAAGGAGCTGTCAGGAGAAGCACTCTCCCTCCTGGCAGTAATTCCTCTTGGAGCACATTTATTCTTTCAAAAAGTACACCAAAGAGACAGCCAGTACTACTACAGAGCTGCAAAAAGAAGCAATCTGTCTTAATAGCTGGGAAAGTTGTGAGCAAAAGAAAAAGCCTGGGGTTTTGAGCCCTCCTCCAAAATGTTTCAGTTATTCAGTGGTGCAGCACAACTGGAAGAGGTGGTTGTTAACCATTATTCCAAGTTCATATAAAGTATACTTCAATTTGTTTTTTTTTTAAATCATACTATCATAAGAAAAAAAATAAAGAGGGGACTGTACTGCATAAAACCTGAAAATCTCTTTTTATCATTACCTAAACTGATGATTTTTACTGGTAGGAAGATGAAAGTCCTTACAACTACAGATTTTGGTCACCTGCTTTTGTTTTATATTCTACTGTAACATTTTAAACTTCTAGAGTTGTAATTTATTCTGTCTTTTCTCAAAATTACTAGATGTAGCAACGTACAGATTTTTATATTAAAAAGAAACATTTTTGACCCAAAGACTTTTAATAAGTGCAACACTACATTTGGAAAGTGTGCTTAGGTATTTTTTACCTTAAAAAAAGCAAAGATGGAAAAAAACCCAAATCACTTAGTACTGAGATCAGCATTGATCAAGTAGAATTAAACAAATTTTCAAAGCACAACCATAAAACAGTGTGAAAAAGAACCCTTCTCATAATAGTCTTTGGAAATAAGAAAAAAATTTCCTCTTGATCTATACAGGCTGAGTATCCACTGGGTGAAGAACAGTGTTAATTAATATTTACAATTTTGGATGATTTTTACCAACCTGAACAACAGTGAGATACAATTCTCACCTCCACTGACATCTAAAATGTGTGCTGGGAGCATTCTGGCAGGACCCATAAGCTGTTGGACAAACACATCCTAAGACAAGTCCTGAGAGATGTCTAGGCAGGAAAGAATCATCTTTCTTTCAGTAAAAGACACTTGGAACAGTTGTGGTGTCCCTTATCATTTCTGCCCCCTCCTCTCTCCTCACATAATTCCTTTTAAATGATAATGTTGAATCTTGGCTCATGTTGACTCAGCTCATCACTCAGTGGATTTGAGAGGGGACCTTACCTCCCCTCAGCCTTGCCTGTCATTTTCATTAAATCATCACTTTCTTCCACACTGAGACTGAGCAACATCAGAAATGAGCAAAAACAAATAATAAATAAAGTAAAAAAAGGTAACTAACTTCATTCTGCCTTGGATGAAGCCCAGCAGCAGCATCCTGCATACTGGTCCATCAAGAGCTGCCTTTCATGCCCTTGGTAGACATTTCCCTCTCATATCAAAACTATTTACTTTGTCACATTCCAAAAACTGATTTCTTACTCAAATTTTGGCCAAAATTTTGGCTTTTTCAGCCCTTTGAAAGCATATTGTCAGATATCTGGTGAAACACACAGACCATGGGGGAGTCCCTGACTTCTTGACTTGCAGAGGCAGAGCCCTTCCACGATAAATTCTGAATACCTAAAAGATCAGCATCTCTATTAGGAAATAAAACCAAACAAAGCAACCAATCTCAACACGAAAGGACAACAAAATTTGACTAAAAGGTACTCAGTCATCAATGTGAAATATTGAAAATGTCCTTGTATTGACAAGGGACAGGACAAATCCTGTTTCTCTCAGGAGAAATTGAAAGCAGAACACTCTCTTAGGTACCATGTGCTCCATCCTCCAGGGAAACCTCTCTCACTTCATTGAACATAAAAGAGTCTAGACAGATTGTTTCAGGAGATAAGCCTAAAATGAGGCAGAAAGAATACTGCCCACAGGGAATTTGTTAAAATTACTGAAGATACAGATTGCAAAAAAAAAAACTCCTCAGAAGACTTTGAATTCAATTTTGATTTCAATAGACTATTCAAAGAGAATTTATTTTTTATATACTCTCCCCACAGGAAAAGAAAAAAGATACATTTGTGTTGCATGCTTTAAAGGTTGTATTTTTTTCCATACATAGAGTGAAAAGCAGAGGGATGAAGCACTCAAGAATTATTTAGCAGAAACTTTTCATCTTAAAAGTTGACAGAAAAGTTTAATATCAACTACTTGCTAGAAAGATAAATTCTCAAGAGATTTGATGAAAAATGACAAAAATAATGGCTTGGATCACCACAATTATATCCTGCTTTAAACTACATATGCAATGAGGATTATCATTATTATTGATAACAAAAATGATAATACAAGGAATGATATTCCTTCTGTGAGTGATAAGGAAAAAAATATGTTCTCTGTGTCCATCATGGGGTGGGGGTGGGTAGGGTGGAATCTGAAAATCATTGAAGGGAAGAGCTGCATCCAGTTTGATTTATGCCTGCTCTTCTTTTTATGTGTAGCCTGGGGAGCCTCATGATGATGTGTAATGAGTCAGGGTGAAATGTGTATAAATAAATGCACTGCACAATTTGTGAAGGCTCTTTAAAGCATTTTTTTAATACACTCTATTCCAAATTGCATTTTCTGGGGGAGAGATGGGAGACATCAGACAGAGCTCATGTAGCAAGAAAAATCTCAACCTGTATTCTACTTCTGTTCCTTCCTTTGTTTTGGTGGGTTTTTTTTTCATTTTCCTCTTGTTCACAAGGAAAGCCATGCCCAATATTTCACCCTGATGCAGCAATAACCAGGTGGGCAAAGTTCAAGATGAATACCTCTGACAGATCTCTGTGTACAAGAGAGTAGCAGGCTTTCTCCTCCCTGGAGCTAGGGAACTCCGTGCCATAAATATAGTGTCAGTTTTACCAGGGAAGGATCAGAACACCATCCCTCTTCTTTTTTCCCCCTCTCCCTTGCTTCTCCAGTCTGCAATTCACCTTTTTTTTCCCCACAGAACATCAGGGGTGAGAGTTCAAGCAGTTTCTCCATTGGTAAAGGAAAATCTATAATACCCTAAACAATGTTCTTCATTTATGGAGAGTGTGAGGACCCATTCACACACCAGCAGTTCAAAACCTAAATTCTACCCAAGGAACAGAATGACCCTGAATCCTTTCTACATCTTTAAGTGCCCCTAATTACAAAGGGCAACAGAACTGCAAGTTTTCTATATTATAGCAAATTTTTGTTCAACCATAGCCAGCTAAGGGAGCCAATCCTATATTTTTTTTACTGTCCAATTAAAACTAATCTAAATAAATCAGGATCTATTCATCCTCTTCTATTTTTTTTCTTATATTTTCCCCTCCCCCAGTCTTCACTCACTTAAAAGTATGAAAATGTATGAAAGATCTTACAATAAAAACTGAGTTATAATGTTCTGCAATTCAGCCCACAGGAAAAAAATCCTTTCACCTTTATGGAGGTTCAAATACAGCTCTTTATATTCATTTCTTCCTATTCTCACAGATTTGCTTTCCAAATTCATTCCTCTAATCATGAGGAAATTTTTAATAATTTACCAGACTGAAAGAATAGTGGTTTTAAGATCCGAAAGCAACCTTGAGCATTCAAAATAAACTAACAAAAGCTGTCACTTACACAGAAAGGAGGGTGTGTGCATATATATGCAACAGCTTTTTTTTTTTACTGCATGAAATGTTTCATATAACTAATAATTTTCCATCAGTTTGTGATGGAAAGAGTTATGAAAATCAGTTATGTTATTCAGTGACTGGTACCTGGGAGTACAGTGTCACATATTCCTAGGAGTTCAGCAGCTCTTTTATTAGAAATGAGGTTCAAATTACCAATTTACAGAGTTAGCACTCTAGGACATCCCTACCCAAATTGTAGCCTTTACTCACTGAATGGTGAAGTTCAAAATTAATTAGTACATGCTGAAGTTCTACCATGGCTTTATTGCAATTATTGCTATTCACTGGAGGCCACACACCAAAAATACTTGTTATTTCTACCTGAACTTTCTTGCATTTGCTAAGAAAGTTGCTTTAGGATAAAATCTAAGTTAAACATATTTTTTAATGAATCAGCTCGTTGCCTTTCTCTCAGAAATTTTTATTATCTAGGGTAAATTAGAACACGTGGCTTTCTTAGTTGGGTAAGTACCTGCTAATGTACTGGAGATACTCAGGTTCAATTGTTAAGACTCACTAATATCCAAAAAGTAAATCCAAAATTAAAAAGGATGAAAGTAAATACATTTACTTTATGAAAGTAAAGACATTTGAGCTCACTCTGCCTTTCGATAAAGGTCTCTGTTGTCCCCCTGTGTTTGTGACCAGAGAAGGAGGAAACCATTATCTGCAATAACATTCAGTTCCCCTGACATTATCACCACTTGCACCTCCTCCATCTTGCACCTCTTGCCTCTCTCAGCAGCCTCAAGTTTAGAGTCGTATTTATCAAAGGAAGTTTGAATATTTATCAAAGAGCAGCATCCCAGTTGTGTTTCTGATCTGACTGATGAAGCACTTCTCACAGTGTGCACTGCACTTCAGGAGTTGCTGGAGAGCCAGCAGAGGAACAGTGCCTCACTTATTTCCAGAGAAATGGCCTCACTGCTATGCAGGCTTGGGAGCATTTACAGGAAGGGATTCTCAGCTGAAAACAGGGGTCCTGCTGGCAATTCTATTTATATACAAGGAAATTAAATTTCAAAGACATTTAATAAATGCATTTTGATTCAGTGAGGTGAACCTCACCTGGACCCACCATGAAAGCACCACTGAGGAGCAGAGTGCTGGCAGTGGAACAACATCACAGAACCATAGAATGGTTTGGGCTGGAAGAGACCTTAAAAACACCTCATTCCACCCCCTGCCATGGACAGAGACACCTTCCACCATCCCAGGTTGCTCCAAGCCCCTTCCAACCTGGCCTGGAACACTTCCAGGGATGGGGCAGCCACAGCTTCTCTGGGCAACCTGTGCCAGGGCCACCCCACCCTCACAGGGAAGGATTCCTTCCCAAGTATCTCATCTAAATCCACCCTCCTTCAGCTTAAGCTGTTCCCCCTTGTCCTATCAGGAAAAAAAAAAAATAAAAATAGGTAAAAGGCAGTTTTAAGAAGGAGTGAATATCATAACAAAACAAACTTAAAATGCAAACAGATAAGATACATTAAAATTATTTCTAAAATATGGATTATTCCTACAATTACATATGAAATCGGCATATTTAGAAGAAAAAAAGCTGTTAGTCATCATTTCCATTTATAAGGTTTTGTCTGCCTGTTAATGTTTGCTCGTTTTGTGTTTCATCACTTTTCATTTAGAAAGGTTTTATCCAGAGACTACACAGATGACTGTGTTTAAGATTACTTCAGATAAAAAGAAAAATTACTGTACACACTCCACAAGCTGCTGGTTTAAAACCCCTACCTTACAAAAATACATCACAAATATCAAAGAAATAGGCTTGTCTGAGTTCTGTTGCAATTTTCCTATTCTGTCCTAGACAAACAAAAAAATTGCTCACAGTATTTTGCTGATATTAGTTATTTTCTGCACTTTAATTTCACAGGTGAAGTATTCTGAACTGTTTGCCTAGAATAGCTATATCAAAAATGAAAAAAAGAGTTTCTTCTCCTTTTTGAAATGGTTCTTAAAGAGAAACAAAGATTCAAAAAAGAGAACTTTTATAGATACATCCAAGTCAACCTCTGGCAGGAAATGAAGGTCCTTCTCAAAGTTTTACCCAGCAAAAAGGAGACAGCAAAATTCATGGAATGCAAAGGCAACATTTATTTCTTCTTCTCCTGCTTACTTACTTGAACATGACTATTTATAATTGTAAGTGTTGTGAAGACAACACTGATGTATGGCAAAGATGCTCCTGCTCCATTTTGTGTGCAAGACACTGAGTTCTGAACTTAATTGTAATTTGAATGATGAGTTAAGCAGATGGGGGAAATGTGAGTGCTACCTGGGACGAGCAAAACATTCAAAGAGCACCCAGAAAGAGAGCAGTGATGGAACAGAGGGAAGAACACCACAGATCCCATGTCCTCGTCCTCCTTTGCCTGTGTCTGAAGGAGCACAGCAGGACTCAGGTGTAATAATTGGTACTCGATGCCATATGCAGCTTCTTCCAGATTATTGCATTGCTTTATCTCCAGAATGTTAAATATTCTTTATGAACAGCCAGTATAACAGCACCATACCTCCCTTGGACGTGCTGTTAATGTCAGAGGGATATTTCTCCCTGCCACATCCTTTGGGCTGTGGCTGGCAGAAGCCCTGGGGCTGCAGGGGACCAACCCTACTCCATAAGGCTGAAATTTGTTTACAGACACCTTACTGAAACAGGGATTTCACACCTGTTGTTTTCTCTGCAAATGTGGGGCTTTTTTGTGTTATCAAGTTTCCTGCCAGGTAAAAATGTTTGTCTCCAATGTTGGTATTGAACAGAATTATATATTCAGCTAAAAGTAACTTATTGCACTTGAAGCTGAAGGGTAAAGTTAATTATGGATGTCCTAAAGTTCCTTAAAATTAATTCAAAGAGGACATACAGTTTAATTTCAAGATATGGGAGTAGATCTTTTTCTATGATTCTGCCACTGAACATACTTACATTCTACATTCTATTTTTCATTTCAATTTCTCCTTCACTGACAGCTTCTCAAGTGCCAATTTCTATTTCTGACAATTTTACAGCACATTTTATTAATTAATTATAAACTTACATGTACATACACACAAAAAAAGATTCCTTAATTATCTGGGAAGCTCCACCAAATCACCACAGGTTTATGTCATGGGCATAAATGTTTTCCTCTTTACTAATTACCCCAAGCCTTCAATACACACCCTCATTCTAAATTTCATCAGCCACTATGGGTGGCATTTTAAAAACTACTCATGATCCACAGACTGGGACATTTGTGGGGGTTCTGTCAGAGGGGAAGGTACCTGTGTGAGCAGCTTGGACCAATGATACCCTGATGTAGTTCCAGCACATTAACAAAGCCCTGAAATTAAAATAACAATTTTTCAAAGTTTAAATGTAAGTTTAAATCAGAAGGCCATGATTCTACTATGAAATTCAGCTTAATTACAAACAATACATGTCTGTGAGGGTTGTAAGAAGCGCTTCTCACCAAAGAGGCATCGAAACACTGAGATAATTTTTACTGTGAGAGATGTTGGGAAATACAAACATATACAATTTATAAATACTCCCAACAGCTGAGTCTGCAGAATTGTTAGAGGTGAGCATATGCTATCAAGAGATGAAAGAAAATAGATTGTATTTATGAGACATGGCAGCCTCTACATACTTTTCTTGAAACTACTTGTTCATGGCCTAGAAGCCTCTGTAAATGTTGTGATAAAATAAGTGCCAGAATAGGGAGCAGTCATGCATGTGATAGGAAAATTCACTGGCGTGGCAGAGGAATATATATGAGTGCTTGCATTTGTTTGTTTGCTTGCTCATACTTTTCACAGCAGAAAGAGTTATTACATTGGATGCTCTGAAACACTCCTAAAATATGCAGGATTTTGCAAAATATCTTTGTAATTGTAAAGAAGAGATGTTCTGCTTTCTTTTAAGAATGATTATAGAAAATTGGTCGTGGCAATTTAATATCCTGTGTTATGTGGCTTCATCTCTCCCCATTCTCTGCTAACCTGCTGGAAAAGGTTGCTGTTGATTTATGCTTTTGTTTGTGAATTACACTGTAGAGTTTCAGAGGCAATAAGAGCTAGAAAATTGCTTCTTACAGTCAATGACCTTCTTGTAGTTTACTTCCTTATTTTATCATAATAGAGACATTCACTTGATGGAGATTTCCCTACCAAAGAGAAGACTCTGATCCTTGACCTTAATGAACATGTTTTCCTACCTGCTCAAAGCATTACAAGTATTTTAGTGGCAGCCAACTTTGAGCAGAGATTTAAAGATGGTTTGTTATTCAGTGATAAAAGCGCAGTCTACTGAGATAACTACTGCTGTTAAGAAAACAATGGTTTATCCTTTAGATTACAGTACCTCTCACATAAACTTTCATTTCTCTTCCCCAGCAAATTCATCTTCTAAACAAGACCAGCACTGCTTGATCATTGCTGTTAAGGCTATTTATCTGTAGCTCAGAATGAAAGAAAAGTCTCTAACAAGTGCCCAAAACCTGAAATCACTGGGAGGCCTTTCCTTGACTCCAGGAGGATCTGATCAATCTCTAAATGCACAGAGCAATTATATTTTCAGATGAGGTACAGAGGGCTGCTGTCTTCTGTCAAAAATGCTCATGTAAATGAGGATTAACACCACCACACTTGAGCTAGTGGAATTGCTTTATGGAATCATTGAATCATTAAGGTTGGACCTTTAAGGTCACCGAGTCCAGCTGTTAGCCAGCACTGTCAAGTCCACCACTAAACCATGTCCCCAAGTGCCACATCTAAATGTTTAAATACCTCTCGAAATAGTGCTTCAGCAGCTTCCCTGGCCAGCCTGTTCCAGTGCTTGACAACTCTTTTCTGTGAAGAAATTTTTCCTAATGTCCAACCTAAACTGGCTCTGGCACAGCTCGAGACCATTTCCTCTCATCTATTGCTCGTTACCTGGGAGAAGAGACTGACCCCCACCTTGCCAGAACCTAGGAGAATCACAGACTATCCTGAGCTGGAAGGGACCCACAGGAATCATCCTGGCCCTGCCCAGGACACCCCAAGAGTCACACCATGTGCATTGTCCAGACTCGAATTGTTGCTGGGCTTCGTGCCACGACCACTTCCCTGGAGAGCCTGTTCAATTCTCAACCATCCTCTAAGTGAAGAACCTTTTTGTAATATTCAATATAAACCTCTCCTGACTCAGCTTCAGACCATTCCCTCGGGAGCTGTCACTGGTAACAGAGAGAGCAGTAGTTGTAGGCAGCTGGAAGGAGAGATAAAATCTCCCCTGAGCCTCCTTTTTCCTGGGCTAAACACCCTCAGCTGCTCCTGACTTGTGCTCCAGAGCCTTTACCAGCTCTGTTGTCCTTCTCTGGACCTGCTCCAGAATCTCAATGTTCTTCCTGAACTGAGGGGCCCAGAACTGGACACAGCACTCGAGTGTGGCCCCACCAGTGTCCAGCACAGAGGGACAATCACTGCCCTGCTCCTGCTGGCCACACTATTCTGGATCCAGGTCAGGGGACACTGACCTTCTGCCCACCTGGGCACACGCTGCCTCATTTGCTCAGCCACTGTTGACCAGCACCCCTGGATCCTTTTCTGCTGAGCCACTTCCCCCAGCCTGTATCTCTGTGCAGGGGTTGGTGTGACCCAAGTGCAGGACATTTTCTGTGAGCATAAGTGCTTGTTCTTAATGACAGATGGAATGCTGTAGTGTACAGAAAGATGTGGTCAGCCAGTTCTGGTCAAACTGGGCATCGTGAATTTTTGCAGTCATTTCGCATTAGCAATCATTTGTTCACAAGTACCACATTCCTGGAAATGCATGCAAGAAAACCTGTTACAGAAGTTTCCTTTTCTAAACCTAGCTCAGAATTCCCTTCTTCCTAAGGAATCCAAATTAATAGATGGTCATTATCTATCATTCTCCACCCTGTAACTCTCCAAACACCAAACTTCCCAGCCATGCCTAGGAGTTATGGTCAACCCTATTTGAGACGGGGTAGAAGCACCAGAGATGTGAAGCTCCCAGCCTTGTCAGAAGAGAACCAAGCAAGCAGAGAGAGAGGCAGATTAATACTCCCACTGAAAAAGTGTTTACAGAGCAGATTAAACCATTATTAGACATTCCCTGCGACAGATGGCACTGGAGAAAATCAAGCGTCATGCATTCTGCCACTCACAGAAATACTCGCTAAATAGGATGCAGAATAGTCGCTAATGAAGATAACACGTAAGAGAGTATTATACTGCTCTAAGGCTTAATTTGACTCACAGGGAGCATTTCCATCTATCCCAGATTGCTGTTTCTTTTTGCAGAATTTCTTTAATGCCTTTTTTTTTTTTCTTTTAACACATTTCGTTCTGTTACCTTGATGATAGGGCAGTAAACAGCAGAATGAGATTTCTCCTAGGTTTCTTGACAAATTTCGTTCCCTAAAAAAAGCAACTGAGGTTGAAAAGCCAGTTTTCTTTGTCTTCCTTTCTGTGCCACTCCAATTAGAGCCTCCCTCTGTTGATGAGTTCTTGCTTGTCTCATCTTGTTAGATGTTGTAGAGTTTACGCTAAATATTTTTATATGCAGATTTTGGATGTCTCCTTAATTTAAATATCTATTGTCTTCCTGCAAATTTAATAACCTATTATTCGGTTATGTTCACGCTTGTTTTATTCAAATCCTTCCATCTTAGTTTACAGCTAATGTCAGGTATCATAGAAGGACAGACTGCATTAACAGAAAATGCTCTCTTTTTTATTTTATTTAAATAATAAGTATGAAATTGCTGCAGTTGAAAGTAAAAAGGAATGTCAACAGTTCCCTCCACCCCAGACCACCAGGGTCTGATAAATATACATCTGATAAATGCATATCAATTACTGTATAGAATAAGATATATATATGCACGAGGTTGACGAGTTTACCCTCTGGTTATGGCTCTGCAGCTTCAGTTACGAGTTAATCCCTCTAGCTCTGGGGTGACTGAAAAATGGCTGTGACTCAGTGAAAGCCCAGTTTCAGAAATGGCATTCCTAAAGTTTCAATAGAAGGAAAGAAAAATACTTCAATGGCAAAGTAATTTACATTCTGGGTGTTCAGGAAATGTGTTGGGCCGTGCAGGTTGTGCTTCCTCAAACTGAATTAAAAGCACAGGTCAGGTCCCCCTGTTCGAAGGCACGAGGCTGTGGCACACCCACAGGATGAGATCCCTCAGAGGTGGCGTGTCCTGAGACTTCTGGATGAGCTGGGTGCTTTCACCAAGGGTCTTCTGTATTCCCAGATCCCACCTGGATGTGGGAATGCTTTCAGAGAGCGTGTGAAGTTACAGGCAGGAGCAACTTCCTTGTGTTACAGTAAATCAGTATAGCGCCTCTGCAGTGGGCATAGTAACAAACTGCAGATTTCCTCTGGCATCAAAGACAAACCTTCTGATTTACATGGTTACCTCTTACCCAGTCTCCTTTTGAACAGCAAGGTGTCCTGTTGGGGCCAGGCAAACACACCTGTTCTCTCAGGAGTGATGCTCCAAATGAGAACCTCAAGATGATCAAAGACATCCTAAAAAGCATAAAAACTTTCTGAATCTTACATCCATTTTCTACTTTAATCAAGAACGTTCCAAGAAGTTGCCAAACTGCTACAGAGAGTAGTGGAAAGAGCCAAAAGACCACACAATTGAAGCTGAGTGGAATGCACAATCCCAGGGGCATTTATGTTATTTCTGAGATACAGCTGCATCACCACCCACACGCTCACAGCAACAGGCTGAAAGGCACTGGCACACCATTTCTATTGGACCATTTTTCCAGTGAATAAGTTTCCTGTTATAAAGCAGAGGAAATTATATTTATATGATCAGTAACATAATCAATTGTAGTGAACCACTGTAATATATTAGAATTAATTTCAGGACGTTTTGTTAATTACCATCCAGGAGCTTTGTTATTCGGCAGAACTTGAAGGAATTCATTGCATTTATCACAGGGCAGGGGTGAAAGTTTTAGGTTTAGATCAGGAGCTGTGTCCATGGCAATAAGCAGAAATTAATTCAATCTTCATGCTCTCTTTCTGAAACAATAATACTTTTGTCTATTACCTCTTTCTTTCATCACCTACCAGCTGTTTTTACAGACACTTCCATTTTATAAACACATCATTCTTTCTTGCTTTTATGATGATTATTTTTTCTCTATGCTCCTGTAAACTCTATAAGACTCCAGCAATAAAGAATATTTCATTTTCAGTCTTTGTGCAGAATGAAGCCAGTCCTGACACTTATCTCTCTTTAAAGAAACTACTGATTATATACCCCTAAAAAGAACACCCTATTGACATTCTCCTGTAGTGCATTGTTGTCCAGGTCAATGAACTGACACCACATGATCTTGAAATTTATACGTTTTGGGCATTTCTCTGTCACTTCAAGGGGTAGCAAAAACCTTATTTTTAATTTTCTTCCGTTGTTCTTTTTGTCTTGATTCAAACTAAGCTAAACAGTAAGACAGACAGAAGCATTTTATATTCTCAGCATAAATTTCCCCTTTATTCCAATGAGGCAGTCTGTTTCCCAAGGAAAGGAAAGGCACATTTCTGTGAGGTACTGCAGCCAAGCTCCTACAATGCAAAATATTAGGACATGCACAGCATTTTGTAAAATATGGCATACATTTTTGTTTCTCATAAACAGACTCTAATTCAGCTCACTCACTACCCATGGACAGTAGGTGTCTAGGCTTTCAGGAAAAACAAGAAAAAATGCAATCTGGATAGGTTTTAAATGGAACTTGTTTTAGTTCAGCCAAGAGCAGCCTGGGAGATAGGAAGGGAGCTGAGGAGTGTTCAAAGAGACAGGCTACTTGGAGAAATTTATTTTTTTTTTTGTCAAACACAGAAGAGTCTTGCTGAAAACAGACAGAAACCGGTTTTCCCCTGCAGCAGGCAGAGATATGTACACATGTGATATATTTTGACAAACTCTTGAGAGCTCACTGCTGTCTAGGGAAGGTCATCTCCTCCGAGCATGATCCCCACAGCTTTCAGCTGCATGCTGCTGCTCTTGTGAGGGATCATAATCCCAACTTTCACTGCACACCACAAGGAAAACCCTCACATCCCTTCAGCACATTTCATTCCTCATCCAGGGAATATGTAAAACAAAAAATATATATTTTTTTTTTTTTTCCCAGTCTTGTCCCTTTTATTCTCCTCTCCTGAGAGGGGGATTTCCTGCCCCAGAGGGTAAATTTCACTTCATAATACAGAGTTCATGGCTGCTTGCGTCACATGCAGTCAGGAACAGATGGAGCATGTTGTGCCCTGGCTTCCCACCAATACAAATTTAGGTCTCACATCTGCCATCCCATCCTCATCTCTGACAACATGTGCTCCAGTCCTCCTTCCTGGCTTCTCCATCCCAATGACTAATTCCCCTCTCCCATTCCTAAAATGACAGAAAACTGGGGACTGCCATGGCAAAGTATGAAGATGTTTTGCCAGCTTTATGCCAAGAGCAATATTCCCCAGTCAGCAGTTTTGCCTGGTACAGGGTCACTTCTTTCTGCTCCAAAAGCATCAAGAGGCCACAGAAAACCTGAAACTCAGGCCTTCTGTGGCTGTGTGACAGCAGGAATTTAGAAGGTTATATTAAATTTACTGTAGCATGGATGCTTTATGACATCCAGTAAATGCACATAAGAACATACTCAGAAACATGAGCTTCAGCTTATCTCCCCTGGTCTGCATTCCCTCTCAAGACAACAGAAAATTTCCTCCAGGAAAGGGTTCGGAATTGCATTTTAATTAAAAAGCTACTTTGGCAACTCTTCATTTTAGCCATCCTCTTCCAGCTCAATGAGCAAGAAAATCCAGGGAGAGCAGTTTTCTCAGGGTTGGCTGCTAAGAATAACCTCTCCCACCCCACATCTACACCAGAGCATGATGGATGCCACCTTCCAAAACAGCTGTGGGAACTGTGCCTTTAATTTCACTGCTTCTAATATTATTTTACATCACTGTATCAGTGTTACTAAAAGATGCAACTCCTTTTGGATTTCTCTTAGCCTTCTGAAGTTCTACTGTTTTCAGCCATCTGAAGCCCACGATTTTTTAATCTTGCCAGTACCAGTTGAATATAAATCTTACTTTATTCCCAATCTATGCAAATAGCAGTTTATGGATTGTGCCCTGTGTATGCTGTGAGGGACTGATTGCAAGGGCAATGGTTATTGATTCCAATGCTTCTTGGAACCCACTGTACCATGCAAGTTCAGGGAATTTTCTTGTTTGGGGTTTCTGGTTTTTTTTTTGTTGATATTTTTTTACTTGGTTTCGGGTTTGTGTGTTTGTTCCAGCCTTTTCTTCTGTAAAATGGCAGAAGAATTCTAGTAATTCCATTTCCCACTTCCCTTACACAGGAGAGGAGAATCTTGGCATTTACTGTGTGATATTATTAATTTGATATTAGTATTAGTGAATGAAAACACTACTAAAAAGATCACTTACATTTTTAGAGATTAATGGGATTCCTTGATGCATATTTAGTTTCTGTCATCATAGCCTAATTACCAAAACTTCTTTTTATTAATGAGCAGCACAGAAATGTTCAAAAATAAACAGTTTTTTCAAATCTCACTTCAAGTCCTAAATCACTGAAGACAAGAAGAGACAAAGATCTGGGGACTTTGTGTGGGGCCTGGCATAGCTTTTAAACATTATATTCTTATTATATAGTGGAACTTAACAAAGTTACTTTTATTTTGACAAATCTGCTGTTCCTGAGAACATCAGAATCTCTTCCATTAAGAAAAGGGGGAAAAAAATTTCAGACATTGTAAAAAAGGTTAATCTAAAAGAAATAATGCATCTGGTGGGTTTAGATAAGAACCTTGTTTCAAAAGATATGTTGTAGTGCCCCTCTTGTAACCACAAACTCAGGGGAAGGAAATTTATCCTGGCAGACCAGTCCTGCATTGAAATTTGAAAACACCAAGGGGCTGTTCAGAGACACTTTCACCTTCATGGGAGATGTGTCCAGCTCAGGAGACAGGTAAAGGAATTTTCTCCTGGGACCACAGCATCTGAGTGTTAAAATTTTAAGTCAGTTTATGCAAACTGTTACTTCCTACAAAACAGAAAATTATGTAGCTAACTGGCTTCAGACTCAGCTCCTAAATGTGCCTTCTTCCCAATGATGTAACACTCCGAGGCGCAGAGAAATTAAATCAGCACAATTATGGCATATAATAATAGTAATAAACATCATCCAAAATTAAAAAGGTAAGTCTCAAAGGACACTTCTTACCACCAGAACAAGCATGCCCATGGATTTTGTTAAGGTCACTAGCCTGGGGATTTGCTTTTAAGTCAACAATGGCACTGAAATCTCGAAAAGAGGAAAAAAAAAACTATATTAAACCAGAAGCATCATGAAAACCACAGGCAATGAGACATAAAAAACTATTTCAGAATTATAACCAATAGTCATATTAACTTGCTGCTGAGGGACTTTGCAAACCCTGCATTCAAGTTGGAACTGAAGATACAAACTCCAGAGGCCTTATGCTTTTTTCCAAATCTACTTGAAAACCATGCTCAGATTGAAACCTAATCGATCTTTAATCATCTATCATTGCAAAAACAGGAAAATCACAGATTGCAAAGGGCAGTACTGCTAAATCCCAGGAGTGTGGAACCTTCTCAAAACACCACTGAAGGGAAATGTGTTTTGCCAGTTTTGTCATTAATTTCCCTATCCTGTTGGGTTTTATTTTTTTAAGACTTCCTACAATTAAAGCAAAGCAAAATGAATAAAAAGTTTTAGGGCAGAACTTTTATACTGCAGGACATAGCAGCTCTTGGGTTGGCATTTGCCCTATTGTATGTAGCTATTATGCAAATTTACTTATTCATAATCAATGAGGTACCAGCTCTTATATACTGTAAAACTTTGAAATGGAATAAAAATGTATTCAGACACTCTACAAGATTCACTACCTTACAGGACACAGATTTCTGTCCAGTAACAAGCCCTGAAGAAAAAAATCCTTCCATCATCACAGGAAAATAGTGATACCTATATTAATTTGGGGAGGAGTGAGTGTCTGCCCCTTGTATAAAGTGGCTACATTCTACACAATTATCCTAAACCCATTGCTAATTGTTTTTATAAATGCTATGGATGGCTACATAGGAACCTTTACCAAAATTTGATTACATCTGCTACTGTGCCTTCACCTCATGTGCTCTTCATTGAAACATGAGCAGTCAAAGAAGAGACATGATTTGTGCTTGACAGACCTCCATATCGGCAGTTTATTCTCAGTTTCTACATATATACATATGGATCATTTAAATTTAACAGCATTTTCTTTGCTTTTTGTAATTAGGCTGCCTGCTTAATATTTCCTGAAACTCTCTGCATTCCATCTGTCATTGGAAATAAGGCTTATTTTGTGACTTCTCTAGTTCTCTGGGATTTTACCCAATTTTAAGCGCAGACATTGCTTTAGTTAGTCCTGAAATGCCCTAGAGAAAAATTCATCAGATCCTGTTGAGCTAAAAGCATCTAACTGATGTAAAAGTTCTTTGGCCTGTTCTTTCTCTCGTTCCTGTCCCCTGTTGTCCTTTAATAATTGCATTAAAAGTAATTAAAATAATTAAAAATAATTAACCTTTTATGGGAAAACCGAAAGGGAAGTTATAGGCTACTAATATTTGGTATTTTCAGCTGTTTATTCACCTTCCTCATGAAGTCATTCTCTACAAGTTAAACAGTAATTTATTTTGAATCTTCCCTTAAATTACATGGCCACAGATTGCCATGAGGATAAGATTCCCACTCTCTGCTGCAATCATTTTGTAGTGGCTTTTCCATGAATATTAGCTTTTTGGCATTGATTATGCAGGAATACTTCTCAAGGCTACTTTTAAAACAGTGGAGTGTCAACTGCTAAAAACCTGTTGGATATCAGCTATTGCCTCCTGATAATCATCATGCATCTCTTTTCCATCATCATCATCAGACAGATGTGTAAAATTACCATCTTTGCTCTCAGAAACAGGCCTGGACCCTGCATATTTATATAAAGTGGTACAGAAATCTCAGGTTTTGCTGGGACCCCATTTTAGGCAGTGTCACCTCTGCTCAGAGCTCCCTGCTGACAACTCAATAATCTGCATTGGGTTTTGCCACATATGACTGTAGTGAATATCTCAAGTTTTATAATTTACTTACCTTAGTGCTGTGGTTTGCTCGTGTGACTCTAGACCATCACTTAAATGGAGGAAGGAAGAAAAAGTATTTCATTGTTAGCATCAGAAAAGAAAAAGCATAAAACCCCCTATATTCAACACAAAATGAATTGTTATTTTTCATAAAGTCCTTGCCTGTACTCATTACAAGGTGCTCTCCATTTCACTTCTGCTTAGCTTCACAGCTGTAAAGTAAAATATTTAGTGATATTAATACATTAGGACAACCTCTTTAACCCCTTTTCTCAAAAATTAATACAAGGGGTGGAAATGCAAATATTTCCTACATGGCCAGAAAGGAGCACAACACTGTGGTGGTGAGAATTTCCTTCCCAGTCAACACTGAGCTATCCTTATCTCCCCAGCACAAAATCTCACCCAAGGAATTATTAACATTTGTACTATGCTGCTCATGATCTGCAGTTTGAAACACACCAGAGCCATGGAGAAAAGCAATGTAACAACTTCCTAGATTACACAGAGCAGCAATTAGCCCTACAGCAGATCAATACCATCAATGGTTTTAGCACAAGGATAAATAAAACCTGATATTGATAACAGGTTGTGTTTCAAGCTGCTCGTGCCAGTGATAAAAATTTGATAAGACTGGAGATTTCCAAGCCTTGTTCTGGATTTTTTGGTTTGGTTTTTTTTTCTTTTTATGGCTAAAGTAAAGGTTTAAACTCAGACCATCACTCAATTATGCTGAGAGAGACATAAGAACAAGAAAATGAAATCACAGGATTTAATCTTATGACGTGTGGTCCTGACTCTGCTGCAGCAGCAGCTCAGTGTTTCACTGTGTATGGGATGAACCACAGGAGGCTGCTCTGCTTTGCCACTTACATTCTAATGAAGCTTTTTTTCAGTTCAAAGCAGAATTTTCTCAGAAAGGGGCAGATTCTGACCTCCACAAAGCTTAGTCTGTACCTTGGTGACCTTCAGCACCTGACAGAAGATTGTTCAGTATTTTCTAACAAATCCTGTAAATGTTGGGAACACGACCTTTTCCCCCCAGAGCTATACTTAACTGCTCCAAGGTAAAATTGCACCTTACTGAATGATCAAGCCACAAAAACACAATACAGACCTAAGGACCAGATGCTCCCTTTGCCACAGTGTATTGAAATTAACATTTCCTTCTCTCAGACTTGCCCTGCATTACTGAAAGCCTCTTTAAAAAATATGCTGGGAATATTAGTACTCAACTTTTTGCACAGTTAAGTAGCAAAATCTCATTCTCACTTGAACTCCTATGTATTTTCCAACAGTTTGAAATGTTTCTGGTAGCAGTGTGTAACAGAAAGGGGCACGTTATAAATGAGTTACGTGAAGTAAAAATTATTATTTTTATGTTGAACATGATTTTTCTCATTTAAATGGTCATTGGATTCAAGGTGACTCAATCATGCACTGAACCCAGGGTGTTCAGGAGTGAAATTTAATCATAGACCTATCTCCTGAGAAACTAAACATAATCTCATTGTGATCATATGGAAGCAGTCACTTACAGAAACCTCTCTTATTTCAGCCTTTAGTTCCCCTCAGAGTTTCCTTTTTTTTCTTTTTTGCCTCAAACTCTGCTTGCTAACTGAAATTATTCTTCCACTACTGCGTGGAAGCTCTTGCTGAGTGGAATGTCAGAGTTATATCTACATGTGGCTGTAGTTACTTACATACACACACGCACCCCATTTCTCATTTAAGGGTTAATCATTTACTGATTAACTCTGGGAAGGAAATTTTCAGAGGGAATCCTGGTGATTACATGCCCAACTTCCACTGATTTCCAGAACTATCACTTTTCCCCTCCATAGAAATGAACTAGCTAACAACTGCAAATTTGAAAAAATTTGTCCACTTAGATGCCCAACAAATTATTTCAATATGAGTTAAGAAGCCTCATATAAAACTCACTGCAAAAGAAGAAAAATGTATAAAAATAGCATGCCTCCTATATTGCCATATTTCCTAAATAAGAAATAAGGCTAATTAAAATTCTACTCCATTTCAAAGCAAGAAAGGCACCTCGTTATGATTCAGTTTTCCTAATCTCTAAGTAAATGATTATAAAATGCAAATATTTGCCCATTTATGCATAAAGCAATCACCATTTTTCTTTTTAAAATAAATAGGTGTGGAAGTCAGCTTTAGCACTATTCCTTGGTGAGAACTACATCTGACCACACCAGCAGACAAAGGGCCAGGAGCACCACACGTCTGACAAATTAAATCCTCATTTCTACTGTATGCTTATTCCACAAATACTGGCCAGAGTTGGAAGTCTTCCATCACAGATTTTATTTATTTATTTCTAGTCTAAAGCTTGTGTTTTAAATATATAACTCTGGGGTACCTTCTAGCAACTTACACGTTGTACTGTTTAATGTCACTAAGACGTTGTAGATACCGAGGAACAATGTTTCAAAACAGGTGAACTGACCTTTAGAGTCTTTCTGGGGATTCCAGTCATATTTGTCTCAGACAGAAATTGTATTTTGTTCTGGATTTTATTTGATAAAAGAAGGTTAAGCAAATACAAACAGCCAGAGCAACAACTGCTCGCTCACGTAAAGATACGAGCACCAAACATCCCAGATATATTGTAGGCACATTCCCAATATTTCCACACATGCTAACTTGCAGCTTGTCTCTTTATCAGTTTAATTTTCTATGTTTACAAAATGTGCTTGTTGCTGCTTTTTAGATGTATTTTTCTACTGGTCAAGAAAACAGACCAAAAAGTGGTGATTAAATTTATCTAGACCATGGGGCAGATTGTCTCAAACAAATGCTGCATATTATCTGCAATGTCTTTAATAACAAACACAGCAAAAAGTCACTTTTTGTATTTAAAGAAAAAATCTTGCTATATTTAGGTCCTTCCACAGGACCAGAATAGCGCCTTATGGAAACATTCACTAGGCTTTTTTAATTAACTATGTGAGTAATCACTTTGTAGGAAGGGAGACAGAAACCTTAGCATCCTTGGAGTACAAATTCCAAGCCTACCCAGTGGAAACTTCCCAGCTTCCAAGCAGCAGCTTGTATTTCAGAGTCATTTGCAAATGCAGATGTAAACTAAAACTGATAAATCCCAGCAGTAAGAGAAGGATGAAAAGACCTGCAGCAAGATGAAAGAGAAAGAATAGTACATAGATCAATAAACCCAGCACTTTAATTGGGCTGAGCTATTTGCAGGGAATATTTCAGAAGAATGAAGCATCATTAGTTATTAACCAGCACACTCACCAATTATAAGCCATTATTGGGAAGAATTTAAAAGTGGTGCCTAGTTATGTTTTCCACTGAACCTGGTCATGAGGAGAAGAGTCCCAGAGACTTCTCTTTGGGGTTTGGCCTGGTCAAGAGTGGCAGAATAAATCAGGATGGGTACAGTGGAGTGCCCAAAGATAGATTTTAATGTTCACAGAGACCACATGGTCTGAGGGGCTCCCAAAGACCCAGGGGTGTGGTTAACCTCACAATGTAAAGGGGTATCTGAGGCCACAGGTCCAGTCGTGACCGCAGGACAGGGATGTGACCTATCATGGAGTGACTCCATCAGCATCCCCCAGCACCCTGCCTCCCAAGGATTCAGGTTTATTCCCTCTCTCAGGAACCCAGTCCAAGGCATCATCCATCCCAGATAATTCAGTTCTCACAGAGAAGTCTTTGTTTTCTAAGAGAGATTGCACAAAAACCCATCACCCTATCTTGTGGAGGGCCCAGTGACCAAGATTATATATTTATTGCTGGTCAGCAGCAATTTAAAGTTTCAGGATGTACAAACTACTCATAAAACATTAATATACTTGCTGAGTTGAGGTGGATACTGGGAGAATCTCATCTCAAAAAGCCTCCTCTTGCATCTTAACCACTGTAAATACATACTCAAATTTTCACTTGAAATGCATACGCACACATGTATGAAATGAATTTATGAGCCAGCCACATATCTTGTAAAATGTTTCTCTAATACAAAATAATTCTTTAAGGGATTAAAAAACCCAGTTAGGTTAGTTAACTAGAAACAGGACCAACGAATTATGAGAGTCAAGAAGTACAAAAAAAGCCACCAAGGAGTAGGATGTCTACACAAGCCTATTTATGGAAGTTTTTGAAGGATATACAAGGAACTTATGAAAGGTCATATATAAACTGAACATCAAGAAATGTTCCTGGCAGTGAAAATGCAGGCTAAACAGCAAGAGGTATTTTTGACAGCAAAACTTTAGTTGGTGAAACAAGCTTCCAAAGGAAGTGCTTCAGCTGGAGCCCTGAGAGCTACTCAAAGCAAGACAGGACACACATTTTCAGAACCCTGAGGTTTACATTAATTGTCCAGATGCAAACTGGGCTCTGGTTGGCATGAGAAAACACTGTCTCATTTTCCTAGTTTTCAGTCAGACACAACTGAAACTACCAGTGTTACCTTATGGTCTTGTCTAGATGTTTTTGGTTTTTTTCCCTTAACATTCATTTCTATTATAAAAAAAAAGTTTTATCTCCAATTACTTTACAATCCATTAAAAGGCTGTAAGAAAAGGCATTTATAAAAGTAAGAAATAGTAATTTCTAACAAAGGGAGGAATAAAGCAGTATGCATTTCTCTATAATTAAAATTTCTGCCCTCATCACAGAAGTCACTAACATTATACAAATCTCATCAGAATAGTCATCTTGTTTGCAACAAGCTGTGAGACAGAAATCATCTGCAGGAAAATCAGTTTTGAAAGCATCCTTTAAAAGAAATCCTATCGTTCCTTTTTTTTTCTATTTTACTACAGATATTTTTAAAATGGTTACTAGCAATACCTGGCAGATGCAGAATTAAAAACCCAGATATATAAAAATATTAAACCTTAAAGGTGTTATTTTAAAAAAATAATAATCTTGTGGCTCCTGGCTATGATTGCCAGAAGAGTTATTGGTGTATGGAGCAGGTGAATGGAGCAGAAGGCTCAGTTGCCTGGAGAACAGCAAAGCACATGGATCTGCTGCCCCTCAAGTGCCTATCCCAGCTGTACAGAGAAACAGCCATTTAGTGAATAAATGAAGCAGTGAAATTATGAAAGCAGGGAGGAAGTCCCCTAAGGATGCCAATTTTCATGGACTGTGTAAAGCACTTCAGGCATTTCCCACTGTCTGTGAGAGCCTGTTTAATACAGCACACACAAGGCAGCACTTAAAGCAGTGCAACTCCAAACTCAGGCCAGGTGTCTAACCTGCATTTATATCAATACAGAGCTCAGTTTTGCCTTTCTAATTATAGTAGAGTCTTCCAAGTTTTTCCTTTTTCCCATTCCATCTCATTCTTTTACAGCAGCCTCAAACCCAGCTAAAAGCTGGAGCTCCTAGCAGAGCCATGGCTTTGGGGATGGCAAGCTGCAGTTATTGCTGGAGGACTAACCATGGCTAAAACTTCTGGAACACCTTTGTTTTGGCTCAGTGCAGCACATAAATTGAAAACTGTTATGAACAGCTTGCATGTTGTTTACTCTCCAGAGTTATTCTAGCTCCATTTTAACAAGTTTAAGCTCAAAACAGACACTCAGGGATATTTTAGACACTCCAGACCTCATCATTTCCATTACCAATAAATAAGTGTTTATATGGACCTGGGAACTGGAAATTGTTCCAGGTCTCGTCTGTGACAATGATGTAGAGATAGGAAGATTATCTTATCCTACAGCAAATACCTTTGCAGTAATCCTAGTATAGCTGGGGATGAGCTGTTTTCAAACTCCTGAGGTGTCTGAGCTCTGACAGGACAGGCTTGAGGAATGAAATGCAAAAGAGTGATTTCCCCCAGAAGAATTTGGGATGCTTCCTGCTTAGAGATCTACAAAATACCTTTCAGGATGGAGCACAGACTATTCCAAAAGCCCCAGTTCCTCAGGGCTGAAAACTCAGCACTGATTTCTAGTTCCCTGTTTCCTCAACCCTTTCACCATGTTAATCTGAAGCAATGCTGGGATAACAATCTTTTACTGTCTTCTCTGCCAACTGTAATCGTGCTAAAGACTTTCTGCATATGTTCTGTAGATGTCTCTGACAATATCAATTCTCTCCTACAGCACATCATCTGTGTGCAGTTGGAGCTCACAGTCTTCCAGGAGGGTTTTGCTCTCCACATTTGGAAATATACAGGAATTAAATTCTGCAGAAGATTTTAGAGTGCTCCACAACTCCTCTGTTTCCAGTGCAGTTACCAGCACCTTATGCACATGGAAATATAAAGTGGCAAATTTAAGCTCTTTAAAATATACTGATTCTTTTTACCAGAGTCTTTCCATTATTAAGCAGCTTAACTCTGACAATGTTTTTCCCTTTACACTATTTACATGTCTATGTTTTTAAGTTCTGCCTGATATAGCTGCATAACATACTTACAGAACAAAAAGAGATACAAAAATATCCACTGAAAAATGACCTTAAGGGATCAGACATGAAGATTTTTGAATTATACCCATACTTCAACCATCTTTAATAAATTCAGCCACTTTCCCATTCTCACCCCCCCCCCCACCCCAAAAAAAAAAAAAAGAGCACAGTAACACTTTTAGATCAAATTTTCCTCAGGACTGCACATCACTGAAACATAAAAATGAAATAGGCTGAAAAATGTGGCATTTTCTGGTTCACCTCCTATGCATTTAAAATTTTCCATCCAACATATGTGCAGAATTAATACTTGCACACAGAAATCATTTCAGTTCAAATAAGTGGTGGAAAAACTGAAGGAACAAAGAGTCACTCCTATTCAGAACCTTTCAGGGAAAAAAGTCAAGAACAAAGAGTTAATTTGCTATTCATTTGCAATTCCAGCCAGATGACCTTTTTGCCTCAATTCTTCAGCAACAGAAAGTAGTTTGTTCCTGCTGATTTCCTGAAGTTTTTTGGGTTCCTGACTTCTCCCACCAGCAGGCAGCTGTGTCCAGCTACAGCTCTCTTAACCCAATTAAGCTTAATTAAGCAGCATAGTCTACATGTTGCTCTTGAATTTCATCCTACTATGAATGTAATGGAGTGCTCTGTTTTCTCCCATCTTGCACCAGTTCTTTCTCTGCTCCTCTTTTCAGCTTTTCAATATCTTAATGATTTATTTCTCTGCTGCAATACGAGTTCCTCTATTGCCCCCATGAGCTGTCAAGTAAGCCCTCAGCTCTCCCACCCACAAAAGTTCAAACCCAACTTCCCAGATGATAAATCCTTGTGACACACAGCTTTCCTGAACTGGATTACAACAGCTGTCTGCAAAGGATCACACTGAATATAAATATCAGGTAGTATTTCTGCTTACACCTTTGTGCATGTGATTTCTGGAAAGGATCTGTAGACAAAATAATTGGAGGCAGAGAGCAGGAGAACTTGAGGGGAATCACCACAGCTCTATTAGGAGAGCAGTCAATACTTCAATGCTAGTCAATAACTATGTGAATAATTATTTTCAGTCAAACTGCAATCACACAGTGTGCATGATGTACCTAAATTATTCAACATGCAGGACAAATCACACAGTGAAGTGATGAAACAGGAGAATTAAAGAGCCTATTTTTAATAGGAGACTATTTCTAGTGATGTTCTTGCTTCATAATAAGAAATAGTGGGTTGCAGCAAACTTCAAGAGCTCAGTCTGCATCAAATATTTCTAATTACTTAATTTCCAGCCTTAATTTTCAGTAGTGCCATAACATATACCCACAGAAACATCAGCTCTCCTACCTTGCTATGGTTTCATTATCCAGCAAAGGTTCTTTGTTACAAAGGAATAAAGGTGGGAGTAAGTAGAAGCATGCAACTAATACCTCATGATAGATAATTAAAGACTAGCAAGAAGGTTTTTTCCTCATAAATTGTCACTGGTGTTGCAAAACATGCTGCTGCTAACGTGTTTTACAGGATGAGGTGGAACTGGAGGTGGCTGGCAGTAGCACGTGGCTGCTATCACACTGTTAAGGTAAACTTCCCTGGTTGGAGCCCTCTAAACTTTTACATTAAACATAAACCTCAGCAGGGAAAAAAAAACCCAAACAAATCTACAACTTCAAATCTGAATTGCTTGTCTTGCTCTGCAATCTGGCAGGATTTCCAGAGAGAGAAACAGAATCTGATCAGGGCAGAAGAAAGGAACAATTCATGGTAATTCCACCTTCCACGCCACTTCATTTCTTAAAGTGGCTTTTCACAAAAAATACCCTTCACAAACCCTGCCAGGGAAGATCTCACTACAAGCTTAAGGACAAAGCAGATTCAGAAGAGAGTGCAAAGGGTTCTTGCAGAGTCCTATACTTTATACTTGCCTTTCATTTTTTTGTCAGAAAAAAGTTATTGCATTTTTTACCCCTTTGCCATTCCCATAGCAGCTTACACCAGCTCATATTAAGTTTATGGCTTTCTCTTTATTTTTTTCCTTTGCATTGCATTTTGGGCATTCTCATTGCTTTTCCACAGCACAACACATTCTCCAGTGGGGAAATCCAGAAAGAAAGAACCCAAATAGTCCAGATTCCATATTTCCTGGGAGCTGTCTCCTAGGCACAGAGTTGGAGGTGCCCCCAGAAGAAGCTCTAAGGGAAGCTCATGGTGCAGCTTGTGACCTTCCAAATGCTGAAAGGGGGAACTGTTGGGCCCTGTGGTGAGGAGTTGGTGTGGAGGTATATACTGGAACACCCCAACCTTCTCTCAGCCCTCTGGCCTGAAATTCAATTGCAGAGTGGCCCCAAAATAAACAAGTATTAATACCTCACGCAGCCAGCAATCCACTGCTCATTCCTCAAACACACGGCTCTGGAGGGTGCATCTCTGCCAAAGGGTACAAAGCCATCAGGTAGAAGAGAGTTTTACACGTAGAAATTATTTACTAGAAGGTAGAAGCACAGTTTGACTTTGACATTTGAAGGGGGCACAAGCTGACACAGCAAAAATCTATTTTTACAGATTTCCAAGCTGACACTGAGCAAGAGGTGAGCAGAGGGAGATGGAACAAGACCACACGTTTTTCTGCCCCTCCCTCCTTCCATCCCACAAAGAGGGATCTGAGATATATTCATTCCTATTTTATTTCTTTGCACAGGGAAAACCAAAAGTTCAAAGTGAAGCTGAAAGCACACTGCTGATCTTCCCCAACCATAGTTAACACACCCCTGCTGTACACAAAGAAAACTCGTATTTTTCTAGCTCAGATATCCCAGTCTCAAAGTTTTATCTTCAATATAAGGACAATATAAGTAGTGAGGTTTTTGTTTAAGAAAGTGCTGGTACTGAGACTTTGTGTTAGTGAATAACACCAATGAAAATATCAGTAGTTTTACAACAAAGGGGCTATGCAAAAAAGTACTCAAAAGTGTTAATATAAGATAAAAAGTTCAAATCTTTACAAAAGAAGGAAAGTTAATTAAGAACTGCTGCAGCTGTCTGAAGGTCAGTGGGCACTACAGATGGTGTCTAAGATGCCTTTACCCAGGTCTCACAGCCACACTTCACCTTGGGCTTTAGTGGCAAGGTTTTAAAGGCAACTGAACCACATCATCTATTTTATATTATCCCTTCATTTGATTCACATTGCTCCCACTGTTTGCAACACTGCTTGAAGAGGGTGTGAAGGACAAACCAAATAAATTAGTTAATCTGGAGAACATACATAATCCTTATTTAACCACCTGACATTTCAGAAATGTGGGAGGCTGAAAAGACAGACTGACCCAAACTAGAAAGCAACATTACCCAGTTAAACTAGCCTTTCCCTGCTTTGCTATGAGTACTATAGCCTCTAGTATGTATTCCAAAGTATTTCATATAAAGTTTTGAAATTATGAATCAAACAGGTTAAAAAAAAATTAGACATTCAAGCAGAAGCTACATTTTAGAAAAAGAGAGCCCATATAAATCAACACTAAAGGTATGGCATAAATCCTTGACTTGGCTTATTATCCTTGACTCATGATTCCTTGGCATTAGTGCCAACTGGAAGATTCCTATACCAGCCAATATAAAGTTTTCTGTATCTTCATTCTGACAGCAGACAGCCACAATCTGCATTTCCATAATTTGTGAACAACAACCAAAGATTATATTTACCCTGACATTTTTTTTTCCCTCCCATGTTTGTCAACCCTCCCCTTACACCTTCCTGTGCCTTTTGCTGCTACACATTTCCTTCATGGCCCATAGAAATGTAAACAAAACCAGGAGCTGAAGGAATGGCCAGGCTTCTGCTTTACACTGACTCACACTCATGTCACACAAAGGCTTGGTCACCATGGCAATGAGATGCCAGTACCCATCTCCAAACTTCCATGAATATTTAAGGATGGGCAGAAAAGTTCACAAATCACTTCAACATTTTGCTTCTTTTTCTTCTCATGAGCTGTTATGAACACCATCGCTATTTTCTTAGTCATTCTTTAGTCATTATTATTTTTGGATTAATTTTAACAAAGAATTGATATTATTATTATTATTATTATTAAGACACTTGAATTAGAGCCACAACATGACGTTCAAAAGTATGGGACAAGGTCACTTTTTACATAATACTGAAAAAAAATACAGATCAGAAAAATGGTCATGGCCCCAGTATTTGGGGAAGTATCAGAAATTAATCACCAAAATGGTTGTTACAAAAAATGTTGCTGGAGAACATCACACATTGAAATTTAATGATTTAGTGCCTTTATGATTTGGTGCCATTGGAACTGAAAGTCACAATTCAGTTCTCTCTTTAGAAGAAATGGGGGAGTATTTTGTGTGCAGACCTGGTGGTAACAATTCTGTAATTTTTGTCTGAAACTCCCATTCAACAAAAGGAGAAACCATTTTCTAGAATTACTACAAAAAACCTATATAACATATATATAAGCATCACTAAAGTCCCTTTTTTTTTAAGAAACTCACAACTGGCACCACAATAAAACATGAGTTATGATGCCATCATAACTCAGCAAAAACCGCAAAATCACAGATTTGGTAAAAGTATTTTCATTGTGACACTGCTAATGTCTTCTTTATTTAAGAAAAGATCTAAGAACTTTTTTTAATTTGTACACATTGCAAGTATTAAGAGATATAAACTTTCTAATGAAAGTTTTTCCTTTTCTCACTAAACACAAGGCTTCTGCCTCTCTCACACCCTAAACTCAAGGCAAATAACATTACCATACTTTCAATATTTGATGTTAAATTAAATGGAAATAAAACCCAGAGTGTCTGAACTAGCTCCAAAAGATGATATTGTAACCTTTACAAAAGAACTACAAAAGCAAAGAAAGAAAATGTTTCAGCCATCTTGTGCCTCAGCATTATTAAATGCACGATCATTTTCCAGGTCTTTCTGAAAGAAAAACCCAAGTGGTAAATTCAATCTCATTCTGCCTTTTAACCTAAATCCTCACATTTACTGCATCTAAGTACAGAAGACATCTTTCAGCCAAAATTCTATCCCCAACAAGTCAGCTCACTGCCTGAGAGCTGACTTACACATTTTTATAAAATCTTTAAAGCTTGCCACAATTAAAAGTTATTCCACAGCACTGAAGACCACATTTCCCACTCCTCCATGGGCTGCCCAACCTTGTTCACTCCCACTGTGATGGTTCTGCAGCATTTGAAGCTGCATCCAGAAAAAGAGGATCCTTTTTTCTCCCAAGCATGTCCAAAAGTAGCATGAAGTCAGATAGGCCGCTGCATCAAGAAATTCAATGTCTAAAGAGATTTTTAGGCATCAGAGACATATATTTAGAGCCTCCATACATGGCACATTTGTACATGCATATAACTTTAACTTTAAAACAAATACTCTGCTTCTCCCTGTGCAGAGATTCCAAATAGCCACACACACAGCAGAAGTACCAGTGGTGTTTTACCCAAGATGATTTCAGGGTATAAATCAGCCAAGGACCGGAGGGAGAGGTATTATTTCCAACTGCTATTTTTGGAAAGGAACAGATCATCTTTTGGACACCAGAGCTTTCCTTGATCTGAGCAAGAAACAAAAACCTTTAAAGCTAAAACAGATGGAGAACAATTGCTCAGAGTTTAAAGCTGATCATACTAATCAATAACAGTCTAAAAAGAGATGGCTCCTTCCTACATATATTGCTGCACTGGCAGGGCAGCTGAGTGGAATGTCCCAAGCTGCTCCCAGCTACCACTGTCCCCAGTCCCACAAGGACACCCTGAGGGGAAGAGCATTCCAGCCACATCTATTTCAACAAACAGCACTGAAAAACAGCACAGGCACAGCTCTAGACCACGTTTCTCTAATTAATCTTCATTTCAGGTCTAATTCTGTTTTGTGCCATGATCTGCATTAACGTGCGGGGATGCAGGTCCAGAAAATGTCAATTGTAAAGGCAATATTTGTTTTACAGGAAAACAAGCACATAAGTTCTTTAAATAATAACATCATTGTTTTTAGGTCAAGTTTTATTGCAGTGGAAAATTTACCTTTATCAGAAGTTTTGTAACTGCTTCTCTGTTGCCTACATTACCACTTGACAAGATAATTGTTGGCAAGACACGAGCAAGCAGAAAACAAGGCATCAGACAGACAACACATCCCTCACCAAATTAAATCAATGTCTCCTTTCAGCTTAGTTTGTCTAGGGAAAAAAACAACAGGAAATTAAGGAGGATATAGCTCATTTTGGCCAGAATGTTTGGATATATTCTTAATTATTTTGAGGTGTGTGTGTGCACATATTCCATCCCCTCAGTATCAACTCTTCATGAGCATTTTTATACTTTTGCTTTACTATAGTCCAAATATTAGTAATAATAATAAATGCTGATACAATTCAGATCCATTCCAAACTGACTACAAAATCATTTGAACAAATGCAAAGTCATTAAGAGGCACAATCTGTTCCTTTTCCAAGAGAGTGAAAATTTATTTTCCCAGCCCTTCATTAATATAATCTATTTTTTGCTCTCCTGAAAATGGAAGCTTCAGCTCTGGGTTATTTATTAACAGTAGAAACAAATTTTTAGAGGGTTATTTTCCCTATCGTAAATCGAACCCTGGACAATTCAAAGCACCTACTCTGCTATAAAACTATTATTTTGAAAAAAACTTTGCTCAAAACTCAGGGGTTTTTGCATATTTCATAGACCATAATTAAGTATTTTTAAATTTAATCTCCTTAAGTTTTTGAAATTTGCAGGTTTTCATTAATTCCAAGTTCTGCATTTGGATGCTTAAATTAACATATAAAATAATTTTTCTGGAGGAAAACATTGCTAAACTGCATGAAATTTAAATAGAGCAGCCTGATGCTCTCCAATGTTTGATAGAGGTACATATCAAACTACCTCATTCCATCTAAAGAAAAAAAGCCAGTTCCCAGAGATTGTAATCAATATTTGGATGTTCTCACAATTTAGGTATTTACCAAATTAAATATGCAGTTAGGGATGGATGGCAGTGTAGCTACTCTCACTTGCCAACTTCAGCCACTTTTAAGAGCATTCAGTGATCAAGACTGACTTTGGATCTGAGATGAGACGGTAATTCCAAAAGGAGACAGAGCTGGTCAGGTGTTGTGGATTATCCCCACCTTTTTTTCCCCTCCTCAACACTCCTTGAAGTTCACAGAAAAACTATGTTTCCTTCATCACTTTAAAGACTGAATTTTGTGGGGGTTATATGACATTTAGAGGAAATGTGTCACTTTCTACCCAATAACTAAAATATTTATTTTTGCAGGAGAGTTTTGATCAGTACTTGTAACAAAACATTCAAACAATGCAAGTGATTCCAAGTTGTTGTCTTATGTCCAATTTGTGTATTTTCAACAGCTCTAAAATGGAATGTAAATATCTAGGCTAACCTGAACATCTTTAATCAAGTTACTTACTTCAGCTAAGGCTTTAAGTACTCAGCAATTTGAGAGTCCAACTGATCATGAGAGAAACATGGAATTGTTTGGGCAGCTTGACTGGAGGAGTTTCCCTTATTCTTTACAAGACTGGTGATTTTGGGAATGGGAAATAGGAGAAACTGCAAGGCCATTGAAGCAGCAAGATTCACTTGTCCTTCTACAAAACATATTCAACCTTTTATTTTCCACAGGTTCTTCACTTTCAGAATAAAGATGAATTGAAGTTTACAGTATGCAACAGTATAACAGTGAACACCAGTATAAGAAGCACAGCTACTTTTTTGATCCTTTCAGTCTTAAGAGTTATGGATTTTCTTGGACTACATCTATTCATCTCTTCTCTGTAGAAGTTGCACCAGAGCCTTCTGTATACAGAATATTTGAAGCTGAACTTTTAAGCAGAAATACTAAAAAAAAGTTAAAAAATTAAAAAAAATAATAATAATAAAAAAGAAAAGCTACCTGAAAGTCCATTCCCTGAGCATAATTCAGAGAAAGCATTTCCTGCAAAGGAATCCAGCTGCGAAATCTTCCAGCAGGTATTAGAAATTTGGATTCATCATGGCAGATTTCAAAGTCATACTCTGAAGAACAAGGAATTAAAAATAAAAATAAATAAATATAAATAAAAAAAGCTAGGTTAGCAGCACTGTGGGAGAAAGATCCAGCCTGCAGTGGCTCAGCATCCCAAGGAAAGCCCTGCAGCACTGCACGCTCAGAGCGACAGGGGTGGAATGAGGAGCACAGCTCACTGCAGGCACAGGGCAGTGTTGGGGATGCTGCTCTGGGGCTGCACCTGGCTGCCACCCACACTCCTCCTCAGCTGCCAGCACACCTGGAAACAGCCTTCACCATCAGGAAACTTGGAAAAGCATCCTCAACACGACACACTGCCCAGCATCCCCACAGCTCACCAGTCAGAGCACCTGAACCCGCTCTCCCCCTCCTGCTTCTCACTCCAAAGGAAGCTCTCAAAGCCTTCCTCTGAATATGCCCATCATTCCCCTCTCAGCTAAAGCCATCAGTGGAAAATAATCACATCCTCAGAATATACACCATTTGGACCTATGGATTTGTTCCAGCTTAAATCTGATTTCTGCATCTAAATATATTCTTTATGGGCGTTAAGGGAGGAACCAGCACCTTCTTCTCCCTACAGCTTTCAAAGCCCTTTTTATTAACTCTTTAAGGCCAAAAACTAAATAGCTAAATCACCATGTGAAAATTTCCTTTATGTTACCTGTTTTGCACATCTTGGGCTTTTTAGACACTTGTATTACAAATTTATCTCAGCTCTTGTTTCTTTACACATTCATTGCAAGCTCTTTACCACAGATACATCACAGGAAAAAAATTAATTGTCCATGAAAGTCCTAAACTTTTTAGGTCTAAATGTATTCAAAGAACTTTCCATGCACAGTGCACTTAATTTCATAGTGGTAAACAAGGAGGGATTGCCTAAAAACAATAATTAAATCCTGAAACCTGTTTCAGGACACCACACTGCATTCTGAGCTGAGCTCATTTTGAGCAGAAACATTGATCCCCATGGATTTATCACATTCTGCCCTTGTGCCTATTACTATTCTTATGACTTCAGCACATCCATTTTCCTTTGTTTCCAGCATCTACAGCAGCCAGTTCTTCACATCATTTGGCAACTTATATATTACAATCTGCAGACTAAATTTACATGTGTAAGATATATTTAAAATGTTTTTCTTCAGCACTGAGAGTTGTACATTTGCAAGAATAGTTTCACATCCACATGTTCAAATTTTGGGTGGGGATTTTAATACCTTTTACACATCATGTCACAAGTATTTTTATTTCTATAATTAGAATGTATTTTTAAATTTCTATTTTTTATTTAATATTAATTTACATTTATTGCTATAACTAGCATATGATTAGCATTACTCACAACGGATGTCATGAATAACTTCTTTTTATATATATATAAATACTGGATTTCATAGATTTTCTGCAGGATCCTTAAGACAATTTTTCCTGGGAGTCCAAACCATATTTGTTCTGCTGCTAAATATTTTTTATACATAAAACCAGTGTCTGACATCACTGTGAATTCAGAGAAAAACAGACATAATTTTCATCTTAATTTTTGCTGTTTTAGGGCCTTGGAGCTCATGTTAACTTTTTGATTGGGCAATGTTTTGACTGGGGACTGAGCAGACCTGTTTCTACCAGAGGTTAATATGGTTGAAACAAGTAAGAGGATGTAAGCATAATTGTGACTTAACAAGCAAATTTTTCTATTCCTTTTGTAAATAGCTCATATTTTTCTACTAAGTATCTCTCTGCCTTTTTTCATCTGTTAATATAGTCTTACTTTTTTTTTTTCTTTCTTTCTGAGAAAGAAGCAGAGCAAGAGCATCACTCCATGCACTGACCCAGCCTGCCCCAGCACAAGGTCACCAAACTCTGTTAAACACAGACAGTGTGAGGTGCATCTTTCACATCAAAGATGCTCTCAGACATTTTTATGTGCTGGCCTGGGCAACTTCAGCACCACTTTAGCAGATGTCTCTGTAGTATAGGCTCTGTCGCCCCCCTTCTCTTTTTGAATCTAATTCTTTAATATGGAGAGCACAAAAGGGGCTGCAGAGAATGGCTGCAGAGCACAGAGAACATCTCACAGGTGTGATTTGGGTTTATCTGTACTAATGACTTTGAGCCTGTGATATGTTTTCAAGATGAGGATAAATAAAAGTTCTATTTTACAACAGAAACATTCCCTGGAACCAAATCCATTAAGCCTACAAGAGTCCTCCCTAGAACAAGGTATAAGAAAGGCAGAGGAAAAAGACAAAAGCATTCTGGTGTTTGGCTAGTTCCATTTGATTTTCATTTGCATTAGAATAGAATTTAGTCTGTTGACAGACCAGACCAGACACTCAAAATGTAATATGTCGGATATAAAATTAATTTGGCAGTTTTACAACAAAGCTTACAGTGTCCCAAGTAGTTCCCTTAATATTCTTCTCTGTTTAAAGCATAAATATGGATTCTATTTAGACAACTTTAAGTTACACCCAAATTAAAGAGCTGACTAGGCATTTCCTGTGGGATGCTGCTCCTGCTTTACTGCAGAGCAATTCTGGGGCAAATACAGATACAAATACAGCAGCTGAGTGTTAGTTCTGTGCATTTCCAACCACCATGTCCACCCACCCTCCCCTACACCAGATATTGTGATGCATTCATAAGGTACACCCAAAACTGTGGAGCCCCAAAAGTGACCTTTCAGACAGAGATGCACATCAATATTTTTACTCTCAAGCAGAATTTGCTTCCTTTTCCTCTTAGTACTGGTGTGTGTAACACTTTCTTTGCAATAAGGTATTTTCAGCTGAATCAGGAATGGAAGCACCAGACTGGAGTAAAAAAAAGTCAAGTGCAACCAGAGACTCACACAAAAGAAAATAAGGGCTGGAATATCATTACCTAGACTGTTAATTGTGCCTTAAAAATGGAACAAACCGCTCCTTTTAAATACACCAACATGAAGAATAGGAACACTTACAAGGATTCCCTAATACAAAGTTTCAGGATTGGAGAAGCCTAGCTCTTTTGAGAGCATGTTGTGCAAGAAATATTTTGAGGAACTGAGAGGGATATGTGGGAATCTACACTAATGTCACATAGTGATATTGTCCAAAATCCCTGTCGCTGCATGCAGCAGCAATGCCAGCCTATTCTGAGAGAAATGCAAGCAGATTCTGCTAAAGTACCTGAATTATCTCCAGGGAACACAAATCTTAGCCTGATTTTTTTAACCTGTAATAGAAATGTTTTCCCTTAAATAAAACAAACATAGCATTCTGTGAGATAGTGCTTCTAAGGCATTAATTATTTTTATGTCCCAGTAGGCTACCTGGTACCAGAGGAAGAGAGACATTAACTGCCTTCTGGAAGACAAACAGGAGCAACATTTGCATGCATAATTTTCAAGTAAGTTAATGTACACATTCAATAAAATCTCCACCTTATTGCTAAGGTGATGTGCAATAAACTAGGAAAGTATCCATTCATGGAATAACAAGGTTTCATAAGTGTTTGATTTAGGATACACAGTCCAAACTGTTCGCTTCCCAAGGCAGGTATTGTGAGAAAAACCAAATAAATTGTTACACTTCACAGGTCTCAGTCATCATGCTTATATTTGAAGGGCAAAGCTGCCCTAGATGTAAATTCACGTAGGCTGTGCAGCTGCACTGCCTCAGCATCAAAGCAAACAGGGGATCAGCCAAGCCATACGGGGACAACAATCAACAATATTCCTCTTTTTACACTGCTATTGTCAGTGTAAGAAGAACTGCTCACCTGCCTGCTGAGGCCAGGCCAGTCCCTGGAAATCTGAGATTCTGAGAAAGAGCATCAGTGGAAGCACGAGCTGCTCCTGCAGTCCTGACACTCACCTGGGACTCAGCACAGCTTTGTATTGATCCTTGCTCCCAGAATAAAGCATCCCAAGCCAGCCTGTATCCACCTGCATTTATGGATGGATACAAGCTACTGCCTGGTGGCAACTGTGAATAAAATTACTTTTTTCATTTTTGCCTTGGGAGGCTCCTAGGGGCATTTTATTTTCACATCCTTTGTCATATTTCTGAATTACTCTTCTCTGAAGTTTGCATTTGCTAATTAACGATACAACAGAGCACCAAGCTCTGCTGGTTATTTTGAAAGAGTTTTTGGTATTTCCTTCAATAGCAATTGATTTCTTTAATCTTTAGCAGAGAAATTGCTGATTTTTCTGCTGAAGGTGCTATATAAACAGACCCAGATCTTCCTTTAAACTACACTGTTTAGTGCTGTTAAGCTGCACAACAATCTGCACATACATCCCATCAATTTCCACTTCAGTTTTTGCAGTCCATTGTAGTGTAGAAATCAACTGCAAGGATGGACCACTGCATATCCTGAATAATTGATTCCTGTGTTAGAAAGGACAGCAGACAGGACACAAACTAGAACATCATAGGATCGTTGGCAAAGTCCTCTAAGATCACCGAGTCAAATCATCCCAGCACCACGCCCATGTTCATCATTAACCATGTCCTCAAGTTTAGAACCATAAAAATCGAAAATTTTAATGAATATTCACAGCTATCAATCATAGACTCCCAGAATGGTTTGGGTTGGAGGGAACCTTAGAGCCCATCCATCCTGCCACGGGCAGGGTCACCTTCCACTACCCCAGGTTGCTCCAAGCCCCATCCAATCTGGCCTTGGACACTTCCAAACATGAGGCAGCCACAGCTTCTCTGGGCTCCCTGGGATGGTGGAAGGGCCTTGCCACCTTCAGAGTAAAGAATTTTTTCCATATATCTAAACTAAACCTAACTTCTTTCAGCCTGAAGCCATTCCCCCTTGTCCTGTCACTGCAGGCCCACGTAAATAATCCTCCTCCACGTGTGTTCATGGTCCTTCAGGTCCTGGAAGGCCAGAGTTCACCTCAGCATTGAGCAAAGTGAAATATCTACCCCTGGCTCCAGCACCTGAGTAGAAACACACTGTTAAAATATGTAACAAGGTTGTTCAATTTCAAGGACAACTCATTGCCTGTTTTCAGCTAATTTTTATTCATGCACATGATGGCTAAGGGAAGAGCTTAACAGATGTTCCTCTATGCAAAGTTGTGTATTTTCCTCATGATTTTGCAGGCTGGTTGTTTCAGGGGAAGGAAGAGGAGCAGCCATGCAGACAGAGTGTCTTCTGTGCCAGAGAGGGGGAGCAGCAAGACCTCTGGGAACCTACACATCTATTAACATCTATTTTATTCTGCATACCCTCAGTCCAGTGCATTAACAAGCATCAGGGAGGCTTAGCATACAGCCTCTGAGGGGTCAGGAGACACAAGATGAGCAGCAGCAGTATCAAAAAGTAAAATGAAGAGGAAATTGTCCTAGATCTGAAGGGAGAAAAATCATTAAGTGAATTATTTTTCTAACTGTGAAGTCATGAAGGGAAGGGAAAAGGAGAATGAAGAGGGGGGAAAAAAGATTCTTCCTGGATGTGTCTTTAGAATAAAAGAAACCTTTAAGGTCTTTTCCCAAACTTTTAAGTGTAAAATCCAAAACCTCTCCAGTTTCAAAATCATCAGAAGTGTTTGGAAAAGCATGTGCATTTAATGGGAACAATGGGAAAGAGCAATAAAAAAATGATGAATAGGCTTCATTCATGAAGATTTCTTAACAGGCAAGCTGTAGGAAAAAAAAAAAAGAGGAAAAGAGGAAAGTCTAAAGAGGAAACTTGGGCTTTCTATTTGTAACATAGTGTATTAAAACTTCCTTGATGAATAACACATGCACTGACCTTGCATTACAGTGGTCACAAGAGGAGAACACCACCATAAATATGTTTTGGTCCCATCAGCACCTTTGGATTGCCTTGCTCTGCCTAGTGTTAAAGGTATTAAGAAATGCAGGCAGTAGATTCTGAGGGCAGCAGTGATGTAGTGGTTTTATGTGGGGGTGGGATAAAAGGGCACCAAATCACAGCAAACCTTTTCTAAAACAGAAAACCTTTTTCCTAGAACCTTTTCCATAGAAGAAACCATATCAATTCCATGATATTCGGTATCAACACATAAGAGAGCATGAGAAAAACCACCTCTCATGAGCTCCCTTTCCTCCCCCTGCTGGGCAGCAATGCAACACTTCCAGCAGGAGCAGATTTACTTACTCATATCATTACATCTGGCCAGACCACCTCTCAAAATTTGAAATACTCAGCATTTCCTGGTGGCAGCCTGTATTGGCATCTGGAATCCTCTTACGAATACTAAACAACTGAATTAACTAAAATCTATAAAATAAAATCTGTAAAATCTATAAATGGAGTTTGAGATTCAAATATGGGACTGAATTTCCCTGTAAAACCACAAGGTGGTCCATAAAAGTTGTTGGCATTTTCAGTGACTATGTGACATGGCAATACACTTGAGCTGGTTTTCCTGAAGCTTGATTATGGTAAAGACACAATAATGCTCCCAAATTCTTTATTGGAGAATTTCAGGGATATTGTCAATGGCCCTCACTTCTTGGTCTTCACCTAAGGAGAATCAAGAAGTCTTCAAGTAAAATTTATTGTAAACAGTGGCTAACCACAGACAATAGAAATCTAACACATTAATTGGGAAAATGTAAATATTACATCAAATAAAAATGGAAAGAAAAAGAACTGTTATTTTGCATGAATAGATGCTGACTCTCATTTCACATCTGAGCACATGTGGTAACCAAATAAGTGCTCTTGATTCCTATCTAGTCAAATATGAATTTAGGATTTGGGGTAATGTATTTTGATTATTTTTATAATCTTTTAAGGAGCAGGAGACAGAAATCAGAAATTTACACAAATTACTATACCTGACTACGTCCATCACATTTTAGGCATGGCAAGTACAAGAAAATTAGAATGATGTTTTAACAGGAGTTGGTTGACAAACATTCATAATTTTTCAGAGATCTTTCATCACTAAGTTTCATAAAATTAGAGTTCGACATAAGTCAAAGAATAAAGCATTATTTTTTTTTCATGTCAAATCAAAGATTTTCTTTAAAATTTTCCAAGAAAATACTTTGATTTTGTAAAATGTCTTTTAAATAAGATCTTCAGGGGGTGGGAGATGAAAAAACTATGTATTTTCCACCCTATTTTAGGTACCTTCACGCATCTAAGAATAATTCTTGGATAAGACTTTTTTTAATTAAAAATGGAAAAAGAAAAAAGAAAAATATTTCTGTTGAAGACTGACAGAAAGCAATTGCTCAGTATTTCCTGTCAACCTGCTTCAGAGGTTTTTGGGACCTGGAAAATATGCCAAGTCAGACAGTTTATGCCTCTCTAACATAAGGCTTTTGCAAGTGGCTTTCATTTCCAAGGCTGTTGTAACACATCTCAGCTATTTGGGAATCCAATCTGTTTAACCAAAGCAAAAGCTATGATTTATATATATAAAAATACACACACACACACACATATCTGCACCCACCCACCCCTTGTGAGCTGCATGTTCAGGTTACCTTTTTAAAAAAAAAACCACTGACAGCAGCCACCGAGTTGAGCACGTGGCCTCGTACAGCCTGTGGCACTCCTAGCAGTCCCATTCTCCTGGGGCTCTGGTGAGACACAGGGTAAAAGCACATGAAGATTTTCTTCTAAGAACAACACAGGAACTCTTTTTTCTGTCAAGGAACTAGATGCAACATAGCCAGAGGTGCCCCTGTAGCCTGAACCTTGAGACACGTCTTACCCAGACTCTCTGAACTCATCTCCTCCTGACTTTTCGTACTTTGCTTTTGCTCTTTTCCATAGCTCAATGAACTCTTCCTACCTGGCCCTGCCTTGGTAAGTATTTCCTCATCTGTAAGAGACCTGCACGTGGTAAATAAACTCCTAATTTCAGGATCAAGTCCCAGAGCTGCTTTGAAAACAAACTGTCTCGTACCCTTCAAATGCAGTTAACAGATTACACAGCGTCTCTTAATTTTGGTTTACAAAACCAGCAACAGATGGAGATCTGTGATTTGAAGTCACTAGAAATGGCTGAGCTTTGAAGATAAAGACAAAGCAATAGGAAATACTTGGTAAAAGCCTGCAGAAAAGCAGAGCAGCAAGATGAATACAACTGCATCAACATCAAAGATACAATTACCTGAAAAAGCAGAAAAAAATCATTCCACTACAAGTATTAAAATAGGCAGCACATTCAAAAGTCCTGAGCACACAAAAATGATTGTTGCTCCAGTGGCTTTGATTTACACCACCATCAGCAAGAACTCGGAGGCAGCAGCACCCCCATTGATTTCCCTCTCTTGTGCAGCACCCAGCCACGGTACAGAGCACACCCCATACCTTGAAACAGCTTATTTTTATGGAACAGATCACTGATAGGGTAAATCAGGTTCTAAAACCTCCCCATAGAGTCAACCAATAAATGTATTGTATAGGAGAACTCATTCTAGTATAAAAAAATCTCTGAGCCCTAAAAAATGGTGTTCCTAAAGATGCACACAACGCATTCTGCAGGTCTGACACCAACGGGGCACATCCCTACCTGTGCAAACAATTCCAACTCTTGGCACCAGCAATGGAGATCTGAGCTGTGTGTGATTATTAGAGACAGTGTCCTCAGTGAGTCTCTCTTTCTATATCTGCTCATTTATGATTTTAAATGATTGCAGCGCTACTATATTCCAGAAAAGCCATAAGCACACAATTCCCTGCTTGTTAAAACATCTTTACTAACAAGTTGCCTGTTTCACTTGTTTCGGCAAGATGGAAATAAACATATTTTCATTTGTGTTCCATTAAATTCTTCTGCAACCCATATGCAGTGTCTTGATGCAGTTTGAAAGGTGAACAGATGGGATTTTATTTTTAGCTCACGTTAACACAGCCCATCAAATACTCATTTGCCTGATATACTATCATAATATAGTTTACTATTCAGCCTTTAAAGTATATCTTTGCTTGCCTTGTAACATCCAAATGACAAAAGAGAACTGTATGATAAATATTTAATTACAATCATGATGATCACTTTGTCACTGAATACTAGCAACTGTAAGTGAATGGGAGAACTTGGGTTTTAAAGAGGAACATTTAGCAACCGTGTGCTGCTGAAATCAAAGCACAGTTTTAATCACAATATTTCAAATACAGGCATTTTTATGATTGGAAGAGTGCTTGAGGGGAAAAAATATATGGTTTTATATAGATACATGAGGCATTTGCAACACTTATTAGGTATTAGAAGTAGAGCAAAACTTTGTTTAAGTACTTAACTATAGGAGCTTTCAATTGCATATAGTAATTCTGCAATATTGCAATATGCAATAGTACATATAACAAAATATTGTCTACAAAAGATAGAATGATAGAGTAGATGTAAGAGCTAAAACTGACTTGTTCTTCCTCACCCAAATAATTAAAAAGTACAATTTGGAGCAGGCTTCACACTGGATTTCTATATGTTGTGTGTTTTGCACTGGCTACACACACAGCCATGCAGAAATAAAACTGAGTTTTCCAGGTCGGCAAGGTACAACTTTTAATTTTCCATTTCCTCAACACATTCCACTCCACAGTCAATCTGCTCACCCCTCCAAAGGGATCTATGAGCTAAAGGATATCCCCAGCACACAGAGCATTTCTCCACACAAATACCTCACTGAAGGAGAAATGCAGTTGTGAGAGTTCTAAAGAATCAGGGTGCAAAAGCCCTCCCGAATACTGTGCTGGTATCAGAAGGAAAAAATTCAAACGCTTCCCTAGAGCACCACAGGTATTTATGACCATCTCATACATTTTAGGGAAATCTCAGCAAATATAGAGGAAGAAAGAACCACAGCTGTGCAGCAGGTATTCCCTGTCCTGGGGAAAGCTTTCCAACGCTGTGTCTTTGACAGTGCTGAAGCATGAGCATGAACACTCAGGGCATGTTCTACTGCAATCACAAAATAGAGCAAGACACCAGACCCACAAAAACCAGGAGGAATCAAATGTCTGTTTGCATCCAGACCAGCTCTCTTGGCCCTACTACATCAGGTCTATGTCCTTCAGTAGCTACTTCAAAAGTGCAATCCCACTGCAGCAGGACCTGCAAGGGCACAGACTATTAGCATGTGTTAGACAGTGTTAGAGTCAACATAGCAGCTCCTCGGCAAATAAGAGAGGTTTCTGCAGAGAAATGGCTAATAATTTTCACATGACAGAGGAGGTGAAAAGTTTTCACACAACTCAAAAGCTGCCTTTCATTTTCACACAGAAAATGTGCTGTGAGGAGCAAAATACCTTTGAGAAAACCACCACGAGGACTGACGGAAAGGATTTGTTTTAAAATAGAGTTGTACCTTTAGTGATCAGCAACGCTGCTCATTTGGAAATGTTGGGGGGAAATGGAGGAATTGCAGGCTGAAATGTGAATAGAAAAAGCAGGTCCTGGTGCCTCACAGAGCTTGAATTTCGTATTGGATGGGAAAGGCTAAATGTGCTTACATACCACTTATTGCTAAATCAACTGAGGGTGAGCAGATGCTACCCTCTCCCTCAAGTTTTTGCTCATGCTATGTGCTTCTATCTGTATTATGAATGTGAGAGACAATAGTGATAATAAAGTACCCAGAAATAGTACAAAATCCCATGTGAAGAAGATAAATCAAATGAGACAAGTCAGCTATATATAAAGGCCCTAAATTATTCAAGCTGCCTAAACACCCAGAAGTGCATTCACAGCTTTATACTAATGATTGCAAATTCCAAACTGCATTGCTATATTTATTTCTAGTTTCTTTTTTTTTTTTTTTCCCTCAAACAGTTAGGCACAGAGGAATTAAGTCTTTAAATCCGTATTTAGTCAGCAGACACTGTACTAATTAATATGGAAAACAATGACCATAGAAAAGGAGCAGATGGCTTGAAGAGAGAATGAAGATAAGCTGAGAGAGATCTGTGTGAAGATACCAAGTACATACTTGAGCTTTCTTAAACACTGAAAGCTATAATATAGCTCCTTAATAGATAGATTTGATTTGAAATAACATTTTAAGCAGAAAGGTCAGATGAGCCTCCACATTTAGTCAGCAATAAACCATTTTTCCAAGTTCTTTTTTTATCAAATCACATGACAGAGATAAGATTATTTCCCATAAGATGCTGATCATTTGATGTTTGAAATATTCTCATCCCTCACTAACAGCTAGAAATTTCTTCATCCTTTGTTGGTAACTTTTCTAATGTAAAAATTAAATAAAAAACAGGGAGAGAAATATGAAAAAAATGTAACAATAGTAATTTTTTTTTCCTGGCTCATGTTTCTGATACATAGGTTCAGAAGAAAAAAGAAGGAAAATGTGTTCTGATAATTTAGATATGAGTATTATTCTCATGTGAAAATAGGTAGAAGAATAGGTATAGGATCCTTTTAATACAAGATTCCCAATTCCAAACTATTTTTGGTAGGATCACCACAGCCTGTAGGCCTAGAACAATACTGAAAAACATTTGCATTCTTATTAATTCATAAGTTAAAAAAACATGGGAAAATACCTGCCTATACCTAATATTCCTATTAATCAGGGAAGTGATTAAGCAACCTCAGTGGAGGCATCAGACTTTAGCAGTGCTGGGTTTCCCTGCCTTGGCCTCATTAACCAGGGGAAGAAATGGAGGGAAAGGTGTTGGGAATTGCCCATCAGCTGCTGATGAAATAGCACCAGCATCATGTTAAGGACATAAATAACAGAGGCTGAACTGGTACAGCAGCATTTCAGAAGACAGTTTGGTCTGACAACATTTTACGTCTGTGAAAGCATCAAAGCAGTATGTTTACACATCCTAAATTAAACAATTCATAAGCATTAAAAAAAAATTAAAAAAAGCAGGGAAAAACTTAATGAGTAAAACAACCCACACAATGTTGTGAAGAGGAGCACAACATTTTGCCTTTTTTTTTTTTTTGTAGATATTGGATAAAAGACATTAAATACTTTGAGCAGGATTTCAGGCACAAATTTCAAAATATGGAGAAAGCCAGTGGCCAATGTCTAGTCCAGGTGCTGCTCATTTCACCCTAAGGCTTAAACCTCTGACTGAACATTCACACTTTGCACATTTATTGAAGCACCTCTCTTACCTGGGTGCTGACACTAACTCTCTTTGGTTTTCTTTGCAGCTTCAGTAACATAAATTTTAATCCCCCTTTTCCCTTTGTAGACTCTGTAAATACTGTCACACCTGAACCCAACCAGCAATCATGTTAATTCCCTCTATTTGTTCATATTTGTTCATTTGCAGCATCTAATAGGAGACCTGGAAGTCTAAATCTCTCCACAGGATTCTATTTAGGGCAAAGAACTTTAAAAATTCTTCATACTGTTAATTTTCTACTGGATTAAGTTTTCAAATCTTTCCTACTTCACATTTTTATGCCACGATCTTCAATTGATCTTTGCCCCATTTTTAGGATCAAAGACCAACAAAAGTTATTCTAACAAAAGTTAGGAGTTTCTGAAGAAACAAAATTGGATTTACATTTTCCACCACAGATGCATTTCTAAAATGATAACGACTTTAGAAATTAAAATTTAGCAGGTTTTCCAAGGGTGTTTGTCTACTTCACCTCCAATCAGTTTTCATATCTGGCCTCTGAGCAGCCTTCACAAAGCCACAGTCCATGGGTATAGGAAAGGAAGGAGGAAAACCTTAGAGATACAGAGAAAAAGCTTATTCTTAACCAAGGAAAGAAAACTTGTGCAGCTCAGTGATGTGTCTCACTGAATGGCTGATATGCAAATACAGTCAATTCTATTAATTGTCATCATTAATGTCATTCCCTCAAATTTATAAAATTTCCCTATAGACAGCTTTTTTAGTAGATAACTAGAATTCCAATTTTGATGGCACCATGATGAGTTTTACAATCCCAGAGTAATTTTCAAATGAGTTTACATGACCATAACTTCTCCAACAGCTTTAAACATAATTTTTCAATGGTGTTTCAGTTGGTGGCCAGTTTTCATGGGTTTACAGACACATTTCCTTATTAAAATAATCAAAACCAAGAAATCACATAACAGAGAGGGGGTTGAGGGTAAAAATGCTGCAGTAAAATAAAGGACATACACATATCCTGCACCTAAATAAAGCAGTCTGAAAGGCACTCTACTCAAAGTCTCATTAAACTTCAGTTTCTTTCTATGATGTTTCTGTGTCTCAATATACAGCTCTCTAACCTTTCACCTTTCCAAGATGTAAAATTAACAATACTGACATTTACAGGATATTGGCTTAAAAATGTCAGTAGGGGAAAATAAAAAAGTGGAAACAGAACAATATTTATCATTTGCAAAGATCTGGCCATGATAAACGCTAACATTACACTTGACAAAATTATACTTTGAAGAGAGGAAGTATTCCTCTCTTCAAAGTACAAGTTTCTGTATTTCTGGCAGGTGACATTTATATAAAATGTATGACAAAAATTACTGTGGTAACAAAAAGCATACTTTGAAAAAATTATTTTTCCTATTCCTGTTTCATTTTTCTTTCAGAATAGATTAACTTCAAGCACTAAGAAATTCTTCTATTCTTTTTCCTTGGCTCTGCTTTTGAGCTTCCTGAAGGCCAAGGATGCTGGGCTGTCCAAGAATTTCATCACCAAGAGGTGATGCCCTGCTTTCATTTCAGATTTTAAGGCATGTTGCAAATCACAGCTGCAATACTAAAAGATTCCAGCAGAGAGAGACACTTTTTAAAATTGCAATATGAAAAAGAATAGGTATATTACAAGGATATATCTCTTGGGATATTTAAATGGAGGGAAAAAAATCCTCGTAGCTAACATACCATCCAGCAGAGAACAATCCCAAAGGAAATGGAAAGCACTTATTAGTTTTACTTCTACTCCTCTATAACTTACAGGATTCTGTTCTAACAGACATATAGCTCTATTCCCCTGAAATAAGGCTATTTTATTGATTTCAATCTCTCTCATAAACTTGAAATATTTTAATTACCAAATAATCCATTTTGCATTTTACAGGCAGCAATTTGCTGAGCAACATAAACCTAACAAAACAATGTCTGATTGAAAAAGTGAAATATGTTCCTGTAAACAGAGAGTACCTGGTGCGTCCTTGAAGTTTATTGTTTTGGGAAGGTGCCAGAGAAAAATATTAAAACATGCAATTCGAGAGAGGATTTTCTGAGTTTTAATAAGTCAATTTTTGAATTTCCCATAAACATGAGACAGAAACCCTCCAACATCTGCACTTCAAAAATGCTCAGAGAACAGGGTGGGGAGATAAAAGGCAAATATCTGCTATTGAGTCCACTCTGAAGACAGACAAGAGAAAGATGATAAGGGTCTTCATTTATTGATGCTCAATAATATTTGTTCTTCATCTAATGCCACTTATAACTCACAGCAAGTTAATAGCAGCCAAGAATTTCCTTCAGCATCCAGTACTCCTCTTAACACCAGCACAGCACTTTCAAAGCCACATTTGGCAGCACTGTACATAAAAAAGCAAATGAAAAGCTGTGCTGTCTTTGTGTCAAGCCCTGCAGACACCGTGCTGGAGCCGGGGCTGCCACAGGGCTGCTCTGAGCTCTCACCAAACAAGTTCTCTTCACAGCTCTGAAGGAGTTTAGTTATAAAGAAAGAATTGCTCTCCCCACTTTGCAGTGAACACAGAGATAAACAGAGGCATTGTATCTGCAAGTGAGAGATGTTAAAATCAGATCTTTAACCTGAAGGCCACACCAACGTGCTGCAGAGTCTGTCACATTTCTCCTTCAATAGCATAAATAATTCTTGGTTTTGTCAATCAGGGTGGCTGCAAATGCATTTGAAAGCTTTTGAGGTCTGTAAGTAGTCCACAGGAACACCACATTACAGTTTAATATGCAAGACTATTATATTTCTTAAAGTTAGGCCAAAATCAAACAGTGTGGAGATGAATATAACAGTTCTCCCCACGCTGCAGAGCTCTGTGGACTTTGCCTGAAGCTCACACAAGAGAGAGACATGGGTTTAAAATGCCCGCTGTTGCTCACTGTAAACACATATACTATGGAACTGAAATTATCAATCTGCTCTAGCAATGAAGTTTTAACCTGCGAGACACACAGAAACAGAGAATAATCGCTTTAAAAGTAAAGCAAGCAGAGGATTATTCTTTTAATTTAAGATGTGGGATGTTAAGGATTTTTCTCAAGATAAATTAGTGCATTAAAAGTGAACTCAGTTTTAATATTTTTTTTTAATTACTTTCATTTTCCAGTCCACATTTGATCTGAATGAGAATCTGAAATATTTAGAACAGCACTGTGGTTAGCCCTTAGAAATCTCCACCTGAAATCTCCTTTAAAATATTGGGGCTTTCTTTTCCTTTCACTCTGCAAAGAGAAAGACAAGGGAAAGGGGGATAAAAACTAAAAATAAACCCACAGCCTCTTTTGATGGAAGTAGTGCTGTGGTTTTCCTTGGACAAGCTTACCTAAATCCACCCCACCAGCTCCCATACATTGGCACAAGAAGTAGATTAGAGGCACTCACAATGCACAGACCAGATCAGCCAGCACCTGCTGAAGAAGTGGAGGAGCAGGTCCTCATGTGGTTTTTCAAGGTTTTCTGCTGGCTGTTATCAGTGTGGTGTGAGACCATCCCACAGCAGCTCTAACACAACCAGTCTGAGTGAAACTTTTATCAGCACCGAGGCAATGTCATTCAGATGAACACTGTTCACTGCCAGTGTGTGTGTGCAGACATGCAGGAAGCAGGAGAGGAAGATCCAACTTTCCCCAAGCTTGGATGCAATGTGACCTTTCATTGCATTCTGCCTTTAAATCAGCATTTCAGAACCTAAGCCTTGCTTACCCTTGTGTTTGATTCAGTTGTTCTTCAAATGCCCTGACTGTCCCTTCTGTGGCCCTGATCTTCCAGAGACAAAGTCAGACGTGCTAAACATAGAACAAATGCAGTGAGGGGGCACCCATCATCTTTCTTTTCATGCCACAGAACTCTGTGTGTTCCATACACCTCCAAATTCTTCCTGCAACTGACAGTAGGATCACTAGTGGTGTTTGCTGGCTGAAGCTCTAAGGCAGGACAAGGTGACCTCATCCTTGGGGCATCGCAGCCCAGGAGAGACACAAAGAGAGAGAGATCTGGTTTTTCCTTCTCACTGTTGGAAAAAAGAGCAGGAAAACCTGCAGGAAGCCCAGGAAGGGAGGGTGAAGGACAGGCAGTGCATGAGGAAGGGCCAGGGAACAGCATAACCCCTCTCACCAGATGTGGCTCTGGTCAGAGGGCACACCTGGGGTTTTATTTAAAGCATGACTGACACGCTGCTGAATTTTCTGCCTCCTGACTCTGCCTTGGGATGCTGCCCACTGCATGGAAAAACCTCAGCCATTCTCTGCAACCCTTATTTCCAGTTTGGAGGACATTTTTTTTTTTTCTTACCTGATAGGTTTGGGATTTTAAAGTTTTGGAATAAATCTGCCTTAACACCCACACTTAAAAATGCAAATAAGATTTTCAACAACGAGGCTCCTGAAGAGGAGAGTTTATTGAAAACATAAGGCTCTTACACACTAAGCCACATTCTCCAGGAGGGAGGAGACCTGTGGGAAGAGGAAAAAAGTGAGTGAGCCCCATGCAAAATGCATGAGTCTTGATAGCTTCCTCTAGTCCACCATATGCATATTTCATGAATTCATTACAGCAACTACTGCATCTATAAGTCAAATAAGCCCAATTGTTCAAGTAAAATGACCAGTTTGATATACAGAAAACAGACACTGTTAGAGGAATACTGACAGTCTCCACACTGAAACTGCCACATGGTTGTCAAGACTACCCAGTGTCCTGTAGGCTTGGCCAGAAGGAGACACAGGAGAAGAATAGTTGTTTCCATGGGATCTGCGTGAGTAACTAAGAGCACTGATCCTCAAAAGCAATTGTAGTAGCTAAGGTACAAACTGTAGTTCTGGTCACTGCTAACTCACACCCAAAATGAAAAGTTTGTAGATGACAATGTTCACTCTCAGGATCTGCACAGGGACACACACTAAAAAGATGACAAGGACCAAAAGAAAGAAACCAGCAATGCAAAAATTCTCTGTTCTCCCTCCTCTCAGACTAAGTGCTCTGTATTCTACACATGGAAATAGGCTGAGAATAAAATGGGAGAGAGAAATTCAGGTTGTCACACAGATGGACACAGTTGCACAGTGCTTTTGGCAAGGGGGAAACCATTTCTGATCATCCTCAAACCCACTCCAGCAGGCACCAGCCATGGGGAGATCCCCTTCCCACATCCTGGCAGCAGTGGTAACTCGGTGTACAGAGTCATCTGGATCTGCAAGGTCCCTGCAAAAGTCCAGAAAAAGAGGGCAATACCAATGGAAATTGTTTATCCAGATGATACACCACTAAGGAAAGCCAAATTTGTTTACCAGCATGGATACACAGAGATTCAACACTATTTTTGATCTGGCTGATGAGAAGTCTGAACAATGGGGAACGATAATCTACACACCTCTTCTCTCTTGAGATTCAGATTGAAATAGAATTTAGATCTAAGAGCTCCATATCTTGAGCAGTAAAACATAATTCAAGGTTTTAGCACTGAGACTCACAAGGAATGTCACAGGAGCACTTCAGCAGGGACCAGGAGGTCTCACCACCATCCAGCCCAACCTTCCACACACCAAACTCAGCACCCTCAGACTGCGTGACCTGTGTTTCATTGGGGTAAAATGAAGCAATAAATCTCTTCTCCAAAAGTGCATCTAAAGCTCTTCCACTGGCAATAAACACTCATCCACAGCACTGGACTAGGCAGAGTTAAAAGTGGAAAATACCCCCACACTTCATTGGGTACTTACATCACTTCACTGCTATCATAACACTGATCCAATCCTCCTTTCTAACACAGCGAAACAACATTTCAGATTGCCTTAAAAAAAAATAAAAATACAAAAACATTTAATTATGATGTTTTGGAGGCATGGAAATTTAATGCAAAATTATCTCAAATTAACTCAAAGCAGTTTGAGATTTGTTCACGACCGCAGCATGGTTTCCAAGGCCCACTCACATTTAGCAGGCTTTCAACCTGTCACTGCCTTAAAGAGAAAAAAAGAAAGGAATATTTAACCTTTCTTTTCTGGATACAAAATAAATGAAAGTTTGTGAACTTTATACAGTAACATTTGTGCTTTGAATGAGCTTAATGTGCCTCCAGCAAAGCTGTACGACATTCGCCACTTCACAGCTTTAAAGTGTGTTCTAATAAAAGGTCAAGGGAAAGAGAAAAATAAGGGAAAGGCCTTCGAGGTTATAAATATACTAGACAGGAAAACCATTTCTGCTCTGCTAAATGCCTGTTTAAATATAAGTCTATTAGTCTGATGAGGTTAAGACCTGAATATAAATTTATGTCTGATTTTGAAAAGAGAGTAGTGGTATTCTCTCATTTTCCATTTTCCTCCATTTTCTAATTCTCTTCTTCCTCTTTTCTTTCTAACTATTTCTGAGGTTCTCAGGGTTTGGGATTTAAAGATTTAAAAATAAAGCCAGAATATTTAATAAAAACATCTCATCAGAAGCAATTAACTACTTTTTGTGAGAAGTTGATATTAAATATTTTGAATGGAAAAATAAACCTTGTGGTTGACCACGAAAAGTTTTATATAAATTTTCAACAATCACAAAATTAATTCTTTGTCTGAAGTTTCAGAAGGGGTCTGAAGCATATGTACAATTTAAAACCATTTTCCAGCCTTTATATTGTGGAAGGACTTTCTTGACAGTTACTGTGTGTGTCAAAAGTGGAGAGGAGTAGATGATGCCTTCCCAGTTTGGGCTTGGGAATTAACAGCCCCACTTTGAAAAAGTGCCAAACTCTTCTAAGAAAACACCTTGGGACTGAAACCACAGGGAAGTTTCAGATTTCTGCACTATCAGGAACTAAACTTGTCCAGCAGATGCATCTCTTTTTTCCAAGACTCTCCACAAACCCAAACCTCATTAAATGTCTGTCATAAAAAGAAGCTGCCTGTGATAGTAGAACTCTTAAAAATCTATTAGCTTACCTAAAAGTAATTTATTCCGTTTTTTCTGTAGTTGAGGTCTATTAAATAATATTAGACATATATCCAGATATTTTAAAATGTAGTCATAGATTCCACCTCAGTAAGAAATGCATACCTTTCATATAAATTTTTTTAATGTTTTAAATTTTTAAATTTTTTTAAACTCCTGCTTTAAAGTTTCTAATTGATGGTTTTTATTGCTGAAAGGGTAATTCTAGCACTTGTAATAGGAAATACTCATTTAAATTAAATCGTATATTTAAAAAATGCCCTGCACAGGATCTGATTAAATGTCATAAAACTTACATCACTCTGTTAATTTTTTTCCTCGTTTTTTTAACCCTGTTGTATATTTCAATTTCTAATTTGTTTTGGTTGATATACTATAAACTTTAAGGTTTGTGATCAATCCTGCATCTGTGACCGTCTTGTTTATGTTAGAAACTTCTCATCTCGTATTAACATGCAACCCTGAGCCTGAAAATCCTTGCAAGGTAACTTCTTGCATCTCCTTTTGAGATATCCACTGAAAGAAAGCAACAATCAACCATAGAAACACTGTACCAATTTTTACTCTGCTACTAAAGATTAAGAAAACATTGTAAAAACAACAAAATCCCGCTGATTTACAAGATTTACAAGATTTACAGAGTTCAGTGTTTACCTGAATAGTAGCCAATAACAAGAAAAACCTTGCTGCTGGAAAAAAATTTAATAAAAAATCCAGCATTCAAAAAAATTACAAAAGCATAATCAGGTCCACAAAATATAAGGGAACTGAAAACTATGATTTCAATTTAATTCTATGTTTATTTAGATATTAAAGAAGGCAAATGTGGAAATTTTGAAAAGCTAGAGCTGGGGAAAAAATAGCTATTCATTTAGTAAGCATTATGCAATGCTTACTAAAATCACTGTATTTATGTCATTTGGTTAGAACCTTAATCTTTGGTGCTCAACACTTAAAAGCAACTACTTTTTCTATTACCAGAACCACAGTGAAAGACAGCCTCATTTAAAATTTTCTCTAAAACAAGGATTAGATTCACTGCATTAGTTGATATGTTGAGAAGATTAATTTCTTGAATACTCAAAGTGGTTGGAAAAAAAAGCCCAAATCCTGTACCCTGCTATGTTGTTATTTTCTGATTCACTCTGCCAATAATTTAACTCAGGTTTGCTCTTAAAGATTTGGGAGTGTGCCCTGCATGTTGCAGAGGTGTAGGTAAATAACTGACCCAACTGGATGAAAATACAAGCTTGGATGAAAATAGTTTCAGGGATTGATGAACAGAATAGCTAACAGTGAAAATTTGCATTAGACTCTTAAAATCAGCAAATTTGACACTACTTTTATGTGGCAGATCACCCAAAAAATTTGCTTAAACTTTCTCTGGGCTGTCAGTAATGTGGTAAAAAGACTTTCAAACATGTCATCCTTAAAGGGTTGATAGCTTTAATTCTTGCTACCTGAGAATTTTTAGGTAAAACATCTCTTTTAAGAGATAAAGACACTTTGTCAAAACTGAAAAATTTATGTGAAATAGAATTCAACATGTTCCCTGATGCATTTTTGCGCAGATGTTTTCAAACCTCCCATTGTCATAACTGCAAACTGAAGTTTCACTAAAAGTGAATTTTTTTATAAAGTTCCTAAGTACCTGATATAGGCCTTTTCTTTCTCTATAAAAATTTACAGGATTTTGTGATTTCATCCTGATTTAGGATAAAGTAATTCAAATACAAAAACAAGTCAAAATATCTCTTCCTACTTCCTGTACTGCACACAGATTGACAAGAACTCACAGCTGGAACAGAACTTGATAAACAGGTTTTCCATTCTTCAGCTTTCCAAAAAGTTGATGCAAATTTCAGAGGGAGAGAAAGATTTCCTGAGAACTCTACAGATTCATCTTTACAACACCAATTATCTTTCTTACCACCAGTCCAACTCTGCTCTTAGGTGGAGCCAGGCAAACCATGGAAATATGATGTTTTTGGGGAGCAATTTCAGATTCTGCACCTTTTTAGGATATTATTCAGACACTTACAACTCTAAAAATGGCAAATTTGCCATTGAATTCATCCACTTTAGAAAATGATCCTGAATTGAAAATCAATTTTTTGCCCCACTTGGTTAGGGAAGCAGTAAGAGTTCATGGCTGTAAGGAAGATTGTGACCATGCAGGCACTGACTGTACTCATAATAAAAGCTCATCAAATGCTCAATTCACTTTAATCTCTGAGCATCATCTGCATATTTTATCTTTGTTATCTTTGATTTGTTATCTTTGGTAACACCCACTATGCTTTTATTTGCTTTTCATCAAATTATCTTTGTGCAACACTTTTCACATCAATCACAGCCTCAGGCAATCTTGTGAACATTGGGTCCATACCTCTTCCATGAGGACAAAAAAGGAATATGGAAATGCCCTGAGTAGCTGACTGTAGGGAGTTCAGACTTATTTGTTGCTCTTTTTTAAATTGTCATTTAAAGCAATGTTTTTAAATTTGAGATTATCAAAAGCCCAGTGAGCTGGTCTCAGGTTCTCCAGACTCCTAATGAAAATGAATTAAAGTGTACTTCTCCAAAGACTCCATTACTACTGCAAAAACATATTCAAAATGCAGAACAATTTCACACTATCTTTACAGAAAGGCACACTCATCTTTCTATCCCTGTCCATCATCAGAAATTAATTAATCCACAAAAGATGAGGAACAATGAAAATCTCCAGTGGCTTTAACCAGACACATATAGGAAAGAACATGCCACTAGCAAAATATGCCATTATTTGTCAGTACCTATTGTCTTTGTTAAAAACCCCATATGCTATTTATGGGAAAATATTAAGGATGAAAATGTATCAAAATGATTTTATTTTTAGTTTTAAGCAGAAGACAATTGCTGTACAACATACCCCATCCTTAACATTGCTGCCGTTTCCTAACATATTTTTACAGCATTTATAATAATCCTTGACTTTCAGCTATCCTTTACAAATAATGTTCCCAGCATCAGGTGTCCTGTGTCCTTTGATAACATTTTCTAAGACACTGTGGCAGAGAATGCCACCCCTCACCAGGGATGTCAGACGCCAGCTGACACACAACACTCGCCACCCGACTGCATCTCAAGCACTCTTGATAATAAATGTTTGAGAAACTAAAGCAGCTGTAAAGTACTTCAGTTTCTCATATTTAATGAGCTGCTAACCCTTCAACAATTTGCTTTTGCAGAGAAGAGATATTAATGTCAAATAATTGTTAATAAGTGGCAGGTTATGCAGTAAAGGTAACTTAAATGTAAAGCAAAACCAGCATAAAGGGGCTGTGCTGAGCCACACCAAGGGCTCATCCAACCACAACTCCTTGTTTCTGACAGCTGCCAGCAACAGAAGCCTGGGAAAGCAAGCAAGAATCACACAAGCATGAAATGCTAATTTCATGTGACTCTCCTCCAGGTTCCAGTTGTTAACACCTCAGGGGCCCCCAAGACCAGGAATTGCATTTTAGACCACAGTCATTAGAGCAGAGTGCATCTTACACCCTCCTGGCTTTTTCTTAGCTAAATATGCCTGCTGACTTTCTGAAAATTCATAAACCCTGAAAAAAAAATTGATTACAGTAAATGATCAACGATTCAGAAGTCAAACTATTAGAAGAAACTGGAAGTGTTGTGTGATCACAAGGTTTTACCAAGAGTGAAATAAAGAATGGATGAAACAGCAAAAACCTGTGCATGGGTGTAAGTGGATGCACACTGTGTACACACACACAGAGCTGAATGCCCTGAACCCACATCATCTCTCTTTTTTTTGGATGGAGAAAACTTCAGGCTGTACTTCCAGGATACTCTCAAATTTCTAGCAAATCAGAAGATAAACCTTTGATTTGGCTTGTTCTATCCTCCAGTTTTAACTCCTGCACTGGATATGAGGAATCCACAACATAAGGAAATATCCTCAGAATTGCTTGGGCTACACTATCTGGAAATCACCATTTTAAGCAAGCTTCAAATCATGGACACAGCAGGCAACAATGTTCTAAACTTTACTTGGAAATACACAAACACAGAAAAAATTACTTGTTTTCTGTGTTTTGTTCCATGTGCTTTAACAAACACATTTTTACAGAATTCTCCTGCATTTTCAAGACACATTTTGAGTGTAACCAAGCAAACTGCTTTGCATACAAAAGTATTCACTGAAGTATTTTAAAATATATGTCAGTGTAGTTTATTATCTCCGTGCACATTAAAAACAGTTCACACACCAAACTATAAATACTGAATATTTGAAGCAACTCCTCTACAGAGAAACCCAAAAAAACCACACTATATAAAAAATAATGTCTTTAGAAAACAGTCAAAATAATGAATAATTTAAAACAGAATGAGTTCACTAATAATTTGCAAGAGAAAGAGCTACATTCTATAATATGTTCTTCAGTCAATAGTCTCCCTCTTCTCCTTCTAGCAGTTACTTTTCGTAGCACATTATCTAGCTTGACATAGGTGTTATAATAATTATGCACAAAGAATATTAATTATCCAATCTGATATTCTCTAAGACCCTCCAAAAAAGTTTTATTTTCAAATTAAATAAATATCTTTTTGTTTCTTCTACTTTTTATACTCCTTTTTATCTGTTCCAGGACATACAAATCCATTTGAACACAAAGCAATGATAGCAGGTAGTAACAAGATAACATAAACAGTAAGAGGAAGACTCCTCACAAGCATGCAAGGTTCAAGTTGCAGCTGACTGGCTTTGCCACATTATCTCCTTCAGTCTCCTTCCATCTCATAAATACTTGGGATTATAAAAACATTGCAATATCTTTCTGAGTAACAGATGTTATTTGGCTCATACAATGGCTCCGAGTACCAGATTGCAATGATTTACAAGAATCCAGAGTACAGTATGTTTTTCTATTGCTTAGCAATTCATGGAGCTGAAAATAGGAAATATCACTGAAATCAACATATGTCTAATTCTTTTGATGGCAATTTTCTGTATAGGAAGCAAAAGGGTTTTTATTAGGAATTTTGTATTTCATTAATATCTATTCATTGCTTTCGAAAAATAGTTATTTGTGTTCCATGTGAAGCTAATGGATTATATCATCCTATCAGAGCATTTACATGGAGCCCATTCACAAAGAAAGGCACAAATCCCTACATCTGAAACCTTGACATCACAAGGAAATATGATTCAGGGTGCAAATCTTGAAGTGCTGAAAGAAACCCCAGGACTGGTCCTTCCTTCCAGGTAATCCCACAGACCAAAACTGAGAACATCTGCGTTCTGCAGGTGAAATTCCTGCCTCTCAGAAATGCTTTTTTTTTACCTGATTCTTCTCCCTCACACATTTCCTACATCAGGACTTTGCTGTTGAGCAGAAAGTATTCCAAAGGATAATAAAAAATTCTCCCTATTCCACCTTCCAGGTAGAGGAGACCGTGACCCCTGTGCCCCACCCATTCCAGGGGATGCTCTGCTGGAGACAGAGATGCACAGCTCACACAGAAAGCACACCACAGGTTAAATCACACTTGGATTCCAAACTTCAGAATATAACAGAGGGTGCTGCAGTGTTTGTTCAGGCTGTATATTTTATGACACAGTCAAAATAATGTAAATATACATTAAAAGTCATGAACATGGAGAGTAGGACCCTGCTTTGTGCCTTGCAAATACACTCAGGGAATAAAGACTGTCCCCAAATAATCTGAAAGTGAATTTAGCTCTTCAGGTGTTTTACTTGAAATCAAAACATTAAGCCTAGGAATAAGAAACTCAAAATATTTTGATAAATGATAAATAATAAAAAGATAATGAAAAAAGTGAACACATTTTGGACTCGAGGGTTAAACAACCAAAGCATTCACAAGCAAATGGATTTATAGAAACTATAGAATACTATTAAATGCATATGTTTGCATCAGTAGAAATGAAGGTGCAGGCTCTTCAGCCTATTTTTATTCAGTGAATAAAAAATTTGCATCTTATAATTGTTTCTACAAAACACTAAGAACGTCATGTTAAGTGACAGCTGTCTTTTTTCCCCTCATTTCTTGAAACAGACTTGTCACCAGCTTCCCCACCATTATTCAGCTGTCAGCAGATAATGTGGTGGTTCTGGAGCATTTTGAGTTATCCACAATCATATTTTTAAGGTTTGGGAGAGAGGGGGATGTTTTTGAGGGGGTTTTGTGGTTTGCTGAGGTTTTATCCTTTTTGTTTGTTTATTTGTTTATTCGTTTTTCAGGTTGGTTTTTTTTCTCATGTAAATGAAAAATCTGTTTTTCTCATTGCAGTTGTTAATTTTAAAAAATGTTCATTAGCACTATTAACTGGTGTTCTGCCACCCAAGCAAGAGGTTACCAGGCTGCTGCCATAACTGAAGTTTTGTTAGACAGACTTTCTTTCAACAAGATCCTTTTTTCCTGATGTAAACATCCCCATAAATAGGTGGGACTGGTACAAACATTTACCATAGTGGAGGGGGAGCAGTGAGACAGGATTGCAAGTCCCTATCCAGATTTTGAAGATATGTACACTGAAATCAGGAAAACTGCAAATATTTATTGGAATGGCAGGAAGCAAAGCCTGCTCTTGGAGAGGCTGGGATGCTGCTTCCAAAGTGTTGCCAGCAGAGTTTTGTCACCTCCACCTGAAAAAAGTCAATTCATGGTGAGAAAATTGATAATAAACATTTTATTCTGTGCTTAGATTTTATATTGTGCAGCTGCCAAAGGATTAACCAACATTATGGAAAAATACAGTGCAAACAAGAGTGAAATCTTACTAGCAGTTTGTGGTTGGCTTGTTAAGTGTGTTTAAAACCCAATAAAATGTAGAGCAATCAGTACTTGCCCACCAAAGCAATACTTCTGGCCTCCTGTGAGAAGGCTACAATTTTAAAGACCCACAGGCTACTTATAGTGGCCATTTATTGGAGAGATTTTCTATAAAGCTATGCAGAAACATCTCCTGATGCTTCATAAGGAACTCCTAACTCAGAAGTTCAGAAATTCGTAAGGAATTTCTCAATACACTCCTCCCTCCATGAGGCATTATGTCACAAAATTAGCACATCCAGCATGCAGAAGTAAAACAGTTTTGCCAAAGTGCTTCAGCTTTTATTGTAGTCAGGAAAAAGACAATTATCTGGAGCTGTATCACTTAATAAAAAACCTTTTATAACCTCCTGAGTTTCCCTCTCCTTTTGTGCTATATACTAAGAAAGACTGTAGGGGTATGTCACATAAAAGATACTGAAACCAAAGCTATGTGTAATTCCATTTTCTATATGGTTTCCTAAGACACCTTTTGCTGAGACTATTATGCACATCTTACAGGAAATATCTGGGGTTTACAGTAGAAAATAATGGCCACAGCCAGCCTTATGCAGTCCCACGATGTAAGCTGCCATTTAACCCCTGAACTTCACTGCCTATATGTGAGGTGCCCCTGCCCAGGGAGGCAAAGATTTAGTTTCAGATGTGCATTGTTAAAGTGAGAAGTGTGGCTTTACAGCCCAGGAAGAGTGGATTCCATCCTCTGCCTTGGGAGATGGCCCCTGTGAGCCTGGGAAGAGTTGCCCCACACTGGACCCTCGTGGGTTGGCAGCCCAGGGAGTTCTGACTGGGTTTGAGCCCCTGGGTTTCTCCCTTGCTGTGTTCCTATTAGACCCAGACCTTAAACTCCACCCTGGTTCTGCCCCACAAAACCCCCACCCTGCCTCTGTTTGGGGTCTCTGGATCTAAGCTGAGTTTGTTCCTGTGTTGAATAAATGGTTTCCTGAGCTTAACCAAGCACAAAGCCCATCTCATTGAGTCCCATGTCAGTCACCAGAATCCATAACCTCCCTGGACTCGATCCTGCAGCTGCAGAACGCAGCACCTCCATCCCATTTAACGCCTTATTATTCTTCCCACATAACACCCTCCACCTTTCGTAGAAAACTCTGCCCACAATCCTAATACAAGAAAAAAACTGTGATAAGCAGGACTCAAACCAGAAGCAGAGGAGCTCTTTGAAGTCAGATTTTAACCCTGCTTCCTTAGCACTGGGGCAACCATTTAATTATCCAGGGAAGGAGCGAGCAGATGCATTTCACCTTGAGACTCCTAAAGGCTTTGCACCATGTAAGGCTGTTCCAAAGGCTGCAGCTTCCTAAGAAAAGTGTCAGGAGCATCCTTCACCCTTTGGCCAGCCAGGCTCTGCCAACAGCAAGGAACAAACCTCTATTCCTCAGCAAGGCAAACTGATGCTGAGCTTACCTTCACTAAACAGTGTCCAGGTCACTTCTCTTCAACACAGAAACAAACAAAAAAATAATCTAATAAAACCTAAATCATGTAGTGATTCTCAGCTTAAAAGTTTCTGCCAGGCATGACCAGGATGGCAGGCAGAAGGAATGAAAGGATCTGACTTCTTCTTACAAAAATAATGAAAGCATGAGAAATCTCACATTTCCAGAGGTTGTAAACACACATGACACAAAAGCACAAAATAAAAAGTGCCTTATGATCAAAATGATCAATTCAGGCAAAACTGAAATAGGTTATAAATTAATTAAAATATATTTTTGTTCATTTCACTGAATATTTTGCACTTAAAGTGTTTATAAGTAGTATCACTACAACACAACTGGCATAATTTATCAAGGTATTACTTTAAAAATGTAGCCAAGGACTATATCAAGGCTTTTCCAGCATAAAACCACACTTTTTTTGTGTGTATTCTAAAGAGGCTGCCAAAAAAAGGTATCTTCTAAGCTATTCAAAATCAGAATCCTCCGTATCAAGAAAATCTTTGTTTTTAAAAGCATTTGCTGCATGTAAAAACATAATGTAATGCAATTCCAATGGCAATTCCTAGCTTAATTTTCATTCACAGTCTCATTTACTTTTGAAGCTACTTTAATTTCAATGTAAAAAGGGACATATTAATTTAGAGTTTGTCTACTGGGACTTCACGCACAACATAATCTTGCAGATCTTACACGGGGTCTAATCTTGATAGAAATATCACCACCTTTGCTACCCATCAAAATTCTCAGTACCTCAAAATATCTATTTTAAACTGCAGTATTTTCTACCAAAAGCTGATTTTCATGGCAAGGTTGCTCAAGAGCAGCCTTGTGCATCATGTCCCAACCATTGTAAAATGTATTTCCACTCAACCACTAGCCAAGTGCCCAAAAGGAAAAGGTCATCCCAGTGCTAGCTGAAATGATGGAAGAGCCATTTGTCTTGATCCCCTGCACACTTTGTTAATGATGGACTGAACAACACCGTGACTACAGCCAGCTGACAGGAATTCTAACCTGATTAAATGTCCCGGTATGTTTTAATACCCTTAAATGAAATTTTTATGGCCTGTTCTGCAAGCTTATTATTAATACAGAACCATCAAAAAAACCCACAGACATCCATAATAGCTCATCAATTTATAGCCAGGCACTTTTGACCTTGAAAAATCAGCTGTCTTTCAGATTAACACAGCTATGTTTTGGGCAGGAAAAAGAAAAAGGAAGTCATAAAATTATCATACTTATTTTTGTCACATGTCATCACTGCAGCAGGGAATAAAGGCCACATTGCTGGCTTTTTATTGATATTGCTGGCAACCTCTGACATCAGAATTAGAATCTGGGAGACCTATTTCTAATAAAAATCCACTTAGGCATTAACATTTCAGCTATAGTAGGTCACAGGATGAGCTGCTGGTGGGAAGGTGGTGTTTATTCTGACTTGCAGAGTGGGTTCTCACATTTCCTGTCCTTCACAGAAGCCCTCAAAGCACTTAAAAAGCATTTCTAGTGTGGACCACAACATCCACCCAGAGAACAGGTCAAGGGCTCTTCTGGGAGAAGAGATGGTGAAGGAAAAGGACGCGTGGAAGTCAGGAATTCCATCCCCATCTCTGAATTAGGTGGTGGTGCATACAGTGTGCTGGAGATTAATGGTGTTGAAACATTCAGGGAACAGAACTACACTTATACACCTTGGGGAATGAAGCCCCAGATTGGTGTGGTGGGAAAGAAATGGACAAAATGAGAATGAAGGTTGCTATGTAAGATGGATTCTTATACTAGAAAGAAGCTACTAATGGGATTTCTGAAGGACTGGTCTCAGGATCTGAGACAGGGAGATGCTCCTTAAGGTAAGAGGAATGGCAAATCATTCCAGGCTATAGAACATTTCCATTTATAGCCAGGGGAAAGGCACAGGGAACACAGCCTTATAAGCAGATTTTTAATTGACATTTTTTTGCTTCTGAGGAGCCTCTCCCCTGGCACAAATAATCAAATGTAGCTCCAAACACCAACACAACACTGGGCTTCCATTTTCCACCTGCCAGGCCGCTGGGATCCAGGAACCACTGCTCATGCCTTCAAATAAACACTTATTGTGTACTAAATCCAAGACAGATGCTTGACATTTGAGTTTACCAAGGTTTTTGATTAACGGAGTGTATTTTAATTACCATGAACTTGATCTAGTCAACTTTATTATGTACATTATTACTTTGGACTACAATAGACTTAAAAAGAATTTTTTTTAAACAGACTCCTATATAATTTTAGCGAGCCTGAATCTTTTTTTTTTTTTTTTCTGCATATTTTCCTTCAGAAAGCAAAGACAAAAACCTTTCTCCATATTCTGTTCTTTGCAACAGACTTGTTTGGAAAATTAAGTAAATCACAAATCATATATGCTTTTATTTAAGACAGACCTTTCAGTCTCGATTTCCTTCCTTTTGTCTTTACTTGGCTTGTTGTGAAACAATGAAAGTGAGAAAATTCTGCTTCTTTTGGTCTGTTTTTTTATCCTTTTGTCTTTAGAAAAATTAATAAAAAGAAACATCAATAAAACAGGAAAAGGAGAACAGTAAAAGAAATACTCCCACACAGGGCTTTTAATGTTCCTCTAGCTTGATTAACAACCTGTCCATCCAATCAATTAAAGATTCAATCAAGACAGGCATCTCCATTCATTTGTATAATTACAATGCAGCATCCAGGAGAATCATAATGGTACCAGATGACAGAATCTCTCTAGTACACAGAATATTAACTTTACCTGATCTTATGATTACATTGTCTTTTAAAGAAGACATTATCAGGGGAGGCCCACAAGAGCATTTTTCACGCTGGTATCGATATCAGATGTGGTGAAAATAGCTAGACCAGCACCACAAACCATCCTATTTCTGTCACTTAAACTCAGCTATTAAAAGCCAAAGGCAGTGCTGATATCTCCCTCCTGGACTGAATCTTATCAAGTAAAGATTTCGTAATTAAATGAAAAGTTTAAGGTGCCCTTCTTGAACACATTCACAATTCTCTGTGAGATTTAGAAAGGATTTTGAGTGGAAACCATTACAAGTATAATTTAGAAGCATTGAAAATGAAAGCAAAAGAGTGAACAACAGAACAAAATTCTGCAAGACTGTAATTTATAAATCAAATCAAGCAACCAACAAAACAAACTCCCCTTACATACAAAAATCAGTACTAACTGTTCCCTTGTGACATTCCTAAATTTTGATTTTAGCTAAATGTCAGTCTCCTCCGAACATGAAGTAATGATATTAAAACCACCAAGTTCTCCTGCAATAATCTCTGACACTTTATTAGAAGTGTTCCAGAAATAACACCTGAGCAATTTATTCTCATCAGAGCAAAGCCATATTTGTGCCACGGAGAATCAAGGAAAGGAGAAAAGCCCACTCCCAGCCTACACATAAATACCAGGCATGTTCCCACAAACCATGGCAGGCTGCCTAAAGGTTTCCAAGGCTTCATTTCATGTTGTCCTAGAGACAATTCTCCCAGAGCAGAAGAGTGACAATCAGCCTGGTGCAAACACTTGTGCTGTTAGTGAGGTGACATGCTGAACCATGCAATGAAACTTGACCATCCTTCCCAGAGCAGGTGTTCTGCTGCACCTGGGATTCCCACTGCACTGCCCAAGGACTTCTGGAAAAATGAAAATAGTACAGGGAGATAATGGAATCCAGGTCTTTGCAACACAAGATTGTGATTTTGGTCCTTTTTTAAAGATACGCCCCAGATCATTGCAATGCTTTTGTTTTCCCATGTCTCCAAACATGTGAAGGGAATTCTTTGGAGATGAAATTGAGCAGAAAGGCAGAATCCAAGAGCCAAAACTTTGCTCACTTGACAGGACTTGGCCACAGATGCTACAGGAAAATCTTCCCTTCAGCATATTTAATGTGCAAGTAACATCCTCAAGACCAATAGGTATTGGCTCCCAGACTTCTGTGGGCCTACAACACTTGTTGATGTGGATATATTGTCTCAGACATATTTTGGGGTATTTAACACAGTGCCAAACAATCTTTCTTCTCTCTAGCATCTGCACTATGGTGCAGCATTTCCTACAAATTTGTATTTCTCCTATTTCAAGTTGTAAGGCTGGAGAAAACTACCCTCCTTAACCGAGATTTCAGCTGAGCTGAATGCAAACATCAGACAGGTGAAGTGCACAGTAAGACTGTCTAATCTCTGTTCTAAAACTTTCTCAAGCTCAGGTTAACTACAGGCTCATTAGATCATGTGAAAAAGAGGTGGCAATAGCTTTCAAACAACAGTGAAAGAGGAGAAGTTTCATTCTTTATAGTAAAAACCCCACAGTTTATCTTCTTCACCCTCATGTTTTGCCAAGCTGAATAAGGCTGATACTTTTCATTCATACCTCATAGCAGGTTAAATGAAGCTGCCCACAACTTATTTCTTTATTTATTTCTTTAAGTTGCTTTTTGTTCCTGTATCTGTATCTCCCCAACACATCACTGAAAAGCTGGACATAAAAATCTGTTGTTCCAAAAGCGTTTTATCCTCATTAATCCAGATTTGATCCTAAAACTGTGACAAGTGGCATAACTCCACTTTGCAGCAGGAAACTTTGCTACAGCCCTGCTGAGTGCTGCTCCTGAGTCCTTCAATGTACATTTCCCTTATATTCCCAATGAACATCCTAAGTGAATGCTAAATAGAATAAATACAGCTCAGAAATGTGTTTGTGCATAAAGGGTCAGGGTTATAAACAAAGGACTGGACTGACTGAATCAATTCCAGTAACACCTTGGCTACCAGCATAACACAGAGGCAAGACAGAGATTGTGCACACAAGCTCTTGGAAAGCCTTTTCTTACCACCTTCCTACTCTTGAAGATTTCAAAGAGCTTCCTGGGAGGTGCTAAGTTACTTTTATTATAATACAATCTGCTAGGCAAACAACGTGGGCTATCTAAAGTGTGTAGTGTGCATATTTAGCTCTTTGTCCTTCATGAAGCAATTACACTAAAAGCAAAGTATCTTCATACAAACAAATCAGCAACTTCTCTTTTTTGCCAAATTGGGATAAAAAGCCAAACCAAAATTAAAAAAAAATCCCCAAATGGCTTATTTCAGATGGAATAGAGTGTGCCTTATCAAAGTTCACAACCAGCCTGGACTGGTCCTACCCTGAAAGAAACAGTTCTATTTCAGACACACATACCCACACATCCACCTAAATATCTTCCCATTTACCAATCAGCATTCACAATTTAATCTTAATTTATTTGTTTGGTTTTTTTAAAAAAAAAAACTTCAACTGCACTCTGAATAGCTGTATTTGATATTTAGCTTTTCATTTCTTCCAGTTGCTTTTTTCTCCACTTCCAGCTCTAGAATAGAATCACAATAAAGTTTCATTTTAAATATCAATTTTAGCAATTCAAATTAAAACACTAAAAACTTGCACTGGCACAGCATTGTTTCAGAGGAATTTTGGACTCTATTCACTGAAATGTAATTAGACCAGCATTTCATAGAGCAGATGTTTTGTTTTCAAAGGTAAATAAAGGTGAATCTGTGGTTATATGGGCAGTGAAGGGATATTTCACTCGTTGCCTACATAGCCCTGTTCAACTTGTTACTGCAGGGCTCTGAATTGTGTAAGAGCTTCCAATGGAGTAGGTTAAGGGATAGATTTGCTGAAACCATTCAGGCCAAAATAAGTATTTATCCCTAAGTTCAATCACAAGTCAAAAGTACAGCTCCTTCTAGAGACAGATGCATGTTCACATCAGTGCTAAGTCATAATAAAAACTATCCTTAGACTTAGAAAAAGAGACAGAAAAATGCTGCTGTGTTGTGAAAATCACAGGGTGTAAGGAAATGGATTATTCGAAGAAGGAAAATTCTTCTTTCAGCCTGGACAGATCCTGATTTCCAGTTGTTTTCCAGCTCTGCACCAACAGAGCCCTCTTTACTTCTTGATGTGGTTTCCAATTCATGGCAACAAAACCAAGTAATAGCACACAATGGGAACTAGCTACAACCACTAAAAAGGGAGCAAGTTTCTGTATTAGGATGACACTGCTCTAGAACATCCAGTTCAAGGCAAGTCCATGGTTTCCCTCAATTTTCTCTAAACATATTCTAAATAAGTTATGTACTGGCAGCAAAAAGAAAACTGTCTGAAAAATTGCATTTAATGGCTAAATTCATCATTAATCTTTTTTTAATTTTTTTCACTGTTTGGTAAGGCATAAAAGACAAATTGCATTTTTTAACACTGAAAGAAGAGGCACAATACATGATACAAAATTCTGTAAACACTGAAAGAGCATGATGCTGCAATTTGCTGGTGCTACTAAAGAGCTTGGAGCTCATTTTCCTCTCCCCCCCCAAAAAAAAAGAAAAAATATATTGCAGTTCTACAACTTTGATACGCTGGCAAAAGGGATCAGACCAATAAATAAGCTCTGTAACTTCAGTTATAAATACTACCTAGGTATTAATACAGTCTTTCATTTAACATTCAACCCAAGACTATTTCCTCCTCCAAGGTTTCTTTTATTTATGATTCTGTGCATTTTATTACAAGTTATCAAGTACTAACTTCCCATGCTTGTTTCTCCCAGATAACTGCAGGCACCAATAATACGGTGTCCTGTGGTTTCCCCCATCCCCCAGATATTCCTCCTTTGTTATTTTAAGTGAGAAAAGCAGGGCATGAAAACAAATCAAAAACACAATAAACATAATAATAGTCCATAGAACATTTTCCACTTCTTTTATAAAGCATGTACTAGCACATTATATAAAGCCATAGCACAAAAAATTGACCTAAAATCTTGGCAAAGGAATGTGGGGAACGGGTGTCATTTCCTACTAACAACAAAGCCATTTCAGATTCAGCCTCTCTCTTGCTATATTTTATTATAAAAATAAATTGGTTTACTGTAGTAAATGTGTGTAGGATCTGTTGTTGTGGAAATAGCTGTGGTGCAGCTATTAATGAAAGGTGTACCCAGGATGACTGGATGAATAACACCAAGCTACCCACATGGCTTTTACCTCAGTCGAAGGAACTGCGTTAGTTTCTGTGCTAAATTATTAAGAACAGTGACCATCTGCATTCACAGATGTGCAGAACAGATTGTACTTCAGTTTTGAGAAGGAATTAATGGTTCTCTACTCCAAATTTCTTACCTCTCTTTTAAAAGGGAAGAAGTAGAAGTAGACCCTGGTTTTGTGGTGCAGTTCTGCTCTCCCACCTATCTTCCATGTTTTGACTATAATTTCTTGTTCCTTTTGTTGATTTGATCCCTTTTCCCAGCCTCTTGTCCTGTGCTTGCTTTTCCTTGAAGTTCAGAATTATTTCTTCCCACAGCAGTGGGAAAGTGGGGAGTGGGGAGTGTAAAAATTAGAAAATAGATTTTTTTTTCCTAAAATGCTGTTATTGGTATTTGTTCCTCATGACTGTTGGTTTCACTGGCTGTTCACCAGGATTTGGCAAATCCCAATAAAATAGACTGAGCTTGGTAAAGCTAAAGGAATGGCTGACCTGTCCCTGAAGGGGTATAGAGAAGGCCAGAAGCACTTTTTCCATGCATTAACTGAATGCAGACTTTGAAGCTGGCCAGAATTCATCTGCACTGAAAATACTGCTTGTGCTCAAGGGAGATCTGGGGAGAGGGCTGGACAGTGCAAGGGATGATTGAGATCCTACCAATCTACCAGCAACAAGAAGCCTTTGATCTGGTACTTATTTGTGCACCAAACACCAATCCAGCTTCCCATTCTCAGGTATTGTATTTAAATTCATGTTTTATGCATTATAACTTTATGTGTTTCAGCATGTATACAAACAAAATATACCTAACAGTCAAAAAAATTTATTTTTTTTTATTTTTATTTTTATTCTTGCACCAAACCACATTTTCAAATACTGGAAACAAGCATGGTGATTTTCTGGACCGTAACTCAGTGTCCCAGAACACATTTATTAACAGTTAAAGGAGAATACTTAAATCTGGCTAACAACACTTCAGCAAATCAGCACTTAAGAGAAGCACATATGGTTCTGCCTTCTGCCTGGCTCCATGCTGCCAACAGGAAGAGCAGGAACTTAATTTAATGTTGGCACTTAATAGGAATCTATTTTTTTCTCATTAGCAGAACTTTGTTGCTTCACGTCTCTGGCCCAAGATGGACCAACTTTGACTAGAGTGGCTAAGCTCTACAAATAGGAAGTTCTATCAGTAGTAATTGCAGAGGTTCATGCATGCCACAGAGGTTAGTACATCCTGGAGTGGCTAATCTTTGAGCTATTTCATTCCTGTGCTTAAAAAAAGTGAGTAGAGGCTTTCACTTTGCAATGAAGAATCTTTCAATGAAAGCATTTCAGGATCAGAAGCAATGCTGAGCTGCAAACCCCTTATCCCTGTCTGTCCCAGTAAGGATACACACAGCCATGAGAAACAGTCAAATCCCCAGTGGAATTCCATGGGACAGAAGCTCTGTTTGCATAGGAAGAGATTGTATGAATCTGGGGGAGCAGCACACTTTCCCCCTGGACCACAATCCATCTCCTGCTAGATGGAGCTGCACTGACTCATCAATATTCATTCCCTGTACAATAATATCACATTCAAGGAATTTTTTCATGTAAACCTAGATTTTCCCCAGATTAGAGGGGGAAATAAAAACTACACTTCTAAAAAAAACTTGACATTCAGAGGAAGTTTACTTCCTTAAAGCTTCAGCAATCAGAGCAGCAAAGCTGATCCTGCAACTAACCCTTCTTTAGCCCAAAAGCCCTTCCAAATCCCATCAATTCTAGAAAAAAAAATGGGTCTGTGCTACTGTGACCTCCTAGACCTCAAACTTTTCTATGCCAGAGCAAGGCACATCAATAGCATGAAGGTGCTAGCAGGGGGAGACTTTTTTTAAGAATTGCAAAGAGTCATAAAACTCAAAAAGTATTTGAGTAAAAAAAACAGTTGAATGACAACCTGCAACAGTTTTGCAATCCAATATTACTCTCTGGAGAAGATTATAATAAGTGAACTTTCTGTACAAACATTTATTAGAACTGAAATCCATGTGATTGGAGTATATAAAAGGTTTTATGTAGAACTGACAGTATATTAAGATTTTCAAGTTTATATCCATCTTTCTCTAAGTTTCCAGAAGAACCAACTTATTTTTCCAAGTCAGCAGTTGATAGTTGAGATTTTAAAGAAAGGAAGAAGAGATATATTAATATTTTTATTTAAATTAGCTCACAGGTAAATATCCTCCTTTATCCCCCTTCTTTTAAATAATCAACTTTAAATATTTATGACCCACCAAAGGATTTTGGAAGCTGAGCTAAACCCTCTAAATGTCTTTATAATGCCATTTGATTTGTCAGAAATTTTAAAATAACATGAAGAAAATGAAGGAATTTCCATTCACACTGGATCAGTGCCTTAGGGCTCCAAGATCTTTAATACTGTGGCTGAGTTTGCAGCTTTGGAGCTGACATATGGGAGTTCAAACTTTAAGAGGATGCAGGCAAATGTATTGGCTATCACTTAAGCTCTAATAAGCTCTGTTCCCTAAAGACTTCATACACTGCATAGAGGAAAAAAATTATTTAATATACAAAGATAGGCTACAGCAAAAGAATATTTCTGTGTAACCTGACTCAGACATGACTTCTTTAGCATATTGTGTGAGTCACATTTTGTATGTGTGGTCCCAGTTCTAATTAACACCCGTGACAATTACTGATTTTAATCTTGCTGTACTATTTTAGCTCAAGCTTAAACTGCTCAAGAGATTTTTTTTTCCTCTTTTGTTTCCCAAATTAATTAACAGTTGCTGCTGTCTTGCCAATGGACCACATTTTCCTTTGCTGTTGTTTCACCATCCACACACAGAGCCTGGAATCCCAGTGAGTTGGTTGTGCTGACACTTCACACTGGTTCTGAACGAGACTATACATTTTAACAGTTTATATTTATTTAAATTTAAATTAATCCTCTGTATGGAGCTGCTAGGGTCATGCTGGGGTGTGGGAAAAGGCTCCACAAGGCATGGACACGGTTTCCAGGCACTGGGAAAAGATCTGATTGCTCCTTGCCCTTTGGACACCATCATATTTTTCCCCAGGTACTTCAGTTGTTCCTTCAGACAACAGAGTAGAGCTTTTCTGTATCCTCATTCCATTTCTGGCTAACAGCTTGCTCTTAGGTGTTCCCCACAACTCACCTGAACTGCACTGAACAGGCACCACAAATCTGTGTACAGCCCCTCGACACACTAAGAAATTTCAGTGCAGTCTCTCATTTAAGCACTCTTCCATTGAACCTTTGTCCAAGGGGAGGGAAAGAGCCAGGAAACAGGTAGACCAATGATAGGGATCAGACATAAAGATAGCCCAAGAAAGGGAATGGAGTTGGTACTGACTTTCAGAGCTAGACCTTACAGTAAACAGGAGTATCTTTCTTAAAATGGAGAGAGAGAGACGAAATACACAAGTCAGACAAGATAAGTCAGTGTTACTACAGCTCACTTAATGGCTTAGTCCTGAACAGTTCAGACAGGAAGGTATGATATTAAAATAATCATAAGAACATGCAAATATTTTCAGGTTAATAGAATTCCAAATTTCACCATTAAATCACAGACAATTAGTATCTGCACAGTGGCTACTTCTAAGAGCCAGCCAAAGCTCTCAGGCCTCGACAGTCCTATTCAAACGTCAGTGTGATGCTCTCAAGAAAATTCACTGAGGACAGGATAAAGAGATGATCGCAATGTAGGGGTCATTTAATCTTTCCTTGCACTGCACACCATCAGTGCCAATGCACTCTGCACACCCTCTCTGCAAAGCTGCACTGAGCTGAGACTTACTACAGGTATTAAGGTTACAGGAGTAGACCTGAGACCTCATCATCTCCTGTTCTTTCATACTCTGGGAAAATGAAGACACCAAAGTTGCCTTATAAATATTACATAAGACTCAAATGAAACGCAAGAGCTGCTCAGAGTCAAGCCTTATCTTCTTGATGACTGAGTTAGAAATACCCTCTGTCTGTTAAGAGGAATAATTCTGTGCAATGGCTTGGCCACAGAAGCCCCACTGCCTCTGAGGGGAGCTGGGACTCGCAGCCTCCCCTTCTCTCCCGCCTCTCCTGCTCGTCCCTCTTCCCTCCACTACAAAGACTGACTTGCTGCCCTGGAAAGCTTTTTGAAGTTAAGACCTTAACACAATTTCTTCCTTTGTTTGATATAGAAATCTCTGATCTCCCTCTCTTCAGGATCCTCTTCCCCAGTCACATAGCCCTTGGAGCTGTGAGAAGATAGCTCTGAGCGTTTCAGCAAATACTTGTTGCGAAAAATCTGGAATTAGGACTTTGGGCTCTCCTCTTCACATCCCTCCCCTCCCTCCCCCCGAATATTTCCTCTAACATAAATAAAGCCTTAAATATCTAGAGTTGTTGCAAAGTCAGAAAGCACTTTGGACCTGATTAGCATAAGAGATTTGATAATCAGGATGCCTTGGCAAGAACAATCACAGCTTTGAAGATTGCAAGAGGATTGGATCAGACTGGCGACAGGGAAGAAGATTGAATCAATTTCTGCAAGTAGAAGAGATGTTGCAAAAATGTGTAAGTTTGTTTGTATGATGTTTAACCCAATCACTGTAGTAAAAAATTACTGTCTTTCCTAGATTGGTGTATAAACACATGTAGGCCACAGTAAATCTGGATTCTGATCACCAGTCTCTCTCTCAATCACTGGTAACCTAGAACAAGTAAAGAATACAGGTCATCTCAGATGAAGCCATTTTAAAGTCTTCTAAGACTGCTACAATCCACCCATAATCCTAAGAAAGATATTCATTTTAAGTACCTTGCCAAATTCATTTTTTTTTAATATTATCTTGGGGAAAAAAAAAAAAAAAGAAAAAAATTTAAAATCACAATTCTTTATTTTGTCCATTTTTCACTGCCTCAAGTTCATAAAGAGTGAAAGGAACAGAGGCATAAATGTGAAAAATACACTCTATATTATATTAGAAGACAGAAGCCAAGATATAGAGGTTGTCAGAGAAGAACATTTAAAACAGCAATATATGAAACAGGATTACATCTCTAGGGCAAAATCAGATTGTTCCTTTCTAAGCACTTCAATTGTACATACAAATGGAGTGATTGCATCTAATAAAGAAAAGAAAGAGGAAAATAACCATAGACAAACACAGATGGCTATGTAGGTTTCCTACATATAGGGTTAAGGGGAGTGTATCTGTATCAGTATAGACCTATACACATGTTAAACTGAATTACAGCAGAATGTAACTAATAAAAACAGCTCATTATTTCTATGTACCCACATGAGCCTTAAAAAATTTGCTAGCAAAAAGAATTGTATTTGCTCTACTTACCAGCTATGGTACACCGGCAAAATATTGTGCTCGTTTCTTTCATTTAAAAAAAAATAAAATTATTATTTCATTTTGTTATAATTTACAATACATCTAGAATAATCTTATTTTTGTTTTACTTGACTGTCTAAAAAGTTATTAGATATATATTAGCTAATTGAAAGTTACTTTCAGTTTAGTTTCCTCCCACTAGAGTTATATGAGATAATGTACCAGCTCAAAAATCATCTTTAACAAATATTAAATTGTTACCATGTTAATAAAACAAGAACAAATGAAACTGAGAAGGAAAACTATAATTTTGTGTTCCTAGTTTTATTATGATCATAATACCTAGGACCTTAGTCCCAGGTAAGAAAATATTTTACCACTTTTATTATGGTTTACCCTTCTTACTGCTCATCTCCTTCATGAGCCTGAGCTTAGACAAAATGCCTGAAAACAGGGGGTGCATTGTAATTATCATCCCTTCTATAATTAGATAAGTCTTTTACTTTTCCTATGGCTACCAAACAATGAATTATATAATTTAATAATGTGAGCTAAATCCCCTTAACTCAAAAAGGGAAAAAATTGTCCAAAGTATTCAAGTAACTCCATTTATGTAGGCAGAAGTGTGCATACAGCTATAGCATGAGTTCCTGCTTGGGCTTGCTTTTTCTGTTGTTTTTAAAAATAGATTCCAAAGCATTGCTGATTTCTAGGAAATCTTTTGTGCAGCACACTATGGTGCTAAGAACCCAACAGAGTCCTGAGACAAGGAGACAATGTCATCTCACTAATTAGAAAAGGTTCTATCATTTAAGACCTTGGAACTATTTTCAGGCTGTTTAGCAATTATGGAAAAACTACTGAACGCTACTGAAAATGTTATAAATAGACTGCTTGCCTGCATTAAATTATTAAATAATCCATCTACTTCATGGCAGCTGCACAGTTCCGCTAATCCACCTTCCTTCACTTTCACAGTAGATGAACTCTGTGAGTTCTCTCTTTTTTAATTCTCACAGGTAAAAGGTTTTATACATTCAGAGCAGGAAAACATTCAGAGTAGAACTAAGAGCAGAGGAAGGCAGAGTTAGGAAAACCCCCTCACATCAGCACACTGATGTGGGAATGCTCCAGGCAAAGCCTCCAGAACCATAGCTGGAAGAAAGCAAACCTGAGAGCACCCAGCTACTTGGCTTTTAGGGAGTGTCTCCTGGAGCAACACATCCTCTGCACTCTTCCCAATCTTTGTTCCAGCATGGGCTAGAGGGAATGACTCAAAACAAAGCCAAAAGCTTCATCTCACAGTTAAGCCATGCAGGTGATGAGGGTACTGTCCACATGCTCTCTGGCCTTGCTCACACACTGCAGACACAGCTCAAGTCTCTAAGAGAAGCAAAACCAGATAGAATTCAAGGATGTCTTATGCATTATGCCTTTTTCTAAAGATACTGCACTAGAGCAGTAGCTCCCCGTGATACAATTTATAGTAGTGCCACTACACGCTGCTATACTAATTTGTGAATGTACATGATAATTTTTTTAGAGGCTTATTCTGCTTTGGTGCAGAAATGAAACACTGCCCAGCTCTGTTCAGCACAGGTCTGGGAATATAAACTAGGTCTCCTCTGATTTTAGTAATGCCAAGAAATTCTTGGATTTTACACTGGCAGTCTCCCAAGGAGGGGAAGTCGGTGATTTATAGGAAAAGACAGCTATAAAAAGCTCTTGCATTCCTCAGTTTTAATCGACTACAGCACCATTGGCCTTTAAGATTTACTTCCCCTCTAGATATCTTTTTAAGGTACTACATGCATTTTGCAGAGTGCAGATTAGACTGTGTCTGTTTGCTTCCTCATTTCTCTTCTAAGAAAAAAACCTCAAGAACACAGATAATGAGAGTGTGGGAACCACAGCCATGCCAGGCCCCAATCTGCCTGGATGGCATTTCTCTGGTATTACCATTTCCTATCAAAAACGTGCATCCTCACCCTGTGGATGCTGTGGTGCACCTGACACTGAGTATATCCATCGTATACATTTATACGCACAAATATGCACAGCACAAGGCCAAGGCTGCAGATCCCTCTTACCAAGCACACTGTTTAATACTGACATTAACACCAGGGAAGCATCCTCTCAAACACTGTAGGATATTTTCATCTGGAATAGCAACATTCCAAAAGCTCTGGCTTGCTGGGACAGGAAGCTCAGATCCTCATTGAAAGCCCTACTCAAAAAGAGGAGCAGAACCATTCTCACCCATCAACCCAGCTGAACACCTGAACTAGACCCATTCCCAATAATTCTGTACCCTATAAACCCAATAATCCCCCTTTCCCTTTCACCTATTTGTGCTTCTCCACAAAGCAATTTCAAGATGAGCTGAAACAACAGCTGCCCAGGAGGGACCAGGGGTTGGCCCTTCAAAGCCACTCCAGCTGTGCCCTTGTCTGTGCCACTGCTCTTGGTACAGATGTTTTCTGCATTAACTATTTCTCCTGATGAAATTAACAGTCTTTGCCTTCAACACTGAGAAGCAGAGGTTTTGGTGTGATGTTAAGCAAATAATCACACGACAGAGAAATGCCTGTGTACAGCATGTGATCACAGAGCCATCCAGTGGACCAGCAGGAAAAGGAAGGAAAAGTCATCTAAAAAAAGGGAGATCAAGTTATATGTAGGGAATCAAATATCATTCCACTCTGCTGAATGTTTTCCTACATTTATCCTGGGCAGTGACTAATAATAACAATAATAATAATTTTTAAAGTCGTTATTTAGAAAACACAAATATGCACAAACTCTGCATAGATGTTAAAGGGCAATTTTTCCTAATCTATATCTTCAGCTCCACTTTCTCCTTACACAATAAAACCTGTAAGAAAGGGGTGGGGGTTCTGCCTTTTATAATGGCCCAGTGCTATTTTCATCAATTTCTGCCTCTGCCGTGCTATTTTTCTCTGAAAACTCCTTCATGGATGAAATATTCATAACCAATTATTCTTGATCAGTCTTCACCTACTTCTACACTTTCAGCATCAGAGACAAAACAAGTTTTCTTTAAATAGCTTTTCCCAGTGCAGAGCCTACATTTAATTTTAATCTGAAACTGCATACATTTTAACTAGCAGGGCATGAGAAGCCCCATACACTGCACAAATATTTACTGCCTAAACCCCTCCCTCCTGACTTGTTCTCAGTCTTTAGCAAAACAGCACTTATTGTGAAAAATCACACAAGAAAAAAAGGTTTTCTGTAATACAAACAGCATTCGGTTAATGGAGACAGCAGGTGAAACAAAAGAGTCTCACTGGAATTATAGAAACACTTACACTAGAATTTCATTTTCCTACCACCCATTTTATCATTTTTTATTTCAGTTTAAGCAACATGGTATTAATTTTTTGTCTTTTCATACAGAGCATTGAGATTAAAAACAAGATTTTCTTTTTTTTTTTTACTCCAAAAGGTTTGATATTTTTATTGTAACTGCCTGAAATAATTAAGTAATCACCCAAGACTTTGCCATGTCTACAAAAGAGAACCCAGAAGGGAGTTGTAATTGATTAGATATCCTGATGGGAAAATACTGTGGAGCCCCTGGATGGGACACAGAGTCTAGCAGTAACTCTCCTTGGTGGTCCCAGATTATGAGAGAGACATGATTTAATTTGCTACAGTGAGCAAACATTTTTCTAGATACTGTGGGCAGGAAACAAAAATACAACTCATCATTCTGCTAGAAGCACCAGTTCCCACCAGTGTTCCTGAAATGTTACTGAAATAAGCTGCAGTTATAATTAGATCTCCTCTCCAGGTTCCCCTGCCTCTCCAGAGCATCACACTAGATCACCTTTGACAAAACAAATGGCAATGTCTCCACTTGAATTTGCAAATTGTTCAAGCAGCACAATTGTTAACACAAAATGAGCATTTTGGAGGCGTGATTGAAGTGTTTTGACCTTGATAGGCTCCTCCATATGGAGTTGTGCTTGCAGGTCTATTGCTCTATGCTTGGTTGAGAAGGAGAGGGGGGAAAAAAAGAATGGAAGTAACAACAAAGACACAGATAAAAGATGCCTCCATACCCCCTCCATGCCACACAGGCCTCCACACCACATCACATGCTCCTCAGTGATGCACATGCACAAGAACCAATCAGACAAAAAGTTACACTATGTGAAGAAAAGATGACTTTATTCCTTTATTCCTTAGTTAAACAGAATCCTGCTATACTTAAGAAGAATTCCTAGGGTTTAAATGCTTTCAAAGGGGGAATTTCACAGTTTGCAGCAGAGACACAGAGTTCTAGAACTAAAACTAGAATAGGCAGAATGGGACCATTCATGGTAGGATTGCATCCCTGCTCTATGCATATGGAATGAAATTTTCCCTGATGGGTACACACCACAGTAAAATAAAATTTGCATTATGGGATATGCCAGATGACTGAATAGAATGGATGCCACATGCTCACAGTACAAACCAGGGTGATATTTTTATTATATTTCTGCACATTTCATGGGTAAATTCTAATTGTCTTTTGCTTTTTTAAGATCAAATTTGGGCCTTTTCTCTCTGGCTTGTCTATCTCACTCACAAGTCCCCAGAGAAGCACTGCATTTCCCTCTCATACATGACATATAAGAAAATTTTTAATACTATTTTAAATACTGGTTGAAAAGTGCATTACCATTCTTGATTAAAATAGACATATTTGCATACATAATTGCATCATTGAAAATACATGGATTAAATTAAAGTATAGGTGGTGCTAAGTGAATTGACTATTTATTCAGGTGACACTATTACATTAACAAGAAGATATATACCATGCTTTTGATACAATTAATTCAATACCTTAAATAACTATTTTTCAATACTATTGTTACCTATTTTTCTTGTGAATACAGTATACCCACAGGTATCTCATGTTATTACATGACAGAATCAGTGCTAATGAATCAATATTTCTGTGGATGTCTGGGGTGGTTCTAGAAAACTCAGAAAAAGCTGCAATATGTTGAAAGGACTTGTGAATTTGATATGAAAAAAGCCAGCAGCTTGTCCTGATCCTGCATCTCTATGCTTAAAATATGGATGCCATTCTTCCTCCTTTAAGATTACTCATCGGTACTATGGTATGCTGGAATGAGTGGGATTCCTGAATTTTAAAATATGGAACAAAAACTCATGTGAAAATGCCACTTCAGACATCCTTTGGGCAGATACTTGTATGTGAATATAGCAGTAATAATTCCTCATCTTAGGTTAAACAGAATCAGAGTTAAAATGCCTAGAAGAGGTCAAGAAGTCAGCCAGTCCATTTGGGTTCCCAAGGCAGACACAAGATATACTCAACCTGTTCCTGTAACACACTCTTCTAACCTTTAAGCCCCTCCAAAAAACTCCTAATATTCCAGTTCAATGATTAATTGTTTTATTTTCCAACACTAAATTCTACAATAAAAATCCTAAACTCTGTAACTAATTTTAAAATAAGGAAATTAGGAAAAAAGAAAAAAAAAAAAAATGGCTAACTATCAATGCATCCTTGAAACTCTGGACAACTGAAAGGGAACTGATGCAAAAGGCACACAGGACAATTAAAGAAAACAAAGGACAAATAAAACAAACATCTTAAAGACACTGTCACACATGGATTGCTTCTTTGCAGACATATACAGTGTGCATATCATGTTTTCTTCCATAAAAAGAGAGAATTTAGCACTAGAAAACACTAACAATCAACTTTTATCAGTGCCCCTATTTTATCAAATAAACCTGTATGTGCTTATGCATACAAACATAACACTTGAATCAAAGGAATTAAAACAAACCCAACAGTTTTTAAAAATACCTTTTCAGTTTTTAATAATGTACTTTTATGCTACAAAAATCCTATCTAGGAATTGTTTTTCATTTCATTTGTATTAATGTCAGAAAGAAGTGTCAATATGGTAATATATATCAAAATTTCTATCATCACCAGAGTCAAAGATAGCCATGAAGCAGATTTGCACTTCTGGCAGAAAAAGAATCTGAAAACAGAAGTTCCCCTTAATGAAAAAAAAAACCCCAAAAAATTGGAAAGATAGAAATAAGACAAAGAACACCCTATAAAATTACAATCTCAATATAAAGGAAGGATGATAAACACCATTCCTTTGTGGAAAACTGGGGATGACATCACAACCCATTATACATACCTTTTTTGGGGGGGTTTTGGGGACAAAGCACCCATTTTGAGTCATTAGACCATAGGTATTTAGACTGTTACTGAATGCCCAAGGGCCACCCTTCCACAGGGGTAAGGATAAATCCAGTAATACAAAATGTATCCTGTTTTTTCAGGATACATTTAGCAGTGATTATGCAAAAAATACCCCCCAAAACCCCACAGTTTTGTTAAAGATGAAGATTCACACAAGCTAGAAAGACACACAGGTGTGTATCCCAAAATGTCTTCCCACACCTCACCAGCTTCCCATTTAAATGGCACTTGTTTCCATTGCTATTCACTAAATTATCTTATCCAGTGCATAGATTAAGAAAAACATAGAATGCAGCAAACAAAATAATCAGTCACATAACAATAACACTTATTCATGTTCAAGTAAAGTAAGAGGGCAGTAAGTAACTGGTATTTACAAGCCTCTGCAGGGTTAACACAGAGGCAATTGCTATTCTTGCCTCCCAAAATAAAATTATTCCAAAAGAACAATTTCAGAATCAAAAATCCATAAAGGAGCCCCTTTTTCCTCCCTATGTGTTACAATACAGACAAAAGAACAGCACTATGCATCTAAAAATGTAGCACAGGCTCTCCAGAGAGAAAACAATTGATGAGTCTTGCATACCCTTAACCTCCGCACACAAATTCCTACTAACGGAGCCTTTCACTAGAATTAGAAACAAAGGAACCACAAAACTCCTCCCCACCATGTGCAGAACTGAGGTTTCCACTACAAACAGCTGTTTACATTTGGGAATACAAGAAGCATCATCACAGACAAGATACCACCTGTCCACCAAGAAAATCTCTTTTATTTAACAATTGATTTGTGACATTTGCTATTTCATATCCTTTATGAAAAATTACATCCTAATGAAACTGCAAATGAGCTGCATCCAGAAATATATGCTTGGGTTTTTTACCCATTTATTGTGCTACAACAATACAGAAATTTGGGGTATTAAGTCCTGTGTTTAGACAATAAAATGGTCCTTCTTGCCCCACAGGACAAAAGGAAACTGGAAGTGGCTGACATCTTTTACACCCAAGTCCATCCTGCTGCCCTGGCAAACACTGCAACTCAGAAAGATTTTCTTGCACTTATCAGTCCCCACTTTCGAAAAGCAATTTATTTATTCCCTACCACCATTCCCCCAGCTTTGATAGTCAAACTGAATTCAAACATTGCTCCTGGTATTTGAAACTAATCTTTGCAAGGTATTATCTTTTCAACCAGATATGAGCACAGGGTTCCTTCAACAGGCACCTGGGTGTGTACAAAGTGTACATACACAGAAAATGGCAAAACACCAAAGTGCAAAACACCTTCATCTCTGAAAACACCATTTTCTACAAGGTCTTAGATCCTAGAGAACAGCAACTGAAGCAGTAAGGATAAGAGGGAAACAAAGAGATCTGAGAAATCACGTGTATTTAATCTTCAAAGCACCATAAAACCAAAGTGAAACATCTTTCTATTTAACATCAAAGCTGACTTTTAAAATCAGTGTTCTGCCCATTAACAAAGATAAAGCTGAGAAAACGTTCTTGTTGCCAAACGCAGATGGATATTCTAGAGACCAGGGGCTGGAATTTATGGAGACTTGCTATCTTCAGCAGCCACACCATTTCCAAGTGTCTTTTTGTTTGTCACAGAATTCTAAGCAATGGGCAGAAAGCCAAGTTTACATACTCCATTTCCCCCATCCACATCTCACTTGGCATTTACTTCATATCCAAAAGAGCTCCCTTCCAAGAGTTTGCCTAAATCTCAGTGGGCAGCCAGTCTAGGCATCACGTTTTCCTTTAACATTATACAGCACAACTGACATGTAGAGTAAAATATTTCATTTTGGTCAGACTTCCTCCATCTCACCTCCCAAGTGAGATCCTCAAATAGCAAAGTGATTTCCAAACCCTCAGCACAGTGTGTGTCAAATCTTACAAAACGCCGAGACATGAGACAGCGGAACTGGCACAGCACCAGCTCTTTGACAAAAATGAGAGTAGTTTAGTGTTGTTTTGCTGACTTGTGAAAGTAGATTGCAGCCCCAGCTGCTGTGCAAACTGAATCACATTTTCCACAGAGGGAAAGGAAAGGAGTCTCCTTTCAGAAGTTCTTCCAGACCCATCACCATGTACAGGGCACATTTCCTTTCCTGCTGAAGCCAAGGTAGACAGATCTGCGGGAATTACAAAAAAACTTCAGGCACAAAGAAACACTTACAAATTCTGCTGCTGTATTATTCTAGGTGTTTTGACTAATTTTTCATTAAGTTTCTGTAAAGGAATACGTCTGGGAAAAAATTGTGATGAAGATTTGCCTGGTTTTACTGGGGGAAGTGAAATGCAATACATCACATCCATAGGATCCAGTGACAAGTGATTCACAGAGGTTGTACCACAAAGGATCTCTTCAAGAACAAGGCATCCTGGCATGTAAAGCCAGATACTCATCTCTGGCTTGTTTTTATCATATATGGGTTAGTAGGTTTTTGTGAGGTTATTTTTTTGTTGTTTTTCAGGTGGGTTTTTTTTTCCCTAGAATTACTTGGCAGCAAGAAATAACTTCAACAGAATAATACATGTCAAATCTAGCACAGCCACATCAGGCTGAGGAGGTCTCCTAGATAAAAACAAGGCTGTAGGATTGAGAGGAGCAGGAATACCATATGAGCTTGTCACAATATTGCTTTTCCCTGTGAATCCATTTATGGCACTAGGTGGATAAACCAACACCCTCCCGAGAGCTGAGTCTCCATGGAAAGGGATAGCTCCGCGCACCAGACGCTCGCGCACCGTGGTCTCCGTGACTGTCGAGGAGAGAGACCAGGGGGGCTCTTTGTGTGGTGCTCCTGGGGAGTTTAACAAGCTCACACAGAAAGGAACCAGGGACAAAGAACCAAGAATAAAGGAGGGTCCAGGATTTTATACAACCAGGAAAGGGCAGAGCATCAGCACCGAGGGCCAATGGGTTGAGGGCACAGGGGCAGTGTAAAGGCAGGGTCAAAGGGTGACAACCAGGGCCCAGGGGCTGAGGGACAGGGAACAGGGACCATGGGGAAGACAGGAGCAGGGAACATTCTGGAACTGGGGTGGAGAACAGGGATGACACTATTCTGGGGCGGGGACAAGGACCGACATAACTTGGATGATTTAACTGGGATGATGTAACTTGGAAACTGGAGTACATAAAACAACAAGGGACTGTGGGAGAATATTCCCAAACAGGGGTCTCATCCCAGGATATTCCACTCACAGCATCCCCCACCAACTCCTGGGATGCAACAAGATACAATTCATAGAAGTGAAGGAAAGCAGAAAATGCAGTAGATTAACAAAAACTGCCCAGAAAGAATGTGTAATAGATCTTATTTTCCTTTTTGATATAACAGTATACACCTTATTCTCACCCAACTAAATCACTGTAAGAGTTTCAAAGTCACTATGCAATATTTTTCCATTAATTGTCTTTGCTGTGGATGCAGACAACAACGTCCTTGTTCAGCTTACCTCTTCTTTTATCAGAGAAGGATAATGAACACACTACAAAATGAAAATTTGCAGAGGCATCCAAAGGTAGACTCTACACTTTCTTATTTCAGACAGGTGTAACTGTATCTCAAGAGAAAAGTCCAAAACTGCAAAAAGTATTTTTTTCAAGGCCAAATGGATCAACTTCAAGCTGAAAAATTCCACAAAAGGGAAACACTTGCCTAAAAACACGTATACAAAGTGACATGTTCATTATTAAACCTGCAGTTTATCTCTAGTGATTAAAAATGTTGAACTTCCTAACGGAGTCCAAATTCACCATTGTGCTTTATATGGATGAAAGTATGTGTTTCTGCACTGGGTCATCAACTATTGTTCAGTAATGTCTCCGTGTTAAAATAAAAGTAATCCCAAAAATTTAAAACCATGGCTTTGGAACTTCTTCCTTGTTAGAACAGCAGCTCACACAGGGGAAGTTACATTGCAAGAAATCCGCTGGAGATTTATTGAAAACAATTTCTTTGTAAACAGTTTAAAGAAAAACAAATATATAAAATGCACATATTTTATTTCCTTATTAATTTTTAAAATTGTTTCTCTGGCCTGCTTGCCTTACAATAATGTTTCACCTGATTGCTTATGTCAGGTGTATTACTGATGTGTTACAAACCATGCAGTACTCCAAAGCAGATTAATGATGAATATTTGGTTAGAGATGAGAAAACAAGAGCGCACTGATTTTTGGAGAGCAGGTCTGAGCAGAATTAATAAGGCAATCTGCACAGGGCAGAGATCTGCTTTGCACAGATTCTGTGGCTTGGCCAGCCAGAAAGGAGGGATGAGAATGTACATAAGCGTTTTCAGACAATGAAACTTTTGCAATTATTTTCTAATGTCAATAGGAATTTTTGTTTGCAGTTCAAAGTTTCACTGAAGTAAACAGGACATTCAGCTTAATATGTGGCACTCTGCATTAATTGAAATGAAGGCACTTGCTGGATGCAAGCAGCTGGCAGAGGACAAAACATGGAAAACCTTACCTAGAGTTCTGCCATTCCATCTGATCAAAAGAAGTGTCCTACTGAAATTAGTGAGATTTTTTTTCTAATTGTTACTCTGCCACTCCCCCTTAAGGTACTTATTCTATTTTTCTTCCCTGTTGAGCTGAGGCAAGACAAATTTAAGCCACTATATTAAATTTATTGCTGCTTTTAAAGATAGGCATAGGAGGAAATTTCACTATTTTAAAGCATATATCTTCTCTAAAATATCCACTCATTTGGGAAAAAAAAGCTTATTAAAATTACGATTCCTGATGTGCACACATCTTGCAAAAGTTGTCATGTAAGCATGTTTTCCTTATAATCACCACTAACCTATAAAAGCCCAGATTCCCCAAACACCTTTACCTTCTTTATTCTTACACAGTACAGACACAAATGATTCTGATTAACTCACACCAAGGATAAATGGAATTCTCTCTTAACATTTACAAATTCAAGACTTGACACGCTCCAACACTCCTCTTTTCTCTCTCTACTTTGCAGCATCCCTGCTTGAAATCTGCTGCTCCAGAGAATCTCAAACTGTTTCCCAAACCTGTTCCTTAATGTCAGTTCAGCATTCAATGGTCAGGCTACAATGTGCTTATCTGAATTTGACATTATGAAATGGAAGTTCTTGGCAGGGAGAAGAAGAAAAACACTTTCACAGATGCTATACTTTGAGCCCTTTTCTAGGTAAGCTGCATGTACATTCACAGCTAAAAAAGCTTCTCATTTTATCACAGGATTGCTTGCAAATACTCAGTTTTACTTCAGAGTCAAGAAACAACTGTCCAAGGAGGGTATGTAATGATTGTTCTGTTTATTCTATGACTTAAGACTTTTTTTACTGGAGAAGAGCAACTGAATATAGAATTTTCACACTATTATTGGTCTGTCAACTACATCATGCATTCACCTACCCAGTTCCAAGTAAAATCCAACCAGCTGGCGGGGAACATACCACACTGCTTTTGAATTTGAAATGGATGCTACCAAATAGTATAAGGGGAAAAAAACATCCACTGAAAGTAATTTATAAACTGTCTCCAAGGTCCAAAACAAGTTTCACTGGGAGGGAATAATTTTGATTACACATTCACAATGCTTCAGCCTCGTAGTATGCATCACTGGGCAAGGCAGATAATTGCTTGTAGGAGATAAGCAGCCATATCTTTGAAAGCTGAAGTGTCACTTAGGTGACCCCTGCACAGAATATAAGTCCCACACAATATTTAGTTGAAGTTAACTTAGAGCAACATAGTGATAAAAAAAAGCCTTTCTGATATTTGATTGAAAATCAAACTGCTAGTAAATGTTGGCCTGGTGGTTCACCAGCACAGATTTAAAAAGTTCCTTCTCTTTACCCCATTACTTTGTTTAGCCTTCTGGGTGTGGTGGGAAACTAACAGAAAATGCAAATACATGACATCTGAATAAGCAGTTCAAGCACTCATTATATCCAAGTAGGTGAGAGCTGTCTCAGCAAAACGCTCAATTTTTCAAAGTGTAAAATACCTCCTCTTTAATTGCTGAGTTCACAATATCTATTCCTTATCACAAGGTAAGGAATAAATATTGGTCTCTCTGTGCAATATCCTAAGTGACTACCAATATTGTTTGTCTCACAAATTAGATAAATCATTCTTTCTCCTCTGAAAATCAGGAAAAACCTTTCTATATCTCCTAGTCATGACAAATTTAGGCTGGTTATCTACAAAGAGGATGTTAAAATGTTCATTTATTTTTAAATACACCTCTCTCAAAATCATATGCACTTGTTTTAAATCACATTTCAAATTCAAATATACGTACAGAATGGTATTTGCTCAGAATTTACAACCAGAAGCTGAAATAGGCACTTGCTGATTGCATCTGAAAGTCACCAGTCACAAAGAAAATCCATCTACCAGCTCATACAAAATTATCTTTTGTTACTTATTTTGTCTGTCAATCTTCATCTAGATGGTTTAATCTTCTCTTTCAAGGTCTGTCAAGAATCTCTGCCTGAATCTTAAGTGATTATTGAAAAGCTTTAAACAAAGTGCTATCTTATTCAATTGTTATTTTGTCCTCTAAATAGATATTACATCAAATTGTAGCTTGTAAAACATGAACAGAGTGAAGAGACATGTTTGAGCCACATTCTTACTCTAAAGGATGCTACTGAGGACCACTTAGTTCATACATTCTTGTACTATTTTTGGTATAAAAGGAATACAGAGAGAACTTTAGAGTGATTCAGTGTCAGTGAATAGATTTGACACAGCATCACCTTTACAGTTGAAGGACGTATTCCCATTTAAGATAACTGTCAGTAGACATTTTTTAAATTATTTGGTGTTTTTTAACTGTTTTATATAACAGATAAAACTGTATTTAACTTGCCTACATAATTCTTTTTTCCACACATTCCAAAACAATTTTTTCACCAAAAAAAATTGCCATCTTGAAAATAAAATCACAGAATCACAGAGTGAACTGAGTTGCAAGGGACCCACAAGGAGTTCTGGCCAAAATCACAAATTAGGTTGGATTCAATTGTGAGAGGGAGGAAAAAAAAAGAGGATATGGTGTTGATGCAAAGAAAAACTGCCCTAATGGTTTTAGCCAGTAACTTGGTATTGAGGAAGAAGTGGCTGCCACATTCCAGGAGAAAGCTAGGATAACCAGAGTCACATCCTCTAAACACATTCTCTCTGCTGGTATTCCACGAGGCATAAGAACATAAAATACCTGTTGCAAATATTTATTCTACCTCTAAATGAGAGTCAGACACAAGATTTTGGAATTAATTCACGCCTCGCTCTCATTAAGTGCATGGAGACACATGAGAGTGAATAGCACAGAGAAAAAAGGTGAAAACGCCCAAAATCTGTTTCCCTCAACTACCATTATAGTGATAATTTCACAGCAGGCCCTTATCTCTCATATCTCTTAGCTACCACACTGCAGATTTGTTCTCTCCCTGACTTTCTCTGACATAATACATTTTCAGCTGATTCACACAAAACACCACACTGGGCACAGACAACAAAAGAAATTTAACCCTAAACCTTCTAGCACAGAGACCCTGAATAGCTTAGTGCTCTGAATTCCTCAATCAGAATAAAATTATGTAAGTCACCTTAGTGCCATTATTCCTTGGAAGAAGTGAAAAGAAACTCCCACAAAATCCAGTTTATAACATCTGTAGCCTCTGTTGAAAATGACACTTCTGAGAATTCAAAGCACCTGCTAGCAAGACACAAAACCACCTTTCTCTCAAAAATATACATATATATACATATACACACATATGTAATAGAAATTTTATATAGAAATTATTAGATAGAAAATGGAAATGTAACTAGAATATGTTATTGAAATAATTATGTAGAAATACTGTTATTAGTGTTATATTACTAGGGTTTACTTAGAGGGAAAATTAATACAGTTCATCCTATGCATCAGTGTTTGTGCCTCTATACAGAGCTCTGTGGTTTTCTGATCCCAGTCAGAAAATTTACCTGCATATTGACCACTACAATTAAAGCTAAGTGAAACAAGGATGTGTCACCACAAAGCTGCAAATCTTTCCTCTCTTCACTGGAAATGAAGCAGCTGAGAATAAGTTGCTGTATGATGATGACCACCTAAGAAAACACTGAACTGAGCATTGTCAATCATGCTAGAAATTCAATCTCTTCTGCCAGCTTTCATGGCTGCATGTTCTGATTATTATTATACAAGATTATTATACAAGATTATTATACAAGAATTTCAAACTTTTGTATTATTTCTGTTTATTTCCACATAGCCAGGCAGCCCCTGCTGGCAGAGTCAACACAGTAAAGTGGGTCATCATTACCCTTAATTCCCCTACTCTCCCCTCTGTTACTTCACATAAATAATATGAATATAAGTTGAATTGCATGCAAAATTTGAGATGAACTCCCAGAACTTAAAACAAACCAAACTTATTAAGATCAACATATATATTAATTCAACAGTAACATTACAACTCAACTATTATTTTCCCCATGAATACAAACATGAAATTTTTTTGACTTGATCTTTCTGCAAAAGAAATTGAGAACTTTCTCTGTAAGAGGCTGTTCTGAAGAAACTCCTACAGATGTATATGAATATATTTGAAATCAGTTAAAATGTAGGTTTAGTAGTTAGAGTGATCAAAGAATTCATTAGACTGCCAGAAGTTTCTCATCAACTGAAACAGACAGAAGATAGACCTAAAATAAGGAGTATCTTGAGATCATTTTATTCAACTAACAAAATCAGCTTTTTATCTAGAAATTATGACTTCAAGCCATTTTTTATTCTGATCTTCATAATGAACAGTTGTTTACTGTGTCTGTGCTGATTAAAACCCTGCACCGTTATGTTTGCTGTATTGTCCTGACACTTTTAATAGAGGAATAGTAGAGTAGCACCAGGAAAAGTGATGGAATGCATAATTATGCATAGATGTTGTACTAGCTAATGTAACCCCCAAGTGTTTGTGATAAAACTTCCAGTGGGACTAATGGATCAGCATGTATTTGTGTGCAAAGGATAAAGAGGAACTAAAGATGCTTTGCTTGTACCCAGGAAGGTCAGTTTTACAATTAATCTAGATGAACATGGAAATAAGTGTTTGTGACTATGTTTCTTCATCCTTAAATGTATTTACATTAATTGTTCAGTCACATATTGAATTTTATGTAAATATTTCAGTGAGAAGTTTGATGACAGAATGTTTATACAAATACAAAATTTCAGATGAACTGCTTTATATAAGTTCTCTGACAACTCTAACAGAAAGATTCATTGAAACAGGAAATAAAAATAACTGTGGGATTCTGGCATCCTATCAAACTGCTTTGATTTCAAGTGGCAAGTATTTAACATTAATTACAGACAATTGTAGACAATTTATACCCCAAAAACTCTCCACACTGCCTGTCTGCTCTACACTGCTGGATGCAAAATAACAAATACATTTGAAGACATCTTAAGGTTCTTTGTGAAATTCAATTAAATAAATCACCGTGTGATTTTTATTAGTGAAATATATCTACACACCACTTCTTTCAACACAAAGAGTAAATGTGAAATACGGGGGGGAAGCAGTACTGATTTTAAATGGCCACAGCAATGCTAACAACTTGAGTCATGAGGATGAAAAATCAATATGGGCCCCCAATGTGAACTACTGGACACGGGTACCTAGATTTTAAAAATTCAGTGGATAACACACTGCTGAGGAAAACCTCACAGTAGTACATGTACCATAAAGACCAAAGCTCACAAATACAGATCAAGAGCTGAAAAAGGTAGAAGCTTAAAAATGGAACTACTATTTTATTACCTGCCCTTCTAAAATGTCATTTTGAGTGCAATTAGAAACTTCAAACTAGAGGTGCAACTTTCTAGTTCATCTTATGTTTTTAATTTTTAGAGTAAAATCAGGAGAGCCCTGCTCTATTCAATCCCATGTATTATAAGATTGGAACCATTTGATAATTACATGTAAATAGAGCCCCATGGTATAATCACACATGAGAAGAGCCTGCACAGCCCATGGTTTTGAGTACACGATCCACAGCAAGAAACATTTCACGTGTCAGGAAACCTAACATCTCGTTTTTTAACTTTATAATGTGTTGTGGTTTTAGAGCAGTAACTAAAAATCACTAGAAAATCACTCTGCGGCCTTGTCCGACCTGGTGGCAGGGGGAGGAGGCCGAGCCAGAGCCTGTTACCTCTTCAGAAGCTGGAAACCAAAGAGAGCCAGAAATTCCCTGGTTTACATCTTAAGGCAGGTGTTCACAGGTTGATCTCACTTTTCAATGGTCAAAACCACTGCCAATTCTCAGAAATGGCCACTTCTTGGTCAGGAGAAAAAAACTCCAATCAGCCTCCAGCAGTTTCAACTTCCCCCCAAAGCCAACCTTAAAGCTGCAGAACTTAATATATATATATAAAGCAGGCAATTGGGAATACCAGTATCATAGAGTCACCCCAGGACATAATGTTAGCCTTTAATAAACATTATTAACCACCCAGTGATCTCAGTGACATTATTGAAGACATGGCACATCCCAAATCTGACATTAACCGCTGCCAGGATCTAAGTGCTCCTTGTCAGCATTGGAAGGATTAACACTGAGCTCCAGCAGTTTATGGTTGGTCTCTAATTAATCCGAAGGAAACATTTGATCCTTGGTCACTAATAAATGCTAGCCAGCAGGTTTTAGACTAACTACTTTCAAACACCTTACAGAAAAACTGACTAAACACCTTACAGAAAAACTGACTATGCTATTGTAGCGTGACTAGACACAAAATTCACTGCTCTTCACTCAGAAGGGTGGGAACTGTTTAATTTCATGGAATCACAGAATGGCCTGGGTTGGAAGGGGCCTTTAAGAACATCTCCCTGCCAGGACAGGGACAATACTTCATAATATTCAATTTAATAATGCTTCTTAGAAACCAGTTTGCTTAATTCTGACAAGAAAATATTAACTGGTCCTTCACAGTTACCTAAACTTTTCCCATAATACATCAGCCAACCTGGGCTTTCACTGGAAAAGTAAACAATACAAATAGCTCTTTGGGGGGGAAGGAGAGGGCTCAGAGGTGGGGGGTTTTTTTGTACAATATAATCTTATATTTTTAAAGTTTACTTAACTTGAGGACTTGGAAAGCTGTACTGTTCATGCCAAGGCACTCTGGTATCAAGATTTGTTTGGTATAGCCATAACAGTTCCTGCAGACAGAGGAAAACAGAAAACAAACTGGCTTTGAACATAGTCATGCTTGTTTGCTGAGTTAGAGTCTGGGGATACAGGCTTGGACTGTGTCTCTGACAGCTGCTGGCAGAAAAGCTGATAGAAGATCATTTAAGCAATTTCTTGGATCAACCATCGGTACATTTGCTGTTGCCTGTACAGCCACAGCCCACTGGCTAGTGCACAATCCTCCTGGCCAGAGCAGAGTGACAGAGCATAAGCTCTGATTTCTCATCTTTATGTAAGTTCGTGTTTATATCATATATTATATATATATAGGGACCCTTCTCCCAAGGGTCACCACTCTCTGCTAAGCCATGTCACTGTTTCATGCTTTTACAGAATTTATCATTTCTATGTTTAAAACACAGCTTATTTTCAATTTATTTAAACTGCAGCAAGTCCCATAACACATAGACCTGCAGTTCTTGAAGATGCATAGACTTTATTTTTTTTGTTTATTTGACAGTTATGGAAATCCACAGTTATCCCTTGGGCTTTCAGAGCTTTGCTGCAAGCTTCCTCCAGTTTGTTGGGGTTTTTTTGATGATAACAGTTTTGTAAAGTACCATACAGTTTTAACATGTCATGTTTCACACACAGAGCGAGAACACCAAAGCTTTGATGTGTGATTTGTTTCCACAGCTGCACTTCCTTGTACATTCTGACCATATTAAGGACTCGGTTTTAACATCTTGGCAGAGGATTTCTGAATGGGATGGGAGATCAGGGTGGAGACTGGAACTTGGAAACACTAATTCCCTAACCACTTCAACACAGGCTTTGATTTAGGTTCCGCTGCCCTAAAATGAGTGATTAAATTCCTGCCTGTTGAAGAGGAATGGAGGGAAGTAAAAGAATTCAACAGGAAACAGAAAAAGAAAAAAAAATCCAAAACCTTGTAGTAAATTAATTTCAAAAGGGCTAAATCCAGATAAACTCTGGCTATGATGGAGATCTCAATTATTCTGCTACAGGAGACTAGAAAATACTGTTCTGGAATTCCTTTAAAATCATATTTCCATCTCTGTTCATAATTTAATGTAATATATTACTTAGAATATGAGTGTTATCTAGCAAAACATTTAGTGTTTCAATTGTAAACAAATCTAATAGATAAATATAGCAAAACCTCAAATTAAATATTGATGCTGTGAATTAATATCGCCTTTTTCTAATGAGCAAGTTTTGCTCCTGAGGAGCAAAACCACAAAGGAAGTGTAACTGCAACTTCTTTTTCAGATATCAGTGACACTAAATCTTCTTCTTGGCTAAAAAGCAGCTGTTGGAACCCTCCCTTATCACCAGCTGAGGCAAACAGATTTTGGAAAATTACACTGTATGTTCTGTGTGGAGCAGCAGATTTGTGATTTCTCCCAGTTTCTCCACACAAGTACGTGCACAAGAAGCTGCTCGTGGTTTCACACCCATTTGCTGGTACTTTGCTCCCTGAAAAGTGAAGTTTGGGTTCTGCAGAAAGGGAAACTTGAGGCTGGAAATGCTCAAACATTTTAACTGGATGTGTTAAGAGGAGTCACTGAGATTGAATCTTGCTAAACATACCATGGAATATCAAAGGAAACGAAAAAAAAATCCTGATAGTTTTCTGTTCAATTTCAAGTCTGAGTGTCAAACTTGTCACTTTTCTGATTTGAGGAATTATTTTTAAAAAAGCCAATAACTAAATGGGAGGGCAGGGGAAAGCCCTTTTCTAAACTATTCTATTTCCATCTAGGAATTTTTCTCTCTGGTCTGAACAAGATCAACAGGAAGGGCATTACTTTTTTGCACATGAGCAAATAAATGGCAAGAAAATTAAATGCATCTTAAATGACTTTTTTTAAAATAGGAAAAATCACAGAAAAGATAAACCCAGCATTCCCAAGCATTACACATTGGCACCTGAATGATATCTTGTGTGCATTCAGTAGTTTTGAATTACAGAAAGAAGCTGTGATTTTTCAGCTAACAGAGCAGGTGCGCTGTTTAGATGCAATATTAGATCAGAGACAACTATTGCTTAGAAGGAAAAGCACAAAGACTACACTGAAATCTACTTTAAATTTTCTTTTAAGATAAAGGCTTTATTTATAACCAATGTATTCAAACAAAAAAAAAAAACGTAATCCTTTTATATGTTAAATCAATCCCCAGGGATCTATCTGATTCAGTACAGGAAACCATAAGGTAAACACCTTTGCTTTCCCCACAAGTTTGTGGCAACAGGTTTTAGAGAGAGAAGGCTGTACTATGAAAAAAAGAAAAAAAACCCAAAAAGGGCTAAAAAAACACCAAACAAAATCAATACTTCTATTTCATTAGCTGTTCAAAAAGACATTCAGTCAATACCATGTGTAGGAAGCATCTATCGCCACTTACAAAAGAATAATTTCAAAAAGATTCTCACTCTGATCCTACCTCTGATTTGAATTAGGAAAAAAAGTATTGTGGAAGTAAGAAACTATTAAAGTGCTACTGGCTATTTAAGAAACAGTATTCAAGTGAAATTAAAATATCAATGAATGAGTCCAAAAGCTCTACTTGTCTTGGCTTAGTCTTGTTAGCATTCTCAGGATCTGCAATGATTTACTCTTGATGATCTGGTCTCTGCAGCTTCACTTCATTTACTCTAATTGCATTGGCATAGACAAAGAATATTTGGCTTGAATACAAAGCCTGTGCCTGAACCTCCCTTATCAATCTGGCATCTAACAAATTTTAAAGAAAGAATTCCAAAGTGGATCAAAGAAAAGACAGGACAGAGTGGAAGAAGAATATTGTGATTCCTTTGAAATTACATTGATTTGGACTCTGAACTGCTTTCCTCAAACCTCCATAACAAATTAAATGAGTTGTTCTGTGCTGCTGTAGTTGGATTTAGAAACTTCCCTTTGTGTTCCTCAGCACAGGATATGAAAAGCATTTCCAGAAGTGTCATGAGGAGGGGTTTGCCTTTAAAGTATTTATTTTTAATATTAGAAGTGTCTTACTTTCTGTGCTAATAACCAGTTCAAACATTTAAATACACAATTTATGCAGTCATATTCACTACTCTACATGGGTTTTCTGGAAAGAAATCAATAATATAGTCTTAACTCATCTTGAATGTAATCAAATTATTTAACTGAATAGATTTTAGACATATACATATATTTCTGTCATTAGAAGTAAATTTATTTAATGAACAAGAAAATGCAAATAACCTTTTCAAATAAAAGTTTATAGATCTGTAAATCAAAGAGACTTTTATCCCCATGATTTGTCTTTGTTCAGAATATTTCATCTTCCTGCAAAAGACCCAGCCAGCTAATGCCTTGATACAAGTGACAGAGGTTGAAGTTTGGCTTACACATTTAAATAGTGTCTGAAGCTGTAACATGCTGGGTCTTGAGTCTTGCTGCCTCAGCATCTGAGTATGGCCACAGCCCAAGCCTGCCAAGGAGCTTTAAAGAAAGACAGCCAAAAGTTATGAAGGAGTTGAACTGGAACAGGAAAAGAGCTGCAGCACCCTTTTAACGTGAATTATGTTGCCTTGGCAAAAGCAGCCCCTTTTAGGTAGATTTCTAAGTTTGAAACACTCAATCATTGAGCAAGTCAGCCCAAAGTGTCACCGACCACTCGTGAGCAGCAGTGGAGGATCCCAGCACCCAAGCAAGCACTGCATGGCTCACATGATTCAAAGTGAATACACTTTCAAGAGAAAGAGTTTTTCCAAGAGAAAAAACAGCTGGCAGAAGGCAGCTGGAATGGTAACTAGACTGAAAGGAAAATGGGCAGACACTGGCAGTTCATGGAAGCAAGGTGACAGATGCAAAGAGAGGAAGATGCCCAAAGTGCTATTAGAGATTTTAGGCAGAAGCTCACCAGCTACTAATTTGATCATGTGGAGAAAATTGCATTGAAAATCTTCAGCCAGAAAATTGATTTACTGGTTCCCCTACCAGGTGGATACTCTGGTACAATAAAATGCAGCCATTTTACACCACCAATAGCCTTAAAATAACCTGAGTCATTTTGCAGCCATTAAACAAAGAGATTTAGGCATTTTGTGTGAAGAATGTAGCTACACCAGGTACACAGGGTTTGGTACAACGTTAACAGCAGTACAATGACAGGGATGAGTTTAACATCTTTCTCTTACATTGTTTACATTTGTCCAGATCTTAAGACAAAGATAAATAATCCTGATAAGTGAAAACAGCTCACAACAGGTCTAAATTCAGCTCCAAGAATATAGAAATCAAACTCAGTGATTTGTATATTCATTTCATCCAATGTGATATGATCAGCCTAAAACTACTTTAAGTTGCCTCTTTACATGTAAGTTAGCAAGAAATATAGGAAGCACCATTTGTATCAGCTTTGTTGATGATCATGCAAGGTGCTGTCAGTTTTAGTCAAAGCAGTATCAGTAAGACAACCAACAAGCTAAATTCAGGTTCAATAGGTCACACCAATCACTTGCACGTTATTTTTATTTTGTCATTTTGCTTGGCTAATCAGATTATACCTGCATTTCAGTCTTTCACTATTTAATTAGGCAAAGCCTTTATCCATTCAGGCCACTTGCACAATTATGGCAGATAATTTAGGGAAGTAGACAAAGATGAAGAAGAAATCAAAGCTGACATGATGTAGAAAAAAAAACTGAATTAGCATTTTCTCTCTGTCAGAGGTTCCTTCTCCACCTGCGCTCCCTCCCTCTCCTCCTCTCAGGCATCTGTCTAAGCAGAGTACTCACAAGTAGTGACAGGTTGGCAGATTTCTGATAATTTTTTGGACCTGTAAACATCCATTCTTTATTTGGCAGTGGTGCCCATCAGTTTGCAGCAGGTTTTCAGTGCAGGTGTTCCAGACACAGCCCGGGGTCACCAGCACAGTGCAGCCTCTCAGAGACACCATCACACCACATCCCAGCAGACCTGTGGTGGACAGAGAAAACTTTTCAGCCTATAGGAGGTAAAGACACAGGCTGAAAACTTTGTCAAGTCTAGAAAATTCTTCCATTGCTGTAGTAAAAAAAAGCTGCAATTTTAATACAGCTGATTTTGCCATTTTTGTAGACAGAAACCTGTTATTTAACAAGCAGTTGAATTGCATATTCAGTATGCAGGCCCTGGTAGCCTAGTTTTCAGTGGGCTTTTTGTTTGCAAGCAAGACAAAGACAAGAGAGTGCAGTGTTAGAGAAATTACTTAAAAGATCTGTTACAACAGCCTCTAGAGGTGTTATTTGCTTTACACAGCATCCACATTTGGATAAGTAACTGATACTACACCCTGGCTCAGACACTAAGCCATGTGAAGCGTTGCTGGAGAGAGCTGAACTTCTTGTTTGTTAATTTATAGTTATTTCTTCAAGTATTCCCAAGTGGAAGTGAAACCTCCCCCTGGATTAGCCACACCTGATTTCAAAGTAATTTACACAAAGAAAATAGTATTTTATTGCATTTTTGATGTCAGATCAATTAAAATTTCTCAGACAGACACAGATTAAAACTCATGAGCTGGAAGATGATTAGAATAGTACAGCCTGGTTTTCTGTAAAATAAGCAGATGACTACAAATACCTTCAGGATTGGAAGAAAAGAAACAAAGCCACGATTTTAGCAGACACCACCTCTGAGCACCATCATCAGGAAGGCATTAACCCACTCACAAAGGCTTGAAATTCCCACATTCAGCTTAGATTAACACTGCACATTATAAAAGAAAACAGTAGGAAACAGAAAGTTCATAGATACTACTGAATACATGATGTATTGCAAGTACTTATAAGGCATTTGTATAAAAAAAAAACCATAATAAAACAGCAGATCAGGTAAGCATTTACAATTATTTGGTAACTAAGAGAACTGCACTAAGTATATGCTATACCTGTATAATTAACCACAGCTCTATCACAGTATTAGGGCTGCTGCATCTACAAGTCACTGTAGTATAATCATTTATTGAAGGATGTGTGTAACATTTCAGCTTTGCCACCTTCAGACCCAGTCCAGCCAGGAGTGGTGTGGCAAATAATGGGACCAGCAGGGTTGGGTGACCTGAAAAGTAAAACTGCTTTAATGGCAAAATAACAAACAGCAGAAGGTGAACACACAGTACGGGGTCAACCCCAAAAGGTGAAAAAGGTGGGTACAACAGTATTTATATGGAGATGTGAGGGTGGATCTGAAGGCAGGGCTCCAATCACAGACTGAGATTAATAGTATTAAAATAATGTAGCAAACAACCAATCAGGGAGAGAACTAAGAACATTCTGGAAACATAACTTTATATGAACAGGCTTGCTATCATCCCACAGTCTCAAGTTGGTGCCAAACCAGTTCTACCTCCACAGATGTATGTACAATTCTCCACTTAGGAGCTCTGAGGCTTCAGTGCTATAATCAAAATATTTCATTGCCTGGCAGTAGCAAACTGAGACCTCTTTAAAAGTTGCATGGATCCAAGAGGACTACAAGGAGACTAAAAACTAAGAGACCAGCTGGGCCTCTGAGGATACAAGAGGAGAGGTACAAGAGAACACCCCATGGCTGCCAGGAATTCCTGCTGCTCTGATGTTTTGCAACATTTCCACTGCTGGTTTTCACATGTTCACATCCTCCATGCTTACAAAAGAGTACATTCACCATTCAACAAAACCACACTTGATTTGTGTTTATTTCCAACTCTGTATTTCCTGCTCGAGAAGTTCAGGATTCTCTGCAAGTCTTCTCAAACACACAGAGCTCAGCTAAAACAAAAGCTTTTGTTTTTGTAGTGAAAAGCTCAAGAAGTATTTGGTGAATGAGAAAGGTTGCTGAAATTTTGTGAAGAGCTTCCATTTGAATGACTGCTGAATAAAACTTGAACAGTTCTTGAAACACCTGAATTTGTGGGAATTTACTGCCAGACAGCTTCTCAAAGACTTTTTGTATCACAGACAGTTCCTTTCACCAGTTGCTGGATCACTTTGTTGTTTTTTTGGGTTTTTTTTAATTTAAGTCATTTGTTGCTGGCTCCCTCTCTCATGACCTCAAAATCAGATAGAGTTGTATTTCAGGCAACCATCAGCATCCAAGTCCAGAATTCATAATAAGACTGAAAAGCTTCAAGCACTCTTCTGTAGTACCTGTTTTATTTGAAAGGAAAAGCTCAGCTAATGAAGCAGGCTTTGGGTGTTTGTTTTGCAAAAGCCTACAAACATGGATCAGTTTTTTTGGGTCAGTCCTTGATGAAATTAATGACAATTTAAGTAATTTACACAATGTTTTTAACTTTCCCAAAATTACATAAATACTGAAAGAATTACATTGTGCTTTGAGAGCCATCCAGCGATTTTAACAACCTTTCATCATTAAAGAATACTTGATTTTGATCCTCCTTGTGTCTGGGCTTTACTTCAAAAGTTTGCTTTCTGTTTTACTGTATGCCTCAGGCTCATCCAATTTTTTTTTTTCTCAAGACCTCAGATTTTCAAAGAAAAATTGAAGTCCAGTTTGGGAATGAGACAAGGTGTGACAGGAAATTACCAGGCTATGTAAAACACTGGGACTGAAAATTAATTATTTCAAATACAAAAAGGAATAAAATAAGATGCCAAAAAAAAAAAAAAAAAAAAAAAAGCGAATCATGTTTTTAAAAAGTATCCTTAAAAATACCAGAAAGTAAGAAGAGAGATGACAAAAAATTAATTGCAAAATATGAGACTGAGAGGACTAAATTTTCAGGAACAGATAAGAAGTTCCTGGTAACTAATCTCCACTAATATATCTTCATCATTTAAAGATAAAGTCTCAGGAATCCAGAGACTGCACGTATTCTTGCATATCAAGTTTACTTTGATTCTTTCTATCAAGGCATCAAATTATTTCCTTGTTAAAAAAAATGTAAATTGTTTGGATATTAGGGTTTTTTAAAGATCAATGAAGATTAATATGAGATCATTAAAATCAATGAGGACAACTCCATACACAGATTCCAGCAAGGTTCCCATTGATACTTCTATTAGAAAAATTTAACTATACATCCACAGTGAAATAGTCTTACAAATTAGACCCATCTTCACTAGATGCAAACAGTATCAGATGGAGATGCTCAATTTCAAAAGTGATTGCTGGGTTGGTAAGAAATTAAAGATATTGCACGTTGCAAATGCCCTGCAATACTTAAAGAGTGAGTGGGCTCATTTCTACAGTCTCACTACCATGCTGGTAGGACTGACAGGGACAGAGCTGAAACTTTTGGATAAGCAGAAATTTATTTTTTCCTTAAAGGAAAAAAAAAAAAAAAAAGTGAGAAAATGTACATTAAGAAAAAAACTAGTATTATCAGTAGACCAGGAAAAAGAGAAGCATGTTCACATGTTAGGCACTTACATTGCTCTTTCTTAAGGACTGATCCAAGCAATTTGGCGCTTTCACAAGTGCAAGGGTTTTATTTTATTCCCATCATTTTTGCTTCTTGGAATCTACTTTTCACAAAAGAAGCTTAAAGGCTTTGGACTTTGGCTTCTTCTGACCCAAATATATGATGCTACAGAGAATGTTTCATTGGGAGACACTAAATAAAAGATAACTCTTTAAGGCATCAGAGAACCAGGTAAAAATTTAAGATCTGATTCCTCTAATGTCATGGGAAAAAATAGCTTAGCTGAAAATACACCGAATTGCAATATATCATTTTTGATGATGTATGCTGTTGTTACACCTGAAAGACTCAGAAAACTCTAAAGGAAAAATTGAAGCCCTAATTCAGAGATTTGACTCTAGGAAGAGATGAGAAGTACCAGCATGAGATGCTGTTAAATATGCTTAGCTACAGTAGTGCCTGACGTGACATGTCATCCCCTCTACTCCAGTTCTATGAACTTTGGATGCTGAGCCAAGTGTGGTTTCCCTTGCTGTACCAACAGAGCTCAGAAACACATTCCCTGACTGAAAAAGGCTTTCCCATGGACAGTCAGGACCCCAGCACGATGGCTTTGGGAGGGTGTGCTGATTCTGGCTGGGGCAGGGTGAATTTTCTTCCCAGTGCCCAGTATGGGGCTGTGTTTTGGATTTGTGCTGAGCACAGAGTTGATAATACAGAGATATTTTTGTAGTTTTTGAGGAGGGGTCACACAGAGCTAAAGCCTTTTCTGGCCTTCTTTCCCTTTGGGAGGAGAGCCAGCTGGGACAGGTGATTCACACCGATTGAAGAGAGGTTCCAGACCATATGGCAACGTACTCAGTATAAAAAGTGGGGGAAAGAAGGAGGAAGTGAGGGACATTTGTAGCAATGGTGTTCGTCTTCCCAAGACACTGTTATGTGTGACAGAGCCATGGCTGAACACCTGCCAGCCCATGGGAAGCAGAGAATTAATTCCTTGTTTTTCTTTGCTTATTTTGTTGTTCTTATTAAATTGTTTTTATGCCTACCCATGAGTTTTCTGGCTTTTACTCTTCTGATCCTCTCCCCAGTCCCACAGGTCAGGGAGCGAGCAAGCAGCTACCTGGGGCTTGGTTAAACCACAACAGAGGACCAGAGGGAATCTTTAGTAGTTCCAACTAGTTTAGGAGTATTAATTAATGGTTCCCCATCTTAGCCAAACTTTTCATTTGTTTTTTTTGTAGCCACGGTCCCCTAAACCTATTCCGGTCACATGGACAAAAACTGTACCTTGCATGTCTTGTTTCCTGCTATAACAGAAACTTCCCAAACAAGACATGTGAGTAATTGAGTAAATGGAGTAAATTCTCAATTTATTGAAGGAAAATGTTATGAAAAAAAATGGCATTGAAAAAAAGCCCTCTCAGGAGCACAGGACGTGGCTAATAGTGTCAAGCCAGAGCCCTACTTCAGCTGCTTCTGCAAGATCCAATCTTTCCCTGAGGGGAAAAGCCTGCACACAGGAAAAATTAGAATGATGTGCAATTCACATAAGCTTCAGTGACTCAGAGACACTGCAGTAACCACCCCAAATACGAAGAGGTGGCACCAAATGCATCAGGACTTACATCCTTCTTGCACAAAGGCTTGGGCTTGCCCTTGTATTTAACTACCAACCCAATTTCAGATAGAATCTAGCCTCTAGGCAATGTAAACTTGATCTCTTCACTGCTTGTGCACTAGTACTGTATTTCTTCATCAGGTTTCACTTTCAGGACTAAAATATTAGGTCAAGTTCAGTGAATGAATTTCCTTTCCATAGAAGGAAAACACAACCTGTAATGACAGGGCAGTCCCACTCCTCAGGATACCACACCTATAGTGTGGAGCCATAATAAGAATAAAGAGTGTAAAATGGGAAAAGGGGATCAGGGGGAAGCATCTATGCCAAGGTACTTTTCATCAACGAGAGCACTGACCAAATTAATCTGTTACTCTTTGGCTGCCTGTATTCCTGCATGGTCAGCAAACAATTGGAGGGACTTTGCATTATTAGAATGATTTCTTTTGTGTGTCACTCACATAGGAGTAATATTCTACTCTATAAAAAGGAAGAACTTATGGGTAAATACCTCCTTGCCAGCTTCAGCAATGAATTGATGCAAAGAAAAAAGTCCCTGCCCAAACCTGAAGACTGAAGTCTGTATCAAACACAATATTTGGCTCAGTCTTGTGACATTCAGCACCCTGGATGATGGAGGAAAACCACCTCAAAGAAAGGAACATATGATGTAAACCTGGCCTTCCCTTCACCCAAGTGTAATGGATATTGTTTCAAAATACAGCATTCTTGAGAAATATGCAAGTGTAACATTTTCATTTGCTCTGATATTATCAAATCAACATTTCTGTAACAGGGCTTCTATTCATATCCTTTTGCAGTCACTGCCATCAAGACCTTTATTTTATTTTTCACATGCAGATACAGATTCAGCTATTAAAAAAAAAAAAGCTTTTTTCCCTTACCAGTAATCAGAGCTGCTTTTAATCTCTCTAATCTTGCTCATTTCTTTTTCTTTCTATCCAAAATAATTCGAAGTTACTAATAGAAGACAAACTGACCAAGAGGGTCAGTTTATAGGAAACAAAAAATATAGAAGTTCAGATTATGAGGAATAACAAGTCTTGTGCAAAAAGAATTGAAGCATCCACATAGGTTTTTGCCACTGCCTTACTATATGGATGTGGTTATATGAGAAGACAGGCAGGCTGTGAATCATAACAAGGAGTAAAGAATAAGAAAACCCACGAGCTTTAAATTAAATTATTTGTAATGGAAGGTGTTTAGGTTAATTGATGTCCAGAGTAATTTGTAAAATTGGTGAAAAGCAGAAGTTAGGAGAAAGAGCAATTAACAGCACTTTTTTTGTCATATGACATAGGTTTAAATTGATGTTGTTGGTATACTCAGCTGTAGACTAGAAACTAAAAAAAAACAGAAAACACACACTTGAAACACATCAGAAGCAGCACACATTACCTAAACTAACTTGGGCACAGGGAAGCATAAAGGACACCATGAGAGACATCTTTAGTGTTAAGGAATAGACTGATTTTGACAGTACATTTTCTTCTCTCTTTCCCCAACCCTCCAAGCAGGCAGAAAGTAAAGAAAGTGTTGAAATTACTAAATCAATAGAACAGAGAAAAAAAGTGAAGCTCCACTAAAATAAGGCAGGTCACAAGCTCCCTAGGGATATGCACCATCTAGGGGAAAAATATCTGAGGGGAAAATCACTTGTAAAATCCCAGAAAGTAATACATCAACTACATTAAGAATATTTTTTGAAAGAAAGATATTCTATTAGTAGGTCAGAACCCCAGTACAAATGGTGATGGGATAACTACAGTTATTTTTCTGTCCAAAGTGATGAGGGAACAATAACTGATGACAAGAATGGCATCTAGGAGAAAAGTTATATTGGCAGCCATTCAAGAACACATTTCTCCAAACAAAAAAAAAAGTCAATATGCAGCTAAAAATAATGAGATTAAAAGTTAAAACAGAACATGTTTAAGTAATCTTAAAATGGTGTCAAATCAAAAAGAATAAAGAATTCAAAGTTGCTACTAAAAATAGACAGAAAGTGGGAGTACAAAAAATGTTGAGCTCTGTGACTGATTTTCATAGAGGCTCCATACTTATTCCATAAAACAGAGTGCAACAATCCATTTTCTTTTGCTTATTCTATCTGTAATTTCAAATGACTTGAAGTCTGGACATATCAGCATCACAGCACCTGATTTCTCTGCACAAGTAACATGTGCAGAGATTAATCCTGGAGTTCATCAATCAAGCTTTGGCTTAGGTTATAGTTCCTTGTTCTGAAGGAGGCATGGATGCATATTTCATTAAAACACAATAAGAAATATTATTCACCCTTCAAAGGAACAATAAGCAGATGGGAAATATACACCACTGAAATATTTCCATTATGAAGTTCTAAAGCAGCAAGTGAAATCAGAAGTTATTCTACTTTTGATATCCAGCTTTTTGGCAGATATGACTTCTAGATCAGTTTGTTATGTACAAAATATCCTTGCATATCTATATAATGGTCATCTATATAGTGGTTATATTTATGTAGTGGTTACAGCTGAAAACCAACTGTACCAAATGTTTAGTCTCACCTTCATTTTAATGAAAAAGGATAAATATTTAAACTACACACCAGATATTTCTTTTCCCAGCTCCTAGACAAGTACTCCTTACATCCAATTCTTTGATCAGTCCTGAGTCATTATACCACATTTAATCCAGTGTAAGACCATGAATTTTGGAATTATAGACCAGTTGATTTATGTGTTGTTTCCTGAAGAGTGATTGTACAATTTAACATGAAGTAAATAAATTTGTATCACATTTAACGCAAATTTTAAAAATATATATCTTCTGGCTCAGAGATGTTCCACATTTGTCTGAAGGAAAAATGGGAGAGGGTCACAGCCAAATAGAAATATATGTAAAAACTGGTCAAAAGCATCTTGTGAAAGTCAAATGCTAAAATATTTTGGGTAAAGATAAAAGGAAAAAAAAAAAAAAGGTAAATTAGAAAAAAAAAACCACAATATCAATCATTGCCTATGAATGATAAAAAAAAAATATTTAGTGAAGAAAAGTATTATGTTTGAGGCACAGTAGAGGCCTGACACAATGACATTTATTTGGGTCAGCTTATTGGGAAAGCAGCAGGTGATTACAATGGTGATTTGAATGTCGCAGGAATTTGATGAGGAATACCTCAGAGCTCAGCAAATCCTGCATAGCAGCAGAACCAGAGGCAGCTCAGCCTAGTACAAACTACACGTGGCACAGATTACAGAATCTGGGATTTTTACCTGAGATTTTTTCTCCAGAGACACAGTCTATTACAGTGTGTTCATAGCCTCACAAGCCATAGAGATTGCAAGTTTACAGAATCTGATTCTCAATTTATTGAAGAAAAATGTCAGCCAGTTTTAAAAAAAACCCTCTCTAGAGTGCAGCCCAGCTGCCCCAGGAAAGGAGAATCTGAATCAGTAAACCATTTGCCCCCCAAACACTCTGATGCTCTGCACTCATGTTCTGTCCTCTGCCTTCTTCCCAAGGCAATGCATTTTTGGGGAAGCTCAATTCCAGATCTGCCAGCTAAAGCCACTTCTCCAAGGCTCCAATCCCCTCTAGAGCTCTTTGCCTGTTGAGCAATAAGCCACTTGGATGTCTCTAATACATTTCCAGTAATACTGACTGTCATAGAACAAGCTGGAACCAGTAAAGCCAGAGCAGCAGTGCCACTGGGAACCCCAGGATGCAGCACAGAAGTTCTGCAGCTAGCAGAGATTTCCTAATTTGAATGTTACTACTTGGGGAAGATACAGACCAAAGTGCAGAATCAGTGGCATTCCTGGGAAATGATGGCAGTACTCTGAGATTTGGCATCACTGATGCAATATATCACTGTTTGGAGATGGAAATCATGACATTCATCTCAGCTCAAATATATGAGATTCACTTTCATTTAAGAATCAGAAAAGTAATTTCATTGCAATTATTTAAAGTACTTTTAATTAAATCCATCCCCTTTATTTGGAAAAGTAAGGCTTGATAAACTTCATTTCCCAGTGGGAAAATGTGAATTAAAAGAGAGAATTTTGCTGGTTCTAAAATGGCACTTTATATCACCATATTAAATAGATCAAATTACTTTAAAATACTGACACATTAAAATCCAAAATAAAAGACAATTAATCACTGCCAAGTGAAATAAACAGAGCCACCATTAACATACCTGACTATCTCTTTCATTATGTTTGGAATAACAACTACCTAATTTTATTACAAAACATAAATTTTGGTATATGAGCACATGGAGTAAGAAATCATTTTCACATACATTTCTTACATATAGGAGAGTATATAAGAAGTAGGAATCTACAAGTATCATAAAACCAAATTGTTGAAAAAATAAGTAGGAAATAGAGCCTAAATCAATTCCAGCAATAAACTGGCATTTCACAAGTGCACAGTGAAAACAACTCCGAAATGCCTTCCCTCTCACTTGGCAGCCCTTTATAAAACAGTAGTATTCCCTGGATACAGCTGGAGGATGTTTTTGGCTGTCCTCTATAACCTCTGTGAGCCCCAGTGGTTTTTTCCTAACCTTTTTATTTCCAACCTGTGCAATGACAGCCTTGCCTGGCTGCCTTGCTGAGGCATTTTGAGGTTTGTTGGTTGGTTCCCAGCAGTTACCAACCAGCCAGGTATGTGTCACAGGTGCAGGGCAGAAGAGATCCAAGGCAAAGGAAAAAAGATTCTTGCTCTGAAAAGGTTGAGAGATGCTATATTGGAAATTTCTTGTAGCATTTATTTGTTCAGGGGTACTTCAAAATAGAAATTAGAGATGTATTTCCTTTAATTTTGCTCAAAACATGTACACTGTACGTTCAAGAGGTAAAGTTACACACCAATCATCAATGAGTACTTCATGGTAAGGAATATTAGCCTTTCTGTCCTCAATACTTCATGGAGTCTGATAAAGCTGTGAAGATTATTGATCTATCACATACTATTTAATTAATAAGAGTAGGAAAGAGTGGTTAGCTCTTAAAAATACACAGTATTGGTAAAACAGACTCTTCTCAACTGGAGTTTTTTTTAAAGAAGCCATTTTCTGATAACTAAGCCTATAAGTGGCAAATAGAGACATTTCTAAGACAAGCAATCATCAAATGGTCACGAGCAACTCAAACACAGCTCTAAATACCTGGTTCAGACTTTTTCTTCCAGTTTATTTCTGAGAAGATAAAGTGTGAAAACCCAGTTTTGGCATAGACAAACATTATAATGGACTAAAGGTATGCAAAGCAAATAGAGGAAATTCTTAGATATAATATTGGGAGCTTAAAGAAAATTAGTTTTCTATCATAAATTCTTTAAGAGTTCTTCCCACAACTAGACTTAAACAAGTTATTTGCAGGGAGCAATTTATTCAAGCCTGGATTTGCCCCTGCAAAAAAAAAAAGAGCTAAAAGAATTACATTACACAGAAATAGCTTTAGCTAATCCTTTATAATGCACCAGGGATGTATGCAAATTAATTTCCTTCTCAAAGTTTAAAACATTGCACAGTGTAGAATCATTTTATGATTGTCTGGCAAATTGTTGTAATGTTTGTTTATGCCTGATAATGCATACTACAAAAAAATGCCCAAATTCAACAACAGTGTACACCAAAGGGACTTATAAAGAAATTCCAATTTGTTCTGTGTAAAATGAGAGAATCAAGTCATGTAAAGATGGATTTTTGTAAAATATCAAGAATATCTGCAGCATCTCTGTGGAAAAGTCTCAGCTGGGAAGCTCCATAAAGTTGTTTGAAGGGAATGCCCTGGGAAAACCTGACTGGAGGGTTCCAGAACCTGAAGGGAGGCTACAAGAAAGATGGAGGGAGAGTTATTTTAAGAGCTTGGAGTCACAGGATGAGGAGGAATGGCTTGAAACTGAAAGAGAACAGGTAAAGGTCAGATGGTAGGAAGAAAACCTTCCCTGTGAGGGTGGTGAGGCCCTGGCACAGGTTGTTCAGAGAAGCTGTGGCTGCCCCATCCTTGGAAGTGTCCATGGTCAGGCTGGATGGAACTCTGAGCAGCCTGGTCTGGTGGAGGGTGTCCCTGCCCATGGCAGAGAGCTGGAACTGGATGATCTCAAAGATCCCTTCCAACCCAAACATTCCATGATCCTACTGGTTTTTAATGGCACAACAGAGGCTCATACAGAAGCTGTTCTCTGGAGATTTTCTGTAATATTTTCGTTTGGGATCTATCCACAGTAAATATTCCTAATGGGAACCAGGTTTATAAAACAGTTTGTCTCATGAAGAAAACCCAAAAGGCAGACTGTGCTTACTTGGCAGTTAAAGGGGCAATGGAAGAGGCTCCTTTGATGAAGTATTTGAGTACCAGCACAGCTGCAAGCACCTCTCTTGTACGTGGCATACTTTGCTAAGAGCTAATGCTTAATGAAGATGACAGCTCTAAATTAAACCATGTCTGCTGTAGAATGAGTACTCCTGCAAATGACTACCATCAGCTGCAGAGTCATCTGTCAGCCCACATGACTTGGTATTGAAGGGTATTAAATAAGAGAATAAACACTCCAAGTCATACTGCTATCCCACTGACAGACCATCAAGATTTTTACTGGCAATGGCAAATCCAGAAGTGAGAATGTTGCCTATGAGTTATGGCTTTTCTTTTTTCCTATAAACTTTTTCCTGTAAAGCACAAAGGTATTAGAACCTCAGCTGTTGCCACCAGAAGCCCTCCAATATAAGCTGTGGAGAGTCATGGCATTTTCTATTGAGGATTAAAGATGGTAAAAGAATCCTACAGCATCAGATATAGTCAATTATGACCTTGAGTCTTTGTTTCTGGCTCATCATTGCAACTCTACAGTAGTTTGATATCTGAAGCACATTTTGCAGTAGCAATGACTTTGCCACTGTGTGTCTATGATACACATCAGAAAAATGCCCATAGAACAATATATAGCCAAAAAAATCTCCACTTCTATGCAAATGTACCTGAAATGGAAAGAACTTCTACATATTTCTAAAACATCTTTGAGTATAAACACTGCTGATGGTTATACCCTGACTCAAGGACAGAATAATTCCATTTATTGCTACCAAATTAGCTCTTCCACATATGTCCTTGCCAGGTCTCATGGTCAGCCCCTAGAAACACAGAATAATCTTCCTAGAAAGGAGCAAACTCTTCCTCCTTCCATCCTCCTCCTCCTGTTTTCTTTCATGGCTGAGATTTCAAAGCTAAATCCTAAGTAAAGCATCGTACAGAAATCAGGAAATGAGGATGACTACCTGGATATTAAATAGAGAATTTGCTAGTAACATTTTGGTTTGCATTTATGTCAACATCTGCTTGGGCACTTGCTAGTCCTGAGTCACATCAAGATGAAGAAACTCAATTTATTCCTCATGATGTTTTCTTCTACGCCAAGTGTCACACAATGATTATGATGAAAGCAAAGACTGAATATGTACTTATATTAATTAGCAATTATTAGAAGACAGGTCCCTGTGATTACTGCTTCACGGGCATGAGAATGAATTCATTATTAAAAGACTGTTGCCACCGCATGAATATCTGATCAACGCTGGCAGATCAAAAAAGAATATTAAATAAATGAGTAATCAAATGATAGTGTATCATTTGTATAAATTACCAAAGGACAACCTCCCCTTCTGACTAAGATACAGATTTTACAGAGAACATTTAGGTAGCTCCACAGAGCAGCAAATCCTTTGTTACCACGAGTCGTGCTTGCAGAGGGGATGATTGTTACAAGAAAGATGGGAAAAAAACATTGATTCCAATAAGTTATTCATATTCTGCCTGATGGTTCTGTAGCACACAACTACCACTGATTTTAAATGAATAGTCTTTTGACCCACACCAAAATATTTCTATTTTAAAGCAAAAGAAAAAAGTTAAAGATGGATTGAGAAGACAATCCAAGATATTCTAGACTACAAACATAGAGTACTTTTGTATTCTGGGGTGCATTTTTCTCAGACAGGGGAACACTGTTATTTCCACAAACACACAAGGCACTGGTATTGAGATAGCCCAATATAAACTTAGAAAAAGAATAGAGTGGTTTCAGGGCAACAAATGTACTCTTTGGTATTTAGATATTTCACAAATATGTTGACTTTTCTTCATAACTGAAGTCATTATGAAAATCAATAAGCCACTGAGCTAGTTCATAAATAGGCAGCATAAAACCAAAGGATTCAGTTGGCAAAGAATTAAAGGTTAATTGGCAACGGAGGCCATGCAACTTCCTCACCAGTTATTTATCAGATTATAGGAAAGAAACAGCTGGCAGCAAGAAAGCTATTGTACAGATTTGATTCATATGTACTTGAACACATATGTAAGAAAAAAAAAATATATCTGTCTCCTAAAAGTTGATTTAAAATAGCTATTGCATATGTTTCAGAATTATATCTTCAGAAGGACTGATATTTCAAATTCATCTGAATTTAGAGACTGTCCATTTCCTGATGAATTTATATTATACAGAGTTTATTATTGGGCATGTCTCTTGTAAATAAGGCATCTTTCCTGTCAATATGTTCATCAGCATTAATAATAATAATAATAATAATAATAACAACAACAACAACAACAATAATAATAATAATAAAAATTATTATTATTACTATTACTATTACTATTACTATTATTTCTTCTGAAGATCATTAAACTTTACCTTTCTTTCTTTCAGAGAAGCAAGTAAGAGCACAGAGACTGCCTGAATTTATCAAATGAATCAGAAAACTTTTTATCAGATCTGTAAATTCCCAACATGCTGGTTGTGATTATTAGTCTAATGATAAAGCCATTTTTTAAAGAGGTCAAATTCCCACATTCTCTCCCCCTCCTAATTACATACTTATATACTACAATTAATATGGGAAGATTTTTTAGCAAAAATACAAAAGTTAGATTGACATTACATATTTCAAATTTTAAAAATTGTTTTGCTCTTCCTTGATATCTTTCTTTACGTACTTTGCTGGGTACCTTGTTTTGGATATTTTGATTACCAGTGTAAGTATTTTTTCTTGCTTGTATCATACCTTTGAGACCCAGCAGAATATTATTATTTATTCTGAGTGTGAGCGGACAAAAACATTCACCTTGGCTTCTGCTTCAGTTAAAATGCAATCAGGATCTAAATACACATTTGCATGAAATTGCCAGTTGTGGATGTGCTTAAAGATGAAAGTTCATGGCTGAAAATGCTGCATATGTAAGCTCCCAGTGAACAAAGGGCAGAATATTTATTGCAATAATTCTGAAGCTGCAAATCTGAGTGTGCATGAAGAATGGTAAAACTTAAACAAGGAATATGGGTTTTAATTGACAGATTGGAACTGGGAAATTTGTTCTGGTTCTTCTACAAAACCAAAAAGGAACTAACTGGGTGGGATCAGCTGAGACAGAGGAATTATTCAATTGCTATTTCCATTTAGTTATGAAGTTTTAGGAAATTATTAGCATCCAGTAAGGCTATTTGCTACAGAACCATTGCTCCTAGTTATCCACAGTTTTATTTATATAATATTTGCAGAAAGGCATAGATCAGCAAGTATAAAGTCAAGCACACATTTCTTTTGCCTCCAGACAGCAGTAAACAACATTTGCTAGTTGAGGCATCTTTGCACACAACTATCCATGAAATCCAGGTATTTTCAATATCCTTCAGAATCTGCATTTTAATGTGATGCTGAGACAACTCTACTGTACAATATTTCAGTGTCTGAAATTTTTCCTTACTGTGTTCTCGTTAGATCAAATTAGGTGCACACAACTGATGTTTTCTCATCCATCAAACTTGCAGCATTCCATCCAGGTTTTATTTGTCTAGACTTACTAAAATCCAGTCTCACAGAGATGTCTAGATGAGTTAATATATATTATTATCTACTTCTAAAGCTTCATCTCATCCCTACTGCTTTCCACACAGGTTTTCCTTCCTTTTTCTCAGTGTTTCTTTATCTTTTTAAGCTCCCACCTATTCCTCCAAGACCATTTGCCTATATTATTTATTAATGTATGCCTGTAATGCCATACTGAAGCAGAGTATTAAGCCTATTAAACAGATCAAATATACACAAACTCAATAAGCCAAAAATTGAGTCCAAAGTTCTGAATTTTTGCAAATACTTGAAAAGGAATTTCTTGAGCAGCAACCTTTACAGAAAGTTCTATTTTCACTGAGTAATTTTTTTTTTTAATTGTCATTATTTGATACATCACAACTTAGAAGTTTTGTGAGGTTGATGGGCAAAGTGACAATCAAGTTCAAAATTACAGGAAGGCATGTCACCTCGGTTAAACCCTGAAATTCCTTCACTGAAGGTAGGTTGTTATAAAATTTACTAAAATAGAGATTTCAGACTCTGAAAAGAAGGACACATCTAACAACATTGGTCATACCAGGTTAGGGGTACAAAGCTAATTATGAAGGCACTCTCTGCATTCAGTAGAGACTGACAGACACCAGATGACATTTTGTTCAGTAGATTGATTAATTAGGTTGACCCAATCAGCTTCTTAAAATGTCTGATTTTTCTGTCTTAAACACAGAGGTAGCCCAGGCAACTACCTTAAAATAATCATGCTGCTTCCAGTCAGTTGAAAGTAACTGAGGTGAATGCCATCCTAAGAGTGTGACTTTTAAAGAATGAGCAATCCCACTTTTCCTAAAATTCACGAGTCACTGTGATTAATTGAAAGATTTTCATAATGATGATTGAGTGCCCTTAACTGCAGAAATTTGTGATGGGTGGGAGAGTAGCAGCACACAGCATCACCATTCAAAACAGCTTCCACAGCCCCTAAACCATGGGCAATTTCTGGATGACAAATGCCATACAAAATGTAGTTTGATTATTTAGTCATTAGCAAAGTTAGTATTATTTCAGTGCTAAAAACAGAACATGAGTTCTGTTTCCTTTACCAAAAAAGATGAAAATATTTGCCCAAAACAAATCCTATTTATTTGTTGCATTCATGCATGGGGAGAAAGTATTTACTGCACCAGAATCTGGTAATAATTAAAATGTGATATTTATTGAATTCAACACAATTAATCTTCCAGATGGAAACTTTTTTTCCTGAATTGTACCTGTAGGATGGTAATTACAGAAAACCTCACACCATCACACCACCACAAAGCAGAAAAAACTGCTTTTTTCAGAATATTCTCACTTTGCCAATTAGCCAATGGTCATTCAAAGTAGAAATGCAGTAACTGCTTTCAACACCAAAATATCATTCTTGTATTTAAATAGAACTTATTAGAGTAAAGCATAGGCCAAGTATTGGCTGCATTTAACACCCCATGCAAAGACACACAGCTCCCACTCACTGTAGGTACTGATATTTTAATTGATTCTTTTTAAGAGCCACTAAAATTTTCTGCCTGCAGGTTCTGCCAAACTGGGAAGTTTCTTTATAAATGTTCATTATCCCACTTGGAATTTTCCAGGTGCATTCCTTGTCCAACAAGGAGATGCAAGCCACAGTTGTGCCCTGAGCTGAGAGATCCTGCTAGAGAGTGGCCACCCTGCTTTAAGGAGCTCACCATGACCATGTCAGACCCTATAACAACAGAGATTTTGAGTGCCTGGTTTATCTTTTTCATTAAAATAGTCCTTCCCTACTCTAGTGACTGGACAAGAGAAAAAGGGGTTGCATCAGGATTAAAATGTCCTTTAATTCACATTTAACTATGTGGGAAATGTAGTCAAACCCCTAACAGTGTCTGATTTAAACAAGGGTTTCTAGTTCAAGTTTTATTTCACATTAGAACTTAATACTTCCTATTCTCTGCCTCAAGTATGTCACACCAAAAATGTAAACAGCAGTGAAAGCTGGTAACTTCCCTTTCAGGAGCTCTACATTAGACTCTTTCAGCATCACTTTTGGTTATGTTTCCAGAAATGCCATCACAGAAATCATTCAGCCAATAAGCTTTTTAGTAAACCAAAACACAGTAAAATCAACAGCAAGGAGTGTCAAACTCCTCATAATTAGTTTTAATTGATCTTTCATCAATTACATCTTTCATCTTTCACACAAGCAGCCCATCAATAAATACCTATTATAGCAGATACCAGCACTGCATGTCAGCCACCTGATGTGAGCACCCCTTGCCAGACCAGTGGCACTTCTCATGCACCAATGCATATTAATGACATGGTCAGCACTAGCACACGTGTTCTGCCACTTGTAGAAGCCCCAATCCCAGAAAAAATTGGGAAATGCAATATTGATGTAAAAGCCAGAATATTAATCAAAATATTCATCACATTAGAAACATCAGCTATCTAATTAAGTAATCAGAAGCAGTGTGACTGCTTTAGCATAAAGCATCTGGAAGGATGTTGAACTTTCATTAACAATATTTGCATTTATAGGCCCTGTGATAAATATTGACAGAGCTGAAGGTAGAGAAACCTGTTTACAAGATTGGGAAAACTGTGTTTGGCCCTCAAACTGTTTCCAGCTGACAGAAATCTCTTGTGGAAACAAGTATGGGAGATTGAGAACTCATAAAAGGTATGCATAGGGAATTAGGAAATAAATACCCTTAACTGAAAGCCACAGGAGTTGAATTAAGCAACAGGAAAATTAAGAATATAAGAAGCTGCTGTATATACATCAAAGTTTCTCCAAAATTTCTTCCAGTGGGATCCAGGTTAATTACACTTGGTAAAGTAACCAGACAAGTTTCAACTGGTCAACCTCACATCATCTTAAGGACTTCTGACGAGAAAGCTGAAGGACATTATTTCCATACTGTACAAACTTGAATCCTTCCAGTTTCACTGGAACTGCAAATATAATTTTACATTCACAAAGATGGTCATAAAAACTGCCAGGGATTAAAACAACAAATTAAATTGCTTGTTATGCAAATTTGCAGTCAAGTACCTGACTAAAAAAAAGCAGTAAGTGAGCAGTTGTGTTTCTCTGCCTCATCACTGCTTCTCCACCAGGAAAGCTGAGCTGTGGGACATTCAGGGAGGAATGAGGGCAAACATATTTAGACTGTTAGAATAATGAAATGCAATTTTATTGCAATTTTTTCGTACTATAAATCTATAAAAGCGGAGTACCATTGGAGAAGATTCATCTTTAAAAACAAAAGAGTGTTAGCTACACGTGAAACCAATGAACTGCAAGGATAACACTGACATGTAAGGGACTCTCACACATGCTCCAGCAGGACTGGTGATGCTGTGGATCCTTCCTGCCTCAGGTTCTACTAAACTGTATATAAACTATGAGAGTTCTTGAACTCCTCAATCTTTACAGTACTTGACAGTCAATATGAAGAATTATTTTGGAATAAAACTCCATGAAGTCACAGACATCTTAGATTAACAACACTTTCCCATTAAAAACACCATCTTTTTTTTTCCTAGAGTATGACTGCCTGTGTGAGAAATATATGCCAATACAATTATTCAGAAAAATAGTCCAAAAGAGTTATTTTGGGGCATTTGCATATGTAGACAAATCATTAATGTCTCTGTTTGAATGAGAGAAATATCTTCGCCACAAGCTGGACACAAGTCATATTCTTTTTACCTCATTAGTTTAGGATAATTTAGTTTAATGGGAATGAATTCATCCTGCTGCACTTTCAACTTGCCTCTAATTCACTTGGTAAGTAGTGATATGGGGAGATATTAGTCCTTTGAATAAATTACTCTCAGCATCATTTTCATCACATAGAGTATGCACAGCTTCTTTACAAGAGGAGTATGGTGTGATTTACAATTAGCAAGTTATAAAGCAAGAGAAATTATAGTAAAACAACCTATCCCACACATATATTTTATCTGAAATTAACAAAGTGCTGGGATATATAACTGGAAATGGTAGATCTGCCCTCAAGAGCAGAAGTCTAAAGCCTGCTATGCAATTTGAAAACAGCCTCTAATAACATGTGCTTCAGACAAGAATCGTGCTCAGGGAGCAAAATTACTTCTCTAAGGCGTCCTTCACACAGAGCAAGTTGCTTACACTGATTAAGAAATATATAACTTTGCAGTTATATTTACATCATCTGAATTTTACTGAGAATTGATCCCTAGAAGGGCTCTGCTTTCTAATCAGACCACCAGTGTAACCTCTAATTAAAATCTAGTTTATTGAAGTAACACAAATACCCCATTAGTATGGACATTACACATGCCTAATTTCCATTAAATGATAAATATTTGGGACTGCTGAATATTATGCTTGTTAGATAAGGGGTGTTTGGGCTGAAGCATTGGCAAGGAAGAACAGATTGTGTGAAGCACAAAATTAGAGGCTTTATTTCAGAATGCTCAATGTCCCAAACACTTGTTCTTTCCCTCAAAACACAATAGGAATTGCCTCGAATTCATGCCCTGTCAAATTCCAGAGATGCAGTGCTGGAAAAGCTGCAAGTTAAAAGTTTCAAAGGAGACAGAAATGTTTCTCCCATTCTTCCTCTTCCATCTCTAGGATAGGTATTTTAAGGAGAAAACAGTCTAAACCAGTAATTTAAAAATTAAGTTAAAATTTAGTGAGAAAGGAATGTCACTCACAAAATAAGCCCAGTGAGTGAACAACCTGATCATATGCACAATCACAAGGTAATAAACTAATTTTCATGGGCCTCTGCTCAATTTTTGCGAACTAGCACTCTGTTGCCAGCTCTAAAGGTTAATGCAGTAATGAAAGATGACAATCTCTCCTAGGTGATTACTGAATGCCCAAGCAGGTATCCACTATTTAAATTCAAGGTGCTCCAAGCAGCCTGAGGATAGCAGGTTTGTCCCAGGGCTCTCTCACAGTCTGTGTGCCAACTGAGGCTCTGCTGCTCCTGAGTGTCAGGCACAGCTCACGTGCCAGGGTATGGCACAGCTTCAAATGGAATATTCTGCCCAAATCTGAGACAAAAACATTTAAATCACCTGAACAGTCCATAAATGGATCCACTGTTATTTTTCAGAGGACAAAACTTTTGGGTATTTGCTCCTGTCTAATGCTGATCAGTATTTCCTAGAATCTCATTTAAAGTCTGTGAGATGCATTTAGGTAAACGGGGAATTAAATTATAAATTAATAATCACAATTCCAATTCCCTTTTTAAATAAACCTTTATGAGCTAATTTGATCTCATTGATGGCTGTCATGTCTTTATCTGGAGATAATGTTCTCCAGGGGCAGATCCAATACTGGAACAGCCAGCACACCCAAACAAATGCTCCATTAGACACCCATAAACCACACACAGACACATTACATGGGATGGAGGTAATGGTGGAGAGGGACCACCACCCACTTAAATTCTGGGTAATCTCAAATCCACTTAGGTTTTTATTATGCCATTCATAAACAAAAACATAATTAAACGATAACTAGCAGCAATAAGCCAGAATTAAGGGGCTGTTCTGGCAGACATTTCAACCTCATCTTCATTCCTGCCAGCACTCACAGCACCAGAACCACTGACCACCTCAGCCTGAAACGAAACAGTGGTGATCTCACATCCACAGGCATCACTAACATCCACAAGACAGTTACTAAGTACTCCCAAGCCATTCATACAGGGCCAAAAATGACAGCAATGATAATGTCTCCTTTTGGGGTGAAAGGACTTCATAATTAAGAAATTAATTAATTTTGCTTTGATCATTTCTTGCAAGTCTTGGGTCATTTTTCATATTGTTTCTGCTGCTGAAATCCTGGAGAGACAGGCTAAAGTTTAATTTCCAGGTTAGTTTGTATTAGCTTTAAGGAGATGAGGAGGGGGAAAGTTTAATAAGTGAAAGAGCATGAAGAGAGTGTAATCTTCACAGGCTCCTCCAGAAAAATAAACTGTCATAAGCTTCCTGAAATGTCACAAGATATGACACCCAGAAGTGGTGACCAAACAAAGGGCATGAAGTTTGTTACAGAAGTAGTTTAACTTGTAGCTTGGAGTTACGCCAAGATTTAGGGATGGGTTAACAGCAAGCTGTATCTGGAAAGCAAACCAAAGGGAGGTGACACACACTCAGTGATGGAGAGTGAGGTTTGAGAGCCAAAATGCAGCAAGTCAGCTTTGGTCTTGCACATGCCTTTTGGATGTCATTGTGCTTAGTGCTTCTAAGACAGTTACTACTTTTCACAAGGAATATCTTCAACTGAATTTCATGCAAAGAGAAAAAAAAGGACATCCTACTTTTTTCCAGAACCCATCATCGGTTTAGATTCCAGCTTTGTCCTGATTCCATTGCAACAGAAGAGTCAAAGATTAAATGGCAGGGATGATGTGTCCCACCATGACCTGAGGGTATGTTTAATCCCAGATCAGAAAAATAAATCTGCATCTTTAATCATGCATAAAAAGCAATTATTAAATGTCTTAAAGATGCTGGAATTCAAGCCTCTTCATGACAGTGTTACAGACACACCGATGAAACCAGAGAAATGTATAAAAAGGAGATATTGTTTTAATGTTTCCTAGCTCCAGGTAAAATAACAAACCAGTAGTTACTGCTGAAATTAAGAAACATTTAAACTCTTTTGAAATCTGCAAATGATCCAAGAAGCGAGGACTTGCGTGTTTTACACGTTCCTTTAAAAAAGCTAAAAGCAAGTTAAAAGCCAATTAACTATTCAAATCTTAAGCATTTAGCATTGCTAAACATACTTTGCTGCCAAGATCACATAAATTATACTGTGCCCCCGTTAAGAGCAAAGGTCAACACATCCACCTGCTGCATTGTGAGCAAGAAAAATTGCTGTTAAAGTGTTTGGGAAAATGCAGTTGTGATCCCCTCTTGGAAGTGGGAATGCCCTGGTTCCAGATCTCCCTGGATTTAAGAGCTAATGAAATTTTGATTTTTAAGATTGGCATAGCAGCATGCAAACGTTGGGCAAGAACAACTGAAAAATGATGAAGTACTAATTATTTTGAAGTCGCTTGGTCTTTTGTTGCCAGAGACAGCAAAAAGTTTTGATTCAGAGAGAAAAAGTTCGCCATGGAACACCAAAGGAATACCTTCAGAAATGGTGAGCTATCCCTTGAGCTGCTGAACCACTAAAAAAACCCTGTTGTTTACAGAAGCACTTTTTTCCTCACGATATTTCTCGTTCGGGAGCGGCTGCTGAAGCCCACAAGAGTGATCAGAACACACTCAGGTGGCACAATCCTGACAGAAGGAAGAGCTTTCCCATCATTAGAGCCTCATCCACAGGGCTCATTCCATTATGGATGGCCATGGAGACCCCCTGCAACTCTCTTTGAGACTCATTAATACCTCCCAGATCTCTTCATGTGTAGCAAGAGCAAGTCTTGTTCTCAGCAACAAGCGCATAACCGTACGTCCTCAGCAACAAAAAGCTACCCAAGCTGTGTCACCTGAGATAATTCATTATCTGTCCAAAATTATTTTGGCTTTCATTGCTAATTTTTTCAGCAATGTGAAAAATTTCTCTGCAATCCCAATAAGAAAATGGATGCAGTATTCAAGTGAAATGTTCCTAAATGTTTCTAATTTTGAGGGGTGCAAAATTACATACTGAAAGTGCTTTTTAATAAACTATTCAGACAAGGTTTGTGCCATAGCTGGGCATGTTGGTAGTTTTTTTTGAGGGGGAAAAAACACTGAAAAATAAAGAAAAAGTTTAGGGGATGTAGAAACATTTTATTGCTCAGACTGAGATATAACTGTAATGATTTCAACCGTGTCATTAACTACAAGATTCTTTATTCTTCAAATTAAAATGTTCATATAAACAGAAATTAATTTTATTGTATTTAGCAACTGACAAGTATTTATTGACTTCAGCACAGAAGGGTTTCAAATCCCACACAAGGGGAAAAGATTAAGCCTAAGGTTAAACAAAGTAAATTTCTACCAGCTGCCCTTTAAGCAAAATGAACAAAATAGATTGAAAAATAGAAAACTGACTGCAGAACATATTTTCAGTTTCAAATTTCAGTTTCAAATATTTTAAATTAATCTTCAGAATAACAAAAAAGAAGAACCAAAGCAGTAGAATAGAAGAAGCAGCAAAGTGGAAACCATTTCTTTTAAAGTGTTGACCATACCCTTTATTTTGCCTTCTACTATTGCTTTATTTTTTTTGAAAGAGTGGAGGTTGATTGAGAAGAATGAAACAATCAGATTTAAAAGAGCCCACATTTCACACAATATTATGTTTGTCATTCTGCTCCTAGCTCATGATCAGAGAGGGAAACACTGATCCCAAGACTTCTTTCTAGTCTCCGTGGTCTCCCTAATGGAGTAATTACAGGTGGTGGAACCTGGCTGCAGCACCACATTGAGGGGATGCAATTGCAGTCCCAGCTGACACAACAGGCTCATTCTGCTCTGCTTGAGCTGAGCTTTTCAAAACCTTCCTCTGCCAAACACAGCTCAAGGCTTACAAGCAGAAGGGCTTGCAGACCCACGTCTGAAAAATAACCATACAGCAGAAGTGGGCAACGTGATCTCGAATGCTGTTACAACCCCACGCTGCAGCTTTAATCAAGTGTGCTCAGAAGGAGGAAAATACCAAAACTGTGTGTTCTAAACCCCTCAGTAAAACAATATACAATTTCTCAGAGAGGGTGGGTGTTTCAGCAACACAGGGATAAAGTTTCATGGTCAAAGCAAAGGAAGACACTGAGATGCCAACCACTTCTTGAACTTGCTCAATAGCTGCACTCCCAGCCTCCTCTCAGAGCTCAGCAGTACCCAAGAGCATTCAAAGCCTGAAAATTCCTTTTCTACAGTTGAACTATCTGAAAAAAACGCCTCAAAACACCAAATAGTTATGAAATCACAGAAGTCGCACTTGTATATAATTATGTTGTCCAGCTGGGCTTTTAAATAATGAAATCTTTCACTTTTACTTCATGGTCTTCCTCACCCAGACTCCTCTAAGATACACCCTACAGCTATGTACTTATATACCACAGGAATTTACATTAAAGATGAAATGTGACATTTTTCTTACATACTCCTCCATCTAAGCTATCACGTTATAAATATACCTTTATACTGCCCAGCATGAGACTAATGATATAGAAAATAACAAAAAAATCAGATTAGGTGGAAAAAACTTCCAAATTCAGGTTATAAACTGCAGCCTTTTACTTTTTTATATTAGAAAAACACACCAATTTTACTCCTATTTTACAAAAATACACTAATTTTATTGCAATTTTACTAGACCTTCAAAGGTTATGCTATTCTTAAATATAGCAATCATCCAACAAAATATTGTCCTTTTGCTCATAAGCCTTTATCTGCTGGTTGCAGATGATATCACATTCACATTTTAAATAATATTTAAAGGTCAAACCAATAAGGCATAGAAAATGTTAAACATCTTGTACAATTCAAACAAGGCACTGCAGAAGCCACAGGGGGGTACTTGCTAAAATGACCGAGCACTTTTTAACACATTTGTTCAATGATTTCCAGGGGCACAATATAATCCACTTCTGATGGAACCCCTCAGGAAGGGAAAACTCTGCTGAAAATTCATAAAAAACAGAGTTTGTTCCTCACCTGTTTTTAAACAATATGAAGGAGAAGGTATAGCTCAGAATATACCTAAATTACTCTTTGTTATGTAAAGATGCCCAAGCTAATTTTGAATTGTTTCAGGCAATAGGAGCTTCCAGATGAGGAAGGTGACCAGGCTGGGAAGTTCAGGGTGTCTATGGGGCAGATAAATCCCACTGAAACATCCCATGGGGGAGATTCTTGGTGTGCTCTGGCCATCACTGTGTCTTAACACAGGATAAACTTTTCAGCTACACACCTAAGTATCCCTCACTGGATAATTACAGCTTGGCTCTGATTACTATCAGTTTGCCCCCAAGGAGCAAGAAAAGAGAGACAGGAGAAAGGGCTCATTTTCCAGTTCTGACTAGTGCAATTTACCAACACAAACCTTCAGTCAGTCTGCATCAGGTGCTGCTGAGGATATTTAACCTACATGCAGAGGTAATGAGCAGGTAGATATTCAACTACAATCCTGTTCCTATTTGAGATTAAATGTGTGCATCTTTTCTTACACTGTGAATTTGTCCAGGTTAGACCTTATGGGAGCACATAACCTTCTACTCCTAGAGTCTCCTTGAAGCTGCTCAGGGCTTCATCCACACCACTATTTATGGCCTGCTGTGGCATGTTCTAGGTGTTCAGACTACAACAGCAGCCCCCAAAGCCATAAATCCTATGCAAATGCACTGCTGTGTGCATAAAGGGCATTAAATATGCAGAAAGAAAATAAAAAATCCAAAGAAACAGTGGCTCAGAGAGGTGTTTTGAAGCCAACACCTACCTGTGTAAAAAATAAGGCTTTTTCTGTGATGAGACATTTACATCAGCTTTCTTTTTTTCAAGCCTTCCTTTAAACGAAACAAATGCTTAAGGCACTGCTCAGAAATGCATTCACTTTTATTGGTAACATAAAAAAGAAAGCCTTCATGACAACACAGGTTCCTCAGTCAAAACTTATACATGGATGAAAACAACAGAGCACAGTAAAAATAAAAAAAAAAAACTTTTAAAGCAAAACTTGACTTATGCTATTGGTGCCACATTAACAAACATTTCCAAGCACATTTGGATTTACTGGATTGCTGGATTTACTAATGCTGTGGGAGTGTGGGGGTACCTGTGCCTATAACAGACACCTATGCATATTTATGTATATTGTATATACAAATACTCTAATAAATATTTCTAATAATACAAATATTTGCGAGAATTTTTATTATATCAATGTATTAACATAATTACATATATAAATGCAAGTGATATTTATGCACCCAAATACCATTACCACAGTTTACTCACAAAAAGTTAACTTTAATATGTCCCCTTGCTTCAGGGCAGAACTGTCTCCAGGCAGATGGGGTTTAACACTTCCTTAAAAATCCCTCTTAGCAGGATTTTTCAGAGTTTCTGTTGAGTAATATTTATCAGTTTTTGCAGACTCACCTTTATGTTACTGGAGGATCCTGCTCTGAGCTTGATTGATGGAGTTAATTATTTTGCCAGCATTATCTCACAACTGCAGCACAATTTTCTGCTTAGGTTGTTGTTATCATGGATATTGAGTTGGTATTGACAGTCCAGGCACCAAAAAAAAAAGGAATTTTCACATTCTCAGAATGTTAAAATATATTTTTAAAATTCCTGTCTTATTCTTTGAGACAAATTCTCTTTCACAGCAATCTCGCATATTATATTTCTAATAAATTTTAAAATAGACAAACTTCCATCTTAGGAGGAAAAAACCCAATAAACAATAGTTTAACCATGTAAATTTGTTAGCTTGCTTGGACTGAATGCTTGTGTCCAGTGTCAGGGATATTTCACTCTGAGAACAAAGGTGTTCTGTGATCTCCTTCCGTGAGTAACATACCTATTCTCTATTTTAGACCTCATCCTCTTTCACCCAGATCTTCAATCACCAGCCTGAGCTCCATGTGCCCTCCTGACCAGCCAGGATGTTAAAAGCCACAGGAATAACAACAACAGCTTTTCCACTGACGAACACTTGGCCAATGAGCATCACAGGACAGAGACAATGAACCAGAACCCAGATTCGATTGAGGATGCACAGCACACGTTTTGGTTAGGGACTTACACCGTTGGGTCAAAAGGTGTCAGGAAAATCAAGATAATCAACACAATGGCATTTTGGAGGTGTTTCTTCTGGGATCCAAAGGGTTGACCAACCCATCTGTCAGATGCCATCCAAATATACCTAAAGTAACTACAACTTCTGTTTGAAAATCAGTAATAAGTAACCTACACTGTTAGCTTTGCTGTGCAGCAGAGAATAAATACAGCTGATTGTTTCTTTTAATTTTGATATTTTAAGAAATGCAGGGAGTGTCACTGGGATTACTTCTTCTTAGCAAGAACAAATATCTAGTGTCTACATGAAGAATAATCTCAGTTTTTATATGTTTAACCCCTAAATTGGTGTTGTTTACACACACCCACCCATTTTAAACAATTAAAAATAAACAATTTTAAACAACTTTTTTTATTTGAAATTTAAAAAAAAAACATGCTGGATGCTGTGGTGGACACTTCCTTAAAGCATATGTAAAATTCTACAGAAGACATAGAAAGAGATGAATTTTTAAAACACAAATCATTAGCTGTACTTCAGTGATATTCCTTATTGCCTTCCCTTTTGCTACAAAATTTATAATAAAAATCTTTTCCTTGACAAGCTTATAGATATTAAAGATGGTATTAACAGCTACTTTGCAAAATAAGAAAATACATTAGTGAAAGAGCTTTAAATCTCTTGTTACTGTTAAAATTTTAATCATCAGTGATTATTTGCACAATCTTTATAATGGAAGTGTCCTCAAGTGTGCTGGCTGACTTTGCTATGTGAGGCCCAATAATTAATCATGTAGCTAATCAAGTTCTCATCTGACCTTGATTTAGCAAAACCACAGTATTGCAAAGAAAAAAGGTCCTGTGGAGATATTTTATCAGGCTTAGAAATCTTTATTGCTCCCTACTTTTTCCCTTTTCAAAAGGATTGAAAGGTTACTGGATACTTTACCCATACTCTGCCTCTCACCTCTTCTCTAATTATGAGTTTGAGTCAAACACTTGTAGGGTTTTTCCTTCTCCCTGAGAATTTCAAATTAACATTGGGAAACACAAGTATTTTTGTGAGGGTTTTTATTAAAAGACAGTTTCAGGCAAGCCTACAGTAACACAATGAAAGTGTAAATCCACATGGCCGAGTGATAACCTGCTACCATAACATTCCCTTGCCATGTTTAATATTAATACACAGACTTTTACAATCTTGAAGATTTTTATAGTAGGAACATGGGGAAGGGGAATTTGCTCATTAATTAGAATACAAACACAAACATTCAACTGTGGCCTAATGTCTTTTCCATGAATATTTATAGCCTAACAAGCGTTATTTCAAAAGGAAGAGAAAGATGGCACAGGTTCACATGGGACACAAGCTCTCCTGGACTGCAGAATGAGTTCTTAAAAGCCCTACATATAAAAGCTGCAAAGATAATAACTGGTACTGGAGGGATTAGGTATGGAGTGGAATAAGTGTTACTTAACCCCAAGTGTTTCAATTTAACCAAAATCCCCCTCTCACACAGCAAATGAAGAGGCTGCAGAGACTGTAGGAGCGGCTCCAGCACCCTTCCTCCACTGGAGAAGCTCAGCCTCTCTGCTAGGGATTTATGTAACAGAGAGGAGCTGTTAAATTGCTCTAAAAACTTGTTTCAAAGTAAGAGTTTTTTTGACCTTTCAGTGATGAATGTGAACTGAGAGATGCTAAGGTTGGCCCTCCCGTGATGCTAATCCTCTTGGAAGCCCAACCAGTGTTCCTCCTTGCCTCGGGCAGGTGACAGTCGCAGTGATGACACGCGGTGTCACGCTTGGACAAGTTGGACAGCTTTAACTTGGCACTGGAGGGCAATCTTTAGGCTTGCATCACCACAGTGTAACCCCTATATGTTCCAAATGCTCCGTTCCACAGGAGTTTATCCTTTGTTAAGTACACCATGGGTACTGCTCTCCCTTATAACGCTGCTCCAGTTTACCTGGGTGATGTGCCATCTACACACGTAAAAGCTACAGGGAGGTGCCAAAAAAAAACATTTACCATTGAAAAACAGGCTAGGGAAAGATGCCAGTGTAAAGACAAGGCTGCAATGAAAGTTCTACCTGTTTACACACTTGCTTGGGAAAAAGCCCAAAGCAAACCATAAGAAAAAATACATTTTCATATGGCAGCCTTAGGGTCCAGGTAAACAATGTTCAGGTCCCATGAATATTGGGCTTGATAGTCTTTATCTCAGCTTGAGCTGAAATGAGGTGTGCTCACAAGCCCTGGGATAAACTGCTCTGAATGTCTGAGTGGAAAACAAAGTAAAAATGGGAAGAGGAACACAGAGAACCAAAGGAGAATATAGTGGATTTGTGTCAGAAGGCCCAGATAATTCACGATGATGTGTCAGTCAAGATCTGGTCACAGGAGATGACAGACCATATTAACATTTGTCCTTCTCTCACAGCATCCAGATGAGTGACCTCTGCCTTTCACTGTGGTGAAGATTTGACCAAGGCAGGCTTCAGCCTTTAAATGTCTATTCTCTTTTCCTTGCAGTAGAAAAGGAAGTTTAGTGGCCCCTAAACACAGCCACTGCTTCAGTCTGCTGCTTTCAGGAGCCTCAAAGCAAATCTGCCCAGGAAACAGAGAGCAAAGAGGCTTTTCAGCATGAGATCCTGATCTTGAAACTGGACCTACAGAAACCAGGAGGGCTGAAGGGAGTGCTGTATATATACAGTGTCATTCAAATGCTGTTGCTATTACTTACATTTCTATTTAGCACAATGTACACATCAAAGAACATCATTTTTATTGTATCTACAAGCAAACATATTCCTCATTTCATTTTTACTGTATCTCTGGTACTTTTAACTTCTAATGTATATTTACATGGGTAATTAAGCATAGTGGCTTAAAAGATATTTCAAAATGGTAATTATCAACTGGAATAATTCCCAGAAGTCATTTCTAAAATCTAGGGCACCGCATTTCACTAAGTTTCAGTAGTACTATATGGTTTCTTGCCACTTTTTTTTTTTAGCTAGCTAAATGTACATCAGAAGACTACTTGATCCAGATGAAATTGCTATGATAAACACAAACTGTGGCTTTTCCCAACTTGTATTGATTCTCTAGCAGTTTCAGAGAAAAATCTGACAATGCAGCTAAGACTGCAAATATCTAGGAGACTTCCTGCAGGCTGGAAAGAGAAAGCCAAGCACAACACTTGCTCCAAGTTAATGCAGCATGGAACAGCACAGTTATAAATTATTGTAAAATACTGAAATTCCCTTTATTCACATGCACACAAACAGCCTCTTCCTTCTCTAAAACTGAATACAAGTACTGGAGCTGTGTTCCTGGGTTTATAGGACACATAAAAGGGAGAAGGGGTGGAATCCAGAGGCAGAGGGGTGGAATCCACTCTTCCCAGGACTTAAAGCCACATCTCTCACTTTAACACTGCTTATCTAAAATCAAATCCTCGCCTCTTTGGGCTGGGGCACTCCACAGAGCTGAGACTTGACATTCAAATTTGAGACAAAAACAAAATTATTATCCTTTGTTTCACCTACGCATCCTAAAATAGTCAGCCTCTTCTTTAATAACATGTTTTAATGGTCAAATTTCACTTAAAGTCACGCAAGTCTTGTCCTAAAGTTCTAATATTAATGATAAACCAAATTTAGGAAATTCCCTGCAACATGGGATGAAGGCACCACAGTTTAACAAGTCAGCAAAGCCCATACAGCACAAGCCAAATTTACAACACCAGATCCATATAGCAGTCAATAAACAGAAATGAGAGGACAGGTGGTTTCCTTTTTTTTGAAGGGTCTTGAAAAAACCCTTTGCTGGTAGTGGCAAGCACTCCATGCCTCAGTATGATTCAGTTCTGAACCCCAAAAAGATTAATTAAACCAGATTTTCTGTGTAGATGCTAGTCCTCTCATCCAGTCTGGTAAGTTTGTGATGCAAGACACTTTCTATCCCAGAATAAAAAGTGACCTCAGACAAGCCTGAGGATTTTACAGGCCCCAGTCAAGGTAAAGTCACAGAAGAAAGAGAAATAAAGAAATACAGGGAGACAAAGCTCTGGAGCTCTTCTGTGGTCACTTCCCTCTTAGCACCTCCTTGGTAAACACCAAGTAAAGCTTCTTATCACCCCAGAATCCTCCTCCCAATCTGATATAATACCTCATGTCAAGTTTTAGCTTTATCTACTAAAGTTTAGTTTGCCCTCTTCAAGCAAATGAGGATTTTCAGAGTAGAAAAGAACACTTCACCTTTATTACAGGTATCACAGCACTTGCCCTTTACTATAGGATAAATTCCATTTTAAGAAGACTCCCCTGAGAAATAACCAGTTTACATCTCTATAGTTTGGAGTAGCCCGCTGATATTTCATCTTGAATCATCCTAGAGGACAACTTCACGCTGTGAATTTCCTTTCATGTTAAAGTGTTTTTTATTTTAAAAAAAAAAATCCTTCTTCCCCATAAACAGGCATTATAAAACAGTCCTTAAATGCATAATTTTATTCCTTATTTTAAAAAAATTGCCACCTCAGTAAATGGCTTTGATTAAAAATAAAATATTCAGCTAGTACTTAAGCCATCACAATTTTGTAATGTCCTAAATTCTAGTGCTTGACTGAGCAATCTCATTAATATTCTCATGTATGCTTTTGTGTGCAAGACCACTCTGTGTTTACTTCAAACTTCTTGATAAATATATATTTTTGGCATATATATTAGCAATAATTACAGTAAATCACCATCTCTCTGGTCTATATAGCTTATTAAAAATGGCATAAGTATATAAATCAATTGACTACAATACAATGTATCTCTGCACACTGTCTCTTTTTTCCCCAAGCCCCTCCAGCTGTTAACCCTTTTTTTTTTTTTTTTTTTCAGATTTTCCAAGAAAATACTTTAAGTTTATATATCATAATATTTGGTCACTAGGTCCAACCACCATAACAAACCATCCCTGCAAACCTGCCTTGGAGGCTTTGCAGCCACAGGGATGAAGAGTTTCTTTTACAGAGTTCCCACAGGACAAGGCTCTCAACTCTACCCAACTCACTGCCAGTGGGTGCATTTGTATTTCAAAGGGATTGGTTGGGGTGCTCTGTAATTTGGATTAATAATCTGTTAATCCAAATTACCTGTGCAGCTATAGACCAGCTATAGCTGTCACACCTTAAACATCTGCTTTTGTTATCACAGCTTTCTGTAGGAAACATTTCTACCTGAGCACAGGTGCTTCTGCTATTACAAAGTAATTGACAGCTGGACAGTTCACTATTTCTATAGTTAAATTATAATTTACCCAAAGAAAGAAGTGTGATCCATTTTGAACAGGGCTGGCACTTCCCAAGTGCCATCGTGATGGACTCATACCTTTCTTCCTCGTGACATTTAAAAAATATTACGGCATACTACTTATTAGAAGGATTTTTTTATGTCTAGCAAATTAATTGATTGTTAATTATTTTTGCTCTTCCATCAAGCTGTTTTGTTGGTTGCTTTTCCAGATGGATCATTTAATTAAAGTATTGATCTGATGAAGCAGATTTTAAGCAGCATTAAAATACCACCCTAGATCTGTGCCTTACGAGCTACCAAGAGTATGAGTACTGACTACCAATATTCTATACTGACAGCTTCAATTCTTTTCCACATTTTCTTGGTGCCAAAAATATACTACAACCAATTTTCTTGATATTAAATAGTTCTAAAAGAACTGAGAAAGATCTGATTAGATGTTCCTTAATATACCCCATGTTAGCAACATAAATGCTTTAAAACTTCAGTCTCAAAACCCAGCAGATAGAAGCATCTTTCAAAATTATCTCTAAAATCAATAGGAAAAGTTACCTTATGTTATTTAAAGTTATCAGGCAAGAAGATACATGAAAAGGTTGAATGTACCCTTGAGGTCAGAGCCTAAAGGGACACCTGAAAAATCTCAACAGGAAATTTCTGTAGAAGCAGTCATTTATATTTTGCTGTGGGCAAAGGGGCCGTGCAGTTTCTAACAAATCAATGCAAGCCAAACCAAAATTAGCAAATTGTCTGATCTGACAAAACCAAGTTGAACAGTCGCCTTCAGGAGGAGAGAGCTAGCAAAGCTAATAATGCAATTTACTCTGCTGCTAACAATCAGTTGTGGCATAATGGTAGGACTCAAACTTAGAGGCCTTTCCAACCTAAAATGATTTTATGATTCTACAGCGTACAAGGTTCACTTAAAAAAAAAATATTATGAGATTTTAAAAATACTTTTAAGTCTCTCTTTTGCAGCATGCTCCTCTCATTGCTTCTGGGATCTCGTTGATTAACATGCAAGTTCCTGAGATTTCTTCTTGTTCCTTGCTGAGCTCTAGAGGCCCCTGGCCAGGCAGAGAGAGGAAAGGTCATCACTCAAGGCAAGAAGACACTCAAACAGAAAGCTCTGCACTGAGTGATGGTGTCTGTGTTCTTCTACTGTGAGAGCAGGGGAAATACCTTCCAGCCCAACATAAACCAGGCTCTTCCCAGGTCACAGGCTTCCCAGCCACCTCTCCCTGCAGAAATCAGCATCACAGCTGTCTCCACCTGCTGTGATCCACCTCCAAGGCTGAGCTGGTGTCAGCAGGAGCAGTGGAGCACCTGGATGGTGACAGAACAGAGGATGTGTGTGGGACAACAGTCCTTATTTACAGCCCTGGCTGATTTGTCATAGAGTCAATTAAATGTTTGTATTTCAACACTACGTGGGTTTCAAGGAACTTCACAGATCTGCCTGGCAAGGAGATAGTGTCTGGAGAAGACAAGAACTCTGTGGGATTCTACCATCTCACTTCCACAGACTCTCCAAGAGTCCTCTTGGACAGAAAGGGTTTGGAGGGATGGGAGTTTCTGGGTTTTTTGTTGGTTTTTTGTTTTGTTTGGTTGGTTTTTCTTGGTTTTTGTTGTGTTTTGGTTGGTTGGTTCAGTTTAGATTTGGGGTATTGGGGTTTTATTTTTGGTTTTTGTTTAGTTTGTTGGTGGTGTTTTTATTAAATGGATTTTATAAATTTTATTAATTTATTAAATTAAGTAAACTCTATTTTTTTAAGCTGAATACCAGCACCTTAGAGAGCAATTCACATGGAGCTGAGTGTGGCCATTTGCCTGGAGCTGCAAGATCAGGAAAACCGCTGGTGTCACCTTGATATCATTTCTACTTGATATGTGAAGAAGTGCTAACAGGCACTGAGATTTCTCCCCCTAAAGAATTCCCTTCTGTACAGAAGCTCTCCACTGCAGGAAGCTACATTCCTCCTGATCTGGATTCCTAAAGCAACCCAAAGTATTGCACTGCCATACAAGCACAGCAGCCTCAGGGGAGTCCTGAGGAGAAGAAAACATGATGAGGCTTTCCATGTTTCATTCTGTAATAGAGCAGCTGCAAGAGCAGAGGAGAGACTACTGCTGTATGTCATTCAGAAATAATATAATCCAGACTGCTTTGTGAAAAGGTATAATGCAAATATGCTTCTTGAATGATAATAATCTATTTTTTTCTGTTTAAAGTTAGCTGTGAATCCAAAGTGGTGTTTCTATCAGCACATTACCCATCACACTTTCCATGCACAGGCTATAGATGCAGCACATGCATATAATAAGTTATATTTTATAGGTCATAAGAAACGCTATTTTTGTTTTAAAATGCACTGCATGCTATTCTCCATCTCCTTTCCTGACTTTCCACTTGCAGGTGTGATTTCTGATATTAATATTTATATTTAAGATAATGCAAGTGTCAGGCACAAATGCATTATACCTGTTGTCAACAGTCTAAGCTGTGGACCAGGTTATTGTTTCTCTGATTAAAAGCAAGATGAGTACATGCACCAGAATAACCTATTCATTTCTTACAACTCCATATCAGCAGGGCTTTGCTTCACCCTGTCAGATGAAGTACACATTAAATAATGGCAAATTTAAATCTAACATGTTAGGAGTTTCTTTTTATGCTCTTTTTCAGTAGAGTTCGCTTCAGCTCATTACACACATCACAATAAACTGTGAGGTATATTGCTATATATAGTGAACATATTCTCCCCAACACAGAATGCTAATATACTCTTAAAAACTCCTAGATAACATAATATAGAGACACTGATTTATTTTCTTTCTACATCTCCTGTCCCACCCACCAAGATGTGCTATAAGCTCCCACCCCAAAGAAACTCTCAACTTGTCAAAAATCAGATGTTCCTCTCAATACCTTTTCAGGTTTTCCCCTGCCAAGTTCAATTAAAATTTTTATTTTCATGCTTACTGGCATTTCAGACCTCAAAAATGCAGTCAAAGAGGAGGACTTAGACTTATCTACCAATAATAGCTGGGTCATCAAATTTGGCTACAAAATAAAGGTTCCTTTTTGATACGTTGTTGGAATAGCATTGAGAGATACAGTCATAAAGCTGGGGGCAAAAAAAAGCTCAACACTAAAATGCCTCCAGTCTTTTTAGATTCTGGATTCTGCTTTGGAGTAACAAGAGCATATCAGTAGAACTTTGATAAAATAAGCGGTTTAACTACAGAATAAAAGAAACAAAAGCTGTTTTTCAGTTCTTATAGGGGACAGCAGATCAGTGGACTCAGCGATCTCACACACACATGACAAGAAATTTATCACACCCTGGGCTCTGATATCCCTCACAGAAAACTCCATCCCAAGGGCAGGGACAATTGACCTGCTCCTCAGTCAGACCATTTAATCCATAATCTTCCCAGTCAAGCATATTTGAGTAAACTAACTGAATAAACTTAGTGATTCAGCAGCTGATTCCCAACCAGATTTTTAGCACTCTCCAGGGATAGGGCACAAACCAAGTATTTGAGAGTACTGTGATAATGATTTGTCTTTTTCTCTCTATGTGCAACATCAGAGCTATGAGCTAGCAGATTCTGAGTAATTTTCATTATCAATGTACAAGAACATTTTCCTTAGGACTGAATTCCAGCTGCAAAATTCAAAATGGATTTTGGGTTATCAGAGTCAAGTTATAAAGCCACCACCCCAACAATCCCCACTCTAGGTGCAGTTCTGTGTGCATGCCTGCTCTTCTTGATACCTAGTCATTAAATCATACAGATATAGAGAAGTTACACTGCTACATAACAAAAATATTCTCACACTGAACAAAACCAAGCTGACAACCACAATATAAACAGCAACCTCTCATTAGGTTCTGTTCAGTCCATATCAGTATGGGGGGAAGGGGGTGGGCAGTCTACTTATCTCTTGGCCCTTTTTTTTCACTCAGCTTAACAAAAGAAATTACCTTCTCAAAATGAAGCCAAAGTTTCAAAGTCAGAAGTAGCTGATGCCAGGATCTTGACCTGGCCAAATACAAAGTAGTGTTCTTGAATCAAGGTGGGGTCTGGCTCTTGCTTTATGGCTCATGTCCATCCCTCTCATTGACACATCTCTAGATCCACAAAAGGGATCATTTCAACACACACGCCAGAAAATAGCTGGCAGAGCACTGCTGATGCTGCAGTAACTGGAAGAATGTTCTCTATTGCTCAGCTGCAGAATAATGTTATTTTTAGACAGAAATAAATCCAGCCATCACTGAAAATGGAAGCTATAAAAAATGCTGAACCTCTGGTTTGTTTTATTAAATCAAATCCAATAGGAAGGCATGCATTATGATGCAGATTTCCTGCAAAATGCCTCTGTGCAGAAGCACTGAGTAATGAATCTCTACTCTTATTCTCTGTATGTGGTTCTGGCACAATATTCATGAGTGCTGATTGCTTATTCATCTGATTTTTAAGACTGAACTGTAGGATCACATCCTGGCATTCCTATGAGCACAAAAGCAGAGAGATTTCAAAAGGCTTTCAAATCCAGAGGAGGTTTTCCCTGAGAAATGAGGTCTTACTCTTCCTGTGTTTAAACCTTGCTTTGTAGACAAATAGGAAGAATACCTTTCATTGATATGTAAAATAAATATATATTTATAATAAATGATTCAGAATAAATATTTATATTTACACATAAACCAAGAATATATTCTCAGTCTAGCTGATAATTTAACACTCATATTATTATTTGCTGAAATTAACTAACACAGAAAGAACAACAAGAAGAAAAGTATGAATATATAAATATTTACTTTTCTGGTGTTGGCTTGCCCTGTTCCTCTGAGCCCTTCAGCCAGGAGTTAGGTTCTGGCCTTGATGTGGCTGCAGGTCTGCCACCATCACTAGTCCTTGGCTGAGGGGAATAAGATGTTCATGATGATGGCTTCTTCTTCCTCACTCTGGGATGAGCTCAGGACAGGTTTTTTAATATAGGGTTGCTAACATTTCATACATTCATAACATGCATACATTCATTCTTTATCAGTTTGCAGCTCCACATTACATTCAGACTTATTACATGAGACACTCAAGGATGTTGGGAGCTATTTCCTTGTTCTTAAAGCCAGTTTTACCCAGGTCCAGGGGGTTGTGTCTCTTTGCATGACCATGGCCAAGTCACTTACAGACCCCATGGCACTTTATGCCTGTGCATCTCCACGTGCCTCCTGTCTGTCCACTTTCCTCCACCTTCATTACTTCACCAGGCCTGGATTTCTCTATTTTATGTCCTTTGTGAGCCCCAAATGTGACAAAACCGTGGCACCATACAAGGGTTACAGCCTTGCACCTTTGGTACTGCCTCCTCTTCAAGCCATTTCACAGGACAAAAACACGGTGCACAAGGAACTACAGATCAGCTTTCCACAGCAGCGACAATACTGATGGAGTCAAACAGCATTCTTGTGTTTGCATTGCATTAAACCAATATCTCATTGCCAAACTCTCCTTTGGTGTACAACAGAATAATAAATAAGCAGATCTGCTTTAATCCCTCAAATCAGAACCACAGCCTCAGTGCTTCAGTATCATTTTGCCCACTTCAGTATAATTTGGCCAAACCTTTGTTTCACTGCAAGTGTGACCAGCACAAAGTCACAATTTTTTCCACTGTAAGAAAGACTCTCCATAAAGAAAGGTTGCTTTATTATGCATTCAGTGAGATGACTCTAGCATATTTTACAAGTAGAGATTTTAGTATTTGAACAACAAGGAGAGGAATGAACAGCAACACACTCCACTGCACACAGGCCTCGCGGCTGTTCAGCGTCTCACTTATCAGTGATGCTCAGATGATTTCCAGCAGCGTGACACAGACTCCCTTCTTCTTGTAATGCATCTGTATTCCAATGTTCTATACATATTTAAAGTGTGCCATTCAGATGAGGCACCTTTGTTATAGATAACTATGGATAAATGAGACCTAGCTCTATAGAGAGGAAGCTTCTGCACCTTTGTCACAGCTTGTGACAAAGAACCTTCAGTAACAAAAGCAAAACTGCTTTAAAACTTGTGAACCAGCGTGAAATAGGAGCAACTGTAATAGAATTGAAACAGAATTGATAAAGATTAGTGGTGCTGTTAAGAAAACTGAAGTTCCTTTCAATGGAGAAAAGACAGTAGTAACATATCTGCCGTATTTTCTAGTGATAAAATATTACACAATTCTTCCCTGCATACTAAATGGAACCCAGAGATATGAGCAGACCTAAGTAAATCTCATTCTTTCATAAGGGTGTTGGGGTTTTTTTAGACAGTATTTTTATTACTTCTACCCAGTCTTTCTTACATTTTTCTATCTCTCTCCTGCTCTTGGTTCCAGAAAACAATTTTAGAGGCCAGTAAAACTCTATTTGCCCCAGTACTGCAGTGCTGCATTGAAACCCATCCTCAGTGAGGCTCAAGCTCTAAATTGACATCATTAATTTCCCAACTGAATCCTTTAAGGAGCAGTTGATAGTGCAGCACAGTTTGAACAGCAAAGAGGTTAATGCAACATCTCCAATTCACACCTACACACCAACCTGGAAGTTATATGTTCCAAGACTGCCCACATTCCCATTTTTAGCTCACTTAAGCTTTATAGACAGCCTCATATGATAGTCCATTACACTACCATGTATGATATATTCAGGGACAGTGCAGTATTTTGCATTATTTCTACTATAATGTAGAATCTTTTGAATCTGAGGACACATCTGAGGACTCATTTAATCTTCAGATGTTCTATCTATGTGAAGAAGGTGGCAGCATTTAATTAAGTCTTCATTGCATCTTATTTTCTGCTGTCATAGAGCAGGATACAGCACTGGAATATCTTTCACACATACTGCTGCTGGTTGCACAACCACAGCCCCCAAAATCTGTTGGCAATTTTTTGCCCTAGGGATAGATCCACCCCCTCCAGGTCAGCCTGAGAAGTCTGAGCAAGTGGGACTCAAAATTTAACCTACTTGGAAAGTGAACTCATAGAATACTTGACTTTTAGTGATGGCCACCTTTCAGATTTCACCCAGGTTTCATCTTGTGTGCCTTGTACACACAGAGGCCGTAGAATTTGTTAGAGAAGGAGCTCCCAGCTCTCTTCTCAAAAATTGCACTGCTGTCCCCTTATCCTGTCCTCTTCTAGCTCCAAGGGCTGATATGTCCTAATGACACCCAGACTGTGCTTAAATCCCATCATTTGCAATGGTCCTGCTGAAGGAATTAAACTCCACTCTGCTGCAGTTACAGGGCAGCTCCAGGCCTTGATGTGGGGACACCCCCTGACCTAGCTGAGATGTTAAATGATGGGGTCTTCTCTGTGTGTGTGTGTGTGTGCACACGAAGTGAAATAAAAATGTTCCAAATTTGAGACTGCTACAAGTGTACAGGCTTGCTCACATAAAATGTGTTAAAGTATTCATTAAATCATCTTCACCAATTAAAAATGAAACTATTCTGATAGGTCTGATTTGTATTCTAAGTGTGTTTTTCACAATTATTCAAGCCTTTGAAAAGACATAATGAGAAAAATTACTGACAAAGAAGAAAATGCACCAAATATAAGTGACATTATCATCACCTAATTTAATCAGTCATTCCTAGACAAGAAAAATAGCTAAATAAATTCATACTCTGCCTTTACTTTGACTATTATTTTCCATTGAGTTTAAGGACTAAAAAAACTTACTAAAAGCACTTCAGATTATTTGAATGCTATTCATTTAAAAAAAGAGTATCCAAATAAGCAGGGGAAAACTAAGCTGTATTACAAGAGGTAACTGATATGAAAACATGATAACCCCTAATTGAAACACACAGCATGTGTACAAAGCAATGTCATTTACATTGTTTTAAAAATCAGCTTCAGGTCTAAGGGCAAAGGAAGTCAGGTGAGTGCATGTTTGGTTTCAGCTGCATTTAGGGCAGAAGTTCAGCACATGCTCATTGTTTTCCTCTTACTCCATGGTGCAGGACATGGGACCTCTGCACCTTCTTGTCCTTCCTCTAGTGGGATACCTTCAAAAACATCAAAAGGCATGTAAAAGGGTAGGACCAGCAGCAGCTGCCAGTCCCCTTTTCTCCTGCATTGAAGTTCTACTCTCTGACACAAAGGAAAACATTCAGAAAGGTTCTGGGCAAGCCCATGGCTTTCCCAGTAAGTTTCAGAAGCTGATGCCCTGTTTGAGGTGTATCCTTGTGGTCCACTTGGTCCTCCTTTACAGACATGCATGAACTCATCATTGCATACTACATTCACATATTTTAATATTTTAAAACTATTTTAATAAAGTATTTAAAGAAAGTGTTTCTTCAATTTCAAGCCTGTTTTGGAAGCTTCAGGTAATTAACCAGGTTAATTGTATGATTGCAAGGAGACATTTAATACAATTTAATGCCAATTCATAATGTACTTTCTTATCAACAGCTGCAACTGTAAAAAAAATTTAGATTTTTCTTAAGAAAGCTAAAAATCTTGTAGGGTATACAAATTCCAGGTGCTAGTCTGTCTTCCAGTGGAAAAGTTTAGTAAGTGGCAGACAAAGGCTGTCCTGCTCTTCCTTTCTTCAAAAATGATAGAAATAGTTACATCACTTTTTTGTTTTACCTCTGAAGTAATTAACTATAACCTCATCAGTTGCTTTACAACCCCTTTAAATACTGAAAATATTGCAGAAACAGACCAAAACTGGAGTGCTAATTTTGTAACCACCTTCCTGCACGGCCCATCCCTGCGCCAGAGATCTGATCCACTTTCAAACCCCCTCTCCCATCACCTCACGTGGTGCTTGGAGCCCTCCACAGCAAGGCAAGCCACGGCAGAAGTTCATTACCACATGAGGCCAGACTGAAAACTGCTGCTCTTTGGGACCTCATTGATGAGCTGAGCAGACATCCCTGCCTCGGGGTCAGGAACATTCATCAGAGTGATGGAACAAATGGCTGGGGACAGCAACAGCATCCTTTGTCAGCTCTGATCCTCGTCCCCTCCCGTGTGTCTCAGCCTGGATTCTCCAGCAGGGCTTGGCTTAAAACAGAAAATATCTCTGTGGAGCCCGCAGCTCCACAGCAAAGTCACCAGCTTCCAAAAGGGCTGCTTGATTTGGTGAGAAAAATTAGAACCAAACCGCTGAAATTTACGCTCGTGCCCCTCTCCATTCATTCTTCACCAAAAACAACAAAATAATTGAGATGACTCCTAGACACCAACTTAGAAACCAGGTCTCTACAATAAAGCTCTATTTAAATAAGTACTCAAGAACACACATTAAAATAGCTTAATCTGTTAGTAGGAGGGAACAGGAAAAAGGTTCAGAAGGACAGTAATTGAGGGCAGGCACGTCTGCTTTGAAATCATACACTTTCAAGAACTGTGATCAAATACACTCAGTGACAAGAAAATGAAGTGTCATTTCATTTTGGAGATCAAATATTCTAAGATGAGGTGACTTGAGCACCTTGGTGAACTAGCTAGTTACTCGAAATTTACTTGGAAAGGCACCAGTTTGCTGTCAGAAGCAGTCCATAGAAATCTCCACGTAGACTTCAGCCTAGCATTTAATATTCTTTTTAGCCCTTACTAGAACTGGAGGTAGGTTTTTATCTGAATATGGTTGACTGGAAAATAAAACAGAAGAATAAGCAATAAGATATTAGAGTAAGGAATTCTTTTGCAGAGTTATTAGGGTTTGGCCTTCAGCATAAAGATATTTTCCTTAGGGAAGGAGAACTACCCATCTTAACATCAGACACACCTGATTTTATGGGGGAAGAAGAATTTCAGATGATTCCTAGAGCTCAGAGAACCCAAATTTTGCTGATTAAATCTTGTTAAAAACTCATTCCCCTCAAAGGCCACTAAGGTCTCTTGCAAATCTTGAGATATAGTTCAGTGAATTTTTATATGCTTCTATTTATAAAGGCTGTATTTTGCAGGAAAAAAAATAAATCTTTGACTTTATCAAAAAATAGTTTCTGAATTTATTCAACTGCTTTTCAGGAAATATTTCCCCAGAATCACTGGTTTCTCCTGGCTGAACTAATTTCAACAGTTTTTTCCCCCACAAGATAACAAATTCACGGGGATTTACTTGCAGGTAATAATAGAGGATGCACAAGCTTTAACTTTCCCAAATGATGACATTTACACCACTGAAAGTCCTCATTTTTAAATCATTCAGCTTCAGGCCAATTCCATGAAATTGGTGACATTGCCTGTGTGTTGAGACACCTCAACTTTGTTATCTCTGAACCTGCTCAAAGCATTGTCAGAGGGGAAAATAAACCAGCCAGGAGACTGACTAAGGAAAGGATTTTAGAACAGACTTTTTAAGACAATTTGTATCTTCCCAGGATACAGAATGCCCACTTTTAGGTCAATTTCTTGATTCCTCTGACTTGTAGGAAAATAGTACCTAGCAAAGATGTTTATGATGGCAGAAAGTTTTCCCAGTGTTTCCTTGCTGCTTAAGTGGGTGCCAGCTGCCTCAGAGGCCTGGGTTTTGAAAATAAAAAATAAAAATAAAAATAAAGGAACTGATCAACTAAAAACCTAATTCAGCAATTTAATGAAGACTTGGTTTGGCCCTCTTCTCCAGTTACTTACTTTGGACAAGACTGAATACCAGATACCAGCTTAATAAAACAGGATTGAAGCCATATTTTTTTTTAATGCTTGTGTGAAATGAAAAATCAAGAGCTGGGACTAAAAGGTTCATAGCACATTGTGATACAGTGGCAAGAGGTAAATTCCATCTTGTGAAAACTTTAGCAGTTTTATCAAGGCAAATCAGAGTATTCAGAGAATGAAGCAATAGCATAAATATTGAATAAAAACAAATATTACAGACTACTCGATGCTTTTAAGAGATCTAAGTATGCAATATCTACCAGCCACAAAAACCTCACAGAGTAGAAAGAGATCACACAGCAGTGGGAGATCAAACACAGAAATACATGACAGAAGGAGTCTTCCAGAGAGAATGGGAATTTCAGCAAACTCTCTCTCAAATATATATTTGAGATATATTGCTTTCTTAATTTATGATATTCAGTCCAGTCCTTTATTTTCCTATTTTCAGCCTCTCATACTTTGTCTCAGAATTAATTTTTTATCTCCTAAAAGCATCTTTAACACTGCAGCCAGTGCTGCTTGCACTCTCTCCCACTCACTGGAGCTGCAAGGGATGAAGGAGTTCATCCAATATGCAAGAGATAGATTATACATTTTTTTTGATTAAAAAAACCAGTCACAGTAAGTGACTCTTCTGACAGCCTGATAAATACACCCATGAGTGGCAAGGTGAACATTTGGCTGCTGTTCTTGTTTTATAGAAGATACTTTTACAAGAATCAGGATTAATGGGAAAAGGGAAGCAAATGATTGCATAATATTAAACATTGTTATTTACTTTAATTAAATAACATGTAATTAACGTAAATTAAAAATTATATTAAAACTTTTATTTTGGATTTGAAAATTCTAAAATTTACTTCACCCCCTAATTGTGGAATCTTGAAGGTCACAATACACAAGTAAAACTAGTCAATGAGCAGGTTCTGAAAAAGGGATTATTGCCCCACAAAAATTCAACTGCAGTTTAAGGACACATTTGTTTAGTACATTTTTTTTTTTCTTCTCAAAATCCTGAAAAATTTCTGGCAGGATGTTTTCACATCCTTTACAGCCCTAATGTTGGTTTTCAGATTTACCCACCACCACTCTATTATCAATTTGTTTGTATGAACTAAAGTGATTATTTCCTCAGAATGCTGCACAGGAAATACTCAAGACAAGACAGCTGCGATTTTTACTTCAACGAGATTGTACAAAAGCACTGCAAGTTAGAAAAATGACTCAAAATGGTAATGCAAAGTCAGTGGGGAACCAGCTCACTTCATTAAACATCTGCATCAGAAGTCCCAGACTCATAGAAATTAAATTGGCTTACTGTAATTCATAATATTTACTGTAGCATCAAGTGTATTCCCCAAAATACAGGAAGGGAGCAGGAATACAGAATTAGAAACTCAAGACTGGAGCTGTAGAACTTCCTATGAAGAAAGTCACCAATTTACAGGTCAAGACAGTTGTGTGCAGGTATATTGAATGACAAGATCCCTTTAATTATTTCAGATAAATACCTGAAATAACTGCTTTTTTGCCTCTACTAATAAAAACTCTAAACTCTGCATTTCTATAGATGGGAACTGAGGATGGTGGCTCAGCTCAGGTGATTTGGACAGAAGGCATAAACCTGAGAGCATGGTGGGGTGGGATACTGAAAGGATGGAAATTAGGATGCTACTGGGATCATTCCATAGCAGGCCATGTCTCTGGTTCTGGCTCTCAGTTGGCTCAGGACCTGTCACATGTAAGGTCATGTCCCTGGCCCCTGTTTGGACCCCTGCCCTCAGGTACCCCTGTATGTTGCTAAGCTCACCACGCCCCTTGGTCTTTGGAGCTTGCCCCCAGAATGAGTGGTTTCTGTGGTTTGTTATTTTACCATCATGAAAGTTTTATTTTTCAGGCAACTCCATCATTCCTGTCCCTCTATTTTGCCATGCTCACCCACCTGGACTGGACTCAGAGTCACAGCGAGCTGACTGTGACATCTATAGAGCAGCAAGCTGGAAAAGACAAATTTTCAAGTTCAGGAGAAACCTCACACCAGTGAAGTTCAAGACTGAACACAAAGTGTACGGGGTATGCACTGTTCCTGCTGGGTTTCTCTAGTCCATAGCTCTGCCTGGGACCATTACCTGGTGCTAGAGACACCTTCACACTTTCCTAAGCCTTACACTTGCTAATGGATTTCCCGTAACTCAGAGGCAGAGAACTTCACAGAGGTCATCACATCTTGCTTATCAGGAAGCACAGGGATAACAAGTCTTTGGAATTTTGTCCTCTTCCAGGTCACCAGCTACTGAAGGAGTGCCAGGGTGCAGACACACGACATCCCCCACGAGCAGTACCTCCATTGCACCCAAAGACAAACATGGATTCCATTACCAAGGCAGTTTTCCAGCATTTCCCCCAGCAGCTCAACAGCTGATTCATCCTTTCCTTCCAGATGAACATCACAGCTGAGCACCCAGCACTGAACAAAGTGCCTGCCTCCATACATGGGCAGCTCCCCCAAGATCCAGAGGACAAGGCAAGGGAATATGAGATGAGATCCATAACTGACACACACAAAGAAACTTACAGTGGGAAAATCCATTGCAGGGATGTATTTGCTGCCTGCCTACTCATTCAAACACAAGTGTTTAAGGCAGATAGTAAGTTGTTCCATCAGGGAAGAGTAGATTATTAAGTGATACTGTAATTAATTAGTTGTTTAGCCATCTCACAACTTAATCTTGCTTGAAACCCAAGGAAACATTCTCACCAGGCATAAATACCCTCAATTCAGTTACCACTATGTATATCCACATTACACCTTTGCAATAACATTCACGTACTTTTCACACTTTATGGTGAGGGAACATAAAACAAATGCTGTTTCCAGAGTTTTCCACTTACACATCAGAACAATGATGACACAGCTTTACCATCCCAGCACAAATAAGAGAAATCTCCTAGTGATATTTGGAAGATATTTTCTATGTCAAATGAAGTCATAAACAGATACAAAGATTCTTAAGAAAAGGATTTGTAAAATCCTACAGGAAGAGAAAAGGAACTGGCCTGACAAGAGTGAACAGCTGAGGTAGAGTCATTAAAAAGTGATGAAGCAGAAAAGATGTTCAAATAAAAAACGTGTTTTGTTTCTTCATATTCCTCTATACTGGTCCAAAGCACACATCTGGATACATGGAACATGATTGCAATGCAGCTCACAAATTAAAATGCATTGATTTCTACCAAATAAATATTTTTTTTTTAGTGAAAATCTATTGCAATTACTTAAAGTATCTTTTTTCAATACAAATTAATCTAAGAATACACAGGTTGGTTGCAGTGGCAAAACAATTACAGTGCTTATCCTGTAGATCTTTATGGTGCCCTTGAATTTTGTCCTTTAGAAAAAAAATCATTAATGGCTCTGCAGATATTTGCTTGTATTGGGGTTTTTTTTGCATTATCATTTCCAAGACAATCTCACCTATATTTCCATGTTGGGTGCATATGACTTTCTCCATGCCTGCTTTTTGATTTTCAACCACCACTCTAAATTAACATGAGTGCAGTCACAATTCTTAGCCCCCAAAGTTTGATTGCCTCCTTATCTTTGGGATTAAGAGCCTTCCTTAGGCAGCCTTTCTTCACCATCAGTTCTAGCTATACAGAACACAAAACTTCAACATCCCTACAGGAGCATCACCAGCACAATCCAAACATTACTCAGCACTCTCAGTGGTACTGGAGTTTCAGATATTGTCTCAGCTTCACAATCAAACACTGAAAGAAGAGAGCTGTTACCTCATTTATGCTCTAACTTTGTACAAAATGAGGTTTTTCTCAGATGTGCCCCTCTCCACCCTTTTCTGAGAACTCTGCAAGTCAATCACTGTGAATCTGTTGTATTTAACTAGCACAAGGCTCCTAGAATCTTCCAAGTATTTAGCAAATTAAAAAAAAAACAATTCAAACTGCATTTTAAGTTAAGGAAACATGGTATAACACCCCAATTTCCTAGATGTGCAGCCAAAACACATCCAGCTTTAATGCAAGTTCAGTTAGAGAAAAAAGCAAAAGCAGTCAGGGAAAAATAGAGATTTGAAATCATGAAATTAACTGGTTTTATAAGCAAACCTGAAAAATCAGCTTATATCTGGTTTTTTTTTCTTCTAAGAGGCTACACAGTTTTATTATTCCATCAAGACTCCCAAATCCATGTAAGTTAATATTCTTAAAGAAACTGAAACTAAGCATCTGTTAAGAATCTTGCAAGAAATGCAAGAAAATCCTAGAAGAGAATGTTCTCATAACCTCATTCTCTTGCCTCTGTCCTGTATTAACACACACAATGATTTCACTGAGTGTCAAAATGTGAAACTTATTCAGAAAGAAGACATTGTATGAAAAGCAGTAGTCCTGCAGATTTACTGATACATGCTAACAGTGATACACTTTTCCTTTGGTTGCTGCTGAAAAATCACCCAGTTAAAATCCATCCCAAATATGATGGCTTGCACTGTTTATCCTTTTTACAGAACTGCTCATTAAACACAACATCAGGCAGGCATTAATTTTCATTGTTATGCAAAGTCTCATGTTTTCAAATTGTACACTGGGCTTGACTGAAAAAAAAAAAAACAGGAAGAAAATATTCTTGGAGCACATTTCTGGGCTCCTGAAAGAACAGAAAGCAATTAGGAACAGTCAACAAGAGCTTACACAAGGAAATCCTGCCAGTCCAACCTGACCACCTCCTATAATCAAATGGCCAAGTCTGTGGATAAGAGGATAGCAGCAGACAGCATCTACTTGATATTTAGCAAGACTTTCAAGCAGAGTTTTATATCAAAAATATATTATATAAAATATAAAATATATTATATGTTATAGTATATATTAATTATATTTAATTTGTTTTAATTAATATTATTATGTATTATATAAAATTAATATTGAAATATATTCTGATATATTTATATATACTCAAAATGGATGGATAGGTCTTATGGTTGGAAGACCAAGCTTAGAGGCTGGTGGTTAATGGATTAACCATCTCTCCAGGAAGAGACCAATAATTAATAATAATTATAAAGAAATTATTATACCAATAAATAATAAACCAAGTTCACCTTGCACACCTGCAGGAAAGTCAGGGCTAAGGCAAGAACTGAGGTAAGGAGAAATGTTCCCATGTGTATTTTCAAAGGCAGACCAGGAGTTACTGCCACTGAACTGTTTGCTTTGACATCTTCCCAGGTGTCTGAGAGGGTCAAAAGAATTTCCTGAGCTGCAGCTGAGAAAGTCTGTGTTGCTCTCAAGTAATTTAGAACATAATCTATCTGGAAATGAGCTATTTTTTCCTTTATTTCTGTTCACAGAGGCACAGCAAGATTGCCTCAAACTGCATGAATGCTCACTATGTTTCAAGGTCTGCATGCAGTCGTGAGAAATGATTAAATAGGCTACAGGAAACTGGCATCTTTCAGATGGGAACCAAGCCCACTGTCAGTTTACTATAGATTTTTAGCCAGCCAAGCTGCAGTTTAAGATACCCCACTTTTGGCATTGCTCCCTCCTGAACACTGCTGCACAGCATCTTGAAAATGCTCAGCCCTGCAGCACAGAGCCCTCCTCCATTTGGAGCTCAGCAAGAGACACTTTGGAGTGGATTCTGGAAGCACTTCAAAAAAGCACAGCCATAATATTCTTCACAACAGTTTCCTATAAGTAGAGATTAATTTTTCACTAATGAAATGCTAATATATAAATAACTGAATATTTATGGAAGCAGAGCATTAACACTGAACACTGTAATAAATAGCATAAACATCCATTTAATTTGTAATTGTATTTTTTCCATTAATTCTTATTTTGCTACTACAATTCCCTTCATTGGAAGGCAACATGTCACCTAAATCTTGCATTATAGACAATAAACAGGTGATGGGTGGATATCTAATGTAAAGAGGTTTAAGCTATGAATTTAGAAAACATTTCTGTGGGAAGAATTCACTTTAAAGCACGGATTTATCTGTTGCACAGACTTTGTGCCATCCCCTTCCATCAGCAAAATCATAGGTTTTTCAGGTATCCATCTAAAGAACATACCCCTGTGAAGTTGCAGTTGTGCAGCAATTTATATTCCCTCTAAATATCAGCTGACAGAACTCATGAGGGTTATAACTGTAAACCATTAATTTTTTTATGCATCAGGAAAGCTTTTTATTAACAAGTTTAATATTACACCTGTGGACAATATACTTGCAGTATACACTGGGTGATTCAACACAGTTGTTGCTATTTTTATTCTATTTTAGGTTTATTTTGTGTTAGTTCCCAATAAGGCAACAAGGTCAGAAAAAAGAAACAAAGCTGTAAATGGAGACCAGGGAAAGGACAATTAACAGCAATTCCTGGGGAAAAAAAAAAAGATCTTCTATGAAGTGCTAGAGTTGTATTTTTCAGCATCAATACACTGCCATTGTCATTATTAATATGTCTCTTTACATTACTGGCACTTCAGTGCAGTTAATGGCCCATTTCCCAAGCTACCTCACTCTTAATCTGTGTCTTTCTTTATTAAACCACTGGTAAGTGAGCAAAGACACTGCTCTTTATTAACATTTTCCATTGAACACTGGATGTTGCATTGTTTCAAACAAAAAATACACAGATCCCTAGAAATATCCTCAAAATATAAACAACACATGCAATTCATCTCTTAATAGCCATTAGTTCAAAGACTCTGTGGCAATCCATTTTTAACCAATAATGTATTTTAAAAAGTGTGTTTTGTTTGCATGAATGTATCCAGAGTGAGGAAATGCAGCATTTTTTGTGCCTGGAAACTATTAATAAAGTTGGGGCTTCCCTTTACTACTCATTTAATAAAGTCAAATTCATTTTCAGTAATTTTTTTAAATAACAATTTTTTCTATTGTTATGTGAAAATAAAATATGCATTTAAGTATAAATATTAATTTCTTCCAAGAACAACTAGAGAAAGTAATTTCAAAAAAATTTAGACTACAAGCCAAAGTTGGAGATCTTTGCTACATTCCTTTCATATAAAGAACAGAAGGGCCAGAACTGTTGGTTCTCAGACTCAATTTTTTCCTGCTCTTTTCACACTTCTATTCCAGAAAGATTAACTGAATGTGCAAATGTTATGTTAAACCACACACTACTGCATATCTGTTTATGTGGCAGAATTTTGCCAGCAGAACAGATCAAGGGTCCAAAGAAACCTCCAGAATATCTTCCTCAGGACTGACTATGACACAGGATCCTTATGTTGCATCATCACCTATTTTAGTTCAAACCCCGAGCTTCATTAAAACCCTAATGGATTACAAAATTTTGAGGGAAATCTGCATTTTTACCAGTTTTACCTAATCCTTTCCTATAATAAACAGGTCTCTTGATACATCACTGAAATATGGGAAAGAAAGTGGTGAAATACCTCAAAACAAAAATATTCCTCAGTAGCAAAATTCATTTGGATAAAGCAAGCTGGAATCTTGAACCCAGTATGAAGTTTAAGTCTCATTGAAATATGTTAAAGAACACAAGTTTCACATTCACCTTTTTCTTTTTTTTTTATTTTTGCTGAACAGGCAATCACCCAAACATCTCAAACATCTCATCTATCACAGAAAGCCTGACTGCTGCATTCAGTTTCTTTGAGACTCAAATCAGCTGTGATATGTCATTTGACTTTGAGGCTCTATAAATTAATCCATCACATTCTTTAAAGCTTTGCACATCATCTTGTGCATAGAAGATGCTCAAAAAAAAAAACAAACAAGAAACACCAAGATGATGTTGTGTCACCCTGTCAAGTTGCACTATGAAATAGGTTTTAAAAAAAAAATAAAATAACTGATTGTTGCTCCCCCAAATATTAGATGACTGCTTTAAAATTTGGCCTACTTAAGGAACCCTCACTCATTTATAATTCTACATTGAAAACTTTATTTCCTGTTTGAATTTGACCTAAATTCATTAACAGTTTCAGATCATATTTCCCTGTATAGATTATTCACCAAGGGAAGACAACCCCAACTCTGAATATTAAATTTATGAGAAAATTATCTGCATGGCTTTCTCCAAGAAAACCCACAACAGGATACATTCTGGTGTGGAAATATTTCTGACCTTTTGTTAAGCATTAAAAAGTGTCAGAGAAGATGGTGGAGCAGGGGTTTGTGGGGTTTTTTTTTACTTCCATCTCTAAATAATAAAAAGTTTCTGTTGTTGATTCTGACTGCCAGAGGCAAATTCACTGTTGATCCCCTTGTGAGTTTTAACACTGAAATTGCTACAACAAAGAACAAGACAGATAAAATTAAACTTCAAATATAAACAGAGAAGAAAATTGGGTGAAGTATCAGTCTATTACTCCTCACAGCTGATCATAACTTAACAAGACACACACACCTATTACATAAGCAACCAGATAGAATATAAAAATATTCAGTATTAAATACACTTGGAAAATGTGCACAGAATTCCTGGAATAAAGGCAAGAGGAATGAATAACATCAGATATGGAAGCATCACTAATTAACTGTTAACATCTCTCCTATCTTAAAAAATATATGCTGCTGAATTGCCAAGAATAATATTTTTCACTGTTCTCAAACAATTTTTCTCTTTGTGTGACTAGATCAATCAGGTAAGATGAAGAACACAGGATATTCAAAAGGAAGAGCTTGTTTTCACTGGCAATCTGACCTGTTGGCTGGCTGGGGACATCTTTTTTACAAAGTGGGCCTTCAAGAATAGATATTGCCAGAAAAATCAAACCCCTCTTACATGGTAATGACCAGGCATGTGACAATTTCCTCCCTGGTGGTCTGTGATGGTCTGTGAAGAGCAGCTTCCAGCCCTGTAAAACCTGAGTATTGGATCTGGAAATTGAGATAATGCAAGCACCACTTCCAAGTGATGGCTCAGTCATCAAAGCCTTAGAGAGGGATTATTTCCCTTTCCTTCTGTGAAAAAGCTGAAGTAGATGTAAATGAAGTGTCTCCTTCTTCAGCAACAACTCCTGATCTTGCAGCAGGAGCACAGGCAATGCTACCTGTGACTACCATGATCCATCCCAGAAATAATCCCAATTCCAGCCTATGGATGGGGCTCCATACCAGATCCCATCCCAGAAATAATCCCAATTCCAGCCTATGGATGGGGCTCCATACCAGATCCCATCCCAGAAATAATCCCAATTCCAGCCTATGGATGGGGCTCCATACCAGATCCCATCCCAGAAGTAATCCCAGTTCTATCCTACACATGGGGCTCCCAGCCAAGCAGCACTTTGAGAGCTTTGAGGAAACAGAAAAATTCAGGGTCAGCACATCTGGTGCCTCAGTTTTACCCCAGCATATGTCAAATACTCAGGAGGAGGTTGGGTTTCTAGTTTTGATAGCATACTCAAAATAGGATCTGGAGAGGGGTATTTTCACATGGCATAAAAACATATCTTTTTTTTTGACTGTGTCACTATAGGAAGGCCTGATAGAAGAAAGCACATGGCCACTATTAAGTGAATTATCTGCCATGAATAATCATTATGTACAGGAAAAACAACCAGGTTCTCATTATGGGAAGGGCCAATGACTGTCTCTGTGCAGCCTTACAGTCACTTCTCTCAACACTGTTCTGAATTTTGCAAAGCCAAATATCTTTAAGCAATGATGACTGAAGAAGTTTAAAGCTGAATAATATCTTCAAGATGACAACCTAACTCATTTGCTTTGAAATTAATTCTTTGCCTAGTACCTTAAGGAAAAAAAACCACCCTTTTTTGTTTGTTTTTGTTGTATTTTTTTATTATTTTTAGTTTAGGAAAAACACACAATCTGGAAATTAAGAGTTAATTATTCATATTAAAAGCAAAGCAAGGCAACATGTGGGTTGACCACAAAATGACCTGTATTCTCAAAGATTATGAAGTTGAGTGTGAGAAACGATGCTCACTTTTAAAAATGTGGAGGGAGGGCGTGTACCTTTGCCCTTTGCATGAGGCATTTGGGAAGAGGGAAGGCATGACAACACCTGACCTCCAATCAAGTTGCAAAAAAGCAGTCTCCACCAATGGACAGTGAAGAAGAGTTGACTGGATGCAACCCCAAAGGTAGAAAAGGCCATTTTGTGGCTGAGCACATGGTGGTTTAATGCCATGCTCCCAGTGCTGTAATCTTTCCTTATTCAGTCCTTTGTTATTGTTTGTTAAGGTTTAATAAACCTTTGAAATTTTTAAAAGTGAGCATTGTTTCACACATTGAGAGCGGATTTTTACCTCATTATTAACAATCAAAACATCTGTTCCTCCAGACCCTGATTTCTTAAGTCTTTGCTTTCTCTAGCTGCCTTTTAACATTAAATTTTGCTTCTTTAGCTCAAAGAACTGATTTGTTAAGAATCAGTTGCTTTATTGTTTCACTGTCTCCAAACAATGATACTGTGATTGTGTTTTTAACAGCTGAATTTTAAGTGGCAACTGCAAACCAGTATTGAGAACAGTTTCTACAATAACAGTACAAGAGAATCGTGATGGAATACTGGCACCAAGGTGGAAAATGGGAGAGGGTGGTTTGGGAAAAGTCTTTTTTGGGTGACAACTGCATCAGCAACCTTAGTGCAAATAAAATAGATAAGAAAAGTACCAATATCTAGCCAGGGTGTGGTTTTATATTACTCAAGGTATATTTCATTCTGTATTAGCATTTCTTGCAGAAGTTTCGTTAAAAACATCATTGCGAAAAACAAGGTTCACTCTCCTGGTAAAATTTAAGTTTAATAAAGGACAAGAGGAGACAAATATAATAAAGCAAAGTTTAACAGCCAGGTGCTTGGCATTCAACCAAGAGCACACCTGCCATTTCAGAGACACCCTTTATATTCCTTTCCTGTTGCATCACCCTATTGCATTTTCATAAACAATTACACATATTTAAACTTTTCCCCAGACTAGTTTACATGTTCCAAGAACTGTTTAGCATGGCCCCTCCTCAGGACAGCCGTTTAGAGCATGTGCATTTTTTGGCTGTGGTTTTAGCCCATTCTTATTTTCACCTCCAGTTTGGGTTTTGGTCCATACTTCCTTCAGATGGTGGGTGCTGAGAGTTGGCACATCAGGAGCAGGGGTCTTCATCATATTGGATGTTATCCCAACCAAGCAGGGAGTTCACAAGCATAACTATCAGCTACTTCACTACTACACCTAAGTTTAGTTAATAGAAATAAAATCTATAGCAAAGTTACTTTAACATTATGTATAACATCCATTTCAATCATTTTGCAAAAAGCCAATATTAAAATATTTATTTATAACATCATTTAACACTTTCCATTAAAATTTCATGTAAGGACTAGTAATATTTTACCTGTACAATCTATTCAACATAAGGACAAACGGGAAACTGAAAATACTTTGAAAAAATCTCTTAGTACTGAAATCATCTTTATAGTTGTACGATAAAATCACTGTCAAAAAATCCTTTTACTTGTCCAATAAAAAAATATAACAAAAAGCAAGGTAAAACTGTTATGCAAACCAAAGTAAAACAGTTTACTGAATCATCAAGAAATGATAAATATTTTAGTAGGACAAGGGAGGCAATTCTACCTCTCCATCCCATTCCCAAACCCACTCCCCTTGGAGTAACTGCATCCATCTCTGGGGTGTCACATAGGTCTGAGACTTTGAATAGAAGTGTAAAGGGATTTTTAGGAATCTATTGTTTTAACTTCCTATACTGCTACCACATTTTACTTTTTCATTCCACCCATATATGGATACAGAACACCTGAAAGAGAAGGAATCGAAAAGCTGAACAGCAACAGAGGCTGATTGACATCCCTGTGCGAGGCACTAACAGGAATTTTCTGAGCTCTGGTGCTGTGTGGTGCAAGAACCACCCTGTCTGAGGGTTCCTGACTTTCATCCCAAACCCTGCATGCACGTATTTGGCTTCTCAGGACAGGTTTGGGGATCTTTTGTTCGGGTTTTTATTTGGATTGCTTTTGGCTGGCTGGTTGGCTGGTTGGCTGGTTGGTCGGTTGGTTGGCTGGTTGATTGGCTGGTTGGCTGGTTGGCTGGTTGGTTGGTTGGCTGGTTGGCTGGTTGGCTGATTGGCTGGTTGGTTGGCTGGTTGGTTGGTTGGTTGGCTGGTTGGTTGGTTGCTTGGTTGGCTGGTTGGTTGGCTGGTTGGTTGGCTGGCTGGTTGGCTGGTTGGTTGGCTGGTTGCTTGGTTGGTTGGTTGGTTGCTTGGTTGCTTGGTTGGCTGGTTGGTTGGCTGGTTGGTTGGTTGGTTGGTTGGTTGGTTGGATGGTTGGTTGGTTGGTTGGCTGGTTGGTTGGTTGGCTGGTTGGTTGGTTGGTTGGCTGGTTGGTTGGCTGGTTGGTTGGTTGGTTGGCTGGTTGGTTGGTTGGATGGTTGGTTGGTTGGCTGGTTGGTTGGTTGGTTGGCTGGTTGGTTGGTTGGTTGGCTGGTTGGTTGGCTGGTTGGTTGGTTGGTTGGCTGGTTGGTTGGTTGGTTGGCTGGTTGGCTGGCTGGTTGGTTGGTTGGTTGTGAGGTTTTGCTTGGGTTGTTGGTTTGGGATTTTCGGGATTTTTTTTATTTGGATTGGTTTTGGAGGGGGCAATAATTTTTGGTTTTGAAGGAGGGGATATTTGTTTGGCTTTTGCTTGAATTATTATCTAGTTTTTCTTTTCCAGTCTGAACTCACCCCTGACTTCAGCAGCCCCTTCAGGAGGGCTTTCTCAGCTCAGTTTGACCCTTCAAACACCTCAACTACTGAATATGTCCTCCATGGCTACAGTTATTCAATTCAAATTCTAGTTGAAAGCCTTAGTAAAAATAACTTCCAACACAGATGTAGTATTGACTTAATTTTCTTAGGTGTTGGTGATCTGGTCAGCTTTATTTTTTTCTTTTGTGTTTTTTAGTTTGTTTGGTTTGTGGTGAGATTTTGCAGGGTTTCTTTTTTGCATACAAATATATTTAATTTTCTTGTTAAATGGAGTTTTCAGCTAACTGGAAACATTTCAGTTGTAGCTTTGTTATAGGTTTGGTCTGCTGTGGCAGACATCAAGTATCTGAGCCACTTATTCAAGTGTGAGAGTCAAATGTTTCCCACAAGAACTGCTGAAATATCATTTCTGTAGTTTACTTCTGAAGCCACATAGGGAAGGCAAGACTGGGAAGGTACACTTGCAGCAGAATGAGGGGAAAAAATACATGTATAATATTTTGCAGCTAACAAGGACACATTACTTTCTGAAATAATATTTTGCTTTCATTTGCAACTCCTCATGTGACTGATTAAAACCACAGAAGTACCACCCAGCCTTCCTTATCTACTGAAGCCAAGTTGCTTAGGTAAACTTTCGTATTTGTGCAGCAATTATATAAATAGAAGGGTCCCATTTGCCTTTTAAGGAGAAAAGAAATGGTACTGACTGCTGTTGTGCTGTACAGATGTAACTTTTTAATTAATTTATTATTTTAAAGGAAATTTAAAGGTGGAGGTATATCTTTTCAATAAGATAATCATCAGCCAATTCATTTCTACTTTGATCTATCCATTTCACAGTAAAAATTATCACTTTTAGGGTAGCTATTAGCAAACTAGTTTTGAGCTAATATTTTGACATATTGCCTAATGGCAACAACTCATCAACTGAGCTATTTCCAACAGACACCACAAAAAGGCTTTTAACATATAACAGACTGTTTTAATATTGTTTCCCTGGAGAAAACATGTGAGCTTGACTAAAGTTCTCTGCAGTAGATAAATATTTTATACATTGAAGAGGCTGCTGATGAATATATCTGGATTGAAGAGATTAAGTAGACACATATGGTTATTAAAAAAAATTAGTCACTTACCCTAAATGGAAACTTCTGCCCCTCAGAGCTGAAGGTACTTCTCATATACCTATGTCTCTGAAGATACTTTAATTTCACAAGAGTGTGAAAAGCATAAACTTATTAGAATAAACCTTATTTTAAATGTTGCAAGATAGTCTGCTTCAAACTCAGAGTGAATCATTTTGCTCCTTGAAAGGATGATAAATGAAAATGCTGAATTTTAGTTGGACCCAATAAGAGATACTTAATCACATGAACTTACACTCCCTTTAATAGCAATGAAAGTCTAGCAGGACACTTTATCTCTCCAGATGATCACCACATCAGTCTGAGAAGAGGGACCACTTCCTTTTTGTGTACTGACAATGGAATTCAAATGCTGCTGCACAAATGATTCAATACAGGCTGTGGCCTGAAACAATGCACCAGGAATTCATTGAAAATTGCCCTTTATTCACCTTACAGCTCAGAGGGATTTCCAGTCCTACATCACATACTGCTCACAGAGCTGAGAAAGAAGAGTTGTAGTAAGTATCAGAAACAATTTCCATCCTCAGCACAGCCCTAAATTGCAGGTGGAAAGCAATTTCAAGGGTCCCAGCTTATCACACAGACAATCACCAGGTACAGTGGTGGAACAAGGAGTCTGGCTCAGGCAGTGTGCACAGTCAGCACATGTGCATCACACACACACGTGCCTGAACACCAAATTCCCTGAAAATATCATCTTCTCACACTCAGAGATACACAGAGTGAACCAGAGTTCAGAAACCTTCCTGTTCCCAAAACTAGATCATAGAAAGCCCCAGCCTGGTGAGAACTCTGGTACAAATATTTTAACACAACACAGCAAAAAAAGGTTAATAAAATAAAATAATAAATAAAATAAAATAATGAAATAACTGTGTTTCCTACTTTATTCTTTGAGCCTCAATCTTTTTATGAAAGATCCATTTTTAAGAACAGCAAGATCCAACTGTGAGCCATCTTCATGTGAAAGAACAAATCTAAAGGAAGATGAGAAAATACTTAAAATTCCCTTTTTACTCATGTCCTGGGTGTCACAGAACAGCCATTCCCTTCTGCCAAGGTTTGACCTGGGAGTTGAGAAGCTGAGCTACAATTCCTGTTGAGAGATTTGAAATCTATAGATTAAATTCACATTTCTTGCCATACAGGGGCTTTCAAAAGAGTCTTTGCAGGAGTAGCTGAGATATAAGATTGCATTGAATAGTAAAGAAATAATAAAGTAAAAAATGCTAAAAAACAGTAAAGAAATAGTAAAGAAACCAGTACAAATCAGGGTGTGTGTACCCAGCACAACAATGATCTGCAAGGAGCAAGATGTCTCGAGATCCATTCTGCACGAGAGCCTTCTCCACCAGACATCTCAGGAGGATGTAAATACCACCACTGAGAACAAGATGGTCAACTAAAACACAGAAAAGGGAGTGGAAATCTTTATCTTTTACCTTGCAGAGGCAATTTGCCAAGGAACAGAAGCACACCTGTGGGCCCTAGTGATTATTTCAGACTGGCAAGAGATCAGAAGCTACCTGTAGGACTGAACCCAATGTTCCTCCACGTGAGAGGGCCAGGGAAACATCTGTATTATTCTTGCACTTAGTTCATGCTTCAAAGCAGCAGAAAGCCACTGCTGAAATAACTAGGTATTTCAAAATAATAAAATTTCTAGCTGTTTATTTAATAAAAATTCCCTTCTCACATTTAATATCCTGCTTCGATATGATATAGAAACCATCAATCTGCACATTGTCTACTGCCTTTGTACAACTCCTGTTCCATCTGTGTCAAGATACCAACTTGCAGTACCAGGTTTTTCAGTACAAATGTCTTGTCTTCAAGTTAAGAGGAGAAAACAAAGGTGATAAATTAAAATACCTGAATTGCAGCAATTGGCTCTGAAATATATAGCACCATAAATACATTCAGTTTGATTTCTGAGTAATGGCAACATTACCAGAACAGAAGTCATCTCAAAGCTTTAAAAGGAAAATAGATACTTGCTTATGGGGCACATTTTAAAATAGTTCTTAGAAAGATCTCTACAGAGGACCGTACTTGTAGTAACTAGAAAGATAAAAGTAATCTGAGGAATTGAATTCTATAAAGGAACTGGATAAATGATTGTAATACCCTTAATTATTTGTGGGTTTAATCCTCCTTATTCACTATCAGAGAGCCTACCAGTTTTCCCTTCCTAAGGGGGAATTGGGATCCCAGGAATGCTATGTGTTCTATTCCAGGAATTTCCATGTGTTCTAACTCTCATCTCCCTCAGCAAGGAGCCTCTGGCTTGTCCTCTCTGGAAATACAAACACAGCCATCATTTCCGAGTAAATGATTCATCTCTGAGTTTTCTATTCTGGCATCTCCTTATGGCTGCTGTTATTTCAGCTACAACTCAGCAAGGTGAAAACAGAAATCCTGACCTTCCCACCCAAGGTAGCTCTTTTTCCTGGCCATGCGAGGCAGTTCACCTCTTTTAAAGAGGAAATTCTTTTTCAGTGAGCTTCTACACAGTGTATGTGGCAAACACATGCTGCAGTTGAGGTGTGACAATCTTTCCTGGTCCTTGCTGCTGCTGAGTCAGTACTGTGTCATCGTTGCCACAGACACAAAATAAATACTGCAGGACACCACTCAAAGACCAGGAAGTATCAGTAATTAAGACAGGCTTCATAAATAACACATTAGAGGTGACAAAGAATGAGGATGGAGGGAAAAATGGCTACTCCAAAGCAAAAGGATGTCTGTAAAGAGAAAGGGGCACGAAATAAAACAGGCATTACAAATGAGTAAGTTCTTCTTATGAGATAAAAGGGAGGCAGTGAGCAAAAAAAAACATAAGATAGTGGCTGCACAAAAAAAGTCAAGACAGGTGATGGGTCCATGTTTGCTGTAAATCTCCCCTTTCATGAAATCTTCACAGGTAAGTGATTTTTAAGCCCAAACCCCATTGGCCAGTGATGGGAGCAATAAAGAAGTTTGAAATGTGAAAAGGTCCACCAGGGTGACAGGATGCTCAGGTTAGAAATAAGCTGCATAGAAGGACAAAATGACTGCTCTGATCTGTTCAAAATCAACAGGAATCCTTTGAATAATTTTAAGCTAATGAATGAGGTTTTGGTTTGCAGAGAGTGACAGAGAGGGAGAAAAAATAAATTTAAAAGCGAAAATGAATTGGAAAGAAGGATCTATCCTGAAGGAAGCTGAAAAACTGGAAACACTGATTTTATCCATTTTTATTGCCAGTTGAAGGAACTTCTAAATAACTTGTCTTCTATAATTCTATCTCAAAAGTCTTTCATGAATGTAAATACAGTAAAAGTGCATGGTAATTATATGAACAATGTCAATCATCATTGCCTTATTAAAATTAGTTTCTTCAACAAGTCTCTTCTTTTCTACACAAAGCATGAGAGAACAAACACCCCATGGCTACTGAAGCAAAATTTTAAACCCATCTTCATACACCCTTTTAAACTTAAGTACAATCCAGAATCCTAGAGATAACAGAAAATATCTGATCCACAAATAGTAGTTATTACCACATTCAAGGAAATTAATAAAAATTAGACACAAAAATTTTGAAGTGGGTCTATTTCTTATTTAAAATTACATCTGTTACATGCATTCTTTTCAAGCCTTGTTCAAAATTTTCTAGGCCTTTGATAATTTTCTCCTCTAAAAATATCCCCAAATTCTTTTACAACAAATGCTAAATGAAATGCTGAGCCTCCCTTCTGAAGAAAGCTCTCACACAGCACAATCAGAAATGTCAATCTGAAAATGTCAAAATATCTCAAAAATAACCCCTTTGAAAGTGCAGGAGTTTAACTGTTTCACCATACTGATGGAAAGCTTTTTTTCAGGTCAACAGAAAGCAGCACACAGTGAAGATATTTGGTTGGATAACTCTACCCTGCCCCATTAGAGTAACTCAAATTGTGTTCCCCAGTACACAGTTAGATGACCAGCAGATTATCAGCTAGAATTTGGACATATTTAACTCCAGCTCTTGGCAAGGGAAGGTGTGTCCCTCCAGTGCTGACATGCAGAGCTGCAGTCTGAGCTGTCCAGGGATAAAAACTGTGTTTCATGGAAATAGTTTGAAAAATCACATTTTTGAGACAGGTCAGCACAGCAAAATATTATATTCTGTAAGAACAGAGTGAAGTCTTTCCCTCCATTTCCTTGACAGGCAAGTATCCAAATTTACTAGCAAGTGAACTCAGAAAATTCATCCTAGTTTTATAAAACACAGATGTACTTGGATTTTAAGTAGTGAAGAGATGACTTAGGTTCAGATGCTCAAGTTTAAGCATTACTTTTTTTCCAGACCTGGGCCTGCATATTTATTTTTTCAGGCTTTTAATTCAAGAAATCCTATTTATTTGTTCCCCCTAGAAGTACCTCTAATAGCTGACTATTCAAGTCTACAATTATTTCACAGAATCAATTAGATTGGAAAATGCCCCTGATGATTAGGAGATTCTGTATTGCTTGGGCTGGAAGTCAGGAGTTCTGTGAATCTCAGCCTGCAAAAAGGAGGAGTGTTGCCCTTTTATGGCCTTTCTTTGCTTGATGAATAATTGAGTTAGTGAGGCTTCTGCTAATTTTTTAGCTGTAGGGAATAGCCACTAATCATCCATCAGAAATTACCATGTCCTACAGGACATTAAGCAGCATATTGTAAAAGGGTAATGAAAAGACCACATATCTGTTCTGACTTGCAGTTTTTGGATCCAAGTCTCTCCCAAGGTATTGCATCTGTCACACTTTCATTAATAAAGTTTTCTAGCAGACTGAGTTGATTTGTTGGTTGTGGTGGTTGCTTGGTTGGTTGGTTGGTTGATTGGGATTTTTTGTCATTTGGGTTTTGGAGGGTTTTTTTGGTTTTGTTTTGTTAGGGGTTTTTCAACCATCTCATCATGCATAGAAAGTTCTTTACATATTCAAGCCAAGTTTGGGTTTTAACTTACATATTTGCTTTCAGAGAAGACAACCAAACTAATCTATTTCTTCAACTTCTTAGAGAGAGGAAAAAAACCCAGAGGAGAAGGATTTGATACACTCTGCAACTGCCTCTGTCTACAAGAAAAGGCAGTATGGTGGTTCCTCATCTCCTTCAGACTTCAGAAAGGGTCACCAACTGGCCCAGAGCAATCTTGTTCCAATTATTTAATTACTGGCTTGGATTTTACTTTCAAGCAAGGGAGGAAGGAAATTCAGAGGTCAGTCAATTTTTGCACCCAAAAGCTAGGAAAACACAAAAACCGGGAAGAGATTGACACATCAAAATGGACCATTAATATTTAACCTCTGGTAAAGAGTTTCCATCCATTGTCACTAAATAGGAAGTTATTCACAGCAGCAGTCTGCACTAAAAAATATTGTGCAATATTCACCAGAGCTCAGAATATCTAAATGAAAATTGTATCCATATCTTCTGAATATTAGTAGATTAATGCAGATGTATCAGGAACTTTAAAGAGGAGAATACTATTTAGGAAAAATATCTGAATTAATAAAGACTAGAAGAACTCATTATTAGAGACCACTGAGATATTCCCACATTTTTACATGCCTTTTTTGAAGGTTAGGGCCATACTATGTAGTGAATTTGTCAAGTGCAGAGCTGACACACTTTAGCTGGACCTTTAGAAGAGGATTCTTGAGCTTCACCTTGAAAGAGGAAGAGACACAAACTAGATGACAGCAAACTCAAGTGATCCTCACAAACACTTTCGTCTCAGTGGAGTTTATTTTGTTTGGAACACAGCTTGGTCTGTTATAAAAGGATAACCTCTCAGGACATGACAGATCAAGGCTGGGGAGCAGTTCCAGTTCATGCAGACCAGTGCACACACAAGTGTTCCCAACATGAACTGGAAGCTCAAGTGTTCCTAACATGAACTGGAAGTTCAAGTGTTCCCAACATGAACTGGAAGCTCATGCTTCACTCTCTGCGCTCCAGCCATCGCTCACTTGGCTCCCAGACAATCTGTGAACAGAAAGGGATGACAATGACTCAGCTGCTTACACATGGCAAGCTATCTGCTATTATGAATCACTCATTCAGACTCTAAACACCATATTTAAATGTGTGAATCTTCTCACTTTCTTGTTAATAGTGAAGGCACAGTTGCATTTACATATCTCTTTGAAGGTTAGTAAAGTAGTTTGTGCCAGATCCTCATGGAGGAGGAAACTGGTACACACTCAGTTTTTGTTGTTCTGGTTTTTTTTGAGTTACTGTTGCTTGTCAAATAGTTTTACACCAGAATGTATAAAAAAAATCTCAATTCAGGGTCATGCCCCTATCAACATAAAAATCATCCTGCTCTCTACCAACAATTAGTTATTCCCTAGATAATAATTAATGTTCAGGCAATAAACTCATAAGCATAGATGGAGATAAAATTAATTCATAATCATCACAGCCAGAACAGTGGGGTGAACACATCACATCACAAGAGGTGCCCAAAGCCACTCTACCACTCCACTCCTTAACTAAACAGGAGAGGCAAAACAGAGCTAAAGGATTTGGCTTCAAAATAAGGGCAGAGAAAGATCACTCAGCAATTACCATCACAGGTAAAACATATTTGACTTGGGAAAATTTGGTTTTCAATATTTGTATTAGCAATTAATCCAATCTATGTTACCAAAACCAGAAGTGGCAAACATTCCACACCAAAGACTGCATTTTTTAAGTCCTCACATTATTAAGACAGGGCTCACTTTCAGAATACACAATATATTCATTTGTTTTGCCCCCTGGAAGAAGAAGGCACATAAGTCAGCCTGATTTGGACCAAAAAATAACATATGCTGGTTATTAAATGGCCACATAAAGTTAATTTATTGATAATCCACCAGATAACATACTTGATAGTTGACTAATAACTAATACCAAAAATTGTACAACATCAAGAAAAATGTAATTAATGCACAATGCCACCTTGGCTGGGTGAAGCAGTTTAATGTCATTTGGTTCCTTTTTTTAGTTAGTGCTTGCCTGATATTTTAGTCCATTTTCAAGACATTTTTCAGAATATCCTTCTGTAGGCAAGTATTAGTAAATCAAGACATTATAGAAAGATATTCTACTCCAAGACCTGTAAGTTTGGGATGGGGGGAAGGGGTTGAGGTTTATTTGTTTTTCTTATTTTAAAAAGTTATTCATACATAGCACACTCAAATGACAAATCTATCCTGTTTCCACAAATGTTTCCCTCCAAAGAAATTAGTAAAAAACCCTCCATTATTACCATAAATCAAAATATTCACCTTCATTATATCAAATCTCTCAAATTTCTTATATTTGTTGGGTTTTTTTGTAATAGTTTTAATATCATATTAATAAAACACATAAAGACAGACAACAACTATTGAAGAATTTAAAATAGTAAGTCAAAATAGATTAATGGATATATCCTAACCAGAAAAAAAATTTTGTCCCTGATCCTATACAAAATCTGAAAGATAATTCCCAAACTGAGGCAAAAGAAGTATAATGTTGAAGCTTTATTTTGCTGATCTGGTGGGTACAGACACATTGGGAAGAGGGTAACACAAATTACAGAAGTTCATGTCAGTTTTTAAAAGAAACCATATGTACAGAGAAGAAAATATCATAACATTAATATGAACTGGGAGTCTCTAGTTATAAACTATAAAGAATGTTGAAGAGGCAAAGCTTAAATTTTTCAAAGCATGATGACAGAGCTGTACAATCAGCAAAACTGAAGGAAATAAAAATGAAAGGACTACCACAAAAATAGCATTTCCACAGCACTGCCAGTATCACATGGTAACATTTTAACTTTATAATAGAAGACACAGTCAAAAACCCTTTTTTACCCTCTTCCCTCCAAAATGCAGGATTGTATTTACATGACAAGATCAATTGTTTTATTCCAAAAATAACCCTGGAAGATACTTAGAAGGCATTTCATCCTGGACACCACTCACCACACCAGATATCCAAACCCAGCCAAACAGGATGACGTGGGAGCCAGAGAAACAGCAAGAATGGCTGATAGGTAATGATTTAATGTTTTCAACTGAGTTACCACATAATTAATTATAGAGTCTACTGCATTTACAGAACTTGTCTGTGTCAATGCACCCTATGGTAAAACATTTTGTTCTACTCAAGCTACATCCATATGGGACAAAGATATTTAAGCACCATATATTTAACTGTTATATCCTGCATCAGATATTTAGAGACTTTTCCAAAGGTGTCTGCAATGGTACTGAATGAGCTTTTGACTCACAGTGATGCCTTCAAGGTATACAACACTTTGAGTGGTATATTCCCAGAAGCAGAAAATACAATTGGAAAGCAGAAAATTTTATACACACCTGTTGCTGGCCCAAGTCCCTCCATCAGCCCTGCATTCCTTGTTGCTTTCCTCAACAACCAGAAGACAAAACCAGGTATCTTCTGCCAAATAATCTGTAATGCATCACTAATATTTTTTTTTCATATAAAAGGTGGTGTGTTTAAGGATGAAAATTTTCCTGTTTTAATATGAATTAAAGACTTGTTCTTATCATGCCTTGATATATATTTTTAATTGTTTTATAGAAACATCCTTATGTGAAGCATGCAGTCTATGAAACATATGTAGAGCCATATTTCTTCCTTCACAAGCAACATAAAAATGAATATAATTTTATTTCACTGACTTTGGGACAAAAGATCACCACTAAATCAATCACCACAGCTTGTGGTGAGGTCCTGGCACAGGCTAAAGTTGTGAATGCCCTATCCCTGGAAGTGTTCAGCAGCAGGTTGAAGCACCCTGATCAAGTGAAAGGTGAAATAATCCCATGGGTGATCTCTAAGGTCCTTTTCAGTCCAAATAATTCTGATTCTATGATATTCTATCTTTGTAAAATTTAGCTATAACATATTTTTTTATCACCCACAAAACTTTAAATAGATGGCACTGGGCTTGAACTCAATATAAAAAAAAAAAAAAAGAAAAGCCAAACTTTTAGTTCCATACTTCTGATTCAGAACACAGTAGAAAAATCCTGATGATTTACCAAAGGCACTGATATTACCTACATGGCATGCCAAAATGAGCCATCAGAAAGGTATATATTTGAGATGTGTGGGAGAAGGGAGTCTGGTGTCACTTGTATAATTTGAAATTCAAAAGCAGTTTAAAAAAAGAATTCAATTAGCTCATGTATTTACTGTGAGTAGGAGGTCTCACTGGGGTTGTCAGAGGAAATGCTATTTAATCAACATGATGTCAGTCAAGTGCTCGTCAAACCTACTACAATTTTTCAAAATCCAAAATGTTTTAAACAATAATTGATGAAAGTATATATAGAGAGATCTGGCCACTTTAAAATAAATTACAGGATTTGAATTTCTTCTAGAAGTTTCTGTCAGGAGACATTGTTACTATGTTTATTTCAAAAGCCTCCGTTTCTACAGTATGGGAGAAATGCTTAATACCCATCCACCCAAGTAGGACCACCTACAAGAACATCTAATTACATAATTAAGAAATTACATGAGACAGGCATTAATGCAACTTGAGCTGCATCACAGCAAGTGTTTCTGTGGAGTGAACCATGGTATGATCCAGATCCAGGCTTCCCCTTGGGAGTGTGCTGGGGCAGGTTACTCCTGGGGAACTCACACCTGTGCTGCACCCACCTCAGGGGTCAACCAGCTTTACATCATAGTGCAATGTAAATACACTTACATTTAAATGTAAATATATTTACATTTTATGTAGATTTTTACATTTTTATGGTGCATGGAAGGATTACACCAAGGTTAAAGAACCTAGTGGAGACAACACAAGATGAACAAGGTCCAGAAGAAGCTGCAAGGAGTCAGCTCAGGGCAAACACCAAAGTCAGAGCTAGAGATAAGTCTCCAGACTAGCTGTTGACCTTGGTTTTGATGTTTGAGTAAGGTCAGCAGAGAAACCTCTGGGTTCCTGCACACTGCTGTGCTGCCCTCCCAATGGCTGTGCGGTGAAAATCCTGGAAAGGGTAAGAGCAGGCACCTTGAGACAGTAATGGCCAAATCAACTTGTGAAACTCTTGTAGAATTTCATCTTTCTGGAGGACTGGAGATCAGAAGCTCTGAAAATGGCTGGTACAACCTCTTTTTAACAATTTACCACATCTATCCATATGCCCAGAAAAATTTCTCTTAGGTACCAGAAGACTTTTTTTTTTTTTTTTTTAAATGAAGTGAGGGTCTAGGCAGCAAATGAGATCAACAGTATTCCACAACTCCTAACTCCTGCCTGTTGGAAATACCATGGGTTTGTCTCATGCAGAGATACAGGTTACACTAGGAGCAGTGTGATGGGGCACCACAAGGCTGATGATATTAAAGAACTGTGAGGGATTCTCCAGAGGACTGAAACCTCTGCATCAGCTTTTACCAAAAAAAAAGAGCAAGTTCACTTCAGGTAAGTGTCAGGTCACAGAACAAAGCACATTCCAGCCTGTGCAGAAGTACATAAAAAAATATGAGGGATGAAGCAGCTTCAGAAGCATTTCTGAGCTTCAGCAGGAGGTCTCAGCACAGATAAAGCTCTGCAAATTCCAAAGGAATTATTCATAAGAAGAAGGGGTGTTCCAGCAGCAATAGATGAACAAACTATTAGACCCAAATCAAAGGGAAGAGTTCATGTTCCTGTGCTTGAGACTCTGGTTACCAGCTCCCTCCTAACTGAGGAGGGCTTACCACAGCTACACAAACTGCAATAGGACACACGAGATACACAGATTTAGATACACTGGAACAGAAACAACTTACAGTATTGGCAATACCACAGTGAGGCCCTACTCAAAGCCACAGGTAGTTTACTGAAAAAGCTTCGTTTGATTGATAAATTTTTGAATTATTGCACCCATGAGAATTCTTTACAGCCTTCCAGTGATATAAAAGGTGCATTTCTGAGAAACATAACTTCATTATTTATTTTTATTTTTGCTTTGGAGACTAACATTCCAGGGAAAGGCTTTTGAAAATACTGGGTTGTTTTGCAGCTACTGCTGGAATCAGCCAAGGAATGAAGACAGTATTCTCTAATCATATTGAGGTGTAAATTACTATTAAGACAGCAAGTCCTTTCACAAAATGTGATCCAAAATGTATATACCTGTATTATGTACATACATTTAATAAAGACATTCTTGCAATGCCTCTACACACATAAGCACCACCTGGCAAAAATGCAGCTTTGTTATTTGGAAAGAAAACTGTGTTTGATCACTAATTGGCCTCAGAGCCATCCCCACTTTTGATACAGACTGGGACATGTACAGATCAAGAGCAGACCTGCTGAGTAGGACTTGGGGATGCTGTTGGACAAAAGAAAAACATTGGAATAGGGCAGCAATGCACATTTGCAGCCCAGAAAGCCAGTCTTAACCTGGGATGCATAAAAACAGTGGCCAGCAGGTCAAGGAGATGATTCTGCTCTATTCCACTCTCATGAGACCCTCCTAAAGTACTGCATCCTTTGAGAGCAGCTGCAGAGGAGAGAGACAACTATTAGAAGGCTAAAAAAAAAAATAAATTAGACTATTAGACTATTAAAACTCTTAACTATTGGAGGGCTAATCTTACATGAGAGAGAAACATCTCTCATATAATAGAAGATTGTTTTGGGGGCTGTTTGGTCTGGAGAAGAGAGGACACCTGGAAGACCTTACTGCAGCCTTTCAATAAAAGAGGTGGGGAGGTGTTGGGGTCAATGAAAACTCTAACTTAAGGCTGTGGGAAAAATCCCCTTAGTCAAGGAGAGCAAAATATTACCAGCACATCCTCCTGAATAGCTGTATGTAAATGCTGCTAGAAAGTTCTATGGTTTCTATGTTATTATTGGTTAGAATTTGGTGCATTATTTTATATATTCCTAATCCCTGGTTCTTATTGGTTCCTTCCCCTCAAACTCCACCCCCAACCTACCTTACATTAATTACTTTTTGCCCCAGACCCCAGCCTTTTTTGGTGCACCCTATATTGTTGTTCAGCTTATGTGTTTGTTGTTTTTGCCATTTAACTATTCCTTTTTTGGGTCACTGGATCGTGCCCATCCCTCATTTATTTGTCACCCTGTTGAGGAGCTCTCGCCGAGGATCCCAAGGTAGCACCATCCAAGCCCAGCATGCTACAGGGAGGAAGGCAGGCTTACAAGAAAAATATCTGTACAGGGTCTGTAGTGTCAGGACAAAAGGAAATCGTTTCAGACTCCATTGTATCCGATTTAGATGGATTTAAGTAAGGATTTTTTTGTTTACTTTTTTGTTAACGCAAACAATGAGGGTGGTGAGACACAGGAACAGGGAAGCTGTGGCTGCCCTGGAAGTGTTCCAGGCCAGGTTGGATGGGAACTTGGAGGAACCTGGTCTAGTGAAAGGTGTCCCTGGCCATGGCAGGAGGATTCAAACTGGTTTAGATGAGCATTAAGGACCTTTCTAACCCAAACCATTCCATGATTCCATGAGCCACCCAGCAGTTGACCAGGATAGCCCTAATTTTAAAGCAAGAAACTAACACCAAAGATAGTTTGGATTGGAGGTTTTTTGTGGGATTTCAATGGTATTTTTTTGTTGTTGGTTTGGGGCTTGTTTTTCAAAGTTCATTAAAACCAAGATATTTTAGACAAGCAGCAGACAAAGAAGTAGCTGTAGAAATGGATGTAGCATTTTATACCATATAACTGGACAACCAAACATGCTGAGCTTCACTCTCTCCAACTTTATCAACAGAAGTATGTGAAAACTCAGAATACTGAAACTGCTCTGGCTGGTGTCCTTGAAGAAGTGGATCTCCAAGTGTTTATTATCATAGCAACCTGCCAACAGAGAACTACTCTCATGTAGCAAATGCATACATTTATAGATAGAGGCATTTTAGTTAAAAGCGTGAAAACTCTGAAGCATTTGGGGGACAAAATGATGATTCAGAACCTAAAGAGCAGATTTAAATGCCTGCCTGTCGCCACATCTAACATCTGCATCTTCAAAACTAGTCTAAACAACACAAAGAGATTCCTGCCTCCACTAAGAGTCACAATTTTAACATCCTTCTGTTCCACACTATCACAAACTCTGTAGTCCATTCCACAAACATGGGATTACAGTTTTATTTGAAGGTCTTTTTCTTACTGTCAGGTTTATCCTATATCATTAGAAAGACTGAATGTTTAAATTGGCAATCACCCAAGTTATGCTTCTGTTTCTTTATGGTTGTTTGTCACTGTGTTTCAAAGAAGCTCAAATGCAATTTTCAGAATTTATTACAACCTATTTTAAGTAGTGCAGAAAGTCCAATGACAAATTTTTTTTCGCTTTACTGTTTGGTATAAGATGGGCATTCACATTTAATCATACCCAATGATTACCTCAATGAACACAAATGTGTTACATTATCTTTAAATAAATGAATGTCAATATGTTCCAGGGTAACAGAAGCAATTGCATATTGATAACAGTCATTATCATAAGTCATGGTTGCTGGCAGAAAACCCACTTGTATTTTTTAATAAGGTGCAATATTATGGTCTATTTTGAGATGATAGCTTTCTATTTTCCCATACATAATACAGTATCACTTCAATATAGCTGGCAGACTGTGGAAATAGATAAAAATTCAGAATGAAAACCTGCAAACTCTAAGATTTTACAGTCTTTTGAAACTAGTATGGATAGTCCAAGTACCTCAGAAAAATTGATATGAGGGAATCATTATCTGTGCCAGGCTGATGTACCTTCTGTTCCACTCACCACAGCAGATAATGGCAACCAGCACATTATCCCAAACTGATACAACCAGATATTTCAGACTTTGCATTGTAGCTCATTGCAGTTTGCAAAGTAATCTGAAAGACATTTGAGAAAGGGACACGTCCCCCCCCCCATTTTTAAGGGGCACAAAACTTTAAAGCTAACTCAGATATTCTGTCTGCATCTCTTACAGACCTGCAAGGAAGTTCTAACATCCAATATCAGGACTGGGGGCTCTTGTTCTGCACTACTGCTCTACTTTATTGCTTTAAAGCAGCAGAAAGGCAGGACTTGTTAAAACCAAAAGACAACTGCAGAGTCCTGCAGTGTGGACAGATTATCCCCTGGAAATTGCCCAGGCTGGAGATGACTGTGTAGCAGGTTTTGCAAAAAATGCTTCTGAAGGATCTTGTCTGGGCAAGCATTTTAATGTGGGTCAGTAGTGTGTGGATTGGCAAGGTCACAGCAAGGTCAAAGCTGAGTGACTGAATTTGGCATGCCTGGAAGACTTTGCCTAGTTTTGAGCTCCACACACAAAAAGTACCAACAATTAGCCCTCAAGGGAGGTAAAAATAAGAGTGCACCTTTAACTTTCCAATGAATCAGAGGCTTGAGTTCATGAAGCGTAGAAAGAGACTGAAGAAAATGTTTTATTCACCTTGGAGAACAGGAAGCTTGAAAGGTGGGTGTTGCTACTGCTCTCAGCAGCCTACAGCATAGCTGTGAAGAAGACATGGTTTCTACTCCTCCCCAAGATGATCAGTGAAAGGATAAGCAATAAATACTGCCTGCAGCAATGAAAACTTGCATTGCATGCAAAAAAAAAACCAAACACAAACCTGGAATTTCACAGTGGGAGTGGATAGATGGGCAAGGTGGATAGACCTGCCCATAGAGGATCCACACCTATGAGATTTCCAGGACCCAAACAGCTGGGCCTGCCTAGTTTCCTTCACAGCAGCTCATAAGGTGCTGTAGGATAGATTTTTGACCAGAACAGTTCTGGTAACACAGTGATGTTGTCACTTTTACTGAGCAGCACTGAGGCCTTTTCCTTGTCACTCTGCCTCCCCAGTGAGCAGACTGGAGGAGGGTGTGCAGGAGGGGACATAGCCAGGCAGGTGACACTAGCTGGATATTCCATATCACATAACAGCTGCTCAGCAGAGAGAAAACAAAGGATTTTTGGAGGATTTGCCATCTTTTGCTTTTGAACCTATGTGCTTCAGCCTGCGCAGAGCAGGTGGCGAGGGACTGCCACTGAATCACTTCACAGAATCACAGCTTCACTGGTGTTGAGAGGAGCCTCTGGAGATAAACCAGTCTAATCCACCTGCCAGGGAGGGTTCCCTGGAGCAAGTGACCCAGGTAGTTTGGAATGTCTCCAGCTAGGGAGACTCCACATTGTTCCTGGGCAGACTGTTCCAGTGCTCTGCTACGTTCAATGTCAAGAAGCTCTTCCTCATGTTGAGGTGCAACCTCTCATGGTTTAGTTTATGACCATTGCTCCTTGTCCTATCACTGGGCACCACTGAAAAGAGCCTGGCACCATCCTCTTGACATTTACCTTTGAGATATTTATATGCATTAAATATCTTGCTTTATTTTTCCTCTTGTGGAACAAGTTTACTCCTCTCACTCTGACACCATCAAGTCAGCCCTCTAACAGCCATAGAAGGGTTTGTGTGAGGGAATTAAAGGAAATACAGGTGATCAGCCCCATCAGAGCACTGGGCCATCCCTTGGGAATGCACTGCCACACCAAGCCCCATCACGTCCCGAGGAACACCCAAACCAGCACTGCAGGGAGAGCTTCACTTATGATTGCTCCTAACTTCACAAGATAAAAACACAGAACAGTTTTGTAGCACTGTTCTGTCATTCCACTGCAGTCTCCTGCATGGAAAAGGAAAGTGTCAGTTTTAACTTTTCTTCCTCATGGGCACAGAATTAAAATGCTCCAGCACCCAGAGAACATGGTTACCATGAAAACTTTTTCCTCAAGTGAGGAGTGGAGTCTTGAGGGCAGTGAACTCTCAGGTCCAAAAAAACCCTGAGTGTTCTCCTGAACTCATCTGCAGAGGTATAATTAAACCTTCGTTTGTTACTATGCAACTGTTCCATTAAAGTCTCAAGCCCGAAGCTTTCTATCCAGCAGCCAAAGCCAAAACTCAAAAAGCCAAATAGTTTAAAGTGTAAATGCCTCAAAGGCATGCCCTGAAAGCAAGGTGGGCAGGGTCAGCACAGTGGCCCTCGGGGCACTCATCAAACATGTGGTTTGATGTTTTTCCTGGGGTTTTGTTGGATTTGGGTGTGAGTTTTAAGTTATCTCTCGCCCAGGTGCAGCTCTCTGGTTGCCTGGCTACCCCGATCCACCCAGCAAATGTGGCCAGTCACAGCAGCCAATGCTTAACTTCTCTAATTAATTTAGCTAACTTGTCTAATTAACATTGCTAATTCTTCATAAGCAGTGTAATTTTTCCACTATGGCCAGCATGTAGCAAAGGTTTTTCAACAAGCTGCTATTGCTAGGACACAATTTGGGAATGTTGCCGAAAGGTAAGTTTTGCTAAACCAACCTTGGTACATGCCAAAGCACAAAACCTGGGGGAGACATGTATTGGTGAGAGCTGGACACAAAGAAGGAAGAATTTATGGATGACAAGGAGTGTTGTGGAAACCTGAGATAAAGAAACTAGCAAAGACAATTCAACAATTGCACTGAAACACTCTTTGAGAAAAAGAATAAAAAGACTGTGGGCTAATAAGCACGAGAATGGAGAAATCAATAAAAAAATACTAATTAATGAACAGAATTTTGTAATTTATAGCCAATGAACATTAATTTGTTTGCTAAAAAGATATAAATATTGAGAAGTTTTCAAAGGGAGTGTGTACCTTTGAGGAGCAGCCCCACACACACCAAGTGCTGTGAATGAAGTAATGCCTACCTTCTAGCAATCTAATCAATGTTAGTTTGATTTATCCAAACCTTTTTGGTGACAACAGGGTTCACCAAAATGCTCAGCAGCCTTGGGAAGCATGCCAGGTGTTAGGGCTTCAGAAATGGGTCAGGATTGGGGTGGTATGAAGAAAAGGCACTGCTTCCCATGTGCCTTTCTTGTCCTTCACAGAAACAATGCAATTCCTGACAGCACCAGGAGCCTTGCAGAGCCTCCAGGATTCACCACAGACCCAAATTCTCCACGTGTGAGATGTGGAAAATATTTCTCTGACATCCACCAAAAGATACAACTTTTATGAGGGAAGAAAGGTCAACAAAAATACTTCCTTCAGTAATCAGCTGTGACTGAGCACATGCACTTAAAAAAAGCCCTCACTATTTGCATACCACTTATTTTTAATGGTAGAGGTCTGGCAATGTTGCTGATTAGTGCAAGTGTACTGTAAAGTCAATTTGAAAGTGGGCATGTAAAAAATACTGAATTTTTAATATTTTACTGCCTCATGAAGGGCATCTAATTTGGACATTGAACATTTTTGCAGCGAGTAAGTACTTCTATGAATTTCAATACATGTAGTTTCCCACAGAGCGAAATTTTTATGGAAAGTTGCAAGATTCTGAGCTGCAAATACTGTGTGTGCTTAGTTAGCAGTTTTATGAGCAGCCAAGTTGTGGTTGCTATCCAGTATCTTTTTTTTTTGTTGTGTGCTCTTCTTTAACTTCACAGCAAGTATAAAGGCTGTGCTTAGGAGAAAATCGTCTTTCCACTGAGAATTAATCTTTTTTGGTATGCTCTCTATTTCTGGCTTTCACTATTCTGCTGCTGTCAAAATCCAGGTTCTCTACAAGGTGACTGACACATTGAGTAGCCCTTCCTTCCCTTGATTTTCATAATAATCTACAGATATAATGATTTGTTTCTGCTTTTGTGCATTTTCTGTTGAAGGGATTCTTCCTTTTATATGACTATTCTGCTCCAATTTAAGGCTGAAATAGAGCCACACTGTTAAAACTATCCAAGGGAGGCCAAAGAAGTCAATACCTCTGCAGTCTGTATTTCTGACTATTTTCAGGCTCCTCAAGACTTAAAAGCATTCTCAATTAACCATAGTAATTCTGAAATTTTACAAAATCGTCCTGGATAGTTCAGTGAAGGTCTCTACTCACTGAAAGCAAAAAAAAAGGGGAATGAGACTAATATTGATGGTATTATAATTCACTTGGGTACAGTGGCAAAGCTATCCTTAATATTGATCAGTATGGGCAAAGTTATGTGAGAAAAGGGCACTAAAGCAGAAAAGGTTATAATTTCAAAGGAAACTTTGAGGATGAGGTTGTTTATATTCAACAGGAGACACATATGGCAATATTTTTAAAATAAAAATATTTCAATTATTATACTTTAATTATTTCCATGCATCTCATAACACTACAGATTTGGCCTCTGTCTCTGTACTTATACAGGGAAACCATATTATAATGTGAGTTATCCAAATAAAATAAATCCTAATGGGGGAGATGGCACAAATAGCAATTATAAAAACGGATTTCCTGTGCAGAGGGCTGGTCTGTTACTAAGTGATGTAACTGAGATCAGAATTCAGTCCAAGGTTCTGTTCTCCATTTCTAAACCGGTTCCCTCCCACTACGGCAGACGTGAACACATATGGGAGAAAGAACAGAACAGATCAGATCCATCTAGTGGGAGGACAGGAACAATGTGCATATTGATCTATCACATGTAACCACAAATCAAAGAATTTTCACATGGAACAGGAACATATGGATTTGTTTCATATATGAAATACTTGCATTTTTAATAAGAATTACATTTGAAATCATGTAAAGTAATATCAAATAAAGATATGATGATTGAACACCAGAAGTTATGTCACCAGGTGAACATACTCAACATATCTACTTAAATCAACATATTCTACTTTTTTAACTTTACAGCTAATGTTAAATTCAGAATTTTTCTGTGTTTGAGCATGGAGTCCTTTAAATATACCTAACAGGAACTGAAATATTTCTAGCAAAAAATAGGGCATGGTAGAACTTTTTATTTCTAATTCTTCATCCCTGCCCTGTCTGTATTCTCACTTTTAACGCCATTAGTACTTGTTATTTATTGCAATGACTGATTTCCTGGAGTGCATTTTCCAAGAGGAGTTCATGGTAACTATTTATTGTGATGGGGTCTTGTTTTTGTTTCTGTCACATAGTAAAAAGTTACCTTTACAACAAAAGAGCTGCAGTCATGATGAAAAATCATCCAGAAAGTTTCTGAATTATAAAAATAGGTAAATTATGCAAAACCAAGTCTTGCCTGAAGGGTGAGAGACAGGAAGCCTTAAAGTAAGTTGACACAGTTTGTGAAGTGACAGACAGGTCTTATTCTTGTGCAGTTTTTAAAATGGTAGGAAATTCAAAGAAAAAGGACTACAGTTAAACTGAAAATCACACATCTCCACAAATCTGAAGTAATGTTTCCTGGTATGATTAATTTGCTGGTGTGGATGTCCAGCAGCTTGGCACATGAGAGTCACCCCTGTCTGGACAACAGTTTAATCAAACATGGATTTCATTAATACTGCCACCAATTTTTCCAATATTTTTTCCATATCTGCATTAAGCAGAAATAGTAATTGAGCTGCTAAATTGTTTCCTCTCTCTCTCTCTGTTGTATTTTTCTGCAGATGTCCTCGGAAAGGATTCACTGCTGCCATAAAAAAACTGCTATTGATGATGAAAAATGCATTAGATCATATTATTCCTTCAAAATGGGCACAGCCTTGCAGGAAAAGGATAAAGACACCAGATGAAAGTGGAGGATTTAATTCTTGATGCCCAAGATGATGGGAGTGGATCCTAGCAGGGAGGTGCACCCATTCACCTGTGGTTGTGTTTAGTGTATTAGTTTTATTCCTGTTCCTGTTAGCAGCAGTAACTGGCTGGAGAAAAGAGAGAAGTGCCAGAGATTTCCAAAGATGGTGAGAGTTCTCATCACCATGGCAAGAAAACAGGAGAAGCAGGGAGAGGTTTGTGTTCCTAGAATTTAAAAAACTGGTTCAAGGGAGTGTAAATATGGTTTCCTGTGAGTCCATCCTTGTAAAGCTTAATAAATGATGTATTCATTTCATTTCCTGAGTCACTGCAATGGTTTTTGCAGCATATTCTCCACAAAGCAGAAGTTCAGAAGAGGGCTGCAACCTGTCACAAGATTAAAAAGGAGAAAAGGGGGGAAAAGTAAATACTTCAAATGTATAATAAATATATATTTCATATATACTTTAATTTTTATGTATATATACACATGCACACATACAAGGTGTAAGTCCTAAGGGCTGCATCTGCACACAAAATCCTTCAGTACAGAGCTGCACTCTGATGCTCTATGGAAAAGCTGGCCCTTTTTGCTGTACATTTTATTAGAGAAAAGAGAGAAATCTGCCTTCTAGGTGGTCACTGGACAGTTTCCAGGGCTACAATAAACTGTGATGCCTGAAAACAGCCCAGAGGACAAGAGTTCATATTTCCTCCAAAAGCTCAAAAATAGTTTAAACCTAGTGGTAACTTAGAAACAGAGAGGAGGCAAAAAAGGAAAAAAACAAATACAAAATGTAACTAAATCAGAGAATTTCAGCTCTATGGAAAAGAGATTACTTTGAGATGCCTTCAGTCCTTCATGCACATGGTAAATTATTTATTAATATAACCTGGTACAAAAATTATGTGAAGGAAAAGGTAAAATTAAGGTCATGGTAATCAGTTATCAAATTTTCGTTATCTAGATTTTCAGTGGATTTTTTTTCATTTTAATAGTATTAAGTGCCTAGAAATGGTTGGGTTCAATCATATCTACTTAGGACTAATTTATTTGTCAAGACACAGCATAATAAATACTTAGCAATCCTGAATTAAATGTCCATATGTCAGATTGCTGTTCTGATTGCTATCAGCTGATGTTTATTTGTCAGAAGCTTATCAATATTCTTCAAAGCTGCTATTATCACCTTAATTTAAATTCTTTACATCTGTACATTATTTATGCTGCCTAGAGGAGAAAATTTAGGACCTTCAAAAGACTCTTAATGGCAAGAATTTAGTTTGGCATTGGGGCCTGTCTCCTGCAATGTCCTCTCTCTATCAGTCATATGATAACCTGAGGGGAAACATCCTTCTAACTTGGATATTTGAGTTGGTTGCCAAATGGCAAGAAGGATAAATATCCCCGTTTCCCTCCTTTTTAAATCCTTCCCTCAGGATCTCATTTGTTCTTTGGGGTAATTTGCTATTTTAAAAGTAGCAGGATTAAGCCCTTAGCTAAAAACAAAAGCAAAGTTACAGAGAGAAAGAATATGAGAAGGAATAATATATTAACATGGCAAATAATTTAGCCATTTTTCTGTTTGCATTTTAAGAACTTCTTTACAGCTAATTAAATCAGAACATTTGGTTGTACTTTTTAGCAAGATACTGATTTTTTTATAATCTGCCCTCTCTGAAATTATCAATTTGAAAGATTAGATTGTAAAAAAACCTGTGTATTTCATCCTGAAATGATCTTCAAGTTAAACTAGAAGTCAGTGAGGGTACCTACAATATAAACCAATCCACTCTGAAGATACCAATTTGTGCCTTTTTAACTCACCTGGTTAAATATATATATATATATATATAAAAGTGTTTCAACTTGCTTGGTTCAGAGGAAACATGATTATTTGGTTCTTGCCATTTCTGAGATTCAGAAATTTCTACATCTCCCCTCAGTTCTCTTCCACACCATTTCTTCATTATTTCTTGCAGCTTTTCCAGCTTCTAATTTTCCACATAAAGTTGTATTTTCACGAATAGATATGACATAAAGTGAAGGTTTAAATAAAGTAACTATAGATAGCAAAAGTAATTTAACAACAAAGGTAATTGACCAGTCAAACAAGCTCAAATTAACTGTGGAGTATTCAAAGCTTTATCTCCAAAGCAAAGCTGGGAGAGGTGTGTTAGGACAATAGTGACTATTAAAAACAGAACATAAATTAGGCTCTCCAACCTCAATTAGGTGTTTGATATTTCTGATGCAGAGGTATCAAGGCAAACATGGAACCTTGTGCTTTACTAAAACACAGACAAGATGATCTGTATGTCTTGTTTGTCTCTATAGATATTTGATATTTTAAAGTCATCAAAGCAAAAGCTTCAGTCGTAGCAAACTGCTGAAAATTAGAATTTGAAATGAGAGCTCTAGCACTGCTTTCTACATCAGCAAATTACATATATTATTTAAATGTATGCATATTTTTATGTAAGTGTTACCCCATGCTACTGCTGCGTGGATTTAACCTTATGTTTGCAAATCACATGATCAGCAGAGTTCGTAATCTCAAAATCACCAAGGGCTCTAAAGCCTTGCAGTAGACTAACAGGGCAAGACACTGCCATAGAAATAAATAAATATCAAATAAACCATGCAGAAGAATTTAAAACTTAAACTATATGTATATGTATTTGAACTTTTCTGAGGCTTAGAGCCAAGAGAGCAGAATGTTAGCTGGCATGAATCCAGATGGTGCCCCAGTTTCTTTAAGGAGATGCTGGTGTCTAGCCTGGTGTATCTGTTATGATGAGAATAAAAAGAGGACAAATATTAAGCCCTATTAAAGTAACCCATATGGGCCCTCGAAGTGATTAAGTGAAACAGCACACAGTGTTCCTCCCATGTGCTGATTTGCAGCAGAAATTTCTGTTCATCCCCTCTTTTCTACCCAGAACTGCTTCTTTCTGTGACTGAGGGGAGTGAAGAGAACAGAAATTGCTGGAAATAGCAATTTAACCTCTTGCTGATTCAACAACAATTTGGCTAAACAAGTGGAGTCTCCAAATGCACTCATCTATGAGGAAAATTGTTTCTCTTAAACACTTACTGAAAGATCTGGGGGAAACCATGTGTATTCTTAGCATGGAAATCCCCCCTTCCTAACATTAAGTACTCCTCACTTCTCCCTGCAGAGATGATGTTCACACTGGACTAGAGGCTGATAAGATCTTTTTCACAAGATATATTTTAATTACTTAACTGGATATGTATAACATATTTATATTTTAAAATATTAGTTTCATTACCTACTTTTGTGAAACATTTATTGCACTTTTATTTGTAATAGAGCTCAAGAGAAAGTAGGAAGCAGAAAGAAACATGAGAGGTCAATGGAAAGGGAGAAGATTGAAATCCATCTGATAGAATGGAATGAAAGACTAAAGGTTAATTTAGACATCTGATATCTGGCCCAGTAATGTGCAAATCAGAAGAGCAGAACTCCTTTTGTAAGGGCACAAGGTTGTTTCTTTAGACATGAATAGTTCAGTGTGCAAAACAGTGGTTAACAAAGCATATAATTTTGAAATCCTGCTTCCACAACAGATGGTTTTATTTACCCTGTTTAGAAACTTGACATGGGGAAATCTTCCACTGGAAGTGCAGTTGTGAGTGCTGCAAAATAATCAGATGTGGGTCAAAAATCAGATTGCCCTAATTCTTGATGCCAGTGTTTATGTAAGACTGTCACAATCTGTCCAATGCAGGAAAAGATTCAAATAATTAAATTTATTTAGTGTGTGATGTTTTTCCTCCTGAAATAATTGTGAGCAAGTCTCAAGTGAAACATCCATAAGGGAGCAGATTTCCAGTGCTGCTTTTTTTCCATTTGGTACAGCTCTTGTGGTGTGGCTTTTCAAACATCCTTTCTTGCCATCAGCCTTCTGATAAGTTCTGGGAAATATGAAGCCATAAAAAAATCAGGGTATGCTGAAGAGTGAAGAGTGGTTGATGGATGGAAACACTGAAGAGGACCTCTAGGAGACACTAGAAAGAAATTCTGGAAAACACTGGTCAATGCTCTTTAAATTTCCTTCCTAGTGAATGTCTTATACCAAAGAAAGCACCAAGTGTTTTCCCTGCTCCTTATTTTTCTGCCCAAGAATGCTGCTGACCAGTCTGATCAGAGGAAAAGGTGCTGCAGCACAAGGACACCCAAACAAGTAATCAAAGGAGGGCCTGGAAAATAAGGAGGCAGGATATTATGTGTTAGGTGTTGGGAAATAATGTTCTGTGTGGAGGGGAAAGTGACCTAAGTTAAAATTGAGATGTTTCTCCAGAGTCCATGGGTATCCTGTATGCATGACAGAGCTGCCAGGAGGTGAAACCCCTTTAAAAAATCCTTTTCCATCTAAATTCAGCTTCTATCCATCCTGGTCATACAGTAAAGGACAAAAAACAAACAAACAAACAAACAAACACAAAAAAACCCCAAAAAAACAAAAACAAAACCCAAAAAAACAAACAAACAAAAAAAAAAAGTGTGGTTAGTTTATGGATCCTGAGGGTTTGTGGTTAGGGGTTTTTTTTCCAAATCTGTGTAAAACTGGAAGCAGTTTTTAATGAAATTAAGATCATTGACCAGTTCTGGTGTGATTTGCTAATCACAGCAGCAGGACCAAATCCCCATGGTGGGTAAATCATAAGCATAACCTAGACTATATTCTTCTGTTGTTTTGCTTCAGAGGAAGGTCATTAACACAACAAAACTACACTGGTCTGACTGGACTTCTCACAAATCTTCCTTCAAACACTGGAGCCAGAACAGAGAGAACAAGAGAACTGGTAAATTAAAGTACAGAACTGGGATGCTGTTCAACATTACTAATTTCTAAATTATCATTAACCCAGAGTTGTTACTAATATTAAGTAGGAATGAACCAGACAAGAGTTTTAGCAGTTCAACAACAACACATTTTTTAAGGGAAGTAAAAAGAGAAGAAGTGATATTAACACTCATCTACAGCTTTATTTTTACTGTACAAGAAGCTGAAAAAAGGTGACTCAGTGGCAAGCTAGCAAAACTGTTTGTTTTATATAGACATTCACTGAACAGGATAATCAAGATCTTGGGTTTTTCAGAAAAAGAAATTAGGACAATTTTAAGTGCAGTTCTTTAAAAGTAAGTGTATATTGCAAGGGCTGGCAAGCTGATTAATATTACCTTGGAGTTTATGGCTTGATTAGCTATAAATTCTACAGTGATGCTGCAACAACAGCAACACGAAATTGTATGTGGGGTTTCTGGGTGGTTTTTTTGAATTGTGGCATTAATTTCTCTGTTTGATTCTCTCATTTTTCTTATACTGAAAGCTGACTCACTGATTTTCACATCTTTGGCTGCCTGGCTCAAGTGACCCAGCCTGGCATCTTGGCTCCATTAAACAGAGCTGGCTGCAGAGGGAAGGGTTTCATGTGTTCACAGCAGATGTTCTAAATTGCCTCGAGGCCATTCTCACTGCAGAAACAGGAGAACAGGACAAAGCCTACAGTTTTTAACATATACACCAAGCAACTGGGAGCTTCTCAGACTTTCCCTGCGATGTGGAGGTATTTTGCAACATATAAATGTCAGAAGTTGCTACTTCAACACTTTCCATAACGATTTCCAAGGAAAGAGCTCTAGAAGTCAGGAAAATGCATGGGTTAAGTGCTGTGCAAATTGTGTGTCATTTGACATAAACGAACTCCTTTGAAGTGTTAATTTAGAGAATTTGTCTCCTTACTCTCTAAGTTTAAAAGGCAGATAAAGCACTCTGGTAGTGATAGATTTTTGAGATAAGATAATGGATAACAGGGCTTAAACAGAATCGTCCTTTTCATCATTAGTTTTGGGTATGGCATAAATTTCTTCTTAGGAAGCCTTGGGGGCCACTAACAAAATATATTTTCCTTTGGAGGAAATTTAATTTTAAAAAAAGGCAGACAAACCAATCTATGGATATTGTGGAAAAAATACTTGTACTTGCCTCCATCAAAACATTGGATGAAACTGGAGGGGACAGGAGGGAGGGAAGGGGAAGAAAGTAAAGAACAAGACACTATTTTTTCACATCTCTAACAATACAACGTATTTTGCATTTTTTTTCCTGACTGCAATATTGTCTCCTCAAGGAAGTGAAGTTGCTAAAATTGCTCCTGTATGTGGTTTTTTTTTGGTTTTTTTTTTCTATTAATATCACTTGCAAGCAGCCTTCCTGCAGAGTTTGATTCTTGTGTCTTTGCTCGGCCACCTCTGCCGGCTGCGCGCAGGCGTTTGTGCCAGAGCAGTGACATTGAGGGAAGGCAGAACACTGACACCACAGTTAATTCTCTGTGGCCAGGCTCTGCAGATGGGGTGTGCTGGGGCACTGACCCTGCTCCCAGCAGTGCTCCCTTGGAAGGGCACCTGCTGGGCAGGGACAGCTTGTCTCAGCACCCCTACACACTGAAGGCACCTCTGCACATCTCAGTCTGCTGTAATAGACTGCAATTTCTGCTTTATGGGCAGAAAATGGTTTCTGTCGAAAAAACTAATCAGTATGATTTTGGGAATAGCCACAGAAATGACCATATTCTGAGGCTTATGAAACCATTTGGGTTTGTTCAGCACAATAACTCAAATCATGTACTATCAGTGATTGAGAGACAGGGACATCCGAGTCGAGTTCAGAAGCTGATTTTATTGAGTATACAAGGCATTTATATAGGGTTTGACTTGTGTGGTACTTACATAGGGTTCTACTTTTGGTAACAATTTCCATTAATTACACATTCTTCATGACATCAGTTACCTGGTAATCATTACCAAGCTTCACAACACATCTCTTGGTCACTTCTACCCCAGGGAGCAGTTATCTGTGTCTGTCTCTCCCATGGTTTCATTAGGCCCAAGATACCAGGCTCATTTATCAGTTCCATTGTGCTCTCTGTTTTATCCCCCATAATGTACCACTGCTACAGTGATAGCAAATTTGCACTAGGTCCTACAACAGAGAGTGTGGTTGTTTTCGTGAGTTTTATATCAAAACCAAACATCTGTGCTTGATTACATGGGTCTTTTCTGGATAATGATAAACAATTAATAAATAAGAGCTTCAGTATTATCTCATTAGCAGCTTTTTTCAAAAGCACAGAATTTTGTTAGACTCTAGTATTATGTCCATGCACATAAAAATTCAGAAGACAATTCATTGACTTAAAATCACTAACCTAACATCTGAAAGAGCCCTGTGGGAGGTGTTTGATGGTTTGAGATGTGCTTATAGTGATGGATAACTACTTCAGGCACCAGGCCTCCCTGGGTGAACTATCATTCTGAGAAGTCAGGGTTTGCAGAAGGTGAGGGTAGAAAGCCAGGTCCCTGTGAATGAGTTCATTGCTGAACACACTGTCCTACCTGCTAGGACTTCCCTTAAAAGAACAGCACTTTGCCTTGCCATGACCTGGCTGTGATCTGTTATTTAGACATCATAACAGGCAGATATTTTCAGGCTGACACACTCAATCCTACCAGCAATGTGCACCTGAGGCAAAACACCTGAGCTGTCTGTGCTGAAGGGATGTGGCACTGAACACATCTGCCTGTAATTAGGGAGATACAGAGACTCACAGGTATAGGGTTTTTTTCAGTTTAACAAGAAAAACACTTAGATCTGAAGCAGAGAAGACAAACATTAGAATTGTTTTCAATCATTTAAGCTACATAGTTCTCACTTGAGAAGCTTTGATCATGTACAATCCTGTTGAAAGGCTGACTTATAACCAGCTTCACATACATTATGTTACAATGCTGCAGCACTAGTGCATGACAGAACTTTATTTTCCATTAATTCATTCTTTGCTGGAACTATAAACACTCTATATGCATAATAGCCCCAAAAAATGGATAGTACTGCTTTTTAAAATTGCCTCTTAATGAGAATTTTGCTTTTTATTAAAGAAATCTGAGTGCCTGAGGACCATTTTTTGAATACTGACACACCTATTTTCAACACCAACAGTGCTGAGCAATCAAAACAAAATCATCCCAGACACTGCTTTTACTAAAAGCACCCATGTTTCTTAACTGATCAAAATAGATGTTTACAGTATCTGTGAACCACAAATGATTTTAAAGTAGCTTTTTGCTGAACTTATGAACAATTTCATATCTACTCCAGTGCAGCAGTGATGGCTCTGCAGAAACATCCACGGAACAGGAAGTTATTTTCTAAGGAAAAAGCCTGTTGTTCTAAGCAGGCACCAAAAATAAAAATAAAATAAAAAAAAAAGATAGGAAAGTCTGCATTGAGCTGAGTCATAAAACCCATGCAAATACAGGGCCAGGCAGAGCTGTTGGCATTTGTAGGAAGAACTGTTTCCCCAGGCAGGGATACTCTGGCTGCAGGAGGGGGCTGAACACACACTGGTGTGTGGGAAATTCAAATTCCAGTCACACCCAGTGTACCAGCAGAGAGGAGGTATTTGTAAGAGCTCCTGTGTACCAACACATCACCTGATCAGGAGTAACTGAAAGCACAACTGTGCACTCCAAAGAAAGAATGGAATTTATACTGTTATCAGTTTTACAGAATATTAACTAAATCTGGATTATCCTACCTGCACTTTTTCATCTGTGCTTGTAAGAGCAAGAGCTTCATGCAGTCAGAATCTGAAAGGAAATAGTTACCCAGAGCTGTTGATACAAATCTCATGTTACAGGATTAAAAACCTTTCTTCCCAGTATTGCAAACTTAAAGCATTACAGGAGAAACAGAGCAACTCCTTATCTTATTTTCACACATAAGTAAGGACTTCTGGTGACTGATACTACACACCTGTGGAAGCTGGATTTAAAGCTTAGTGCAGTTTGAATATTTGGAATTTTTTCCTCCTGTTTTCTACCTTCTTTTTCCAATTCTGGGAAGTAGGAGAGGAGAATCCCTTCAGCTTATTCTAGATATAAATGTTAAACTTCAGGGTATTTTGGAAAACTTTAAACATATAGAATGTGGCACTGATGAAGGAAATAGATGAACAGCCTGTTGAAAATCATTAGGATTATCTCTATGTAGCAACAGTGAAAGAGAAAACTTTTCCCCAAACTTCTAGGTCTAGTGTCTCCTTTTTGTAGCTGCATATAAATATGTGATGAATTATTTGGTTTATTATTAAATCTTAATCCTGTGTTGTGTGTCATTTTTGGCTGGCCCTAATAATGTAAAGAACATTTCCCTGCCCATAGCAGGGGATTTGGAACTAGAGATTCCTTCCAACCCAAATTATTCTGTGATTCTAATGTAAAAAAAGGCTTACAAAATTAATGGTTCTGTGTTCTCCATCATATTGGGGAAAGAGATCACGTGAACAGAGGCATACTCAAACATAAAATATTGCTAAATAATCTCAATCAGAAATCAGGTTTTCATTATATTCTAGTAGGACACAGAAACACCACATCAAAAATATTTCATTTTCTCCTTCTGATATCCTGTGGTGGTGTTCTGATGGGTGGAGAGCTACAGGCAGTCATGGGTACATTTGTGATCATTCTGTTGTAGTTCTGTGTTGACATGGACAAATAAAAGTGGGACAGAAATTAAGTTTAGGGAGAAAGAAAAGTTTACCTCCTCTCAGTCGTGCACAAAACCTCATTTGCAGGCACTGATGGAAAGATGTCTTTATTGGACAGCCAGGAAGGGATTAATAAGGGATAATCAGCCAGGTCTGATTAATGATCAGAGATAACACATTTTCAAACACACCACTCCTGTTTCCAGCTGAAACCTGTTGACAGACAGGTACCTCCTACTGCCCTGCTCCATGCACTGTCACCTTTGGTCTCCTGGGCTGTGCAGCTGACATGCCTCCTATGTACCTAACTGTGATGAGGGATAGGGGGGCAGGGTGAGATTAAAACCCCCCTGCATTTATCACTTAATTAATTAATTAATCTTTTGTTTTAACCATCTGTCAGCATTTTAGGATACCTTTTGTTCCCACCCATTTGCATTTACTTTGTAATAAAGCTTTCTTTTCTCAAATTAATACTGGGCAAAAGAATTAGAAGTAAAACACATTTTTGGAAAGTCACTTGTCTTAGGTGGTGTTGGGGGTTTGGTTTCTTTCTTTTGTACTTATGGAATTTTTTTCCTGTAAGTTGCTAGCAAACTAACTATTGGGTACTTAAGAAAATCAAAAGAGTGGAGAAACTCAGGGGAGAGGGGAGGGATGCCTGGAGATTTGGACAGGGAAAAAAGATGTTTGGGGAGCTGCTAGAGCTCTCACTTTGGGTTTTGGAGGGCAGGTGAGCTGTCACTTACTGTGAAGGGAATTCATTGTCACTACCAGAACCCAGTTCTGAACTGCCTCATCCTTTCTGTGGGTGAGCATTGGACTGGAATGTGACCAACATCTACATCCCCAAAGCACAGTGACCAACATCTACCTCCCAAAACCACAGTGACCAACATCTACCTCCCAAAACCACAGAGTGACCAACATCTGCCTCCCTAAACCACAGAGTGACCAACATCTACCTCCCTAAACCACAGACCTGTCCTGGGGAGAGGAGTGACGGGTTTGTCTTTACAAACAAGCTGTGGTTCTGCTGATAAAATAAGACTGGCACTGAGAGATAACAGAAACAATGGGATGGATTCCATTGAAGGATGAAAGAGGCACTGAGGAAGCGCCGCGAATTCCACAAGAGTTAAGAATTAAGAAGGGATTATGCATTGAGGGGAAGTCTGTAGCTCTCAAGTACCTCAGCCTATGGGGAAAGAGAGAAGGGAATTTAGGGTAAAAAGGAGGCTGTGCCCTCCAAAAATTGGAGAGACCCCATGGCCTCTCCCTTTATTTGAATAAAGAAGAAGGACTCCTCTGTCTCCTTTTTGGACATAAACCTCTGGTGTTTGTGGATTCATTTTCCTGAGCCTGGTGTGCTCAGGTGCCTGGGATCTTGGGCTGCCTCCTCTCTGCCCTGCTGGGATCTGGGTTCCACTGTCCTGTCCCCTTTGTCCCCTCGGTGCCGCTCCCCAATGAGCCTTGGACCCGCATCTCTGGCCACAGCCCGGAGCTTCTGGCACATCTCATCTACCATCCCGGGAGTGTTGCTCGTTCCTGCTGTCAAAAACGACAGTTCAAATGCACAGTTAAAAAATTCACATTTTTTTAATATAAAATTTAAAAGGTTTAACAGAAAGACGATTAGGAGACAGAAATAAAGCAAAATGAACAAATGCGGCTGGCTGCCACAGCATTCAGCTAAGAGCACACTTTCCTAACCAAGGATTGTCCCTTAAAAACACAAATCTTTTGCATGTTCATAAATTCCTATGCATGATTCAAGCATTCCTCTTAAATTTTAGATGTTCTTTTGTTTAGCTTCAACTCCCCTCTCCCCAGCAGATCAATTTTCTCGCCTCTGTTGAGTCTCACACTCCCCAGTAACAGAAGTTCAGTAAATTCCTCCCTTGGAGCTCTGGTCACTGCTGTCTTCATCAGGATAAAATAACCTAAGAATGCAGGGGGGGATTTTCTTGCCATCTCTTCATTCTCTGGGTTATATGAACAAAAGCAGAATTTATTTTAATACCATACTACAGCCTAAAAAATACATATATATATCACACCGCTATTTCTAAGTTTCCTATAGCAAAGTTTTCCAATATTTATACATATAACATTCACTTTAATATTTGCAAAAAGCCAATATTATAATATGTATAATGTAATGCAACATAAAATTATGTGGCTTTTTAAAAAAAGAGCTCACTGAAGATGCATTTGTAATGATACAGCCTGGGTTTCTGCATAGCCAGTGAAGTTTTATATCAAACATCTAATAATGTACCTATTGGAGAGGCCCAAGTATCATTTAGGAAACCCTATATATTCCCAGCACACCACTGAGAATAATGTAAAGAAATACTTTTACTCCTGGTTTAATTTCCAGCATATCTGCTTTTAGTAGCTGTGCACTACTTCATTATGTATAAATACACTTTTTTTCCCTACAGGCAATCACCACATAACACATAGTGGCTGCAAACCTTAACTATACATAAATAAATAGTCCCATAAGGACTTTCTACAGAGACTGTATTTTCTGATATTCAAAAACATGCTCTTCTGTTAGAGCTCTAATTTCATTTTCACCTAAAAATAGAGGACAAGGAACCAAGTGAGACCCTCACACATTAGGGAACCCATGCATGCCTACAGTAGGTGGAATTATTGGCTCAGAAAGTCACTAGAAAGGTGTTCAGCCACTAACTTTTCATTTGTTGCATCAGGATTTCATGCCAATCCATATGTACCAACCATGAATTGTAACTTCAGAGTAACCCTCTTTACTACTCTGCTTGATATTTTGTCCCCAGTACCACAAGGTTAGTTCACACACTGGACCAAAAAAATTACATCATTTCAGTGTTAGACAAAATGCAAATTTGAAGAACCAAGCCAAGAATTTTATTTCAATAGAAAAGGTGTTGTTTTGCACATTGTACAGTCACAGACACAACTGGATGTGTGGTATAAACCACAGACATCAGGCAGGGAAGGAAAGCCCTGCATGAAAAGAGTTTTATTACTTTGCTTGTCTACTATACTGGTGCCTGGAATAAAGATGAAGTACTAATTATAAAAGACTTAAAAATCTTGAAAGAATGAGGAGGAATAGGTCTCCCTGGTAGCTGGAGCCCTATTTCTAAGGGTAAGGAAATTGAAATCCATCTGCTGAATTCTGTCCTTGCAACCTGGTTGCCTAATAGCATCCTGTAGGCCTGTGAAGTGGTACAGATGCTAACAAGCTGAACCTCAGATTAAAAATATCTATAATATGAGGAAAGACTACACAAACTGAAATTCTATCACATTAAAATGATTTGAGGAGAAAGGCAGTGTTGTAATTAAAGTACTTGCATTTTTGAATAGGATAAATGAGGTCTACTCAAGTTGCTATGTGCACTGCAAAAAAAAAACCAACAAAAAATGAATTTGTTAGTTAAATAAAAAATAAACTTGCAGCAGGTGTTTTATGTTTTCATGTACAAAGAACATACAGTAAAATAGTAGCTGTATCAAACACAGGGAAAATCAGCTCTTTCAACAAAGAGCTAAAAAGAAAAGATATACAAGCAATAGGCTATAGAAAGAACCTGGAAGTATTTTTAGATGCCTGAATTACAGTCATTAAAAAAATTATTTTTCCAGCTCTCACTCTGCCTTTAGCTTCCATAAATTAATAACACACATTCTGGCAGAAATAGAACTATGTTGCACATGTTGCCTCTGAAAAGAGAGGTCAAACACATCTTCTGAGCCAAACAAATAAACCCAGGCTCTCAACATCCCTAATCTAATCTAATAGCAGTCTGTGAAAGCAGGTGTTTGTTTCAAGCATTCCTGTTTATTTTACACTGAAGTCATATAATGCTGTTAATGCCCAGTTGCAAAGATTTAGAAGACTAGACACAGTTTTCTCCAGAAGTGATGGCAGTTTTCATGGAACAGTGTAATTTTCAGTACAGAAGAAAAAAACAAATCAGTGTTTTAATGACAGAGTAGATATTGAGATTAAATGCAGCAGGTCAGCAAAGCCTGCCTGTATTTCAAAAGAACAGCTCACAAAACTAAGAGTTTAAGAGTAGAGTGAACTTTCCTTGACTTCTCCATTGTCCCTGCACAGCACAGCAGGAAATGTTCCCTTTGGCACACATACCCCACTTTACACATCTATTACCCCAACAGATGCACTAAACAACAAGTTCAGCAAATACTAAACATCAAACACTGTTCAGCAACTGTTTTCCAGTTTTACCTAACCATAAGTCATCCTTTTCCATGCAATTAGGTCATGTAAGAATGGAAGCAATGCCAACAGCAGCTGCTTTATGTAACTCACTTCAGATCTTTCCCAAGATGAAGAATTTAGCCAATCATAATTCACAGAAGGGATGATGGTGCTTCTTCCAGGAGTCCAGTGGTCAGACACCCATGTTGTAGCATTGCCTCTGTCACCACTGGCCTTCCATATCACATCCAGCCCTGCTGAAATACAGAGACATTTAAAATGACAGCTCCCTGGAGACCTTCTATGAAGGACTCCTCTTTCCCATGATTAGTGATGATGTTCTGACATGCAGAGCACTTGCCATACATGCAGGGCACATATTAACATGCAGGCCAAAAGAAAAATTCAAACTATTCAGTAGAAAATTAAGTTCTTAAACTTTCCAGTTTTCCCTCAGAGGGGCAAGTCAAGATGTTCTGTTGCCTGAAGGAGACCAATAACCTCGCTGTGATTTTCTTTTGTTTTATTCCTCTAAACAATTCCTGTCTGACACATCTTAAAAGTCATTACAAACAACATCTGAATACCCAAAGGCACAGCTGAACTTCTGTGTCAGAGAGCTCTGCTCAGGCCATGCTCTCACACAGTACTAACCATACTCCTCAGACAGCTCCTGTGTCACCAAAGAGCAAGTATTTCTTTAGTGTATGACTGATACCTGGCTCAGAACACTTCACCCCAGCATAACTGCTGTTGGCTCTCCAGCCCTAGAGATACTCCAAAGTCATCTGGAAATGGCTGGAGGAGACAATTGCCAGCAGCACCTTCAGCCTCAGCTGTTCTGCCATTCAGTAAGGTCTCACAGTATAACTACTGAAGGCTTAACAGGCTTTAACAGGTTACATGAAGCACTTCATACTGGATTTCCACCTGTAGTTTATATGTTTCTTCATTTATCAGGGCCTTAACTCGTGTCTTTCTTCTCCATTTGAATCTTCAGTACTGCACCTGTGCTGTCTGCAAGGCACATCTGGGTTATATGAATCAAACACATAGAGAACACCTCTGTAAGGTTCCTCATATGGACAAAGGCACCTTGAGTCCTTGAGGGACAATTTTCAGGTCATTATTATGATAAATATTATTCTTCTGGTTTCTTTGTAAGATTTTTTTAATGTGCAATCAATTTTTTATATAAAATTATTTGCTAATTTTATTTTAATTTGCTAAGAACAGCAGGAAGATAAACAAGAATAAATGTCTAGTGGTACCTTTGCCTACATTTGGACAAGCTGATTATGTGCCATCTGACTCCTAAATGGGATCTTTTTCTAGCTCTCCAGAAGAATACAAAAATCTTCCCTTTGCCTTTCAAAACAACTCTATGAACAAGGATATCAGCTTAAACCTTAAAGATCATCTCATTTCAACTCCCCTCCCTTGGGCAGGGACACTTTTCACTAGACCAGGTTGCTCAGAACTGCATCCAGCCTGGCCTTGAGCACTTCCAGGGACGAGGCATCTGCAGTGTGCTGTATATGTGAGCCTGCCCCTCTCATGTTGTATTTCAGGGATGCAGAGCAATGTCACCTCTCTGGAACAGCTTGGCAGAGCAGCCAGCAGGTCAGCACACCCCCAGAGGCCAAAGGAGAGACACAGATAGCAGGGATTATTTTTCAGGCTCCAAAATGTTCCTGTTCAGATTAAAATTGCAACATTGGCACTGTTTTCTTGCCCCAAAGTAGCTGATTTCATCTAAATGTTACACAGTCCTAGAGGAATTGGAAGGGTGAAAGCAGGAGGCAACTTTAAAAAGGGAAGATTTTGTATTTTCAGGATAGGGTTTATCGCTTTGTTCTACACCATTAATTATACATATCATACATCTGATCTGACAGTTTTATATGCTTTGCATCTTAGGTGAATCTTTTCCCTGGGGAGGGAGGAAAGAGAAATTAAAAACTTGCCAGGGTTAAGACTCAGGAGGAGAGCTCCCTTGTCAGGATTTTTTTTTTTTTTTTTTTTTTAAGTCTATACAGTTGCTGAACACAATTTTCAAAGCAAAAATTAGTGTCTAAAACTCAGATCCTTAAACTCACACTACAGAAACTTAAATAAGAAGCTTAATGTAATGCCAAGCAGACAGTAATCCCAGGAATGCCAGAGAACTGCTGAATGCTGTGCAGCCTGAAAAATCAAGCCAGAAAATTGCAGATACCACATTTGCAGGCTTTCATGAAGAAATAGTTGCTGGAAATTCCCTGATTAGTTGGAGAACAGAGCTGTGGTTATCTTACAGGAGGAAAAGGAGAATGGATAATTTAGATTTAGATGCTGAAAAAGAAGTCTAGGAAAACTTGCTTCCTACCTAACACTCAAAGTTTTGAAATTTTACCTCTCAAGTGACCATATCATTTTTTTTCCTCCCATTTCTGCTAAGCTCTGAAGGTCTCCAAGGGCCCAATTCCTTTACTATGTTTATGGAATGTATATGCCCAGACACTGCTTTGTTGCACATCAGAATAATATCATACCAGGCTGGGGAACACACATAAGGGCAAAATACATATTTTTTTAAAAATAAGGCTCTGTATTATTAGAAGAAAAGTCCATCTTAGTTGGTCACATCCCCTCTGTGCCCCATGTCTTTGTTGGGTGCCCATCCCTCATCACCAGGCCTGTTGGTGCCCCAGGTAGGCTCTGTGTTTTACTGCCCTCTTCCACCCACATAACCACCAGTGAAATAATGTGGCTCCATGATTTTGGTGAAAGCCTGGCTGTTGGCTTGGGATCCTTTGCTTCGTTTTGAACCTTAAAACTGAGGAGAATTCAACATTAAAACTTGGCTGAGCGCTTCCCTAGCACATAACAGAATGGCCCTGTCTCAGCTGTTTTCAAGCCTATTAATTTATGGGAGAGATTTTAGGCTTCCCAAATGTACCATCTATTAATAGGCAGCTTGACAATCAGCAGGCTCCTGCCTTGTAACTTTGATTTAGGTACATTTTCCTCCACAGCCGAAGAACAGCATGGGAGCTGCCCAGCGACGAATCCCAGCTCCTGCAGCAGTCACTCCTCATAAGAGTTTGCACTTCTTCCCTGCACCCTGAAGCCTTGTTTTTGGAACACCTAATGTCAACCTTCTGTGGCTGAGCCTCACTGTATTTAACATCTAGTATCTTTGGTTTCAGCAGCCTCTCTGCTGATCTCGTGCTCAGCTGTGATCACTGTTGACGAGGTGAGCCCCTTCGTGGAGCTGCTGCTGCAGAGGCCTCTGTTTAAATGGAAGTGGTAGCACTTCATCAGGGCCTCACATGCATTCTTTGACAGAATATAGATTCCCAAAGAGAAGTCATTCTTGCAGCTATCATAAAGCACTGCTTTTTTCAGCACCATATGGCACTGCCATCAATAGAGCAACTGCTACCACCATCTACTGGCAAGAGCATAGAAGGGAAAGAATAGAGGGTAGGTATTGCCTCTGGATGGGTCTCAGCAGGAAAAAAAGCCAAGAAATACAGTATATGATCATCTTTCATGTCACCAGCCAGAGTGATAGCTCTCCAGTTGCACTGGTAGGGAAACACCTCAAGAATGAGCTCCCAGGTAAAAGCTATTTATTGCCTGCAGCTCGTGGATGGTACTTTACTGTTGAGTTCTGCCTTGCAGCAAGGGAAAGCCTGGCTAATCTGCTCTCTGCACTGCCTCTGCTGGGAAAACACCACCAGGATGTGGTGCTGCAGGAGAGCAGCAAGAGCACCACATCCAAGTGCTCCAAACACAGAGTCCTGATAGCACATTTGTGTATCTGAGTGGAATTCGGGGTAGATGGGCCTGTGTCAGCATTACAAAGTCACTGGGAATTATAAGAGTTTAAAAAAATGAAAAGACTGTGCTGTAGTACAGTGATTCACTGTGAATCTGATTCAAATATTATCAAATAAGAACACTTTCTTTTACACCAGTGGGAATTAAAGCCAGCACTAGACAAAATGTACTGATGGGGAATGTTGGTACTTCAGCTTTTCTGATTTAACTGTAAAACTGTCTTTCCTTAGAGAGATGATGGTGTAGTTGACTTAGAGATATTGAGCACAGCTTCCTGTTTTTTTCTGAACTTGAGTCTAAATGAACATGCAAATAACATCTTAGTTCAAGAAATCACAGTGTATTTCCCCATTTTTCACTGACACTGATTGAAAGATAATTGAGGGTCTTGGATTAGGTTCTAAAATGAGGCAAATAAATTAATCCTGTTGTATTAAATCAATTTTGGTCGTGTTCTTTACATAAATCAAGTCCAGAATAGGTCTTAGCTAAGGCTTTTAATTGTGATTCTTTCACCTGACAATAAAAACAGAGCCAGATCGAGATGATTTTATGCTCACTCATAGACTACCATAAAGGATCACAAAGAAATGCACCAACCCCTCTGTCACAATTAGACTCTGTCATAACCAGACAAATCAGGACAGGCTGAAGTCCCAAAGCCCTCGCCCCACATTTCTTCCTGAGCAGTGCCTGGGTCATCTCTGCTCTAACCTACAGGAGAGATGACAGCCCAAATCTTGTCTGCCTAGATGTGAAGACATCTGACAACCAGTTACTCCCTGGAAGAGACTATCCCATTTCAGGCAGAAGTCAGCAACTTTTAAGCTTCCAAACGGTGATGCTGATTCATTACCATTTAATCTTGACAATCTCCTGCTATCCTTTACTGGATAGAGGGCACAAACTACAGCTGAATGCCAAGGAACAAGAACTGGTACGAACATGATGTCCTGAGCCAAGATCTGCTGGACCAGCCAAATTGCATCCCAGTGAACTATTTGAAACGATGAAACCATCTGTTCTTATAAGTTGTACTCCGCATCAGTGCCCAACACCAAACACTGCCAAGAAGTCTTACTATATTTCACTTTAACTAACCCAGGCACCAGGAAGATTACTCAGACTGCAGACCCCTCTGCCTGTTTCATTCAGCTGAGAACTCAACTGCTCCCACCATTTACTGCATTCCTTGAGACGCTCTGATACTTTGTAGAAATTTTGCCCAAAAAGTGGTGACCCAGTCCAAGTTCTGTAGAGTCTCAGGAAACAGCCTCTTGAATTGTCATTCTGCTTCATCCAGGACACAATTCCCCTTTTCTTCCCTGAAGTGATATGTTTCTTGAAGAAACCCACCCTCAGAGGGTTTCTTTCACTCTCAGAGGGAGAGTTTTTAGTTGTTGCTTTACGACTTGGTATGAAATGACCACTTAGAAGTAAGATCATAAAACTTCCCATCCTCTGTGTTATGTGTCAAGTACATCTCTGTACTCTAAAAGATATATGGAGTCCTAACTGCTGAGATCCAAATGCCAGGGAGACCCAGGCTTACATTTGGAGAGCTCACCAGTAAAACAACCTAAATTGCTGTAGAGATTTTGTTATGAAACATCTGCTGCCTCTGCCTTGCCTGCTCTGCTCCACCAGCCCCTCCTGGATTGCTGATGGCTCTTGAACCTTGTCCTGACAGCTCTGTAACCAGCTTGTGTTTGATCAGTGCTCCCACACCTATGTGCAACAGCCTTGCTCCAATTTGCCTGTCCATCCTTTCCCTCACTCCTTTTTCCTGTGGGTGAGGGTCCATAGTGACAGAGTCCTCAGGCAGGTGCAGAAAGCCTAAGTTTTTTATTGCAAAAAACAGGTTTTTTTAAGCATTTAGGCCTTTCCCAGTTACACAGTTTTAAATCACAACAAGCATAATCCAGCCAATCACCATACACCACGATGTGAACACACAATGTTTATATAACTTGTTTTTCTACCTCTAATCCAGCTGAGTCTCTTTCCCATAGCCCTTTTCTGCTTAGCCAAAGTAGCAGGCCTGAACCATGGTTTTACATGTGTAAAAAGGCACTTATTTTATAAGGCTTTACCTATATGCAACATTTTCCCTTCACCAAGTATCAGCAGACTACTCCACTTTTCCAGGCTCCCTTCCCTGGCATCCACTGGGGGCACTGCCCCCAGTGATCTTAGGGATGAATTTTCATTTAGAAGAAAATCTTTAAACTTCTCTTGATATAAACACATACAACTGACCTCAGTTGTACCAGCCTCATGACAGTTCAAACAGTTCTTCAAGCCCTCCAGAAGTATCTGAAAAGTTAGAAAACAAAATGAAGTAAAATGGTTTGTCCAAGCCTCTCTGCACCAAAATACTGCAATTTCTCTGATGTTTGGTGGTTTTTTCGAATTGAGGTTAGAAGCCAAAGTAAAGAACTCAGGCTTTTTCTCCTTTTTTTTTTCACTTCCTTTTTACAACACTGTTGCAATGGAATAACTGTTACTTTTGCTTCAATCTTTTTGGTTTTTCACATGGTCATGTGTCCAAGGAATGTTGTTTCTCTGCACAAAAAAGCCTAGATAGCCCACATGTTATGTTTGGTTACTTCACTTATCCTTAAAAGCCAATTGGTTTGTTGTTTTCCTCCAAGTCCTACCCTATATTTTAATAATCTGTGACTGCAGGAAGGTAGTTTTGTGGTAAAAGCATGGTATAGCCTTGATTCTCTGTCATAATTACATTACTTTCTTTATGTCCTATTTCTGGGCCTAATTCTGACCATATAAATCAGATGAATCAGATGTCAGATGCCGCAGGTACACATTATTTCCATTTTCTCCACTTCCTACTGATTATTTTATGACTACGTTCAGCACATCATGGATTTGAACTTTGCTGGTACCAACAGCTCCCAGCTGGGTGAGAGAACAGAACTGAGCTCTCTGTCCTTGTATCTTCTTCAATAAAGAAAATTGGGAAGCACTGAAAGCATCTATATACTCTCAAATTTGTCCAAATTCAGGTGTTGAAGTCTCCTTTTCTAAGGTGACTTGGTCACTAGATGCCCAGCCACTACACCATGTGTAAGTCAGGAGGCTTTACCACTGAGAATTTCTTGCAGCAACTGTTTCTTCTGTTGCAGCAGTGCAGCAGTGTTTATTAATTGCTCCAAGAGCCTTGGATGAAAGGACTTGCAAATGTAGATTACACTATTCACTCTCATTAATTCATTTTGTAAACTATCTCAAGGTCCTTCTTAAGCTGCTGCTGCATCTGGAGCTGTTTCCAGTCACAGTTGGGATTAGCTTCAGACAACATGGAAATTTGAATGACCTGGCTGTGAAAATAAAAGAACAGGTTGTTCACGGTTTTAGTTGCAATGTTATGTATTTTTACATAACCTGAAAACATTAATGGAATATTGGCTGTTGGGCTGTGTTCTTTCTGATTAAGGCATTTCCCCATAATAAGCTGTGATCCTCTACATTACCCTCCAAACCCTGCTGCCTGAATTACTCATTAATACTCCAACTAAAAAAAAAAATTACTTAAACTCTTATGCATCTTTATTGCTTTTTAAATATCCAAAGAGTGTACCAAAAGAAACTTGCACAAATAAGAAATCCCTGTTTATTTGCTATGAACTTGAATAGGTCATTTTAAAATGATCTGATTAAGTAAACCCAACAAGACAAAAATAGTGCTAGGATTCAAGCATGATTGACCTGCTGCAGCTGCCTTAGAAAACACAATCTTCTTAAAACATGTATTTTTCTTCAAGGGAAAAAACCTAAATCTTCAGGGTAAAATTATCCCTTATTTGATGTAAAAGAAAAAAGTTCATTGTAATCAGCTTTCTTCATCTCACTAATGAATAAGTCAAATTCATTTCAGGAACAGATTATCCCATGATGTGACATAGCCTGGAATGCTGTTCATGCTTTGTGCTGCACACACAGTGTTCGTTTTGAACCACCTATAGGCTGTTCACAGCACTTTAAGTGATTACATAGTAGGTGTGTGTTTATATATAGTATGTAATCATTATATATAATATGTAATCCCATCAAATTCTGGGATTGCAGTGTGAATAGGTAATAAGAAATAAACTCCGCTTTTGATTACATAGACCTGTGATTAATTGTTTGAACTTTGGTAAATGAAAAAGACTTAATTAGTTTTAAAAAAAGCAACAAACCCACCCCCCCAAAAAAACTCAAAAAAAAACTCACCAGCAACTCCTGAAAATGGGCTGTTATTATTTAAGGTTAATATATTTTATGGGGTTTATTTACAGAGTATAACACTTTTGGGTTGGGTTTTTTTTCATTTTTTATTCAATTTGGTTTATTACCTTATTCATTGATTTTCCATAATAATGCTTGTGCTTATATACTGCCTTTCACTTGGTCTCATAAGGTACTTTACAAATGTTAATATATTTTTCTCACCCCTTTTATTTACATTCCCCTTCTAATGAAACTATCATAGACTAGCTGTATATAAATTACACTGAGAGCAAGAGAAGCAGAAGGCAGAACCTGTACCAGACGGGAAAGAAATTTACAATTACTGAAACAAAAGCCCAAAATGCCATGTCCCAGGTGGCTATTCCACCTTCTGCTCTGCCCTTGACAAGGAGAAGTAGATTGTGGATAGTATGGCTGTGCAGGGGCTGAGCCAGCTATACAGAGGTCACTCAGACATTGGGTTAACCTGTTCTCAAAAATTTCCTATTACAGAAATTCTCTGTGGAGAGCACAGACTCTGTTCTCACCCTGAACTACCCATGCTGTTGGAAACTTTTTTCTAATTTCTAATCTAAATCAGTTGCTTCAGGTTTATCTTATTACTCCATGTCTCATTCACTTGGACACAGAGAAAAATTGCTCCCTACCTTTGCAGCAGTCTCTTCTCAGTTTAATGGCAATTATCCTGTAGCACCTGTGTCTTTTTTCTTCTTTAGATGAAATAACAGCAGTTCATTAAATCTTCACTGGTAGGCATTCACATTGCCTTACACTTGCAATTACACTGCAAATCTCCAGTGTTATCTTCAATGAAGCCTAGTGGTGGAAATGGACATCAGATTTCACCAGAGCACCTTCACTTACCCTGCAGTGCTTTTTTCTTCTTTTATAGAATATTCCGGGATGGAACAGGTCCACAGGAATCATCCAGCCCAACTCCTGGCCCTGCACAGACACCTCATCCATCCCACCCTGTGCCTGAGAGCACTGTCCAAATTCTCCTTGGGCTCTGCTAGCCCTGGAGCCATGACCATTCCCTGGGGAGCCTCTTCAGTGCCCCACCACCCTCTGGGGGAAGAACCTTTCCCTAATATCCACCCTAAATCCGCCCTGACCATTCCCTGGTGCCCCACCACCCTCTGGGGGAAGAACCTTTCCCTAATATCCACCCTAAATCTGCCCTGACACAGCTCCAGCCATTCCCTTGGGTCCTGTCACTGGTCACAGGGAGAAGAGACCAACACCTGATCTCCAGTGAGTGCTGGTATTTCACACAACAGCTGGGCAGTGGTTCCTCCCACTAGTGATACCCAACAACACCCCAGACCTTTCCCTGCAGATCCATGACCCTGTGTATTCCAAACTGGCACAGCTGGCTAGCCTTGTACAATCACACTGTTGGTCAGCACTGTCAAGTGTCATATTTGTCCTTAATTCAACTCTGCTCTATGTTTCTCTAAATTATAAAAGTTATTGGAAAAAATTTCATATTTTCCCAACATGCCTGAATCAGCCTAGGATGATATGGTCTGCTTATTTACTAAGAATAACCTTTGCTTCATCATACAGGTTATTGATGAAGAAGCTACTGCTGTACCCAGAACACAAAGGATCCTGTGTGAGAGTTTGGCAGTGAGTCATTAATAACCTCTCTGTGAAGGAGGCTTTGCAGACAGCCCTGTATCAACCTCAGGGCACTTTAATTACAGACACACTTTTCCCAGTCTGCTTTGGAAGCCGCCACGTTATGCTTGCAAAGCTCAAAGTGTACCACACTGGCCAGTTCTACTATAGCAGCTCTATTTTTTCATATATATATATAAAAAAAGCAGGCTTGGAACTTGGATAATTTGCTTTTGACAGATCTTTCTTGTTTCACACTTCCTTGGGTTCATTTTGCTCTGTGCTGTGTTTGGGTTTTTTCCTTACAAATTATTTGTTTCTTCAGTATTTTTTTCTGAGAAGGCTGACTGATCTGTAATTCGTCTGATCTTCCTCTTCTCTCTTTTTAAAGATAAGGACTGCATTTACTCTTTTCCAGGATCTAGGACTTCATAAATCCTTCTTACTTTCTCAAAGATAATTTTTGATGGATCTATTTGATTCTCCTCATTCACAGCTCCCAGAAGAGACACCAAGTCCACCCAATTTCACAAGTCAAAAGTTCCTTAGCTCCCTGTGATGATTTCTTCTCCTCCTGTAGCTCCAAATCCTGCTTCTCTGCTGCTGTTCATGTGCAGCTGATCTTCCTACTGAGAGCTGAACTCTGATTTATATGAAAAAAAGTAGCATGAAGTATATTGGCTTTCTCAGTGGCATCTATCAGGAAAATTGCTATCTAAAACAGTATCCCAGCACTCTCCATCATTGATAATCTCTCTGTTCTTTCCTGGAGTGTCATATTCTGTGCCCTAATGAAAAGGCTGACTACCAGAATAAGTCCTGCAAAATCCCACTTGATGCATCCTTCTTGTTGCATCTCATATTGTAAAGTATATCATTATTAAACCAGTCTTATATAAGTATAAAGGGCAATTTGGGCACCTTCTTGCTCCTTCCACTTCTCCTGCAAGATTGTTTAAGAAATTCAGATTTGACAGGAGGTTTGAGCAGTGTCCATGGAAGGCTCTAACCACAGGCACTCACCACTTTCATTCTGCTTGGCATTTAACAGATTTCACTTATGTGGTTGCAAAATACATAACATTGGCATAACACTCACCATCAGAAGAATTCAAAGCACTTTCCACATGAAACTTTGTAATAAGGCAAAAGTAAAGTGACTTTCCAGAGGTCGCCCAGCACGTTATAGGCTGAGCCAAGAACACAGTCCAGACCTCCCAAATCCCAGGCCAGTGGTCCATCATTATGTCATCTAGCCTGCCATACTATTAATGCTGAGCCTAAATATATTTTTGTAGCAATTGATTTAATGCCATTAGTTTCAGACAGCTCCTTTAGTTATTCAGCCTTCAGGGATTTACTGGAACAAAGAACTTCAAGACCGATCCAGAAAATAACATAATAACTTTCCCAGGAATCCTAGCTAGAGTTTCTTAGTGGCAAAGTTACTTTGAAGGAAAGTGATCACCTGTAATTCCAAATCCACTGAAAATCAAATGAAAATGTTACATTTAACTAAGTATATTTGTGAGCAGGCCCACAATGGTTTTCTGCATTTCCTTTTCAGATGACAGCACTCAATAAAGATGTGCAGTAGTAATTAATGGTATGAAGTCAAAATAATTATTGTGATACATGTAAAGAGAATTAAGTAAAAAATCCTTAGGATCTTAAAGAGATGAGAGAGAGGGTGGAATTGGAGGCTGCAGAAAAATGGTATCCATTCAGCATTTGTTGGGCACAGGAGGAGATAAAGGTGCTGTGTGAATTATAGAAACAGATCAAATTAAACAACCAAAGGGAGATACATACAGCCATAAAAAGGACTTTGGAGTCCTAAGTTTTGGCAGTGCCCAGAAGGGTGTGGCTCAAAGTCCTCAGAAGATGGCAGAGAAGCTGGAGAACCAAGTTACCTGTTCATTAACAGGTGAGAGAACACAACTGGGACAGCCAGACAAGAGTGCACCAAGAGAAGGATCAGGAGGTGGTACAGAAATCTCTGTATCAATAAAGTCACACAGTTTTCTGTGCTTTTGGCTTTCATAATCCAATTTACTGAAATAGGTGGGAGAGGCCAAACGCTCCTTTCAGTCTATTATCTGAGACCCCTATATAGATTTTCTCACTCACCTGGATTCCTCCATGGTGTAGTTTCAAAATACTGAAGCTTTCAGAAAGCTCTGCTTATGCTGTGTGTTCTCCAGGTTTGTAGATCAAATAATGAAATGTTATTTCTTTCCATGTACATTGTACCTTTCCTTTACAGGACATTTGTTTTTCTCATCTAGCCAAGCCTTTGGATCAGACCTTACTCTTTATAGTGCTTTCTAATTGCCATTATATAACAATGCCAATTACTAGGTTTTATGTCAATGAAATCTACCATACCTTTTACAATTTAGAATAACTTATTTTTATTATCTCTGCTTCAGTATGGATGTCAGTGTTCTTAACAGCAAATCTAGTAATAGCTTATGTTTTCTACAGCTGAGTACATTAAGAAGATGCCTTGTGCTTCAAATACTCTATTGTGTACACAGATAAAATAGAAAATAAAAATATAAAATACAGAATCAACTATTTAAAGAGAAAAACTAAGAATTGTAGTAACACAGAATGGAAAAAGACGACTTTCAACTCTAAGCAGAAACAGCCCTGAACAAAAGGAAAAATTAAATTTCATCCTACCACATTTTCAGCTCACTGATGTGAATTTTATGTGGATAGAAAGACTAAACATCTGGTTTTCCTTTACATTCAGATTCAGCATCTACCAAGCCTGATGCATGATACTATCTGAGTACATCCCAGCCTCAGAAAGAACAACTGAGATTTAGAATGGTACATCTCAGGAATGGAATATTTAAAGAAACAGCAGACTTGAGGAAAAAATTTCTCAGTAAGTTTTGTACAAGAAAGACTACTGTACTTGGGTACTGTACTGTACCCAAGCTGAGATTTAAATATGTTTTTATGTACATAAGCATATATAAAGTAAGCAAAAATATACTTTATTTAAAATATATACAAGTATATTTTAAATATACTTTTCATGACAGAACAGAAAAGAAAAGCCTGTGACTCACATTTAAGGTGCAGAGCAGGTTTACATGCAAATCTCAGCTCATTCAGGGGAGATGTTTATCTGTAGGCAGAAAGCAAACACCTCTCAATACTAATCTCATGTGATTGATATCTCAATGTCAGAACTCGAGCTCTGAATCTTCAATAAATTGCTCAACCCCCATAGAATATGCTCCTGTATCTCTGTCTGCCACGAGCCCTGTTTGAATCCAGCACTGCCCATTTTATGTCAGGCTGTTCATCACCATCCTGGTCTGAAAGCACAGCAGCAGTCAAACATCCTCCTCCTGCACTCAGCTGCCAGCTCTCAACCTGGAGTGCTTCAAGTAAACCATTATAAATCTCACACACTGTAATTTGCAGCGTTTTATCAGCCTCCACTAGTCACTGATCAGACTGCAGCAGCCTCCAAGCCTTAATCCTGGTGATTTCTGATGGCAGCCCCCGGCAGCCTGACCTGCCTGGCAACCTGCCCCAGCAATATGTGCCTGCACAGGCATTGCTTATGGCCTGTCCAAGGACAGCAAGGTAAATGTGTTAAGAAACCTACTTTTCCCATCCTGAAGCAGTGTCTCCTAACTTTGTCCACATTTCCTCAGTTCTCTGTAGTTGTCTTTTCTGAATCAGATTCCAGCACCAGTGTCAAATGACTCAGTTGTATCAGTCATGACAGTGAGATTTCCAACCACTTGTTTTGTTTGCCTTGCCATTTTTCACCTGCAGTAACAAGAAGCACAAGCTCAGGAAGGTCACTTTTATTACCTGTTTGGTAGTCCAGGAAAGGAGATTAGAACTTAGAAGAACAGCTACAGTTCCTTGTATACTAAAGTATATTGACTGTGCTAAATTCTGGTTAGAGAGGGGTGTGTTCTCCTGTACTGGGTTCTACTTGTGCTGAGTCTTCCCCTGCCCTTAGCCAAGCACAAACCTTGTGGGTTTACCAGTTTTTAGAGAATTTCCTCTTGCTTTTCACCTGAATAAAACCCAGAAGAAGTGGTCCTGAGAGAATTCAGTGCATCTCCTGAATGCTTTTTCTCCAACTATCCCTCCAAAGAGCAAGTCATCACATACCTATAGGTGTCTGCACTTTCAGCAGCAAGGGCTGTGCTGAATGAACACAAATTTTTTATTTCTACAAAGTTGAAATTTGGTAGCATCAGCATTTTGAATTCTGACAGGAAAATGATAACGACAAATTATTTTTATGGAAATACCTAAAGAACTACTGGGAAGAAAAAAAAAACCTGAAGAAAAAAAGCTACCTTTCTCTTTGGAAAGAGGCATTTCTAAATGCCATACATCTTTTCAGCAACTGAAAACATAATGATAGTAGAAAGTTTTCCTTTACCAGGTAAAGCTGCAGATAAACTTTGTATTTATACTAGCTGACAGATCTTTACCATCTTCCCAAAACAAACATAACTCCTAGCTATAATAACCCACAATAATCATCTTTGGCTGAACACAGAGATACGTGTCAGGAGGACAAGGTGGTGGCATTTGCTGATATTTCAGATACACTTGCTGTGACAGCCAGCTCAGTGGGGTTTGTCTCTTTAGGTGAATTTTCACCAAACATACACTTTCTAATACTGTCTGGAGCCTCTAATTCTATGAAAGAAATCTTAACTCAAGGCATGTACACTTCCTTTTAAAAAAAAAAAAAACAACTTAAAAAGAAAATTGCATATTACTGCTACACTAGGCAGCTTGTGATAGCCCAAGAGAAACCTTATTGACCAGAATAGATTTGTTCATAAAATCCAGGACAGCCTCACACAGCTGATGAAGCAGCTGGATGCTTATGCTAGTGCAGACCAAAGTTTCACATGGGGCATCATGAACAGTTTGAGTTCACTGAAGTAGAAGAGAATAGAAGAGAATAAGAAACAAACATCAAAACTTAGATAAGTTAGATCAGGTTTTCTCATGTACAAATGGAGGCAACTTCCTGAAGACTTTGAAATCTGTTTCACGACATTATCACTTCTTGAGTAGTCTTGGAATTCTTTGTTTCCACTTCACTTCAAAATATATCCCTGCTGGAGCATCTCCTCAGGCAAACATCCTGATTTCAACACACCAGCCAAAAAATATCTTTGAACTAATCTTTTCTATTGGCAGCTGAACAACTTCTGTTATGTTGGAAGGACAAATATTTTACCATGCCAGGTAAAATATTTTATACAAATATTTAATATTTTAAAGCCAAGACCTGACCTTGGTATCCAGAAATGTAATATGTATTTGCAAACTAAATTTTGAAAGCCAAATTCACTGTCTGCATCTCCACGTGCTCAATTCACACTTTGACATTTAGAAATAAACTAAGATTTGTAAAGACAAACACAAAAGTGAGGGCAATACACTTGCTCACATGAAGAAAGTATTTATTCTTCAGAATATCTACTCCTTACCTGACATGTCAGTTCAAGGATTTAATGCCCAAACAACATGCCATCTTATATAAAATTGCTAACCTTAACTGCTGTGTTTATGACAAAGCACCTAATTTTGTGATAGATTTAAGGTCTTAATATATTCATCCCTTTTTGTTTAAACAATAGACTGCAGCTCACAAGGGTCTGACATTTGTTATTTTTGGCAAAACACATGGGTTTATAGATGTTTGCTATGTGTAGTGAATTAAAATGCAAATCTCCTTAGTACAATGAAGGCATTTTGTACTCAGGGCTGAAAATTTACCCAAAGTACAAAAATAATTGAATAAACGGTTGCATTCCTAACTATTCACTGACTTCTGCTCTTTTCATTTATTTTCCTCATCCACACTATTACTAGAGGAATCATTTACTGAGAGCTCATTTCATTGTGAAGCTCAAAACCTTTAAGAAAGGAAGCAATTCCTTCCACCACTTTGAAAGACAACAGCTTGACGTTCTGTGTGTACTGCCTGAATTTAAAACTATTTAGTTTTTCTTCCAAAGGAAGGTTGTGACAAAGCTGTCTCAACATAACCCATCTTTTAATCACAAGTTATAATAATTGTGAGATAGGATATTCCTGGCCTGTTTCACCTGACTGTATTTAATAGAAAATGCATCACTCAGCCATGTCAGAAAAATGAGACTCCAGCTCCCCTCTTCCTGCAGTATCAAATTATCTGGTAATGCAAATAAAAACACAGCACATCACAGCTTGCAGCTCCAGCTTTGGGTTGCAGAATAATGGTATGAAACAATAGCTGGCATATTTAAATTTAGGATAGCTCCAGAAATAGCTAGTGCTAGGTACAGTAAAGAAATATTAATAGAACAGGCCAGTTATAGATCAGAGACCCTGTGATTTGGCATTATATACTTGCATATCAATGAAATACAATATCTAAGACATAGCTCTATTTTCTCATATGGAAAGAGCCTTTTTCAGTTAATTCAAACTCCAGTTCACCTCTGAATGGGGTCACAGTAAAAACTGCTTACCTTTCCACAGATTTATTTCTGTGTCCATGTATAGCTGATACTTCACACTGCTAAATCTCTTCCCTCTTCCCCCATTTTTACTCTTTCAACAGAGGCAGAACCAGTAGAGCAAGGAGCATTTGTGCAGGTTACTTGTCACCAGAGCCATCAAACCTGTTTACTGTGATCAGAATAATTATATCATTATCCATGTTGGTTCATTAATGATGAATGATGCAAAAGGAGATAAGAACTGAGCTGGACTCTCAGCCCTCCATTTGAATTTCCATCAAGGAAGCAAAGAGTTCCATGGCCAGTAAAACTCCTAAAATCGTGTTCCTGCGGATTTATGTCCTGTGCTTCAACTACCAGCTGCCCAAAAGCACAAACTCTCATTCCTCAGAGAGAAGAGAGTATTTCTGTGGGGATGATCTGGTGTCTACATGATTTCCCAGTAACTAATGATAGGACTGATGTCATAACTGACTTTTATTTAAGCAATTATGCTTAAGCTACAAGCATTTGAAGCTTTTGAAATGAAATCTAAGAGCTCATAACCAATTCTTTTCCACAGAAAGGTGGAAAATATTTCTACTTGAAGACTAAACTTTTACAGAGATAAAAAGAAAATCAAGTAGTGCACAGAAAGCTGAATATATATATAATTTCAGCAAAAAACTTATATCAATCATTCAAACAAATAAATTGCATTTTTTTCATAATTTGAAATACAAAACTTCAATCCAGACATCAAAAAGCTGATGATGATGGTCTCTAATTTAACTTTGGATCATTTTAGACATTTTGGTGTGTAAGATCAGCACAAAAAAATTCTCCAACAGCTACTCAGAAAAAAATACATCAGTGGACTTATTCCTAAAAGATGTCTCTGAGAGAGAGACTTACTCTCTTCATCACTTACTACAGTGTCTGGTGGATTGTGATTCTGTGATAAAAGCTTTTGCTATTTCACTTCCAATCTGTTGTCACTGTTGGCAGAATGGAAGCAGTTTTCCACTGAAGTCATCTTAGATCCTCCTGTTGCCAGTTATTTTTAAGATTCCATAAAAAACCTAACATTTTATATCTATATAGTAGCATTTCTCTCATTTATGTTATTTTATAACAGTATTAGAAATTCACATAATACAAATATGTCAGGGTATGTGTATGCATATTTTTATGTATAAAACTGACACACCTACAAGGTGACCAACATCCTCATACAGATATATAGCCCTCAGACAAACAGGCAGAGTTTCCCTCTATAACTAGAACTCTGAAATGAAATAAACCAATTTATAATCATCCTCCAAGCACATGAAAAGTTTCCCATAAATGTTGTCATTTGACCTTTTCAGAAAAGGTCACCAAAAGGCCATCGATCTCTCATTGGATTTCGATTACACACACTTTGAACCAAGGATCTTTACATTTACTGCTCTCATTTATCACAGAATGCTGATTACAAGAAACATCCAAATTCTGACATTTCAAAGGTCAGTTTGCAATTTTTAAAAATTCCCTTCCATTATTCATTTTATTGCCTGCTCTGCTCCACAAGTAATCCATTAGAAATACAAGTTTTCTTCTTGATCTAAACAATTTGTATCAGAAGCTCATATTTGAGTGGAATTAAAAAACACCTAAATGAAAGACAAATAATTATGCTGGTTACTCATCAGAGGAAAACTCTGCTCAAGATAAATATCTTTACATGTTATATAGCTGTAGAGGCAGTTGATTGGTTTTTTGGAAAGGAGGGGGTTGCTCTTGGTTTTCCTAATCATACTTTAGGTAAAAGGTGAGACAGCAAACTTGAAAACAAGTGGCGTATATAGTTTTGGTTTCTGACTTATCACATTGCCAGGTGTAATGTCAGCAGCATTACAATTCTCCAAACTCCCCAAGTCCTTCAAGATCATGCCTAGGCAACGTGGCAGGCATGTCTAATCAGCTCCTACATTCTGCTTCAACATTTCAGTGAAACACATTCTCTGTTTGAATGCTCATGAAATAAATGTCTTCTCAAATACGTTTTAGTCTGGGATTACTTGTCATTAGATTAAAAAAAATAATTTATCCAAAAATCTTAATTTTGGTGTTCTGCTGCAGTAATAAAGTCAAATAAATGTTCATAGTTCCTGAGCACTAACATGATGCTCAGATTATTATGGAAGGGGAACACTACCTGTGATTTTTCTTTTTTTCATGAGGTGCTTGCATCCCTTGCCAGCAGCAGTTCTGGAGTCTTGGTAGAAAGGTGCTTCTAACTGAGCTTGAAAAACCCACTGAACCATCTCATACAATTGTGATCAGGAACCCCAAGGCTTTTTGGTTTTTTTGCTGCACTTTTCATAGGTTGAGTTGGCCTGTGGTGTTACATCCTTATTTAGAGCGTTACACACTGAGGTGTATTTTGATATAAGAAATGGGATACTGGGGCTTTGCAGAGAAATTATATGCTTATTCCAGAGTAGCTGAATAAATACCAAACAAACAAAATTTGACAACCAAAGTAAATCTTACACCTCTGGCATTGCCACAGGACTGCAGTAACATATGCCATTTCCCTTTGGGATATTTGGTCTGTGTACTTCTAAATGCATAATGTGGATATACTCAGGTGTGACGTTATGACTTTTTGTGGGGGAACAGTTTATACACCAGCATTTTGTACTGGCTGCCAGCTGAGGTCCAGAATCACTTAAATATCTGTTCTAACACCATAGAAGATGGCCAGAACCATGACCAAAATGTGTATATATTCCTTCTGAACATACAGACACAGATTCAGGATCATTTGATATGCCCATATAACTCATCTACTACGGAGCAGGGAAGAAACCTCCCTGCATTAGTGAATTCCTACGTGTTAAAAATCAAAATGAGACAAAAGGGAAAACAACCACCCGTGGTTTTTATTCCCACAGCCCAGACTTTTTTTTGACTTGCATTTTCTGGAGAGCTGCAGAATGTCAGATGGCTGCTCTTGTTTAAACCAAGAGCTGAATCCCTCAGGTCCTTCAGATTTGAAAAATGAAAGAAAACACTTCTAATTACTTCCCTCTCCATTGCTTCCATGCCCTGCTCTGATTATGGCTTTTCCTGTTTCTAATTCAAATGAAAGAAGAAAGAGTTCTAAGCCACAGATGGCAGGATATCATACTCCATTTCATTACTCTTTTTAATAGAGATTAATAATATTCTAATATTCTCTCCTGTTTTAATGGGATATCACACTTCCTTATGTACCATGAGAAGCACCTTTGATAGTCTAAATTCCAACTAGTGCCATACAATCTTTTAGGAAGAGATTTTAGGAGGTTTTCTATTTTTGTTATGTACAAAAAAAAAAAAAAAAAGGAAAAAAAAATGAAAGAAGCTATATTTTCTATTTGCAGATAACATTTTATCCACACAGATTATCCAGGGTGTATTTTATAGATAATATTTTCTCAATCCTCATTCAGAAATATTTGGGATTTTTTTAGTGTTTGCAATGTTGCTTACATTGCTGTTAATCTCAGCCATATAAAAAAAGTCAGGCAAACACTAATGATTTATACCTTCATTACAGTGTACATTTGAGTAATGGATTTATTCAGAGCATTACAGCTCTTCATTATGCACTAGACTGAGTAGTTTGGATTTACTAGCAGCACTTGGATACTCTATGAAAAGTTAACTTTAGAATTGAATGCCTTAACTTACTTGCTGTGTTAAATGCAACTGAGTAAAAGGCACAACTCACATTTTAAACTATTTGAAAGGGCTGTTCAAAACTCACTGCAGCAGCACAATGCATTTCTTTTTATGTTCCAACTCAGCCCAGCTGATAAAATGAGTTAATTTGTGCTGCAGACACATCAACCCCCTTGCATTGAATTCTACATGAAAACTATTGTTGGCTGAGCGATTTTTTATTTTATGTACTGAACTGGTTCTGAGGTGTTCTCATTTACACGTTTGACAGGTCCTGGCTTTGATCTCTACATCAGGAGGAGTTCTTTGGCACACCTTGCCACAGAAGATGTATTACAAAACCAAAGCAGAACAGACATCTGAGTGTCAGCTCTGAAGGAGAGAAAGGAAACCATGCAGTGCTATGAAAAGGATGAAGTGCTCCAAAATTGCTGTGCTCTCCCAGCTATCTGATCTCCTTGCTTTGTTTCATTTCACCACTATCACAATTAATTGAGTTTGGACAATTTTAATGCCATGATCCAAGATACAAAGCTGTAAGATACAGCCAGCTACAGGTGGGGCAAAAATCCCAGTTTCCAAGTCGATACAGCAAAGGTCTCAGCTGAAATACAGGGGACTAGCAGCTATATAAAGCTCAAATGTGAGTTGTGCAATGTCTGGAACTGGACCTAATTTGTGAAAGTCAAAATTACCTCTCTTTCTTCTACTACAGAATCAGGCAGTGAAACTTGCTACACTGAACACTGACTATAAGAAAATACTTAAATTCTTATTCAATGGGTTGTCCCCCATTAATCCAGTCAGAACAGAATTTCTGATGACTTATTAAAACTGTATTTGATGCAAAAAACTAAGATTTTATACTGTATACTAAGAATATATACTATAGATTACACTGAAATAATATCCTCAAGAGGGAGAAATGAGCTGGACCCTCAGGAACATAATTTATTTTTACTATTTTAAAAATCCTTACTGGTCAAATAAAATCCCTGTGTTTTAGCATATATATATAAATTTAGACATTTTAGTAAGGTACTTTACAATCTGTGATAGGCCAAGTCTCTCAGGAAACCTTCACTCTGATACAAGTAGATAATTTGTTTTATCACAAAGAGGAATTCACCATGAACTACTAGGTGCTGTCAAAATGGCTCACTGTTTCTGACCAAATCCAATATGCTGTAATTTTGGGGTTGTTTTGTTTTGACCAAAGGTCTGACTCCTTATAACCTCTCTAATGATTGCATTCCTTTCACAGTGGCATTCACTTAAAATAGCACAACAAAATACCCCCTGTTAGAGAAGAAAAAGATTCTCACTCCTCTTGACCATAAATGAAGTCCTCATAAAAAGTTTCTGATAAGGAATCATGTTTCAAATCTTTCTTCCCAGCCAGAAGTCGGGATACAAATTCCAATTGCATTTAGGCACTGCTTCAGGACATGGAGAGTATTTTATTCAGCAAAACTCCTGCATGCTATTCAGGTTCAGTGCAGGAATTTTTTTATTTTAATTTTTTTTGCCAATTTGAGGATAGAAACTTTTTGTACTGGTTCAATACTTCTTGTGTAGCTAAGCATTTTTGAGGCAAGTACTCTCCCACTGTTCAATGCACTGTAAAGAGCCCACATGTGTAACAGGACTTGCCCACTATCACTTTAGCCAAGATATTTGCACTGTTTGTACCAGTAAACTCTCAGAGTCAGCATTAAATAAAGTACTTAAGAGATTATTGTGGAGGAGAGACTCTCACAATGCCAAAAGTGGACAGATTAAAAGACAGAACATGTCTTTCCAACTCAGCTGCTGTGTGAATTAGTCTTTACCCATCATACACTTTCTTGATGCATTGTTTTTTACAGATTCTCAGCAGACAGAAAAAGCTTTGATGGAAATATATATATATAACCAAGGTAACTTCAAAGTAATATGTAATATATATATATATATATAATTCAAGGTAACTTCAAGGTAATTTCAAGGTGGTTGAGCTTTGAGATATGAGAAGATTTTGGTTCCAGTAGGGAAATTCCAAAATTGTCTTTAATTGATCTCTTTCAGAATTTAAGTACCTAAGACACTGGGGATACCCATGGACTTTGTTTGAATGTCAGTGTGGGGTTTGGATCTGTGCTGGAAACTTTTTTGATAACAGAACCTATCTTCCCTCTTACATCTTCTTAAATGGAAAACATTGTAAGTATTGCTTTATTTAGTGATCTCTAGGAAATTAGTCTTTCAATAAAATGTTAAGTTCTTAGGCAATCGGTGCCCAAGAGTTTATTCAGTGACTACTGCTCACTGGGAAACCTGATTTCAGCATCTAACCAGGATAATCACAGTTGTTTTGAGGCAGGATTTACTCATGTTTACTTTTGAAAGGCCAGAAAGTGTTTCATACCCAATTTCAGAGGACTGTAAAGAGAAAAAATCAGACTGTGCATCAAGACAGGCTTTGTAAGCTTTTTGTCTTTTTTAAGTGAGGGAGAGAAAGGGGCTCCAGCACAGAAAATTACATGATCATGCAACCCCATTGTAGGCTCACAGATTCACAGGTTGCAGCAGATCCTGTGCTTCATATCTGCCCCTTGAGACTGGTGTCAGCCTTTAACAAGAGCTGTGAAAGATGGCTTAGCAGCAGGTTAATCTCATGAATTCTTATGCAGCCTGCTATTGTAAAGGAATAAATTTCAGCAGGCCTGAAATCAGAAGGGTGACTTAAATTACCTGGGTGTTTTTGTGTTTTGTTTATTTATTTCTGGCTGGAGAGTATGGTATTTCTTGTGGCTCAGCCTGGTTACTCCCTTCACTGAACACTGATTTCTAAATCCAGATACCCCACAAACAAGGCACACTCTGCACATCCTCCACAATGCCATCTCCCCTGCACAGTCTCTGTATCCTTTGTCTCTCAATTCTATTAAAGCTGGCAATAAACATCCCTGTCTTAGAGCCCCTCACAGCAGGAAGAAAGTGCCTGAGCTCAGCAGAGCAGTTTTCAGGAGCTGGTGAGCGTTCTCCAGCCAGCAGCATCTCCTGCTTGTGCAGCTCCTGTCCATTCCAAGGGCACTCAGGGGCTGCAGCACCACTGTGCTCCATTTTCACTGAAGGAATTGACACAAGAGCAGATTCACATGGTGCCACTTGCTGTTCTCACAGCCTTTGAATCATCAAGGCTCGAGTACAGGGGCTCATTTGCCAGGAAATTGGTAGAAAGGAAGTAAACTTTTCAGGTTTTTCCTGTATTCTGTGGTTTGATTCTAGTCAGTTTTGAAGGATTGGGGTTTTTTTTAAGGCTTCAAGGAGAGGAGGAACAGTAATCAGAATAAATAAAGATATCACAGCACCTTGCTTATGAATGTATTACAGCAGTCACGAGCACAAAGATTGTTCTGGAATATATGGGGGGTGGAAATGAACCACAGTATTTCTCTCATGTCTAAAAATTTCCTCCCTAGTCAGCATCTTTAAGGAATAGTATCTTCACCAAAATAAAAACCTTCTGTTTTTATTTTGATTCTGTTTATCTTTGATTCTGTTATCAAGGAATCTCACTCTAAAACCATAGTTGACATTCAGTGCTGTCAAACCAAGAAAGGAATGTAGCCAATCAGCTTTCTGAATCAGTAGCATAATAAGGACCAAGGTATAATTAGCTAACATTCAAAATCGATAGCTGGTACATGTTTGAGCAACTTATGCCATAGTAATTCAAGGGGGAAAAAAAAATAAGTTTGCTCAGATTTATGCTCTGAATGAAGCAAACTGCTGAAGAGCTGCAGAGTGTGAGTTGTTCATGGACCAAGACCAGACAGGCAAATTTTAACCAAAATAAATGAGAGGCATTCATTCATTCAGAAGCAGGATTTAGAATGGAAACAACGACAAGGCCTTGGAGCATTGGCACTGTAACTAGTAGAGCTCAATATGGCACTGATGGGACCAAATTCTACCAGGGCACACTTTGGCAGCATTAGCCAAAATTAAAACCTCCATAAGATGGTCAGAGTAGTCACTGGACTGACTTAAGCACTTGCATTTTTATTATGTTGCAGGAGTTCTTGCTGGAGTGTGTGCAGTGTTTGCTCCTGCGGATTGCCAGGGTGAAAGAGAAAGAAGCTGGCAACAATTCTGTTTCCCCATTGTCTCCAAAAGACCCATCAGGATCTCTAAGACCCAAAGTTGCCATTTTAGAGGAGCAGGTGTAAAAACTCTACACCAGCTTACCTGGAATCCACACAACTGGATGCATCTGCCTTCATCTTTCCTTACTCATTCCTCTTGCTCGCTTGTCTCTTACTGTAGATATTTTTGTTTCTTTCTTCACTGACTCTCAAAATAGTCAAGAGCGTATTCCAGTCTCAAATACTTATTTTCAAAATAACCTTGAGGAGGAAAAAAAAAGAAACACTGGTGTTTTGTGGATGGAGACTTTTAAAACTTTTCACAATAGTTTTGCATAGAGTGGATTCAGTGAGCTCACTCTCATGTGATTGACTCATTATTTCCCATCAGTTCCATCAGTGAAAATGATTTCCAATATTTCTCAGAAAAAAAAATACAGTGTCAGTAGGGCACAGTCAAACACAATGGCTGTGAGCAGCTCAATAGACTGAATTACTCTTGCACAATTCTCTTTGCCCTGCAAAGAGACATTCTGCACATCAATTAGGTTCGGCAAGCATTCCGTTTAAAGTCAAGAGCTGGAAGAATAATGAATTTCTTTGAAGTCTGATGACAGCCTAGGCAACAGCCCAAGTAGAAAGAGAAACAAACTGGAAAACTCATTTACATAAGAAATTGTACCAGCTGACCTTTTATTAGATCTGATCTAGTGGAAGGTATCACTCTATGAATTCATCATTCTCACAAGCAATTCCTCATTTAATAAGGGCTATTTGCTGCAAATTATGGCACTGGGCTCAATAACTCCCTAGTAAGGGTCAGTGAAAACAGAAATTATGAATGCAATGGACAACTGCAGAGTACTCAGGTCCAGTGAATTTCACACCTCATCTATATTTAGTGTTAATTTGCAAAAGGAAATATCTGCTTGCTACCAGGAAATACCTGAACACCATTTGCTAAAATCTCTCTGTGAACCTTCAGTAGTTTTTGGTTTTTGATTTTGCACAAAGCCACCCAAAACACTGAATTGAAGATGTATAGATGTGTAGTCACATATTTCTGGTTTTTACAGGTGCCACAGGAGTCTCAAACAACAACTTTTATTAGGGACACTGGTGTACAGCTTTCCAAGAAAATTTAAGTAGGGAAGATGCCAGAGATGGTAAGAAATATGTATGTAGAAGGTTTGCACTGACACTCTTCAGCATTTGGAAGGAATAGCACAAAGATACAGGAAGAAACAAAGGTGAGTAAACTGAGCAGCAAATTTAGGGGAAATCTGAAGAAGCAAGGCATGGGAGTGACAAGGAATAATTAGACTCAATACAAAATATTGTGTTGAAGTTACTGGGGAACAAAAGCACCTGGTAACAGTAAAACAGAAACACTTTATTTCCAAGATTGTCAAAACATACCTTTTTGCAGCAATCTCCTTGTGGGTCTTTACCATGTTAAGTTGCAAAGTGAGCAGATATTTCTTCTGTGATTTCACTGCAGCTTTCAGTGGCCTTAAAATGAAATTATTTTTTCTTCACAATACCATCATTCTATGACTATACCAACAACTTCAACTGAAAACACTTTTCCAAATCAGCTGCCAAATCCAAAATGCCATTGTCAATAAAGGATGAAACCAATGATATGCAGAAAGACTCCACAACTCAGTAAAGCTGTAAGGTAGATACGTATTTATCCGGCACCAGGCACATGCAGGATCATTCCCAAAGGCACATGCACTGAAAGCAATGGCTGTTCCCCTTTTATTCTCTACAATCTAGGATTACACAAGATGCCTGATACATTTTCATTCCCTAGCCCCGCCTAGCCTCACTTTGTATGGTAATTAGCTCCAGGTGCTGTCTGTGCTTGTGCCTGCCCAGTTTAGGGATCATTGGTGGTCTTTGATGAAGGCTTCCAAGCTCTTCTTCACATCTGAACTCTTCACCTTTCCTCTTCACACGTGCTCCCTGCTCCCTTGGTCAGAGTCCAAGCTGCAAGACTAGTCCTGGCCAGTTGTGGGATCTAAGCAATCCTTCCTATCTCAGTCTCTGCATTCCTGTCTCACTTCATCCTGTCTTGAGGTTACAACTCCTTCCTCATCAAAGAGTGCTGCGTTCTTTCACGCTGTTTTGCCAGCACAGCAGATGTCCATCTGCTTTTGAAAGCACAGCAGAGGTCACAGAGACAATACACGTTTTCTACCAAGCAGAATTCATTGTAAAGATAATACACATTTCCAAGTTAGCTATCCCTAATCAATTAATGGCTAAACTTCTAACTCCTTTGCCTTGCCATCTAGCACTGGCTTGTTTCTCCAAGAAAAAGGGCTTCCTAATAAATGTGCCAACTCTTGAGAAAAATTAATTTACATTTTTTCAAAACAGTTGCATGTTGAACACTTATATTTTTCCCAATCGGTTTATATTATCTTGACAATAAATCACAGTCATTAATGAGTATTTCTGAAACAAAAACAAAAACAAAAAAACAACTTTTGAGCATGTTTATAGTATAGCACATACAGGTAAATAGGAATAACATTTGCTCTTGTTTTTAGTTTTCAGATTACAGAGCACTTGGTAATAGAAAACATTATTAGTGCTGAGGATTTTCTTGCTTTTCAGCTTGAGGGATCTGTTCATCCTGCTTCTTTCTGGGAGACTGTGTGTAACCTTTTTTTCCTTGGGCTTTCTTTGAAGGGAGAGTGAAGAAAGTTTTGATACACCAGGAATACACTTTTCTATCATGCCTCCAACATGGAATAATTGTAAGTGAGATGAATCCTCGTTTCATGGGGGTGCAGTATTTATTTGCTATTGCAAATAGTCCTGAGTTGCAGTGCAAGATGTAACCAAAAGTTTAGATTTTATTACCAGCTGTTGAAACCAGGTGTGGCAGTGTTCTTTATCTCTTCCATGACCCATGCTCCCTCCAGGGGGATTCTCTTCTGTTCATGGGCCACTGAGTCTCATTACATGACTAATAAAATCCATCATCCCAGTGTGAGATGCTCCAACCAGGGGGAGGAGCCAAGCATTCCTGGACAGAATCTGAGATTTGGAACACCACAGCAGCCTTTCTCCACTGGATTCCCAAAGGAAGACCAGACCCATCTACACCACTGGACCTTCAGAGGAAAACTCCACCCTTCTACAGGATCACTGCTTCAGCAGAACCACATCTGTCACTGCAGGAGGACTGCAGCCACCATTTAATGGGACTGCTACCAACACCCTGACCAACAGGCTGTCACCTTGTGTTTTGACTTTGTCAGTGATCTGGGTTTTTTTGTACTACTGCATTTTATTTTAATTTTCCTAGTAAAGAACTGTTATTCCTATTCCCTTATATTTCCCTGAGAGTCCCTTGATTTCAAGATTATAATAATTCTGAGGTGGGGTGTTTACATTTTTCCATTTCAAGGGAGGTTCCTGCCTTCCTCAGCAGACACCTGTCTTTTCAAACCAAGACACCTATGTAATACTCAATTCCCTTTCTGAATGTTATGATGCTATTTGCCATTAGTCTTCAGCTGAACTATACCAACATCACATCACTAATCTTCACCCCATCCTGTGATTTTCTACGTACAGTAAAGCAGTTTGTTTTGAATTTATTAAAAGCACTTGTAGATCCAGATATTGTTTTTGTTAAATAAAATAATAATAATATTTATTTTTAATATTTATTAATAAGAATAACAAGTTTATGAAAGTATTTATATCTATTTTATATTCACACCTTGCTATGTGTCTTTTCCAGAATTCAAATGAAAGTGGCAAGATCAGTTACCCTGCAAACTCATCCAGACCAGTTGCCAGTTATTTGTCATAACCAATTCCATTTTGAGACTAAACAGATGAGAAATAAAGTAATAAAATAATATGAGTGGTCAGAAATGTTCCATCTGCTAAGCCAGAGGTTCTGGAAAAACATCCCAGAAAAAAAACTCTTTCTACAGAAAACTGGTCACTCATCTGAAAGCCCAAAACTGCCAGAATGTTTTCTTGAACAACTAGCACAAATTGTTTTTAGGATTCCTAGGAAAACTTAGGAAAGTTTGGGTTAATATTCAGATCTGCCTTCCAATAAAAGAGTTGATAAACTGGCAACCTGGATACATAAGCACACATCTGTATTTATTATGTACATTTATATACATTTTACAGCTGCTTCAACCAAAAGGCAGAGAGCTGAATCCTGCAATCATATGGACCAGTCATTCCAGCCAGTGGAACCAGACATGAGGGCACTCTTTGACTACAGTTTCCATTAATAAAACTGCACCTATTGCAGATGCCAGCACAGACAGAGTGCTCAGAGCTGTTAATAAATACACTGAATTAGAAAATGTCTCCATACGAACAATGCATCTGAGCTAGACAGATTAGAGGATCAAGTTTCCCACTGCAGCAGTTCATATTATGGTGACACAGAAATGTCAAGGATAACAGAAGTTACTACTGAAGCATTGGAAAAACTGAATATAAAAACCATGACTTTAAAGCAAAAGAAAAAAAAAAAATAGATTCACAAATCAAATTAAGCAAGACACTGAAGAAGTAAATAAATTCTGAGTAAAAATTATTCAACTGTATTGGCAAAACTCATTAAAAGGTCAGGTCTCAAATCATTCTGTGTGACACACCAAAACCAGGGGATACATTTCCTAACCTGCTGAAAGGGGCATTTAGGATAAATTTAATCAATTTACCTCTTAGCAATTCTGAGCTTTCTGGAAGTATGCTTGCATCTAGTAAAAGCTGCAGAATGTTTCTCTGTGAGAAATCTTGTTACTCATCTTGCTTTCAAAGGACTGGAGGTGGCATGGGGGGTCTTCATCAGAGAGGTCTTCATGTAAAACAAACTAAATTGTCCATAGAAACACAGAAACCTCCTGTTTTAAAACCTCATCTCAAATCCTAAAATTACTTTCCTGTTTGTTTTCATTGTCTTTAGTGCAAAACTAGTATTTGCTCTGTTTTGCAATTATTTTTTAGTAATAACAAACTATAAAATGAATTGCACATTCATTAAATGACCACATAGGAAGTAAAGAAGTCTCCTGTTTTGCCAGCATCCTCTGTGTAATGGAAAGCAAATCCTGCATGGATTATTCTTCTTGTTGGTTATTGCACCCATGGGGCTGGAGAAACACTTGTGACCTTCAGGACACTAAAGATACTCGATGTCAAACCCAGAGAAAAGGTAAATTCGCTGCTGATGTGGAAAAGTGGATGAAAAATTGCAGTTAATAGAGTCAATTCCCTCTGAATCAGTCCCTTTGCACTTGCAAATGTTTTTCTGTCAGGTAAAAGAATGAACTCTAGTCTACAATAAATCATGAGATGCCTGTTACCTTCTTGAGGGTCAAGTGTTTCTGTTTGTATGGGCAAGTTGGAAAGAAGTTTTATTTTTAAATGCATCTCTGTAGCCCCTCATCTACACCACCAGCACAGTCTCAGAGCTCAATTTACCAACCAAAGGTATCAGCACTGTCTCTCAGAAGCCCCCTTTAAAATTCAGAGCCCAGCTTGAAAACTGAGGTTTTGCCACCAATATTTTATATTACTTTGGGGAATTACATCCCTCAAGAAAATAAAATATAAACATAGCCTTTATAAGTTCCTGCAGTAAAGTCAAATGATAAAAATACTTCCTTACCATCTTTTTCATACACATAAACAACTATTTCCAGTTCTCCTTTGACACAGGCAATGCCTGAAGCCCACCAGCTGTAATTCTGCCAGACCTCTGAACTGTGCCCTCTGGCTTGGTGAGTCAGCACCTGCTATTAAAGGTAAAGAATTACATATGAGGTTGATTTCTTTAAAGTCTGAAAAGGAGATGGGGTGAGGGGGTAGCTGGGAATTTGGGATTCATGTGTGGTCTCTTTTTATTTTGCTTATGTTTGATTTGGTTTGGTTTTGTTTGCTTGCTTTGCAGGGGGCTCTTGTTTTTATTTCCACATAATAAAAAAATTTCTGTTTTTACCTAGAAATGATGTCTCTGGGCTCCCTGGTCTTTTTGTTTATTTATCTTTGATTAAAGAGCATGTGCAGCATCAGACAAGAAAGGGGAGAAAGAAACTGGAAAAAGTGAAACTTTCCCAAGAAAATACAATGAACAGGCATTTAGAATGCAGATATTTCTGAGCCACCCTGCTGAGCACCATTAAATTCACCTTTATGCTGCAAATCCACCTGACTGAACCACAAAAGGAGTTGCTGTCGTACCCAAGCCTCTGAAACCTGGCCTAATGACCAGTATTTATATTTTAAGTCTTTGGAAGGCATAAACCAAACTTACTTGATGATATATATGCAAATGTGCTATCAAATACTACTGCCTTTTAGATTACAAAGCACTTATTTTCCTGTGGTGTTTTCCACACAATCTAGCCTCAAATAAAGACATCAGTAATTTTGACTTGATTACACTATAATTATTCAAATATCTTTTAATTTCATACGCTGGACTAATTATTATATCTGTTGTTATCATTAAAAGAGATTGTTACAGATAATGTATCTCATATATTCCCCCTAATTGAAAAATGCAGTTCTTGAACAATAACAGTTGTTACAAAAACAGCAATTCTGTTTAAAGGCTGCCCTGGCAGTACAGCTGGAATTATTGCAAACAAACTACAGTGAGGCACCACAATTAACAGCAGAGCTGAGGGACAAGCTGATGACAATTGACTTGGGGCTTTTGCCAAATTTCTATTTCTTCACAATGATCCAATAGACAGCTTTGCCAGGGAGCACCCAATGCTTATTTACTTATAAAATCTGTAATACCCAGGTGTTATCCAAAATAAATTCAGTGTACTTGTCTTGTACTAAAGACTCTCCAGATTCAGGCCCCCCAGAAATCATGAGTAGAGGGGCAGGATCACTTCCCTCGACCTGCTGGCAATGCTTCTCTCCCTAATGCAATGCAATCATCTTCTCTATTAAAAGTTGTGCTTTCTCCCCATGACCTTTCCCTCTTGGAGGATTCTTGATGGATATGGAAAGTGAAGAGGGATAGAGCAATTCACCAGAAAAATTGCCTTTGGACAGATGACGGCGGGAGTTGTTTGTTCACAGATCTCCCCCAAAATTGCAAGAAGAACCAAGAGGGAAAATGTCAGGCAAAAAAGCATCCATGGAAAATAAGAGAGAACTGGGACAAAGGTTTAAAAATGGAGACTGGGACAATACAAGAAATTGCAGAAAAGGAGAGAAGGGAATAAGAGAAGGGGAATGTTAATAGTGAGAAAAAGAACCACTGAGCAGAGGAAAACCAAACAATAGTCAGACATAAAAGTGCAGATGCATGAATTTCAGATTTTCCAAACACCAACACAGCTCTGAGAAAGAAGTTCAGGTGCTATGTACCAGAATAAAGAGGATGGAAATACCAGATGAAATGATGAACACTGTGAATATGGAGTGGCATTAAGACTGAAAGCTCTTCAGGGGAAAGACTGCCTTTTTATTGTGTGCTTTAGCAGGAGTCAGGAGGATTTTTAGCATAACTCCTTTCTCCAAGTGCTACTTCAGTACAAAAAATTAATAACAATAACAGTCAAAATAATTCATAAGACTAATGACTTTACAAATTATCTTGTGCAGTTCTCAAGGGTAAGTGCTCCTTTCCCTCAACTCACTCCCCAAAATTCACCAGTGAATGTAGCTACTTCCCTTGACAGCTCATCTTATCTCTCTCTATTCCTTATTTCAGCTTGAATTATGGACCAATTAATATACTTTCTGCCTTATAAGTAGAGCCACAGTCAGCTCTGTGCTGAAGCTGACTGCATGTTGCATTGAATTTGTAATGAACACCCTTCTGGCTGGCACTCAGCACTGCTTTTCCAAAGCAAAGTAGTTTGGATAGGTAAATAACAAATGCTGGATTTGTCAGATGTCTGGAACACTGGCATTCTGTCATGGATATTGCAGTGTCTGATTACCACCCTACAGTGTTAATATCTCTTTTTAAATGTATGCTCTCAAGAAAATGAGTTTCCCTATGATCACATTTGATCATTAACTTACACTTACAAGCGTGGACCAGCTCCAGCACAGTCTACTCACTCTTCCTTCACACTGATGGTCTTCTTTTCCAACACACACGTTGGGCTGATGTTTCAGCAGGACCAAAACAGCAGAGAATGAGGGCCCAGCGAGTGTTACCTGGTCTGGCTGCAGATTTAAGCCACGCTCTGAGCCGTGGGGATGCAAATCCACTCTGGGCTGGAAGGATCCATGGCTTCCAGCACATGTCAACAGTCCCACCTCCACCAGACCCACCAGTGTCTCCAGCAGCCTGCCAACATCCACCCAGGAGCACTCACTCATTCTCTGGCAGTCAGATGTCAGTGGAACAAGGATATGGTCCCACACATCCACTATCCACAGCGTCTGTCCGTGTTTTACCCATCTCATGCTGCGAGAAAAGGGAAAATTGGATGAATTTATTTAATTGGAATGTTGGAAGCCTTTTGTTATCCTTCTGCAAGCTCCTTTTAGATTCCTGCTGTCTCGTTTTCTAAGTGAAAACATTCTTAAGCTGCAATTTCTCAATAGAAAAAAAAAAAAAAAACAAACCACCAAACACCAGAGCATATCATCACCTTCCCTTGCACCACTTTCGAAGTAAAGGAAGTGGACCAGCAAGGATTTCTCTTTCTTTACAGAAGTCATGCCCCTATGTGAATGTCTTCCCAAAAGCCAGTTGTCAAAGAGCACTGTTGTATTTCATCAGTGCAATTTTCACTTCTGTAGATGAAATTACTGTAATTGAAATAGAATTCATGCAGATTAAAAGGCAGGTAGGCTGATATTTCCCAGGATCCTTCTTCATAGTTCTCTCCATCCTCCACCCTTGTTATCTATTGACTAAGATGTAAGATTCAAGGGGAAAATGGAAATTTGTTTTTCCAAAAATAAGGTTTTTTGTTTGCTTTTGCATTTTCTAAGATTGCAGCCTCTCAATTCTTGAAAAACAGGTGGATACATTTGAAGAGAATCAGGGAAGAGAAACTAATTCCTGTCAGCTTTGTACTGGTCTGCTGCTATTTCACCTTTCTGCTAACTGTGACACCAGCACAGAGATACTTAGAGGGTTTAGGGGTTTTTGGCAAAGCTAGAAGAGAAAAAATAAAATTATTTTTATTTTAAAAAAATTTAAATAGCTATATTTCATCAACTCTATTTATCAGCAGAAGCAGAAACAATAGATGGGACATCCATGTGTAGACAGAGCTTCCTTTACAGAAGTGACTTGAGGAGATTTAAGGAATGTCACTGTGATGAAGTTCTGTTGCCACCTCCGCTGTTCTGGGGCCAGTGCCACCACAAGTGGGCTTTGGAACTTAATGTACATGCTTTTAAGTCACAAATTCATTATTTCAAAGTAAAACCTCACCACTATCTCTAATGAATGCATTTTTGTGCTAACAGCAGATTCACTGCAATACTATTAACATTTACTTGTGTGCAAACTGATCCTGTCTCAGCATATTTGAATGAGCAAGGCTACCCTGTAACTGCAGTTTTGTTATAAATCTAATAAATAATAATGCAAGATGAAATTACATTTGCTCTTTATGCTGTCATACCACATCAATTTCATATGGAATGATTTGTCTGCCCTCAAATGAGAGCAGCACTCATCAAGCTGCTCTCCAGTTTTTCCCTTTTGTGCTTCTAAGTAGTATTCCCTAATACTGTTGGGAGAGCTAAAAATGGGGTTGGGGGGGGAAGTGTGTTGCCTAGGAGGCAAAATATCTTCAATGTTCATAAAAAAATAAGTGAAAACAGCAAATCTGCATCAACTTTCCTTAAATAACAGCAGGGTGCCAAGGCAGGCAGCAGCACTCAGAGACAGCTGGGCCTTGTTGGGAAGGGAGGGGAGAGAGACAAAAACCAAAATCAGCATTCCTCAGCACTGATAGGATTAATTTTGCACATTGTAAACATCTCTAAACAGGTCCTACAGCACAGGACACAAAAATATTTCCTACACCAGGAGCTGGTAGCACTTTTACCTGTCAGGTAACTACAGCTAAGGCAGGCTGACACCTCAAGGGGAACCTTTCAGCAAGAGGGAGGAATGCATCTGTTTGAGGAACATTCTCAACACTGGATCTGCTTCCTCGCTTCCAAAACCACCTTCTGATGCAAGCCTCCAGTTCATGATTGATCTGACACCAGGTCCCAGCTGTCCCTGACAGCCTCCCACGTGTCCTGGAGGCAGTGAGCAGCCCCTGTCTGCTCTTCAGAGGCTCGGCAATTAACAATTCATTTGATCATGCAATATTAACAGCTGTAATAACAGTGGTAACCCCAGCAGCTGCCACGTGGATGACAGCAAAAGAAACAAAAACAAAAGGCAACACTAGAAAAACAATTCAAAGGAGCTGGTTTCTTCAGGGAAGTGCAAGTTGGTTGTCCAGGGATGAACACAGGGATAAAGAAGCAGAGAGGCAGGGCCCAGAGGAGCGGCCTCCCCACATCAGTTCTGGGCTGAAAAGTGGTTTGACTTCCCTGGCAGCATTCAAAACACCTGAATGTGGCACTTGGGGACATGGTTTAGTGGTGGCATTGCCAGTGTTGGGTTAAGTGTTGGATGATGTTGTAGTTGATAGCCTGAAATGTATCTTTTCCCATCTTTCAGTTGCGATTTCCCCTCAGCTTCTCTTTCTCCTAATTGTTTACCTGGCGTCAAGTTCCCATGGTTACTGAAGTTTCTCTCCTCAGCCCCACGGCGAGGCCGGATAGAGTAAAGAGAGGACCCCGCTGGCATTTCCAGCTGCTTGAAGTTTCTTTAGCCCAGGAAAGCACGGGGTTGGGAGAAGAGAGACCCTTCTTTCCAACACGGAAGTTTGTAACTCTGTTTTTCCTGTCCCAGAATGCCTCTGAGCTATGGAAGCTGTGAGGGCATGCTCACCTTCCCTTTCTTTCCCCCCTGTGCTGCCAGGAAACCAGGCCCCTCCTCTCTCCTCCTCTGCCCCTCTGTGGAGAATACTCCTACACCTTTGTGGGCATTTGAAGAAATTGGTGTCTGTTATTTCTTATCTTAGTGTGTGTAACCTTGATTTGTAGAAAGTTTGTAAGATGTACTAACTGAGAAAAATAATTGGTTCTTTCTCTGATGTTCCCTGCCTCCGAGAAACCCTGTTAAAAGAGACCCCCCCAGACCCCAAATCCTTGGTCTCTCGTCCATTGGATTCCCCTTCACAGAAATAAACTGTGGAATGCAAACCAGAGAGAGTCCCCCCCTGATTTCTTTACTCGCTCTATAGACTTGAATTCTTGAAGAAAATCAGTGAATCTCACAAACATATGCTGGCTCGAAACTCGAGTGAAGAGAAACCTCATCACTGAGCTAGCCGGGCCACACTCGAGAAGATCGAGTCAGGATTTGATGACCTCAGGAGGTTTTCTAGCCTTTTTGTTTCTGAGTCATTCTCTTCCATGACCCTTAAGCAAAAATCACAAGAAGGGACTGAATGCACCACATTTGGATATAAAGGCCTCACTGATCCCCCAGATTTCTATTGCAATGGCACTAGCATTTTCCTTTCTGGCTTTGGCAAAGGTTTTAATAAACTATTGATCAGACAGGATGTTTTTGGTACTTATCTCTTCAGGTTGAAACAGCCAGAGGCCTGAATTTGGAAAGAAGTGGTCGACTGTTTTCCAAACCCAGAAATGCTGGGAACAAGTGGGATCAACACCTTAGTTAACAGGAGACATAGATACAGGGGGGCTATTTTTACATATAGGACCACTGCAGGTATTTTTTCAACACACAGATGTCCAGTTCCCTCAGCCCACTGCAGGCATTCTCACCTTGTTTCACATCCTGAAATACTGGAAATTATCCATGCAGGCCAAACTGAACACAAGTGATCTGCATTGCAGGTAAAAGGCATGTTTCAGAAGAAAAAGTTCGAGTTGGTTGGCTAAATAACCTGACTTAAATACTTGTCTCCAAAGAGATGCTTATTCCTGTTGATATTTGCATGGTGATAGCTGGGGTTTAAGATTTAATCTGTCTGAAATAAAGTGAATAAATTGGGTGATAAATCTTTAAAAATCAAGCTGCAACTCCTATCTCTCTTTTATCCTTCCTTTGGGACTCAATGCTGTTTGATTGCCCTTTTCTCTCTATTCCATATTATACTAAAATCATTATGATGATTGCTATAATCTGTGTAGCCCTAATTGTAAAAAAAGCCTCCTCAATAAATCTTTTCTGCTTTGTTTCTGCCAGGTTCTGTAGTGGCTTCAGGACATGCAGGAGAGGACAGTCTCAAGCAACGCCCAGCCTGTGAGATCACTTTTCCCATCCCATTCCTGTTCTAGTTCTGGTGGAGTCAAGGAGCCAGATTATCACCTGTGGTGAAGGATTTTTTAGAGAAAAGTTACACATGCAAATGACAGGAAGGAAAATGGCCTGAGCCAAGGGAGCAACAACCATCTGTGAAAAGCCTACAGAGGTTATTCATGACTTCACTAAAATTTATGGGGAACACCAGTTTCCTGTTGCCTGGGAAAGAAGAAAAAGGTAGGAGGACTTCTAAAATACAGTATATATTTCAGTTGGAATGAACTAGGTATATCAAAAAAATAGAGAGTTTCAGAAAGGGAAATCTCAGAATTCTGAAAAAGTTAGTTCAGATTCATTTAAATAAAAGAGACAGAAGGGGTCCCACTGAGTCCTGCAGTAGTGCTGCTTAGCCAAAGCATTCAAAATTCAAATCAGACCATTAAAAGCGAAAAGATAAAGAATAATGCACAGCAATGACTTTTGTTCACTGCTTTAGCTTTGCTCAACAGATTTAAAATATACTTAAAACCCTAATATTCCATTATCTCTTAAGTTACTACTTTTCTATAGTGAATATGCTTTCCTAACCATAACTGGGATGTGGTAGAAAGTTTAGCTTGAGTGACAATGACAAGCTTATAACTACAAACATAAGATGCTGTGTATACAGCCAGTGCATGCATTTTATCAGGAAATAGGGGGCTGTATACACCTCTCTCTCTCCTTTTCTCAACAGATACGTCAGCTGTGCTGTCCCTAAACAGGAGAATCAAACAAGTAAATAATCTGTTTAATTTAGTAATGCCTGAAGCTTTAATGTGTGAGATTAAAAGACTTGATTTCTGAGTATTAGGAGAGTTTCAAATAAGTAGGACAACTCTGCAAGCCTCTGAGTTGGTTTTACTCTTCCTGACTAGCTTTAATTAGTCTCTGCAGTCACTGAGCCATGATTGCTGCACTGTGGGTAAAACAGCAAGTGCCTTTTGCCTCACCCTGTGTGGGGAAAGAGCCTGTGCAGTAGAGGAGTCCATAAACATGCAGTGGGCTTAAAAAGCAGGAAATGTGTGCTGCAATCTTGCTGAATGAGTTGAAAAGCAGGGCTGTGCAATTGGTCTGTGCTGCCTGCCCCAAACATAGTGTGCTCAAATTCCAAGGAAGATTATTAAATAAAGTGATTTCCTGAATAATCATTCCCAAAAGAGGAATCTGCAGCAGCTGCATCTCAGAAATCTGCTGGCAGAAATCTGCCAGTTAGGTACACACCCTTTTTGTGCACTGAATGCCAAGTGAGCCATCACCTTTACATTCCTCAGTAACCTATACAGGGCAAGAGGAGGATGGGGTTTTTAAGTATTTTCAGAGTTTTGTAAAAATTCCAGCATTATGGACTAATCCCTCTTGGCCACAACTGTGGAAAAGCTTCGCCTGAAAATCCACCAGAAATTCAACCTATCCATCCCAAAAGTCATTCAAGTGTATTCTTGTAGCACGCTGTCTCTCACCAAAGATGATTAGTTTAAACAAAACTTTGTGCCAAAGCAACTACAAAGTTTCCAGTTTAGACCAGTTCTGTGTCTGAAGGCTTAAAATGCAAGCATAACAACCTGAAAAAACAGGCCTTTAAGGTCTTGCACATGTAAATTAGTCATAAGTATAAAAAAAAACTCACCTAGGGAGGACTAATTTTTCTTTGCCTTCATATATTTTATTAATCAGAGCCAGTTTAGCAGGGAAGCACTTTCAGAAAGCACATCAGTCAGCAGATCTGACACTGCCTCTCAGTGAAAGGCCAGCTGATGTCATGTTGCAGATTAACCCCTTGTATCACAAGCAAGAAGCTCTCTCACTGGAAAGTGGTCAGGGAATTAAAGGCTGAAGTTCAAAACCCAGGTGTCCTACTCTGCATCCTCAGGAGGTCTGTGTTTCCAGGTGGGACACATCACACTTGTGTCACTCAACAGGAGTGGCATCAGTGCTGGCTAAACTTAAAAATATCAGTAAAACAACAACTGCTCCATTTCCTCCTTCAAGAACTAGCCTCACTGCTTCTTCCATGCTTCCACCTCACAAGAGTTTGAAAGAAGTTAGTGTTTGAGCTCTGAATTTGGATAGATCTGAATTTGGATTCCAGTGCTCATATTTGCTGAAATAAACACTAAGTGGCCCATGGCTTATTAGCCACCAAAATCCAGCAGCAGCAGGCACAGGAATGTGGGTAGGTCAGTATTAAATTTAATTTTATTGCATTTTCCTGGGTTTCCAGAAGCATTTCACTCACATAAACGCTGCCTTCAGTAGCCTACGAAAGGGAGAGTTAGAAACACAATTTTAAGAGATTTAAAATATTTATACAGTGTGGTTTCATGATTACAATAAAACCTATTGCACTTTTGGGGCATCTCCATTGTTGAGATCTTCCAGTTCTATGAGGACTTCTCCATTATTAACAGGAGGTTGGCAAGAAATTTATTTTTTTTAAACACTATGAGCAAATCGTTGAAGCAAGCTCATACAGCCCTAGAAGGATTTGTGTTTGCTCTTCTAGACACTGTTTGAATCTTGTCCCCAAAGATGACATGGTTTTCTCCTTACTCACTTCTTCTGGCTGTAAAGCTAAATTTGTGTAGCTTACTCAGGAATGGAGTGAAAGAGAACATAGAAGCAGAATCTGCTGCAAAGGATTCAAGTCTCTGCAGGGCTATACAACTTCTCTCCATTCCTCAGCATGCATTTTTTAACATCACAGACTCCCAGAAGCTTTGACAAATTGGCAGGCATATTTTAAGGGGATTAGGGAGGGAAAAAATAATTTGTATCACCTTTTCACTGCTCTAGGAGTAAGGTTTTTTCTTCCTGTGGTTTCTGCTAATTGTGACTCAAACATATACATATATACATGTACACACACACATTTGTGGGGATTATTTGTTTGATTGGTTACAGTTTTTGCCTAAGAGTTGTAAAGGGTGGGTAATCAACTGTTCTTGTACCCAGAAGTGGTGTCTCAGCCTGCAGCATTTCAGCCTGAAATTTCCAGCACCAAATGAACCTTTTGATTTTGTATGAGGTGGGCAGCACCAAGAACAAATCGACAGACTTGTTTACCTATCTTTCCAAAAAAGCAGCTTCTAATTAATCATTAAGTGGAAATACAGAGGTGTCTTGTCTGGCATTGATTATTAACATCAGGAAATGACTGTATGGGGTAGAAAGCATCTGGTTTTGAGCTGCAGACTACTAAGAACTGACTTGCTTCCTATGGACACAGCATTAAGCAACTCCTGTTTCTCACAGGAGGCAAAGGTGCTGAACCCAACTGTGCCAAGTGTTTTGAGAGCCATGAGTGACAATGACTGCAGCTCTCCATGAACAGGGATTAAGCAAAGTCATGGCTTCCCTAAAAAACTGCTTCTGTTTATAAGGACATTGGAGGTATTTCAGCCATGTGTATCAAATCCAGCTGCTTTCTTCAGCAAAAACACACCGTACCTCCACAATTATTTTTAAAATTCCATTTCTTAAAACGTTAGCTTCTGATCAGAGCATATAAAATGACTTGATTTAATTTAAACCCAAAGGAAACCTCAAGAGCTCAGCATTCCTGTGGCCAAAATCAACACCATGGCACCATCTTCTGGGCACTTTATAAAGCAAGTTCTGAGAAAACCAACACTGCCCACAGGTACAGGCTGCTTCTTCCATCCCTGAGCTCAGACGGAAGCACCGTGTCAAATACGGTTTTAAAATCTGAAATTCATCATATCCAGCTGTTTGGGAAACTATTTTACAAGTTCAACAGCAGGTTTAGTAGGAGAATTTATATACGTTTTTAGTACACTTGTATCACAAAAAAAAAAAAGTCCTAAAAAATATATAAAATAAAAAGCAATCCTCAAACCGTGCAGGTAATGTGACTCTCCACAGGATCCTCAATGTGAATCCTAAATGAGAAATATGGATATATGTCCTACCTTCAGGAGTAAAACCACTACTGTCATGAAGGTTTTTTTGTTTTAGCAGAGAAAAATTAATCCAATTTCTTACTCATCTTTTGATGCTGGTTTTAACCACAAAACCATATGTGGCTTGAAACTCCTGACACAGTGACACACTACATCTATCTATCTATCCAAAATGCCCCAAAATCTTATTTTTACAAGGCCAGCAGAAGAAGAGTAAGAAAAGTAGGATACTTTTACATTTAAATTGGTCTGGCTCTTCCATTTGGGTCAGCAGTTCTTTTCATACACAACTTTTCAGCTAGCAGAAGGAACCATTGTACTTGGAATTCCATAAAAAACTTGCCTGTTATCTGCTTGTTCATTTTGTGTCTTTTCTATCCCTGAATGTTTTGTCAGCAAGTCTGTGAAGACACGAAGAAAGTAATTTCTATATTCACAGGTTTTACACTTTAGGTTGAGGAGCAGGTTAGGAGTGCACACAATTACAGAGGAGGAGGAGCAGAAAAATCTGTTTAAAAACTCCCAAAGACCACACCATAAAGATTGAAGTTCCCTGTAAAATAATCTAGGCACCACAGCAATTGAGGCTACAGATGAAGCAGCAATGGTTGGCACGCCTGGGATTTCATGCAACAGTTCTTCCTTGTATTTGTCTGTCTTGTCCCTGTGGTCAGGGACTCAGATAAAGTCAATTCTGCTCTGGCACCCTGGTATTCCCCCTCTGGGCTATGGGGAAGTCACTCTTGGATCAAAGCCACAGGTATAAAACTCACCAGCTCTGCAGAGTGCTGGCCAAACAAATGACTGAACAGTGTGAAGGGGCATCTCACACCATTTTTCAGGGACAATAGACCTGAAAACTACATTTCATTTGCTCTTGGTGAGAAGGTTTCTGAACAGGGAGAAAAGCATCCTGCCTGGCAATTCCAGGCTATTGTAGCAGATGTCACTGAAAATAATCTCCTACAGCTCTGCATTCACCTGCAGTTCTTCTGACACTGCTGCCCTGGATTCCTCCTCCTTGAGATTAAAACAGCTGATGTCAAAAGTGAAATATCATACTATTGCAAAAATCTGCCTGGGAATTCAAAACCCAGGGATGACTGGACTCTGCAACAGCTCTGATGTCCTACTGACACCTAACATCTTTTCCTCCCTCCAATCTCAGCAGCAAAACCAGCTTTAGGGCGTTTCTGTGTTTTTATTGTAGTTGACTGATTTCTGCTGAGTGTCTTTGGCCTCTCCTCCTCTCCTCCTTCAGTTGCACCAGGTTCACAGGCAGAGAAAGAGAGTTAAAAGAAGAAGCATCCAGGAGAAATCTGAAATCCTTGCTCATGCAGGAAAGGCAGGCGTGAAAATCATCCTGAAAATTCAAGTCTCCACAATCTTTCAAGCGCCTCCATGAGAAACTCTCCAGTGATCAAATTCTTCCTAGACCTGCTGGAGCTTATTAAGAAACACCTCTCTAAGCAGAAACAAGACCTCTTTGCCAACTGCTTTATCTCAGTGGAGAATTTGTTGGGTATGGATCCTAATTGGCTTCTCCATAATTCAGTCCTGCCACTGGCAGCACACATGGAGAGGTCTCCAGAGGCTGAGCCCCTGCTGCTCTTCAAAGCACAAAACAGCTTCCAGGGTTTGCAAGACTGAGGGCACTCAGAAGGGACTTAAACATCCAACCAAAATTGTACAGCAATGAGTTAGCAGTCACCTAGTGCAGGACCTCTACAAAATAAACTGGATAGAAATAAGAGTGATTACCATCTCAAGCACCTTCTATCCTGCCATCCCTTTGGTGTATATCTGAATGCACAGGTACAGATCAAACACTAACACGATACAGGCTGAAATCATAGCCAGAAATAATAAAATACAAAGTGGTTTTGGCTGGTCTGAGCTGACAAAGCATCGGTTTGGGTTTATTAAGTACTCAGCTGGGAGGCTGGAGAACTGGGTTCACCATTCATGCTCTAAAACAAAACCATTAAGTATTGTAAGCATTATATTTCATTAGAAGAGACATCATCATGGACAAAGGTGTAAAAATGCCCCTGGACTCTCAGCATGCAGCACTGCTGCTGGGAGACAAATTTAGAGTTAAGGGTAATGGGGAAACACATAGAATTACAGCTCCACTGCATGTGAATGCATCCCTAAGTGCCCAGGAGAGACCCAGGTACCAAACACTGCTGAGCTCACTGGAAAAAAAAAAAATAAAAATCCTCATTTTCTCTCACATTTGCACTGGCTGCTTGCCAAGAGTTTGGAAGCAATTTCCACATGGATTTCCAGACTTTCTATACTTTTTAGGTTCATATATATGCATATAAAATCTCAGAGCACTCAGTAAGGTGTTTGGAGAGTGATCAGCAAAGACTGGGAGGGAAGCCAGCTCCCAGAGGCCTCAATACATGCAAAGCAGACCCATTTAAACACAGATTTCATTCTTCATGTACGTAAGATAGGGCTTCATTAAGCTGAATTTCTCTATTGGACTTTAATATATACATAACATACACAAATATATATGATACATATATTAAACAGATATGGTTTGAAACACAGACCTGGTATTCTCAGCAGAAGAAATAATACTGCTCATCAACTGAATTCTTCCAAAGGGAAAAAAAAATGTACTCAAAGGCATGCAAAGGCCTTTGAAATAATAACAGAAATCTCAAAGTGGTTTCAAAAGGAGATTTACCAAGTGCTGGCTCCCTGTGAGTGAACACAGGTTAAGACCCTTTTTCATCACCAAGGCATGTGTGCATTACCCCACTCTTGGCAGGCTGAGCTGCCTTGAGTGGCACAGAGTGAAATTCTCAAGTTTCACCTCCTCTGCTTTCCTATTATACTTTAGAGTATGTTATATCAACACTATAACTTTATACTATTCTCTTTAACATGCTTAAAATTGTCTTTCACAAAGACAATTGTACCAAAGCAGAAAATTAACTCCTCTAAGATGCTGCAGTGCTCTGTAACTTTTTCAAGCCTGCAATATCTAGAAGTTTGTTCTGTTCACCTCTAAGAGCAAGAAGCTTAGGAACTCCATAAACAGTTTATGACTGTTATTGCCATAGAGAAGAGGGACACAAACTCCAGCTTGAGGGAATAGCTATGCAAGGTCATCCCAAAACAGAACAGAAGCATGTATTTACTCATCTCAGAATTCACTTTCCTCCCACACTCTGCCAAAGGGTAGGAACATCTCAAACTGCTACAGCTGCTTCCTGTGTGAGAATGAGTCCTAAATCTTTCCACTGGATCTCAAGGATTAGTCCAGCTTTACCACTACATTGTCCATGACAAGTTAATTCACTCCTTTACATCTTTCCCCTCCACCCCATCCCTTCTGTACCTCTCATGAATTTTAAAAAAAAAAATTTAGTTCTTCTTAGCCATTGCTGTGTTACCAAACATGAATCATATCTACTTGTTGTACTTGCAGGGAGGAAATTTGGTCAAAGAAAAACCTGTGTATGAATTCTGCTCTTTGATATGCAGCCGAGTCCCTGAGTGCAATAGAGAAACAATTAAGAGAGAGATTCAACTACAAATCCATTATTTCATTGAGTTCTACACACCCAATTCCTTTGCAGTTACAAAAAAATTATATTTTATTTTAACTGGAAGGGCAACAAAATTCAGAGCAACATCCTTAAAATACCACCATGGGGATTTGTTCTCTGAATCAGGAAGCAGAGGGGTGGTAGAGTGAGCTCCTTTTGATCCAGGCAACAGACTGTGTTTCTTTTTCCTTAAACACACAGAAAAATAAATGGCCCCACTGGCCAGTAATTTTCTTCTTTCCCAAGGAACTCAGAGACTAATGTGTCACTTTCAGACAAAAGAGACTTTGGCTGCAGGCTTGTTCAACACACAGAAAATTACTCTTATTTCTGGGACTCTGTTAAGAATGCAGCCTGCCTCTGTTCATTTCTCTCTTAATTTTGCTGTTTCCAAACACACAAACAAACCAACAATTAGCTCAATGGGCTACTACTGATTATAATCTCTTTGGAAAGAGTGAAATGTGAGCTCTTCAGCTGGAAAGTGGCAGATCCAAAACCTCCAATAAGTATCAAAAGGGACAGGGGAATCCTGTTTCAGCATCACCAGCCCTCTCCTCAGGTCCTTGTCAGCTCACGTATCTCCCTCGAAAGGCTGACAAACACAAAATCCTGGTGGCAAGTCTTCCCTTCATAGAAGTCTATTTCTAACCACAATGAAGCTAAACAGCAAAATGCCCTTTAGCCTGCACTGTCATGCCAACCTCACAGTACTTTTTGTGCAAGCAAAAAGGTTTTCAAAGCTTAGCTTTTAAATTTTTTAAATTTTTTTACTTTTTTTCTTTTTAAGACTCCACCACTGCTGTTGGGAAAATTCCTCTTGCCAGGTCACAGTGCTGCTTCAGGGCTCTCCTTTCCTGTCTGACAGAGGCCTGAGGCTACAGACTGCTTTGTTTTCCAGCAGTACCACAGGTGTGGGCAGTGCCACACTCCCTCTGAGTGCTCTTTGGAAAACACTGGTCTCAGCACAGAGTTTTATCCAATTCCTTTTAGTTCAATGTTCAGCAGCAGCCTACAGAGCCAGTGCTGAGGAGCATTCTCATAGGACAAGTATGACACACTACAGTGGGGCATGGGGAAGATTCATAGAGGAAATGGGTATAGATCCCTGACCTAGCCATCTATAAGAAAATAAAAAGACTGCATGGCCTTCAGGCTGCCCAAAAAACAACCAGCTCCCGAGTTCTTATTTATCTAATTAGCCCAGAGAAAAAGTAAACTACAACTGTTGGATTTGGGCTTTATGGTTCTTAAGAATTTAGATATTAAGCTATAGTGTGAAGAAGAAACTCTGACAACCCAAAGCCTGAAACTGAGGAAGGTTCCGCCATCTTCAAGGTGAATTTATGCTAAAATATTTCATGTTTCAAAACCAGAACACTGGGTTTTGCCACAGATTATTATAGTGAAAAATTGTGAGGGAAAGATGGCCCAGCACCAGTGCTTTCAACTCTTTCACCCCCTTCTATCCCTCCCTATGCCTAATACCCTCCCAGTTCCCCTGCAGGCTGCTGGGAACGCATGGAAATGCATGGAAAAGGATGGAAATGCATGGAAAAGGATGGAAATGCATGGAAAAGGATGGAAAAGGATGGAAAAGGTTCACCTGGCACTACACAGAGTCCTCACTAAGCAAATTCACACCACAGACAAGCTGGCAAATCCCGCTGAGAGCTTCAGATGTTAGAGTGAAAAGAAGAATGAACCCAGTGCATCCACTCAGTGACAAGTCAGGGCAGATTCCATTGCAGGAATAGCAAGAGTATTTTAGACTTAGATTGAGAGGCTTTCAAAGCCTCCAGTTTGCAGATCAGATCACTTGGTGCATTGATTTATCTTCATCAAATAGTAGGTGGAACAGTGAATAAAAGACTGGATAGCCTCAATTTTAAAGCTGATTGTTTTTCCTGGCCTTGTTATAAACTAGCTAACCAAAGGAAAATAATGAAATCATCCCCTGTCAAGCTTTAATGAGAATCCTTTACAATATTCATTTATTTAAAACTTTAATAAAGTTTAATTAAAATTGGTTTTCTGCACCAATGTTTCTGCAGAGCAAGCATCTGGATTTGTGTTCACATGCATGAAATGGGAAAATAAGCTTTGGAAAGAATGACTGTGGGATTGCATCTAGCACCACTCCACATGCATTCCAAGTTTGCAGTTGGTGGAATTATTTTTCCTCCAGATAAACTGGACAGAAACTACAGAGCCTGAATTGCATCTCAGTTGTGAAAAACATCTGTACAGCTCTTGTTATCTCTTGGTGTTCCCTGACAGAACACAGACCAAACTGGCTATTTATATGTACCATATTCTCTGTTTGTCACTAATGATCCAAGAGAAAGTTAAAATGGGTGCACTGAGCACCTCAGTTTTGTGGCTCATATTGCAACAAAATGAGAATTTTACTCTAAAAGCAATAGTCACACTAGTACAACTTTTTACTCCTCTCTGTTTAGTACCTCATAATTCCTGGCATCTATCACTGCGAGATTTTGGTCTTCCCAAAAGCATCCTGAAGGTCACTATTACCACATTTCTGAAGTTCAAGTATCCTATCTTTGGCAAACACAGCAGCTAATCAGTAATCACAGTGCAGTGCAATAACCAGTAACACTCATAAGAACCCAGCTAAATCTTTAATTCTTTCTCAAACAAAAGGATGAAGGAGGCTGATGGGTTTAGGATTCATAACACAAGCTGCAGAACTCTTTGAAAACTGTCAAAAGGTGATACAGACACAGACTTCATGCAGGGGTTGAGTTTTATCAGCATGTCTAGAGTTGCTCTGAATTTTACAGAATCAGATCCTAACCCAAATTCCTAAAGGAAAACAAAGGGACTTGTTCCCCCCTTTGGGAATAAATCCATTTGTTCACTGCAGAGAGGCTGTAACCAGCTGCCTTTAGTGGATATTTCTGGTTTCCACAGGTCTCCCTTACAGCTTTGCTGACAAGTTCATCACATTTTCATGAAGCACCTCAAAGGGATATTTATTTTAAATTACCTTAATTTCAAACAATGCTGCAGATCTGCCTCGAGTGGCACAGATTAAATCCTCCAGTTCCATCCACTCTGCCTTCCTAGCATACTTTAGACTATACTATATTTTATACTATAATATTCTAGTATATATAATAATATATACAACTCAGTACAGCTGTTCTTACAGTTCTGACAACAGCCTCTGCTCCCTTAGCTGTACCACTTTCTAACCTGCATGTTCTTTAATATTTTTCCTTTATTTTTTCTTTTTATGATATATTTTATTTTGTATGCAATCAAGCCATTTTTACCCAAGCTGGCAAGAGAAGTGGAATGGGAAGTAAATTAGTTTGAAAAGCCATTAGGACACCCCAGAAATAGTAAGGATAAAAGGTGGCAAAGTGCAGCACTGTAAGCTTTTGCTTCACTAGAAAGGAAGAAAAACAGTGGCTGCTCATAAAAACGCCAAGTGAATTGATGTTTCATTAAAGAAAAAAATTCCAGTGGCACAGAGGACCAATTTAGGTCTTAACGTGGCACATAGTCACTGTTTACTATTCCCATAGATAAAGGGTAAAATACATTCATGGTCTGGTTGTTTGTGCATGTATTTATTGCACCTAAGGCATCTACTCTGGGATTCTCAGTGCCCTTTAGACAACAGCTACAGCAAAAACAATTACCTTCTTTTAAAACAAAGTTACTTGAAAACCAAGAAGCACAATAAATAGTAATATTCATAACCCATAGTCCTGACCTAAAGACAAGTAATATTGGAAATGAAAAAACATTCATCTCTTGATTTTCCCAACTCAGAGACTTTGTTCATAACGTATGGGTTGTCAGTTTACCCAAAATACATTTTTGTGTTTTTGAAATACCCTGGAAAGTGGGATAGCTGTTTCAGAAAAATAAAAAAAAAAAAAAAAACTAAAAAAGAACAAAAGAGATGGGATGGGATGGGATGGGATGGGATGGGATGGGATGGGATGGGATGGGATGGGAGTTGATGTTACACTGCTCTTATTCTGGGTTACAGATGAGCTTCAGAAGTGCTGAAGTATTTTAATGTTACAAGACAAAAGCTAGAGCATTCCGTGATCTGTTTCCAGGCTGCTCAGCACAGTCCAGTCCTTATTTATCAAGTAGGTCACCCTTTCCCCCAGTTTAATAAAGGTTTACAGGGCAATTTATGGATTTGCATGAGAGCTTTATATCAGTAATGATTACAGCTGTGTCTAGAAACTTCCAGAACAGCAACACCCTTACAGAGCCATGGTAAGATCTTTTGATCTCATGAATTTATGTATTTGGTTGGCAAACTGTTAAAACTAAACTAAGTGCAATCTGCAATTACATCACCAAGTTTTGAAAAATGAATCAGAAAAAAAAAAGAAAACCAAGTAACCCCTGTGGTATTAGGAAGCCACAGGATATGGGAGGATGTACTGCATACACAGAACATTTCAAATTCTTTCCCCTCAGAGGTCGTCACACTTCCACTCTAATTTTCAGGCTTTTTCTCTGAAGAGGTCTAGGTCAGGACTGACTTTTCTACAGAAGCAGGCTCATAAAATAGCATCAATGAATATGAAAAGGGAAAGCATGAAATTGAAATCTGCAGTCATCTCTCACATCAGTAGCTCACCTCTCAGTTTTCTCAGCCTTACTTCCCCATTAAAGGAAATCTTTCCCCCCTGTCTACACATAAATTATACACATATTATGTGTATAATTTATGTGTAATTATCTGCATAAATTGTAATGATTTTAATTGCCCTATCTTCTTCAAAAAGACAGATACTCTATTTATGCATGCTCTCTCTCCATGTAAGCAAAGTATTTCTCTGCTCTGGAATTAGTTACAAACAACTTGAAGTTGTACTGTTGAGTCAGAGAATGGTTAAGTGTGAAAGAACTTGAATAGTTTTGAGGCTGATTTCACCTGCATACACCAAACAGGTTTACATTAAAGTAGATGGATAAATATTTGTTCAAGGAATCCTTTATGACGCTTCAACTTCTACCAAAGTTACCGAACTCTTTCCATTCACTTCCCCCCCGACACTGTTCTAGCAAATGCTTTGCAATCTCAAATCCATCCTGGATTTCAATAGTTATTCACAAAGCTATTTAGGAAAAAACATGGTGAATTTTCACTTTCAGAGTTGGCAGATCTGATTTCCCCACAGAGCACAGCCAGCAGTGTCTGAGAACTGTAGGGGTCAAACCCCACAGGAGTCAGTGTTTTACCCATGATCAGTTTCAGTGGAGGCCAAATTTCTTGCTCTATTTAAAAAGCACTGTGAGTGTTTGAGAAAATGTAAAATTTCAGGAAATAAATCTTGTTGGAACTGTTAGAAATTCCCCTTCATTTTATATTTGACACATATTACTCTTTCTAATGTTACTCCCTTTATACCATGACTACTTTTGTCAAACAGCATTGGTATAACCATGGGATTCATGTAGGGCCAGAACTTTGCTGGTAAGCATCAGAACAAGTTGGTCCTCCAAAAATAAGTTCTAAAAATCTTACCATTTTTTATTCCTGTTTTATTCTGTTATAGAGCACAAATTGCTATTTGAATTGTTTCCTTCCTCACAAAATACATTCCAGAGTATATTTTAAGAACTACACAAGACTCGTCTAGAGATCATTTTGTTGCAACATCACAAATGAGGACTGCCGCTTTCCTAACTGGGCAATTGTTGACAAGAGCCATTTAAGCTGTCACACACCCTAATGAACAGCTGTGCACTCTGTGGGCTTTTGGAAAGGTAAAGAAAAACTAGATGAAAACGCTTTTAAGCGGCAGAAGCTGGGCTGTATAAATGGGAACAGCTTGTCTGCAAGAGCAGGGCAGCGCTCAAAAGGAGCCCTGCCAGCCCACAAACACAGAGGCAAAATTACACACTGTGGTGACAGCAAGGGGCTCTAAGCTCAAGCTCTCAAGGACATCTGGAACTCTGCTGATGCAACTTTCTTAGCTTGAAAGCATAGTCAGAAAAACTGACCTACAAGAGTCCTTGCAGCAGCTACTGAACATTTCTGCCCACTTTTATTGGCTGCTGCTGCCAAGGAACGCATCAACTCAAAATAAAACTGCCACACGTGTCCTTCAGCATAAAATCACTAATTGTTACTAGGAACAAGCACCTTCACTATTCACAGGAATGTTAATCCTGATGCTTTTAAACCAAAGAGGGTTGACTGGATGAATACTCAGTTCCTTTTTATAAATACTGATTCTTAAAGCTCACAGAGTTTTCAGCTGATGAATATACAGCAACAGTTTTCATTCTCTGGACCTGCATTAGTTTGCTGCATCATTGGTTGAAATCCAAGCGTTTAGCCAAGCTTGTTTCCCTGGCTCCTGGCTTTGCACATGTAATGAGAATTATGTGTTTCCCACTCATGCCAGCCTGCAGTCCTCAGAGGAGAATGACAGAGTCAGCACTGCATCAGGAGAGTCAGCACTGCAGAAAATAATCCTGTGCAGGCTCACCCAGGTGGAATTCTGATTCCAAATGTTGGAACTAATGAAACATAAAGAGCTAATGATAGGACAGAGTTTGTTTCTGCAGTCTAACCTTATTTAGCTTAAACCATTGCTGGGTGCACTTTTAAAAAGTGTTACCTTGAGAACAGATCCTGTTCCATGTGCTTTAGGCATAACAACCTTGCACTCGGGTTGCAAACATAAAAAAAAATGAAACACACTTGAATTTCTATATAAACCTTTTTTTGCTGGTTTTCACCAAAGGCTGCAATGAAATCTCTGCTCAGATTGAAAATGCAATTTGCATTATTTTGCATATTTGCAAACAAGTTTTCACATCTGAAAACTACAAACTGTCAGGTTAATTTTGCACATGAATACATGTAAGCTTTTGCAGGTTTTGAATTACCAGTACAGTCAGTACAATATCCACAAGAAAATTAAAGACCTTCATATATATTTTCTTGTTATCAAAAGATTATATTTTGAAAGTCACTGGTGGTTGTTTTCTATTCAGCAAGACACTAATGCATAAAGCAAGCTCTAGGCCTCCTGTGAAACCTACACTAAAGTCCATGTTATTTAAACCTGTCATCTCAAAGCAGCATATCCCTGAATAATTTGTTAAATGGGGATGTTCTAAGAAATTTCATATTTCTTCCTGGAACTGGGACCTTCATCCTCAGAGTGGCTCAACATGAACCTGAGCTGATCATTGCCAGTAAAAAGTGTTATCTGAAACTGTTGTCAGTCTGTTCCACAGGACAAGTTCAAACCAAAAATAAAGAAATACATAAGCAGTATCAAACAGTTCCTTTAAAATAGTACTAATGGATAAAATAACCTTAAAATTTAATTTGTTAATACAAGAATATGTTAAAAGAAAATCGTCAATGAAATTACAATGAGACACTGGAACTAGTAATCCCTGGAGAACAAAGGTCCCTCCAGAAAACCAGCCTGACTCAGTATTTGCAAACTTGTGAAGGCAGAAACAAGGTAACAGAACATAAATCACATTTTCAATTATGGGTTTCTCTATTCTCTTGAACACTGAAATGTTTTCATATTAATAAATTAATATTTTCTTTTCATAAACGTACCTTGTATTTCCATGAATAGAAGGATTCTCTCTGCAGCACCAAAAAGAATCTCTGCAGGATTCTCTCTGGTGCACCACCAGACAATTAAGAAATGAGCTGATCAACCACATTATGTGACAAGGGACAACATGACAAACTAATTAGGTCAGCCCCGCTTCATTTTTCTCCAGTAAAACTGTGTCTGGTAGGCAAGGAGCTACAAGTTGTAATTAACATCAATTATGAATTAATCCATCACCTGGCTTCTTATTTGGGCCAAAGGTAGATTTCCCACTTTAAAACAATCTATTGAATTTTGTATTTCAACACCAGCAATACTGAGAGAGTTTCCTTGATTCTTTCTAATCTAAAAACAGAGGATTTTTTTATTTTCCTCATAAAATAAGAACTAAACCACTGATCCTTGTTTTTAAGCGAGATTAGCATACATTTTGTAAATCAACCTGAGATATCCTGTCTTTGCTCTGCTTTAGGGTTTCATTTGGTTTTGTTTACTGTCACACCCTCACCCAAGGAATCATCCTGTGACAGAACTCAGTCCATTGAAGAAGCAGGTTCTGTGTGCCTTCACAGTGATGCAGAAGGAAAACAAGAGCTTAAACTCCCAAAATCTGATGGAAGAAAATATAAACCTAAATGGCATCATCACTAAAGCGATGATTAAAGTAGTAGATGCACACATAGCTTACATTATTAAGCCAAATATTGTAAAAAAGTTACTTTCAATACAACAAATATCTTAATTATCACTCCTAAGCCAATTTGCTTCTATTTTTAAATTTTATTTTTAAAAACAAAGTGAGAGTTTTAGCTAGATTTGATTCTATCTCTTCTCAATTACATAGGACCTGCAGTCCAAAATCAATCTAATATGACCACTTTTAACAGCACCTAAATATTTAATTAGAATTTTTTGAAGTCACTATTGACAAGTGACTTTGGTGGTAGAGATACACACTTGGGTTTTCTACAGGCCACACTCCTTCCACCAAGATGCTAATTTTGAGCTTATTGTCCTTATCTTTGGGAAGAAAAATATTTACATAGTATTTTATACAGATTATTAAAACCTGAGGGAGGAAAAAATGAGAATTTGGTGTATTACTTCTATTTGTCACCAAAATCACAGTTCACCAAAACATTCTTACCAAAATTGGTTATTTTTAGATAAATAAGTAACCTTTCATGCATGTATTAGGATAGGTCTGGTTTTTGTAGGGTAGCTCAGCATTTAAATCTCAGTCTGACAGGACCTCTGTTGGGAGAGAAAAAAAAATCAAGTTTTTCTTCCCCTCACTTAGAGAAGCTGCACTGTGCAGTCGATGCTTCAGATACAGAAGAATTTCACCCCATCTGCTTTGTGTAATACAATATTTCCTTCTTCTCCTTTACTGAGAGAATTCTATTGCTTCTGCACAAGACTAGGACTTTGCTTTCATGTATGTAACACTTGCTGCTGCTCCACAACACACCAGCCCCTCTTTTGCTATTCCTATTCTCCTCTCTGCTATTATGACACAAACCCAGCTGCACTGGAGTGACAACACTTGTGTGCAGCTCTTGACTTTGAGCTGATTACAGGTGCTGTGGCATTTGAAGACGACAATGTGGAAGATTATTTCCAGCCCTCTCAACAAACCTGGCTTGCTACTTTGCAAAATCAGAGGGAGCACAAAGGAGGGGAGCAGGCGCCTCCATCTCTGTGTGTTTGTGTTCCAAAAGAAAAGCTGCACTAATACAGCCTTACCCACAGTTTTCTAGCAGAAACTGCCCAACACCAAGTTCTCTTCAAATAAAATTAATTTGCTTGTAACATAGTGACATTAGCAAGAAGGGAAGAATGGGGGTTTTTTTACAGCACTAAACCAGACTCTGATCAGCACCTGTTCTGCTGCTCCAGATCCACTCTGTAACCCTGGCTTCAGTCACTTGACCTTTCAGCTCAATCATTTCCATGTCTCTAAAAGGAAGATCCCAATTTCCATCCATCTCACATTTCCAGGTTTTCAGCTCTGGAGGGCAGGACCTATTCCCAAAGTGTCTCTGCAGGGCTTACCAAAGGCACCATGACAAGAGTGGGAGTCTAAAACCAGTGTGACAGCAAAGGCGCTGGAACAAATCATTCCGTGCTCCAGAAGGTCAAGCCCTCCACATAGGGTTTGGAAGGTTTAAATTTCCAGATTTTGAATATTCTACTGAAGACAACTTCAGCAATTAAGGGAGGAGACACCTGGTTTCTAGACAGAGATTCTCCTACAAGAGCAAGATCCTTCCCACACAAGAGTGAAACTCTGAAAATGCAGGTTTTAATGATGACCTAAACCTCCTCTGCCATCATCTGTTATAACATTTGCTGTTCCCACACTTTTCCTCCCTGCATGGTGAAGATCTGTGACCTTTTTTCTGCCTAAAATCTTGGCAATTAAAATATATAAAAACAATTCAATGGTTTACCAGCTGAATTTCCATGTTCTGGTATTTCTGTCTATGAAAGGAGGCTTTTCCTGCTGTGCCAGGGCAGCCTGGGATTTGATGGGAGCAGATTTGATCAGTGAATCACAGCACTAAGTGCCCTTAAGAACAGGACAATGTCCTGCAGTGATAGGCTCTGTTTCCCTCTGTAGAACATTTATTTGTATTTCAATAAAGAAAAACTATTTCAATAAAGAAAAACTATTCCTTTGCTCCTGAGCATGCAACAAATTGGGAAGAAAACTGTTGGACGAAAGCAACAGATGGGATTGAAAAGGGTAATCAGGAGGGAATTGTGGTCAACCATTCACAGTAACAGCATGCAGGTGCATAACAGATCCTCTTTTGCAACTAACTGTAGGAAAATCCATTATATGTGAAACTCTAGATCCTGTCAGGGCAAGTATTCCAACCCAATATGCCAGATCAGGTTGCTGCTTTTTATTAATTTCCTGTAGTAAGACACAACAATTTCTAAGTTTTATACTCCCCTTGTATTACTGGGCAAGAGAAAGTACGTACCATTAGGTCTAACAGTTTTAGGATGCTGAAAAGAAAAAAAAAAACAAAAAACAACCCAAAACCAACATCAACAACAAAAAAAACCCCAAACACAAACCCAAAAAACCAAAGAAACCAACAAAACCCACACATCCCGCCCCAAAAAAATATTTGATGTGAATGTAAATATTGAGCTGCATAAAACTTCACCCTGATTTTACTGAAATTCCTTTGATGTTGCTATGGATTAGTACACTTGTGTTGCAGTGTGTTTTTGTCCCTAACAGTCTGTTCTGCTTCCCCCCTGCTTTGCTGGTTTAGTCTAAGTTATACCCTCCGCTTCAGCCCCTTGTTCTAGAATGTTCTCTGTTCCTCCTCTTTCTGAGTTGTCAATCCCACCTTACCCCAGCCCCCTGCCTTGGAAATCCCATGGAAATCCCCTAATATTCCACACCCCATTGGTTTGTTTGCTCTGTTCCCCGCCCCCTGTGCTCCCCATTGGTTTGTGGATCGTGAATCCTGCCCTGTGATCCTCCCCTGTGTTTTCCCCATTGGTTAAAGATTTTACCCTCCCCCTGAGGCCTCCCCCTATAAAATCTCCTGCACACACAGTTTCTTTGTCTTTTGTCCCTGGACCCTTGAATGGAATAAATTATTTTGGGACCCACACAAGCAAGCACATCACATTTGTTTCTATGAGGCTGTTATTAAAACAATAAAGTGAACCCACCAGCTATCTTAGTCCTGTCACGGCTGGAGATTTCAATTTTAAGATTCTCACTGACTTCAGGAGACAAAAGTTGGAGTAAATTAGACCCACAGAATATGAAATAAAATAGTGTAGGGTTTCAGAAAAGAATTAGACTTAGAGCTGAAGTATAACGGGGGTTTTTGTCTCTTAGAGACATTAGACAACAAAAACACTATATTCCTCATATGCAGTTAGTCTGGCCATATGATCTGGTCAGTCATTAGTCCCTACCTAAAAATTGATGTCCATATATGCAAAAAAATAGGTTTTGTGATCAGGGTTTGCCTAATTTTTTTTTTTAATAACAGTTTTCTACTGGCTAAATTTTCTGGTAATGTTCCTTAGGTTTATAATAAAAATATTTTGAGAGGAAACATGAAAACCAAACAGAACCTAACACAGAGATTGTGGAATCAAATCCCTATACAGCTCCCTTTTTCCAGCCCAAAGAGTTCATACAAACTATAGGCACTGTTGTTCCAAGTCCATCCTACTGGGACTCAAATGTCAGCAATTCCAGATGGTCAGAGCACAATTGCTGCAAAAGCACTTCTAGGTGTTAAAAAGAACTCCTTCATCCAGCAAATAAACACCTGGCTCAGAATGCCAAGCAAAACCAGGCTGGCTGGAGAAAACCCTAGGCATTTCTCTCACACAGGCACTTACAGCACTGCTCTGTCAACCATATTCCATGATCTTCCACCTCAGGGCAGAGGTGGCAGCTCTTGCAGAAACAGAGGGGGCAATTTTCATCATGCTAGTTTAATTGCACAAAAAAAAAGGGCCCTGGAAGAGTACTGAGAAAATGTTCTTGAGCCATTTCTCTCTCTTTCGTATGCAGTGATAAGGCTGAAAGTGAATAAATTTATGCAACCTCATTTTTCCCATGCAAGGTGTCAGGGTTAAAAGCTAAGTGCCCCGTTGTTACATGTCAAAGCTAAATTTAAGTCAGAAATTCAAACTGTTGTGGGGTAGGTTTCTCATTGAAGTTCTTCATTTGAAAAGACATTGTGCCTGGCAGGTGGGAAACTCCTGTTACTGTGTTGTTTTTTGTTCAGTTCTGTGTTATACACACACACACACACACACACATATATCCTAATAAAGAATTCAATAAATTCATTTTCCTTCATTTTTGCATGGAAAGACCACAACTTTCAGAGTTACAATAATTTGGAGGGAGAGGGTCTTCTTTACCATTCCAGGGAGGTTCCTGCCTTCTTTAGCAGACATTTTGTTCTTTAAACCAGGACATAAACTTTTCAAACATCTCAGACAGTGGAAGATATATCAGAACATGAGCTTTCAGTACTTGCATTTTACAGTAGTTTGGTGATATTTGTACACTAGAAGTTTCCCAATCACTTTTTCTGACTATTCCTGATGAGGTTTTACTCTTCATTTTGGATTAATTATACCTGACCTGGTCTTTGTCACGTTGTGTGTTGCAGCAACTCCCTGCCTCTCACACACACACACACACAAAAAATATTTCTCAAGGTTCATTAAATGCCCATCCAGAGCCAGATGCCACAAAAGCCTCTAAAAATAAAGCATCTATGCAGCTGCTCCTGCATCACAATTTTATATGCTACTACAGCTTTAATTCACCTAAATAAACTCGGTTTTATCTCCTAGGGGTCAGAATTCCAGCTGCCACCCCTGCAGTACAACTAGTAGTAAGTTTAAATAGGTTTCAATGCCGTAGTTGTAGTGACAGGAGTTGGACACCATGATCCTATGATCCTTATGGGTCCCTTCCAACTTGGGATAATTTATGATTCTCTGCCTTTCAGGACCTTTCCCAGTGGCAGCTCTGCTTATATCTGGAAAAAAAACCAAACATTTCAAGGCTCAGCTAGGAAGATGTCCAGCAACATCTGAATTTTTCCATCTATAGCTGAAGGGACGGTGATAACTGCACTAAAGCACCCATATTGCAGTTAATCATTGTGTGTCTTATTAGGCTAGCTGTCTCCATAACAACATAATTAAAAATACATTTTTAAATTCTTCATTATGCTGGTGTTCATGAACAAGATTCATTTATAGAAAGATGCTCTTGCAACAAAGAGCTGACTTCTGCTACGAGCCAGATTGATGAGCATTTTTGAGCAGGAGACAAAACTGACTAGTTGAATTAATAATATGTTATTAATATATTAAAAGATCCAAACAGCTTTAAAAATTTATTTTACAGTGCTTTTTTTTTTTTTTGTCATTACAGACAACTTTGTAATTCTAATTCTTTCAAGCCAACTGTATGTTTAGTTGCCAGGAGGAAACAGGAGTTTTGGCAAAAGAACACCACCATTTAACTTATCAGCACCCAAAAATTAGGTGGCTGAGATACACAATAGAAAAGAAAAATATATTCAAAAGTTCCCAGATTTTCATGTTAAAAAATTATTTAATCCTTACAATGAATGAATGATATGTTCATAAACAGATTTCTGCAGTAAACTGTACCAAAACCTGATGCAATAAACAATTGAAACCATAAAACAAAGGCTGTTCAGAACAATCTCTCATTTTCCTGCTGTTTCTAAGCAGAAGAGAGACTCCAGCTTCGGGCAAAGAACTGTAATGAACAAAACACACAATTCATCTCCAGAGATCACAGAGATCAGAATTTTGGGGTCACTGCATCTGAATACATCAGCAATAAATTTTTTATTGAAGCTGAAAGTCCACTTGCAAAGCTGACAAACTTGAGAAGCCAAGATACCTGTTTGATATGCAGGACATCTTAGAATGTAGAGTTTCTCAGCCATGCTCCTGGATTTCAACACGTTTTATTTGTGTAAAAGTGGAAAACATCACTTTGTTGGTAGAAGCACAGCTCATAAACATTACTCAACAGCACACCTGAATCAAAGCATTCCTTAATAAAGGCAAAAAGCATTTTACAGAGTGTTTTTTTTCTGAAATTTTTAAACCTGAGCCTTCGTTCAGAAGGATGTAGCACAGCTCTTTCGTGGCTTAATCTTAAAGTGACTATTGGGTGAATCATGCTTACTGATGCATTGGGTATAGTTAAAACAAAAACAGTCACTGCACTTGTTACATAGGTGAAATTAACTAAAATTTACCAGGACTGGAGTTTTCTTTCCAAGAAAGATTATCTCAAATAATTTTGTGAATCTCAGTAGGGAAGATGCCTTCTCTACCTTCCCTAAAAATTGAGGCAGACACTGATTGCATCAACAACTGTGCTTGTATACAACTAAGGGCTAGAGAAATGTTTTCAGTAGCTGTGCCTGGAGTATCAATGTTGGTTATCAATTCATGATTTAGTTCTCTTGTGGTTTTTTTTTTAATTCTGGTAATACCTTGGATAATTTCCACTGGCTAGTGCCTAATGCTAATACAGATGATTGCAAGGGTTGTTGCAGTTTGACTGTATATTACTGATTGCAGTTAATTTCTTCATTAATACTTCTGAATCTGTCATGTTTAAGATCTCCAGTCTTGTTCCAAATACCTTTGTAAGATCTTTTTTCCATTTGATTGTATAAGGTACATGCTTTTGCAACTAAGTGGTTTATTCCATAGGAGAGGTTCTGAGGAAAGGAACACACTCTGACCAAATGGCAGAAGCATTTACCTGCCCTGCATTTCTACTCCCTTCAGGGACCATTCTGGATTAAGCAATGGCCTTTGGATCTTTGTATTTTTAATAGCATAAGTCATTATTTTGGTGATTAAAGGCTGAATGATTTCTTTTGGGGTTTTAATGGGTGTGACCTGGGTGGCTGTGTGTACCATAGTGTGCCCCAGCCAAACTGTCTGTAGAATTTCTTATCTCTAGAATTCCTCAAAGCTGCTGAAACACAAATTGTTCTAAAATGAGGAACAGAAAAACAAGACCACAAGAACCAGATAACAAAAGGTTGTTGAACACCTAGGCTGTGACCAAACACAAAACCTGAGGAGTTCGTGCTCAGTGCGTGAACAGTACAGAGGCACAAATCAAGTAATGCATAATCATGTGAACAGTACTTTTAGAATCTATAAATAAGTGCATAATGTAAACAAGAAACAGCTTCTGTGAAATCATATTAGTTTGCTGATCAGAAGCCCTGAGCTCCTGCAACTATGATTTCTCCTGGTGTTGGGGTTTGTGGAGTTGTTTTCTTCTCTTTATTCTAAAGAGAATATTTATTCTCTTTATTCTTTATTCTTTCACATCTTGATAGTACAATCTTGGATTCAGAATAGTTGGTTTAGCATTTGTCACAATATTTAGTACTAATTTGAATGGGTTTTATAGGTCCTCGGTGTATTCTATCTTGAACAAACCTTACTTTACATTTTGGGACATTTCTCCTTGTCCAAATAGTTGAATTTGCAATCTGTAAACGTGCCACAGAGACTCATGGGAGTTGAAGTCATAAGCTTTTCCTTGACAAACATACATGCCAGTCTCATTAGATTCAGGTGGTCTTGCATTGACATCTGTTGCAGCCATGACTGTGATTGCAACAGCCACAGCTTTCCAGGCTGAACCTACTCGGTTCTCCATGGTGTCTGTGAAGCCTTTTTGATCTTGATTGTGGTGAAGGAGGTGAGGAGCACTTGATATGGTCCTTTCTACTGAGGTTCCAAAGTCCTTTTTGCAAGAGATGTTACACATGATCTCTAGGTTGCACATTAGGTACTGGCCCATCCTTTACACCAGGTTCCTAATACATGTTTCTTAATATTATTGAGATGTTTCCCCAGGGCTACTATATTTTCTATTGTAGTTTCTTCCCCTACTTGTGCTGATTTTCTTTTCTGCATCTCATAGGGTCACCCATAGGATCTCAAAGGGACTCAGTCCTTTCTTTGCCCTTCGTTTGTAGGCATAAGAGAGCTAGAGGAAGAGACTGAGGCCAAAGTAGATAGACTTCTTGTCTTAATTTCACAATTTGCTGCTTGACAAGGTCGTTCATCTTTTCTGCTTGTCCACTTGATTGGGGATGATATGGGGTATGTAATTGCCAATCTATACCCAGAGTATTGCTAACTTGTTGTACCACTTTTGAAATAAAACAGGGTTCTCTGTCTGAGGAACTGACAGCCAGAGCCCCAGATGGTGGTACTGTTTCTTTGATCAATACCTTGACCACTTCTCAAGCAGTTCTTAGTGGTTCTGGTGAGAAAAGCCTCAGGCCATCTTGAAAAGATGTCAGTTAACACCAGTAAATAATAAAACCCCCCTTTTCCTGGCAGTTCTGAAAAATCAATTTGTCATGGTTGACAAGATCCATTCTCTCTCTTAATTTGTCTCATTTTGGGCTTTGGAGTGTTTTTGGGGTTAGTCTGGAGGCAGAGGTCACACTGTCAGGTTACCTGCCTTACTGTAGTGTATAAATTTTTAGTTGTGATGTCCTGAGTCAGATACTCATACAGGGCCTCTTGTCCCCAGTGCCTCTTCTTAAGCTCTTCCTTTACTACAGACTATATTAGATGGTTAGGTATGATTGCTTTTTCTTCTGGAGTGCAGGCCCACCCTCCTTTATTGTATGTCCCCTCCAAGTCTGTGATTAGCTTTAGATCCTCTTTGTTATAGTTTGGCTTACCCTCATGGGAAATTCTTCTGTCTGGAACTAAAGCTCCTTCTATTTTTACTTCTCTCCTTGCTGCTTCTTTTGCCTCTCTGTCTGCCAGCTCCTTTCCTTTTTTTAATTCCGAGTTTGCCTTTTGATGTGCTCTGATGTGCCTGATTGCTATTTTCTTTGGGAGCTGTACCGCCTCTAATAATTTCAAACTTTCTTCTGCATGTCTAATGTTTTTCTCTTGGGAGCTCAGCAGCCCATTTTTTTTCCCAGATTGCTCCAAGGGCATGCACAACTCCCAAAGAACACTTTGAATCCGTGTATATTTTCACATTCTTTCCTTGGGCCAATTCCAAGGCTCGAGTCAAGGTGATTATCTCAGCCTTTTGCACACAGGTATTGACAGGCAATGGCTCTGACTCTCTTGCCTCATGGCTAGTGGTGATGGCATATTTTCCATGATTTCTGCTATTTAGGATGTGGCTGCTTCTGTTTGTGAACCGGTTTTCTGCATCCTCCATAGGAGCATCCTTCAGATCCAGGAGACCTGAGTGCATTGCTTCAGTGGTTTCCAAGCAGTCATGGCCCTGTGTTTCCACTGAGGAAAGGTTGACAGTGACTACAACCTCTACATCATCCTGTTCCACCATTATGGCTTGGCACTCGGGAATCTCTCTGGAGAAAGTCAGTGCCTGCCCTTCACTTTTAATGCAGCAGACACTGTGTGGGACACCAGCAAAGTCATTTTCTGCCCTGAGGTGACTTTTTGTGCTTCCTGGGTGTTGAGCACCACGGCTGCTGCCACACACAAGCACCCTGGCCATCCCTTTGCAGCTGTGTCCAATGGCTTAGAAATGTAGGTGACTGCCTGACGGTATGGACCCAGATCTTGTGCCAATATTCCTAAGGCAATCCCTGTTTCTCATGAGAAAACAGAAAGGCTTAGTCATGTCAGGGAGTCCCAGGGCTGGAGCTGACACCAGAGCCTTTTTCAGTTGTTCAAAGGCCCATGTGGCTTGTTTATCCCATTGGAGATGCTTCTGCTCGGTGTCTATTAGTGCACACAGGGGCTTAACAAGTAGCCCATAATTACAGATCCAAAGGTGACATCACCCAGTCATCCTGAGAAAAGTTCTCAGCTCCTTTGCAGTCTGTGGCTCTGGTGTTTGGCATACAGTCTCCTTCTGGGCTTGCCTCAAGGTCCTCAGTAATAAATTACTTCTTGCCCCATTACCTGGGCTTTCTTCTTAGACACTCGGTGCCCTTGGAGCCCTAAAAAGTTTAAGAGACTCACTGTCCAAGCCATGCAAGTATCTTCTGTTTCAGTGGCAATCAAGATGCTGTCTACATATTGTAGCAATCTTCCCTTCCCAGGTGGGGTTTCCTAAGACTCGGTTGCCAGATACGGTGGGGGAATTTTTGAATCCTTGGGGCAGTGCAGTCCAGGTGAGCTGAGTTCTTTGCCTACTTTTAGGATTTTCCCATTCAAAGGCAAATATCTTCTGGCTGGCTTAATGGAGGGAGGTAAAAGAAAGTGTCTTTCAAATCTGAAACAGTAAATTAATACTGTTAACAAAGTATAAGGATTCACAACTACGGGATATAAATCCTCTGCTGTTTTACTGACAGCTCTCAAGTCTTGGACCACTCCATATGTTCTGGTTTCTGGATCAGAACCCATCCAGGAAGAGCCTGCCTGGTCTGGCTCTCTGGGCTTGAGCTGGAGCTTTTGGGAGCTCAGAAAACTGACGTGCTGTGATTATACCTTTTAGCACAAGAGGGCAGCCCTACCCCAAAAATGAATAAAACTGTTCTCAAACACGACTTCTACAGGACATTTGTGGCAGTAAGGATTCAAGCAGAAAAATGGTAGAAAATAGTGATAATACCTTGCGTTTCTCTCGAGCTACCCCTAAGCTCTCTAAGCTCTTTTTGATGGTGAAACAGGCTACTAGGAGAATCTGGATGGTTTTTTCTCTTTTCTCAAATACTTCTATCGCTGTGTTCCCTTACACAATGATGTTACTGATATATTGCAGATGTTTTGGAGCTTCACTCTTTTCTAGTGTAGCTTGGATCAGTCTGTGGCAGATGTGGGGCTGTGTTTCTACCCCTGGGCCAGTCGGTTCCAGGTGTCCTGCACACTTTTCTAGGTGAAAGTAAATAAATTGAGCTTGCATTCTGCTGTCAGAGGAATGGAGAAAAACGTGTTAGCAATGTCAATAGTGGTGTAACACTTTGTTTTCTTGGACTGCAGCTCGTCCTGGAGCTCCAACATGCCTGGCACAGCAGCACTCAGCGGAGGAGTCACTTTATTTAAGCTACAGTAGTGTGCCAGGCTTGCACACAGGCTAAATGGGGCTTTTGGAGGGTGAATGGGCCTTACTGACTACTCTTTGGCTTTCTAGCTCACAGATCATCCTGTGGGTGGGGATCACAGCATCTTGATTCGTCTGATACTGCTGGGGGTGCACTGTCGAGGTAGTAATTGGTATTTGCTGTTCTTCCACTTTCAGAAGTCCTACTGCAGATGGGGATTTTTTGCAATTTGGGTAAGGTGTTCGATTGCTTAATGTCCTCTGCCTCCACAGCAGCTATTCCAAAAGCCCACCTGAGTCCCTTTGGGTCTTTGTAATAGCCATTTCTAAGGAAGTCCATGCCCAGAATACACGGGGCCTCGGGGCCAGTCACAATGGGATGTTTCTGCCATTCCTTCCCAGTCAGGCTCACCCCAGCAATGGAAACAGGTTCTGCCCCCACATGTCCTGATGGCATTAGGGTACACTGTGCACCAGTATCAACTAAAGCTTCATATTTTTGTGGCTCTGATGTGCCAGGCCATCGGATCCACACCGTCCAAAAGACCCGGCTTTCCCGTGCCTCTTCCTGGCTAGAGGCAGGGCCCCTCTAGCACTGGTCATCCTCTCCTCCCTGGGCATACATGCTAGAGGTTCCTTCAAGGGGATCATCCTCTTTTCTGTAATATCTGGCAGTTTGGTCACGGGAGGTTGAGGCTACCTTCACTTTAGTGGAACCTTTCTGGTTACTGGTTCCCTCCCTGAGTAGATGCACTCATGCTGCCAGGGCAGAAGTGGGTTTCCCATCCCACTTTCCCATGTCTTCCCCATGGTCACATAGAAAGAACCACAGCTCAGTTGGTGAGGTGTACCCTCTCTCTCTAGCTGGGGGACGCTGGGCTTGGAGTTTTGGGCTTGTGACCCGCACTGGTGCCATATGGGAACTGCTCTTCCTCATCTCTTCCCTCATTTCCCTCATCTCCTCTTTGAGTTCCTTAATCACAGCAGAAATCTTAGCCTGCTGTGGGCCATGGACCATACTGTTGAAATGTCTAAGCCTGGTGGTGACAGAACCCACCGTCTCTCGGCTGTTATCGGCATTAATCGTTGCAATATAGGTGGTGTAGTCACCTGGCCCTAGATTTGCCAGACTCCACAACATCTGCCCAGTGCACCTGACTTTGTCGGGTCATTATCATGCTGTCCACCCCTCCCAAAAAGGACCTCTAATATTGCCACTTCTCTCAGCTGCTGGATCCCTTCCTCAATGGTTTTCCAGGGCATTCTATGATGGTGTTGCTCTGTTCTCTCTCTGTGGACAAACCTCTCCCTTACACTCATTAAAAGCCGCTCCCAGAGGGAAAGGGTTGCTGTGTTCTGCAGCTGCAGGATCGAGTCCAGGGAGGTTATGTATTCTGGTGACTGACATGGGACTCATCAAGATGGGTTTCTGCTTGATTAAGCCCAGGAAACCATTTATTCAACACAGGAACAAACTCAGTTTAAATCCAGAGAGCCCCAGACAGAGGCAAAAAACCCCTACAATTTAATAGGAAAATTAAAATAAAATGCAGTAGTACAAAAAAACCCAGACCAGTGACAAAGTCAAAACACAAGGTGACAGCCTGTTGGTCAGGGTGTTGGTAGCAGTCCCATTAAATGGTGGCTGCAGTCCTCCTGCAGTGACAGATTCTGGTTCTGCTGAAGCAGTGATCCTGTAGAAGGGTGGAGTTTTCCTCTGAAGGTCCAGTGCTGTAGATGGGTCTGGTCTTCCTTTGGGAATCCAGTGGAGAAAGGCTGCTGTGGTGTTCCAAATTTCAGATTCTGTCCAGGAATGCTTGGCTCCTCCCCCTGGTTGGAGCATCTCACACTGGGATGATGGATTTTATCAGTCGTGCAGTGAGACTCAGTGGACCATGAACAGAAGAGATCCCTCCTGGAGGAGTTATGAGGGATGGGTTTTGGAAGAGATAAAGAACATTGCTCCACTTGGTTTTAACAGATGGGAATAGAATATATGGTCTTGGTTACATTTTGCATTGCAGCCTGAGACAACTGGCGAAATTTTGTGGGTTTGGACCTTGTGGTGGTCTGTACACCACCAGGCCTGTTTGTGCCCAACAGGATTCACCTTTATCAATGGAGGAAAATAATTTTTTCCTCATAAATTGGCGGGACTGATCAAAATAGCAGCACTGTGTTATTCCATAGGTTATTACAGAAAATCTCTGGCTCCTTTCTTTTACAGGTAACTTCAGCTTCCTAGCTGTTACCTGGGACTGTCATATAGCAGACTCAAAACAGTCCCAGGAGATTCAGGTAACATCCAGCTGGCAGCCAACCCCTAGCTGTGCTCCCCAGGCTCAATGTTAGGGGCAGTTGGCCAATGATAATAGGTTAGAAGGAACCATTAATTCCCCTGAGGGCAGAGAGACCATCACAGAGAGATCTCTGTGGATTAGTGCACTTGAGAAATCAGCAACCAAATGAAATGCAGCAAGGACAAATGCTGGATTCTGCTCTTAAAATTCTGGGTGTCTGTCCAAAGTGGGGGACAAGTTCCTCACCAAGAGGGTGGTCAAGAACTGGAACACACTTGGAGGTGGAAGTTGCACTGGGTTTGGCATGAAAAGTTTATTTTTTTTCACAGTAGCTGGTAGAGTGCTGCTTTCCAGATCTGAGTGTTGACAGGAGAACAGTGTTTTACTGTTACTGAGCAGCACTTGCACAGCATCAAGGCCTCCTTTCTCATTCTGCACCTGTGAGTAAGGTGGGAGTGGGTGGCTTTGTTTAGATGATTGAAGGAAGAGAGGCTGATAAGATCATGATTATCTTTTCATCAGGTGTGTCAGGGTACAACACTGATAGCTCAGTTGTTTTCCTCAGGACCAAGATTAATGAGAGAGAGATTGCTCTTGTGTTTGGGTTCAGTTGTTTGTTCTTCCTTTTCTATATTACATATTTACAGACAGAGAGGAGCTGTGTACACTAAGCTAACCAGCTACAAAATGGAAAGAGAAGTATCTCTCCAAGGTCTTTTAAGTGTCAGCCTACCCAACAATGAAATGCCAAGTGACTTTATTTTTGCTTATAACCCAGTAACCAAACACCTGCGTCCCACAATGTGGATTCTTCCATCCAATCACCTAATAGTACCCAAAAACTCTAGAAGAAGGAGGGGGGGAAAGGACAACACCCTAAATCCTCCATGTTGTCTCTTATTCACTAATATAGATTAATATAGCTATATAACTAATATAGCTTAAACCCTGAACTTTCTTACCCAGTGACTTCCTCACATTCTCAGTTTCTCCACTTGGAGCTTTCTCCATGGTCTCAGGTTACTGAGGAAACTCAATGTTCTCTTGAGTGTCTGAGCCCGTCAGCACAGATCAGGGAATATTATCTCTGCCTCTGACTCCAGCAATGATCTTCTCATCAGGTGTCCTGTCCTGCTGAAAGAGGAATCAGGGAGGATTCTTTCTGATATTTCTCAGATGAAAATGAAGTGCAAACACAGCAATATCATGTCTTAGAACCATTTATTGATAAATGTCTCTGCAGAAGAGGGAATAGAAAAGAGAAAAGGGAAAATCATGGGAGCTTTCTCTGCCCTGGCCAGCTGTCAGGCAAAGCCTCCTTGGAACAGGGCTCCCCTCTATTTTCTGCCTCCTGAACAGATGGCACACGTTAGGGCTTTCAGCAGTGTACAGCCCCTATGGGAATTTTTCACCCTGTGTCAGAAAATGGATTCATAACATATGTTGAGGCATAAATAAAAATCTAATTGGTCCCTTTCATAAGGGTCTGGTTTGTAACACGAACAGCATTTGTCCTGCCACAGTCCTGGCAGAGGGGTCCAAGCTCCTCCTCTCCCTGGGCTGGAGGAGCCAATTCCTGCTCCCACACAGGCCTGCTGCTGAAACCCGCCTTTTTTTGGATGGTTCATCTTTTGTTGTGTGGTACAAACATCCAGAAGTGACCCCTGCCATGATTTCCATTGCAGGGTTTGATACAGCCACGGAAAAAGCACATTTACCTTAAAAAGCTGTCAGCACCCTGACTGAACAGCCATCCAAGAAGGAGAATGTCTCTTGAGGTTCACCACTCTGTAACTCATGAGAGATTTAACTATTTCCAGACATGTACATGAAGAGAGGGGGATGAATATCCTTTAATTTTTTTTTGCAAGAGGAGTACAACCCTGCTGAGTTCTAGGAAGGCTCAGTGGTGTGGGGCCACGTGAGTAGAGGCCTCAGTGAATTGAGAGGTGCCTGTGCATTGACAGATCTTACAGTCTGCTGTCCTCTCTCTCAAAGAGAGTGATGGCTCATCACTGCAGTTTGATTCCTGTAGCCCCCTCAAAGCATTTATGTCTTCTTGGCATCCCTTGGATCCCTTCTGGGGTCAGCTCATAGGTTCCCACCTTACTGCTCTGAGGTTCAAAAGAACTGCTCCAAAGGCTGTTTGTCCCCATGGCAGAAGTCCCAGTGGCTGTGGCAGTAATGCTGCCAAGCTGTCTTCTTCAAATGTTGGCAGACTTGCCAAGGATGCAAGAGGATGATGCCTCTCATGCCTGGGACTACATTGGTTTGTTTTCCAAAAGCATGCAATCATTGCTGTGTGGCATCTGAAATCAAATCTGTATTTGAACAACTCGGTGTGAGCAAGAGCTGGGCCATCACATCAGGCAGATGGCCTCATGAATGAATACTGGGTTTTGCCTGACGTGCAAATGTCCTGGTTTACAGACCCCACTTCAGTACAGGCTCTAGGAGGGAGATAATTGACATTTTCAGCAGCTGAAATACTCATGTCTGGACTGATCTCTCAGTGGGAAGAGCCAAACCAGCAGCAGCACCAGCAGGTCACACCTGTGTTACCACTGTGGCAGGGGCAAACTGAAGTGATTCTGGCCACTTGCAAAGGCTTGAACTGGAATTCAGAGCCCAGCTTTTCCCTGAGGATGTGATACAGAGTGAAAAAACAGAATCCATTAGAGCTTACCACTGTACCCATAGGCTAGTGCTTCCAATAACACACCACTCAGCTCCCCCATAACCTTCCCATTTGCTACAAGTTACAGATGTCCAAGTGAAATAAACACAGCTTCACCTGCCGGGGAAGAACTTCTGCACCTGCCCTTCCTGCCCCAGCCTCCACCACCACCCTCCCTTTGCTGCCTCTGGAGATCACTGCCCTCTACCAAGCACCAGCCACTGAATCTGGTGCAATTAATGCAGGATTGTCACCTGGCTGGACAAAACCCAGTGCCACAGGCCAGGGGAAACCTGTCTTAGCCACGAGCTGCTCTTGAGACTGGTGCCTCTTGATGTGGTGTCCCTTATCCAGCATCCTCCAAACTGTGGTTGTGCAGGGCTTGGTGACAGTACCACAGACACAAATAGGTTGGAAAAGACCTCAGAAGTCATCAGGTCCAACCTAAACCCATGGAGCCAGAAACCACTTTCACACTGACAGAGTTTCCTTGAGTACATTCCTTGCTTCTGTTGTTCCTAGAAAAGGTCACAGAAACACAGAATATTCCAAGTTGGAAGGGACCCACAAGGATCATTGGAGCTTACAAGGGGTCTTTCCAAAACAGGTGCATCACCCATGTAGGGATCTCCTATCTTACTCCTGCTCCCAGTCAGACATTGATCTGGTAAGTCAGATGATGGGGACAACAAATACCAGCCTGAAGGACACTGAAGGATATGGCAGTCCCACAAAAATCAGGCTGTGAAGCAGAGCTGTCTTGGATCTGATTCATTTTTAAAATTTATTTCTTCTGTGCAAGATAAGTTGGTGCACCTGCTTCCAGATCCAGAGGGGCCATGTGTTGGTGGCTCCCTGCCCTTCCTCAGCCAGTGCTGCAGCCCTGGGTCTGAGCTGGCATTTCTAACTGATCAACTGAGACCAGGATTCTCCAGAGGCATCCTTGGAGCAGGATGCAAGAGCAGCACATTCAGCCAAGACCTTCTTGCTTTGTTGGGACAGGTGCTGGTTAAAGGTGACCATCAGGTGTCTGGGCTCCTGCTGTCCCAGCACTGGGGAGCTGGGTCCCCTCCTTGTGCACTGGCAGTGCTGGCAGCCCACGGGGGGCTCACCAGCTCCCACAGCAGCAGCTCAGGGCGACCACCACGGGCAGGATCCAAACCAAACGGCAGACACGTGTTGGGGTGATAACCCTGGTGACCACCCACAGGTTTTGGGGATCCCACTTGGGATTTGAGTGCTAAATGTCAGTTTTGAAACACAGCAGAGGTGGCACAGCCCTTCTCAGACCGTGATCCTACACTGGAGTCACAGACCTGTCACTTGTCCTGTCCTTTCCCAGGCTCTTACCAGCTCCTCAAGATGTAAGCAAATCCACCACCTTAAGGACATGCACACTTATTGTTTTGCTGTCACTAGCAACACTGATACGAAAAAAAATAATAATGAAACTTAGCAATTATATAGCTCTTTATATTTTGAAATCTCTGTACAAACATTACTTAAACAAAGCAAGGTAGTATGCAAAACAGTCATTGCTTAAAATAATCGACCAAGGGGGTTGTGCTTCAGCGGTGACACCGGGAGGACAAGGATGCTGGAAGGAAAACGACAAACCAGAGGTGTAATGAGGTCTCTCCTTCAGATCTGGGGTTATGAATGGAGAAAGTGTCAAGGACAGTATCTGAAAGTGTTCTTTAATAACCTTACACCATGTAGATAAAGCTGATGTATTTGCACTGTCACACAGAAAGACTGGGGAAAGAGTAACTGCTTAATGCAAATAATATACAGCAATATTATACATATGTATGTATAAATACATATTCACACACACATACATTGGATCTTAAACTTGTTGAGGAATGTCTCAGCCAAACAAAAATGATATTGGTATGATAGTGATGAAGATATTAAAAACATAAAAACACAGCAGTGACACCAACTGTGGATCTTTCCCTCCAGAGAACAGGTATTACTTCAACTGTTCCATCTGCTGAGGCTGCAAACATGGCTCTCAATTCCTCTTTCCTGGAATGGCCAAAGAAAACAAAACTACCCACAAAAGTCATTCCTGCAAACACAAATGCTGTTGGTGCAATTGACTGCCCATTCATTAACAGGTAGTGGGACAGGCCTTTGGCTGAAAGGTTCTGAAAAACACGGTACAGTGACATGATCCAACAAGGAATGTGTGCCCTCCCTGGTCCCCACAGCCCCGCCAGGTCCAGGATTCCAGTCCCAGCTCAGTTCCTGCAGCCCCCCTGGTGACTGGTTTCTATCATTCCCAGCTAGACAGAAACTATGGAAAAAGCAGTTTTATTGGAAGTACCGTATGGGCTTGAGCACAAAATGCCAGTGGATGTACTGAGGGAAAACCGCTGGAGTTCATCCCCCCAGGTGTGTTTTAGGGACAAACACCTACCTAAAGATGAAACACACCCCCCCACACCCCATCCTGCAGCTCCAAACACCAAGCCTGCCTGTCCAGAGACACACACAACCTCCTCCCACGGGGAATCAACCCCAAATTGCTGCAAATACTCCAGCTGTTTGCATAAAGGAAGAGCAGTGAGCCCAATGAACCTCAAAGGCCTCAGATACACACTCATAGCTGGTACATCTGAGCTGAGCTGTGACATTTCTAGGAAAAGCAGTGGCTGGGAGCACCTGCTGCCAGGTGGGCAAATCCTCTGGTCCATGCTCCCTGTGCCTACAGCCCATGGGCCTCTCCAACAAAATCCCCATCCCATGCCATCATTTCTACATTAGAAACTACACTACCAGACTCAGCACGAGCTGTAGCACATCCATCCCACTGAGCCACCAGCAGGACAGGGACCAAGCCCAGGAAACTTCCCCCTTCCAGCCCTGTGGCACAAATTTCAGCACCCCTTATATAAAATCCCCCCTTCCTATCAAAACCTCTGTGCCTCTGCTAGCTCTAGCCCCAGGATAAACATCACCTCCTCTCCCAACAGGAGCACACAAAGTGAAGGTGGAAACGTTTAAGCTCAACCGAAAACACTTAGTATCAGAAAAAAAATAAATAAATGGACAAAGAAACCCAACAAAAACCACACAGTGATTCTGAGACAGAACAGTTATATTTTATACATTTTTATTTCTGTGGGGTTTTAGGTTTTAAATAACATGAGACATTTTTGTTCTGACTCTATACCTGAATTGCAACTCTCCTTCCTTTCCAGTAAACTTTGGGATAATTTTCACAGTAGACAGTTAATGATGATGAAATGGGAAAGAATTCAAAGTGCAGCCTCTCTGCAAGCATAAGCCTTCCAAACATTAATTTAAGGAATGGAAATAAAACTGTTTTGAAAACTACTGATATTTAAAAAACCCAAAATTTTAATTATGTGGTGACCATGACTAAGCAGTTCTTAGAACACATTCTCAATTCCTGGCTGGTAATTTTTTTAAAACTACAGCTTGGCCTCCAAAGGCAACACTACTCCATGGCAGGCTCTGCCATGTTCCCAAACACGTTCCCAAAACACTCTGGACCAACAGCTTGAACTTGTTTAATTTATTTAATTTGCACTGAGAGCACAGTGAGTTTTGGGATTTCCCTTGGCTACATGCACTCTTGGACATCATAAAATCATGAAATGGTTTGGCTTGGAAGGACCTTAAAGCTCATCCAGTTCCAGCCCCCTGCCATGGGAAAGGGACATTTCTCACTATCCCAGGTTATTCCAAGCCCATCCAATCTGGCCTTGAACACTTCCAGGGATGGAGCAGCCACAGCTCCTCTGAGCATCTCTGTGCCATGGTCTCATCACCCTCACAGGGAAAAAATTCTTCCCAATATCCAGACAAAATGTAACCTCTGTTAGTTTGTAGCCATGCCTCTTGTCCTGTCACTCCAGGCACTCTCCAGCTATCTTGGAGCCCCTCTAGGCACTCAAAGGGGCTCTCAGGTGTCCCCAGAGCTTTCTCTTTTAGTGAACAGCCACAGCGCTCCCAGCCTGTCTTCAGAACTGGACTGATGAAACACAACACCAGTTCTGTGACCCCAAGCCTTTCAGCTGCTAGATCTTTCAGATTCAGAGGAAGGGCACACAAAAACCTTCTACTCTGGAGCTTCCTGTGCAGTAACCAGCCATGAAAAGATTTCTCCAAGACAAGAAGAAAATGAGAATTGCCAACTGTACAGAAACCCCACTGTTGTAAATCCCAAAGACAGCTTCTAAGAGTCACTTAGTTCCCATCACTAGCTGTTCCTAGGGGGAGAGGCAGCTGCACATTCCCACTGCCAAGCTCCTACATAGTAACACTCACACAATCAGTAAGAATAATCTACAGTTATTACCAGGTCCTGAGTACAGCCTTAGCAAGATTTCAAGTGTAAACCTTTAGGCCCAGATTTATTTTTTTTAAATGATCCTGCAGAACATATATATATATATATATAAAACATCTGTATTTAAAATTATCTATTTACCTAACCTATAAAACTTTACTACAAGCCAGACTGCCATCTGGAGAAAAAACACCTTAAATTCAATTTCAAGTATTCATCAACATTAAAGTTGTTGCTCTAAGTCCTTTAAAGATCCTGAGACAAATATTCAATTATAATTAAGTAAATATCCAATCAAAATAATTATATAAATATTCAATCAAATATAAGGGGAAAAAAATAAGTGAAAGAATGGAAGCAGCTCCCAGAACAGCAGTACAACTTCCCTGTGCAGGCCAGCTCCCACCTACCCAGCCCAAGTTTTCCAGAGCCCTCAGCCTCCACAAGCTGGTCTCCTAGAAAATCTGGCAGCTGCCAGAGGCTGAGTTGTCTTATCTTTTGCAGTCACTTGAGATTCTATGCATTGCTATCCCTCCTTGCTCAGTGACAGTGATTTCCAGGGAATGAACTCTTCCTACTTCCTTCCACGTGTGAACTGCACAAAAAGGAACAAGGGATTGAAGGAAGCCAAGCAGTATTTTATTGACTCCTGGAAGACAGATATGGATTGCACACAACCCTGGAAAACTTCTTTTTAAAATCCCAGAATTACCAACAAGAGAACTCTTCCTCATAAATAACCTGACAACACTCCTTCGTCCAAAGATTTTGGCATGGAACTTATTTCCATTACAGTTTAATGTTAACAGTTCGTTCCAAAAGCTAAAAAACTATGTCTATAATACTATTTAAATATTTTGTTCATATTTTTGACTTAATAAAAAAAATAGTTTGAGCTACTACTTTCCTAGTCCTCAAAAAAAAAAAAATTCAGAGAGACACCAACTTTTGAATGAGTACCTTAAAAATGTGTATTTCACCTGAGAGCAGTAATGACTCCAAGGAAACACACAGCGTGACCACCTTTCCCTCAACCCCACAGAAACATGTTCACACACTCAGCTACAGCCCCAAACAGAACTTCTGCAATGTGACCAAGACAAGGTCAACCCCAAAGGCTGGTGTCCCAGTGCTTGCAAAATCTGACCACACACAACTGAATTCCTTCTTGCTTTGGAAGAGGTCAGTCTGCACCTCAGCTGGATGATGACTCCAAGAGCCTTGTTGTTAGGCCTGCAGAGGCCATGGGAGTGCTCTCAGCTTTAGTGAGAAGCTGACAGGATGACTGAAGCCACCACAAAGGTGAATTTACCCAACCCTTCCACTGCAGCTTCTTTCCCCAGCATCTGGGAAAGGCAGTAACCTCTAGAAGCATCCATCCACTGAGGGGACCCCTGGATCAGACTCTCTTGTCTTCCCAGAGGAATGCTTGCTATTATCCACAGTACCACCCAAATGTCCTGTTTGCACCTCAGTTTGCACCTCCCAAGACGTGGACCCAGAGACTTCAACTAATGCACAAGTGATTTTGAGGTCTGATCAGTTTCTGAAGCTGAGGACAGGTTCCTACTCGAGCAGAAATGCCTTACCCTTCACGACTGGCCTGAAGTGTGTTTTCACCAAAGTCTTCAACACCCCAAGGACTTGCTGACCCCAGAGGTGCTGGGGCTGAGGTGCTCCTTCTACACAGCAGTTAATCAACCCTCAGTATCTCAACTCCCACCTCACATTTTTACATAAAGCAGAAGTGTCCAAACCTTCAGGAAAAGCACTTTTTAAAGGAATAGTCAAAAGAGATGGACACACATTTGAGAGCAACTTACCTAATTAGCTTCATGATGCCCATCACACATGTAAAGCCCAAAGGCAAGGGAATCTCAGATACAACAGTTTGGCTGAAAGCAGATATAACTCACAGGAAAGAAGTTTTAAGAACTGGTTTCTCTGTTACAAGAGATTCTAGAGGAGAGCAATTAATACCAAACAAGTGACTGTTTTTTGGCAACTCAGGCTTGGTGCCCTTAAAATAAGCAGATTTTTTTAAAGCTGTTACATTGCTGTTACAGTTAAGATTGTATTTGGATGAGCTCCTGGGGTACACAAATCACCTACTTCTAAACAGGCTTATGCATGTTATAGACTAAACTTCTTAACTTACAAATATTTATTTTGCTGTTTCCAGTTTACAATGGTAAAAAAATGAAGACTTCACAATGGGTATAAATGGGAGGTAAATGTATTTTTAAAAACAGAATAAAAAGCTGCATGTTAAAAACTGGCTCACAGACTAATAAATACATACATCAAAGACATGAAATTTTCAGCAGCTGGTTTTAAAGAGAAAGGAATTGGGAAAAAACTAGCTGTCCAGACTCCATTCTGGCTCTGTGGTCTATGTACTAAAAATATCTGCAGTTGAAAAACAAGTTAACAGAGGAGTAGAATCAGCTTTGTCGCCTATTTTCTTTTTTAAAAATTAAGCTACTTCCTAAAAGTGTGGTGTAAAACCTAGAGAAACTATTAATTTCTTCATGCACTTGATGACATTGAATTAAAAAAGAAATTATTTTAACCCAGAAAAAATGAGTCATTGTATACAGTAAGGACAGCCTTACTGCAAGTTTTCTACAGTAGAAGTATTTCTAGAAATACACCAGAAATTACTTTCTTATAACAAAATATACAATTATGTGTTGGATCATCATTGAGTTTCAATACTTAGGCAAAACAGAAACAGCTACTGTGAAGTTTCAAAAAAAACCCAAAGAAACTCAACTCCGAAGAGCAGAAAGATGTTTTGACGGCTGTGGAGATGCCAGAAAGCAATGCTGGACACCAGGAATCTCCAGAACAACTTCCTTTCCAAAGTGATGTGCAGTTTGTGAATTAGATTGTGAGAGAAAACTGATCCTGTTCTATGGGCTTCTCCACCCAGGCTCCAAGTCCTGCCTTCAGGAATGCTTTAAACAAACACTCTTTAGCAGTTTGATACTCAGTGGCTCCTTGCTTGGTGTCGTGGTACAGGTTGGGCTTGAGGATCTTTGAGCGCAAGCTGGAGGAAAGCTGTGGGGTTCAGAGACAAGAGAAGGAGAGAGACAAGACCTTATTAAGCCAAACAGTACCAGAGTGACTGAGTTATTTAAACAACTGATATTCAAACAAGGATCTATCAAACTAAATGCTGAGGTCAAAAAGGCACACACATACTTCCTGGAAGCTTTCTTTCTGAAAGTAAAGAGTGAAACCTCAGCAGAGAAAATGGGATTATTCTTCCAAATAAATTAAAATGCAAAGACAAGCTCAAAGGGGACAGCATCCTTTGCTTACTCAGCTATAAACCAAGGAATATGCATTTTGGACCAGACATCATCATATTAAAAAGTCAGTTACAAAACACATTGTTCTTTTCCATTACTGCATGGAACAGCAGCTACCTGGCCTCGAGTTGCACCGGGGGAGGTTTGGATTAGATATTAGGGAAAAAAAATTCACTGAAAGGGTTGTAAAACATTAGAAGAGGCTGCCCAGGGAAGTAGTAGTGGGGTCACCATCCCTGGAAATCTTCAAAACGTGGTGCTAGAGGACATGGTTTAATGTGAACGTGGTGGTGGTGCTGCATCAGTGGTTGGACTTGACAGTCTTAAGGGTCTTTCCAGCCTTAATGGTTCTAACATGGGGCTCAACTTAAGAAAGGCTGAGAAAGTGACTGCAGAGCAGAGAAAGCACATGCAGGCATTTCCCTAAGACTTAAGAAGAGGCAATGTTTGCCCTCTGGAAGCTGTACCTTAGCATGGATGCGCATCCAGCGGCTGTAGAACGCATGCTTGCAGAGGCGCGACGCACGGCCCATCTCATCCTTGCCAGTTGTAGCATTAATGACTTCCAGACCAGAGTCTCCTACTGTCCAGTTCACACTGAAGTTCGGGGCTTTCCCTGGCTGACGGGCTTCTGCATTGCTGATACCTGAAAGAAAAGTGATGTTTAATGATGATAATAAACACAAATGCTTGGCTTTGGTTTTTTGTTGAGAAGTAAACAGTCTTAGAAGCAGATCTTTTATTTTGAGGGCATTCTCCTGCAGATTGCTCACTGACTTGTAGAGGTAACACCATGAGGTAACACTCTCCTTCTAGCTAAAGTGTTCTCTAGTTCTGCCCTCCCCAGCAGGCCAAGTGTGCACTGCTGGAGAAAGCAGCCTCCTCAGCAGAGAGGATCATGGAGAGCTCTGTGGCAGGAGTTCAAGGGGTTCATCTCACTTCCAAATGGATGTGAAACTATGAACCCTGGAAGTGTTCATGGCCAGGCTGGATGGGGCTTGGAGCAACCTGAGGTAGTGGGAGGTGTCCCTGCCCATAGCAAGGGGTGGAACGAGATGGGCTTTACAGTCCCAACACAAACCATCCTGTGATTCTACTGAAAGTGAGCCCCATCCTCAGCACGTTCCACAAAGCCAGAACTGGCAGGCATTTGGGTCTTCCAGCATAAAACCACTGTGTTCTAGCTGCCTCCCCACTTTACACGTCCAGTGTTGCACACTGAGCCTAGAGATGGGGAACCACAGGACTCCAAACAGGACTCAGATCACTTTGCCCAGGTGTTAAGTTATGTGACACCTTCCAGCTATGGCTCTATCTGCAGGGGTGGGGGAAGCAAAGCCACCACAATCCAACCCAAGTGCAAATCGATTCTGCCCAGGGCAGGATTTCTTCCCCACAACACCACAGTGCTCGGAGATGGACTATACATAATGAAGGTCACAGCAGCTGCTGCCATGCACGTGTGACTCCTCAGACATTCCAGGGGTGCCAAAACTCTATTTAAGATGGCTCAGTCACCTCACCAGGAAAGAACAAAGCACCAGGGCAATTTGTTCTTTCTAGTAAATAAAAATCCCACTTCTACTTCAAGGCAGCTCTTGCCAAGAACCTATTTCAAGTCTGCTCCACTGTTAGGCCAGGCCCTACACTTAATAAAATCTAAAGAATTTGTGGAAATTGAACATCAGCAACACTGCAGGATGCATTTCTGGCTGATACCTGGAACACAACCTGATAAAGCTGGGCACCTGGGAGCAGGACTGATTCACGTGGCTCAGTCTCCTGGCACCTCTGGGCCCAGCACTGAGAGTAAGCAAGGTCTACAAGGTCAGAATGACACAGCAAAATTCAATTTGCTTCCTATCATCAGTTCCTCGTTTAATGAACAAACCCTTTGAAATATAAACCATTGAAGCTGTTGTATTTTTACCCTTGGTTTGGATCAATCTTGTCACTATGACTGATAAGAAATAATTAGCTGAATAGTAACAGAAAATAACCTACTATTCCCCATTTTCTTAAAATATGAGCTGAAAAAACTGAGAATTGGGACAAAAGTTGGTTTTACCAAAAGTACTGAGGCAAAAGTGCTAAGAAATTGATGCCACATGTCAATTTTTTGTCTTTTTTTTCTCTTTAATTTAATTTAATCTATACTATTACCTTTTCTTTCATTTCATACACTATTAAACAAGTACAGGGATCAGAGGTCATCAAGTACTCCAAAACACTTGTGAAATCACAACTAGACCCACAAGCACATGAAATAAAGAAAAGAAAGCTGAACATCCAATATGTACTACATTTCCATTGCAATATGATTCCATTCCTTGGTTTTTGATGAACTAATTAAATTTAAAAAAAAAATAAATAACCAAAACCAACCAAATCCAAACCAGATTTGGATTTTCAAATAGATTTAATTAATAACAACCCATTCAGCTGCTTATTTGTATGCAAGAACCCTGGAGTGATGTCAAATGAGTCCCTGATGGTGGATCACAAGTAGCATAGACAGGGAACAAAAGTCATCTCAAAATCAAAGTATTTGATAAAACTTTAGGTGGGTGATATCTTCCCCCTCAAAATGTAGACATGAATATAGTACAGTATGCTGAGATTGGAAACAGAAGAGAAATTTACAATAGAAAATCAAATATTTTCCTCTTCTTTGAAAACTAATAGAACTAGAGCTATTTTAGAGAACATTGCTCAGAACTTATTGTTGAATATTATTACAAAGGGATATAATAAACAAAAGCAAATGTCACAGCTTTTTGTGCCAGTGCTTATATAAATAATAAACTTTGACAGTTCTTTGAGGAGAGAGCAAATACAACCTTCATTAAAAAGGACATAGAAAGCTAGAAAAAAATACTAATGTGAACAGGAGGATAAGGTACCAAGGGAACAGCCAAAATAAAAAAATCACCAGAAATTCTGCTGAAGGTTTTATTTTTGTCTTCCTTAAAAACAAATTCATTAACACTTGGATAAAGATGGTATCTTTGGGAAGAGTGAACACAGCTGGAGACCCTCCAGCTCAGGGCAGATCTGGGATGTGTGGTGGGGGCAAACACTGAGGTAGAATCATTGGTGATACTAAATTATTTTTAAATATCAATAAAAGGAGCAAAAAGTAGCACAAAAACCTCACATACTGGGTGTGTCTAGGCCATAAAAAGGCAGATAAAATTCATCACATATTAATATAAAGCAACACATATTAGGAAAAAACCCAAAGCAATCTTGCACAAGGAATGCTGGACTTGAAGCTTGATATTAGCATTCAGGAATGAGATTTTAGTTTCTAATACTCAGTTCTACCAAAAGGTCAGGTCAATCACCAACAGTAATTAAAGTGAGTGTCAGGAATTATTAGTGAAGGATCAAGGAAGTGAACAGAATATATGCCACTACATGGACTAGTACTGCTGCCTTATCCTGAATATCAGGTACTGCCCTGGTCTCACTAGCACAAAAGTGGGTCTGCAAAATGATCCTTACACAAAAGGGTCTCTGCACAAGGAACAACAAGGTAGACTAAGACACTTCAGCTTGCAAAAAATAGGACTTATATAAGGAGGAGTATCTTGGAGGTATAGAAAACTGAGTGTCATGGCCACTGCTTATGGCCTGGATCCCACAGAGCACTGAGGAATATCTAATTGAGTAAATTAGCAGAAAGGAAGCTCCTTTGCACAAACCTTTGCACAATCCACAGTCCTCCTTACTCAAGGAGGCTGTGGATAGCAAAAGGTTGAAAGCATTTTTAAAAAATGGAACCAGGAATGAACAAATGCAAGAAGTGTTAAGGATTTCTAAACACAAAGATCTCAATATCTGACTCAGGCTTCAGCTCAGGTGAACTCCTGCATGCCCACCTCCCACAGCAGCCCCCCCTCAAAGAGTCTGTGCAGGTCACTCTGCAGATGGGCAACTTGATACTGGCTGATTTATCCAACCACCCTCACTCTGATTGAGAAATCCAGGGTTTTTTCAAATTGTTCTAGAAATTTACAAGATTTGAACCTGTTTTCTCTTCAAGTGGGGTGGCCACCTCTCAGGGAGAGCTCAAAGGCACCCTGAAAGGCTGGATCCTGCAACCACAGCTTCCAGGAGTCAGCACAGGAGGGAGTTTCCTATGAATGGACAGATTTCCTGCATCCCTCAGCTGAAAAACACCTGTCTCAGGTATGTGTGTCCCCCACTGGAACTGAATATATGGGGACATGTTAGTGGTGGACAGGGCAGTGCTGGGCTAATGGCTCAATTCGTTGTTCTTGGGGGTCTTTTACAACCTTAATGATTCTATGATTCAATCTGCTGGCAAAAGGTATAAGTAAAAATTCTCTTATAAAGAAAGATGGACGATGAAAAGACAATTTTTAGCAGTACAAACAACATCTCAAAATAATTTTGACAATGCAGGTGCCCCAGCAGACATAAAATTTGCTTTATTAGAGGAAGAAAACCTATTTTTACAGTACTTTCTCAGCTAAAAAGGCAGAACAGTGGGGCAAGACAGCTATTTCTGTTCTAGTTCATCCCTCTGGTGGAAATAAATCACAGAGAAGTGTGTGTGGTACAAGAAAGAACACAGAGACAGGTATTTCTGCCGTGCTTGTTCTAGGGAAGAATACACTGAAAAATACGAGAATCCAAGTGCACATGGGCAGCTACACAAATGTCCCAGCTGAATCAGAGGTCAGAAAATCAGCTTTCAGACTGAACCAGTGAAAGAAAACACATCAACACAGCTCTCTGCCCAACCTCCTAAAGACCCTTCCTGTACATTTTTGAGATGTGTATTTTTGTGTAAACTCAACAGCTGAGAACATTTCCAAACTCTCTCTGCTGCACAGCAAGTCCTGGCTCAACTGTTTAAACAGATGGCTCTATTTCATGGGGAATAGATAATAGCACCATTGCAGAAAGATGATTTTCAAGAAGACAAGATACTGCTATGTGCTGTGAAAAGGATAACAAAAACACTTCTCACCCTACCTCAAACCTGCTGTCTTGAAAGACTGATAAAAATTCATCAAAATCAGGCAGAAACAGTCCATACATCAGCTACTATGCTCATAAAACTATTACATGTTTGTTCCAGAGTGCTTAAACTGTTACTTACTTGCTAATATAAGGACAAATATGTTATTTAATATTTTTATACATCCAAGTTCAGGGAATCCTTATTACCTTTCTTACCTGAAGATATACTTATTGTTCACAATGCTTTTTTCCCCACTAGCTCCCTAAATCTTCTTTAAAAAATTCATGCCAAACTTTAAACATGCTTTAAAATGATGAGCTCCTTTTTCCCCCCCTGGAAAATAAACATGCCAAAAGCTAACCTCTACAGAACAAAGCAATACACACAGTGAGAGGGAGGATGAGATTTCTGTTTTAAAGCCTTGAGAGCATCACTGTAACAAGACATTTTAGAATTTAAGACAGGTGAGGTGTTACCTCTGTCTATTTTGAGTTGATTATTGACCTAGAAATTGTGAACCAAGTGTGTCTATCTTGGCATACTGATAGATGAAAGGACCACTCAACAAAAATCTGAAATGCAAGAGAAGTGACAGTGAGTGCCAACACAGAATTCCACAGGTAGGAGGAGGTTTCCCTACGCCTTCAACTCTTCACATCTTCCTAGGGCATGCTCCAGACAGGAACGGTGTGAAAACTCATCCAAAGTTTCATCCCCCAGATCTTTCCAACTTTTAAAGGTCCTTGCTATGGTATTTCTGACTGAGTATCTGTACTAAGTTTTGACCACAACTTCTCTATTGTAAGCAGCAAGCAGTTTACTCACAGCACACAGTTTGCAAGGTTTTGAGGACTACAAAATCACAATGCTACTGCGACAGACTTAGTTACCGGCACGGCCTTCTCCATTAGATACTTGCCACTAAGTAAAGGTCTGTTGAGTGTATAAAGAGGTGGTAGATCTTCTATCTCTGCTATCCTCTGGTATACGGCTCTGGATAGATGATCCCCATGATATAAACTCCCCAAGATGATGCTAGAGAAGTAAATTGGCTCCACAAAGAGGCTAAGTAAGGCTCCTTGAATACCCAATACGTTCCACCTAAGAGGGAGGGAAAAACAAAACAAAACAAAAAACAAAAAAAAACACTTTCTTTTTAATGGAACAAGTAACATCTGCCAGACATAACAGCAGTTAATCACAATGGACCAGACTTTCAAACCTTCTCCTGACCAGCACACGATCATGGTAGCATAAGCTGTGACACCTGCCAGACTTTCAGAGATCAGCTTAGGGGATACTCAGTGTAATCCTGAGTAAAATGACCTAAAACAGGAACAGACTCTGTAACTTGTACCCCTGCTAACATGCCTGGTGATGCACTTTCCAGCACTCATAATGCCAGAGATGGACAGAATCATTCAATGGGAGAAAGCCAAACTGAGATTCTCCACCAGAAACAGCAGCTGATGCCTGCAGAAGACACCTGGCAGGGAGAAGAGCATCCTTCTTAGAGCACAAGAAGGATTGTCTGCAAGACCTCCATGCCTCACCAGCACAAGGAAAGGCCTGTCCTTCAAACCCTAGCCCACATCCTGCTGACAGAAAGGGCACGTGCACTGGCTTGCCATATCCATGGGCAGGGACAAAACTGAATATGAAAACTAAAAACATGCAAAGAATGCATACAGTCTTTGCTCCCTTTAGCTGCTTCACAGATTCCAAACATAAACACCCTGTCTGAGCACTGTGATTTACACTGGATCAGGCGTGGTGGCAGGGGTGTAGAATGCCTAGGAGCAAAATCCTCATTTTGATTCTTTTTTTAAAAATTGTGTTCATTTGATAAAGTTTGGCTCTCAATGTCTCTGTAACTGTCACACAAAATATTTTTGAAAACCTCAGTGTCTCCTGCAGAGTATTTTCACTACCTTGGTCTGAGGAATACTGAGGCACCATGAAAACAGCGTATTTCAGTCTTGGAATCCCAGAATGGTTTGGCTTGGAAGGAACCTTAAACATAATCTAGTTTCAAACCCTGCCAAGGGCAGGGACACCCTTCACAACCTATCCCAAGTTGCTCCAATCCCTGTTCCCTCCAACCTGGTGTTGGAGCCCAACTGCAACAGCCAGACAGAAGCGGCAGGAAGTTTCCTTTGGTGCTTGGATAAAACAGAGGAGCACACCAGAAGCTCTCGTGCTCCCATAGAATGGCTGTCCTTAATAAAAAGCTCATGCTGTACCAGGTTGCAAGGTTCTTCTAGGAAAACAGGGAATTCAGATGCTGTCAACAGTGTTTCCTGCAGCTTGTGCTGGGCTGGTTACACATCAGCATCCTTTCAGGCTAGAAACTCCACACCACAACTGTTTCACTACTGCAATAACTGAACTACACAGGCTGGCTTCAGGACTTGCAACATGTTTTGTTTTAAAACAAAGATCATAATCCAAAGAAACTACTTCTTTACATATCTTTACTGATGATGAAAATGGAGGCAATATTCATTCATTTACTCACCTGTCATAAAAAAGCTGGCCCTAATAAGTGAGTAAAAATACTGTGCTAATATATGAGTTGTATTTTACATGGAACAAAGGCATATTTTTAACAAGACTGAAAACACAATCAGCAACCAAGTGTCAGAGTAAAGATATCAAGTGAGAATTGTTGGTTCCCAGGACCAATATGCCTTTCTGACTGCTACAGACACAGGTAATACTATGGAAGTAACATCTGGAAAGAATTCAAGCCTGAGCATTGCAAACTGAGGTTTGCAGACAAGGCACATCACATTTTACATAACATGATCAGTGCTTAAGTGATGATAGACATTTTAAAATAGGCCAAAGCACTCCTCTGGCAAGCCCTTACTTCCTAAATAAACCCTCTGCCAGACCCTTTTCCTTACTTCTGACTTCACTATTTCCAGAGCTCATTGTTTTGCTGCTTCCTCCCACACTCGGTGACCTTTTCTGGCACAGAAAATGAAAGCTGGCATTTGTCTTGTGAACTTCTGATCAGAAGAGGAGGAGGAGGAGTGAGGACAGCTGAGCAAGCCTCTGCAAAGAGGATTGTATGAACTGATATTACTGGGCACAGGCCTTGTTTTGCTGGGTTGTGCTCAATCTCTTTTGCCACTGCAGCACACTCTCATGCTGGGCTCAGAGCAATGGGCCTATGCAAGGACAGAAACCACTCATACAACCAAAACCCTTAATATTCATTAGCCAGGGCTTGGGTGGTGGTTAGGTTTATAAAACTAGCTTTAAATTGCATCATCATAATAAAAGAACATATACTCCTCTACAGGAACGTATTCTTATATCAGAAGCTCATGTAAGGTTATAGAAGGTTATAGTGAAGAGAGATAAACATGAAAACCAAAACAATCACATAATCACTAAGGCTGGAGGAGCCCTCTAAAATCAAGTCCAACCACTAACCTTGTTCAGCACCATCATGCTCATCATTGATCCCAGGTGCCACAATCCACACACCTTTTGGACACTTCCAGGGACACTCCACCACTTCCCTGGGCAGCCTGTTCCAGTGCCTGTTCCAGGGTCAAATTTTCCACCATATCTAACCTGAACCTCACCTGGCACAGCATTTCCTCTGGTCCTGTCCCTTGACAGCTGGGAGAAGAGACCAACCCTTGGCTAACTGCCCTCCCATCAGGGAGTTGTGGAGAGCAAGAAGGTCACTCCTGAGCCTCCTTTCCTTCAGGCTGAGCCCCCCCAGATCGCTCAGCCTCTCCCTATCAGATTTATGGTCATGTTCTGCAGATCATAGCAGAGTGAAAGAAAGGACTGCATAGAGACTTGCTTCTTGTTCCTTTTTTATACTGTACTTCTGTCAAACAGTAGTATCTCACAATAGCACGTATGCTCAAACAACTTCTATGAGTATAAACTGAGAAGAAACCACCACCACAAATCAGTTTACAAAAGGCCACCAGGCATCACCTCCAGAAGTGGTAAAACTGCCTTGTCCTCCAGTTTACAAACACAGATTGTTAGAACTCACACCAACAACTGCTGCCAATATAGCATTAACCTTTTCTGAAAGCAATATTTCTTTTTGAAATTAAGGGGCCAAATGCTGTATTTCACTGCAGTGCAGGGCAGAAAAAGCAAAATGCACTAGAGAAAACTTCAAGTCAGTGTTGTCTCTCCAGTGGAGCAATTAAACAATGGATTTTTTTTTTCTTCACATTAAAAATAGTACCAGAAAAGAGTTAAGTGAAGTGACTTAAAAGTAGCTTACAAACCCAAACCTGGGTGCTAAAGAACAAGCAAAAGCAGAACACAGGAATGCTGCATCACATCAGCAGATACTGAAATGGCTAAAGTAAGGCATGTAAAGCAGAGAGTTGCAGATGGAAAAGAACAACCAGGGAAGCAGGCAGGAAAACTCTTCCAATGTAAACCTTCTCACTGGAAACACCTGAGATGCTTGTCTAAGGTGAGCAAAAAAATTGTCTCATGACGCTATTTAACATATTCTGAGCGTTGTGGTTTTAAGTTGCTGCAAGACTTTTTTCTGACAACCTTCAAAAACTTAACCTTAAAGTAAAACTGATATGTAAAGTGCAAGCTCTTAGATTGGTATAAATAGCCACAAGATTTATGTTCAAACTACTAATGCACAGGTGCCCTGTGATTTGAGCTGGGGTACAGCTAACGTTGATTCCTTCACTGTTGGAGTAGAAGGACAGTGTTGGGAAATGCTCCTTCTAACCAGTACATCCCAACACCTTTACAGGCTCAACCCCAACCTTGGCCTTTGCAGATGAGTTGAGTTCAACTCCTGTCAATTTACACAGAGGACACTCTCTGTGTATTTATCATTTATCATACTTACTGGTTTTCTTATTCTAGATGCACTACTGTAGATCTTGTTCATAACAGTCTGGAGGATGGATGCACTTCCTCAACCTTTCTGCTGTTCTCAAGCACACTGCACTAAAAAAAGAGGGTGGAGAAACCAGAGACTGACACCAAATCAAGAGGAGTCCTCTCCTCCTTGCTGTGTTGTCACATTTCTGCTTTGGACCACCATCTGCTCAGGGGCATCTACAGTGGATTCTGGGTTCCTAAAAGGTCTGTGGATTTCTTCATGAAATGCAGCTGATTTCACAGCTCTAGACACATGAGAAGGTAAGCAAAATTTAACTCTCAGCAACACTTTCACAGTGTACTGGTAGTACCTCTTGCGAAAAATAAAACCTGTTAAAAATACATGTACCAGGTAAAAACTTTGCTCTGAACTTTCCAAACTCAAAAGGTACAGAAATTCTGTTATTCACATTATTTGAGAAAAAATGCAGAATTGAAGGGGGCCTAGCAGCAGTAAGTCATAAACCTGATGTTAATATCAAACATCTTAGTTTCTAATTTTTATACAGAGAGCAGGATGGGACAGGGGAGTCACTATTTGTGACCCACAATGGTGCCTACATTGAACTGTGTAAAAATTCATCTCAGGAAAACAAGAGACTCCTGAAACTACTCAAACAAGGCAAAACCTGACAAGTGTTTACAGTTCAGAGAGCTTCTCATATCAGTATTGTTTATAAACAACAATTACTATGAAGAAATGACAATGATTTAGTTGGCACTTTGTTTATCACAGGTTTTTACTTGCCACTGATGGCAAGCAAGAGAAGGTGTCACTATGGAAGATGTAGGACTATCCCAGAAAGCACTTTTCCTTCTGGCATGCAGAAGGCACAACTTTAAACCTGATTTCTCTGTTTCCTGAAGAGATTAATTCTCTGAGACCACTCCTCTTTAAGAGCCATAGCTGCAAACAGGCAGCAATATCTTTACAAGGAGTGAGAGCTTCTTTTAAATCAAGTGGCTGGCTCAGCAGCCCACACTAAAAATCCTAAGTGCAGGAAGTCTCTGGTCTTCAACAGTAGCTCTTCTCAAAAATACCATTTTAAATTTGCAGTTACAGGCATGAAAAAGTTTTCCCCTTGTAGCTGCACTGAGGCAGGCAACCACACAGCTCTAACTTGTCCCAGCTTTTCTGGCATTCCCTGGATTTGCTGCCTGTATGTTGTTGAAGACAGAAAGGTTATAGTTTATGACTTAAACATCTCCATGAAGGACCTTTGCCTACTATACAGCAAAAATACAGCAAAACTGTATTAGAAAAGCTGCAGAGAACATCACTATGCCCTAAAGAGGCCTGACTACACTGCTTGCTGAGTGGTCACTTGGATGAACCATTCACATCAGCTACTGTCACTGGGTTAAGAACTGGTAAGGAGAAATGCTCACTTTCGGGGACAAAAAGAGGAAGATCAAGTTACAAATGTCTGTTTGGATTTCCCACTCTGAATGAGCACGAAACAAAGCCAGTGGATGGGTATGTGATGTTCTTTCACACAAGAGATTATCAGAAAAATATTTTCTCTTCTTTGAAGTAGAAGAGCACCAATGACTTCCATTTTAATAACTCAACCTAGAAAGTTTTTCTCAGTTCCTAGAGCTTTTGTAAGAAACTATGTGAAAAGGAATTTTGCACTTCTCAGCAGGACATCTGCCATTAACTGGAATGTTTAATGAGAAGTAATTATTTGAAACAAAAAAAAGGGGCAGAAAAACACATCAAAAGAAAAATGACAGAAATCAATGTTGTGAAGTACCATGGCACCAGGCCAGGATACATTTAAAACAAAGGCATGTATATTAATGTTAACTCTGCTGAGAAACCACCCTAACACCTTACTGCAGAGCCACTGATCTCTAACACACCAGGACAATCCTGTTTTAATGCTTCCAGCCCAAGTGGGATTACACTCGTGGCCCTCTCACATTTCTCACAACTTTTCTTGGATGTTCCTACCAGGTCTAAGAGGGTGCTGGGCAGCACACTGCAACAAAGCACTCCAAGGCTAGAAACAGCAACTTGGATTATATAGATAATCCACACAGATGAGGCAGTTCAGATATAAGCAGTTTGATACAACTACAGCCCCACACCCCCAATTCATCCACATCTTTCCCAGGCTGTGACTGTGAACCTTTGGCAAAGCTCAGTGGAAATTCCTGGGACTGAGGCATACTGGAGGACTGATTGCTGGACACTCTGGAGCAAGGCACTCTTTTAAATGTAAATGTTCAAAATACATCAGGGCAATGTAAAAAAAAAATAAAATAAAATAAAGAAATAATAGGAAGATGAAAATTTGGGCCTCCTTACCCGTCATACAGTCTTTGTTCTGTGTCAAGGGGTTCTATTTGCCTCCTTCACTGGCACAAACAAAATTATTCCCATTAGCCCCAAGGAGAGGTGACAGCTAGCTATGGAAGCGAGAGATGGATTCTGTTCTGCATCACACAAAATCAACAAAAGAGTCAAATGTGTTCTAGCTCAACAACTGGCTTTTTTTATGTATATTTGCAATGACAATGTGATAAAAGAATGTGGCATGAATCCTAAGTCAGGTGGTTGGGAGAAGCCCCTGGCATGAAACTGGGGGATTTATTTGGTGAATTTTACTGAAAATATTAAAAAAGAAGCTGAAATGTCATTTCTGTAGAATTACCTTTCCCCAGCTGCCTGTCCTAGCTTCTGAAAGGCCCAATGCATTTATGTTAGGGGTATTTAACCTAAAATAAAATGTTTTCCTCCAGCAGACATGCTGATTACTTGAGACAAGACTAAAGGAACAAAACCATTATATAACCTTCCTCTTCTATTTTTCATTTGGCATATGCAGTTCACAAGAATACTTCCAACTTAATATCTTTAATAAACTTTGAATCAGGCTAACAGTGACTTGAGAAAACAGCAGAGCTCTATTAATGAAAACATAGATAACATACATATAATTAAAAATAACTGAAGTATCATTAGCTGAAAAACTTGGCATTTCTCATCTACTTTGCAAGTCCACAAAGGCTGCAAACACACAGACTCATTAAAATAAAAGTTATGAAGTTGCAACTCTCCCATACTTCAAATGCTTGTTAAAGAATGCTACTGATGAATTTTTTCTGTCCATTTATGATTTTGAAAACAAACAACAAAAATATTTTGATCTTTGTCAAAAATAACAACAAAAAAGAAATTTGATGAAATACTGATTAAAATATTGTTCTGGAAACAAAATATTTAATTTCAACAATAAATTTAAGCTATAATTAAAATTCTAGAGTAAAACTAGAAGTGCCCATCAATTAGGAATTTTTAACAGGCACATTTTTCACCATAAAAAATAATGAAAAACTAAACTATGTATGGAAAATGAAGGCATCTTTAATATCATGGAATGATTTGTGCTGGAGTAGATTCCAACCCCATGCCATGGGCAGGGACACTTGCAACTAGCCCAGGTTGCTCCAAGCCCCTTCCAACCTGACTTTGGACATTTCCAAAGATGGGGCAAGGACATATATCACCAGGAAATCAGAGGAAAATATCTAAATATAAATAATGCAATAGATTTATTGTATTGTTTTCCTAATACTACACTACTTTAGGGGAAAAAAATGCAAAACATTCCTCTGCTATTCCCCAGAGACAGAAATACAAATCAAAGCTGTCATGACTTGATGTGGCTGTAATGATACAGAATGACTACACCTTGACTGTGAAGCCAGCAAAAGGTCTGACACCAACTGCAGGTGAAGAATCAGAGCTTTATCACAGGGGTGACAGCCACCCTCACACTATGTCTAAGCAGTGAGATAAGCCCATCAATTCCCTGCTCATTCATTGCAGGTACCATGCACTCCTCCTCTCTTGTAGGACTCACAGGATGGATTTGGATTGAAAGACCTCTAAAGATCATCTTATTCCACCCCTCTGCCATGGGCAGGGACACCTTCCACTATCCCAGGTTGCTCCAAGCCTCGTCCAGCCTTGGCCTTGAACACTTCCAGGGATGGGGCAGCCACAGCTTCTCTGGGCAGCCTGTGCCAGGGCCTCACCACTCTCACAGGGAAGAATTTATTTCCAATATCCCATCTAACCCAACTCTTCTTCAGCTTAAGGCCATTCCCCCTTGTCCTATGCCCTCCTTCAGCAGTAACATCAACAGCAACAAAACCAATCATTCAGTGTCTCACCTGGCTATCTTGTCACTGCAAGACATGGTCAGCAGCCTCTCTCCTTGCAATACCCCATCCCACGTCTGGATAGTGGTAGTGGAGCGCACAGGGATGGTCCCTTCCCCAGACTCGATTTTTGTCCGTAGCTGTCCTCTGGCTTTGCGGTTGGGATGTCTGTCCCCTTGGTCTGAAGGACAAAAACCACTGAGAATCAGCTGAGGAGCATTCTCAAAGGGTTTTACATTAGAATCACAATATGAAAGACTGGTTTGAGGTATTTGCCTGTAGTTACTTGCTTGCATCACAGTTCCTACTGCTCTTGGCGATTTAGCTATAGCATCAGACACCTCTCACAAATACTGCCTTCCAAAACACACTTGCAGTTAAACCAAACTTTCACCTAAGGAGCAGTAGGAAGCAGGCAACTCTTGAGCTCAGCTCTGTGTGTTACAGAGTTAAAATGAAGTTAATGGACAGACTGTGGAAGGGGCAGATAGAGAGCTGCTGTTAAAAGATGGAAACAGGGAAAGGGGATGGTTAGTTCTGTAGGAATACTTGCTGACTCACTGGCTTATCTCAGTTAGCATCAGCCTCTTCAAGACCACAGGGCTCATCACTCTATACTGAGCTTCTACCACAGAGGAAGTACAGCTCAGATTTTTTTGGAAGAGAACTTAGAACACACTTCTATGCTAAAAGGAAAGAAGACACCTAAATTTTAACCATACCACTTGTACATGCCCCAAGAATAATTTAAGCTCCCTTGGGTGGAAGAGGACTGCTGTCATACCCTCTTGTGCTGCTTCATGGGGTGAGAAAATCCGAGCATCACCACAAGGAGATGTGCTGATATAGAGATGGAACTGCACATTCTCCTTCAGCTTAAACCCGCCTTGTTCTGATCTGATGAAAATGGATTTTTGCTGATCTTCTTTATTGCTGAAACAGAGAAGAAAGCTGGAGTCAAAACTGACATTAACATGGAAATAGGCATAAACTGGGCAGGCGTAATAGGCATTTAAAAAACACAGGATGGCTGAAAATTCTATAATATAAATCTAACAGTTATGACAATTAACAAAATTAAAGGATCATTGAGACAAATTGAAACAAAGAGCTGTGGCAATCCCAGGTGTCAAGAGCTTTCAGGAACTTAAATAAAATATCAGCAATCTTTACCCCACTTCATATTATTTTCATTTATATATTTACAGTTTAAAAAATTATTGCCAGTTACTTTCCCCATCCTCCCCTCTCATGACTGACACCTCACTGAAGAAATGTTTCGTTCAACTCAAACCTGAAGGCAAAGGGCACGAGTTCTAAATTCAGCATCCTAATGCAACAGGACAAGTGCTTTACACTGAAATAATGAAGACAGATGTTTTCTACAGACACCTTTTCAGCTCTGTAGGATCAGCCCATCACCTTTTTCCCTCCAGCTCACCTTAGGTAAAGCTCAAGCTGCGTGTACAGAAATTTCAGCAGACACCGTCGAGCTATAATTTCTGCGTGGCAATCATTTAGTGCAAGACCACGATCACTCATGTATTCACCATTAATGCATTTTGTTCCTGTAGAAACACTTATTACCAGGGCATCTTTCACATCTGTACCTGCCAAACAAAATTTCAGCAAGGACATGCAATTAACATCACAAATAATGCACTGAGTGATCTTCTTGCAGAACCAAAACAAGACTCTTTTTTTTTTTGGTTGTTTGCTTCTAAAATAAGCAAGAAGAAATGTTTTTTCTTCTAATAATTTATTTAAAACAAAAGCTTCACTCAGCCATACCTCCCTGCACCAGCACCATCAGTGGTTCTTATGAGAACTACTCTCATGTTGGAGTTCAGACAAGTTAAAAATTGGAAACCTGCAGGTAAAAAGTGCTGCTTCAAAAGGAATTATTAAAGCCCAAGATCCAAAGTGGTTTTTTTCCTGAGATTCAGGCAGTCAGCAACTTTCAGCTGTAGCTTCTGGCCACCTGTGCAGATATTCACTTTAGAAATCTGAAAGGCACTGGTTTATTAAAGCAACAACATGTTATGGAAGGGTGTTGAGCCAACAACAGCAAAGGGAAAACTAGGAAAAGAAGAAATGTAAATGTTCAATCATTGGAAAGATTACCAGTATAACGTGTAGCTCTTCTATCCCATGCAACAGAAATTAAAAAGGATGTTAGGTGGGTGATTTCTATATAGAAAACTGCCTTTATCACTCAAAAAATCCACCTTACTGAAGGACTAAGAAAGACAGGTCAAAATGCCCCTTAGCAAAACACTCAGGGGGAATAAAAGCTCAAGAAGTTAAAATGAACCTGAGCCCAGCTCAGCCCTCCTGCCCACAGGGCTAGAGGAGAAGCACCAAGCTGTAACACAAGGCTTGCAATGGGGTCATTTAATTCCAAACATTCCCCAGACATGTATTCATTAAAAGATATTTTCTTATTCTGTGTAAAGCTGTTTCTTCAGTTAATCAAAAGGTATTCACATGCTAGTTAAGTCTTAATTCTTTGGCACATGACTCTTCTGGGAATTGCACATACAGAGCTGTAAATGGCATGAAAACCCATTAAACATCAGAAAACAAAATAAACAAAACTACAGCATGTTCCTCATGTATTTGGGGCTAACACAGTGTTATTACCAGATGGAGGTCTGGTTGCTGCTCAGCAGAGCTTGAGGAGCATCAAGGCTTCTTAAATCTCCCAAAAGCCTGTGTGAGTGGGAGGGCAAGAGACTGGGGAGGACACAGCTGGGACAGCCTCAAAATGAATATTCCATCAAGGGTTCACATGGATTGCAGACAAAGATCAACCTTAATGTGAGGAAAACTCAGCAACAGCATGGTCATGGATTAATTTAGGGCAGAACTTCACTGTTTTGGGAGATTTGGACAAGCAGAGATCTCGTGTCAGCACCCAGGGAGCCATGACACCACTGCTGACACGTGAACACCACTGCCATCTGCCAAAACATAAACTGCTTTCTTCACAATATTTTTACTAAAATGACTGACATAGAGCACTAAGAATAAAATGTAGCAGGAAGAACAAAGTGCAAAATCTTAAAACCTTGGAAAGGAGAGTTATTCTTACATAACATGCCCAAACCAGGAATACTGATGGGTAAAATCCCCCCAAAGTTTCATGATTAACTTTAAAACCTACATTTTGTGAGCTACTCAGATGTCTCAGGCAGAGGACTGGAACTCTGTGGAAAAAGAAGTATTTGCAGGTCTAATTTTCCTGTAAGTACCCGAGATTTAATTACTATATTTAGTCCACCTTCAAGATTAAACAGTAAAAATACATTTCAAATTGGTTGAATGAAAAAAGTTAGTTTACTAGATGTAAAGAGAGCTCTCATATTTAAGCATTTAAAATGCTACTTTTATTAAAATGTACCTGTTGTCATGACAATTCCAGCAAGGACTTTTCGACGTGCATGTGGAGATGAGAAATTTTCTGTCAAATCACTGAATTTATCTACAACCAAGCGTGCAACAGCATCAGCTAACACCTGTAGGACCACACAGAAACACACATGAAAAAATCAAATAATAACTGAAAAATTACAGGAGCATGAAGTTATAAAGATTTACACTTTTAAATAAGTGGACAAAGCAAATGAAGTGAGTTTTTATTGTTCACTTTAAAAACAGACATTGAGGCATCCCTTGCAAGTAGAAGCAGAGGTATGAATGCTCCATGTCTACCAAAACAAGGTCAAACAGCACTAAGCCAAGCACTGAAGTACCTAATGCCCATGAGCCTGATGAACATTTGAGGCTTGGGAGAACAATTGCATAGACAGATAAGTCCATATTCTCATGCTCAAACCTCAAAACACATCATTTCAGTATCCTCAACATTGAGCCTGACAATAAGATTGAAGTAATAATTCATGACACTCAAAAGAACCTTTAATAACAATCTAGTTCCTTATCTATTATATAAATAAGGGCAATTTTGTTTTCACCCTAGCTTAGCACTTCCTATATCCTATTTTTACAAGATCTATACAAAGTTAGGAATAGAAAACATCAGTGCATAAGCCCAAATAAGATATCTCAAAATTAGGAAAGATTTCTGTCTTTCAGGAAAACTTGAACAGTCACTTCAAGTCAGTCTGTAAGTGGGGGTAAATTCTAAAATGAGGGAAAATTTCTAAATAGCAGTCCTGCTCCTGTAGACAGACAATCCAGTTCAGCACTGCAGCTAATCTCACCTGCTGTTTGCAAGGCAGCTGGAGCTGTAACTGCTAGAAAAAATGAGTCTAGACCAAATTCTGAAAAGAAACTGAAGCCAAGGCAAGCATGTGTTAATAACCAACAGTATTTGAGATGTTCTAGGTGTGCACACCTGGCCCACAGCTTCACACACCACACAGACACAGGTATTGTGTCACACCCACCAGTGACATTCAGATGTTGAGTGAGGCACTGGAACAGAGAAGCTGTGGCTGCCCCATTCCTGGAAATGTTCCAGGCCAGCTTGGACAGGGCTTGGAGCAACCTGGGACAGTGGAAAGTATCCCTGCCCATAGCAGGGGTGGGACTGGATGAGCATTAAGGTTCCTTCCAACTCAAACCATTCTATGACAGAGATGTATTAGATGCCCAAGGGAAAAAGGGGAAACAACAAAATAAAATAAAGAAAAGGGGTTAAAGGCCACCAGCCTAATTCACCCCCATTTCCATAACAAGGCTCATGAAAACCAGCAGCCTAGAAATGATGTAGACATGCTCTCAATGTTAACTTTGTTTTGGAAAAGCTTTAGCAGCCAAGAAATAACTGAAGCTTGGATGTCATGATTACAGAGCTCAGCAGCTCTCACCAGAGCCTGACAGAACACAGTGACCAGCAGTCAGGTCCCAACTGCACCAGCTTCATCCACGTTTTGCAATCACTCAACTTGTGGAATCAGAAGACTCTCGACATTGCAAACACCAATTTTCTTCAAACACTTGAAACTCCATCTATTTTTCAGGAACGCAATTTGGCTCAGAGGTCACGAACATGTCTGGTCAGGCACTGATTTTCTAACATGGTCTTTCTGTTGGTGGACCCAAAATTGAGTTACAGTCCATGTTCTGTCAGCATCACAACCACACGGGACTAAATCTGCATTTAATTGTCCTAGAACTTACCTAATGCAGAAAGCTGAACTTTAAGGTCAGTACACAAAAGGCAAATAATTGAGTGGTTTTTAATCATCCTGGTCTTAGAAATGGAAAAATAAGACACAAGAGGCTTATATTATTAAGCTCCCTGCAGCCATGAGGGCAGATCACTGTACAGCCAAGGCACAGAATCCCCATTCCCATGTTTTATCCCTAGTCTCACTGCATAGTTATGGATACTTGCTTCCCAGTTGCAAGTTTTATGCCCTCATTTCTGTAATCCATCTATTTTCTGCTCTGCTCTATACCGTGATGTGCTGGACAGCACACTGTAAAATCATGCTGAATGACATTGTGATGGAATATAGATAATATGAAACAAACTATTCCAGACAGGAAATACTTCCAACCCAAACTATGCTATGATTCTATGCTTAATAGAGGCTTTCAAACATGCTAGAAAAGGTATCCAGGGAATAAACAATGTGATTTGACTTTTCTCAAAAAAAAAAGAAAAAAAAACAAAAACAAAAACAAGGTGGTGGGTGATGACTGGTATCTGGAGGAGCTTTCCCCAGCACTGAGAACTGAACATGCCATGTGTTTCTGGGAAGAAATCCATGGCCACTTTCCCTGCTACTGCCACTGACAAAGGCTCCTTGAAAGGCTGCTGGGTAGTAAGCTTGGATACAGGCTGGATCCATTAGCTTTTTCCAGAAGAATCCTTTTTTTTTTCCCCATATAACAAGCAAAGCAGAGGAATCTGTAGTGTTGGTATACAAAGGAGCATGCAGTGAGCTCCTCTAGGAAGATGTAAGTTGGCACAGCAGAACAGGATGGAGCTGCATCTCACAGAGCCTGGAACTAAGCTGTTGGCAAGGAAATTTGAAAATGCTTGGATGAACTTAGAGCCAGACACTGGGGAGGACTCATAAGAAAGACTTAACAGAACTCAAGCGAGACAAAATGAACCTTGGAGATGCAAACAATCCAGGATGAACTGGAGAGGAGGAAAAAGAAAAATCACTGCCAGAAAACAGGCAGATACATTCAAGATTTGTTATTTCTGTCTGATACACAAATTATGTGACAACAGCTGGGCAGTGAGGAATAAACACTGGTAAATGCCTATAGATGTAGTCACTAAGATTTTGATCCTTGATAAGAATACTCCCCCAAGAAATTAGAAGAATTATCCCTGTCTCCCAGGCAGTCTATGTCTATTATATTGACATAGTTAAGGGCAGGGAAGAGAAGGGAATAAGGCAGCACCAGGAACAAGACTTACTGGTCAGAAATTACATCCTGCTGGCCCATTTCAAAACCATGGACTTGAAGCTGTTTCCACAGGAACCCCAGGTCACTGACTGGCCTGAGCAGGGATCTTTCACATCACATTCTGACTCTACTGTCTTTTATATAAATAAACATTAATTGGGACAGAAATTGAACTTATGCCTCACCTTCTCTGTGAATGCTCTAAAATCTGACACAGTTTCTCTACCCCTGCATTAAATCATTATTCCAAGTTGAGTAATTCAAAAAAGGAAAGGCCTAAAATATCTGACAGTTGGCTCAGTAAGGCATGTGAGCTCCAAGTTATTTTGGGTGCGTTGTTCCCTTCTCTGATGAAGTCACAGCAAACCCACTCCTTTTCTACACACACAGACTGGTTTTGGTTAAATACAAATGTTGCAGCAATGCTGTAGCAGAACCACCCTGATCATTCACACTTGAAAATATTCTGGAGCTGATGAAGCTCAGGTCAATCTGGAGCTGAAGGAAGACCTTGAATGACCATGGAGACCACCCAAGATGAATGCTGGTGATCCCCTGGACAGTGGGAAAGGCAGCAGCAATAGCTCACAGCTCTCAAAGGAACTAACCCAAGACATCTCAGTCCTTTGTGCTTTTCTTAGATCTCCAGGTACCCTTCTCAAACAGAAATATTCCCCCTTGGTTTGTTTTGGTTGTTTTTTTTTTTCCTTATCTTCAGAGTTTATGGCTTAAGAGAACTTCCCTCTGCAAGTAAAATCAAGGTCAACCAGATCCTCCCCTTTAACAGTGACCAGCACACACAATTCAGAGAAGTTTCCTTGTAATGATTTTAAAAAACTTCTGCCTGTTTGTAGAGTCTTTCACTGCTTATGCTAATATATCCTGTAGATTTCTTCCAATTCCACGGCAATTATTCCGAGACATAATTAATGATATTTCCATAAATACATTCAATATTACCTTTTTCCCAGGTTTGAATCCATCACATTCTTATTCTCCTGTATACATTAAGCAATCCATTGCTACAACTGCCTAGAACTTCTCTGTACCTCTCCAGATGTAGCTTTCCCAGATCTCCAATAATGTTCATAATTATTTGTGTAGCTTTTATATATTTGAATCGTATTTTATACTTCCCCTTGTCCCAGGTTGAACCAGGACTAAAAAAAACCACATCAGGTACAAGCAGCCATTCAATACTGGTTCTCATCCCATGTCTCCTGCTTAAGGTTTTGTTTCAATGTCTGTCCACAACAACAGAAAGGATACATTGAATTAGGTGGATGATTAATAATACTCTCTCTAGTGATGTTTTTCAAACTTATCTCATTTGCAGCTACACTGTTCATTTGTGTAGCTCAATTTGCTTCCTCTCACAACAGTCAAGCTTTCTAATTTAAATAACTATATTTAAGCTTCAATGTGTATGATTTCAATTTCCAGCTCTCTGCACGCCTTGACTAATCAGTTATCATTTTAAGCAAACAGTTTGAGGAAATAACATTAGGAAAACCTCCAATATCAGCTTTCTAACATAAGCCCTTTGTGGCCTGAAGAGGTGATACCTCCAACCAGCAGGATCCCATTGTCTGATGGAAAACTTTTCCTTGAGTGACACCAGCAGCCTGGACTGCTGAAAGTTTGAAGCATATACTGGGGAATTACTGCTGCTAGTATGTTCTTTTCTCAGTTTTATTCCAAAGCATTTGGTACTGGCCTGAGAACTTCTTTTAGGGACAGCACCATGCCATCTTTGACAGAGGTGTGAGACCCCTCCAGAGAAGGCCACCAAGATGTTCCAAGAGCTGGAGCCCCTCTGGAGACAGGCTGGGAGAGCTGGGTGTTCACCTGGAGGAGAGAAGGATCAAGGGAGACCTTAGAGGCCCTTCCAGTGCTTGAAGGGGCTCCAGGAGAGCTGGAGAGAACTTCAGGCAAGGGCCTGTAGTGAAGGGGAAGTGGAAATGGCTTCCCATTGACAGAGGGCAGCATCAGATGGGATATTGGGAAGAAATTCTTCCCTGTGAAGGTGGTGAGGCCATGGCACTGAGAAGCTGTGGCTGCTCCATCCTTGTAAGCGTTCAGGGGCAGGTTGGACAGGGATTGGAGCAACCTGGAATAGCAGAAGGTGTCTGCACACATGGCAGGGGGTGGGAATAACAATCTTTAAGGTTTCTTCCAACCCAAACCATTTTGCCATTCTATGTCTTTTTTGATCAGTTCACAAAGCAGAGCTAACCATAAAAATACTGTCTGTGTTTTGGAGAGGTTAAGTCCCTCTAATGCAAGTGTGACAATCTGTTCAATACCAACACACCCACTGCCAAGGTGTTAAATGCACAGCTGCAGACTTTTTCAGTGGGACATTTTTACCCACTCTGAGGGACATGTTGAGTGTGTTCCTAACTACACATTAATTACTAGCAGTGAAATTTTCTTGGTGTCTGGGGTCAAATCTACTTTTAAAAGCAGCACAGAGATGTTCCTCACTGCAGGAAACCTTCCTTCGTCTCTGACAACAGACCAAGCTCCGAGCAAGCAGACAAGCTTGAACTGAACCACAGGATCAGCACCTCAGTAATCCCCTGTACAGACCACAAGATTATTCTCACACCCATTTCAGAAGGATCAATTTTTGATTTTAGCAACCCTTCTGTACCATTTGATACTTTGCACATGTGTTTCTGCATTTCACTCTCTTTGGGGCACCTGCAGCTCTCAGGACATCTGCTGGGGTCACAGACAGACATCTAGCCATAGTCACGACCACCACCATCACAGGGAACATCTCTCCTCTCAACTCCATTCTTCCCACCACAAATGAGCTACAGGCAGGTTTGGACCTACCACCCAGGCAGTCAATTCCAACATCTTCATGGGCACAACCACGCTGTACTACTTTTATTTCCCTTAAGCACTTGGTATTTGAATTTTTCCTCCCCTCACATATTTCTAGCTTTCATTTTTTCCAACACAATCAACATTTTTTGTCCACTGATTGTATCAAAACCTAGCCCCATTTACATCATTCCTGCAGTCTCCAGTTTTTGTGATTTCACCCGCTTTAGGATTATCTCTGAATTTAACACTTTTTTAAACAGTAAACAATGTCTAAAATAATTAAACAACTCACAGACTTCTAAAAAAAGATAAATCAAGCAGGACCTGACAACACCACAAATGCTTAAATCATTAAATGCATACCAGACCAAAACCACTAATATGTAAAAGACCTAATGTAATTCCAGTAACAGCTAATTATAATTCAGAGCAAAGCACCACAGTGAAGTGCTTGATGACATTCTGATGACAAGATGAAAAGCTCCTGAAAAAAAAAATTACTTGAAATAGGGTCTAAATGAGGCAGCACCCATGTAACATCTTTCCCAGCTCAGCTTGGGTTTTTCACACTTCCCTCTTCCAGTTTTCACCACTTTACTGATGCAAGAACTAATTACACATGAATTACTAGCAATGAAATTTTTTTGGTGTCTGGGGTCAAATCTACTTTTAAAAGCAGAGAATGCAGTGTGAAATCACTGAATCTATTGAAGAAATTGTAAGTACTTAAAACAGCATGATCCTGGATTTGAAAATGAAGGAAACATTCATCAGTAACACAACTGTGCAACATTAAAATGAAACCCTATAGGAAGGCCTGAAATATGTATAATATCCACCTACTTTGTGAAAACAATGTACTCAAAATAGTCACATTTACTTATACTCTTTGACCCCACATTATTATATCAGAACAGTATGTTAGAATTTTAATGAAATCTACAACAGTTTTGAGATATAAAAGGTCAAAGCCTTGAAATTCTCATAATAAACAGAAAGCTGAAAAAGAATTCACAGACAAATATTTTAATTTAGATGGGCAAATAATATCATTAAAACGACCCAACAGATGCAGTAGAAAGACAGTAGTCTAACAATTATTAGTGTAGTTTGACTGAGAAGAAACATAAACAAGAAAAGAATGGAGAAATTTTATGCATTAAAAAAATTCAAAATTACTCCATTCTAGTGACTTCAAATTTCTGATCTGTGTCTGGTATGCTGGCTACCTTCCCTAGTTCATTATATGATTTAAATTATTTCTCAACCAGATTCACTTGCCTAAGTAATTCCCATATGATGTTAATTCATTTGCCTAGAGCACAACCCTTCAGATGACAGCCACTCAACCACACATGCTGGATACATGCACATGGAATGTGTTCACACCCTGGAAACCAGGGGCAATTGCAGCAGTCTTACTTCATCTGACCTTGACTTGCAACACTTTCTGTTTGCAGGAGAGAATGATTTTCTTCTCTGCTAAAAATTGTTGTATCAAATAATAACTTCACTTAAAGCAGTAATTCTCTTTTGAACTCCATCTAAGTCTTGCTGCCTGAGATGAGCAAGATGTGATTCAATCTTTCCCCAGCACAAACTGTAATTCAGGCTGGCACTGGTGCTCTCTAACACAACATGAAAACAACAGAAACAAAGCCTCTTCTCTGTGCAAGAAAATACGAATTGTCAGAAGCTGTAACTGTATAAATCACCTAATACAAATATACATACACACGTATGTGTGTATACAGAGACACACACATATCTAGAGAAGCAGAAATGCTGTTCAAACTGATTCAATACACATGACTTGACTCCTCTTGGTCATTACCCAAAGCCATCCACAACACCCAAAGGATTTCTCACCTGTGGCAGGTGTAACTGGAGCCCCTCACTGGGAATGGGCTGGCGAGATGGAGTCTGGTCCAGCTGCATGTTAAACAGGGATGCCAGGGCTGACTGAGCAGCCCGGGCTTTTGCCAGCTTTTTATTCCTTCCCGAGCCTTCGAAAGTCTGACCGTCCACCGCCACAGCCATGACAAAGTTCTTGGCGTGGCTCTCTCCGCTCTCCGAGAGGAACTCGTACTTCAGCCCCGGGCGCAGCTCGTTGAGGATCATGACGGGGTTCTTCCCGCTGGCCATGGGGTAGGGTGAGGGCGGGGGGAGAGGCGACTGGGAAAGGCTGCTGGCCACGGCAGACGACGGCAAGCCGTAGTCCCCGCTGGAGCCGAAGGACCCGTCCCCGTTGGAGCCCAGGTAAAAGGAAGCGTCAGAAGGGACCGGAGTCTCAAACCCATTGAAAAGGGTGTCGGGGAAGTCTGCTTGGTCAGATGTGAAGTCCGTGTTGACCGACAGAGTCCTGCCCATGGCCAGGTGGGCTTCTGAGGCATTTGGGAACTGGACAAAGGAGCGCAGAGCCTTTTCGGCAGCGTGAAGCTTGGCTTTCTTTTTTGTCGGGCCAGACCCCTCAAACACCTGCCCATTGACTTCCACTGCCATCACAAACATGGGGGCGTGGACCGGCCCTGTCTGGGAGAGGAGTTTGTATTGTAAACCGGGTTTAATCTCGTTAAGCTGCATCAGGGCGTTCTTTGGCAGAACAGGGCCGGGCGTTTTCTTCCTCTTCTTGGGGCGAAATCTGGAATGGCCATTGTTGCCCTCCTCCAAAGGTCTCTTCCTGCTGCTGCTGCCACCGCCGTTGGAGAGCGGGGTCCCCTCGCCAGGCGCCTGCCCGGCACTGTCCTTGGGGGGAACGTTGTCCACATTGCGGTTTTCTTTAATGTCGGTGCTGCTCGAACCTGCGGTGCCCAGAAAGAGTAACTTACAATGCCTTCGGTGCAGGATCTTGTAAATGCAAAATTTATAGATTCCTTTATCTCTCTTTGTAACTGGTTAAGTGATGTGTGCTCACAGGTTAAAAATTTTTGCAATACAACTGGAGATGATGATAACGTAACACAACCTCTCAGTAATTCAAGAAGTAACACACTCCATCTTCAAACTACACACTTGATACAACTGCACAACAAAAAGTCACTACAACTTTTTTTTTTCATTTTAATTATGCTGGAATGAAGCTTTTCCTTATCAAGTTATATTTAGCCTCAAAAACACTTTAAATCAACAATATAAGCTACAACAACATATGCCCACAAAACAAACAACTACCATATGTAAAAATGGATGCCTAAGACCACAACTCTGAGACAGATATTTAATTCTAGTTTATTATCAGTTTAGTCATGTTATTTTTCTTCCCACAGTGATTTTAGCTGCTTAAATTTAAAAACTACATAAATAAAACCTTCATTCAGAAAACAATGAAAACTAATGAAAAATTAGGCAGCTCTTTAGTAGGTACTATGGCTGAAGAGTGTTTGAATGTTTTTATTTCTCTTTAGCTATTCTATATTTTTCAAATTCAGTGGGTTTTTTATGCTTTTTCTAAACATTCATTTCACCTCATCCCAATTTTCTCAGGAACTTCAGCTGCCCCCTGTGCCAGCAGGACAACAAAACTATATATTTCCACACAGCCTTCTACCAAAAAAATCTTTTATCATTTACAAGCATAATTCCTTGTCAAGAAAACTGTTGTCATGGAGCTACAAACCCAAAAATCACTAGAGATCCTCTCTAAGGCTATACAGGACAAAAGTGTGACAAAAGTTGCACACTCACAGTGCAAATATTTTAATGGGAGGGCAGGAAAGACAATATAATACTAATTTAATGATTTGTTTTCAAAAATATAAGTTGGGGTAATGACATGTCAGAGCTATCTATAAGGAATTAAATTTGCTGTAAGTTCAAAGACCTCATTTTCACCCCGATGAAGAAACTAAGTAAATTAACTATTTGTGCTTTCTACTGGCATTTGTGAATGAAAAGGCAAATGTTACAGAACAAGTATTTTTAACTCTGCTCTTACAAAACTTCACTGTATCTGTATTACTTGTACACTGATCCAAGGTAGTAAATGGTCATTGAAATTAGAGCAAACCAGGTGGAAACTCTCTAAATAAAGTGACAAATTCCAGCCACGCTTTCAGTCTTCCCTAAAAATCCCCTACCATGCACACATCACTTCACCCAGGTTACAAAGCTGATGGAATGGTTACTAAATTTTCATTTATAACATCCTCCAGCAAAAGCTCGATAGGTTACTCCTTTCGGTGCTCAAAGAGAAAAAAAGGAAGGAAAAAAACAGATCAAAAGAAAATGCCAAAGTAGGAACACATTTCATTAAATCACAGCAGCACAACAAAGAATTGTACAGTACTGATCATGCAATTAAGTCAATTAAATTTGGTCAAGATTTGAAATTCTGAAGCATTTCATTGCTAAAAATCTGCTAGATTTAATCAAGGAGCTCTTGTTCAGCAACAAACGTACTGCCTGGGGAATGAAGGCTATAGGGCCACAACTGTCAACACAGTGTTCATGTATATATTCCTTATAAAAATATATATCTATGGTGGAGGAATCCAGGACAATGGAGAAAATTTTTAGATCTTTCCTTACAGTGAGTTTCTTACATCTTATCTAAAACACTGCCCTTACTGGTGGCACCAGGTATTTGTTATCAACCACCAAGACCTTAAGGCTGAACAGAAATAATTGTGTTAACACTAATTAATGGTCTCTGGTTTAATTTCTTTTTTATATGAAAACCACTACCAGAAACCACAGAAGGAAAATAGGAGTTGAACAGACTCCAGCTGAACATTAAAAAGAAAAACTTTTGCATAAAAGTATAGCAGCTGGAGGAACTCCTTCGTCAGGTAGGGGAAACCATGTCCTGACAGGAGGGACTTGTAGGGAGCAAGAAATAAACTTGCAAGCTTACCTTGGCTCACTAAGAGAGAAGGGAAGAAAACTACTCCTTGCCTGAGAGCTACTAGGCTTTGTTAGCCTTGGAGAATCTGCAGGGTGGAAGAAACTTGGAGAGGAAGAATGTAGGGAGCTGATCCTGAGTCAAACCGAGAGACCAGGAAAGGAGGCAACTGTGGAGTTGATCCAAATCCAAATTTGTGATGGAAAAATGAAAGACCTTCTGTGCAAACCAAAAGGGCCTGTGCTTATTTCAACCCACAGAGTCATTGGACTGCAAGGAGAGGTCCCTCCCTCTCAGAGTGAGGGTGAAGGTATGTTTTTGGTTCTTTTCGTAAGCCTGTCTGGCCCAGCAGTGCTGATGCTCTCTAGTTACCCAAGGGCTTAGGAAGATTAGTCAAAACATAAGCTGTTCAAGTCAGAGATGTCACCTCCAATCTTGTCCATGTTCAGACATGGAGCCTGCAGCACAGCCTTTCCCTGGATGCCTTTTCCAGGCATGCCACCCTTCCAGGGAAGTCAGGAATGGCCCTCCTGCCTCTTCCTCACCTCTCCCAGTTCCCCACATGTGACAGGGCCACCAACAGACCCCAGGAGAGGGTATCACACCAGCATAGAGACACAGTGACCCTCCCCAGGGCAGCCTTGCAGCTCTGCTTTCTTCCAGAGGTCAAGGCAGGGAGCCACATGTGCTTTTTTTTCCCCCAAAAAAAAGTTTCCTAATGGCTTCTAAAGACCCCATAAACCCATGGCATCCACGAAGTCCTGATCAAGGTTCTTCAGCATTTCATTACAAATGGCATGAAAACATCTCCCATTGCTTTCTTTGATCCTCCACCTGACAGTCCTATTGCATTTACTGGGATTTATTTGCTGTTTTTTAAAGTTTTATGATTCTAATATGCAACACTGGATGTCATGCATGATTTTACAGAAATCTAGTATTTCCAATCTTTAAATTTAATTTTTCAAGGAATGAATGCTTTAGAGAGCCCTTTGAAGTCTATCATATCTGCTGTGTATTTAAGGATTTAAAGTAGCATTAACACAAAATAAACACTTGATGACTGAGATCCCGTTTGCTTAATCATTTATACAACCCATGATTTAAAAACTGGATGTTTTTCATGAAATTGGTGTATTTTCTAGTCATTAAAAACAGCTGGAAGCTTCAACTAGGTACTTGAGTTATGTCTGTGGAGGCAAGCAGAGTAAAAATCATAGCTGGCACCAACAACTTCAGCAGAAGGACAGTCCTGCCCCCCAGATTTTGTCTGAGTGCTTACAAACCCAAGAACACTCAAAGCAGGGAACAGGTATGGGGAATTTTTTATGCCAGTAAAGAAATAAACCTTCCATCTGGACATGCTGGTTTATTTTTGGGTTTATTCCCTGTAATTAAAAAGCATCTGCCATTAAGATGCTTTATCCATTGGGGACCTTCCATTACCTGCTTGATGAGAGACACTCCCCCTGCTCTGTCTGATCTGGAGCACAATTCATTAAATTTAGATGACTCTTAGCTGAATCAAAAGATGGTTCTAGCTATCCCTTATACTGCTGCTCTCATTTAGTGGCCTGGGGAAGTTCTAAATAAGTCATTTTTTTTATTTAAAAACAAGCAGAAAAAACCACATGCTCTCTTCAGAGCATCTTTTAGAAAAAGGAGAAAACAGATCAAAGAGAAAGGTCAGGGGAGTCACATGTTTGTGTTCCAAGTGTTCAGAGTGCTGCAGACACACCAGCCACGCAAAGCAACCAAAAACAAACATTCCAAATAACCATCTCTTTCCCCAAATATCTTGTAGCATCTCTATGACCAAAGAATAAAGAAGGAAAACTCTAAAAAGTGAAGTCTGAAACACTGTTTTCTCAGGGATATTAATTTATTAATGTAAGACATCATCACTGTCTTATATTTAATCTGAACCAAAAATAATCACCTTAATTCTGGCTTCTGCAGAGGAATTCTTGTTATGCAACCACAGGCTACCCCACAACAAAAACTTTCTGAATTTATCATCTCTTCAAATAACAGAAAGTTTTATTGTTTAATATTACTAATTTTTTTTATATTTATAGGTATTTGGCTTATTAAACAAACAATTTTTTCCACTTTTATCCAAAAAAAATATTTTCACAAACTAGTTAAGGGAGGGGCCATTTAAATTTACTTTCTAGAAAAACCCCATTCAGTAATTTTCTCCCAAATTTACCATAAATCAAAATAAATACAACTGCATAGCCCACCTTCCTTTCCTTTAAGAACCTTTCCCCAAAAGGAGTTACATAAAATAATAAAAAAATTTAGTAAGCAACTTTTAATATGCCACTTCACAATTATAAGAGATATAAAAGTAAAGAGAAAAAAAGTTTAAAAAAAAGTATGTCTGCACACATCAAAGTGAAGAATTTAAGAATTTAAACTTTGATTTCTGACACACACATACACACCCCCCCCCAAATCAGATGATTTAACATTTCAAATTCATGATGTTTGTGTGGGCACACAAAGGAAGGTCATTTTGTACTTTATATGAACTGGGCTCAGCCAAGGTTCTGACAACTCAAAACTGAGGTTATACAAATGCATTCCTAAACAGTTCCATTGAGCCAAGCCCCTGACAAAATAACAAATTCCTTGAATGGTTTCCCATATTGATGCACTAACACAAAAAAAATCCATAAGCAGACAAAACTTTAGTGTTTTTCTTAATTACACAAAATTGAAAAATGCCCCTATAAAGAAATTATATTTCTCTAGCTCAGGAAGCCACTTTCTATTCATGCTCAGCTATAGCATTATTGAGAAAAGGGATATTTTATCAAAAACATTGTGAGAATTATCCAATTACATTTTTTAAAGGCCTTCATAGAGAAGCCACCTTTAGGAAGTTATCCATGTGAAGTAATTTCTTATATATCAAGGAAAAGAAAATTTTACCAAGTGTATTGCAGTTGAGTTTACTGTTTCACTAAGGAGAAAATATTAATTCTATTTCAGGTAATATTTTTTGCTTTGGTTTTGGATTTTGGGTTTTTTTTGGGGGGGAGGGATGAGGGGGAGGATGTCTGGTTTGGGTTTGATTGGTTTATTTTAACACAATGATCTAACTTCCTCATCTCCCAAAATTGTTCTGTAACTCCTCCAGACTGAACTACAATTCTTCTGCTCCAAAACCACTGCAGGGCTTTGTCACCTTTTCCAGATGCACTCTTTAGCCACTGTCACTTGGGGGAAAAAGAAGCAAATTTGTTATAACATAATGTACAATTATTTAGTCAAGCACAGCACAGCAGCAACAGAACAATTCTCTTATGTCACAACAACAACAAAAAAAAAAAAAGATAGCTGAAAGGCAAATAACAGTAAAAATATTTAGAATGGTTCAATAAGAATACCTTTTTAATAAGTTATTGGATCTTAATTATAGCCCAGAGTTAGCAGCCCCACACACTTGACTGCATCAAGTAAGCATGAAGATGATCACTTCATCTGACAGTTTTTATGCTTTAAAACCACTTTAATAATTCACTAGCTCAGGGATGGAACAATCAGCATCTAAAGAGAATAAGCAGCCCATGTGAGACCTGCACAGAGCTTCCAGCTCCTCCTTTGCTTTTCTCTTTCTTATTTTCCGCTCTCCCTCCTTTACATTATACTCTTCAACTCCATCTCCTTCATCTCACCTCGGCATGGGCACTACTGATATTATCCCTTCCTTCTTCACTGCTGGTTCAAGACATGGAAATATTTTGATTAGTCCACTGCTGTAATAAAAATCTAAGGTGCAAAGTATAATACAGAAGGTATAACTATATTAGCACATTTAAAACACTGTTAATGCATAAGCTCCAATTCACTCTTCACTGCATTTTAAAGGACTTCCATTTCTGCATCTGAAGTTTCTTTGCAGTTGCTCCTGTGCTTGGAAGAAAAAAATGGCTTTCAGAAACTATTACAGAGTTTATTGCTATGTAAATAAACACATCTTACTCATATTTTCTTCATCGTCTGCATCCATTGTGAAATATCTTTGCTGGTTTCTTGGCTGGCGGAGACGGCTTCTGGCTGGAAAACAGGGAGGGGGATATTTAGGCTTTAAGGTACCAATTTATTAGGTAAAGTTTTAAACATCCTTTAAAAGCAGCAGCCTCAGACCTGGGCTTGGCATTGGGCAGTTTGGATAAATCCAGACCAAAGATACCTCCTAAAATGGAGATGTCCATCAGGGACTGATAGATGCAGCCCTAATCTGCCAAAGGACAGAGTGGGATGATGAAGACCACAATGAGGTCTCCCCAGTCTTCTCCAGGCTGAACAAGCCAAGTGCTCTCAGCTGTTCCTCCTATGGCTTCCCCTCCAGACTCTCCACTTTCTTCACAGCCTCCTTCAGACAATCTCTAATAGCTTCATGTCTTTTTTATATTGTAGTGCTCAAACCCATCCCTAGGACTCAAGGTGAGGCCATACCAACCCAGAGCAAAGTGGGACAATCTCTTCCCTTGCCAGCTGGGGTTGCTGTGCCTGATGCTCCTCCTGGCTGCCAGAGGACTGCTGACTCCTACTCAACTTGCCATCAAACAAGATCCCCACAAGTCCTTTCCCACAGCTCTCCAGCCTCTCATTCCTCTCATGTCCTGGTCTATACACACAGCCAGGGTTGCCCTACCCCAGGTGCAGAATCCAGCACTTGCCCTCGATATTAAACCTCTCATGGCTGGTGACTGCCCAGCCCTTGGATTCATCAGGGTCTCTCTATAGGGCCCCTCTGCCCTCGAGGGAGTCAACAGCTCCTTCCAATTTAGTATTGGCAGCAAACTTATTTAGTATTCCCTTGATTCCTGCCTCCAGGCTGTTTATGAAGATGCTGAAGAGCACAGGGACATGGATAGAGCCGTGTGGGACCCCACTAGTGACAAACACACACCTGATTGTAACCCCATCTAGTATAACCTCTTGTGCCCCTCTTGTTGAGAGTTTACATTACACAACATCAGCACACTCCACTGTAACAAGAGGAAATTAGTTGACTGTAATCAACAGGACTTGTAAATAATTATCACCTTCATTAGCACATCACAACAGCTCCAGTTACTCATGCAGCACCACTTTGTACTCAAGGACAAAGGACTTGAAGAATTCCTGGTTTAACTTCTGCCAAGGAGATCAGTGAGTGCCCTGAGCCAGGGTAGGAGTGACAAAAGCTGTAGAGTTGTCCCACACTTCCACACCACGGATAAACCCTCCTGAGGAGCTGGGTTACCTGCCTGGGCTCAGCACCTCACCCCACAGCCGAAAGGAGAGAAAAGGCAAGCTCCTGTCTGCTAAAAGCAGAGGAAAACAGAAACTCTACTTGCATAATTTTTTTTAAATAGTTTCAGTAACTGTGCCAAAATAGATTCTGAATGCGTTGAGGAAGATAAACAGCCAAGCAGGACAGTTGACAGAAGAGCCCTAAGGCACCTAAGAGATGCAATCCTACAGTGTTAATGCAGCCAAATGACACTAAGCTCCCTGTTTTAAGCTTTAACCACTTGTGTTTAAGAGTTAGACTACTCATGGCATATAAAGAATTATCACCTTTTTCCCAAATCCTTTCTTTATAAAAAAACACACGAGTTAGCAGTGCTCAGCTCCTCCCTCCAGCCCATACAACTGCACCAGCAGATCACTCTGGTAAAGAACATAAGAGGCATAGAATCACTGAGTATTTCCATAGACAGGAAGAACATCAGAAATACTTAAAAATGCAGCTGCCAACACAACAGAATTTGCTTTTATTTCCACGGGAGACTACTTGAGAAATTTTTAGGTAAATGTTAGCTATAGCAAGTACACAGCACATGAGGACTTACAGCATTCTTCTGCTTGAATATCCTAGGTATTGACTGCATGCAAAAAAAGTTGAGAAAGACTTTAAGAGTTACCTTGGTTTATTCTCTTTACTGAGAGAAAACCTAAATATGTCTTGAAAAGGAAATTTAGCAGCTAACAACACTTTACATTCAGTGAATGGCATATACGCAAAAAATCCCATTAACTTGATAGATGACACAGCACTATTAGAAAACAGTGTAAGTCAGAAAGCTGCAGCTTTAGAGAATTTTCATATTTGTTAAAAAGTCCTCTCCTTCCAAATGTCAAAAATCAAGTGAAGTAAAACATGAGGAAATGCATCTTGCTCAAAGTATTTCCAACAAACTGGATTTCTTATGAATCCGAAGTCAAATGCTGAAGTTGCACTTAGCAAAGAGGTTCAAACCTCACCTGAAAGCAACATTTACAACACCACCACCCCTCCAGCTACTCCTTTGTTCCAGCATTTAAAATCAGCAATACCTCTCCTCTCAGATAGCTTCATCGTCCTGCATCTCCAGTGCAGTCAGGCCATGCTGCAGAGGTTCCCCCTGCCCAGAGCCATGGCTTGACACGATGCCATGCACCCCCTACCACCTGTGCTGCCCCCTCACCTCCTCCCAAAGCAGCAGCAATGTATTCCCAAAAGGAGAGTTATCCCTGTGCTTCCTCTACCCAGCCCCCAGAACCATGGAGTGCACTGATGCACAGTCCAGTGAACAAAGATGAGTGAAGGATGCAGCTCACTCGTATCCACTGCCAGAGGCACATGTGACAATTAACCCTTTGTCACACAGAAGGGGCAAGGAAAGACAGTTCTCTTAGAAAAGGACTAGATCAAAGACATCCTCACTGCTAGGTGTAGATTAATTTTATTTTGTTATTAATAAGGGAAGGCAACTCTTCAGTCTTGTAGCTCAGTAACAAGGAGAGACATAAGCAAGGAAATATTTATACAGTATAGTGCGTCAAACAAGATGCTTTCAGCATCCTTTACAACTATTCCTCATGTTCCCATTGCATACACTGCCTCAAAAGGCACAGAATGCATTTGGAAATAGCAGGAATACATAAATATGCCAATCTCAAATATACTTTAGTCACAGATTTTCCATACAAGGGTTTCTATCAGGCCTGACCAGGAGGCCTCCCACTGTCAACATTACCTGTGGTATTTCCCAGCCTTTCCATAAACTAAAAAGTAACATGTGACATTATGGGATAATGTGGTATCATCCTCTTTCCCCATCAGAGTGACCAACAAACATATGTTGATCCTGTAAATTGTACAGATCATCAGCACAGACTGAGGGTTGCAGCTATCCTTTAATCCTGCCCCCAGATTAAACATCACAGGACAAAAAAGCACTTTCCAGCAGGGAATGCCTGCAGGGGCAAACTCCATGGGTTTCTTCAGTCTGTTACTACAGTGATGAGACTTCTCTGACCAGTCACCTCCAGCTGCTCTCAGACCTTTATTTCTCAGTACATCAGGAACACAGCACATGATTGAATCTAGATGATCTCTGGTAGATGACTTACATGCACCATCATATTTTGACAATTATCCAGGCTGGCATTTTTTGAAAAACATTGCCACTGGCATCTTAAATTAGCAGCACTTCACTAACCAAACCCAACATGCTCGAGCTCACCACTGGACCTTGCAGCTGTGGCATCTCTACTCCCTTCCCTGTCTAGGTTCCCTGACCAGCAGGAGGCTCAAAGCCATGCTGCAGCCCCTATTTTACATATATATAAAGCATATTTATATACACCACATAAGTTTTTAAATATACATCACATGAAAATCTCCATGCATTTAAACATCCTTGAAAATCTCATTTACTTATAGATTTGGCCCCTATTATCAGCTTACTTTACATGCTCTTTGAAGAAATACTCGTACACTGTATTTTGTAAGCACTTTCAAAGATTTTTTTAAATTTTTTGCTCTCACAAGCAAGCTGGGTATTTTTCAAGCACAAGGACAGTATTACAGGCCAACAGCAGTTTTCCTTTTAGTTTTGTGTACTTCAGCAAGAACGAATATAAATTAGCATCAACTGCTAGAATTAGTAAGGCTAAGCTACAGCCTGAGAAGCTGCTCTGCACAGCAAATTCCAGATGCAGAGCTGCTGGCTGCATACTGGGAACCCCAAGAGCTCTGATATAGAACCACATACTGGAGTTTATTGGTCAGCTTGATGTCTATTCTGCAGGTGATTAAAGCCATTCCAACTGCGCCATCTGCTGTTACATAAATAATTGAGCTTGTATTTATTGTTCCCTCAACCAAGGAAGTTTAGAGCTCTGTTCCCAATTAGAAATAACTTAAGATATTTGCAGATTTATTCCTTTGTCTCTAACCTTCTTACCAGGTTACTGTTAGGACTGAATTTCTCATTTTAACATATTTTTTTTCCCAAAGGACACCTGTAACTGTCAGAAATGTTACAGAAATTTATGATGTGCTACCAAGGCAAAAGTGGTAACTATTCAGAGAGAAAAACTGAACAGGCTAGACCTCCCAGTAACTAATATTAATATTTTCAACATCATTTAAAAGATAACTGATACAGCTATTCAGTGTTAAGGAATATAATAGCAAATTGCAAGAAATATCTAAACCAGCTTTAAAGGAGGTTAAAAGAGACTCAGATATCTTGGAGCTATTTCATAAAAAAAAGTCATAGATGTAGGCTGATGGTTTGGATTAGGAGATAGACTTACAATTTGGGCTTATTTCCTCTTTTCCCACCAAAATCAGTTATTAAGCTTTGCTCAAACACTCTGCAAACTCTCAAGTCCTACATGCCAGCTGTGCCTATTTACTTTATTAATATGCATTGCAAAAAACAAATTTGCAGAAGGGTAACTAACTTTTTGTAGTATCAACTTGACAACCAATATTCTCTCTATTTTTAAACTGTTGATCTGATAATTGTGAAGGGATTTAGAGTCCAAATACAAATAAAAGTTACAGATACAACAATGAAGTACTAAATAGATGTTCAAATACATTAAGATGAAGTCTCTCCTCCTCCAAGTTACGAGCCAAATGCATCAATCAGAGAACAGAGAATCCTTCTCCACATCTGCAAATACTGTATGCTTACCTTTTTAACTATTGGAGACACATGCTGATTCTGCAACCTGCAAGAAGAGAAAATCCAGTCAATTGCTTGGTTCTTTAAAAATTTGTGCATTACAAATAGCAACTCCTGACCTTAAAAGGGACAAATTTCTGGAACTCTAGAAATAAACAGGCCATACAGTCCCAGAGCCCAGCCTTTTTGTAACCCTAGCAAAGACGATTTTGGACATTCTATATGGAAAAATAAATAATAAAAAAAAGAAATCAAGACTCAAGATGCCTAATACTGGGGTTAATAGTGGGGGTCAGAAGAAACATCCATAAGGTACAAGCAGTTATGTAGTAGTACCCAATCTGAAATCTCTGCATCTTCTAGGAGAGCAGGTCAGCAAAAATGTGGTAAATAATGGTTTAAAATCATCTGTGCTATCACAGCCAACTTATCCTGAAAGCAAACCCAGAGTTCTCATCTTTTTAAACTTTCTTTCATTTAGATCTTTAGTTTTTATTTTTAGGGATTGATTTGAACCCATATAAAAGGCCCCTCATACAACAACCCCCCTTTCCAAACACCACTTTCCTGATCCCACTGACATCAGACTGCATTCTCCTGCAAAAGAGGAAAATCCCTCAACTACCAACAGTGGGGTGGAAAACAACTGGCAGATGTAGGGTAAAACACACACAGACCCATTTTTAAGGTCTCTTCCAACCCAAACTGTTTAGTGGTTCTGATTCTAAGGAGGATAACGGGGATGCTGTGAGCAATTTTATTTCTATGAATAGGCGCAGCTGTTGGATTAGGAACAGCTTTAATTTAACAGACAACCTCCTATTCTAAAAAATATTGATGGGGCCTTACCAGAGTGAAGATAAGACTGTTGTAAAACAGTTCCAAAACCACAATCACACAGCCCACGAGAGGGTGCTGGTACCCTGCAGAAACCTGCACTGAATTCAAGTTACACAGAGCAGAGCTACACAACACAAACCGATGGCTCCACACCTCGGGTCTTAAACTAGAGTTTGGTCAAAAAAAAAGAGATCTGACACAATATTTAAAGATCATAAAAGAGCATATTGCATTGATTAGATCTCAGCTTTTTTTTAAGACATTTTGATTTCCCAACACTCCACAGTGGCATTTTCCAATAAAAATAAAAAGATTACTGTAATACTACATTGTTCTTAGCATAAAGCAGGAAAAATACCCAGAATTCTGAGTTCAGAATCCAAGTCCCAACCTAGTGTTCCCATACCCACAAATAAAAACTCCCAAGCTCTTAGAATACGAGCTATAAATTAGGTGTGATGTGAAAATCCCATATTTGTGGCAACAGCCACCAAAAAACATATCTTAAAAACAAGGTTTTGATAATTCTCTTCCTATGCAAGCATTGCTTAAAGTTACAATTAATCCTGAGAAAACACACTGCTAATAGTTTTTAACTAAGTTTTTATATTAGTATGTCCTTGAGTTTATTTAGATTTCACATTATCTTCCTTATATGCAACATTACTCCAATCAGTAATTCCCTAACAAACCAAAAACAACCTATGAAAATTGAGACTAAGTTTACCGCTGAGTACCAGAAGTCCTTTCATACTGACAGATGCAGTGAGGGGAAGAACCAGACAGGGTTAAGAACTAGGAAAAAAAGCTCATCTTAGTAATTCTTTCTGTTATACTGTGAGCAGTAATGACAGGTGAAGGAAAAACTGAGACTTGTAACACCTTGAACCAGTAAAAACTCTAAATAGCAACGAAAGGGAAATACCACTATGTTATAAAAGCCAGGAAAAAAGCTCTGATCTTCAGCATGTCCTACCTGGCTCTGTCCAGTGGCAAATGGCCATTCTGGAGCTTGTTCAAGCCATGACATGATTCCCTAACACCTTCTGCAGGGAGAGCCTCTTTTAGGAGCTCAGCACTTTGCCACAGCATGTCCATATTGTTACCTTGCAAAAAATCCAATAAACCAATTCTTTGTCCCTTACTAGTGAATTCATTTACCCTAAAAAGTTTAGAAACATGTCCATGATTTCTCCCAGGGCAGCAAAGGATACTTGAAAATCATCTGAAGAACATAACACATTGGCCTTTTAGGAATATCTCCAAATACTAACTTTTTTAAGATCAGTTGAAAATATATCAAGGCAATGAGAATCAAAACAGACATCTGAGGTACCACCTCAAGACATAAACCACCCAAACACAAGGCAACAACCTGTAGGCACTCAGCATCAGTCCTATGGTCAGGATAAATAAACACCACTTCCAATCTTTCTGTGTTTATTTCTGTATTTTATTTACTGTTTATTTTACTTCTCACATGTTGAAAAGGAAAAGTAGTCTGTTTAGACATCTCATCTGCTGATGCATGACAAAAACCACAGGTACGTTAAAAGATTTAATGTATGTTACATTAAATTCAGTCAGGATATTCTGGGATTGTGACATGACATGTTTTTTCATACACCAAGTCATGAGTCTCTGCCATAAACTATAAAAGCAGTTCAACAGCACAGCTACAGAGCTGGGTTTTCCTCTGAAAATATTTTCCATCTATATATGAAGAAACAATTTGACATCTATGATATACTTCAGTTTATCAGTCTGAATTAAAGACATAATAGCCCAAATCCAGCCCACACTCCCTCCAGCCCTTTTGAACTGCTCATTTAAATATCTAAAGTTAAGAAAGACTAGCAATTGAGCACCACAATGAAAAAAAAAAAAAATCTTAGGAACAAAAAGGACATTATGTTGCAACTGGAAAAAGAAGTAGAATTTACTCATTATACAAGCTGTCAAATGCTTCTCCTTCCCTTGATATAAAACAAACTCTTTTGGAACTTACAAACAGGTACTTTTTATACACAAGACACTGAAACAAAGTTCACTGACACTTCAAAAGCTATGAAAATTCAGCAGCTATTAAGCAACAGGAATCCAAGGATAAAATAAAAAAAGTACTACTCCAAGTATTATCCAAGCTTTTACTGCAGGAATCAAAACAAAAGAATGTTCATAATTTATTCTAGAACATGGAATTATCCAAAAAATGTTAAGGAAGAAACAGAATAGTATTTTCCAAACATTCTCTCACCAAAAATGGTTTCACATATTTGCATAGTATCAGCAAGAAACTCTTCACTTCTAACTTTTACTTTTGCCATCTCCTGTGTTTGAAAAAGTGTGTTCACTGGTGTACTGGTACATCCTAAAGCCTCAATACAAAATTTTGATACTGAAACATTATTTCAAAATCAAAGGTTTTAATGCCACTCCTCTTTTTACAGGATCATCTCATGTATAAGAGCAGTTACCTTAGAAGAGAACGTAATTGAAAGCAAAGGAATTATTAATATGAGCAAAATTACCACAAATGTCTTCAGAGCAGTTTAGGCTTTAATCTTGTTGTTGATGATTTCACTATAGCTAGTGTTTAAATATTTACATTACTTATTTAGCTGCTTTAAACATTAGTCAAGCAGTCCAACAGTGCAACCCTCCAGACTAAGCAGCAGCTTTTAAAAGGCAACAGAATCTAAGACATCAGTTGTAATTTCTCTGTTTGGTATTAGTGGTTTTTAGACAACAGCTAAAAAGAAAAATAAGGGGTTTTTTACTACAGATAAATTGTGGACAAGAATTGTCCAGCAGAGACAGGACAACCTAGCCATCACTGACCAATTCTGACACTGGAAGATGCTCTACCTGTGAGCAGATGTTGCTGCACCAACTGATAGAACTGCTTAAAGCTCTTCTCTTGCTACAGTGATCAACCAGGGTTTTCAGCTTAATACATTAAAAAACTTGCTTCAAGCTTGTTCTATGTATGTGCAGCACCTACTAGAGGAATGCCAATCTTTCTTCCTTTGAACAGCAGCAGTATTTTCCAGCCTTCACAACAAGGCAGACTTGATTATTTTCATTCTTACTCCCACCCTAGGGCAAAGATTAGATGCATGTGAACACTTTGTACTTAGCATTAGTCTTCAGAAAAATGCTTCAGAAATCAATGTTTAATAAAAGATGCCAAATAATTATCACTCAGTTTAACAGTGCTCAAACCCATGAGATTATGTTGTGCATTAAGGACATATGAGTGTCTTCTCTGGCTGTTACCATGGGAAGTCACTCTCCACAGTCCTTAAATAAAGTTTATTGATTCAGGAGTGCCAGAACAAGGCACTTTATTCCCTCTGCTTTTAAAGACAGTTTGGGATGGCTGTGCTATTGCCTCCAGCCTCCTGGTATAACAAGAGATTGCTGACAAAACTGGGAGACAGACTGGGAATTAGCAAGGGTGGAATGAAGTGCACATACTAAGCCATGCCTGCTGTGACACACCCTTCACTGGGAGCTCCCAGACCATGCCTACAGCCTCAAGAACCAATGTGATCTATTCCTGGATTTAAAAGTGTGGCCAGAGTGGCCAAGTGTCACCTCTCAGCACATGACAGAAGACAAAGTGACATGACAGAGACTTAAACAACCCAAATCACTGCAGGAAAAAACACCTTATGCAGCCCAGACAACAAATTTCTTCAATTTTGTTGATGAGAGGCAACTTGACTGCAGTACTGTCTGGAGAAGATAAAACAGTAGAAGAGGGTGCTGCAACTTCAGTAAAAGGAGTTTATTGTACAAGCTAGAAACAAGGCTTAACACAGTCACTGCTTGTGCACATTTCATACAGTCTCAGAACGGTTTGGGTTGGAAGAGACCTTAAAGATCCATCTTGTTCCAAAACCCCTGCCACCAGTATGGAACATCTTCCAGGGAAGGGACACTTCCCACTATCCCAGGTTGCTCCAAGCTCCACCCAACGTGTCCTTGGTCGCTTCCAGGGATGGAGCAGCCACAGCTTCTCTACAGAACCTGTGTCAGAGCCTCTCCACCCTCAGAGCCAAGAATTTCTTCCCAATATCCCATCTAATGCTGCCCTTTGTCAATGGGAAGCCATTCCCCCTTCTCCTTCACTCCACATCCTTGCCTGAAGTCCCTCTCCAGCTTTCTTGGAGCCCATTCAAGCACTGGAAGGTCCTACAAGATCTCCCCAGAGTCTTCTCTTCTCCAGGCTGAACACCCCAAGCTCTCCCAGCCTGTCTCCAGAGCAGAGGGGCTTCAGCCCTTGAAGCATCTTCAAGGCCTCCTCTGGACCCACTCTAACAGGCCCATGTCTTTCTTGTGCTGAGGATCCCAAATCTGGACACAATAAGGCAGGTGGAGTCCCATGATGGTAAAGGGGGAATTTTGGCCTTATCCTTTGATTCCCAATGCCAGCCATTCTCCATTAGCCTACAGCTCACCAATAGTTTCCCCCATGGGAGACACAGAACAAACTGCATCTGTTGTGCACAAAATGCCAGAAAGTACAAACAACACCAGGGGGAAAAGAAAAATCATAGATTGCACGAGTGCATCCAAAGCCAGGGCACCCACCAACAACCTTTTTACCAGGCTCAACATTATTTTTGAAATATATGTTATGCATGTAAAATGGAAGAGCTTTAGAGGTCTTTATTCCTTTAACTTGCACCTTATAGGAACTCCATACACAGACAAGTTAAAAGATTGTGAAAGACCTGACTCACACTATTTTCCCAACAAAGGACTGGGTTAGCTGCAAAACATGTTTCCAGGTCAGTTGTTTTCTTGCTGTTTCTCTATAGAGACTAATTTTGTGCTCTGGGCAGAGCTGGAGACCACAGAGGAGCAATGCAGGGATGGAACTAAACCACAGCAAGACTCTGGGCGGCTCTCACCCCACCACATCAGAGAAGGAAAAGACATCAAGCATCCCAGTGCAGCAGGGAGCAAAAAAAACAGTGGCTGCATCTTAAACTGAGTTTTCTTCTCCACAGAGGCCCACTCTGAGGCTGTCCCAGAGAGGGAGCATAGCAGCAGCAAGCTAAACTAGAAACACCCCATGTTTGTGACTCAAGTCTCACTGACAGTCTGCATTTTCAGACTGGTGACTCCTAGGATTTTGATATACCTCATCCCTGTTTTAGGAAGAACAAGCTACTGGACTTCTAAGAATATGGAAGTGTTCCATTTCATTTTTACAGTCACACTTCTGCTTTTCTCCTACTAAAATATGAGCAGATTTGAAGAACTTCAAGCTAACTTTTGATGCACCTTGACTTCCCACCAGTCTTCTGAGATCCTGGAAGCCTTCCTAGGATCTGGCATGCAACTGCCTGTCAGGGATCTCTCTAACAGAAGACTGACTCAAACTGCCTTCCAGAGCAGTTCCTTGAGTTATTCAATATCAAGTTACTGAATGTTAAAGAAACAAAACAAAACAAAAAACAACCCCAAAAACACCACACTTATGGTGTAAAATCTGAATGCCATCACCACTCAGGTGTGTGGGCAGAGTGTTTGCCATCACAGAATATTAGACATTTTTCTGCTACATAGTGCAGAATTGGGACTTACCACCTTCATATTCAAGAAAGTGTAATACATCCTGGAGTTTGACAAGGCAAGCAAGGAAAACACCCAGAAGATTTTGGATTAGGGCAGGAGGAAAGCAAGAGAGAGGGAAGATGCTGGCATGACCAGGCCAGGTCAGACCTGTGGTCTATGTTACTTACACATGGAATCATAGAACTAAAGCTGGAAAATACCTCTAAGATCATCAAGTGCAGCTCTTAGACAGGACCCTCCATGTTCACAACTGAATCATGTTCCATCCGTGTGCCACATCTACACACCTTTGGAACACATCCAGGGATGGTGACTCCACCACCACCCTGGGCAGCCTGTGCCACGGCCTGGCCACCCTTCCAGGGAAGAAATCTTCCCTACTAGTCAATCTAAATGTGCTCTGGCACAACTTGAGGCCATTTCCTCTGGTCCTGTCACCTGTTGTCTGAAAGAAGAGATCTATCCCTCCCTGGCTACAACCTACTGTGAGGGAGTTGTAGGGAGCAATAAGGTCTCCCTCGAACAAAAACCACATCAGAGGGCAACTGGACCAAAACCTGTTGAGTGTATCAAGACAGTGACTCAAGACTACATCAGACAGTTTTTGATGTATTCCCCCCCAAGGGCTGAGATGCTGGGAGGTAACTCATACATTAATTTTCATTAGCCTTTTTGAGTTCAGATAAAAACTGATAAATAACAAATGACGTTAGGTTATCTGAAAAGCTGATTATTAAAGTTGCTCATGATAGCCAAAGTAAACAAGACAAATGGGAGTTGAAATACTTACACCTATTTTATCTACTGAGTTATTTACACAAAGTAGCCCCAAAGAATCTCCCAGCAAGACATACCTGAAACTAATATTTAAAGGGAAAGAACTAATAAGTGATGAAAGTTCCAGATCACAGAATCCCAGACTGGAAGGGTTAGAAGGTACCTTAAAGCTCATCTCATTCCAAAACCTGCCATGGGCAGGGGCACCTTCAACTGTCCCAGGTTGCTCCAAGCTCTGTCCAACCTGGCCTTGAACACATCCAGAGATGGGGCAGCCACAGCTTCTCTGGGCAACCTGTGCATACGGGACCCTGCCCAACTTTGCTACCTCTTGTAAATCAGCATTACATCAAAGCAGAAGGCAAACAGAAGGACTACAGGGTGATACATAGCACAGGGAGCTTGAGAGACGTACCCTAAAGAGCTGCTCAGTCTACAAGAACAAATCAGAGTCTGACTGTACAAATAGAGGAGGAAAGGGAAAAAAGGAAACAATTATCAGTCCTGAAAGGGAGCACTATACAGAATCAAAGGCAAGAAATAGTCTATGCTTTTCAGGCAGAATTGATACATGCTGCAAATGTTGGCAGAGCAAGTACACTGGATTAGCCCCAAGCACATCTATTCTTCTCCAGTCTTACAGAAAGCATATCTGGGTGGCTCCAGGAGAAGGGCAGAGCTGCCAGCCTTCTATGTGTGCCACACGCAGGCAGCAGCCGCCACCGAGCAGCCACGAGCTGTGGAGGAAGGATGTAAAATCCAAGAGATGCCAGCCTTCACTAGGGACATGGGGCACTTGCCTGTGATTTTGCTGGAAACCAGAGTTGTGCCTTCCCTGCTCAGTTGTATTTCCACTCCAGGCAAAAGTGGAGCCACCCAAGAAGCCTGCTGCCATCCTCCCCATTTCACAGGGCACACACATACCTGGATCACCACCACATCCTTCCTCTGCCTCTGCTGCTCCCAACACCTACAGCAGCACAGGCATAAGGTCCAAGGATGACCCCACCAGAGGTCCCCAAGATTTTAAAACAGCAGCAGATCACCAAGGAGACCAGCACTGCTTCTGCACAGACTGTGGTGCACCTGCTCCAGGAAAGAGGATGGAAAATCCCCATTCCCCTGGCACACCAACCCAGGGGAGCAAATAACTCAAGATATAACATTTCCTTCAGGTTCAGGACAACAAAATCACATAGTAAGAGCCCTTTAAAGCCATCAAGAGTCCTTAAGAGATCTCAGCCACAGAAGTAGAGTCTATCAGTTCATATGCCAGAAAAACTCCATGCTGAGTGGCATATGAATTATGAACCTACTTTAGTGACCTTTTACTGTAGTTATTTTTAGACTGAAGTTTTTATTCTGGACAAAGTACTGGAGATAAAATATTATACATATGCATGTATTTTTAATATATGCACATACTGCATGCATTTTCTGTCAAGTAAAGAAGCAGCTGCTGATTCAGAAATACAGGGAGTTGGCTGTTCTCTCAAGAATAACCTATGCACTGTGAACATGCACTATACGAGAAACCAAGACTTAGTTCTGGGAGGTGAAATTCTCCAGTAAGAACATCAGCAGCCTCCTAATATAGATCCAAAAGTCATTTATTCAAAACTACCCCACTGCACACACATTAAAGTACTATTCACTAGCAGTGCTGCCAGGACAACTGCTGGAGCAAGAGGCATCTATGCATTTTAAGTACCACTGGATGTAAAAATACCCACTAATACAATTCTTGTATTATTTTGTATTTTTACAATTTATGTCTAATTTGGACTACAGCAACATACCAAACCTAGGCAAGAAAACACTAGAAGACAGCAAAGAAGGTCTGTGACCCAGGGAGATGCACAAATACCCAAGCTAAAGCCATAAATAATTCTGAGGAGCTCTGCTACACTGAAAGCTACCAGAAAAAAAAAATCCTTTCCTTTCTACCACAGCACTCTAATAAGTTATGACCTTCAAAATATTGGCTATTTTTCTTTAGCTTTAAAAGCAGCCTGCTTCAGCTAAGCTGTTCTACAGATCAGGTGATACTCTGGCAAGAGAGTAACTGTCAATAGCCATATTCCTCAACAGAGCTTTTATTACAAAAATCAAATGTACTTCCAGTTCCTTCCATATTCACTGAAAGCCTTCAAGAGCAGTTACTTAGAAAATATTCTCACAGCTATCAGGGAACCTCACTTAAGTCTGGAAAGCAAACTTTAAAAGAAAGCAAATCTATTGAACAAAGGACTGAAGGAAGAATATATTGAAAAGAAGAGCAAGCCACAGCTCTTCTTGGGGTTATCCTGTGCAGGGCCAGGAGTTGGACTCAATAATCCTTGTGGGTCCCTTCCAACACTGCCTATTGTATGAATCCTGAACTTGAAAAAGGCTTCTACTGAAAGCCAGCAAAGGCATCACAGATGCTGAGAGAAGCTGTGGGTGCTCATATGCAGGCTGGGCAAACTGGCCCCAAAAGTGTCACGGCCCATCTTCAGCTGAGCTCCTGACTGAAACCTGACTGAAGCCTGCATGAAGAGCTTCTCTCTGAGGAAAGGAGCACAAGGAGGCCAAAGGAGATGGAAAATAAGCAGTGGGGTTAGGAACACCATCCAGTAGGCCTGGGTATTACCTGAGCTGCAAAAAAAAAAAAAAAAGCCAGCTAGCCATTATGATCTGAAACACAGTGACGAGAGAAAAAAAAGTACAGAATTATAGGAATACTAGCTATATTTATTGAAGCCATATTTATTGAAGTTGTTGATCTATATCCATAATATATGCTAGTATTAAAAAAATCTATAAAATAAAATTTATATAGTATTTTATGTAACTGGGATGAGCCAGGACCAGGAGGGTAGGACGAGGCTCCCTCCCTGCCAGTGGCAGCAAGCACTCACAGCCCAGCAGCCCCGCTTGGTACCACGGAGAGCTCCCTCCTTCCTTTCCTCCTAAAATGGAAAACCAAAGGCTTGCCACCAAACAATCATTTTCCCTTCTAAGTAGGAAAAAAAAAGCAAACAAAACCATCTCTCAGACTGTATCTGAGGAATCTGTACGCAGGAAAAGTTCTCTTGACAGCATAGAACTTAGATGCATAAAGAATGATGCTGTCCAAAAATATGAATAAATTACCATCTTGGCAAAAAACACAAGCCAAAGCTCAAAAGAAGTATTTCAGTTCCAGGCAAGTTCACTCATAGATCTCACTAATAGTGAACCTGATTCCTTTAGGAACTCAGGAGCAGCAGAAGGAAAAGCATATAAGAAGATTAGGTTAATACTATATTTAAACATATGTAAGGACAGTGAATGAAATAGTGATTATTCACTCATTTAATTCAAGAAAAACAACCACTTACTAAGAATAGCTTTCAGAGGATAAAAGAAGATAAACTAGGCTGTACCAGGGGAAAAAAACCCGACAGAGCTACAGTAGTATTCACTATCCCTCGTTATCCATATTTGTCAGCACTGAGGTCTGGGGAAAACAATTTTGGTATAAAAGCCTCAAACAGGGACAAACTACCCCAACGTTTCCAGACTAATGCACCCTTTCCACTAGTTGGGAAGCTTTCCCAACTCATTATCATCCTCATGGAAAACAGTAGAGTTGTATTTAGCATAACAGATTTTTGCAAGAGTTTCAAAGACACGAGAGAAAACAGATTTTGCAGATTTGATGGAAGGACCTGACAGTTCTCATGAAATAGAGGGGGTGGAGGGTGCTACTGGACTTGAGCTCCCACCAATTCAAGCATGCATGGGTAGACTATGGAGTGAAGACAGGATTTTCTCTACTTTCACAAGCTTTTTCAGGGAGACTTCACCACTTTGGAGGTACTTTGCCAAAAGCACAGGCACACGCTCCCGACCAGACCTTGCTGCTTTTGCTTGCATCAGCTGTACTTTTCTGTCTCATGTTCTTGAGAGCTGCTAATTCAGTGAAAGGTCCCGATTTAGCTTCTTATTAATCAAACTCTGAGCACTCATTAGCCAAAGAAGTACAATCCAATCACAAACTTAGAGGCAGTGAACATGCCCCTAGAGCTCATCTCTGCACTCACCCTCCTCTGAAGGGAGCCTGTGCAAGCTCTCCCACCTCAGGCATAGAGGTGGAAACACACAGGATTGTCACAGAATCATGGAATCAGCAAGTCTGGAAAAGATCTCTAAGACCATTGAGTCTAAACAGGTCCACCACTAAGCTATGTCCCCATGTGCCACATCTACATATTTTTGTAGTCTCAGAAGCATGTTTCCAATTCCAATTAAAACACTGGCATACACACCCAACCCGCAACTGCCAGGATCACTGGTTTGAGTTAAACATTAATTTCCAGCTCCTCTTTGTTATCAAAACACAGTATCACATGACATCAAACTGCAGAACACCACTTGGCACTGGTGAGCGGCAGGAGACAAAAAGCATCTGTAAAAATATCACTACAAGAAGGTCTGTATAATACACATTAAATCCCAGGAAAGCCTATCTGCTGTCAGCACTGGAAGGATGGTTTTGCTGCCTGTAAAAGTGCTCCTCACCAAGAGAGGGGCTGCAGCCCCAAAGACATCAAAGCCACCACAGCTGAGAAAATACAAGTATGTGCCACAGAGCTGCTCTGAAAAGCTTACAGGTAAAAAAACAGGAACATGCTCTAGTCCAGCTGGAAAAGATGACTCTGGTTTAACAGAGAATAAAGTAATGACTGCAGTTACCTGTGGCTCCACACCTGTGAATGACACCCAGATTTTGTGCAGACTCCACAGGCAACAGGTCCAAAGGGCTGCAAACCTGCACAGTCAGCACCCAAAAAGTGCTGTTCAACCAGCTGACAACTTTTACCTACCAAAATTTAAGGGAGAAAACCGCTATTTGTCTTCCAAATAGTTCGGAAACTATCGCAAAGGAGATCTCTCCCTACTTTATGACACCTTGGTCATTTCCATGCTGTGGAAAACACTCGTATGGGTGTACATTTGACCAAAGGCTATCAGGGTTATAAAAGAGAGCAAGCATCCAACAAAAGAGAAGTTATCTCCTCTGCCTTTGATTTCCCACAGTGAGTACTTGCGCATGTCAAGAGCAAGCTTTAAAACCTGGGCAGTGGAGGAGGGATATAACCCTTGCTCCCTCTCAGAGCATATTACAAGTTTCTCCCAAACAAAGCACAGCTCAGGCATCAGCTTACATTAATTATTCTCATTTTTGAGCTATTTAAATATACCAAAACTGATCCTTTATCTTTAGCTGTGAAAAACATGGCAACTCTAAGGCCAAAAGCAGCACTAAAACATGTTATCTTAGTCCAGTTTTGACCAGAACATTTTAATTAAAGATCCTACTACTAGGACCCATCTGAAGAGTTTCAGAGTTGTTTTATTAAGAACTCAGCATCTGCGTTCGGTATTTGAAGAGAAAAATTAAAATGCATTTTGATACAGAATGGCCTCTGTAAACAAAGCTTTATAAAATCTGCATCTAAAGAAAGAAGTCAAAGGTACTTTTCCCCTTTAATAGTTTTCCAGCAGACAGTGCACAAATATTAGAGCATAACTAAGCAAGGAAAAAAAGACAGTGAGAGCTTAAACTTAAAGGTTCATTTGCTAATAAAGTTGAAGAGCTGAGTAAATCAACCTAAACCAAAATCAACCTAATTTTAGACACACTGAACACTTTCAGCAGAAGCCCTTCAGAATGGCAGAGGTAAGGATTAACTACCTCTGCAAATCTCAGAACTTACACAGACTAAATGGGGAAAATACTCCTAGTTGAGACTGCCTCACAATTCCTATGTAAAAACTTCATATTCACATTGCATGTGACAAATGAAAGAAACTAATGTCCAGCATACGTGCTTGTTCTCTTTTTGATCAAATTTTAAACAGTTCATCTCTTTTCAGAGCTGATATGACAAAATCAATAACAGAATGGAGAAGCCACTGATAAACTGAGTTTAGAACAAAGATAAATTGACATTGGTATAATACTCTCACGTAATTTTATCCAAGGCACATCATAAAACTTGTTTATACAACTTAAAAGTATCATAATAACAAAAGCACCAGGCAGCAAAGTATTCAGAAAGTACCTTCTGCCATGCAGCACCAAACTCATCCCCAACTGAGGAAGACTTCTACTATAAATTCAAAATATGGTATATTCCTCACATGTTTTCTCCTAATGAGGATATTCAGGTTACTCTTTATCCTACCTAGATACTCCATTCTGTTAAAATCTCTTTAAAATTAACTAAACCCAAAAATTCCTCTGAAATCTGATGAGGAGCCCTTCCTTTTGCAACTCTGCCAAAAGCACTCTGCATGGAAAAATCCTGACCCTGCTGCTTTCCTACACCTATAAAAGGACATTATTCCAAACAACTACACGAGCCTTTATAGGGAAATTTAAAATCTTTGCTAGTCTCCCTTGTGCTTCAGCCCCCAGGGGCAGGGTGAGGGACTGTACCCAAACATTTTGTTTTCTTCCATCACCTACTATGATGCAAGAGCGCCCCTCAGATCACTCCTCTCCACTTTCACAAAGGATACTTAGGAAAATAAGGACCTACCTTTTACTGGAACTACTTAGGAAACTTGATTTCCTGTTTGTCTCACTACCACAAAGCTCCTCTGATGTCCAGTAATATCTGCAATCCAGCAACAGCTTTTCTTTCAGCAGAGCACTCATCTGAGATTTCCTTTCTCACAGATTCTTGTGCTCACAGAAGTCAGGACCTCCCTGTGACATACCCACTCTCTTGCCAAATCTGACGGACTTTTCAAGGTGTTGACCAATTTCATTCAAGGGCACTGATGGTGTGACACCAGGCAATGGGAAATCAAGCTTAGAAGCACAGGAAGATGGCCAGAGTTTCCAATAAAGACATTTTTTATGAAGCAACCCTGAGTTAGAAGTACAGACAGCTCTCCTCTCTTCAGGAGACAGAACCACAGAGAGACCTAACCCTGGAGCATCAGGGAAGACATTTCTCCAAAAGAAAACAAAGCACTCTTCGTCTTCAAGCACAAAAATCTTAAAATAAAATGTAAACAAAGAACACAACCCACAGAGACAATACATAATACTGTACACAGGAGAAGCTTCTTGCCTCAGAGATCCCTGGCACTTCCACAGGTGCTCAGTAACAACCAACTTCCACCAACACACACAATAGGAAAGAAGTCCGACATTCCCAAACCCCTCTAAGCAGGTGATACTCTCAGAGGACAGCTCTGGAATGAGGTTACAGGCACACACCCTGGCTGTGCTGGCAGCAGGCTGGCTGTGCATTCGAGGGGACAGCACTGAGTCACAGCCCTGGGCAGCCAGCACTGACTCAGCCCTGCTCTCCTGCCGGGAACAGAAGCTCAAGGTAACCCCAGCAGCTTTTGGGGAGGTGATGGATTCCCTTGGCTTGGGAACACACACCACAGCTGACCCAGAGGCAGAGAACAGAAAAAGAGCCTAAATCCTTTTGCAACAAGACATTCTTAAGATGACGACTGTACTGAGCATCCTCTGAGCTCCCACAGTAATAGCAGTTAGATGGTTTCATTGGGGATGTTTTACCTTAATTATTACTTAAATGCACACACGTGCTGCCGATTTGATCAGCTACAGCCCCAAATATTCAGATCTGGCTCCTCCTAGGTCCCAGAGCCTGCTGATGACCTCTTTCAAAACAACTATTTCTCATACCTACCATACAAAAAATATTCACTGAAAGCATTTTTAGAATGCTAAACAGCAGGAAAGAGAAAAAAAAAACCAAAAAAACAGCCACACCATCCCCAAACAGGAAAGAAACTTTTGCTTTAAAACGTCATTTCACTTGCTTACATAATCATTTCACAAAGGGGGTTTTTTGTGGATGTTTTGGGTTTTTTTTTTTTGGTCAGGCAGCATTTCTACTATAAAGGTATTTCCTTTAAAACCAAGATACATAAATAACAGCGTCCACTCATAAATACAGCCCAAAACCACAGCTTTAATCTTCAGTACTTAAATGTAAGCTGAAATCCACACTGCAGCAGCTGGATGGCCTGAGTTTCAAACGTGCCAAGCACCTACTAGTTTCAGAAGTTGCAGAAATAGCAAGAGCTCTGGTCTCCCTTCATCAGACCAGATATTCTCAGGCATTCTAGCAAAGACCCTCAGGGTCCTGCACTGCCATGATTTCAAACACAAAGCATCAGCCTAACAGGGCACTCACTGCAAGCACTGGGAGACAACCCGTTTCAGCTCCACCTGAAACCAGCCCCATATCAACACACAGCCCAGCCCTTGCAGAGAGAGAAACATTTCCCACTTGAACCACCACTGCCATCCCTTAAACCTCCTCGAGTCACAGGTGACACATCAACAACACTGACTGCTGAGAGGGCACGTTACACCCATGGTGTGTCCCACGGCTCTCTTACAGCAGTGTTTGCAGGAACACTGTTCCTGTTTGGCAGGAACCCCTTGTTCCCATGCAGAATCTCTGACCAGGTGATGGGAACAGCTACAGGCAGCAGTCTGGGGTTTGTCAAGTGTAGGCAGGAGTTTGCTCAGGGTAGCAGAGCCCCACCTGGTCCCAGTCCCAAACTGTCTGAGCTAGTAAGCCTGGCCATTTAGGTTTTACTCACTTAAACCTAAGCATGGGTGCCTTTCAAAAGAGAAAAAAGTCCCATTTAGTTATAATAAAGGTTCTCCAGAAGACCTTTGCACTCAAAGCAAGCCAGAGGCCTGCCACCGAGGACTTACAGAACTGCATTTCCACATACAGCCCACAAAAGGGCACTAAACTTCCAACTGAGCAGATAAACCTGGATAACTGGGGGTGATATCAAAGTGGGCTGGGGTCTGTGAGCACAGTGTGACCGAAGCTATGAGACACTCCTGTTTCAAACACTGAGCACAATGACCTCTCTGGTACCTTCTCAGAAAAAGAAGTGCTCATAGAGCAAACACTCCTCCTGCTGAAAAAGTTAGCTATTTTTTCTCTCTCAAGCTGAGAAGACAGTGCTCTTGAACATCATCAGCAGAGAAGCCTCGGCCAGCACGCTGGCTGCTGAAAACAAACTCCAGAAAGCATGTGCACATGAGAGGTTGGGCCAGTGCTCAACCATCGTGGTCTGATAAACCACACAGCAAAATGTGAGAAAATTCCTCGTGCCAGCCTCACTCCTAACTCCTGACAGCAAGAATGGTGTGCTCACACAGCTGCACCCTGGGACACTAGGGGAAAGCAGCCCAGGAAGGACCAGCACAAGCAGCATCACACCCAGCTGCTCTGTGTCCCTGTCTCATGGAAAACTGGGCTCAGAGCACAGATAAACAGGGCTCTGAGCTGAATTCACGGAGGGCAGGGCCTCAGAGCAGGAGTGATGCAGTCACCCAGCAGAGCCTGCTGCTAGCCATCTCCATAGGAGCATGGATTTCATGGAAAAACCAGGACTGCTTAACCTTGGGCTGTCATAGGAGCAGTGGGAAGCTTTTCTCTGCAGCTGTGCCAGCTCTGAACAGTGAGGGTTACCGAGCCTTGCCTCTGGTCAGTGCATACAACTACACAGCGTAAGGGCCAAGAAACATAGCTCACTGCAGAGGAAAAAAAAAAAAATTAGACAGAAGATTTGGCAAAACCCCCAAAGGCATCTATCTCGGACACCCCAAAAGTAACAACAGTCATTCAAGATATGACTTGTTTATACTATAAGGCTCATTACACAGAGGCCTGCCTATTTTTAGAGGTAGATATCGCTACAGCTGAGTGCTAGATAAACCCAAATAATTATTTTAAAAGGGTATTCCATCACTAATTATTCTAAACATCTTGTGTGTCCAGAAAGGCTGGCCTGATGCCACTCTCCAGCATAAAACAGCTCAGAGAACAATGCTACGACTTTACTCTCAGGAGTGACAGAGCAACTGACAGAGCAAGCAGGGTGCTTGGGAGATCCAGACAGCTCCAGTAAGCTCACTACCATTTGGATAAAACAAAAAACAATAACAAATGGGGCCCTAATATTGTTTATGCTAAAAAAAAAATACCTGAAGTTGGTTTTTCCTTCATATACCACCAAATTTAGTAGGTAAAAATTTAAAAAGAGAAAAGGGAAAAAAAAAAAGCCCAAGCCAAGGACCTGCAGGGTTGATGGTGGCTCGTCCATCAATTCTGTGGTTTCACCAGCTCAAGTGCAGAGTTCTGAATGCTCTACAGACCCTCTCTGCCATGACCAGTGCTTTCCCCACTTGAGTGCTGAGAGGTACAAGGTGAAGATGGGCAGAGCAGGAGTGGCCCAGGCCAGCAGTGCCCCTCGGTCAGCAGACAGGCACCCTTCAGAAGCCTTTTATTTCTGTTATTCTAAGCAAACCAGACTTTTAAAAGCACAATCACAGATCTCACGACCGCAGTTTTGCTCCAGCGTAGCACAAACGCAACCAAATCCCAAAAGAACAGCGAAACCCACCGGGGGCCACGGCAACAGATGGAGAAGGGCTCCGGTGGGGTTGTGCAGCCGGGAAGGAAAGGCGCTGGGATGTGCAGCCGCGTTTCACGCCCGAGCTGCTCTCCAAGGACGCGCCGCCTCCCCACTGCAGAGGGCGTGCGGCGGTGCCGGGGCGGCCGGAGCCGGCGGCGCCGGAGGCAGCCAAGCCTCCCCGCGGCAGCGGGTGCCGGCCACAGCGCTTCTCCGCTCCCCGCGGCCCCGGGCGGCTGGGCCAGGCGCCGTGACGGGCGGCCGGTCCCGCTGAGGAGCTGCCCCCGGCTCGGGCTGCCAGGGCCAAACTTCCCGCGGTACGGCCACCCCCCCAAAAATGGCCTCGACGCCGCCGCCGCCGCCGCGGCCCCTGCCCGGGTGAGCGCTCCCGGGCGCCCGCTCCCGCCGGGAACGGCGGGGCCCCGCTCCCCGCTGCACCGCGCCCCCGCACCGGCACCTCCACCGCGGTCCGGCCCGCCCAGGCCCCGCCGCTCTCAACAGGTGCGGGGCGGCCGCGCGAGCCGCCACCGGCACCGGCACCTGCCACCGCGTCAGGACCTGGACAGGTCCCGCGAGGCGCTCCCGCCACCGCGGCCCGGGCTCACCTCTCGCCGTGCCGCTGCCCGGGCCCCGCCGCCGCCGCCGCCGCTCCGCCATGCGCGGTCCCGGCCGAGCCCCGCGGCGGCCCCGCCGCGGCTCCGTGCGCGCGCCGCCGCCGACGTGCAGGCCGCGCCGGGCCCGCCAGCGGCGCGAGCCCCGCGCGCGCGGGGGCGGGGCCGCGGGCGGCTCCGTTCTTCCCATTGGCGAGGCTGAGAGCAAGCGGGGGTGGGGCCGAGGGCGCTCGCGCGCTCGCGCGCGGCGGGGATGGCAACGGGAGCCGAGGGGCGGGGCCGGCCGCTCGGAAGAGCGGCGCTGATTGGGCGAGCGGGGGGCGGGGCCGACCCGGGGGCGGGGTCGTGAGGTGCACGGTTCGTGTCCCCCCCCCCGCGCCCACAGCCCGGCCCCGGCCAGGCCCCCCCCACAGCCCGGCATGCACACCCGCACCCCCAGCTCCCGAAGGGACCCCGGCACCAGCCTCCACTGCCGGGGCCTCCAGCACCCTCCACGGGGCCCACGGACTCAGCCTCTGACATTCCAGCGGCATCCTGGATGCGGTGTCCGTGTCCCAGTGCATCCCACCGTGCCAAGATGAGAAGGCCGAACAGTTCTGGTTTTCCAGAAATCAGTGGGAGATCTCCACCCAAACATCATCAGTAAAGTTCATCAGTGCTTCCACCACGTGTATGACTCGCTATGTGTGTTAGGGCTTCAGCCTCCTGCGGAACAGGGGATCCAAAAAGGATTAAATAACTGCTTTAAACCTTGGCTGTTTGTGACAGCAGGCTTAGAACGAAGGCATGTGGTCACCTAGGGAGCAGGTTTCTGACTTGCATTTTGCTCTTAACATAAGAATCCCAGGATGGATTAGGTCGGAAGGGACCTTAAAGCTCGTCCCATTCCACCCTGTGCCATGGGTGGGGGCACCTTCCACCATTTGCACCGAGCCCTGTCCAAACTGGCCTGGAACACTCCACGGATGAGGCAACCACAGCTTCTCTGAGCAACCTGTGCCAGGGCCTCGCTACCCTCACAGCCATAAATTTCATCCCAATATCCAATCTAAACACACTGGCTGTCAGTTTAAAACCACTGCAGGTCATTGCAGTTTGAAGACACCTGCAGGCCCTGAACCAAGCTCAGCCCATGGGATGCTGCAGGACACAGAGGAACGTCATGCTGGCCTTGCTCTTCCCAGTTTTTGTGGCTCAAGGGTTTTCATGCTTGCAGCCTGATATCACTCCTCATCTCTGCCCTTCACAACAGTTGCATCCTGTCCCAAAATCTTATTCCTGGCCACAGACATCAACTGGTCAGAGAAATCTCAACTTTCCCAGCTTTCTGTCCCTTTGAGGTTACCTGACCACCTTTCCAGTGAAGGAATTTTTCCTAATATCCAATCTAAACTTCCCCTGGTGCAGCTTGAAGCTGTTTCCTATGGTCCCGGGTATGTGTTGACACATGTTGCTGCATCAACCACCTTGGCATTACTAAAACTTCATGCTGAGAACTCTGCATGCCTTCTCACCTGTTTCTCCAGAAATATACCTAAATACTCCAGAGTATTTAGGTGGTGACAGACACATTACCATGTCCCTTCAGTCCCCAGCATGGGCTCCAGGTGCAGCACTGAGTGGCTCGTAGCTTCTTCTTTCTCTCCCGGTTCCTGGTGGGGTAAAGATCCATGCAGGCGTTCACAGGGAGGGGAAAGAGGACCAGCACAAAGCCAGTGCTGGAAACAACAACCTATTTTTGTACTTCCTTCTCTCAGGCACAGCCCTTCGCCTCTGCCCTGCTCAGGAGCAGCAGCACCAATGGGCAGGCAGCTTCTGGCTGCTGATGCACCTCTGGGAATGACTGTGTTTCCTTATCCTATTTTATACTCAGGGAATTTAACACTAATTACTGCATTTTTCCCCTGCCTTAGGATCAGCAGTGAAGCCACAAAACAAAACTACTTTCCTCAGTTCCCCCTCTGTGCCAAAGTGGTTGTTTCCCACCAGGATGTTGGGAAAATCACCGCTGGACACAATCCATGTGCTCTGGGATGACCCTGCCTGAGCTGGGAGGTTGGACCAGGTGACCCATTGTGGCTCCTTTCAACCCTGAAATGTGGCAGGGACAAGGGTGGGTCCAAGGCTCCTTATCCCACTCAATGGCAGACCCAACTCCACCATGGATTTGCTGGCTCCCTGCCACTGTGGAATCAAAGGGGCTCCCTCCCCAGACAGCGCTGGCTTTGCTGAGACGAGCCACAATGACTCAGTTGCTGGTGCTTATGAAACATCAGTTTTCCCAGTAATTCAAACTTTGGTGTGTGGGTTTGTTTTTTTTTTTTATTGGTTGGGGTTTTTTCTGCTTGGTTTATTTTATGTAAACCCACTTTAATAAATGGATGGCTCTTTAACAATGTTTTTTTTCATCAAGGGCCTGCAAAATTGGAACTATTAGGCAGTCACTCATAGAAGTGAGCATGGCGCATTTCAAACACCACAAGTCAAAAGCAGCTTCACAGTTTCCACACTCTGGCAGTGATTTTCCACCTCAGGGAAACATGACTTGCAAACTGGTCTTGCTCCTCAAGGTCCCCTCATGTGCTGGTCCTGGTGCACAGTTCCACAGTAAGGATTCTCCATCCCATATGCACCATACTGGAGACACACCTTGCATCCAGCACGCCAGTTCATACAGACCTACTTTTAGAGTCCTTAAGCTCACCTGAGGATGTGGTGGATGTACTGCCAGACCCAGCACCTCCTCCACCATTCTGTGCCACCAACCCAACAGAAGCTGCATCCCTGAAAAGCCCTGGCAGCAGATCCAAGCTTAGTAGTTTCTCCCTGCTGTCGCCATATGATCCTCAGCGGGGCAGCTGCCAAGCCTGGGGAACCTGTTTCCAAATCCATGCTGCAAAAAGTAGGAGGGAGGATGTTTAACCCATTCCATGCAGAGTGGCAAGCTGGCAGTCCTGTGGAAGGACAATGGCATCTTCACTGGGGTGGTGGCTGCTGCTGTAGGGCAACTGGGGAGCGTAGCTGCCTAATCAAAGATTCAGCTCCTTCACAGATGGTCTGTAACATGAATTTCTTAAGGCCAGTACATGCTTCAAGGCAGCTTGGCAGCTCCTCTTGCAGTAACCTGCTTGTGTAGACCCCTGAACAACGCCCAGGTGTGTCCTCACGCCTAAGAGGTGCCCTGAGCTGGGTCTACAGGCAGGGTGGTGATGCCAGACTGCCTGTGAGCAAACAGATCAGATGATAGCCAAGCAGAGTGCCTCACCTGATGTCATCCAGGAGAAGAGCTGGATCAGAGCAGCCCCAAGACAGAGAGGCCCCCACACTGGGGTGGGAACACATCCTAAAGACAGGGATCTCCATCCACGGGGAACTCCATCCTTGGGGTTGGAGGAAGAGTGACACCCAATGCAATTTCACACAAGCACCAACGGTCCTGGTCTTTTCACCCCACCTGCAGGGAGCCCACTGCAATACAGGGCAGAGGAAGGACTCTGGCTCCCCCTCATCCTCTCACACCCCCAGGCCAGGCAGCCACAGGCTTGGGGCATGGCAAAATGTGCCCTTGGGGTCACAGTGGGCAGGCAGGACCAGAGACCAAAATGCAGAACTGCCTTGGACAGTCTGAGCACTGCCCAGTAACAGGTCATGGACCAACCTGCTCAAATGCAAGGCCAATTTTTAAACCATGAGCATCTAGGGGTGTTCTGGTCATGGGAGATGAGGTGTAGTGTAGTCTGGCTGTTACTGCTCAGCTGCCAGGCATTGCCACCAAGACAGACCAAGCTGACCTTTTCTGGAATTGTGACAAGGAGTGGTCAAAAAAATAAAAAAAGTAAATTGCACACTGAGCAATAATGAACGTCCCAATGTTCACCAGGAGCCCACCATCAACATCAGGCATCGTGGGGACAGCACCCCTGAAAGCAGCACAATCTCTGCCTTTATACAGAGGGCCAAAAGGTGGGTGGAGGAACTTCAACAGAGTTTTAAGAGTTAAGTGTTTTCCCATAGTAACACCTCCTGCTCCCAAAGCAAAGGGATTCATGAGGCAGGCAGGAGTTGTTATGCCAGTGAAGTGGAAGGTGTTTAGATGAACCATCACATTGGTGAGCAGTGATTACATGTACCCAGGGCAACTGTAAATGCATTCAGATTAAGTGTATCCAAAACAGCTGTAAACACAGCCCCTCTGCCCAGAGCACCAACACTGCTTCCAGCCTGGAGCCACTGACACAGCTCTGGGCCATGGCACCAGGGGTGTGTTCATAAACCCATCAAGCTGCCTGGGCTTGCAGCCCTCATGATGCCCCCATGGCCCTGTCCCACAGCAGGGCTCCAAGCAGCCCTTCCTCCCTGCTGAGCCTGTGGAGAGCAAGGGACCAGAGCAGCACCCCCAGGGAAGCAACTCTTCTTTCCTCTCCCCTTTCTTGGGCTGGCTTCTGTCCATCAATCCCTCAAACAGTGCCTGCTAAAGCCAGAGAAACTACATTTTAAATACGGATCAAGTGTTCAGCTGAGAACGGTCTGTCCATTTTCCCCCCTCACCCCAATCCGGGCTGGCTGAGCTGGAACAAAGGGTGCCTGCACCGGGGTGATTATCTCTTCCTTCATCTCCTTCACTTGGGAGGATATCCTGGAATCATCTGCTTTTACCTGCTTGGGGCCTGATATCTGTTCCCTTTCTAGCACCTTCCTGTTTGGGACATTTCTTTGTCTAAGCTTCCTCTCCTACTTGTGTTGCTGAAACCAAGTCCAGGGAGCATCAGGCAAACGACGTGTCATACCCTACTGTCAACATCCTCCACAGCAAACTGCATCCTACACACTCCTTGAGCAGACAGACCAGCAGCAAACCCCCTGACCATGGCTTACACAGTCTCAAAGAGAACCTGCATGGCATTAAACCACAGAAATTCTCAATTTAGGAACACTGAGCATGGATCCAGACCCCACTCCTCATTACCCTGGGGTAGCACCATCAGGGAGAACTGTGGCTGCTCAGATGTTTGGAGATGACAAGCCACAAGGAGCAGATACAGGCAGACCTGTATGGTTCATGTACAAATCATACTGAGTTCAAACAAGGTCACCAACACACCCCATCTGGTACAAAACACCAATTGTTAAAGCAGAGAGAAGCCCTTAGATAATATTTTATGCATCCTACTTGTAATCAGGCAGTCCAGAAAATCTCAGAGAATCCAGATGCAAAGGTCTAAATCTTAAAATCTAAATCTAAAACCTGTGGTCTAAATTTAAAGGCACTGTGGTTTTTCACACTATTTAAATATGTTTGCACATATTTAACTTATTTTGTAAAGAAAATTGAATCAGATAAGGAAAGAAAAAAAGCCACCACAAAAAAGCCTTGTCCCCCTGTCAGCAACACCACTCCTGATGCCAATCCCAGTTTGGGTTGCAGAGCACCCAGTGAGGCATCAGGACCGGATGGAGAGAAACCACAGAGCCACACACCAGCTGCCTCTCCCATAAAAAAAATGTGTGAACAGCATTAAATTGCTTGTCAAACTAAAAACACAAAGCCAGGTTTAAGGCCTCACATAAAGCAACCATGGTTCAGAGCACAATCAGCAGATCCCAGATAATTATCTCATTGGGAAGAGTCAGCATGCAGGGCATGGCTTTCCCTTGCAAGGAAATGGTGAGTATGGAGATAAGGGTGATCCAATTAACTGGACTTTATGGGGATTTCAAAATGGTATGTGGCAATGCTCTTAAGCACTTAAAGAATACCCAAAAGCTCTTAAAGAAACTGAGCTGCCATGGGATAAGAAGTAGAGCCCTCCTGGGATTAGGAACCTGGTGAAAGGTCAGGAAGGAAAAAGCAGGAACACGACTGCTCCTCTCAAGGGAAGTCCAATGCATCCTACCTGAGTGCTCTGAAAAGGCCAGGACACAGCACTGTGACAGCACATCCATGCAGGATGGCCACCAAGGGCCACCAAGGGCCACCAAGGGCCACCAAGGGCAGCGATGCCAACAGACAAAGACAAAAAGGCCATGGTGAAACCTGGGCAGGGACAAGTGAGGCTGTGCTCTGAGGCAAAGGCTGGATCAGGTGATTCACCTCTACCCCTCTCTTGTGCAACACCTCAGTGCAAGGAGTTGCTGGTGCCAATCTCATCTGCTTCCAAAAGCATCACGCAGCTCAAATTTGCATGCAGCTGTATTTCTTTGGGTTCCCTGAGGCTGCTCCCTGTAAGAACCCACCTGGGTTGGTTTCAAAGGTAAATAAAGGGCAAAAGAAACAGATACAAGTGTGGGAAATGTAGGGATCAGCCAGGGAAGAGGGCATCTGAGGAAGGAAATAACCCCACACACGGAAAGTACTTGCTGCACATGCTGGAGCATGCACAAGTGGCAGAAGGTCAGAAGTGCCAAGTCTCTGCTCTGCCAGACACTTTCTGAGCCAGAAGGAGCAGGAAACACTGGAGTTTCAGCTGTCTGGAGCTGCCTGAGAGCTGGGTCAGCCACACTGCGCACAGCTGACTGTTGAGGACAGTCACCATGGCTGGAGGGGTCTGTTGGCACCTGCAGCCACGTCCCTGGCAAGGTGCCCCAAGCAGACTCTCCTGTGGGCTGGGGTGTGACTGGTCACGTGCAAGGTTACGGAGGGGTGAGGAGAGCAGGTCTTTTTTGTGAGCTGGGAGACAATTCCTCATCCCCAGACAGCAAACCTACAGATGCACCCCCAAACGATCCACGGAGGCTCAAAGCTCAGACTGGCAAGTGGCTGTGGTAAAGAAATGCTTGGGAAGGCAGACAGTCCTACTGTGCCCTAGCCAGGGAGCAGAGGAGAGCAACCATACTGCAGCAGAGACCCAATGCTCCAGATATTCCCACTGCTCCTCACCAGCTGCCACTGGCACCCTAAGTACAGTGTAAGAAGTGTAGCTGAGGACTGGAGTTGCACCAGACCATGGCATGGCCCAGGGCCTGCTGTCATCTGGTGAAGGGAGAAGCTGGGAGTCATCTCAAGGAGCCCATGGCAGTCCCCCAGCCCCACTGCTCCCAGCCAGCACTTGGGATAAGCCATCTGGAACCCAGCAGCCACAAGGCTTCTGTAGCAGACTGGGAGGCAGCCAGCTCGACCCCAATATCTGCAGCACCAGCACGTGCCTCAGTGCCGGGGCTGACAGAGCTGGCAAAAGCCATCCCGCATGCTTAGCTCCAGGGGATCAAAGAAAGCCATGGGCACGTAAGGCAGCTCAAACAGAGTGTAAGCAAAAGTGCTCTCTACCCAGCAAAAGCCACACTTTTCATAGGCAAAGGGGACTTGTATGAGGTCTGTAAGGAAAACTTTTCAGGGCAGACCAGCTAGCAAGCGGAAGGAAGAAGGAGGTAGGCTACATGCTTACAACCCAAGGGATTTCCTAGAGTTAGAAGAAAGGCAGGGACTGTGTCTGTGTGACTCACTGCACCCTTCTGAGCTGTGCCGCTGCCCCAATGCAAGCCCTGCTCCAGCAGGAACCACCCAACGGGCCATGGCAGGTACCACGGAGAAATGTGGGAGTAGTAAGAGCAGGGATATTAAAAAATATCCCTGCACACCAACAACAGTACCCATGGGCTGATGGGAAGGGAGAATCCCCTTCCACCCACTGCTTTGCGTGTAGCTGCAAATATCCATTGGTACCACCAGATGGACAGGATATCCTGGCTCCCACTTTCAGACACAGCTCTATGAAGAGCCTTCAAAGGCAAAATCCCCAACAAGGAAGAGAACAGCTCAAAAATGTAGCCCCAAATTTCTCCAGTGCTCAGTTGAGGTGCATTCACTGCTTACTCACTTCGTGCCAAGTCTGGAGCTGCCGGGTTGGGCCCCCACCCACCCCTCTGGCACAGCTACTCCTTACAGCTTGGAAGCTATTTTTTTCCCACCCTACTATCTAAAAAAGAAAAAAAAAGGCGTGAAAGCTTTTATCATCCTGAAAACATGCCAACTGCGAAGGCGACTCTGTGTCTCAGACGCCTGTTTCCTGGCAGATTTTAAGTCCTTTGCTCAACTGCTCAGATGGCGGGGGCAGGAGATGCCTGCAGCAGCAGGCTGTGAACTGGAGCTCTAAACACTCACATGTTTAACTGCTGCTAAATTCCTGGGGGACCAACAATTCCAAACAGCAGGCTCAGAGCTATACACACAGCCGAGTGGGTGCCGGCCCATCCAAGGTGAAGGAAAGCTGTGAATGTGTTGCACAATGGTGCAGGCAGATCAAGGACCACCAGGTGGGTACAGGAGGTGCTGAGGGGGGTCACTGGCCCAACACCCCCATGTGGGGACAGCTACCAGGCAGTAAAAACAGGGGTCACCCTGCTCAACGCCTCTATCAAATCAGTCCCCCCTTCACGTCCCAGATAATGAGGCTTCAGCTCTGCTGGCTCCCAGAGGTTTGAAGGGAAAGAATGGGACCCAGCAAGCAGATTGAGCAAGGAAGAAATGCTGGACTCACAACTCCTTTGTTGGTGTCCAAATTTCCACAGCTCTGGCTGTAGCTACCTAAAGGTGCAGTCTAAGGGGTGAGGACCCCTTAGGCTGCCACCCCAGAAAGACCTACATACACACAGAGCCCTTCATGACAGTGATGCCTCTGGGGGCTCCAAAGTGCTTGGAGCTGGTTTTGCAGAGGTATATCCAAGTTTTGACTAGGACCAGGGATTTTTCCATACCACCTCACACCATTACCAGGATGGGGGCATGTTACACGGGGTCATTGGTTGGAGACAGGAACGACACAAACTCTCAGAGATCCCTGAGACAACAGCAGTGGGTTTCACATGGTTGCCCTTTTTCATAGGGGTTAGAATCTCCCAGGCTCAGATAGCTGACTGGTTGGGATCTCTCTCCATCCAGGGCTCTGACCAGTGCTGTGCTTGCATCTGAGCTCAAACTGGGTTGGCTGAGGGTCCCCTGTAACTTATAACTGAGACTTGTTCTGGAATGAACTAGGCTAGCCCAATTGGATTTGTGTTATGGCCAGACTTACCTTGTCCAGCTCAGACCAGTTGTGACACTACTGTGACAGGGACTAGGAGCTCTCTGGCTTGCAGTCAAAGGAAAACACAGCAGCATTGTCTGCCATCGTTCATTGTCTCAGGGTCTGGGTGAGCATTTCTGCACATGAATCACCCCCTCCTTTGTTATTAATATTGTTACTGTTCCTTTTCTTATCTCATTCCTGTTTCCAGATTTCCATCCTCCTTTGTACTTGGAATCACAGAATCAGAGAATTATACAATGGTTTGGACTGGAAAGAACCTTAAAGCTCATCCAGTTCCAACACCCTATCATGGGCAGAAACACTTTCCACTAGACCATGCTGCTCCAAGCCTGGTCCAAACTGACCTTATACACTTCCAGGGATGAGGCAGCCACAGCTTCTCTGGGCAACCTGTGCCAGGGCCTCAAGCACCCTCACAGGAAACAATTTCTTCCCAATATCCCATCTAACCCAGCCCTCTGGCAGTGTGAGACATTCCCCCTTGTCCTGGTCCTCCAGGCCCTTGTCCACAGCCCCTCTCCTGCTTTCTTTGAAGCCCCTATAGGCACTGGGGGTGGGGGCTCAGTCTCCCCAGAGCTTACTCTTGTCCAGGCTGAACAATCTCAATTCTTGGATGTCTTTGCCTTCCTTCATCTCCCACCCTCTCTCCCTTCCAGCACAAGAATGGCTGCCCCTGGGGCTGGCCAACCTGGGAGCAACAGAATGAAGGATGGGACACTGTCAGCATCTCTCTGTGGCCTCTGCCAGCAGGAAGCTCTTGCCAGGCCCTGTGGGAAGAGGCGTGGCAGAGTCAGCGACAGTGTCTGTGCTGCCAGAGCCAAGAGGCACCAGACAAAGCCTTTGTTCAACAGTGCCAGCCTAGAGAGAGAACAGCAGCAGCATTACTGTTGAGGCAAGACAAGTATGATCAAGGTGCCAGCCACCTCCATTGAAACTCATTTCAGGCACTAACTTGGGTCAGAGTCAACTGCAGAAGGCTGCTTTCCCAAGGTTAAGAAGCATCAGTAAACTTTTTTTACAGTTTAAAAGACAGCACTGGGTATTTTTGGGTGTCAAATCAGGATCATCTCTAATAGGGAATGGCCCTGCCTTCAGTTGTCCCCCATGAAAATTCACTGGGGTTTTGGGAACACTGGTGTTTGGGTACAGGAAAAGCCTGCTCCAGAGGTTCCTAATCCCCAAAACAACTGGCTGAAGTTCACAGCCTGCAGGCTGGACATGTTTTGGGATGCTTCCTACAGGGCAGGCCAAACAGTGCACAAAGGCCAGAAGGGACGAGAATCACTCACAGAAAGCACGTGCTCCCAGGGCAGGAGGAAGGCACGTCTGTGAGTTAGACGTGATCTGCAGTCATTTCTCATTGCTTGTAGCAGTCCCCCCTGATCCACTGTACACATGGAAAGAACAATATTTTTAATTCATTTTTCCAAAGAAGGAAATAAACTCATATTTCAATTCCTATTTACCAAAACAAGAGCCAGATAAACTCAATGCTGTATGAAAGTATGTTTATTCAAAAGCTAAATTTCTCACAGAAAACAGTGTCTATGAACAGAAGCACTGGTCATAACAAATTCCAAAAGCCTCCTGGGCTCCAGGGCTTGGGGTCCTGAACCATCCCAACAGAGCAAGCAAGAACTTCTTCTCAGAGTTGTCAGGAAGATGGGGGGGGAAAATGACAGAACACAGACACATGGCCGTTTGGTACAGTTTCAGAAATCATACCTGCTCACAAGAAGAGCAAATGTATCAAGACACTTGGCAGGGACATTAATGCCTGCACAAGAATCTTACAGAACACCCTGCTCCATGTGGACTGCTTGTAAAAGAGCAGCTGCCCCTGTCAGGAGAGAGCTGCATTATTCCTGCAGACAGAAAGCAGGGCTGTTGGTTTAACCATCTGCTGAACTGCTTCCAAGGACCAAAGTGGCTGGGATGTCGTGCCAGGGATGTGCTCCTTTTCACAGCCTGCGCATGTCCGGGCAAAGCTGAAGCTCTAAAGGGGTTCCCCTTCTTCGTCCTGCCTCAGCTTCTTGGAGAGGTGCTTGCTGATGGCCAGGAGGGGGTTGGCTCTGTACTGGGGATCGCTGATAACCTCATGAAACCGAGCCACTTCCTGCTCACTGAGGAAAGAAAAATAACACATCAGCTCTCTAAGTGCCTCATGTGAAAGGAACTGAGCAGATAAGGACCAACTCACACAGCAGCAGATTTCTGTTGAGACAGAGTGATCCTGGGTGTAAATCTCAGAGAAAGACAGTGTAAGAATAAACCTAATTTAGCCAAGGGCAAAGCTCAAATTGCTGCCAGCTTCGTGGGAGCCAGAGACTTTGATCTCATGCCAGAGAGACACAAACAACCACAATAGTGTCCAGCATCACTTGGGAATGTTTTTTTAAGAGCTCTTCCCTAGTAAACCAGAAACAAGAGACTCTGGATCTGGTGAATCACCAGGAATGAAAGTTACTTCAGATTGCACCAGCACAAAATCAAATTCTCTTTAGAGAGCTTATCTACTGACTCTCTTTATTGCTGAACATTGAGCGTTGGTAATCCTACACACAACACTAGCTGGACACCAGGGAAGAGTATGACAGAATTACCTCTGCATGCCTGGTCACAGCTGCTTCCTGGGGAAATGGCCTTGTCTCAAAAAGCAAGCAAGCAGGGAGGGACAAGAACAGAGCAGGAATATAAGAAAAAGCCCTGAGTTTGCACACAGCCACATCTACCACAGCATCTGAATCTCTCTCAGACTGCCAGGCTCTCCACAGCCTCGCCAGACAAACACTTGGTAGCACACAGCTACCTCCCCTCCCAAGCACAGCCCTTCCCTTCAATGTTCCTGCCAGAGAAAAAGAGAGGAGCCAATACTCCTGAAGCTTGGGTTGGGGTAATAAGGTGAGGCTTAGGAATCTCTCATCTGAACTCATACCTTGGAAAAGAAACCTCAAGACCTTCCTCCAAACTTTTTCCCTCCCAAGAAGCATACATTTGCCAGACCATGAAAAAGTAAAGCAAGGCAGAACCCAGCAAGAAAGGCATCCCAGCACCAACACTGGCCTGTTTCTGACAGAGAAGGTATTCATGGAGAGCAGTGCTGGATCTGTAGCCTGACTGTTCAGCCTCAGTTTGAAGCTGACTGGCTCAAAACTGACAGAAATCCAGGAAACAAGAAAGCAAACACTGCCAGATCACAGAGCCTAGCCCCAGGAGACCTGTGCTGAGGGAAAACGAAGTTCTTGATGGCTATCCAACAGATAGAGAATAAGCAGTTGCCAGACCAAGTCCAGGAGTTACTTGGACCCATTTAAGTTCCCCACCCTTGTTGATATTCAAAAGCCATGTGGACATGGGTCTTGAGCAACCACTTCTAGGTGACCCTGCTTGAGCACGAGGGTTGGACCAGGTGAGCCCCATGGGTCCCTTCTAGTCTCAACCATTTCATGAGGCTCAGCAGGAACTGGACACTAACAACTGGGTACTTACAGGAGCTGATGTTTCTGAGCTTGTTTCATCAGACAGAAGTCTGCTGGCTCTGCCTTTGCTTTTATGTGGCTGTGAAGAGAAGAAACAAAACAAGTGAGTGCTAGAGCATTAATTTAGCCATGGCTGTGTAGATGGAGAGAGTCCAGGGATTCTGCTTCTGCCTTTCCAGAAAGGACAGGTAATTAATTGTCCTGCATGGAAATTGTCCTGAAAGGCAATTATTTCCACAGCCATGCATTGGAGGGAAATGCAAACTCCTTCCATTCGAGGCTGACGTAGCAGGAGGCACTACAGGAAAACCAGATCACTCAGTACCAGAACTGGTCATTAGCTGCCCATGCCCAGATCACTTTCTGCTTATCACTGACCTCCAGGTCAAACCGATCCTGTTGCTCAGAGAAAAGATTCCATCAAACCTCCCCACCCCACATGTCACCTCTGTACAGCTCATGTTCCCTGCTGACACCACACAGCTCCAGCCTCTCCTGCCATCCCTTACAGAGAGCACCATGGATACTCAGCAAGAGGAGGGAGCTGCCAGCCCTGCTTTGGTTCCTGCAGTGGGATCACTGGGATATAACACACTGTAATGGTGCACTATGTGCAGAAGAGGCACAGCAGAAGATACAGCTGCCACTTCTCTATGCATTCCTTTTTCCTGGGCAAATGCAAGGAGACCAGAGGTGTAATACCATCCCTCATGATGCCTGATGCCAGGCAGCAGCAGAGATTTACCACTAAGCCCCAGCAAGGGACACACAGGAAGCGCAGAGATTGCTTTTGGGACTTGTGGTGCACAAGGGAAGTTGCTGGTAGAACTGAACATGAAGGAAAGGAGAAGAAATTTCCATTTTTCAGGATTACACAGATACAAAAGTTAACAGGAGAAAGAAGCTGGGAAAAGGCTCTGCCTCTGTGGGGTAGCTCCTCCCCAATTTGCCCTGAAGAGCCCCAGCATACAGGACAAGGGGGAGAAAGAGGGCCTGCATCCCACCTCTCTGTTGGAGCAGGGATCAAGGAGTAATAATCCTGGTGCTGGGGACTACAACCATCCCCACCTGATCTGACACAAAGGTCAGGAAACACAACAATTTCTTACCTCCTCTTCAAGACAGCAGGATCTGGTCTCTTGTTACCAGTGACCTCCTCTTCCTATTTCCCTCTCTGGCATGCTACCCTCCATCCTCTTATTTTGCCTTTTTCTCCCCATTCTTTCTTTCTTCTTACTCCCCTTGTCTCACATTCCTTCACCTCACTCATCTCCATCACCTGTCATTATTCAGTCAGTTTCTGCTCATTTTCCTCTCTTCATTTTTAACTGCTCAGCACAGGAACAACTTCTGGTCCTAGTTTGCCTAGAATGCTTGCAGAAGCTCAGGAAAATCCTTTCTTAAGCTGGATGGCACCCCTTGGTCACCAGAGCAGGCAAATCTGTGTGTGCCACCAAGTCACCAAGGCAGTCCCTTCAGAGGTGAGCAGCTCTGCAGAGGGTGACAAAGCCTAAAGGAAAGTTATTCTAGAGTATATTCCCCACCGGATTTCCCCTCCAAACCAGCAGCATGCTGCCTGTTCACTTGGACCCCGTTAGCAGCTCAGCTTCATTATACTTCATTGCCTTCATTCATTATAAAACAGAATAAAAACCTCCCTGTAATGCACTTTTACCCTGCAGGAGATCAAATTCCTGGAGAATCTAATCTTTTATTAATACTGCTGACAAATCACCAGAGTATTACCCTTCCTTTCTGTAATGATTCAAATCCTATAAAGGCCTCCTCTGATTATTTCAAACACTTCTATGCAGACATGCAGGAAGCCAGAAGTCAGGAAGAAGAGCCTGTAGCTCCTCTATGCCAGTACCAAGGGGGGCTGATTTGGGGTTAGCAGGTCACAGGCAATGTAGGTGACATCAGCCCATGTCAAACTCCTACCTCCACTGTGCCAACTTGGACTTCTGAAAGGAGAGACTTTTGGGAAAGGTCTGGGATGGGGAGAGAGGGAGCTAGCAGTGCACAGGGAACAGCCAACTCAGCCATGCTCTTGGCCAAAGTCATACTACAAGACAACAAAGATTCTGGCCAGAGCACAAAGAGCAGGGCTCAAAGGGCTTGAACTGCCACGGGATAATGCCTGGATGAAGGTCTGGAAGGATGGAATATCAGGCTGCAACCCCACAAGACGAGGTTATCAGGTGAGCTCAGCAGCATTACAGTGTGGACACCTATGTGCCACTCATGCAACTCCCAGGACACCTGGATGCTCCCAGCCTGTCTCATGACAAGCCTCACCCACACAACATGGTTCCCCCTCCCAGCTCTGGGTTCATCTTTTTTAATTTTGTCAAGTGAAGCATGATAAGGGTTAAAATAGAGTTGCAAATGAGACCCTGTTCTCCTGACTGCTGCCTGTAGCTACAAGCTGAGCTGAAAGACGCTTTACCCCACAGGAAGAAGGGAAATACATAGCCCATCTCTAAATGGCACATACCTTTTGAGAGGCTTCCTTCCCCTCACACCTGTGGTCAGGTAAGAGAGGTCAGGCAGTGCTTCCATCAAGGGCTGCATGTCTCCCACCACAGGTGTTGCTTTCCGTTTCGCTTCAGCTTTTTGTTTTTGCTTGGCCATCTTGACACTTTCTATTTCTGCATCAGAAACAAGGCATTACAGGAAGAAGGGAAAGCGCCTGCAGGAGATAACCACTGAGCTAAGAAATTCATAAGTTGTTTTACCATTTACAACAGGCCAGAAGATTTAAACCTGGGAAAAAATGAAAAAGTGCAGCTGGGTCATTCCCTCCATTGATGTATTTGGTTGTAACTATATACATCCTTCTGACATTGCAATGGAAAGTGAAATTCCCAGACAGATTTTTGTCTGTTTCCATCCCTTACACCATCCATTGCTCACAGCAGAATGGCACAGGAGTCCTGGATGTGGTAAAAACCACACTGACCTTGCATGGAATTGGGAAATGAGGGGAAGGGACAACCCAAATACAGTCAACTCCACATCTGGCCTTAAACAGGCACAGTCCCCTCTCTGCACTGCTGTTGGGACTAAACAAGTGTCTCCTAGAGCAGGCAGAAAAGATGGACTTAATGTCAGTTGTTTACTTAGTTTGAAGCGAGTCAAGGTTCCACCTCCATGACTCACTCTGGAGTGCAAGCAGTCAGATGTTGGATAAACTGGACCCTTGGAAAAGCACTGCACCAAGTGGCAGATGCAGATGGCTTTTCTCTGTCTCCCACCAGCAGTTCTGACAAGGGTGTGGGCACAGAAAGCTCCATAAATGTTACATCTGTCTCCTTCTTTGCCTTAGGAGGTAGGCATTAAAATCCACAGGCTTCTGCCTCAGTCCTTGATGTTCCCTGATGTAGCAGGAAGTCCCACAGCTGCCCACGCTTCTCAAAGCCAGCAGCTTCCAGGGTGAGCACCAGCAGAATATGTCCTTCAGGACAGCCCACAAAAGCCCAGCACTGCTACAAGCCTCCAGCTGAATTCCAAGATGCCCCACCTGACCCACAAGTCCCTTGGACAACTGCAAGGATGCGCCTCAGTGCTGAGCTACAAACTCCTTGTGTGGATGTGACAGTGAGCCAGAAGCCACGGGGCTGAGTTGGTGACACAGGGAGGACAGCAACTCCCAAGGCATCACGGCCACAGAAGCCAGAAGTATTTTTGGTGGGAGCACAAAAGCAGACAGTCCCACTTACAGACCACAATCCTGGGAATAATCCTGCTCCCACACTCAGGGAAGCAGAACTCAAATTCAGTGGCTGGCTCCTTTAATTTTAATACCTTTGCCTTGCTTGTTCTCCAACTCAGCTGAGTCGAAGAGCAACAGTTTTTCATGAACTACAGTTCTGCTGTACATGGATGTTTGTGACAAATCAGGATTAGAAACACTTCTCCTCACAGCAATCCCTGCCAAGAACACAGCTTTCTGTTCTGCATTACTTCTTTTTTTGGTCTGGCTTTATGAAGCTGACTACTTCAGTGCTTTCATAAACAGTGTGTGCTCAAAATTTTCAGACACCTGATTCTGTGCAAACATCCCAAATTCTTTTCCTATGAAATCTTGTTCATCCGAGGAGCCACGCGATATATGTATTTTTAAATGTGCATACTTCTAATGTCTGAAGCATTACACAAGTTTTTTTCCCCCTCTAGTCTCTCCTAAGATTACTTATTGGAATGGAAGAGAGTTTTGCATTTGCACTGATTTACACTGGGCTGATCTTTGGTTCCCAGGGTCTTGGCATCCAGTGTCACAAAAGCAGCCCAGGGATAAGAAGAAACAACAAACTCAGATTTAGGAAAACAGATGTAGAGATAACTTCAGCAGTCAAAGCTGGGCTCTCTTTGGGGGCACAAAAAGCTCTTTCTCCACAAAGAACTGGCAGAGTTTTTAGGTACTTCTGTGCCTGTAAAGCACTTCTAGCAGTTCGTATCTCCTAAAATAGATAATCTGGCCTGGAGTTTACTGTCTTGCTGCTCTCCTCAAAGCAAAGCCTCTGCATTTCACCTTAGTAATTTCAGAGCCAAGAGAAAGGGAAAGAGACCACAGCAGGGCCAAAATAGCACACATGATCTTGGGAAAGACTGATGCTACAAAGGCATCAGGAGGCCTGGATTAAGACCATGTAGGGATCCTGCTCCTGGGCTTTTCCAAAGCGGCTGACCTTGACTAGCACAGCCATCTGCGTTTTGTGTCCAAGCTAGATGTCAAGGCATTCAGAAACTGTTGGCTGGTTGCTTGGGAGGAGGTTTCCTCCACATTCACGTGTGTTAAATTCATATCTTTTTATCTAAGAAGAGCCAGACACACCTTCAATACAACTGGTGAAATCAAAGGTTAATGAACTTGAGCTCAGAGCTCAGGCATAGAGAGTGTTTGCTGTAGCAGAGAGCTGCATCCCTCTGCCCCAAACACAGTCTGTATCCAACTCTGTTGGGCAAGAAGGTGTAAGGAGAAAAGCCTGTCCCAAGAACAGCTTCAGGTGACACAAAGAATTCCACTGGGTAGGACAGTATAGTCCCCTACTGTGCTAAGACATTCAAAGCAAAAATAGGGAAGAGAAGCATTTCTACCATGGGCTGGGTTTGCTTAGTTCATATTTCACTGCCTCAAGAGAGGCCAGACTGTCTAGTAAAGGTGGGTTCACTGACCTGTAGCATGTAGGAAAGAGCAGTAACACAACCAGCAGTGTCCAGAGTTCTCACTTACTGAGGGGGCAGGACAGGCCACTGTAGGGTCTCACCACAGAGGTTTGGGATTAGCTGGTGGCAGCATGGATCTCAGCTCCAGCCTGTCCTGCCATCCCCACAGCTCCTGGGTAAGGAGGAGGTCCACTAGACAGCTACTTACATCTGTACCAGAGTTTTAAACGATAGAAAAATATGCTAAACTTAATGGGCACAGTGCCCTTCTGGGTTAACAAAGGGTTTATGCAGTCACATACATTACATATGGTGAAAAATCAAGAGTAGAGCTGGGGCAATGACTAAGTCTTGGTGTTGAACACTGAGAAACAATAACTGGAACTTTTATTCCAGTGCTGGGGAGGGATGAAGATTTCTGAGAAGTGTTCAACTTCTTCCAGCACTGTCACCCAAACCCAGAGTACAGAGATCAATCAGAATTATGCTCTGTGATGCCATGTCACAGGAATACTCACTCTGCAGCCATCTTTCCTTCCTCAGCTTCATCTTCTCTTTCTTGGAAATAACTGGTTTTTCTTCCAAACCTGGAAGAGAAGAGACATGAGATGGAGACTGGCTCCTGCATAACAGATTCTGTTCAACCCTTGCTGCTTTTGAACTTGCTGGCATGGTAGGCAGGCTGCAGGCAGATCCAGAGGATACCCTGCACCCCAACTTTCAGCCATGCAAATCAAATCTGCTCTCTGTGAGTTAAAAACCAAGAAACAAGCAAGTAAATCGGATTATCAGCACAGGATCACAGAATGGTATGGATTGGAAAGGACCTCAAAGCTCATCCCATTTCCAAGCCCCTTGCTGTGGGCAGGGACACCCTCCCCTAGACCAGTTTGTTCCAAGCCCTGTCCAACCAGGCCCTGAACACTTCCAGGGATGGGGCAGCCACAGCTTCCCTGGGCAAGCTGTGCTAGGGCCTCACCACCCTCACAGGGAGAAAGGTCTGAAATATATCCAGGGCAGCCCTAGGGAGCAGCTGCTCACCAGCAGCTTGTAAAAAAGACCAGTACCTACTATTTACCAAATTCTGTGTTTTGAAAGCAGCTGTTGGGCACTGATATCCAATATAAGGTAAAATACCATCACAAATATTTTTACTAGAGATCTGTTTCAAATGCTGTAAAATTATATCTTATCTCACGTGTTTAAAACAAAATTGACTTTAGCCAACTTTTGTCCTGAAATGTGCTGGAAATACCAGAATTCCAATAGAGTAACAAGCTCCCCTAAGATCACGCCATTCACTTTAGCTTATTCTTAAGTCTGGGGAAGAAAAAGTACCCCTTTTCCTGCCTCCCCCAAAATAAAGAGAAAAGGAACTCAACAGAATTATGAAAACAACTCACTAAGGATAACTTCTCTGAAGCTACAGATCCTTTAGGATGATCTAAACAACAGCATGCCTTAGTAACTTCTTCAGAGCAGAAGAAACCTGCTGGGGCTAAGGAGACCTTTCCATAAAACCAACAATCACCACCATGTTTTGAGATAAGGAGAATGAAGCTGGAGCTTCCACAGCTTTGTTTCCCAGAAAAATCAATTCCCAAAAAGCACTTACTAAAACCATGTTTGTTGTGGTATCAAAGCAGATGCTTTGATACAACAAATTGCATGGTCCAATAACCAACCCTGAGTTATGCCCACCCCCCATCACCCCTCATTTCTGTGGTTTCAGGGGAAAAAAGGACGAATTATAGTCAATTATCACATATGTATGACTATTATGGAATTGTTATCCCATCCCAATGATCTCCAGAAGGCTGCTTGCACAGGACACCACAACTGCTCCAGCCTGTCCAGATTTTAGCCATGGCAGTGCTGGAAAGATCTGCCCCTCGTCTGGAAACACACTTATGACTTCACTGGAAAAACATCGCCTGGCAGCATTTGTTAATGAAAATAAAAAGGCCCAATTCAGCCAGCTGGCAAACTCAAGTAATAACAGCAATTCAGGTTTGGGTTGGTGTTTCTTTTCCCCAAAACGGTAGTGGAATATTTAAGGAAACACAAAAGCTGTTTTCCTGGCAGGAACCCAACCTTGCTGCTGGCCGGGGGAAGGTGGCCACAGATATCCAGAGGGTGCCTGAGGGAAAGGAGCTGCATCCCTTCTCTGCCAGCAGCCAGTTCCTGCCCTTTTCCATCACTTGGTTCCCCAGACACTCCAATTTCCATATCCCAGCCTGCCCTCAGAAGGCTGTTCGGCTGCTTGAAGGTGCAAAGTTGTGCTTGGCAGCTTCCAGTTGTGATGTCAAGTGCCAAAACTGCTGGAAACCCGCTGGAGAACAGTGAAGGCAGAATTTAGCTAGTTAATTAACAGCACAGACTGTCCCCAAGGTAGCCTTTTTATTTTTATTTAGCTTGCAAGCACCTCTGAGATCAAGCCAAACTGCAGCTCTGTCTTAATTATTTTCCTGTGAAATCAGAAGGGTTTGAATCCTCCTCTCCAGCCCATTCCACAGGTAATTTAACAACAATTTGCCTTTGAAACTCTATGCACGGTGGAAAGGTAAGCAAACCCCATTACATTAGCTAAGGATAATTTCCATACTATAAACTTGACAATTATTCATTTCAGTGAGAACATGTTTTTTTTTTTCTTTCTTCCCTCTGATCTGTGCAGTACAAGACATGCCAGATACAAACAGGTTAAAAAAAACCACAATAGCTTTTTGCCACCTACATGAAGCATTTGGTACTACTCTTGGCAATCCTCAGGATCCTGCTTTCATGACAGAGAAGCAGATTTTTGAGGATGGCTTTCAGAAATCTTGGGATTTCAGAAATCTTGAGGGTTTTTTGGTAAAGGACTCAGACTAAAAATAAAAATTGAATACACATATATATATATATATATATATATATATATACATATATATATGACTATTTTTCATAAAGAACTCCTTAGACTAAACATATCTAGAAATCCTACCTTAGAAATCCCCACTTTATCCTTTCTAGGCATCCAGAAAGAAGCTGGACTGAGTTAAAGCTGTAACACTACAGGCTTCCCTGCTCCAAGATCCCACTATTTAATTTTGGCTCCACAGCCAAGAGGGTTTGACAGTTCCAGGAAACTACACGACTTGGAGCATTTGGCCATGAGCAGAAATATTCAATAAACCTGTGCAATGCCACATGGACAGAAGAGCATCAGGCATTTGCTCTGCCCTGCAAAGCTCCACTTGGGCTATGAGACATTAAAAAACAACATGTAATGTTAATTATTATTCCAAAACCCCAATGATACATAACAGTAAAGCTGTTGCTGCTCAAAACATAGTATTTTGGCAAACTGAAATTAAATAACAACAGATGTTTTAATTTTAGCCTCAGTTGTGTAACAACAAGAATGAGCATATGCCTACAGCTGTGGGATGAGTTCATGAAGAAAGTCAGACTACATCCAAAAGCAGAATATTGGGTGTGGTTTGGAGTTGTTTTTTAAAATTACATAGTGTCACTCTTAAGTTGTGCACTACTCTTGTCCAATGAAAGAGCCTGGGAAATGGTAAGGACAGTCTCCTGGGGCACACACAACAGTGCTGTGACCTGGCAGCTGTCAGTGCACAACCCCCAAAGGTGTTCTTATTCCTCTAGGAACAGAGATGAGGGACAACACGGGCCAGGCAAAAAGCCAGCCAAGATGTCCTCTGGCAAAGAGGATGCTCCACAGCTCCATCCCCTCATCCCACTGACAGCTCCCAATCACTGACTCCAGCTCCACTGCTCCCAGAAGCAGTGATGCAGAAGGGTCACTAGTGTGACCAAGGCTTGGGGGAGGCAAGGACAGAGGCAGGGGGCTGTATCCAAGCCCTCTGTCCTCTGGCTGTTAGGGGAGCCCCCAGGGACAGCTTGGTACCTGTATGTGGCCACAGAAGACACGTTTGGGTTTACCCAGTCCAAGCCCTGCTGTACCCTGAGCAGGCTTGGAAACCAGTGCTGGAGGAAAAGGTTTCTCCATGGATACAGCATTTGCTTTTCACAACCTAAAACAAGCTACATTATTTTTGTTCACACTTAATAATTACACCAGCACGCAAGTGCTCCTTCTGCCCCAATATGCAAGGCATCCTACAAAAAGCAGGATCTGCATTCTCTGCCCCTTCAGATCCCCTAGTTATTTGAAGCAAAGCCTACTTCCAAGCCTGGCTTCCAATGGAAGCCCAGAGCAGCAGTGCAGCTCGTGTCCTCACGCCAAGGTCATGGCTCTCAGGCCTGGTAAACATCCCGAGGCTCCAAGCAGCCCCAGCAAGGGCACAAGGCCTCCCAGTGCAGCAGAGCTCAGACTGGGCTCACAGAGGCACACAAGTGATGTTCCATTAGAGGCAGGACCACATCCCCTCAGGAGGTGACCAGGAAGTCACAATCTGCACAGCAGGCTGTGAAAGGTGACTTCAGACACAAAGTCTGTGCCTCCATGCGATGTCTTAAGCACTGCTGGCACACTCAGCCCCTTCCACAAGGTAAAAGCACTTCCTTCTCCTTTGCCCAAGGCCTTTTCCACTTTAGGTCCTCATCCTTCCCACCTGCACATTCTCAGCAGCCCTCCCCAGAACAAAGGCTGCCCTTCAAAGGCTCAGTCACAGACAGGCACACAGAGGATGCTCAAGGTGGCCCAGTGTGTCACTGTTCCTGAAGCCACTTGTGCAGCTGAAGGTTATTTTTATAACCAAGGCTGAAAATGCCGCAGGGAACCCGGATTTCTGAGCCAAGCATGCCACAAGGACTGCAGAATGCCTTGTCTAATACAGGAGCTTGGTATTGCTATTTCAGACTCAGAGAATCAAAGAAATAGAATGGTTTGGGGTAAAAGGGACCTTGAAGAGTAACTCATTACAAACCCCTGCAGTGGGGAAAAAGGGAGGGGAGGGAGGGAAGGATATGTCTCAGTACTCCCTGATGTGGAAAACTTCAAAACCCACAAAACAGCTCAGACAGGTGCCCTGGGAAACACACACCATGTCAGGGACTTTCAAAGACCAGGTGTGATCTCCTTCAAAAAACAGGGCTTTCCAGCTTTGGGAGAATGAGTCTGCTTAGAAGAAAAGACATTTTAACCCCCCACCCCCCCCCCTTTCCATGTACATGCAACAAGTGTGCGTACACTTCTTCCAACAAAAGAGTTCTCCAAAAGTATCATAAATTACAAACTGCAAATATTCTTATTTGTCAAGGAATGGCATGGCAAAAAAAGTTGACTTTTTCCTTGCTATCTCTGGCATGTATTTTGTCTCTGTACAGCCCCATAAACAATTTAAGTACCCATGATCACAGTGAATTTAACGTTATGCCCAGCAGCTTTCAGCAAGCTCTGCTGCAGCTTCCAGCCTTTCAAAAGGTCATTCAGCCACAAGAGCAGCAGAGGCTACAGCATCAGTGCACCATCCCTGAAAGCATTCAAAAGGGGTGTGGATGTGGCACTTGGGGACATGGCTTAGGGGTACACCTGGCAGTGCAGGGGAATGGTGGGACTCAGTCTTACAGAGCTGTTCTAACCTGAACAATTCTATGATTGTATGAATGGCAAAGCCTTATTGCAATCAAGCTGGTCCAAGGAGCTGTAGGTTGGCAGCGGCCTCATTTTCCACACTCAGCCAAAAAACCTGACTATTCCCATATCCTGCCTTAACACTGTGAGCAGAGAAACACCACCAGAGGCTTCTGAGGGCAACTTCACAGCCCCAGCCCCTCAAGAGAGGAGAATCAACCATGCTTTCATTGCTTCCACCACCCCATCTACAAGCCCCAAAGTCTCCAAGAAGTGCAGATGGTGGAGCTGAGGCCAAATGCTGCTTCAGGCAGCACCAGGGACACCTGGACCCTCCCTCACCAAGAGGAAACAACACTGACTGGCTCAAGATATTCCTGAAGAACAAAAGTTAGTGACCTTGTGGCATTAAGCATTGCCATCCAGTTAAAGCAGCTTCCTCTGCTGCAATTCAGACACAGGGGAAGATACAGAAACACACACATATATACAAGGATATACATTCCTCAAGTTCAGACTCTCAGGGAAAAGCTTCCCTGGGAGCACAGGCAATCCTCACTTCCCCAAAGCCCAGCCTTCCCAAAGGTGCAGCACCCAGTCTGCAGCACAATTTGGACAGCTGGCAAGATTCCCTTCACACAGGATAAAAATTTATATATTAGGAACAGAGATACACACACCATATAGTTATTTGTGTGGATGTTGCAGTTTCAATAAAGGGCAGAGAGAAGAACAAAACACCATTTCTATAAAAGCTTGAACAGCAACAAACCTCTGGAATGAGATTTATTCTGAGACCAGGAGTAATTCATGTTTACCAAAGGGGAAATTCTGTCCTTAGGGCTTGCTAAAGGAGGCAGAATATTGAAACATTGCTATGTTTTTTGACAATGCCTTGGAGGTCTGCATTTGAAAGAGATTTTCCCCAAAATATCTTTTTCTTTCCTGCTAATAAGATTATCTTTGACTATCCTGTCCTTTGAGAAGCTTTAAAAATCAGTAGTTCAGTATCTCTTCAGTATTACACAGTGAAAGATCAAGATTTGAAATAGTTACACTATTGAATTTTATCTGGTACTTCTAATTTATGCAAAAAGCATGAACAGTCTACCTTAATTTTCTTGTCTTTTAACTGCATATTATCTAGTAGACAATTAAATTGGCATTCCCTAGGGAAGTTTTCCATCTCCAGCCACTAGTTCCTATAATCCTTCTCGTACTGTTTTTGTCACCTGGCATTTCTTTTACCTATGCCTTCATATATGTTCTTTCAGCACCTTAGGGGAGGCAGCTCTGCTCTGCTATACTTGTTATTACGTTCCCAGTGGATGGATTCAGTGGAGACACTGCATTTTATCATAGAATCACAGAATGGTTTGGGCTGGAAGGGCCCTTAAAGATCATCTAGCTCCAACCACACCTGCCTCAGGCAGCATTTCATGCTGCTTTTCCCCTCCAAGCCAAAGCAGTGGCCTGATGGGGTGCTGGGGAAAGGTGAAGAGAGCAGACAAAAATAGCGAAGAGAGAGAAACAAAATATGGATTTAAATATGCTCAGAGGGAAAAAAGCACAAAGGGACAACAGACTTCCAAGGCAAACAGACAAATATGTCACTGTCAGGTGCCACAGCTGCACAGGCAGCAGACCAGCTGCACTCAGGAGGAGGTATGAGACATTACCTACAACGATTTCTGGAGTTGTTTGCTGTTTCTCAGGGATTACAGCAAACACCTGAATCTGTTATGTGCAGAGCACCACCTTCCCCCCCCCACTCCTACATGCAACACATTTCATAGATTCATTTGATTGTTTGCAGAAGTACCAAATTTTCCTAATTTTTTTGAGTCAGGTTTAGCAATCAAAGCCATCTTCCTGGGAAAAACAGGACATAGAGGGATTCAGACAGATTGTATCATCTGGAATCATTTCTTTAACTGAAATGAGAAATGACAGGCAACCAGACCGACCCTTACTCACTGTGCAACTTGGTGAAACAAGTGCCCACAGGAACCGCTCCCTTAATCATCTGACAAAGCAGGAATACAGCCAGTAGCAAGAGCTACAGCTTTCCTCAGATGGAGATAGAAAAAGAGAGGCAGGAGGAATCCCAGGGCTCAGCCCTTCCATGCTGCTAAGCAAAGACAGTGCACACTTCACTTGGGAAGTGTTGGGGAGAGAAGAGAAACTAATAAAACAAATAAAACAAACCAGCATTGCAAGCCAGTCAAAGGAAGGGATTGTCCCACTCTGCTTTGCATGTTGTGGCCTCATCTCAAGTCCTGTGTGCAGTTTTGGGCACCACAACACCAAAAAAGACATCAAGCTGATAGAGAGCTTCCAAAGAGGGACCACAAGGATGGGAGAGGGTCTGGAGGGGAAGCCTTATGAGGAATGACTCAGGTCACCTTGCTCAGCCTGGCAAGACTGAGGGGAGACTTCACTGAGGTCTTCAACATGCTCCTGAGGGCAAGCAGAGGGGCAGACACCGATCTCTTCGCTCTCATGACCAGTGACAGGACTCAAGGAAAGGGCTGGGAGCTGAGTCAGGGGAAGTTTAGCTTGGGTATCAGGAAAAGACATCTAAGACCATCAAATCCAACCACTAACACACCAGTGCAGGTTCCACCATTAGGCCCTAAGCTCCACAAACGCCTTCTGAACACTTCCAGGGATGTGACTCTACCACTGCCCTGGGCAGCACTTTCCAAAGCCTGACCACCCTTACAGTTAATAACTTTTCCCCAGCAGCCAACCTAAACCTCCCCTGGTGCAACATGAGGCCATTTCCTCTGGTTCCTTGCTCCCTGGGAGCAGAGCCCAAGCCCCACCTGGCTGCACTCTCCTGTCAGGGAGCTGTAAAGTGTGAGAAGGTCCCCTTGAGCCTCCTTTTCTCCAGGCTGATCCCCCCCAGATCCCTCAGCCGCTCCTCATCAGGCTTTTGCTCCAGACCCTTCACCAGCTCCATCACCCTTCTCTGGACACGTGAAGAATCTCCCACCACGCACGCTGAGGTCAGGCTAATGTTTTACACCAGTTGTGGCACAAGGGAAGCTGGCAGGGACTGTTTCAGGTTAATCACACAGCTCCTATTAAAAGCTGCTGTTGGCCAGAGGTTTTCAAAGATTTTTAATGAACAGAATCCAATGAACTGGTAGCAAGACTTAGCAGCAGAGAAACATTTTTTCCCACATTAAGCCATGCAGAAGACCACCAGGGAGCAAGGAGAACAAGGTGGATTTTTTTGCACTCTCTGTGATGTGAAGGCTTGGCAGAGAGACACATCTTCCAGCCAGTAGCTACCTAGCTCCTGAATCAGGCCAACCACTCACCTGACAGACAATCTGAATAAGGGAGGTACTGCCATTTCCCAGGAAGCCCCCAGAAGGCAAGATGTTAACTGGGATTATTCCAGCCTGGCTTCCAACAGAAGCAACCACTAAGGTAGTATAAGGCTTCTGAAAATTTATGATCAGCGGAGAACAATGAGCAGGAACAGGCAAGAAACAACACCACCAGAAAACAGCAATGCCCAGACCACCATCAGTCAAGGGACTCAACCATGAAAAGGCAAAAGAGAAAGCAAGCACCACTCCCAAAGTCCATCTACATCCTCTCTCCGAACACACACGATGTCAGCCAGTAGGTAACAAACATTACTGGAATGACATACACTTACACATAATTAATACATTAACTCATTTGACTGCTGAATGCCCAGTAATCAATATTTAATTATATTTCCAGGCAACAAAGCCAGCCAGAAACTGCATTGAGTAGACTCTGTAGATATGTAACTTCAGGGTAAAAACAAAACCATCACAAGATCAGCAATAAGTGGGAGTTACACACAGGAGCTTCAGCAGCGCAGAGTGGAGAAAAAAGATCACATCACAAATGTCTCCACAGTGAAGGGGAAAGAATTGAGCCATGAAGGTCAAGAGAAGACTGTCAAAACTGGCTGAAATCACAGTTTCAAATGACAGGAGCATAAGGACAAAGCTCTTGCAGAGAGAAAATGGGAGAAGCGGGAACAGCGAGGGAAGGGGCAGAAACAAGAATATTAAAGGGAGCCCACAGGACACCATTAAATGTTCAGTCTTCCAGTAGGAAGGTGTGGGGCTGTCACAGCAAAACCAAAGCCCACCTGGGTAGAAAGGGAGAAGGGTTGGCAGGAGGATCATTTCTGTTCCTACCTGAAGCACCCACTCGCTAAGCCCTCTCTTCTCCGCAGGGCACACAAGGCACAGAGGGGACAGATCCTCTCCTTCCATCAGTTGAGAAGGAATAAGCACTCAGGGGCACAGCAGAAGGCAGAGAAGAGCTGGGAGAAGAGAGAATTCCCCCCTACCATTACTTCCTCCGTGTCCAGTTTGTTAGAAGGGCATCAAGTACTTCACTCCAGCAACTTCCATTTGGGAAGCAATTGTGCTTATGCCAATCAGTGCTTTCCAGAAAAATCTGAACCTATGACTTTTCATCAAACATGACAGCTTACCTGAACATCCTGATCATATTGATCTCTGCACCCCTCCATCTCCCATGGCAACAACTATTCCAACACCAATATGAACTTGGACTTGCCCAAAGTAGGAAAAGACTGCCTAAAATTTATTCCTGAAATCCTCTTCGTCATAAGTGTCAAGAAATACAAGTATACATTGAAAGCACATGTTCAAAACCATGAGAAATCCTAGAAAAACCTTTGAAGATCCACAAAAGTATTCTTCCCAGTTTACATTTTCCCTGTTTCTTCTTAGGAGATTTGTTAAATTAGCATTTAAAGGGTGTGCTGCAATCCAGACCTGAAGAAAGGATTTGCTGGATGGCCCTGAATGCATCCTTCTAACACCAGCAAGTAGCTATCTCAGGCTGCCTTTTCAGCAGAGAGGACACTGGTAGGAAGGACCATCCTGCCACCATAGTTCAGAGAGCTCCATAGCTCAAGGACAAGGAAGCTGAAATATCACACTTCTGCTTCCCTCCCACCTCCTCAAAAAAGTTCCATTAATCAGAAATACTGCTTTAGCATCTACAGTCAACCTGGGATTTCACCAAAACACGTATTAAAAAAAACCAAACATGTCAGACAGACAACAGTCAAAAAACCTGAGTGTATGTGGAGGCCCAAAGGCCTATGACCAAAATCCCCATCCCTCAGTCGTGGAAAGAAGGCCATAAGTAATGCCTCCCAAGGCTGGGGTGGGAGAGGCCTCTCTCCTTTTAGACATCAGCAGCTTTACATTAATGTTTGTTCCCCTAGTGGTTTATCTCGTTGACATTACCCAGTTTAGCTCCCACCCACCTTTCATGCACATCCCCCAGAATGTTCTCCTTCCCTTGTTCCCCCATTGGCCCCAGTTTGGTGCATTATTCCATCCCATTATCCTACTGGTTCTCCTAGTTGGCTGCCCCACCTATACACCACCTTTCCCTATTCCTATTGGACCCTGACCCTCTGATCCACCCTCCTTTACTCACATATAATCCTGGACCCTCAGCCTATGCTTGTCTTCCATCCCTGGACCCCTTGGGTGTGTGGCCCCAATAAGCCCCATCATAACTCCATACAGAAGACCCTTTCAATGGTTCCTGGCTCCTTTTGCTCTCTGTGGCTGCTGTGTGTGTGTGAAGCTGTGTTCCTGCCTACCCAAACACCTCCACCTGGAGACATTTTCAAAAGGTAGCGGCAATCACCAATCCCTCACTCGCTGCTGCAAGCGTATTCAGCCACGCCTAAGGCAGGCAGCTCTCACCTCTGGCTGGGCCACACATCAGGGAAGGATCCCCCACTTAATTTAATAAATTCTCTGTTCAGTAAATCAGCTCTCCTGGCAAACTGGCAGCCTCTTTCACCACATGCCCATACAGGTAACATCTCCAGACCACTCTCCAAGGTCTCTGTATGCCAACACCCCGCCTACTGCTAAAGGGATTGCAGACATGCTCTCAAATTCTGCAGTGATGCTGGCAGGATGCTCAGGGGTGCTTTGGGGAGCAGGGAAGAGGTCTGCAAAGTGCTGACTTGCTCCAGGGAATACTGTATGCAATATTGGATTGCTTGGCTCTAATGGAACTAAAGAAAAAAAAAAAAAAAAAAATCAACTGTAATCGACTTCTATGTTAATGACACAGAGCCAGGGCTGTTTCCCCTGGAAAGATCGACATGGAATGTGAAGCAGTTATCAATACCATGGACAGTATCAACACATGACATTTGGAAACTTGGCACAGAAACAACAGCAAGCAGGCTCCAAAGCAGCTCAGGGCGCTGGTAAATGAGAGCTTAGCCTTGGCTTAGCTTATCCCCCCAGGTCCTGCACACAATCCAAACTCTCCTGCACCCAGGTCAGCTTCCTGCTTCTTTAATGAGCTGAGCCAAACTAAGGGAGATGCACAGGAGCACAGGGAGCTCTGTGAGACAGCTGGACCGATCTTTTAAACTTCAGTCCCAAGGTCTAAAGTACCCATAATCTATTTTAGACAGAAGTTAAAATTCATCAGTAGCAACATCTCTCTAGGCCAACTATTGCCCCCCATTCCAGCCTGACATGAATGAGCACACAAGCATTCCCAAATCCTCAGGACAGATTCACAAGCAAGGACAGAGGGAATGTGTGCAGAACCTCTCATGGCTGGAGGAACAGGGACACTCAGTGGATTTGGCACTGGTGGTACCTACAGCTTTCTACTTGTGCAGTTCACTAGTTTGTATTTTGTAAGTTACTAAGCACTGGATGTTTTAAATACTCAGCTAAGCATTTTGAGAGAAGTGCTGCTATACTCCCAAGGTTTTCCCTGCTGGCTGCTGTCAAAAGATGGGAGTGCCCAATTTGGATACTCTTTCTTGCTCTGACACAGCACACCAGCTCCTATGCCAAGCCTTGTGGGTGGGTGGGAATGATCTTGTCACAGTAAAAGATTCAGTAGTGAAGGCAACCAAGCCACCAGAAACAAGAGAAACATGAAAATTATTAGGTGACCCACCCCAACCTCCACCTTCCAAACACAGTTCTCTCACACACAGGAACCATAGAGAAATATGTGTCTGACCATCAGAAGGAAGAAACAAATTCCCTGATCAAACATTCCAGCACCAATTCCCACTCTGATTGCAGCCTGGAAGCAAAAAACAGAAGCATGTTCAGAAATAGCTCAGGGGTCAACATCAAGCAGCAGGTTTTGACCTGCTTTAACACCAGCTCATCAACAGCCTGAAAAATCTTCCTTCCTCCCCTATTTCACCTTCTCCTTTAGTAATTCTAGCTACAGATTTCTTAGCTGGGTTCTGCCTCTTCCCAAAGACCTATTTAGAATAACAGCCAGCCAAAATGCAGAGGCCACAGCTCCACTGGGGAAAAAGGCAACATGTGGCATGGGAGAAGAGAGATAACCAGAGGCAGGACTTGGCACAACACCACAACTTTGATTTTTTTGATTTCCCAGCTACACTCTGACATAGGACTCCAGAAGAGCCTCTGTTGTTAGACAGAAGGTAAAGGAGGGGAGCAGCTGGCAGAGGAGTCCTACAGAGAAACCTGGATGTACACTCTGAATGAAAAGCTTTTGAAGTGAATTCTGCGTCTCCCACATCTGTCTGTTAAACAGTTACAGTGAACACTACTACAGCATCTTTTCCTTCTCTTCTTCCCCACAGACTGAGTTACAGCTGTATAGTTTAGCCTGTCATGGCAGAAGTGCCTCCTCTCTCCTCCTAAGGTACACAACTGTTCCAGGAATGAGCTGCCCACCATGTCTACAGTCCTCCCTTACTTTCCTACTCACTCTTTAGGGGTACTGGGATGTCAACACCTCTGCCTCAAAACCCAGAAGGGAGATCTTGGTGAGCTAATCTTTTAAGATCTTAAAATTTTAAGATTAAGATTGTTGTGAAACTACACAACAAAATACTATCAGGGAGCTGGTGGTAAGAGGCTGTGCAAGCCCACCAAGGATGCAGCAGCCTTCAGACACACATAACAAGGAAGTGCCTGAACTGGCTCCTGGAAAGCTGCTGACATGAAAAAAAATCAGGCAGAGATGTCTGGACACTGGACTTTCCCCCACAGGGGCCTCAGGAAAGATAAGAAAATACAGCAGATATGCTTAACATTTGGAGACACACATCTCTGTATCCTGCAAGTTACATGGCCCTACAAGTTACATGTTTTGTGTTTGCAAACAGCAGATTCCTAACTGGTTCCAAGCACATGACAGAGCATAGGATACACATAAAACCAGTGCTACTCCTCTGCCCTGTGTGGCCCAGAGCACATATCCAGAGAGGAGTATGTGCCTCTAAATTAAAGACACAAACATGACAGAAATGTCCCTTCAGATGCACACATGGGAATTGTACAAGGAATAAACAGATACAGCCTGAATTGTAGCATAAACAAACAAATAGAAGAAAACAGAATTAGAAGAGAGGCCCAGGAGAAGACTCAATCCTCTGGTCTGCTTTATGAATAGGCATGAGGTGATACAGAAAGCTTGGGAGAAGGCCACACGATCCAGGATTCTGCAGTGTGCAGAGACCAAGCTCCAGGAAAGCTCACGCTAGGAGCACAGACACATCCTTTGCTGGGACAAAGGGGCAGAGAGAAAGTTCCAGCCTCCTCTAAGGAGCTCCCAGTGCCTAATCCTGGGCAAGACCAATAAGAAGTTAAAAAAAGCCTTTCCCCACCTTACTTTCTTTTTGATGAGCTTTCAGTGGTGCCCTAGTTAATCCAATCAGCCCCTGACCTTTGCCTCTCCTTTCCAAACAGTAGCTCCTTCCTGGCCTCCAAACAGTGGCTTCCCAACCACTTGGGCTCTAGTTACCCCTTTCTGAGGGCAGCAGAGTCAGCATTTCTATTGCTTACCAAATTCTTGCCCTGTTTGCTTGCTGAACTGTAATCCCTCTTCTCCGGCCCAGTGCTAAGTAGCAAACATTTCCCATCTTGGCCATAGGCCTTATTCTCCAGACAAAATCTGCATATCCTATTTTGAAGCAAGAAACAGGGAGCAGATGCCTGCTATCTGACAGAAAGGCATGTTACAATTCCGTACTTAACCTGAGATAGCACTGCCAGCTAAATTCCTGCCATGCGCAGTAGGCAAATTTCTTTCCCTGCCCTTTTTTCCCCACCAATTATTTCCATGATGGATCTGAAGGACAGCAGGAAGCACAGGAAATAAGAAAGTACAGAGAAATGATTGCAAAACAGACTGGGAAGATATACCAATTTTCTGGCTGTTACAAAAATGTTACAGGCAGAATAGACAAAAAAGCCCAAAGCTTAACTTGTACCCTGTAAGTATTTTAATCAGCTATTCTCAGTTCCAGCACAATTGTATTAAAAGCATGTACAAGGTCAGATTTTTAACACTTTCATTACAGTTTTTAAAATGCAACAAAAATACTGTAGTGGCAACTTTATGCTAAAATAGCCAAGGGGCAGAGTGACTGAATGAATGTATTTGGGACTGGGATCAGGGTGGGAAGAAAAAATTCCAATTTGGCACTGCTTAGCTGTACCACTGGCAGCCCCTCTGCCCCATCTCCAGTTGTAGCTTCAGGAGAACAAAAAAACCCTCTGAAACTGGGCTGGAGGGAACACCCACTGGATCACCTATGGGCAGCCCCCCTGGCCTTTCACCTTGTCCAGCTAGCCACAGGCAGAGCCTACACACCAACATCTCATAAAGCATTAACAGAGGCACTTTGAGGACTTGAACTAGAGCCCTGGTGTCCAGCTTTACCACCAGCAAACAGCACCACTGAGCTAAGAACATACCAGACCTGACCACAGCTTTGTGAAAGTAAAGAGTGCCTGCATGCAGTACCTCCAATGAATTTTTATTTTGGAAGATCTGCTTTGAATCCATGTGGGTATCAGACATTCAGAACAACGATGTGCAAGGGGAACTGCAACTTAGCTGCCATTTTACTGAAGGATCTTTGCCCACCTTGAACCCAGCATCTTCTAGTTTGTTTTTTCCCCGCTTAGCTTACTGGAAGACACTGGAACAAGTTTAGTTCCTGGGGCAAGCCTACTTGATTAAACTTCATCAGCTCCTCTTTTCTCACCGTCATCTTTTCCAAGCAAAAGAGCTCTGATCAATTGTGTCATTACTCACTCATATTCCACACTTTTGGCATCAATGCCAAAAACCTGATCTGCAGATAAATGTGAGAGCTCAGGAAGGACAGCACTGACTGCAGACACTGCTGTGAGCTCCTATACCTCCTTTGAGGTGAGGCACATGTGCTTTTCCTGCCACTGTGCTAAGGAAGCTCGGTGAACCTGGCATCATGTTCACAGCTGCAAGGACCTGGGCAATGCCTACACCCTGGCAGAAAGAAAAGCAGAAGGAGAGTTTCTAGAGACATTTCCTGACTGCTCTAATCAATTCTTTTTATGAAGTAATTACTCTCAACCTTACTCAGAGCTTTAGGACCATGGCAAAATTTCCACTGTGTTATTTTAAGTGTTGATTAATTCTCCTCTCCTGGCACTCCTCCTTGGATTCTTTAACATGTCTGGTCTCAGGCTCCCTGTGGCATCAGTTAGTTTCCCCACTCACAACACTCCATGCATTGACAGTGAAATGAAAAGAGTAATCACATGCCAAAGCTTGCCCTTGATTTTTAAGTCAGAGCGGCAGATTAGCGTAGTGCAGTCCCCCTCCCCACACTGCCCTATCTATTGCACAACCATACGTCAAGGAGTTAATCCCACCATCTGCAGCTGTCAGAGCTCCTACACTCCAGGAAACCCACACACCTGCAGCTTGGGAGCACTGAGGAAACACTAAGTCCAGCCACATCATCTACCACCGAGCAGCCACATATTAAATGTAATCATACTCATTTCTTTTACCTGACAGTCTGTTTAGGCAATATATACAAAGTAATTTTAGATTTGGACATAGAAAAGAGCACCACAACTCAGCCTGTATAACACCAGGAGACTTTCATTATTTACATCATTTAAGAATTATTAGCTCGATCAGGTCACATTCTGATAATCAGTTCAAACACCACTTGCATCATAAGTGGCTTTATAAACTGCTGCACACACAGAGGACTAAAACACTAACATAAAGTAAGGAGGGTGAGAATACCCAGGAAAGCTTGCCCAAAAATTGGGACAGGCATATATTTGATCTCCAGCCCCCAGCTCAGCTGGGCAACAGCTGACACGCAGGACTGGCAATGCAGAACACCTCCCATTCTCCCCCTTTTTTAGGGGCACATATAGCAGATTTCAAAATTGGGAAGTATTTGAAGAATGGAGCTGGAAAAATAACTGCCTGAAGTAGTACAAGGCATAAAATCCTTGCTCTTCTGGTCTGTGATCGGGGTGGGGATGGAACTTGAGCCCACTCTCGGCATATATTGCAGCTTAGCATCTGCAGAACCCAGGCACCCCCTCCTGCCTCACGTGAGCACACAGCCTTCCCTGCTCAAAGGGCTTATGTCTAGACCCAAAACAAGATGCCTTTTTTACCACATCACTGACAACTGAGTACCATCGATAAGTAACTGTTTCACCACAAGGTCAAGACTGAAGCTGCCAAGCAGAAGCCCCTAAAGGACAGATCAAGGTGATCCTGTGTCTCCACGAAGCCCCTGTGTGATCATAATGGCACTTTAACCTTGAAAGGGTTTTACTAGCTCTAGCATTCAAACAAGACACAGTGAACTATCAGTTTTGATGGGTTTTTTTTCACAGTGGTGATGTTGATTAAACAATTCAACAAGCCTAGCCCATGAAAACACTCATTCCAGGTGGTGCCCAAGCATGTCAAGTCTCCTTCCCTCCTCCTGCGAGCACAGACTGCCCTGTAAGTGGAACTGGTCCAAACACTGCTTCACCATCTCTTCCAGCTGCCACTGCCACTTCTGGTGGCTGCTTTTGTGCTGTCTCAACTGCTCTTCCACTTCAGCTGACAATGCAGAGCTCCCAAAAGCCCTGAGGCACCAACAGGATCACCAGTTCTGTCATCTTACACAACACAGACACACAGCATCCTCCCCCCTGGACAGACCTACATCCACACCCCGCTCCAGCCCCTGTTCTGGCTCCAGGGACACAGGGCACCATCCCACTACCAAGCCCCTGAACAGACCCCACCATCACCTCACTCCAGACCCCCACAGCATTCTTCATCTCCTGACAAAGCTAGGCTTGCCCCCCGTCATGGAGCTCTTTGTGTGGTCCACAGCGATTCTCACACAAGACTTGTTTCTCAAAAACGGTCTTAGAGCAAGCCCCTCTACTCCAATATACTCATTTGGCTCACTTAAATGCAGAAGAAATCTTTTTTAAAAGGAAAATCAAGGTCTGGGCCCCTCTAGAAGAGTTAGAAACTGTTTTGCTCTTTTGTTTTTTTTCTCCATCCCATCACCTCTTCACCTTTACTTTATTTCAACCCTGCAGGTCAGCATCCATTACCCATCTTGGAATGATATTTTCCTGGCAGAATCTATTTTAAAAGCAAGCGAAATTTTAAAAAAATTATAGGGCTCTGCCACTTTGTACTTGATGCTCCTGCCTGCCAGCAGCACAGGCAGACAATAAAGTCTGATCTACACTGTCTGCACTAGCATGAACGGGTCCAGCCCCATCCACCCCACACAGAGATGAGAGCAGCAGCTGCCAGCACAGAGCTGTGGCAAGAACACCCATGATGTTAGAAGAAATAACAGGGGATGGCAAAGGAACAAACTACCATGAGTAGGTGCTTCTCTGACACTCCTTGTCAGCTCTCAGAGCTGCCAGACATTTGGCATTCCCTTGATCTTCTCAGGTCTGGGACTGCAGCAGCAAACCTTGAGACTGCCCATCCATCCCCTCACCTCTCATTCAGTATCCTTACACTTACAGGGCAACAAGGACTGGCATTCTTCCTGCGAAGAAAGTGCTCCCTGAACAAAAAAGCTACACTCCCCTTACCAAGTAGTATCTGCAATACTTAGGCTCACCACACCCAAAAAAAAAACCAAAACAACACCTACTGAGAACTCCCGTATCCCCAACAAAATACCATGTTAGTTCCCAGGAGAGACTTTCATTACACAAGGGAAGCCAGCAATCTTCCCACATTGCACAGATGATGCTGGCAGGAAGAATGTTTCTCTGCACGAAGAAGGCTGTGGCACGAGTACCGTGCCTGCTAATTTCCTAATATGGATCACAGTCCAATGGATTTAAATCCACACGCCTACAGACTCATCATGTTTCTCACTTGGTGTAAGACTCAGTTTAATCTTTTTACCCCGCTGACAGGATATTAATTTTACCTAATGGCTCAAGAGCTGCCAAGAACTATGAGCCATTGTTCACATTTTTATGGCTTTGTTCAGCTTTCCTTCCCTGATGAGGAGCTCCCCATTAATGCTGACTTTGCTGAGGTGTTGCAGCATTACGTGAAGAAATGCCAGCTACATGGTGGATCCCAAACCAGGAGTGCAAAGCGCAATCTGGACTTCTCCAGGAGGCAGGACTGATCCAAGCCACCGTGCCAGGATCAACATTTGCTAGTATCAAGAAGGTTGTTCCATTTCAGCAGTTTGTGGGTTTGGATATTGCCACTCTAAAAATAATTGAAGGCAGAAAGCAGCAGCCAAGTGTATGTTGCTTTGTTAGAGCCCCCATGCATGTGAGGAACACAAGGCCCTCACAAATCCCTGAGGGACCTGTCCCTTTGGGTGGACACAGGCACCTTTAGGTAGAGGACAGGCAGATAAAGAAGCCTGCAGGATGTCAAAATACACACAACACATTGTGGGTAAGAGAGAAAGGTGTCATGTCTCCTCCTGCCAACCCTCCCACCTGCACCACCACATCAGGCCACAGAGCAAAGATTAGTTCATGAAGCTTTACTTCTACTAAAGACCTTCCAAAATCAGTCAGCTGTTGGAAATCAATGGCTGATGCTGCTAAACTTAAAAAAAACCCAAAAAAATTCCTGCTATTCCAGCTGTCTTGAACCAGCTTACCTCTTCCAAAAGACAACAGCATGCAAAACACTGCCAGTAAGGTGTGCATGGGAGATGTTCACTCCTAGCTAGGACTTGTACCCTGCTCTTTCAGAAGCCTGAAACATGCTGGCTACAAAGTCAGTGCTACAACCACCTCCTACGAATGTTACATAATAAATAATGCATTTTAATATTGTGATGCTGGACTCCAAATCCCAGCCTCACTTAGCCTTTAAAGACAGTGCCATAATTATTTATAGTATTTACATTCCAGAGGATGGTGGGCTGTGTACTATCAGATCTCATTTAAAGATTACTTTTGGATAAAGCAACACTGGTTCTTTAACATTTTCTTCAAGCAGAAAAAGGTGGCAGCATCAGCTGGAGTGCAGCAAACAAATCCATAGATGCATATGGACATATAGGTCAAATAAGAATTACGCTGAGCAAAAACCAAGTTAGCTGTGAAATTTTCTTTTGGCTGTTTTTCTACATACTGTACTAACCATTTGTGGTTTAATCTTAATGAAGCTCTCTCATATGAGCCTGCAACCCCCCTAAGCTTCAAAAAGGCAAGTTTTACTATAAATACTCCATATTTCTTTGTACAGGCTAAGGTTTTCATATGAGCATTGCTGCTTTGTACACTTAATGCACCAGGAAAAACTGACGGAGGAACTGGAAAATTTTGTTCTATGCCCTGCAGAGATGAAAAATATTCAAAAATATAGACCTGACCTAGAAAAAGGAAGAGTTATTCTGCTGCCCTCTAATGAGCACATCTAACATCTGAAAAAGAACAGTCTCAAAAGAGATCTGTTCTGCTTTGCCACAGGTACGTCCTCTTGTGCTACAAAGCTGTCAGCAATGCAGACACAGCTGGAGAAGCACCTCCTACACTGCAAAGACAGGCAGAAGAAACACCTAGATAGGCCCAAGATCTGTTCTGTACTTCCCTGAATTCAGACTGGAGTATATGGCTGGGTCCTGTTCTGTTCCCTTTCTTTGCCTGAATAGAGGGAGGGGAGCGGTTCCCAATTCTGAGGCTCAGGATGCAAGGGCCACAACGTTGTTACAGGTATACAAGTACCACAGACATGTGAAAGAATTACTTGCTTCAACACCTGTGAGCCTCAATTAAAAGCAAAGGAATTCAGTTCTCATGCAAGGGTGTCTCTGCACCTGCACAATGCTCAGAAAACATTCAGTTGAAAAACACAGGAAGGCAGAGGAACCACCATGGAGAAAGTTCCACCTAGTACTGAGTTTTATCTCAGTTTCTACTGAGCTATTGTGTGCCGACCTTGGCCAGCTGCCCACCCAGCTGCTCCCTCCCTCCTCAAAAGAACAGGGAAGAAAAATAAGGTGAAAAGTTTGTGGGCTGAGGTAAACAACAGGGAGATCACCCAGCAATTACCATCACAGGCAGAACAGACTCAGGAAAAATTAATGTAATGTACTGCCAATTAGAATAGAATCAGATGATGAAAAGCAAACACTGAAACACCTTCCCTTCACCCACCCCCTTCTCAGCTCCGCTTCTTCATTCTGACTTCTTCATTCCTGGCTCCTTTGAGCAGTGCAGGGGCCAGGGAATGGCATTACAGTCACCCTCTGCTGCTTCTTCCTCCTCACACTTACCCACTGGGGTCTGGAGGCTGGAGCACCGCCTTTCCTCCTTTTCTGTCCCTGGTCTTCCTAGGGCTCTCTCACTTTTTTTCTACTCCTTCTTAATCCTATGTTTTCCCAGAGACAGCACCACTGTGCCTGACAGTGCACAGAATGTGACAGCTCTGACTTCTGTCCTGCTACCAAAACCCTGCACTTCCATCCCATACAGGTCAACAGGCCAATGCCCTCTATTTTGGAGGAAGAAAATACATGAAGTTGTAATAACCCCACACAAACAATATCTAGACATCTGTATGTTATTTCCATAAATAAAAACCCACTCAGGTACAGACACTAAAACAACAAGCAGACATGCAGCTGCAGAGGAGCACATCTAAGCGCAGCCCTACCCAAGCCCAGCCCTCACAAATTACTGGCATGAATCAAAAGCTATAGCCAGAGGCTCTGCTGAGCAAAATACAGAAGTGTCATTGAACAAAGCAATTTAAAATTGTGATTTCTAACAACAGAATTCCCGCAGTGTGGAAAAGCCTTCCCATGTCTCCCTGTCGTCAGGCACACCAGGTTATTTCAACTCAAACCACATTGCGAAATAACTGCTGCGTGTATAGACACAGCCTGTACCCATGGCAGCTGGAAATGTCCTTTCCATGCTAAAGAAGCCCATTCCTGTTACATAAGAACACTCAGTGACCTGAATTTACAAATAACCTTGGAGAGGAAAATAGACACAAGGAAAAACAAAGTTAAAAAGCCATGGAGCTAGGAAATGCAATAGGAATCAGCCCAGGGCATGCACGTGCACAGCCACACCACACACAAACATCCATGAGCATTCATAGAAGCCAAAATTCTTTAAGAAGATCTTTTGATTTGCTGTGTGTTCTCCAAGCAATCAAGAACACAGCACTAGTGGGTCAGGAAACAAGTTTGTGTGCCCCATTTTCACTCCGATTTCCTGCCTGGGACTCTCTAAAACACCACATTTCATTGGAGTTGGTTATCACTATCACTACACACCTTCCAACTCACAGTCCCTTCTTGTTTGAAGAACTGCTTGGATAGCCTAATTTTCTGCAGCAGGATTTTCTCCAGAATGTTCTGTGGTTTGCCTTACAGGACATTTGCAACACTGCTTGTTCAGTCTAAATTTGTCCAAATTATCATTTCAAACAACCTAGAATATTCCAGTAACCACTGCATTTAATCCTTGCATAGCTGTGTTTCCCACATTTAGCTCAGACAATGTACATTGGAGATTTAGTGTGTTAAAAGCTTCATTTAAAAAACCCAAATAAACAACAAAAATTCCTTTCTACAAGCCACCTGATTAAAAACCTAAGCCCAAATTAGATGTTATTACCAGTTATGTCACATATGAACATCAGTAGTGCCACTCTGAAATGCTGAAGGGGATAAACAGATCTTCAGCTGACACATGCATTTCCACCCAAGCATAAAGAAAACCTTGGTCCATAAATTGCTCACAATGACCAGAAATAAAGGATAACTTGCATAGAATAGAATAACACTATAGATCCCACTAGGTCTGAATGACAGACATGAACTTTTGAGATCTCCCTGTAACACAGCCTGTAATTCAGTAAGACCCACATCAGCAGGGCAGAGATTTATCTCTTAGTAAATCAGAAATGTGATTTATATAGCATAGAAGTTTGTTTAAAAAAAACAAACCAAAACAAGCAAAATAATGTTTTTCATGGAGGCATTTCCCAGAGGGGTTAGCAGGAGAATACTCACTTATTCCTCCACCTCAGAAACTTATCAAGACAAGTCAGAAGGGTCAGCCCAGAAGAGGGAAACCTCTCATACTATCCACCTTTAACCAGCCTCCACCGATTTTCTAAACAGTATCTATTAAACTGCCAGGACACGTATTTCAGAGAGACATTTGACAGCTTGACACACTACCATACCACTGCTGGTGACAAGAAAATGGCTCTGACTTCCAGAGCTATCAATGTCCCCTTTCCACTAGTGCTTCCTCACCCCTCTTCAGGTTTGGTCTCTCAATTCCTGCAGTGTTGAGCCATCCTTCTAACACCCCACAAGAGGTTTGCATTACTTCAACTTGTGCTGGGAGGCCCTTTTGGCACCAGTGCAGAGCCATTCTACCTCTCTCTTTGTAGAATTTATAATTTTATAATTTAATTATGTTAAAGCTTTCACATTAGTGCAGCAAAGACAAGGATTTCAGTTCATAACCCTCTTTTGTAACACCGCAGCTTCAGTACTCTCCTAAGCAGTGCTGATCTATTTTTGTGTAAGGATGTCCAACCATTTTAAAATCATTTCACAGGAGAATACTAGGCTAGATCAGTATCTTTTTTAAAACTCCAAGAATCATGATCACACAGAGCAAGACATGGCATGACATGCAACTGCCATGCCCAACCACTCCTGGCCAGGAAGGCAAGGGGTTACCCTGGTCTCAAATTCAGCAAGCCCTTCAGTGGCACAAGGCACTGATATGTTTGACCTAAAAAGCTCAGGTTTGAGCACACAACTTTCACAAAATCTGGAAGAAGGCTATGCAAAAGCACAGAGCAGCACCTCAGGAGCTTCTCCAACGAAGTCTCCAATCCCTCACTGAGCCATATCCTCCTCCCCATCCACTCAGCAGCACAGAAAGGCTGCTCCAGGGCAGGTACCTTCCACTAGTGCTACTGGTGAGCATTACACAGCAGGCACAGCCAAGGAACCAACCAAAATAGGAAACTAGAGCGTTCTGACACATCCTTCAAACTCCTAGGACTCATTTCAAGCTCTTCCCACTGACAGCCTCCTCCCCTGGAGTAGGCTGCAAAACATTTTGGAAGCTTTGGGCTCTCTGGAAAATGTTTGTGTTTGTGTCGTGCTCAACCACGAGCTAATTGGAGTCTTTTGGTTTTTTAATGTTAATTTTAAGAGCAGAGACTTAGCCACAGCTAGAGGGAGGGAAAGAAAACAAAAAAGTTAATTAGTTCCATAAATATTAACACAAGTGATTCCTGTGATCTGGCAGAAAGCACTCACAACATGGAAATGCTCTATTTGCAGAAGGGAAGTAAAAGCACCAAAAACAGCGCGAGCTTCAGACGCTTATTTACAGTTTCTCAATTAATTGCATTTACTTTAATTAAAGTGGAGCTTCCCACAGCTATTCTCACAGCCAGCACCACACTGCACAAATTGTTAAAGCAACATTAAGCAGCATGGATTTTACCCTTCTTTTTTTTTAATTATTATTATTTAAGGCACCAATGTCTTGAGCTTTCAGTAGGATCCCCACTCCACAGTTGCCCAGAGACCACAGCAGGTCTCCATTCTCCATTTCAACCAATCCCCACAGCTGTTCCCCACTGCTACAGAACTTGGTCAACCTGACTCCTGAAGTAAGATCCCACTGGACCAAAGGAACAGAAAAACCCTCTAGCTTTGAGGCAAGTTGTTGGGAACTACAGAATCTCTTTGAGGTGTCCAGCAGGCTGAGGTCGTCTGACCTCACTGGAAAGGCTTTCCAGATGACAAACCGCTATCTCAGCTCCTCTCAAACACAGTGCAGTTTTCTAATAGCCTGTTACAAAACTCTCAGACACCAAATCTGCCCTTAAAAGGTGATCTGGCATTGTCAAGATAAAAGCGGGTCCTAATGATGCAGTCAAAAAAACCAAGTAAATTTCAGCCAAACAGCAAAGAAGAAGGAATGTACAGCAATTTGCTACCTAAAGCATTTCACCCAGATAAGCTAAACTGCCATCTGTCACTTTATCAAGCTACCAGGGTGGCCAACCTTGGACCTGGGGGAGAGGTAAAGACTTTAACCCCTACACAGCATTTTCCCTTCCCTGGGAACTCTCCTTTCTTGCAAACTTTGTTACCGGAGGTTTCAAACACTTTCACACACAATGTCAGAAGCCACATCAGCTTATGCAGGGAAGTTTCCCCTTTGAGCTGAGAGCTGTACACTCAGTCCTGGGACACATCCTGGACCTGTTCAGGTGACACAATGGACACAGACACATTGCAGAAGGTATGGGGTGGAGGGAGAGGGGAGCTAAAGCAAGAATTCCCAGCTCAAACACCACTCAAACAGCTGCTCCTTCCAGGGCAGCACCCACACGCCCATCAGATACTTTCAAAGGCATTAAAAGAGCTCCAGTGCTACACCACCAAGGGCATCACTGAAAGCATCAGGGACAGAGCATTTCACCACTCCCCAAATTCACACAGCCCAAAGCTTGGGCAGCTAATAACAAAGCCAGATGGAGGAGGAACACCTCATCACTTGGGTCTAGCACAGCACACAGGCATTTCCCAGGGAAATTTCACCAACACGTTGGAGGTGCTGCAGCCGCTCCCTGCCATCCTCAGCATGTGGAGCAGCCTGTTTACACCCCTTCCCATCTGAGCAGTGTTACTGTGGGGAACAGCTTGAGGAAGGCGTTCTGCACAAAACAAACAAAAGACAGGCCTGACAACTGCCAGCACAGAATGATAAGCTGAAGAAAAGCAACAGCAGCAGAATTGTGAGGATCCAGCAGCTTTCTACACCAGAGATGAGAATGACCAACACAAGCAGATTTCAAAATTCCCCAAGCATGCATTAAGAAAAAGCAGCAGAGGTTTAGAACCGATATTCAGAACAGATGCATTCATTAAAACAAACAGGATTAATTTTTATTTTTTTAATCCTTCAATTGTTAAACACCCCGGTATTCCAGAAGAGTGGAAAAAACCCAAAACATAAAATCAAAACAGAGGAAGGTGATGAGGGATGAGGACAAAAGAGGAGGAACTTTAATATTTAAAGGCAATAAACACGCAGAAATCCAATCAACAGACAAGAATAAACCATAGGACACACAGATTGGCATCCTGTCAAGAGCTCCTGAAGAGTAATGGGGGCCTGGTCATAGCTACAATTTTTCCAGGGTGGTGTGGATCCTCTGTAGGGGTAACTGCAAACCTAGACACTGCAGGAACAGCAATGCTATCAGAGAAGAGGTGTTACAGGAACTCTGTAACATTCTGGTACAACATCCATAAAAAAATCCCCAAAACTGGACAGCAAATCATACTGCGTGAAGCTAATGAAGGACCATAATGCCAACCAACCACAGCTTTTCTGTTCCTCTTGGAGGCTAAAAAAGGAGAACAGAATTGGACAAGTAGGTGCAGAACCCAAGCAGAAGCAGATAAGGTGACAGACCCAGCAGATCTGGAACTTTAGAGCAGAAGCTGAGGTGCAAACCAGAAGGGATCTGCAGTGACTCTGCAAAAAGAGGCTTAGTAACAAAATAAACTTACAGAGAACCTCAGAAAGGAGGAAAGCAAGGCTGTACACAGCCTGCAGAACCCAGAAATTCACTGCTGTCAGTGAATTCCTGCTTAGTCTGATTTTATCATCTCCTATCTCCACATTTGTTCAGGAGGAGAAGCGAATTCCTTCTTTGTCAGATGGTCAGTCATTTCCTTCCTCTACGCCCCTGTGTGTCACTGAGAGTGGCTCCCATGCTGCAAGACAGTCCTGTTCTTCAGAGCACAACCTCTGCTCAGGCTCATGACCCACCTCACTCTACCAGCTTCACACCCTGGTATAAATCACAAGCACACAGAGTGGCCTGGGTTGGAAGAAACCTGCAGATGGCATCTACTTAAACGCCCTCCTTCACCTGTCATTATCCCAGGTTACTCCAAGCCCCATCCAACCTGGCCTTGAACACTGCAAGGGATGGGGCAGCCACAGCTTCTCTGGGCATCCTGTGCCAGAGCCTCATCACCCTCATGGTAAAATGAGAAGTCTTTCTTTATGTCCTATCCAACCTCAGAAATCAGGATTATTTTGCATCAAGTTTTGCAAAAAATTATGAACTTGCTGCTGTTGCTCTTCTGTTTTCTCAACAACACAGCCTGTCACCGTTCCCTTCTGGAGTGGCTGAAAATGAAGCAGGAAGCTACCAATCCAGTTGTTCATATCATTCCACAATTGGTTCATCATCCACTCCAAAAAAAGAGACATTCATAGGCAACTCCTCAGCCAGAGCCAAGCTTGACTAGGCCCTTGCTTCAAGGAGCAAACACTGACGAAGGAAAGCTAAAGAAAACAACATAAAATGAGCAGCAGCAACTCCAATATGACAGGCCATTATTTCTGACTTGGTAGGAAACATTTAATTCCCACGCTACAGAGGCTCACCCAAATGAGATTTATCCACTCACTCGAGTCACAGAGGTCCCTGCATGGATTAGATTACGGCAAAGACTTTGGTTTACATTACGTCAGTGGCTAAGTAAACTATACTGACAGGAAGCAATCACTGAGCACAAAGTAACTCATGGACTGAACTCCAGCATTCTCAGGGATGGCACTGGCTTTTCTTACCTACACACGTGTGGAAATCATCTGGAATCTGGTGTAAAGCTCAGCTAATGATTAAAGACAAAAAGCAGAGCAGGGGAAAGCAGTTGCAGCAGGTCTGCTTCTAAGCACGACACAGCTTAGAGCTACCATATTAAAATACTTTCCTTTTTAGACAACTGGCTTTTTATATCACATAAGGCAAGACTCACCTACAAGGAATTCCATTTTGGTGACATTTTTCATTACAGTTCCACCCTCTCCTTCTCATGCCACAGGGATTACTGATGCCAGAACAGCCTGTGCTGGTACCTCACACTAATCACAAGCACACTGAATCAGCCTTGTATCTAAAGGAAGCAACAGACCACTACCATGAGTAGCAGATACATCCCCAGGGCACCCTGCCCCAACCAGATGCACCAACAGTCCTCAGAAATCCCCAGAAAAAAAAGACCTTCAGCTAACAAAAATCAACACCACCAGTTTGCTCCCCCACAAAAAGGGGCCTCACTCCTTTCAGCTCCAGCACACACAAGCACTCATGTTAAACAGGATAACCCTGCTAGAGATGCTGGGCTTTCCAATTTACACATCATGTTTCCTCCTGTTCCCTCAAAACCACCACAGCCAAAAAACCAGCAAAAGCTGGTCACTCACCAATTGAGGAAAACTGTGAGGAAAAAACTGCAGAGACTGGAAACCACAGGCAACAGCCCTCAAAGCCCAAGCACAGCAGTGGATTGGTTTCCTACAGGACTGCACCTCTTTGGCTCTGACACATGAAAACAGCTGTTCCAGGTGAAGCCCTTTATCCCATGGAAGTAACCATGCTCTGCTGTTGGTTAGTTATCCCCTGTGACGGTACACACAGCATCAAAGAGCTGCCTATACCATGGGTTTATTTACAGTGTAACAATGCTCTCCATGTTCTCTTTCCCTCCTACTTCCCAACATCCAGCTGGCTTTTTTGACTGTTGAGCTCCAAGCTGACATCCTCTAAAATCTAATCCAATTCCAAGATCTCCCTCAGACTACGTTTTATTTGGAAGAGAGTCACAGCATAAGATCAGATCTAAACACAAAACACAGATACCAGCAATCTTGGACAATGTGAATTAATCTTGGATAATGTGAGATATACACACACACAGGACAAATACCTGGTTTTCCCAACTGCCACACAGCAGCCCTGGCAGAAAAAAAAAAATCTTCTCTAGCTACAAAAAGCACAGGAGATAGTGAGCCCACCTACAGTCTGCCAACTTGACCTTCTCAGAGCTTGAAAAGCAAGTGGGAGGGAAGCATGCTTTTGTCTTGTTATTAAATCTTAAAATAGCAATGTGTAGGAGAATCCTACCCTCCTGCCCTGTGCTCTAAGCTGAGGGGAAAAGGGAGGAAGAGGTAGAGGGAGGGTTAGAGTCAAGGTTGAACTTCTTGCAGAACTGGCTCTGAGCTGACCAGAGATGCCAGGAGACAAAGCACATCTCTTTTCTAACTCTACGGTGTCTGCCATTGTATGCACAGCTTAGTTACAGTTCACTGAACTAACACAAAAAACAACGAACTGATTTCCATAATGAAAAAGCCTCTACATGGCTCCAGAGTGCGACAAGAAGAAAGGGCATAACAGCTTGGGAAGACGTAAAAAAATAATGAAATCACTTTTTGCCTCGTTGAATTGCAGTTTTGAGCCCCCCAAATGAACAGTTATTTTTAGCCAATCATCTGGACACTGCGTGAGAGCACAAAGCAGTGGGGTCAGCACGGCTGGCTGCAGGAAGCCAGCCCATAGCCCAGGGAGAGGCAGCCAGGCACTGCACATCTGCATCATCAGCACTGCACGGGGACCAGCAGCACGGCTCTATTTATAACCCAGACATGTACAGCTGTAGCCTGCAATGAAAGGCTGGGACTGCAGGCTGCCAGCCCCCAACAACATGCTGTCCGATTTAATTAAAGAGATGGCAACGTGCACATGCACACATTGATGCATACATGTCCTTTTTCCCAGGAGAATTACCAACAATGAGCCCAGTGTTTCAAAAGCAGTATGTTTTGCCAAGGTTTCTGTACAGAGAGCAGGCAAATGTGTCCTCACACAACCTCCTCACTTCCTCACTGTGCCCAAATGGCACTGATGGGCAGCTCGCCACTGCTCAGGCAACCACTTTCCCTTGTGTGATTGATTTGTTTATAGCCCTGGACGGGAAAACAAAGTCACTGTAGTATTTATTTACATGAAGAAAATAAATTAATTTAGTTTGCAAAGAAGGTATTTGGGAGTCACATGCATCTTCTGCACCAGGACAGCTTGCTGTGCTACCAGGCTCTGCCTGGTGGTTTGTTCCTTCTGGGATTTTTTAAACATTTACATAGTTTGTGGGGGGGCCGGGATTCAGGTTTCAGATAAATTTTTCAAGACCTTGCAGACATTTAGAACTGAAAACTGCTTTCAGACACAAAGCTCTGTCTCACAGTGAGTAGTTAAAGAGAGCATTTCCTTGTTCTGGGACTGAAAATCAAAGGGCTCTGTCATGTCCTCCCTTTTCCCCCCCTCTCACTTTCTATACTTCCTATGAGTTAAGATTCTCTTGCCCAGGAATACTCGAACCACAGACCCCACAACAGCAAAGGGTGGGAGAAGACTTGCTGCAGACAGGCTGTGAGCGAAGCACTGCTGGCACTCAATGAGAACCTGCTGACAAAGCACTGGGTTTCCAATAGCAGCTGCTGGTGAGGCAAAAGCATCCACAGAGCAAGCCCAGAGATCAGGTCATAGCCTGGGCTCTGCTGTGCTCTCAGCCCTGGCAGTCTCTGGCTGCACGAGAATATCCCATAGATAGCCTGAAGCTAGCCCCCACCTGGCTATCACTAAGCACATCCATGCAGAAGCCAAAACAAAAACAAACCTCTTCTAAAAGCCTTCACAGGAGCACAGGAAGCAATGTTTGCATTGTAGCTCCCTGAGCTTCCTGGGATAGCCACTAAAAGCCACTGCAAATACAGTTCTCAGCATCTTTGCTCACAACCTAATGCAGGACTCATTCAAAATACAACAAACCTGTTCTGGAGGAAATTATGCTTCTGGAGTCCAAGTCAAGCTTCTTTACTAGGGTATCAGGGTCAATTTTCAGCCCAGAAAATACACCAGGAGATGAGAAGTCCCAGTCCTTATGCAGAAGAAACAAAGCAGGAATCAGTACATACACCACCAGGCAACACACGTTCAAAAAAATTTAAAAAATTAAACCCAGTACCATCCAGATAGGAACAATGTTAGTGAGCAGGTGTCTCTCTTGAGCAAGGAAGGCACCCTACCGTCCTGCTCCCCCTCCCACCTACCCCCCGGCTCTTCCACACAGAAGGAAGTTTCACAAAGTCTCATTTTGGACTGTTCTGTTCCTAAGAGATTCCTGCCTCACTCAAGTGTGTTCACTCCCAGGAGGGCTGCGAGCAGCATCCTTAGGAAAAGACAGATTTGTTAGAGGTACAGAACAATATAGATATGCAACAAATGAGAAGATTAGGGGACTAAAGCCTTAATCAATGGACATTAAGCAGATTCAGTAACTACTAGCAACTCACCAAATCTTCAGCATCATGCTTTAAGCATGCAATGCCTCCCTAAAATCTGCAGTAGCTACTCTGGTTGGATTGGAAACTATTACTTTAGCCAACAGTATCTACCATCACCAATACATAACTTCACAGTGGTATAAACCCAGCTGTATTTGGCACAGGTAGGAGTGTGACAGGTAATTCCTGCCTCCTCACAAGGAAAGCTTATGCACATAAAAAACATTTACTGGTGTTGTGTCCTTGCTGTGAGGGGGGCTAGGTGGAGGCACCTGAACCGTATATTCAAAACACAGCTGGTGAAAACCAGAATATCCTAAATATTTCTGTATAAACAGGTCTTCTCCATCTGCCCCAACCTAAAAACTGAAGAGCGGCACTGCTCCACTCCTTCCCACGCACACCCCCGGCAGCCAGGGCAGACCCACAAGAGCTCGAGTGGGGCCGGGGGTGCTCGGGGACCGGCCCCTTCCGCAGGGGGAAGGCGGAGAAGCCATTGCGAGGAGGCCCGCCCGCCGCCTCCCCGAGTGTCCCTGCCCCCGGTACCTTCCCGGCCGCCGCGCTCCATCCGCCCGCGGCGGGGCCGGGCCCGGGCGCGGGGAGCGGCGGCGGCTCCCGGGCGGGCCGGGGGGCGGCGCGGTGCAGCCGCGGGCGCCGGGCCTTGCCCACCATGGCGCTGCCGGGCGGAAAAGGCCGGGCCGGGCGGGACCTTCCGGCTGGAAATTTGCCTTCCACGGGCGGAGCTGTTCAGCCGGCCCGGCTGTGTGGTGTGGTGGCGGCTCCGATGAGTGCCTTATGCCGTCAGGCTCTCTGCTGGGCGGCCTGCCGGTCATCGCCTTCAGACCATTGCGGCCTGCCCAGGGTGGGTCCTGTGAACGGCCTGAAGGTGTTCTGCGTGCTTAGGTTAAACCCAGACACCCGGCAACATTTTAAAGTCAAGTGTACGCCTTTGTAAGAGCTGAGAGCCTCTTGGTAGCATTGGAAATTATATAACTTTCCTAAACTAATTATAATTAGTTGATCACTTACTTGTAAGCAGTGCCCACTTTTTAAGTTTCTTCACAGGCTCTTAATGTTAACTTTGATCATTAAAACCTATAGTTGGTTAACCTTGACAAGCTTCAATAAGCAGAGCCAAATTGAGTTGAAGATCAGATATCTCAGATCTTAAATTCATGGCCCTTCAAGGAGGTTGGAGTAACCAGAGGATACCAGAGGAAATAGAAGCTTAGAAAGTTGGAAACTCCCTGACTGAGAAATAGAGGACTAGGAATAGAAAGAGGACTAAAGAATGTGGGATAAATTAGCATGAAGGGCAAGAAATCAACAAGTAATACAGGTTAGAATACTAAATAAGATAATTATGTAATTTACATCAGTTTCTATAATATATATTTTATATATATATATATATATATATATATGTATCTGTAATGTATAAATAAATGAAAAAAGTTTTGTACTGGGGTCAGTGTGGAGGCTGAAACATTTAGCCACACACACCCTTCGTCCTGGCCAGGAATAAAGCCTCACTCACTGACACTGAAAAGACAGTTTTAGAGAGACAGCTTTATTTATCCCAGCGATTTTGGAGATTTCTCGGTAACAGTAGCACCAGCTAGTGACCAGGCTGCCACGTAGGACAAAAAACAACTTTAAAAATTACTGCCAGGAATTATTTCTACAGTTAAAACAGTAGAAAATACCCAGCAAGCCCCCAGGGAGGGCAAACACCTGCCAGACTGCAGTCATGGGCCCAGGTGGATGCTGCAACGAAGCAACCCAAGCCTCGGCTGCACCTTTCCACACACAGGAGGGGATAAAATGCAAAGCTGCTTCTCCTTGCTCCAAGATGAATAAAAAGCTCCAAGCCTGGAGCCACAGTTTGTTTGATCTTAACAAGCCCTGAGCGGTGCTCCCTGGTTAATACATCTTTGTTTTCCACGTCCCCTGCCCTCCCCGTTTCGCTCCAGGCTGTGTTTCCCAGGGCCTGATATTGGGCCATGGAAGTGCACAGCTGTAAGTACACTCCTTGTGGAGGAGAGGCCTCTGGGAAGGTACTTGGAAAGATCACAGAATCATGGAATATGCTGAGCTGGAAGGAACCCATCATTGACTCCAGCTCCTGGGCCTGCACAGGACATCCCAAAAATCTCAGCTCAAAGTGGTGGCCAAACAAGGAGCTCTTGCAGCCTTGGGACTGTGACCATTCCCTGGGCAGCCTGTCCAGTGCTCCACCACCCTCTGGGGGAAGAACCTTGGAAGATCCAACTTCAATCTCCTCTGACACAGGTCCCTGTCTTTTCCTCAAGTCCTGTCAGTGGTCACGAGAGGGAAGAGATTGGTGTCTGGCCCTCTGCTTCCCCTTGAGAGGATGTTGAAAACATGGAATCACATAATGGTTTGGGTTGAAAGGAACCTTAAAGATCATCTTGTCCCACTCCCTTGCCTCTAGATCTGGTTGCTCCAAGCCTAACCCTGCCTGACATGGAACACTTGCAGAGATGGGGGGCATCCACAAGATTTAATGTTCAACAGGGATAGAAAATAACAACAGGAAAATTTCCCTTACCCTGCTGTAGGCTGGGTGAGCATAATTTAGGAGCAAAGGCTCAAAATTACAATTCTGATCATCAAAGTCAATGACTTTGTGAAAAAAAACCACTCTGACAGTGTCCCAGGTGGATGCCCAGCTCCCCACCCCAGCTGCTCAAGTGCATCCTATATAAACCACAGCAGTCCTGCAGTTAGTGGTGAGGGGAAACACAATCCACGCTAGTATAAATAAAAAGATGAACCAATAAAAATAAAGGCAGTTAAAATAGGAAAGGGAATGTTTAGCAGCTTAAAATGCTTACAAAACAGGCTGGGGAGCATGTGTGCTGTGACCAAACATATTCCCAATGGTTGGGCGAGCTTCACTTGCAGCGCTGAAGGCCAAAGCTGCAGCAGAGCCTGAGGAACAGCTGGAAGGGACTGAGATATGCCAGCAAGTTTCAGCTTTGGCTGCAAGGAGCCATGGTACACCCTCTCTGCTCCCACCATTCCAACTCTGGGGGCTCCCAGCCCTCCCACCCTGTTCCTGCAGCTTTGAGTCAGTTGAAGCAAAGTGGTTGGACAAACCCCATGAAATAACTGGGGAGAAAAGACCGATACATTAAGGGCCTAATGCATACAAAAGGAAAATTACGGCAGCTCATCTCATTCAACCACACTTCCTTCCCCCAGATCTGCAACCCCCACCACTGGCAGGAACTCCACCAACCTTCCCATTTTTATCTACCACAGCTCACCCACTCCTGGGAGGCCTGGGGAGTTCTCTGCAACATCCAGCTTCAGCCATCCAGGCTGGGTGAGTGTCCCAGCTCCAGCTGGCTCACTCTCAGGGTCCATCCCCACCATATCCTGCATGAGATGCTCTGATGCTCCTGTCCCACTGCCAGGATTACTGTGATGCTTTCCTGCTGCACCTGGCTGTGATGAAACTAAGCCAGGTTTGATGTCTTCTTTAATAAAAGCACCAATCCACAGAGCAAAGGAATTTTATCAATTTTACAATCCACAGGGCTTGGAAATTTTCTGCTGGCACTGCAATTGCTTTTCTTACTGCAAAAATAAACCCATAACTGTAACACAGCAGCAGGTGAACAGCATCAGGGTACTGTAATGCCTCCAGTTGCCCTGACCATGGCAGAGAATTGGAACAAGATAGTCTGTAATTTCAACACAAACTCTTTTGGGATTCCATAATAATGCAAAATGGTGGCTCAATATCAGCTTCCTTGGAAGGAAAACCTACAAAGCAATTAATAAAGACTCACATTTATTAGCTTTAAAAAACCCCTACGGTCCTATATGTTTTCTAAATGACTTTATTTTTCTTACTGTAGTGCCCTGAAGAGGTTAAGAGAAAATTGCCAGAAGCTCGTTCCTCTCTGCTTAGGGAAATGCTGCTGCTGGGAGGAGTTATTGAAGCCGGCACAAAAACAGTAAAAGGCTGCTTAAAAAAAATTCCCCACACAGCCCTGAGCTCTGCCAGAGGACAGCGCTTGCATCTCTGTCATGTGAGGAGGCCTGACTACCCTTGCAGAAACATTTCAGAGCCCAACCCACAGTCTAAGAGGAGCCAGCTCCCCATCTTCTCCACACCCAAGGGCTGCCAATAGCTCCCAAATTCACTAGTTTCACCCTCTCCCAGCTCTGTTTGCCCACTGAGGTCAGCGCCGGTCCCCAGCAGGGCTGTGAAAGGTGAAAAGTTCTCATGAAGCATGGAGGTTTGTGTGGGTCCCTTTCCTAGGTGCAGTAGGAGGGCTGCAAGACCCTGGGTAGCCCAGGGAGTCCGGTCCCAGTCCCACAAGGCAGGATGCTGTGAGTTTGGCCAGGCTGAGTGGGGCTGGCTGAGGTTTGGGGAAACACACCCTCCTGCAGGGCACCACTTGACTTCCTCTTCCCCTGCAACTGCAAGACAGAAATAGGAAGGAAAGATTGCGGTACATCACAGAGCTCCTGATGCCCAGCTGCTTTTCCCAGCCAAACTTAAGAAGCTGAGACCATCCTCATCGCAGCCCAAGTACCAGGATAGAGATGAGGGCTAGAGTCCAGGCAAGTACAGTGTCTCAATTTTTATGCTTCTGTTCCTTCTTTCTTGGGGGGGAGGTAGGCAGGCAACAAAGAGGTTTTGTAGCTCTGGTGTTTCAATGGCGTATTTTTATTACTCCTGATCTAACCTCTGGTTACCTGAGTTCAGGGAGCTTCAGGGAGCTTGGTGTGGCGTCCCTCCCACTGGTGGGTTAGTCTGTGCAGCCTTTGCAAAGGCAGCTTGCCTGGTCTGTGACAGTTTTGCCTTTGGAGGTAGCATTGAGCCCAGAAATGCAGGTGGTTATTGTGAGGACGATGCTAGACTTCCAAAACTCCCTTTTCTCACACCTTGCAGGCTCGGAAGGCAGAGCAGAGAGGGTGCAGTGTGCTCTTCCCACGCCCTCACACATGGCACTGGGCAGGGTGGCATGGGCTGTGTGCTGACGTGCAGCACCAGGGCTGTGGGCTGCCACCGTCCCCTCCCATGACCCTTTCTCTTCCTAAGGGGATCTCTGCCACTGCCAGCCATGGGTTGCAGTGGGAAAGAGGGAAGTGGCATGGTGGCATGGCATGAGGATAGTAGGGATGGCTGCCTGCAGGACTCAGCACAGTTGTCACCACCTGGAATGCCTTTGCACAGACCCTCCCGGCTGTCCCTGCACTCCTGTGAGCCTGGGGGAATAGCTGGGAGAGGGAGTGAGAGCCTCGTTCTTCTCCATCTCTCTGTGTGCTGTGCACATCAAATACTCTGCAGGCATGTGACCCTGGGGAGAGCGGGTCCTTCCCGACATCTCAGTGGCTCTTGGATGCAGATGGAATGTGGGGCACACCCCAGGTGTCAGGGAAAGCAGCTGGGTCCCTGTGTTTGATGCTTTTTCCAGTGTCACAGCTACAGCTCCCAGCCTCCTAGCAGGTGAGGAGCAAAGGTGTGAACACATGCGGTGACATCATGTCCTATGACCAGCACAAACCCTAGAATGGGTCTGTTGCAAGTTGTGGGAAGTCTCTAAATGGTGCATTTCGCTATCCTAGCTGTGGCAGCTGTCACATCCTGCTTCACAGCGGTTTTGCACTTTTGGTGCTGCTCCGAGTGATCTCAGGCAGGCTGGAGGGTGTGGTGTTCCCAGACTACCCAGGGCAGATAGCGGGCAGCCCCTTCCCACCCAAGCAGGACTCTGACCCTGGCAGACCCAGCAGCACAAACCCCTTCCTTCCCTTCATCCCAGGGCAGGACAAGGGTCCCACGGGCACCCAGGGATCTTGGTGCTCATGGGAGAGAGCTCACCCCGCAGTTCTATCCTCTGCAGGCACTGGAGGCTGCTGGAAGGAAATATATATAAAATATATTTGTATTTCCTATAATAGGACATGGGAATATAGATATATATATGTGTGTGTGTTAATGTATATATTTTTTATTTAATTATATGTCTTCTTTATATATTAAAAAAAATGTTTCTATATATTTATTTTTTATATTTTTTCCTGTGATTTATAAAAACAATATATATATATATATATATAAAACATATACACACACACTCTGAGTATGATATTCTGTATGGACAGAGAAAGACCACCTGGGTGGGATCTCACACAATTGAGTGACAGAAGAATCAGCCCCAAGTCAAGTGACATTCACTCTCCCATCCTCACCATACCCCACTCTGCTCATCTCCCCTCTGTACAGGGGTCTGGAGCTGCCCAGATTGCAGGGGTGGGAAGGAGCAGCTCTGCTGGGTGCAATACCTGGCATCTCTGTCACAGCATGATGGTGACCTGGCACCAGGGATGCTTGGCAGTGTGGAGCAAGCACCCGTGGGCACTGGTGCTAGTGGAACCTCACTGTTACAGGTGGATGGTGCAAACACCACAGGAGTCCCCCCGGGATACCGGGCATGAGTGCATATCCCCCCTTTTTGTGGGAAAACAGATGTTTAGTAAAGCCCTGATGGGAGCTTGTGGCTAACAGACTTCAAGACTCATCTCTGCTGTTGAACACTTGTTTTATTTATAGCAACAGGATCACTGCTGGCATCAACACTTCCCCTTCAGCCTTATTTATAACTCCCAGCTTGCTCCTCCATGAGCACAGCAGCCGGCTTCATCCCAACAGCAGCCCCCAGCAAATCCTGAGTGCCAGAGTGCCCCAGCTCTGCACCCTGCCCACAGGCAGAACAGCAAGGACAGCACCCAGCATTTAACTTATGCACCTTCCCTGAGGCCACCTTCACATCTTCTGGCATGCAGACCCTTGGGGGGCACCCTGCCCTAAGGCAGATGCTCCATTGGTGGAATATCCTGGTGGCTTCTGCAAAAGGCTTGCTGAAGACGAGGCTTGATCCTGAGCCACCCAAGTCATGTGGTGAGAAGATCAGAGCACAGGACCAAGAAGGACCCTGGTCCTGAGGTGCAGCTTTCTCCCCCTGATGCCACCATGCAGTCCTGGCCAGGAAGCAGATCCTGGTGGCAATGTGTCCTGCCCTTAGCTGGGTTGCTCCATCTTGGCACTCCACTCCCCACCATGGGATGAAGGTGGTTGTAAAGCCCTGCAGCTCTGTTCCTTCACAGAAGGGCAGGAGGATGGACCACATGCACCCCTCTGCTTGCCTGAATTTGTGGGAAAGAAGGGGAAGAAAACAATTTCACAAGAAGAGCACTTGCGGGAGTCGAGACCCAGGATTGGTGGTGACTGCAAATCTGGGATGAGCTGAAGGGATCATCAAGAGCGTTGAAGGAAGTGCTGCTGAGGCCTATGTCAGTGCCCTGCTCATGCAGAGTCAGGCTGAAAGCTTGCTTTGCCTTCCTCTGAAGGCTGTGAGGAGGCAGACAAAGGCAGAAACCCCATTAGTGCTCTTTGAAAGCCCTGTGCTCACCCGCCCACACACCACAGCGTAATTTCCCTCCATGGCAGAAGTGTTGAACTTCCTGCTGTTGCTCTCTCCAAGTATCAGGAGATACTCTTGTGACAAGGGCAAGAAGCCACTGTGGGGGTGAAATAAAGCATCCAAATGCAGCTCACAACATGAGCCCTACTATACAATATTTGATAGCAGCTAGCACTGGGGGTGTGTTGAGAGTATTTCTGTATTTTTGGAGTTTGGAAGCTTTTCTAAATCCAGTTTCAGGGTTGCTCTATTTTATGAGATGAGCCTGTAACCAATCTCCAGCAAGAACGAGGAGCTCACAAAGCTCTATCCCCTCACCACTGCACGCTTTGGCATGGCAGTGGGAATTAAACACTTGGAAACACTGGGCAGGTGGAACAGCAGGAGCTCATTGAGCCCAGGGGTTTGGTCCTCACAGCATGTGAGGGAACTTCTGGTTTGTAGCAGAACTGGAGCCGAATTAGGCACATATGGGGTGTCAGTCACTGAGTTCTACAGGAAACAAAGGCAGGACCCACTTTTCTTTCCTTCAAGCTCAAATTCTGCTGGCAGAATCTGGAGGTGATAAGAATGTGTTGGGCCAGCTGAGCACAGCATGACACACAGACAGGGACATTGCAGCTGTGACAATAAATTATGCATTTAAAATCTTACCATGGGGGACTGTGGTGGTAGAGAGGAACTTGCAGAGCTCTTTGCCCAGGAGGGCTCTGGCCACCCACCACAGGATGGTGCAGATGTGGCAGAGTAAACTCGTCACCCTGAGGGTTTGGCTGGGTGACCACAGCAGTGCCTTTTGTTGTGCTGTGTTGTGCTGTGCAGCAATGTGACGTTGGCTGTGGAGCTCTGCCAGGGGGACTGGATCCAGGGCAGGGTGGGCTTCCAGATGGCCCCAGCCATAATCAGTGATGGCCACTAACTGTATCACAGCTGGGCACCAAACCTCACTGTGCAAACATTACCCACTGACCTACCTAGACCCTCTCTCTGCCTTTGGGAGAAGACCAGACATCCTTTCAAGGCTGACCAGTGTCATCCTCAGCTGGTGTGGTGTCTTACAGAGGCTGATGAGCTAAGGCAGCACACCCTGATGCCTGAGAAGGGGACCTGGGCAGCCCTAAAGTACTAACCTGCCTCGGTGTCTTTTGACAGTTTGCCTTGTTTTCTCGTTTCCACATCACTCTGAGTTGTTTATTTGGTAAGTTCACAGGAAGAGGCAATGGCAGGAGTGGTTCTTTTCTTACTCAGGGCAGCTATCAGAGCTATTTTGAAACTGATGACCTGGTTTTCAGGCACTGTGTCTAATATTGCTAAAAAAGGGAGTGTTTGTTGTTCCTTTGTACTTTATTATTCCTTTTTCTTCTTTTAACAAATTCCTCTTTTCTGACTTCCTCATGTTCATCCATGTTGCAAGGCCATTAGACTGTCAGGGTTTGCTCCAGGGCTTTGCTGGGGAAAGGTGTGACACATGACAGTTTTAATGAATGTGATCTCAACACAGGTCGTCCAGGGAAACTGCAGCTGCCTCATCCCTGCGACACATCCCAGGTGGTCACAAGAATGTTTTTTGTCTTGCAGAAAATGTATCCTGACTACTGTCTCCAGCTGTCAGCAGTGACCTGGGTGCTACTGCTGGTGACAACAGGTGAGCACGACCTGCCTTCCTCCCAGCACCTTTCACAGGCAGTGAAAGGGTGGGGGGATCCAAAATCTGCCCAACAGCAAAGGGGACACAGCACTGAGCGGTGTGTAAAGGCAGTGTCCTTACACTTCCTGGGATCTGGACTTAACACGAGCAAGCTCAGCTGAAGGACAGCAAGGCAGTTGATGGCCCTTCCAGAGCCCCCAGCATTGGTTTGGGAGGCAGGGCAGGCTCAGGCCAGCTTGGGTGCATGGTGTTGGGTGTCTGAACACCCCCAACTTCCCCCCACACCAACTCTGCCTTCTTGCCTTTCCAGCCTTTGCCATGGAGTGCCCCAAGATCAAGGTGGGCACATGCAAGGACTGCATTCAGTCTGGTCCAGGATGCGCCTGGTGCAAGAAGCTGGTAGGTCCATGTAGCCTGTCTAGTTGTCACACCCCAGCAGTCAGCTAACAGGCATCAATCAAGGCAGTCACCCTGCCTGCCTGGCTCTGCCTGACTTCATTGTGGGAGCGTTTCATGTCCTGCCTGAAGGATGGGGCCAGAAGGGATCCAACAGCTATAACCTTTCTCCATCAAGGGCTTTCTTTTCTCCATCAATGGCATGGAGATCTGGATTGGGGGCCAGGTCATCTTGCATGGTGCCTGTTCACCTCCTGCTCCTCTGTTACTTTTTCTTTCCTGCTGGTGTTGTCACATGCAGGATTTCACCAAAGCGGGTGAGCCAGACTCCATCCGCTGCGACACCATTGAGCAGCTGAAGCAGAGGGGATGCCCAGAGAGTGAGATTGAGTTTCCAGGCAATGAGATCAAAAGGACACAGGACCTTCCCTTAAGCAACAAGATACAGCTGACTCCACAGGAGGTGCACCTGAAACTGCGGATAGGTATGCTCTGCCTGGCATTCCCAACACCCTTCTTCTTGTGGCCTGCCAGCAATGCCCTTCCACTCATCCCCAGACCCACCTGAGACACAGCAACACATTGCAGCTTGCATTTCCACCCCTCTTCTTCCCAGAGAGTGGGGGGGTGGGTGAGGGCACAAGCTGGCACAACACGGCAGCTGATCCCGCCATCCCTGTCCCTCAGGCCAGCCTGCTGTGTTTGAAGCGAAGTTTCGCCGTGCCATGGGGTATCCCATTGATCTCTACTACCTCATGGACCTCTCCTACTCCATGCTGGATGACCTGGAGAAAGTGAAGAAGCTGGGAGGGGAGCTGCTCAGGGCGCTGGAGAGCACCACTCCTTATAGGAGAATTGGTGAGCCTGTCTTCAGCCTGGCACATCTGTTTGCTGCTGGGAAGAGCTGCAGGGCTGGAGGGGGATGCAGGAGGTGGACAGCAGGTGTCCTCTGCCAGGCTGAAGAGTGTGGCAAGGCAAGGGACATGGGCATGTGCATGAGGGCCAGCAGATTGTCCATGCCCTGTGCCCTGAAACTGTAGTCTGGCTACCCTAGGGTTTGGCTCCTTTGTGGACAAGACAGTGCTGCCGTTTGTGAACACACACCCTGAGAAGCTGCAGAACCCCTGCCCCAATAAGGACGAGAAGTGCCAGCCTCCCTTCGCCTTTAAGCACATCCTGTCGCTGACTGACAATGCCAAGCAGTTTGAGAACGAAGTGGGGAAGCAGTTCATCTCAGGGAACCTGGATGCCCCAGAGGGGGGGCTGGATGCCATGATGCAGGCAGCAGTGTGTGGGGTGAGTCCTGCACCTGCCCTGCTGCCAGGGGGTGTGCTCAGGCAGGAGGGCTGCTGCCCACTCACACAGGTGGCTCTGCCCCTCTCCTGGTGTGCTCTGGAAGCCCATCTTGCCTAAGTTCTGATTTGGCAGCAGGGCAGGTCACTCTGGAGGGTACAAGAGAGCATCCCACCCCAGAGCCTCCTAACCCTCATCTCCCTTAACCCACATTCCTCGTGCCCCCTGCCCCGTGCTGGGGCTGACACCATGGGTGGGGTCACTGTCCTGCCAGCCTTGCCCAGGGACAGGGGCCACTCTCTGTGCCACTTGCAGGACCTGATCGGCTGGCGCAACGTGACCCGCCTGCTGGTGTTTGCTACTGATGACGGCTTCCACTTTGCCGGGGATGGCAAGCTTGCGGGCATCCTGACCCCCAACGATGGCAAGTGCCACTTGGAGGACAACATGTACAAAAGGAGCAATGAGTTTGTAAGTACCTGGGGGCTGTTCAGCATCTCCAACACCCCCCACCTCACCTCCCCAGGCAGAAAAGATGATATCATGTAAATAACAGCCTGTTTCAGAGACCAAAATACCACCTTAATCACCCTAAATTGTGCTGCCACACCCAAAGTGTCTACTCTTTTGCTGGTGGGGGAGGTTGTGCTGAGTGTGCTATCCCTCTCCCCATCCAGGACTACCCCTCTGTTGGCCAGCTGGTCCAGAAACTTGCCGAAAACAACATTCAGCCCATTTTTGCTGTCACCAGTAGGGTGGTGGATGTTTACAAGGTGAGAATATGTCAGATGGTCCAGGTGCCTCCTTCCCCTTTCCAGGAGGACAGACACAGCTGTGTGTGTCTCCTGCTGCTGTCTCCTGCTCTGCTGTCATGTGGTAGGAAGTGCTCACCTCTTTGCTCTCCACTGGCAGAAACTCAGTGAGATGATCCCAAAGTCAGCGGTGGGAGAGCTGAATGAGGACTCCAGCAACATCATTGAACTCATCCAAGTGGCCTACAATGTAAGTGCGGGAGTTCCCACCTCTCCAGTGACATCACCTGCATTTCCAGGACCACCCCAGGCAGCTGAAATCCTGACCTGTGGTGCTCTCTGGCTCTTTTTCCTGACCTGCAACCCCAAACCCTCTTGGTTCAGTCTACTCTTGGACTGATGGCACCTTCTCCACCATTTTTTCAAAGAACCTCTCCTCACGGATAATCTTGGACCATTCCTCCTTGCTGGACACTCTGGATGTCAAATATGACTCCAAATGCAAAAATGACAAGGACTCTGTGGATGAAGCAAGAGGCCAGTGTGACAATGTCAAGATAAATGATGAGGTATGTTCTCCTATAGCAGGAACACCCCAGAGCTTGCACAGTTTCTGTTGCCCATCCTGTTTAATGACAGGAAGCCTGGTTGCTCTTCCAGGCTTTCTGTTTATACTAATTTAATGCCAAGAATGTCCAAAATGCTATGGAATGTGGGAGATCTGCCCTTGTTCTGGATGTGCGTGTCCTCAGCCTAGGGCCTGCACACTGTGACATCTGGCCCTTCCCTGTCCTACTCTGCACTTTCTAGGTCATCTTCAAAGTGAAGGTCACAGCCAAGGCGTGCATTCCAAACTATTCCTTCACCATCAGGCCACTAGGCTTCACAGACACCCTCACTGTCCATGTGGCCAGCAACTGTGACTGCCACTGCAATGACCAGCCTGACCCAGCCGCTTGCAACGGGCAAGGCATCATCGAATGTGGCATCTGCAGGTATGTGCTGTCCACCCAAAACACAATTTCAAATGCTGCCAGAGCTGGGGAATTGTTGGGAGAGGGATGTTGGGCCAAGCCTTGGCTGGGCTCTGTAGCTTTGCACAAATTTTTTTTGTTCAGAGGGGTGGATCCGTGCATTTCCCTTGGAACTGTCCCCTGTGTTGATGGAGGCAGGGGACACAATGAGCTGGCTCTTCTGTTGGTGGAGGTTATGCTGTTTCCCTAAGGGCCTCAATCCAGCTATCTACCCGTCCATCCCAGTATCAAATCATCCACCAATTCACCCACCGAGCAGACACAGGTTTCTGTAGTGGGTGAAAATCCCATTTCTTGGCTGCAGCTCACAGGTCTTTAAGTATAATTATTGCTTCATGGCCTCTCAGTGACAAAGAGAGGAAAAGACTGGGTTCCCTCAGGAAATACTCACATCTCCTTGGCAAGGGCTTAGAAATTATAAATATAACAATAATTTTTGGGCATTTATTTGGTGTTGTGAATACAACTGATGGAAAAGCAGCATTTCTGAGGTTTGCTCCCAGTCAGCCACCCTGCTCCAGCACGGAGTTAGCACCAACATGCTGTGATTGGTTTTTGGTGAGGCTGTCCCAGATTTGCTCCACTTTTGTGGAGGTCTGGGCCCTGTGCATGCCCCATGGCCACTGACCCAAGCTTGCTCGTCTCCTCTGGCGGCAGCTGCAACTCAAGATACACAGGGAAGAACTGTGAGTGCGACACCAAAGGAAAGAGCAGCAAGGAGCTGGAGAGCAGCTGCCGGAGGGACAACAGCTCGGTGATCTGCTCGGGGCAGGGGGACTGCGTGTGCGGGCAGTGCGTCTGCCACACCAGTGACACACCTGGCAAGTACATCTACGGCACCTACTGCCAGTGCGACAACATGAACTGCGAGTTCTTCAACGGCTCCCTCTGCGGCGGCCCAGGTGATGTGCCTGCCACAGCTTTTCCAACTGGCCACCGCTTAGAGGAATTAAATGCCCAGGGAGATGCGGCCTTTTTGTGCCATAAGCCCAGTGGGAGGGTTTGGGGCTGCTGGGTCCCACCACACCAGCTCCTTGGGCATCCCGTGAAGGGTGGTGTGGTGAGCGCAGGGTGGGTGACGCTCTCCAAGCGTGGGCAGAGGGAGGGTGGCCTGGTTGCCTGCAGGATCTGAAAGATCTTCCTCTGCAGCACGAGGGCAATGCGACTGCGGGGCGTGCAAGTGCCTGCCTGGATACGAGGGCAGCGCCTGCCAGTGCCAGCAGTCGACGGAGGGCTGCCTCAACACCCGCAGACACGTCTGCAGCCTCCGCGGGACCTGCCACTGCAACCGCTGCCAGTGCTGGGGAGGCTACCAGCCCCCCTTCTGCCGGGAGTGCCCAGGCTGCGCTTCACCCTGTGGCAGATACATGTGAGTGATGCCCACAGAGAGGCCACGGGGGCAGGGGGGATCCCTAATATCCCAGGGAGGCACAGGCAGGCCCTGCCAGTGCTTGGGCAGAGCCCAGCTGTAGCCAAAGCCAGGTGAGAGGGTTGCTGCCCCTGCAGATGTGAGCTGTGGCTGCTTGTTTTACAGCTCCTGCGTGGAGTGCAAGTTCTTCAGCAGTGGTCCCTTTGAGAAGAACTGCTCCCAGGCCTGTCCCAACATCCAGCTGCACACAAACTCAACAGAGGTGAGCATAAATGATAGGAAATGCAGAGAAAAGGATTCGCAGAACTGCTGGATGTCCTTCCGTATGGTCCAGGAGGATGGCGAGGATATGTACACCATCATCGTTGATCCTGATAGAGGTATCCCATCCCTGCTCCCCCTGCCCTGACACAGGCAGGCTGCCAACCTTGCTATGGCAGCCTTGCTGCTTTGCCAGGGGCTGCAGCCTGACACTGTCTGTCTGTCCCAAAGAGTGCCCACAGCCTCCCAACATCCCACTGATCGTGGGCAGCACCATCGCTGGCGTGTTCCTCATTGGCATTCTGGTCCTGGTCGTCTGGCGGCTCTTGATGGAGCTGCTTGACCGTCGGGAATACCGCCGGTTTGAGAAGGAGAAGACCAAAGCCAAGTGGAATGATGTAAGAGAGCCCATCCGTGCCAGTGGGGTGTTCTGGGGTGCTCAGATCCACTGGGGACAGTCGGAGGGGACATCCTTTCCCGAGGCAGCCATGTAGACCTGAGCCCTCCCCACTGCTCATTTTTCAGCCCAGCTGGATTTTGCCATTTAGGGGCCTAAACACCCTATGGGCTCTTCTTCCAGTGCTGTCTGTGCTGTTGGCATTGGGATGGGTGGGATGGGTAATGCTCTGCTGGAAATCCATCACAAGCCTCTCACTTCTCTCCCTCCAGGCTGATAATCCCCTCTTCAAGAGTGCCACCACCACTGTCGTCAACCCCAGGTTTAATGAATGAGGCAATACCTGGCAGCACTGGGATGCACTGTTAAAAAAGGAAATGCCAAGCTAAGGAAAGCTCAAACTAAGGAAATCTGAAACTAAGGCTCCCACCCCTTCTTCTTTATCCTCATGTTTTCATCCCTTCTTCCAAGAGCCCTCATCGTGTCAGGTGCTGACTGAAGGACTGCACCCACACCAGTCTCCTGGCCCTGCTTTCCAGTTGTGTTGGTGGAGCTGGTAAAGGGGAACACCACAGGAATATGCAATGGGTCCTGCCCCATCTCCTGATGCTGACTTTGCTTTCTGGCAGCAGTCTTGGACACTGACCCTGAAGCCAGAGTACAGAGTGCTTCCAGCTTTTATTTTGAGCTGGGATTTCAAAACTACCATCTCTCTTCTGCTCCAGCAGGATCTGCCTCCAGGCTGCTCCATGCCTTCCCCTGCAGCACTGGTCTCTAGCACTATGCAATATTTTCCTGAGAACTCACTGCTGAGTTGGACATAAAGGGTCCAAGCAACTGCAGTGATGTGATAGGCCCTAAGGGCTAGTGAGCACCTGTACCTTGTGATGAAGAGCAGCTGGAGGACATGCACTGGATCTTTTTCCCAGATCACCAACAGCTTCCTGACATCGCTCCCTGCTCAGACCTACCTCAGGCCAGGTTCTGCCTGGGCTTCTGCATGCTTGCCTTGTCTCCATCATGCCTTGAAGTCCTCTGTGCAGTAAGGAGCCACTATTTGATCTATAGAACTTGATCTATGATCTATGAGCACCTGGAAAATGCAGGTTGGAGGTCAGCCATAGCTTCTCCCACCCCCTGGGGCATGATCTTTTCTCTGCATTGCGAGCATGTCAGTCATGCCAGGAGCCAGCTGTGCAAAACATCTGGCAGTACCCAGAGCCTCTCCAGCTCAGCACTTATCCCAACCACACATAGCAGCCGGTTGCTCTTACATTGTGGGCCATTCCTGTGAAATAGTGGTACAATTCCTTATTTTCTTTAAGTTTGGGATTAATTTGCATAGAGTTGTATCGTGTTGAATCTTTATTTGCTCTGTGAAGAAGTTTAATGTGAATAAAGATTAATATATAAGGTAAATACATCTGTCCTGCTAAGAATTAGGTGCAAGGGCAGCAGCTAAAGCATTGATTGGAGAAACTACCATCACACCTTGTCATTGCTGCCACCATCTTCCATAGGTACAGTGCCTGGGAAAGATCCCAGCTAGAGAAGCAAACTGTTTTCTACACAATTTGCCATCTATGCCCTGAATGGTGCTCCCTTGTGAGTCAAAACTGACTCACTGAACTGTGCAGAGCAGTTCTCATCCCTGCCCATGTGCTGGCAGCTGTTCACAGACCACCTCAAATGAGACTGGCGGTGCCACATCAGATCAGGGGTCAATTTGGGCCATTTTATTGTTCTTAAGCAGTGACTGAGGGTCCAGGGCAAGGTTAGAAGGAAAGTGTGTCTGATAATCCACCTAGTTCTCTTCCAGACTGCAGCTATTTTTGGCTTCAGGACCCTCAAAATGTTGGCTTGTTTTTGCTCAAAGCAGTCTGCAGGCTGGGACACACCAGTCAGGTTGGAAAAAAACTCTAAGATCATTGACTGTCTAACCATTAACCTAGCACTGCCAGCTCCAACACTAAATCATAATCTCTAAGTGCCAGATCTACACATGACATCCCTTGAGACCAGGCTGCCAGGGTTACACACCTGAGACCCTGGAGAAGCTTTCTGGGCACTGTGCCTGATGGGCTCCTCTCACCTGGGAAAGGGAGAGAGGCCAAACTGCTTCCAAGGGGCTGCAGGAGCTGCCAAACCACATCCCAAGAGAAACAAAATCACCCAGCTGAGCCAACAGTCTGGGCCTTCATTTTTATTACAACAAAGAGCTCCCCATACATTTAAACCACTTGTTTGCCAAAGGGAAGATTTCCAATATTCTTCAGATAATGGGACCAGCCCCACAAGTCTTCCAAGCAGAAGCTGGAGTTCCGTGCCAGACGCTTCATCAGCAGGTAGGTGCCACCCAGTCCTGCTGCTCCCACAACAAACAGCCCTCGATTAATTACCTGCAAGTGCAAAGAGAAACCCCGACATCATCAGAGGCTGGCCCCTACCCTGCAACACCAAGCAGTCATCACACCTGGCAGTATCCCACCAAAAGAGCTGTCATCCCCCCCCCCAAGCTGGGCAGTGCTGGTGTGCAAGATGCTCCCAAGGCTCATGGCATGGGGAGGATGGGCACCACCCTTGACCAACCTTTGTCTGCCACTTCCAGCGTAGGAGGGCCTCATGGTAGCGAATTCTGGTGAAGGTCACCTGGCAGGGGTTGCAGGAGAATGTCACCACCCCAAAGCCAGGCAGGAGGAGCTCACATCAGTGGGAAATGACAGGCTGGCTTACCATGGTGTACAGTGGGACAATGGTGGAAGGCATGAGGGCGTGGAGAAAGTTGTCTACGTGCTTCCGGAAAATGAACCATGTTGAATTCACGTGCTCACGCATCTGCAACAGAGCAACAGTCACCCCTTTGTGATGGGTTTTGTCAGAGCTCCCCTGTGCTTTGCTACCTCTCCCAGGAGAGTGATGCAGGGACCAGTGCCTCCTCAGCCACAGTGACATTCCCAAGGAGCTCTGAGGCTAAAGCCTGCCAGGGTGAGAGCCCAGCCAGGGATTTGCCAGAGGCCCTGCCTGCTGCATGCATCCTGAGAGCACTACTGTGTGCATGGCCCACGGAACCACAGGTCTGTGTGGGGCTCTCACCTACCTCTACGTAATTGTACATGGCTAAATCTGAAATTGCGTGGTCATCTGGCACCCTCAGTCTGGAGAACTCAGGGAGGCAGGCACCTGGGAGAAGAAACTAACAGTTCACAGGCAGCTCCTGCAGGGTATCCAGCTGCCCTCAGCTGCAGAGGGATGTTCCCCAGCCACCTCACATACCAAGGTCATTGTGGAACTGGTCCATTAATTCATCAAAGACCAGACAATCTTCAAAGCCCTGGAAGGAATATTAGGGGGTTAATAGGCGTAAAGGACCCATACATTCAGAAGTGTTCTCATGGATCCTTAGCTATTGTAGCTGTTTGGTCCCACTGACCACAGTTTCAGAGCAGGAGTCTTACTCCAGGCCCTGCTGACAGGGGTTTTGAGAGAAACTGAGGGGATTGCTGCTGATTTTCCAGCTGCCTGGACCCCCCTCTCATGTAGTCTTCTGCTCCATGGGAAGGTGGCATCATCACCCTGTCCCCTGCTCTTCAGAGGACATCAGGCTGTGGAACAGCCAGCCCATGAGCTCTATGGAGTTAAACGCTAAAACCAGGCATTTGTGGGTGCAAGGAGTGGGATCCCCACCAAGAGGGACAGGCCAGCCATGAACTTACTGCATTCATGCCCTGTCCGTAGAAGGGCACAACAGCATGCGCGGCATCTCCCATCAGCATGCACCGGGAGGAGAGGTTGTAGGAAGAGCACTTCACAGAGATCATGGCCTGGGCTGGCAGCAAAAAGTAATCGTGCTTCAGCTCTTGCCTTCAGGTAAAACAACAGATTTTGTTGTGTGGAACCACAAGAGAGAAGAGCAAGCCATGCTGCATCCAAGCTCAGGAAGCCAGGCCACAGGCACTGTCAGCTTTGGTATGCAAACCCCAAGCCTGTGTACTAGGCTGTTTGTGCTGGGAAAAATGTGGAAGTCAACTTCCCCACTGTGGACCAGATATTTTGTCTTTAGGTTTTAAGTTCTGCACACTACTTGATTATTGACATCCTCTCACTGTGAGCTGCAGTAGCTGTTGGCCAATGTAGGAAGGACATACCAGAGAAGATCTGAGTTTCTCAGTTAATATGAAATCCTGGGATAATTCATTCTAAGAGGAAACTGCCTAACACAGCTGAGACTGTTGATATCATCCAAGAAAAAGCCCATCCCATAACAGATAACTGTTGATGAGTGAATAGGGGAGATGGGAACACTCACTCTCCGATGAGGGGAATGGCATCTGGGAAGTAGGTCTGGAAAAAAGCCAGCACTTGCTCGCCTGTTGTGAGCTTCTCAAATTCCTCAAAGGGCATGAAGAGTGTGCAGGTGAAGGACTTGTCCTGCCAGCCAGGAAAAAAGGTCAGTAAGAAGCCCAGAGACCCTGAGGCAGCAGCTCAGTGCCCAGCCACTGGCAATCCCTGTGACCCACTGGCCATCCCTGTGACCCACTGGCCATCCCTGTGACCCACTGGCCATCCCTGTGACCCACTGGCACAGCAAGGGACGAATGTCTGGCCACCCCCTTTCTCATGCTGGGCAGGAACAGGGGAGGCAGAAACAGTGGGCATGAGCCTGCCACACTGTCCTGATGCTGCTGGTATGTAGTTTATAACAAACATCCAGCTGCAGAGTGCTGTTTTGTGCGGGTCTGGAGCACAAATCCTGTGAGGAGCAGCTGAGGGAGCTGGGGGTACTTAGCCTGGATAAAAGGGGGCTCAGTGGAGACCATATCACTCTCCACAACACTCTGACAGGGGGATGGAGCCAGGTGGGGGTCGGGCTCTGCCCCCATGTAACAAGGGACAAGACAAGAGAAGGCAGTCTTAAGCTGCACGAGGGGAGTTTTAGACTGGATTTTAGGAAGAATTTCTTCACAGAAAGGGTGATTAGACATTGGAACAGGCTGCCCAGGGAGATGGTGGAGTCAGTGTCCCAGCAGGTTTTTAAGGAAAGACATGGCACTCAGTGCCATGATCTGGTTGACAAGGTGGTATTGGGTCATAGGTTGGACTCTGTGATTTCAGAGGTCTTTTCCAATCTAATTGATCCTGTGTTTTGGTTATCCCATGACTCCTGACCCTCCCAATCCCTGCCACCACAGCTGTTCGTCCCCACCAACCCCCTCCTGTGCCCCAAGAGAACATGGCCCTGGGTTAGCACCATGTTGGGCAGTGCAATCATCATGAAGGTGTTTCTCGGCCAGATATGGAGGTAGTTTGGTTCCATGGCAAACTGAAAGAGAAAGAAAATTGCCTTGTATCCTTGACCTGCCCTGCTCAGCTTCCCCAGCCCAGGCTCTGGCTTCCCTCCACACAGCACAACAATTCCTATGGGAAGACACAACAACTACAGGGCCCCTTTCTGGTCCCTGATGCTTCAGGGAGACACAGAGCAAGGGAAAGAAATATGGGCAAAAATCTGATGCTTTGCAATTGCTGATGTCATCATAGACACATTCCCATACCTCCAGGACCTCTCAGAGCCAGAATTAATCCCACCACTCCAGGACAGGCACTCTAGGATTTTTGCATGCAGGTACCAACACTGGCCCCACTTTTGGAAGAGGAAGAGATCTATGTCTTCTCTTAGGGAAGGTTTAATCCCTTGCCTGAACCCCAGGTGAGAAATGAATTCTTCCAAAGCTGTTCTAGCAGAGCCAGAGTGAGAAGGGGGTGGGATATCCAACCTGTGAAGGTTGTAGCGGCCCCTGGGACAGGCACACTCACATCTCCATCCTTGGGAGGGATGGTCAGCTCCATGTAGCCATGAGGAATGTACTCGTGGCTGTAGTTGAAGCGTGTTTGCCTCATGAACTGTTTTCTGACTGTTGAGAAGGCTCCATCACACCCCACAATGAGATCATAGGTCAGTTCCAAGATCTGCTGGTCGGATCTGAAAGCAAGACAGTACCTTGGATCAATCTGATCTTCAGCGTCCATTCCCACCCTAACCGTTCCATGATTCTGTGGATAATCCTCCTGTAACTCCGGGCCAGCTCAGCACCACTGTGCCCAGAGGACCTGCCTTTTGCAAAATGTGTTAGTAATCTTCTAGGGAAGATCATCTCTCACTGCCTGGGAAGCACAGCATTAGGATAAATAATTATCCTGCAGGTTATCAAAAGCATAACTCTGCCAGGTCTACTCAGCATTGCAGGAGGCACCTTTGGGATAACACTGCTGTTTTGTAGAGCCTACAGCACCTGCCAGGAGGATGGGGGGTAGGACCAGAACTTCCACAAAAGACTGTGAAACAAGGTCGTGGAACCACAGAATTGCTTGGGTTTGAAGGGACCTTAAAACTCAGCCTGTCCCACCCCCTGCCATGGGCAGAGACACCACACCAGGGTGCTCAGAGCTCCATCCAGCCTGGCCTGGAACACTTCCAGGGATGGGGAATCACCAGTTATCCACCCTCCCTGATGAGCAATCTGTCTCTGAACCCAGTGGTATGTTTGTCCCCTGCACAAGTCAGGAAATGTGTGCCTGCTGCCAGGCTGGGGGGGTTTGTGAGTTGCTTAAACCTTTCTCAGTCTCTCCCTGAATGCTGTCTTGATGTCTCTCCTTTTCAAAACAGGCACAAAGTTTTGCCTGCACAGTAGTTTCAAAACTGAGATTGCTCAATTGTTTGAGGTTTCATGAATGATTAAGCAGAAACTAACTGACCACAATGCTTGATCCCACGCTTGTCCAGACATTACCTTTTTATAGATAATGTCCCCAGCTCTGCATTGCACCCGAGGAGCTTGTGTCCAAAGAACAGTTTAGTGTTGGAATACTTCTCAGCAGCTGTGAAAAGAAAAAACAACAAAATGTAGAGGGGTTTACTGTGACCACAAAAAATATTTCCAAGAGATGCCTAAATTATAGGGATTTTTGCCATTACAGCAAATAATTTGCTGTGTTGCGTGGGGGCCAGCAGGCAGGGCACACTGGGACTGGTCAACTATGGTTTAAAGTATTTGAAAAATGCAAGCAATCCTGCAAGGTTTTTTTTCTTCCCTACAATGACATGAGCCATTGACAGCTTTCCACCATCACTCAAGTTCAGGATGGGGTGAGGTGCCTGCAGTCAGTGGGGAATTTGCATAAATTTGGTCTAGTCTGATTACATACTTGGCCACAGAGCTCCAATTTCTCTTTGTCTCTGTACAATCAGGGGTTATGGAAAATGCCACAAACTCTGACAAGGCTGAGGAGGTCTCTTCTTCTTTAGCTGGGGAACAGCACAGGTTTTCCTCTGCTAGTTCAGGTTTGCACTTCCTGAGATCTGGATAAGGGAGCTTGGGGCTCAAAGTCTTCTAGTCACGGGGAAAACCCAAAATTCCCAGCAAAAAGTGTGTTAGAAGAATTTGCAAACAGAAGTTACAACCTACCTGTCAGCAGCTCTTTGTTTAAGTTTGCTCTGTCCACAGAGATAATGTACTGCAAGGCAAACAAACAGGGGGTTCAGAAAGCTTTGCTGAAGGACACTCTGTATGGCCAGGAAACCCTCCCTTCCCAGTAATCCCCTTCCCTCCTTCTCTCCAGCCTCTCCCACATCCATGAGCCCCACACTGTCCATGACACAGAGACACAAATGCTAACAAAGACCTCTTGTGCTCTGCAGAGCAACTCCAGTACCTGGTTCTTCTTCCCATAAGGGATAGAGTATTTTTTCCCTGAAGGTGTGTGTATCCTCCTTGCCCGCATAGGAATGCCCTTGGCCACAATCTGAAACAGCAGGGAAACACAAGCCATGCTTCTGGCCAAAACTCTGGGATTTTAGTACAGGTTACCAAGCATCATCCCCTCACCCAAGCACTGCACTCAGGGAAGAATGGGGGTTTCTTTCCTCACACATTTCCAAATAACCAGGGAAAACCAGGGCTGTCACATCAATTTACTGCAGTTTACTGAGATTACTTACAAGCTCATTCTCATAAAAATCAGAGGGAAATTGTTTTTGGATAGAAGGGACGTGTAAAATCCCAGAGTGCTGGACAGGGCAGGGGATGAAAGCCAAATTACATCCTGGGACTGGGATGTGTGTTGTCAAAGCCTGGGCTCCTCTGCAGGGATCCAGAGACCAGAAGATCCCACCACAGCCAACAGCTGGATGTTAAATGGTAGCCAGTACCCTGCAGAAGAGTGCTGGGCTCCCAGCCCAGCATGCTGGGCAGAAGGCAGTGTGGATGGATGTCAGGGGTCAGCCCAAAGACCAAGGTTTTATGGGAAAATACAAATTTGGACGTGTCAGTGGGGAAAACAGCTGCCTTTATTGCATCCTGCTTTATTGCATCAGCTCTTTTGGGAGTCCATCTACTCCTGCCCTGTTTGCCCTCTTCTCCAGGAGGGAGGGGAGCACAGCAGGGAGGTAAACACAGGAAGGTGCTTGGTGTCCCAGGGAAGCACCCACTGCCAGGTGCAGAGCCCAGCTGCCTGGCATGGGGAAGGTCCTGCTGGCAGACGTGCTGTGAAGCAGGGGAGAGCCAGACTGCAGGCATGCAGTGGAAGAGGTCTGGCTGGGACAGGGCAAGAAAGGAGAGGACACAGAGACCCCCACCAGCACCAGATGTGCCAGAGTACCTGGTTCTCCATCCCCACAGCTCGCAGGGCTTGGCGTCCCCTGTGAGACAGGGCCAGGTTGATGCTCCTGCCACGCGCAAAGCCGGCCACTCGGATATCTGCAGGGGAGAGCAGCTGGTTGTGGAGGCAATGACAGCACAGCCTGGGGAGGGGAACATCTCCCAAGCCCCCTGCAGCAACAGCAGGTGGGGTAGGGGGAGCCTAGCCTGGATCCTCTGTGCCACCTCCAGCCTGGCAGAAGCAGCTGCAGCCAAGTGCTGCAAAGGGAATGCTGGACTCTGACAGCGCCCCACCTGCCAGAGGGTCCATTAACATTAAGAGCCATTTCCCCTCTAAATGGAGAAGGCTGAGCAATGAATGCCTGCCAGGTTCTGCGGAGGTCCACAGACTGATGCTTTTTGTGATGTTGGCAGGTCACCTTCTCCATGCCAGATCAGATGGAAATGTCTGGGAACTGGCCTGTTCCTCCTCTGAGTTGTCTCCTTTAGACTTCCTGGGCTGTCTGGCCAGTGTATGGGACAGAGCCTCCTCATCCCAACATGGGTATCGCTGTAAGCAATGGGACAAATGGACTAGCACAGTAGGATCCATCCAACTCAGAAGGCAGGTGAGAGCAACCAGAGGCTTTTTGAAGCTGTGGGACTTGTGTCAGCTGTAAGCCATGCAGCAGAACTGCCTGTTCTGCTGTCTGTCAGGGCAGGGAGAGTTACTGCAGTGTCAGGCATGGCTCCTCCTCCCCTTCACTGCACACTTGAGTCATTTCTCTTCCCATGGTATCATTCCCACCTGCCATTCAGTTTGCCACCTCTACCAAGGGTTTTTTTTTTGTCTGCCAGCTGACAGATACTGAAGATGAACAATTTCTCTGCCTTTAGCTCTAAATCCTAATTTCTCTTTTGTGGTGCCTTGTGGACCTGGAGGCTCCATCTCTCCTTCTGGCCCAGCACTGTACTATAATGCTTCCTGCAGAGAACAGGCTTCAAAGGTGAGGATCTGAATCAGTGTTTAAGCCAAGAATATAAAAAGGGCATCATTTTAGTAGATAAAGAGTGCGTTCCCTCCACACAAGATGAACTTCAAATAAATGCTCCTCCCCACCACAGGAGCTAAAGGGGAGAGAGAAAAGAATATCCCCAAACTGCCACTCTCAAATTTGGTTATTTTCTTGCAGTTTCAGGGAGCTCTCAGTAATGATCAGGCTGACCTTACCTTCTCTGGCTTCATAAACGTCAACATGGAAACCTCGTCTAGCCAAGAAACAGGCATTTAACGCACCCACCTGCAAGAAAAGGATCAGGAATGGGGGGTGAAGTGTTTCAGAGGGCACTACTGAGATGCATCAAAGGAAAGAAGTGATCAGGGGATGCAGCTCAGCATAAACGGGGAGATCCTTTGACCAAGAACCTGGGAAGATTTTTTACTGAAGTCCTCTGGCAGCCCTGTGTGTTTGCAGAGTCTCCGAGACAAAAGCAACCCATCAAAACTCTTTTTATAAAGTCTAAAATGTTTGTAAAGTTTATACCAAGCTCAGGCTTGTTTACACACAGCAGCTGAGTGCAGCAGGGCTCACCTCTTCAGCCAGAGGCAGCAGGAGCTGGTGTAGACAAGTTCCCAGCTCCTTTCTGGACTCTGTTTACCTTCCTCACTAGAATTCAGAGTGCAGCAGCATTCCCTTGGGAACATAGTGAGGGAGAACAGTACAAATATGTCCTGCTTGCAATTTAAATTAATTTTAAAATCTAATTTCCATTATGAATTGTTGCCAGAACTACAGCCTCTTCTGTTATCACTCTTTTCCAAGGACCTAATGTCCAAAAAGTCAAGAGAAAGATGTAGGTGCTGCAATGCCCCGAGCTGTCACAGAATCACAGACTCATAGAATGGTTTGGGTTGGAAAGGATGCTGAAGACCATCTTGTTACAACCCCCTGCCATGGGGGAGAGGGACACCTCCCACTAGACCAGGTTACTCAGAACCCCATCCAGCCTGGCCTTTAGTGTCACACCTCTCTGCAAGTAGCAGCAGATGAGAACCATTCCCAAACAAAAGTGGGCAGAGGAAGGCATTTCCTCCCAGCCTGGCTTTTACCACTCTCAGTTCTTACAAAGTATTTCACACTAGAGATTTGATTACAGCCAAAATCAGCCAAGGGACTGGGGAACCTGGCAGCCCAAACAAGGACTTTTATTTGGTGTGTACCTGGGCACCACTGCTCCACCCACTACCCAAACCCCTTCATCCGAGAAAAGGACAGGAGCCTCCCACAGTAGGAACTCAATCAACCCCTTCGCAACACCCCATCATCTGACAGAGGAATGATTTTAAGAAAAGCATTCACCCCCACATTCAAGCAGTGTTTTTACAGCCCCAGCTCCCCAGCAAACACAATCATGCAGCAGCTAAAAGGCATTTCCTACCAGACCACCACCGACAATAGCAACTCTTTTCCCTCGTGGGTCACAGGGCTCCATGCTAGGTCAGCCCCTGGCTCTCAGATCCCTGCTCAGTCTCTGATCCCTCTGCTTCTCCCCAGTCCCTCTGCCCTTGCCAGTGGGGAGGGGAAGGGAAGGACTGTGGGTGGCTGAGTCATGCCTGGGTTCTTCTCCCCCAATCCATATTAAAGTTTAACTCCCAGCCAGAGACTGTCCAGGAGTCAGCCTGGCTGAGGCTGAGGTGTTGAGAGAGCAACGTGGTGTAGCTCAGTCAGGCTTTATCCAAAGGCCTCTTTTGGAACCTGTAGAGCAATCCTGCAGTCTCCAAGGAATACACACAGAGCAGGAGCCAGGCTTTTGCATCGGCCAGGCTTTTGCTGGGATGCAACTGCAAAGGCATTGGTGGGACAATGTGGAGTGACTTCTGGAGCCTCACACACTCTCTCCTGAGGGTGGGATGGAAGCCACACTACTTGCCCAGGAGCCTCATCCCATCCTTGAGCACATCTTTCATCCAAGGAAGCTGTGTGTGGCTCAGGCGTTTTGGGGGGTGATGCTTAGGAAAAGGTCCATGTCTGCTCTGCAGAAGCTTTCCAGGACTTAGACAAGACTGTGAGGAAACATCTCTGCAGGCATTATCTCACATGCCCATCCTTGGGAGGAAATGCTCTGCTGAGCCAATGCTGCTCACAGTAAGCTTTGAAAAGGGAGGAGCCAGTTAGGGCCAACACACAATAATTAAACAGCAGACAGTGAAACTGCAGACATTTGTATCATCAACTAGAATTTATTGCTAAACCTGCCAGGCACCAGCAGCTTTGGCTCAGAGCGTTGTTAAGGTAGAGAAAGCCCTCTAAGAACATTGAGAATTGTTAACCCAGCACTGCCAAGCACATCACTAAGCTGTGACCCTAAATGCCACATCAGCATGGCTATCAAAGACCCACAGGAACGGGGCAGGACTCAAATGCTTCCCTAGGCAGCCTCTTGCTATGTCTGACAATGTTTCCAGTTAAGAATTTCTTCCTAATACTCAATCTAAACTCCCGTGGCATAACTTGAGGGCATTTCCTCTTTTCAGGTAGTTGTAGAAAGTGAGAAGTTGTAGAGGGCAATAAGAATCTCAGAGATGACAGAGCAGAGAGGGCAAAGAGCAAGGCAGGTTTTACACAGTAAATAAATTATTCATTAATTTATTTTGGAGCACAGCACACTATTTAGCTTCCAGCAGTGCCAGTTACTATGTTTTCTTCATTCCAAACAAAATTTAGGTCCCTGGGTTTTCTTAATCAGACTCGCTCACAAACTGCATGAGGCAAACCCGGTGTAGAGATGTTCTCCACTTTAAAACCAGAAGGTGGGAAGATATCGAGAAAGTGCTACAAAATGATTGTTCATCTTTCTATATTAAACAAAATCAGGCTGCTGAGAGCATAAAAAAGTGTTGCCTGTTAAAAACTCTGAGTGAGCCTTTTAAGAAGTTCTAAATAAAACTAAAAAGAACAGGATAACATGGGTATGGATTAAAGCCTGCCCTCTGAAAACTAGTGGGAAAAGTAAAGGAGGTAAAAGTGCTCGATTTGTGTTGCTGAAGAAAAAGACATGTCAATGGCTGAGGAAGAACATCAGGACTTTATTGTTTTTAGAAAGGCTATGGTCCACTTGCAGAGGATCCTGTACTGTCAGTATGTGGGCCACCTGCAACAAGAAAAATGGGGTTATTGTGTTTAGTAAGAGCCAGTAGTGCTTCAGCTGCAAAAAGATGTGCTTGGTCTCATAGGTTGTGGGGAAAGGCAGCTGAAGAAGAGGAAGAACATAGTTTAAAAGCCATGACAAAACCTGATTTCTTCAAACAGTGAATTGCACTGATCCTGACAGGAGCCAGGAGTTCTTTACTGGTTCAGATTACAAACCCGTGTCAAGGGGAAATAGGTAGAAATGTTCATCCCTTATAATCCCATTAGGTAAATAATCTGTTGAGGAATTCAAATCCTCTGCTAAAGAGGGCTGTACAGACACCCCTGCCAGCAGGTCATCTGTGCCCAAGGCTGCAGCTGCCTCCATCCTGTTCTCCTGTCCACTAAGGCTCTGAAAGAGCGATGGCACAGAAATAAAAGTTGAGCTCCCACAGTGTGTCCCCATGTCACCCTCCCTTCCATGCTCTAGCAGGGTGCACTTCTTTACCAGCCTTGGCATACAAGAACTTCCAAGCACCTATGAAGCCAGGCAGGACAAGCTCAGATGAAGGCACAAAGCAAGTGAGCCCCTGGAGGAGCTGGCTGTGACCTCTGCACAGGGCTCAAGGGCTCCATGGATCTGGGAGCATGCTGGGAAAAAGCTCATCCATTTCTGCACTTGAAACCCACCCCCTTCAACTGCAAGCACAAGCTTATGGCAAATGATCAGAAAAATCAGTATTTCTGATACTCCCCTCCCTTTGTACCATTTTTCTTAGCTGGTGGTTTGGGTTTTTATTTCCCCGGGAAATTCTGATTAGCAAATGTCCCAGCAGTGCTTTAAGAACATAAATCCTGCTGGGAACCTTAGCCCAAGCATAAAACACTTCCCCCACCTCCTGCCTTATTTAGCAGATGACTGCTGGGTGTACAGGGAGAGCCAAAAGGCCCTGCAGAGCAAAGCAATGCAGCATGGCAGGGTGGGGGGATCTGTGTGATCTTCATCCTTGTCAGATCCCCACGTTTATTTCACAATCTGCCTTGCCACCCCACCTGGGCAGGGAGAAACTGTGAAGTGCACTTCACAGCTGCCTGCTTACTTACATAGGCTGGGCAGAGCTTGCAGTCCAGTGCTGGGCTGGGGATGTGGACAGGAAACCTCTGGGGGTCACTGGGAACACCTCTGTGGGAGGGTAATGGTGGTGGTGGTGCACCACAGGTGGCTTGGGCCTGTCTGCTTTCATGGCCAGGGGAGCAGCGAGCTGCAGGTCCTTGGTGGAGAGAGACAAAGGGTGGCTGCAGAAACCTGTGTCCCCACGGAGGGGGGGTCCCTAGCTGAGGGGTCAGGGTTCCACTCAGCCACCCCTTGGGAAAGGAAGGCCTTTGGGATGTGTCTGGAGAAGAGTCTGCAGGTTCCAGTAAAGAAGGTCCAAGAACATTTGGTGACTTCAGATTTCACCTGATATTCAGACCCCGCTCCCTCCAATTTACTCCATTAGTCAATGTCAGGGAAATGCAGAATGACAGGATGGCCTGGAGAGGAAGGTGGGCATCAGGGCATGCTCTTCCTCTGTCATCTTTCCTAAGGTTCAGTGTCCTCCACAGTCCCCTGGCTCTCCCAGCCCTTTGTGTGCTGTGTCCAGGCCTTGTTCCCACTCAGGGAGATGAGCCATTGCCTGGTGTGGGCAAGGATGCCCTTCAGGCTGGGGGATTGTTACCTGCTGCGTGTGCTGGGGCAGGGCAGAGCTGGCCCCCCCAAGCTGTGTGAGCACCGTTGGTGGCAGAGCCTTCAGCATCATGTTTTGCATCATGATCTGGTGCATCTGAGCATTCTGGATCAGCATCATCTCCACCATATCTGGGAAGAGAAAAGCAGAGTAAGAGCTTTATCCACAGCTGCCGAGCAGCAGAGGCCTCATGGCAAGGAGTGCCCTCCAGCACACAGACTGGTCACTGCAACAAAGGCAGAGCAGCAGGCACATGAAGAATATTGGCAATATTTCCCCAGAAAATGCAAAGTTAATGTTTGTGAATGGGATTGTTCATACCAGCTTTCCTGTTTCTCCTCCCTTCTACAAGAAAGCTGCTGCTGAGTATCTTGTCTGTTGCCTGCCCTGCAAGCCCACACCCCCACCTATGCTGGATGGCAGGATGGAGAAGAGATGCAGCTTTCCCTTACTCCAGCATGGACAGGCTCCTGACTGTGCTCTCCATTGCTTCAGCCCCAGATCGCTGCTTCCATGTGAGAGGTTTCCTCAAATTTATGTGATATTGCACTGCCACCTTGAGAGTCCACAGCTTCATAGAATTGTAAAGGTTGGAAAAGACCTTTAACATCATCAAGTCCAACCCTTAATCTGTCATTTCATGCACACCAAATCTCCTTACATGATCTCTGGGATCCAAAGGACTTGTGCAGTATAACTAATTTCCTTTGGGAGAAGTGAAAAAGGGCAGGTGAGGAAAAAAAGAAGGGAAAAAGCGATGAAGGCAGCTCTCATTTTCCTTTTTTCTGATCATACAAGAAGTAGTTTACATGGAGCAGCTTCAGAGAAGTCATGAGTGGATTTGGACTATTTTGGTTATGGAAATAAACTCTGATTCAAAAATCCAGACACTTAGATGAAGTGTGAGCTGAGAAATACTGCTGTTTCATGACTGAGGATTCCTGTGTGGGATGAACCTTTGGCTGAAGGCTGAGACAGGGAAATTGTCCCAGGTTTTAGTTCATGTATTACTTCACAGTAGCACCCATCTATGTTTAGAAACAAACTCTTTTATTGGCATTGCACTATATTTAGAACAACACTTTCAGATGCTCTGTCTTGTTTCCAAACACAGAGTACAAATAAAAGCCTGAGGAGATTGAACAGCCGGTTAGGAAGGAACAAAAGAATAAAACCAGATATTAAAAGCCTGTTTGCTAATTCTGGAATCATCCAAGTGCATGGGGTTGACTTTGTTAATATTACTCAGTGCCATGAGTTGATTACTCATGAGCTGAGCTGTTTTGCTTTCCCAATCTTCCCTTGAGTTTGTAGTTCCTCTTTCTTTAGTTTTAGTGATAAGAGTTTGCCTTAATGCCTTTCACAACTGGTACCCATCCCACTTATGAAGCACAACTCCCAAAGCTCCACCAGCTCATTAAACAGCACATCACTAACTAGCTTGGCCACTATCCCATGTCCCCTTCCACCTGCCACCTGCCCTGCCCCTCTGCAGGCCTAGTGACAGGAGCTGGCTGCTATATGGAGAATTTGTTACCTTCTTTAATGCTCCCAGGGCTGGGGGCTGCAGAGGGCTGGGCTGGCAGAACCTGTGTGACCAGAGGGGATGGCTGGGGCAACTGCTGGATGATGGTGGCAGGCTGAGTTGGCATCTGGAACAGGAAGGAAAGGGGAGAAGTCAGGGTTGGATTTGGCCAGCTGGTCTATCTATGGGAAGAGCTGTCATCTGCCTAGGCTTCAGGAAAACCCTGGGATTCTTGTGGAGAAGCTGTGGAGGTTGTGGGCTGCATGAGCAGACTGATTGTATTAGAAAGTGGCTGAATGGCCAGGCTGGAGTGTGGGCAGCTCTGCCACTCCTTCTGCCATCTTGTTCCAAGGGTAAACCATTCCTATTGTTAATTTTGGGCCTTATCTGTAAGATGATTTCCCCTTAGGTTTTGCTGCAGGCAGCAAGGGTCCCATAAAATCCCATAAATGAGCAAGAGATATATCTTCCCTTTTTGTGGGCTGAGCAAATTCCATGCAGCTCCCAAATGATTGTCAGCTCAGACTGGCACAGTGCTAGTGGTGTTTTCTAGGAGACAATCCTTACTGCCTGCTGGATAATCCTTGGTGGCTCTACTTGGGAAGCTGGAAAAGGGATCTGGTAGACTTGTGGGAGGGCAGCTCTGTGGTCATGGCAGTGTCCCCCAGCTGGTGCAGGTGGCTGTGAAAGCTCTTCCAGAAGGTGCTGCTCCTGCAAAGTCAAGTATTTTCCTGAAGAAAATCTGGTCACAGCACGGCAGAGAGAATGGTTATGCTCTCTGGATTAAATGGGATTAGCCCCTTAGTGCATCAAGAGCAGTGCCTGTGTAAGTATAAAGCATAAGCAAAAAGGACTGGGGGGAAAAAAACAAAGTGCAGAACAAGCTGCCAAAAGTCTGGCAAAACATTTCAGTAATAGTTGGTATCCTCCACAAACTAGGAATAAATAACAATTACTATTGTCTCTACTTTGGCATCGCTAAAAATCCCTTCTTTGCATTTTGGCATAGAAAGTTTATGGAACAGCAGTTCAGGAGAAACAGAATCATCCCCCTGTAGTACCTGAGGCAGGTGCAAGCTCCAAGAGCTGTAGTGAGGGCAGCCAAGCTGCTCCCCAGGCTCTCCCCAATTAGCTGGCCCAAAGCATATTTTATATATATATATGTGTATAGATAGATATATAGATATAGATATATAGATATAGATATATAAAAATATATTATATCTCTATCTATATATATAAAAATATATATTATATATGATATTATATATTATAATATTATTTAGATATATTTGTATTTAGATATATAAAAATAAATATATCTATATCTATATAAATATATATTATATATAATATAATATATATTATAATATTATTTAGATAGATAGATAGATATACACTTATTATTATTAATAACAACAACAACAACAACAATAATAATAATAATAATAATAATAATAATATATTCTAAAGCAGCAGAGCACTAAATCCTGCCCAGCCCCAGAACTAAAGGACAGTAAAACACTGAATCCACATCAGCAGTGGATGTACAGGCCACTGGGCTCTGTTACTTCTGGCCAGAGAGGGCTCTTACCCTAAGCTCCTGCAGCAGATCTTTCCTTTGCCTCAGGGCACTTTGGAGCATGTCCTGAGGTCTGTTCCCTGCAAGAGGAAAAGTCCATTATCTTCCCAAAGGATCACAAAGACAGAGCTATTACAGCACCTGTATTACAATATTAATGTGGAAAATGTGTTATTAGATAGCTTAATGTTGCATATAGGTAAAGCCTTAATAATAATAATAAATAAATAATAATAAAATAAGGGCCTTGTTACCCATGTAAAACCATGGTTCAGGCCTGCTACTTTGGCTAAGCAGAAAAGGGCTATGGGAAAGTGACTCAGCTGAATTAGAGGCAGAAAAACAAGTTATATAACCATTGTGTGCTCACATCGTGGTGTATGGTGATTGGCTGGATTATGCTTGTTGTGATTTAAAACTATTTAACTGGTGAAGGCCTAAATGCTCTAAAAGGCCTGGTTTTTGCAATAAAAAAAACCTTCACCTGCTCCCCTCTTCACCTGCCTGAGGACTCTGTGTTGCCCTGCTTTAACAGCTTGAGTTCTTCCACAAGAGGAAAAGGCTGTTTCTTGCCAAATACATGTATGGAAAATGACTTTATGCATGTGCAGTCACAGCTGCTCAGCAGCTCTACAAAAGTAAAACACCTCTTAAAGAAAACTCTTTAGATTGCTCTCTGAAGCCTCCTTTGAACCTCCTGGTTTAGGAATCGGTTTTAGGCTGAAAGTTTCTGGATGTACCCTGTGCATGCAGAGGATGACTGGCTGTAGTAACAGCTCAAACAAACTACGGTTTGAATGTCAACTTTTCTGTTTCTATTTTGTTCTGAATCAACTTCCTGTTCAGTTCATCCCACACATGGCTGATTTTGAACTCTCTTGAAATGAAGATTAGCAAGAGTGTTTTCAGGTACTTTGGAGGCATGCTTGGTGTCTGCTCTGGAAAGCACCATTTCATATTTTGAAACTGTAAATTGTTATAGGGGATTTTTAAAAAATTTTGGCCACAGTATTAGAAGACTCCAGCTATTTGTGCATCAGATCGATGAATCCACAGTACAATTTAGAAATATCACTGAGCTTTTACTGGTATAGCCTTGAATCCATAAATAATATAAACAGTGCATGTGCCATGCAAAGAAATGAAGTGCTCCTCCTGCCTTTTCAGAATCACCAAAGACAAGCAAACAGCTGGACTACAACAGGGGCTCACTCCTAGGTGTAGGAGCTAGGACAAACTGGATCACCATCAGATCTTCAGCCAGCTGGAGAGGCTGCAGAGGATACCTGCAGCCAGGAAGTCATCTTATGTTAGTGCTCAGCTGGTTGTTCACTTCCCTTGGTCAGGAAAAAAACAGCTGAAGAAATTCAAAAGATAAAAAGCAGTTAGCTCACAGCTCTTAGGGAGGAGAGGGGATCATCTCCTGAGGAACTCATGCCTGATAACATAAGCAAGCCCTTTCCAAAATAGGCCTGTAATTAGAACAAATGCTTCTCTTACTTGCTGCTGGGAGAGACATCTCCATCTTCTCTAGGTTCTCCTGTTCATTTTCTAGTCTCTGTGGGCAGAACCATAACCAGGACTGGTTATAAGTCAGGCAGAAAAGCTCACAAGGATTTAGAGGCCTATGGCATGAGCTTGGGATGGAGGAAATAGAGCAGAAGTGGAGAAAAATGGTGGTTCTTAAAAAAGTATGAAATGTCTCATTACAAATCTAGTTACAGTAATGAATAGTCATGTTTCCAGCTGCCCAGGCTATTCCAGACCTTAAAATTAATAGCATGGTGAATCAGGAGACATATACATAATTTATTTTGTAGGGCAGAGAGCTGCATCATATGAAGAACTTGATAATGTCCAGTTTGGGCTTGCCTGATAGTCCAAGATCTGGACTTTTGATTCAGCAAAGGTGTGACCAGGAAACACATCTTATGTGAAAACAGCTATGATACTGCCTTAAAACAATCTGAGACTCTCTTTACCCAAAATTTACTCCTAAACTTTGCCTGTCCCAGCTCAAACTGGCTTTGAGCTAACTGGTGACATCTCCCATAAAATCAAAGTCAATTTTATTTACTGTAGCTCCATGTAAACTTGTACAATGTCAGTTAAGAAAGTAACAGTAAATATTACCACTCCTCAGTGTATCTCAGTAGAGTCATACTGTTTTAAAATACACTGTTAATGCTTAAACATGCAAGAGCAAAAGGCAGAACAAACACTGCAGAACTCTTACTTTTTCTAGGAGTTTCTCTTACCTTTTCTAGGAGTTTGAGTTTCAGTCGTGTCAGGTGGTCCACCACTGAAGGATCTGCCATTATCTCCTGGAAGAGCAGGCAGGTAAAAACATGTTAAAAGTCTAAACAGGGGCAGATAGTTTTTCAGTGCTCACTTTTTTTCCCTCCACAGTCTTCACAGAATAATTCCATTATTAAAAGACAGTAATACAAGAAGAGTAGAAATTGAGACAAGCAGATAAAAGCTTCAGTTTCACTCCCAGGTAAAAATGAGTACAGGCGTTCACAACATCACAGACACAGCTTTTCCTGCCATTTCTCTCAACATACTTTTGTGCTGCAGGTTGCTCACAGGAAGGTAACTGAGACTGAATATTTATTTGTCTGTTCCTAATGGTTGCTATCCTTCCCCTGGCAGCATCGCTAAGCCTGGCATCTGTGTTGTTAGAGCCTTCTAATTAGCTCAGAGCTTTGTGCCTGTAACCTGGTTGCTATAGTTTGTAATGTCAATACATAACATAAATAATTTAATCTCCAGGCACAGAAGCTTGTGTACCTTTGGTAAGGCAAATGCCTGGCACATTAGTGGACAAGAAAACAAGAAATAAAAGCCAATGGTTCTTTAAAACAAGCTCAGTGCCAGCGGTCAGATTATGATCTTGCTGACTGGTGCCTGTTTATTCCACTATAAGGGGTCTGCACACTTTTGACAAAGCCCTTTACATGAGTTATTACCACACAGTAACTAAAAAAATGAAGGAGCATAGCTGGAACTCACCCCTGGGAAAGTTCAAGAGCAAAGAGGTTATGGTGTAACATCCTTTTGGCTACCATCTCCCAAGAAACCTGTAGAGTGTCTCCCTCTCCCAGCAAAGCCCCACCAGCATCAAAACAGGGTAACATTTATCAGTGACATCCATAAAATGAACAGCAAGGCAAGAGAAAAAAAGTCAAGTAACAGACACTCCTCAGTATCATATTTTAAGGCCAGTTCTGCTCCCAGGAGAGATAAGTTACAACGCCTTCCTCACTCAGAGGTCACAGCAAAACTGCAGCAGAGCCAGTGCTGGCAGCTGGAGCAGCTCAGAGATGGAGAAATTAGGGAAACTAAGGTGCAGGGATCCCTAAAACAGCTGTCAGAGCTGGGGTTCAGCTTCCTCTGGCAGGGCTCTGTGGTGAATGGCAGAAGCGACAAGCCAGGACAGAAAATCCTCTCACCTGCCAGCAGTTCTCCTGGGAAACAACTCATTAAAGTCCATTTCTGTACTTTAAAACCCCAACAGGATTTTTCTCTGACATCTTTGAGACCTTCATCCAAGCAGCTGCAACAGTGTTTGGCAAGGAGCTTCCTAGTTACCTTAACCATAAGCATGAGCCTAGTAATGTCAGTAAAATCCATCATTATAGTTTGCTTCTGTGCTGGGAAAGAAACCTACCCCTTTTTGATTGTTTGTGAATATTGAGCTGATTATTTTACCATCAACTGATTTAGTACAGTGCCCCTAAAAATTAAATTTCTAGAGCCTTCTTTGCAGTATGAATAGAGGGTTACAAGTAAGTTTGACAAAAAGAACCAGCTATAAGCATTCCATTAAAAGTACAGCACCAGTGTTAAGCAACTGAATTTACTAAAGAGGAAATGATGAGAAATTCTTCCTTGATGCGACAGGTATCCCAGAGAAAATCCAATACTAGGAGGAAAAAATAAAGATAAAAAAGGCAGAAAAAGCAAAAAGCTTTCCAGCAAAGCTGCTAAAGGATCTCTCTCTTCCCACACTTATGGATGCCTTGGTTACAGTGTGATCCTTACTCTTGGGACATCTTACAACCTGCTGATTAATGGGGTGCCAGAAATGTGCCAGCCACACACAAGATCTCGCTGAAAGGGATCTGTAGCTACACTGAATCCCAAATAAGGGATCACGCTTGAGAATGAGGATTCAAAAGAGCAAAACCAGACAAATTTAATCCTGCAGAGGAATAACAGGTGTGTTACATGCACCTCACAGGACATAATTATTCTGCTCTATTTAGCAGTGCTGAAGTCAGAGTTTGGACACTGCTTATTTTTAGACATGGTGGTTTAAGAAGGAAAGTAAGTCCAGGAAAAAAAAAAAATAGGATGCATTTACAAAAAGGAAGGTTCTAAGGAGGACTTTAAAGAACTGGCTTTGTTTAATTAGTAAGTAGCTGGTGAGAAGAGGACAGGCCAAATTTTTTTTAATAAATGAGAGGATGCAATCAAAGAACGGGGTGGAGTGGGGGAGTTCCATCTGGAAAAACACAGGCATTTCGCTTAGTGAGGAAGAGAAAGCCTGATAAAAATGGGGAAAGAAATCTTCATTAGCCACTAAGGGAAATGATGGAACAGCTATTAGACAAAAAAAACTTTCACAGAAGTTGTTTAGGAAAAATTAAAAAATCAAATGTGTTGAACCATTGTAGGACTCCTAAGATACAAAAAAGGATTAGATAACCTGATGAGGTCTGTACCAATATTGCATTTCTTTGATGTCTTTTATTGATTCTGATATTTTATATCCTTAATTTTCATTTCTGTGAGTTCAAAAAGACAATTTAAAAAGATATTATGATAATAATTATTAGAGGGGTGGAGCAACTCTGCTGTGAGGAAAGGCTGAGAGAATTGGGATGGATCAGCCTGGAAAAGAGAAACTTTAGGGTGACCTAACTGTGGCCTTCCAGTGACTGAAGGGAGCCTACAAGAAAGATGGAGAGGGACAATTTACAGGGGCCTGGAGTGGCAGGACAAGGAGAAATGACTTCCCACTGACAGAGAGCGGGTTTAGATTGGGTATTAGGAAAACATTCTTCTCTGTGAAGCCCTGGAACGGTTTCCCCAGAAAGGTTGTGGCTGCCTGATCCTGGGAGGTGCTCACTAAGACATTCCATAATTCAGTCTTTGTCTTTTGGTAATGACTGCAGGCAATCTCAGAATCCTGGCTAAGAAATCAGACAGCATGACAGTACTACCAGGAAAAAAAAATTATTTACCCCAAAGTTCAAAAGTTCAGCCTTGTGCAGACCCTTGGATGTTTCAAGAGTGGGCTCTGCAACCAACCTGCTGCCTGAAGTTAGTAGAGACATGAAGACACTTCAAAGGCTTTGACACCCTCACCTTCACCCTCAGAATTGTTTGTAAAAACACGAGCACACATCTTCTTCCCTGTCAGATCTAGCACGAGCGTGGTTTGCTCACAGAAACTTCCACTCTTCCTGAGAAAAAATCATTTGTGAAGAGGAAAGCCAAAAATACTGCGCCCCACAAACCTCTGCAATGGGCTTTTTAATGCTTTTAAATGCTTGCCAATCCAGCACACTGCCCTAACAGATTTGACTGCATTTTTATAATATTATTTATAAATTTATATTTATATACTTATATTTAAAAGATATATTAAATTTATAACTTAATGATTTCTAAACACAAAGAAGGCACCAATTTTGTAGCTTTAATAAGCAGAGTAAAAGGAGTTGAAGATTGGACATCTGGGATCTTATGGCCCTTCAAGACGTTGGAGTAACCAGAAGAGTCCAGAGGGGATTAAGGCCTGGACAGCCGGAGACTCCATCTCCGAGTAAATGACGATAGAGGGTTCAAAGAATGCCGACCAAATTAGCACGAAGAACGAGAGACCAATAAGCAATAGACGATAGCATACTGATTACTGAAGAGAATCATGCAACTCAGAAGCAATGAACGTTAATTTATTCCTTCGCTACAAGATTTACAAACAAGCCAAAAGGCGGGAAGGGAACCACCAACCCTTCCCCTCATCCTATTGGCTGCCGCCAGCCGCGCCTCCATTGGCTGCCGTCAGCCGCGCCTCCATTGGCTGCCCTCACATCCGCGCTTCCCATTGGCTGTCTCCCGCGCTGGGCGGGGCCGGCGGCCCTTTTGAAATGGCGCGGGACTCTCCCATTTGTGGCTGCCGCGGAAGGGGCGGGGCCGGGGGCTCGCGCCGGCTTGCCCGGGGTATCCCAGCAGCCATTTAGCGGGAGTGGGCGGAGCCCGGCTGAGATACGCTGTCGCCATTGGTCGACGGCCGCGGAGCGTCAGGAGCTCTGGCCAATGGGCGCAGAGCTCCGCCCCACGAGGTGTGGCTGGCGCGGCGGCGGGCGGCCCGGGGCGGCCATGACCGAGGGTTCGCTGCCGCCGCCGCCGTGACGGCGCGGGGGGCGCGAACCGCCCCGGCCGCCGCATGGACGCGCAGGAGGAGGCGCGAAGGCGCAAGCTGGAGGCTGGCAGGGCCAAGGTGAGGGGAAGGGGTCTCCGCTAGGCGGAGGCTGCGCCCGCCCCGGTCTCTGTGCGCTGAGAGGGCTGGCAGGCCGGGGGGCGGCTTCGCCTCAGATCGCCCCCGGTCTCTCCCCTCCGTGGGGTTGGGCAGCGGCGGGACCGGGGTCTGCTGCCGGCCCGGGACTGTCCACAGAGGCCGGGGCTTCCCTGGCACCATGGCTCCGCAGGAAAAGTCGTGCCCGGAGGTGTTTGTGCGTGCAGGCTGCCTGCGGGGCCCCCATCCTGCTACACAGGCATTGAAACATTACCTGGGGTAGGCACAGAGCAGCTGACAGCAGTGCATATACCGTCCCTCAGGCTCTGTTTTCTTTGTTTGGCTTCTTTTTCCTTCCTAACTAGGGAAGGATTTTTGGAAGGATCCCATTTTTGCCTAGGATTCAGTGTTGGTGGGAATAGTGCATTTCCAGCTGAGGATCCCAAAGAACGGGTGTTATTTTATTATTCCGCTGGCTTGCTTGTGTGTCTGCAGGTGGGTTAGCAGAGAGCTGGGCTCGGTTTGCTGGTTTCCAGTCACGCCGGTGGAAAACACTTCATAAGCTTTGAACATTTAAAAAAGTCTTCACTTGTGTGTAGTTTAAGGACTTCTGTAGAGCTCACAGGATGAGCCTATATAAAGATAGCATTCTCCAAGTAATTATTACTTACAACCATGTGTTTAATGCTGGTTGTGTTCTAATCCTGTTAGATAAAAACTTCTGCTTTGTTTTATTAATAATGTTCAAGGAGCTGGTTGGAAATACCTGGTTACTTTCCTTTTAATTTAGCGTTTCTGCTGGGTTTTGAGCTGGTTTTGTCATACTTTCCTTCTGGCAGGCCCTGCTAAATAAGGCTTTCTAGTTCTCAGCATTCCAGTAGGACTGGAATGGATGCTATAGCTGGACAGGGATAGCTGAGGCTGCACAGGGTCGTGGGAAGTTTGGACCCATCAGATCTTTCCAGATCCTGCCCTTTCTGCAGGGAACCTGTCTGGATATCTGGCTAGTGGGGTCAGAGGTGGCTTGGAGCTGTCCTGTCTATCTGCTGTGTTTCTGTTTCAGCTAATTCATGCTAGTGCTGTGTACAAGGAAACCAGGGAGCTTTTCTGGAAGGGAGCAAGTTTGTAGCTGGTGCTGTGCTGAAGCTGCAGCCTGGTGATGGGCAGTACAGCTCCTCCATCCCTGGCCTGGCCCTCCCTGATGCTGCCATGGATTCCACACTGCCTGTTCCTGCTCAGCAGTTTCTCATGTGCCTGCCTTCCCAGCCTTGTCATGTGCTGTAAGAACACAATCCTGTACTGGAGAACAGCTGTATCATTAGCTCAAGAGAAAGAACTCTGAGAGCAGGAGTTCTTAAGGCTGACAGTTTACCTTAGTGTGGCACAACCTGTGTTAACACTTCTGTTAGCATAATTCCAGGTGCAGGACCTGTTTATCATTAGAAAAATGTGACAGACCTAGCTTGAATAAGTTATTAACTCACACCTGTTGGAAAATTGTTGTTTGCCATTAAAAAAAAAGCAGGGACTTATGTTTCAAGTTACACCTGCAGACCCAGTGTTGCATTTACTGCTTTTCTATACTGTGTACTAAATCTCTCTTCCCATTTTAAAAAAAATATATCATTAGCAGTCCCATCAGTGTTGCTGCTACATGGTGTCATATGGTATTCTGAGAGGAGAGGAAGAGTTTTAGAGGGACAGAGATAAATGTGGTGCTTCCTCTGCTGATTAGAATGTCACAGAGATCTATTCCTTGGCTGGCAGATTCCAAAAAGCACCCAGGTGACATTTCCCCTTTTTTATTCTTCTGCTTTTCTTTTTTCTCGTTTTCTTTGTGCTCTCCTCCTCATGGATACAGCACAGTTTTGAAAGGGAGGAAGAACCATGAGCAAGTACAGGTTCTCCTTCCTGTGGTGCAGCCGAGAGCAGCTTAGGGTGATCTCATCTTTGGTCTGACACAGAAATGTTCAGTGTCCACCAGATCAGCTTTCTAAACCATCTCCACACATCTCTACAGGCACTCCTGACAGCAGGGGACAGGATTGAGGCTGGTTCCATGTGAGAGGCCTCTGTTGTAGCAACCTGTGTAGTGATGTAACTGCAGTTTGATACTGCCTCAGTCTGAAGGTGTCAACTCTTGAGGGCTTTTTGTCTAACTGCCACCTTCCACAAAATGAATTATTTTATCTTTAGCATCCTTAGATTTTAGTCTGCTAAGCAATGACTTTCCAAAGAAACATGATCTAAATCTTTTCAAACCATACTTGCATTATTCTTTTCCATATAGGAATAAGCATTCCATTATTGAGATGCATTTAAGTTATCACCTAATAATAATGATAATGCCAACTGTTGTATTTATTGGAGACCGTGATTGGCAGCTGAGTACTGACTGTATCAGGTACCTCAGATTGCTGCTTCCAACAAGTGCAATACTGATAGCCAGAGTAGTAATTGAGAAACAGAACAAGCTTAACTACTGCTTTTTTCTCCTTGTTTTTTTCTACCTCATATTAATTAATCTGCATGTTGACCACCTGTACCTCTAGTTGCAGAGGTTTCTGTGCCGTACCTCGGGTGTGGGAAGTTTTTCTCCTCTTCCATTTTACACTTAGGACCTGAAAAATGAGTTCAGGTTTTCCAGGAAGTTCTCCCACCTCGTCATTTTGAGGAAGGTCTAGAAACTATTTCTTGGTTTTGTCTAAGAACACTTATTGCTTATGTTTGCTGTATCCAAGAACTAGACTAATGTTTGTTTGAACAACCTGTTTCTGTTTGGTGCTGATGTTGTTTTCTGCTCTGTTCCGTTTTCTCTGGGTGTTGGTTTTGGTACTAATTTCTGAAGCACATAAAGTATTACATCAACTTTTAACTGTTTGGTCCTGGTGCAATGAAGTTGCACTGCATTGGTACCTGTAGGAAGGTGTTCTTATGTTACAACAGCTGCTTGGAATGCTGTGGAGGACAATGCTCTCAGGGTTCCTGTTGCAATCTTGGCTAAAAGTGAAGCTTTCACCTTTGCATGTGCTTCTAGAAAGCAAAAGGAGGGTTAATTCAAAACAGGCATGATGGGATCTCACTGTGATGAGGCAGAGGCAATTATGTTTTGCTTTCTTTACATTCATACTCACTACTTCATGTTGGATGGCTGCTTGTGAATTTGAGATTCTCTCACATGAAAACTGGATATTGTTCTAAATAGAACTTTTCCCATAAATCTGGAGCATGATTAAATCCAGCCCCTCCACCAAGTCCAGTAGTTCCATAAAATTTTGGTGTAGTTAGATATTTTTGCATGGTATATATTATGATTTTATATGTTTAGTGCATGTGAATAGCACAAAGTAAGTTCTGTTTTCTTTACCTGTGCTTCTGAAAATTTATACTGTTTTGGTGTTCAGCCATGCCAAGTCTCTGGTTCTCCCTTCATTAATCAGTAACTGCTCTCTGTAATGCCCACTCTCTCTGCCTTTAATTTTTTCTGCTTGTTTTACTCCTGTTTTCCCTTTTTCCCTGCTTCAGCAGTTTCCTCTACTCTCCATTTTTCTGCATGCTTCCTCCTGCCCTGTTTCCCCATGTTATCAGGTTAATTAGTGCTGTAGCTATTTTTGACATACATTGCCATCAGTAAGTGCTGGAGTTGACACCTGGTTTCACAGGATGGCATTTGTGTCTCACTGCAGCTTTATGGTCTGTTCATTCTGCTTATTATGAAAGGCACAAGCCTGGCAATCTTCATTTAATCTGCACTTCAGTATAACTAACTAGAAATTACAGAAGGTGGTCTTAAAAAATAAGTTTTTTGTACATCAAAATTATATCAGCTGTTAAGAAGTTGATGTCTTTCTGCAAATATACCTTTTAAACAGGCTGCTGGGTGTAGCAGATGTGCAACTGTGCACCTGTTGAGTTGGTAAGCTGTCAGGTAGAAGTTCCTGTAAGGAGAGGGGACTGAACTAGATCCTTTTCACAATCTGAGAAGAATGGGACAAGGTTTTTCTGCAAGGTGGCTGACAGGAAAACCAAGCTGTCAAACAGTGGATTTTCATGTGTTTTGCTGGCACAGCTTGGCAGTGGTGTTTACATTCAGTCATCTACAGTTAACTATCTGTATCCTCATCACAAGGATATGACACTAAACTTGTTAGCATGTGGTTTTAAGCTTGAAGAAGACTTTTTCCTTATGAGAAGGATGTCTGGATTTCTTCTCTGGGGGAGATGCTATTTGGAAATGGTGCCTAAACACTATACTAGACTTGAAAATAACAATAATCCTTTTCAAGCTGTTTAGGGTGAGTTGGGTAATAAATTGTCAGTGACATTCTTTACAAGTCCCTGGGGCTTTGCATAGCTGTGATAGCCTGATAAAGTAGAGCATCTGATTCTTCAACAGAAGAAATTAAAATGACCTGGCTTAATTGATTTTCTATTTATGTACTGGAGGCTGCTTTCTGGCGAGGAAGTTTTGCTGTGTTCTCTTAAGGGGGTGGCAGGGAAGGAGCATTAAAATTAACGGAAGTGAATCCTCATCTCAAAGCTTACGCTGGCTAAGACCTGTTTAGATGTATTTGTAGGGGTGTGCTGGTTCTGGCACCATGACAAGAGGGTTCTTGGTTTGGCTGGTCTTACAGAAAGACTGCTCAATTATTATTTTTTCCTAATGCTTCTAGTATATTGACAACTCATTCCTTTATTAATTTGTCTTGCTGTAATTCTGGATTATCATTGACGCACAAAGTTTCACTGAGTAAAACTTTGATTCTTGTGTGGAAATGAGCCTTTAGTGCTGGTGTGAGATTTGTTGCTTAAGGGCACAGTTATCCAGTATGTTGTGATAGTAGGCAGATAAAGAAGTTTTTCTGCAGATGTACATATTTTATCAAGACAGGAGCTCTGTCACCCATGACTGTGTTAATCTTGTGGTTCTGCTACTTTTTCCTTGCTTACCTCTCCCTGTACCTCTTGCAATCTTTCCTGAACAGTTTGCTTACTTCAGACAGCGAAAAGCAAAGGGTGACATCACGCAGTCGCAGAAAAAGGCGGCGAAGAGGAAGGGCTCGGCTGTCCACACGCATGACCTTCCGAAGGAAGAGCACCCAGTAGCAGCCAGAGATGCTGGGAAGTGTGTAGAGGGTCAGGCTGAAGACACCAACCTGCCAGAGGCAACAACAGAGGCACAGGTAAATTTCAGTATTTCTTGCCTTTGCTCTGCTCCATCTGTAGGTAACAAGTGTTCAGGTGGTTGTTTTACTCGATTGAGTGTTAGCTCACTGGCACTGGCCACCAGCTGACCTTGGGAGGTAAGTGAACTGGTGTTATCTTCACTTGTAATAGTTCACTCTCTCACAAAGTGATCTCATTTGCTGAGTAAGACATCTCCATGGTATGGCCTGGGCAGCTGTTGTTGCCAGGGAGCTGTTAACCTCCTAAATTAAAGTATTTCACTGTCATGACTTCTCTTTGGGCAGACTTTAGGGTTATGTGGCTGTGAAGTCACAAAATGGCAAGTCTGGACTGGGACATCAACAGATTAAAAACTGCCAGGACCTTGTAATGCGCACCATTAATTTGGTTTTGTATCACTTGACTGGCTCAAATATTCTTAGTGTTTTCTGAAAAACTGTATTTTATTCCAGCAAGCTCTTAGTAGCCATTTTAAAGCTAGCATAGATGTAATTTCCACAGATTTGTTTAAGATGTGACTTTGGTTGTGTCTGGTGTATTTCGGTATATATATATATATACTGATGACTCTCTGAAGATAGTCATGTTCTCTGTGAAAGAAATTTTGGGGAGCTGGTGCCTTCTGCACCAAAAGCATCTCTAGATGTTGGTGTATTTTCACAACATACCACAATAGCATCAAACTCTAACGTGTTTGCAAACCTGCAATGATGGGACATGAAATTTGTGTGTGTTATCCCGCTTTCTGTTGTGAGGGTATCCCTGATGCTTTCAGGATATCTTCAACATAATGTTAGTATTGCAAAGGCTTTTATGAAGCTGCACATGAGTGTCTGCACTGAGGGAAAATGTAGTGTTTTGTCACTCAGCCAAAGCCATGTCCCTTCTACATTCATGTGAGCTTAAATTTAAAAAAGCAAGCAAAAATCACTTATTGCTACTAAGCAGCTTTTTTCAAAATAGCTGGTTTGTGAAGCAACTGGAATTCTAGGTTACCTGGAGAGGATACCTCCAGGGAGGTAATAATCATTGGGAACTACTTCAAGCAGACTCAAAATGCAGGGTGATCTGTGGGCTGCCTTTTCCAAATAATGCAATAGTCATCTTGGTCTTGTGAATTTAGTGAGAGGGAAACCTCTTTCAAGGTATCAAGCTATGTTAAATCTGTGTGTCAGAAAAAGATGTTGCTTTTGTGATTACCTGAATGGTTTCAGTATGTTTGTTAAATAATCTCCTGTCAGTGTGCTAATCTTTAGTAGTAGATTAAAGATTGCTCACATATTTGCCAGCTACAACAGCAGAGGATCAAGTATTGAATTAGTGTTGAGGCTTAGCCCTAAATTTAAGTAGACATTATAATACTTTTGTTTGTTTACTTTTTTGCAGTTTAGTTCATTTCATCATGAAAGACCAGCTGGATTTAATATAAAGTCAGTCTCTCACAACACAGACCTTTCTGGCTCATGCTTAAGGTTTTTCCAAAATAATTCTTTTTTTCCTTATTTTTATTTAAAATAGTTATGATTTAGTGTTGATTTGTTTATTTACCAGGGCAGCACTGATTTGTCTAGCTGGGAGCCACTGGATGATCATGCAACTCAAGTAAGTGTGAAAGGGTTTATCTTTGTGCTGGATAGAGCTGAAAGAAGGCTGTGATAATTGGTGGCTAAAATGATTAATTAAACATTGTTATCAAATAGGATAAAACTGATACGATTTCACTATTTTATGGTATAAAATGGGCATTTCTCTGTATGTACATGTACTGGCTGTGCAAACTGGTTGCTAAGAAATTTGAGTTTTGTAAAATCATAGACTTTGCCCAGAGAAATTTGAATGTTTCTAATGTTTCCAGTTCCTTTTTCATTGTTTCAAACAATACAACCAAAAGTATTCAAAACTTAAGCTACTGTATCCTCTGTGATGATTGCAACAATGTTGCTCCTAAGAAACCACAGAATTTTCATTGTAATTGAAGAGCTTTACATTGTTGCTTCTCATGGACTGTTCTCTGGTCAGATGGATGTAAAAAGTTTGTTTAAATTGGTAGCATTCTGTTTCCTTCCTCACAACTGGAGATATTTAAATCCCAATACGTGCCAAAGTGGCATGTTGCCACCATTTGGTGCTATAGAATCACAACACTCTTACTTTACTTTTGTGCTTTAAACTATCATAAAAATTTATTATCTATGATAATTTTTAATTTGAAATTTTTAGGCATTAAGAACTTTATGTAGGTAATGTTTCTATTAGGTACAAAGTCTCAGTGTTGGGTTACTTTTAAAGTAGAATTTGCCCAGGACTTAACCTTGAAGCTGAATTTGTTTTCAGACTAATCACAAATCAGAAATGGTATTTTTAGTGAATAAATGCCTTTCTGGTTTTTTTTTAATGAAGAAAGATAGGATAAATTCTGCTGCAGAATACAGCGAGGCTGATGCTCAGATGTGTCAGGTGAGGATAGCTGAGCTGGAGAGCAGACTGCTTGAGAAACAAGGAGCAGTGGAAAGGCTCACTGTACAGATGGAGGAGCTGCAGGACCAAGTCACCCAGCACAACGATTCTATGCAGCTTCAGGTATGATGTTTCACAGAATTGGGTATTGGGATAACACTATCATATTTTAATCCTAAGAATATTTAGAACACAGAACTCAAAAACCTATTGTTTTTTAATGAGAAGTACTTAGTGAGTACATGTAGTGCATCATCCTCTTCCAGAATATTAAATAATAATTTGAATTCCCTTTCTCTAGCAGTTCTGTGTACAGGTAAATTATTACCAGATGCTTTCTAAGACTAGTTACTTTCCCCTTTATTTGTTCTTTTTCACATTCTAGGATTGGGGAAACAAAAACGTTTACTGTTGGTGATAAATAAATTGAAAAGATAAATGTGATTAATGTAAAATAGGATTAATGTATCCTATCTCATTAGCTTCCTCTCACATGACTGAAGGGAATTGCTGGCAGATAGGAAATAATTTAGGGGGTACTAAATATTCATTATATCCTTTTTGAAAATTTGATTGCTTTTTACTTCAATAAGAATTGGAAGTAAATTTGGAAGTAAAAATACCCATTTCATTGCTGGCATCCCATAATTTGTTTTTAAAATCACTTTTGGTTAGGTTTGTCATCTCTGAGATCAGTTTAAGACTTCTCTTCCATCATGCCTGCCATCATCCTTGGACACAAAGACTTCTTCAGTGCAAGTTGGTTAAAACTGAAATGTAACTACAGACTCTGTAATGGCTTTGCTTCAAGAAAACCTACTTGGTTCCAAATATGTTAAGACTCTTTTAATGTTAAAAGTGCACTTCTTCTGATCCCTGTAGGAAACAATGGTTCAAGAGCAGAATGAAATCATCTGGAAGTTAACAACCTGCCTTCAACAGGCCAAGAAAGACCGGGATGAGCTACAGGAAGAGGCTTCATCTGTGGCTGGTCAGATCCATGATTTACAGCTCCAGTTGCATCAGGTGTGCCTCTCCTCCAATTTGTGAGTCCTTACAGAGACCACAAGAACAACTTTAGAGTATGAATGTAAAAACATTGAGCTGATGATGCAGCTCTTCATAGTCCAGTTTGTAGCACAGCAGTCAAAATTATTTCAGTTTGAGGCAGGGTTTTTTCCTGGTTGCTATGGAGAAATCCTGGAAATATCCCCATGTTTTCCACTTGCTTGCATAATGTTTTGAAGGTAATTGCATTTCTTTTATCCTTAATTTAAGCCCTTGTTAGGGAATTTTATACAATGTTGTTAGTGGTGTTATGGACTGAGTAAAAGCGTTATTCAAGCCCTGCCTTGGGTGTAGATTTTTGGCAGCAGCTTGAATTCAGGTGAGGCACACCTAAACCTCTCTGGCTCGCAAGCTCTTAAGAATTGCAGATCAGGTTTATCACAAAATGAGTTACTTATTGAGTAGGCAGAAGATTAACACACAAATGGCTTTAAACAGAGTTCAGTACTACACAGGTTAAAACAAAGAACTACTAGTAGATTACATAAAACAGTGCACAACATAAAGGTACCTACATTATAGCTGTCAAAGAAGTTATATAGATAGGAGTCAGTAGAACTTACCACCAAACTGATGTTGAGGTACACAGATTGCTTTCACTCAACCCCCAGGAGAGTAACCACAAAGTGGCATCTCAGCTTGAGGGAAGAGCCCCACACATTTCCATGGAATGTGCAGAAGACTTCTGCCTCATGAAAATTTGGTGTAGCTTTTATAATTTGTAAAGTGTCTATCAGTCAGGAATTCAAGCTTATCTTCCTTCAATCTCTCTCCCAAGGCAAGATATTTATTGTCAGCTGGGAATGCCACCTCCATGGCACCAGAAATATCTCAGTATCAGACAGATGTCTGGCCTGAGATATTTCAACGATTAGCAAATTCTTTTGAGGGGGGAAGATCTCCTGAGCTACTGCACCAGCTGATAGGCAGAACAGAGAAGCCCTTCTGTGGTAGGGGAATGTCCTGCCACAAGTGGTTTGTGGCTTTTACACAACAGTTGCTATATTATTTGGATTTGCATGTGATCATTTGTCCTTTACCAGAGAAGTCTATGAGTTTCTGCTTGGGCAACTGGGACATCTCAGCTGTTAGACAGAAACTTGCTGTGCTGAGGTAATGTGACTTGGCTCAAAGAAAGAAATTTAAATCACATGGTTCAAGCAGCCTCTGTGACACACAGGAACCTGCTTCAGTGCATTGGGTTGATCATGGATCTAATCCCTGGATAACGAGATATAGTGCAGCACTTCACTGCTTTAAAATGTATTTTTAAAAGTGCTTTATCCTTTCTTGGTGATGCTCGGTGTTCTACTGGCCATTCTCTCTCAACCTATGTATTTGCTGTCCTTGTAGCCTTGTAATATACACCAAAGAGAAGTGTTTCTGTACAGTAACTGTTTCAGGTTTGCAGGATAAGAATTGCTCTACATGGGATTAGGTATCTTAAAAGTCTGGATAGGAAGGGAAAGGGGTGTAAATATTTTAAAAATAAAAATGGAGACTTTTTAAGTCCAGGAATTATCTTAAACAAGTTGCTTATGCCCTGAAAAATAAACTGTCTGCTAAATGAAATTTTGTAGAATAACAAAAAATACTGCTCTGTGTCTACAATTCTGGTTGCAAAAGCAAAATATGGTAAAAGTGAAGGCTACTCAACAGGTGTTTTGGATTTGCACCATAAGCCATTGAAAGACAATGATCAAGCCTCCAAGTAGCATTTCAGGCATATTCTAAGTTTAGTGAGACGATGCATCTTGTGGATGGATGTCAACTTTGATAACAGATGAAGGCACTAATATTGTCTTACATATTCTTCCTTGGTTTTAGTGACATATTGAGAAAAATATGCTAAATAAAACATATTTTGTTACCCTCATGGGGGAAATGTTTTCCTTTCATTGGAAGGGATGTGGAGAGGGAAAAAACTATCTTCAGTAATGAGCTGTAAATGCTTTGCAGAGAAGACTGGTTTTATTCATTGTCCTCTTAATGGCATGTCTAGTCCATTGGAAGTTCTGCTTCATATTGGAGGAATCCAGTATGATTTATTATGCTAGATTTATAGGTTTATAATGTTAGAAAATTCACCATAGGGATGAATTATCTAACATTTGCATCTTTTCAGTAATAGTATCTCAAACATGACAAGTGTTGTCTGCTTTTTTAGGATGATTTTTATTCTTTGAGAATGAAAGATTTAGGGTAAATCTGTAAATACACTTGCTTTCAGTGAGTCTTGTGTATGAGTTGTTTGGATATAAACTTTCTCCTGACTGTGAGTGCCTTTTACGTGTCCAGGTTACTGAGATACTGAGGAATAAAAGTCTCAGGAAAAACAAAGAATTAGAAGCTCAGCAGCAAATGTCCTTGTTTCAGGATTGTCTCAGAGAGCAAAATGCACACTTGGAGATACTGCGTGAGAAAGCACATGACCTGGAAGTGCAGCTGGAGTCTTCTCAAAAGGTAAAAACATAATTTTTTTGTTCTTATTTATTTCAAATTTGGTGATAACTTGAACTTGCTGTAGTGACATATTCATGAAAAAAGTCTTTTTATATAGAAATAAATTCATAGGGATTGTGATGACTAACATACATTAATGAAACAGCTTAATGTCTGGTTTCATTTAAGAATGTAATTAGTAGTGCCATAAATAGAAACCTTAAACTTAAGCATTATTTCTGAATGCAAATTAAAAACGTGAGGTTTAAGGAAATGAAATCATGACATATTTTATATGTAATGTTTTATTTTTAAGAATACCAAAGATAAAGAAAACCCTCTTGTCCAAAAGGAAGAGGATATGAAAGATACAATGCAAGAGCTATACAAAAGCATAGCTGAAAAAGAACAATTTATTAAAAGTCTTCAAGATGTGCTGACATCAGAAAGATCTGGCTTATCTATACTACAGCACACACTTTCTCTCCGGGACTCAGAAATAACAGAATTAAAAAAAGAAATCGCTTTATCCAAAGTGAAAGAACAGCAACATATTGAAGAACTGAAAATCAGTCATGAGAAGGATATTTGCAGACAGCTGGATAACTTGAGAAATGAGCTGGAGAAGTGCCACAGAAGAGAGATTGCAGAAGCCAAGCAGGTCTATGAAGAAGAAATGATTTTAAAATATAAAAATGAACTTGAACAGTTAAAGAAAGAACTCTGTGCTTTGAATTCTGAAGAACACATTCAGAATTTGAATGGCATAATAATTGACTTAAATATAAGGCTTCAAGAATCTGAAATTAGTAAAGAAAATTTGAAGAAGAAACTTGAAAACCAACGGGAAGACTTCCAGAGGGAAAAATCTGAAATAGAAACTAAATACAAGGATTTAATTGATGGCCTTAACTACCAACTTTCTCATGCAGAAGAGCAAGTGAAGGAAGCCCAGCGATATAAAAAAGAAAAACAGTCCTTGAATAAGATTCAGAAACTGAATTCCTACATCCGGGAATTAAATGAAAAGCAACTTTATGAGGCTAAAAAAAGTATAGATGTAAGGCAAAAGCATGAAGGAGAGATAGTCTCCAATAAAAAGTTATTGGAATTGAGGGAAAGCCCGATTTTTTCAAGGATGTCTCAGTTGGAGGGAGTGGATCTTGAGGAGATGTGGGACACAGCACACCAGTCAGAAGTTAGAGATGAGCCAGTGCATGGAGAACTGGAGTTCCAGCATGACTCCTCAAGGAATCAATTAGAAGAAACAAAGAATTTAGAGATCACGAAGGATAATGGAAGTAGTGAAGGGGAGAACCTGTCTGAAGAACCCTTGTCAGAACTAGGGCTTTTCAGTGGTGATGAAGGTATATTGGCTAAATACCTCATTTCCACAGAAACTCCAGAAGACTCCTGTGTGTCCAACTCCTCAGAGGGCCATGCCATTGAAGAGGGCAGATGCAGTATGTATGGGTTAGACAACAGTGTGCTCCTAGAACCCAGCAGAGATTTTATATCTTCTCCATTAAACTCTAGCCTTGATGAGGGGACATGTCTCAGTGGCTTGGCTCAAGATGTTTTTGAAGGGGCAGAGGTGAAAGCAGAAGCCTTTGTTTCATATATGTCAGATGACTCCCTGCAGCAAAATAAAATTGGAGACCACGGTGACATAGATGATGAGATGATGTGTTTAGTAGAGAGACCTCTGAAGCCAGCTGAACAGCTCCATCAGGAGTCAGCCTTGGAAATGCCTTATCAGGACACCCAAGAAGCTGTTCAAAATTGGGAGAAAGCTATGTCTGAGCTCTCTCACATGCATGCAAAACTGCAGGAAGAACACAAAGCACGGATCTGTTGTGAAAAAGAACTTCTTCAGAAAATGGAGAGGGAGAAAGAACTTGAAAATCAACTTATGCTTCTAGTAAAGCAGCAGAGTGAGGATGGAGGCCAGCCATCTCCAGCACAAGTGTCAAACCCCTGTACATGGCTAGAAATGGTGAAAGACCTCCAGGAGGAAAGAGACAGGTTGATGATGCAGGTGCAAACTCAGGAGGAGTTAGTGAGACATGTTCAGGAGCAGAAAATGGCTTCTGATTCCGTGACAAGCGAAGTGCAGGCTCTTTTTGACCATCAGTTAGCAGCTTTGCAAAGTCAAAGGGATTGGATGGAAAGCCAGCTTAATGCTCAGAAGGCTGAAAATCAGAGAATAGCAGAGCTGTGCAGTCAGAAAACCATATCTGAAGAGACATTGCTAAAAGAACAGGAACTGCTCAAAGCTGAAATCAGTACTAAAGAACAAAATTTAGCACTTTCGTTGAAGGAAAAAGCAGCCTTAAGAGAAAGACTATCCCATGTTGAGGAGGATCTGTTAAAAGCAGAACAAGCACTTGCAGAGAATGCTAGCATCATTGAGGACCTTGAGATAAACATCCATGAGCTTAATGCTGAAATGAAAAACATCAAAGAAATACAGGAGTGTGAAAGACTGAGCTATGAGGACAGGTTAAACCTCAGCAACCAACAAATTAATAAACTTACTGCTGAAATAAAGGAAAAGACTACTGAATACAGTGAGGAAAAAAGCCAATTGACTGAAGAAATTGCTCAGTTGAAAAAGGCTCATTTGGAGCTTGAGGCTCTCTTGCAGGAGTCCTGTCAGGCTGCCCAGGAGGCTCAGTCCAAGATGGAGAAGCACTACAAAGAGGAAATGGATAAGATGGAGAATCAGCACCTTACTGAATTAACTGAAGTGAGTTTGGCACACAAGAGAGAGGTAGGAAACCCTGAAAACTGCAGGAGTCATGGGGTTTTGGAATGCTTAAGGTAGCCATTTCTAATGTTTGTATGCCTGTTTTCAGATAGAAGAGTTAAATGCTGAAATAAAAGACAAAGTGGAAGAACAACAGAAGTTGGAAGAAAAAAGAAAGGAAGAGATTGCTATAATAAAAAAGGTATGTGCTGTAATTTGGTTTGTTTTGGAAAAATAAAGTTATTTTGCCTTGTCATGTAAGCAGTGTAAACATTTTAGATATGCAAAATTCTATTTATTATTTCTTTCCGTGGTGTTTTCATTTTGGGGTCAGGAGGAGGGGATAATTCTTGTTCCATAATTAGGGCTAAACAAACATATTTTGAAGAAAGCTTGTCATCTGAGTATTCTCTGCAGGTTCATGAACGAGAGCACGATCGGGAAATCTCCGAGCTGGCTGCTAAACACTCAGAGGAAATGGAGAAGCTCCGTGCCGAGCTAAAGGAGGAACAGAGGCACCTACTAGATGAGCTCCAGCAGCAAATGGCAGCCACACACAGAGCAGAGCATGAGCAAGCTCAGCTCCAATCCCAGGTGAAAACAAGAAACACAGTGATTAATATAGTTCTTAGCTGACTGTTGATGATCTCCAGCATACACAGAAATCAAGGAGCCTTCTCCTTAATTTTTGTGGCTATTACATGTGCTCTTTCACATGGTGCTACAACCAAAGTAAAAGGAGTGTTCTCTTAGTGGGTGGTAGTTGATATTTTTTAGAGGAGTTCTCCAGAATCCTCACTGCAATTATATTTTAACATGAATTCTGAAGAAAACGGGATGTTTAAATGGATGATTTTAAGAGAGAAAAAACAGCTTTGTAATTTTTTGTTTTGGCAAGTTTAACAAGTAAATTCTATGAAGGCTATAAACCCCTCCCCCTTTTTAATTATCCTACTATTAATAATTAGGAATGCTTTCTTGCTAAGCTGAAGTGTGAAACCCTGACTTTTACTTCTATATATTTCCTGGGTTTTTGAACATTTCCACTAAATGCAAAGTGGAAATGGAAAGAATATGTCTAGGATTAGGTCGAATTATAACCTGTTGGTACACTGGTTAGTTTACTTAAGAATTGAGAAGTGGTGAATTTTATTTCTACTTCTCCAATATCACTTAGAACTTTACTTTGTTAACAAATTATAACCAGCACCAAACATAAAGAGCTCTTTCAATAGACAGTGAAAGGCTGGAGTGAGCTTGTGTTCTGCTTTGATGTCAGGAAGTAGACAGATACAGGATATTTGGGAGGAAATTGGGAGGCAGGTAAGGAAAGCCTTTTACACTGCACTGAGAACATTCAAGTCTCATTATAGCAGCTTATTTTAAGGGTTGAAGGGTCCTTGCCACAAAGAAACAGTCTCCAAGTACAGAAAGGCAAAACTCAGATGTGTTTAACAGTCAAAACTTAAACTAGTCATGAAAAAGCAAGCATATTTCATTAGAGGGGAGGGAGAAACCCTTTTTTACTCCACTGCAGACACTGCACAGCCTTGAACTGGAAGCTTTACGCCTGACCTTAAACAATATGCACACCTCTCAGCTGGAGCTTACACAGTCAAACTTGAGGAAAGAGAAGGAGACTGCCCTCATGGAGCTGCGGGAGATGCTCAATGACAAACGTGCTCAGGAGGTAGCGATTCTGCAGAGCCGCCACCAGCTGGAGTGGGAGAAGATGAAGGAACAGTGTCTGAAGGAAAAAGAAGACCTTAAGTCCAAGTATCAGCAAGAACTAGGTATTAAAACTGGGGAATAAGTATTTTCTTCCTGCACAGGTTCCTGTCTTGGTGTAGAGCTGGCCTGTGAATGACAGCTGGTGTTACCTCTAGTATGGGCAGGGCTGCCATGTGCAAGAGTGCGTGTTTTATATATGAGAATGAAGTTGTGCAGACCAAGTTTAGTTGTTCTTCATCTGTAAATTAGTGCTAAACTGAACTACTTTCTTTCAGGAGGCTTTAGACCAAGTTCTCATAAAGGACTTGATCAGTGAAAAGAGCAGGGCTCTTATCCTTTATGTTCTCAGGGTTTTTCTTTCCCTAAGTCAGCACAACTGTTGTCTTTCTGAGAAGATATGTGAATGCTTCCTGGCTTCCCCTGTCAGTGTTAGGAAGGAATTGGGAAGGAACTGAAAGGCTCAGTGAGAACCTGTAGCTGGGTGTCCTTTGAGCTGCACTTAATATAAGATTGTATTGTGGCATAAGCAAGAAGGCAGCTGCACCTCATAGTACTGAAGGCCTGCTGCTGATGCTCTTGGCATTGTTTGGGAAATTTCTCTCTTTCCAGGTCAGACCATTTTTTACCTGTATGGCAGAATTTGAGAAATTTCTGAAGAAAGGTGAATCTCGCAGCACTTCTCTGAAGAAGTTTGCAGAATCACAGGCTGGTCAGGGTGGAAGGGCTCTCTGGAGATCATCAAACCTCTGCTAGAGCAGCTCCACCCAGAGCAATTTGCATGGGATTGTGTCCAGGAATGTTTTGAATATCTGCAGAGAAAATGGCTCCACTGACACTCTGGGCAGCCTGTTACAGGGCTCTGTCACCCTCACAGAAAAGAAGTTTTTCCTTGTATTCCAGTGGATAAATGGAGAACACTGCTAGTTGCAGGCCTCCAGCTAGGCTCTGCAGTGCTCATCACACCCATCTGAGCTCTGAAATATGGTTTAGAAACCATTCCTTTAGGTGTCCTTCTCTAAGAGAATGAGAACATTCATTTAAGGGTGTTTCTTTTTGATCTAAAAGTAGGGAAACCATTTGTTACCACCAGTAGTGCAGTGAACTGATAGCACAGTGAGATTTGAAAGCAGGAGGTCAAGAGGCAGTTCTTAATAGCAATCCTGTTAAGGTGTGTTTTGCCAATGCAACTTAATACCAGTTTAATCCCTAAGTTTTCATTTCCCATGAAAAGACTTGAAATCATGGTTGCATATTATAAACTATTATATATTATAAGTAAGCCTAGGTAACAGTGCTTTGATGCTGTGGGAAGGTGGCTAATAGACCTTTACAGGGTTCCTGCAAACCAAAAAAGAGACTGAACAAGAAGCTGGAATTAATTGAGGGAGGATCTGGAAAGGAAGAATCTATTTGTGTCAGTGATAACTGAGCAGATAGTGGCATCTGTCTTGCAGTCTTTTTTCCTAGACATTTGTAGAAGAAATTTGAAGTTTCCTGCTGCTGCTGTGTGCTACTTCTGTCTTTCTGGAGGTGATTTTGTGCTGATAGTGGTGTGCAGTGAAATGTTAAAATGACATCAATAGTCATTTGAATTTGTACCTTTAGGGTTATTTTTCTTTTTAGTATCACATTCTCTGTAGACTTCAGCAGGCTTTACTAATTAAATTGAACTTCACTTTCTGAGTAGTCTTTGAAGCTGTAAGTTCTAGAATGCTTGTTTTCTAAAATGAAAGTGAACCAGTGTTCACCTGAAGCAGGTGTGGATGAACTGAGCATCTTGTCCTGCTTTATGCCTGCCCATATAAGTCCTGAGTTTGATGTTGAAAACTGTAATCTCATCCATATTTCTACTTATAATTTAATATTTTATGTAAATTTATTAATAAGTATTTTATTTCACAGTTGACCAGAGAAAGAAAATAGAATTGGAAATGGAAGACACACATGTCCAGGCATTAGAGGTACAAATTCTGTTCTTTATACAAGGTGAAAATAAAGCTCCTTTCAGAAAACAAGAGCTGGTACAAGTCCCAGATCTGCTACACATTTATTGTAAAGGACAAATAAATGGAGAAATAAAACCTTATTAATTTACTAAACGTGTTTGTTTTAATATAATGCATGTCTTACTCTCTTAGACCCTCAAAAGAGACTGGGAATTAGAGTCTGATAGACGTTTAAAAAACATGTGTGAGGAGCTGTCTGAAAAACATGAGACTGAGATGATCGCACTGCAGAAATCTCTGGAAATGGATTTGGAAAAAGTCAGAGCAGAACTGGGGCTTCTTTCTGTTGAGAATGTACAGTCTAAAAGTAAGTATTATGGTCTGGGAGGCAGCTGTTTTATTGAATAGTGACATAGCTAAGTGACTTGACAATGTGTATAAAAGCAAATACAAGATGTATTTATGTAGCCTTATTTAAAACCTGGGATGATGGCGTAAGACTGTCTAGACAACAGGTTGTAAATGAAGAATTGTTTAAAACTTGGATAGCATTGCTGCATTTTGACTTCCACAGAGTATGAGATGTAAGGTGAATATTAAAGGGAGGTGCTGTTTTGCTTCTATTTGAAAACCTGTTTTGACACTTGCTGAGTTAATAAAAAATGTGATTAATATTAATAGAAGCTTTTTCTAACAAAAAAATTGCATTTGGGTTGTGAATAGTTAAGGCTTAATGGAACAAATGGTTGTCTCTTGGCTAACTGACAGTGTGGGATGCAGAGAATTACAAAGCAGTGCATGGAAGTGTTTGACTTTCAAATAATTTACTGTTCTCAAGCATTTCTGTGATTCCCTAAAAGCTAGTGCTTAAGGTAGAGACATGTGTTCCTATTTTTGTTGCACAGAAGCTGTACAGGTTATTCATTAACTGGGATGACAGAGTAACAGAACTCATTTTTAATTTTAGTGAAATGTGTAGAATTGGAGAGGCAGCACCAGTTAGCTATCACAAAATTACAAGAACAGCTGCAGGCTGAACATAACCAACTCCTAGAAGACATAAAGATGAAAAGCCAAGAAAAGGAACAGGAACTTCAGAAGGAGGTAAATTACATTTCTTTAGTTGTTTAGAGTAGTTGATTACTCTTTATGCAATGAAAACTAGACCATATACATATCATTTGGGTGACCTGTTTGTATTTAGGGATGTTATTGAAAAATCAAAATGAACCATGAAGCAGGTAAATACTGAGTTTCCACAGGAGTTCAAAACCTTTGGAATGCAGTTGCCTTTGTGCCATTTGGTGTCATCTCTTCCTCTGTATTTATATTCCTAATTTTCTGGTTCTCACATTTTGTTTTTGTCTGGCTAATGTCTTATTTTCTTGCCAGTGAAGATAATTGTGACGTCAGGAACACATTCTTCCCTTTGAGAGGAGTGTAATAGTTAAGAGATGCTGCTACTGAGATCTCTTATACTGTCAGGATCTGAGAGTGGTGTTGTCACGGTTTCCACCTACTTCTGACAGAGGTGTCTCTTGCATGTAAAATAAATCCTGAGAACAAAATTGTTTGTGGTGGGTTTTTTTGTTGTTGTTGTTTTAACATGTGGGGTTTTTTTGTAGCTGGACCAACTTCAGGTCAAGCATGAGCAACTCAAGGCTCAGTCACAAGAAGAAATCAGGCAGCTTTGGTCTCAGCTTGACAGTACCCGAGCAAATCGACAAGAGCTAAGTGGTATGTTCATAACTAACACATTTTGGTTTTTGCCTCTTCTTCATACAGAAGTAGACATTATTTACACAAAATGCTTTTAAACTGTGTACCAGAAGCACACAGGAAGGCCACAGTGCCGGTGCACTGTAGCCCAATGATCTGTCTCTAGATTGAGGTGTGTCAGTGTCAGATGACAGGTTCTACAGTATCAAAAAGCATGGTATGACTGTGGGGAAAAGCTTATTTCTGTGCTTTTCCTTTCCCTTCCCACTCCCTTCCTGCACACTATAAAAATATTCAGTGAAAACAAAAGGATTTTCATTGAAATGTCAAATTAAGTATCATGTAATTAAAAACTGGAGAAAATGCTGGTCAGTGCAGTAACATGATCCTATTTGTATTTCTGTTTCAAGACCCAGGTGTATTAAATGAAACATCCAGTTTTGCAGTGTAGTGGTTGGAGATGACATACCCTTTTGAAATAAAATATAGCATGTCATAGATGTATGTGCACAGACATGTATAACACATTAAATAACTTCTGGGGAAAAAAGCCAACAACCTAGAAACCATGACTCTGCCAGTGTTCTCCTTGTGTTGAAACTCTGTCTTGAGGTTTTTGAGTTCTGCTGGGGTAGTTAGAACAGAAGGCACATGTAACATACTTCAAATACTACTTACAGATTTTCTGAATAATATAACTGTAGGTAGCTTTTGAAGTGTATTAGAGCAACCATTTTCTTTGATTGGTTTGGTCATACACTAAATAAGTAATTTTTTCTATTAGGCAGACTTTACCTTGACTATTTCATTTTTTTTTTGTTTTGATATTACAGAATTACAGTACATAGCACTTCATAGTATTTGCTGGAATTCTTCTCTGTAGATCTAATCTTTAACATTTCACATGTCTTCCCATGTTTCTAATCACTCACAATCCCATTCTTTGGACCCTTTGTGTTTCTTCATCTTTCTTGAAGGTGATGAGACCAGAATGCAGGCTCATGGTCCAGGTGAGGATCTCTTTTGGTGTGTGACATCTCAAAGGTGTTTTGTTTTACTCTGCTGTTCTTCATTTGAGTGATGATTTGACCATGCATTTGGGTTGATGGTGGGATTTAAATCATAGCAGCTGCATGATGGGGTTGCTGCAGTGGTGTAAGAATGGTATGCCGGTTCAAAACAACAAAACACTTTTTTGGGTTAATTTTGTGCTAGTAGATTTTGCTGGTTACCCAAAACCTACCTGCATCAGATTGGACTTCCCTTGTCCCTTCTTGTCACTTGATTCCTCTGGTCCCCGTGCCTGGCAGCTTCATCCTTTGCAAGCCAGCTTGAACCATGGACTTCACAGAATCATGGAGTGGTTTGAGTTGGAAGGGACCTTAAAGATCATCTCATTCCAACCCTTCCACTGTCCAAGCCTCATCCAATCTGGCCTTGAACACTTGTTTCTTCTCAGTGGGAATTTTTTCATGGTGGGAGTGCATTTTCTTGTTTGCTACACAAAACCACATTGTGACAATCAGTTGTGTTACTCCTGGTTGGCATCCTCTGTTTCCATCAATGTTTCTTAAGTTTCTCTTGTGTAACATAAGCAATTGCTTGCCTCCAGGCAAGTTGTTTCTTTTCAAGGAACTCCTCCAAGTGTATTTCCCACTTCAGTTGATTCTTTGGGGATTTAACTAACTTGAATTATTTAGAAAGTTGAGTTATTGGGAAAACTTACCTTTCTTGAGATTTTTTTTCCCCTTTTTTTCCTACCTTTTAACTTCCCAAAATGTTATTGCTGCTTTAATACAGAAGGTGGGGAAGAAGTCTCTTGGAGGGCTAATGAAAAGGCTGCAATGCTGGCCATTGTTCTTACTCTCTGGAAGGAGGGCAGCCTTGGTAGCTGCTTTTTACTTGCATTCCTGTTTTATTGGTCGATTCTTTTAATCCAGACAGTTCAGCCTCTGAGCACACAATGGGTAGAAAACCATCATTAAAGTAATCCAGAATTGATTTTATTTTCCTTCCTGTGATTTTTGGTTTTCTACACAGTTTATGCTCAGTTTGGTTTTGTTTGGATAGTTTTGCCTGGAGCAAATTAAATGTTCTTGAATAATTTATTGCTTCTGGGTGCTACAACAGCAAGCAGGTGTGAAGGTTAAGCAATAGTGCACGACTCTGCTTGTTACCAGCCTAGTCCTGCACTGCAAGAAAACAATGAGACCTAACATTGTGCTGGTGATTTTGATTCTTAGCATGTGAATGGATTCTCTGAATATACTGTAACTGAGAATGTTTTCAGAGGAAGGAGTTCTTGTCTTTCAGAAGTTCATTTTTATCTCATTGCTATTTCCAGTAAATGGCTCTCACTTCAACCTGTGATCTCTGCCTTCTGTGAGTCCCATTGAGAAGGAAGTGGCTTGTGGTGTTTTTGGTGGAAATATTAATGGGGCAATGCCATTCCTAAACCACTGACACTCTGCAACTAAATCTAATCTTCACAGAATCACTTAGCTGAAAGATACATATTCTTAGTGCTTGTGTTGGTTTTGCCTCCATTCCAGAGCTAAAAGAGCAGCTCCTGGCTCGAGCATCACAGGTAAAAGAAATAGAGTGTTTAAAACAGGAGTTTGAACAGCAGCGTCAGCAGAGAAACAAGGAGCACGAAGCTGAATTGGAGCAACTGAGACTTTATTTTGAAAACAAGTTAATTGTTGCTGAAGAAAACTACAAAGAAGAATTGACTTTGTTGCATCAGAGACAGCAAGAACTGAAGGACTATTCACTGTCAGAGTTGGAAATGAGTCAAGATCAAGTAGGGGATATCAGGTGATCTGTTCTTTTCCCTTTCATTTTATGACAGCATGCTTCCATTTTCTTTTTGTTTACCATAAAAGATGATGTTAGCATCTAAATCTATTGGGATTGAGTATTAGGTGATGGCCCAGTCCTGAGCAGTTGTTGTAGTTGCTCTTTGCTTGCTTTCAGTACTACACCATAAGTCATCAAGTAAATTTAACTGAATTCATGACATATCACAGCCTTAAACTTTAAAACCCTTTTCTCAGTTCTTCTGTCACACTTTTTGAAGAGTCTGCTGAGAAAGAGAGAAGTGGTGCACTTGGTCAGCTAAACCAACAGCTTGAACAACAACAGGTAGGATTTTTGCTATATTTTAAGCTTTACTGTTCTTCACATGACCTGTATGAAAACTGATGTCTGATTCCTAGCTCTTACAAAGGGTAAACTAATTTCACATGTTTAGTAGGGCTTAATTATTTTTTGACAGGAATGTTGTAAATTACCATCTTTAAATAGCTCTCAGCCTCAGAGAGGCTGTTTAGTAGTACAGCTGAAACAGTGCTTTGTAATTTTGTGTGGTGTTTGGATTATCCTGTGCTGAGTTAGGAGCTTATCAGTTCTTCTACACAAGTGCAGAATTCATGGTGTTTCTCTTTTCTGTAGTTCTGGTAGTAATTGTGGCTGTCCTTGTTCTCTTCAAGCCAAGATGCTAATTTGCTCCCTCTTAAATTTATGCCCCTATTTTCATACACCTTGCTGTGACTGAAGATCTCAACATTTTTGCTCAACTTATTTTAAGTTGACTATGTGTTTGAAAAAGGAATTTTCCTTTCTCTTATTGAAAGGTTCTTATCATGATTTTTAGAAGCTAAAGATCTCTTCCTAACCCTTTATTTCTGTAGGAAGAACTTGCCTGTTTGCAGCTACAGCTTACAGAACAACACAAGCATGAACTGGATTCCTTAAGATCCTCCCTTGCACTTCAGTATAAAGAGGACCTGATGAAAATGAAGATGGATCTGTCAGACAAATACGTAACAGAAATTGAGGCCATGAAGAGAAAGCATTGTTTAGAACTTGAGCAGCTCCGTGCCCAACTTTCAGAAGAACATTCTAAAGGTAGGATGGTCTGAGAGACTGGGAAGGGAAACAGTAAGTTGCTTGTGTGGCTTATATTTTTCTTTAAACAGGCTTATCTGAAGAAGTTTTCAACTTATTAGTTTACCCTAAACTATGGGGAACATTGAACAGATGTTAATCCCTTTTGTTGAGCACTCATGGGCATGTTGAGTTGCACTTCAGAAGATTTGGTGACCTGAAGTTATTTATTCTGTAGTAAAAACTATACTAGAACTGTGGAACAGTTGCTAAAAGGAATTGTTCAGGTTTCCATTTCTGGTGCCCAGAGGGGCACTGTCATACAAACATTTGGACTAAAAATACGTAACTTAGTTAGCTAATTTAACACACATGGTTATAATTGTATTCCATTGTATATTGGTTAAAAGGATTAGTAAATCTTTTTAAATTTGCAGTTATAATTCTTACCTTCAATTATTTATTTTTAATACTAGAGAGACTATCAAAACTGCTTAAATAAGAATGTTTAGAGATTTGTCCCATCTGACTTGCAGGGAAATGCCTTGTATAATATGATGTGCAAAAGAGCAGATAAAACTTCCATAAATCTGTCATTACATTGCCCATAAAGAAAGTTTGCTCCTCTGGCCGTTGCAGATAAGGAGGAAGGTCATGCCACAAGTTTTATGATTATTTCTCTGTGTGTTAATACTGGTAAATTCCCAAGGCAGTGATAAAATGGAACAGAGTATGTAAAATCATCCAGCTAAGGGGTTCTCCTTGTCCTGTAGTTAGCATGGCTACTGATGAATTGCACAGCTGACAACATTCAGCTTTATTTCTGTGCATCAATAGGAGCTGTTGAAATCAATTCCAGAATGTCATTTTATTGTCTGGCCTGGATTTTTATTTTAGGTTTTTTTTTCCTTCCAGAAATCACCAAGCTGTGTCTCCAGAGTACTCAAGATATAGCATGTCAGGTTGAGATAGAGGTGGCTGAGCAAGTATCTGTGTTGGAGGAAGAGCACAAAGCCAAGCTCGCTCTCTCCAGCTCTGAGAGACAGCGTATTGCAGAGCTCTCAGAGGAAATAAGGCATTTAAAGGAAGAGATTATAAAACAAAAAGATTTTTCTGAGCAAAATGAAAAGCATCTGAAAGAAGAAATGGAAAAGGTAATTTGTACTACAGAACTGTTTTGTGTAGAGTTGGGCAAGCTCCAGCCTGGTGGGAAGGCCAAGGGAGGGGAAGGCAGCACTTGCACTTAGAAGTCCCTGGTCTGGGGATAGTAGCTAAACTTTAAATGTACTTGCCTGGATAGACACAAATGTTGGAATACATTTCTGTTTTGGTGTAATACTTGTACCTCAAAGTTTTAGAGCTGAGACAATCATACACACTACCATCACTCTTACATGTTAAATCAGCTGTTCAATCTGAGAATTAACTTAGATTGGATGTTAATCCCTTGTTTAAATTGTTGCATATTTGAATGCTTGTGAGAATTAGATGGGTGAAACTCTTATTTATCAAGTCCTCCTTTCCATCCTTTTTAAAGAGCCATGTATCCTTTTCCAGGCTTAGAAATTGATAGAGAAAGCTAGAGAGTCTTTTGCCTTCTGTCACTGAGCAATCATTTGCTGCTTTGGCTTCTATTTTTATGTTAGACGCTTTTTATGTGGCTTTTAAAAGAAGTTTAAAGAGGATTTTTATTCATGCCTAATATAAACACCTAAGATGCCCATAGCTGTATAAATTGAACTCCTGAAAAGAAGATAAACGACCTCAAGAAAAGTCAACATAGAGTACCATATTAATTCTAGAATTCTGCCTTAATTTTTTTCTTATCTTAATAACCCAAATTAATTCTTAATAATGCATTGAATTTAATGCATAATGTCAGCTTATAAATTTAGTTATTTCAGCCTTAGTTTCATTAGGAAGGGTTACTTCACTACAAGAATTTAACGTTTTCACAACCTTAAATACCTGAGAGCGTTCATTTCATGCACTTCAGTTTGGTTTGGGTGGTTTATTCTTTTTTCTTTTAAATAATTGTCTTCACAGGTAAAATATAAAATTGCTGAGGATCACAAAAATGAATTAAGAGAAGAAGTCCAGAAAATAGAGAATATGTACAAAGAAAAAGAGAAGAAATGGCAGTGTGAAAGTGAGGCCCAGAGAATCCTAGCAGAAGAGAAGTTATCGCTATTGCACATGGAACTGCAAACCAGAGCGGAATCTGAGAAGCAGAACTTACAGAAACAGTTTGAACTCCGTGAAGCTGAAATGATTCAGCTTCAAGATCACCAAGCTGCCAAAATTCTAGAGCTAGAAAAGCTGGTGAAGGAGCAGCAAAACAACTTGCAGCAGCTGGAGGACAGCCTTGCAGGTGCCCAGGCTGTGCAGAAAGCTCAGCAGCAGTATGAAGCGGACCTGGAGGCAGTCAAAGCTGTCATGGCGAAAGAAATGGAAAAAGTCACACTCAGCCTGCAGGAAGAATGTGCACTGAAACTCCTGGAAGCACAAAACAAGTAAGTTTCCCTTAGAAGCTCACTCATTGTTAGAGTTGCTTTGTCTTGTTTTAAACTCAGTGAGAGTGCAAGGTAGTCACTTGATGGCACTATCTGATTTACATATGTAAAGCTGCTGTCCCAGGGAACAGCACTGTTGTCTGTTATCATCTGCTGTAGATTCTGCTTTGTGTAAAGGCATTTCATCTAGTCTAGCAAATAAAATGTAGTCGGGTTTTGCCTGTTAGGAGTTACAGCAGAGATGGAAATCATAGACCAGCCTTCAAAGAGAAGCGTGACAGGATATATGAGTGTGTTACAGCCTGTGCCACAATGAGATCCCAGAGGATGACCTGTGTCACTCAGCCTGGAGCACACTGTAGAAAATGCTGGTGATTTAAGACAAAGGGATGGATTCTCATTTGATACTCCAACAACTGGTTTATTGAACACAGCCACAAACAGGTTCAGGGATGAGAACAAGAAGTGGTCTGAGGGCTCAGGGTTAAATGGGGGCAGAAGGGGTGCATGTGATGGTCAAGGGCCAGTAGGGATTAAGGAAAAGTGGTGCATGGGAGTGGCTAAAGGTTGGGAGAGCCAATAGGACAACAGGGGTGGAGTTCTGCAGGAAAACAGAGCCAATGGGGGTTAAGGGAAGAAAGAAGATTCCAGGAAATTTACATAAATGGCAAACGGGGGCTGAACAAGGGTGATACCAATTTCCACAAACCACTAGAACACCAGAACCCAATAGGTACTGACATGTGGCTGCAAAAACCCGTGAGAACAAGGTTTTCCCCACCCTGATCTAGAGGGGTGTCTCTCCAGGGTTAAGGCACTTGGGCCTCCACATAAGCAGAAAAATTCTCTGTTTTTAAACAATTTGAATGAATGTAAACAAGCTTTTCCTGGTGAATGAAACTTGTGCTAACCATTGAATGCTGAGGTTAATGGGGCCCCCTTTGGTATTCTTTAGTTCTGAAACTACTGTTTTTCTTCCCCTTCCTACACCTGTTGTTTCAAGTGAATTAAGGGAAGTAAACAAGTTCATGTTGGTATTTGCATGCTTTGCTTCAAATTTATCCCTTCTTCCCTTCCCAAAAATATGTTCACAGAACAAGACTGGAGAAATAATGACTGTTAGTAAACATTGAAAGCAGCAACTTAACTTTTAGATAAGTTTTTTTTCAGTTATTGGTGTGCATGCAAAAATCCTGTAGTTACTGATTGCAGTAAATGGCAGTACTTCAGATACTAGATTTTCTGCATCAAGCTTTAAGCAGAGTTTAGCTGAGTTTGGAGGAGCCCCCAAGTATCCCACATATATCTCCACAGTGATTTTATCTCTGTCTTTACCAGATGTTTTTAGAGGTGTTTGTTATGACAGTCCATTTATTTGCAGATAACACATTTGAGATGTAGCAATGTATACACCATGAGATACTGTCACGTTAGCATTTCTCAAACATGTTGGTCTCTATTTGTAAGTTAATAGGGGTGCCAGGTTCTCTAATAATAACCAGATACTCCCAAGTGACATTGCAGAAAGCTTTAATTATGTGGATATGAAATCATTGTTGTTGCTTGCTTTGAATTTATTTTTCTATTTGAAGCATCAAATAAAACTTGTGGAGGTTAAGCAAGCTCTATTTATTTTCCTTGGATTATTATTTATTAGCTCAATCATTTAAAAAAGAAAAACAATGCCTTTTTTGACAATAGCTTCTTAATTTTCTTGGAAATAAAACAGGTTTATGGAGGAACACAAAGCAGTGACTCAGAAATTTACAACTGAGCAAGAGATTCTTCTCCAAAAGCTGAAAATGAAACATGTGGATGAGCTGGAACTCCAAAGTCAGCAGTTACAGGAGAAGCATAAGCAGCAGATTTTGTCTCTGACAGCTGATTTTCAGGCAAAACACCAAGCTGAAATTGAGACACTTAAATCTACACTGGAAAGTAAACAGCAGATTCAGCTTGAAAGTTGTGTTGCTGAACTACAGACAAAGCATCAGGCCCAAATTGATGAGCTGGAGGTTAAACACTTATCAAATCTGGATTCCTTGGAGTCTTCCTACCTATCTGAAATTCAGAGTGTAAGAGATGAACACAGTTGGGCTCTGGAGAAGCTGCAGCTGCAGCACAGGGAGCAGCTTCAAGAGCAGGATAAAATGCATCAGGCACGACTACTTCAGGAGGTTGAGATGCTGAAATTAAAGCATGCTGAAGAACTTCAACTTATCCAAAATAATTTGAAAATTGAGCTAGCTACTGTTAATATGGAAAAGCTGAAAACCATGGCTCTTGAAGCAGAAGAAGCTCATAAGGTGAGTCAGAAAGAAGACCTAGCACAGGAGGTAAAATTTTATGACACATTGTATGGGATCACCTTTTCCTTAGTTCTTGGGGGATATTTTCACAATGTCTTTGTGCCAGCACAGACATATTGTATGTGGCCATATTATGAGCTGAAACAGGAAACTCCAGCTGAAAATTAAATCCATCTGTTGCTTCCTTCCCCAAATGCTCAGTCTAATGAATTTTCTATATTATTTATGGAAAAGGTACAAATGAGATATATCTTTTAATGTTTTTAAGATTGGAGGGTCTTCATTTTGTGGCTCAGACCTTCTCTCCCTGGTAGAGCTGTTGTGTAAGTCTTCAGAAAGTGATTAGACCAAAGCAAATGCAATTTTGGAGGTTAAGTTGCACCTCTAGGAATCTAAAGATCTTTCTGAATAAGTAAGGATTTACAAAACTTACACTAGATAAAAATAAACCCATTTAAATGCTTTTAGAGAGTATGTATATGTATGTATGCTCATCCTTCATGAAACAATATTGTTCCTGTTTACTTTAAAAGCTTTGATACAGCAGGACATGTGCTTGACAAATGGGTTGCAAAGATATTTATACTTGCTTTTTTTCCCCTCCCCTTTTTTAAATTAATGCTTACACAGGATGATCTGAACACGGCTCTTCGAAATCAAAGGCAGTTGCTGGAGGAAGAAAAATGTCTGGCTCTGGATCTGTTACGTGAAGAAGTGTTGCAGATGGAGGAAAAGCACAAGAGAGCACTCAAAGAGCTTCAGGACCTTCATGAGGCAGATATTAGGAAACATAAGGAAGAGTACTCCATGGAGTTGGAAAAAGAGCTAGGGAAACTAAAAGCACAGCATGAACGTGAGCAAGAGGTCAGAATGCTGCTAACACCTAAACTCAAAACAAACCATGTTTTATCATAAAGTAAATTCAGTTTTATTAAGCTTTGAAATAAGGCTGTATATCTAGATGGTTTTGGAATTTTTTTAATAGTGTCAGTAGTAAGAGGATATAATCTGACTACTGTGGATGCAAGCAGCAGCTAGTGTTACATATTGCACTCATACAGTAGGAAAAGTCACAAACAAAATGAGCTTTATCCAGTTATAACCACAGAACACATTAAGTTAAAACATTACTACTAACTTTTGCTTTTTCACTTACTAAATTGAAAATTTGATATTGTTCCAAATAACTCTTAAATCACTTTTAGAAGAGTAGATTGCCAGGGGAGGAAGTTTCATTAGTTTCCTGGGATGTTCTAATGGTGATTCAGTCTTCAAGTGCATCATCCTAGGAAAAGGATTTGTCTATCTGATGACTACAGTGACTCTTCTTAGAGAGAATAGTAGAATAAAAAACCCTAAATGAACAAATATCTCTCAAACCTTTCACTGTTGTATCCCAGGATAATTGCACTAAATAGAGATGTGTAATGTTTGTTCCCATTTGAACAAGGGAAATCACATCTTAACAAAATATGCTGTCTCTGTGTTTCTCTCCCCCTCTTTCCTCTTTATTTTTTGAATTTCTTTTAGGGAAGTGTCTCTTGGAAAGAGTAAGTCCGAAATACTTTGTTGGTCTGACCTGATGGCCTCATGAATACAGGAGATACTTGATACCTAATGCCTGGTTGTTTATCTATTTTTATCAACCTGCTTTTTTCTATACTCAGCCTGATGATAAATGACAGCCCTGTATGACCTTGAGGATTGTGAATGTACTCTCAGAATTTGGTTTAGCTTGGTCAGTTTAGTTTGGTTTCATCTTTCCCTTAATTCTAACACTGTGGCTAAAATATTTTACTTTCCTTCCTTGTCTGCAGCTGTATGCTTCTGCATCAGCCTCTGAAGTAGAATCTGTGAGAACAGCTCTTCTGGCTCAATTTGCAGAGGTAAAATTGAAGCAGCAGCTTCAGTTCCAGGAGGAGATTGAGCTGTTGAAGTGTCAGTCAGAGGTGCTGCTGGAACAGCAGATTGCACAGCTGAAGGTAGGCTCTGGTGAAAATGTGCTTCTGAGTATGCACTGGGAGTGTGTTTCACTGAAAAAGAACAATTGGTGTAAGATTTTTGTTCTTCAGCCTCTAAAATGACAGTCTGAGTGAGATCTCTCCCATGGTTCACAATGTTAGAACTAGAACAACAGCATTGGAAATAAAGCAGTGTACTGTGGGCAATTGCCTTTACCACAGGGTTGTCTTCAAGTCCTGAACTGGATATGAGGTGTCCTTCAGCTAAAACCAAAAAATCAGTGGGACATGCTCTAAGCAGCATTCCTTGTGTACATGTTTAATTTGTCATTTGAGACTTTTTCCTCTTAGTGTCTGCAGAGACTGTGCTCTTGGTCTATCATCCCACATCTACTGCACATACTGTGTGTATGTGGCAAAATATTCAGTATTATCTAAGCTTGTACCAAGTGTGTGATGGCAGTCAGATACTTTGTCTGAGATATTTTGTTGATACTCTTGTTATTACTCTCTGCTTTCATTGATTCACTATGATAAACATTATGATAAGCATTTTCAAGATGTTTCCTGCCTCTGGCCCTCTGTGTAGTCCTGATCACTATTTCACCTCTCTCTGGCTGCTGCAGCTGTCTTTTGAAACAGAGGACACAAATGTATCCTGAAAAATTGTTTCAGGTAATTTGGCACTGCTGTCCTCAGCTGAACCCCAGCCTCCAGCCCACAAAAGCTGGGACTGAACTGAGTGTTATGCAGAAACTCCAGAAATTATCCCTGGGTTTTTTTCTCTTATGCTGCCTTAATAAGCATTTGTGACACCAGAAGCTTCACTTTTTGTTGAAACTTTTCCAGGGCTATTTTTCTTGCTGGTTCAGCTGACTATGGATTCAGTTGGGTTTTTTTTTGCCTCATGAGCTTGATGACCAGTGTTTTGTCTCAGAAGAGATTGGCTGGATCTCTTTGCATTTGTCAGACTGAGCTGTATTGTGGGCTGATACAGGTTTTTACAACAAGCCTTTCCCTTCCCACTCCCCTGTGCTGATTATGCAGTTGTCTTCAAGCCAACATGTTCCCTTGGTTTCTTCCCTCTGCCTCCCCTAGCAGATTTGAGGTATTCAGAATTGTCTGTGCTCTGACATACTCTCTAAGTGCTTCTGAGAAGAACAAGCAGGCTACCTCAGAGATTTTGTCCACAAATGCCATGTTCTAGGTCAAGGAAAATCATCCTACCCCTTTGTGTCAGCTCATTTTTACCTTCCTAACTGCTAAAGCATGGGGCAGACTGGCTCAGGATTCATGTCAGCTTGGGTCTGCAGGTCTTCTGCTCTGAAGTCTTATTTCTTGCCATGGGGGAAAACTGTTTTCTTGACTTGCCAATGTAAAAAATAGGTGAAAAAATTCATGTTGGCGTGTATTGGTGTTCATAGATAAAATTGTGCCTCATCAGTGATGAGTACAGAGGGACAGTTACTGCCCTGGTTCTGCTGGCCACATTATTTTTGATTTTGATCACAGTTTCAGCATAATTTTGTTGTTTGGAAGTGTTGATATGTAAGTTACTGCTTATTATTCTGAAAGGCAGAATGTGTACTTCTAAAGAATACAGAAAAAGTACAGGGGATGTTTGAGGATTTTTGGGAGGGTGGTAGTGGTGGTGTTTGGGCATTTTTTTCTTCTCTCAGTAAATCCAAGTATATATGATTTATGCAGGATGAATTTGAAGCTGAAAAAAAGGACAAGGAACAGATGTTGATTCAGGAGAGGGAGAAGGCACAGGCTGCTCACCAAAAGGAACAAGAAATGTTATCAGCTCAACTGCAGGAAAAGGCAGCAATAATTATCCAGGTGTGGAGAAATTACTTCAAATTTAGATTTTAAATGTGGTTTTGGGGTTATATTTTAGCACGGGGGTCTGTCTCAATGTGTATATAGAGGGACTGCAGGTTTAATGATTGTGGTATATTAGACTAGGGGAAAAGAGAATAACACTAAGAGTTTCCTGAGTGGGAATGCATGACTCTTTCCAGCTCTTCTTGTGGGACTTGATGAGTGTTGAGAATGTTGGCATGGGAACAGAATGCTTTTCTGTCTTTGCAGTTTTCTCCCAAATGGATATTTTGACTTATTTGCTTAACTTACTTATGAGACAGTTTCTAGCAAAATGGCAGTAATTTGTTTGGCAGCAAATTCTGGAGGTGGGGGTGGGTATATACGTACAAATACGTATTTTTATTTATATGTAATCGTATGTTTTAATCTGGTATAGGTATCATCTGAACAAATAAATATAAGGAGATAAGTAATCTTCTAGAAACTTGTTTTCAGGTAGAGTTTCTAAAGCAAAGTTTAAGCAAAATTGTTGACTTTGTGTTGTTACTGTATTTCCACAGCTGGAAGAGAAAGTGGCATCTTTAAAGCATGAGATAGGGGAGACCAACTCTGAACTGGAGACACTCCTTCAGCGGCAGGACAGGGAAAACCAAGAAGGAGGAAATTTGGTAGCCCTCTTGAGGTCTGATATTGAGCAGTCCAAGGAGGAAAAGTATGTTCATCTTTGGTTACATAATTCTTAGTGCTTGGAGTTTTTTTGTTTGCTTGTTTCCTCACTTCTCATGAAGAAATCGATAATTAGGCAACACTAAGCCAGCTCAAAATAGAAGGATGATATATTGCTTTTATTTGCAATTTATTTGAGGTTTTCTAAGTTATCAATCTGTTCTGACATTAAGAGCAAGTTGGGTTTTTTTCTTGCTATTTTTCTTTCAGTGTGACGAAGACTGGTGTTTTGGGGTTTCTGCTGTCTCTAATCTTGGAAAAATCTAAAAAAATGGAGAGAGGTTCTGTGACCAAGAGGCTTTCAGATGGAGTGGATTGGTTTGATGTGTCATGGGGATGTGTGGATTAGAGAAACTGTCACTCTGCATAAGCTTCTAGAATTCTCTCTCTCATCTTTCAGAAACTGGCTTAGTGTTAATCTTAAAACTAAAATATTTTCATGAATAGAAATAGAGCTTTCAAGTGCGTGCAATTTTTCAAATGTTCAGTATGCTTTTGTTCTAGGGAAAAACTGCGTGAATCTTACCAGCACGTTTTGAAGCTGCTTATGGAAGTGGTGAAGGCCACAATAGTTACTGAGGACCTTATCTGTAGCAAGATTGGTCTTGATGACAGCCTGGCTTTTGGAGATTCTAAAGAAACTCAGAATATTATGGAAGAAATGGGATTCATGCAGTATTTTAAAGTCAAAGAAAGCCATCATCTAGAAAAAGGTGAGTACAAAGCAGCAAACCTGGATGTTGTCAATTAAAATACTTGAAAACTGCCTTTTCATATCCTTTTGAATGGATGAAGATCAGAAAGAGATTATCTCTTTTTGCAATGTTTGTGTCTTTCAAAGTTGGTCCACACTTAAGATAGTGTCTACCAGTGTTCTCTCAGTTTAATTCTTTTAATATGCAACTACTAAAATGTTGTTAGAAAAGCTTGTATAGATTATAGGGCAGGAAGGATGGACTTGGTGAATGCAGAGTTCCAGGTCCTGATGTATGCACAAGATTCCCAAACCATGTGAAAAACCTCATGATTTTTCAGCATTGAGTTTTTGATGTGTCCAAGTTTTCATCTCATAGTGCATGTCCAGGACCATGTCACTGCCTGATGTCAGTTATCTGGCTGATACCAGTTTTGTGGCTAGCTGTCACTTTCCTGTGTTTTTCAATAGCTTCCTTGTTTTCAGTAGAGGAGCTGCTTGATGAAACTCTCACAGAACACAACCAGCAGTCTCCAGCATCTGACGAGGTGTCCGAGTTGAGCCAGTACTTATGTGAAAGTGTTTTTGCAAAGCCAGAATCGGCGTGTGAAAGTGAAGAAACAATACAGAAAATCTGTCATCGCTTGCACACTGCAGTGGAGAAACTTCTGGAACTGGTTACAGAGTCAACTAAACAAGTAAAGCTTTTTAATCTGTACAGAGACAGCCTGGTTTAGTGGATGATGTCCCTGTAGGGGTTTGGAACTAGCTGGTCTTTAAAGATCCCTTTCAACACAAACAGTTTTGTTGTTTCGTGTACAACACTGAAAATGTGAAATCAGTTCTAAGTCTTTTAATACATCCTGTGGGGAGGCAATAAATTGGTCACCTTAAGTAGATCTAAACTAGAATTTAAATTAATTTGGTAACTTCAGGAGACCAGTAGTTTTTTTGAGGGGATTTTATCACGCTTCACATTGATGCTTTTTTGACACTGATAAGCAGGTTCAGGAAAATGCAGTCCAATGTCAAAATGCTTGGGGAATTTGTAGATAGCAGCAAACAAACGTCCTTGTAATTATATGCTGCTTTAATTCTGACAAAAGGAGATGCACTTAGTATCATAAAAGAACTTGAACATTTCCATACTGAGTTTTGCAGTGTTTAGACTGCACATCTGGAGTAGATGCACAAGCACTATATACATCTGAGGATTTAATTTAGTGTGATAATAATTAGTTTTTTGGGTAAGGAAGTCCCTAATTGAAGAGCAGATGGGAAGGGAAAAACATGTCTGAAATTAATCTATTCATCAGGTATTTTGTGAAACCCAGATATGTGTGTCTGTATGAAATGCATATTCACCATCTTCAAAAATCCCTCCTAGAATGAGGTGCATAAATTTAATTTTAGGTACTGATGATGGTTCCACTGAGACATAGCTAACTTGTGGTTAAAGCACTTGCCCAAGCCATGGCAGATCTGGGTTCTAGGTGGCCCTCATCAGCTGTGATCCAGCATACTTTGCTTACTGGTGGTGTACCTGGGAAACCTGATGATACATGGACTTCCCTGTCTATTAAAGGTGACTGAATCTCTTGAAGAATTCAAGTGTAAGGATGCTTTAAATTTCAAGTGGCTCAGGAAGTGTCAAGCTAAGCAGTTTAGCTTATAGGAAAGTATTTATTTTTATGAATAGTGAAGAAACACATGTTCCTAAGCAAGACTTGTGGCAAAAATACTGGTATACAAGGACAGGGATTCACTGAAGTATCCAGAAGTTTTGGGCAAAGTCAGCTTAGTAGTAAAATGAAACTTCAAAACTTGGACCTTAATGCATAAATGTTATTAAAAATTTGAGAAGGTTTTTGTTGAAATGTCTGCGGTATTATTACCTTGCGTGTGCATCTGAGGTCTGATGCTGGGGAAATTATTCACTTGTAGCTAGAGAAGATGCATGAAAACCATGCACAGTTTGAGGAAGAGTTCAGCCGTTGCAATCGGGAGACCGCCCAGGTGGTGAGTCAGCACCAGGAGCTGATGGAGTGCCTCAGTGAGGAGAGTGAGGCCAAGAACCAGCTGGCACTAGAGCTTCATAAGGCAGAGGGTAAGAAAAGGAAGCTGAGTGAGACTGCAGTGTCATTTACTCAGAGCTTGTCCCTCCCAGTATCTATGATGTGCTTTCTGTTTCCTGGATTTCTTGGGCTCTAAATCTAACATTTGATCTTACTTTCTGGAGATTCTGTTTCTTCAAACGTCAGCCCTCAGCAGAGGATGTGTTGTAAGCTCATCCCAGGCCATCAAAGCTTAATGATCCCCATTTGAATTCTACAGATTTGGAGACACTTTGTGATGTGTCAGCCTCGTAAAATCTTGATAATCTTAGAATACATTAACTAGTACATTTTATTCCTTAAGATACTTCAAAAGCCTAGCTACAGTATAAACATAAATCATCTTTTAGTTCTTCCTTTTTATATCACATTCCATTGTTTGGCAAAAACTGTTTACTCATGTTTTCAAGCTGCTTTTTTCCCAATAGATGAGTTTGTCTATGGCTTTATTTGCATTCTGACTTGGCTTCCAGGCATTATTGAAGGCTACGTTGCAGAAAAAGCTGCGTTAGAAGAGGCCTTAAACCTGAAAGAGGAATCTGAGCGTCGTCTTGTTGTGGAGCTGGAGAACATGCGGGAACGCTTCCAGGAGCTAACCCAGGAGCAAGCAATCCTTGGTGAGTAGAATGCAGCATTCTTAGTGCAAAACAAAGTTGTCTCCAGTCAGGGGACATTGCAATGTCCTTCAGTCATGGATCAGAGTTTGGTTTGATGACCTAATGAGCGGCTCAGACTGGTACACAGGTGAGAAAGGCAGAAAGCTCTACACATGTGGATCAAGGTCATCAGGAGCTTCGTGGCACAATGAAGATGAGATGCCTAAAGGTTGGCACAATCTGTGCCAAGAAGATGAAATGGATCACAGTGCCCTAATTGTCTTGTACATGTGTTTGTGTTTTGATTTCTAGGAACATGTGTTGCTAATGTAGCACAAAAAGAAGGTTCAGGTTTGTAATGACAAGTGTGGATTTTTCTTTTTCTTGTCATGTTGCTGTAACACTGACTGAATGAATTGATAACTTTTTTTTTATTTTAACAATGAGGAATAGTACTTAATAATTAGGCCTGACAGGTTATTTGGTTTATAATTATCTTGGCCAAAAAAAGCTATTACTTTTGTGCTGCAAAATTAGGAATACTCAATTCAATAATGAATATTTGAAATGACAAAGATGTTTTGCTGCCATTAAGCTTAAAATGCATTGTGCCATTGTCTTTGTGTTTGCCAGCTTCATTTTTTTCAAGGGGATGGAGTGGGTTGCAGGCTGGCTGTGAGCTGCTAGTGATACAGAGTGGGCTGTAAATGAGTAAATTAATGAGTAAATGAGTACTCATTTATGTATGAGTAATGAGTAAATTAAGTTAAAGAACAGAGAAAAAGAAAAATATTTGAGGTGACATAAAACTTGAGCTAAAAACAGTACAGCAAGTACATCTTCCAAGATGGACATCCAAGGCAAATGAGAGAAGTGTAACTGAATGGATTGGTAGGTCAGAAAAAAGGAAAGCAGAATGGTAGGGAAGGCTAGTAAAGCAATGAAAGAGGAAACCAGAAATAAGCAGGAAGGATTTTGGAAGTCTAATTTTGGAAGTCGAGTGCTGTAGTCAAATTTGTAGATGCCAAATTGAAAGAGAAATTTTTTTCTCCTCCTGAACTGAAGTTTACATACTGAACTCCTGAGTGGCTAACGTTTAGATCTGATAAATTCATAGTTGCCATGATTGTTTTGTGGTCTACTCAAAATATAATTTTCCTATGGTTTTTTAGATTAATTTAATTTATAACACATATATAGTCATAGATTCTTGCATATTCACTGCCTCTTATTTCTGGACTTTTTCTCAGTGTTAGCTGAGTAAACCAAATGACTCAGGTGAATAAAAATTTATGTAGGTAAATTCCTGTTAGGTTCAAATAGCAGCACTGAGCTTTCTTATCCATTACTAGATCTTTATGCCTTCTGTCTATTCAGATGTCCCTCAAACACTATTTTTAATTTAACCTATTTTTGGTATCCACCTCACTGTCCTGAAATTTGCTGCTGCCCTCTGAATGAGGGGGAATGTAGAACCAAGTTGGTTACGGTGTATTTTGGGATTGACATTCTCCCTAGAGCTGCAGCCCAGCTCTTGCCAGCTGCTTCTCAGAACTTGACCAGTTTTTGCTGCAAGGGCCAAGTCCTGAAATCCATCCCCTTTTCTTCACCCCAGCTATCTGTAGTACTCTTCCTCAGGTTTGAATTTGCTTGTAGTATGTGGGAAAACATGATAAATATAAATCATATTGTTTGGAGTTGATTGGCATGGGCTTATTCCTTGAAAAGCTGACGTCTCCTCCTGTTTTTCATGTGGAGTACTAAAGTGAGTAGAATGGCCTTGCTAATTAAAACTTTTTTTGGAATGGAGCTTGGCATTTGCTAATGATTTTGGGAGTCCTAAGGAGTGTGCTGGGGCCTTTCTGAAGGGGATTTGCATGATGTGAAGTAGCATTAATAAAATAGGTTTGCCCCTACAAAGAAACAAATCTGTGAGCTGATAATCTATTGGTGTGTTGCTTGAAATTCTATTTATACACTTGGTGAACATGTGCTTAAAAAAAATAAAATTAAAGACTTTGTCAGATTGTGTTTAGAGGTTTCCAAAATTTGATACATGCTTTCTATGAAATACTGCTGATTCCAGGTAGAATCTGTTTGCCTAATTATTTTTGTCAATTAATTTGCATTTCTGTCTGAGAAGGTGATTGTGACTGTGTATGTCAGTGTTGCCTAATCAGTATTTTGTTCCTCAAAAACACTAGTGTTCCTCTGGAAGCTGAAAAAGAAGCTATCAACCATGTTCCTTAGGATATAGGAGGCAAAATTCTTGTGCTTCTTTTCCCAAATCCTAGTTCTTTTCTTTCAGGGTCTAAATCCATGACTTTCTTTTGGGTGCCTAAATATGTCTAGCACCTGCCATTGCCCTCCTCTCAGCACCATGTATAAGTAAATACACTAGGGTGCTCTTTTATTCACATTGTTCCCATCTCCTGCTTGGCAAAACACAGCTCTTGGCAAAAGATATTCTCTGTCATGCAGCTATGGCTGGGATTGAGTGTCCTAATGGAATTCACACTATTGTTGGGTTTTGTGATTTTTTTGTCTGTTGCATCACATGATGGAAATGATATATATACATATATATCTAATACATTATGTGTACAATAGAGCTCCAAGGGGATTGAGAGAGAAATTAGGGGAGAGTCTTCACTTCATGCATTCTGCCAGAGCCTGAGTACATCCACAACCAAATAAACTTGTGATTATTTTTTGTGGTTATTTAAAAATAAAATAAAAAGTAGGAAGTGTGGCACAGTGATTGCACTGTGGTTATTATGTAGGCTATAATTAGTGCTTGGAGTAAAATGTAGTTGGAGTGTAGCTGTAATCCATAACAGGATTGCTGTGGAGCTTGAGAGCTCATGTAGTCAATGCTTTTGTCCCAAACTTCCTTGTTTCTCTTTGTCTGGCTTTTTTTGATTTTCAGAACCAGAGAATTCACATTGACACATCCACTCTTGACATTGTTTTCCATTATCCTCATTGTAGTGACATTTTCCCCAATATGTAGTGTAAATGTTGTTGCATTATTCCAAGCCTGTCACACTTACCCTTTTATATGTGAACATAGAAATTTTCATGATTTTTTGCTTAGTGTCAAGGGTCTAGAAATGTCATTCAATATCTGTGGATAATAAAGTCCTAGAAAAAATGTTGTAGGTAGGCTGTGGTAGCAAAGATTTTTAAGAGCAGCTTGTAATGACATCAAGTCAGAAATCACATACATTGAATTGGTTATACTTCAAAAAGGGAATTGTCCATTTCAGAAATTGGGCTGGGTGATTTCTTAAGGTCCTTGTTGGATCACAGACTTACCTTTAACCTGTGACAAAAACATTTGAGGTGAATAATAGAACATTTGAAAAGTAAAATCATGAGCTCTTGCAGGACCTTGCTTTGAAACAAAATAGACAGAATTATTTTCATTCTCAGTTTACTAACTATATTCACATTAAAGTAGCTTTTCTACAAGGGTGTTCTTGGTAACTTAAATAATCTTGATAACTCTTGATAACTTAAATAATTTCAGCTATGTACATTTCCCTCTTTGGTATTTCTTTTGCAGTCTGCGAAAATATGTGCCATTTTTTTTCCTTTGTAACCTCAGAACTGGACTGATTTTCTGTAAGCATGATTTTTCTCTGGGTTTTAATCCCCACTCAGGTAAAGAGAAATGCAGTAACTTAGTTTTTTCCTAGCGGCTGGTTTCAGGCTGGGCACCAGTGGCCACTAGAAAGATGGGACTGGGTACTGACTCACCAGCATGGCACAAGGCAGGAGTAATGGAGAAATTAGCTCAAGACTGATATTGGATGTCTTAGGAGGATCTTGGCATGAGAGTTTAGAGGAACAGAGAATTCTGTATTGGATGGCTTGATTAAGGAGATACTTGGATTTAGGGTGGGGCAGTGTAGGATGTCTCTTAGAGCCCACCTCAGGAATAAATATTTTTCTTTGTTTTGATGCTGTCCAAAATATCCAAATTTAATCTCATCTGAAACATTTGACTTTTGTAGCCTTCACTGACAGCTTTTATTATTTTTGTGTTCTTACTCAGGTCTACTCAAGGAAGTAGAATTTTTGTCAAAGGAGAAACTTGAGCTTCAGTGTCAGGCAGAAAAAGACCATTCCAACTTACGCTCTCAGATGAAAGTTTTGGAGGTGGAACTGGAAGAGCAGCTGTGCAGTAACCAAGACCTGGCTACAAAGTTACTGGAGGTTGCTGAATTAAAACAGCAAATTGAAGTTCTTGAAAAACAGCTTAAAAATCAGCGGCAGTTCATGGATGTAAGTAAGAGACCACATTTTCATGGGTTTGGAGGCGATAAATTCTCATCTTGGCTTGAGACATGGAAGGCGGTTCCTAAAGTGGGCTTTTTTCGGTTTTGGTTGAAATTAAGACCTGGTTGTTCTAGTCTCATAGAAGAGAAAAAAAGTAAAATTTTCAATTCATTTTTTGTAATATTTCAGGGTAATTTTTCCTTTTTATTAAATGATAATTGTAGTTTATATGTATGTTGCAGTCAAAAAGGTGCTTTTTTTTTTCTCTCTAACTGTAGATATGCTTTCAGGACTATTGGAAGACAGTCTTGATTAATTATTAGTAATCAGTTAATTATTTTTTTAATTAACTGTTTCTTCACCACAAAAATAAACCCCAATTATTTTTGTACTCAAGATTGTAATGAAATCTTCAAAAACATTTTGATTCTCTCTGGTTGCATTTACAGGAACAAGCCATAGAAAGGGAACATGAACGCGATGATTTTCAGCAGGAAATTCAGAAATTGGAAGAACAGTTAAAACTGTCAGCAAAATCACAGACTTCAGGGCAGTCCAGAGAGCATAGGGTGAGTAAAATCAGACTTGGTGGCCAATGGAGTTTAATACAATTAAATAACAAAACTGTTTGTTTTTGGGGGTCTGGTTCTTGGGAGACTTTTTTTCCTCTGTTAGCCAGAGAGCAGATTTTTCCCCAGCTGATTGAACTATATTTAAGGAATGAGAGTGCATTATATTATTTGTTACAAAGATGGAAAGAACTGTTGCATGTGCTTTATAGTAAAGTTTCTGAGTCTGGTTTAAAGGAACCTCTGAGTCTGGCTTTAATGAACCAAGGAGGACAACACTACAGACACTCCACTCTAAAAAGCACATCTGAGAAATTACTTCTGGGTTCTAAATGTGTTTATTTTTTCCACCTAAACAATTGAAATAGAGATGTCCTTTGTCTGCATGCCTCATCCTATTTAAGTTTATAAATGAGTCTTTGTTTACACATTTTTGTTTGTTTGATGCTTGGCTTCAAAGATTAACTTTTGCTTTTTTTTTTCCCTTTTGATTGGTTTTTTTGTTGTTTTTTTGTTGTTTTTTTTCACATAAATGAACATTATACAGAACTATGAATTGATTCTACAGGTATGGAAAACAGCATGAATGTCTCTTAACTTTTCTTTCCTTTTTCTTTCAATCCCTTCTAGATGTGCTTTAGCTTTTTTCCTCTTCTTGATATGCCAAGGCATGACTCAGTATGACTTGGAGCTAAGGATATAGGTTTTAGGGTGGCAGAAATCTTGCAGGGAATGAAGAACTGCTTTCAATGTAATTTCCTGTACATTAGTAATTAGCTCTCCTGGTTTACTGCTCAAAGGTGTTGCAGGCAGTTACTCACTGAAACAGCCACTTGTTATAAAAGGAGAAGTTGAGGTTTGGAGCATGAAACAAAGATACTGGAATAGTGATGATAAAACTGTGCCCTAGCCTTCAGCTTTTGTTTGTGGCCTGGCTCTTATCAAAACTGCTAAAGTAGTTATTTTTAATTTAGTTTCATTTTAATAGTTAATTTCCATCTGCCTGTTTATGTATAGCTATGGAATTGTGTGCCTCAGTGTTAGGAGGTGCAATCCTTACCTTTGATATGAATGAATTTCCAGTGTATGAATTTTCCATGCTGGAGGCCATAGCTGAAAAAATTAACACTGTAGCTTTGCAACCTCTCTCAGAAAGGATGCAAACTTACTTGGAGAAAAACCCACAAGGATGGTAACTAGGCAAGTGACATTTGTGGATAGAGTGAGGTATGCAGGCATTCTGTGCCAGGAAATGTCAGCATTTGTTCAGTTGTTTGTTTAATGCAGCTGTAACATCAGTAACTGCTTAACTCACTCTAAACCAAATCATCTCAAGTAAAGTGATTTCTGCATGTAGCAGTTCTAACAAGTTTCCCCCTCTGGTGTTTACTAGATACAGGGTATGTGTAAGTGGGATAATTTTGTGAAGAGTGCTGACTGGTTCTTGGGAGCTGCAGTGTGCACTGTGAGAGTGGAGGTTACGTGGAAGTGTTTTCTTAGCTACAGGATCACAGCACTAGCTCTCCAGCAATGTGGTGTTAAAAACATGCTTTTTATGTCTGAAGTGTCATAGTTTGGGGATTCTGATGCCAAAATTTTGTAGCATTAGAAAGATTAGACTTCTAGAAGATTTTTCTATGCCCAAAAACTTCACTGTAAGACCTGTGTTATGGTTAGCAATGCTTAGTTGCTGATGAGATGAGAAGGGAGTAAGATACATACACAGTCAAGGGAAGGTTTATGCCTATAAGCAGTTTGAAGATGTAATGTTTATAACTTCTGGTTTTCTTAACCAGTCTCCTACATTCTCCCTGCTTATTAATTTGATTCCTCTGTTTGCTTGAGCATATCTTCCTGCTTTAGTAAAATCTGCACAATACTTTGAAGATATAAAGATCTATGTTAATGCAAAGAATTTTTATTTCATAATGTTGAAGTGGGATTTACATCAATTCAGTCACTTCTTGATGAACAAAACATTTATTTTGTAAAATCCCATTTTTCCTTGCTCATGGGTATTGACCAAATTACTTCTCCATTCCCACTGCTTTCCTGCCTGAGCTTGCTTTCACTATGCTAAATGACTTTATCACACCCTGAGATAGTCTGTCTGTCACACCAAAGCTCCTAGCCTTGCCTTCACCTTGATTACTGGGATGAATGACTGTTTTCCTGCAGCTAAAATTCAAAATTTGTATCCTCTTCATATTTAAGTGATTGTTGGAAAGAGAAGTACTTGTCCTATGTTGACTCCTGGGAATCTCTGACTGCATATTTATCCTTCAGTTCTTGGTATCTTCCTTTAAACTGGAATTCCTTGGAATATTGGAAGAGGGTTCTGAGGGTTCATAATCCAATGTTATTATGAATAACTCATGTGATCTTGATGGATCTGTAATCTCATAACCAACTAACCCTATCACCAAAAGACTCCTTTGAGTTTACCTTCATCCTGGTACTTTGAGAGTACTGCAGATGTTGAGAGACTAATCAAACTAAGAGCTGCTGCATTTGGAAAACAAGATTTCAGAAAAAAAGCTAACTCTTCCTACTTTCTTTATTTAGTTTTATTTTCACCTGGGATTTTAGCACCACTTTAATCCATAGTAAAATTTGCTTTAATGTGAAATGATTCTTGCTTTCAACTGGCAGGAAATTTGTTCATATTGCCTGAATATCTGTATGCTATGATCTCTATGTAGGTAGAATCTTTGCAAGCAGAAATAAAAGAGAAGATGGATGATTACAATAAACTGCTACTAGAAAAGGAGCGAAAACACCAAGAAATTGCAGCTCGTGATACAGAGATAGAAAAACTGGTGGCACAGATCCAAGAGCTGAAGCTCAGTGGTGCTGAGGTCTCAAAGACAGTACACAGCTTGGAACAACAGCTGCAGAAAATGAAGAAAGTGGAAACTGAGCTGAAACAGGTAATTTTTAAGTCCTTATTTAAATGGGATTTGCATTACGTGACAGTGGCTCTGGGCATTGTCAGTAGTGTTTATGACAGTGTCTGGCACCCAGTGGTGAGTTAAACTGGTGTATTAATGGCACATATCACAGCCAGAGTTTTAAATAATCTCTGGTTCTACAAACTCTTAAGTCCATTATAAAGGCTTAAGTACTACTTGTAAGTAGTATGTACTTTAGATATTACTTATAAGACTTAAGTAAGACTTATTCCAAGTCCTACTATGAAGGCTGCTTTTGGCAGTTGTCATGTTTGCTCCTTCAGAGCTGCTTTTGTGCTTGTCTAGAAGTTTCTGAGAAGGTGATGTTACTGAATATCAAACACTGAGGGTCTTCAATAAGTACCTGTGTTTAAAATCAAATTATCTTAATCTGTAGCCCTTGTTGCTCTGTGTCTGAAGCTGGATCTGTTTGCCATAGTCCAAAACTTCTACCAGTTTGTTACTACTACAGAGGTAATCACAGCCTACAGTTAAGAATTACAATCCATGTAGCAAATGTTACTAAACATCTGACTGACTTTTTCTACCATCTGAAACTGAATGTTCAGTGTCCTCCCAATAATTTTACATGGTTGAGTATTGTTTAAACCTTTGTGGAGATCTTGTTGTGTACAGTTTTGTAAGAGGTTTTAAGAAGGTGGAGTCAGACTAGAAGGTGCAAATGAAAGGATGAGAAGATATGCATGTAAACAAAGGAAATTCCAATTAAATGGAAGGGGGAAGTGTTCACACTGGGCACAGCCACTCCTTAAAGGAAGCTCAGAGTGGCAGTGGTGTCTCTGACTGGGAGATAGGAGAATTGCTTTGAGTCAGAGAACTCTAAAGACCTTTCTGAGCTTAATTTTTTCTGTGGTTTTATCCAAACATAAAAAGCCATGCCCATTTACTCTCTGTCTGCCTCAGAGTGGATGGTGACTGTGGTGCTGCTTGGTGTTGGCAAATTGCTCTTTCCTCTGGAATATTGGCTTGCTGTTAAACAGGCCTTCTCTATCCATGTGAATTCAGAATATTCTTTTGGTTGTGTGAATGTCCCCATCAATTGGTGTTTTGTAAATATCTTAAATAAATAAACTCAGACACTTTTGAGTTTGGGTTTTTTTTTCCCCCAGAAACTAATTCATCCAATCTAAACAAGGTTGTACTATTCAATTTGCCACGTGAAAGCACTGTAATAGCTTGTCTTGAAGCAATATTGTGCAGTAAATAAGTTCCAATGGAGCTCTAAGAACAATTCCTTGCCATGGCACTTTTCTGCAAAAGTACACTTGATGTGAATGGTAATTGCAGAGTTTTATTGTCCCCCAAATTCCAACATATGAAAAATGCATGTATTGCAGGTGATGGAGGAATAAGAAATAGGTCTGGAAATAGAATGTCTTGAATATAGAACAGCTTGTGAGGAATACTGAGTAAAGTCACAGCTAATAGGTTCATTTGGCCCTACTGATGTGCATGGAGCAGATCCTTGTTCTGTCCTGCCCCAGTTCCTTCCAGTGGTTCAGGTTGCTGATATGTAACATTGAAGCTCCTGGGTAGGGTTGTGTTGGAGGGATCGTTCGTCCTTTTGCTTGAGATCTAAGAAGTGGAGCTAATTTAGGGAGTCTGCTCTCCTGTGGATTTTGGGATTCATGGAAGAAGACACCACATTAGACTGCATGTGAATGACCACCCAGGAGGTACAGTGGAGGTATATTATATAAAGCCCTGATTTTTGCCTAATTTGCCACTTGATTTTGCTGAGTTGCTGTAGCAACCCCAGGATATGGCAACTGGAGAATGCCAGGAGGAACTGAACTCCTGTGTGCAGAGCTGAACTGACACTGCACACTTACAGCTTTGCTGTCCAGGAAAGGCAGGGCAGCCCACTTCTGCAGTGGTCTGGATTGCACAGTGTTGCTGAAGGGTTTAAGTCAGTGACCACTGTGGTTTGGGTAATGTTTTTAGTTGATAAAAACCAAAAAAGGCTCTGCTGTTGCTTGGGGTTTGGTTTGATTTTGTGTGTCCTTTTCTGAGGCATTGCCAGAGGAGCTGGTTGATATCACAGGTTTCATGCAAGGGCGAGAAAAAATTCTGGTTTTCTTTTACCTTTTGATACTGTGGCACAGCATTAACTTTGAAATTTCTTTTTATTTTTTTAATTGCTACTACTTTCAGTTTCGAATCAGAAGATGGTAGCTATGTGCTCTGAGTCTTAAATCTCTTGAACTAGAGAAAAGATGCTTAAATTTATGTATGTTTTTACAAATCATACAGTGAGTCTAAAATAACCTATTAAAGGTATGTGCATTAAACTATAGGCAGAGTAAGTGTTGAACAGCAGAGGCAATTACTGCCTTAGGCTTCTTATCAAGATTTCCTTTACTGTACTAAGTACAGATATGTATGCTTATTGTTTGGACAGTTCCCAGGTGAACCTTTCCTCCTTGGACTGACTCAGCTCCTGAGAAGGACTGTGAGAGAAGGAGGATCAAAAACCAAGTTTTTAGAAATAAAATAAGCTATGATAGCTTAGCAGATCACAGGTTGGACAAACTCAGTGCTGTTTTATCACGTTCTGACTGAACTTGATGTATTTGTGAGTAGGTTTTGATCTACCCAGAACTCTTCATTTCTTAAACTGTGTTCATCTATCAAATTTAGTTTGGCATGTATATGGTATCATAATAAATTTGGAAATGGCTACGAGAACAAGATGTTATGTTCTTATACATAAAAAATGCTATGTAACTGAGAAAGTGTAATTTATCACTGAATGCTAAATTTTCAGAAGTTGTTAAAATTGGATTACAAAAAATAAAGGGGTAAAAACCTATAATGAGCTAAAAACATTCAGTTGTTTTGAATTCCTATTTCTTTATAGCCCACTGGGATTATGTACTTCTTGTACTGGGTGTGTCAGGGTTGATGAAGTGTTTCAGCAGGACTGCTCTGGTTAAGGAGGTTTGTATATTGGCAGCACTTAATTCTAACATGAAAAAAACCCATTTTTCAGGATAAAGAGGCATTGCAACAGCAGCAGTACAATAACTTGATCCAGATCTCTGCCCTGCAGTCTAAACTGGATGAAGCAAGGCACCGAGTGCCGGTGGATGGCAGTTCTGCCCTGCTGCTGAAGGAGCAGCTGCAGGCAGAGCAGGAAGCACTCCAGGTCAAGGACAGAGAGGTGAGAGCTTTGGGAGAGTTCTACAGACTTTGAGTTGCTTTGCCCTCAACCTTCCTATTCCTTGCTTTGTTCTTTGTGTCCATCTCTCTTCCTGCTGGAAAACGTTTTGTGATTGTTCATGTAACTTTTGAGACTGGTCAGTATCAGTTGTAAACTGATTTTCCTTTCCTTCCAAAGTTGAAGTAGGTACATAAGTTTTGGTGTGCAAGTGAGAGATAATTCTTTTAAGACCAGAAAGGGCAATTACCCATAATGGTGTCATTTAACCCATTTTGAGAGAATGTTTGTGGTGAGTTTTTGTGTCAAGTTAAGAAGAAACAGAGAAATTACTCACAATATCTGGAACTCTTATTGGATTTACATGTATAAATGCATACACAACCCCACTGTATGTTTATATTATTATCTCATTTCTGGCTTCTGGGAGGACAAGGATGGTGTTTATATTGACTGCTTGTCATTGTTGCACATCAAATGCTAATATGTCCCATCAAATGACATCAGTCAAGCCTTGATCACTCACAGTGCAGATTAATGGATCTTTTGTGAACAGGTAGATTTCTCTAAAAAAGAAAACAAAAACCCACCTTTGCAGTACTTTGGTTTTGCAGGTGAGGAGCTGGAATACAGGAGTCTCACTCTTTTTATGTCTCAGGTGTTTTACTAATGCAGGCTAATTAGAGTTTAAATCATTGAATTTGCTGAAGTAATTTCTTGTGATTAAATAATATAATAAACAAAGTTTTATCTTGGAGGACTTAATTGAAACAACTATGCTATCTATTTATCTTTATTTTTTTTTTAGATTGCAAGCTTACTAGACCAGGTAGAACAATATAAAGATAACTTGAGCAAGAAAGATGAGGAGATATTGCAACTGAAATTGCAATTAGAGATACAAAAAAACTTAAGTACTTCCAACATCATTGAGCTTCAGGCAGAGAATGAACACTTACAGGTAAGTTCCTCTAGCTTTAGTGCACCGCTTAAAATGTCAGAGACCTGCTTTCTTGAGTGTTGAGGTCTTCATCTCATGATGTTGTGATCAGATATTTGGGTTGTTTCTCTTGCTATCAGCATGTTACATTGCCTTAATAAGACTAAAGCCTTCCAGTATTCTAGATTCATGCTTGTAGCATTTTCTTCTACAGTGATTCGATTTAAATCAAAAGCTGAGGTTATTTTCTGGGTTGGGGCAGTCTAATATAGTAGTGCAAACCCGAAGAAGCTGTAGTTGTGTTCCTAAGCTTTTCACCATTTTAGTGAAGAGGAGAATGTTTAAATAAAGCCTCTAGTTCTGCTCTGCTGTTAGGTTGAGAGAGAAAGTATCGGTCCTTTCTAGTAAGGTTTTTGTGTTTTCTGGTCAGGAGGATCTAACAAAACTTGATGTGAAGCCAAGCAAGGACCTGGGAATCAGTGATTTCTCAGCCCTGTCGTTACCACAAGCACTGCTTGAAGAAAAGAATCAAGAAATTGATCATTTGAATGAGCAGATGAAGAGACTTCAGCATGAACTGCAGAATGCTCTGGAGAATAAAGTAAGAGTGCTTACTGTATGTTCATTGCTTGATTTTTAGGGGAATCAAGGTGTGCAGATTGTTATTGTAAATGAAATCTGTTGGATAATTCTCTCAGGAAAGTAGAGATTATTCTGAGAAATTACCAGCTGAAATGTATGGTTCTTCCTGCTGTTAAATGTGTGATTTAATGCCTGTGTGATTCAGAAGAGAAATATAAACTCTGTGTGCAATAATAATTGCCTACATAGAGTAGCATTCAGTCCTTATCCTTTTGCTTAGATTGCAGAAGACCAAAAGCCTGAAATTGAAGAACTGAGATCACTGGTTGAGCACCTTCGCCTTGACCAGGAGAGGCTGCGTAAGGACAAGGATGAAGAGGTGGAGCAACTCCATGAAGTAATTGAAAAGCTTCATAAAGAGTTGGCACAATTTGGACCAGTATGTCATGAAGATAGTGACAACCAGGTTTATTTCTATGAAGTTCCATTGGAAAAGTCAGTGGAAAACCTTCAGAATGAGTTGAAGGGACTGGTAGCTTGTCAAGGTGATGCTGATCCAAACAGAAGAAACGAATCAGTACTCTGCAAAGTGAGAGAACTTCAGGAGGAACTGGAGCTTGTCTCAGCTTCTAAAGAAGCTCTGCAGCAGCAACTGGAAAAAACGGAATTGCAGCTCAAAACAGAAGTGGAAATTTTGGAGAAAAAATGCCAACAGTTGCAAGAGTCATCAGAGCAGTCTATTGCAGAGCTCACCTCCCTAAGAATCCAGCACCAGGCACTTCAGGAAGCATACAGTGTTTCCCAAACTCTCTTGTCTCAGAAAGAGGCTGAGATAAAGATGATTACATCTCGAGTTCAAGAACTTGAAGATAAGGTGAGAGAAAGGGAAGCAGATATTCTAGAGAAAGAGATGCAAATTAAGACAATGGCAGATCAAAGAGAAGCTGATGTAACTGAGCTGCAATACTTAACAGAAAAGGCAGGAGAGCTCCAAACAGAGCTGGAAAAGAGAGGTGCGAGTCAGGCACAAGATGTTTACAGTCTTCAGTTAGAAGTTTCTAGACTTGATTTCCAGGTGCAAGGACTGAATCAGAAAGAAGTAGCCCATCTGAAAGAAATCAAGGAACTGCAAGGGAGCACTGCACAACTGAAAGGTGAAATCAAAGCCCATATGAAAGAGCTCGAAGCCTTACGATTGGAAAGAGCTGAAGTCCTTTCACAGTTGGAGTCTTCCAAGCTGGCAGAGCAAGTAGGTCATGAAGAGACTAAATTTCTCAATCCATTGTGCCAGAGTAAAAGAAAAGATGTAGCCTTTAAAAATGGAATGCAGGAATTAGAAACAAATATTGATCAGTCATTTGGAGTATTGGCTTTCCCTACTGCTAAACTGGTACATTATTTGATTTTTAATAGTATTATTTGTTGTAGAGATTTTTTTTAGAATAATCTATTTCTAGATTAATAGATTAAATACATTTTCCCCATTTTACTCTATTTTGCCTGTGAGAGTAGTTAGTAGGTGATATCCCTTCTTTCTTTTCCATCTGTAAGCTCTTCCCATCTCATTTTTTTTCCTCCTGATCTATTGAGGATGGAGAGTGAGAGGGTGGGCATCTGCAAGCTGAACAATGAGCTCACTGTGAGCTACCAAGACTGTTTGCAATTCTTCATGCCTGTATTGGAGAACTACTAGAAAATACTTCATCATGTCTCCTTCTCTTTTCAGAAATCCTTTTTTACTGTAACTCCTTCTTGTAATTATTCTGAATCTTTTCTAGAACCATTTGCTCCAACTAACCTAATCTTCTTAAATCACTCAATTTTAGAAAGCAGTAGGACCCAGGGGACCCTGTTTTCAGGGAGCTGTAGAAATCTGTCATACACCAAGTTACTGTCTTTAAAGGCTGGCTTACAGAGGTGATAAGTGCTAGTTAAGAGGGTTTATATGAAGTATTTGAGTATACAGGAAAGGAGAAACATTCAGTGTCAGATTATGTGGATTTTTCAGGGCCCTGCTTGGCAGTATGTTATAATAATCATCCAAGGTAGATGACTTATTTAAAGAAATGATAGGATAATTGTTATGTGAAATGACATGTTTATTTTTAAAGCAGAAATGGAGAGTGTAGCTATGCAAAACATGTGTGATCATTGCTGGTGTTTATATTTTTATTTGCCTGGAAGTTCAAGTGTGGAGCAGTGCCATCAGTGCCTGGGTGACACTATGCATTCAGGGTCTGCCCCAGAAACCTCTCAGGAAAAGGAAATAGGTAGGAAAAGTGTTAAATGGCCCATGCAGATTGATGTACTTCAGACCATGGAATGTGTCTGTACAAGGCAGCAGATTTCCAGACCAGTAGCTACTGGATCATGTTGTTTATACAGGGAGGGATTGTCAGATCCCTGTTTGAAAAACAGAAGTAATTTAGGATCCAGTGAAGAGAAAGTTGATAACATTTTGAAGGATATCAGGGAATGCTAGCATGCTGGGGGCAGTTAAATGATTTAATAATCACTTTTCAAGTAGAAATTCAGCCTCTGAAAGGTTTAAATTGATATTTATATGTCATTATATATATTTCCATATTTAAGTGCTAAAAGTTTTTAGGAAACTGAGGAAAGATAATTACCAAAATTGAAGAATATGTTGAATCAAAGTAAAGAAACACCATGTCTTCAGGCATTCATTACTATAGACTTTTACTAGGGATCTAGCTCATCCTAGTACTAGAAAATGTATGATACAGTATTCTTAAAGGAGCAAAGAATCCCTCCTGCAGTTATGCTTGGGTTCCAAAGTGGAAACAATGTGAAAATCAGGAAATGTATTAAAATGAAAGCTGAAGGAGCAGTAAAAAGAGTTAAATCCTGGCAGCTAGTACTAGGCTTAAAACAGATGATTAAGTGGGATAATTAACACAAAATGATTAAGATGATGGTCTAAAATGAGAGGGATAACAATTATTCACTGTATCTGACAACAGGTATGGAGGATGAAACAAAATTTCCATGCTGACAGGTTTAAAATAAACTAAAAAGGGCATTATTTAGACTCAGTCACAGAATCAGAGGTTAAAAGAGTAATTTTAGCTTAAAATTACTTAGATAAAGTGATTGAAGGAAAAATCAATCAATTCTATAAGGTCTTTAAGTGCATGTTTCTCAGTTAGTAAAATCATACTCAAATTCCATTAAAAAATTAATATGTGTTATTTCATTGTAGGAAAAAGATGAAGTTATGTTTGACTTGACAATTGACAACAAAAATCCAAAAATGCAGATTAAGCAATCACAAGAAAATATCTTGTGCCAGGAGTTGGACATGATCTGCAGTTCAGAAGGGGATCAAGATTTGAAAAAGCATTGCCAGCAAATGTTGACAATACATCAAACTCCTGATTCACCAAAACACAATTTGAACACAGACAAAGAGACTCCAAAAAATTTCCAGAATTTAATTGCAAGTATGTCTTCATGGGGCTCGCCTGAGATCATGAGAAAACAAGATATAAGCATGGAACTTCAGCCAGTGCTTCAGCTGACACCCTTCTCAGAAGCTGAAAACACAGATTTTCAAATTGTACACACAAGGTCATCCCTGCAAGGAGATAATTCCATATCACTGGGATATTCTAACCTGGATGAAAATGGCAGTGGGGATGCAGCAGTGGGAGCAGATAGAAAATCTCCAGCTTTCTCTGAAAGTACCTATTCTGTTGATGATGATGAAGATATGGTGAAGTTTCTGGTAAGTGATATTTCATGTCTGATTTAATTCTTATTAAACAAGACTCCTCAGCCCTGTTCCCTTGTGATCATTGAGGGGCCACGGGCTCCAAGTAGTAGAAACCTACAGAATGCTGGGAGTAGGTCCAGTGAAGTTCTGGATATACAATTATTAGTTTCTCTCTTACTGTGATAATAACTGATAAATTTGTGATAACACTTAATGTGTCAGTAATTGAGCTAAACCTGTAAAACCTTTGCTACCACAGTACTCAGTGTACTATAACAGCTCCCCACTTCAACAATCTGAAGAGGCTCTTTCAAAACTAGAGAATTGAGGCTTTTCCTTTTAATGGCAATATTTTATATATTGTCTGTGTTCTGTAATTTCACTGGAAGATAAAGTCTGTACTTAAGAAAATTCATCTTTGGCTGTATGTTTTTTTGCCTTGCTTTGATGGGTAGTTAAATATAAATATATGTATCTTAAGACTATTAAAAGAGGAAAAAGTTGAGATGGAATGGCTTCCAGAGAGCACCAAGGTTGCACTAATCATGGTATTTGCCATCTCTAACACTTGGATCAAGTAGGCATTTGCTAAAATTCACACTATTAAAAAAGTTGTTATAAATGCAGAAACCAACAGCTACATTCAGAAAACCAAAGTAACATGAAAAAATTATTCTCAAGCAGATGAGAGAAGCTGATAATCTGACTTTAACCCCTTCTGATATACAAGATGATGAAAGATCAAGAGCATCTGTGATGAGCGATGGGTGTGGCAGCAGTAAGTTGAACTTTGTAGATTATTTTTATCTTTTGTTAACTTCAGTATTGAAACATGTATTAATATGTTTCTCCCATTTTCTTTTACTTGGGTGAAACGTGGGTCTTTTATTGGAAAGTTATGCCTTAGGCTGGTGGTTTTTTATTTAGAAACATACGTATATATGTATATTGTGCATGCTTTTACCTTTTCATGTACATACAAGACAGAGGCAGGGGTTTAAGTGAGTCCTGACTTAACTCCAACACTTTTCTCTGGTTCTAAAGGCAACTTAATGATTTTTAACTTGTTTAAGTTAGTTAAGATCTCAACCAACCAACCCAATGTGACCCTGCATTCATATAAACAGAAGAAATCATGATTATTTTTCAAGTGGTGGTTCTAGTTTGAAGTTCTTTCCAAATTTATAACACTTTGTGGGGATGGGGGGTTGTTTCTTCCTTCAGATACCAGCTCAAATTTGGCAGCTAATCTAAAGCAGGAGCTACAAAGGTCAGATCACCTAGATGCCAATGTCATGGCTTATCTGCGATACCGGGAGATGATTCCAGATATTATGGAATCAATGAAAGAAAAGGAAATACTTTCACCAGAGATGAAGGTAATGTATGATTAATATGAGCATACCAGCAAATTAAAACTGGACAGCAAAAACAAAATGGTAATCTAAAGTAGCTGCTACATTTACACTGAAAACTGTTCTGTAATGGTTTAAACTTCAAGTTGATTATGATTCTTGTCTCTGCATCTCTTGTGACAATATTATTGATATTTGCTTGTACTTGCTAGAATTGAACTAGTTTTTCTAGGACAGCACTGGTGCTGTTTCAGAACGTGGGGGTACAAGGACTGATTATTCTGCTTTATGCTTTTGCCTTGGAGGCTTCAGAGAAGCTTATTTCAGAGGTAACCATAGCTGACTGACATGTTGCTCCTCTGCCTTTCTTGTCATCCTGATGTGATGAAGAGCTGTGGAAACACCATTGCAAGGTGTGCAGGGATAGGTCAGAGTCCAGTCAAGCAGCATGAGGAATAAACAGAAGACTGAGCAGGGAGTACTCACTCTAGTTAGTAAGGAAAGTTGAAGTATATGCCTAGAACTCTTTGGTTTGCTGAGCAAGCTCTCCATTTCAAAAATTCCAGCTACAGAAAGGGAGAGATTCTCATCTATAAGAGAATACAGAAGGTTACAGTGAGTTCTCAAGTAATAAGAAGCTAGAAGAAATACCCTTCCTAGAAAGTGAATCCTGTCTCCTGGCATGCTTAGCAGGTTCCTTCAGCTTGCTCAGCACAATGGAGGAAGACTTGTGCAAGAAGGTAAGCCTGAATTCAAACTCACTCAAGCCAGCTGGCACAGGTGAAGGAGACTGGGCCTTTATCACTGCTCATGTGAAGGAAGCTCTCTCCCCCATCTATCTGCCCTTGGGAGACATGATGCTCTAGGGTTGGAGACTGAAGAACACATGTAATAACCGATGTGATGCAGGAAAAGCCAAACGTGCAAAGCTGATGAAATCATCTGCCAGCATTAGAACCAGTGCTACCAGAAAAGTACATCAGGTGTTAGTAATTGGAGATTCCTTACTGAGAGGCACTGAAGCACCTTCTTGCCATCGAGATACTTTCTCTAGAGAAGTTTGTTGCTTACCAGCAGCTTGTATTTGTGCTATCATTGAGGCTGCCAAATTGACTGAGCCCTACAGGTTGTCACCTGTGTAGGGTCTAACAGCACTGTAACAGGACAGTTCAAAGGTTCAGGAGCATGGGTGATGTCCTCTATCCTCTCAGTCAGAGGATGGGGACCAGGATAGAGGTGAATCCATGGCTGTGCAGCTGGTGCAGTACTCAAGGTTTTCATTTTTATTATCATGGATTTACCTTTGAGAAGCCAGAAATGTTGGGAGCTCATGGAATTCACCAACCAAGTAGGACTAGAGTGTCTCCACCAGTAAGCTGGCCAAACCTATAAGGGAAGCTTTAAATTGGATGAGGAAGGGACTGGAGGAATGAAGTATCTCCTATTGTAAGAGAAGATCAGATTCAAGACCACCAGAGGAACCTGGACATAGTTAATTCCATGGGATCCAAAGACATGGATCCCAGGGTTCTGAGGAAATTTTGCAGTTGTAATTGCCAAGCCACTCTCCATAATTTTTGCAAAGTCACAGCAGTCAGATAAAGTCCCTCCCTAACGGCTGGAGAAAAGAGAAACATAGCATACTTTTTGAAAAGCTCAATAATGAGCACCCTGGAAACTACTGATCTTTCAGCCTCACCTCACTGCCCAGTAAGATCATGATACAGATTTGGCATGAGTACAAAACTTCTTGTGATGAGATGCTGGCACAGTGAGGTTGTGGACCCCCATTCAATCCATTCAAAACAAGATTGGAGGGGGCTTTGCACAACCTGAAATAATAGAAGATGTTCCCTCTGCCTGTCACAGCAGAGTTGGACTAAATACAGTCTTGAAAGGTCTCTTCCAACTGACAACCATTCTGTGTCTAAAAAATTCTGTGTCAGAGACTCGTGGAAGAGGTGAATTTTGTTTTACCTTAAGAAACAGATTTTATTTTATTATTGGTTTTGGTTGTTTTGTTTTAGTTTCTTTTGTGGAGTATGAATCTAGACTTTACTGGCTGTAAGATCTGGGTGCATATTCCAGTACTGAACGTTTAGTTTGAACACTTTACTGTGCTTTTAATGTTAATGTTTACTGAAAGTTTTCATTGATTATTGAAGTAATCACTATTTTGATTCCAGTGACAGAAAAACAACTCATGTTTGTTCCAAAGTTATTTTTAAAAAAGTGCAAGGAAAGAATATCAAGAGTTAAATAAAAGTACTCTGTGTTGTTGAAGTGCGTAGCAGTGAAGAACAGCTCCATATGGAGGATGCTGATGAGATGTGTTTAAGAAAGGGATTTAAATCCCCAGTGACCTTCCTTGAAAGGAGGCCCAGAAACATCTGTGCATGATGTAATAGTATGTGAACGGGAAATTTATTTAAAATACATTATTTGGCCTGACAATGTCAGAGGAAACAATTTCCACTCTGTAAATTATTAAAGCTGGTTATTTTAGGAGTTGATATTTGTACATAATTTGCTAAATTAAGCTAAGGTTGTGTAAATACATAGCTCAGTTTTCTGGCATCACTGGGGTTTAGTAACATAGCTTCAGACTTGATAGAATTTAATTATTCCACGTAAAGTTAGCTAAATGGTTCAGAAACAAAGGTCAAGTACAGCCTTTTGTCATAAATAATAATTTCTGCTTAATTGCATCTTAGTGTGTTGATATAGACACCTTACTTTCGTTGTCTAGTACTATCCCATCCTACTCTTACACTGCCAGGATGCTGCTGCCTGTTTCCTGATATTATCTTTTTTTTTATCTTCTCAGACTGTGCTGAAAATGGTGTATGAGGAGAGCCGCAAAATATTGGCTTTGTCAGAGCATCCCTTTCGTTTGAGGGAGCTGAAGAATGTCCCTCAGAGTTTGGAGGGCTGGCAGAAGGAGGGATTATCCCTGCTGGATGCTATCCAGTCACTGAAGGATTACCTCAGCAAGGTGGCAGATAGAGGAGACAAGGTGTGGCTATAAAATAGTCTTTAAGCAAGGGCATCAGCCTGTGTGTGTATATATATAAATGTGCATTATATATACAATATATTATGAGGCTTATACTATGAGGCTTGTGTGTATGTATATATTTAAGGAATAAGGGATAGTACTCTTTTAACACTTCTAAAAGTGGTTAAATTAACAGATATACTCTTATGGTATGAAGGATGCTGGGTTAGAGGTTGAGAGAGATGCCATTTAAAAAAATTCTATTTTAACAGGAAACATCAGGTGTTGGTGCTGACTGGAGAGGAGAACTTCTGCAAGCAGTACAGAGTGTGTTTGAGAAGGAGAGAAATGTGTTGCAAATTGACTTGAGGTCTCACTTCTCCAATCCTGCATCTGGTGATGCAAGTTCACTAGGGGAAAAGCTGGAGTATATAATGAAACAACAAGTATGAAAAGCTCTTAAAGTGTGCTGTTTATAAATCACTTTTTTATTCTGTTACTTTTAATTTTTTTTCAGTTTTATTGCTTCTGTTGTTAAATCTTGTGTATTAATGCAGATGGTGTGGGATCAGTAGCTTTTAGAGTTTCTGTTGTGGTAGCATTTTTCTTGAACTTTGTATATGGTGTTACAAAGCCTATTGGTTATTTTAACTGGCACCAAGAAAGTGATAGTGAATAGGAAATACTTGAATTTTTTCTCTCCTTCCCATTTGTCTGGAACTTCACAGAGCACTCTTGCAAAGGGTATATATTGAACTAACTCTGAATGTGGGGGCTTTTTGCCAATAATATTTAGTTTCTAGGTTGTAATTGTTACATGTAAACGCGACAAGGCAAGTGAAGTGAGGGTTTTCTTTTTTACATAACGTTAACATTTTGCATTAATGTGAAGCATGAACTTAGTAATTTGAGTGCTTCTGTACAAAACTTGTACTGTAAGAGTTTCCTTAGTATTTATCCTTGCAGAAGATATGGAAATAGCCTTGTAGTTTGAATAGGCCTTGGTTTGTTTCAGGAGGAGCAGAGGCAGATGGTTGTGGAGCACCTCTTCTCCTCGGACCGGAATAGCCTGCTCTCAGAAATCCAGGACCTCCGAGCCCAGCTCCGCATGACACATCTCCAGAACCAGGAGAAGCTCCAGCAGCTACAGGAAACCCTTACCAAGGCTGAAGATCATGGGAACAAACAGGAACACCAACTTCGGAGGAAAGGTAGTACTTACGGTCTTTGTCAGTTCTTTGTCTTCTACATCAGTTCCTTATTGCCTCAAAGAAGGTGTCTTGGCAAAGAAGCAGATGTTGTACAATTCCTCAGTTTTACTGAATGCACTCAGGTTTCCTGTGATGTTAGTAGTTCTTTATCATATCAGTAGTTAAGACAAATCTATGAAAAGCAAAGAGAAACTGTAAAATAACCCAAAGCAATAGAACTTAAATAGTGTATACATGGAGAAAACCCAGCAAGGACAGTAAACTCTCTGTTTGTTTGTAGAGAATTGTTTATCTATATGTTTACTAGTATAGAATCACAGAATCATTTAGGTTGGGTAAGACCTTTAACACTGTGGAATCCCACCATAAACAGTGCCAAGCCCACTGCTAAACCATGCTCCTGATGAAATAAGCAAGCCTTGGTTTTCACAGCAAATTCCCTTTATGTAATAAAAAAACAAGTGCAGGTGAAAAATTGGTCAAAAATAAACATGTCTCTTCAAAGCAAAACACTGATTTTTCCTTATTTTTGATTTTTCCTTATTTTTGATTTTTCCTTATTTTTGTTTTTTCCTTATTTTTGTTTTTTCCTTATTTTTGTTTTTTCATCACTATCATTCAGGATTCAGCCATTTAATAGCACATGCACTAGTCCAATGAGGAAAGTTTTCTGGAAATCCAGAAGTTTATTGCTAATTTTATTTACATAATACTGTAGACATAGGTACATTAAATATTTTTACGTACTTATCAAACAGGAACCTCCAAATTTAGGGAGAGTTGTTTCTCTGAACTCGCCTGCCTGAGCAGAGCTGGCAAAACAGGTTCTGTATAGTGATTCCTGTCATAAAATGTTTGTGTAAGTGAATAATTTGTTTAATGAAGTTTTAAAATCCATTAGTGATATTACAGAATATCACAATGATAGAATCATATTGTTTGTGTGTCCTGCTGCTGATTCCTCTCATGTTTGAAAAGAGATTAATTGTTCAGACAAGAACAATTTAATACAGCTGATTTTTTTTTTTCTAATTTGAATTAGTGTAACTGATATCATAATGTCAAGGTCTCTGTAATATAAATAACTGTTACAATTTTTTTTTATCCTAGTTGAATTACTGGAATATAAGCTTCATCAGGAAAAATCTATTGTAAGTGACTTGCACAGCACCCTCTCTGAGGAGCAGAAAAGATCCTCTGAAACATGTGATCTCCTGACTCGAGAAAAAGCATCCCTGAAATCAGAGCTTTCTGGAAGTAAGCAAGAGAATGAAAGGTTGCAGAAATCCCTGGAAGAGCTTCAGAGGGAAATAAATAATTTACGGTGAGAAGTAGATTTATTCATTTACTTGATTTATCAGTAGGTCTGAAAGAGCTTTATACTAAATGGATCCACACAGAGCTTAGCACTTGGAAACACAGGGAGGAAAACTAGGGTCTTTCACTTTTAAGGATTGTTTTCTTTACTAAATTGTCATCTTGGATATGTTCCTTCCCCCCTCCCTTCTTAGTGTGTGCCAATATTTTGCTTTCGTCCCAAAGGACAACAGCTTTCCTCTGCCATGATAAATAACCTATCTCTTAATTGTTACTAAGTCGAGCAATTCTAGCTTGGCTTGCAGGGAAGTAAATGTTTTCAGATGCTGTGACTTGATAACTGACCTTCATTAGAAAGAATAGAGGCCACCTTAAAAAAAACAAATCAATAGAAAGGACTCAAGAGAAACTCAGAGAAACCAACCCAAAACGTCTTGCTTGTGATGTTGGTGAAGGATGTTCTGTTCTGAACATAGAAATGTCATTTTGAACTTTGCAGTGTTGAGTTGGAAAAAAAAGAAAAGGATTTGGCAGCTGCACTAGAAGACTTGCAGGCTGAGCAGCTGAAGGGATCTGAGCTGCGAGGTTGGTTTGAGGAACAGCAGCGTCAGCAGAGGAAAGCAGAGGATGAAAAGACAAAGGCCATGGAGGTAACGCCCAGCTCCCCTGGGGCATGACGTTAACTAGCAGGTTATTTTTGCAGTCTTCTTCACCTCCACTGTTTTTTGTTTAGTAACTGTTAAAACCCCCAAACCTTTTCTGAATGTGCACAGCGTCCCTTTTCAGAGTTAAAGCTTTCAGTTACTTTTATTAATTGCACGTGCAGAAATAAAGCAGGGTTGAGTGCCGTGGTGGTTTGGTTTTTTTCCCACATCTTAGTGGTTTTTCTTTCCCCATTTTCCCCTGTTGTGTACTGCCCCTTGCTGAGTAGGGATAGCCAGATTCTACAGCTGTGTAACTGCACCCTTAATTCTGGAGCAAATTTACCATGGGGGTGTGAGGTGTATGATCTCTGAGATTATAAAGAAAACCACACAAAGACAAATAGGTTTGGCAGAGAGTAAGTGGAGCCTTTTCAATATTATATGTATTTTTGGAAGTTAACCAAAGTCGTCCTGTTCCCTTCTAAATTGAACAGAAAACAAGTGAAATAGCTTTCTCTCCGAGACTGTAATAGCAATGATTCAGTCCTTGTAAAAGGCCTACAGTGAATGGAAAAGGAGGAAGATTTAACATTTACCATTTCTTTGGAGTTTAACCCCAAAACTAAACTCATCTCCCAACAATCCTACTTAAATTCCCTAAGTTCCTTGTAGTCTGGCTTCTCCTGTCATCTTCCTGGTAGGTTTAGGTTTGTGAGTGATTTTTGTTGGGATATTTGTTACTGCTGTATGGTTAGGAAATGCTGGTACCATCCTCTTTTTCAGGAACCTGCTTATGCAAGGAGGATACAGTAGCCAAGGCCAGGAGAAAAGTGCTTTGCCCTGGAGGTAGCTCTTGGACAGACAGATTGGTCTGGCATTCACAAATCTTTATTGAAGCCCCTTTATGGAAAGCTTCTGCCTTTTAGCATCTGACCTTTCTAGGAGATAACAAATGGTGCTGGCTAGGTGGGGGCAGGGTAGACCTCCCTGCTAGGACAGCAGTGCCAGCTCTGACTGTCTGCAGTGCCCTACACTGCCCCTTCAGTCCCCGCCTTTCCTTCTGAAGAAAGGCTGGCTCCCAGAATGGACCTAGGGATGGATTTTAAAGGGAAAGAGGGTAGATTTGGATTAGATATAAGGAAGAAGTTCTTCCCTGTGAGAGTGGTGCAGCTCTGGCTCCCAGATTGCCCAGAGCAATTGTGACTGCCCCATCCCTGGAAGTGTACAAGGCCAGGGTGGACAGGGCTTGGAGCAACCTGGGACAGTGGAAGGTGTCCTGCCCATGGCAAGGGGTGGAATGAGATGAGCTTGGACGTCCTTTCCAACCCAGACCATTCTGTGACTATTTGAAGAGATGGGCTGCAAAGTCCTGAAGTTTTACATCTGCATTTACTGCTTAGATTTTTCTTTTTAAAACAACAGGGTTATTGCTGTTTCAGATGTTACTTATTAATGGGACTGAGTGATGTAAAAAGTAGTGATTTCCTAATGAGAGTCTTACTAACTAAAGAAGAAATAATGTACTGGCAGATACATTAACATGATAATTTTTGGGTTTGTTGCTTGGTGCCATATTGCTAAGGAGCATTTTTCTGAAACTTGTAATTTTAAATTTAACTTTTTAGTACCTGAACTACTCTAGTTAAGTCTTGAATATATTTTTGGATAAAATAGGAGGTTGAACATTGCTAAATATCAGCCAGTCCCACAAATGAGTGTTTGTGCTGGCATATTAATGTGTTCTCCCCTCTCCTGCCCAGGAGCTGCAGGCTGCCCTGGATGTGCAGTCGGTGCAGAATTGCCAGCTGCTCGTGTCCTTAGAGCACGAGAAGACAGTGACAGATAACCTCCGCAAGGAGCTGCAGATTGAGCACTCCCGCTGTGAAGCCTTGCTGTCCCAGGAACAGAACAAACTGCAGGAGCTACAGAAAAACCTGGATGCTGAGAAAAATCGTTCGTTGGAGCTCCTGGATTCCTTGAATCACGAGCGTGTTTTGACAGAGCAGTTGAGCATGAGAGTGAAGGAAGGTGCTTCCTGTCAGCACAGGGAGTCACTGCTGGAACAAGCTTTTGTCCGAGAGCTCCAAGCCCAGCTGGAAGAGGAGAGGGCCCGAACTACAGAGCTTGCTGCTGTTATTGAGAAAATGCACGAGAAGGCCATCCTGTCCAAGAGGCAGCTGGAGGCTGAGGTACAGATGTGCTGTGAGGAAACCCAGAAGGAGAGGGAGGTCAGTGACAAGCTGCGAGCCACCCTGGAGTCTCTTCAGGCGCAAAAGCAAGAGGTGATCCGTTCCTTGGAGGCCCAGAGGGAGAGAGAGGTCAAGCTGAAAGTTGACTGGGAGCAACTGCAGTCACTCTTCAAGCTGCTTAAAGAGCAAGATAAGAACAGGAAAGAGGAGAGGGAAAGAGAGCAGAAACAGCAGCAACAGACAGAGCTACAGAAACAGAAGGACTGGCACAGAGTTCAGGAGAGACTGGTGAGAATGCTCTATCGTACACTGAAATAGCCACACACTAGGATTTAACTCTCTGGATGGTGTTCTTCAATTGGAGTATTTCCTTCTGTTAAAGCATTCTGAAAAATGCATTAAATGAGCTCTTGTCCTGCTTTTCTGATATGTAGCTGTTTTCAAAGGATTGTGTCTGGGTTTACTGTTGGTGGAAATTGATCTTTAAAGTTTTGCCTGTGCTGGGAGTTGCTGGTTGTTCACAGGTGGGGATGAATATGGGTTAAATGGGAATGAGTTAATGGGAACCAAACTAGATTTCATGTCATTGCCCTTATTTTGAGCTAGGATCCAAATCAAGCCTTTAGGCAGTATTGGTTTCACCCTTGATTTCTCCTTAGATGGAGACAGTGCCCATTCCAGTGTCATTAAATGGCTTCCTGGTGGCCCTGGAAAGCAGGAAAGCCTTCCCCCAAAAGCAGTTAAGGAACACCAGATGTATATGCTAATTAGGTATGGTGACACATAAGTACATATATATAAGATGCAATTAACTACTACTTACTCTTTTCAAACAGCAAAACTTGGAACGGCAACACCAAAGGGATGAACAGAGAATTAAAGAATTGCAGGAAATACTGGCAGTATTAAAAGAAAGAGAAAGAAATCCTCCAGCTCCAAACTGTCAGGAGGAACTCTTGTGTAGCTCAAGCAAAGATGGAAGTGCCACACAGCCAGCAACAAAAGAAACTGAAAAACCCCACTTGCAGCAGCAGCAACAACAGCTGGAGAAGATAAGGCAGCAGTTGTTCTTTGTGGCTGTGCACCTGAATGAGTTCATTTATAAAACTCTGGATAAGTGAGTTTGTAAAATAGCACTTCGCTTTCTATCCTGCTTTTTGTGTGGGTCATGGCTGAGAGCCCTTAGTTCTTTTAATTTGTAAAAATTAACAGAAGTTGCTCATTTCTCTGTGTATGTGTAGTAATTTGTGTGGTAAACATTGCATAAGTAAAGCCTCAGAACTTTAAAGGCCACGTAGTGGGAAGAAGTAATTAAACATGTGTTAACATTCTTACAAATCAGCCTGATACTGAAATGGTATTTCTGCCTAAACAGAACGGTTAATGATTGGTCTGCATCAAATGATGAAGCTGTAGCCTCTTTACTGCAGACATTAAGGGAACTAAAATCAGATTTGTCTCCTCCTACATCTCAGGTAAGGAAAATATTAATGTATTTTAATGTCCAAATCTGTTTTGTTGTGTTGCAGAGTCTGCTTCTGAGAGCATTTTTTTTTCCTAGATATGTAATGTTTCAAAGGATCACAAGCTTTAGGATGTGTTGCTGTATCTTCTTCATGCATTCAGAGACAGTTGTTTTTCACCAAAATGCCAAGAACTTTTCAAAAAACAAGTTCAAGAAGTGTTTTGTAATCTCAGGAGGGCTGTTCTGACCCAAGTTTGTGGTATTGCTAATATTTTACACAAGCCCAGAGATTACCAAAGATCAAGCTCAGGTCTACTGATAGAAAATACATAAAAGCATAACTTTTAGATGCCATCTGATTCCCCAGATAACTGCAGCTTTATGTCTTTCTCTTGCAACAGACAGAGATCTATGACTGTCTGATAAGTTAAAGGTTTTTGTATCTTCTGGTCACAAGTCTGGTGTGTGATAAGCTGCCTTGGCATGTTGCAGTTCTCCCTGTGTCTCCCTGCTTACAAAATAAAATATAGTTAATGTTTTCCTTCTGTCACCTATGCAGCCACAGAGGTGGTTGCCAAATGGATCATCTCCAGCCTTGAGGAGGGAGATGCAGCCTCTTCTCCAAGTTCATGGGGTTATTTTGGTTAAGCCTTTCTCTCACAAACCTTTAGAGCTGTCAGCTGTCAACAAAACCTTTGTTGGAGCAGAGTTCCCTCCTTCAGAGATGGACCACACAAAAATCAAGGAACTCAAGTTTCCTTACTTCAATTTTGTTTAACAAAAAAAGTGTTCAGTAGAGAACTTTAAAGACACATGCATTTCTAGAGCTTAGGAGCAAAAACTCCACCTCAATAGCTTTTCTTCTGTGGGCACAAACAGTCCCTCCTCTCTGCCTTCTTTTCAGGCCTTGATCTTTTTTTCTTCCAGACTCACCTTTTCCTTCAGTCTCCTTCCTGAATTTCTTCTTCCTTTAAGGTACTGAACCACGTGCTCAGGAGACCAAAGGAATTTTCTGCAGTTCCCACCTTGAGTTGCAATAAATGGGGGAGTACTGGACAGGGAACCTGGCAAAATGTCAGCATGGAAAATCTGTGCCAAATTGAGCTGTCCCGTTAATCAGCTGCCAAGCAGTGCAGTAGAAGTCAAGGACATAGATGAGTCATGTAGAACTCCTTCAGATACTACAGATTGGACTGAAATAAGTTGCTAGGAGAAGCTGAGGTCAGTTGTTTGTACTGGCTTCTCTAATTTATAGATTTTACTTCAAGGGATAAAACATCAACTACCTTAAAAAAAAAATCTATTTCTTTTTGTGATCTACTGCATCATGCACTGATGTAACTGATGACTGACCAGTAAATTTGTAGTTGATACAAAGAGGGTTATGAAGTCAGAACTTCATGAAGAATTGGAGCTGGAGTCCTGGGTCTCATTCCTACAAGAGATGACTTACCACAAAATTCAGTTTCACACAATCACAGCACAGTTTGGGCTGGAAGGGGACCTTAAAGCCCATCTCACTCCATCCCCTGCCATGGGCAGGGACACCTTCCACTATCCCAGGTTGCTCCAAGCCCTGACCAGCCTGACCTTGGACACTTCCAGGGATGGATCAGCCACAGCTTTTCTGAACAACGGACTCTCAGAATTGAATGTGATTTTTCAGAATTTTTCACAACTTGTTTTTGATGTATGTGCAGCTTGTTTTTGCATGTACACAGAAATTTTCACTATTTCTGAATAATAGTGCTGCCTGTGGGTGTAGAAGAAAGTCAGATGAAAGTCAGAAGGACTTTTCATGCATTTCAGTTTCCCATTGTGCTGTTTAACACCTGAATGCCATTGCTGGTTTTCAGGCTCATTGTTATTATGTTTTAATTTGTCATAAAGTTGGGTTACTACTCAGTTTGAGATGTTTGATTGTGGAAGTAATGTGCAAAACCCATTGTGGCTCACTTCCTTTAGGTTTCTGTTTTAGATGAGATCTGCAGGTGATGCTGACCCTTTTCAAGAGCTGGAAAGAGAGGCTTGGCAACGGGAGAGGAACACGCTGCAGAACATGCTGAAACAGGCAGAATCCCAGCTGGCTAAAGCCAATGCTGAAATTGAAAACAAACCAGTGGCAGAAACTTCAAATCCTAAGGTAAAATCATGGGGACAAAGAGGGTCTGTGGAGCTTGGAGAGCCAGCAAACCACAGCCAGAGGAGGTAGCATTTCAGCCTCATCTGCTAGGGATAAAAAAGGGATCTGTCAGATTATGGTATTTATCTTTCACTGCTGTAATCTTTGGTTGCTATTTTAAAAGGTTGATTTTCTCGATGAACAGTTTGATATATTATTTTAAATTAGAAACTTTCCCCATATGTAACTCATCAGAGAAGTTCCTTTGGAACTTTCGAACATTGTTAGACAGGAACTTGCATCAAAAGTAATCTGGATCTTCAGAATTTCTTTCCACTGTTAAATGAGAGGGAGACTTAGATTTCTTGTCTAAGCATGAAAATAGAAAACACTCATTATTTTTAATCCTTGCTGACTAATCTTAAATACTTCTTATTTTTCTGACAGTTTGATTGTAATCAAATCTGATAGGCATCTCTCCCACCATGCTTCCTGGTTAATTTTTTTTTTCTGTTAAGCAGATGTATTTTCTTTATTAAAGAGTTAAACTGTTTTAGAGTTTTGAGTATGATAATTTTGCTTGAAAACATTCAGGAGATTTAAAGAGGTCTGACATTCCAAATCTGGGTGTGTTTTAGCAGTGTACAGAATTGTTTTGGCTGCCCTTGTGTCTTCAGTCTGGACATTTGACCTGAAGACACCTTGTTTGTGGTTTGTGGCTGGGTTCTTGCAATAGTAACTGTGGAAAAAATTGAACTTTTTGAATTTATTTTTTTTCTTTCTGCAGTTGCAGAGATTGTATCGGAAGTACATTCGAGCAGAGAGCTTTAGAAAGGCTCTAGTTTATCAGAAGAAATACCTCTTGCTGCTGCTTGGTGGGTTTCAGGACTGTGAGCAAGCAACTCTCTCTCTCATCGCCCGCATGGGAATCTATCCTTCTCCTGCAGACCTGCAGCTTTCTAGATCACGCTCCAGGCCTTTCACCAAGTTCAAGTGTGCAGTCAGAGCCATCATTGCCATCTCAAGGTAAAGCCAAAACACTCCCTTGCCTCTTATATATGATGTTTTCTTGGAAACTTAAATAATTGATAGTTCCTGTGGCTTACCCTACATTGATATTAAGAAGATGCAATCTCCAGAAGTGTTTCAAGCATGACTTATTAGCTGAGTTTGATCTGCACTAAAGATTTGTAAAAAATATCTTTTAAGATGAAAGAGGGTAGGTTTACATGGGATATTGGGAAGAAATTTTTCCCTGTGAGGGTGGTGAGGCCCTGCCACAGGCTGCCCAGAGAAGTTGTTGCTGTCCCCATCCCTGGATGTGTTCAAAGCCAGGTTGGATGGGGCTTGGAGCAACCTGGTCTGGTGGAAGGTGTCCCTGCTCATGGCAGGAGATGGAACAAGGTGGCTTCTTCAGGATCCCTTCCAGCCCAAACCACTCCATAATTCTATGAAAAAGCTACTTGAGTGATACCCAGCTGCAATATATTTGGGAACAGCATTGCAAACTGAAGTCCTTTGGGGCTGACCCTTGTCTCCTTGGTCTCACTGGATAGTCTGTCTTGTATCAGAATGTGATCTGTCAGGAATGGTTCTCTCTGGAATCCAGGAGCATGTGTTTCATTGGGTGTGATTCTTTTGTGCTGTATTTCTATCAAATGGGTTTTGCTAGCTGTACATGAGACAACATGCCATCTCCCAGTAGCTTTAAGCCCACTTAATGAAAAATAAGCAGTTTTAAATGTAATAGGTGGTTATTTCTGAGTAATTTCGTTGACTAGTTAAAGTGACTCCTAGAAGGTTTCTATCAGGAGATGACACAGAGTCTGACATGAATACCATAATAGCAGCAAAGGCTGCAGGACCTCCAGACTCATGCAGTAACCTCCAAACTCCTCCTCTCAGGTAGGAAGAGCTCTCTGGAGATTAGGAGCAGAGCCAAAATATGCAAGTGTTCTCAGCAGTTCCAAGATCATTGCAGTGTAAAATAGGATAACCCAACATTCCAAAACTGAATTTGAAGAATTCTCCTGTCATTCCCACAACAATTATTGCTTATGTTGCTTAATAGGTTCTACACCAACAAATAATAATAAAATCTAATGTATTTCTTATTTTTAATGCTTGTACAAATTTGTTTTCTTATCAAGGTTAAAGTTTTTGGTGAGGAAGTGGAACAAAGTTGGCAGGAAGAGCACACAGAGTGAAAGCATTTCTCACAGTATAGGAGGTAACACAGGTATGTGTTTGGACAAGTACATTGTTTTCTTTGTAATTTCATTTCAGTGATGTGTTTCATTTAAAAACAAAACCCAAGTGGGAAAATCTGCTTATGTTGCCCCTATCCATCTGTAGAGTAGATAGATAGATGGTCTGATGCAGGTCAGGAGCACTTGAGTGTTCCTTTGAGTTACTGATGTGTGCCTTTGTAAGAATTTCCATGAACATCTTAATGTGGCACCCAATACTGAGGAACTGTTGTGCTTAATGTAAAATTCCATTACTTGTGCCTTTTCAATGCTTAACAAAATTCAGATCAAATAGTGTATTTTTCATTACGTGGTACTACGTAATTTTCACTGTTTCTAAGTTGCTGGTAATAATTATTTTTAAAAAGCATACCTTTGTACATATACCCACTGTGGTATGATTCCTAAGAAACTTGAATCCTTAAATGCTGAACTTTCTACCTCAATACAAAATAGCATCACAATTCTGTTAAATAGGGTTAAAACAAAAATAAAAACAAACAACACAAACAAAAAAAAAAGCAGTTAGCTGTAGAAATTGTATTTACCTGCATTTAAAACCAAACTTAAGCATACTCTGCATCATTTTCATGGGTTTATTGGATGTGTTTATGATATCTTGTTCTCAATGGTTCCTTTTTTAACCCTTCATATCTACCACAGCCTCTGGTGCTAGAACAGAAGTCCTGAGAGAGCAGCAGCCCCCAGCTGTTCCCATCAGCTCTCCCCCTACCCAGGACAGGAACACAGGGCTATGCCACAGACCCATCTGTGCTGCAAGATTGATGAGCCTCTCCCCACGGTCCTCCTCCCGCTCGCACAACAGGTCAGTCTGCCAAGATGGGAGATGTTTCCAATTATTGTAGGGTTGTTTTTTTTTTAACTTTGCTGAGTGTTTTGGGGAGACAGACTGTGCTTGTCCTAAACAACTAGGTAGTCTTCTGGTTTGCATGTAATTTAGCAAAACATTTTGGAGAGTTTGAGACCTGCAAGCACTTTCAGAAGACTTAATTTTACTCACCCTATTCCTCTGTCATGGCATGTGTCTGTCTCTGACAGCCCTGCTAAGAAAAGTCACCTGTATGATCTGGAACATGATATTAATAAGAGCATAATAACTGGCTGGTGCTCAGTGTGACTGGATTGGTGGTGCCTCAGGTCTGATGTAGATCCAAGGTGTGCTAAATAATGCTTGTTGCTGCTCTTGTTTCCAGGAACAGCTATACAGATGGAAGGGGTGGTGGTGGTTCCAGTTTTCTTTGCCCAGAATTCCTGACTATATGAATGTATCTTCTGGATATATTTGAGAGTATATCATGAGAAGGAGAAAATAATTTGTTTTCTTTTTAAGATTGCATCCGTCCCCAAGTTCAGCTCCAGAGAAGTCCCTTGTGCCACCTCAGGATCCTGAACAGTCACTCACAGAATATATCCATCGCTTGGAGGTGATTCAGCAAAGGCTGCGAGGGGTGCAGCCAGGTAAGAACCACCTTCTTACCCCTTACAGCTCCTGCAAGTCTGGGCTGCTTTTCACAAGGTTCTTTGTACACAGTGCCAATATAGAGCATCATTTTAAGGAACAATTATCATTATTGGGGGGTAACAACTAAATCAGTCCCAGAAAGGAAACCTTTCTGAATCGTGTCTAAAACTATTCCAGTGTGGCATTTCTCTAAGGTAATAGTGACAGAGATAAGATTGAATAATTTCATGTGATTTTTGCCCCAGTCCTGTTTCCAAGTCTAAACAAATGTTGCAATTTAGATGAAACAGTTTATAGAGTTAATTTGCTTTAAAGTCAAACATAGCTATTGCAATAGTTGAGCAGGGCTTTCTCTGCAGCACAAACTGTAGTGCTTCCCTTATTTATCACTCCCTTATGTCCATAACAGATTTTAAAAAAATATTTGGAGGCTGGTAAATACAGCCATCTAGTTTTAAGATTTATCAAAGAGCACACAAAGGATTGTAGTGGCACTTAGCTTTGCTATTTAAAACAGTTCCACCACATTTACTTAGTTTCCCTAGTCTAATTACCTCCTCTCGTTACACACTGATTATAGCAGAGAAAAACCTGGTCCTAAGGAGGAACTTGCAAACTGTCATCACATCATTCTGAAATCCTGAAGAGTTTGGGAACTTTGACAATTGTTCTCGGCAGGTCTTTACCTAGAAACTTTATTACCATGACTTTGTGTATTTGTTTTGAGGGATTTTTCCCAAATACTGCAGCTGCATGGCTGATTCAGATAGATAAACGGATTTTAGACTTGAAACCTGTCAGCCTTTATGGAAGTAACACATTTTGCTTCATTCCAAATGCAGAATAAGTACTCCAGGGCTGGGACACCATGAACAGCACTTTGTGAAAAGTGCATATAATTTCTATCATTTCCATGTTACCAGGACAATAATGTCCAGTCATTACAGAATGATGCTGCCATCTTTAGAACAGTGCTGTCAGCCAAGAGATGTCCCAGTTCCTAATGAGCTTTGGGACATCTATTCAGTGGCAAGACCTTGTCCAGCAATGTCCTTAAGAATCACCACAGGAATGGCAGAATTGAGCTGTCCCTGGGGGTAAAGCAGGCCTGTGATGGAGCACTGGTCACAGGCTATGAAGGTTTGCTTTGGCAGATGTTTAGGCTTTCAAATCCTGTTTGGGATTGCTCCTAGGTGACTGATGAAAATTGGAATTGCTTCCAGTGTATAGTTCATATGAAGTGCTTTGAGGAAATATGCTGATAATTGTATGCTGTTGCTTCATAATACAAACAGTTTTCTAATACAGATTTTTTTTCTTTTTAATTTAGGGCAAGTACTAGCTTCACCTCATCAGAGAAACCTAAAAAAGTGATGGGAACGCTTATGAAATCTGTCCTGCAAGTTCGTGCTTCCTCTGAGTTGGTCCTCACTCAACAAAGGCACTTGCAATCTCCCATGCAACTGAATAAAGGGCAGTGCTTTTAGAGCAAATTTTTATATGACTCTTTTTATTATATTTTAGTACTTTAAGAGGGACTTACTTTTCACTAAGAACAATGTTTTACATTCTCATGTGAAATTAAGTCAACAGCTGAAGTGTGCCTGCATCGCTGTATTGTAAGCTGCAAAAAGTCTCTGTGGTGTTTATTTTTCTATAGTGTATAGCTGGATTCCTTGTAAAAAAAGTTATTAAAATGGCATTTTATTAGTGAATTCTTACATTGTGTGGTTGTTTATTTCTGCCTGTTTATTTGTTTTGCTGTCCTAGATTTGTTTAATATTTCTGTAGTATCATTCCAATTAAAGGAATAGCTCAAATACTCTCAAAAATTTAAAAGTTACCTGTAGCCTTCTGTGAATTTGGGGTTTGCTCTTCTGATTTTTCAGTATTTAAGTCCTCCCTCAGTCTCTCCTTTTTATTCTGGACACTTTTAGCTTCATTTTTCTAGTTCAAAAGGCCCATAATTTTGTTCAACTCTGCATTTTTGGCAAAATGTACTAAATGAAACATGTGAATTCTATCTACATCTAATGTAAGTGATCCTGCCTCTGTCTGGTATCTTGTTCTGTAGCTACCTTCAGGGGGCAGTTCCAAATGTGTATGAAGTTGCTGGTAGGAGAAGAGGAAAGAGATGCTCTGTTGGTACACCCATTTCCTATCACAATGTCTCAGTGAAAAAATTAGAGAGATTCAAGTATCATGCTGAGTAAGACTTTCCTGTGATATTTCTCTATTTCTTTAGAAAAGGCATAGGAAGAATTATAATGCCAGAATATTTTAAACCTCTGGACATGTGAAATCTCTGCCTTTGAAGCAGATGTGGTGTTGAACTTTGGAGCATGAGAAAAGTCTTTTCTGGAGGCAAATTGTTCTGCTGCAGCCTATTAAAATATTTTCTCTACTGGCTATTGAGAATTATATATTTGCATTCATCTGAGATTGTTTTATTACTTATTTAGCTGCTTTTGTCTTGGTAAACTCATATTTATCTGTCAGGTAGATCACAATTTGGTTCTCTGGAAAAAAAAAGTGGTAGTGATAGAGCTTGACACGTGTAAAGATTTATTACCCCCTGACAGCTATAGGAGAACCCCTGAACTGATTTGGCATAAATTTAAGAGAGCTGTGAACAAACAATACTTGATTTGGTGTAAAAGCTTGGCAGAAGTAATTTAACTTGTCCAGAGTTCCAAACCAATTTGAACTAAGTTTATGCTGGCTCAGTGACTGCATCATATTTCTTTCAAAAATCAGATTCTAAGAATCCTGACACTAGATGCAACATGGTCAGACTGCACAAACTGAATGGTGCTGGTGCCCTTTTTGCATAGCACAGCACAAGTTGATCCCCTTTTGGGAACAATGCATTTAGAACTGGCACTAAATCCAATATGTAATAGCACACTCACAGCTGGATGTTCCATGTTGAGTGTAAACAGGAGGGCTGTGAGACCTGAGGGCCTGTGCTCAGTTAGCCAGTCAGTATTGACTAAATTAATGCCTAGTTTTAAAATCTGGCACTTCTAGGTGGGCAATTAAAACTCCACTTTAGTTTAAAGGACAGTTTAAAAGTTACTCTTTAAAGGACAATTGGCACATCCTATGGGCATCAGTTCTGTTTCAAGGGAATTTGGCTTTGCATTAGCATATTTTTAAATCAATCTGCAGGGGTTTTTTTTATGTCCCAGAATATGCAGGGCTCTTCCCAAGCCTTGGCAGGACTTTGCATTCAGAGGAACTTTTCTGTGGCAGTCAGTGCTTCCCTCATCTCTCTACATGTCCCTGCAGGAGTCCTCTTGGGTGGTCACTGTTTCCAGGAGCACAGGTGGGACATGGGGGTAAAGGGACAGATGCTGCAGCCTACGACTCAGAAAAGAAATCTGCAGAGAAGTTGATGCCTTGAGAGGATACCTAGAGCAGAGGCTAGACAATGTTAAAGGAATAAAGTAGGTATTTATTAAAAAGTCCTTGAAAGAATACACCTTGGGCAGTACAAGAGCCTGGCTGAGGCTACGCCCACGATGGACCACAGGTCCCATTTTAACACTTTTTAAAGTTTTGGTCCATTTACATACTGGGGTTAATTGTCCAAATACAGCTTCAAGTTTTGAAGTCACATCCTCCCATTCTGCTCTCCTCAGTTCCCTGTTGTTTATACTTTTTGGGCTTGAAGCTGCAACGGTGTCCTTGGTTCTTGGGCTGTTAAAGGATTGTTTTGTCTAACTAAACCATGAGGGGAACTTGCTAACACTTCATATGAAGTTCAGAGTTGTATGCTAATGCAGTACAAAATCTGGAAGATATGAGAGCTAAAACTTAAGGCATCAAAGGAATCCAACCCAGTAGGATCTGAGCTATAGGTAATGTGTTCCCCATGACTGTGTTCCCCTCAGCTTCCCAATACCCACAGACAGCTTTCTGAAGGGTAGTGGAAGCAGAAGTGTTTCTGCCCAGTGTAAGGAATGACATTTTAAGCAGTAATGGTTTTCCTAGTGCTGGTGTGGTGTGTCTGCCCTCAGATTTGCCTTTGCCCGAGCCTCTGGGAGGCTGCAGGAATGACAGAGCATCAGGCTTTGCTGCCCCGCCACACACTCACCCTAGAACCTGTAATTGAAATATATAGGATATATATATATATGTATGTATGTATGTATGTATGAATATAGGGGAAAAGCTACTGCCTCAACACAGCCTCCAAGCCAAACGCTTCCTGCTGCTCTCTGCTGCCCTTCCAGAGGTGGTTTGCTTTAGAAAAGACACGCTAATTTTCTTTCTTTATTTTATGCAGTCCCAGGCACCACTTGACATGCAGGCTCTCACAGTGGAATTCTGTGCCGTGAAAATGTCCATGCCCTATCCTGGAACACGCAGTGGGCTGGGTGGGCCCCGTGGGCTCAGGCTCGGTCACAGTTCCTACTTTCCTTTGGGAGGAAGAAGTGGGGAGGGAAAGGGCAGTTTCGGTATATTCAGGAAAGGGGCCTCAGCCACTGCAGGTGCCGAGGCAGCGAGAAGGGTAGGAAAAGGGAAGGGGGCACACGAAGGGCAGCGGCCGGCTCGGCGGCGGGCGGGCCGTGCTGCGGCCCCTCCCCAGCGGCACGGCCCCGGCCCGCCCCCGGCGCGGGCCGCGCGTCCCGGGCTGCGCTAGCGGCTGCGCGGGGCGGCGGGGCCGGCTCCAGCCTCCTTCCCTGCCTCCCGGCCCGGGACCGCCGCTGCCCGCCTCCGGCCCGCCCCCGGCCCCACCTGCGGCAGCGCTGGGCGGTGGCTCCGCCGGGCCCTCTCGCTGCTCGCCCACCCGCGCCATGGCGGCGGAGCGTGGGGGCTGCGCGCTGGAGGCCGTGCCGCTGCCGCCTGAGGTGCGCGAGAGCCTGGCCGAGCTGGAGCTGGAGCTGTCGGAGGGTGAGTGGGGCCGGGCGCGGGGCGCGGGCGGGCTGTGGGGCCGGGCACGGCCGGCAGGCCGCGGGTGGCTGCGGTGCCGCCGAGGGCTCCGGGGCGGCGGCGTCTTCGCTCCCCGGCGTGGCTCTCGGCGGGCCCGGGCTGCGCTCTTGCCGGAGCCCTCGGCCGGGAGCTGGGAGCTGGGAGCGGGCGGTGGCGCCGGGCTCGGGCGGGCCTGCGCCGGGCCCCGCCATCCTCTCGGCTGCACCGAGCGCTCGCGGCCCCTGCAGCCGGCGCCCCTCAGGAGCTCTTCCAAATGGGCAGTTAACTTGCAGCTGGATACTCTGGAAAGACATATCCGTTTAGTATCTTTTCCTAACTGTAGTTAAAACCTTGAATCTTTCCCTCTGTATCTGTCATTAATTTCTAACTTTTTTTGTGCTTCACTGTATATACAGCCAGGAATATGATCATGCTCGATCTGTTTTTATAGAACCTCATAGTCATAGAATGGTTCGGGTTGGAATCTTAAAGCTCGTTCAGTTCCGTTCTCCTGCCATGGGCAGGGACATCTTCACTAGACCAGGTTGTTCCAAGCCCCATCCAGCTTGTCCTTGGAACACTTCCAGTGATGGGACAGCTGCAGCTTCTCTGGCCAACCTCTGCCTGGGCCTCAGCACCTTCCCAGAGAAGAATTTCTTCCCATTGAGCCATCTAGCCCTGCCCTCTTGTCAGCAGGAAGCCATTCTCCCTTCTCTTGTCACTCCAGGCCCTTGTCCAAAGTCCCTCCAGCTTTCTTGGAGCCCTTTCAGGCACTGGAAGGGGCCCTGAGGTGTCCTTAGACTCTTCTCAGGCTGAAAACCCCCAGCTCTCCTTGGCTGTCTCCAGAGCAGAGGGGCTTCACCCTGTGCATTAGTGAGCCCAGAGGTGACACTGCAGTACCAGGCAAAGGGGCACTGTGACCATTTGATGGATTTTCAGCCCCGTAAAGGAGACATCCCTTCCACCTCCAGGTCAGTGTTTGGTAACAGCCCTTTTGTGATCCCTGTGGGTGTTAGTAGAGGTATCTGTGTTAAAGAACTGGGAAAGGATTTTTTGCATGCTGATTCTCTGCTGTGGCCCATCCTGCAGACAGGCAGGTATAAGCACTTGGTACAGGAGGACATGCTGGGGTGGTGACTGAGGCAGCATTTTCTGTCAGCTGTTGCTCATTGCATTTTCCCCAGTTAACTGTCAAGCTGCACCCTTGAATAGAGGAGCTAAAAGCCTGTTAATACCATCTGTGGTTTTGGGATTAGGAGCATTCAGTGTGCTCCTTGCAGTTTTCAGATTTCAGCTGGGCAAAACTGGGCCTATTTCACCTAAAGGTGCTGCCTGATTCAGGTCAGAGTTTCGGAAGTTATTCACAGGTCTGCTGTCGTCATCTCCAGTGTGGAAGCCTTGGTGCAGAGGTAGGGGAAAAGTGTAGGACGGGTGACTGTTGTCCAAGTGTAACCTGTTGCTGCATGTCTGCTGGCACAGTCAGAAGCAGTACCTGGCATGCCCTGTTGCATGTGCTCGATGAGTTCCTGCGTGTGAGCTGGGACCGTGTGCTCCATGGCCGTGCTGGGTACAGTGGTTCTTCCTGTGTGCCTGCTGACATGTGCAGGGATATCCTGAGGCTGGCTCCTCTGCTGTGTAGTTCCTGACTGTGTGTTCGTTTAAGTGATAAAATACTTTTTTATAGCTGGATCTGCATATGTTAAACCCGTGAGATGCCTGAAGTGATTGCACATTGTCCCAGTGCTGTGGGTCTGATGTGGAATGTGTATTGCTGTGTAGCTGCTGGATTAATGGAGCGATTGGGTGAAGTGGTAATGTGAGCTTGAATTTCTTGATCACTCTGAAGACTTAGTTTATATGAGCTTAGATGTGACTCCTTTTCTGTCTTTCCTAAACTGGAAGACATTTGCAAGTAGTTCTTCAACATCTGGTAATATGTTACGTGCTCATATCCTGCCATTGCTTGACGTTTGTATGGGCAGCTTTTAATGGAGCCCTCCATCATTAATGCTCAAAACTTGCTTACTTGGAGAGGAAGGAATAGCAATCTAAGATTTCTTATGCTAAATATGCCTCAATTTAGAGAAGGTCAGTACTTGGGCGGATGTTCTCATCATCTGAGAGGAAGTGTGAAGGGAGAAAGAGAAAAGGAGAAACGTGAGAGCAAGTTCCTTTCTACTTTGTGTACTTTGTTAATTGAAATATTGTGTGTTGTGATGAGGCAGGAATAATGTCTGTTCTCTTTGATTACATTATTTTCACCTGTAAAAAATAAGTCAGGAAGATGATTAATCTCCTCCTTTGGTTTTGCTTCAGATAATCATAGCAAATGTTGGGAAAAGTGTATGTATTGAGCTATAGAGAAGAATGGGGACATGAATACATTGGTGCTTTCTAAAGACAACTCAAAATCCTAAGCAGAGCATTCAGCTGAGAAGAATTTTGCATGGGGATGGAATGCCAGTTCATGCTACAATTCCAGTCATGTGCATGGTTAGGAATCCTTCAGCTTTACAAGATCCTAATCTCTTGCTTGACATTGTTTGTATTCTTTATGTACTAGAAAAATAATAGTTCAGGATAAAAAGTGATCCTACTATGATGCTACTGTGGTGCTTTGTTATATCAGGACCAATTTCTTTCTTGTTGAAAAAAAATTGTGAATCTTTTAAAGAAAACTTAGAGATCTGCCACAACCTTTTGGGGAGATAAGGACAGTTTTGAGACCATGCCTGGCACCTAAGCTGAGTTTCAGCTGATGGATCTGTGGACTACACTTGCTTATCTTAAGGCTCTAAGATGCTGATGTAATGGAAGGATACAGAGTTCCCTAATCAGACTGGCAGGATCTGTGTCAGAATATGATGGGGATGCTGTGAAGCTCCAGTACTTCAGGTTGTTTATTAGTAACTATAAAACATTGGTGCTTTGGGGGTTGTTCGTTTATTTTGGAGGTTTGGTATGGTTTTTTTCCTTCCCTGCTCTGAAAAAGAATTAAGGTTATAAACAGTTCTTAAAAAAATTCTCATCTGCAGTGGAGATTCTGTAGGAAAGGCATCAATGTGCATTTTAAAACCTGTACTTGCTCTGTGATACTGCATCATGTGTATGCATATATATATATTATATACCTAAATATATATTATATATTTATATATATTATATACTTAAATGTACTTGTACACCACTTTGGAATTGGGTCGTTTTTTGCTTCTTCTGGGTTGTCTGTGCAGGAGAATGCTTCACTTGTTCCTTTATCATCTAAGGACAAGATACATAGAAGTAGTCAAAGATAAAATTGTGTGATGTGCTCATGTAGCAGTGAGGACCTGGTGTCAGCTCATATTGTCTTCATCTTCTAGGGCTGGTGGTGGTGGCAGTGCCCTCAGCCATGTGAGAAACGATGCTCACTTTTAAAATTTCAAAGGTTTATTAAACCTTAACAAAATACAACAAATGACTGTATAAGAAAAATTACAGCGCTGCGAGCATGGAACTAAACCACCATGTGCTCATTTACAAAATGGATGCTCTGCTTTTTATACCCTTGGCCTCTCCCAAAGTCTTGTCAGTCAGCTCCTTCTCTGCCACCCATCAGTGGAGATCACTTTCTTACAGCTTGACTGGAGGTCAGGTGTTGCAGTGCTGCACCCTCTAGTTACAAGCCTGCTTTTCCCCAAAATGCCCCGACTCCAGTGGCCACAACACAAGGGGGAGGGGAAAGAGGACCATGGGGAGAGCAAATCACAATAACATAACTCTGCATCAATAGAAGTTCTCTTAACATACACAATATTCATCCCATAATTGTGAGAGCCAGCCATCACATTACCCATCTACAACAGCCAGCAGTTCAGGGACTTAAAAAAACATATGATTATGTATATGACATATAACATACGACTTTTTTTTCTTGGGATTTTTTGATGCTTGTTGCTACCTTGATCTAGTTAGTCCGGGGAGTTTGGATGCACAAAAGCAGATTTGTGTTCAGTAAAAATTGGATTAAAACTGCAGGAAGAACAATACAGTTGTACCAACTTTGAGGTGGTGTTTGACTGGCGTGTCAGTGGTATAACATTTTCTTGGTCTGAATTTCTGCAGCTTGAAACATTAAGTATATGGATTTGGATTTTCTTCTGCTTGCTAGGAATTTGTAGGTTGGTCTTACTTTGAACTGGGTGATCTTGGAGGTCTTTTTCAACCTTAATGATTCTATGAACTAGGCTGAAACTCAAGTCAGAGATTACCTAAGTAAACAGGCTTAAGAGATTTTTTTTGCTAGTTCAAATTCTATTACTTCACCTACTCACAGATGGGGAACACTGTTCTCAATGGCTTCTATCAAACAGGCTGTAGGATTAGTTCAGAGATAGAAAAGTATTTCATGTAGCTTACCATCTTAATTATAACCTCAGTTATTTCTTAGTTGATTTGGGGAGGAGCATTTTTCACTTCCTGCCACGCTGCTCATAGGTTTCTTCTGAGCCTGGCTGAGTTTTAGTGGTAAAAGATGCAGTTTATGTGGAGTGGTCAGTGGACTGGTTGCTCTGCTTCCCCTTCAGATGTTTACTCTGCCTGGACTGAAAGCTGACTCTCATGTGATTTTTATCCCAACTTTTTATTTCCCTTTTTGGAAAGGAAGTAGTTGTGTGCATGACAAGGAGGCTTTCTCTGGGGTTTTATTGTTTTGGGGATTTTTTTCTTTTTGCAAGGATTGGGGTTTTTTGGCACATTTTGAGGTACTGCAGGTAATTCCTGAGTGGAAGAATATACCAGCTATGAAATATTTCCTGAAAAAAGTAATGGTATTTAATGTCTGATATCTTTGGCTGCTGCAAATATCCCAGCAATACTTCCAGCAAATAGTTTTGGTAATTAGTTTGATTTGGCTTTTAAAAAAAATAAACTGATGAAAGATTACTTCTTTTTTTTTGTCAGAATGCCTTATAAAACCTCAGGGTGGTGGTCAGAGCTGAAAAGTTTAGGTCCTTTTGTTACATCAACAGTATTGATGTGGTGTTAAATTTCTTTGTGTGAAATCAGATGAGGAAGAGACACCCACACACACTTGCACCTGTTTTTCTTGTGATATATCACGGTATTCAGGTGTTAAGGTTTTTTGATCTTAAAATGGTAGTTTTCTGCTGTGGAAGTCTTGGAAATACTTGGAAATAAATATGATCTGAGGCTGTCAGTGGGAAGAACTGTTGTGACTGGGGAGACAGATGGCAGTCTGTGAAGCTTGACCTGCAGCATCTTTCTTACTTAATTTCTGGGCTCTCCAACAGAAACTGTTAATTGTGTGATTGTACCTGGGGCTTGCCAAATGCCCATGGAAACTGAGTAAATCTTGTTCTCACACATTGACACCCGCAGGTCTGGGCACCTGGCTGATGTCCTTCAGGCTGTCCCCTCTGATCCCGAGAGCTAGTGAGGAGTTGAGCCCAGCCCCTCGCTCCCCAGCCAAAATCTCACACCTTTCCCAAGGGAAAGCCCCTCAGCTACCAGAATGCAGCCAGCTGCAGCCCTCCCCCTCTTCCTTGGCTACATCTTTTGTCTCTCCTAAGTACTGGTGGTAGATCTCTTAGGCAGTATATGGGAGAAAATTCTCTGAGAGGGGGGAAAAAAAAAGATTCTAACCTCTAACATTGTCCACCCTGAATTTTTTCCCATACCAACATGTTACATCAAACTTAAACTTTTAAACTAAGTACATACACGCATTGCCCCAATTTTATACATATACCTAGATTTAGCTACAGGCACAGTGTGACAGGTGGTTCACCCTAAAACGAGGTCTCCTTGAGGGATGCATCGTGTCTCTCCATCCTTTTGCACCACCTGGTGCAACCTGCTCTCTGAACAAAGACAACCCCACAGATGGGTTTGTCTTTGCCTGAGGCAGAATTAACCCAAACAGTTTTTCCCAGGATAACTCTCATGTGTACCACTGGAGCCTTATCTCTGTTCTTCACAAGGGTTCAGATTGGGCAGGTCCAGCTCGGTTAGTGGAGCCTCTGGCATTAACTAATCAGGTGGGCTTTAGTAAATGCAGCTCCCAATTTTTGGAAGTCTCTCTGCCCAGTGCATTCAAGCTGGTTTTGAGCAGTCCATTGCACTGTTCAGCTTTCTCAGTTGGTGCATGCTGGTGCATGGTAAGGGATATGGTACACCCACTCAATGCCGTGTTCCCTAGCCCAGCTGTTTATAAGGCTGTTCTTGAAACGAGTCCTGTTGTCCAACTCAATCCTCTCAGGGGTGCCATGCCTCCAAAGGACCTGCTTTTCAAGTCCCAGGATGGTGTTTGGGCAGTGGCATGAGGCACAGGGTAGGTCTCCAGCCATCCCATGGTAGGTTTTACCATTGTGAGCACGTAGTAAGGTATCTAATCTTAGCTGACAGTATCCTCACACTTCTTACCTTTAGCTATTTCTAATGAAACAGTTTTGTGAGCAGTGAGGACATCCAGTCTTATTTTGTTGGCTCTGGCTTCCAGCTTAAGAATGATGATGATGCACCTAAAGGCTTGCAGAAAAAAGGACTACATGTACTGTTCTGTTACCTTTATCACTGTGAGGAAATAGAAGATTCTGAACCAGGAAAACTGGGATTTCTAGGTCATTAATTTCATTTCCCATCAAAGCAGAATTTCAAATTCAGGCAGTTAGGTGGTTGGGGCTTTTATTGGTTGTCTTCTGGATTTCTGCTGTAGTTAACCAGTGTTTAAATTAATCTCATCCTTGTGTTAGAGTAGAAGTCTTGTTATTCTTTTATATCTTGCTTTGGCAAGGAAGGTTAAAACCTGGTGAGGAACAAAAGTATGATGGCAACCATACTTTTGTATGTTCTGTACATTAAGAAAATTAAAGGAAATACATTTTCTTCCAGGTGTTCTTGTGCAAAGATAAGCTTTCCTTAAAATTATGAATGCACATTTATGAAGTAAATAGACCTTTATAAAATTAGCATTGAATATTATCCTATGTTCTACCTCCCTATCCTTCCCCTAGACCTAAATTAAGCTCTGCCAATCCTGAGATCATGAAGCGACTGTCTTTTCAATTTGCTAGTTAAAATGCTGTTGGGGAGATTTTTTATCTTTGGGTTAGTTTGGTTTTTAAAGGAATTGGCTGTTCTTAAATGTGATTTCATTGAGGATGGGCTACAGCATCTCTTGGACTAAAGAAGGTGTCTGCTTGATGACATTAAATACAGCTGAGTTACAGATGTATCACCCAGTTCTGGTACTGAGAGACTTTAATATACCTGTATGCAAATGAGAGGGAAAACATACCAGTCTCTCTTGATTACATGACAGTCATTTGGTTATTAAGAACCCTTGTATTTACCTTGGAATAAGTATCAAAGTATTTGACAGTTTCTTGGCACAGGGGTTGTAGCTCTTGAGGAAACATAAATTTGGTGCATTCACCTGAGTTTTCTAGGCATGATGATTGCAGATCCAAATGCAAAGATCATAGAATTGGTTAGGCTAGAAAAGACCTCAGAGTTCATGGAGTCCAGCTGTTACCCCACCATGGTGTGCAGTGAAATAGACTATGTGATTCTCCTGTGCAGAGGTCTAACAATGCAGTTCTGCAATGCAGAATTCAGAGGACCAAGTTGAAATGTGTGACTGAATAATTAAAGCCCCCAAATCATCATCATATCCTTCTATCACTTGCTCACTGCTTCATTATGACCTTCCTTCTTTCTCAAGATGTTGTTTCCTCAGCAGTGCTCCACAGAACACAAAGATTTTAAGCTTCTGTGGGTTTTTGTTGTTGTTTTCCTGTGTGGAAGCTTGTGCCTTGTAGTGGGTATCTGTGATTTACAATTCAGTGAACAAAGAAGCAGCTCTTAATCTTCTATGTCTGTTGTTACCTTCTAAAGGTCAAGACATTTCTATTTGATAATCTCTGTGTACATCCCTTTAAGAACTTGAAGAGAATTCCAACACCAGGTGAATCCAGTTGGGCCTCATCTAGCAGGGAGTTTTTGTTCAGTGTTCTGCTGGATGCCAGTGATGTCTGGCAAAAATTTGCCTCTTGTAGGATTTGCTGTTTATGGACACTAAAAAGATACTAATAGCTATTATTGTTATTAATATTATGAAGACAGATGCAAATAATCTTTTTTTTTCTGACTTTTTATTATAATTCACTGTGGCTCAAATTTTTAATGTTTTTTTTATTTTTTCCTTTTTCCTACTTACAGCCATATGGCCTCAGAGCTGGATTGGGTTGAGGGCAGAAGAGTGAAAGAGGGTGCCAATACTTCAGCTTAGCTGCAACTTGAATCCATACCCGAAATAAATTTTTTCAGCGTCTGCCTGTATCTGTACGGCTGTTCCTTCAATCTGTTGTGAATCCAGCCTCAAATGAAACGTAGGACTTGCTGATTGTAGCAGCATTTTGTCCTAGAACTTGAAATATGAAAGCTCCCATAAATCATAATCAGTATGTTTGTGTCCCACAGATCTAGGATTCATCAGACACAGGGAAAATACCAGCCAGCTCAGCATTTTATCAAATCATGTTTGAGAAGTTACTTGCTTATAGAGAAATGAAAACCTGTGTTGGGGGGTGGGTTGAATATAACTGGAGGGGCTTCAGCTCCATATCTACCAGCTGCCTGTGTATTATGGTGGAGTTCTGTCAAAGTCCCACATGATGAGATTTCTGCCTGACACTATAAAGAGTAAGAAATGCTTAGAAAGCACCAGAATGTGTGGTTGCAAAGAAAGCAACCACAGTCCATGTTGTGGAAGCACACAGTTTGGTAGGGTTAAGAAAAGGTGTTGTGACCACAAAGCATTTGTTGGCAATTACGTGTTGTCTAACAAAACTACTGAAGTTTCTCATTTCAGATGTTTGTGTATGATTTGTATTTGGTGGGAGTTACTTCACCTTGCAAAGATTATTTAGAGTATTTTCAGAGTTTTCAGAGATGGCAGCTCACTAAAGATTTTTTTCTTCATTCTTCCTTCAAAAACAGTATTTGAAAAAAGCAAATTTAGGTGTGAACATCTTTTCTGATTTTTTTTTACCTAAGCTCTAATTTGCTAAGTAAAAATCATGAAGAAGCTTAAACTTTATAAACAGCTAGTTGTGGTTGAGTTAAAAATGGTTGTGCTTGGGGATGCTCATTCTTGCTCTTTGCCTTTTTTCTACTGCCTCTTGGTTAGATGTCTGTGTAGTAAAATGCATGACCTTGAAACTTCTTGAGAGTCAAGTAGATGACCCCAGAATCACTCCTGGCAGGAGCTTGGGGTTTTTTTCCCTGTCTCCCCTCCCCAGCCTTGGTCTAGTGCAAGCATGTTAAGAGCTTCACTCTGGAGGTCCTCCCAGTTTGACTCTACATAGTCTCAGCTGACTGTGTACACAGAAACACCAGTGAGGTCAAAATTAGTTTGTCTGCTGTGGGTTTGTGTATTGTATTTTTGCTGTGTGTTTGTCTGCCTTGAGCAGTTTGGTAAACTGAGAAATAATATATTCTGTGGTGGTCAGATCCAGATCTGTGGCTGGCCATACCGGTTTGAGCAATAGCACAGGAATCAAGGCCATGGTGCTGTTATCCCTGTGCTCACTTTCCATCTACAGCCTCCTTGTTAGAGAGGGTTTGGTTTACTTTTCATGAATAATTTAATGAAATGGTCTGTTTAAGCATTACTTATAGTAATCAACCAGTGTGATCGTGCAACAGATGAAGGAATGTGTTAAGGAAATGGGTGTTTTTAAACAGGAGACTCTTCTGATGAACTTAGTGGTTAAAACAAATCGTATTTGTGATTCTAGACTTCTCACAGTTGTGAAGCCAGGATTAGATGTATCAGCAACTATTGCCTAAATAAATGCAAAGTCATAGTTTTCTTCAGATTTGGGCTTTAGCAGATATTGACAGGGCTCTGATTTGATTTCCACAGGACATCAATATATCAGTGCCTGAGACTGTCCACTAACAAATGAGACTCCTCCCTTAGTATCAGAAGATGTTTTCACTTGCCCTTCAGAATGTTTAGATTCTGCTAATTGAAAGAAGAACTTAAGGTGCTGGGAATACCTTAAGTATACCTAAGGTGTTTACAGGAGGCAGGGGCTGGGACAAAGATCTGCAAAAGGTATCACTATGGATGTTGCCTTTTTCCAGTGGAATTGATTTTTATTTGATTTTTACCTCATTATTAATTACAATGTAAGTAACTTGTGGCACAACCCCAGCAAAACTACAAACGCCTTCCTTGACAGACATATTCTGTATTTGCTTGTAGCTGTGACTCAATATTCTAATCTTAAATTACTGTTAAGATTATAAATAATCATTTAAATTATAAAATGTCTGTATATAAATCCTTGTATGTTACTTTTATCCTTGCAAAGTTATATGGCTCTTAAACTGTGAGAAGTCTGTATTGCAGAGTTGTAGCAGGGTAGTTGGGATGAGGTGATTACAGGCTGGTTTGAGACAAAGGAGAAGTAGCAGAATGCTTAGTGAAACCAGAAAATGGTAGATAGTAGTAAGAAATAAATAGTCTTGTATTTTTATTTAAAATGGAAGCCATATAAATTAGATTTGACAAACTCAGTGGCTGAGTATGTACTTAGACAGCTGCCATATTGCTGCTTCTTCTTCCTGGCAGGACCAGTGTTCCCTGGACTGCATCCAGAGGGAAAAAAATTAAAAATCATTTTAAATGTACAAAACTTGTGAATAGCTAATAACTGACAACTTGTTCTTGTGATCATTATATGTTTTCTGTGCCCTACAGCATCTTCCATGTGCAAGCTCTTACATCAGGGCAACTTGTACCATTTATTTGGGTTAGGGCATTTTAGCCACTATTATGCTACAAACAGGTAGATTTTTCCTCTGTGGAAAGAGCCTTTTCTTGGTTTTATGCACTTCTGTCCAAAATATTCAGCACTAATAATAATGACCCACGAGGTTTTTTGGAGGGTTTTCCTTTCTTTAGTGAATATTTGTTAATAGTGAACTGATATACACTTTATGCTCAACTTGGAGCTGTACTCTGCAGCGCTGCAGTCACATGTTGGTGCAGCTGGTGCATTTTGGGAAGCCCAATAAACTGACTCATTACAAGAGATAGCCTTGCTGTGTTCAAACAAGCAATGTTTTGACACTGCAAAATAAAGAGAGGTTCTGAATCGGTATGAGATAATTCCCTGGGGTGATGGAAGGGGACTGTGAGATCGATTGATGACTCATGCAGTACTGATGCTATCAAAATTGTGTTCATCACATGAAATAGGTTCTCAATGCCCTTTCATAAGGGAAGCTACGAGCTGCAAAACTTACTTTTTTGAGAACTTACTTTGTGGCCCTCATCAGTGGGTGTCATATTTGGGAGAATGATTGCAGTGAAATTGTTACCTGATGCTGTGTAAAGACCATGGCCAAATTTTGGGCTAGAAGGATGGTATGACAGTTCACTTGAAGTTAATGTTGCTGTTTTGTAATTAGTAAAAACATCTTCAGCAAAACATAGTTCAGAGTAATTTAAATAGATATTTCTGTAAGCACAATGCTTTTACATTGTGACCAGAGGGGAGGGTAACCTGCCAAACCCCAAAAAAATCATGGTTACATACTACCTTCAGATGATAAACCTGGTGATAGTGTAGTAACTTCTGCAGATTTGTCAGTTTGTAGACACTTTTAGTAACAGTGAAGTAATATGTACTCAGTGGAATTAGCAATTGGTGTTTATGGTAAATGCAAGTGGGTTGCATTTTGAGACTGAGGAAAACTTAGGTTTAAAGGAAATCCAGTTAGTATCTTCATAGGAATTGGTGTTACACCTTTGAGACTCATCTTGAGGTTTTTTTAGGTGTTTCAAGAAAGTTTCCTTTGTCTAGGCTTTCACATGACACTTCTGGAGAATCTTGAATGCATGAGTTTATAAAGAGATTCTGAGCAGCAGGTCTTTGAGGGCTATTGAAAGTGAGGCATACACACAGAATTAAGCATAGAATATGTAATTTGACAGAAGAATGTTGTGTTGATGCCTTTAACCTTCTTTTGACCTTTCAGTAGATCTTACTGGATCTTGACACCATGTTAATAACATTGCTGATTTCCAGCTTCTGCAGGAAGGGCCTTTACTGGTGGTTTTTGTAGTGAACTTTTTTTTTTTGCTCACAACAGAGAATGTAACACCAGGATCCTAAGGAAAATCTGCATGCAGAGTTACTGACTTTGAAATGACTTTTTCTTTTTTCTTTCCCACCTGCAGTGACTTGGGGAATTTTTTTAGGGATGTTGTATTAGCCTGAAATTAATAGAATTTCTTGAGATTTCTTGAGAATTTCTTGTTTTCAGTCTTATTCTTCTGGAGGTGTCTTGGTTTGAAAGACAGGGGTCTGCTAAGGAAAGCAGGAGCCTCCCTTGGAATGGAAAATATGATCCTCTCCCTCCAAGTTATTATAACTTTGAAGGGTTTTTCAGGCAAAGATGTGGGAAAAGGAGTAACAGTTCTTTACTGATGTGTGTATATATATATATATATTCCAATTGCCTCAGTTTAAATGCAGGAGATTGTGTGAAAAACAACAGTAGATTGCTTGATTCTGCATGTGTCTTGAAACTATTTTAATGCAGATTTATGCAAGGTGAAAGCAGATATTTGAAGGTACTGACTTCCATGTGAACAGTAGCATCTCTTCTTGGGTTTGGGGTTTTTTGAGGGTTTTTTTGTGGCTTGGTTTGGTTTTGAAGACCTTGGGTGGTCCTGCTTTCTGTCCTGCATCCAGTCCCAAGCATCCAGCAGGTTGTTGATGCTTTACCAGGTTTCAAAACCAGCAAGAGGTGCTGCTGATGATCTTGGAGGAGGTTGGAAATAAATCCACACTCAGACTAGATCTGAATTCAGGATTAGGTGACTTTTCGTACTGTGACATGTCTGGATAAGACTGTTATGAGTATAAACAATTGGGGATTTTCTGGTTTAGGATGAAAAAGTTGAAACAGGTGGTAACTTCTCCTTCACAAGTACCACCAATCTCTGCCTTTATCCATGACCTTCCTGTTCATGAGCTCCTGCATTCTGAAGCCTTTTCTCTCTTGGCAAAAAGAATTAAACAAAACAGATACCTATTCAATGTTCTGTTTATTGAACAATGTCTCCTCAGTGCCCTGAATGAGTCATGGGTCTTGCTGAAAAATAAACGTAGTCATGTAGATTTTCCTACTACTTGCACGCAAGGGTCTTTGTTGGACTCAATGGATAAGCTTAAATCTGATATTTTTGTACTCCAGTATTTGTCTTTGTAAGTGTAATAATTTAAGTTTGCATTTTGGACACTCAGTGTGGTGTGTTAGTACTGGGTAGCACTGCATTGGTGGGTTTTTTGTACTGGCCTTCACTGTTGAGGCATCAAATACGTGAACTTTCCAAAGTTCATAGATGAATATTGTTTTAAGGGAATTGCTTGCAATCTTTTTATCTCAATAAAGAGATTCCAAGTGATTAAATGATTTGTAGTTACTTAATAGTGCTCAGTGTTAAGGAGCTGTGGTGGTAAAAGCTGCTTGTAATGGAAGAGCTTGAGGAAAGCAGAACTGTTTGGTGTCAAGTGGAAGAACTTTGGTGTTTTGTTGCTTCCTTGAAACTAGGTTTTGTTGAAACTTTTTGTTTAATTGAAGCTTTGTTATGCTGTGGGTTTTTGAGGGGCCTGATGAAGAATGTGTCCTCGGTAGTTGTTTTTGGGGCATCCAAAAGGGAGCAGGTCCCTCTCTTCCCATTGCATCCACACCCTTTGCCTACCTGCTTCTGTTTCTCACAGTTCTGCTGCTGCATTCCTGCTCAGCCACCCTCATGATGGACAGAGTTTTCAGCACATTTAAGTGACCATTCAACAGTGCTGGCATTAATGACAGCACCAAAGCTGCACACCAGATTTGACATAAACCCTCAGTGAATATCCATGGTGTGGACATAGAGAGATCACATGTGAGAGGAGGAAAAGGAAAACCTAAACTGAGTTGCCTGTCTGACATTCATGGTTGTTCTAGTACAGATTTTCTGAATAATTTACTGGTATTTTTCTGTCTTCTGTCTGTTTCCCAGACTCAAAAGAGTAAGAAATTGGCCACCAGAAAACCAGAGGTGTAATTTGGCAGGAAATAGATGAGCATATCTTAGGACAGGAGGAGGTCAGCCTATGGGAATGGGGAAGACTTGAGAATACAGGTTTTTGCATGGACTGTGAGTAACTCCCATGGGGGAATACAGGAAAAAAATAGATGTATTGCAGTTAGTGATGTGATAGTAAGAAGCTGGAAAGGTAAGAAGTCACTGTGAATGAATTGAAAAACAGTTAAATGATATGACCTCAATAAGGGAATTATAAATTATATTAATTTTATTATCATAGTAAATTATAGTACTTTAATAATATTGTGGGTATTATAACACTCATTATATAATAACTATAAATTATAAGTAATTACCTGGTTTAGTGTAAAGTGTGACCGTAGAAGGATATTGAAATTAGATGAGCTGTAAGGCCCCTTCTCTCCAAACCATTCTCTGATTCAATAAATGTGACCACCTCCCACATGGCAGCATTTTTAGTAGATTTCTCAGGTTTGGTCTAGTTAAAGGCACTTTTATTTCTCATCCAATTGACAATCAAATACTTTTTATCTTACAGTAGAATTAGTAGAGGTAAATAATCAAGTAGCTTGGTAAGGACATTTAGAGGCAATGACATCAAATACATGGATAGAGGATCAAAATATGCAGGACAGAATCCATATGCATATTTTGGGAAACAGCAATTGCAAAGATGAGGCAGAGGTGGTAAGGAAGAATAAGTGACTTAAGATACTGCCAATCTATCTCTTCCAGATCATCATTAATGTTGGTAAGGATATGTTACTGCAAAAAAAGGATTTTTCAGGCCTTTGATTATATGGGGATCACTGCATGGAACATTCTGGAAACATGTTTGATATGTACTGGAATTGGTTCACCTTTTCTCCCAGACATGATTTGTTCCTAAGCAGCTGATTTAAAAATTATTCTTGTGTTCAGTACTTTGTTGTGATAAAGCTGCATTTCACAAATAAGGTTTTAACAAACCTTACTTCATAGAAAATACTGCTGCTGAGCCCCTGCCTTGGCAGCAGCCTGGGATCAGCATGTTACATTCAGCCTCAAACAGGTGCTGGCTGGGGGCTTGAGCATCTGAGACTGCAGCCAAACCTGGCTTTCCTTTGGCTCTTTTTAACAGATAAAAAAGGTCCAGTTGGCAGAAACCACAGAATCAAGGAATGGGCCAGTTGGAAGGGACCACAGTGGGTCATCTGGTCCAACCTCCCTGCTCATCATTTTGTTGCCAATGTTTGGTTCATACTGTTCAGGGAGAGCTCCATTTCATCAGAAAATACACTTAATAAGTAGTGTTGCAACTGGAAATAAATTGTAAATAAGTTTAGCCAGCACAGGGATGGACCCATGCTGGGGCTTCTCAAGGGTGCAAGCACTTAACTGTTCTGGTTCTAATAAGGATTGATGGGGTTTTTTTCCTGCCATGAGAGGATGTTTGTGTGCACCAGCTGGCTTGCTTTGCTGCCTCCTTCTGTGAATAATTCAGCTGGTTTGTTTTTTGGTTTGTTTTTTTTTTCAGTTTATCATCCTGTAGTTCAGCCAGGATCTCTGAATCATTCATCTGATTCTTTGTGATCATGTCAGATGACTTATATGCACCCAGTATATTAGTGAGGTCAGATTTATTAGTAAAATCATATTGTGTTATGTTATTTATGTAGTTTCAACATGAATACTGATGAAGTTTGGGTTGTTTGGTTGGTTTTTTTTTAAACATGCCAATGTTTTATTTTAAGAAGTCAAAGTGTCTGCATTCACCATAAAATTTTGCCCAGTAGCCACCCCCCTCACCCCAGTTATTTCAAGATTAACTGTAAATCTTTTCCCTAAAAGCATAGTTTTACAGTGCATTTGAGGGCATGGTATTGACATGCCAGGAAACTAATCAAATCTGAAACCCAGATCTAGAAGTTAATTGAAAAAGTTTCATAGTATACAGATTGAAATAACTTGTGTATGGAGTAAACACTGCAGGTTACAGACCATCTCATTGTATGTTTTTAACATACTTGGTGAATTTTGAGAGTTGTGATGCTGTTTGAGTATTTTGGAGTTTGCTGGTGTGTTTTTAAATGATTTTCATGGTCTTATTTATGAGTTGCATATTTCCATGGTCATGGATTTTTGCATCAGTCTGCTTCAGTCTTTAGTGTGGTGCATCATACCTAAATGGCACCTTTGCTGTGGTCTTTGTGGTTGCTACCAAAATTTAAATACAAGCTTTTTGCAAGTAGTAAGTATGAAATGCTCTTTTTCTCGTAAAATATTTGTGGCTGATGGGGCAACTTCTTGCATATTAGTGGAGGACAAAAAAAAAAAAAATCAATGTTGCTGACATCCAAAAACAGACCATAAAAATAAAGCTTCATACAAGTTTAACAGTCTGAAGTATCTTCATTGGGTTAATTAATCACTTTGCCTGATATAATAAGTATGTGAAGAATGTTAAAGGAAAAGAAACTGTGCTTTAGAAAGGCTTTTTTTTTATGATTCCTCCATACCTGATTGTGTCAAGATTTGCATCTTTGGAGGCAGTTTTCATGGAATTTTGGGGGATACTATAGAATTACTTAGTTCAGGCAATTATTTCTGGTCTCATTCATTATAATAGTTGGTTACTACATGTCAGACAGTTATTCTACTTTGATATTTTATCCTTGATGTATCTAGGAAGTGACAAACAGAAACTCTGAGTGTTTTCATTTCTGTAGTACACTGAAATTTTGATTATTTTGAAGTAGCATTTTTGATCACGGACTCAATGATCTTGAAGGTCTTTTCCAACCTTGATAATTCTCATTCTGTGATAATGAGAACTGGAAGTGGTAGCTGGTGTGATAGATGTTGTTCACCCCCAGGTGTACCGTAGCTGGCATCTGTCAGTCTGTGTCTGTGTTCTGCAGGGAGCTCCAGCAGCGTAGAGGGGAAGTGGTAGAGTTAGAGCTTTCCCTGTCTCCCTGTAGACCAAGCTTAAGGATTTACCACAGCAGTGGAAGAACAAGTCATTAATTTGGCTTAACTGAGCCTAGAAACTGCTGCTAAGGCTGCTTTTGTGATCCAGTTATTTAACCTTCTTTCATGCTGTCAAACGCTGACTCCTGGCAGATGAAGCAAATGAGTGTTTAAGCCAGGCACTTCCAGATTGTAAAAGGAGCAGCTCTCTCTTCTCCCTACGTACACACACAGTTCACAAGTAAGGGTTGTATGTATCCTCCCTGAACTGCAGGATTCACCCTCCTTGGGTTTTTAAAGTCCTAAAATACAAGCAGGGCCTTTGTCCTGCATCTGCTTTGAAACCTCAAGGTGAAAAGGTGATATGTAAATTTGTAAGAATAGAATTTTATTATTCTAATTTCAAATTTTCTAATTCTGAATGTTACTTTGGATTGCTTTGCTAATTGCAAAATGTCTAATGGCTTGATCAAACTAAATTTATTGGTTTTGCTAATTCCTTCCCCAATTTATTAGGCAGTTAATGGTACTGTAAAATATAGTTCCACCATGTAATTGTGAACAGAGTGGAAAACCATATCTTTTGCTATTAACATATTGGTCAAATTCCTTCCCTTTCTGTCATTAAGATACATATAATTAGCTAGTCAGTATTTGTCTAGGGTCTAGAACTTGATGTTTCAGTGATTCTGTTGTATGTGCAAAGGTTTAAGGAAATTCTGCATTTATATAGTTGTATATGTCCATGCTGCCACTTTTACATCACACAAGTTTTATACTTTGATAACTTAAATTCCCTCAAAGGGATTCAAGTCCTGCTGCAAATTAAGAATTACCAGTAACATACATTTTCAGTGAAATCATGCTAAACTTCTAATACTGCTTCAAGGGTGTGGGAGTTGGCCAACTTGAGTTAACAATTGATTTAAGGCCATAGGAAACATCTAGTTAGGTTATAGCAAAGAGAACAGGACTGTGGGTATAGTTATGTTAATATGTTAGTTCTATATCAGGTTATGTTTTGAGTTCTTATTCATGATTGGATGTTTGACATATATGGTAGTGTTTGTGGTTCTCATTCACGATTGATTACTTGTGTTATACAGATTGTGATGTTTGACCCACTACCAGGTCTTTGAGGATCATCCCTATGCTGTGTACAGCTTTTTCTCACTTTTGTTTGCCATTAAACTCTTACTTTTCAGATATCCTTGTCACACCCGTCCCTATTTTAATTTTGCCACAAAATTCCTGGTTGGCCTGGTCCTGAGATCGTGGATGCCAAATTGAGACACAAAGGCATTGTGACATTCTCAGGATGTTTCAAATAGGGGCTTTGAAATAGAATTTTTATTGGCTTAGTTAACTGCATCACCATATGAAGTGATCAGATGTCATTTCCATTTTAAAGAGATTCCTGTTATATGAAAGATTCCAATCAAGATGTTTTCACACTTCACTTAGCTCAATATGCAAACTAAATTAAGGTATCAGTTGACCTATCAGATATGGTAGGCACAGACCTATCTCAATCATGACCCATATCTCAATCAGACCCATATCTCAATCATGGTTGTAAGTGTTGGCTGCTCTATAGTTTGGAGAGCCAAAACTTTTTTTAATTGCAAGTAATGGTTTTCCTCTTCTACTTCCTTTATTGCCTGTTGATCAGTTTGGCTTTTACCTGATTTACACAAATGTAGTATCTAGAGAACATGTCCCAGGTAACCACATCTGGGAATGGGTACTAGTAGTAGGTTTGGAGGAGTTGTTCTGGTTCCTAGGTTTAGGTGGTGATAAAAGCTTGTGGGTTAAATAAAAGTGATTGTTGAACTGTCACAGGCAGAATTTTTTGGTGGCACACCTGTGTGTCCCAGGTTGATGCTCACAGCTGTGCGTATGGAGAAAATATGTCCCAAACCACTTCCAGTTTTCTTTAGACTGTTCAATTTCTGAAGTTGTTCCTTAACCTTCTTCCATCTTTTCCAAAGTTTTTACAGTTTATCTTAAAGGATTTGTATATTGATCTTTGGTTCATCTTCAGCAACTTTTTTATAAAGGTTGTTTAAGACGTAGAATTAGCAAGGGTGTCTGCTGAACTGATTCTTCCACCTCCACCAACTTTTCAAATACAATGACAGCCTATCCCAGAACCATGGGAGATATGCTTTAAATACTTCTACAGATGACATGTGAGTTTATGTTTTAGACTGGCAGCTTGCCTGCTTTCCAGGAGCCTCTGCAGGCAGAAGCCAGTGTTCATGCCTGTGACTTTGTCCTGAAGGAACTGGCAAAATTTCTGCAGTCAAGGTGGTGGACCTGTGATTGTGACTGTGCTCACCAGTGGCCAAACAGTGCAGTTCTTAAAGGTTTCATCCGGCAGAGCTGATCCAGCTGGTTAGGTTCATCCATGTTTAATGTACAGTCAGTTCATTTAGAAATGTTTCTGCTCTTGAGCTCTGCAAACTGGGGACCAGGAGCCATTTCTGTGTCTTTAGCAAGTGTCATGCTCTCACAGATCCATTCTCAGTTCTGTTTAGTGAATTTGGCATTAGGATTCTGTTAGGTCTAGTGCTAACATGGTGGAATAGAACCATGCCTGGGTAGAGTCAGTGCAACTGCATGACAGATTCTTATGTATACTAATGAAGAATATATTTTTTTTAGATCATATTAAGAAATGCTAACACTTTCATCTCTGTCTAGATTAATTTTCTTGGCACTTCTGACATATTTTACTATATATATTTTATGATACTTAAGATATTTCAAGTAAAGATCTCTTCCAAACAGAGCTCTAACAGCTCAGCCCAGTTTCTGGCTTTATGCAGCCTCCCCAGGTGCTTTGCTGAGGCCGAGGAACCTCAGATTGCTTTTGTGTAATCCAGTAACTCAGGATAAAATGAGGCTAAATGACAGCAGCTGTGGCCCCAGTGTACCAGATGTGGCAAAGTGGCTCTTTTTGGAAGAAATGAGGGATCACAAAAAACCCATATGATGGGTAAATCCCCCTGAGGCTCTGGGGGCAAGGGGGGGAACAGTTGTCAGGGAGAGCCCCAGCCCCAGGCTTTGGAGAGAGGAACAAAGCCCAGCTTGGCTGGGCAGCACAGCTCAACCTGCCACAGCACTGCAGAAAGCAGCAGAGATGCTTTTGACTTCATCTTTTGCTTAACCTCGTTGAAGGAACGTCCTTCAAGTCAGCATTCCAGGAAAATGAAAGAATTTCCAAGTGCAGCAAATGCTGGCATGTGAAGTGCTCTGGTTTAAGTAGGACTCTCTCTTCAGCCCTGTGTTGTGATCAGTGCTTCCATGGCTAACCTGTGCAGTTGGGTGGTACCTGGCAGAGGCTGAGCTGCACTGAGGGTTGGGATAAGGATTCTGTGGAGCATTTATGAAGCTGTGCAAATTGATGTCTTCACTTGGATTACAGTGCAGCCCATTTGTGTAAGGTACAGTATTGATCCTTAAAGAATTTGCTGAGCTTTAGTCTTCCAAATTATTTCTGGCTTAAGAAAAACTGGTGCTTCTTTTTTATTGGATTGGGTTGGGTTTTTTCCTTCCATAACTGAAAATGTTGCATCTCTTCTGGTATCCTTTTCCTTTTTTTCATAAAAAGTGTAGTTTGTCATTTTGACTACCTGTTCCCAGGCAGACAAATCTGCTTGGGCATTTGTGGTGCTTTGTTTTAGTTTGATATAATTCTCATTTTGATATAATAATACTATATATAAATAAAAACTGTATTTCTGTGTATTTCTTCTGCTAATTTTTTTCCCCACTCTAGAAAAATGGTAATTTCTGTCTTATGTCCAAATTTTATGTATAATATTTACATGGGTTTATAAAAAAACCTGGCAGATTGTAGTTTGAAATACCTGCAGTGGTTGAAGCACTCCAGGATGTGCATTTGTTTTTCTTACCTATTTTGAACAATGTCTTTGAACTCCCATTGCTTGTTTTGGGAGAATGTCAATAGCTTTAAGTGATGCACATTCACTTGAGTGGAGGTTGGGGATGGTAAAAAGAAATTACTTTGTGTCTCTTAGTATTCTCTGATATAAGGGTGAGGTGGATATTTGAGGAAATTAAGAATATTAAGTAAAAAATTAAACACAGTCCTTAAGGATTAAGGAAAGTATGTGAGAATCATTTTAAAATAAAGAGTAAGAATTCTTCTGTGTAAAATCTGACTGAGTAGCAGGATTTGTGCTTGGCCAGAGGTAGGCTGAATCCATATATATGTAATTAATGCCTTTTTTGTTGGTGGTTTTTTCCCTGCATAATTTGCTTTATTAAACTCTTTCACCAATATGTTGCTGACAGAATGTGCTTGATGCAAAGATTTAAATGTAGAATTTCCAAACAGCGTGTATTTATTTCTTTTTTTCTTTAGGAGACATCACTCAGAAAGGATATGAAAAGAAGAGGGCAAAGCTCTTAGCACGGTATATACCACTAATTCAAGGTGAGAAACTGCATGGAAGTTACACCTTTGTGCCAAATCTGTGAAAATATGAAATGGAAAAGTTCTCACTAAATAGACAGGATTAATTATAATAGTGTTTGATATTGTATCTAACCAGCAGTGGGAAATGGCTGTCACAGAGAAGTGCAGAGCAAGGAAAAAGCCTGAAATACAATTTTTTTTATAGTTTTATAAGAAATGTTACATGGTAACTTTTTCAGCAAACTTCAGTTTGACATCTATGTCTAAGACTTTAAGATAATTTTAGAGATGAATAGTTATTGCTAAAAGCAAACTGGCTGCTTTCATTAAATGAAAATACTCAGTAGCCCTCACTCTCATGTTTTAATGTGCTGTTTTTTGCATTTGCCCTGTGCTTCACCCCATTTCCACACACTCCCTCACCCCCTCTGTTTCTTCTAAGCACTGACTTTTTTTACTATACACTATTACTTCTGAAGCTGCTTATTATCAGACTTCATCGTCCGCAGCCAAAACCTAAGTGGCCAACTTTCTTTAAAATTTATTTTTATACTAGGACACTGAAATCACTTGGGGTTAGGGCTGTTATGCTGCCACTGAGCTTTGGTGTTCTGTAATCCCCCAATTTTCAATAGTTTGACAGATTTTAAGATAAGGGAAAATGAGAAGAAAACCAAGGTGAGTAGAAGCAATGAGACACTGTAAACTGAGACAGTGTTGAACAGTCAGAATGTAATCTGGTGTTTCATCATGGGGGTTCTTAGCAAAGATTTCTTTTTTGTGCCTTTTGTTTTTATTTGTGTTGGGTTTTTTTTTTTAAGAATAGATGTAGTTTTTTTCTTAGCAAATTTTTAATCTCTGTAGGCCAAGCAGAACCAAACTCATCTCTTTAAAATGGCTTGTTCCTTGCAAAGAAGCAGTTTGGATTTTTAGTATGACTGACAGTCAGCAGCAAGCTCTAGCCTCACCTGCCACAGCTTTTCCTCCTTACACCATTTTTCTGGAAAGAACTGTCTCTATTTTCTGTTCAAAATACCATGTCCTCTAACTCAGCTTTATTAAGGATTCTGAGAAAGGTGAAGTATGAATTTTGACTAAGGATTTACAATTACTAGAAATATTCCCTCGATGCTCTCTGTCTCCTAGAAAGTCATGTCTTTGGATTTCTGTCTCTTTCTTAATCTCTCATCACCTTTGATTTACTCTGCCTTCACTCCTTTCTATTGACAGTGGGGGTTTTACTTCATATTTTTTCCTTGTCAGCTCTCAAAAGGCTGTTTGCACAAATATTCAAGTACTGAACTCTTAAGCATAGCTTACAGAACTCCAGTACTCTGTCTGCCATACTTGTTAAAGTAAGTTTAGATTTTCAGCTGCTTAAAGATGTTTCTCCTTGTTCAGCTATATTTTCCTTAATCGCCTTAAGCAGTAGCTTAATGAGTCAGCAAATCCTTTGGTTTGTCCTACTTGCTCGATACCACATTTTCGAAGAAATACCAGATTACCTGCTCTTTTTTTACCACTTCTGCCTAGTTTAGCATTAAGCTGACAGGGATCTAGCTTTAATATACTAAAAAAATGAATAGACTGTCTGCCTCTGAGCACAAAGAATGATGCTCTGGCAGAAAGATAAAATTTGCCTAAGACATGAAGCTAACTGCCTGTTTCAGTTTCCTGACATATGTTCCATTAACCCAGTTCTAACTTAAATTTCTTAATTGACACAGCTTCAGCCTGGCTCAGAATAGTGTGTGGGAGTCCCAAAGGCTTTGAGCCTGCAGAAATTTTTTATCATTAACAATTTAATTGCAGCATTCCTGATAGGATTCAGTATCCATCAAGCTTTTGCAGACTGATGAATGTCAGCATTTTACATTTGTTGAGTTATTGCTCTATGATTTGACATTCCTAGGACCACTAAATCACGTATTTCTACAGCTTTATGTCTTAAAAGTGTACTTGCATGCCCAGAGGTTTGAGTTCTGGAAGTTTAACTTTCCCTGTTTCACCTCATCAGCTGCCACCTACAGACTAATCATGTGCAAACTCCTGCTCTCTCAATACCCTGTAAAATGCACTGGGCTATGTTCTGCTGCACTGTACAGCTGAATCTGTGGGGAGCCAGATTATCATTAGCCAGACAGTGCTGAACAACCCCACAGAGGGCTTGCTGAACAGAAAAATACACAAGTGGCTGCAAAGCACATTTTCAGTTAACAGGAAAATTAAGCAGAACATCTTGTGATTCAAGAGTCTCATTCCTGTAGATTGTTTTGTATTCTAAAATTCTAAATCTGCAGTGATGAAGAGTTAGTGAAAATGTCAAGATTTAGCTTAGGAACCATAGAACAGTGTAGTTATATGGAAATAATAACTAGAACGAGTTATTTTTCACTGATCCAACCAAGTGCACTGTGCAAAATCAAAAACAAATGTTGAGTAATAGCAAGCATTAAACAGTAATTAATTATTTTAATGAAGTAAAATTTAACAGTCAGTAATTGGCTTCCTCAGTCAACCTCTGCATGCAAATTACAGATAAAACTCTGAGGAAATAATTAATTATATCTGTAGGCAATGTGGCATGCTGCATGGTGAAGCTTCTGAGTGATGGATAACATCAGATACATGGCAGAGGGTGATTTTGAATGTGGGTAGAGCTGGGATGTAACAACATTCAGAAATAACACAATAAAATAAGCAGCATTTACAGTGAGTGTCCTGTCCTGATGGTCTTAAGCTTCCTTTCTAATATCTCAAGTAAAACTCCTGCCTTGTGATGGTTGTTTCCTGATTATTTTGATTTCTTACTGACCTTTTTACAGTGTTGCTGGTTATTTTCAAGTTGCCTCTTCAGCTGCGTAAATGAGGTTGAAATTAGTTAGTGTCCTGGTGCTTTACAGGGCAGTCCCTGGAAATTATTTCACTGGGTTTAGTTAGTGCTAGATAAACACCTTGGTGGGTGACTTTGTTTCTCCTCTGGTGTGAGAGTGATTCCACTCTAAAATTACTTTCTTTTATTATTATTCTTCTCTTTTCTTCCTTAACATTTCTGCTCCAGCAAAATTGAAATGTAAGCCATTTTCAAATCTTCATTTTAATGGAAAATGATGACAAAACCATCTCTAATTTTGGTTGAGGCTGGCATGTCCCATCCTTCTATTTTTCTTACATTTTCATGGTTTTATGTCTGTTTCTGCTGCTACCAGGAATACAGACATATTCTCTTCCTGGCTGGACCAGGTGATCTTCAAGGTCCCTCCAACCTGGATTGCTCCATGACTCTGTATAACTGTGATTTTTGTTTTTATGTCTTTGTGGGTAAGCAGTACCCAGAAATCACCCTCCCATTCAATTAGAGTGGGATGAGTTTACATACCCTTATAGCACTTAGTATCTGTAGTTTCATGTTTAAGGAATGTGCAACTTCCTCTGGTGTATTGGAGTCTCCAAGACCTTTATAATTTCTTATAATTTAAAGGAAAAACATAGAAGTACCTTTCTTGGTGCTATAAAGTTAAAAATCCTACTTTATACTATGGGTATAATGACTGTGATCAAAAGATGTCCAAATTTTAATTGGCTAATTTGGTTGGGTCTTGGTGTACTTGGTTTAAATGAGGTATGTGAAAATGCAATTTGCTCACGTGGACTAGTTGAAAAAGCAGTTTATAGCTTCATTGCTCACAGTTTCTCAAAATATCAAGAGACTGCAATTCCTGTGCCTTTTCAATTCAGTGCACATCCTTTTAAATTAGAAGTGCTGGGCTGCTTGTGAAGCACTTCCTGAACTGCTGCTTAAAATGGACTATTATTTTGAGAAATTTATGTTCTAGCTAATGCCATGTAGGTGTTCTGCTTACCAGTCTGTCATAGTGTATAAATAAGTGTGTCTCTTGCCTATGGGTATTTTCATTGAAATGGTTTAGTCACTGTTTGGATTCTCTGAATTGGATCCAAATCCTGACTTGTATTTGGTTTCACTGAATTTATAACAAGTGTCTTCTATGCTTTTGTGTTCTTTGCTGCTGTTTCATGCTTCCTTGAACAGAAAGTGTTAATGCCCTTAAAATAGTTTCATATGCTTCAAGTTGAAGCTTATGAGCTGGAATTTACTTCCTTGAGTAGAGCAAAATGTTACAGAATCATGGATTGGAAGATCATGGAAGATTGTCAGAAGATAATGCCTTTTGGTTACCTTTATTATTTCTAATCTCTTGAATTTCTAATACCTTATTCTGGGAAATAAATTACATTGGGTAAACCCTCTTTTAGTCCCTCTAATCTGGAAGAGCTGAACACTTAGTTTTGGATCTTGAAGACAAAAAAAGTGTGTACAGCAGGTAATATGTTCTGATATGACAGTAAAGGATGATAACATTGAACTGTGATCTTGAATGAGGATTGGATACTCAGTAACTGCCCCAAAGCCAGACCTCCACTTTTTGGATTTTCTGCCTTGTCAAACCTTTTCCTTTCTTTTCACACTTTGAACCTGGCTGCTGTAATTTGTTCCTTTCTTACTTCCAGACCCAATTCAATAGCTGCAGAAAGATTTGATAATGTACAAAGAGTCTGGAGTTTCCTCTTTGGTCTCCCTCTTCCCTTCTCTGCTCTACAGAGCTCTTTAATACATTATGTTTTGGAAATTTGATCTCTGCCTACCTGGTATCTAGCTGCGTATCCTCCCCAGTGATGCCAGCAGAGAATCTTCCTTGTCCTGGCAGCTCTTCACTGTTCTTATAGTAAAATAATTTTTTACTTGTATAAATGAGAATTGTTTGAAATGCCAGTATTAGTCTTAATTCCCCAGTGTTTGTGGATGGACAAATACAGGAATAATTCAAATATTAATTTCATCCTGTAGAAGTAAATTGTTCAGTTAATTGGAACAAGCAGCCTCTTTAAGGTGACTTCATTCTTGCTAGCTTTGGGCAAGTTAAAAATGGAGAAAATGCACTTGATAATGGATCAAGTGCCTTTAGTATATGTCTTTTCTGTAAAGGTGTTGGTGTGAGTGAGGAAACTTGGCCTAATTACCCATCTGCTTTTGCTAAAGGCTAAGGTAGTGGTTTGCATAGTAGGAGAATAAATGAAAAAGCTCACCAAGCTCGTGGAACAGCATTTTACTGGCACATAGATATGTAGCCTAAGAGTCAGATGCGCTATCTTACTGTTTTTACCCAAAAGTGACACTTTTCAGATTCACTGTTGGTATGTTTGCACTATGATATGAAACCTACTTTGAGAAAGCAAGAGGGGAGTCTGAAGAAACTGAGTTGTTGTTTCTAACAGTGCCAAGGATTTCATGCCTCATCCTAATTTCAAAGGAACTTCTGAGATTCACTTATACATACTTCATCACAATAACTCTGATTCACAAAAATCTGATCTTAGTCTTGAGAGGAGGACAGTGTCCTGGTTTTGGAGCTGGTCATACACTCCTGTTGTTATGTGTGGTCACTTCTTCCCTGCTCCTCCTGCCCCAGGTATTGGTGCAGCCAAGCAGCAGTGCTCAGGTTGCACTCAGGACATCCCATATGCAGGTTGCCATCTGCTGATGGAGTATACCAGTCAGCTCATTTTCCAGATTATTTTCCTCCCACAGGGGATCACAGAGTGGAAAATGGACTCTTACAAGTCCTGATTTCAAAGCTTTGTAGTTACTACAAGACTGCAAATGGGAAGAGTAAGGAATTCCCTTCAAGGGAAGGAAGGAGTGAAGGGAAAGATACATTCAGCCCTGTGTGGTACAAGAGACCGAGTTAAATACAGTGAACTTGATGTAGTAGGTCTTACATGAGGAAAGTTTATTGTAAAACACAGCACTAAGCTAAATTTATGTTAGGATTATGCAAAAAACCTTCCAACTGCATTGGAATTTTTACATTACATTTGAAAGTGTGGCTGTATAATAAAATTGTAAATGGAAGTTCCTAGTCCAAATTTATATAGCCCTTGATGGATCAAGAGCCAGCAGGGTGTCCCCTCATTTTGGGGATCAGGAAGTGATGGTGGATATTTAATGGTTACTCTCCACCCCTTTGATTTTTTTTATTCCTGTTTTGCTACAATGTAAAATTGAGATTCATCTTCCTGAATATTAGCCAGCCAAAACAGAAGCAACTGCTCTGGGTTATCAGAGCCCTGTTCTAATAAGGTGCAGAGCAAACAACTAGAGAATGGCTCAGTTCCTGTTATTTTTGTTACCTTGTGTGAGGCTGGGAAGGTCTGTCATTGTTTCAGGAGTACGTGGAACACCCAGACAACTTAGATTACAGTGGGAGCTTTTATATGGCTGAAGCTGACAGTAACTCTGCATTAATATCTGCAAAGGTTTTATTAGAGAATTGCAGCATTTTTGTAAAATATGAATCCTCTGAGTATTGCTCTATTAAATGGTGGGTATAGATTGAATGGGATTAAAATGCAGGTAGAAGATAAGCGCTTTTTAAAGTACTGTCTTGCAGCAGTTGAATTTATGAGTAAGTATCAAGGGTAGTGAAACAATGTAGACATGGAGAGCAGATACTGTATTTGCAAAGCCGAGTTTGTTCTAAAATAAAGTGTGTTTCAGGTGTGGATCCGTCCCTGCAAGCAGAGAACAGAGTCCCAGGCTCTTCCCAAGCGGCTCCTGGGGTATCCAAACAGCAGAAATCCCGATCCACCAACTCAAGGGACGAACGCTTCCGATCTGGTAAGGGACACAGATACAGCTGAGCCATCACGTGTCCTAAGAGGAAAAGTATACCTGTAAAATGGTACCTACACAGAAAGCTTTGGAAGAGGGGAAGAGATAATGAATGTCTTTCAAGTATCTTTTTGTTTTGATACACAAGTGGTTTTGTTTGAATCCGGCCTGGAGGAAATGCAAGAAGGGAAGGAGACTGTAGACCTGTCTTCTGATGTGCTTCTTGTTGTGAATTTTACCTTTATCTCAACAGCTTTTTCATATTTGCTGAGAAAACAGAATTGGGTTTCCAGTCTGTAGAACAGTTACTTAAAAATTTTGAAGACTACAGTGTGTGGGATTTTTTTGCTTGCATGTTTGGGTTATTTTGTTAGAGCAAGGTTTTATATTTATTGTAGCTTTCTTTCAAATATTTCCTGGTTTAAAGCAAGTGCACAAAAAAGGAAGTGTCACAATGGATATTCTACTTCATTTTAAATGGACACCACAGTGACAAACCTGTTTTGGAAAATTGTGTGAAAATACTAATATCCTCATTGCATCCTGTTCCCATTGTTACTTTTCAGGTGATTGAAGTGCACCATTTCCCTGTGAAATTCCTTGTCACAATAGTGAGGAAGAACAGGTGTTTGGAAGCTTTTCTCTCCTAAATACTTTTGGACTTCTAGCTGGATATTTTTCTGTTTGTTGTGCAGGGTAATTCCACGTCTTGGGTTTGGGGATGAGAAGTGCAAGTCATGACGTGCACTGCACATCCTTAACAGGAGGCTGGTCTTGGGTCACCTTTTCTTGCCACTGCTTGGGCAGAGTGGTGATTGCATCCTGTTTGCCCTGCTGATATGTAAAACCTTGCTCCTGAGTTGAAGTTGTGCCTTGTACATTCCTTAGGGCTAATTGAATGATGAATGAGACTTCTTAAATATTCTGTAGATATATACAAACTCCTGGGAAAGGTGCCTCTATTCAGCTACACAGAGAAGAAACTTCTGAATGCCAGGAAATATTGCATAGTGTTGTAATTAGTTAATTATATTGAAAAATATTTTTAAAAATATTAAAGAAATATGTTCTAGAAAATTATATTATAGAAAATAATGAGAGTAAGATGTGCCATTGTTAAAGAGAAATAAAAATCTACAAGAAGAGCACAACTAAGGAAATCCTTGGGAGGTAGTCCTTGGTGGGCACTACCATGTCCTTCTGTGGTTTCCTATCACTGCTCCCCAAACTAATGTTTCATTAAATACTTCTGCCTAGAAGAAACACGTTCTTTACTTGGAAATTTGGAAAGTTCTTAGTTACAACACACATAATTGGTTCTCCTTCTCCTATTAGTGATAAATGACAAGGCTTAATATGCCCAGGTGGTACCAAAACCAAATAGTGACAGTTTTGTTAGACTCGGTTTAGGTTAAACTTATTTAGGTCTATACAAGGAAATGTAGATATGGCTTTCAGATGCCAATATCTATTCCCATCTTTCTTCTGTAGTTTAAAAAAAAAATCTTCACATTTACTGCATTAGTGATTGGCTTCTTTACCTCATCAAAGAGATAGACATTGTTCCATTTTTTAACTTCCCTATGTGCTGACACACCTTGACTGTTATGAGGGATAACCAGCCTCAGCCTCCTTTCCTCAATTTCACGCCTTACTTATTCTTTAGACTCTTATGGGGAGGGGACAGTATTGTTTCTTCCTTTTTCTTTCTCTTCAGTCTTTATTTCTTGTTTTCCTTTCTTCAAATCTCATCTATGTCTTTTTCAAGAGTAGTTGATGAGAGGAGAATGCAGGTTTTCCTAGAACAGGATCTCTTTCTGGAGCAATTTTAGGTACTTTAGAACCATCAACATAAATTACTTAAAATGAGCAAGGAAATGAAACAGTTCTATCTTTTATACAATTAATCTGTCATTTACTCTTGGTAAGCACTTTTTTTAATAGTTTCACAGAAGAGTTGTATATTTAAATCCACTGTATGTTTTTGTCATCCCCAGATACTTGTCTTCAAACAGTAAATATTATCAAAAAAAATCCAACAGTGAATACTGTTAATAAATACAGGCCTGCTGTCCAGGCTTCAGCTGGCATAGTGTTAATTCTCTTCTTAATAGCTGGTACGGTACTGTATTTAGGATTTACAATGAGAATAATGCTTATATATTATTATTTTTCTTTTTTTTTTTCTTTTATTATGAACATCATCATTACTATTACATTTTAGTTTACTTCAGATATTATTGTTCATATCTCAAGCCATGGATTTTACCTTTTTCCAGGTCCTCTCCCCATCCCACCTAGACAGTGCTTATTGCTTTATCTGTTGGTATTTTGAAATCCATGAGCAGCAGGGACACTGGTCAGCCTATAAATGTCTTTTTTTTTTTCTTTGACTGACTGTAGAAATTCTTCCTTCTGTGCCTTAAGGCAGGGAAAAGAATCAGAGGCTGATAAATGGGCAGAGGCTCTTCTAATAGCTGTACAGTTTAGAAGCTGTAAGAGTTTTTAGGTGATTTATAGTCCACAAACTGTTGTAGTTTTCCTCACTTAGCCCTTTTTTAAGGACACATGGAAGGAAAGAAAATGAAAATAAGTACAAGGAACAGGAGAGAAGATTATGTGGTTTACTACAACAGGAGAAAATGTTTGTAAGTTTTTAATTGTTGATGGTTGCTTCCAGCTTCATAAAGTGCAGAAGCTTAGAAATACATCTCCAAGGCTTTTTTATTCTGCTTTTGGATGGCAGCATGTGTTGTTTTTCACTTTGGTACATATATTCTTTCTGTTAGTGAAATGCTGGGCTTGCTGTTCATCACTTCCAGTGATCACTGTTAAGCATTCATGATCTCTCTTCTCAAAAATGTGACACATTTGCTCTGATTATGAGTTTTTAATTCCCTGAAGAAAACTGAACTCCAGTTCTTACATGGTGACACTTTCACAGTAAATTTTGAAGAATTTAAGTAACAGGCAGTGGTAGAGAACTTCTTTTTTCAATATCCATATCAAATTCCAATAGCCAGTTAAAATTCAATTTATACTAATTTATGATTAGATTTTTGTACCCTAAGCATTCTGCTTCTTTAAAATAATGTCATTCCTTTTACTTGTTTTGTTGAAATATGTTTCATCATGTAGAAAAGCTCTTAAAGCAAAAGTGGAATAGGAACAAAGTGTTCCAGGGAAGAAGTGAAAGCAATTACTTCATTGATTTGGATGAGAGAGGATGTTCCTACTCAGCTGATGTCCAAGGACAAGATATTATAAGAAAGATTTCAAGCCAGGAATAGATCTTAATGAGTATAGAGGGAATGATGAGTTAAATTGGCACTGTAAAAATAAAACATGGAACAGGATAAAAATTCCTACTGACTGTCTCCTGGTTGCATTTTTATCAGTTAATCTACTGTGTTCGAGGTTTTGGGGTGGGAGTTAGGACTAGAGAAGAAGGTGGTGGTGATTTTGCCCTCTGGAAATGGAATAAAAAGTAGTTCCCATGCTTGCTCCCACAAATCTGTGTGATGTTATGACCTGCCCTGCTCTGCTTTGTTATAAAGCCCCAGCACATCTTTGTCTCCAACTAGGCCTTTCCATTCCCAAAATGCACAACTAAGAATGCTTTCATTTTTTTATCTGCCACATTATTTAATGACTTAATGTATTTATATAGAGACTACAAATGATGTGTGTTATTTTGGTCTTTGGAAGACCTTTCCTGGAGAAAAACAATGTATGTTCCCCTACGTCCTATCAGATGTTACTTTAACAAAAATGTCTTTTAAACTGTATGTAGATGTAGACATGGTGGAAGTGACTGCATCTCACAGTTACTGTCTCTTTCTAGAAACATTCCAGCTTAGTTTTGACTGGAAGTTCTGCCAAGGAAATGTGTCCTGCAGAATGGCCATTTTGCCCCTTTTAAGTGTGCAAAAATAATCCTTAATTTGATGTTGAATCCTGCTTAAACTTTCTGGAATTTGGGGCATAAAAGGTTTGCTTCTGGGTATCTATGGGAATAAACTTAATTGGTGAACAATTACAGATAAAACTAAGGATCAGGAGAAACTTAACACTTGACAAAAAGCCTAGCTGTGGGAATGGAGAAGGAGGCATGCAGACATAAGAAAAAGGGAATTTTTAATTTATAAAACGTCTATTATTAAGTCCTTGGTGTGAAGGACTGCAGCAAAAATCTGACAGGGGGCCCAGGACAAAAAAAAATGTTTACATTGAAGGGTAGAGGTTTTACTGGGTTTTGGGTTTTTTTTCCCCTTCTTAATATTTTTCTCTCATAGCAGTATTATCTTTGAACCTCCCATGTTTGTTGCACAAAAAGTTCTTCTTTGAGATAATCATCTACTTAGTACATTCCTGAGTCTTGTAGGAGCACACAGGTGGGATAGTATATTTGCATGTATCCATATTTTAAATATTGCTCTGAACAGATTATCTGCAGGGAGCTGCAGACTGAAAAGTGATAGGTACAGGGATAGAGTAATTACATTACATTGTATATTATATGTAAGTTGTATAAGTATATATCTGTCATATACTTACATACCTACAAATAGTTTCATACCTTCAAATTTGTCTGTTACATATTTGCATCTTAGCAAACGAATAGATAGCTACTTACTGAAAGAATATATATATTCTTTCAAATTGAACAGTTAAAATTCTGAAAACCTTGTTCAGCAGTTTCAGTAGAAGAAATGTGGTCAGCCCAGTGCACAGATTTAGCTTTTGGCACCATTGGAATGCAGAGATCAAAGCGAAGAATCTGCTGAAAAATCACTGGAATACATTAAATTTTATCTGCAGTGAGGTCTTGATTGAATGCTGAATTCCTCTTTAATCTCAGTTTCGGCTTAAAAATTAGAAAAGTTAAAATATAGCCCTTGAGCCTCTTAGGGTAATTTTTTGCTTTCAGGAAAGTGAAAGATCTGTGTGTCTTTTCCCTAATTCTTCATATAGAATCATAGAATTTCATTAGAGTTGGAAAATTCCTCAAAGATCATTGAGTCCATTAGGCTCTTTTTTCTGGTTTTTATTACTTGCATCGTTTTGTGAGAACTTCAGATATGCATGTGCTTGTACTTCTTTTCATTTCCTGGATTTTGACAATAAAGAGTCAAATGCTGTTGCAAATTTACAGAATCTGCATTGAAATTTCCCCCTCAAATGAAAACAACTGATAGTTCAAAACAAACATACTGGGTACTCTGTAACTGCAGTGTTTATTTCAGGGGGGTTTCTGAAATGCTACTCAGAGAGCATTTTCAGGCTGATTTCATGAGGAAAATGTATCAACTTGCCCCTGCTTATATTCTCCTTTAGCTTTGGGAAACCATTGCTTCTGCACTGGATTGGAGCTGGAGGCTCCAAGTGGTGTTGATTCAGTCCTCCTGATTAACTGAAATTCTAACCTTTTTGTTTGTTTGTTTCCTATATAGATGTCCACACTGAAGCAGTACAAGCAGCACTTGCAAAATACAAAGAGAGGAAGATGCCCATGCCCTCAAAGAGACGTTCTGTCCTGGTGCACTCTTCAGTAGAGACATACACCCCTCCAGGTACATGTTGAGTGAACACAGACAACTAACAGGGCAACCTGAGATAGCAGAAAGTGATCCTGCTCTAAGTAGTTGTTAGGTTGCACTGAAGTTCTGTATCATGGCTGTATTTCCCAATAATAAGATCTTGGTTGGATTTATGCTGTGATGTTTCTCCTCGTGGTTTTTAGGGTCTCATCTAGAGAGTGTAGCTGTTGAAAGTCCACAAGAGAGCAGTCTTAGAGTGAGCAGGTGTCATTTCTGCATTACGTATATTTTCCTACATCATATCTCACTCAGAGGGTATCATCTAGGCAAGTATGTCAGAGCTGAAAATACCCCGTTTCACATTGCAGAAGATTCTTCTTTTATAAGTTGAAGAAAGTACCAGGGCAGTAAGTTGCTGCATTAATTGCAGAGCACTCATCAGATGGTTTCAGCTATTCAGTGGTGAGCAGACTGAAACAGTCAGAAAATCATTGTTCAGATTGGTTATAGCAGAATGCCTTCTTTAATTTTTTAGGGGGAAAAGGTAATCTTCTGTTGTCTCACAATGAATTTTCTGGAGGTTAAGAAAATAGAACAACATATTGTGGTAGCAAGCCATGTGGTTTGAGGCCAGTGTCTGTATAAAGAGGGATTTCCTAAGATGTTTAATTTTGAGAACGTGTACGTGTCTTTTTTAATGAGGCCCAGGAGCAGAAGCACACAGACACCTACTGCCCTTCTCTGTCATTTCTAGTTCTTACCCCACTTCTCTAAAAGAAGAGTTCTGGTATGCTGCCCTCCTGCTTTCTGAGCTGTAGTTCTTCTTTCTATTCTTCCCATTTAAAGAGAATTCCACTTGAGTTTGCTAGTCACACACTTAAGTATATTATTTTTGTGAGTTCTCCAATTATTTCATTAGTTAATAAACAATAATCTGTATTCTTATGTATGTGGTCTTTCTTGACCCTTCATGTTTTTACCTAGAAAATATGCTAAGTATTTTTATTAAAGTATCCTTTTATGCTGAGTGACTCTTAAAAAAAAGCTGAGATGCTGTGGAGAGAATGTTAGGGTGTGTGATAAAAGCTGCCCTGCTCACCTGCAAAGGAGCGTGGGACATGGCAGGTAGGGCAGCCCAAATAATGCCCCATCCCAGGAGCCACCAGCCTGTCCCAGACCCATCTGCACAAACCTGGAGGGGCACTGGGAACAGCAACAGGCAGGATGCCAAGTTCAGGATTCTGAGAAGGGTCACCCTGTCTAGGCCTGTCCCTGGAGAGCCTCAGCCCTCCTGGACAAGGGTGAAGCCCATCAAGACCTCACACAGAGGGGTGAGGGACACTGTATGCGATGCAGGGAAAGAATATTTTGGAGCTGCATGAGTCTTGTTTTGGGATGTTAAGGTGAGGAAGTGCAGACAGGCAAAGGGGCAGACTTGGGAATGAACAAGTGTGGGGAAAACAGCAGGATAAGAGGATCAAAAGGGCTGGTGGTGTGTAAATGGAACACGTGCCTGGCCGTGCCCCCAAGCCTGCACTCCATGCCATACATGTGTGAACAGAGCAAGAAGAGGCTGTGGGATCTGCATGTTTTTTGTGTGTTTGTGCTGCTGGAGTGTCATCTTCTAACATGCCTGTGCAGGTGGTCAACAAAGAAGCCAAGTGTGCTCACACTGGGGTTGAGCAGGGTGCAGTAGCACCTTAAATAAGAGGAACTGGAAGCTGGTGGTGTGACCACCACAGGGATGTGGTCATGACCACAAGGTTGCTGGAGTGCATGAACTATTTGAACAACACTCCACATGGTGTCATTCTTGGGGTGCTCTTGTCCAGAGCCTGGAGTTGGACTTGGTATTCCTCATGAGTCCCTTCCAACTCAGGATATGCTGTAAAAAGTGCCTTTATAATCTGTCAAGCTCTTTTTAAGAGAAGGTGTTACGAGATCCTCTTATCTCTATAGGAGAATGGGCCACTGGCTAAGTTCTGTATCATGGGGAACCAGGACATTCAGAAATATTCTAGGTACTTTCTTCAGCTATATCAAGTCATAAAAATAATTGTCTTTTTATGGTCCTGACTTCATTTGCAAAGTTAGCTCAGCAAGAAGGATCCGAAGTTGCAAAAACCCTGGTAGTGCTGAGCATCTAATCCGTTCACCCAATGCCTTAAGTCTTTCTTTTGGCAGGAGTTAATGCAATTAAAACATGCTTTGCTATTAGTGATTGAAACTTTGTTACAAACAGCTACCATCAGGTACCAGGAAGGAAGTATCAGGTTCACATTCTTTACCCTGAGGTTTGTGAGGCACTGGCCCAGAGAAGTTGTGGCTGTACCATCCCTGGAAGTGTCCAAGGCCAGGTTGGACAGGGCTTGGAGCAACCTGGGACAGTGGAAGGTGTCCTGCCCATGGCAAGGGGTGGAATGAGATGAGCTTTAGGGTCCCTTCCCACTCAAACCATTCTGTGAATCCAAGGTTCTCAGCATAGTGTTAAATTGGAATCCAGCTCCTGTCTGGCAGTAAAGGAACTACTTTTATCCATCATCCTTCCAAAAATTTTAACACACTTTTGGTGTCATCCTATTGAGTCTCTGATCCTTCCCACACAAGTTTCCTGTGATCAGAACTGGAGCTGAGCCTTCATGCAAGTCTGGCTCAAAGAGGGGTGGTTTCTGTGACTGTCTTGGATCAGCTCCCAGCCAGGAAGAGCTGGAAGCCAAGCACACAGTATTCTGTCACTGTTCTGTCACCACACACCAGGATCAATGGATTAACCCCTGCCACTGTCACAGGGCTTCTGCTGGGGTGATCTTGCTACTTCATGATGTATTTATGTTTTGATATTAGAATGCTTTTACCATGGATCCTCTATTTTTTTACACAGACTTCATTTGTCTTGAATCTGGGTAAGGAGATATTGTCAGAGTGTGAATTCTGTGCAAAATCTGCTTTTTCTATATTTCTCCCTCTGAAGTGATTATAAATTGCAGACATGGTGGTTTGGTTAGACTTTTTTTTTCAATTCCTGGCTGTTCATAATCCTATTTTATTCCATATTCCTGGAATTATTTCTTTTTGCTTTCTGTTTAAAAGAAAGGGAAGGTTGCAAGCAATATGGGACAAGTTTGGCTTCTCTCCAGGAGCAAATAGAGTCAGCTGCCAAAAACTCCAAATGTGGCAGCAGACCAGAAGTATCACATGAGACATGGACCCAAGAATGGGGATGCACCACAGATGAATTTTCTCAAAGATCTCTTGTTTGGGTATTTTCATTCAAAATTGTCATGTTTGATGAGGGAGGTCAAATAATGAGATATCTACAATTTTAACTTAGAAAATGCTATCAAAGGTAATGGAAATCTTATGAAATGTTTTTTGCCCAAGATGAAGAGTAGCTTTTTTTATGTTGCTTCAAGAAATTTATATGGAATTGTATCTAGCTGAACAATTGTATCTAGATGACCAATTATATGTCCAGAGGATTAAGAAAATAGCCAAAATTAAGGTTGCAGAATTCCTTATGTAACCCACCCCAGATTTCCATGTCTAGGACTCTTAGAGCGTAGTAACAGACACCCTACCTTATATAAAGCATGTAAAAGATTATTAAAATGCAGCAATTTCTTTATGAGGGCAAGATTTTTTTTCTATAATAAGACTTTCTGTTTTTCGCTCAAAATCATAAGGGATGTATTTTCTTGATATTTGGAATGACTTTTTTATTTTTTATTGGATGGATAATAAATAAGAAAAGATTGTGTGCCAAAGGGAAACGTCTGGAAAGTTGTAAGTAACTGAATGGTAATTAAATTAGGAGGCCTTTGTCAGACTTCTAACAACAACAAATATACATCTAGAATGAAAAGATGCTTTACTCAGCATTTCTGTGTATTACTCATTATAACAGTTTGTTGTTAAAATAATTTGACAACTTAATTAATGTAATTCTTTGTAATTACTCTTTCATTGAACTTCAGAGCATCATGGTTTTTTAAGAATTAGTTCTCAAAACAACTTGTCAGAAGAATCAGAAACTGAAGAATTCCCTTCCCCTCAAAAAGAGTAAAAAAGGAAATAAAAAAAAAAGGGGGGGGGAGGTATTCAGGTGCAATGAGATAAAATTTACCTGTTCAGAACAGAATTATTTTTTTCAGTGGAATAGAGGTGGGATGGGATTCTCACTGATCCTCTGCTGTAGGTAGAAGCCTGTTTTGACTCATGTCATTACAAATGTTGGAGGTAACAGAAACTTAGCTCCAAGTGTGTTCTGGCACTAATGTGTAGAAGTTGTTGTCTTAACCCAAAAAACGGCAGCAAGAGGGGTTTGTGTGTGTGAATATCCCATTCCTTTAGTACGCGCCCCTCACGTGTAGCACGTGAGACTGCTGCACAGAGCACGTGGAGCAGGGCCAAATGCCGTGTTCCTGGTGCTGGGTCATTCCCATTCCCACATTACAGGCCTCTCATCATTATTTTGACCACAGACACATCGTCAGCATCAGAAGATGAGGGCTCGTTGCGGCGGCAAGGGCGGATCAGCTCCACTCCGTTCCAGAGCCATTCCAACGTAGAGCCCTGGCTTAACCGGGTCATTCAGGGCTCCTCCACCTCATCCTCTGCATCCTCCACCTCATCTCATCCTGGAGGGAAACCTGCTGCTGCTTCCAATACCGCTCCTGCCACCACTGCTGCCACTGCGCTTGCAGATCTCATGGCACACACGCAGATAGGTCAGTAAACCTGCCGGTGTGGTTGGAATGAAATCAGATTACAAATCTCAAAGCAGGGCTAAACACAAAGGTCTTCACCAGGAGATAGATACCTGTGAATAGCCTTAAAATGTGCAATTCACAGACCAGGTAGGTGTGATGTATCTGTATTTAACCCAAGCCAGTTGCTCATGAGATCTGAATGTGCATTCTTCTTGGTAAAATGCTTGCTTTACCAAGAAACTAAGGTTCAGTTTTAGTGGATCCCAAAGCAGAATTTCAGAGGAATCCTGGTTTTGGTGCATGCTTTCCAATCTGCATGTATTTACCCTAAACAATGTCAGACTCTGTATTTCAGACATGATTCAGTTGCCAAGCACCCAAAAGACAGAAAAACACACAGAATCTTTGGGAAAGGTATGAAATGGAGTCAGCTAATCATTAGGAAAATTTTTTGTTGTTGAAACCTAATTTTTCGTATTCCCATTTCCAAGCTTATTAATAATGAGGAATTTGCAATTTTGTTTGTCATTGGTGGTTGTAAGAAAGAGGTAATCTGTCACCACTTTACTTCAAGCCATTTGGGATTTCATATGGATTAATAGAAATCATGTTTAACTCCTTAAAATTAAAAAGTCAAATACGGCAAACCTTTTAAGCTTAACCGACTGTAAATAAAAAAATATATGTATTAAAATAGCTGTAAAAATTTGCAAGATACACAAAATGTAGCACAGCATCTTGGTATGTCTCATGCCCCAGGCCAGATAGACCTGTCTATCAGGACTTTTTAATCAACAACATTGAATGCAAAATCAAGGCCTTATTAAACAGGTCAGAATCCAGCATTTAAGCAGCTGAATGTTGGACTGTATGCAAGTTTAAAATTTCATTCATGGCAAATAATTATAGCATCTAGAAGGAAGGAAGCTCAGGGATCATTAAGAGCTGATCTATTAAAAATATTTATAAAGGTAAAATTTCCAGTGCCTTTGACAAAAAAAAAAAAAAAAAAAAAAAGATGCATTTTCACATAAGAATTGTCTTCCTCATTTCTGCACTGGCTGCCATGTTCTATCACTTTTCATTCCTAGCTTGGTAACTTGGTAAAGCTTGGTTTTCATTCCATGCATTGGTTCATGCATGGCCAATATCAGTTCAGTTGGGACATTTATCCTGTCTGTCTGTCCTTTCCTAGCTCATAAGAATATGAAAACTTACTCAGTTCTTACACTGCAGAATTTCTAAAAGGGGCTTTGATTTGTCCTAGAGCACGGAAGAAGAGTTTATTTATTTTTTCAGAGAGTGAGCTGATATCAGCAATCTGAAAGGCATCTTACATGTCTTAATTGCCATGCCCTACTGAAATATTCTCTGTTTTGGTTATGTACTGAATAGCTAGTCACAGTTTTGAGATGTTGAGAATTTAAATTCAGCAGCTTGTTCCCTTGCAGCTCATCTTCTCCAGCCTGCATTTTTAATGGTAAGCTCAAACTAAGTTCCCAGGCTGCAGTATTGGAAGTGCAAGGTTACAGTATTTAATGGAGTCAGATAGGAATGTGCATTATTTTTAAGATGTTTGTCTTTCACTTAATATCAGCAAGGACAACTCTTCATGTTGGAAGGCTTTTTTGTCTTTTGTGTAATTTTTTTTTCTTTTAATGAGTAAGGCTGGCAATATGTCTTGTTTTTATTCAAGAGCACCATATCATCCGTGGAGTATTTCCCACCTTAACTCTTAGAGCAGCTGGAAGTACAAATCATCATGACTTTTAATGCTCTGTCATACCCCATTTGTTCTTTCTTTGGATACTGCTCTCTTGCATTTATCTCTGTCTGGTCATCACTAATGGAAAGGTCCTTCAGTCTGAATCCAATTAACCTTTCTTCCTGAAGTCACAAGTCTGCTCACACTTTTTTTTTTAACTCCTCACCACTTCTCTTACCCTGCTGTGCCATGGTATTTCTCAATGATACAAACTAATGGCATGGGGTCTCATAGGCATTTATTAATAAAATGCTCAAATGATTAATTGAGATAATGTGGTTTTTATCTGAGCATAAATCCTGAAATTTGAACCTATTCCTTCTCCATACATGGTGAGACACTGCTAGTCCCTGCAGGGTTTGTCAGGTGGGAAGTGGGATCCAGGTACACTTGTCTCTTTGGCCAAGCTGTATGCTGCAGGAAGCCTATGGTTTGGGACTTTGAGAAAGCCAAGAAGGCAAAAAAACCAAAAAACAACTTAAAAACACTACAGAACAGAGTGAGAACATATACTTGAGGCAGGTGTATGCATGGGCTCCCTATGGGTCCTGTGCAATGGTTGTACAGGTCAGCTTTACACAGCTGTCATCTTTGTGGTTACTGATTCCAGAGCATTTTTCTGAGAGATGAAGTAACACTTTTCCCTTCATGTACCTCATCCACATGAAAGGAATTTAGTCTCTGCAATACAAACATTGGCATTGCAGTGAGTTCCATTGGAAAGGATGGGAATGGATTTAAATTTTTCCTCTGGTGATCCCTCTAAGACTGCTTAGAGCTGGACTTGTGGTTTGTGTGTCAGATTTGGCAATGTGGGACCAGTGCAATAGGCACTTGCTATCTTGGGGCTGATCACTGCCTCAGAGTGGAGGATAATGTCTGTATTTCACAGCACTGCTCAGATCTCCCTCTGCCTGGAGTTTTTCTGGCAGGATTTGTGACATGCTGAGCTCCTCCAAGGGCTGTGTCTACAGAGGCAGCTTGAGCCCTGGGCAGCAGGGTTTTCTCCAGCTCTTCCCTGCTGCATTCCTGGTTTTACTCATCAGGATTCTGAATATTTCAGTCCTTCTTTTCTTGTTGTCCATTGTTCAAACACTTCTCAAAAATACTGCCATTTCCTAACCCATTCCATTCAAAACCATTCTATAACCTTGGTTACAGTTGTGGAATAATGATAGCAACTTCTTACAGGAGCAGTTAGTGATAGGACAAAGGGGAATGGCTTTAAATTTAAAAAGAAGAGAGACTCAGATTAGGAAGAAATTCTTCCCGGTGAGAGTAGTGAGACCCTGGCTTGGCACAAGTTGCCCAGAGAAGCTGTGGCTGCCCCATCCCTGGAAGTGTTCAAGGCCAGGTTGGACATGGCTTGGAGCATCCTGGGATAGAGGAAGGTGTCCTTGTCCATGGCAAGAGGTGGGAGCAAGATGAGCTTTGAGGTCTGTTCCAACCTGAGCCATTCTGTGATTCTGTGATGTTCCCTAAGCATTCCTCTACAGCCAGGAAATGGGGCTCAGCTCCAAGCAAAGCAGGCTTGTGCCTCCGGGTTTGTAAGGAGGTTCTCAAGCCCCTGTGAGGTGCAATGTAAGAAAAAAAGCCTCATGTAAGATGCAATTTTGTTTGTGTCGATTCTTAAGGTGCCTGATGAGCTCCTGTATCTGTCTTGCATTTCTGCAGAGAACCACTCTGCCCCCCCTGATGTGACCACTGGCCTGGTGGAATACCTGCACCACGAGCGCCCGCAGGTCGCATCCGTGCGAGGAGTGCCCAGAGGCTACAGCAGCAGCATTCTGGAAACTGCAGATGGTGATTGCATTATAGACCACCTACCTTTCCATCTGTGTCCCCTTGTATATATATCTTCATATGCATCTTAATTTTATATTGCCTCAGAGCTTTAAGTTTGATAAAAACATGTATTTGCATGTAATTTAACATACACAATGAAAATCAGTATTTTACATGTTTTGTGTTGTGATTATTTTTACAAGCCCTGTAAAATATTGAAAGATTCACTATTTTTTTTTTCCCAGCATTCTGATGCTTTCAGAATGGAATGAATGTTAAGGTTTAGTAAATACCTAGATTCCTGGAGTAAAGGACATTCTTCATGTTTCAGTTGAAATCTCATGAAGGGGCCAGTGGGTTTGAAAAGCTAAAATAAAGTGTGAGAAGATGTCTGCATCAGCCAGGTAGCCAAGGAACAGCATTGTTTGAAAGCAAATAAAAGTTTCTGTGGTGGAAAGTGATTTAAGCTGTTTTCTTCTAAACTAGGTACTCATCCTGAATGACTTTTCCACCTGAAAGTTATGTGGTTTAGTGCATTTTGGTTAATATATGATAAATAATAAATCTTTTCCATTTGGCAGGTGTCCCAGTGAATAGCAGAGTGTCCTCTAAAATCCAACAGCTGCTAAATACTTTGAAAAGACCGAAGCGCCCACCTTTGAAGGAGTTTTTCGTGGATGATTTTGAGGAACTGCTAGAAGGTTAATTTTCTTTCAGATACATTTTTTACTCCTTGTGTAAGTGGTTCATGACAGAACTGATCCTTAGCAAATGCTGGTTTCTTTTTCTCAATAGAAAACTAGTCATACTAAAATTATACAGAGCAGCAAGAAAGATCATATGTTATCACAAGTGGAAGATAATCTTTAACTCAACCCTCCTAGTCAGTGTGACATTTTTGAGCAGCTACCACTAGAGTTCCCTTACTGTTGATTTGATACTTGTAAGATACAATGCTTTTGTGATTCTAGTCTTTGCTGCCAGCTGGACTTCCATTGAGGTGCATGTAATTGTGGAAAGCTTCACTTGGAACCATTAATTTTGCTGGTTGTCTACATTGAGTGTTCACTAACTTCAACCAGGACTTTGCTAACTAAGATCAAGGTACTTCACTTTCTGGAGCCTTGTTAGAAAGGCAAAGTGTCGTTTTTCATCACCTGTTGAAAATTCAGTGCAGCAAAAATCAGTGTCCAGATGTCACTGAAACCGTTGTCTCTGATAACCCTTCTTGATTTCGTGGAGGCTTTTATTGAAATAGATGTGGAGAACAAGTAGCAGAAAACAGCAGTTTTCTAAAGTAGAGAGAATTGGGCTAGAGATTCAAATTCTGCTCTTTCAATAATGTGAAATCACAACTGAGAAGTGTTGGTCACTGTTTTTTGGGAAGCCAACAGATGATTAGCATAACATCATCATAAAGCAGAGGAGAAGGATAGATGTGAGGAAGAGGTGAATGGTTCATAGAATAATCTGTGAAGTGTAACTTACACGTTTTGTACAGATTGACATTTCCCTTTTACTGTGCTCTGATTTTAGTGCAACAGCCTGACCCAAATCAACCAAAGCCTGAAGGAAATGAAGTTAATGTACTTAAAGGAGAACCCCTGGGGGTTGTGACCAATTGGCCCCCCTCACTGCTGGCTGCCCTGCAGCGCTGGGGGACCACCCAGTCCAAAGCCCCTTGTCTGACAGCGTTGGATACCACTGGGAAAGCAATTTATACCCTGACCTATGGTACGTGTTGGAGCCAGCTGTGGGGAGGAATCAGGTGTTCATCATGAAATAACAGTTCCTCTTACTTGAGAGGGACTGCCTGTGCTTGTAACACATGGTTGGAGATTGCTGTAGCAATGTAAATTATTAACTCATTGTATATGAAAAACGTTTTTAAAGAAGTTAAGGAAGAGAAAATGTTTATTGCAAAGCATATTGATTCTTTCCAAGTGGCTATTTGTAAATCTCTTAGAGTTGTGTGGGTTTTTTCCTAAAAGAATGCTAAAAATAACCCAGTATAAATTGGGAGGTAGAAACAGATGACAAATAGTGCACTCTTCAGATTCCCAGAGGACACATTCCATTTTAACATCTTCCTGCAGAGCCTTATAGAGAAGACTCATACCTCAGGAGCATAATCAGGATGTTAATGGTGGGAAGTGAAACTTGCCTGTATAAATGAACTGGAAGCATTATAGTAAATTGCATTTTTGTGTCCTTCAGGGTAGCTCACTGCAGCATTTCATTGTATAATATGTTAGAATGTTAAACTTTATTGTTTGATGAAGGATGCAGAAAATATAGCTGAGCATCTACAGTAATTTAATTACTCTGCAGTGGAGTTTTGAGTGTTGTTTAGAATGTCATATTTCGTTTTACATTTTAAAAAAACAATAAAATAAAAAAAAGATAAACCAAAAAGAAGCTGAGTTCTAAATTGTACTTGGACTCAGCCAGCTGTTCTGATACAGTCATGCTTAGTGCATGTGTGAGGGACTGAGGTTTACCAATTAAATATTAAAATTTTAGTTTCTGCTTCTTAATTTCTTCTATAATTCTTTAGGCAAGCTGTGGAGTCGAAGCTTGAAGTTAGCCTATACCCTGCTGAACAAGCTAACCACTAAGAATGAGCCCCTGCTGAAGCCTGGAGACCGGGTAGGCTGCTGTTGGAAGTGGTCCCTATGGATGAAATAGTGAGGAACAGCTTTAGCTGAAGAAAGCCTTGTAATAAAATAATACTTGTAATAATATACTGTGAAATAATTACTGTGACTTATAATAATACATTGTCTCAATACTTAGTATCTCTCTGCCTGGTTATCTATGAACCTGGACATTGTTGTGAAAATTTTGTTTCACAAATTAAAAAGCAGCCTCCCTCTCTGCCAAATGACAAAAAAAATATATATTTTCTTGTTTTACTGTACTTTTGTAGGTAGCTCTCGTATTTCCTAATAGTGATCCAGTTATGTTTATGGTGGCATTTTATGGATGTCTCCTGGCAGAACTTATTCCTGTCCCAATAGAAGTTCCACTGACAAGAAAGGTAGGTAGATACATTCAACATTTTTATTGTTTGATAAATAAATGAAGTGCTTGTCTGTGTGTGTATGTCTAAATCCTACAGTCCTTGTATGGGGTCCTTCAGAACCTGCTCTTTAGAAAGCATTAGGTGAAATGTTCAGTGTATATTCTGTGCTTGGAATTATATTAGGTTGGTAATTTAAGTACTTAGGGTATGTAATTGTAGAAATTTCAATCCATTATTTGCAAAAATATGTGCAGAAGTATTTCTCTGAGTACATCAGAGAAAGGTTGTCTTTTCACCTCTCAGGCTGAGTAATGAGGCAGGCAGAGACACCATAGTTACTGGAAATACAGGTATAATCCTACACACCTGGAGATGGCTAGGAAAGACCTAAAAAGGTACAGGCTCTGTTCTTCTGTGTGTCAGGACTCAGAAACAGCATCAAAACAATTTTCTGCTTTAGCAGAATTTATAAACATCCCTACTGGGTTGAGTAGGGATGTATAGCCATTGCTTCTGACACTGCTTTCCTTACTAGATCTGCTGCAAATCTTCGTTGGCACTAAGCAAAACTAAATTTTCTCAGTCATTCAAAGGTCTTATGGGATAGGCTTTTGTTTTTTCCTGTTATAAACTGAGTTACATTTTCTAAACATGAAGAAGTTACAAAAAACTGTCCAAAAGCTTTGTTATTTGTAATTTTGCTATTTCTTTGTTTCTCTACAGGACGCTGGCAGTCAGCAGATTGGGTTTCTTTTGGGCAGCTGTGGAGTCACATTAGCTTTAACCACTGATGCCTGTCAGAAAGGCCTCCCAAAAGCTCAGACTGGAGAGGTGGTGACATTCAAAGGTGTGGGTTTACTTTTTATGGGATAAAAAGCAGGTATATTCATTTTTGCTGTCAAACTTCAGCTTTTGGGTTTACTTGCATGATTCTTATGAAGAGCTGCCTTGATTATTGTGGTACTGCTTTGTGCTGTTTCTTCCTATCTGGGGGTGGATTTTGCCTTTGCTTGCCTCCTGTCATTATCCCTGAATACTGTGAGAAAAACTCTGAATTTTGGACCTATGGTGAACAGTAGCTTTTATTTTTCTTTGAAGGCTGGCCTCGTCTCATTTGGTTTGTGATTGATGGGAAGCATCTGGCAAAACCAGCCAAGGACTGGCATCCACAGGTCCGGGATGCCAGCACCGAGACTGCTTATATCGAGGTGATTTAGTGTAATGTGATCATTTCTGTGGTTACCCTGTCATAGTTTATGGGATGTTTTCTTCCTTTAAACTCTTGATACAATAAAAGAGATGGCTGTAGTATTTTAAACTGTGAAACAAGAGTGTTTCCATCAGGCTGCCAAGCAGACCATTCACTAACTGTGTGGAGTGAGGTTAAATATTGGGGGTAATCAGCATTTTGGGATCCCCAGGACAATTTAATTGGACTAGACAAATATTTTTTACCATATCAGTGTATCTGTGGACATAAATATAGATTTTATGCTAGCTTTTTGAATTAAAAAAGCTGGGTTTGTTTTTGTAATGTTTACAATTTTCTACTATAAAATTTCTTGGTTTTGCTGTTAATCTAATGCTTGCATACACTTTCTCTTCTCAGTACAAAACAAGTAAAGAGGGCAGCACAGTGGGCATTACTGTGTCTCATGCCTCCATGCTGGCACACTGTCATGCACTGACTCAGGCATGTGGTTATTCAGAAGGTAAGTTAGGTGGAACTTCAAAATGATACTGACAGCTTTGCACCTTCAGACAATTTATGTTGCATAATCGTGTCTGCTGTCTTTGGAAAACTTTAGATACAGAGTAGTAGCTTCAGCTTCAAAGGAAAGGACAAGCTTCCTCATTTGTAAAGGGTGTGATGTGGGAAAGAGCGTTAAGCCACCTATGAAATTATAATCAAGGAGAGGATCTTCCTCTTCACCTAGTCATGTCCCATAAAAGAACATCTCCCCAGGGATGTGAATATAGTGAGAGATCTGCTTGTTTGCAGTCATTATTCCAATGCACAGCCATGAAATGTGCTTGTTTTTGACCATCTGCCTAGAGTTAATCTGTGCTACTACTTAAGCAAGTACTTTCCTGCATACATCCATCCTGCATCAGTGATAAGCAAGTTTTACCTAATCTGTACAAGATATCCCACAAAAATTGGGTTGAATCCTTGATTTAAAATCTTTGATTCTTTTTTGGTTTTTTGAATCACATAAGATACTCAAATTCCTCAGAGAAAATACTGAAGAAAATTTAGTAGACCCATGGTGATATTTCTTACTGGATCCAATTATTTCAAACACAGATTAACTTTTTCTGTTCAACTGAAGAAGTTTGCTTCAAGACTAAATTTTTGGTCTGCATAGTTCATTGGCAGATGTTACAAATGCACATGGAAGGGGTATTATAATGAATCAAGGTCTTAAATACATGTAATATTCTAGTCTAGTAATCATAATTCAAAGGTGGTTGCAGTAGGTTATAAAAGGCACTTGGAGCTTAAGCAGCCTGTTTGTTATACGCAACAGAGCTTTGGGTTTTCAGCAGTCATGGAAGTTTCAGAGTTGATTTAACAAATATTTGTAATTCTTAAGTATTTTTATAAATATGCTTTTTAAATCTGTCATTTTTTCCTTCACTTTCAGCTGAAACACTAACAAATGTCTTGGATTTCAAAAGAGAGGCCGGCCTTTGGCATGGAGTGTTAACGGTGAGTATTGCAAGAAAGGCAAAAACCTGCAGCAGTTTGCTTCTTTCATTGGTAGAGTACTGATATCAGAATGAGGTTATAAATTCATCAGTTCTCTCAAATGGTTTTTGTTGCAATATTTATATTTTTCAGAATAAACTTTTTTTTTCAGTAACTTGTGTAGCCTATTTTTTCAGAGTATATGCATAGTTTTCACTAGCAGTTAACTGTAAGAGTTATGCTGTAGCTGTGATGATGGGGGGGTTTATTTAAGTATTGTTACATGTTCTATATTTTTTAAGCCACTTGGAAGTTTATTTTTTAATTTCTTTCCTGTAGAGTGTTATGAACAGGATGCATGTCATCAGTATTCCCTATGCATTAATGAAGGTTAATCCCCTTTCCTGGATACAGAAAGTCTGCTTATACAAAGGTACCCTAAAGGTTGTTTTTATTCACCCATCTCTTTTTGGTTTATTAAAAACAAATTAAATTGTTTGTGCAGAATGTCTTTGTACCACTGAGTACCCCATTTCAGTGTCTGTGTGCTTATAGTTTCACAGATGAGTGATGTTGATGGCTTCTTCTGAGAGACCTTTAAAGAAACTGTGTTTCTTAGTATTTGAATTTGTAGCAAGCATTCAAATTCTATGATCAAGTCCATCTGGAGACATTGAGTATACATGTGTTATAGTAGTTGAATATTTGGCATTTGTATTTGTTTTCTACGTTTGTAGTGTCATAAATTTTGTGTGTAGTTTCAGGAATTTGTGTAAATACACAAGAATACTTACATCATTTTATAATTGTTCTTTAGTTTGTTCTGCACATGCAGCATAATTATTGTTTTGATTTCCAGCCCGTGTAGCAGTAGTAAAATCCCGTGATATGCACTGGTCACTTTTGGCTCAGAGGGATCAGAGAGATGTCAGCCTGAGCTCCTTACGGATGTTAATAGTGGCAGATGGAGCCAATCCATGTGAGTATGGATGTGTTTCCCGAGTGTCAGTCTTGCCATGATCCTGTTTGTTGTAAGCCCTGTGTCAGAGCTGATGCTTAGGGAGTTAAGCAGTTTGTTCTGTAGTAAAACACTTAATTGTGTGCCAGTGATGCCACTGTTTTTTCATTGCTGTTTGCATTTCTTGGCTGTATTTACCAGTGTAAATTCATTTTTTGAACTTCATGTTTTCATTAGTGTTATATTCATCCATGAATTGACTCGAACTGATACCCACAAGATGTAAATATAGATATAATCCACTTTGGGCCAAGTGCTAAAGGCCTGATATAATTGTGAAGGTGTGTCAGAAGTGTTTGATATTTAAGTGCTGTGACCTCTGTAAGAAACAATCAGATAGGAACTGTCTAGGCAGTTGACATAAAATTACCCTTAGTGACAAAATATTCTGATTCCTGAAGGACTTTCCATTTTACTAAGTGCTGGGGAGTGCTGCCAGTGGAGGAGTAGGCAGTTGGGAATTTCATTCAGCATAGTTGTTAGTCACTAGTTTTTTCTCCAAATCTACTCTCTTACAGTAAACTGAAGTACCTTTCAGACAATTTGGAAGACTGTTTGGTTTGTATATGACTGCAACAGTATTTATATAACTGAGCTGAGTGTGAGCACAGACTTTGAATTCCTGCAGTCCAAGCTTTCCTGCTCTTAAAAAAATATTTCTAATTATGTGATGGCTCTTTCTAGGGTCAATATCTTGAATTCCTGCAGTCCAAGCTTTCCTGCTCTTAAAAAAATATTTCTAATTATGTGATGGCTCTTTCTAGGGTCAATATCTTCCTGTGACGCATTCCTGAATGTATTTCAATCCAGAGGTTTGAGACCAGAAGTAATCTGTCCCTGTGCTAGTTCTTCAGAGGCACTAACTGTTGCTATCCGCAGGTAATTCCCTTTTCCCACAAGTGAACTGAATGTTTCCTTGACTATTGAGTTGTGTCATAGAATCACAGAATGCTTTGGGTTGGAAGGAGTTCAAACCTCCCCACCATGGGCAGGAACACCTTGCACTACACCAGGTTGTTCCAGCCCCCATCCAACCTGGCCTTAAACACTTGCAGGGATGGGGAATCTCATGTTAAGATGATAGTCAGAAAATAACCATGACCCACATAGAGATGCCCAAAGACTTAAGCAGAGGAAATGTGAAGCTCACACTTTCACTGAAGGGTGGGTGATTTTTGTTTGGTTTCTTTAAAAAGTTTCATGTTTTCTGAGACCAGTCAGGCAAAAGGTGTTTTTTTCATGCTTTGGGAAAGTGAGGTCTCATCCTCACTGGAGTCATTGGAGGGCCTTTTAAAATGTCCCCAAAATAAGACCTACTTATTTGGGAGGAAGAAGATGGTGAATCCTCAATCAGTTGCTTATGTATGATGATTTGTAAACAGGGGCCTAAAATTAAAAAAAAAATTAAAAATTGTAACTGGTCTGAAAAATACCATTGGATTTCTGCAGATGGCAAGGGATGATCCAAGAAAAAGAAATACTTTAATTATTAATAGATATATGGATGGGATATGCTGGAATTTTTTGATAGTGGTTCTGATCAAAATGTGCTTTTTTCAGGAAGTCAACTTCAAGAAACCTTGAAACAAAAAGCTGAAATTTTGGAGAGCTTTGTTTTAGCTCTTTCTTCATTTAGTTACCATATAAGTCTTGAAATCTTGTTTGTTCAAAGTGAGAAACCATTCCTTTTCTTAACCTTACCAAGCCTAAGAAGCCAGCACAATGTTTTTAGTGACTCTATCACCAGTTAATTTATAGCTAACTGGACTTTGTCTTCCAGACCTTCTGAACTGGGTGGCCCCCCTCCAGGAAAAGCAGTGTTATCCATGAATTGTCTGAGTTTCGGTGTGATCCGAGTGGATACAGAGGAGAAGTTGTCAGTGTTAACTGTGCAGGATGTTGGGCAGATTATGCCTGGAGGTAGGAAAGCATTTTGTGTAGGTTTCAGCATATTCCAAATGAGTTTCCTTTACTATTACACTTGTGTGCATGGAATAAATAAAAATGTTAATTTCCTTTAAGGTAGCATGAGTTATGCTTTGACACATTACCTAAACACATGATGGATTAGAATTTCATGAGCAATAAATCTGAATGACTATAGATTTTGGTATGGGTAAATGATTTTGGCTTGTTGCAGAATTGTTTTTGGAATGGAATGGAGTGGAGTGGAATATGATAGAATATTTCAGTTAAAAGGGACCTCATCTCAAACCCTGCAAAGGTGATGAAACAACTAATTCTGGAAACTATTTTCTCATGCCCATGGAGTATAAGAAAGTGATCAGGAGTTACCTGGATTAACCTATTTCCTAATGACATCTGTTTGCAACACTGTGGTTCCTGAATTAGGTAGAGCTGGGTATTGTTCCTCAGCCCATTAATTGAAGAGACTTTGTCTCATCCTTATTGTTCTCATTTGAGACCCAGCTGCATTTGGAGAGGAGAACACTCTGAAGAAGGTTAGTAAAGGTAGGGTGCCAAACCAAACCTAAAGCTGTGAGCAGTGGGATGAAGGACTGGACACTTGGTGCCATCTACTCCAGCTTTTAGGCTGTCAGTTCCATGGCATGGTCTGTACTACTAGCTTCAGGCCCTGTCCTGACCTGCTCCGATGTACTTGGAGAGGATGTAGTACAGATTTTTTGGAATTCTCCTCACTCCTCAAGTTTATTGTGTAGTTACCAAAGAACCTGATTGATTCTGGTCATGCCCTTGGCACCTTTGCTATTCTTGGTCTCCTTATGAGCTTCCTGCCTTGCAAGGCAGTGGTCCTAATGCCCTGTTGTCTGTGGAGCATATACTCAAGGTAAAGTGGGAGACTCAACTTGGGTATTTCCAGTAACAACCTCTTCTCTGTACACCCCTAATGCAGATAAGAGGAGGTAGACAGCTTCCCACTCTGCTGATGAAAATTTCAGCCATTGTGTGCTAGTCTCATTGGGCTTGTTTAATTTTCCTTATTATCCTCAGAAGCCCTATGCCACCCCTGAAGTCAATGGTTCAGTTGTTATTGAACTCAGATTTGTTAGAGCTCCCTTCTGAAGACAGAGCAAAAGCCCTGTACTTCATAACAAATCGAAGCAGAGGAATCGGTTGGTTGTTGTGTAGCTTCTCAAGTTTTTTGTTTTGTATTAAGACCTTTTGAAGTTGTTTTGAAAGTCCATAATAAAATACAAGGAAGGCAGTAGTAACTTCAGCCTCACAGGTGGACTTGATCTTAAAGGTCTTTTCCAACCTAATCAATTCTCTGATTCTGGGACTGGCATCAGTGTCTCAAAAAAATAGTGATTTTTCTGCTTCAACTGGAATACAGATTACATGTACTGCTACTGCTGTCTATTTGGGGTGTCCACACTACTGCTGTCCCCTTGAAACCTCACTGAAATTCAGCTGTGCTCCCAATGTTTTCCTTAGATTATAGGTTAGACACAGGGACGTGAAGGGAACAAGTTTGCATGCCCTTGAGGTAGTCATGAATCCTTTGGTGAACTGACTGAGCTTAAATTCAATGTTGCTGCTGTTCAAAAAACTGGTATTAGATGCAGGATAAATTGAAATCTTTCTTTGGATCAGTTTATCTTGTATGGCCCCACCTCTATGGCCCCCTTGCTACCAAAAACCAGGCCATGCAAAACGAACACAGGGATGCTCCTGGCTTTGCTGTAGGCTTGCTCTCACAGCAAAGTGTGCTTGGCTGCACTAAGGCACAAAGCTGCCTGCAGCTATTATTCATATTCAATTGTTGAAGCTGTAAGTCCCCTGGGTTAATTTTCCACAGAACATCTGCTCAGGGGCAGGTTCAAGTCTGCCTTAGGATGTTGGAAAAGTTCCCTGTATGCTTGTGGCTAAGTAATTTCACCTCATTATGAGTTGTCAAAAAATACAACTCTGCCCTTGTGAAATGTCTGATTCAGCAGTCAGAGGGATCTGTGAAAAAACCCTTCTCCTTTGTCAGAAGTCCTTGGGGCATTGTCTGGCAAATCTAGGGGACTGTTCTGGATTAGGGTGCCACCGACAGGCAGTGATAATGCTACCATAACTTTCTACATGAGTAAGAAGCGTCAAGTGACTTATCTGATTCTGTGAGGGGAGAAGAGTTAATTGTGTACTATTAAGTGTCTCAGAGTGATGTGACTTGTAATTGCTGGCTGTTGTTATTTGAAAATACAGTAGTAAGTGGTAAAACTACTTTTAGGTTAAGCAGAATTTGGCAATTTAATTCATTAACTCCTTTAAAACCCTTAGTACCATTGAGCTGTCAGAATCTGGGGCAGATTTGTCTCAATTTATCCACATACTAAGAATTCCAGCAGAAATTTCTCTGTACATTCCTTAAGTCAGAATATACATGATAGATTTCATTATAAAGGGTAATTGATAACTTTTGTCTCTTAAAAAAACCTGTGGAGTACAAAGGAAGTCAGAAGACTAGCAGCTACTTACAGGGATGTGCTAAATTAAAAAATTAGTGAGTTAAGTGAATTAATTACTTAGTTTCAAATGAGTCTGCATGTACATTCTAACAGTGGAGATAATTGTGCCTAACTTGGTAAGATTTATGCCTTTTCCTGTGTAGTATTTATGGAGGGTGTGTCCTTGTCCCTTCTGGCTTGGTGTTTGGCATACAGGAGAGAACATACCACCACCTGCTCATTGCCCCTCTGCTGACTGATGAGTCTTGATCTGCTTTTGGTTTTGTATTTCTTTCTGAAGGCTTTGTCCCATCTTCTGATATCCACTGAACTTGGAAGTCTGATCTAGCCTTTCAAATACTTTGTGCCGTAGGAGCTCACAATCCTGAATCTCATTTGGAAATGGTCAAGCCAAATGGTTTTGATCTCATTACCTGTGAAGATCTCTAACATGCTTTATTCAGGAACTGCCTGGTTAAAAGGTCATGGATAAAATGTCTGCTCACACCCTCCTTTTCTTCAGATCTTGCTTTTTTTCTGAGATGGTGAGCCTACCTGTTATGGGGATCTTACTCAACAGAGCCATCAGCACCAGGGTCATGTGTTACTGCTGTTTAATCCATAGGCCATTCTTGATGCCACATTCCCTTCATGTTCATTATCTACCATCAATGCCCATCACAATACCCTCAAGAGCTGTGCCAGCATCCCCAGGGAAATCTTCCCCTCAAAGGGGAATTCTTAAGAGAAAATCTGGTATGAATTCCCATGGAATCCTGTCATGAAGGAATGATGTTTTACCCCAACTTTTGACCAACTTTTGGGCTATTTTGCATAGTTTCTATCTGGGATTGGCATTGCTAAATTTGGCTCCGAACAATATTCAGCTCATTTTTTCAAATTGGACAGTAAAGACGGTAGGGGGAGTGCCAAATCTCTTTTCTTCTGCCCATTGTCAGCCTCCAACTTTCACGTCAACTGGAATGTGATTGCCATGTTATCTGTCATCTTGGAAGCATATTACACCTTAAGTCTGAGCCTGGATATGTTGCTTAATGGATATATTAACTTAACTGCAGTTAAGTTTGTCTCCCTTCTGCTTCCCAACTAATCCTTTCCATTCTTTTACTGGGATCCTTCTCATGTTCTTTTTTTGACAAAAGCTAAATCCCAATAGCCTCTAATCATACAAAGGCTGGTTCCTAGAAACAGCAGCTACTTTCTTACACTCGAGCAGAAAATTTCAGTTTGGCACCAGATTTTGGGCTTCTGCAAGATCTTTGGCAATGAACAGAATCATGTTCTGGATTGTGACTGCATTCAGTATCTTTTCTGGAAGTTTATGGAGATGGTTCCAATTTCCTAAATGTTGGGATGCTCACATTGTCTCCAGCCCATGGATGTCTTGTATTTCATTGTTTCCTCTGTTCGTGTCTGAGCAAACATTTGCCTAGGTTCTGGTATTTGCCACAACACATCTTCACTGCAGAGGGCTCTGGTTCCTTTACCTCAGTGGAAAAAGTTGTTACAGAACAACTTTGTGAAGCTTTCAGGTTTTTTTCCTAAGATTGTGGGTTAACAGCACCTCTTTTCTACTCAGCCCTTAGAATTTATCATATTCGTCAGGTCTGTGTTCCTCAGGGCTTGAGTCTTCACACAGTGGCACAACAGCCACTGCAGAACTTCTCTTGGAGACCTGTGCCAGTGTTGTTTTGGGATGTTTTCTTTCAATTTAAATGTTACACTTTGGATGCTCATGATCACCTCTAGAGTCTAGATTTATGTTCATCCTCATCTGGGAAGTTGGCTTGCTTTATGCCTATTGCCCTTTCCACAGGAGCAGGAAGAGGTTCAGGTCTGCATTTGATATCCCCATATGCTGTTTTTCTCAAGGATGAGGTTTCTCTGGAAACCCTGGAAATACCTTCCACAGTGATTCTAGAGGCATTTTATCCTGGCATTTTAGTATTTTTCCTACGACCTCCTGCTTCTAGAAGAGAAGTTCTTACTAAAGACTGTAATGCAAGGGTAGCTTTAGTATATGGATCCACTATGAAATTCTGGAAAGGGAACAAGAGAGCACTTCCTGACCCTCATCAGTACCTTTGGCCACAGCCTTCTGCTGGGCAGGCCCCTTGCATTCTTCTTGCATTCCTGCTGTGCTAGTCCAGTCTTTGGTAGGGCATCAGTGCCATCCTTGGCACAGCAAGATTCTCATCTCCTGCCAGGATACTCCTTGGCAAGTTTGACTGCTGCGAGTCACCATCTGTCAGAATGTACATGTGGACTCATTTGAAGAAAGAAAGCTTTCTTAGCAGAATCTGTGTTCTTCGTGACATGCAGTCCACATGTACATTCCTGTCCCATCTGCTTTTCCCTTCTCTTTAATTCTTTTTCAGATGCAATGCTGTTGAGAGAGACTGAAATGGTGGTAGATGCACTCTCTTGTATGTCACACATGAAGCAGGAAAAGGAGGAGAAGCGAGAGTAGAGGCTCCACAGATACTGCAGAAGGGCAGCCTTGCAGTATATCCTGGCAGGACAGAACTGTGCCTGCTGTTAGAATGTACCTGTAGACTACCTGTATCATACATTGGTTACTGGTAAGTATTTTTTTTTTACTTGATCAGGGTGATAGGATTGTCCTTTGGCTTCACAGATGGAGCATCATTTAGGGACTGCAGGCTGATCTGTTGGTTTTTCCATGTTTGTGAATACAGTGAGGGCTGTACATTTGTTAATGCCCACAAACTGTGCTTTCTCCAGTTATTACCACTTCCCTTTGCATCATTGTTTAAGCGTTACATACAGAGTTCTGATGTCTGCTCAAGTTATTTCCTCTAGTAATAAACTATTTTGTCAGGTTCAATTTACCACTGAGTTTTATTTTTCTCTTCTAAATTGCAAAATATGGGGTTTTGCATGACTGACAGTTCATACTGTAGATTTTAATTCCAGACATCTAGTTCACACATACAATATCCAGAAGCTGTACCAGATACTGAGTAGCATCTCTTTACTTGGTCACCCTAGGTTATCATTGCATGGTTTCAAACAATTACTAATTACTGCTAGTTGTTCTGATAGCTAATTTTTATGAAACCGAGATAATTTAGGGGTTGATGTATTGGTAGGGTGAATGATTGTCTCACCTATTCAGACTGAGAATGCTGGCAATTGGAAAACTTCCCTAAGGTTTGAAAATGTACCCACAAACCTATTTTACCACCAGTTGTTGGTCAATGCACACAGCAGAGTTGGTTTTGCCATGTTTATTCTGTACTGACCTGGGCAGATTTATTGGTTTCTTTCTTGATCTTGAGTCTTAAACTCCCTCAGTCCATTGTGCCTTGGAGTCAGCTGCACTTGATGTGGAGGCTGTGAAGGGCTGTAATAAAAAAACATTGCATTTGTGAACTTGGAGAACAGATTGCACAGTCTGTCAAGAAGCTAAAGTGAGCTGTCTTACATGCTGTGGTTTTGCTGTAGCTGATGAATAATATATATTAAAATCTTTATCTTCAGTGGCAGAGCACCATGTGTGTCAGCTGCTGGAGCAGCCTAACACTGTGATTCTGTGTTCTCCCTCTGTGCAGCCAGCATGTGTGTTGTAAAGGTGGATGGAACTCCTTATCTGTGTAAAGCTGATGAGGTTGGAGAAATATGTGTGAATTCAGGAGCAACTGGGACAGCATATTTTGGCCTCCTCGGAATCACCAAGAATGTATTTGAGGTTTGGATTTCTTTGTAATTGTTATATTTCTAATATTTCTCCTTGCAAATAGACTTCTTTATTCCTTAAAGGTCTTTTTTTGGGGGGGGGGGTGTTTTATTCTTTGCTTTGCTTTTTAGTTAGTTAGAAAAAAGCCCTGGCCAGGTACACTTTGCTTTATTCACAGAATCTTAAGAAGACATTCTGTCTCTTACAACCAAAAATACCAAGTGTCACCTGCAGTCAGTCAGCTTCTGTATTCCACAGTCCAGTGTAGTGCCTATGTGAGCATTTAAATTTGTCTTAGCTCTGAATTAACACAGTGGTCTTACATATAGTTACTTGAAGGCATTTCAATCTTTCTGCCCATATTTTTCCTTGCAGTGGTACCCCATTTCATGTATTCTGGCAGGAAAGGAGTGAAAATCCTTATCAGTCCAGTGAGTGTCTGAATCCTTCTGTGTTGTTCCAGGCCATCCCAGTGACGGCAGCTGGCATGCCTGTATCAGACCAACCCTTCACAAGAACAGGATTGCTTGGCTTTGTGGGTCCTGTAAGTGTGAACAAGCCCTCAGGGCCCTGCTTTGTCCTGGCTCCCAACTCTAAAGTGATGCCCCTGAATTCAGTAGAACTTTGTGTCAGGGCACTGACCTCCTATAAATCTCAAGAGTATTGTTGGCTTGAGTCAGGCATGTATTGCCAGGAGTGAGGTTTTTCTGCTCTGTTTCTAATCCTTCCTTCTTTTCAGGACTATTTGGTGTTTGTGGTAGGAAAATTGGATGGCTTGATGACAGTCAGTGGCCGCAGGCACAATGCAGATGATGTGGTAGCCACCGCCTTGGCAGTTGAACCCATGAAGTTCGTTTATCGGGGAAGGTGAGTGTATTAAAAACTTCAACACTGCTGATTCAGCTTTGGTGCTCCTTTTTTAACCCACAGGCAGTCATCAAGTGACACAGCATACACAGGAGCATTGCACATAAACTTTCTCATGTGTGTTTTGTAGGAAAGTTGACACTAGATTGTGAATTTGGTTGTTCCTTCTTACTTGAAAGACAAATACTGACACCCTGCTTCATGCATAATAGATTTTAAATTACTTTCACACAGTTTAAAGGTAGATCTTAGAGTGCCTGTTAAAACTTCTTTCAAAGCTTCTCCTAAGACACTCAAATGAAGCTCATATGCCGGATGTAAAGCACTTCTGTTCCCTGAGCCTTTTGGGTGGCTGAGGGAGGAACTGTGCAGCCTTTTCTAAAGAACAAACTAGGCTGCTGAAGGACCCTCAAAGATAGTGTGTGGTATCACCAACCTGAGTGCCCTTCAGTGGTCCAGTGGAGATCAGTGACAAGTGGAGTCTTTCAGGGTTCAGATTGGGGCTGATTGATTCAGTCCAGGCTGAGGCATTATTAATATTTTATCCTAGAAGAGGCAAACCTAAAACTAAGGTAATTGCCCAATGGGAGTTAAGTATTTTTCAGTGCAAGCATCTGGTGTTCAGTAATTTGACATAGTTGTCTTCCAGAAGGGACATTGTATGTAGGGGCTACAAGTCTAGTGTGCATAATGGAGTTCTGTAGACAATGTTTGCCCAGCCCCTACATGTATGAAAATTGCCTATCAGACACATGTTACATGGGTGACTGCAAATCCACCTGACCTCCAGCAGAAATGAATTACAGCAGGGAACCCACATGTGTTCTAAATTTTTCTGTGATTTTGTGATGATCTGGCATGAATAATGCTTGTGTGTGTGAAGAGGTTGCAGCCATTCCCATGTGATGGTAAGCCATGCTCTGTGTTGCATCCTATCATTCTTCTGTCCTTTGTGTTTTAGGATAGCAGTGTTTTCTGTGCCCGTTTTGCATGATGATCGGATAGTGCTTGTGGCAGAGCAACGCCCTGACGCCTCAGAGGAGGATAGTTTTCAGTGGATGAGCAGGGTTCTACAGGTAGTCAGTCTGTCCTTTTCTCTTTCCAGGTGAATAAGGCTGATGCATGAAATGAGAATATTAGAGCATTTTTTTTTCCACTAGCAAAACTTACCAGTGTAACCACAGTGAGCTGTAATAAGATAATTTTTTCAGGGTTGAGAATTAACAGAATTTTGTAAAATGTAAGACTTCCTTTCAGAATATTCTTTGACTTCCTACTACTAGGATTCTCAAAGCCCTAAGGATGATGGGTTTTGTTTGGGTTCATGTTACATGTCTCTTCTGATTTCATACTAAGAGTTACCTCTGAAAATATTCATAAGTATACTGCCAAGTTTATGAACAGTCCCAAAGGCTTTTTATCACTAACAATCTTATTCTAGATTTGCAACAAGAAGTATAAAAACTTTCTCCCTTAATTATTTTACTGTATTTTCTTGGGGTTGAAGGACAGAAGGAAGGGGAATTGTGCTAGATCTGCATTTGCAGATTTTAGAATTAATCAGTTCTCAGGAAGTGAAAATGGGGAGATCAATTATGAAAGACTCTGGAGACAACTGAAGGGAGGGATCCAGAGAACAACTTAAAGGAAGTTTGCTCTTAAGAGTAAGGCAGTTGAGTAATATTGGTTTCTGTCTTAATTTCACCTTTTTTATGTTTTTGGAGAGAATATCTGGTATTGGGAGAAAATATTTTTGTTTCTCTAAAGTGTCATAGCTAAAAGAGACACTTAAGATTTATGCAGCAAAGATGCTTCCCTCCTAAATTTTGTGACTTTTATGTTCTACTGTGCTTTTGTGATTGTGCCATACATGCTAAATTTGCTGTGATATAACTTTGGCTTTTGAAAATCTCTGCACTTTTTGCCCACTTTTAAGAGACTTTCCTAATCCCTGATGTGCAGGTGGCATCCCCTTGATAGAGGGCACAAGCAAAGTCCTGGGTCTGCTCCTGCTCCCATTGAAGTCATGGCACAGCTTCTATGAGTTCAGTGAGTGCAGAATTGGACCCTTTATTTGCAAATTGTGGTACAAGTAAAAATTTTAATGTTTTAAATGAATTGAATTCAAATTCTTGCTCTAGCTACATCCCAGTTGATAATGTGGAATGTTTTGTGTTTTTTTTTTAATTTCTGTGAAGGCAGTTGATAGCATTCACCAAGTAGGTGTGTACTGCCTTGCCTTGGTGCCAGCCAACACTTTGCCAAAGGCTCCACTCGGAGGAATTCATATTTCAGAAACGAAGCAGCGCTTTTTGGAGGGTGCTCTGCATCCTTGTAACGTCTTGATGTGTCCCCACACCTGTGTTACCAACCTGCCCAAGCCGCGGCAGAAACAGCCAGGTGAGGAAACCTGAGTATGTGCTGGTTCTGCCAGACCTATGTTACACAGGGCACCTGCAGGCTGAAATGTTGCTTTTTCCTTAGGTTGTTTTTCCTCATTTTGCACTGTTCTTTTCAAAATGCAGATGTTGGTCCTGCATCAATGATTGTAGGAAACCTCGTAGCTGGCAAGAGGATTGCACAAGCCTCGGGGAGAGATGTTAGCCAGCTGGAGGACAATGACCAGGCAAGAAAGGTGACACTGGGATCCTGGTATTATTAAATATTTTAATTAGCTTATTCAGAGTGACAGAAGACCAGCTATGATATTCTGCTGAAAATAAACCTGGGGCACTTTGAGTGAATTTGAGTGTATCCTTTTTCTTCCCTTTCAGTTCCTGTATTTAGCAGATGTTCTTCAGTGGCGAGCTCAGACAACTCCAGATCATCCCCTCTTCCTTCTGTTGAATTCTAAGGTAAGATGCACTTTAGGTCATACTTGGAGATTAAGATCAAAACAAAAGATTATTGAGATTCTAAGAAAACTCCTTATAGGAATCTGCAGCATTTCTAGAAATGCTGCAGATTATTTTAATGAAGCAGACAAAAATTGCTGTAGTAAGCAGCATAAATTTTTCCACTTCTGGAATTTTAGGTCATATGTTTTATTCCACATCTGGAATTTCAATATGTATTCTGCCTAGCTTAAAAAGTTGCAGTAGTTGCATTTTCTGGTGGACTACAATTTTTGTCATATGAATGGAAGCCATAGTTCTGTCTTCATTCCTGATCACAAGGATTAACTTTAATATATAAATCAGAAATGGAGGATTTCCTGATTAGAAGATCTAGAGGCTAAGCAGAGAGCCCTTGGGACAGTTTTGAAGTGAAATTTTCCAGGAGCAGGGGATACTGATGCCTTGCCCTGGGCTAGGCTCTGCCCTCAGAAAGGATGGCATGTAGAGTGACAGTAACATCCCAGGGACAAATTGGAACTGCCTTGTGCTGTGCTGTACTGCAGACAGGAGTCTTCCAGAAAGTCTAGCAGCAGTCTTTGGGAAGTGAAGGATTTGTAGGTCTCATTCAGAATGGCAAAAGAGTGTAGGACATTACTTCAAACTTTCTAACCTTTCTTTTGAGATTGTGCTTTAGCAAAATAAATTGTTTCAACATCATTATTGTTGAATTGGTTTATTCTTTCAGAGTAAAGATTTTGAGGGAAGTTTTCTAGTATGAAGCAGCCCTTTCCCAGGTCACTTCAGGCAGGTTTTACTCTTGACACGGAGACTGTGCAAAAGGAAACACAAAACTTGGGCACAGAGAAATTACCTGTCGGTGAACACCTGTCTTAAATAGCTGAGGAGTGATGAGCTACCTTGCTGTATGTCGGTGTGTTCACATGTCTCCAGAAGAAACCCTTCTGGTATATGCCTTTTCCTGTCAATACCCAAGTCACTGGGGTGCTGCTGTTCCTATAAAGGTTTCTGCTGTCACTTGTCTCCTGTGCAGGGTACTGTAGCCAGCACTGCCTCGTGCATCCAGCTGCACAAGAGGGCAGAGAGAGTGGCAGTCGCGCTGATGGAGAAGGGACGGCTGAATGTTGGTGACCATGTGGCCCTGGTTTACCCTCCAGGTAAAGCAACACACACAGCAAAACCCACAATCAAACAGAACAAGAAAAGAAGTTCTGTCCATTAATTGGATTGGAATAATTTTTGCTAGCTCTTAAATGCAAAACATTTTAAAGTGGGTGTGGAACAGCCTGTTGATTCGAGGAGACACTTTGTGACAAATCTTTGTGTCTTAATAAAAAAAATCAGTATGTATTTTGATTTTGGTGAAAAAGTTCAGCCTATTGATCTGATAAAAATGGCTTTAATTTCACAAATATCTTTTCCAGGAGTAGACTTGATAGCAACTTTCTATGGCTGTTTGTACGCTGGCTGTGTTCCCATCACTGTCCGCCCACCTCATCCACAGAACCTTGCTACCACTCTGCCCACTGTCAAAATGATTGTAGAGGTAGGTATGAGACATTCCTCGTGCTTTATTTTGCTTTGTTTCCAATTATTTTCTTCATCTCTTCATCTTACTGGTTATCTCATCTGGATGCATGTATGACTTTGAGCATGCACTGGTTTTATCAATGGTCTTAATGCTTTGCCTTTTGCAGGTCAGTAAATCTGCATGTATATTGACCACCCAAGCTATAATGAAACTGCTCAGGTCTAAGGAGGCTGCAGCAGCTGTAGATATTAAAACGTGGCCCACTATTTTGGATACAGGTACGATAGCCAAAATGGAAATAATTTGAAGAGTGATGTATTTATTTTGCTACACCACAGCTGCCTGATTGAGTGGATGTGTTGTGCATTGGATTTAAATAGCTGTCCAGAAACTGTAGGGGGATCTGGTGATAATGCTGTAAAGATACATTGTTTGTCCAGTGCCTGTTTCCCAAAATAATATGGTACTCTCCTCTATTTATGTATTTTAAATAGATGATATGCCTAAAAAGAAGCTGGCTAATGTTTTCAGACCTACATCTCCAGATATGTTAGCATACTTGGACTTCAGCGTGTCTACTACTGGTATATTAGCAGGAGTAAAGGTACAGTAACAAGAGATAATCATGTTTTGTTCTTTTACATTTATAAAGAAATATGTAAAACACTTTTTCTAGAAAAAGGTTTCTGAGAGGTCCTGTTTTCCTCTTGCAGATGTCACACGCAGCTACAAGTGCCTTATGCCGCTCGATAAAGCTCCAGTGTGAGCTGTACCCATCCCGACAGATTGCCATTTGCCTGGACCCCTACTGTGGCTTGGGCTTTGCACTGTGGTGCTTGTGCAGGTATGGCTCTGGAGCTCTCCCCACGTGTGGCCAGCCTTCTCTGGAACCCCAGGGAATGGACATGGCTGAAACTGTCAAAGAAAGCCAAATTAGCCTTTTTATCAGCAGTTCAGAAAACATCTTTTGTGATAACAAAATCCATTTAAGTCAGTTGTTACATGAGTAACTTCAGGATTGCAAGTGGAATTAATTTGATACCAAATTCAAGGAAGAAAAGGACTTCACTGTCTGTTTCACATTAAGTAAATCCTTTTAAAGTCTTTCAAGATTAAGCAATCCTTTTAAACAAGACCTTTAAGGTGTTCATAAGCAATCCTTTTAAACAAGACCTTTAAGGTGTTCACTGCAAGATTGGTATGCAGTAAGAAATACTGCTAAAGGAAGCAATTAAATGTTTCTTACAAGGAGTGAATCTTGACTTGATTCAACCAGATCCCAACTCTAATGCAGCACATCTGGCAAAGTTGCTATTTTTTTTGCCTTTTAAAACATGTCATATGCATTAATTAATTGAATTTTCATGTTCCTGTTGCTTCCTCTGCCCAGTATATATTCAGGTCACCAGTCCATCCTGGTGCCTCCTCTGGAGCTGGAGAGCAATGTGTCTCTGTGGTTGTCTGCTGTCAGCCAGTACAAAGTGCGTGTCACCTTCTGCTCATACTCTGTGATGGAGATATGCACCAAAGGCCTCGGGACACAGACCGATGTTCTCCGGGTGAGTGGGCTTCATTTCCCCACATACTGACAGAAACATACGTGTAGCTTTCTAAAAACACTTCGTTTTGCCTTAGAGAAGATGAGGTTTTAAGTGTTCCCATGAGAGCCTTCCATTATGACTTGATTTCCAGGGAGTATTGAGGCTGCTGGAAGATTCAGCTTCCACGTTTCTGGTGGAGGAAAAAAAGAAGTCTTGTATTTTCAGTTTTAGTTATTTGTGCAAACTCTGTGCTGCTGGATGTTTTTGAGATTCTGGGCAAAATACATAGCAAGCCTGTCAATTTATTTGTGTCTGAGACAAGAAAAAAGCCCAACACCAAACAAAAAAATCCTGAAACAGCCAAAAGAAAAAGCCCCCCAAAACTCAGCAAGTCTCACTTACTTTCAGATTATCACTTGATACCAAAAGTGTTGAGTTCTAAAATGGATGTAATCTTCCCCAGTCCTGGAAGTGTTCCAGGCCAGGTTGGATGGGGCTTGGAGCAGCCTTATCTAGAGGAAGGTGTCTCTGCTCATGCAGAGGGGTTGGAATGAGGTGAGCTTTAAAGTTCTTTCCTTCCCACTCAAAGCATATGAGTATGATTCTTCGATTCCTGACAATATCAAATACACTCCAATACATCTATTTATTTCTGAGGGAAATCTCTCTGCTCAGATTTAATTTTCTTAAAGAGGAAGGAGCATTCCCACAGCTGTTCATGTTGAGAGGAGCTGATGATGTCTGGGACACCTAAACTGTGCAGTGCTGGGAGCCAGAAGTCTCTGGTGAGCCCAGCCCTGTGGCAAAATTTTGAGGGATTTTCAGCTCAAAATGGTGAATGTGCATTGCAGCTACACAACATCTGTAGTGTTAATCCAGTTCATGTCTTACTCTGGTGCTTTCAAAGCCATTCTGTTGTAAAATTCCTTGGTTTGTTTCTAGAATTGCTGCCTTTGTAGTTAAAATGTTTGTTCTCTCCTCCTGCCCTCGCAGATGAAGGGGGTTAACCTGTCCTGTGTGCGCACCTGCATGGTGGTGGCAGAGGAGAGACCGAGGATCACCCTCACCCAGTCTTTCTCCAAGTTATTCAAAGACCTGGGCCTCTCTGCTCGTGCAGTGAGCACCACCTTTGGGTGCAGGGTCAACGTAGCAATTTGCTTACAGGTGAGGCTAAACTGCTTGTTCCTTACACAGAATCTCTGGGAACTTGGTAGAAAATCATCTTCAGCTGAATGGATTTCTTTTTCTAATGAACTAGAGCTCCATTGCTTGCTTGCTTCATCACCAAGTGAAATTAAGCTTTTTAATAACATTTTTAATATGGTATTGATTATGATAATTTCACTTTTCTATACTAGTTGACCAATTGATTTACTTTCCTAATCCAGAGGGGTCAGTACTAAGAAACTGGTTTCCTTCCTACTATGCAAGAGAAGCATTAAATAAGCAGCTTCCTGTTCATTAATATTACATGTTACAAGCAGTGCTCTTTCTGTTTTTGTGTGATTCAGATTTTGTCTTGTGTATAATGTGGAATTAAACAGAAGACAGAATTTCCCAAATAAGATCCAGGAAAATTGACAGAGTTGCCAGGGGTTTTTTTATTTTTAAAGATCCCAAATGAGTAATAGGAGCATGCAGATATTTTTGTCTCACCTTGTGTGGACAAAAAAAAAAGTTGGACTATTTTTTTACTTAAAAGTGTGAAATTGGAAGCTTTGAGAGGGAGGATATGCCCACAAACTACTTGGCCATGCTTCATAGTCTGGAGGAAATGACATGGTGTGGGCCAGAACCACCTCTGATAGTTTAGTATTCAGCTGATAATAATCTTTTATGTGTAATTTAACCAGAGGAAGTCTGATTTTTCTTAACAAGGTATTTATTTTCCAGTCAGGAGATTTAAAATATATATATAAAATATATATTCCAAATCTTACCTGAAAAATCAGGTGTTAAGTAAGCATGGACTAGAAAATTGGAAAGCACCCCAAAGTTTGGAGGATGCTTGATTTAGTGAATACTGAGCTCAGGTTTCAGATGAGGCAGTAGCTTTGTATGTGGACAGCATCTTAGGGGGCACATGGATTAAGTATGTGTAACTGTAAATTTTATTTCAAATTTTATTGGTATGGATTACAGTTAATAAAATAGGATTCTATGAAAATTGCTACTGTACTTCTGCAAAACTTTGTTTTTCCTTTTTTTTTTTCTTCCTGGTGCCCACTAGATGAAGAAAAGCCTTTTCAACTCTCAGAATATGTTAGAGTGTTCTAGGTTTCCTACAAGAGAGAGAAGTTACTTAAATATGTTGCCATTCACAGTTGTTTCCTTAGTTTCTATAGTTTCTTTCACAATTAAAGGAGAAAGGATTTTTAACAAGACCAAGCTAAATGGTTACCAAGAAATAACTTCAGAGTGATTTTATGAATCAATACATGGAAAGCCAGAAAGTATATACACGAAATCAAGAAGACTGCAAATTAAGATTTTAAATTCATTGAATACAGCATTTCTGCTCCTAAGTGTGAAATAATAGCTTTCCAAATTTCCTATGTAAATAGAAATTTCAAAAGCCAGTTTGGGATAAAGGGGTGGGAAACAGTTTTTCTGCAGAATACTGAATGGCAACATGAAAAGTACTCCCAAAAAAAACCTGGTGAGGAATGCAGGACTGCTGAGCAGTTAAGCTTCCTTTCATTTTATGCCTTTTTCATCTCTGTTTTCTATTCTTGAGCCCCTTTTTAGTGGAGAGGTTTTCTACTCCTTTCCCCCCATTCTTCCAAAGCGATACCTCCATATTTTAATTTGATTACACTTTTTTTATTAGATTTAAATGAATGTTAATTAATGACCTAACTTGTATCAAAAGCTTAAAAATTAGCAGGCAGATAAATACATGTCTTCCAACCCTGCTGATCTGGTTCACTGAAAAGGTGTTTCTGAAGCTGCTAGCAGTCTTACAGAAGGAGAAGGGATTTTTTATAAAGCAATGTATGAGTTGCTGTAGCCCTCTTTTGTTCATGATCTGAGACTTGCATGTTTCCAAAAGAACTACCTAAAAGTGCCAAGCTCTTAAATAATCTGAAATGGAAATTTTCTTTTCATTCTTAAACAGTGTAAGTTTTGTTTTCTGTCTTACTGTGTGTATCTTATGTTTCCAGTGCCTCTTTGTTTGTATTTTCCTTTTTTCCCCTTTCTCTCTGTTTCCCACACTTTGATGGCCTCTGTTACTTCTGTTTGTGGTCCTGCTGTCAGCCAAACAGGCTGGGCAAGCTGGCTGAACAGGTATAGTGATGCATGTGTGCTTGTCACATCCTAAAGTCCATCTGGTTCTGCAGTGTTAGAGACTAGGCCCACACAGTTTTGTGCTTACATCCTTTTGCACTGGCTATATGGGTTTTAGAGCAGGTGCTTACTCAAATAAAATCCTAAAAGCTGGATATTAAATTTAAAAAATTAGCAAATTTAGCCTCTAATGCATACTTCACTTGTGCATTCATTGACTGATTCCATAAAAAGCAAAGGCTCTTCAGTAGTCACAGTAGAAAGGGGGGCTACTTTATTTCTTGTACATTAGGGAAGTGCTATGCAAGTGTCAGTAAAAAAAGGAGAGTAATTTGTGAATTTATGTGGCTGTGAGAATGAAAGCAGGGTGTTGTAGCTTCTGTTGAATTTGTTTCTTCCTCCTTATTCTTAGGGAACAGCAGGACCAGATCCAACAACAGTCTATGTAGATATGAGAGCGCTTCGACACGACAGGTACAGTACATCTTTTGACTCCCTTAAGTACTACAGTCATTACCATATCTTAGGCAGCAGATGGGAGAAAATTCCCTGAGAGAAAAAGGAAAAAAATTTTAAAAAAATCCTAGTTCCAGTTGTTCATAAAGTCTTGTACAAATGTATCCTCTTATTTTCACAGGGTGCGTTTGGTAGAGAGAGGTTCTCCACACAGTCTGCCACTTATGGAGTCTGGGAAGGTGAGAGACTGAGTGTGATCCTTCCTCCTCACAGAATCATGGAGTGGTTTGGGTTGGAAAGGACTTTAAAGCTCATCTCATTCCAGTTCCTGTCTGCCATGGGTTGGGGGACACCTTCCACTATGCCAGGTTACTCTAAGCCCCATCCAACCTGGCTGGCCTTGGGCATTTCCAGGGGTAAGGTAGCCACAGCTTCTCTGGACAGCCTGTGCCAGGGCTTCATCACCCTCACAGGGGAGAATTTCTTCCCAATATCTACTCCAAACCTCCTCTTTCAGTTTTGAGCATTTTGACACTCTTTATGTCCTCGTGGCCTTCACCTGGGCAGGGAGCTGCATCACCTGGATAAAGAATGTGTGGGATGAGCTTGGCTTATCAGTACCTGTCCAGGAGAACAGTTTATGACTGAGTAGTTAAAGTGAAGCCAGGTGCATGACATGAAGCAATAGGATAAATTTCTACCACCAAAACAAATCTGAGGCCTTCATATGAAGGGCATTTTCTAGGTATGAAACCAACACTGCAAAACAGCTGCTCAGAGTTAAAATTATTTAACAAGTTAACAGTGATAGGAAGAGATGGTTGGTATCTGTGGTGCAGAAAGAAGTAGTAAGAGAAGCGCAGGCTCTTGACTTCTGATTAACTTTTATATTGATGAATTCATTTTTTTAACTTCTGTTTGCTTCTTATTTGAGATTCTTCCGGGAGTAAAGGTCATCATAGCACACACAGAAACCAAGGGACCTCTGGGAGACTCGCATTTGGGAGAGGTAAAGGTTTGGTTCTGTTGTACTGGGTTTATCAGCAGTGATGTGATACATCAATACCTCCTGTTGGATAAATGCCTTCCTTCCCCTGAGTGGGATGGCCAGGATGATCCTGGTGTGGCACGTGAATGAACCCCACAGAGAGCTTGCACTGTGTGCATTGCTGCACATGTGGCTGCACAGCACCAGGTGAGACCAGGGCACTAGTCTGTGTCTGCCTGGCAGCTAGAGCAGGTAGGGATGTACTCCCATCAGTGGGCAGCAGCAGTAGGTAACTTGCTGCTTGGTTTAACCTTTGTTTTATAGGCATCTTTTTGTTGTGTAATAAGATGCCCAGCTAATAGGTTAGCTTTCCTGTAAGCCAAATGCCTGGTTCATTTTTTATGGCCTTTACCATCCCCCAATTACATGTATATGAAACTCCTTTTCTCTGGTCAGAAGTTAATTATTTCAGTAAAACTGGCATTTTGGAGCTGTCAAAATCGTCAGTGAAACGGATCTTTCAAATCAATTAACCATGCTGTCTGTGTCTGGCAAAATAACCTATGTTTATTGCAGTTTGGATTTGGTTTGTCCCCTAGATATGGGTGAGTAGCCCACACAACGCTACTGGTTACTACACGGTGTATGGAGAAGAAGCACTGCATGCTGATCATTTCACTGCTCGCCTGAGTTTTGGGGACACTCAAACCATGTGGGCTCGCACCGGCTACCTGGGTTTCCTGCGCAGGACAGAGCTGACAGATGCCAGCGGAGGTGAGAGGAAACACCTGGACCTACAGGGGCACTTGTGTGAGGCTCCTAGGGGAAGCTGAGCCAGCAAAGACTGGGCTGTCCGGAAATTTATGCTGACTTCCATCACAGAAGACTCCTGAATTAAGGAGGAGATGTTCTGTCTTTCATTTGGCACGACACCAGTGATTTTGCAGTCTTTCAGAAGTTAAAGATCCTAGAGGAGAAACTTTCCAGTATAGAAAATAAAGTTAATCTTGGGGTTTTTTTGAACTAAGCCAAGATGTCTAAACTTGGGAAAAGTTTATCTTCCATGTGTTCTGTTTTTTGTTGAGACAGAATACAAAGTAGATATTGCTCTTGATCATCATATATTTAAAATATAAATCTCTGAACATTCTTAAGGGGTTTGAATACTTGTAACTTAGTAACAAATATATATTGCTGGTTTTCTATGATTGGACTTGAATTGATGAATAGTGTCAGTGTCTTGACTGCTGCCACTGAATAGTAATAGCAAGTTTTTGTACCTTGCAGCTTTCTGAATAATCACAGAGATTTTTATCACCAGGGAACAATATCAGTTGTCCTTCAGTTTTTGAGAGGCTTTGTGCAGTGAATTAACATACAGTATATATGAAATGCAGCTTCCCAGCACGATTCTCTCCTCCAGTGACACAACTGAGCAAGACTATAAAACAGTTAACAAAGAAAAAGCAAAATTGAACTGAACAGAGTTACAAGGATGAATGTGGAGAGTGTGTCCTTCAGGTAGAGTCTAGCAGAGCTTTGCTTATTTAACCTGGCAAAGCTGAGGCTGAGCAGACGACAGAGTTGTTCTTACTGTGTGAACTTGGGAGCTTAAGAAGCTGAGTAGAGTTTTGCTGGCATGAGGACAAGTGGATAGAAACTGGTGTTAAAAAGAGGATAAAAAAAAGTTAAATTTGGAAAAGTGGTTGTGTAGGTCAGAGAAGAAAAGCTCTCTGGTAAGAGTAGTAGAACAAAAAGATGCTGTAACGGTGGATTTTGCTTGTGTTTATGAACAGAGGTTACATTACTTGAGAGAAAGGACAGAACTGGATGACCCAGAAATTTTTTTTATTGTGGTTTCAGTTGCTTGAAGTCATAGTCAGAAGTGCTACATGAGCTCTTAATTCTCTCCAAATGCTAGAGCTTGTATTATAGACTCTCCTAGGAAGCACTGGGATCATCTTAGAACGTCAGGAATCAGCACTTACAAGTGACCATGTTTGTCCTGTAGAGGTGGTGATGTTGAAATGTGTGTGCTGTGTTGCAGAGAGGCATGATGCCTTGTATGTGGTGGGCTCTTTGGATGAAACACTGGAGCTCAGAGGAATGAGGTACCACCCCATCGACATAGAAACCTCTGTAATCAGAGCACATAAGAGCATTGCAGAATGGTAAGAACCACAGCATTATTCTTCTTTATCATTTTATTTATTCTAAAGCAGAAGAACTTGTAACTTCCTTGGGTGTGTTGGAATATACACATGGGGGTGGTAAACACATCTCAAGGATTTCATGGATGATTTCTTCTCACATGTATTATTCCAAATTGGCCCTCATGAGTTATGTGTATCATTGGCTGTAGGTCCTCTCCAGCCTCTAAGCCTTCAGGTTTAGTTGTAAACTTTGGGAGGTCTTGTCTTTCTTTCAATCATCTCTTTTAATAACTTGTCCAGGTGTTTTTTTCTCCCCAATTAACACGTGTGTCCTTCCAACAGTGCTGTGTTTACTTGGACAAACCTGCTGGTGGTGGTGGTGGAGCTGGAAGGCTCAGAGCAGGAAGCGCTGGATCTGGTCGCGCTGGTGACGAACGTGGTCCTGGAAGAGCATTATCTAATTGTTGGTGTTGTGGTCATCGTGGATCCCGGGGTCATTCCCATCAACTCCCGTGGGGAGAAGCAACGGATGCACTTGAGAGATGGATTTTTAGCTGATCAGCTGGATCCTATTTATGTTGCCTACAACATGTGAAAACAGCAAATCACATCAAGGCTAAAGCACCAAAATCCAAGGGGCTTTCCTCATAATAACATTGGAATCCATGCTCTTGTTTTTAAAAGCTGTTGAAGACCTTAGGAAAATGGAGATACTTCTCTTTACATACAGCCCTTCATCTCCGAGACTGCATTTGCTTTCATAAACTCATTGTAACAGTCACAGCTGTCTTAGGATGGAGAGTTTACTGGAATTCCTGAAGGAAGCTTATTAGAACTATCATGGACCAATTTTATTTGGGGGGGAAGGGGCAGAGGGGAGAGAATAATTATGAATGTCAGTACTTGATGCACTGCATAAAAGGACATAGAGTGGGGTGGGGAGAGAACACCAGCTGTGAGGAGGACTCGTGGAAACAGCACCCAAAGTCGTGAGTAACCATCCAGAGTTCACCTTCCATGTGACTGCAGTATATTGGCAGTATCAGGGTTGGGGCATATCCTTCAACATTGCACACACCTCTGCCACATTCTCTACTGAAAGGAATTTTGCACATATTTGAGATTTAAAAATAGAGCATTTTTATTTTAAAGCAGTGACTCATCCCTATTCAGAAGAAGCCAACCCATTCCAATCCTGGATTCAGTGTAACAGTTATGCTGCTGTTCAGCTTTTTTGTACCAAGCAAAAACAAATACTGTAACAAGGTTACTTATGGTGCCATGCTGGACTCTGAAATGCTATAAACTTTATAATAAAATATAAAGTAATACCCAGTTTTAACTACTTGATGCAGGAGCCTTCAGTGCTCTTGCTCTTCTAACTCTATGTCAAAGTCGCTTGTTCTCATAGTGTTAGCTGTTCATTCCTGCCCTGCATAATGCCAAGGATTTGAAAATCCATTCCAAAGCCACTCTGAATGATTTGTATAAATGTTTACAAAGCATAGGCTTACAAAGTGTTTTCCCTGAATATTCTGTGCTAAAACTTGAAATAGTTATTTTTCCCCACCATCTAAAAACCTATTCAGTGTTAGTTAGCTTGAGCTGCTGTGGTACAAATTTCCTTTTTTTCTTTGGGACTGTATTTAAACTCTTTTGTTTGGGCTAAAATATCCAGTTGGTTGAGTCACAGTTGGACTAATTAAGGTTTTGAAGTTTCTGCCTGATCTAATACTGCAGTGAACCTAATGCAGAAAGAGAATATGAAGTTATTAAAATAATTCTGTGTTTGAAGGTAGGCACAAGATTAGTAAATAATTATTTTTATAGATTTCTTAAAGAGAGCTACATAATTTTTTTTTAATAATGCACAAGTTTGCAAAAGAGCCAGTTTATTCTGCAAGGCAGTTCTGCCTGGATCAGTGCCTAAGAACGATGGATGTCAATCCCCTTATAGATCAGATTTATCCACGGTCAGATAAGCTCTGAAATCTTCAAGAAACAGCTCTCCTTTATAGTAGTTATGGGCCCTGATGGTGTTTACCTGTGGTGTATAATACAGCTGCATACTCTGACTGTAATTATGTACAGAACTTGTGTAACTTATTGTTTGAGTCCAGCAGCCTCCAGCAGCAGGCTGTGGGACACCCCTCCTACCGAAACAGCTGGCAAAAGGAGACAAGTCCCTAACCCCCAGTTCCATGTTGTAGTTTTTTAGCAAATAAAGCATTGTAAGACTTTTGTATTGAGATACTGATGAAAGTGATACAAGTTGCCTTGTAAAGTAAATCTTAAAACAAAAAGCTTATTAAACATTTCAAAACAGCTCTCGCCAATCTGACTTGATCAATGTTGAAATTTAAGCTGTTAGGTCAAAACCTTGATGTAGTGCAGTTCTCACTCATATTACAGGCAGTTTAATGCATTAAGAGCTTTTTCTGCAAAGCTTCACTGCAAATGCTTTGCAGGTAAAGCAGTTGTAAAGCTTGGATGGTCCTGAATTTCCCGTTTTGAACCTCTGCCAGGCTGCAGTGCTGTTGTCACTGTGTCACACATGACATCACTGCCATGGCATAGCTAAGCTGCTGCTCCAGGCATGGCCGAGCCTTTCCAGGGCCTCTGAGCTCCAGCTCCAGGCACAGGCTGGCCATGGCCCTGCTTGGCTTGCAGCCACACATCCACTGAAGTTTATGCCCTTGGAAAACATTGCAGAAGGTACCAACTGGACAGAAAGAGACCTGATGCCAGATCAGGCTGATGACTGCCAGGGAGAAAGTACCAGCTGAAAACGAAAAGCACAAGCAGCAGGACCAGGATGATGCCCTCCAGCAACTTCAGCAGGCTCACCCACAGCAGCCACTGCATTACCAAATTTCTCTGAAACTGTCAGGGTAAGAAGGTCCTGTGTCCATGCTCACCCTTTGGGTCAGTAAGTCCTGTGGGCCCCTGTGTCCCCTGGGGAGGAATGATGAGAATGAAGAGGGGGTGTTGGCTGTGAGAAGGGTTGGGGAGGGCGAGGGCCGTACTCACAGGATCGCCTCGAGGACCAAGGATGCCCTGGAAAACAACAGCTCAGGAGGTGAACGTGTCCCTGCCAGCCAGGGGAGTTGGGATGGGATGGGATGGGGTGGCGTGGCAGCTCCAGCCAAAGCAAGGGTAGACAGTACACTTTCTGTGGGATACACACACAGTCCCTCGTGGCCCACATGAGCTGGGCACCCAGGCTGGGCCGGCGTTGTTTTGTTATTTCCATTAACGGCGGACACCACACGCCTGGACTTTGGGGTGCACGGAGGCGGGGACAGCCGCTTTCGGGGCTGGCGCTGTTACCCAAAGGGACGGGACGGCTGTCGGGGTCTGTGGGGGGATGGCGCTCCTGGGGAAGCGAGCGCGGTCGGTGTTCCGGGGGCAGACACGCGGGACAGAGGGGCCGAGCCCCGGCCGCTGGCCGGGCGATGTCCCAGGGCAGGAGGGGCTGGGAGGAGACGGGGAGGGACAGCGACAGCCCGGGGACCGGGCCGGGAGGGGACAGCCCGGGGACCGGGCCGGGAGGGGCGGGGACAGCCTGGGGGCGGGGCCGAGAGGTGAGGGGGCGGGGCTTCGTCCCGGCCCGCGCCCCCATTGGCTGCCGCCCGTGAGGCGATGTGGGGCCAGCCGGCGTGGTCCCGGCGCTGCCAGCGGGAGCGGCGATGGCGGCGGGCGCTGTGTGGGTTCTGGCGGTGGGATCGGGATCGGGATCGAGAGAGGGAGCAGTGGGTGGATCCCACCCGATCGGGTGGGGGGCAGTGGGTGGGTCCCGGCTGCGGGATCAGGAGCGGCGGTGCTGGTGAGCGGCGGGGTCCCGGCGGGGTCCCGGCGGCCGCGGCTCACGGTGCCCGTGTCCGGCAGGGAGGTTCGGCGGCGCGGCGGCCCTTGGCGCTCGGCGGCGGCCACGGAGCTGCCGGCCTGGCGGCTGCGCTGCGAGGGCGGGCGGCAGCTCTGGCGCTACCTGGGCGATGGCGATGTCGAGGAGCGGCGAGCGCAGACAGCGCTGGAGCAGCACAGCCTCGGGCTGGACACGGTGCGGGGGGCCCGGGCCGGGGCGGCGGGGCCGTGCCCGGGGCGGCGGGGCCGTGCCCGGGGCGCACCGCTGAGGCGCCCCTGTCTCCCCGCAGGGCGCGACGCTGCAGACGCTGCCGGCGGCCGGCTCGGCCCGGGAGGCGGCTCGCAACGGGATGCGGTTCTACGCCGCGCTGCAGGCTGAGGACGGGCACTGGGCGGGCGACTACGGCGGGCCGCTGTTCCTGCTGCCAGGTAGGTCTGGGCACCTGGCCGGGGGTGAGTGCCCTGTGGTTCGGCTCTCTGCAGTGCCGGCCTCTCTGGTCCTTCTAGGTCTCCTCATCACCTGCCACACCGCCAAAATCCAGCTGCCCGAGGGGTTCCGGAAGGAGATGGTACGCTACCTGCGCTCTGTGCAGCTCCCGGACGGAGGCTGGGGCTTGTGAGTAGCAAAGATACTTCTCTGAGTGACGGCCGCTCCAAGGTCCCAGGACCTGGAGTTGCTGTCAGATCTGCTCAGGCTCGGGGAGGAGGACTCAGCACCTGTGATCGGTGTGGGTGGTTGGTCTTGCTTGTACAGCACTCCAGGTACACTGTTTGTCACAGAGGTGGCCGTAGCATCGGGTCTGGCCACACCTCAGGGACACTATATCCCAAAGCATCATGTGTGACAGGGTAGTGCAGAGCAACGTTTTTTACTGTATTAGTTCCTTCTTTTCCAAAGTCACCCTTGGTATCCCACTTCACCCTAACAAAGACAGCTTTGTGCAGTGGCTTGTGTCTGGCTACTGGCAATAGCTGACTAATGGGTGTGATGTTTCTGTATATGCTCCTGGCAGACATGTGGAAGACAAATCAACAGTGTTTGGCACAGCCCTCAACTACATAGCCTTGAGGATCCTGGGGCTTGGACCAGATGATCCTGACATTGTGCGGGCCCGTGTCAACCTGCACAGCAAAGGTCAGCCATGGTACACTGGTGAGAGAGGTCTGGTCAGACCTGAGGGCTGCAGGGAGCACTGGGAGCTGCCAGCTAGTGGAAGAACTGCTGTTACTTTCCAAGGCAACTGCATTTTCAATTAATGATGGGAAGCTGTGTTGCATTTTTCTACCATTGCCTGCTTGCCCTGTTTTGGGACATGTATCCCAGCCTGAGTAGAGTGCTCCCAAACATGGGGAGAAGTGGGCCCTGTGATGGGGAAGAAAGTTGGGAGCTGGCATGGCTGTGTTAACCCTGAAAGCTGATACTGTTTTGTGCAGGAGGTGCTGTGGGAATCCCTTCCTGGGGCAAGTTTTGGCTGGCTGTCTTGAACGTTTACAGCTGGGAGGGAATGAACACGCTTCTCCCAGAGATGTGGTATGTGCCCCCTCACTGTGGAGAGAGGAGGCGGTCTCAGTCCTGCCACTAGCCTTGACCCAGAACTGTCCCAGGCACTGCCAGGAGCTGGAGGTGCTCAGGCTGCTCGTCAGCTGGGAGCCAGCAGCAGGCCAGCCAGTAGGTGGATAGCACTGAACACTGCATCCATGGGAGATGCCAGAGTGCAGCTCTGATACCATTTCCCACAGGGTCCCTAATATATTAATGTGGTCCCTGCCTGCTACCAGTATTTCCAGCAGCAGAACTGGACCCTAGCAGGAAGGGACAGCCACATGTACCCTCTCTGAATCCTCACAGGGCTGCTGGATGTCAGAGGGGGAAAGTGTCTGACACTATCCCTGGAGGAAATCAGGGGCTGCACAGTACCAAGGGCTGCTGGTGCTTTGTCAGCAGATGCCATTAACTGTGGCCTTCAACATCCCATGTGACTGAACTGGCTTCTCTCCTTCCTCTTTGAGCTTGAGGTCCTCCCTGCCCTGTGTCAGCTGGGCCTGGAGTGGTCTCAGGAGGGAGTGTCCCTGTAGGAGGGGGAGTCTGAGCAGGGCCAGGCTGTGTGTATATCCCCTATATCCCCTAGTGTAGGGGACAGGGAAAGGCCTGCCCTGCTCTGGGCATTCTGCACATCTCTCCAGTAGCCCTTGCCTTCCTTGTTCCTCACAGCAGCTCTTTCTCTGTTGCAATCAGGCTGCTTCCCACATGGTTCCCAGCCCATCCATCGCGGCTCTGGTGTCACTGCCGCCAGGTTTACCTTCCCATGAGCTACTGCTATGCTAAACGTTTGTCAGCAGAAGAGGATGAGCTTATACGGAGCTTGCGGCAGGTAAGGAAGGAGCTGATCCTGCTGGACAGGGATACATGGCTCCATGACCACTTGCTGTGCTGGCCATGCCCTTGTGAGCCAGCCTCTGGCTTGCCAAGTGGCAGCTCTCATCAGCTGCACAGTCTCTGTCGGACAGCAGAGGCAGCTCCCAGCAGTAACTGCCCTGGGTGCTTGCTCCTGGCTGACCAGGCTGCCCTTTGCTGTCCTGTGCCAGGAGCTCTATGTGCAAGACTATGCCAGCATAGACTGGCCAGCACAGAGGAACAACGTGGCTGCCTGTGATGTGTACACCCCACACAGCTGGCTGCTGGATACTGCCTATGGTGAGTGCAGGAGCTGCTGTGAGGAATTCTGAAGCTCCCTTGTACCCTCAGAGCTCTTTAGGGTCTACTACCAGCTGCTGGTGTATGCCCTGCAGCTGGGATGGAGACAGGAATTATGTGATCCGTGGGGTTCTCCCCCTGAGAGCAGGAGGGCCTTGTGCCCATGTCCTCAGGCCACTCTGGGGCAGAGCTTCACATTGTCCTGATGCTTAATCTGTTGTTGTGTGAGTTCAGGTGGGCACAGCAAGTGAATCTGGCTGCACAGGGTGGGGGTTTTTTCATTGCATGTCCCTTTCTTCTCCTGTAGCCATCATGAACATGTATGAAGCTCACCACAGCACTCACCTGCGGCAGCGAGCCATCACAGAGCTGTACGACCACATCAAGGCTGATGATAGATTCACCAAGTGCATCAGCATCGGGCCAGTAGGAGGACACTTGCTGTTAATCCTTTCATATCTCACCCTTTGTTCTTTAAGGACCAGATTGTGCAATTGTGGAATGTAATAATCACCAGATCTCTCTCAACTCCTACTGCTCCTGTTGCTCAAGAGTTTAAGGCTGACAGGGCACAGGAGATGCAGAGGGCATGAGGACAGCTGTGGCCCTGGTGAGGAGTATCTGTCCTTGAGGTCCAGGGAGATGATCTGAGAGGAAGCTCTGGAGTAATCTCATGGCACCTAACTCAGCTATGCTGGGTGATGCCAAAGGTGGAGCCATTGGGATCAAGGCTGAGAGAACCTCTGGATGGCTTTGTGTTGAGTGGGGGGGATGTATGTCTCTGGGGCTGGAGGAAGCTCTATCCAGAGTAGTGACAATGCTCCTCTTGGCAGATCTCTAAGACAATCAACATGCTGGTTCGCTGGTTTGTGGAAGGGAAGGACTCCCCAGCTTTCCAGGAGCATGTGTCCAGGATCCCTGACTATCTCTGGTAAGGGCTGAGTGTGTCCCATCTGGCACAGCACACCATGGCTCCTGACTTGCCTCCTGGTGCTCCCACTGTGCCTGTGCTGCAGCTCTGTGCTCTCTCCTCCCACAGGCTGGGCCTCGACGGCATGAAGATGCAGGTGAAGTGCTGTAGGAGCTCACCTGTGACTGAAGGGACCCTGGTGTGCTGGGGCAGCCTGTGGAGTAATGGGATAGTGTGTTCATCCCAGGCCTGTGTCTCACTGGTGTCCTGGTGTCTCACTTCTGGTGCCTGGTGGCCTTCTCAATGCCACTTCCCCCAGCTGTGCCAGGAGGGAGTACTGTCTGTCCTGTTAGTTTGCCTTCCTGTGGCTGGGAGCTGAGAGGCCTCCATTCCCTCCATCCTCATGAGCCTTGGGAGAAGGGCAGGAGAAATCCAGGCCCCTTATCCTGTGTGTGGGCTGAGCTCTGCCTCTCTCAGAGCCATTGTGTCCAGCTGTTCCTTAATGCTAGCCACCTCTCCCGCCTTGGCTTTGCACAGAGTAGACTGAAGCAGCTGTCTTATTTCATTCCTATTAATTCCCTATTTAATTCCCTTGCTATCCCTTGACCTGCTGGATCTGTCCTCTCTGTGCCAGCACATCAGCCGTGATGTAGGGTGACACTGGGGGTAATGCAGGAGGAATGTGCTGTCCCTTAGTCCCCACAGCTGGGTCAGGCTGCTGCTAGCACCTGCCCCTCACTACCTGTTTTCTGTCTTCCAGGGCACAAACGGATCCCAGCTCTGGGATACTGCTTTTGCCATCCAAGCCTTCTTGGAGGTAATGCACCCTTCAGTGCTACATGCTGCCTTGGGAAAATGGTCTCTGCTCATGAGTCCCCAAAGAGCAGAGCTCCTGCTGTGCACCCCCTTGGAGCTCTGTTCTGGCCTGGCATTCTGTGACTGAGCTGGCAATGTCTGGCTACAGCCCCTTGCTGACTGCTCACTGTGCATCTCTGTTTCTAGGCAGAAGCCCAGGAGATGCCTGAATTTACCTCCTGCCTCCAGAATGCCCATGGGTTCCTCCAGTTCTCCCAGGTGAGCAGAGCTGGTCAGTGGTGTCTCACATACTGGCTGTGCAGGCTTGACTGTTGCTCAGAACCCTGTTGGATGCATCTGTTGCCTTCTGAAAAGAGCTTCTGAAGGGCTGACTAGCAAAGTCCCAGCCTCCTGTTTTCTACTCCCTGTTTTCAGGGAACCGTCTTTGAAGCTTGGAGAGGACCTTGGCAAGGCCCAGGAGTGCTTGGGTTGTCTGCCTGAGCTTAGAGAGGCTGGAAAACTGAAAGCTTAGGGTTATTTGCCTTTCATCTTGTCTGGTACTAACACATTTGAGGCACCCTTCTGGGAAACCCAGTATCATTCAATAGTGACTGTATGAGTTCATCTTCTGCTGGCCAGGCCAGCAGTGGCTCAAGGTGAGGGTCAATGTCACCAGCAGCTTGGTGCATATGCGGTCATGGTTCTTGTTCATGGTGCTGCCAACAGGAGCACTGAAAGCAGATGGTTCCCTGGCAGGCAAGCTCCCAAAGGGGACTTCAGCAGCACTTGCTGAAAGCAGGCCAAAAGGTGATCTCTCTTCTCCCTGCTCCACAGCTGACCACTTTCCTGTCTACTTCCCTCAGTGGAAGGCGGGTACTGCCCACTTCCACATGGTTCTGTACCTGCAGTGGTTTCAGCCCATGGTCCTGCAGCCAGGCACCTTCAGGCTGCCCTCACTTGTTTCTTGTCTCCTGCAGATCCCAGAGAACCCACCCGACTACCAGAAATATTATCGCCATATGAACAAGGTATGATGGCTGGGCAGGGGCATGAGTGGGGCAGGAATTTGGGCAGAGGGAATAGGAATCAGGGGCAGCACCTGCTCTCTTCCAAGAATAGAGTGGCTGAGGGCAAGTGATCCTGTTCCTTAAGCCTACCTGATCCTTTTCCAGGGTGGCTTCCCCTTCAGCACGCGGGACTGTGGCTGGATTGTGGCAGATTGCACAGCGGAGGGGCTGAAGGCAGTTATGCTGCTGCAGGAGAAGTGTCCCTTCATAGCCAAGCTTGTGCCTGCTGAGCGCCTCTTTGATGCTGTGAATGTGGTAAGAGCTGCAAAAATTAGGCCAAGGGACATGCAGGACTGTAAGAGAAGCCAAGGCCCAAGGAACTGCTAAATCTAGTATTAGCTCTGGTATTAGCTCTGGTTAGATCTGAGCTAGTAAGAGGCCTGGTGTGGCAACACTGTTGTGATTCAGAGCTGCCTATTTTACCTGGTGTCATGTGATGGCCCAGATTGGGCCTGCCTGCCTGTCATGGTGGTTTGGGACCTGGGTTTTCTGCCAGCCCCATAGACCTGTAGGTCTGACTTTGTCCTCAGAGCTGGCTTGGGGCCAGACTGGACTAGTACTCCCCATGAGGTTGTCCCACCCCACTCTCTCCTTGTCTGGGCAGTTGCTGAGCATGAGGAACTCAGATGGAGGCTTTGCCACTTATGAAACCAAACGAGGAGGCCACTTACTGGAGCTGCTGAACCCCTCGGAGGTGTTTGGTAAGGGGAGCTGTGGGGCTTGGCTGTCCTGCCCACTGTGAAGGGACAAAGTGGCCTGGGCTGAGCATGCCCAGTGGGTGCCTGACAGGCTCTGAGGGACAGGCCAGCAGTGGGCTGTGGCACTGATACCCACTGCCTGCTGGCAGGTGACATCATGATTGACTACACATACGTGGAATGTACATCAGCTGTCATGCAGGCACTAAGACACTTCCAGAGCCAGTTCCCTGAGCACCGAGCCCTGGAGATCAGGTGAGGAGGCACTGAGATGAAAGCTGGGCAGGGGAGAAGACAGGCTTACTGTCCCAAGCTGCCTGCCATGGCCTCCTAAAATATGTAGCTGCCTGTCTGCATGCTCTTGGCTCTTGTGCCTTCCAATAATGGGACCCATCAAAGCCTCAGAGGGGCTGATGGAGCCCCCAGTGAAGCAGACACTGAGTTTGAGCAGCTTCTGAAGTGGATGGCTTCTTTCCTGTCCAGGGAGACTCTGCAGAAGGGCCTGGATTTCTGTCGCAAGAAGCAACGAGCTGATGGGTCTTGGGAAGGGTAAGCAGAGATCCCAGCATTCAGTTGGCCCCAGTGTGAGAGGGATCATCATGGCAAGTGTCCCTGGCTGGCAGGGTCTGTGGGAGGGGAAGTAGGGGCTGATCCTCCTCTAGCTGTTGTGCTTTGCTCTCAGTTACTCCTCTCCAGCCCAGGTAGAACAGGTACCTTGTGCATTGCACAAGACCCAGAGAAGTTTGGGGTGGCTCCAGCTCCTGTGGTCCCAGTTCTGCTGACACTTGAGTTAGCTGGGAGCAGGTGCTGGTGGGAGGGGGTGTGGTTGGGCCATAGGGGAAGGCAGGCTGCAGCTCTGTGCCTGGCTCTGCTCTGCTGTGATCACAGCTGTGTTGCAGCCTGCTTCTCCCTGGGGCCTTGCACCCCTGATAGTGCTGTTCTCCCCTTCTTCCTAGGAGCTGGGGGGTTTGTTTCACCTATGGCACCTGGTTTGGTCTGGAGGCGTTTGCCAGCATGCAGCACACATACCACAACGGGTGAGAAGGGGATGTCTGGGTGCTCTGCCCCTACCTACCTCCTGGGCCAGGGTAGGACTCCATGGTGGGGCTGGCTGGATGCCCTGGCTGCACATGGACTCTTCTGCTTCAGGGACTGTTCCTTCCAAATCCTGTGCCTGCAATATGGCCAGGACACTTGCTGCCTGACCCTCAACCTCTTGGGGCAGTGCTGGCCATAGACACCGCTTCTCTTCACAGCTGAGAACTGTGGGCATCCAAACACTCTCTGTCCACAATCCTGTCTTGATTCTGCCCCCCATCTCTGCAGGACTGTGTGCCGAGAGGTGGCCCAGGCCTGCCAGTTCCTCGTCTCCAAGCAGATGGCAGATGGCGGCTGGGGAGAGGATTTTGAGTCCTGCGAGCAGCGCAAGTACGTGCAGAGTGCTGAGTCGCAGATCCACAACACCTGTTGGGCCCTGCTTGGACTCATGGCTGTCAGGTAAGAGGAGCCTCACCTGGCCCCAGTGCTCAGGGAAAAGAGATGCAAGCTGGGTTGGGTGGCCTAGTGCCTGACTAGTGTGACCCAGTGCAAAGCAAAGCTTTTGGTCATGACTGCAGGCCTTCAGCCTGGGAAAATGGTGCCATATTCATATTTAGTGTCTTGGGGTTGTGGGAAGCCCTTCCCAAAGCACTCAGCATGCCTGGGGCAAGCTTGGGGCAGCCTGGAGGTGGTTGAGTTCCCCAGGCACATGGATAAGGGTTTGCAGATGGTTTGGACAAAGATGCTTACATTTCCCTTGTGCTTTGTAGGTACCCTGACATCAGTGTGCTGGAAAGAGGCATTAAAGTGTTGATGGATAAGCAGCTGCCCAATGGGGACTGGCCTCAGGTACATCTTTAGTCTTTCCGAGGTTCCTGAACATGCAGCAGTCCCCTGTTACTCACACCATTCTGCTCTCTGTTTCTCTCCCAGGAGAACATTGCTGGGGTGTTCAATAAGTCATGTGCCATCAGTTACACCGCGTACCGCAACATCTTCCCAATCTGGACGCTGGGGCGATTCTGCCGGCTGCATCCCAGCAGCCCTCTGGCTGGGCAGCTGCCAGCCAGAGCCAGACCCTCAGCTGAGGCAGGGCAGGAGGAGCAGGGAGCCCTGTCTGCTTAAACCTGGACCTCTGGGGGTGCCGTGGCCCTGGACTTGGATCCCGGTGTCTGCATGGGGCCATGGCGGTGTGTGCTGCATGGGATATCTCAGCGCTGACCTGTGGACTGCTGCCCCTGCCAGGAAGGGGTGCTGCACTGGTGCTGCAGAGCCTCTGCGTGCTGTTAAACCTCTTCTAAACATTCCCTTTCTAAGTTTTTTTTCCAGGTATATTCTCCATCTTCAGATGGGGAGTGAAGTGCCTTTTCAGACCATTTTTAAGATCTGACGAAGCTGCCAAACTGTGCTGTAATTGACATCTGGACAGACTCTCCTAGGTTGCAAGGCTGCCTTTATTGTCACAGGCTGTCTGTCTATACCAATAGTGTGGGATTTGGGGTCTCCCCTGTGCCCACCATTGGGGGTAGGGGGAGGCACTGCACAATCCCTGCTGAGCTGACCTCTGTACTGTGGGTGCCAGTGATGGCCTTTGAATTGCTTGCTCTGCTCTGGAGCCCATGCTGGGAGGGGAAGGACACCTGTCCTCCCCCAGCTGGTGGCACCTAGTTTCTGCAGGTGCAGTCACTACCAGCCCTTGGAAAAGGGGCAGCTGAAGCAGAAAGCTGTGAGGTGGTTGGCACCATGGCCCCAGGGCTCCAACCTTCCCCCAGCACAGGCCATGGTGCTGTGGGGCATTCACAGGTCATTGTCAGAGCTGGATATCAGATGAGATAATAAATTGCTAAGCAAGATGCAAGAGGAACTTCACTGTGTTCTCCTTTCTGTCTGCTAGTGTGTGTCCCACTCTAGCACAGCAGCCTCATGTCACATGGCTTGGGTTGCCTGTCCCCAGAAGTATGAGCACTGTATCTACCAAACCATGCTGGGAGCCTCTGCCTCCTCTAATGCATTTAGCCCCAGAAAAATATAATCAAAGAAGCAGCTCACTAAATGGGAACAATCACTTCCCTCATCCTGCTGCTTACGCTCATGTAGATAAGCAAGACAGAGAAATTTATTTATTTAAGAAGATTCAACTCAGGCTGTCTCAACTCAGCCTGTCAGTTTTAACATGACGTGAGCATAACTTGACAAAAAGCTTTAGACTTAGTAATACCAGAATAAGGAATCACCCCTGTGCAGGGAAGCAATAAGGAAGAATATCTGCTTTAGGGCATGAAACACAGCAGGTTCTCTCATCCCAGAGTTATCCCTATCTTCTGCACTTCCCTAGGTTCCTCCCAGGTTCAGCAGGGAAAATCACTGCTCACACCTGTCCATTCCCTTGCCCAGCAGGCACCCATTTGTGTGTGAACACGAGCTTCTGGCCACAGCCAGCCAGGCAGCAACTGGAGCATTGGGCACCAGATGCTGGGCTGATGTTTTCTTCCATAAAGCAAGAAAAACATTCAGAAGAACACAAGGAAATTTGACAGTTTATCTCTCTAAGAATCTAATTGTCCTGTGAAAGTCAACTTTCTTCTCTAAGAGATGTTTACATTCTTGTCTCCTGGGAAGATGCTTCATATGATTATGGGTCCTCTATTTTCACAGGTGCAATTCCTTTCTCATAGGAACTTGTTAGGCTAGCTGTTAGCTGCACCTAGCTGAAGCAGCAAGCCTGAGCCATGGTTTTATAAGGCCTTTTTTTTGTAAGAATATACATGCAATATATGCAATAAACAGCCGCCTGCAGAAAGCAGCACAGACACCAATGTGTGTTTGCTTTAGCTGCCCTTGGGCACAGGAGTCCCCTGGGGCAAAGGTCTCTGTGGTAGGACATGGGCATCAGCATTGGCAAGGCTTGGGAAAGTGGCAGGGACTCTGCCCCCCCTGTTGATTTCAGTACTCCCCAGGGGTCTGAGCAGCATTTGTGCCCTGGGCCACACATCCCGAGTCTGTGTCACACCCCTGCATATATGACAGCCACCCACCAATGGGACGTGTCCCAAAGAGGCTGTGGTGGCTTCTGTGGAAGGCCCTGGTGCCCTTCCCGCTACAGCCCCATGGAGGCTCCTTCTGCTGCCCTGGGCAGGCAGAGCAGAGGAGCATCTGCTTGTTTATTGTCCCTATCTGGCTTTGTTCAACACTTGGGGGAATGTCTTCCTCGCAATCTGGGGCAGTTTGGGTGGGGTGGGTGTGACCCCAGGGCATGTGGAGGTGTGTCCTAGGGCTCTTTGTGACACAATGCACCATGGTCACCGTGGGATGGGAATGGACAGAGTGTAGAAGGGTGACCCTTTGTGACAAGTCATGACATAGGTGCTGGTGGCGACACAGCCACGCCACAGTGCTCAGTGCACGCAGCGAGACAGGACGGGACAGAGCAGTGCTGTGAGGAGCCCCCACACAGCCAACTTCGCTGATCTGGAGCTTTCCCCAGCTGTTACTGTTGCAGGTGACCTTGAAGCCAGACTGTGGGACTTGGTGACCATAGGCTTCTCAAGTTTTCTTTTTTGCAGGTGCCCTCAATGGCAGTCTGTAGGACTTGCTGACACAGAGCCTTTACGAAATGTCTCCTGTCACTGTGGCAGGAGGCCTTGAGGCCAAACTGCAGGACTTAGTGTCCTGTAGCCTTCCCAAGGCTTCTCTTTTGTAGGTCCCTTCAAGGCACAGCTGCAGCCCTTGCTGGACCTGGAGCTTTTCTGAGGAGCTTTTCTCCCCTGCAACTAGCCATAAATCCAGACATTGACATGGCAGAGAAACCCTCCAACCCACCCAAGAAGGTGGAAGAATGCCCTGGTGGCGCCCCACCACAGCAACATAATGAGATGGAGCAGCTCCAGCTGCTGCAGAAAGGTGAGTGGCAGAGCTGGCCCACAGGGCTGGTGCCTGCAACCAGCTTGGCCCTGTTCCATCCCATCCCAGTGGACATGACCATGGATAGGATGAAACGGGGGCTGGACCCCCTGGCAGCCATTCTCCATCCTCAGGGTATCCTGAGACTGTTCCTGCCTGGGCACTGAAGGGCTGGGCTGTGTTCTCCAGCCTCTTCTGCAGCATTTTGAGCTCTGACATTCCTTGCTCTTTGCCAGATGCAGGGAGGGACCTGACAAAAGAGCAGAACTCTGCCCGCAGCAGCTGGCGCTTTATAGGCCAGGTACTGAGAACCATCCCCACCTTCTCAGCCAAGCAGCACAGTTGGAGCACTCGGTGGATCATCCTTCTCTTCCCTTTTGTTCCTTCTTTTGCAGATGTTTACGAACAAAAGCACTTGGTATCAAGACATGATCACCATGTTGACCAAGCGTGCGGCAAAGCCTGACCCCGCACCCACTCAGAGCATAGCTCCTGCTCCCAGCATGGATTCTTTTGGAGACAGGATTGTCTCCAGTCCAAATCAAGTAAGCAGCCTGTGGCCAGGGCTGGGTGTCCCCAGGAATTGCATGGTGCCTCAAGCCATTTCCACTGGGCCACCTCAGCCTTTGAGTTCAACCCAGTGTGGTGGGAAGCACTTCTCAGTGGAAACTGGGGAAGTTGCTCCCTCTGGCAGCTCTCCAAGTCTCCCTGTGCCTTCTCCAGGTGCCAGGTTTTGTTAGGAACATGCATCAGAGGTTCATGTCCAATGAGCCTCCAGATGACAGGCTGTTCATGGACATCCTGAGGCTGACTGATGCACACCCCACTGATGTTGCAGTGACCCTCCTGCGCTGTGCCCCATCATGTGATAGGTACAGAACCCACCTGCCTTGAGGGCTCAGGTCTAACCAGCCTGTAGGGCCCATCACCCTGTACAGCCAATCCAGTGGGGTCTTCTAGACAGGCAGACTTCCAGGAGCCACTGGACCCTCCATTTCCCAGCCCCTAAGCCTCCTGCCATGCTCCCTCCCTACCCCTCAGGGCACTGTGGCTCTGTCATCTGGACCCCTGTGGCTGCCCAGGCCATGGTGCTCTGGCTGAGACCCCTCTGACACACAGCTCTGGTCCTACAGGGGTGCTGCAATCATGTGGAAAACCATAGCATCATCAGGAACAACAGTGGACAAGGTGCTGCCATCACTGCTCTGTGTGATGGATGGCTGGCCACAGCAGAGAATGTACACCTCTGATGGGGACAATAAGGATGTATTTTCCCTGGCTGTGAGTTTCTGGAACTGGCCTTTGCTTGCACCCAGGTTGCCTCTCCATCCTCAGGCACTGGGCTGACACCTGGGTTTGGGGCAGGTTCAGGGGCACCAGGCCAGGTCTCCGCTGGTCTCCCCTGGCCTCTCCCTTGCACACTCAGCCCTGCCACTTGGCACTGAGTGCTGTCTCTGGGTGGTTTATCCTTTGCAGGCAACCAGGGTGGTTTGGGAGATTCTCCGCCTGCCCTGGTGCCCAGAGCCATTTATGGAATATTCCCCCCATCTCGTCGTGGCTCTGCTCTTCCAAGTTTTCATCAGTACAGAGCAGGTGCCAGAGGAGGTCGATAGTTTCTGGAGGACATGTCAGGAGGAACACAGCCTTTCCACAAGCATCAACAGGTGCTCCATCCCAGTCCTCCTGTCACTGCCACATCCCCAGGGCCGCGGCCTGGGCTCCCAGAATGACCTGGGCTTTGCTGTGCACACAGGTTTGCAATGCAGACTTTAAGGGCGCTGTTCCACCATCTGCAGTGTGTGGATTTACTGGTTGCAATGGAACGCAAGTGTGGTTGGGACACGCTGCTCTGTGTTGACACCCACCACTATGCCGTGGGTCTACTGGCCAGGTGAGAGCCCCTTCTGCCTACTGCCCCTGTCATTTGTGCCCAGGGTGCCCTACACAGTTCCCACGGTCATGGGCCAGAGAGCCTTGTCACAAAGAGACAGATGAGCAGATTGGAAAAGGGAGAGGAGGGTGCCCAGTACCAGCCACCTCCCGAAGTGCCCACAGGGTGCTTGGGAAAAGATGAGACCTCTGTCAGTCCTGGGAGAGGTTTTCCCACCCATCTCAGGGATGACGGTGCCTCTTTCCCCCTGCCAGAGAGATGCGCCGTGTCTCCATACCCTTGTGTTCCTGCATTGCACTTCGCCTGCTCAGGCTGCTCAACAAGGAGGAACCACGCTGGGAACTTGCTGCTATGGCGTTCCTTGTGGAGGTGAGCCCGATGGCCAGCGCTGCCTTGCTGAGCTGCTTCCCACCTCTCTGCCCTCTCATAGCTGTGGCTGCCTGGGACAGTGCCCACAACCTGTGCTGCTGCCTTGGCTCAGCCCTGTGCAGTTCTGAGCTCCTGCAACTGGACACCCTTGTCACTGCTCTTTGCTTTTCAGGTCCTGGACTGCCTGGACTTGAATGAATGGGGTGAAAACATCCTGGAGATCATGACAAAGCACCTGAAGAGCGAGTCCAAGGAGGAGTGTCACCTGGCACTCAGAGGCCTCGTGGTGCTCAGCCAAAATCCCTTGATGGTGAGGAGGCAGAGGCTGAAGCTGTGCTGGCAGTGTGGGGCTGGGGAAAGCAGCCTCTTGGGCTTGGCTGGGCTTTGGGAGCTCTGGCAGCTGCTCCCAGCTCTCCTGTGTCGCTGTTTAGCTGCCCGAGTGCTTCGGGAGAGGCCTTCGGCCTCTGGCCTACATGGCAGCAGGGTGGGGCTGCACCACTGGAGCGGTGTTGGCAGTGCAGCTGTTCATGGATTCATACCACAAACATGTATTCCACACAGGCCAAAAAAATGTGCAACCTGTCTGAAAGCTTGGTGCAGCTATTGAGGAATGCAGATGGAGAGGAGATCAGGTTGACCCTCGCTGTGTTCATGAACATGCTCCTGAACAAAGATATTCTAGTATCCAGCCCCACGGCCCCGAAACTGGCTGAGGCTCTCCGGCCCCTCTTTGACAATGTAAGGCTCTGTGCCCCCAGCCACGGGCTCTGGGTGCTGCCCGAAAGTGTGGTGCCCTGTGCATTTTCAGGCCTGTGCACAGGGGAGTCTAGAGAATCCAGTGCTGAGTTTTTTCCTTTCCAACAGGACAACAGCCACATACAGGTGCTCTCCATTCAACTCTACCAAGAAGTGATGGAATCGGTAGTGGAAAAGGGAAAAAAGCCCTTGAAGGTGTTGGTGAGAGAGAGCCTGCTGCCACTTTTCTTCCACTGCCACAGTGAGAACAGGCGTGTGGCAGAGGTGAGGACTCCTGGGGGCCAGTGGCCCCATGGGAGGGGGCTCAACTGTCTCCCCACACCCTGGCACCTCATGGGCTCCAGCCTCCTCCTGGCCTTGGCACAAGGACATGGGTCCTGTGCCCTGGGCTGTGGTGCCATCTCTGGGTCTCTGCTGCTCTGCAGTCTGCTCGGGAAACACTGCTTTCTGCACTAAGCTTCCTGAATAGGAAGGATCTCAAGCACCTGCTAAAGACGGAGGACCCATGGAGCTTTGGCGAGCGTGTGGTAAGGACAGCCTGGAAGCCCCCGTTCCAGCCTGGAGAAGTCTCCTGCCTGTGGTGCCCATGTGTGGGGCTGGCAGCTGTGCCCCTGCCCAGTGCTGCACCCCGGGGCACCAGCTTGCACCCCACATGCTGCTTCTTTACCTGGGCCACATGAGCTCTTCTCCAGGCTCCAGTGGCCCCAAGCCAGATGCTGATGGAGCACCCGACCCAGTTGGGTTCTGGTGTGGGGTAGTACCATGGCTCCCCAGGCCCCCTGCCCCCTCCAAAGCCTGGTGCCAGTGGCTGCTGGCCGGGCCTCAGGGCTGTGTGGGCAGGGGAGGTAGTGCTGGGCACAGGGAGTGTCTGGCCAAGGAGCAGAGCCCGTGCCAACACTTCCCTCCATGCCCTGCCGCTCTCTCCAGCTGGCAGAGGACAGGAGCCAAGCGGGCAAGCACCTGCGGCAGGCTCTGCCATATCTGGAGAGCCCACAGGAGCCCGTGCGAGAGGCAGCCATCAGGTCCATTGGTGAGCTACATGCCCTGGGTCTGGGTCCCTCCCTTCCCCATTGCAAGGAGGATCCAGGCCAGGGGCCATGACAGGCTCTGTGTTCCCAGGGATTGCCAGCATGCTCATGAGGGGGCAGCAGGAAGAGCTGCAGGTCATCTGTGAGGGTGAGTGAGGCCAGCAAGGTTTCAGTGGGAGCTTGAGGGGGAGGCTGCAATTCCTGCCCTGGCTGCAGAGGGCTCTGCTCCCTGCGTGGACAAGGGGTGATGTGGGCAGAGCATAGAAATGTTTCAGGGGTCTGTGGGATATTCGTGGCCAGCACCTTCCAGCTGATCCTTGTTGTCTCCTGCTTCCTCTAGGCCATGGCAAGAACTGGGTAGACTTTCAGCGTCCTTTCAGGGGGTTTCCTCACTCTGACCATGGGTCTGTCTGTTCTCTGTTTCAGCCCTTCAAGTTCTTAGCCAAGATGAGAGCCCCTCCAACACAAACCTGATAGTTCAAGTCATGTTGGATGAAAGAGCTGCATCACTAAATTCATCTTCTGGATCAAGACAACCAGGACAGCACCAGACCCCAAACAAGAGGAGACAATCTGGAGCTCCAGGCACAGCTGATGCTGAGCACTCCTAAGCTTGCCTGGAAGCTTGGGTAGCTCCTGGCCTCTCCTTCCCTCTTTACTGATCCCTCCCTACAGCCCTCAGACCCTGCCCGTTCCCTTCTTCTCCTCCCAGCTCATCCCTTTGCTTTGCTTGCCATTAATAAACATTTTCATTAATAAACATTTCAGCTTCTTTACCTTATTTGTATCATTGTGGAGCTAAAGTGGAGCAAAACCTGAGCCCTGGAGCACACAGGCCCTGTCCTGCTGCTCTTTTCTGCACTGTGTTTTGTGCAGAGTGGAAAAAGGGCAGATCAGGCTAGAAAGGTCTCTGCCCTGAAAGTCCAGTTTCACAACATTGTTGAATTAAAGGTCTTGCTGAACACACTGAAGGTCAGCAGTAAGACAAAGATTTGGATTTTAGAAGAGCCAACTTCAGTATTTTCTGAATCCAGCTGAGAGGGATTCCGTGGCAATCATCCACTGAGGGCAAAGGAACTTGGAATACTGGAAGTTATTCAAGAATAGCTTCCTTGAAAGCACAGCAGTGCTCCTTTCCCTAAACAAGGTGTTATAAATACACATTATAATATTGGCTTTTCGCAAAATATTGGAATGGATGTTATATATATGTTAAAGTAACTTTGCTATAGTTGTTTTTGTTTTTTTTTCTATTAACAAAACTTAGGCAGAGTAGTAGAATAGCTGATAGTTATGCTTGAACTGCCTGCTTAGTTAGGATAACATCCAATGGACATATGATGAAGACCCCTGCTTCCTTCTTCCATCTGAAGAAAGTATGGACACCAAAACCCAAACTGGAGGTGATAATAAGAATGGACTAAAACCACAGCCAAAAAATGCACATGCTCTAAAAAAAGGCTGTCCTGAGGAAGAGTCATGTAAAATAGTTCTTAGAATATGTAAATTAATTTGAAGAAAAGTTTAAATATGTATAATTGCTTATGGATATGCAATAGGCTGATGCAACAGAAACAGTATATAAAGAGTGTCTCCAAAATAGTAGGTGTGCTCTTGGCAGAACACCCGGCTGTTAATCTTTGCTTTATCCTTGTCTCCTATTATCTCTTATTAAAACTTTCAACTTTTACCAGGAAGTAAATCTCGTTTTTCACAAGGGAAAGGAAGAGGGCAGAGACCACCCTGATTTACAGTGAGCTTTGGGTATACTCAAAATTAAACCAAAGAGGCAGCAGCACAGGGGCTGAGGCTCAGACACATGACCACCCACTGAACTGAGCACTGTGAGGCAGTGCTGGGATCCTGGGTGTGGTTCTGGTCCCCACACAACTGAGGAATCACAGTTCCTGCCTCATACACAGTCAGAAACCAAAGTGAGACCAGTGGGAAGAGACCATGCCAGTCTCTCTTGGCTGCTAAACAGCTGCTGCTTCTTCCTCTACCTGTGCTTGCTGACCCCAGAGCCAGAGCCAGGTCATGCTCTATTGTCCAAAGACTGTTCAGAACAGGCATGAAAAGTGCCCCGTGCACAGTGGAGAGACCTGGAAGGACAAGAGCATCTAACCCAAATCTATCCTTTTTCAGTTTAAATATGTGGCTTTCTCCAGCAAGAAGGAGCTCCTCTGTCAGTGCCTGTTCTACTTGCTGCCTTTGGGCCATCTAATGTTGGGAAAAGGAATTTGCACCAATTCCAGAGTCTGCAATAAAAATAAGGATACTGAATTTGGGACTGAAGAGTTGGTGTGATGACTATATAAGGCTAAGATGGAGTCCTAAAACTTTGTATGCTGTGATGTTTGCTCATCATCTCAGCAGCTGAGAACTTGAATGCAATTGCAGTTTTGCTCTTAGCTCTGGGAATCGCAGAATCCCAGAGCAGTTTTTGTTGGAAGGTATTTTAAAGATCCTGTATTCCAGTTGCCTGTCTATGGGCAGGGACATCTTCCATTAGAATTGGAAGAATTGGACTAATCCATCTTTACCTTCCCTCCTCTGGATTTTGATCCAATGTGAAAATATCAGCTGGTTAAATTTTGTAGCTCACAGAAGTAGAAACAGGAGTTTCCAATGGGAACAGGAGTTTCCCAATATCCCATCTAAACCCACCCTCTGGCAGTGGGAAGCCATTCCCCCTGTCACTCCAGGCTTTTGCCCAAGGCTCCTCTTGGAGCCCCTTTGGACACTGGAACAGCTCTAAGGGCTCCCTGGAGCCTTCTCCAAGCTGAACATTCACAGTTCTCCCAGACTATCAGTGTAATGTTCCAGTTCTTGGACCACTTCCTGGCCCTTTCTTACCTCCTCTGGACTCCCTTGAGGTCCTCTCCATCCATCCCAAGATGAATTGTCTTGTTGGCTGTGCAGCTTCTAGGCTAGAATCTTCTCTGTGGGACCAGCTGCTAAACTTTTCTAGTTTTGTAACTGGACTCTGTGAGCCTGAAAGTTCATGAGGATCCATGGAGCTGAGCACACAGAACTGTGTCTGATGCCCTTTATAAGCTGCAACCAAAGTAATAACCAATACAATTGAAAGGATATGCCAGCAAGTTAGAAAAAGGCATCTCAAAAATCACTAAATCTGAGGTAGAAACATGACTTCTCACTAGGGGGTTTTACTCAGGGCTGTGTCAGTAGCACTTGAAGGATATTAGGCATGCTTCTGGTCTACTTTTTCAATCTCATTTCATCCAATGAAGAAGCAGCATGAAGAAAGGCATGGAAATGTGTATAACTGGAAATTTACCTGGCCAACATGCTACTGACTGAGACTAAAAGGCTGATGTTGACCCACACTAACACAGACACAAAATCACAAAAAGGAATAGTGGCCTGTAGTTTCCAAAGTATAACAGAAAAAATTTCTCTTTCCAGATGAAAGGGCCTATAATTACTTGAGAGTCTCATCTCCAAAACTTCAAAGGAGAAAAGTTTGATTTAGAAAATAAAACTATGAAAATCAATTGGCATTCAGCCAATTTTGAAAGTTTGAAATTTTCTCAAACACCTTTTGAAATGAAAGAAGCTACTACATTCATTGACACACTGCATTTTTCACTTCAGCTATTTCAAATAAAAATTTTATAGCTGAGAATGCTACAGTTTGTTACCTGTTAAGTGCACAATGGTATAAAATATCCTTATAGGTTGAATCCTGGTTGGTAAATGGTTTGAATCCTACTTTGGTAAAATCAGCAGCACCTGCTCTGCCAATAACACTTCAATAAACTTAGGCAACAACATATTTATCAGTTAAGAGTACTGCTAATAGTTTTTCCTAACAGAACTCATACTTGTTTAAAAAAAAAATCTAAGAAAAGAAACTTAATTTTTATTAATGAAACAAAGAGTTAAAAGGTTGCTATGACATTTAGAATAGTATGCCAGAGGTGATTGTAAAACAGCAACAAATCTCAATTTTAAATAATTCACACATACTAATAACATGCCCTGTCCCTGGTAGATAGCTCTGCATAGTGTTCCTCCTGCAAGTCACCAATCACCTTTCCAGAGGGGGAAAAAATTAAAGACATCAGTAAATTTAGCTGCCAATTTAAGCATTTCCAACTTACTGTGAAGTAATTCACAGAAAGCAATTACAGAGGAAAAGTCAGTGCTGACATTTTTTCACAATCATGCCATCAGAGCAGAAATGGGGAAAAAGCACTTTTATTTACACTTACTCAGTTTGTAAAACCATGTGTACACTGCCATCATTTAAAGTGCAAGCTACATGTCTTCTGAATAAACTGAAGGCATAACAGGTGCTCTGTAAGATAAAATACTGCCACCAGTAGTTATACAACTAACTACAAGTGCCAGTAGTATAGTTCAAACCCTGACCAGCTTAGTGTGTTACTCCCTCTTGTGTATTACCAGCCAAAAACATATTCCATTGCTTTAGATACGATACTTTCATCTTTCCTTGGAGTTTGTCTGTCAGAAACCACCTAGAAGGCAGGGAGAAAAACAGAAAGAGAAAACACAGAATCAGTTAACATGTAGTTAATAGTTTTTACACCAACCATTTACTTCTTTTTTCCTAAGTGCTATTATATTTTGACAAAATATGTTTGAAATATTTTCAAAACAAGCCCTTAATTTCTGGAAAAGTGAAAAGTCATTAACTTAGTACTTTTTATTATTATTTTAGAGACTGAACAGACTGAGCTTGTACTTGAACCACATTGTTAAAGAACTGACAGCAAAAGGTAAGGTCACATTGAAGTTAATGTGTGTACAGCCTCAAAGAGCTAAGGGAAGACAACACAAAAACACGTTTCTGTTTCCCTCAAAATACCTGATAGTCACTAGTGGAAGCCTTATATGCTGTTGCAAGAGGTCTCATTGTAGAAATCCTTGCAGTATTATTTGCAGGTTGTATTGGTGTGCCAGCAGATTTTGTAGGCGGAGTGAAAATCGAAGACATCGGGGATGTAGAGCTTCTTTCAAAGTTTTCCATCACACTCTTAAATAGAGGGTTAATATAATGTAAACAAACACTGAAAAGCAGTATTCCAACCTTTATTGTCTAAAATTATCTACTATTAACATTTTTTTTAATAAAACATGGATCCCAAAAGATAAAAGGTGTACCAGTACAGAACATACAGGTACACATGACCAGCGAGCGTTTTCCTCACTGCAGTCATGTTGAATTATGCCATTGCAAAGTAGTGGAAGGTTGAAATCTGTTTACTGTCTGTACTAAATGTCAACCAAGTTTGAAACAATGTAGAGGAAATACACTGTATGACTTGCAGTAAGCTTCAAGGCTCCATTTTGTGAGCCTGTGTTTAGAAAGGAATGCATGTAGAATGGAAGAGGTGGCAAGTAACTTGATGGGAACCACAAGTTCTTCAACAAACCAGAGAAAACAAGATGGTAAATAAGAACCTGCCTGGGGAGATGTGATTTGGTGGATTTAGACTCAGTGGAGCATAGGATTCAACCAGGCTAAAGACAGCAAAAATTCAGCAGCACATTTGGTAGACGAGCACTTTCCAAAATAAACACTAGGACTGGTGTACACTATGGATGGCAGCTGACTCTCTGCTTAGCACAAGGGGAACCCATGGAACTAATACTTTTAAATCAGAAGCCTAAGCACTGATGTCAAATCCATCATATCTCGTTTTCAATTCCAGGAAAGTCTTACCAAAACAAATCCTTCAATGGATTAGTCTCCTGAAATCTTTTGCCTCCAAAAACACAAATTAATGACTATGGGTTTATTTATTGGTATATGAAAGTGAATACTATCCACAAAGACATAATGAGAATTCAAAAGCAATGAAAATCAGATGCCTGGCGATTATAAGTCTTAGATCATTACTTCTAGAGCTTCAGCTTACCGACCATTCATTGATAAAAACTGGACAGCAAAATATTAAAAAGGCTTGGATGGACCACCAGCAGAAGTCCACAGAGAAAAAGGCCGCAGAATTACTTGTTTCTTAATTTTATTGAGTGTAAGAAATGTTTCAGACTGCTAAAACTTCAGTAATGCAAGTTTAATTTCTAGGGCTGCCTTCTCAGAACAGCTTAGAAAGCTTATATTACTCTTTAGTATTGTGTATCCTTAAAGGAGACAAAAAAATAATCTGTGCACTATAGAAGAATGACTGTTATTTGCTTAAGCTAATGTACAGTACCCAGTGCAAAGCACTGCAAGAATTACAGGTCAAGATATTGCCTTGCAATATTGCCAATACCTAGACAATAATAGCTCATGTTAATATTAAAACTACAAGACAGCCATGTCTACCCCTAACTGCTTCTTACAAGAGACTGACACGTTTTCCTAGGGGAAGCTGGGAGAACAGGATTGGGATTTTCTTGCTAACAAATTTTCAAAGAATTAAGATAAATCCAAGAGCCAGAAGCACATAGTCACATAACAAATAGAGAGGTACAATTAGGCACAGCAATAATCTTAATCTGCCATTAGGTATCTACTGCAGGCCCTAAATGCCACAAATTACAGTCAGAAAATTTATCTCAATTGTCTCATATTATGGTTTCACTTCCTTGTCTTGTACAGCAATATAATGTGCATTGCAACTTCCAAGGAGCACAGAGATTGCCCATAGTGATCCTTCTCAGCAGATGATGTTGACAAATACTTAAGAAAAAACTTATATAAATGTGTAACAGACTATATAGATGAACTACCTACAATTTTCAATTCCAAAAGGAAAAAAATTAAAGAGATCAGGGAAAATAAAAAGAAAGCCCAAAAGCAAAGTGCCTTATATTTAACTAAAAGCAATTATTAACTTACTTTATCTATACAGGGCTTGACACCAATCATGATAGATTCACCAAAAATTCTTCCATCTTTGCTTAAGGCTTTCCGGGCTTGAAGCTTAGACTGATATCGAATATGCATCCAGTTTCCTGTGTTGGACATCTGAATGAGATTAAGTGAAAATTGTGAAATGTAGTTTTTTCAGAAATGCTTAATTCACAATGTTTTCTGATGTGTCAAACTAAAACATACCACATGCTTTAATATGTTTCCATACTGAGCAAACTGTAGTAGAATATAGGAAGCTGATGCTTGAGGAAATCTGAAAGACAGAAAAAAAAATACCCAAAAAATTATGAGCAGTTTAAGAATTGAGGTGTTCAGATACAACCCTATGAAGCATTTACAGAAATCCAGAAGAGACCACTTTAATGATATCAGAAGCAGTGACTTGAGAAATGCCACTTTGCAGGCACTTTACCACACACCCCAACAGCAGAATGGTGTTTTTCTATCTAGAAAAAATAATGTGTAGCTCAAGTTAAGACATCTCACTGAAATGTATGTGTTTGCTTGCTATGGTTAACATAGCAGCACATACCAATGTCAGACAACACCAGTGCCCAAGTATTTTTCTCATATTCTGCAAGGACTTCACCCATGTTTTTCTGATACTTTGAAAATCAACTTACCCAAATACAGTTACCCATGTGTCATCAAGTTGATCTTCTGAAGTAAGGGAATCACCTTGAGTGTAAAAAGGATCTAGCTGAGCAGGAGATAGTGTGGTCTTCTTAGGCTGCCCAATACTTGCAGGACTGAACATGCTTGAAGCTGTTAAATTGAAATAGCATTGTTTAACAAATTTCTTTTGCAAGACAGAGTTTTATAATAAAAGAGTAAATTCAATGTCAAACATATCGCTTGTATATGGAAGAGTTTGATGGGGATTTACTCACACACAGAAAAAGTAAGGCAATCATTGTCCTGGTGTGACTTTATGATGCTTGTATCCCAAACTGCCTGTTCTGTTTATTAAGTTCTGCACTTTTAAGACTGGCTCTGAGAAGGAAGGGGGGAAGAAGAAGCCGCAGTTTGTGTTCAGAAGTGGCACTCACTCCCCCACATGCTGCTCCTGGACTGTGCTGTCTGCAGCACGGACAGACAGCGGCACAGAGCTCTCCTTTGCTTTTAGCTGCTTTTTAGCTGCCTGAGGCAGGGAAGTTCCCTGGACTGCTTTTTGCCTTTTTCCTCAGATCTGTTCAAACCTGCTCTGGACTGAAAACCCAGACAAATCCTGGGAGCTCACACCTGTGGCCCACCAGGGCCTGGGCACTTTCCAGCACCAGAGGGACTGATGAGAGACTGAGCGAGCCCAGCTACAGCCCACAGCAAAGACCTTCTGGATTTACCATCTCCTCAATCAGCAAGAGGTTCTATTGTTTAATTTTGCCAAATAGGAATGGGCCAACAATAAATTTTAGCACCAGCTTCTTACACAAGATATCAAACCTTGTGAAGATGGAAGGCAATCCATCAATCTCAGCTTCTTCATTCAATTACAACCACCTCTGTGCTCAGCTCAACACATTTGGAACAAGAAAAACTGCTTGAAACTCTGTCAGTCTCAGAATGAATAATTATTTCCTACTAATACCCATACACCTTTGTAAAGCTAAGAAACACACAACCTCTTCACAAATTAGCAAGGAATGGATGTAGCTTTAACAGTGATGATTTTTCTGTATTAAAGAAAACAGTAAGGAAAGAGAATAGAAATTTTGACAGGACATCTACCTGCTCCCGGTGTTGATGGCAGAATTCCAACTGATGGGCTCTGTGTTAAACTAAAGCTGGCCTGCATTAATATACAGAAAGAAACAAATCATTATTATAGGTATACTGCTCACATCAAGAGAGAAAATTTTCAAGTGATTTAAACATTCAGGTAATAATATTAACTGTCTGTCTTATGTTATTCCTAAATAAGAGTAAGGACAGATTTTTGCATGTATATTTAATATAAGATTGCCAAGGGGTATTAATGAAAAGTTATTTGACAATACATATGACATTTGCTTTGTGAAACAAAGTAGCTTTAAGTATCAATACTCTGAAACCCTTTAGTTTACTTTCTCAAAATAGTCAGGTCACTATTGCTACACTGTAATAATTCACACATTAGGAAGGATATTTGTATCCTAAGTTTATCAGCATTGTCACTGCCTAAAGGGTTCAGAAATCATGGAAACATAGCCTTCATTTGTACAGAGACTATTACTGGACTTACTTTCTTGCTCAACTATTTAGTGCATAGAAAAAAAGTATACTTTGAGTTTTAAATGGTAGTAGATGTTTTCTTTTTAACATAGGATTTCAATACCCAAAACAATTTTAGTCTATTTTTAGCCTGAATAGTGGCATTTCTTAGATACACGATCAAACAGCCTGGAGTACTGTAGACCTAGCAACATATGTTCAAACATTTTTTTAAATTTAATATCCAGTCCTTTAAGACACTATAGGATTCTGTCCTTCCCAGAGAACATCTACTTTCAGAATAAACTTTTCAGAAGGCAACACTCAATAGAGAGACTGCTCGTTCAGTGAAAAATGTTCTCCTAGCATCAAAAGTGAAAAAGAACCTAGCAATGCCTGATTAGTCAGTTAAGCAGTAGAGCTTATTACAAAATTTACCTTGTAGAAATTTAGTGTTCCTCTTTCAAAATTAACCCCAACTGTCTACCCAAATTTGATCGGATATCTTTCTCAGAAAAAAAATTCCTTCTGTTTCTGTAAGTGCCTGTATTGCCTTCTAGAAGATAATCACAGGAACACAAAATTATTAATGTTGGAAAATATCTCTAAGATTGAGTCCAACCATAACCTAACATTGCCATCTTGACCACTAAGCCATGTCCCCAAGTTCACTTCCACTCATCTTTGAACACTTTCAAGGATAGAGAATCTAACACTTCCCTGGGTGGCCTGTTCCAATGCCTGACCACCCTTTCAGTGAAGAAATTTTTCCTGATATCCAACCTAAATTTCTTCTGGTGCAACCTGAGGCCATTTTCTCTTGTCCTATTACTTGTTACCTGGGAGAAGAGACCTTGCTACAACTTCCTTTCAAGCTGTGAAAGGGCATTTCTGTCAATCAGCAGCCCAAAAAATTTACAAAAAAGTGAAAAGCTGACAAACAAAGTTGAATTTGTACAAGAAAGCATAACTGAGGCATGATTTGCATTTTTCATTTCCTACTGTATTGAAAATTGGCAATAACAGGAATTTGCTTCACGACCACAGCTCTTGTTTAGTCCATACAGGAACAGGTAGGCTGAACAACCCAGATTAAGCAATAGCATGATCTGAAGGGTCACCAGTCATTTTGCTACAGCAGTTTATACAGCTAAGTTTGAGAATTCACTGTGGCAGTAAGCTGCCTCACATCTGCTAAGAACAGGCCAGTATCCAAGACACTTACTGGTCTTCTTGAGGATAGAGGTGATGATCCAAGCCCAGGACTAGATAACTCATCATATATGCTTCTAACTGGTGGAGCACCACCTTTATCTTTATGCGAAGGGACTACTGGTTGTGGGGGAGACCCTCCTGCAATTCAAAGGAACAAAAGAAGAGCATGAGAAAACTTGTAATTTTGCTTTGCTGCTACTTGTTCTGGAAACTTCAATAGTAAATTCAGCCATGCTCTCATGTTGATTGATGTTGAGACTGTTTGTTTCACTGGAGGTTTGCAAAGCCATCTGTCCTACCAAGCTGTACAGGTTTGAATGTTGTAGGTAGGAGCATCACATGTGTCTCAAACAGCATGCTAAAAAAGTACCATTTAGAACTTTCAGACCTCTTCTTAACCCATTATATTCACTGTTTACATGTTCCTTCACTGAAGTTCTGAGCATTGCTGTATCTTTCAATTTTAAGCCAGGCTAGAAATCTATTTCAATTGCTTCAGAGACTAACTTGCCTACAGTACAGATACAAAAGCAAGATTTTCAAGAATTGAGATATTCTACATGTTAAAGAACCATACCAAAATGCAGAGACATTGCACGTTACTTTCACATTCCCACTTCCAAATTCCTTTCCTTCCCATCTAATTTCATATTAAATAAGAGCATAAGCTCTTGAAAGCAGGGACTAGCTTGCATACAGACATGATAAAGTTAAACCAGCTGCTCTCCCATTTTGTAAACTTTGGAACTTCCAGTATAACTGAGAATTAAACTTCTTGAAAGAACTTGATGGATCTTAACACTTTGTGTGGATTTACCCTAGGGGAAAAAAAAAAAAAAAAAAGTAGCTTGCATCAAGTTTTCATTTGCAAAATGTTTGGAAATCAAGTTTTTCCAAGGTTGTCTTCAATCCTAAATTCTGAGCTTCAAGACTTCACTCTGAACTATTTAACACATATGAGAACTGCTACTGTTACATGGAATAATGTGCATTATGTAAAGCACTCTCCCATCAAGGTTTTCAGTTTAAGTGATCTACCTGATCACTCCCTTTGGGAAGTCTGTGTTAGTATCTGACTGGCTTCCCTCTTTCTAAAATTGATACTCTGAGGCTATAATAAACCCTTCAAAAAACAATTTGGTGAAATTCACGTGATTACTTTCAATTTCATAAATATTTTCATAAGAGCTTTGTTCCCAGACATATAAGGGCAGGCAGACAAGAGTAAGAAGCAGAAGACCAATAAACCTCCAATTACAGAACGTTTTAAGTTGGAAGAGACCTAGAAAGATCACTGAGTCCTATCTGGCCTGACAGCCAAAGAAGAGAGTATTTTATTAAGATAAATTCTTGCAGTACTTTAATCAACAATCTCTCCTTCAAAATGACTAGCATGTTAACACCCTCAGACATAAAATTATGCCACCTGATTTAGTACAAAAGCCAAGATCACCTATGACATGTCAACTACTCACTCATTCTTCTCAGAGAAGAAAACAGACATACATGGGTCTAACGTGGGTAAGAACTTCTCCTAGTCTGATTAATTAGGTGGTTGAAGAGAAATGAGCATCTACAGCTAGGAAAAGTCACTACTCCAGTCCAATGACAGCAGACATCAAGACTTTAACTACAAGCACTAGATACTAATTAAGAAGTCTATTTTCAGTTTTTCTCCACCCAGTTTTTGTAAGTTTTGACAATCTGTAAGTGACCTTTCAGAATTCAAAGAAAAAGAAAAAATTCTGCAAAGAAATCAGCAGTTTGCACAAGCTGCATTTAGTTTGCCAGCAGATATCTGTTTTCAACATCGATGTATGTGTAATTGACTAGTAAAGAGTCATATAAACTGATCCTGTATTAGTAGAGGTTCATAGTGCCTTCCCTGTAAAACAAACTTTTCCTGATACCAAAACTGCCACATTTAAAACATTTATTATAATTGAATACACCGAATTTACCACTTATTCAATCAGTGGAGTTTGCATATAGAAAGATATAACTATAAAGATTCAAGTCAGCAACTGTCATGTAGAACAATGAGACAAACCAATTTTTTGCTTTCACAACAATTTTCCAACATTTAACAAATTCTAACCTGCAAGTAGGGGAGACCTTGTTTCCATTACACCAATTGAAGGGCCGTATAAAGCACGTGGCTGCGGAGTCACTGGGGCAGGTAAGTCACCCATCAAAAACCCAGGGAGAAATTGAGCACTAGTTCCTTGTTTGGGAGATGTTGGGGAGCCAAGAGTCATTGGTTCAGCTCCTGAAAACAAGATGTTAAGAAAAAGACTTAAGTGAGCTAACTTTTTCCATTGTGGGCTCTTTTAAAGAAACATAACACAAGTAAATGATTAAGACCACAGAATCCCAGAATTGTTAGGGTTGGAAAGGACCTCTGGAGACCATCTAGTCCAATCCCTCTGCCAAGGCAGGTTCACCCAGAGCAGGTACACAGGTGTACCTCCAGGTGAGTTTGGAATGTCTCCAGAAAGGGTTTGTAATGTCTCCACAACCACTCTGGGCAGCCTGTTCCAGGGCTTGGCCACTCTCAAAGTAAAGAAGTTCCTCCTCATGCTGAGATAGAAGCCCTTGTGTTTTGGTTTATGACCATTACTCCCCGCCCTGTCGCTGGTCACCACCCTCTTGGCACCCGCCTTTGAGATATTTACATGTATTGATGAGACCAAAGGTGATTTCATCATTCATTTTACAGGTAAGTCGAGTTTACCACAACCTTGTATTCTTAGCAACTACAAGTGGCGGCCGATCAATTTAACCCCGCTCCCCTTTCGCCTCAGCCCAGCGCGAACCGTCCCTTCCCGGCGCCGTCTCCCACTGCTCGCCCCAGCTCAGCGGGATCCACACTGCCCCGCCTGCAGCGGGGGTCGGCCCCGGCCCCACTCCCCTCACAGGAGCGCGGGCAGCGCTGAGGGACCCGCCGGGCACCCGCGGCCGGGCAGCGGCGGCCCCTGAGGCGGCGCGGCTGGGGGGACCCCGCGGGCCCAGCTCACCTGCGGGCGGCAGCTCCATGGCGAAGGCGGCCATGTCGGCCCGGATGGCGGGAAAGAGGCGGCGGCAGCGGCTCCGCCGGGCGCTTTCAAACGGGACGGAGCTTCCTGCCGCCGTCACTTCCGACCCGCCCCCGGCCATGTTGTGATGAGGTGGGGCGGGCGGAACCCCGTCAGGGTGGGTGTTTATCGGGGCCAGTCATGGGCTTGTGCCGGCCTGTCGCCTCACGGCTCCTGGCCAAACGGTCCCGCCGAGAAGGGGGAGGTGGCGAATAGAGCTGAAGGAACCGCGGTTACAGTTACAAGGGCTTGTCCTGGGTTGCTTCCACGGGCTGAGAGCTCAGAGCAGCCTCCCCACGCTGCCGCCCCGGGGAAAGGCTGTCAGTCATTGCCCGGGCTGCCGGCACCACAGCCGCCCGCCGAGAGCACGCAGTGAGCTGTTCCCTCACGGACACGGGGATCGCTGACCACGAACAGCGAGCAGAATTGTCTAATTCCCTCATTAACGTTTAGCATAGAATCGTGGAATGGCTTGGAAGGGATCTTAAGGCTCAGCCAGCTCCATCCCTGCCATGGACAGAGACACCTTCCACTGTCCCAGGTTGCTCCAAGCCCCTTCCAACGTGGCCTTGGACACTTCCAGGGATGGAGCAGCCACAGCTTCTCTGGGCAGCCTGTGCCAGGGCCACCCCACCCTCAGCGTAAATAATCTAATCCCAGCCTTTTCTCTCTCTTGGAATCCGTTCCTCCTTGTCGTGTCACCACACGTTCTTGAGCATGAGCAATCCACAACAGATGTCATAGTTCAAACAACCATGTCCATGGTACCAGGACAGAACGCTGATCTTGAAACCAAACCTTTAAAATCACTTTAGCACACAATTTATCCAAACACAGTGTTCTCTTTATTTTTTTGCATATTAATAAATATATTAAGAGCTGGCTTGAAGGCCACAAAATATTATTAAAATCTTGTGGAGTTTTGTTTGTTGTTTTTTTTTTTAAAGCATGACATATTAAGACAGTAATTTCAGCCTGGGATCTCTCAGGGCGGTCAAAATTACATACCCTATATGTTCTTTACATATGATGTGGAATGGAGTGAGTGGACAGTATGTGAGGACTAGATGTGAAGACAGTAGCATGAACAGAGACAAATCATTATCAAAATCTTTTGTATCTCTAGTGAAATGATTTACAGGTAAAAAACCCCTGTTAGTTCCAAGACTGGATTCATCATGTTAGTGCACTTCAAATCACTACTAGATGATAAACAATAGAAATACATGAAGCATTAAAGCATCCTATGCATTTTGAGCATCCTCAAAAGACCATCGTTTAAATTTAAAAAAAAATTAATGGCTGGCTAGCCCACAAAATTCAATAATATCATCTATAGCTGCAATCTAATTTTAAATTCCAATATCAAGGTACTTCATTATTTGAACATTTTATTATCTAGATTTTACAACCAAGTAAGAATGTGCAGATTTGGAAAGAAAGCAACTTATCTCAGTTATTTTACTTCCTTTCTCTATTGCCTGCATTTTCTCATGGTTCAATAAGCAAACCATCATTGTTTTCTAATATTTCAAGGAAAACTGAGCTGTATCTTTTTATTAGTGCTCTGGTTATAGGCAAAACTTCTCTGAAGTCGGAACAACATTTGACCTTTTGATGACATGCTGGAAAAAAACAGGGTGAAAGGAGGGCAAGAAAAAAATATATAAAGACTTGAAAATGCACATGTGAAAGGGGTTTAAAGTACATACAAATCCTGTATAGTCAAAACAGATTATTTCACTTCTGCTTTGGATCAGTCGTGACTGTTTATGCTTCCATTTGCCTTTACAATCTGTTCTTGGTACTTGTGAAGCTGCTCCATGAAGCCAGGATTTGGACAAGCTGCAGGCCTTGCATTTTTCACCAAGGAATAGGCTCTGGCAAAGCTCAGTCTTTCTGAATTCATTAGAAAACCAATAACTACAGCCGCTGCACGGGAGACTCCTGCATTACAGTGAACCAGTACCACGCCATCCTCCAAGAAAGAAATTAAACATAAGTTGGGATATTCATTAGGTAGATTACAAGTGTAAGAAACTTTATATAACATTCTTTTAAGATTTATTGGAACCTCCTTACTGAGCTCAAAGCAAATATTTACACATGTAAGTCCAAACACAGACATAAGCATGATATAAGCATGAAATTAAGTATTTTTCTTCGTAAAATGCTTTATTATTACCAAATTCATCAAACCTAACTCATACCATAGTACTAAAACACATCTTCTGTCTTTCTTCCCGAGGCCTTACAGCAGTCTGTTCATGTAAAAACCAAATCACAGACACCTGGGATACCAAAGTATCTGATCTAACTGGGTGCCAATTTTGAAATAGATTTTATTTGCAATATTGAAAGGAACTTAACAGTATCTTGGTAAAGGTTAAAAACATAGCAAGGCAGCAAACAGCTTGGCAGAGAGGCACATTTTAGAACATCTTGTAGTTCCAGTAGCATGTTGCTTGTGCACTCTGCAGGGAAGATTCTGAGTAACAGGGATCATGCACGGGAACAGAAAAATTAGAAAGGATATAGTGTGATTTGCAACAGATCTCTCCCTTCCCATGACACCACTGGTACAACTAACACGCCTTAACTGGGAACTAGAGTGCAAATCCAAAACTACTCAAACTCCCATAAATTCACAAATGCTTCTTCTGGGGTTTGAATTCAGGCTTATGCTGCATTATATATAAAATTAATGGTTTTTATCCTACTTAAAGATTTCCCACACAACCTTTGAGATACCCGAATGGCTCTTTATTTAGACACTGAGTTTTGTTACGAAATAAACCCAAATTAACGCAAAGACAACTAGACAATCTAAAATCTCCTAAGTAATGCTTGCAAGGCCCAGGCTTCATGATGTTGTCATGTTTGTATGTCAGGTTATGACCTAGAAAAGCCTCAGTCCAAACTGTCCACCAAATGCTCCTTTGACACAAAAAGAAACCACCAAACCCCCAGCACCTCCATATTCAGAATGAAAATACTGAAACATGACATGATGTGCTCAGATACTTGAGGCTAAACAAAACTATTTTAGTTATAAACAGCCTGTTCTGTCTGCCCTTAACAGGCACAAGTTACTTAATGGGAATTTTACTCAGAGACAAAAAGATCTTTTAAGCACCAGGGTTCCTTTCTAGGAACTCAATAGTTTATATTACAGATTTGGGAGCTACAATTTCCCAGTATTTTAAGACACACAGACCAGAAAATGGTTCCTGCTCCAAAAATCTTCCAGTTTAAGTAACAAAACAAAGAAGTATGAAATGGAGTATTATTATCCTTGTTGGAGAAATCCCAAGCTGAGACTAGAAGAATGATGTGCAACATTCTGATAGAGCTAGGAACCAAGTCTAAGCTCCCACATCCCAGCAAACAATGATACCACCCTTCCTTGCAATGAAAATCACATCTCCTGTGCACTGCCTGCTGCAAATTGCTCTCTTCATTCCCTTGCTCACATTCCCAGGACCACGTGTCCTCACACACACTATGGCAGAGTAGAAAGCAGATCTGTAATTTCAGCTACCTGAGGACATGCCAGTGGTGACCTGTAAATCCAGAATAATGACACTAAAAATTATGCTACTGCTGATGAAGCAATTGCTGAAGGTTATCCACTGTAGATCTGGAGCAGTATTTACTGATTTAATGGGAGTTATTTTAGACACAGCATACCATAATCCAGATCAATGTCTAGCAGAGGCACTGAGGGTAAATAATATGCACTGGAAGCAATTTTTCTTTTCCTTTGTACAGTTCATTCTTTACTTCCCTCTTTCACATTAAAGTCTGATGTACCTTTTTAAATAACTGGTTTGTTTTACACTACCAAAAATTATATAGTGATACCCATGAATTCTGAAAATTATTGAACATGAATGAATCTGGGCCATAATATTAAGCCAACTTTAATACTGAGGATATTTATCTTTCCTTGCTATAGCCCATTGTTTACAATTCATACAAAAATGAATTTGGCATGTCATTCTTAACTGATGTTTTATTACCTATGAATACAGAATAAAAGTGAGAAACAGACTGCAGACAGGAAATTCATCTCTGTTTACCAAGAACTCCTTGCTCTGCTCCTGATACCCAAAGTTTTCCTGCCAAGAAATGGTCAGAGGACTTGAAAGAATCATATAAGATTCAAGACCAAGTTGGGTTTTTTTAAAAATTTTTATGGAGAGAGAAACAAAATCACCTTCCACTATCAGAAAAAGTGATTAAACAATGGTTATACACAGTGGGCAAAAAGCCTCACCAAGGAAAGAAATTTAAGAGAAGCATGAAGTTTTTAGTGAAGTTGAAGGCTAATGTAATTCCTTATGGATCCATTTTACTTTGCAGTGAAAAAGAGACTTTTTCCTTAGGAAAGATAGGGGGAGCAATAAGGAGTGATGTTCATGAATAAGCAAAGATTTTCTCTTTGAAAACACAAGATTTCAGAAGTTTTATTATTAGATATTAAACATATCAAAAAGTATCCATCATTCACAGTATTATGAATTGATATGGGTCACTGAACATGTCATGGAAAACCTGCCTGCCAAGCTGGAGCCTAGAAGAAAAGTTGAGCTCTGATCAGTATCAGAATTTGTACCATGGTATCTAGAGACTTGAGCCATTACAGTTTTAGAAAAGTGAATCCTGTTACAAGTGCCCAGCTGTCAATGACTTACAGAACAGTGCATCCTCAAATTCACATGCTCTTATTCTTCCTTCATGGAGTTAACCATGTTCTAGAAATAATTTCTCATATATCATGTTCTCTCACCAGTGAACATGTCTTTCTCCCCCATTTTTAAGAGATGAAACAGTAGTATCTCTATGGTTACTTAAACAGAAGAGCACTCATGACACAATCTATCATAAGCTCTTTTAACACTATTTCGACAAAGCAAGTAAAGTAATTCAAACCACCTAGAGATCTGTCTCTGTATACCACTATCATGTGCTTTTTGAACTGATTCTGGAGAACAACTATTCCACCAACTCCCTTGTCTTTCATCCACCTCTTCCATCAGAAAACTACTAATGTTGTTGTATAAGCTTTCCTGTAAACTCCTTAACCTACAAAATAGTAACTGAGATATAAACACCAGAGGCAGAAAGCAAAATTGTGCAGTTGTGAATGGCAACTCTCATTTAGAAATGAACTGGAAACTGTAATTAGAAACCTTGAAAAGGTAATTTAGTGATCATACGTTATCACATAGCTTGTAAATTATAAATGAGAGAAGGAAAGAACACTGCGACACAACGAAAACTGGGGCAAGATCATCTTTTATCCCAATCTACATAAACAATGAACCTGATAGATATAGTAGAATAGCATGCAATAATGTTTGGTTGTTGAGTTATAGTTTAGATACCAAAACAGTGGTTGTCCTAAATTACACAGTAAGCCTGGATTTAACAGCTGTGAGTTGGGCATGTTCCTGGCTACAGATAATTCTGCCAAGAAACCCCAGAAGGGTTTTTTTAGCCACTTTTCTCTATCACATCCTTTCAAGATTTTGTGAACAGTTAAATCACTTTTGGCTCCAAGACTACTAACACATTCTCTGATGTTCTGGGTATTTACATGGAATCATAGCATCTTCTTTGAGCAACCTGGTCTAGTGGGAAGTGTCCCTGCCCATGGCAGGGGGTTGGAGCTAGATAATCTTTAAGGTCCTTTCCAACCCAAACCATTCAATGATTCTATAATGAAAAGCACCAGCATGGTGAACAGCTGATGATAAACCACACAGATATGTAAAAGCTGTGTTTCTTGCTTTTAATTCACTCTGGTTTCTAATCCAACACAACAACATCCCCAAAGGATAAATAAATTTTCTTAATTTCCTTCCGTCAGGGGTAGTGACCTGGATTTAGAATGCAGTTGTGTAATTTAAAGTCAAGCCCTGGTCCACCTGTATTAAAGAAGCATTTCTCTAAAACTCAAGACAGTAATTCTGAAAAAGCAATGCTGGAGGGAATAAAGATTAACAGCAGTGCCATGTCTCTAGGAATACTTAAAAATTACTTGGATTTTCTACTTAAAATTTAAAAAGACAATGGCAAAACTATTCATTTGGTACCATATTTTCTTCTAACAAAAGAAGCTGCTTTAGTTCTTAAGTAATGTTATAAATAATCTAAACAGGGTAACTACTAATATTAATTATTGATAGACCGTACCTGGATCTTGGCTTTCTCAATAAACTCAAAACATTCAGGGAAATAGGAGGTAATATCAGTTTCTGGGAGGTCCAGAATGGAAATGGTCTTGTATATAAAGTCATCAAGGAAGGCATTTTGGACTCCATATGCCACATTTAGAACGTGAGTGACCTAAGTCAAAAGAATAAAAGAAAAAAAGGAAAAAGGCATTTTCTGAAGATAACAAGCAAAATGAGCAGTAACAAAGGGGAATTAATCTTTAGGCATACACACACTCTACCTTACACTGATGCAATGTTCAGTTTTACATACATGTGCTGTCTGTGGTGCACTTTTCTCCAAGCAAAGTTTCAAAGTGTGCTAAAACATACTGTGATAAATCTCAGGGTTTTTCAGAGAGGAAATGAAAAGATCAGTGCTCAAACACAGACTATAAAAATGGATTTTCAACAGAAAAGGGAGTTTTCATCACATGGTTGGAAAATAAAAGAGAAAGCAATAGGAATGAGAGAACAGACCACCCAAAAATCGCCCAGATTTTAATCCTGCTCTAACCCATCGGCTTAACAATCCTTCTGGTTAGTTACCAGAAACATTTGCTGGAGCAGAAGGATTTCAGAGTAAACTACACCTGTTCTTGGCAGTAGACACCACTTCTGGCCTCCTGCCATCTCTGCTCTGTCCAGGCTACAGTCAGGTTGTGGGTTATTTAAAGTTACAGTAAAGTGACATTTAGATGGCACCAGATGCCAACCAGGTGCATGCAGAACCACCACTGTCCAAAGGCCTTATCACCCCATTACTGCAACAGAGAAGAGTAAAAAGACAAAATTTTGGGACAGACTTAGAGAAGCTGCTTTGTTTTTCCAGTTTTATCAATCCACGTAAGGCAAGGGGGAATGGTGCTGCTTAGTGTCTGAATGCAAATGCATATGGCAGTGTAGGAATCTGTTCCATTAAACAGCTCTAAACAATCATCACTCTTGCAGGGAAGCAAGATTTCTTTCAGTGGTATCTAGCAACAGGATGAAAAGCAATTGTCATAAATGAAAACATAAGAAGTTCCACCTGAGCATGAGGAAGAACTTGTTCAGATTGAGGGTGGCCAAGCACTGGAACAGGTGCCCAGGAAGGTCACAGAGTCTCCCTGTCTGGAGACATTCCAAACCCACCTGGACACGTTTCTGTGTCACGTACTCTGGGTGACCCTGCCTTGGCAGGGGGTTTGGACTAGATAATCTCCAGAAGTCCCTTGGAAGATTCTGGGATTCTCTGAAAGCATTTCAGCTTCTCGTGAAGCCAACAGAAACCCATCCACCTGCAAACGGAGCAGCCTTTTGAAAATGCAAGTGGAATACAGTCTTCCTCATATCTGCTAAAGAATCACTTCGAATTTTTAATTTACAGGAGAAACGCACTGCGCGCATCACACGAGATGCATTTATATGTCCGTGTAACGTTACCTTATGCTTTCTCATGGTGTCCAGGTCGTGAGCAGCATCCTGCGACCCTACGGAGAGAGAGCGTTCCCGTTGCTGCGCCGAGCCCCCGCCCGGCCGGCGGACGGCGCCCACTCACCCAGCCCCACTCACCCAGCAGCAGCCAGGGCTTCACCACGCCGACCTGGAGGTCAGCGCTGAGATCCTGCACGAAGCCGCCGTCGGGCGCCGCCTCCTCCTCCTCCTCCATGTGCAGGCAGGCGCCGCGCCACGTCTCGATGATCCTGCGGCCGGTCAGCGTGGTGACGCGGGTGCGCTGCTTCCGCAGGTTGGCCCTGGAGAAGCTGCGGATCTCCTGGGCGAGGGAGTGCATGGCGCCACTGCCCGCAGCGCTCCGCGCCGGCCGCGCCGCGCCGCGCCGGCCGCCCGCCCGTGACGCGGCCCCGGGGCGGCGCCTCGGAGCGCAGGGCCCCCACCCATCCCTTCCTGCCCTGCGAAACCGAAGGAGCCTCCGCGTCGGAAAGCCGGCTGTCCGCCGCCTTGCTGTTCTGGAGAACGGGCCACGCAGCCTGTCTGACTCTGATCGGGACCGGCTTGTCGGGAAGCGAGGGAAAATATTGTAAAGAAAATATTCGAATTAAATATATTTGGTTTATTTTTTCCCCAGAGACATTTGACTAATGACTAAAGACTAAGCAAAATCAGCTTCTTATGTTTACCAAAGAGGCAAAATGAAGAAAAGGGAGGCAAGGTGAGGCTGTTATTCCCTTATTCCCAAACGACTTCATGCCCACGTTTTTGTTTTCTCTGTAGCATACCATTTTTAATGTTCTACAGCACAGTCATAGAATCATGGTTTGGGTTGGAAGGGATCTTAAAGATCATTTCATTCTAACCCCCCTGCCTTGTGTGTGGACACCTTCCATTAGACCAGGTTGTTCCAAGCTCCATCCTGGCTTCCAATGCTTCCAGAGATGGGGAATCCACAGCTTCCCTGGGCAACCTGTTCCAGTGCCTCACCACCCCCACAGTAAAGAATTTCTTCCAGATATCTATTTTTCCCCTCTTTCATTTTGAACCTATTAGTTCTTGTCCTTTTTGGTTGCTTAGGTTCCTGATAAAGAATCCCTCTTCCTTATAGGTCCCTTCAGATCATGGAAGCCTACGTAAGTGTGTGAAATGTTTGCTTGCAAAGTGAGATGGTAATACTATTAACTTAAATTCTGCCAGAAATACATTTCAATTTGCTAACAATCCTCTGTGTAGGCTTATAGAATAAGGACATATTACTACAGTACTTCTCCTCTTGTAATATTCCTCAAACTTATGCTGGAGGGATATGATCACTCTGAAAAGATCCTCCTGATAGTCCCCCAGAATACAACAGAGACCAAAGGCAACTTAGTTCCATGTAGAGAGGTTTACAAATGCCTTGGCATTTTGAGAAGCAAAGAATGCTAGTAGGAACTGCAAGAGCATTAATTATTTCTGGGAATGCCAGAGGCGGTTTTCTAGCAGGAATGAGACATAAAATCAAGGTAATCTAAAAAAAGGCAGAGCACCCCACACACTATCTGCAGAAGCAGAAAGATGAAATCAAAGATGATGCTTAGTGTAGAGAGAGGAACAGAACAGAGATCTGGGCTAGATCAGAAGTTAGGGGGACAAAGGCACCTTGAAGTACAAGTAAGAGGTTTTGTAACATTCTGCATGATAAGTGCACATCTGCACAGCGTATGAGTGGGAAGCTGATAGGGTGATAGGAAACGTGGACAGCAGCACTGCAGTGTTTTTCTTCTGTTCTGTTTGGTTTTGGTTGTGCCCAGTGGAAAATAGGGGTATAAAGAGGGGGTGTTTTCTGGAAATAAAGAGATCTTCTTCAGAGCTACAGGGAGTCTGTTTCCCATTGCTACAAGTGGACTGTGCTTCATAGCCGTTAACTTAAAATTATAATGATGCAGAAGTTGATTCATTTGTTTTTTGTTAAGGTCTTATCAGTTATTTTGATGAAGTTGATCACAAAGGAAGTGATGGGGAGCTTTAGGTCTGTGGCCTGAGCCGGCAATTGCATGGAATTTCATGGCTGTTTTCAGGCTGCATTGGCTCACTATAGGTGCCTCTGTGAAAGACAAGGATATTAGGGTACCTTGCAAGAATGCAGAGAGCCTTGAAAGGGTTAAAATAATTGTGCCTAGGCATACTTGGGCAAGAATAAGATAAATTTTAACCAATATAGAAGCTAGGTGAAAATAGGCAAGAAATGAGGAACAAAACTTGCAAAAAATGAAGGACAGAGCTTGCTCAAACTGGTGAGGAAATGGCTGAAACAGCTAACAAGAGACTGTGCATGCCTGCAGGAGAAAGGTGAAAAGGGCAAGGTGATGAAGATGTCCAGCCTTCATCAGAAAGAACAGCGAGGAAGGTGCAGAGCCTTCCTCAATGCCATCACCAGGGTGCACTGCACCTGCGCCTCGCGTACGCTAATATAATAATGAGTACTAAGAAACTATGAATATGCATGAATGCAGCCATATATTGTAATTTGCTGTGTGTCTGGGTGTGCACTGTTAGGAGGAATGATCCCTGAATAAAGCAAATATCTCCACTTCTTAGACTTTGTCTCAGAAGTGTGTCTTGGCCCGGTTTGGGGTGATTCAGCCTCGTGTCAGGAAATTTGCAAGGACTTAGCGAAATTTGCTTGCAGACAAGCCCCAGCATCCGCCCCTTAAGAGTAGCCAGGTGCTTTGTAGCCAACTTCTGGCCTGTATGAGTATGGAGTGTGCTGTGTAAGCATTTGCAAGACTAAGAAATCTGTAAGCCACTCACAGTTAATAATACAGCTAGGTATTGTTCCTTGATCTCAGAGGAGGAAGATGCAATAGGTGTGGATGCAGAAAGGCATCCGACTCCAAATTAATGGCTTCATTTTCTGCTAGGGATGTTGATCCTTGTTATAACTGCCTTAAACACCAGGGGTCCCTACTGGACAAAAATATCTATACTGCTCTTTTCTCTCTGAAATCCAAGCACACTGCAGATGTTTATAAGCACAATTATTATCTTATTATTTAGTGCATCCGTTCATGTCATAAGCATTAGATCTACCTTGAATATTCATAGACAGTATTTCTTATAAAGCAGGCATTTCTATGATGGTGTCAAGTTGTTAATACTGTTCATTACAGGATAGAAGAGAGGATAATTGTGAATTAGAGTTTAAAACTGGGATTTCAGTTTAAGATGATTTCCTATATTCCTCTTGCATGCTTTGCTTAGATTAGAAGACTTCTCTAAAGGTGTGGCAGGAGCTGGATGCTTTCTCTACTTCCTTGGCTGAATGTATTTGTGGTATTTCTGGATCTTCAGGTTTTAAATAAGCTACATATAAATGCAAATGCAGTAGTTATAAGTAATTTTTAATGTTCTGATTCTTCTGTTTTGTCTCAAGAAGTTAATCAGAACCTGTTCAATGGGTACAAACTAAGAAATGTCTACTGTAATTACTAATTATTATAAAAAGCAGCTTGTACATATTCAAAGAGCTCATATGGCAGTACATCATCTCTCTGCTGTATCTATTTCCTTCCACTATTATTTTGGACTAGGTACTGCCTGTAATTATTGATGCAGAAGAGCTGGCTTCTATCAGAAAAGTGATAACCAGACATTCCAGATAGCTGACTTTGAAAAACCAGCCTTGCCCTCTGAAAAATGCATGTGTTAGAGGGTTGAGCTAGATTATAAAATGCACTGAAAATTGACAGTTGATTCTTAGGTTGGTAATTTAACTGAAATGGAGAACTGAACCCTAATTCATACACTAATTGTGTCACATTTTAAACTGCATTTACCAGATGACTTTGAGGAGTGAGAGAAATGGGGGAGAAAATCAAAGTATTGTCAGCTAATATCTAACTCTAATAATGTCTCTGGTTCAGACTCTATGTTCCTTGGTTGAAAATAACAGAGAAGTTGAAAATAACTCTGTGCACCAGTTGGTGACTGGAAGACTGGTGAATCATGAATGTAGTGTGGTGATGAGAAATGCAAGTGTGACTGTGAAATGCATGAGGAGGTATTTAAAACAGAGAGAAGGAAATAATAATACCATTATGTAAAGTTCTAATAAGCCTTTTTGGAAGTGCATTGTGCTATTTGGGGATGATGGTATTCAGGAAAGTTGATCTCATACTTGAAACAAGTGCAAAGAATAGTTTAAAGCTTAAATTGCACTGTATCTGTCAGACTCTCATCAAAGCACTCTGTGGTACATGGACCCCTTGGGACAGGCAGCTCCTGTCCATGATGACTTGGGAGGGAGTAGCCTCCTGCAGGGGGACTATTTCACCACCATTTGTGCCAAAACACAGATAAACACTTTTGAGTGTATCTGCCTCATACATGCCAGGATGCTGTCTCCTACACAGCCTGGAGGCCCTTAGCTGGAGCAGAGTTTTGGTTTCAGCTTTGCAAAGTCGTCAAAACATAATGCCTACTCCTGCTGGCTTTTCCCTTTCTGAAGCAGTTAGGAGTCACAAGCTCAGGATCATTCACACCCTGAGCAAGACAGCAAGACAGTACATGGGAAGTTGGCTGGAGTATGACATGCTCCCATCTCCCTTCAGTGGCATATGTCTCTGCTCCATGTCATTTCCTTCATGTAGAGAGGTTTGACTGAGAGACAACCACTCCTTTGTTCTCATCACTTTGTTTTCCATCCTTTAGACTCGCCAATATCTGGTAGGGAAGGAATATTCTGGAAGAAAACTAGAGTCTCAGCAATGCTGATGGACAGTGATTCTTTTCCAGCCTAGTTGTGTACCTTTGTCCCACATCCCAAATGAGGATGCAGATATTAACTCTTTTATTCTCGTATCCAGTAACATGTCTGGGAAATCTGTCATAAGTGGAATCCTGATTGGAAACTGAGATTTCAAAAAAGCTAGTGAAGTGCAGACAAAATCTTGAAATGTTATTTTATAAGGAAGAATGAATTTGTACCAAGGCCTTTTCCAGAACTTAATATAGTGAAGAGTGAAAAGTCCACAAGGATTCTCAGCTTCGTCTACTGAGTTCATTGCTGAGGTGAACTGTGAAGGCCTAAGAAATTTTAAGTTTGCCACTTACTATGGATTTTGGGGGTTTTTCCTAGGATGGCAGGAATGAGGGATGAATTCAGGGCAGATTAAATAAATAGCATTTTAAATGTGTTGCTGTAGTAGTTGGACTACATGGGAAGCAGGACCATGCTGAAGGCTGAGTACAGAAAGTTAACAGGGCGTTCCTACACAAAGTGCTGCAGTAACACATACTGTGACCTGGTTGTTAGTGAGCAAAGCTTTGCTGGAAGGTGTTAGCTCTGAGTTTCTGGATCTGCCAGTTTGTAACACATCGGAAGTGCTAAACCCTATTGGCTAAACAAAGTGCAGTTACTTGTGTGTGGGAATAGGGTGAAGCCAGAGGTGGTGGGAGTCAACTGTACATATTTTTGTGCTTTTTTTCTTCATAACTGTGGTGCTCATGTACTGCTGCAGAGGGTTTTCCACTGTAAGGGGATGTATATATCCTAAGCACCCATTTACGTATCCTCTCTTCCTATGTTCTTTTGGCATACAAATCAAAGCATCCATTAAAGCCATGCTGCTAATACATGCTGCGTCACTCTTGACCAGCTTTATCTATGCAGTGTGCTAGGTAAGAGCAGATGATGCATTTTGGTCAAGCCCAGAAAGAGAGCCAGTTCCTCAACTCTTTGGAGTTTAGGAGACTAACTTTGGTAAGGTGCAATATGGAAACCCAGTCCAGACTGCTAAAGACTGTGAACAGAGGCCCAATGGTTGCTCCTAATAATAGTATTAAGTCTGTGAGTGAACCTTCTTCAAACACTGCCTTTTATCCCTGGCCTGAAGAGTAGGCAGCTGCTCTTTAATATTTTATTTCAAGCAGCATAATTTGCTGGTTTTTATAAAGCTATCCTGAGCCAGTGGTGTTTCCACTGGTATATCTTCTTGTATTGCTGCAGGGAAATCTCCCCAGAAGCAAAGTCATGCCCACGACCAAAGGCATGGCCCTACAAACATCAGGGCATTCCTCTCTGCTCTAAGCACACTTTGTGAGCAATCCAGATAAATGAGCAGACAGATTCACTGATATAAAGATGTGTGTTTTTATAGTGTGGCAGGGATTGTGCTTAATGAAGAGCACCGAGGAACAGAGTAGAATGTAAAGCTGAAATATTTAGTAGCCAAAGGGAGTACCCTTGGGGATCTATTGGTATGAGGAAGATCTGGAAGAAATTGTGTCTATGTTACATGAGTAGGATCTGAATTCCACTCCCATTTGTGCCCAGGTTTCAGTTCTCCAGGTGGACTTGAACTTGCTTCTCTGCAGTAATGTTAGCCAAGATTAACAAAGATACATATACACAAACACACACACATACACACATATATATATATATATATCTCACAAACTATATATATATATATATAAATTGTTCATTTAGCTTGGTGTAAAACCAAGTATGTCAGCTCAGCAGTAGTTAGGCAAAGTTTATCAGGGAAAAGAAAAATATCAAAAGACTACAAGAACTTTTTAACAAAAATGCACATGTATGAAACACCTTCCATTCAGGCTGGCTGCTCTGCAAAGGAATGATGAGTAACTATGCAGTAATCATAGACCATCAGTCACCAAGGAAGTTTTTCTCCACCACTTATGTGTTTATTTCCTTTTATCTGTACTTTCACTTCAGAAAAACCAGCCTAAGAGAAGTTAACCTTGCAGTAAAAGCTCAAAAAAAGCCTGTAAGGGTCAGGACTCTCAAAAATAAGAAAATCTGAGCTCATCTTTGCGAGATGATGTAAATGTGAGTTTCTGTAATGCTTTCAAGTCCTTTGAAACCTGAAATGTGGTTTTCTTTCTCTACTTTAGGTGGCAGATGCGAAGTAAAAGGTTATGATTTTTCAGTGGTTATTATGACTGTTCTTAATTTGTTGGGGTTTTTTTGTCAGAATACTTCAATTTCCATTTTGTACCTCAGCTTTTAACAGTCTACTGCAAAAATGCCATTAATCTGTCTCACAACCTTTGTTTCTCTACAGATTTGTTTTACTGGTCATTTGAAGACAGGAGAGCTACTTAAAAGAAAATTATTATTTACTTTAGACTTTTAAAGTCTAAATGATAATGGTAGAAAACTAGATTTGGATGTAATTATGAATAGATTTAATTACTATATTGTTAACATCTTAATTAGGAAGATTTCTTTCCTTTGGAACTACCTTGTAAAAGCAAGTCATGAACAGAATTTCCTTTCTTTCTTTTCCATCTCATGTTTTCAACCACAATTTCAAAATCACCAAAAGCTCACTGAAGAATAGTCCTCAAATGTCAAAGATTTCTGTTCAAGTTTGATTGACAGGACAAATGTCCTACCAAAAAGGCCATCTAGTATTTGGAGTAACAGTCAATGACCCTTTGTGAGCAGCACTGAACTGAGTGTTCTTGGCTTCATCTTAAGGTTAAAACTTCACAATTTTTCATAAGATGTAATGGCTGTTTTCTGTCCAACTCCAAACAATGAGCTTCATTAACTGAAGCAGATGAAATCTCTGATGCTACTTTGCTAATGGCATTCCTTGTTAATTCCTCGTTAATTCAGCAAGTTAAACAAGAGACTATTTTTGACATGAACACTATGAAGGGAAAAGATTTTTCTGGATTAGACATTATTATTTTGTGTGAGTAACACTTGCTTGATCATTAACAATTTCATTATCAACATCAAAATATATTGCAGGGAAAACAAACCAAAACAAACCTGGAAGACATATATAATGAATTATACCTATAAGCCAAACTTTTTTCAACCATGGTAAAAGGTATTTCTGCTATTAAAACCCTTTAAAAAAAATAAAATTAAAAAACCCTAAACATTGCAACAATAACTTCAACAACAACAAAACACTAAACATTTTATCACTAAAGAGATGTATGTGGAAAGCTCTAAATGCACTAGAACTAATCTGTGTAAGGAACTCCCCTAGTAATGATTGGTATAGATCTTCTGATTAATGGTTTTATTACTTGTTAGAAATCCTCAAAATTGTGTTTCTGTTATTTCACATTCTTCTTTATAACTCTTAACAGTATTACTTAAGTTGAAAAAAACCCAAATTTTAAATACACAAAATACAAGTTGTCTGACTCATCTATACAATCAAATTCTTTGATATCTATCTAGTCCTCTGCTTCATCAAAGGAAGTTATGCACTGTTTATCAAGAGAACAAATCATCAGGAAATAAGTATTTTCAAAGTACTTATGTTTCCTGTAGGAAAATTACTGTACCAGGTTTTCCCAAAAGCAAAATTTTCTGCATTTAATTTCAAAGAAGAACTCAAACTAGGCTATTTAAACAGCTAAAGTTAAGATGCAGATTCATCCCATATGTTTTTATTGAGTGATATAAGTTTGATGGCTGCACATAATTTTTATTGTGGCAATCTTAATAACCACTGAACTTCAGTTCTTAGCTACAGTTATTTGAAGTAGGACCACTCCTTAGTGTTCACAGCCTTACCCTGTCCTTCTACCTTTCTCCACACAGAGGGTTTCACGCTGCATATTGGGATAGACTTTTGTCATATCATATTCCATCTCTGGTCTAAGTTGTATATTTCTGTGCTGTGTGAAACAACTGGGGCTTTTTATACCCTCAAAAAAAAATCATATTTCTTTTTCAAATGGAAAAAAAAAACCCATTACAGATGGAAATGTGGAAGATAACTGTAGTGTTTCTTCAATTTTTTTCCCCAGTTTGATCACAGGTGTGACAATTTGGGTGGTACTCATTTTAATTCTTATCCACTTTTTTTGTTTTATTTTATTTATTTTATTGTTTTCAGTCTTTGCTGGATGAATTGTAAAAGCTATTGTATTTAAAGAGGGACATGCTATTCCACTGGGTTCTCATGAGAGAAAGGGAGAGGAAGGGAGAAGACAAAATAACCTCTAATAGGTTATTTTTGTACCTTTTCAACTGTAGCCACATGTGCTACTCCATTTATCCAGGACAGAAGTGTAACACAGGCTGAAGAAAGTAGATCAGAGCCCTGGAGCTTGTACCTGCCTGCCAAAAAAGCCTCTGTAGGTACATGAAGATAGTTAAACTTGTAGGCCCAACAGAAGCCCTACAGTATTTCTGTGTGCTGGAACACCATAATAGGGCTTTGCCATCTACATTCCAGCATCAATGCACAACATTTTGAATACATCCCAGTTTCAAAGAAATCAGAGATTGTTCTTTGCAAACTGAACACTCGTGGTTTATTCTGGTCAGTGAGCAGTTAACATAGGCTAGCTCATCTTTGTGATAAAGATTTGAAAGTCATTAAGCATTCTGTCAATATTTAGTGGCCTCACAGACATCTTGGAGATCACCATTGGGTATTCTTGCCTCTTTGGCCTGTAGGGAGCCTGAGAACAAAATGCCCCTTAATCCAGGTGGACTCCTAATCCAGTGCTCTTTCTGATTTCAGTATTTGCCAGGAAATTTTTAAAGCTGGCAATGTAATGCCTGCTTAGAAAGCTAATTTAAGGTCTACAACTGTGTCTGTTCAATAACATCATTTAGTTGTGTAGCTTATTCTGACAGCCCTCCTAAACTTTGTTTCGCAGTCAGTGGGAAAATGACTAATCCCTTTTCTCAATGGTTTCTGCAGGAGTTAATTGTAATTCTAACTCTGAAACTAAACAATTGCATCCTGATTCCTCTTCTGCTCTAAAAGTAAGCAGTGCCTCAGGCTGGAACAGGCCAAATCTTAGCCCACCAATGCCCTCTAAGCTCGTTCTGTTTAGCCATGCTGATAACTCACATGTAAATAAATTCCTTCTTGCAGTCCCAAACTTCTATAGCCAGCAGGCTGACATTTGATTAGCCAGTTAAGCCTCATGGGTTAGTCATGGACCTGGAATACACTGAGAAGACTGGCACTCAAGTCTTGGTAACAGCCTGCTTCTGTACTGATAATACTCATTTATATAGTGTTAGGCTAGTAGTCCTGGAGCAGAGTTGTCAATCTGTCCCTCCAGCATAAGCAGGAGCGCTTGTGCATTCTGAAACTGGCAGGTATCTGCTGTTTGTGAAAGAATACCTGCTATGGTATTCATCATCTGTTTCAAAATGAATTGGCACACCTCTTTTATGTCCTCCCTCTACCAAATTCATGGTTTTTTAAGTTCAAAGGTCTGTTATCTCTGAGCTACTTCTATGTTCATATACAACCTCAGCTAGAAGGATGCTGACACACACACATAATTGAAAAGGCACGTATATGAGCTTGCATTTTAATGGGAGAACAGGTTAAAATAATGCCCAAATACCCTTAAAGGAAGGAAAGAAGAGAGCATGGCAAATTGCAGTCATGCTGGCTTTATGATGGATTAAACAGTGAAAAAGGTTTGGATTCATCAAGAAAATTATTGATTGAAATATAATGCATCTGTCAGCTTGGTTTAGTGAGAATGATAGGTCTTTTGAACCTGTAGCTTCTTTACATAAAATTAAAAGTCTGCCTGATAAAGACAATTGTGTTTTTCAGTGCTACTTATTTAGGGTCTCTCAACAATATTATAGCCTTTGTATGGAAAGTTATTCAGCCTGTGTGCCTTTACAAGCAAGTTCAATAATGTAATAAATACATATTGTTAATAAATAAATACTAAGACATGACCCAAATAATTTGGGTTATGGTGACCATTTAAAAATTCTGGTCTGTTAAAATTACAATGTCTTCCTGTTTTGAAATGTTTCTACCTGAAAAGGAATTATTGAACAAGACAAGTCTTTAAAAATTGTTTCTTGACATCTGTTGGCCAAAGGGGAAGAAGTCACGCAGTGGGCTGCACTAGTTTGCTCATGGAGAATGCAGCTGATGGCTGCCATTTCACTGAAAATCCTGGCCAGCACATTGCCATTTCACATGAAAATCCAAGCCAGAAGTTGAACTAAGGAAAAACAGACAGGAAAGGGAAAAAAAAAATCTAAATACTACTACTACTACAGAGATATAAGTAATAAGTGTAGCAAAGACTTAGGTGGCAACATAGCCTAGTCTGCAGTAGTAAATTGCCCACTATGGGTTTTAAAATAGCAGTGCTAGAAAGGTATAAATCCTTGTGTACTGTTTGACCTGGAGAAGATTGCACAGAGACCTCGTAGCAGCCTTCCAGTATCTGAAGGGTATACAGGGAAGCTGGAGAAAAACTCTGCTTCAGGAACTGTAGTGATAGGACAAGAGGGAATGGGTTCAAACTGAAAAAAAGGAAATTTAGATTAGATACAAAAGAAATTCTGTAGTGTGAGGCACTGGAAAAGGCTGCTCAAAGAATATGATGATCTTTAAGGTCCCTTCCAACCCAAATAAATTTATGATTTTCATTACTGTCTGAAAGCCCCATAGTGATTAGCAAATTAAACTCTATACTGAACAGAGAATTGACTTTAAAAGTCTAGTGAGTCAAATGATTGAGCTTGACCCAAATCTGAAGTGCTGTTTCAAACTTGCCCTAAACTTGTACTTTTGGAATAAATATAGAAAGCTGTTTAAATCTTAATCATTAATAAACCATTGAGCAAACAGAAGTTGTGTGTTTTAAAAATAATTCTCAGCCTTACTCTCTTGTTCATTCAATTTTGCCACACCTGTAAGAGCTGTGCTGTTACTGACAAAACTTATATTTTCATGTTATCATGCTTGCTGGTAGACTGGTGAATGCAGATTGTGTGATTTTTATAATCTAGCATACAATAAATCTTCCTGCTGGAAAATTTACCTGTATTCTTGAAGCTTCTACAAAAAGTTGCAGCAAAAGTAGTATGACAACATGGGCTTAATACTTTTGTCATTAAAATTGGTGACAAAACTGTGGAGTGCTTAAGTACATACATTGACATTGACATTGACCAAGAGCATTGTTAAAAGTCTGTGTGTAATCATATTACAGTGATAATTCTGATCATCTATTTAGTATTAGGCCTGTAGACTGCATAGCATTAAAAATTCCTTGTGTCAGAAATTATTTTTACTGATATTGATCCTTTCCCTGTTCCAATATTCAGTATTGAATGCAGCTAACTTGACACATATTTACATTTAAAAAACTATAGTAACCCAAGGTGCTCCTTATAATAGGATCTTGTAAACAGGCTGATGAATAATGTGAGAGTTTGCAAACAGGGCTCTGCTTCAAAGGGGAGAGTCAGTAATTTCTCCCTTCTGTGCCTTAGCCTGTTATCTGTACAGCATGGAGAGGTCTCACAGTAAAAACTACCTAACTAGTTACAGAGAATTTGAGAGTTTTCCAGTGAGCTCCATTAAGCACAAGCCTTATCAAACCAAGTAGCTCTGACTCCAATGTGATCAGTAATTTTTCTACTAATTCCCGAGGAAGACAGATTAGGATGTTGGATCATAGATGTTTCAATACAACACACAAAAACTCACAATGAATTGTCTTGGTGATGTAATTCCACTTGCTTGGCTATATATAAATTACAAATTCTGTGATTGTTACTGTTCAAAACTTCTAGAACATCTAATATGGTAAAAAATAACTGAATATGAAGTTAAAAATGGGGTGCTTTTGTGTTAGCCATAGGTGTGTAGGTGAGGAACAAAAAAAGTACTAGTATTTGCTCTTAAATAGCTTTAAGCTGAAGGAAGGTAAGTTTAGATCAGATATTAGAGGGAAATTCTTTACTGTGAAAGTGGTGAGGCACTGGAACAGGCTGTTCAGAGAGGCTGTGGATCTCCCATCCCTGGAAGTGTTCAAGGCCAGGAACAGAGCTCCTGGTCTAGTGGAAGGTGCCCTTGCCCATGGCAGGGGTTTAGAATGAGATGATCTTTAAGGTCCCTTACAACCCAAACCATTCTATGATTCTTATTTTGCAGTGCAACTACATGAGAAACACCTTTGTTTCTAGAAAAACTACAACTATTACATTTGATACTTTAAAAAACAATTTATAATGGAAGGCAGATGCTTTGTGTAAAACATTACTATAGATATTATTAATTAAATCACATTAAATCACATAGCCTTTTATGCTTTATAAATTTAAATAGCAATTTGAATAGTTCTGATGTTTTCCATAGACTCCAGTAAAGTCAGGTCTAACAGGTCTAACCTAATTAATCTTTACAACATTGTTGCAAGGAACTCCTTACTTTTGGACACAAAGCTAAGAAATAAAATCACCTGATAAAGGCCAATGAATTAATCAATAGCAGCCTTCTGATTGGAACTCTAAGTTCTTGCTTCCGAGTATTATTCTGAATCCTAAATTGTCTTGTAATTGCTAAAGTGAAGAAAGAGGTCAGTAATAATTTAACTACATTCATTTCTATGCTTTCTAAAGTAGATTAGTTTAAAATCTCTGAAAGACAGAGACTGATTCTGATTTCTAATGCAAAAATGTGAACTGAAAATGAAATACAAGTATTAATATGCAAGAAAAGGCACAGATGGTGGTGCCACTATAAAAATAATTAGATTAGAAGGTTAAACGTGTCTCTCATTCCCTATACTGGGGATCCCTGCATCCCAGCTGGTTGTGCTGGCCTCTCAGCACTGAAATAGTCTCCCTATGACATTATAATAAGGGATGGTCTCCTGGAGGTCTGTTGTTGACATGAACAGCACAGAAATCTCACCATTCCTTAAAAATATATGCTTTTAATTCCTGTGGCTTCAAGTGAAAAAAAAAAAAAATAGCAGTGATGTGACTCATCTAGCTGGTGATATGGTGTTTCTCTGAATTTGCTGTACATTGTTGTAGAGCAACAGCTCAGGGGGATGGTGACAGCCTCATGAGCGGGGCAGGGGAGCTGCTGGCAGCATCTCCACGGGTATTTCCAGGTTCTTCCCACTTCCCAGGGCAGGTGTGATACTCTGGGGCTGACGGAAATGCCCTCAGAAAACAAGGGTCACCAGCAGTGACAGTGTGTCAGTATTACTCTGTGCAGCGTTCTGCTGGGCCTCAGTTCTTAATTCCAGTTGGTTATGTAAAAAAATCTTAGAATCGTCAAGGGTTGAAATAGACCTTTAATATGATCCAGTCCAGCTGTCAATCCAGCACTGCCACTGTAACTCCTAAACCACATCACCCAGTGCCTCTTAAACATCTCAAAGGGTGGTGACTCCACCACCTCCCTGAGCAACCTATTCCAATGTCTGACCACCCGAACAGTGAAAAAAGTTTTCTAATGTCTACTTTGAATATCCCCTTAATAGTTTAATAGCTTAAGGCTATTTCCTCTCATCCTCTCACTGGCATGGCAGAAGAGACTGGCCCCCACCTCACTCCACCCTCTTGTCAGGGAGTTCTAGAGAGAATTCCCCTGGAGTCTCTTATTATCCAGATTAAACATCTCCTTCAGCTGCTCCTCACAGGAACATGACCAAGAAGCTTCACCAGCTTCCTTGCCTTTCCCTGGACAAGTTTCAGCACCTCAATATCTTTCCTGAGCTGAGGGGCCCAGGACTGGACACAGCGCATGAGAAGTGGCCTCACCAGTACCAAGTCCAGAGGCATATTAACTTCCCTGGTCCTGCTGGCCACACTATTTCTGACACAGGCCAGGTGCCATTGGGCTTTTTGTTCACCTGGGCTGGCTCAGGTTCACCACATGCTGGCACAGGGTCAGCTGCTGTTGACCAGCACCCCCAGGGCCTTTTCCACTGAGCAGATTCCCAGTCACTCTGCCCCCAGTCTGTAGAGCTGCAAGGAGTTACTGTGGCCAAAGTGTAGGACTTTCATTGTTTAAGTAAAAAAAAAAATTGAGTTGATTAAATTAAAAAGTGAAGCTGATTGAGTAAAAAAAATAGGGTTTTCAGAGACTCACAGAACGGTTTCGTTTAGGAGGGACTAGAAACACCATCTCGTTCCAACTCCCTACCAGGGACAGGGACAGCTTCCAGTAATCAAGTTGCTCAAAGCTCCATCCAGCTAACACCTCCCGGGAGCGGGCATCCATAACCTTATTCGCTGTAAACAGTGAAGAAAAATGGGCGTCCTTCATCGTTTGGAAGCACAGCTTGGGGTTCTACCCGAAACCCCCTCACACCCCCCTCAGCTCGCCCGAACCTGCGGGAACCGGGGAGAGCTGAGCGCGGGCCGCTTCCGCCGCCCGCCCGCCGGGGGAGCCCGAGCGCCGCCCCACGTGAGCCGTGCCCACGCCCCGCGGAGGCACCGAGCGCCGGGCCAGCCGGGGAGGAAGCGCCGGGCCGGGCCAGGCCGGCGGCCGCGGGGCTGTGAGCGGCGGTGGGGGCAGGGGCGGGCCACAATGTCGCGGTCCGTTCTGCAGCCCAGCCAGCAGAAGCTGGCGGAGAAGCTCACCATCCTTAACGACCGCGGCGTCGGCATGCTCACCCGGCTCTACAACATCAAGAAGGTGCGGGGGGCCCCGGCGGAGAAGGGGGGGGTTGGTGAACGGGGAGCCGCCCCGGCGAGATCCTCAGCGCCGCTCGGGCTGGCGCTCCGCTGGGCTTGCGGCGGTGCCGGCTGCGCTGCGGCCTAGCGGCGGGGCCCGGGAGGCTGGGCGGGAGCCGCGCCGCCGCCGCCTGGCCCGGGAAAGCGGGGGGGCGGGCCTGGGCTTTCGTGCGGCCGCCGCATCGATACCGGGAGAGAAGGATGAAGGAATGGAGGAGGCCGGGCCGATGCTGGCGGTGTCCGCAAGGAGCGGGGCCTGGTCCCGGCGCAGCCCTCGGAGCCGCTGCCGCCCCGCTGCCGTGCGTGACTCACACGAGCCGCGAGTGGGCAGCGCCGCGGGGCTTTTCCCACGCCAAAAGCTGTCGCTACCGTACGGAAAAAGGGGTTTGGGGTAAAATTAGTAAGTTTAATTTCGATATGCTCGAGGCGCGCGGTTGCTTAGCAGCTCCCGGCGTGAGATGGAGCGGGCGCTTGGAGCTGCCGCGGCTGCTGGAGCAGCTCCCCGGCTGGAAGTTGGTCGGTGCTGGCCTGGGTGGGGTGGCTCGGCGGTGCAGGAAGCCGTAGGTCTGGGTGTTGAGAGAAGGATGGGTCACGCCTTCGTGCTCGGTTAATTTCTCTTCTGGAGGTAATCGTTGTGCTTTCCTGTAGGGAAAAATGTAGTTCATGGCCACAGAATCATAAAATGATTTTGGTTGGAAGGAGACCTTGAAGATCATCTAGTTCCAAGCCCTGCGCTGGGTGCTTGTATCCTTCCCAGCTTCATTTTCCTAAAGAGTGCTACGTCGTCTGAAAGTATATGGCCCCTCACCCACTTCCAGTAAGGAATACTAGTTAGGATTTTATTGCTTTGCCTTGAACACAGTTATTTGAGAGGTTTTTCTTATTTCAAGGAAAATACTAGTTATTACCTAAGAGCAGCTGAACCTTTGTGGGTTCAGCACATTATAATTTCAGTGCTGTTCCCATGCTGGGTTCAGCTGCAATGGCAAAGGGAGTTTTACAGTTCTAAGTGCTTACTTGGTCCTCTGACTTCTGGACCCAGGTTTCTGTCAGGAGTGACCCTGCCTGAGTAATCCAAGGTAAAGGATGTGTTTTGTCAAAGTTTTTTTGCTCATATGGGAGACCAGAAGAAGTAAGGACTATCAAGTGCAATGTTGATTTTAATTTAGGTGTTTTCTCAGGGGAAAAAACCCAACAAACCAAGTGATTGAAGTATTTAGAAGTCAGCGTTCATCCAAAGCCATTTCACTATTTGATATGCACTTGAGTGTTTCTGCAAATCTTCTTCACTGCCATAAATAAGGCATTCTGACTGGATGATTGCAAATTCTGGTCTTTCTGAAAGGTTCCTTTTAGCCTGTAGTTTTTGTACATTACAAAATCACTTCAGTTTAATAATGATAACAGTATATTTATACCTCTAACAAACAGAAAATCACAATTTACTGGTAAAACCATCAAAACGAGGAAGTTGTTTATGTGTGTTCTTGTTGCACTTTGAGAGAAATATCCCAGATGAAAAATGAGCAAGGGGAATTTCTCTTGAGCACAGCCCCGCTTTGTGGGGCAGGAAACAGAACTGGAGAAATTAAACCTGGTCTTGATAGCTCTGCCTTAGCCACTGTGAGTCTGGGCTCTGTTTTCATTCCCAGTGTTCTGATACAGGGACATTTACTCCTGTTAGATGGCCCAGTGCCTAGAGGCATGTTTTTACTTGGCACTGTTGGATGGCAGAGTCCTGCCTGTGTTGCCCCATATGGTGGTGGCCTCTGTTGTTACTCATGTCTAGGAAGTGATGCAGGTGGACAGATTCTCTGTAGGGGAGCATCAGCACTGGAGGTGACACCACTTTTTCCTGCAAATGCCAAGAACCAAGTCCAAAATTGCTAGGTCTTGCATACAGAGAGAGAGAGAGTAGGCATGTCCAAGTGGCTTGATTATTGTGTCATGTGTAGTTTTGCAAATATGGAGATGTCCCAGGCACAACTCTTGTGGGGTCATGTAGTGATTTGTGAATTCAAATAGTAGTTTTCTTCAGCTGCAGTCAGTACTGCTTGACAGGGGGAACTGGCTAGCTCAGATAGCGAGCCCAGAAATCTTGGGATTGATTATTGTATTTTATTGTGAGTCTCTCTTCAGCCCAGCTGCAGCATCGCTGACTGCTTGGAACACTTTAGTTTTGTTTATTCCTTTTTTTTTTTCTCTCTCTTTAAGCTGTCAATTCGAAAGCTGCTGTTTAAGATTCTGTCATAGCCACCTCTGCTGAAGATGATACCAAAACTGAAGCTACTAGAAAACCACACAATATGTGGGTTTGCGGTTAAAGGAAATGGTTACGACTTCTTTTTAATAAGAGGAAGTGAGAGATTGAAATGTATGTAGCAACAGCAGAGATTGCTGTAGATGCTGTCTAGAGAGTACAGATTTTCAAGGATTAAGAATTTTCTTAACTGTTAGAAACAAAGCAGGAAAATCTTACTTCCCAAAGAATCACAGTTGTTAAAAGCAGTTAGAAACAATGATTCTTTATATTTCATCTTCCTATACAAAAGTCAGTTTTGTTGCTGTTGTGTTTATAGCTGATAATTGTTCATGGTTTCCTGTTTAATGACCTTCTGTGCCACTGTTGTCTTTTGAAACAGTTAAAAGTTTGTTGTTTTTAAAACAGAGTATCTGACTGGATGTTTTTTTTTGTCTCTGAGCATGACATGGAAATTAGGAAAAGTGAAGTTACTAAGGTAATAGTGGATGATGAGACAGAATTTATATTTCCACCCTGTAAGGAGGTGGATTTTTTTGTTGCTGTTGTTAGTTTGAAGGATGGCTCTCTTGCTACTTTCAGCTGTCCTTTGCATTGGGATCAGTATTAGTACTGACCTTAGAAATCTTAGCCTTGTGGTTTCTCTCTCTTGGTTTGTTCCTTCTGTTTTTAAAGAATTTAATCACAGTTATCTCTCTGTAACTTTTGTCGTTACTTGCCTACAACTACACTTCTATAAATCAAAGACAGCAGGAATTTTTCATGCCATCCTGGCTCAGATGAAGCTTGGATTTCATGGTTACCTTCCAGAGCAGACCAAGTCTTGTGTTGGTAAGGTTTGTGTAAATTCTACCATTACTGTCAACTGTTTTGCTTGAGAGTGGTGGCAACAGAGAATAATCTTTTTTGTGGGCCTGTCTTTTGTTTATAAAGCCCTTGGATACCAGGATGTGTTTACAGTAAGAGATTTGATCTTGAAATACCTGAAGTAGAGATTTAGCCACAGCAAATCAAGGGGGTGTGATTTTGATGAGTGTTGAAGCAGTACTACAGTCAACAGGACTGTAGGGATGAAAGTCAAAGTTTTGAATTATTTAGAATATATGTTAATCAAACATGATGAGTCTGTTATTTAGCATGAATTGTTTTGCTAGCAGTTTTCTGTTGTTCTTTACAGTATAGGTTTTACTTTTGTTCACAAGATATTTTAAAATGTCATTAACAAAACAAATTCTTTTGAGTTTCCTGATTTGATTACATAGTATCTGAAAAATGAGACTCTTAAACCAATTCTTAGATATGAACTGCATAATCAAACTGAAGTAATAGATATGGAACTTAATAACTGCAGAGGCTTTAGCTGACTTTATATTTTCTTTAAAGATGTAATAGTGGAAATACTGGATTTTTACCTATATTGAGGATGCTACTACTTATATTTAAAAGTTGTAAAAGCTAGTTGATTGTTTTATTAATAGAACCAGTCAATTAAGTGTACAGCTTTGCTCAGGCACTTGAGAGATTATTCAGGAAACAGTGGAAGAGATTTTAGGTGACTGGAAAAGCATGGGGAAGTTTCCAATCTGCAGAGCTCTGAAGTTTGGAATGGTGTAGGATTAGATCACCCTTTGGACACAGAGCTCTGTGCTGGAGTGCAGACCTTTGAGCTGAGAGGGAAAGCTCACCAATAATTTAGGTTTGAATTGTAAGGCTGGTGTTGAACAGATAATGTCAGGTAACGTCTTGAGGTCACTGGGAAGTTTCTCAGGGTGGGGCAGTATTGCTTCCACAGATGTCAGCAGTTCTTTAAAGGTTAAAATGGCAGTATATGTTTGTGTCTGTGATCTTGGAGGAATGGCTTATAGTACCATCTTATTGATAAGCAGAGGAGGAAGCCCCAAACAAAGTCACGGTGCTGGCAATAAAAAATAAATTTCTTTGGTCAGGAAGGAAATACCAGCTAGTGATACTGTATCATACTGGTTTTTGGGTTTTTTTTTTCCATTCAGAAAAGCAATTAAATTTGTAAAGAAATGGAAAACTTTGTAATAAAATAAAAATGTCCCATGATTTTTTTCTAAAATACATAGAGTGGGTTTTTACTTTTGCATCAAAAAATAGATGCCCAGAATTATCTTGCTTTGTTTCTTGGCTTACAAATACAAGTTACCTTGCCTCCTGCAATCGCTGTTCATTTTGTGCTAGCACAAAACCAAATGCAGTTTGAGTTGCAAGAGATTTTTAAAGTTGTGTGCAGAGGAGATACACCTAAAAAGTACTAACAATTCTCATTTGAGGTTCAGAATAGACAAGGGTTTTCCATTGCCTTGCTTCTTTTTAAGATGTTATTTTATAAACTACATTGAGGAAACATTTTGTGGCAGTGAAACTTCTCTTAATTTTTTTTTTTATCCTTTGTGTTTCACTTGCCCCATATATGATTAATAGAACCAAGTCCTTAAACAGGTGCTACAAACACAAGAGGACAATGTGAATTTATCATTGCACAGATAGTGTCAAACCCAGTACATTTCATTCATTCACAAGGTGATGGGTCACTCTAGTATGGACAGCTTAGAAGATACTTTACATGTTGACTTTAGCAAGGCTGCTGACATGACCTCATCTGTTTGTTCTCATGAACAATCTAAGGAAGTACAGTCTGCCTTAAGTTGTAATGATGAAAGCAGATGGATCACCATATTAGGGAGTGATTGTGAAGAACTCATTGTCAGATGGGGCTCTTGTTGGGGTGTGTGTTACCTCTGGTTCCAGTCACTTTTTGCTTCAACAACCTAGATGATGGCTACAGTGCGCTTAATGAATTTATACATAGGAAACTGGGGCAGGCTACAGAATCTAATTGAAATTCAGCTTGAGCTTAGAAATTGTAGGTATGGTCTAACAGGCTTGGAGGTTGCTGAGCAGGTATGATTATAAGCTATTTTGTGCTTAGTGGAATTTAAAGGACAAAACGAGAAGTAATGAGTTATCAAGTCTGGAGAAAATAGCTGGGAAAGGTTAGGGACATTCCAGGGCAAACAAGAGCCAGGTAAGTTCTGCTGCAAAAAATCAGGGATGGCATGAGGTTATATAAATGTGTAAGATAATCTGAAGGAAAAGTAATCCTTTTGCTCTGCATCTCCTTCATTGAGATTCATTGAAAGCATATTTGATTGACCACTCTTTTCAAGGAAGATGTGGACAAAATGGAGAAAGTTCTGAGCAGAATAATAAGGATAAGTGGTGCAGAAAATTGCGCCAGTTAAAAAAATGGGAACGTTTTTTCAAGTCAGCTTATAAGTAATACAGATTTGTAAGTATTTAGGACTGCAGTAGAGGGATGGGGAATAGTTTATGCCATCCAGTATGACCACCAGAGATCAAGAAGTGATGGATTAAGTTAAATATTGGAAAAGTTACTTTAATATTTGAAGAGACTTTGAGAATGTTTTTGAATGTAACCTGTTCAAGACCTGTAGGTAAAGATTTGGCAGGCGTATCCCAGGAGCAACACAGATACAGTTGATTCTGCCTTGGAAAAGGAGAGCTAGGTAGGCAGTTTCTTGTGATCCTTTCTAGCCATTTTTTCTGATTTCACAGGAATTTACATTTTACTTAGTTGAATTTCTGAGTAGTGATACACTAGGATTTAAAGTAAGGTGTATACTTGGTGTATACCAAATAATGAGTAAACACAGGGAAGATGTCTTGCTTAGATCTAGGAAACACTGGACTGACTGTAACACCTTTAATTGCAATTTTGAATTGATATGAAGGTACATTATCTTTCAAATTTGGAACCCTAGTAAATGAAAAGTGCAACAGCTGTTAAATTTCTAGTAATTTTGTGCCATACTTTGGATATGTCCAAGGCCTTCAGAAAATCTTCGTAAAGTTGTTACATAGAGACTTGGCTGAAATTATTAGCATAATTTCTATTAAGGTACAGGTTTTACCTTTCATCAAGTATCATTTCTGTAACTACAACCATAAGTAATGTAATTTACTTAGTACTAGATCACCCTAGCTATGCTGGTGTAGGACAGTTAAATTTTAGCCATCAAAAGTATTAAACTATACTCTAGTAATTTGTCCATGTGTGACCAACTAATTCATGCATCTTGTTGGATAAACTTTAAAAGAGACAAGGCTTTATTCACAAAACTTATCTAGGACCAGCCTGTTTAATAATGGCTTCCACAACCTAAAATACAGGCAAGCAGTTGTAGACTTAATCAGAGATATTAAAGCAAATGTAGTGTGAATCACTGTTCAAAGCAGCTCTTTATTATTTATTCCCCTCGCTTTCCTTCTCAGTACTTTTGCTTTTTCAGAATTGGAGATTGTGAGTTCATAATCTTAATTGTTTTAAATGCATGGCAGAAACAAAGAGTATATAATAGGTTTTATCTTACAAGAATATAATTAATGGTGAAAGTATCTCTTTGAATGTTTTTTTGATTTTTATATTTAGTATAATTTACAGGATGCGCAGCTGGAAACCAGGCATGCAAACTTAGAGATATGTCTTAGCATGAAGTCTTTAATGCCAGCAGCTCTTACAAGAGAAGAACAGTTTTACTGTGCCTGCCTTTCTGGCCTATCAAAAGAAAGTGCTGTAGTAAACTGTAAATGGGACATACAAGAGCTATTCCTGTTTTTGAGTCTGAGGCATCCTGAAAGTATTTCCATTTACTAATCTAAGTTACTAACTTGGGGAATGGCATAGTTTTTACTGTCATTAAAATCTCATCAGTTTCCTTGTAAAATTCACAGAGTTTTTTTTAGTGCAGATTGATTTGTAAATGAAACTTAAAGGTGATTTGTTGACTGAGGTTATTTCAATGTATGTTGTCACAATCAAGTGGAACTGTGCTTAGCAGTGTTTTATCTCAACTCTGCAGTAACAGCAAATCAAGATCTCTTGAGGTAATAAACACATTAAATTGCTGCAAAGTATGGTTTATACTAATCTGCTAATGTAGGAGGTTTGGGGGATGAAAATCCCAAATTTTAATTCAAATGGCCCTGTTTCTCTTTTATTGGGAGACAGCCCTGCTACTGATTTGGAATAGGCTGGGTTTAGCAACAACAAAAGAAAATAAATAATATGTCTTACCATAATACAGTAAATATTTAGGCTTTATTTTTTTACCATCCTAAGCCATGTATTCAGCTGATACTTCCCAGTGTTGTTATTCAAGGGCACATAACAGATTGATGTGAATGAGTGGCATGAGTGAAGTTCAGGAGTTTTAAATGCAAGTTTGGGGCACTGACTACTGACAGTGATTGTGCCTGAACATAAACTTCTTTAATTCATGCCACTTCAGCTGCACGTATATAGTAATTTTGTTGATTGATATTTTTTTTTCTTCTCCTTCAAAATCCTTTGCCCTCAAGTAGGAAGTACATTGTTACACTTAAGTTTTTGCAGTGAGAGCTGTAACAGTATTGGGGCGAAAGGTCTCTTTGCTGCATATTAATGTTGGTGTATTCTGGGCCAAAGGCAGTTGAACTGGATTCTGTTTTCCTGTTTAGAGGCCACTTATCTTAGATGTAGGCCTTAAGCAGATTTTTGTGGTTGACTGTTTTCTTCTTGGCTGCTTCTGAATGAATACAACATAGAAGGTATAGATATGTAGTACTCTTAATTTTTAAAGTGAAATTAGTATAGGAGAACCTAATAGCACCAAGTGAGGAAGAGAATCTGAATTTTGTTTAATAATAATATAATTATTTACCTCACTAGGGTAGGCAGGAAAATACTGCTTTAATTCAAAACACATGGCCTAGTGAAGCATGTGCAACCAGTGCATGTAGTCTCATCTCTCTGAAGCTTGATAACTGCATATGATAGTAAATCAGTATTGTGAATAGTGAACTTCTTAGCTATAGAAATCATATTTTTCTTGTTGGTAGCTGCACAGAATGGTGTACAGAATGACTTTACTTAGTTGAGAGCTTATAATAGCAGGGTACTATTCTAAAGATCTGTGAAAAGAAGTGCTGTGTAACTTGAAGGAAATCCAGCATGTGAGTCCATTAAAATTTTGTTTAAATTATGTAGATTAGTTTCTAACCATAACTTTGCATGATCTTTTTCAGCATAGCTGTTTATCAGCTGTTTAGTAATATACAAAGGAATTCAGAGTTGACTGCTGTGAGATTCTTTGAGTATAATATTTTGGGGCTGAAGCAACTGGAATCCCATGGCTTCAGAACTGTATTCTGTGAATGCTGCACTAGTAAGACCATTTTAAATTTGTGAATTTTAATTTTTATTAACTTTTTAATGCTCGAAATTGTAGTAATTCTGGTTTATGGGTTTTTTCCTAATAAAAAATGAATTGAGGAATGGTTATTCAACCCATATGGGGGTAAAAAAGTGCTGAGGCTGAGAAAGGGTCCTGGTTTTGGCTGGTGCTCAGAATTGCACCATTCTCAGTGAATACTGGAGAGCTGTATATGGGCAAGTGGCCTTTGTATGTTCTACCACAACGTTCTACCACAATGTTCCTAACCATTATAGATTTTGTATTGACTAATACAACTATTAAAAGTAAAAACTTAATTTCTTACCTACATTCTAAAGCTATTGCCCTAAATTGTTCAAAATACTGTTCTTTTTAGAGCAAAATCCTGTTTATGTGTCTTACCACACTTTCATGTTTGTGCAAAAGTGCTAGGATTGGGGTTTGTATGTTCATTCTTTTATGCTTTGTAGAGTAAACTGTAGGGAGTTTGAATTCTGTTCACAGTTTTGGGAGAGGTTTAACTTGTGGAGACTGTTTTACCTGTGATGCTGAATGCAGGTAATTGTGTGGATGAAAACTACTGATGCAACAACAGCTAGTAATCTGTTAATACCAGTTCTTATAAAGGAGCTGAGCTGCCGTGGAACATGGGAGAGTGAAGGAAAAAGCACTGACCCACTCATTCAGTGACTTCTGTTGTCCTCTCAATTCAATCTAGGTAGGCTTGTACAGCTTTCTAGAAGCTGGAATTGTGGTGGTGTGTGTGAGGGATGCTTTTAGCAAGTAAGAATTTTCTTATTATAGGCCAGTCTAGTGTTGTTTATTAGTAGGAAGAGTTACAGTTGCTTCAAGTATGATGTCAGCTAACAAACAATGGGAAGAAGCAAAGAAGGAACATGTTCACATGTATTGAGAGGATTGCCAGTTAGACTGAGGATAACACTTGTCTTTTCTGGGGGCTGAGTTCCTGAAGTCTCAGGAGGATGTGCATGTTGATGTTTTGAGATCTCTGTTTCCTTGTGAGAGTGTATGTAAGGGCATGGGTAGAACATAAGTTTTAGTAAACATTTTGAAGAGCTGATTTATAGGATGGAAAACATCTGTTTCTAGGAAAAATAAGGAGTGTACGTGGAAGGAGTGTTTGAATTCAGACTGAAAAATTTATGAAGTCAACAGTGGCAGATTTCTTGTCTCCTCTATAACAGCAACCGTACTGAAATTTAACAGGGTAGTAACAGCACACAGGTCATGAATATGTGTCAGTTAACTTGTTTCCTTAGTTATCCTTCTAGTAGAGAAAGTTACATGTTTTGCAGCAAGAACAACAAATTGAAATAATTTCATAAAGATTCTGACACCCATGACACAGAGTTAATTAAAACTTCATGAATTTGAATCTGTATGCTTAATATGTAATGCCTATTTACAGTATAGTTTGTACTTTTGAATTGTATAGACTTTAAGGTGTGTACAGAATAGCTTTTTATTGGCATGTATGGTTTGCTGCTCCAAGGAGATTGAAGCAACAGTTTAATATCTTACATATTGTGGATGTTGCTGAATTTATTTTTATTATAAATTCCTCTTGTATTATAGATATGATGCTGTAATAAAGTTTAGTACTTTTGTGGGAAATTAGCAAATATGAGCATTTTGATATCAGAATAGTACATGAGTATACATCATGATGGTCATGTACTACTAGTAGGTGTTTTAGAAACTTTCAATAATGACTCTTTTGTTGTTTTTTTTTCTTGGCTACCGTTTCTTTTTCAGGTATGTAAAACTTCACTGAGTGTCTCTCCTTTTTCCCCCTGTAGTTGCATGTGATGTTTGTTAACTTTTTTCCCTCTCTACCTGAACTTAGTTTGGAAGTACTATTAGTAGTTACATGTCTCAGTATATTCACAGTGCTTTGCACAATAGTAAAATTCTAATAAATAAGTGTAAAGTTGTTTGTGAGTATTAGAATAATCAACGTCCTGTAGAAAGTGTGCTGACTAGAGTAACAGATGGTTGTAATGTTCTCTTGGATGTAGGTATTAGTGTATTAGTTCACATAAATGTAATACTTTAGAATTTAAGAGTAATTTGTTTATATGTAATTTTTCTCTCTTTTTATTACACTGCTTTCCCAGCAAGGACAAGTTTGGAAGGTTTGCAAAGCTTTTCACCTTCCCTTTGCCCGCTTTCAGAATCGGTCTCATACTCCATGACTTCTGTCTCTACAGTCCACAGCTCGGTCATAGAAATCAATGTGGAAAAGTTTTTAAATGAGTTGCCATTCGAGTTCACTCTGTTGCGTAGAAACGCCTAGCATGTAATTTAGTTTTGCATGAGACGTGAAACTCCTTTGCAAACCCCTCTGAGGAAAATAAAACTAAATGAATACTTGAGAGAAATACAGTTTGAGCGCATATTTTGTCATGTAAGTAATGCTGCTTTTAGTATGTTACTCCAAATGAGATGGTATCGCATGGCTCACTAGCCAGAGTAGCAGAGAAGTAGCGTGTGACAGCATGCACTGTAGCTGGCAACAGTAGGTGCTTCCTCAGGTGTCTGTCCAGAGAAGCTGTTCTGATCCATCTACGTAAGTTATTTAAGAGACCTAACAGTCGCGACTTCACATCAAAATTTAGCGTAACTTTTTGACTGCTGCTTTCAAAGCTCAGCCTATGCTGCTCTAGGAATAAAGAACACGAGTAAAACTTCAGTTCTTAGTTAAGGAAATAGACTATGTTAGGCAAATATTGGTGGTTTGATTGTGGGATGGAAAATTGTCTTACAGTTAACAATTGGAAAAAAAATTAAATGCAGATTGGTGGTGGGGTGTTTAGTTTTGTTTCACAAAGGATAGTTTAATCATTTAATGTGCCCAGCACTGTCCTCCACAGATGATGACATGATTGAGTTTTCTAACAGTTTGTTAACTCCAGATGAATACAATACTACCTCAAACCAGGAATAGCATTAAAAGGAAACATTTTTTTTTTCTCCTTCTTTTAGGACTGAGTTTTTTCCCTCACTGCTGTTCTGCACTAACTGCTTTGATACTTCCATGCATCTTTTTCAGTAGAAGAGCATCTCTGTACTGTTTCCCATTGCATATTTCAGCTGTGACAGTCCCTGCACTTTTGCCTTTCATTTTATCACCTGCTCACTAAAAGCAAACAAACAAAAAGAGGAATCTTTCTAGTTTGTCTTCAGATTTGCAACTATCACTTAGCTTTATATGGATAATTGTGTTTCTACTTCATTTTGTATTGTATTTTTTTTATAGGCATGTGGTGACCCCAAAGCCAAACCATCCTATCTTATTGACAAAAACCTGGAATCTGCTGTCAAATTCATAGTCAGGAAGTTTCCAGCAGTAGAAACACGCAACAACAACGTAAGTAATCACATGGCTGTATAACTATTTTTCTCACTACTCTTTCAGCACAGTCTGAGAGGTTTACATTTTCTTATAAAGCATCTGATGCTGACAGTTGCAGTTGGAATATAGTTCTTGATTCAAATGTCTGACAGGATACTTGAGAAGGAACTATCTTTAAGGAGAGAATATTGTACTGTAATTCTGGATGGGTTTTGTTAGGCTAGGACTCTTTCTGGTTTTCTTTTTGCCTGCTCTCTTCTATTCTGTTTCAAAGAATTGTCAATGGGAAGAAATCCTTGGAAAAATCATGCCTTACTTTAATAGGAAAAGTTCCTGGCGACCAGACTGATTGCAGAAGATGAAAGTTGCATAATTTTATTTGTGATGTGTCCTAACCAGCAGATCAGTAAAAAACACCTGGCTGCAAGGTGGGAAGAAGTGTTTGTACTTTACAGGTACCCTTGCCTCTGGAGTCAGTCCCTGTGGGAATAAAGAATGCTTTAGTCCATAAGGAGAAACATTGTGAAGTACAAACATATGGAAATATAATTGTTTCCTCCTCATATAGTGAGTTCAGTTGCAGAAGTAAATTATGTTTTACCTTTGAGTGACTCAGTATTGCTCATTTTGACTTTGAAGCCTTTTTTTAGTTATTATTAGGCTAGAGGCAGGCATTTTGGCACTGTACACTTGTTTCCCTGTTTGTTTGAAAGATAAGGGTCCATAAGATATTTGTTTTACCTGCTTGTATTTCTTTCCAAAGGTGGAAAGTGGAGGTAGGTGCTGGGTTTGCATGTTCCCTACATGCAAGAGCTTGCCTGTGTGCTTGGGAGATTTAGGCTTGCTTTAAGCTTTCAGGTTTCTGTAGAATGGTAGTGGTGATAGCAATGAGAATAATTAGTTTCTTTTACATTGGCATCTCAAATTTGTATGTAATGTCTCCAATAATATCAATGGGGAAAAATCACAAAGCAACCAGAAAAAAACTTTACCTTATGGAGGAAACAATTCCATTAACAATGTGCTTTTTCACTTTAAAACTTGTACATGCTTTGTACTCTTTAATATTGCTCATCTTTGTATTTGATTGTGTTAGTAGCAAATATAGAAATTTATGTAAAAATAGTAAATCTGCTAAACCACTGTTGATAAATGCTTCTGTATTCTCTAAGCTTGGGTGGCAGATCAACTATTAAAAGATAATGTACATAAAGTTTTCTTACTGCAGTTGTATGTATGCTTTAAATGTCTTCCAGTTGTTGATTATGAATTTGGAGCTTAACTAATGATAGATATTTAAGGATTTGGTGCTGTGAAGTTTATAGAAAGAGATCAAAGAAAACTTGCTATATTTTGACCATCAGAGTTTCTGAAATAGGACACACATAATGTTTTGTCACTGCTGTGTATTTATTTAGTATGAACCAGCCAGGCCTGTGTTTATTAAGCAGAGTTGACAAAAGCCTACCCACATTTGAGTGGTTTTGAGCATGTTTTAAAGTAGGATTTTGAGCTCTAGCAATAGGCAGCTGGGGTTTCTGTCCTGTAATCAGAGCTGACGGCATTTTGCATTTACAGATGTTTTCCATAGAGTGTTGTCACTCCCAAAAGAAAAAAAGGGTGATCAGAGATTTGAAAGGGCAAGAAGCTAATTGGAACAGAGACACATTGATTAAAGAAATATCACAAAGGATTACCAAAGTGGAAATAGCTAAGAAGTCATAAGTTGTGTTTCCTCCTAGCAGTGAAAATTCCAGGATACCCTTTCAGGAAAGGGTTTTGGATTTTGTATGCTCAAGTGCAGCAGTTGCTACTGCCTAGCACTGTGTACCTATGCTTTTAACATGTCAGTAGGTGATGGTGCTGATTAAGCTTGCATTCAGTTTTAGAGAAAAGATGGTGCCAGCTTTTAAAATATTTTTGGACCTATTTTAGTTGTTTTTTTCTCAAGTATTGTCATTTACAGTGTTTTTTGTGCCTTAAAAATGAGCCACACGTTTTATTGAAGAGGATGAGCAGTGTTTGCTATAATCAGATGATCCTGAAAGGCATGAATTTTCATTCTGTTGAAACAAGTAATTCTGTTATATTTGCTATTGATACCTTACATTTTTATCCACAGAAAACAGAGTTCCTGGTTTTGTTCTTCTTTCAGTGTTTGACATGCTGAGTCATCAGAGCAGTGTCTGACAGTTGCTGATTTTCAGTATTGTACTGAAAGTTTGTGGGCAGTTCAAACAGTGAAGTGGCTGATGAATCCTTGCTGACCAGGCTGGAAAGTTAAATGGAGTAGTTTATCTTCCAAAGGATTAATTATTGATAACTCTGCACCTTACCAGTTCATATCTCTCTCTCCCATTGTTTGAGGGCAGTCTCTGTGATGTCTTACACTTGCCCTTTCTTTTCCAATAACCATTGTGAATCACATCATCTTGAATATGTGCAGGCTCTTAAACTGTTAATGAAATAGACCACCAAGGTAGTATTGCTGTGCACTGTATGAAATAACCTGCAAAGAAAGGAATGTATATAAACAAAATCTTGAAGGATTTAGAAAGTGAGAAATGAGAGAGATAGAGTCCTGTTTGAAAGGAAAGTTTCTTCTGTGTTTGGGGAGCTTTACTATTTCTGATTATTTTCAATTGAGTAAAGCTTTGTATTGAAAATGACTTCTAAGCTGCTTCCAAAAACTTTATAGCACTATTTTCTTGGTCAGATCTGTGCTTGTATTGACTCAGAATAGCATTTATTGTTACTGAATTTCCTGGGCTAACTTCAGAAGGAAAGCTCCAAAGTAAGGGATGCAGAAGCAGCCTGGTTTTTCTGACAGCTATTTAGACTGCTTCTTCTTGAAAGGGTGTACAGGTGAGGTTCTTGTCACAGAGAAATTGAAAGAGAACATACTGAACTCAAAAGCAGTGTTAAACCTAAAAGTTGCTCTGTTTTCAGTCAATGCCTTTTAAAACCAGAATAATATACTTCACAGTGGGGAACTGAAGATACAGAGACAAAGGACAGGAATTTTTTTTAGTTTGTGAGTAGGACTTGATAAATCTGCTGCCTGTGCAGATAAAGCTCCATGTCTTTGTATCATGAAGTTGTAGCCCCTTTTCTGCTTTCCCAAACACCATATATGACAAGTAGTGAGAATATCTGCCTTCTTTCTTAAATATATGTTTTTCATGGTTTGTTCCTCAGCAATTTCCTTGTAGAAAAACTTTTATTTTTACATGTCTCATGGAAAAATTGCGGTTCAGTCATTGCTGGCACAAAGCAGAACAGTGAAGCATCACTTTGAAGTTTATAAGTGTATGGTTAGTGAGGTAAAGATCTGCTTTCCAGATAATGCTAGTCTTCATCATCTAGAAGCTATGCTCTCAGTATTGTTCATATCAATTTGATTTGTGTTTTGTATTGACTAATTTTCTGTTGCAATGTGTCCGTGGGGACTGGAAATAAGAACACTTTAGAGCAGAGGACAAGCAGTGTTAGCATTTCTAGTCTACCAGGGTTAGGATCTATAGTTTTGAATTAGTTAATTTTACTTTTTGAATTTTTGCCTTTTCCCTTTTAGATCACAGTGGGTGTGTAGTTTGCCTCATGTGTCTTCCACAGTTTCACTTCATAACGAGCTGGTTACTCAGCAAATTAGATGGATGTGGGAGAGGTGTTGTGGCACAGGGCATCTGAACCTCCTTGGCTAAAGCTTATTAGAAGTCATCAATGCATGCTTTTATTAAATGCTTTCTTCTATTAAAAAAATGAAAACCCACACTTTATAACTTTATGATTTTTCATTTGTGATAGGTGCTTCAAGTAGTTAATTTTTTTCAAAACACTTAATACAAATAATAACCTGTTTTTCAAAGCTTTTTCTTTTGGCCCCTGCAAGTGGTATTGTACATCAAGGAAAATGTCATTTGTTTGCTTGCTTCTAATGAAACATTTAGTACTGTAATTTTCATGACACTAGTGAAGATAATTTAGAAACTGTCATCTCTGGAAAAATAACTTTTAGGTCTCAGCTCTGTTGCCTCATGTATTGGTAATCTCTTTTCACTAGTCATTTATTTTTGAGGAAATCATATGGTCATTAAAGCTATCACAGCTGCTTTCATAAATCTAGCTTAGATTATCTCCATATTCAATAAATATTAATATTTTTCTATACCTTTCTGGAGTGTGAAATTTCTTGCATGGGAGACTTGACTTTTCAGATAACTTACAGCTTGCTTAAGCAAAAAACCCCAGATTCCACCGGAAAACTTAATTGTCCTTTTCCATGAAGATTAAAACCTTTTCCAGGTAAGGGGGTGCCATGCACAGCTGCTTTTTCAGCTCTGTTCTTCCTCAGGGAGCTGATAGTGGTAAAGGACTGCAAAAGAGATGAATTTTCCAGAAGTCACTGAGGCAGCAGTCAAGGTTATGGGTGTTCCCCCTGCATGAGTGAAGTCAGATGATGAGCAATTATTCAGGACACTCTGTTCATCTCTGTATGATCAGTTAAGATGTCTTATGCTTGAGAGTAGAATATACTGATAGTTTATTTCATGAGAAAATGCAAAATATCTACAAATAATAAAATTTTATCTACATTTTTACTAAAAAGTCATTCAGAATTGAAATTGGTCAGCTAATGCCTCGCTCTGATACTACTATACTTACTGTCCTGGTTTTGTATGCAGTAACATGTCTGATGTCTTCAATTGTTAGAGGTGTAAGACTGACTTAAAATGATGTCTCCTGTATAGCAGAATATACTATATAAAGTTTTTCAGTCTAACAGTCATTTGCAAGTGAGCATTTTTTTAATAGCAATTCTAAGAGGTCATGTGGGATCCTGAAATCTCTTCAAATTGTTTCACCAAACAGAATTCTCGTAATGTAAAGTATTTTTTCAAAATAATAAGTGTTGTTAGCTACAAAGTTTATTTTCTTGGTCTGGCCTTTGACTGGGCCTGAATTTGAGTTAGAATAGCATCTAAATACTGTATTTTTTTTATCATTATTTGTAATAAATCATTGCAGAAGGCTGCTGTAAGTCATGTAAGTCCATACAAGTCAGTTGCCAAGGTAAATCAATCTTCCTTGCTTGTTGCTTCATGGTGTCTGCAATGCCTGCAGAGGAGTGAATGTGTGCAACACTTTACCCTCTCCTTCATCCAGTAAAACTCTCTTTGCTTTAATGATTGATAGTTTAAGAGCTTGGCCCTTAAAAACCAAGAAAACAAACAAAAACAAAACTCCAACTGAGATGGCACTCAAATATAAAAATGTAAAAATATAAAAATACAAAAAATGGTATGAATTGTAAAAATATTGCAAAAATTGTGAATGAAGGTGAGAGAATAGGGAAATTCTTTCTTATGGCTCAGAGGTAGATCAGTTTTTAAAGAGAAGCCTCCATGCTCCAATTGTCTTCCATTATTAATTCCCTGGGAATGGTAACAGTTATGGACCATCACAGGTGGTTATTTCCTTTTCAAAACATTTAACTTAGTGCTAGAAACTTGAAAACAAATGAAAATAGATCTTGTGGTAGACATACATTAATTAGTAAACACGTTAAACATTCTATTTTATCTTTTTATATGCAGCATGGTACTTCAGAAATAGCTCTTAATTTGGAATAAGAAAACCAAGGACACATCCATCATTCTGGAGTTAATTTACAGAATTTAAAACGATTTTTTTTTCATTTTATTAGATGCTTTTATATTTCCCTGCTCTTTTGCTATGGATTTTGTAGGCACAGAGCTTTGTTCAAATTAATTGAATTTTTCAAATGTTTGTCTAAAGACAATAGGTGACAAGCATAGTGAGTATAACAAATGACTGTGAGAATACTGGCAGTGAAGATTTACGTCTCTCTCCAGAAATTTAACAGTTAGAATTTATAATACTGCTTTTTGGGACTTCTATTCCAGCTGGCAAGATTGAGTTGATGGTATTTTTGCTGAGGACATGATAATATCTATGGTGTTGGATTGTATAAAACAAATACAAGTGTTTAATGATCAGACTTGCAGGAAAAAATATTACACTGATATAAAAAGCAGAAAATTCACCTTCCTACTGCATATTTGCAGATCATGAAATAAGACATTTATTCACATACTGCTGCTACCAGTCAATTAAACATAATAAAAAAATGCAGGACTAGGAGTACCTTTGTTTTTACACACATAAGACTCTCTGAACAACCTCTTCTAGTTGTCTTGTATTTTTCATGAGCCATTGTATTAAATTGGTATTTATTCACATGATTAGCATGTCAGGGTTGCATAATTTCTCCCTTTTCTGAGCCATTGTGTTCATATAAGCTTTAAGTGAGGCTGTCTTACATTTTCAGATTTTTTTTTTTCTTCTTCTAATGTACTTTCTCTGTTTACATAATTGACTGTGCAAGGGTATTTGGGATTTAATATAAAGAAGGAAAGGCACAAACTAAAGATCAGTTCCTTCTCCTGTAGGTAATATATTCACAAAATGTTAGTTTCACTCTTATTTATAAATAATAATCAAACATGATCAGAGATGTGTTATTTTGTTAATAGCCAAAAGAAATAATCTCAGATTGTTATTAAAAATTTGAGAGTTTTTTTGATCTTGCCATATTATGCTGAAATTTCTACAGGTTTTCATAGTTCTTAAATCTAATTCACCTCATTCAACAAAAATACTGTTGGTATAATTTGTACAAATTCTCTAAGAATAAACCATGTACTGCTAGCCAGTCTACAAGGCATAGTCAGCTATAGTAAAAATAATCTTTTGATTAAAGATTTATTTCTTCAGTATATCCTTTTTTAGGATATACCTACTTTTGTTGGTTATTGGAAACTTTCAATAATGAATTGCAGGCTAAGAACAAAAGCCTCAAATCAAATACAAATCAATATAGCACTAGCAACTTCTAAACAGATGTTAGGAAATTAGTAATGGAAAAGAGCTACACCCACATTCTTGAATGATAAAAAAATCAAATAAACATCCAAGACACTGCATGCCTTGTAAGCTGTTCTTCCAACCATCACTGATCAGGCTGTGCTCTATAAATTGAATTATTTGCCCTATACTGATATAACAGTTAGTTTATATATTGTTTTATTTCGGTACTACTATTTTAAATAAAAGTTTACTGACCCCTTCAACACTCAGCATTCAAAGAATCATCATCTCAACTCTCTAGGAAAGTTTTAAGTGTACTTAAGTTTACATCACCTTACACTTCAAGTGTACATCACTTAAGTGTGACTATTTCTGGGAATATAGGTAACAAGGTAAGAATGCACAGCAGTGATTCCATAATCCTTAGCTGAGTGTGGCAAATACCTCCCTATACTTGGCAAAGCTTCACAGAACTTCTGAAAATTTATTATTTCTTTTGCAATCAGAGTTCCCAACACCATCTCCCTTTTTGCCATATCTTCCCATTTCACTTATTGTGGCTTGAAATTGAGTGTCCTGCAGGAGTGGACATTCAGTTGCTGCTTTTGGTATACCAAAAATAGGTGTAGTGTACAGCAACCTATAATCTTGAGAGTCTCCTTTAGCATTGCACATTGCTTACCACGAGTTAGGATTGCAGTGCAGAAAATGTTGTTTAAGGGGGTGTGGAGTGGTAGTGAGTTCTGCTTTTGTTTTTTCTCTGCACTAGAAATAAACTTACTTGTGGATCACACCCTGTCGTCCCTTCCTGAAAATTCGTGACAGGGCTTTTCAGATTCATCTGGTTCACACTTGTATTAGTTGCACAGAAAAAAACTCTATTTCTGCTTAGTCTTCTACAAACTGGCAAGAAATGCTTGAAGTGCTAGGGCCAGGGTGCAAAATCAAAACCACGCATCTTTAACTGAATTTTCATTGTGTAAGAACTGTTGACTGATGAAGCAGCCCTGAAAGTACAAAGCAGATTTTCCTCTGGAGCAGTTCCAAGTGTAGGCACAATCTGGTCTGGAGGTGTACTGGAGTCTGTGCGTGATGATGCCACACGCTTCACTTCTTGAGCTCAAGGCAGTTTAAGTTAAAGCTATATACTGGAAAAAGTATAGCTTAAATCCTCATGCTGAGAATCAAAATACAAGTTGTGGGACTTGAAAACAAAGATTTTTTGTACAGCAGCAGATTAAATGGAAATAATCTATTTCCTGGTGCGTGAGATTTATCAGGACAAGTTAAAAAATAAACACATGTACTTGCATCTCTTTCAGTTAAGCCTTGGTTGATGCCTGTGTGAAAGAGACTTAAATAATATATAGGCAGGCATTCAGAGTTCAATCCTTTGCAATGGTTTCAGAGTAGGCAGGAGTATTTTATAATGTAGCCATTCTGATTTGCTCATAACTGTCTATTCCTGTCTTCCTTAGCAATAATGAAAATGTTATGGCTCAAGACTTCTAAAAAATCACCATCACCTCTAAAAATTCAGAGAGAAGCAAACTTTATTTTACATATGATACCTAGGTTTGATCCAGGCAGTTAATTTTACAATTAGAGAAATTTTGATGCTTTACATAAAACTGAGAATACATAGCATAGCTTTATAAAAGAGAGGGAGCTGAAGAAGCATACTCAGTTCTAATCTCTCATGAAAATAAGCTAATTGATTTGAAGCAGCTTTTTAATCTGTCTTGTATATGATCGTTCTTGTTGAGAAAAAGATGTTATTTCACTTGGTCATCTTTAATTTAAAATCTTGCAGGTTTTTGGAGGGCACTTCTTCCTATTGTGACTGCTTTAACTCATTCCAATTCCTGTATCTGGAAGGAGACAGAATTTGTAGCTGGATATTGCCAGTTCAGTATTTGGATACTTGCAGTACTGTGGGGCTGTCATACATAGATAAACAGAATGGCTGTTCACTAACTTCTGATTTTTTGTGTTCTTAATTGTCTAAGTGATCAATCTGATTCCTTCAGAAAATTGTTTTTAAAAAATGGTATTTCATTGTCTGTTTGAAATATATAAAAAAATAAGTCCATGTGAATTATTTTACCTTTGTATTCACGTTTGCCTCTTCCATTTTATCCACAAGTGTCTAATGCTAGTGTTTTGCTTCTTTTATGTTTCTTTATTTTGTTGCTTTTGTTTGAATGTATTATTGTGTTTATATGGAACTGGTCAAAGAACCGTTACTGTATTTTATGTTTGTATCTACATTTTATTTTGCATGCTTAACGTGGCTTTGCCTGGATATTCTTTTTGGTAAGTTCAGAATTTAAAAGCATAATGTTTTTCTGCAGTAAAGTTTGTAACCTGCCACCTTATTTTCTTCCACCTCAAGTAACATAATTATTTTGGTTTTGGCGTATTGATTTGTGCTCATGTACTGTTCTGCTTTTGCGAATTATACATATGATAACATAACACTTTTCCTAACTACCATTTTCATCTCTAGCTGAGCTAAACAATATAACTCTGGTACTAATGGGTACTAATGTAACTTTTATCTTCAAAATGTAGTTGGCAGCTGTTAAAATGATCAGTGCTGAGAACTCTGTGTGAATTTGACACACGCAGAACCTCAGTCTTAGCAAACCATGTTACAGCTTCTTTGCATAGCCTGGTGGTTACTCTGCGCTTCACAGGTGTTACTTTTCAGCAGTCTTCTCAAGATCTTCTAAGAACAGTGTGCATGTTTATGTTTCTCTTTTAGCAACAGCTTGCTCAGCTCCAGAAAGAAAAATCAGAGATTTTGAAGAACCTGGCATTATACTACTTCACGTTCGTTGATGTTATGGAATTTAAGGTAAGGTATTACAAATGTGTAAGTTCTGTCACATTAGGTTTCTGTAATTTTGTTCATGAAATAACACTACATAATGAAATAGCTGAACTTGAAGGTCTGTTCTTCAAATTAAAAAAAATGAAGCTCCCTCACTAATTGTAGTAATGTGATTTAATGATGTCTTTTTAAACTAAAGTTGTTCCTTTGTTTTTCAAGGACCATGTCTGTGAGCTGCTAAACACTATTGATGTTTGCCAAGTCTTCTTTGATATTGTAAGTTTCTAGGTTTAAATTTTCAAAAATGTTTCCATTCAGAGTCCTGTGGGGAGAAGAACTTGCTTTTGTTAGTCCAAGAAACATCACCTCTCTAGTTATAAATGCAAAAGAAATAAAAACAGTGTTTCTAACTTATATAATAGAGAGACAGACCTTTCTCAGTGGGCTTCTTATGGTCAGTAGTAACAGTATTGTTACCAGACATAAAAATTTTTCAATAATTTTTGATTTATTGCATCTGCAAGTTAATTCATAGTCATCTGTATACTTATGCCTTGTGAGACTCACAAGACAAGACTATTACTGGTGTCCACCTAAGCTATTCGAGGAGGTCACTTTTGGGGTTGATTAAACAACTACAAAAGCATCTAAAAGTCTTATATTGAAAACAAAATGACCATCCTCGCCTCCCTCCCCAAAAAACCCCAATTAAAAAAACAAAACAAAGAAACACCAATAAACAAACATAGGAAAAAAGCCCCCAAAAGAAAGCCTCCAACACCTTTTCCTATTGGTTTCAACTTTCTTAATGTTCTTAACATCACCTTGTTAGTTTTTGTCATTATTCTATATTTGGCCAACTTGGATTCATAATATGAAAAAGGAACAGGTATGTGTTCTGTGGAATGATGTTACAAGGCCAGTGGGATATGTGCTAGTCTTTTATGTTAGGGTCTTATTAAAATACAGTTCATAGGCACAACACTGCTGACTGCTTAGTAAGCAAGAGAAGTTTTCCTGTTTGTCAGGTAATCTGTGACACTTAAGCCAGGAAGAATTTAATTGCTTTCATGAGTGCAAACAGTTCTGAGAATCTGATGAATAAATTAAGGTTATAGAGAGTTATAATCCACCAGAACAAGAACTTTATTCAAAGGACAGCCCATTGTATTTAAAAATGCTGAAATGTAAGGAAAATGGAAATGCAAGGAAAAATGCTTTATGATTGTTTCTAAAAGTTTTTAAATTATAATTTACTGGTTCTCATTTCTAGACTGTAAATTTTGATTTAACAAAGAACTACCTAGATTTGATTATAACCTACACAACTCTAATGATACTGCTGTCCCGAATTGAAGAAAGGAAGGCTATCATTGGATTGTATAACTATGCCCATGAAATGACACATGGAGCGAGGTAAATAATTTATTGTATAAAAGACTTGTGTAATGTTAATGATAGTAACAGCTACCTCAGTGAATTGTTTGTTTTTGCTTTTAGTGACAGAGAATATCCACGCCTTGGCCAGATGATTGTGGATTATGAAAACCCATTAAAGAAAATGATGGAGGAATTCGTGCCTCACAGTAAAGTATGTAACTTCTTTTCACAGGGATGCAGTAACCTTAATTGGGAGAAACAGATAGAAAGTAAATATGCAAGAGTTTGTTTTGTTAAAGGCCTTTTGGTATACATTTCACATGAGATTTCTGCTTACATTGAATGTCTAGGGCTGGGGATTGATACCCTATTAAAAAGCACAACCTGTAGAAGTACAGAAACTCTAAGACCCATTAATAAGGTGACATTTTATTCACTAAGGATTAGAAATTAAAAATCAGTTGTGGATCGTCTGAGAATAGCTACTTCTGTGTTTTGTGTAGCCTTGTAGCTTGAAATTAAAGAGATTTACAGTGTTTCTGTGAAGTTGATTATTTTGCCATCCTAGATGAATGTGATTTTCTATTTTGTAACCTGAGGAGTTTTGCTTTGGGTTGTCCTTAAACTGGGAATCCTGGAGATTACCACTGCCTCTTTAACAGGTGCTCCTGTACCCAAAAGCTGACATTCTGCTGAGTTGCCTTTACTGAGCTAAAGGAGCTCAATTCCTTTTTGTACAGATGTTTCTAAGTTTCTATTCTTACCCTATTGGTTGTGTGGTAGTTTTGTGATATTTTATCTAGGCTGTATTTTTATGTAAGAATACCTTGGAAAAGTTACAGAAGCTTTGCTGAAGTCAAAGTATATCCTGTTTTATCACTTGCCATTTGTTCACTAGATCTGCTATTCTGTCAAAGGAAACTAGATTTCTCTGGTCAGGATTGACCAACTATTATAAAGATGGTACTTTCTAGGTGCTTTCAAGTTAATTGCCTAACAATTACACCTTAGTTTGAAATCTTTGGCACTAGCTTAAGTTACCTTCCAAGTTATTACCTAAAGTTTTTAAGGTTTGAGTTTTTCTTTACCTGTTTTGAAGTTTAGGCACTAGTTGTGCTTTTCTTCTCTAGTTTTCTTGAGATTTTTCTCAATTTCCTTAAACATTTCAGTATTGTCACTAGAAGTTCAGAGTTTTCCAGCTACTTTCCTAAGTGCTCTGAAGTGAAATAGTTTCCAATACTTATAAATTGTCTGTAATCTTACTGTTGTTACACTTTCCACAGTTCCTGTCTTGTAAAGACTTACCTAGCTAAGGATCTCAATTACAAGTAATCTTTTCTGGTGCACATTTTAACAAAGATGCTTTACTTCTCAGTATTATTTTTTTAATGCTCTTGTATATAAATTTTATGTGTTAAATAAACTAGATTCAATGGGGTTTAACCTTATGTTTAGTTTCAAAACTAGTTCTCTAAAATGTTTTGATGACTGTTAGTAATAATGTTGAGGAAACAGCTCTACTGATGAAATATTACTAACCATTCAAACTAATCATTAGCCTGCTTTTTAGTCCCTTTCAGATGCTCTGATTTCACTCCAGATGGTCTATCCTCGACGAAATCTCTCAGCTGACCAGTGGAGAAACGCACAACTACTGAGCCTCATCAGTGCCCCCAGTACAATGCTTAATCCTGCACAGTCTGACACAGTATGGTCTTTTAATTTACATTCTATGATAGAGTTGAGTAAGGTTTTCTGTAAAATAGTTGTCTGTTGGATTACCTCTACGTGACTTTTAATCAGAGAAGAAGAATAAGGACACTCATTAGTAAAGGGGAGAAGTTTTCTGTCATTAAGTAAAGTTTCTGTTACATTAACTTGTGCCTTCAGTTTCAGTAATTTGTTGACCAGAAGATGAAGGGAAGCAGTGTTAGCTTCTGCAGGTGTAGAGGGGAAGAATCCCGTGTACCCTCTCACATGTTTGTGAGCCAGGAGACTGGAAATCAGAACTGGTCCTTCCTTTAAAATTTGTGTTTGCACTTGCTGCCTCAGTTGTGATATGAATGGTTATCTTTCTGAAAAAATTGAAACTCTTAACAGTTGCAAAGTAGTGATTAGTATCCATCAAAAACTTCTTATTCTTAAATATTGTTAAATACAGTGTTTATTGAAAATAAATATTTGTCAAAATTTGTTCAAGGTGTTGCAGGGTATGGAAGCTCACTTAGTATTCTAACCCTCAGTTTCTGAAGTGCTGAAAAAAAGTCACTTCAGTGACTTTTAGTGGTCAGTGGCCTTCTGTGATTCTTCAGCATTTAAGACTTCATTTGTCCCTTTTTGCTAAGAAGTACTTATAACTAGTGTGCTACAAATTAATGTTTTTTAACAGATGCCATGTGAATACCTATCTCTGGATGCAATGGAAAAATGGATCATTTGTAAGTAAAATATTCTGAAATGACTCATGCTTGTATTAAAAAAAATGGTTAACATTTAAAAGGCTACTTGCTTTCTGTACTGTACAATGGCTGTTGTATTCAAGTAATATTCTGGAGCACTTGATTAAATTTCGTTTGTACTAACATGCAGTGAAACTAGAATTCAGCATGGGGTGCTGGAATAGAGTGTGTCATGTTCCAGACTTTGACTGGAAGTGAGGGCTTCAGTAATTCTGATGAAAACAGTCAAGTAGTATCAACATAAAGTAATTAATTTCACAAAAATATTGCAAAAATACCTCCATTAGAAGCAGGGAGGTATTTTTTATATATTAGAACATATTATCCATTAAAGAGTTTATTAATGATCTATGCAAACTATTTAAAGAGAAAATACATAATCATCTCACTGTTCTCTTACTGTCTTTGTGCACCTGATTTGTGACATACATCAATGTGAACTTTTGAAGTTGGATTTATTTTGTGCCACGGAATCCTAAATAGTGACGCTACAGCATTGAATCTTTGGAAACTTGCACTTCAAAGCAGCTCTTGCTTGGCTCTGTTTCGGGACGAAGTGTTCCATATTCACAAAGCTGCAGAGGATTTGTTTGTAAACATAAGAGGGTAAGGTTTTGTTCTCCTTTCAGAATCTCTGCTAAAAACACTGTATTTCTTGAAGAGCTGTTTCAAACAGACTACTTCTGCTTCACTTAAGTTCTGCTTAGGTACACAAACAGTTTTGCTTGGTATCTTAATTGTTTCTTTAATGCATGAGTTTTAGGGGCCTGATTTCATAACCACCACACCTATTTTTTATCTCAGTTCTGAAAACCTGGTGAATTAGTCTCTAAGATTAATGATCTCACCCACAAATCTTGATTTACTGAAAGGAAATGATGTTAAGAATGTGGAGTTTGCTTGAAAAATTGCATCTTGCTGCTGCTGTTTCTGCAGTACATTATATGAAAACTCAGGAACAAAGTTGAGACCTCTACCAGCAAAGACCAGGAGCACTTGAGTAGAAAGTACTTTTGGTTTGGGTATCTAGTTTTGGCATTTAGCTCTGCTCAGGAGGTGGTGTGCATTTTCTGCTGTATCCTGCTTGCTATAACATTGTAGCTCCTCTCAAGTCCATGTCAGTTCTTTCTAAAATGTGGTACCATTCTTATACTATATCTGATTGGTTTTTACTTGCAGCTACAACAAGCGCATTAATGACATCAGAGAGTGCAAAGAAGCTGCTGTTTCACATGCGTAAGTGTCTTTAAAAGTTTTTCAGACACATTTTAGGGTTGTTTCTCTTAAAACAAAATCATAAAATTGTACAAACAGAATTTGTCAAATGCTGAATTAGTTATGCATTGTCAAAGAGATAATTTGCTGATCATTCCTTTAAATCTGCATGTACTTAATGTCATTTCCAATTTCACTTCCCAAGTTTTAGATTATTCTTCAAATTATTAGGATGGAAGCATTTAGTTTATTCATTAGTTATGTTTTGTCTGATTACAAAATATGAATGCAGATTAAATAGAAATCTTTTAATGTAGTCAAATGCACATCACAGTGACGGAGCAGAGAACTTGTGGATTAAATTTATTGATGCTTCAAGGATATATGATGTTGATGATGAGGATGCTAATTTTTTAAACCACATTCTTCAAAATTCTGAAATTTTGAAGTTGGTATAATATAATCTGCCTATGCTTGGTCTTAAAAGCTTTTGAAAATCAAGTATTCGGTGGCTAGCATCATGGATAATGTATTTTCTTTTGGTGCAGTGGTTCAATGCATAGAGAGAGACGCAAGTTTTTACGTTCTGCACTCAAAGAACTAGCCACTGTCTTGTCTGATCAGCCAGGCCTCTTGGGTCCCAAGGTAATGACAGTTTTATACTTTGCATTTGTGCAAAAACCTGTGTGCTTCTCAATGGTAAATCAAATATTTATTTTCTTTTGCTGGGGAAAAACTCCTCACTTCACTCTGAGAAAACCTACTTTGTTTTTTTAATTCTTGGGTTTTAGGGACTAGTTGCCTCTTGAGTGCACAAACTATTCAGCTTTTGTGTGTATTGATAAGCTTGTGAACAATTTTTTGTTTTTCAGGCACTTTTTGTATTTATGGCATTATCCTTTGCTCGTGATGAAATTATTTGGCTTCTTCGTCATGCAGATAATATGCCAAAGAAGAGTGCAGATGATTTCATAGATAAGTATGTTCATTTTTAATGCAATACCTTCAATACTAGAATTTCACAGACAAATTTGAAGGCAGTGGAATCTCAGTAGAGGTTGGCTGTATGGAGCAGCTGGGAATGTTCAAAAAAAATGTACTTGAGAATATTAAGTGTCCCATCAAAACAGAAAAGTAGAAATACTGTCCTAGAAATTGGAGCATATCAGTGAAAATTCATTTCTAAAATAAAAATATTTTATATAAGTTTCGGGTTTTAATTTTAAATAGGCAAAAATAAAGCTTTTTCATGTGTCTTCACTGATTTTGCATTGATCAAATCAATTTTGGAGGCAAGAAAACTTTCCAAAAGCTTTTTTTGTTGATTTATAGAATGTCTCTTGTAACAAAACTGTCTTTTAAATCGGCACTAATGCAATACAGCATTAGTGTCATCATAAGCAGATGGTAAAAATGAGAACTATGAGTACAAGATCTTACAAGTGTGGATAGGCAGGAGACTTCTCAAGATGATTGGACACAAGGTTGAACTGAAAGACTGCAGGATTTTAAATAAGTAACAATCAGAAAGCCATTTATAGAGCTGGAGTGGGAAAATCTTGGAGTCTCACCACTAGATTTAGGTGCTAAGGAGAGATGGAGGTTCCAGAGCCTCTCTGAAACAACCTGTGTAAATATTTAGCCATGCTCATGCCTTGGAAAAAAAGCCAGAAAAGCAGTTATTAAACTTGTATTTTTCAGGTTTAACCTCTTTTTGAGAAAAATATTTTTTCAAATTGAGCTTTTCAGAAGGGCTTCTTATTCAGAAAAATAACTGAATAGTTAGACAAACCTTTGAGAATTACTATGGTGGTATCCAGCTGACTTATGTCCTGTTGAGTGGATTTGACCTTGCAGAAGAAATTACCTATGTAAGCTCCTTTTACATTAACAAATACTTACATAGAGAAATTAGCTATTGAAAATTGTTTTAAAAGCGAGGTATAGGAGTAAATTGCCTTGAGAGGCATCCCACTAATAGAATGTTTTTTTTTTAATGTTTTGAGTAATATTTGTAAGCTTTTCCTTGTCTTTTTGTCTAGGCACATAGCTGAGTTAATATTCTACATGGAGGAGCTCAGGGCACACGTGAGAAAATATGGACCAGTGATGCAGAGATACTATGTACAGTATCTCTCTGGCTTTGATGCAGTGGTCTTAAATGAGCTTGTGCAGGTATGGCAGCATCATGGTTCTTGGTTCTCAAATGCAAATATTAACAAAGGCTTTTTGTCCAAAATGATGTCATAAAATGCATCCCAGTTTGTGGATTTTGATGTATTTTATGGAATAAAACAAATCAGCTTTTAATTCTGGGATTTAGAATTGTACTTATAGTTTCTATATAACATCACTGAATATCCCAAGTTGGAAAGGACCCACAAGGCTCATCCAAGTCCAGCTCCTGGCCCTGCACAGGACCCCCCAATAATCCCACCCTGTGCCTGAGAGTGTTGTCCAAATGCTCATTGAACTCTTGGGGCAGTGCCCCAAGCCCTGGGGATCCTGCTCAGTGTCCAACCACTCTCTGAGGGAGGAACATTTTCCTGATATCTACCTAAACATCCCCTGAGAAAGCTACATACCATTTTGAGTGGTATGAATTCATATACTTCAGTATTCATATATGAAAATTATGAAGCAGTATTATGTTTAGAAACAGTGAAACAGGTACTATCACTGAAGGAGTTTAGAAACATTTCCTTATTTAGGCCAACCAACAAGAAATTAAAGATTTTCTGAAGTGCTTGGGTTTTATTCCCTAGTGACCCCACTAGATGGAGCCCAAACTGAAACGAAGGGAAAAAAATGGGCTTGAATTTTAGTTGTCATTAATTCATAACAGCTATCAAGCTGTTATGATTAGACAGATTAGACAAGTGATTGAGTGGTAATTTGGATTTTTTCAGCCTTTAGGTTTCAATGTCAGTTATTGCTGGAATTATGAGAAACTTCTGCATTGCATTACTTAACAGAAGTGTGGTCCTATTGGTGCCTAAAACTAAAAAGATTTATGTTGCATTTTGTAAAATTTGAATGTTTATTAAATAAACTTGAATTTTTAATGAAAAAAAATTTGAGAGAGGGTTTCTCTGGAGGTAAAGCGATGCATGTCTCCATTATATCCAGCCATTTTTTCTTTGCAGACAGGGTAGAAAATGTAGCATAGCTACATTTACTGACAGATCTTCCTGTTTTGAGCTGATACTGATTTGGAAGCAATCTTTTCTAGGTATTTGTCATCAACCAATGAATTAAAAAGTGAAAGTTATTAAACAGCACTACTAGAAATATTCCATCGATTAAGTTAGCTCTTGTAGGTTTTTGAACATTTCAGAGTATAGCTGATAAATGGGGCATGGATATTGACATTGTTTCATAAACCAAGTTCAAAGTAATAATAATAATATTGACACCTTTTATTTTAGAACCTTTCAGTGTGCCCAGAGGATGAATCAATCATCATGTCCTCTTTTGTAAACACAATGACTTCACTAAGTGTGAAACAAGGTAAGTTTAAATTATCTTGGATAACTGGTAACAGACTGGGAGATTCCTTGGAAAAATTTCATCCCTTTTGTTTCATATAATCAGTAGGAGATAAATGCATTTCTTCCCTTGTTTCTCTTCCTTTTTTATATCTGCTTCGTGTGATGTGTCCCTTTTCCAAAGGATGCTGATGGGTAGTAATCCTACCTTTTAATATTGAAAAAATATTACACATATTTTCATCTAGATATTTTAATTCCTTTTACTGCAACTGTACTGGATCAAAATGTTTGGGTAAAAATATGAAGTTCATTACCCAAACAGTTCTTTACTTTGGGGTTTTTAGAAGTTCTGATAAAATATATCTGAATTTGTTACTGTTTTCTAAGGGTTTTCTGTTCTATATTTTTCCCTGATTCAGTTGAAGATGGAGAGGTATTTGACTTCAGAGGAATGAGATTAGATTGGTTTAGATTGCAGGTAAGAATTGGTAAATATGCATTTAAGACGTTTCACTAACCTAAAGCAAAAACATTCCATACATTACTACTGTTCTAGATTACTCTCACACTGCAAGCGTGTGAAAGGCTATCTAAAAATAATCTACTCTTCATATCAAACAAATAATTTAACAGATAATTTGCTATGTTTTGATATAACTTTGTCTGCTTTGGGTACTTTCTGCAAATCATCCCTTGGGGTGTTTATAACAGTTCAGAAATAGAATGTGTTGAGGCTGAGCTGTTTGGTGGGTGTTCAGGGTGTGATTCAGCGTGCCTACACTGGTAGGGGAGAGCTTACAAATTTGTGTTTTGCCAATACATTTGTTCTGCAGTTTATCTGGGAATTAGTGCCGTATTCAATGGGTGTTTAGACACTTCACTGAAAGGCAGTTTGCTTTTTTTAAAGCTCTAGCGAGAAAAATTCCTGCATGGTCTTTAAGTATGCAGGTGTCCTGTGCATAACACAGACAATATTTAACATTGGTATTGAGCAATAGCAATGGAATTTGCACAAAAGCAGCTGCAGATATAACATTTAAATTGTATTGTCTTTCCAGGCCTACACGAGCGTTTCTAAAGCTTCGCTTGGTCTCGCGGACCACAGAGAGCTAGGAAAAATGATGAACACGATCATTTTCCACACAAAAATGGTAGATTCTTTGGTGGAGATGTTGGTTGAAACCTCAGATCTTTCTATCTTCTGGTATGTTACTAACCTGACTGTACAAGTTTTTTATTATTTATTATTTGGTTTGTCCTTGCAAGTTGTAATTTTTAAATAGTATACTTTATAGGATGATAGGCCAGTGAAAGAATTGATTGACATTTCTGGTTTCTAGTAGAATTAATTTGAAAAAGGTATTTATGAACATCTGTCAGAGATATTCTCCATGCAGTTATATAATTGATTAGGAATCATTTGCAGATTTTTTCCTTTATACTTTTTGGCAAAATGTGCGGGTTTTTACAGTCCCTGTATGGCAAACATCAGAATAAAATAATAATAATAATAATAATAATAACAATAACAACAATAATAATAATAACAATAATAATAATAATAATAATGTTGTAAAATAGATATGCAAATCAAATGTATAAGAAGTGAATGCAAAAAACAAAAATGGTGAAGTTTTTGGTATACAAAATACGTTTATGGTCACATTTTGTTTGTGTGAAGTAAACCTTATTTGCAGCAAAAACATATATATGGCATTTAAGTGTCTGATTAATAACCAGTTAATTCTGTTCAGTTTTTATAGTCGTGCTTTTGAGAAGATGTTTCAGCAGTGTTTGGAGCTTCCTTCTCAATCAAGATATTCAATTGCATTCCCACTGCTTTGTACTCACTTTATGAGCTGTACCCATGAACTGTGCCCTGAAGAGGTAATTTTTAAATTTTAGTTATTTTCATCTCTTATTCAATGTAGAGTGAACTAGAGCTGAACACTGTAAGAAGGTGTTTGTTATGGCAGTTCAATATTTGAGGGAGGAGTGTGCTAAAAATATAAAAATGGAGTTAAAACAAGTGGATACCTTGTTACATGACTCTTCATGCATAAATCTCTAAATCCTTTTCTGAAGTGAGGAAACATTTTGATTTTTATGCCTTTTAAAACTTAGAAGGAACAGTTTTCCTGTTAAATAGTTTAGAAATTTGTAGTTGGGGAAGGAAATAGGAAGTTGGGGGTTCTGTATGCCTTGTTAGAGTTTTCTTCAGTAAGAACAAAAAAAAGTTATACACAGTATAATGCAAGCATTTGCTTTGGTCAAAACTGGGTAATGAAAACCTTGTTGGTTAGAGCTAGAATTTAAAAAAAATACTGCATCACTTGAAGAAATGCACTTTTTGTTAAAGGAAGCAGTTTGAATCTGAGGAAATTCTTTCTATTTTTGTTGTGAGGACATAAATCCTTTTGTACATTTCCTGTATGTTCATTGACTTTGGAATTAGCCTGGGAGTTAACTTGGCCATTTTTATGTACTGCTCATGAAAATGTTGTTTTCATTCCTAACAGTGCTCATCTAAAACAATTAGTTGAATAGGATTTATTGTAATATACAGACTATGGGGTTTTCCTAATTAAACATAAAATTATTTTCTGCTAAACTTCATTACAATATACATCTATATAGTGTATGCTTTGCTTTAAATAGCTGCCAATGCTATTTATATTAGACAAGCAATAAAAAGTTTCCAGGAAAGCTTGATCCTTCAGGACAAGAGACATCTTTGAGAGCAGTGAGAGTAACAGTAAGAAATCAGTAGCCAAAGTCCACTCTGTGCATTCAGCTGCAGCAGGCACATTTTGTCACAGCCAGCAGAACTTGAAATTCAGTATCTAAATTGTATGCCTTAGTATCTATTATAATTTTGGAAAAATACTCTTTGCTGTGCCGTGTACTGTGTCATAGTGTGGCTGATAGAAAGTAAACATCAGTGGTGAAAGGACCATTTCAGCAAGACAGAGACTGCACTTGTGCAGATCCAGTGACAAAGGAACAGACTCCAGAAATTAATGCAGCAGGGCTTTATCTTTGACTTGTTCAGTGATCTGAAGGACACTTCTTTCTCTATAGCTTGAGCTGCATGCCCTTTTCCCCCTAGACTTAGTATTGGCACATATTAACATTCACAGAGACCTTGGAATATTGGGCACATGAAAGTAGATTTGGTCCTAAATTAAATGTGGAAACATACTTCTTAAAAGGTTTTTTTTTACTTCTTTTTACAGAAAATATGTTTAATGGTGAATTTGAAAATTTCATGGTTCAAATTGCTTCCAGAAAGAACAAAATAGCCTAGAGTCAAGATTATTGAGGACTAATTATTTTATTATTTCCTATATCCTAGTTACATGATTAGTGAACTGTTCTCTGCAGCAGTTTAGGATTGATGAGAAACTGAAAATCCTGATTCCTTTTCTCCATTTTTAACAGCGACATCATATTGGAGATCGCAGTCTTTCCTTGTGTAACATGTTCTTGGATGAAATGGCTAAGCAAGCTCGAAATCTTATCACAGACATTTGCACAGAACAATGTACACTGAGTGATCAGGTGAGTATGGTTGTGTCTATTTTAATTCTCTGAGATTTTCTGCATTCAACTTTCTGGGTATTTTCTGTTCACTTCTTTCTCTGTGTTTTGGGTAAGCTTTCTGTTCATAAAATTGAAGGTGATTTGAGCAAGAATTTTTAATGCTAGAATTGTGTCAAAGGAAGAATGTGTTATTTATGTGATGAAGTGTGGTAAAAAATTGGATTTTAATTTGTACTGGTTATTTCTTTTTGTTTACTAGTTGTTGCCAAAACATTGTGCCAAAACCATCAGTCAAGCAGTGAACAAGAAGTCAAAAAAACAGACTGGAAAGAAAGGAGAACCTGAAAGGGAGAAACCAGGAGTAGAAAGCATGAGGAAAAACAGATTGGTTGTGACAAAGTAGGCTGCTTCTTCTGTTCTTTTCACCTTGAATCCAAAGTAAAAATATGTTTTACATATTGAATGTTTCTTGCTTAATTTGTTTGAATAAATTTAATTGGCTGTAAGTTTTATAACTTTAGGTTTGTGAGCTTATGATGCTTCTGTGACTTGTATAGATAATGAATTTTGTTACATAGGTAATAGGAATGTTTGTCACTTAAATTTATCCCCTTGACTGTTTCCTTTCCTTCAGCAGAAAGAGTCCCTGTACTGCAGCTAGGCTTCCTGAATAGTCATATTAACTGTGGGCATGTGAGTTCAAGGAGTAGGTGGCATCTTCAATTCTACCTTGCTTTAGCACCCTTAAGTACAGGCTGGACAGGAATTTCTTGCTGCTGAAAGGCTGATATGGAGTTACAGTTCCAGTGCCTGAACCAAGTGGAGGAGGTTTCCTTGTTAGTGGCTGTAGAAATGATTGAGAGCACCAGTAAATCAATAGCAAAACCAAAAAACCCACCTGGAATAGGTAAGATGGAAGGTTAATAAATACAGTTTGGGGTGTAAGAGATGATAGGGTAGGAATGACTGTAAGATAGGTGCAAGGAGAGATCAGAGATCAGGATGGGAGAGTGATAAAAGTATGAAGAGGAAAAAAGCTAAAAAAAGAACAGTGTGTGATTGGAAGTGCCTAAATTCATGCATTGCTGAAGTGGTTTTGCTACAGTTGCAACAACTGAACAGCAGAGAACTGTAAAGATTAGAGGAGTTGACGGAAAAGAACTTAGTTTAAGATTTGTTCCCCCAATATTTCTAGATTTTTATTACTGCTTGCTAGGAAATATTATTTATATTGTTTAGTTCAGTAAGGGAAAAATCACTTAAATGTCTATTCTTTTTTGGAGGGTAAAAAAATACATATATATTATATATATATATATATATATATATATATATATATATATATATATATATATATATATATATATTAGAAAAAGAAATCTCACATCACTGTATGCAATGCAGATCAATATTCAGTTGTAGGATGTCTTCTTGGCCAAAATACTGTTTTTAAAATATGCTAGAAAAGTGTCTCAAAGCAGATCATGAGAATTAGACCTGTACCTGCTTTTGAGGCATTATCCATTCAGTATGTGCCTTCCATCATAATATACACTTCTGTTGCATTAAATATTTTTCTTAATTTCTTGTCTATTCTTAAAGCCTGGACAAACTGCATACTGCACTTTCTGAGCTCTGCTTCTCAATCAATTATGTACCAAACATGGTAGTTTGGGAACACACGTTTACCCCAAGAGAATATTTGACATCTCACCTGGAAATCCGCTTTACCAAGTAAGAAATATTGTAGAGTTAGAAGCATTGATACACAAGATAAGCCTTTGCTGTTTTATGTTGGAAATACTGTGTACTTACTACATTAAACTAGGTTTTAAAGCTTATGAAAACTGTGAGTAGAATCCCAACTAAATGATTATTAAGTTGCATGTGCAGACATACACAATAGTCAATTGATGTTTTAAAATAAAATATGTTGAAATCCATATAATCTATTTAATAGCTAGATTCTGCACTCCCAATCCTGTGTATTTTGTAGGAGCTGGTGATGGCTGTTTTTAGGCACATATGAAGACATGCATTCCCACCATTCTTTTGCACAGTTCTGCAGTATTTTCATATATTTGAGTCCACTGCCTTGCTAAAAGGAAATCTAAATATCAGAAATCAAGATCTGACAAAGCCAACTGAGAATATGTGCAGTTTCTTTTTTTTTTTTTTTTCAATTAAGTGTTGATTTTGGATATTCCTGTCCATTCTTACCTGGTCTTCCTGTAATTTTTTACAGAAATAGGCAAATGGCAACTTCTGGAGAGGACTTCATATTAAACCAGCCAGCTATCGTACTATTTTATACCAAAGATTACTGGTTATAGATTTCAAGCAGGGTATAAGGCTTAATCAGTTTAATCATCAAGGCATAATAATAGGTCATTGGAGCATTCCACCAGTAAGATAAGGTATCTTCATGAAAATGAAGATAACTTAATGACAATTTAAGAAGTCAGCTCTTCAGGTTTATGAGCTTAGACCAGTGTTGGTCACTTGTGTTTATTTTGATTTGTGGGATCTTGGCTTGTGGATTGGGGCTGAAGCAACAGGCACATTACTTTTAGAGACTGCTTTCCTTTTTCTTGCTTCATGGAAGAAATGAAACTTGTTAGCTGAGCAGAATAGATATTCAATTTACAATCATTTCACAGGCCTTCAAGTGGCATTTCTTTCAGGGGCTTGCAGTGTTCCTTAAAAGACAATGTTAGTGTCTCACTGTTAGGGTTTGTTTACTGTTTTAAGCTCCTCTGTGTCATGTGTGATTGGACTGGAGCTTATTATTATGCCACTTAATCTTGTTATTGTATTAATTTTGAATTTATTTTACAATAAGAGACTGCCTCAGAAACAAACTATTGAAAATTCTTACTTACATATATCCAAACAACAACAAAAAATTAAATAATGTGATGTTCTCCTCCATAAAAACTCATCCTGTTCACCTGTGATGAAGGTCATGATCCACCAATTTCTTTTTTTTTTTTTAAATTGCTGTTCTGTCTTTGAAAAGTACATATTACTTGAAAGGTTAGCTCTTAAAGTCTGAGACCATTATAAACTTAAAATAAGCACTACAACAAGCATTTGTTTACTAAGACTGCTTTTAAGGATCCCCTGATACAGTTTGTTTGAGTACCTGGTTCTAGTGACATACTGGGTAAGGTCCATGTTCATGTATGTTAGAATGGAACGTACAGTCCTTTGTACAATTCTGCTCTAGCTTGAAAGCCAGCCTGTGAACATCTATTGTTAGAAGCTTGGTTTTATTTATAGTGAGAATTTGAACAAATTAAAGTATGTCCTGCAATTTCTTGGCTCCTTCATTGAAGATAGAAATCAACTGTGTTAGCTAAAGGGAGATGTATTTTTTTTTTGTGTTTATATGCTTTGAACACTTCAGTACATAATTGCTCTTGCATTTCCCAAAAGTTCTGCATTTTAAAAGACTTCAGCATTAATTTATTTGCTGAAGTAGCCTTGAATGGTGTGGATTGCTCATATATATATATGGGGGGAAAAAAGCTTTATTTCAAAAGAGCTTGGTGAGTATTCTTAGTCTCATGAAATTTTTACTGGAACCACAGATACAGTTTTTCTTGGAATCCAAAACCGTTTTTAAAAGTGCTGGTGTAGTGTGTGCGTTGATCAGAGTTTTATACTTGTGGATTTGAGAAGTATTCAAGTAAAACTGATGTTTTCCATGCTTGAAAGTGTTTGAGGCCAGGTTGGATGGAGGTCTTGAGCAGCCTGTTAAGTGGACACTGGAAAGTGTCACTGCCCATGGCAGGAGGGGTTGAACTAGCTGGTCTTTAAGGTCCTTTCCAATCCAGGCCATTCTAAGATTCTTTGAAAATTTGTGGATATAAAATCATCTTTATAGCTGCATCTTTGTTGAATTTTACTAAGAAATTACTTTGTTTCCAATCCTTTTTTTTTTTTCCTAAAAGGTCAATTGTTGGAATGACTATGTATAATCAAGCAACACAAGAGATTGCAAAGCCTTCAGAGCTGTTGACCAGTGTAAGAGCCTATATGACAGTCCTCCAGTCAATAGAAAATTATGTACAGATTGACATTACACGAGTGTTTAACAATGTTCTGCTTCAGCAAACCCAGCATTTAGATAGTCATGGTGAGCCAACCATTACCAGTCTGTACACAAATTGGTAAGTATTATATGAATGCTTGTTACAAATTTTCTAGAGACTTTTTCATGCTGTTGTTTAATGAAAAATCTGTAATTGGAGAAGTGGAGTTATTTTGAATTTTCCTAAGTTTCCAACATCACGTTTACTTCTCTCTGTACCTGTAAAAAGCAGTTTGAAGTTTTCCTGTTGGCAAACCTTTTATACTTTCTATAGGGACAAGATTCAGAGTAAAATGCAAGCATCAGTTGAACCATGAAAACAATGCTTTAGTGTATGAAAACCATGAAAACAATGCCTTGTCACACAACTGTATTTTATCTGTATAGAATATCCATGAACATGTGCTTTTTCACCTAAAACATTTCCCCTTTCTGATAAGGTATTTGGAAACCTTGCTACGACAAGTCAGCAATGGTCACATAGCCTATTTCCCAGCTATGAAGGCATTCGTGAATTTGCCTACAGAAAATGAATTGACATTTAATGCTGAGGAATACTCTGATATATCAGGTAAGCTTTGATACTTCTACTCCATATTTGTGAAGGACAGTTATTGTATTGCTTGAGTAACTGGAATAAAATCAACTCTCAGAGTAACTGTCACTGAAATAACAGCTAACTCATAATTAACAATTAACAAATGCTAGCCTTCAGTAGTATTTTAAGTACTTTTTATTCATGCTGCCTCTTGTCTCACTTTTCCTATTTTTGGTCAAAGTGTAGTGTTGCATTTAAGCTAAAAAGATGGGTATACTACATGTTGGTGACTACTGCTTCAGTTTACTACCATATAAATTCTTGTCTTTATACTTTGGGGTAAAATATTTTTGCACTAGATACACGATGGGCTGAAAATAAATGAAGATGGAATATTTGAGGTATAACAGTTTCTTTTATTTCTCAGAAATGAGAGCTCTTTCTGAACTTCTGGGACCATATGGCATGAAGTTCTTAAGTGAGAGTCTGATGTGGCACATCTCTTCACAGGTTGCTGAGCTTAAGGTAACCTTGGAAACTGGTGGGTGGGAAGGCAGTAGTTTTCTGTTTAAGCTTCCTTCAGGTTATTAAATACCTGTGTTTCTGTATGCCGTCTTTTTAAAATGACTGCATCAAACAAACAGGTAAAGCTGTGAATTTTACTCTTTTGTAGTAAGTTTGCACAGGTAGTATGTGTGTAACCCACATTCTTCAACAGTTGATTGTGCAGGACTTCATGCCGACTGTTCATTTCTGTGTTAGATACCCTAAGTTAGAAATCAACTCTCTTTTATCATCAGTGGGAAGAGAAAGGTTTTTGAAGATCTCCAGGTGTTAGTGAAGCCCTTCCCCAAGACTGTTGACTTTCCAAATGATGCAGGAATATCTCAAATCTACTTCAGTAATCTATAAGGACTTATTTCTTAACAATGTCTGTATGCATCTGTTGTTTAGTTTACATGGATGAAAGACCTCAGGTCCTTTTTTCTTTGTTAGTTTTCCTCATGTCTTTCCCTCAACAGTAACCCTTTATTATAAATGTCTGTGTTCTGATAAGTAAATCTCACATCTACTGCACTACAAACAATGAATGAAGTTGATGCAGTGAAAAAAAATTGGAAATGGGGGTATGTCAAGGAAGTTAATTTCATATATATTCAAAACAGCAGTGACAGGTGATCCAGGTGCTAGCTCCATCTGGAAAGAAGTTTTAATAAATGTTATAATATCTTATTACTTTATTTGGATAGTCATACTATTCAAATGCCACTAATTGGCCTAATCTTTTTTATATGGCTTGTTTTTTTAGTGTCATTTCCAAATGCAATTCCAAGTTATTATATCTCATAATTTTCAGTTTATTTAATCACTGATTAAACGAAGAAATTTTTTGTAACTATTCATGCATACTATATTTTTGAAAAAGTACATGAGATCTAAGAGATCTAAGGAAGTTCCTTTCTTTCTTTAATAACAATTTATTATTAGCATACCAGACCTTTAGAAGTATGTAGTTTCAATGTATCCTGCATTACACTTTCAAGGATCTTGTTTTCTTTGTAAACACCTTAATTACACTACTGCTGAAAGGCTGAGATGTATGATAAAAAGGTTTGAAGGCGTTTATTCACTGTCATAGCTTAAGAAGGAGGGGCTGCTTGTGCTTTCCAGGATGGTCTAAAAGCATGCAGCAACCCTGACCTGAGTGCCCAACCTGCCAGGGGAATTGTTATGCCCATTCCAATTTTTGAGTTAGAGCATGAGGCTTTCCAGGTGAGAATGCTGTGGTTTAGCTCCTCGCCGTGCACAATGTGACATCTGTCATGTTTCAAGTGAGGCACAAAGGCCTTTGACAAGTGTTTGTTGCTGTACTATTAGTACACTTACTGAGGAGTCATCATATTTCCTCAAAATCAGCACAATTTATGTTGTAGGTGTGTATTTTTTAAAAAGCAACTTTAAATTGTGTCTGAAATCTGCTGTATTCTGATACTGCTGAGGTTAAGCAGAGCATGATGTAGATCCACATGTGTATGACCACATTTTTGGAGGAAAAAACAAAGTAATAAAATGTTCATCTCTTTGGCTGAGATAGCTGGCTTAGCAAGGAAGCCCTGAGGAGCATCTGTGTTTGGGGGAAGAAAGCAACAATAGGAGACAATGGGGAATTTATTACAAGTAGGGTTCAAAATGCTTGCTGTAAAAATTTGTAAAAATTCCACTTTGCTGAACCTGCAGAGTTTTATATCTGAAGTTTAAGACTGGGGCAAGAAGGGAAAGATTGCCTCATTTAAGCCACTATTTCAACTGCATTCCAGCCTACTCCTTTTAAATCTTAAATTAATATGCTGGTTATTCTTTGTGAAGCTGAAAACTCGACTGAGTAACAATGCATGGGCTACTGCCTTCAGTCTTGCACTCTGGAGAGATTTGAGGGATTTAAGGTGAAATGCCAAGTTCTGATACATCAGATAATTTAAAATTGCCCATCTTGATTTCAACACAAACCAATCTTGCTTTGGCTTTCAGCATAGAAGTTTGTCATTCCATGCAGATGTGCTCTCTACTCACAGTAACTGAATGGTTTGGGTTGGAAGCATTGCCTCTAAAAAAAAAGAGAAAAGACCCTTGCAACAGTGTTAAAATAGCAAAGTAAAGAGCAGACCTTTGTTGGAAGTGTCCTGATGTCCTAGTGGATTTCTACAATTTTATAAGGTTAATTAATTAGGATATCTATCAGGTATATCCAGTAGGATATTCAGTTTCCCCAGTAACCCACCTCTGGGTCAGCCCCTTGGAGGTGATCCAAGGGCTTCTTTGCCCCACTTCTTGTTATGACTTTTCAGATTCTGGTTGGAAAACCAAAAATGTTCTTGTGGGCCCTTTTCCTGACTAAACAGTATTTTCAGGAATATATTACATGGTTGGCTTATTGTTCTAAAATCTAGGGGGAAAAGGTAGGAAAAGTACTGGATCTACAGCCATGCATTAGCAATTCACAAAGCTACAGATGTATAAAAAATACATAGAAAGCTTAGGCATCAGAAGGGAAGGGACCTTTAAGATTCTTGGTTAATTTGCTGCATTTTGTATAGCTTCTTTCTTTCCTTGATTTTCAGTGAAAATAAGAAAGTAGGGAGAGTGGGTGGATTATGGATAGGCTCGAGTTTATGGGAATAGCATGATCATGACACAGTGCAGTTTTTGGACAGATTTGCTTTGCACAGGCTACTTACCACGAAGTGGGAATAAATACAGGCCACCATTTATTTCATAGAAGCATTATAGATTGTGTTGGTTTTTTTTCTCCTCCTGTGGTCACAGGAATATTTACTCTAAAATTTAATCTGCCTGCTTGCCAGATGCTGTGTTTGCCCTGTTCTCAGTGTGGGTTGAAGTGAAGCAAAATAAAACTATTAAAGTAGCTAGCAAAGCTGTCAAAGGTTAGATCTTTGTGGATTCTTAGCATTCCTGCAGGTATGCCTCTTAGATTTTATGAAATATATGTAACTGTGTTCCAAAATTGTAGTGGCCTATATGTTTGAATATTAATTTTTCCTGCTGCCTTCTCTGGAAATTAAGATGGATTGGAATGCACCTACTTGAAAAATAAAACTATTAATAGTCACTTTGGAAGACCATCCCCAATTCAGAGTATCTTTGTTTCTCCCTCTATCCTTCAGTTCTTTTTTACAATGATTTCATTTAGTATACAAAGCATTAGTTGAAGTATTTTTTAAACAGAAGGAAAAGCACTTCAATGTTCAGAAGAACACAAGAAACCTGCATTTTCTTAGCTGTTGGTTGTCCTCTACATAAAGAGGGCGAATCACTTTTCACTTTCTGAAATAGGGTACTTAGCATTGAGATTGCAAAAATATTTTTATAAGAATAAAGTACCTATTTTTTTGCTTGATGAGAGTTTAAAAATACTGCTTGGCACAGCCTAAGTTCCTCAGCTAGCAAGAAATTTGGATCTGACATTTTAGAGATGTGATTATGCAATCTCTATAATTTAAATTTTAATCTGAAAAATATTTGGAGAATGATTTCAGGAAAGTTATTACATGTACTCTAACAACTTGCATATATGAGAACTGTTAAAAATTAGAAACAGACACATTTTCTTTTGGCCAAACTGAAATGAAAACTACTGGACTTGAGTTTTAACTGTTTCAGGCTAAGGTGTTGGGACTTGGAGGTATGTCTTTGCTTTTTCATATTATATTGGAAGAAAATTTCAAGTAAACTGCACCAAGGTTTAACAATCTGACTTCCACTCTTGATTGCATTTTTCAGTTTTACCAACATTAAATTTTAGCATAATTAGAGCAGCAGTCCAAAGAATTGATTACTTTGTGAAGTTATATTTACATTGTGCTATATATACATTTCTTCTAAAAAGCTGAGTGGCACATGGACCTATTGTCTGTTTTTTACAGAGTTATGTTCCTTTGCATTAAGATGTGGTACACATTGCTCAGCACAAAAATCATGTTCTAAGGGGTATCTAATCCTCTGCTTTTTGATTCAGAGCTTGCTTTTGTGTATAGTAGTGACTGATGATAATGATATTGTAGTCCCATTAAGAACACAGTGGATACATCTGTATTCTGTGGGGTTAGGTGCTTTTCTGCAAAGTTGAAATGTCCTAAATCAGTCAATTACCCAGGTAACATGCTGGAATCTATAAGTGACATGAATCCTTGCTTCTTTTCAGAAACTTGTGGTGGAGAACGTTGAAGTTCTAACACAAATGAGGACCAGCTTTGACAAACCAGACCAGATGGCAGCGCTCTTTAAAAGATTATCATGTGGGTATCTAACAACATCCTGCTAAAGATACAGAGTTATTTTTTATATTTGTCTTTGTAAAGAAAATGAGAAAAATTAATTTCTCTATATTGAATGTCCATAAGCAGAAAAATGTACATGAGCTCGTATAAACTGGTGGATCATTTCAAACTTTTCCAGTGTTCTCATGTACAAAGTGAGATTTCAGTGTTATTTAGTGCACAGGCACTGTATTAGTGATGGGTTTTGAGTGTCATTTCAGGGATGATAATACATAGCTGTAGGAGCAGTAATATGAATGCCTGGTACATAGCTCTGGAATGTGAAACAAGAAATAATTACAATAAAGAGACATTTATGTCCTCAAGAAAGGACAGAATCAGTGCTAGCATCCAGTACTGTCAGCTGTGTGTACTAGGTTTTATTCCAAGGAGTGGTAAATGTGATAGTCTTCTACTAAAAATCCATTGTGGATTCAGCTATAAAAACCTGCTTTAGCACTGTTTATTTTGGCTCTTTTAAGAAATGGCTTTGTTTCAGTACCTTGTTGTTTTCAATATTTTGTTAAATATTTGGTTTCTCTTATTTGAAGAATTGAGCTTGTAAGCATCAACACTTTGTTCATTGTTTTTTTTTCAGCTGTTGACAGCGTTTTGAAGAGAATGACAATTATTGGTGTTATCTTGTCTTTTCGGTCATTGGCACAGGAAGCACTTAGAGATGTAAGAAAGAACTGAATATGTTCTGAATCACTTTCACTGTATTTTACTTAATGGAATGATAGGATATTTGAAGCTTAACTGTTCAGGAATGCTACTTCTTAAAAGGTTGACAACATGTGGGTAAAATGCCAATACTCAGTTGTAACTGAATTTCAAATTGCAACCTGGGGTGAGGGATTCTATTTTTTGAGTACTGTTCACAGATCTGTTACATTAAAACATCAAATTAGTTTAGATCATGTTTTCTGTGTTTACTCATTTTAAAGGTTTTTATTTCATTTCTTTATTGCAAACATTTATTAGGCTTTAACGTCTTAAATCTACAAACAAATAAAAATGCATAAAATAAAAACCCATTAAAGAAGGAAATAAACCCAGTAAAATAATGGTAGTGTCTGACTGATAGTTAACATGGGAAGTAATTTTTCTCATTTTGTATGTATTTGTGTCTCTTAGGTCTTATCCTACCACATTCCATTCCTTGTAAGTTCCATTGAGGACTTCAAAGATCACATTCCAAGAGAGACTGACATGAAGGTAATGTTTGGCTGAAAGAGTGATAGAGTCATTTTGGAGTTTACTGAAAATATGTAAGCAACAAGACTTTCATGTTTAGTGTTGAACATCCAGACACAAAGAACACCCATTTTTTTTTTGGTTTTTTCCCCTAAGAGATTAGTAATTGTGGATCTGCAGCCTCCTAATATTCTGGGGAAAAAATCACAACCACCTGATAGGATACACACAAGTCTCTATCTGCCTATGATCACATTTGAGAACTTTCAAAGACTTAAGAACAAAATTTATCATGTGTAAAAACATGACAAGGGGAAGAGTGCTGAGCTGCTTCACACTGTGAGCAGTACAACTGGTAAAACAAAATATTTCAAGGACTCTGTGTATGTAATGCATGTACAGAGTACATGTGTATGTAGTGCATGTAATAGAGACAAATCTGATTTTGACTTTAAATTGAATTTTTTTTGTGAACCCACTGTATGAAATGCTTGAAAAAAGTAGTTAGCAGCTTAAATAAGGTACCTTTATTCTGAATGGGAGTGTTTCTGTCCAAAAACCCTTGTTGACACATCACATGGCTTCTGGACATGTATGCACAGTAGCTGAAGTCTAGCAGGGTTTTTAATTTTTTATTGCATCTTGGAGTCTGAAGGATTTCAGCTGCTTAATGGTATTGCAGCAGTTTGATTTGCAGAGAATGTGCACTGGGATGTACAATGTACATCTCTTGAACTTTCCCAGAAGCAACTTTTAGAAATCTGCTCTTTAGCTAAGTATGGTTTTTAAGGGCCAGAATATGTTGTTACCCCTGAACTTGAAGTTCACATTTTGCTGTTAACTCTTGAGGAAAGTAACTAAGTTCTCTGTGTATGAAACTTCATTAAATAACATTAACATCCTTCTCCTTTTAAAAGTTCAGAGTCCATCATTGTGAGCTTCATGATTTCAGAAGACACTGTATAGCAATTATATTCTGGCTCATTTTCAGTTAAAATTAGTGAAATTTTACATAACTGCTATTTCATTCCAAAATGTAATCACTTGCTCTTTGAAAGTTGCAATGCTAATAAACCAGCCACAAATGTCTGATGTCCCAGAAAACACTGAAATTCATAGCACAACAAAGGAATTCTGTGGAAATGATATGGGAAATTAATTTCAAATGTAGAAGCTCATGATAAAAATTGTATCAAAATGACACAAGTTGCCTTTGCGCTTCTCAAGAAAAACCTTTCTAAAATTCATACCTGTAGCTGCAGAGAAAGTCATTGATCAGCAGAATATCATGTTCAGTACATTATTGAACTTGAGGAATCAGCATCCAGAAGAGATGAGATTAGAAGTTCACTGCTTGCTTTGCTTGATCTTTTCAGAAAGCTTACACCCTCTGGTATCAAAGAAGTGCTGAAAAGTAAGGTGGGATAAAGGCTGTAACTGAATTTACCAAGCAAAGTATAAATAGTTTTAAAGCTGTTGATGAAATTAATAGTTGTTATGAAACATTATTTTTATTTTACTATTTCCAAAACTTATGATTTGGGGTGACTGTCAAAATGGGGATCTCTTCTCCTTTTACTTGGATATTTTTAATATTAAATTCTTGAGCTGTCTGTACAGGCTTTTAGAAGCAGGCTTACATTTGTTCCATTGTGCCTGTAGTGACAGGGCAAGGAGGAATGGCTTTAAGATGACAGAGAGTGGGTTGAGATTAGATATTAGGAAAAAAAAATCTTGACTGTGAGGGTGGGGAGGCCCTGGCACAGGTTGCTCAGAGAAGCTGTTTTTGCCCCATCCCTGAAGTGTCCAAGGCCAGGTTGAACAGGGCTTGGAGCAACCTGGGATAGAGGAAGTTGTCCCTGCACGTGGCAGGGCTTTAAGGTCCCTTCTAATGCTAACCATTCTGGGATTCTGTGATTCTTTTGAGCCTGTTGGCTGTGAGCCATGCCCTGTCCGTATGTTCTGTAATTCCTTTCATGCAGGACTGTGCAAAACAGCATTGTATGCTTTTCATACCAAAGCTTTCCATCAGGTAGCCAGGCTGGAGCACACAAGGATGGTCTGAACATTATTCACTACATGGAGCTGCTCAACTATACATGAAAAATTTATGGGAACAGTGTAAAACTTCCCAAATACTAATGGCACTAAGACATTGCTAGTGTTTTCTGTATTCATTTGTATTTGGTGTAGACCTGCTTTTGCAGAGAGTCATCTGAACTATGGTTTCAGAAACTTAATTGAAATAGCAAATGGAAAGAGAAAACAACAGTGCTGAATGTTTGTTAATGGTAACAAAAGAGACATCCTGGGATGGACTGGGAAATGAAATACATTTCAAAATGTTCTTTGTTCCTCCAAGTGCTGTGGCCACTTACACTCTAATTTTTAGTGCCTGGAGTCAATGAACACCGAATCTGTATAACACTTGCATCTTGTAAGATTTCTCTGTTACTCTGTTTCACCAGATTATGACTGTTGGCTTTTGTTTAAAAATGCTGTATCTCTAGATGTTAGCTGATACTTTAGATCTGGTAAGAGAAAATATGTCAAGTTTCTTTTGAACATTAAAGGAAGATGTAGAAACAGCTAATTGGAAACAGGGTGTTTCTTTGGAGGTCATTCCTTGAGAAGGCTGACCTAGAAGAGAGACCAGACAGAGTTAAGAATGAAGTAGGTATTTATTGAAAGGCCTTAAAGGATACACCTTGGGCAGTACAAGAGCCTGGCCAGGGCTACACCCAAGATTGACCTAAAAATGGTCACAAAATGGATGACTGGTCACGAGGTCTCACATTTTTATAAGTTCTGGTCCATCTGCATATCAGGGTTAATTGTCCAATTACAGCTTCATGTTAGGAAGTCCCATCCTTTGTGTTTTCTCTATTCAGTCCATCATTGTTTATGCTTTTGGGCCTGAAACTTGTGATGATTGTCCTTGGTATCAAGCTAGAAAAGGAATTTAGGAATTGTAAAAGGCTCTACCTACTCTGTGAAGAAAGTCACTAAACACTTAATATGAAGTTACAAACTACACACCTAGGGATAAATATGAAAGCTAAAACTTAAGGCAGCAGAGGTAATGTGGGAAAGTGTGTGAGTTTTGCTTGGCTTGACACAACAGAGTTACCATCTGATGCACCAAGTACAGACACAGCTGCTCAGTGTAGCTTAGGAACAGACCAAATCTACAGTCTCTGTCTAATATTTGCCAAATCTTAATGCCTCACACTCATTTTAAATAGCAAAACCTGTGCTTCAGCATCTTTACATGAAAGCATTCGGTGTTGTCTTCTGGTCCTCAGGTGGCAATGAATGTATATGAACTGTCATCAGCTGCTGGATTGCCTTGTGAGATTGATCCTGCCTTGGTCGTAGCACTGTCTTCCCAAAAATCAGGTAAGAAGTTCCAGCTTCAAAAATATAAATGTTAAAAGGAGAAAAGAAGTGTTTAAAGTGCTGGGAGGAAACTTGTTTATCTTGACTGTTTTATATTCCTTCAGTAAACTTCATAAATAGCATAAGAGGATGAATTACTTGTGCCTGCAGTTTATTGGTGTTAGCTTGAGAATCTTTTCAAATATGCATGAAGGGATGTTTAGAAAAGGATAACAGGTAGATGTAGAAGGAATTTATTGGTGAACACTGCTGTAATTTAAGAACAATGACAATAAGAGTGTCTTGTGAACAATCTGATCAGTTCTGTTGCACAGATGTGTAACAAATCTGTCACCTCAGCTTTAGGAGCTGAATGGAGCTCATGAATTTCACAATATTTTTGTTGCCAGTGTGTCCTGCAAATGTTAACATGAAGTTTACAAGGGAAAACAGTAAAACAAACATGTTAGAGAATTAACATGTATCATGCTTCCTCTTCTTTGCTTTAAGGCACTGCTGTCTAAGCTTCTCAGTTTTGTTTACTCTGGCATCTTCAAATACATGAATTAAGACTCCTAAGTGTTTTTATAGTGTTCAGCTTTTTTTCCTTTCTTCCTTACTGAGCAGTTCATTACTTTTTTTCCCCCTGTATGTTGTGGATAGTTAATGTTAGAATAAGACAATTAATATTTTAAATGCTACCTAAGTTGTTTTTTCTTACTTCAATAATAGTTATTTTGAGAGGGGAAAAATACAGAGGGGCATTTCAATATTTGAATTTAGGTCCCAAGCACAATTTATTGTGTACTTAGAAAAAAAGCAACCCAAAGTGTATTTGTTCTTTCTACATTATACGTATAATATACAGAAATATATTCTTGTTAGGTATCTGGTATCTAAAATGCTATTTTAAATAGATTATTTTCATTGTGGTACAGCTATGAAATGTTTAAGCTAGGTCAACAAAGTGAATTTCTGTATATTCTCATAAAGGTTCATGATCTTGTATTTTGATTGTTATCTTTGGAGTTTGAAATATTTTGCTTTTATTCAGTTTTCATAGAGATAAATCCTATATGTCACTAATTGTTGACTTTTTTTTAACTAATCTTAGGCTAATGTGTGATGCTGCTGCTACTTTTGTAAGCACAAGGTTTTAGTGTGAATTGACATGAGTGCAGAGTTCACCATCACCTTCTGCTCATTTGCCAAAGGGAGAGTGCAAGAGAAGCTCTTCTTACCTTAGAGCAATAAGTGGACTTAGACCAGCATGAAAAAAAGATTACTATTCTGCTCTTCATATTAGAGACTTGGTAACTAAATTGTTAGAAGTAATATCATGGCAGGGGCTTCTATTTGTTCTCCTAGATAACAGACTGGACATTTTGCAGTTCTACTGTTTCTTTTGGCAAGACTGGCATTAATATTCCTCTTTTCACAATACAAACATTGACTTTGTTGGATTTTGCTTTAAATTTCAATTTTTTCAGACATTTTACATTCTAATCTACCTGCAGCTGAAAGGAAATATTTCAAGATTATTTCTTTAATTAAAGAACTTTATTTTTGTTTTTAGAAAACATTAGTCCAGAAGAAGAATATAAAATTGCTTGTCTTCTAATGGTCTTCGTGGCTGTCTCCTTGCCTACTTTGGCTAGTAATGTGATGTCTCAGTACAGCCCTGCCATCGAAGGTAATGTAGAGTCAGCTCAATATTTGCTGGGAATGCTGTCTTCACAATAGTTCTGTGTCTTGAATACATTCACCTTTAATATTTAATTATATTTTATAGTGAACAGATTTAAAAATCAGTTAGCCTTAATTAATGCAAGTTCTTCTGAAAGTACTTTAAAAAACATTTACTTAACACTTGTCTGAGATAACTTTCTGTGAAAAATTAGTTTGGTACTTGAAATTTTCAAAACAGTTCAGACACTGTGGGGGGCAATCTTGTCCTAATGTGGGGTTGTTGGAGCACACATTCTGCATTAATTAGTGTGACACTATCTAATATAATATATTCTAATAAGTATTAATATTTTATTAATCTTTACATTGGCCTTGGGCCAGTCATACAAGGTGTCCTTTCTATATTTAATATGCTGCTCATATTGCCAAGCATAAAGTTTTGAAAACAGAATCTTGAAGGTGTAAGTGGTGAACAGAATTATTTCCTGCACAATCGTTCAACTTTCTTATTTAAATAAAATTCTCTTTGCCTCAACAAAATTCTTTGCAGGTATTCCACATTTTTCTTTCTCTTTTTAAGTTGAAAAAAGACAGACAGTACTGTTCCAACACATATAAAAGTCACCTTTTGGCTGTCTGAGCTTTTTCCTTTGTAATGTATAATATGACTCATGTAAAAGATCATGTTTCTACTGCTTCCATTCACTGGGATGCATGTTTTCTCCAGTTCTCTAATTGGTTTTTAAATTTGCATTATTTTTTAATTTGCTCAAAATTGTAACTCACAAAGTAAGTGTAAACTATCTTCTGAATACTTAAATTACCAGGAAAATACCAAAAATGTTGAAAGGGTGTAATATGCAAATCACATTTTTTAGAGACCCAGAATTTCTGTTTTATATGGGATTACTCAGCCTTTTCTTCAGTTTTGAATTATTAGGTATCTGTTGAGTTTAATTTTAAAACAGATAGTGTAGACTTCTCTAGTTGTGGAAAATGTTAGACAAATCTGATGTATGAGTAGAACTTGAATATTGATTTGAAAATTTAAGAATTTTCAAGTTAAAAGCTTTTTCTGATGAATAGGGAGAGCAATCTGTAACCTGCAAAGCTGTTTCCTGTTATTTGTGCTCTTGTAGTACTTCTGTTGCTCTTTGCAAGCTTTTTCCAAGTGATGGTACTTGAGTAAAAATCTTGGAATATAGGTGTGAGCAGGGAATATCTAATGTGATTGTTGAGGTGCACAGGTAAAAACTTCCTTGTTTGAGGACAATCAGGTTGACTGTCTCCACTCAGTCCAAATGAACCTGTTTATGTATATGTTAGATCACATCTCCTAAAAATTACCTAGTTACAGTTTTGTAAAAGAAATCCTCTGGAAGCACTTCCTGCTACCAGTTTCTTTCTCCTTCAAGGATCTTACCAACTCTAGAGTCTCCAAAGCTGTCTGGCTTGCCAGGGGGGCAGCACTAAACGTTTTACTGGTGATTATATTTTCACATTTATCCCTCTGCAAATTAATTGCTAAGAATATGTCAGTCTAGCTAGAGGTTCTGAGGTTCTCCAGCAGGTTAAAGCTCAGGTGAGTTTGCCTTCCTCAACTTCCTCTCTTGCCAAGAACCTCTTAGTCATCATGTTTTTAGCAGGCTGAAACAACAGATAATTCTTCTGTTGAAGACAAGCAGATAATCTTCTGCTTGTTTTATATAATGTAGCATAAATATTCCAGTTTATATGGTTTCATTTACATTAAATAACTCTTAAGAGGAAGTCAGGCAAAGCCTTGTTTCAAAGTGAGCTCTTAAAGTACAGTTAATAGATGACATGAAACTGTGACTGGAGAGAAGTTACATCTTGCACTCAAGCCCGTATTAGGAGTTGCTACTGGTTCTGTGAGATGTGGTCTGTGTATTACATAATTTTTTACTGAGTGGGCTCTTTTATTGAGAGGAAAATCTAGCAAAAGTTATACATAAAATATGTTCACTCTACAGAAATAACTGAACAAACAGAATAGACCTTGTCATTCCTGCCTTCCTTGCATAATACTACTTTTTCTTGTGTTCTACCCTTATTGTAGAACATCTGGCTTGAAACACTTAATAAAAATGGTATTTCCAGAATGTGAACTTAATAAATTCTGCTTTATGAAGTAAATTCCCTGGACAAATCCTGAATTAATCCATCAACGAGTCACAGATTTGAAGTAGTTTCAGCTTTCTATTCTGGCAAGACATGTCTCCCAAATACAGACAGTGCTTGGACAGCTGTAGCATTGTCTGTATTCCCTCTGCTTCAAGATCAAGTCTGTTTCTTCCACTAGTTCCAGATAAAGGCTCAAAGTCTGACCTTTACTTTTGTTTCCAGTACAGAATCTAGTCAAATACCAAGCTAGAGGTCTAATTTCTCAACTAGAGGGTAGAATAGAATACTAGTCTGTAAGAGCCCTAGTTCTTTCCTAAATACTTAAAACCTGTTGTGAGTTGGAAGATAGCAGTTCTTTTCCTGAATTCCCTTGTTGATGTTTTTTCTACAGCCAGAGACATAAAAATGAAGTCTCTTGAATAAAATGAGCCTCTTGAAAGACAGATTCATATTTGAATCAGAATTAAGCAGAACAGATTTTCTTGACTGATGTTCACATAAGAATAGGAGACAAAGCTGGAGTATCAAATCTGGGGGCCCTGCTGATGGAGATCCACAGGGATCTTCATTGGGACCTACTAGTCTGCACATTCACAGATTGGGGGGCTGAAGAGTGAGGTGAGAACATTTATATATCATGTGAAGTTGTTGAGGGTATTAGAGGAGTGAAGAGCTGCAGAGAGGTATGATACTGAGTAAACTGGGAAATAAAATGACAGCTAAAAGTAATTTTAAGAAACAACAGTGATATGCATGGAGAAAAAAATGGATTTTTCTCATGTCCAGCTGACCTCACTATGCAAGCATGAACTTGGACTTATGGTAAATGACTGAATGAAAAGATGAGCTCATTGCTCAACAATGGTCAAAAATAAGTTAAGAATCAGCATGCTTGCATGCTTGAATACTTGTTAACTCCTTCAAAGACCACCTCCTTTTCATATGCTTACACTTGTCTAAGATACTTGCCTAAGTGTATATTGATTTTGTTGTGAAGTGGTATATTTGACTTAATTTGCCTGGAAGAAATATCAGGTTTACTGAGGAGCAATTCTTCTGCTCTCTGTGAAAACTGGTGTCATTTAACCACTTTCCAGGGCTCTGAAGCCTGGGTGAATGTTAGGCAAGATGTTATGTATGAAAATCAGCAATGGAACACCTTTGTTCTTGAGTACCTGTAGATCTCTTTGAGGAATACTCTCTGGGCATGAGACATTCGTTTACACAGAGGAGGAGAGAAATGGTCAATTAGCTTGAGAAGATCATGTACTTTTGGCCTAGTCAAGTGTAACACTCTTAAGTTTTGTAGAAACCAAATAAGCTTCCAATATATTGCTTATTTCTAAAAGCCCCATGTTGTTTCTCAGGTTGTTGTGACCATTAGGAATTGGAAGGCAGATCTGTACTTCCAGTGACTTTCCTGTTAGCAAGTTCACTGTGGAAGAGGACATTTCATTCTCACAAGTCTCTTTAGTCTCTGGTGATATTTTCCAAAGAATACTGTCTTTTCCAACATGGTGCTGAGATGATTTGAGTATGTTTTTGTTTAGGGCATTGCAACAACATTCATTGCTTGGCAAAAGCTATCAATCAGATTGCTGCAGCTTTATTCACCATCCACAAGGGAAGCATTGAAGACCGTCTTAAAGAATTTTTGGCTGTATGTATAACTTTATTCCTACTTGTTGAAATGTGTTGTTGATTTGGGATGCAATGCAATTGATTCCACAGAAATCTTGCTTTGATGCACAAGAGAGAAGAGTATTTTCTATATGCTTCTATATACAAGTCTATACATAGATTAAATTTTGCAGTAGCTCTTTATAAACATTTGTGTGTGATGTTGGAAAATTGGAGGAGCAAATCAGTGCAAGTGTCATAATTTTTTTCAGTACAGTCTTTAGTATTTCAGCACACACCATTTCTCACATGGTGTGGCCCATGACTGAGAAAAAAAATGAGCAATGCATATAAAATCAAAATTCTGTCTAGCTGACTTCTTCCCATGATGTGGTGGATACTTTAGCTGGTTACCTTCTCTGAAATAGTAAGATAAACTTCAGAGTGGCTTCTGTGTTGTACCTTTTGACGTGCCTGCCCTTAAAAATGAACAGCCAGGTAGCAACATGTGTTACAGGGGTAGTTGGGAAAAGGAAATTTTTTATCCCTCAGAGCAGATTGAAGATGAAAGCTACTGAAATCTTTAGTGATGCTTAGGGAAAAAATCAAAAGTTTTTAGGTCATGGTGACGTGTTTTAAATACATTTTGGTGTGCTGCTTGAGTAGAAATAAAATTTTTAAAAATATTTATTTCTTAATAAAAGAACTGGCTTTTAATTAGCTGGTACTTGAAGGAAACTAAAGACTAAAAGAGCAGGATCACTTTAATTTTTAAAAATTACTGTTGATTTTGAGTGGGGTTTGATTTTCTGTTTGGCATTAAAATTTGTGGAGAAAAAGCCCCTCCCTCCTTATTTTAGGTAACTTACTGTAACTATAAGTTCACAGAAACAATTTTTCTTTCTTTTTTTCTTTTTTTTTCTTTTTTTTTTTCCCCCTAAAAGAATCTTTCACTTGTGGTAATTCATTGCATTTTGTAAAACAGAAAAAAAACCCCTATGGCCATTGACCTTGTCTAATGCAACTGCTGGATGTAAAACATGAAAGAGAAATGATTGTATCAAGTTGCATACATTTGACAAGTGAAGAAAACCAGTATAGTTTCATGTGATAAAAATGCTTTTGGTATGAGGTTTGCATTCTTTCAGTGTTTATGGACTGCTTTCAGACCACTGCTTTTACTGCACAGACTATGACTTGATGGTTCAGATATTTTGTTAATCTCTCTTTTTTAACACTTACTGTTAGTCTGAAAGAAAAACATTTCTCTTGAGAAGAAAATTACTGCTGGAGATGATCTGCTTTCCTCTCCAAGTCAATTAAATAGGAAAAAAACTTACAAGGTTATTTAATGCTGATGAGTATGTACTATGTATCTTTTGGATTGAATATTTGAAGTATACATACTGACATGAAGTATACATACTGACATGCAGCCTTGTTTTCAACAAGAATGTTGAGTTAGATTTTTAAAGTTAATATTTTAATTTAAAATCCTTACTAGAAATGAAACAACACACACTTTTGAGGTAATACTATAATGGGAGGTAATATAAAAGTGTATCTTTATTGGAGCTCCAGAGGCACTTATAGAAGAATGTCCACAAAAACCCAGCCACATGGGATGAATACAGTTTTTATAAGTTTAGCAAATTAACATAATTGACAAAAAGCATCAGTTAGGAGGACAAGTGGTGATGCAGTTCCTCCCCCAGGTCAAGCCCCTTCTCTGGAGCCCTCCCTTTGGTACTAGCTGTCCTTTGTTTACAAAAATGTATCTTGAAGAGTTGTTCTCAATCTTGGTAGCCAGGAAGAACCAGGATAGCGAAAGGGCCTTTTATCCCCCAGGGCTTGGAGCTCTGGAATATGTTTTGTCTTTCTGCTTGGGGAAAGGGCATGGAAAAGTACTGGGAAAACCAGCTAGAATACAATATTAGGCTAGAGAGCCCCAAATATTTGTGTAAAGAATACAGAGAATACATGAAAGAAGACAGAAATCAATAGACATCATTTCCCCCTTTTTTAGAGACTTAACAAGACTCAACCTTGTCCAGTCTCTACTCCATATTAAATCATACCACTGGTTTACACAACTGGCTATCCCACTGGCTGAGATACAGATGCTAACTATAACTACAGCTACTGTGAATATTTTTTATCCAGGCTCAGTTTGGTACCCAAGAAGTGAGCATATACTGAAGTCATATTGGTAAAATATTATTAATTGACAGTTAAGATGACATTTCTTCAAACCTTCTTCTGTTGCAAAATGGGTAAAATTTCAAACAAATATTTTAATCAGTGTAAAACTTACAAAAATGCAGTAAGTTGAAATGTATATTGGGAAGGACAGAGGTGAGATCTTGATCCCCTGGGAGTTCTGTCATTTATTTCAGGAGACTTCATAATTGTCAACCAACAATTACAACAAAAAATTCTCTGTGATAAATTAATTCACTTTTTATATTAAAATAGCACGTGTCATTTATTAAACACTACTAGGAATAAGCCAGTATGGCACATTGAGACTAAAGCCCAGTGATGGTTCCTGTGCTCAGGATTATTTGCTTTCCTGTGTCATTATTAGAACAATGCAGAGTCCATTGGCTTTGTGTAACAAAATAGCAGAAGCTCATCAATACTTTGTTTTATTTATTGCTTTGAAATACTCATTTTCTATAGCTTGCATCATCCAGTCTACTGAAGATTGGCCAGGAGACGGACAAAACTACTACAAGAAACCGAGAATCTGTTTACCTACTACTAGACATGGTGAGCATTTGTGTGTTTTATTTGTAGCTCACAAACCAGTAGAAATAATTTTTATGTTGTTCTTCCTGGCATTCTAATGTCAGTATTTTTTCTTCATTCCCCCAACATGCATATATTATTGCCATCATCCTTTATTGCTTAGAACATTGTATCACATTGTTCAGATAATTTTCATTGTTCACTTAGTACATGCTATATGTTTAAGAAACAGTGTTCAGAGTGTGTAGGAGAAAATCTTCTCTGCTCAGAGGATTTCCTCTCAGTATCTTTTGGAAGATGACTATACATATGTAGGAAAGCAAAATTCTTGCTTTGAGAAGCAGTGAGTAAACTTGGTGCAATTTATTTTCACTGTGAAATATGTGAGTGGTGGTGTGAAGGATCTGCATGAGACAGATTATCAGTAGCAGGCAGTAGAAGGTGTTCTGCAAAACCTGGTGTTTCTGGTCTTTTTCAGATTGTGCAGGAGTCTCCCTTCCTGACAATGGATCTCTTGGAGTCTTGTTTCCCTTATGTCTTGCTGAGAAATGCATACCATGCTGTCTACAAACAAAGTGTTACATCCTCTGCCTAAGTATCTACTTACTGGAGATAAGACATAGCACGCATCTGTGTGGCCTCAGTTTTATCTGTAAACTGTGGAGCTATTTTACTCTATGGCCTGATGAACAGTTTTGTGAATTATAGACTTTTTCCATAAAGTTGTATTCCTAAACAGTGGTTTCTTAATATGGTTGTACTACAATATAAGCTTGGTTGATTTTAGGTTGCACACTTATGGAAATTTTTTTTTCTCATTCCTTTTTTTTTTTTTTTTAACTTTAGAGCACCAGTTATGTTTTAAAAATACTACTTCTGCTATATGTTTTTTGATATTGATCATGCAAAACAAAAATTGCTTGTTTATTTCCCAGAGAAAAATGTATGTAGTGATTATTTTAGATAGAGTAGCTTTCATCTGTGTGTAAATTATTTCAAATAGGGAGAGTTATAAACTTGTACCTATTGTTCTTATTGAAAACAAATATTAGATGTGCATTTCTGTGAAGTAATTACAGCATTTCTAGTTTTATTTTGAAATGTTCACCAATCTATGTACAATGACACTATCTAACATTAAAAATGTCATAGGACTGCTTATCCTACAGACAGTGATCCTCTCCCAATACTCTTAAACAACTGCAAGTTGTGGTGTTTGTATAAAGCATAGTGGAAATTTTTTTTAAACTAACTTCTGTGGTGCCCTGTTGGCATTAACACTACCATTGTACTCTGCTGTATAATAAACATTCTTACACATTTATCATATATTGATAAAACGTTAGCCCTTAACCACTTTTTATATGTTTTAAATTTTTGAAATTCAAGTGTACCTTCCATAACATACAATAAACACTAGACTGTATTATCTGTAGGTGAATTATTTTTAATATAAATGTTATTCTAGTATTTTAAGCTTTAACTGTGCTATTGTGCATTGATTTACATCTCACAGTTCATTAAATATCAATCCTTAGAGCTTTTATGTGAAGACTTCTTTTAATCCTTCACCTTTTGCCTTTTGCGACAGTGAATCTTGTAAAAAGTTGGAAGAAGGAATTAAAAACAATGTTAAAAATGTCAGTTTAGTGCCATTATCCTTTAAATCTTATTTTTACATAATAAAGCAAGAAAAGCATTTATATAGTATGTAGCAATGCCAGTTGTACCCATAGATACAAGTGCATTGTTAAAGTATGAAACTTGAAATAATCCTAGAACAGGCGAATGTTGCTGAAACCGTAACACCAGACATGACTGAGACAGATGTATAATAGTCCCTTTTTTATCAGTCATGCAAATTGGCCTTGCAGGATAGCATGGGCTCATTTAGCCTGAAAGCTGACCAGATGGTTGTGCTCTGTAATCCCTGATGTATAAAAGCTGTGTGTTCCTCAACAGGCTCTTGACATTGTATAGAGCCCCTGTTCTTGGTGCAACTTCTGTGCATGCTGGTAACTTTTTCTGTTATGAAAGAGCTGTTGTGTGCTCAGTTACAATAGCTTCCTCTGTCCAGAGGAAAAAAGTACTGGAATAAAATTGTCCTAAGGAAGTAAGACAGTACATCTATATTTTTCCTAATTATGCATTTTCTGTTATAACTATGGAAGTGTTTTTAAATGGATGAGTTAGTACCATTATGAAGAAGTTTGTTCATAAAGTAATTAGGTTGAATGCAAGACTTGAGAGTTCTGCTCTGTAATACTTATTGTCTAATACATTCAAATGTTCTGATTTAAATTAAGATTTTTGATTATGATGTAGCCTTTTGTGGGAAAACAATGCCTATTTTCAAGATGGATTCTTGAAAAACTCGAGTTTAAGAAAGAACTTATTTTGTGCCTTTAATATTTTTAAATACAAAACACTTGTATGTGCCCATTTGCCTCAGATCCCAGATTTCCACTGTCTGTGGTGTTAATGAACCAAATCTAGAAAACAGGTAATCACTGACAAATAGGTAATGAGTGTGATGTCTCTGCAAGAAGCTGCTTCTGACACAGTTGGATTAGACTGAGGCACGAACCTTTTAGACATGGTAGTTTCTGTGGGAGTCCTTGCATGTGGTGTCTGGCACACAAATCCCTGAGGTGATGCCTTTTTAACTACACTACTGCTTTTTTAATTCTTCCTGCAGGAACTTGGGTGAGCTCAGAACAAGCCACACAAGGTAAGAGTTGGGGAAGAATCATGCGGACTCATCCATGTGTTGGCTGGATTTGGGCAGGGCTGGAAGGGTTTCCTTGTTTTGTTCCTGCTGTATTTCTGTTCCTGGTTTCAGCTGACCTACCACAGAGCTATTTAGGGTTTAGCCTGCTCATGGAAGACAGAGCACATCAGGCCTGGTCCTCAAGGCAGCCTAGGTCCATGAACTGCACAAACTGGCAAGAGCCTGGTGAACCAAGTTTTTTGGGAAGGAAGATAGAGAAGGAATTTTTCCTCTGTCCACAGCTTCGTAAGTTCAACACTTGCCACTGTATATCTCAGGTGGCCTTCTGTGCCATTACAAACAAAATGTGTTTGTAATTCCTGGAGCATGAAGCACAGATGGCTGGGCTGAGTTGGCCCCATATGAAGCCAGTTTGGATCAAATGTCTAATTCGTGGGGGAGGGTTTTGCCTCATGTGAGAAACAGTGCAGAAGAATGTCCCATTGCTGCCCACAGAACTATTTTTATAGTTTAAAAAGATCTGTCTGCCAGGAGAAAAGATTACTATTGAAAGCAAGGGCTACTCCTAAACCCTTTTTATTTTATTTTCCGTGTAGGAAAAGGAATTGGTAACACTTAGACTGTATCACTTTTTATACACTGGAGAAAGGCATTCTCCCCCAAAAATGTTGATGATTTGAAGAAAGATATGAGCCTTCCTCAGCAGGTCAGCATGGGCTTGTATGACTTCAGAACTTATTCATTCCAGATTCAAGAATTTCGGACCACAAGTAAATATGCTTGGCCTCTAAACTGTATTTTTTCCAAAATACTTCCCTGGTTCTGAGATTCAACACTGTGATTCATACTAAAAAGTGAACCCCTCAATTGCTTACTAGTAACTTATAAATTCATGAAGTTCAGGTATGTCTGAATTAATGCTGTAATATTTTTTTTCTGTGAATTTTCCCTGGAGCTGAATGAAGCTCAAAGCTAGGCATTTAGGTGTAGCAAGTCATCCTGTTCAATCAGTGAAAGAGATTTTTTTAGAGATAGGCTTCAAATTGGCCTCACATCCAAATTCAAGCATCCTTTAACACCAAAGTGCATTTTGGATACAATAGAAGTAATTTATTGCAGTTGTATTCACTACTAAATGGGGTTGCTGAACTAAGGACTGGAAGAATACAGGGAACTGCTTCCATTTCAGTCCTTGTGGCTAGCTCTGAAACACAGACACAGCATGTCCAGAGCAAGGTAATTGGCAGCTATGTACATTCATGAATTAGTTTCATGGACAGAAACACTTTTCAATGTTGTCAAATAACCAGTTTTCAAAAATACTGAAGTTCTGCCTGTATTCTTCTGTAAGTACAATTTTTTAAATCACTTTAATGATAAAGCTAAATCTTCCCCTGCAATGACAAAACTTTTTTACTTGAATTGACCGCTCCTTGTATGGTTTTTGCTATTTGTCATGTTACAAAGTCTCTAAGTATTTGTACTAACTCATAACAAAATCAAAATGTCCCTCTGACTTGTGTCCAAAACCATATTTGTTTGCTATTAGTCATGCTTTTTCTAGCACTCCTGGGTCGAAACGACCTGTTCACTGAATATGGTGTCAGTGTGTCTCACACAATTCAGGAAGAGAAATTGTGAGCATTAAATTCAGAATGAAAAGCCTCTATTGAGCTTTGCATGAAGTAAGGGTATTTTGAATAATTTCTCATGTAGACTTTGTTGTTGCCTTGCTCATGATCATAGCAATCTTACAAAGTGCCTTCTCACAAAAAGTGAAGGTAAGCAATAAGAATTATACTGACACCTGTGTGAAGAGAGGTGTGAGCTGCCAAGCTCTTACAGCTGTTTTAAAACCCAGTGCTCATTAATCCAGGTCATTTCTCAGTGCCCACATACTTTCCTATCTTGTCAGTACTCACATCATGTGTCTACCAGGGTGTGGAAAAGACCATATCCCAGGTTACCTGCAAACTCTTCTTGCCCTCTTCCAGCCTTGTCATCAGCCTTTGTGTCTGGCTGATTTTGAGGGAATCTCGATGGGCAGCCAGTGCAGGGGACACGAGACTCATGTTTGGTAAAAGCAGTATTACTTCTTAATACAAATTCAACTAATCTTTTTAACAGTAGCAAGAACAATGTCAGCAACCATGAAATCATCCCTTGCATAGTCACACAAGAGGGTAATATCACAACAAATGCATTGTAAACTAAGACTGTGTCAATTATGGTCATACAGATGGGGACTGAGAAAAAAAGGGGAGTATGAGGGCAAAATGCTTATCACAGAGCCATCAGAAAAGTTGGGAAAGACCTTGCTCAGTGACTCTGATTCCATTTTGTGACCCTGAAGTCACTGGATGTTTTGTGGATCAAATCTATATTGTATTTCACAGAGTTCAGAATTGCATTTAAAAATTTCAGCTGATGTATCCTCTTCATACTGCACATGAAGCGAACTGATCCAGCCTTAGGACTATTTGTAAATAAAGGATCCTTGCAAGTGTAAAACTTTGAGGCGTCTTGAGCTTGTGTTTGCCAAGACTGAGTCAGCAGAACTGGATAGGACCATCTCTCTCATGCCTGTTTGTCATGAAACACTAAATGTAAAACACCACTAAAGGTGGTGTGTGCTGCTTGGACTTAGTTCCATATATGCCTAAACTGGAAGGTGTCAGGATTGATGTTGAGTGTTGCAGTAGGATCAGGTAAGTGAAAGAATTCATCTCAGCAATTTCTTATTTTGGATAAATCATATCTAAAGGCTGAGAAGATGGGCTGAGCCTCTGGTATTTGCTTTAGAGGTAACTTTATCAGGAGAACAATTGCACCACTGTTTCCATAAAAATTTTTGTGTGAGTGCTAAGAAAATATGTGAACTTTTATCTAGTAAAAACTCAAAAACTAGCAACAAGGAAGTTACAGTGCATTTGAATTTTATCATATCATAGTAATTGTTTGCTGGCTAATCCATGGTGCCCCAGGCACTGGTTGGTGGTGGTCACAGTCCTTTGCTAAGAGGTGTTGGGGTCAGACATTTGTTCAAACATCAGGTTCATTTGTTTCAAATCTCTCTCCAGACAGTAAAGTGAACACCTTTTGTGGATTTTGTTGGCAGAGATGACACTTAGCACAGTTGCTTCTCAAGGAGAGTCCTGGAGCATTTAAAACCAACATCACATCAGAGCTTCCCAAAATCCCAGTTACTAGCAGAAGAAGCAAGCAGCAAAAGAGTAATTGCATATCTATACTGTAATTTTGCAGGTAGGAGATGGAGATGAAGAACTGCAAGTTAAGGACACAGCCCCTGGCATAACACTGAGGTGCCTGGATCCCAGCTTCTAGGTGTACATGCTGTTAAGGTCCCTGTAACCCTGGTGTGCAGAGGAGAGGGAAATTAAAGGCAGTGATTACCTCTGAGGGTCATTTTAAAACTATCCTGCTTGAACCAAGTGGAATGGGGCTGTGAGGATAGTTTGCAAAAGCATTGGAGCTGAGATGCAAAGCAGATAAAACCTCTGCTGCCTTCTTCCTAAGGAAAGCTCCCAACAGAAGAAATTCCCATGGTACTGGAAAAAGGCTTTTTCTAAAAAAAGATGTATTCTGATGATTCCAGCATGGTGACTGGCAGCCCTGCAAACAGAGGCTGGGCTCATTGGGTGTTTCATTAGTCCTTACTGAGCAGGATACAATATATCAAATACAAATACACAAGTTTTTCTAAGCCACAAAGCGTTGATCAAGCTTATTCCCACCAAGTTAAACTGGCAAATATTTGTGTGTATGTGAGCTATGCTGCTACAAAAAGATTTGTGTTTCAAATTTTAGTAAGCAAGTCTGTGGCTTCAGGTGGGGGAGAAAAAGCAGCATTGTTTTAAGAACAAAGATTCCATAAAGGTGGGGGCAAAGAAACCCAACAGCACACCCTACCCTGAGAAAAGCTGGTTGGAAGGGTAATTTTATGGATCTTGTGAAAGCAGTACTAGGGGAGGGACAGGAGAATGGCAACACTTAAAACCTATAAATATTTTCTAGAAAAACTTTTTTCCTAGAAAAGCTTTTCCCCTTGGTATTAGTTGAGCTGTGGAGGTTTGTTGAGTAGAGAACTAAAGCAACTTTAAAACATTTAGTTCTCAACACTGTCATCCTATTATTTAACCTTTTTTAAAAAAAAATCTTAGTTAAAAAAAATCTTAATGTCATCAGGGTATAACTGGAAAAAATAAGCATAGTAATCATTTGGTAGCTCTGATTTTTTTTCTACCACAATTAAAGTGTGTGTGGGATAAAGAACTGAACGTCCTAGAGTTCCCAAAATATCCCCCAAATCACTGTTTTGAGGGGGGTAGGGCTTCAGCATAGCCTGGTGCATTTTTCAAAGGGACTGTAAATCATTAGGCAGGCTGTGGACTGCTGCAGGAGTCTAAAAGATGTGGTGGGCAAGGAAAGGCTTCTGCAGAAAAACAAGATTTTCTAAGAGATTGGACACTTATTTTAGACTAGGCTGTGGATTATGTTAATGTTTGATGGCTTCACACTGAAACATTGTGTGGATTTATGCTCACAGACCACCCACTCTTCCTTAATTTTGGGGTATCTTTCTATTTTCTACTTTTATTGCTATCTCTCACAGAAGTAAAAATAAACTGGCAAAACATGGGACACCGTGACAAAGTCACAGCAGCAGCTGCAGCCTCAGCAACTCTCCCCAACTTTAAGGCTTTTCAGTAAATCAGAGATGGGATGAGAAATTGAGTTGTGGAGTTAAAATTAAGCACCCAGGAGCTACTCATGTGAAAAGCACTATCAGCTCTGCAAGGGTCTGAGCGAGCACTGGGCAAGTGAGGCATACAGAAATCTGGAACCTTAATCTGGGAAAATTAAGAACTTCTGTGTGTGGGTTAGCTTTTTAACATGAAATTGTTTTTACAGGGCTAGATTTCATAGTTTTCAGCTTGCTGGAGCATCTGCTCTTTGTATGGCTCAGCAAGTGTGTTAGAAGCTATCAGGAAAGGTGATTCTTCTCCCAGATTTGCTGAGGTTTCCATAGTGAACCCTTAGAGATCCCAGTGGCTAAAAACATGAGTAAAAATACACAGAAACTGGGCTGGCTTCTATTTAGGGGTGTTATTTGATCCTTGGTGCATCAAACCCAATCAGCTCCCACTGAAATGAGAGATGAGTCTGATTTCAGCACCTGGTGATGTTAGGCTGGTACTGCAAAACTCAACTGTTTGTACAGGGCTTATTTTTAGCCATGGGTGTGATCTGGGGCTTAATACTGCTGGGCACTGCTAATAAATCTGGGTAAGCAGCAGCTCAGGCCATGCAACCAGAGAGGCTGTAAATCTGAAATAGTAAATTTATGGTATAACAAAATTAAATTTGGAGTGGTTATTGCCTTTAAGCTAGGCCTCTCAGGTTATTTCTGCAGGGGCCAGAGTAGAAATGCTGTGTAATGTGTAGAGTACTATAGACCTCTGTGGGTTTGGGGTTTTTTGTCTTAAACACTCCATCTGGAAGCAATTATAACTTGGAGAGGATTCAGGGGATGTGGTTGTGTCTCTGTCATGGCCCACAGTGGGAGAGAGAGATGTATTTTTTATTATCTGCGTGGTCATTGTAATAGAGTACAGCAATTTGTCACATTAGAGTAACAAATTGAATGCATATTGAAATTGAATGATACCATGGATGCTATCTCACAGTCATGAACACTTGAGCAGGAGTTTAAACCAAAAAAAAAAAAAAGAAAAAAACCTGTATGGTGGCAAGCAAAGCAGCCAAGCATCCTCCTTTGTGTCCCCTCCTCTGCAGCAGCAGGACAACCAGTGGAGCAACAACTGCCTGCAGGACACTAATTATGTGTCAATCAGTACTTCAGTGACTGTAGATGGTTGTTCATCTTTGTCCTGAGGAATTGGTGTATTCACACAGACAGGAACAGTGGGATTAAGTGAAAATGGAGCTACTTTGCTCTGAAACACATGCAGATGCTTTCCCAGTTTGAAGTCCAGGAGCTCAGGTGCTGTGCTAACTAACCCAACTAACCAACTTATTGTGCTTTTATCGCCTCTGAATTTAAGGTGTGCTCTCCCAAAGGAAAAAAATGGCAGTTGTATCCCTTGCTTTAAGTCATGCACTCTTGGTGCTAAACCAAGGAGTCAGGAAAGCTGTTGACATTGTAATTCAGCTACACAAGGAGCAGGAGCATTTCTGTTCCACCAGAATTTCTTGGCTTGCATCTGCACAATATTTTACAATGAAAATGAGCTGGGAAGATTTTGGGGAAGGTTGCTAAGACACATCAGGAGGATCAGCTTTCTGTCTTCTGCTGTAAGTCCCTTCAGCATGGCTTAGGGCTTTGAGAAGCACATACAACTTCCAATAAATGTGGCAGTGATTTCCCATAGAAACACTAATCCAAGCTCCAATGTCCAGGTGAAAAATCAGCATTGCAGGTAGCAAATTTCAGTACTGTAAAGCTCTAAACCCTGACATGGCCACAAAAAAATCTGGGAAAAATCCTAACCATCAAACAAAATCACTCTGCAAAATGAGACTGCTGTGGGAGAGATATGTGTCTCTGTGGAGAGACTTAAAGCCTGTCATACAGAATTGGCATAATGTTGTCTTTGAAATGCATGTCAGTTGGGCTTCTTGGTGTCTAAAGATAAAGCAGCATATTTTCCTAGTCATACTACGAATTTTACCAATAATGTGGATGCAAAACACTGGGAAAATAGTTTTGTTTTTGTTGGTTTTTTCCCTGGGAATTCAGGAACAGTGGCAATTTGAGCAAATATTACTATGAAAAAAAAAGCCATGCAGATCCCAAGAGCAAGGGATAGTTAATAATGATCTGCCTAATAAAAACAGCCCCAAATATTACTGTCTGAAATACTGCATCAAAAGAACCTTTTCTTCTTTCCTACTTCCACACCATCCATGGAGAAGCCTGAAAGATTATTAGAATAAGTTAATAGTCCCCCGTGTTTTATCTGCCTGAGGGAGTTGTAACAAGACCCTGGCTGAAACAGGAAATATACAATAAATCCCATTTTTATGACTCTGTAAGTCAATGATTTTATAGTTTTAGTAACAGGCATGTAAGAAGTATTTTAGGGTTTAGTTTTCAGTTAGTTGTGTGGTTGTCCTTGGTTTGTGGTTTTGTGTTTGTTTTTCTAAGGCAGTGTATATAAGTAAATTAAATCACATGTAATCCTGAGATTGCCAAAGAAAGATTCAGGACAACAAAAACCTGTTCTAAAGAAGTATTTTTCTCAGCTAGTTTTATCCTTTGGAACATCCTGAATAGATACAGTCACTTCTGCACCTTTTATTCCGTTGGAATGGGCAGGACCAGACCATAAAGAGCAGTTTTGGTTTATAAACAGCAGCCCACTGGGTCCTTGCCTGAAGCAGTGATGATGGGGAGCCCCCCAAGCACAGAGTGAGCTTGTGTCCTCTCTGAACACTGCTAAAGGTCACTGATGGGAAGGCTCTGGCAGAACATGCAAAATGAAAGTGAAGAGATGATTTCTTACAATGTCACCTAGAGCTTACAGCCTAATGCAGGCTGTTCCCTCCACTGCTAACGAAGTTTGCAGTATCCAAAATACAAATGTGCCTGCACACAGGCCACTGCATCTTCAGGGCAGATGTTAGACCGGGAAAAATAACACCCTTGTTCTGCATTTTTTCCTGATCTCTGATTTTCCCTTTCTGAAATTCATACAACCATACAGTGGCTCGGGTTGGAAGGGACCTTAAATATAATTTCATTCCACCCCACACCCCTGCCATGGGCAGGGACAGCTCCTACTATCCCAGATTGCTCCAAGCCCTTTCCAACATGGCCCTGGACACTTCCAGGGATGGAGCAGCCACAGCTTCCCTGGGCAGCCTGTGCCAGGACCACCCCACCCTCACAGCCAAGAATCTCTTCCAATATCAGGCTAACCTTGTTCTCTTTCAGCTTGAAGCCATTCCCTTTTGTCATGTCACTTCTAGTTTGTTTGGGACACATACTCATTTCTCAACCACTTTTAGACTATGGAATTAAACGCATCCACAGCATGTACTTAGTACCTCTTAGAAATGTAAACACAGATTTGTTGATCTAATGAGCTCTGCCCCAAGCCAGAGAAGGTGGGAGCTGGTCCTTCATCCTCCCTGTGCCTCCTCTGGCCTATAGGCACCCTTTGCTTATAGAGGTAAGATGCTGGGGTGTGTATATGGGGATGTTTCTTATCTCTAAAAGGAGATTATAACACTTTGGGGTATAACACTGATGCTAGCAAATACACTTGGGACTGGGATAAAACTGATACTAACAAATACACCTGGGACTGCCTTGACTGCAACATGTTAATCTTGACCAAACCTTTATGTGTTTCTTACTATTGCAAAGAAAACTTCAGATTTCAGTTTTTATTTTTAATGAGGTCATATTTCTACATTTCTATTCAGTAATGTAGTTGTTCCAGCTTAAATTTGAAATAGATGTATTTTTGTGTTTCAAGCCATGAAGTTTTCCTAACAGACAGTTCTAACAGTGGAGCTGAACATCAAAGCATCTCAGAAACCCAGCTCCTGCTTCTTAAGCCTGTTGCTGTTTATCTGCCTCAAGACAAAAACAAGGGGGAGAGAGAAATGATACTATGTAAAGAAAAAAAAACAAACAAAGAAATAAATTAATTCCAGGCGCCTGGAAGCAGTTCCTTTCTTAGCTTCCTTTTGGGGAAAGGTGCAACAAAGCCCACAATCCCTTTTCCAATCCTCTCTGCAGCCCTCCTCCTCCTGCTCTGTTTCTGTATCCCCAAATAAAATTGGTTGGCCATCCCCAGAGCTGTGAGCATTATCCTGCCACCTCCTGCTGAAATCCATCCTCATGGCACTCCAAGGCAACCAAACTCCAAGGCAAACCAGTGTTTCTAAATGGGGTTATGGATGAATAAGTTGGAGTCCAGGCACTATTCACTGTTGTAGGCTAGGGTGATTCTTGCGGGGAATAATAATAATAATAATAATAATAATAATAATAATAATAATAATAATAATAATAATAATAGTACCAACACCTTTTTCTGTAATTTTTGTATGAGCTACTCTAGAGGCAAATGCCTGCCTTAGGCCTCAACCCCACTGAGTTCTTGTTTATTCCAGGAAATGACTTTGTGTGATACTATGGGCTGTATTATTATTCTGTAAGTTTATAGGTTACTACCAACCCCTCAAAGCCTACCACGAAACTCAAAGACATGCAGTGCTGATCTCAGACTGCTGCCTGGGCATACTTTTATTAAGAAATTCTTGCTGGTCATGCATGACATCAAGCTGATAGAATGGTGATATCATAATTTGACTAAGCCCTTTTGGAGTTGTTCAAGGTAAGGAATTTGACTGTTGTCACAACCCAGCCCCAGAATTTTAGCACTGCCCCTTCTATGTTGATGGAAGCTGTAGGAAGAGTTTGTTTTTTCTTCATAAATCTGACAAAAATGGTGGGAGAGAAGGAGGTGAAATTCCTGACAGCGCTGTGGTCGCACCCCGAGCAAAAGCTACTTTATATTTTGAGACTGGTGGAAAATGCCAGATACCACAGCACGTGCTTTCTCAGCTAACACACAAAATCACCATTTTCAGTAGGTACACCTATTATAGCTCCAATTAGCAGTGAAGACAGAGAGTAGGTTGGTGTTTTGCTCTTTTCTTCTAGCCATTTTATTTTCCTGCTAGTGTAACTCTACCTGCAGAGCAGAGCACTGTAGCATTTTGATAGCACAAAACCAGAGCCCTCCTCTTCACTCTCTCTTTTTCTGCTTTACCAGACTCCTCATCTGTTTAAAAAGGTGTCAAGACTGACCATACCTCCTGTATAACAGAAAATAACTTGGCAGACACGGGGTGGGGTGTAAATGTTTGGTTAAAATAGCAGTGTTTCAGGTCAGTAATCAGATTTCCTAGTTCCAGCCAGAGGTGAATTTTTACCACCTCGTATAAGTTGATTTATAGTGGAAGCATTAAGAGGTAATGGATGCAGACAGCCCCCAGTCCTGCTGGCAGCTGATGCTCTCCCAGGAGCCTGCCAGCAGAGCAGGGCAGTGAGCAGTGCTCTGCTGCTGATGGCACGGCGTGTATCTTCACACCAGCACGGGAAATGTGAAGCCACATTGCGTAGGGACGTGTTTTAGTGTGTTTGTGATCTCGTGGGGATGCCAGCATTTGCTGTTCTGAACGAATTTTCAGTAATTTTACTGTTTAAATAAAGAAGTACAAGGTCCTCTCGTGTAGATCATGTAGACTGGGGGCTAAAAAATTAAATTTATGGACTTGATAGCCTTACTGCAGGCATGGGAATGTTCACTATTATCAATGCTCTTTCCTCCAAAGCACAGGAATTATTTTTAAAACTGTTTTGTATAATTTTCAATTTTCAATCTGAAAAAAAAAATCCAAGAAAAAATACAGAGATGGGATAATTTCATATTGAAGTAGAAAAGTATGTTCATTTATGTCAATGGGTAATTTGCATTGCTCTGCCCCATTTTTCTGGACTCAGTCTCAAGGATGCACTGCTCACACTCACTGCTGTCAGAAAAAGTCCCCAATATATTCCTTTCCCAACCAGCTGGGTAAGGCTTTTCATACACCACATGCTTTTTAAACATGTATTCTTTTACACTGCTAGGGAAAACTCAAGCCTGAGGCTTTGCTGTGACTAAATTTGAAGAGGTAAGAAGATGAGTAAAAACACTTCTCTCTCTAATTCCCCCTGCAGATGAGCAAGCTTCCCTTTGCTTGCCTTCATGGATATTTTGCAATCCAGACTCACAGGGTCATGGGCAGCCTGACTGATGGCTCCTAAGTCTGCCACATGAACACGTGTATGAATATTTCTGCCTCTCTTTGAGGCCCAAATTTCCCTCCAAGTGTGCAGGGAACAAGGTTTTACTCCTTGAAATTAGCATCTGTGGAGGTGGGTAAATAAAAGGTACCTCTATGCCACTGGCTGTATTACAACTTGTTTGCTTGGCATGTGCCTTTGCTGGAACCAGGACATTACCAGCTGAGTTAAAGGGATCGAGGTCTCATCTTCAGTCATAAAATTAAAATTAAAATCTGCAGAAGAGCCTTTCTAGGCTTCTGACCCTGTGTTTGTGAGTCTGTATTTATGGTTCACATTTTTTTTGTCTGGCTTCTGAGCATTGGCTTGTGGCAGACAGGTTTCTACTCACAGTTTTGATTTAGGGGCAGAAACTGGAATAACAAATGCCTGATCAAGCAATTGCTCGTTATGTTTATAACTGGACATAATTTATTCAGCTAATAAATGTCAGCTTGTTTTCTCTGTGCAACCTGGTCTAGTGGAAAGTGTCCCTGTCCATGGCACGGGGTTGGAACTAGATGATCTTTAAGGTCCTTTCCAACTCAGAATGTTCTTTGACTATCTGAAGCCACTTTTTTCCAGATCAAGTCGAGCCTCCCTTTATCGCACCACCGTTTTGCAAGGTATCTTAAACATTACCTGGCCTCTTCAATTTATTTTTTTTTAACCTTCTGAAAAGAAAGCATCCCCAGCTGCTCAGCCGAATCTCCCTCGTTTTTAACCTTCTCATCATTATTGTTCTCCTCTAGAATTGCTCACCCATGGCTATGCCTAGGTGACACGGAGGTGCGCACCTCCTGCTTATCAAGCATTTGCAATCAGCGTGCTGTGTGCAAAATAAATAAATAAAATAAAAATAAGTGTTTCCTAAGAAGGTACGAGTATATCTCCCAGAGAGCGGTCCGAAACCCGAAAAAGTAAGCAAGGTTCTCACTTGGGGAAGAGTTTAAGCGCTCGCCCGCCTTCCGGCGAGGACGAGGCGAGTTTCTGGCTGGCAGCGAGCGCTCCCCCGCCTCTCCCCCGCTCGGGGCTCTCCTTTGTTCGGGCCGGGCGGCGGGGCGGGCCCCGGTGCGGCCCGGCGGGGGCAGCGCGGAGGGGCCGAGCCAGCCCGGGCGGAGCCGCCCCGAGCCGCGCTCTGCCCGCTCGGGCCCTCGCTCACCTCGGGGCCCGCGGCATGTGGCGAGCGTGGCCGGCGCTGGCCCTGGCCGGGCTGCTGCTGCTGGGGCGGGCGCCGGCGGGGCGGGGAGCGGCCTGCGAGCCGGTGCGCATCCCGCTCTGCAAGCCGCTGCCCTGGAACGTGACCAAGATGCCGAACCACCTGCACCACAGCACGCAGGCCAACGCCGTGCTGGCCATGGAGCAGTTCGAGGGGCTGCTGGGGACCAACTGCAGCCCCGACCTCCTCTTCTTCCTCTGCGCCATGTACGCGCCCATCTGCACCATCGACTTCCAGCACGAGCCCATCAAGCCCTGCAAGTCCGTCTGCGAGCGCGCCCGCGCCGGCTGCGAGCCCGTCCTGCTCCGCTACGGCCACGCCTGGCCCGACAGCCTGGCCTGCGACGAGCTGCCGGTCTACGACCGCGGGGTCTGCATCTCCCCCGAGGCCATCGTCACCGCCGAGGGCGCGGGTGAGTGGCGGGGAGCGGCACCGGCCCGGGGACAATGGGCGGCGGGCGGGGAGGGCAGCCCGGCCCGGCAGCCGGGGAGCCCTGCCTCCCCTCCGAGCGCCCTCGCCTTCTCTCTGCTTTGCTCTCCGCTCTTTTGCCGTCTTTTCGCTGCCTTTAGCGGCCGCGCCGCTGCTGGGAAAGTTTTGCTGTTGTGCGCAGAGAGTACACACTGATATTGTGTGATATTGTCACTTGTGTGACAAGTGACAGCCCCGCCACCGTGCAGTGTGAGAGCTGCGGGCCTCGTTCCACACCGACGGGAAAGCTTTCCGTGCCGCTCTTCGGTCACCCAGCGGCTGCTGGCAGGGAAGGAAGAGCCGCCCGAGCGAGGGGCAGCCCCCGGCTGCCGGCTCCCCTTCCTTGCCCCGCTCCTCTCTGCCCCTCTCTGCTCATCTCCAGCCGCTCCCACCCGGAGCAGGTCGCTCCCTTCCCACACGAGGCCACCACCGCTGCACAGGCTTTGGGGACAGGTCTGTGCCCGGAGGAGTCCCAGGCACAGGAGCTGGGGTGGGGCTGGGCTCTCCCCAGCCGCTTGCTATGCACACCTGCAGGGGAGAAAACCTGCTCGTCTCAGCGCTCAGCACTGAAGGGACAGGTCACAGCGCAGGTTCCCCAGCAGGTCCCTGGGCTCTAGAGTTATAGCCAGGTGAGCGGCCTTCCATTGTGTTTTGTTCCCGACATCCCTGAAGCGTGCCAGATGCTGCCTTCTGCCCCCGAGTCATCTCCGGTGCGTTCCCGGTGGTGTCAGAGCGCTGTGGCCTCAGAGGGGCTGCGGGAGCCCCTCGGTGCGTCCTGTTCCACCAGCCGAGCTCACTGCGATCCCACGGGAAGGCTGTGCCGGGTGTCTGCCTGCCATCCAGCAGTGCTGCAGGGGGCAGGAGCATCTCTGCACAGTCAGGCGAGGGCTGCTGAGGCTGGGGCTGCCACCGTGCCACAAACCTGCTGTGGCTCGGGGATCCTGCTCTTGTCACAGCTGCCCCTGGGCTGGAGGAGCTGGCAGGACACCGCTCCGGTGTGGTGAGCTGAGCACCACGGAGATATTGAATGCCAGGGTCTGCTGAACGGGAAATTAAAGCGAGCTAGTGGGTGGTTATCACGAGTGAGCTCTGACCTTCTACAAAGTGACTACGGTTCCTGTATATTTTCAGGAAAGCACTTGCTGCTGGTGGAACCGGGCTACCATTCTCTTTGATGCAAAGTTGCAGTGCTGGTGGCTCTGCCAGACCTCTCCATCAGGAGAGCAGTGCTGGGGTGGGAGAGCAGACCAGAGGGGTCAGAGCAGAGCAGCACCCACGCACCCCACGAGCTTGTTGTGCTCCTCTCTGTCTCCCTCAGTGCCCACAGCTGCAGTGCTGGGAGCAGTGGATATCGCCTCTCTGTCCTCCCCCAGCAGTGGCCTGGGAATGAAAGGGGGATTTTTCATACTGTACTTCTGTCCCACTACCAAATGCTTTGTGTCTCCCACTGCCAGTAATGCCAAACGCTGTAATTCCTGTTTTCTTCTCCTAACAAAATATCACGCTTCGGTTTCCTGACTGTGCTCCCCAGCTCAACCTTCCCAGGTAAGCTGCTCTCTCCATCTCCATTTATTTACAGGCCAGACAAACTCTACTCCATCTCTGACTCTATTCTCTTATCCTCTGGACCTCTTGAAACCTCCATGCCCTTGTATATCCACTCATTACTGCTATTTCCAACCTCTAACTGCTTCCCTCTTGCCTTTTCCTACTTTTTTTTCCCCAGCCCATGAATACAACCATCTATTTTTGCCATCAGCTGCTGCTCTCTGAGGGCTGCAGTCCTGCTGGGGTAGTTTTGGGGAGATGTGGTTTTGAACACCAAGCACCTTTCTCTGCAGCATTGAGGTGCTTTCAAAACCACCTTAAAAATGGCTCCAGCATGAGCTGGGTTTGGCAGGTCTGCAGCAATTTGAAAGCAATCACATTCAAGTCTGGAGGGAGGAAGCTTGGCTGAAATCGCCCCCGAGTTACCTATTCCTGAGGACCTCAGCAGTACAATAACCTCTTTGAGGGATTCCAGGGCCAGATCCATGAAAACTCTCTTTCAGTGAATGAGAACCTGATGACATTCTCATTTCTGGGCTGAATATTTTGAACTGATGCATTATGCACCAGACTGAAAGAATCCTTCTTGAGGGAATAAAACTGTTCTTTTAGAAAGCAGGGGGAAGGATTCCTGTTCTAGGAAGAGGTAAGGTGAACACTTTCAAATCCAATTCTCCAAATAAAGGATTGCAGCTCAGTAGAAGACATGAATAACCAGCTGCCTGATGAGTAGCGTGCAGAATACCTGCTCTTATTTGCTTTCTGCTCTCTGTAAACTACATCTGATAGAACAAGCAGAAATATAATTCATTGTTTCATGGCTTTCTGTTGTAGAAGGGCCTTTTTCTATTCTTCAGAAGTGAAATCTTGTTTTTGCTTTCATTCTTCTGCTACTTGTAACAGGGTTCTGCTGTTTCCTTTATTCTTGAGGTTTCTGCATTATTGCTGATGAACATTAGAACATTTGTCTTGTCCCTTCCATAAGGGAGCAGCCTTAGGGATGATGCAGTCAGTGTTTGCCCTTGTCAGAGCAGGGACTGGGTTCACAAGCCCAGTTTCCATCAGTTATATTCCCTGCATCCCGGTAGCCTGTGGCTGTTGCAAAATCCGGAGGAACTGTGGTTGGTAAAATCTGTGATAAATCTCAGCAAGAAGTTCACTTTCAGCTGTTGAGGCACACCACAGATGTCTTGTAGGACATCTTTCCATTTGAGCCCAGGTGGTGAGAAAGGGGTAGACACTTCCTGCCAAGGCAGGACTAAGGTGAAGGCATGGTGAAGGTGTGGGGTGAAGGGGTGAAGCAGCTACTGCTCTCTCTGTGATGGAGAAAGCCGACAACAGTGCTGTGTTTTTGGGCTCAGTTAGAGGAATAGCTGTGCACACCCCCTGGGCTTGTGCTGCTCTCCAAAACCTGAGTGGGAGTGCTGATTGGGAGGTCTTAACTTCCTCACCTTACAGAGACCAGCTTAAAACAAGTGTCATGTGGGAAGTGTAGGTTTCTCGATTTTTTATTCTCTTTGGGAAACATCTGGGCTCCTTTAACAGCCAGAAAGCAGAGGGGTGCTGCAGGCATGGTGTGGGTGTTGTAGAGGCAAGTGTGATGCTGAATATTTTGGCTTTTTGTGGAGGATCCAACAAATCATCATCCAGGATGGAGGATGAAAGAGCATCCTGACAATACATTGACACCCCATATTTCAGATTAGTGCATGCTAATGTCTGGAGTTTCCTATGGCATCTGTCTTACATCTCTGGGAGGTCCTGTTCACCTGCTCCATGTATTTCAGTCTTCACATGCATGTGCTTATTCTTCCTCCAATCTATCAGATTCAGGCCCCTGTCAAACCTTCATAGGTCTGTGAAGCAGCAGGGACTGCTGGGGGACAAAATTGTCTCAAATCTAGAATTTCAGAGGCAGGACCTGTCTTTAGTTTAGCAGGTAATAAGTGGCCAGTGTTGGCATTGGGATGCTGACTAAAAATTTGACATGTGTGCTGTGGCTGCTACTGCCTGGCAGAGTGTTTATGTCTCAAGTGAAATGTTTATTCCTGTTTTGAAGAGGGAACTAGCAACAGAACAGAGTGATGTGTACTCTGCGTATTGGAAGACAGATCTGTCAGGCAGGTTGTCTCACCATATCTTATTTAGATAAGAATATAGCTTCAAGGCATGTTGGCCTGTTAATAAAGATGTTGTGGAAAAGGGAAGCCACATCACAAGGTATCAACCATGTGTAGTTAACACCCAAACTATCGTAAGATGTCTCAAGAGAACTTTGATTTTTTTTTAAAAAAACCACCATCTCTTAAACACTGAAGAAAATTACAGATTATTCACATGAGGAACACCTCTTTTCTTAAATCATATGTTAAGCCATGATTCCTCCATGCTGCCCAAGTCCTCCATGTCTGTCTGGATGAGTTCATAGTAACCCAGTATGTTAATTTGGCACTGCAGGCTTAACAGACAAGTGAACAAGCCATTTCTCATGCTTGTTTCTTATATAGTATTAACTTAATTTCCAAAACAGTGGCTTCCAAATTTCCAGATCAAATTTACTCTGACTCAGTCTTTTCCTAGCTCTACTTAGAGCAGTTTGATGTGCACAGTGGTGCTGGGGGAGTGTTACAGGCTGTGCTAAGGACAAGCAGTCATGCCCATGTTGTTGTTTATAAAGCTGGGATTTGTTTAGGTCTTTGCTCAAAACTTGGGAGCAGCTTCATTTCTCAGTTAAATAACAATGATTACAAACTTCAAGCCTGAAACAGGACAGGAGAGGTAAATAAGAGAATTTTAATCTTAGTAATGAAGATAACACCAGTGGTGTTAGGCACTCTCACTACTGTTCAGCTGCCTTTGTAGGCTGAGTCCCCTGGATTTTACACACTTACTGTGTAAAAAAAATAAAAGTTATTTTGCACACTTACTGTGTAAGTGGCTTTTATTTAGCTCTTCTTGTTTTGTTTTATATAAAATCCCTCTGAAAAACAATTAGTTAAGATGGCATGTTGGAAAAAACAGTTTGGATTTTGTCCCCAGCTCCTAAACAAAATTTAATAGGAAACTTTTGGATTTGACCTCTGGATAGTATCTCCCTCTTTGGCAATCCTGCTAATCATCACTGACAGGTATTTATTTCAGAAGGATTGCTTTGCACAGACAGAACTTGGCAGAGGGTTTGCCCGTGCAGAGAAGTGGAACAATAGGAAGTCAGTTGTTTGGGGCTCTTTAAATAGCATTTTTTCCTCCCCTCTGCATTACAGCTGAAGGTCTCAGCAGGGCACACCTCCTGGTTGGGAGAGGCCCCTGTCCATCAGGCTGCTAGGGACAGGGGCTGGCTGGGTGCTCACAGCCACCTGAGATCTGACAGGTGGTGTCTGTAGGTGACATGTAGGATCTGCTGCTGGCAGGCCTGGCCTGGACCCTCTTCCAATCTCCTGTCCCTGCAGGGACCAGCCTGTGTAAGCCTCACTGGGGAAAGGGTCAGAGAAATGAGAGGACTTTCCTGAGAGATGTCATACAGTGGCAGAGGTCTCCAGTCCCCTCCATAAGCATCTTAGAAACCAGTCATCCCTGAACAGGCATGAGTGCATTGGAAAGGATAAACATCAAGGCAAGGTCAATACGTGCCTGGCCCAAGCCCTCCCAAGTCCAAAAATAAACCACAAGGTGATGTATCAGTGGCTGTTCACCCCTCCTTTGCTCACTGGTGGACACAATGCTCTGATGGCAAGGCTGCACTGCTGCCTTTGTGCAGGCACTTCCATCAGTGGGTGCGTTGCACACTGTCTGAATTTCTCTGGCTGCACACACATTGGGTGTTACTGGTTTGGGGTAGGACAGGTGACCTGGCAGTGCAGAATTAGGGGATGTGTGGAGGCTGGGGTGTGTTGTAATTTGGTTAAGAAGAAGTTGTGCACTAAGAGTGCACGGGAATATCTGGCATACAGCAGGTGAGCTCCATGCTTGTTTGCAGGGCCAGGTTTATAGCGGCCACATCAAGTGCTCACCCGTCCTCCTCCTGTTGGATTCCTGAAGGACAATTCCTCAGCCAACACCCACGAGCATCATGTTCCACACGGGCCAGGGAAGGCTGTGAACCCTTCACTGGGCTCTGGTTTATTTTGAGTTGTGATTTCAATGTGAATTGGACTAGGTTTGCTCAAGCACCATGAAGTCATGCCTGCTTGGATCCATCCTTGGTTTAGCTAGAGACAGTGCACTTCAGGGCTTCTTTTTCCTTCTGTGGGTGGAAGATGGTCAGCATTTAATCTGATACTTCTCTTGCCTTCTCCGTGATGAAGATTTTTTCCTGTCCCCAGTAACAATTTTGATGGAATGGAGAATGTGCTTTGAAGGTATCAACAAACTATCCCTGAAATTCCTGTCTTGGTAGGAATTTTAGCTTGCTGGGCCACATGAAAAGCCAGAGGAGTTGGCTTGGTCATATGCAGAGAACCTTCAAGGAAACCTGAGAATGTTTCTGGTGACTGAGTGAGAGGAGCAGTGGGTCTGGAGAGCTTTCTCTGCAGGGGTTTTGGATGCCCAGAGTGCTGAAATACCTAGGCCAGTCCTAGGTACACAGAGAGGCTTGTATGGCCACCTCTCTGTGGCTGGAGGATTTTGCAGACTTCTTGTCTCTAGTTGGAGCAGATGCTTTTACCACATCAGAAGGAATTGTAGATTTAAAGCTACAGCTTGGCTGAATGAACAAGACAATAGATAATTGGCCCAGGAGAGGAAGAATGAGAAGTGTGGTCACCCTTTTGTTTACCATTTGCAGAAGGAAGCCATTTCATTTCCACTTTCATCACATCCTGGAATACCAGAACGCATTTGATACAATATAAAATGTGTTCTCAAAGCATTGAGAATAACTCAGGTGAATAATCAAAATCAAACATGTAAGTAAGAACTAGCTTGTATAGACTGGCTTGTTAGAAGGCAGCATGGTGAAGATTCAGAGGTTCTGTGGAAGTACCTGATTGCAAAGATCAGATTGGCTTCATAAAAATATAATTTTTTTCCTATAAACAAAGACCCTGTGGCAGTTTGAAACTTTCTTTGCAAGAAAATGGATGTGGTGAATTATTAGCTGCTGGATACTAAATATAAAAGAGCATCTGTTGAATCTTTCTATGCTATTTTCTATACCCTTTGCTCTTTATATTGGTTAGAATAATTATTCCTGAAGTCTCAGGGTTTTTTTTAAGTTAATTGTTATGTGAGGGAATTAGTTGGTTTTCAGTTTTACTCTTGCCCTGACTGTGACTTAGCTGCATCCTCATTTATGTAAATGAAGTTTTATATTGCTGTGAGTAGTATAAGTATTCATTAAGTGGAGATTTAAATTTTTTTTTAAACAAGGATGGCAAAATTAGAAGGTTAGCAAAGTAATATTATTTATCTTGCAAACAGGTATTTACAGAATTTGTGATTAAATAATGATCCTGGCCTTTAAAATTTAATCCACACATCTAAAGCCATCATGAATACTGAGTATCATGAGTGTCCTGGTTGTTTTCTTACAGCTCAGGCTGCAAGAGAGGAGCATTTGTTACATTGGTTCTACATTGTAAAGACAGTGAAACATTATTTAAGAATCTAAGAAAGATGATTGTGGGATGCCAGATTCTAGAACTGGAAGAGCAGCATAAATGACTTAAGTGTGCAAAATTACAGAAGGGCTTTTTCTTTGAAAGCTTATTTGTTTTTCCATTTTATGTGCCATTCTAATAAAGTATCCTGCCTCTCTCCCAGTTCTTGTTCTTCTTGAATTTATTTTGTCCTTAGCTCATTCAAGGTTATATGCATTAACATATTTTTTTTTTCCATGATTAAATATATGTACAAACCCATTAAATTGTGTGATTTAATAAATAGGTTTGAAATTATACATTTTACTAATGTGGGACACTCTCCACTTATGAATGTGTCTGAAAGCAGTTCTTTGGGCATAGTGCCTTTTTAAACTTCTGTTCCTTATCTGTCCTTCAGAGCAATCAGTGTGTGGGAAGGTCTGAAACATTTATTTTGGCATTTACTTCAACAGTATGATTATGGCTGGTTGATTTGATTTCCTCAGTAACCAAAAAAATCCCCCAAAGTAATTTCTCCTTCATCATCTAATTAAATGCAAACACTACATGTGTTTTCTGTAGGTGACCAAAATTCATGGCATGAATGTCAACCCTTGTCTGAAACCTGCCAGTCTGTAGCAATGGAAATGGGATATTTAGTCTGCTTCAGCATTTAACATGATGTGCTGGTTTCAGGTGAAATTTTGGGTAAGATGTTGTGTCAGCTTTACTGGACTGACCCCTAGAATATTACAAACTGTTTATTAGTGAAGCTATTAAGTTTCCACCTGCTAAATATTAGAGAAAGGGAAAACGTTGTCGTGTGGGTGTAGTGAAATAATCCAATATTAAAAATACTAACATTTCTTTCCATGTTTTACAAATCCATGCCAGATTTCCCTATGGATTCTAATAATGGCAACTGTAGAGGCGCCGGCATCGGTAAGTACATTTTTATAAAACTGTATCATAAGCTGTAGACTTTCAAATCCTTTAAATATTTAATTAGGTAAGGGGGGGTACTAAGTGATGATTACTTAAATACTTACTCTTGACTGAGAAGACTGTAGTCTGTGCTTTTGCATTCCATGGGCAGGTGGGATTTGGGGCTGGCCAGCCTCAAAATGTCCATCAAAGCAAGAGGGCTGTGCTGGTTTTACTAGAAGTTTTGTCTTGAACAGAGAGTTCATTAATAATCGTTAAATTGACTTTTCCCTGGCCAAAACCAGTGAAGATAATGGTTCATTCTGACCTTAAAGTTTTCAAATGAAATTCAGTACTCTTTGTAGATAATGGCAATACTCCTGTTAGCCTGAGGAAGTTGAGGGTGGCACCCTCTGAGGCTGGTTTTATTCCAGCATGTCCCCTGTTGCTTTTTATTTCTGTTTTGGTTTTGCTGGAACTGAATAAATCTGAATAAAACCCCTTGAGGATTACCACTGCTTGCCAATGCAAAGAAGCAAAGCCTAGGATGGTAGCTAATAATTGTAGGAATGTGAATATTTTGCTCAAGCAAACCAGTGACTGTAGATTTCCTCGAATTTTATTATGATTCGATCCAAAGTTCTCCTCTTACGTCTTTGTCAAGAATCTGAGACCTGGAAGCTTAGCATTAACCTTTCTTTCCTTCTGCAGAGGTGCTGATGAGCTACAGTGTGCACTGATGTTCACTCCAACAGTATAAACACCTGGGCATGGTTGTTGAACCTAACATTAGATACCTGTACATAGAATTTCAGCATTAAGCTCTGTGACCAAATTGCAAAATTGAATTAGTAATGCCCGGTTTGTAACACAGTTTAAAAATTTGATCAGTAGGTCCCAATATGAAGGCAGCTGTATTGGTGCAAAATATTCTTTAAATCACAGTTTAAACCCTCTAGAAACCCAGGTACAGTTAAAAAAACCTCATAAAAACAAGCCTTTTAACAAGCTTTGCTTTAAATTCTCTTGAGCATGGGACCATGTCTGGAAGACTTGCTGAAGATATTTGTTACTAACATTAGTATCTTAATAGTTTGAAGCCCTTTTCAATTGTGTCCCATTGAGAAAGCAGGGATTTCCTGCTCGATGCAGACTGTACAAAGAGCATATAAGCTTCACTTTCAGCATGAAGGCAAAGCTCTCAGTGTCATATATCCAAGATGTGAAGCATATCTTTACTGCTGCCTGTGCAGAGGCATGCAGAAGGCATGTAATTCCAGTGAGTGACCCTGCAGGGGAAGAGGAAAGTTTCAGTCATGTTGTTACTGTTGTGATGCTTTTCAATGACTGAAGGCAAAACCAGACCTAAAAAAAAACATCCCACCTAGAAAACAGGGTGAGGATGCACAGAAAACTTGCTGGTGCAATATCTGCTGATATCACTGCCTTTTTTACTGTACACACATGATTTCTGGTGCAGTGTGCTACATCAGTTTGAGCTGACAAACACAGTTGGATCACCTAAAAGGCCGTGTTTCAAAATGGCTTTATTTATATGTTCAATAAAGTGAATTTACAGTTTTGCCATTGTAAATAGAGACCTTTTGTTCATTTGTTTTGCAAGTAGCAAACTGGTGTATTTCTTTTTAAATCCCATTGTCAGCTTTGTGATTTCTGCATCTTATTGCTTGTGCTGCTGTGCATGGTCACAGGGAACAGGACTCATGGGTTATCCCTGCTGGAGACACATTTTATTCCCTGGAAGTGTCTGCTGGCAAAACCTTCCCTCCGAGTCTGCCTGGGGGTTGTTTTTGGGAGACCATTTTACCTCTGTTGGCAGTGAACCACATTGTTTTCTCCTTGATCACATGCTTCTGAAGTCTCTTAGAAGATTTTCTAGAGTGTTTTTTTTTTTTTATCCTTTATCTGGGAAGCATTTGCCAGGTTTTTGCCTGTACAGGTCAGCCAGGTTTTCAGCCATACATGCACATATATTTAAGATGACACACATGTTTCTTGGTAGCAACCCATGGGGAAAACCATTCTCCTGTGTAGTCCATGTCTTTTGGCATTTACAGAGTGAAGTTTTCAAAGAGAGATTTTGAGCAGTTGGTAGTCCTGTATTTGCTTGGAAAGAAAATTTAATCTCAATCAAAGCCAGTGGGAGCCTCTGCTGCCTGTCTCTGTGCTTGGGATGTACTGCTGTGGTCTCTGAGCTCTTCTGGTAATTCTGGCAGCTTCTGAGGAGGCTGTCAGGTAGGATGGGATTTTCCCTCAGCATCAGTCGATGCAGTACATTTTTAAAGCCACATTTTTTGGGTGTTCCCACTCCCTGGGGGAAGGTCAGCATTTGCCTTCCTTTGAAAATCACTGTACCTGGAATTGGGAGAGACGAATTGGTTCTGGCTCTGACCCTGGCAAATGAGTTTTGTGTTAGTTTCTGTATCTCTAAATAGTAATTAGCAATAATGCAGCATTTTGTACAGCTCTTTTAAATGTAACTTTAAAAAGCACAAGGGTGCCTAGGAGGTTCTTCAATAAGAACGTGGGCAGGTCTATAATTTAGAAATAGAACTAGACGAATAAAATATATTCTAAAATTAATCAATGTTGCCTTGAAACTGAAGGAAATGTGAGACTGTGCTCTTGTCTTGCAATTTAGTTTGTTTTATTTTGCCTGGGACACAGTGCAAAGTACAGTAGAGTGGTACAACTTGCTGGACTTGAGTGCTGAGGTGCCTGTGTGAGTGTGGGTCATAAAAGCACATCTTTTATGCTCTGTTTCAAGGCAACTTATAAAAGGAGTTATAATTTGGCCTGCAGTATCCATGAGCTCACAAAGGCAGAAGGGAAGCCAAAAATCACTTCCCTTCTCTGCTTCTGTTATTTTAACACGAGCACATAGAAAAGTCTGTAGGAATCTATATATAGATTCCTGAGGATGTGTTTGAAATTCAAGGAAATAATACACTTTTCTTTTGAAATGTTTTCCTTTTTCCTGTTTTGTTTTTTTTTTTTTGTATTTTCAGCTACAAAAATTCTTCCAATGGAAAATAAATAATGATTTGAGAAGTTGGTAACCGTATGATTGCATCTCTTTCTTAACTTTTTTTAATACACTGGAATCTTACATAGTAAATAAAAATTCTTTTTCAGACTCTTCATGTTGGATTTACCTAAATCAACAGCTTATATGCATTGATATTTAGAATGATGGTGTATAGAAATAAGATGCATTGAATTTTCTTCCATTTATGCCAAATCAAATGTCAAAATAGATGGCCATGCATATGTAATACTGGGATCTGCTGTTTGAAATTACTCCTCCAAAGCTGCTCTGCCTATTTTCCTAGTGTAAAAAATAGTGTTACTAGTGTAAAATAAGTAAATATTTGCTGTAGAACAACCAGCCCTGAAACACCAGTGGTGTTTATGAACACCACTGTGGGTCTGGAGCTTCAGTGTTAGCATTCCCTGGGCACTAATGAAAATGTTTTTACCTCTCTTAAGAGTTCCCAGCTGTCTGGCATCTGCACCTTTGGAAATGCTACTCTGACAGTGCTCATTTGTGTTGTTTTTTGAAGGCTATCCTGGCCACAAGGGTTGAGAATTTCTCTATTTTCATTAAACTTGGGCTTCTGGGTCATAATAAAATTGTGTAAAATTTACACAATTCCTAATGGTGAATTCAATGGACCTCTCAGCAAGCTGATCTAGTTGAAGGTGTCCCTGCTTATTTGCAAGGGGGTTGGACTAGATGGTCTTTAAAAGTCCCTTTCAATGGCAATTATTCAATTAATGCTTGCTATCCAGAATATTCCAGTTTGCTAAACTAATCTGAGCTACATAGGGTTCAAAAAAGTGTTCAGTCTTGAACTACCATAGTATTTTCTTTCTGTGTCTCTCTTATGGTCTGTATTATAAAATGAACAGAAAGGAGGGAATTCCTCAAGTCTTGTGCAGAAGAGAGAACAGCATTGCAAGGATGGAATTACAGCACCTGTGAGCCCAGGATTGAACCTTGAATTGGCTTAAAATGATGATTCTGTCACTTCAGACTCAAAGTCTGTGTGTCTTCGTTGTTGTGTTGTGGTTTGGGTTTTTTTTTTTTTTTTTTTAAATTTCAGTATGTTAGGTTTTCTCCTAACAAAAACATTTAAGGTCTCACACAAAATTCCACATCTCCCAGCAGAATGGGCCAGGAATTCCCTGTGGCTTTTTCACTGCAGTAAGCAAGTCAATTCAGTGAAATTTTTGTTAGGTGTGAGCTGAAGGTTTTGGGAAGATTATCACTGAATACATGCCCTTTTCTACCTAAACAAAGCTTTCTGTTTCTGTAGACCGCTGCAAGTGCAAGCCTGTAAAGGCTACCCAGAAGACTTACCTACGCAACAACTACAACTACGGTAAGAGCAGCTGCTTGGCCAGCTCCCAGCTTTTTTTAAGGCTGCAGGAAGGGAAAAGTTCTCATTAAAAAAGCCTGAAAAGTTCACAGTTACTGAAGGTAACCCAGTATTACTTGTTGCAGGAGGAAGGTTTAGTCTGAAACATTTCCAAACTAAAAGGATGGAGGGGATAAGCTTAATATGTTAGCACAAGAGTATTTTTGGTGTGTTAGTTCAGTTTTAGTGCTGGCATTTGGGGTTCATGTACTTCTCTAGTGTGAAGAGTGATGCAACAAAAATGATATTGTGGGCTGCTGTGCCTGAACTGCCTTTGTGATTTCAATTATGCTCAGCTTTTGCAGAGGGGGATGTTTTTAGTAGCTTTCATGGCCACTAGCTCTCCATGAGATCCAGCAGGTTCTCTTCCTTCTGGTGTATTCAAGGCAGCTGTGAGCATCTTGCCAGCTGTGTTATGCTGTCAGCAACACCTGTAAAAGTGCACATGTCCTCATCTTCAGGCATTTCACAGCTCCAGGCTCATCTGTTCCTTCATACTGTTTGTTTCAAGCCAATTAGGCCAGTGAAGCCACTGAATACTGACAGGAGCTGAACAATTGGGCCCTTCCTTGCTGCAAAAACCAGGCCTTTTAGAGCATTTAGGCCTTTCCCAGTTACACAGTTTTAAATCACAACAAACATAATCCAACCAGCCACCATACACCACGATGTGAACACACAATGTTTATATAACTTGTTTTTCTGCCTCTAATTCAGCTGAGTCTCTTTCCCATAGCCCTTTTCTGCTTGGCCAAAGTAGCAGGCCTGAACCATGGTTTTACATGGGTAACAAGGCCCTAATTTTATAAGGCTTTACCTCTATGCAACACTTCATTTTTCCCCATTAATCAGGCAAAGAGCCTTAGGCTCAGTGAACTTTAAGGCTTTATTTAAATGACAGCAATTGTATAGTAAATATTACAATTACACATTTATAAAACCAGAGTCAGACAATCTTTTAAAAATAGTTGCTGTTAAAAGCTATAAAATTATAACTGTATTCAAAACACTTTTTTGGTCACTTGTCAGTTTTATGGTGTTTTGGTGGATTTGTTTGTAAAAAAATTAGAGTGACTATTCTCTAGTCAGAAACTGCATATGACAGAGTCATTGAGCATGTTCCTTGTCCATTTTCTCAAGCTTTTGAAATTAAATAGCTTTCAAAAGGGCATTTGAAATACCTCCAAAGTAAAGCAATATTTTATTTTGAGATCTTAAAAGGTTTTGAGAAAGGGGATTACTTAGGGTAAATTGTGTGTACTGGATGCACAATTTAGTGTTTGTTGGCAATGTTATTTAATGTGCCTGGAATACATGCTGGTTAATGATATGGGCAGTGCACATGAAGTGAGATGTGTAAGTCAGTGGTTTTCTTTCTTTTATATTACCTTTTTCACACAGGAGACATTTGGAATGTGGGGTATATCCTATTTTTAGTGTGGAAAGGGACTCTTGTTTGCAGGCTGTGAATGATGTGGCATTCTTTAGAGCATGACCTCTGGGTTGGCTTTGCATTTCCATGCGGTATCAGTTCACTGGTCACCATGAGAGAATGAAAAGCTTTGCCTTTGAAAGGGAACCTTTCCTCCTGTGCAACTTAAGGCAAAAAGAAAGGGTGGGAGAGGAAACAATTAGAGAGATCATTGGGTCAAGATCAGGAGCATTTGGAGTTCATAAAGAGCAGAGCAGATTAGTGCTGGGTCACTGGAGAGAATAAAAAAAAGGTAAGGGCCTGTCATCCAGCAGAAGTAGTGATATGAGAAGTTTTAATGCTCATTCACTTTTTGTGTAAGGTTGAGAGTGATAAAGTTTGCTCATCTGTGCTGCAGGTAGTCAAAGAGGGAACAGTCACAGCTCAAGGGAGAGGCAGAGCATACAAGAAATAGATTTAATATATTTAATGTGGAAAGGGTGAAGAGGAAAGGAAGGAAGGAAGTGAAAGCCCAGCTTTAACAGGATGTAAATCCAACTGGTACATAACTCCTGCTCCTGACCATATTAAGAGACATACTGAGCTGCCTGGAGCTCCTTGGTGGAGGGTGAAGTAATGAAGGGAAGAGATGGAGGCAGAGACATTGCAGGAGTTATCAGAGCTAAGCTTCTGATAAAGGACCATGCAAAAGACTAATCCCAGAGGTCACCAAGAACAGTTTAGGAGTGACCTGCATTATCTGCTGCTTCTAACAATGCTCTTTGTGACTTTCCCCCAGTCATTCGGGCTAAAGTGAAGGAGGTGAAGACTAAATGCCACGACGTCACCGCAGTAGTGGAAGTAAAGGAGATCCTGAAATCTTCCCTAGTGAACATTCCAAAGGACACTGTAAACCTTCACACCAATTCTGGCTGCCTGTGCCCACCTCTCAGTGCCAAGGAAGAGTACATCATCATGGGCTACGAGGACGAGGAGCGCTCCAGGTAACTTTGTGTGTCATGGCTTGGTGCTGCTGTTCCCCTGTCATGAATCTGAATGTCAGAGCCAAAAGGAAGGAAAACTTGGTGTGGGTGTCTGGACATCTCCTTCATGGTGCTCAGGGAGGAGGACAAGGCTCTCTGCAGGCACAGAGATGTTAAGTCTTGTGTGTGTTGGGTTGTGTAGCCTCCAGATGGAGTAACTGGTTGTCTCTGCTGTGTAGGTTACTCTTGGTGGAAGGCTCCATAGCTGAGAAGTGGAAGGAACGTCTTGGGAAAAAAATAAAGGTAAGAAAATACCTCACCAGAAGTCAAATGTTGGGGGTGCTATAAAACATCTACCTGTCTTTTCAATATATGGGAAGAAAATGCATATGCTGCCTCCTGTTAATTAATATAATGTATCAAAAACTAACTTGGTGTGTTATTTGCTGGGTTACTTAGAACTGCATGCTGAGTAAATTAAAGGGATACATTAAATTACTCCAAAGTATCCCAGTGTAGCAGCAATCAAAACCTCTGTCTCAAAAAAGCAAATTGCAGGAGTCTTTTAACTCTGTAGGCAAGCTGTGTGTTCCACAATACATGCCTGTTTAGTTGGGGTGGTGATATGAATTAAAGTAAAACAAACAGATCAGGGGCTTTTCAAATGTTTTTCAGAATCAGTCAAGGTTATACTTTCAAGATTTAATATTATTTAAATGGAATTCTGCTTTTGCCAAATTTTGTGGATTAGCAACTATTTAAAATTAATTATTTTCAATTAACTATTAAATTAAGTATTTTAAATCAATCTTCCTGACTTGGCTGAGGGAGGAACCTGATGGGGAAGTCATGTGATAGCAATGAGCTCAAATGCAAGCCATGCATTATAGAATCATGGAATGGTTTGGGGCTGGAAGACCCTAAAGCCCATCTTTTCCACCCCCTGCCATGGCAGGGACACCTTCCACTCTCTCAGGATGCTCCAAGACCTGTTCAACCTCGCCTTGGACACTTCCACAGCTTCTCTGGGCAGCCTGTGCCAGGGCCTCACCACCCTCACAGACAAGAATTTAAATAACATAACATAACATAACATAACATAATATAATTTAATATAATATAATATTTGTCACTTTAAAGCCATTACCCCTTGTCCTGTCATTACATTGTCCTGTAAAAAAGTCCTTCTCCATCTCTCTTGTAGCCCCTTTAGGTACTGGAAGGTACTCTGAGATCTCCCTGGACCCTTCTCCAGGCTAAGCAACCCCAGCTTTCTATATCAAAATACATCTCTTTTTTTCTGACTAAAGTATTTTCTAATGCCTTCCAAGTTCTGGAAGGATTACTTTTTTATGTTTCGATGCACTGCAAAGTATCAGTGGTTTTGACATTATTATGAGTGTCACTTTGTACAGAATATTCTTATTTTGACACAGTTTCTCAGCCATTGCCATAATGGTTGTGCCTGTGCAAATCAGTCTTCTCCTTCACTCAGCTCTTTCTTCATCAGTGTGAGGGTCACTAGCAGGAGAATACTGTTGTGTTTATAAAAGCAAGATTTTCTGAGCACATTTCTCACATCAGTGGAGATTACAGGAGTGAGAAGGTACAGGGATCTTATTTCAGGTTGTTGTTTGATTTGGCAGAACCCTAGGAAATCCAGTGCCACAGAGAAAATATCACATTGCTGCCATGGGCTGACTTCTGCTCAGTTTCAGTTCATGGGTGGTAACATCATTTGTTGGATTTTTTTGGGGGAGCACACTTACCCTCTCACTTACTTCCTTGTTGTCTGTTATTGAGGACACTGCCACGTCACCACCCACTTATCATCATCATTTTCCTTTCCAAGAACATCAGCATAAATATAGTCATATCAACATAAGTATAGTTGTACCAACTATATTTATTATGTGTTTTTTTTTTTTAATGTGATTTCTGTTGCCTGAAAAACAGATAAATAAATAAATAATAATTTTTTTTTTTAAAAAAAAATTAAATATTACGATTACACGTTTGTAAAAGCAGAGTCAGACGATCTTCATTTAAAAATTAAATAATTAAAAGAAAAACAATTAAATAAATAAATAAATAAATAATTACATAAATAATTAAAATAAAAATAATTAAAACTATATTAAAATAATTGGCTATTAAAATAGTTGCTGAATAGCTATTAAAAATAGTTAAAAGCTAAATAAATTAGAACTGTATTCAAACACTTCTTTGGTCGCTTTGTTAGCTTTTTTAAATCAACAAAAAAAAAAACCCTTGGCTGTTTTTTCATGATTAGCTTCATTTAAATTTCACTATTTCAGAGGTGAGTCCCCCTTGTGCTGAAGCCATTATTTCACCCACAGAGGCTACAAGAAAGCTGGGATTTAAATGACTATTTAAATGACTTTCCCCAATAAGCTCTCACTGCGCCCTTGAGCCCGGTGCGGGGTGCCATGGTAGAAACACCAACTTTTGTTAAACTTTTGTTTTGTTTCTCTGCTCTTGCTGTTGTTTGTGGACACGTGGTTCTGTGATCTCTCTGGTGATTTCTTTGCCTTTCCATCTGCAGCGCTGGGATCAGAAACTCCGCCACCTTGGGAAGGGGAAGGGAGAGGCTGGACACAGCGACTCGGCTCCCAAGCCTGGCAATCCCAGCAGTGCCCAGCAGCCACGCAGTTAAACCTGGGCTGCTGCACGCTGACATGCAGGGGGACTGTCTACCAAGACTTCATTGTTGGAGCAGCAAAGGAGGAATTGCACTATTGCACGTTATATTCTATTGTTTACTACAAAATAATGTTTTAGCTTTTATTAGTTTTTATTCTCCCTCTCGTTTTCCAACTTTTTTTCTTTTTGGATATGTGCAAGTTCTGGAAATGTATATTTTTTTGTAGAAAACTGCCCTTATGAGATGAAGAAAGACAAGGACATGTTCAATCTACCTTTTTTATCCCCTGAATCTTCTTTGGGAGAAAGTTCTGATGCAAGCAGGAATGAAATCCGGCAAAGACCAGTGCTTAAAGTCATGACTCACACTGGCTTTCCCTGTTCACTCTTTCTTGGTCACTGTTTGCTGAAACTTGCTCTCTTTTGTGTAGGTTGTTATTTGGGCTTAAGTGTGTCATTTTTTATATTTGAAATATAATTCTGAAATATATAATTTTTTTTTTTTTTGTTAAGAGAACTGTTTGAATCAATACAGTTTTTTTAAGTTTTCTTACAGATAAACCACTTGTATAAGGCAGAGTCTAAATCTTTCCTGCAACAAACACAATGTGCATTCACACAGGGAACCTGGGTTTTCCAGTGCTTTGGACCTTGAAGGAAAGATTGTCTAGTTCTGTAACCATAATTTATAACATGTTTCTTCTCTTATAATGGCAGTTTTTATCCCCTTTTCTCAGCTGAGTTATAGGAGTAGACAGACTTGCCAGGCCTGCTTCTCAGTACAGCTGCAGTTTTAGCCTTTTGATTTTGTGTTGTTATTCTTAAGTCCGTGCCTACATAAACAAATGTTCAATACATATGTCCAATAAAAGAATTGTAGTCACCAACACAGACCTTACCTGACTTCTGAACCAACATCATACTGCTAATACTACTCTTGAAAATATAAAAACAAAAAAAAACCCTTAATTTTTGTGTTTTTGTAGAATTCTTTGCTGATGGCGCCAATATATTCGAAATTATTTTTGTTTTTCCTGCTCTCCCATGCTTAAAAGAAATTAAAATGGGGTACATCAAAGAGCAATCCTCTTTGGCATAGTCTGCAAAGGGGAACTGGCTCTACTTACAAAGAGCAAATTACTGTTGTGTTCTAGGTGTCAGTACTGTCTTTAGGGCTGCCTTTCAGTAAGAAAATAGTGTTGAGTTGTTGGGTGGTTTGAAAATATGATGATGAGAAGTAGGACCAAAGTATTTGGTATCTTACAGTAATGCTGTTTTTAAGATTTCAGTTAATAACCAGCAGTCTTGGGGCAGGTTTTCCACCAGGCTGGATACCAAGAAAGTTTGAAAAGAACAACATCCTGCAACACTCAAATTTTTATTTATAATTAAAGGAATAATTTAGGGGAAAGATTAGCTCTGAAAGCTGGCAGAAGGATATTAATCCTCCAGGTATTAAATCCCCAGTATTTTCTCAGAATCACACAGATCACAGAATTATTTAGGTTGGAAAAGAGCTGCAGGATCATCAAGTTCAAGGGTTGATTGATCTCCACCACGTCAACTAGACCAGAGCACTAAATTGCATGTCCTGTCTTTTCTTGAAGAGCTCCAGGGATGGTGACTTTAACAAGTATTTCTACTGAGTTGGTAAATAATGGAACAATTTGTTAAGTTGTGTTTAAACCTCAATGAGAAAAAAGTGAGCAGCATTTGTAACAGTCACACATGTCATGATATTACAGTGAAAATATTTCCCTAATTGGAAGTCACCAAATTGCATTTTTTCCAAAGGAATTAAGCATTTTTCATTAACATATAAAAAATGAGGGTGGCATGATAGGCTTCTTGGAAGAGGCAAGAGGCATTTTTTGCAATCCCTTGATTAACTGAAGAGCCTTTTGCATACTCTGACACTGCTTTTCTGTTTTGTGGCCTGGAGCACACTGAAATATGCTTTTGCTCTAAAGCTGTACTTGCTGCTTTACTACATCTGTGAAGGCTTTATGACAAACTAGACTACTCCAAAACTGCTGCTAAAGTTAGACTACTCTGAAACTGGTGTTTTAAAGTGACTTTATTCAAATTATAGTCTTATTAATTTAACATAGTCGCACATTATTTTCTTGCTTCTTCCCCAGGAAATCCCTTTCTGCCCTTTTTGTGCACATTTTTGATCTGGTCCTACATTAAGCTTTCAAAAATGCACTATATAGCACATTCTTCTGTAGAAGCATGCAGCCCTCAGCACAGTGTTTTCAAAGGCATCCACTTGGGGTGTGACTTTGCTTCGATTTGTAATGTTTTTTGTTCCTCCAGTTTTATTAATTTATGTAAACAATGAGTCAAAAACAACAACACAGCTGCTCCCATTTGAAAACATCACTGTGATGCGTATTGGATATTGTAGCTTGGTGCTTCCATTCTCATCCACACCTGGTTCCTGTGTTTTCCAGATGTGCTACCAGCACCAACAGCTCTGCCTGTGCCTGTCACACTCAGTATAGCAAGGTGAGCATCACCACTGAATCAGCAAATCCTATTGTCAATCCTATTTAATTATTGGGCTTTGGATTATTTTTTTCTTTCTTTGTTTAAGTACTCGGTGAGTATCAGTTAATGTGAGAAGGAAAATCTGCTGCACAAAAAGCCAAGAAAACCAAACTTCTGAGTTATCATGTTTAGTACTGTCCTCCAGTCCTCACTCTCAAAGCCTTTGGAAGAAATCAAGGTTTCTTATTTTACATCTTGCCTAATTAGGTCCCTGTTTGAGATTCCCTGTCAGGAGAATTAATCCATGATGTCAGAGGTTTATATCCAAAAAGGAGACAGAGGATTGCTGTAACTTTATTTGAACAAAGGGAGAGGCCATGGGACATTTCCCATGGGGTCTCTGGAATTGCTGGAGGATGCAGCCTTCTTTTTATCCCAATTTCCTGGCCACATTTTCCTCTCTCTTTCCCCATCGGCTGAGGTACTTGAGAGGCACAGACTTCCCAAAGCCCCTAATACAGATCCATCTTTTCTTTGTATCTCTGTTCTTTTTAAGTCCAGGAATTTAGCATAGCCTTGGGTGACAGTCTGTGTCAATTAGAGGAATTAGTGGAATTCCTCTGGAATTTATGGTCCCTCCCATTGCTTCTTTCACCTATCAGGATCTGGCTTTATCTACCAGCAGGCTCACAGCTTGTTTGGAAAGACACATCCCTCTCATTCCTTTCACCTGAACATCCCATGCAATTTAGAAGTAGAGGCTATGGTGTGAAAATGTGGTGCTTTTGTAATCTTCCCCAAGCTGGGTGGAGCTTTGCTTTATATTCCCAAGTCCTGCACTCAAACTGGGTCAGTGTATGCTAAAACAGGTAGTGTTTTATTCAGTTAATTTTTTTTGGTAAAAGTCCTGCTTCCCATCCAACATCTACATTCCTCTCTTAAAATAAGATACTCCTACTTCATCTTTCAATCCCCATAGCTAAAGCCAAAATAAAAATATTGCTGTGTGAGGATGAAGAAGAGGAAAATGTACAGTCTGGGAGCAAAGCTATCTCTGTCACTGCATAGAGAGCAGCACCTGACCTCAGGTGCCACCAGGGACAAGAAGCAGCTGTTTCTGTCATAGCCTGTGCTTCTCAGTGCAATGCTGGTAAGTGATTCTGCAGTTCTTGCAGGGCTCTGCCCTCCCTGGAGCCTAGCTCTGTCACTTGCAGGAAAAAAATACCTTGAATTGCTTCAGAGCACTGGCTGCACCCAAGCTTCTAGTGCGGGCTCTGGTGGTGTGTCCCTTTTAAATGACTTTCCATATGCTGGAAGGAAGGTTGATTTCACTTTCTTTCCCAAGATCTTACTGAACAGTTTAGAGACAGTGTATAGCTTTTAATCTTGCCTTTTTAGCTGCAGTGAAACTATTTGAAGGTCATGGCCAGTCCATTACTTTTGTAAAAAAAATTGTAGCTATGAAAAAAGCGCTCTGTAGTCATTCAGGGTATTTCCTTGCTTCATTGCAGAACTTGTTTGTTTGGAAGCAGTACTAAAATCCTATAAAACGAGGGCAAACTGAGCAGCATGTGATAGCCAGCTTGTTAAATGTTGTACAGTGTGGTTATTTTACTGGGTGATGCACATGATGCACATACCTACACATGCACATGTGACCCAGTATCATGGGATGTACAGAAGGGTTCATTAAAACCTTGCCTTTTCCATATCTGGGTCAGATTAGAGCTGAAAGAAAATATGCAGCTTAAAATCTTTGTGAATAATTAGCCTGACAAGTTGGTGCAGCTCAACAGATGAGGAGGGAGGAGGAATAAACACCAAAGTTGCTTATTCACAAGCAATGTCCTTAATTTCTGGCAGGGGTTCACCCATGGCTTTAATAAATCTGCTCCAGACATGTTAGCAGTGGCATGAAAATAACAGAGCTTGATTTCAGCCTGGGAATTACTATTTTGGAGTGTAATTCCTTCCACTGAAGCCAATAATTATCAAAGTCTGTTGGGTGAAAACAACTTGAACATTTTGAGAAGAGCACAGTTGAATGAAGAGCACAGAGAAAAGAGCCAGTGAGAAGAACACAGCTCTGTCAGCCAGGGTTGCAGGGCTAAACTGGAATCAGAGTATTCTTTTTTTTTGTAATAGTCTAGCATATAGAGTCTGAGAGAAGCATCAGTTCAGCATAGTATCAAAGATGGGATGAAATACATCTACCCTGAGTGATGATGCCTTAAGTTTTAGCTTTCATATTTTTCATATTCTGTGTTGCCTAGGTGTGTAGTTTTGAGCTTCATAATAAGTGTTAGTGAGCTCTCTTCACAGAGTAGGTAGAGCCTTTTACAATTCCTAAATTCCTTTTCTAGCTTGATACCAAGGACAATCATCACAAGTTTCAGACCCAAAAGCATAAACAATGATGGACTGAAGAGAGAAAATACAAAGGATGGGACTTCCTAACATGAAGCTGTAATTGGACAATTAACCCTGATATGCAGATGGACCAGAACTTATAAAAATGTGAGACCTCGTGACCAGTCATCCATTTTGTGACCATTTTTAGGTCAATCTTGGGTGTAGCCCTGGCCAGGCTCTTGTACTGCCCAAGGTGTATCCTTTAAGGCCTTTCAATAAATACCTACTTCATTCTTAACTCTGTCTGGCCTCTCTTCTAGGTCAGCCTTCTCAAGGCATCAGTGACACCCTAGGCTTGCTTCCTCATTCCCTGGCACAGCAACATAATTTAAAAACTAAAAAGTCCTGTCTGTCAGACAGTCCAACAGCTCCCTGTCCTGCAGGAGAAATCCTAGTAAGACATTCTGTCATGCATGGAGGGGTATTTGCATTGCCTCTGGTACAGGATATTTGATTACTATTCACCTTGGGCAGTGCTGTTGGAGCTTGGGAAGATGCAGGGCTCAGGTGATGATTGATGTCTTGCTGCACATGAGCTGTGCAGTTGCCCTTTCCTTAGGGTAAAAGCTTTATGGATAAGATGCATTCCTGAATGGTTGCTGTCAGGGAGGGTGACACCAAAACACAGCATAGCCAGAAAACTGGTTCAGTGTCACTGACAGCGCCACTCCAACACAGAGGTCAGCTGCAAAAGTGCTTGGGCTTGTCCCTCTTTGCCAAAATGTTCTTGTTCTGTCTGCTTTGTGGAAAGAAAGGAAAAAACATAGCTTTTTTTCCTGTAGGGTCGTTGGGTGAGATGTGTTTGGCTGCCCCTCTGACTTGCCACACTGGGGATTGCAGTCCCCTATCCTGAGCACTGGGTTATTTAATGCCTGGTTCTTCCCACATTTCTCAGCCTCTGGAAAGCATCTGCCTGTGCTCCAAACCTGGAGCTGCCTCACACAGGGCTTCTTGGACATTTGCTACACCTCAGTTTTTCAGGAGAAATATGTGCAGATGCGGAATTAGCTGAAGCCACCTCAGAAGCAGCAGCTGGTTTGGGGGGCAGCTTCTCTTTGGTTACGAAGTAGGGCAGATGAGGACATAGGAAATCCTGATCCTGAGGCTGAGCTACTCCCTCAGTAATTTTTTACAAACGAGCCTAGGTTATGCTGTGAAACCCATGGGAAGGACTCCACATCAGCTCTGACTGAGCCCACTGCTTCAATCCAGGCTGGGGATGGCAAAACAGGTCACCACTTCCTTCACAGAGCAGCTTAAATGCCTAGATGGAGCCCAGATAAGACTTGTCATGCTGGAGAGATTGCTGGCTCTGGAGTAACCCTCCTGTGGCCAGTAGGGTGTTCTGGGCCAGCCAACTGCCCCTCACCTTCCTGAGGGCTTGGGAGGTTTAACAAATGATAATGAAGGGAGATGGGGGAGGGATGGAAAAGGAGTCTCAGGACAAGAGTACAAGAAAGAGATCACTTGTGACTGCTCTGGTGCCCCTTTGCCAAGCAGTGCATTGTGAAAAGCACAGATATGTCACTGTATGACTAAAGACAGCATCAGACTGTCACAGGTGAATAGGGGAACTAAATGCATGTGTCATCAGCAGATCTAATATTAGGACCTGCTGAATTTTGAGTGCTGAACACTGGCAATCTGACTTTCCTGTGCAGTTATCTGGGATTTGAAATAGGTCAGAAGGTTTTGATCACTTTATTTCATATGATCCATTTGGAAAATTGATTGTCTTTGTCCTCCATATGGACCTGTTTCTGTCCCAGGTGTTGTGGCTCCTTCTGGCCCTCTCTTTGCTTTGCCGAGGCAGGAAAACCTGCACAACTTTTATTTTTGGTCCCAGACTGACTATCTGAAAGTGGGCATTGGCCACCAGGTTTTACCTGCATAATTCCAGCTTTTTCAAGCATTTCCCTCTGGGAGATTGTTTGAGTGACAGGATAACCAGGTTCTTCCATCCCATGCACCAGCTTCCACTGCCCCAGGGACTTCATGAAGAGGCTCATAGTCTCTCTTGCCAGTGTGATTTTCCTGCTGCCCCTGGCCTTATGGAACCTTTACCATTTGCACTCTCACTCTGACATGCCACCTGAGGACTTTCTTTCTGATACAGGTATCCCTCCTGTTCAAATCTGGATGCTGGTTTGCTTTTTGCCTTGCATCTCTCCCTCTCTGCTTTCTTGTGGCTTTCTGCTCCACTGTGCCCTGCGTGTTTCCTGGCTGCTTATCTCCCTTTCTTCCGCTCATTGTTCCCCATCCCCGCAGCCACAGCCAAGCCTCCTGCCACCACTGATGACTACTAGAGACATTTGCTTCCTCCCATTGCCTCACATCCCCTCTCAAGGGGGTCTGTGGAGATCAGTTACCAGGAAATTCAGCCTATCTGTAGAGAACTTAAACTGAAATGCCTGAGTGTTCTTGGTACATTGTTGACCCTGTTGCAGCCCTCATGATATAATGTAAAATTTCTCACACCATCCCAGAGTGCCAAGAAATTAAAGTGCTGGAGCTGCTGAGACAAAGGTCTGGCTTTTCCTTGCCTGTGTGGGTGGATGAAGTATTCCTCCCTAGCTTTGCCCCTGGAATTGACTGTGTCTGAAATCAGAGCCGAACAAAACAACTCCAGCCCCCAAACAGCTGATATTTAATACTTCAGGCTGTGCATTTCCTAAATGTTTTGGTGCAGAATTACGGATTGGAAGTGGAAAGCTGAGTCTTATTAGAAGTATTGGGCAGCCTTAAATCCCTTGGTTTGAGGAACCCTTTGGCTGACACCTAAGTATTAAATACTGGGTAACCCATTGCCCAGTGCGGACGGTTTCTTCTGGAGCACAAAACATGGCACAGGATGTTCTTAACACACTACTTGAGGAAAAGCAGAAGAAAAAAAAAAAAAATAATAAAAAAGAAGTGTTTTCCAGCTGCATTTCAGTCCATGATCTTAGCACATTTTTTCTGGTGAGAGGCTGAAAAGCAGTGGGAGTCAGGAGGGGAAGTAGAGGCTTGAAAAGAGTGCAGGCTGAAAAGGGATAGGAAGCCAAAGAAATGTGGAAGACTGGAGGGCAAAAAGTGGAGGATGAAACTTGGGGAGAGGCTAAAGTACTGTGGGACACTAATGAAATCTTTTTTGTGGAGGACTAAGGAGAAACCATTAAATAGAATGTAGTCTTAATATAAAAGTGAGGCCCTAAAGGGATAGAGGGATAAAGGAGAATGGGAGACTGAAAAAGAACAGAAGTCTCAGTGTAGAAGGTAGGGGGGGAAAAAAGTGGAAATGGAGGAAACAAGGAAGGCTAAAAAAAAAAAAAAGTAGAGGCTAAAAATGAGAGGGAGGCCAGAAAGAAAGTGAAGTAACAAAGAAAACTGGACAGAAAAAAAAGAGTATGCAAAAGAATAAAACACAATTAAAAAAAGGTCTGTGAGAAGAAAAAATGAGTCAACAAAAAACAGAGCCTGGAAAAGGGTAGAGGGCCAAGAAAAGGTGGGAGAGAAGAAGAAATGCAGAAGCTGAAAGGACAGGAGGGCACAATTATGTGGGAAGCAAAAAATACCCAAAGTATAGACCAAAAATTTGAAAGGTGAAACACCAAGGGAGAGTGTGGGGAGAGGGAGAAAGAGAGGGGCAAAAAGAGGTGGGAGGCCAAGAAGAGGGAAACTGGAGATCAAGGCCAGAAAAATATAAAGGCTGGAATGGGGAGGAAGGCTGAATAAAGGGTAGAGGCCAGAAAAAAGTGGAGTCTGTGAAGTGGTGGGAGGTTAAATTGGAGTGGGAGGGTGAAAAGGGGTAGAAGTCTGGAAAGGGATGCTAAGTTGGAGTGAAACTTTAGGAGACAAAAAAGTGGAAGCTGATATGTGGTGGAAAGCCAAAGAGGGTGAGAGGTCTGAGGAAAAGGTTAGGCCAGAAAACAGTGGAGGTCAAATTCTGTCAGATGTGGAAAAGTTGTGGGTGGCTGGAGCACAAGTGGAAACCAGGAAAAAGTGGAGGCTAAAAAGGAGTGGAGGCTAAAATGGTGTGAGAGTCCAAAGAGATGGTGGGAGGCTGGAAAGCAAGAAGTAGCCAGAAAAATAATGGAGCCCTAAAAGTGATGGGAGGCTAAATTAGAGCAGGAGAGTGAAAGGGTTGGAAGTGTGGAGGGGAGGAAATGGAAAGGGGAATGGGAGAGGCAAAAAAGATGTGAAAGTTTTAAGAAGGATGGGAAGCTGGAAAACAAGATGTGGCCATAAATGTGAAGCCTTAAAAGTGGTGGGAGGTTGGAGGGAAGTAAAGGTCAGGAAGTAGTGGAGGCTGAAAAGAGGGCAGAGGCCACAGGAAGGGCCAAGGTGAGGCTGAGGAAGGGCAGGGCAGAGGCAAGGCAAGGTAATCAAGGCAGTGTAAGTCAGGCAGGAGGAAGGCAGTACAAAGCAAGGCAGAATTTAAAGTATGGTCAAAGTATTACAACCTCACCCCTTCCTCTGAGGGGTAATTGGGTAATGAGAAAGCATTCTATTGGAATACCAGTAAATCTGATACCTTTTCTGGGTGAATGTTACTTTCTGGTTGACAAACTTAACTGATGTTCACTCAGATGGCCTGAAATAAGTATTTCAGACAGTGGCTTCCCAGGCGTCAATTTAGAAACCTCTATGTTCAGTACTACTAATTAAAACTTTTTTTTTTTTTTTTAAGGAAAAAAGTTTGCTTTTTCAGCTTGAATGTATTAAAAGTAGCAAGACAGCAGTTTGTTAAAATATTAATGTTACATTTTCATTATAGATTGGATTTAATGGGGCATGCTAGCTTGTGCCAACATTGTGCTGTTAACCTGTGGCTCCTAACACCTGCCATAAAATACAGGTAATTCAGTCATTTGGTCTGAGGAGTTCTATTTATTCATGCCACACACAGGGCTTTGTACCTTCAGTGCAGGCAGTGATGTTTTTCTCCTCCATCCACACAAGCCAGAGCTTTAACAAGGTGGGAGGTTCTCCTGCACACTGATGTAGTCACAGAAGGCAGTCACAGTCAGCTCTGCCACAAAGGAAGGGGTTAGACTGTAATATTCAAATTCTTAATTAAACAGCAAATTGTTGTGAATGGTGAGGATTATTCAGTGTGAGAAGTATTTTCCATGCTTCTGCAATGGTAACAGAGCCATTGAAATACTACTTTTCCATATTTTCAGGCTGTCTTAACAATTACAAATAAGGTATTTTAAAAGCAATGTTCTGCCTGTGGCTTTTGATGGCTGGTGCTCTGCATTTCCCTGCCTTGTGAGCCTATAAAACAGAGGGGTATGGAAAACTCCTGCTCTGGATTTACATTCTGGACCTCCAGTCTTGTGGGCCACTGCCTGCACCAGTCCTGGAGAAGGGGGTAAGGCCTGGTGACCTCACTGAGGGTGTTTCCCTGCCTGGCATTGTACCATGATGAGCAGCAAGAGTTGAGTTGCCTGACCTGCAAACTCTTTACATCAACTCCCAGGCCATAAAAATTCTCTCACACATATTACATTAGGGGTTGGAGACAGAAATGACACAAATTCCTGAGGGTCCTCAACAAACAGCCGCTTTTGTTGCTCAGAACTTTCTTATATAATGTGCACAAAACTCTAAGCTCTGCAGTTTAGAGAATTCACTGGTTGAGGTTTTAGCACCACCCAGCTCTTTCACCAGTGCTACCTCTGCTTCTCATAAAAAGGCAGCAGGTTTGGCTAACAGCTGTGTGATGTCTTGATTTTTCTTTTTTCAAATGATTTACTTCTGTGATTCTCACTTCTGGTGAGAGCTGGATTCATTGTCAAAGGATCTGTGTGTGAGCACCAGAGCCAGGCCACCTTAACAGGGTCAGTTGGAGGTTTTGCTCTAATTTCATCCATTTTGTGACTGAATTACTGCAAATGCTGAATTTGGATTTGAAAAATAGTAACTTTGTTGTTTTTTTTTCTCTGCTTAGGGCAGGGATCTTCAGGTTAGTAATGCAAGCAGATATTCTGCACGGAGCAGAAGGTATTCCCTGGAGCATACAGATCTCCCTGATTCCCCTCAGCTTCAGAGCACTGAAGGGAAACTTTCTTCTGGCTCTTTTTAAACAAGGTTTTCTATGTGCCCTTCTCTATAGTGCAAATACATAGCACTTCTCTGAGTGCAAATACTGTTTTTTCAGAAAATGCCACATGAAATTGTAAAGTGTACCCTAAGGAGCTCTCAAACCCAGCTCTGCATTAACACATACCAACAAAATCACAGTGCAGTCCTAGTTTTAACTTTACAGGGATCATTGGGGAGTTTTAGCTGTTATGACAGTGGATCTTTGTTTCCAGATGTTTTTTGGGTGGGAATCTTAGGAACAATGTAAAATTCTGATAGGAATATGTTGATGGAAGAGAGTTGTGCTGGAGGTTTTCATGTAGGAGTTTGCATTTAATAAATTGCTGGTTGTGTAAGTCTTCTTGTAAGAGGAACAAAGTATTTTAAGCTGCAGGATGCAAAAAAGGGATATTAATTTAACGTGAATTGATGAAAACTGGATGCTTTGTAAGGTGCAGAAATAGGGACAAAGATCAGGTCTGTGCAGTGAAACTGGTACAAAAAATTAGTGCAAAGTGATCAAAGGAGGACTGTGTCTTCCTGGTGTGTTTCCCAGTGTGTCAGATGATTATAAGCTTGAACTTCAAAAAATTCAAGACTATTTGAAATAGCTGTGGAAAAATTTGGTCTTTGGCCATAGCTTGTCTTAATAACAAATTCTTTTGTCCCTCCAGAGAAGACTAGAGTAAAAGTGGATCAACAGGGATAGGTAGCATTGAAACTGGAAAATTAATATGGGGATTTATTTTGGGACCTGATGGTCATTAAATCCTTTAACATGTTTGGCATTGCACTAGCACAAATTGTACCAACACTGTGCTCCAGAGGATGCAGTTTAAGATGATTTAAGGCTCACATTACTTAGGTGAGTTTCAGACCAGCGTCCAAAGGAACTAAATAAATGCCAGGAGCTCTTGTTATAATCATAGCTTAGTTAATAACTGTTCTTTTTAATTTTGAAATAGTACATCCTAGTGATATGATCAATATAGTGGCAGGACTGTGATAAAATATGTTGTTGGAAAAAGTAAAGTGGGTAAGGAGCCAAGCAAAAACTGATGATAATTACTATCTTTGGTGAAATAAAACACTTTTGAGTTCACACTTATGTCTGTAAAGGCTAAAGCTTCCAGAAACATCCATGGATTTCTCCTTCTAAAAATTTGTCAACAGGATACATAAAAAAAATGCACCTTTTAAACAAATTGAGTAATCTATTGGTTAAGAATGCATTTAAACTACTAATTCTGTGTTGTATTATCTTCAGCAGGGAAATTAGCATATAAAGCAGAAGTGCATCACATTTTCCAAGGTCTTATGAGATTCTGTTTATCTTGCTTCTTTTAGTTACATTTTGAAAGGTTACCTGGACCTTGATGTAACTTGTGTGGAGGCTCTGCCTAACTCAAAGTGGTTTTGAAGACAAACTGGTCTTTGTGGTTATAGCATGTCAGATTGATGAGAGAGCACTTGTTAAGAAAACACATCTACTTTTTGGCATAAAAATATCCTAATTGTGCATTCCCAAATAACCTCATTTAAAAATCTGCCCTTTAGATGTGAGAATAAGACAATGGGTTATGATACTGTATTTGTTATTATGATATGTATTTATTATGTAGTATTTATTATGCTAAATATTTATCATAATTATTTATTTTTATATAAATAAATAATATTAAATATTTATTATTTATATTATTATTTAGTATTCATTATACTAAATTAAGGGCTTAGTTGGGAGGCAGTTTTTCATGGAGAATGCCTACCTTTGTGTTTCCATTTACAAATCTGAATGGCTGCCTGTCCCTACACGTGTGATTCATTCTCCAGAGAAGATGTCAGAGGTGTATTATTTGACTAACTCAATGGGAGCACAGCCAGATCATCTTGCTTGAGTCATCCAGATGGAAATATTTCATCAGGCCTGCAGACCTCTGGCATGTCACATGCAGCCCTTGAAAGAAGTAGGGAAAGGAGAAGAAAAACCCATCCTGAGTGCTCCCCATCCTGATGGCCCTGCTAGGAGCCCATTCCCAGGGGTTTTTCCCTGCCTTTCTGTTTGTCATGGGGAAAAAGGCTGCAGAAGGGATTTGTGCCAGCATTGAAAAGGGCAATTTTTGTAGTCTTAAAGAAATTCATTGGCTAACCGAAGTGTTTTCTACCAAGCTCTAGAATTGTAACATTGCTGATACATTATTGATGGGGACAGAGCAAACCACAAAATATTCTTCCTGAAAGGAATTACGAGTTCAGTAGAGTGGATCAGTGTTTCAGAGCAAAAGTCCTTTTTAACTTGAAGTTAATTTTTAATTTATTGTTGTCGTTGTTGTCATTGAGTTGGTATAAGAAATGGATGAACTTTTTAAATTTCACTTTCTTGGTTTGACCACGAGAGCAGGAGTTGACTGGAAGCTAAGGACTTTTAAACAGTTCTGTGAATTATGAAATTCCAAACCCTAAAAGCTTCTCATTCTTCATTCCTTACATTCTTTCAAAAACAAGGCAGGTACATCCCCAGTGGCAACTTGTAAAGAATGCAGAAACCCCACTCTTGAGTACCAAAACAGAATGACTTCAGAAATTCGCAAAGCACCTTATTTTTTTCCAATGTACTCTACTAGGTTGGCTCAGGAAGGTACCCAAAATGTCAGCTCTGACCTCTTTCATGCTTAATTATCCTGTTACCTAGTTTAGCAGCAGTGTTAAGGTGATGGTGTCCAAACAGAAATGCAGGAACTATCCATGTATGGTCATGAGGAGATCTGGGGTGATTTTGGCTTGTTTACCTGGAGGAATATGTAAAGGACTATGTTAAGTCCTTTGTATGTAAAGGAATATGTAAAGGACTAAATACCAGCACTTAGTAAATGCTTCTAAGGGAGCGGGACCTGCAAGAAACTAAAATTTGTAGATTAATGTTCTATGTATTTCATAGAATATGCCACGTTAGAAGGGAGACACAAGGATCACTGAGTCCAACATCTGGCCCTGCACAGGACCACCCCCAAGTGTCACACTATATGCCTGAGAGTATTGTCCAAATGGTCCTTGAGCTCTGTCAGGATTGGTGCTGTGGCCACTTCTCTGGGCAGCCTGTTCCAGTCACCCACTGGGACAAGAACATTTTTCTGATAACCTCAACCTCCCCTTGCACAACTTTAGGCCATTACTTTGGGTCCTGTCACTGGTCACCACAGAGAAGGGATCCCATGAGAGGGACTAAGCAGTGCCTCCTAAGTAAGTGTCTGTTTCTCATACCCATCCATCCCTCTCTTCACCATCCCTATGCCTCTAAACATAAGGTGCCTCCATCTCCATTGTTCTTAAAAACACAAAATACAGGAAAGAGTCAGACTGTGCAGGTGTTGTTTTCTGAGGATGCTGCACAACCTGTATTTGGAAGTTCAGCCTATCTTATGGATGTGTTCAAGGCCAGGTTGGATGTGGCTTTCAGCAGCATAGTCTAGTAGAAGGTCTTCCCACCCACAGTAGGGGTTGGAATGAATGATCTTTCAGGTCCTTTCCAACCAAAACCATTCTGGGATTCTGGGATTTTGGCCTTTTCTCATTCTCAGAACTTTAACAGCTCCATTAGCTGCTGCAGTCTTAGCAGATGCAGAATTGCAGTACAGGTTTTGTGGAACTTCTACAAATGTCTGAAATGACCAGAAATATAGAGAAATAGAATGGACATATAGAGTAATTAATAGGAATCTTCTTAAATCAGGCTCTCCACTATAAAACTCTCCACCAGAGGTTTATACATCTTCAAGGATGGAGATTCTGTGGTCTTCTCCAGTGTTTGACCATCCTCGTGATGCAAATAGTTTTCCTTATATCTGATGTATATGTTATTATCTTCTGGGAAGCCTGAGAAAAGCTATAGCTCATCTTAATGCTGCAGTTTAACTGCATCTGAAGCAAACAGTGAGTGAATTAAAATACATTTGTGAATATCTTTGTGTGGCAAGTGAAATTGAAAGAAATAATTTCTCCCAGGCTGAGAGTCACATGGATAAAAGTTGTTCTTCAGTTTCTGACACTTTATGCAAGGCTTTAATCTTCCCTCTCCCCCAAAAGTACAGCAAACACAAAAATGGACTGATGTTCTAAAGCAGTGGAGTGATAATGGGGTTCATCACTATGATTTGATGTGATTCCATTCAATGCACTGGAGAGCTGTGAAAGCAGCACGCTTCCCTCCTGCTTTATCCAAAAATACAGCCTGAGACAACCTTGTGATGGCTCAAGGGCAGCAGCAGTTAATGGAGCTTTATTGGATTTTTCCCTTAGTGCTGAGGAATGACATGTAACAGGAGGAATTTGACACTGAACAGTTGCTGAAGATCTACAGCTTTCCTTATTTATTCAGGCAAGAAAGTTGTATTTTTTTTTTAATATGACTTTTGCTTGGAATTTCCGCTATTTAAATGGAGATAGAAGATATAATGGGCACATTAATACTTTTAAGATAACTTAAGATGAAATTATGCAGACAAATAACAGGAGCTAAGGAGGATGAGGAAAACCAGTACTTCCAGTCTAAGACTTCCCTCCAGCATTTTCCAGATGAATTCTGCATTGAGCTGCTGGAATAACTTCACCCTCAAAGCATGATACAGATACATGAAAAAAGGAAACATACTGAGCACAGGCTATTTAGAATTTTGCTTGAAATATTTACCTCTAAAAATCTGATATTACTGTTTCAAATTTCCTTCCCTTGCTTGCCTGTATCTACATCTACAATTTGAAGTGATGTGTCTAAAGGAAGAGACATAGGTATGAATATGTTACAAAATGCAATTAACAACTTTGTGGGAGCTTTCAATGTGAATATTTCCTGAACTTACACCAACCTGATTCTCTCCCAAGTACTCTGTCTTCACTACTGTGCTAATGCTCCAAATGTCCTTGTTTATGGATCTCCTAAATGTGGTTAAACATAAACTGAAAACAGGCCTTCAGTTCCTGCCTACTATGGAAGTCAGAGAAGTAGATTTTTACAGCTGTTTTGCCCTCTTCTGAGATGACTCCTCTCTCTTTGTAATGTGCTGTGGGTCCTTTTCCCTGATGTTATTCTCACAACTCAGGAGATGTCCTTGCTTTCCTCTGCAAGGTTATGATTTTCTGTTGATGGTTTTGGGAATGTTCCAGCTCCACTGCAGTTTATCTATAGCAAACAAATACTGAAGTCTGTAAGTATAAGTGGTATTTTTCTTGTTTGTTCTAGTGCTAGATGGTTGCATTAAATTGAAACATTAAAATATTTATCCTTGGGGTTTGGTAAAGTTTGCATGGTTGGTTTTCTGTAAAGTTCAACAGGACTCAGAAGGGTGGATGTATATTTCTTCTTAATTTGAGTCTCTTGGTCTAATTCCTGTCCTGTGAAGGATGTCAGGTACTGAATCTGAGGAAGATACAGCTCAGAACTCTGCATGACCCCAAGGTGAGCATCATTCCCCTGGGGATGCATAGCTTCAAGATCCATCTCCTAAAGTACTTTTTTCCTCCATGTTTTTAAATATGGCTTTTGTAAAAAGATTTCTCTAAACTCTTAAACACTTCTCAAAACCTCTTCAGGAAATATATATATATATATAAATAGTGAGCTTTGGAAAGTGTTTTTTCATCCCCAATACAGTTAGCATTTTAGCCCACTTTAATCTTCCCAGCAGTTTACTGAGTTTTAGGAAATATCAAACTCCTTTTAGAAGACAGAACAACAGATTTTATTTCACTTAAATGAGAAAATGCAGAACAGCTCAGGAAGCTTCCCTGAGTACTTATTAAACTTTCTAATTACTGTTTAGCCCATATAAACCTCACAGCTACAGTTCAAATATTTTGAGGGCTGAGATGATGGTGGGAGATTAACTGGAACAAGTGTGTTATTAAATGCAGTTTAGACCTTGCATACTTAATAATACAATTAATGTCATAGAAATGATTCCCCACTCAGTTCTACAAGAAAAACTCTCTAGGAGCTCTCTCACTTCACTGTTGAAAGCTGGGGGTGGAGGCTGGACATTGATGGAGAGGAGGAAGAGGAGGGGTGAAAGTTTGCAGGGTCCAGCTGGCAGGTGGGGCTCTACCAGCTGTCACTGCACGATGCTGATCCTAAGGAAAAGCCCAGAGGGAAGCTCTTGATAGCCCAGAATGAAGTGGGCATGAAACCAGGGAGAAGAAGGATAGGAAAACAGTGACTTCAGCCAGAGTATGACCCTGAACTTCCATGGCACTGGCTGTGTCACTGTGTGGAGGAGTCAGTGGTGTCTGTGCCAAGGGCAAGGGCTGCACCTGCAGCAATGTGGCTGGGGGTGCTCAGGGGGACACTCTGCAAGGAGAGACAGCAGATGCTGAGGATCTGAGCATTGGCTGTGCCTGTTCTCCAGGCTTTACTCTGCTCTGTGCCTGCAGCCTGAGTTCCCCTGGATGATAGGAACTGACCACCAGTTTAGTATGGTCCCAGAGCAGTCCAGCTTTTGTGCTTTGAGGATACTCTGCCATGTGAATCGAAGTGCAGGAGTTGAGAATGATTGGAAGGTTTTCTTCAAAACTGGAAGCAAGAGAGGTGGCTGCTCCATGAACACCTGGCATTGCTGCCCTGACTCCTCTGGGGCATTTTAGTCTGATAGACTGAGCTTCCTGCTCTTCAAGCTGTCTCTGTGTGCTACACTTTCCCTAAATAACCAGTGGAGAGAAGTTTGTATCTGTTTAGTCCACACATGCAGAGAATGAAGAAAATCTCTCCTGGTCACAGCTTACATCATACAAAATCTTGTGACTTACATTTTAGTGTTCTTCTCTCGGCTCTGGTTGTCCCTTTCTTCTGAGCAGGCATTCTCACCAGACATTACTGCAATGCACTTTCTAGAGGAGTCCCAAATGTGAGGCTAATCCAGCAGGTCAGAGGCTGGTTTCAGGCAACCACTGATGTTACTAGCCCTACCAGGAAAAAAATCAAGGTAAATTCATGTGATCACATTTTCTCTTTATAGTATCTGGTTATGAGTAGGAGTGAGAGATGCAGAGAACATTACAGTGAGTCAGTAGGAACTTTCTCTTGGCACAGGTTAGTCACAGAATCACAGAATGCTTTGGGGTGGAAGGGACCTTAGATATAATCTCATTCCACAGCCCCTGCCATGGGCAGGGGCAATTTCCACTAGACTAGGTTGTCCAAAGTCCCATCCAGCCTGGCTTTGATCACTTCCAATTAGCAGAGAAGAAGACAATTTTTGTTCAAAGAAAAAACTGGACTTTTTTTTTTTTTTTTTTTACTGTTCTCTACAAATTTCACATTATTGTGGGTCTCTGCAACTTCACTTCCAGTCTTCTCACTGATGTGCTTTGAATGCCTTTTCCACTCTCTGTTCTTCATTCTATTTATGTGGTTCTCCACCTTCTGTCTGTGCTTTGAGGGTGTCATCTCCTCCAGAGGCTGCCTTGCCAGCTGACCATCCCCAGCCAGGACCAGAGCAGTGCTTGGGTCAAATGGAAATTTACCACTGCTGTGGTACACTTACCAGTGCTGTGTAAATATTTACTATATTTACTAAAGCTGCTTTACTATTAGAAAAAAATCTGTGCAGGTGGTGTTCTGGAAATTAACTGACCTACAACACCTCCTCTTGCTTCCACCCTTCAGCTGTTGGCTAAGGATGGCAGCAACTCGCAGCTTTAAGGGAGATTTGTCCAGAGAGCTGAGTCAAAGAGAATATATCCTTTCCTCTCTTGTGACATCTCAAGAGTTTTTTTTTCCTGAGATTTATTTTTAATATATTATTTATTATGTGTAAGAAATAATTAAAATGCTAACACTGCTCAGGTGTACTTCCTGTGTAAGGAAATGTAATCTTAAATATTTAATGTAGCTATTTAAAAAACAAATTCGTATTCACGTAGCGCCATCTGTCACCAAGTCTCTGCAACTGCACAGGACAAGGGCATTTTATTTTTATTGAATTAACATAACTCTTGTCAGCATTTAAAAATAACTTCTTTAGGGGGAAAGAAAAAAAGGAAAGAAAAAGGTTTCTTAGCTCTTATTTTACAGAGTGTTTTTTAATACTGCATCCAGCTGTGTGAAGAGTGAGTTTGGTGAAGCTAACTAGCTAATTTTATCTATTTAATTTATCTTATTGGTTTAGAAACCAATAGTAACCATGATTATCCCTGGTAGTTATAAGGTAGGCTTTACTTCTGAAGGCTCAATCTTTGCCTGTCCATCTGAATGAATGTCTTGGTTTAAAACAATTTAAAGGGGGCACTCTAAGATGAGTTACCTCTCCCTTTTTTAAGTTTTACCTCCCTTTCCACCAATAAGGATAAATGAATATGAGTAGATATAAGTGAAAAAAAACCCAGTTTATTAAAAAATGGAAATTTTTATATCTGAAGTTTAATAAAGGACAAGAGGAGACAAAGATAATAAAGCAAAGTTTAACAGCCAGGTGCTTGGCATTCAGCCAAGAGCACACCTGCCATTTCAGAGACACCCTTTATATTCCTTTCCTGTTGCATCACCCTATTGCATTTTCATAAACAATTACACATATTTAAACTTTTCCCAGATTAGTTTACATGTTCCAAGAACTGTTTAGCATGGCCCCTCCTCAGGACAGCCGTTTAGAGCATGTGCATTTTTTGGCTGTGGTTTTAGCCCATTCTTATTATCACCTCCAGTTTGGGTTTTGGTCCATACTCAGCACCTTCAGATGGTGGGTGCTGAGAGTTGGCACATCAGGAGCAGGGGTCTTCATCATATTGGATGTTATCCCAACCAAGCAGGCAGTTCAATTACCACATGCATATCAGCTATTTCACTACTATGTCTAAGTTTAGTTTATAGCAGAAATAAAAACTATATAGCTACTTTAACATTATACATATAGCATTTAATATTTGCCAAATGCCAATATTATGTATTTATAACAACGGCTACAGACTGGTGCTGCAAAATTCAATCTGAAACAGTTTTTGACTGCAAAATGCAGCTTCTTGAGTTGCAACTCTTGTAAGTAGAGGCAAGAAAAAGCCAAGAGGCAGAGAATGACTGCCTGAGTGCCTCGACTTCTAAAGAGCCCAGGACACCTCAGCCCCTGTGCCTCCATTCTGTTTTCTGGCCTCAAAGTCTTAAACAGGCCATAATAAGTTTGAGCACAGGTACATAAGGAATACAATTAACATTTTGGGTTCCCTAGGACAATGCACCATTAAATACAATGAGGAATTTCTTAGCTTTGCTGCTGAGGGATAATCCTGAGGGGTGACTGGTGGCCCTTGCAGTGGTTTTGGTGCTCACTGTAGTCCCATCCTTCAGCAGAAGCTCACAGAATCTCCTCCCACAGCCTCACAACAGGCTGTGATTTTTCTTTTCCCTCTGGAAAAGGGCTTCTGAACATGTGTGCAGAGATTTATTATGCAGACATCCACAGAATAAGAATAAACTGAATCCCCACTTCACCAAACAATGTACTGTCTGGGGTTTAATGAAGATTTCTCCCTCCTTCATGCACCAAGTGGATGCTATATAGTTTAAATTATGTATTGGTCTATTACAGAATAATCAGTGCTAAATACATACGCATACACAGAGCACAATAAATTATGTATCCTGCCTTAATATTTCATGAAGAAGAGCCATGCCATATATTGTTTTCATTTAGAATTGAGTTCAAGAGAGCATTTAAACATATTTCTATTTTTAAATCCATGAATCATCGTAACAGGACTGTTCAGGTGCTTTCAGTTAGATGTGCACTTAACAACCATGCTGAATTTGAGCCATAATGATAATCAGATTAATATTTTGAACCAGTGCCCAAGGAAGCCAGTTGGAGCCATTTATTCAATTTTACTAAGCTCTTGCAGTAAGATTAATTATATATATATAATGAAGGAAATAGAAGGTAGGCCTTTACTGAGAAATTGGAGTCTGTCTGAGCCTGGTCACCTTATATAGTCATGAATTTCTGTAGCAATCTGAGAAATCAAGGCAAACTATCTCAAAATGCCACTGGCAGCCACTCACTCATTCCTCCATTGCCCAGGACATGCCACACTGAAGGCTGAACACTCTCCTGCCCTATGAGTAAGCCAGCATCCTTTGGATAACAGGAATTCATTTTACCTAATAGAATTACTGGGATTCATTTTCTGTCCTGAAAGATATGGAGGGGGAAAAAAAAAATGTTTTATGGACAAAATGTTCAAAAGCACTTCCATAGCACAAGAACTTAATCTCACTGGCAGACTTGGAGCTCTGACTGGACTGGGGGAGGGGAGTCTAGTCTGGACCACCTAGGGAGACAGGACTTCCAGCTGTTTTTCTGCACATAATGTCATGCTGCTGGTGAATTAGCTTGTTTTGAGCATATTTCTTATCCTGAATCTGCAGCTTTCAGCTACATGCTCAGTCTTCCCTAAGACAACTGTTGAGATGCATTGAGAGGTCTGAAAGGATCAATACATCTGATTAAGAAAACAATTGCATTAAATAGAACATTTAATTTGGTCCTGATGGGAACACTCAGGAAAGTGTACTTTCTGGAATGAATCTGCCATACAAGCATGTGTGCATATAATTTTCTTGTTTTTGTAGAAAAAATCAGGTCACAACACCTGTGACTCTGCTTTGAGCCTTGCACTTCTTCTCTTATCCAAAATTTCTCTTTGGAGAATGTGGCTACAAGTAATACCATCAAGATATAAAAGAAGTCTAAGTATAACCTAATAGCATAGTGAACTAATTTCCACTGAATTACCTTTTCCTTTTTTGCCCTTTTCCCCTCTCTTTCTCCCTCCAGGACACAGGCAAAGCTGGTGGTTTAGTCTTTAATATTTGCAATCTACAAGGCAACTGAGCTTTTCTCTTCAGGTTTTCATCAACAAATAGAAATAGTGGTTAATGTTTCCACACAAAGGCATCCTATGTGAGCTGGCTCTTATAAAAGTAAATTAAATAGCCAGTGTTTTATCACTTTATTGTTATTACCATTATTTATTAATAGCACAGCGTATTGTGCCTTTGTTTATTTTTAAAGCACAGTGTTTGTAGTCAAATCTATGTTGGCTCACACATTAATATTGATGCAAATATTGAACTATTCTGTGTAAAAAATATCACCTCTCATGGGTCTTTAATACTGCTGTGCTTTGCTTGTGCTGTGCTTGCTTCACTCCAAGGTATTCTTGCAGTGAACTGAGAAAATTGGTCTGGACCTTACTGATGGTACAAAATCTAGGAGTTGATTGTTTTTGCTGGCTGCTGTAAGAACCAAGTTATGTTTGTGTATTTTCTTGTGTGTTAAGAAAAGAGTAATTTTCAAATTGTGGCCATCAAATTCTGAACCTCTGATGGATTCCAAACATTTTGCCTCAAACTGCCCTCATATTGCTCAGCTATAACTTCTGAACCCAGGATCAAGCTACTGAAACCATACTAAATGCAGTGGTTTTTTTCAGGCCATATTAATGGGATTTAAATGATTATATAGCAATTTTAATCCATTTCTACTTCTGCAGTCTTTCTATTTCCTGAGAAAACTCATATAGTTTTATTTATTGTCTCATCTAAAAATGACAGAAAGCTTAAATGAATTATTTTTCACTTACCTGGAAGGTTTTAAAGTTTGTGGAGTTCACAGAGTAGCAAATGTTTAGTAGGTTCCCATGTCAAGATACAACTTTCTTCAGTTTGCTTCTGTAGATTAAAAGACTTTGGTTTAGATTTTAAGGATTTATTTCATATGTCAGTATCTGTTAAATATCCAGTAGAAGAAAATCTGAGAAGACATCCATTTGTAGATACAGTCTTTTTTATCTGTAGCAAAACACAAAGACCTGCAAGCAAGCCAATATTTAATTGCATTATCTAATGCATCAAAATTTAGTTATGGCTCTCTTTAATAAAATAAATGTAGTGCCTTAGATGATAATTCTAAAATTAGGTCATGCCACACCTTATGGCTGTCAGTTCACTTTGTGAGATGAGCCAAAAGTCTTCCACACTCACTGCAAAAATGCCCTTTTTTTTCTGCTCAGAGTCTCTGAGTTGAAAAGACTTTTGGAGAAATGGCTAAACTTGATGCATTGTTTAAATGACAATATTTTTTACAGTCTTCTTCCTAAGAAAAGAATTACTGTGGCTGTTTTAGAGCAGCAGAGGGATAATGCAGTGGAAAGCACTGAAAGCTTTGGGAAAGGGTATGAGAACAGAGAGAACTTAAGGAGCTCCTGCTCATGGTGCTCCAGGCTCAGAGATGCCAGGGACTGACCCTGTGCCTTCAGCAGGTTCCAGTGCCCATGAATTTGTCTCTGCCTTCTTTTAGTCTATGTAAGTTCTTCACCTTCACAGAGTCCTCTGCTAGTGAGTTCTGCAGATCAGCTGCATCTGTTCCAATAAAGGTGCCTCCTGCCAGGCATAAAATAGCCTAAGGCTAATGTCACTGGTAGATCCTGTGTAAATCCTGACTGAAAGCAGGGAGAGCTGCCCGTCACTGATGATAACCCAGGTCCTAAAAGTGGGTTTGAAACTTGAGCTTTAGCTTTTCTCCTGCAATGGGAAGATGTTGAGATTTCCACAGCTAGAATTAACAATGAAATTAATGCCTGAGAAGGTGAAAGGAACAACAAGGAACTCTAGAAAGTGGTGAAATATGGTGTCAGATCAAAATCCTCTCTGTTTCTGCATCTACCACCAAGTTTCTGCGCAACCCTGATGTGCTCATCTGAAAAGGAGACAGAAATGTTATGATTATTATTGTTATATTGTCATTATAAGAAATGACAGAGCTCCCAGGAGGTGGGCACAGGCTGCCTGATACACTTTTATGTCTTTGGCCTCACAGCAGCTTTGGAGGACAAGGTGGTGGCTCAGTGCCCCTTGCTTCCAGCCTGACATCTTGGTACTGAGCTGTTCTGCTTCTGCCTCTCCAGCCAGCCCTTTCCTAGGGCACCAGTGTGGCATTGATTCATAAATGTCTGAAAATGTTTTTTAAAAGCAGAGTGAAGATGCTTTAGAAGAGATATGCATGCTTGCCTGTTGGGCAGCAGCAGCTTGAATACCTCAGTGCTGAAGTTATATTTGATGGTGCATGCACTTTGCTTCAGGAAAGCTGCCAAATGGCATTTTATCCCTACCTCAGAGCTCTATGCAATGAAAAAAAAGTGAATTTCCATGCTTTTTTTGGCCACAAAAGTGCCTGCAGGTCTTTAGACAGGTTTATCAGGCTGGGATCTGGCTCAGACCAGAAAGCACCACTGGGCTTAGAGTCAGGGCTTTATCAAGTGGCTCAGACTAGGATGAAGGTAGCCAATTTCCCCAGAACCAAATGACAGAATTACAGTTTGATCCTCAGCCCAGGATCCCTGGGAGGGGCAGCTTTCTCCTAAACATTAATGTTAATAGAGGGGTTTTATTAATTCTTTGTCATGATTCCTCTTTAGCCTCCAAGACAGGTGTGGTAGTCCTAGGACCAGCTGTGTTGGTTGTGTTTGAGTGTTAGAAACTAACTTACCCAGATAGATTTCTTTAATCTTGCTGATGCTCCTCCACTTTTCATTTTCATTTTTGTTTTCATTTTTAATTTAATTTAATTTTTCATTTTCACTTGCCATTCAGCAAATGGAAGGCCATGAATTTCCTGCCATGCAGGTAATTTTTCTAGTTTTGTTACTCAGTCACAATGAGTGTAGACCTGTTGTCCTAACCTCACTGGCAGATTTTGAGTTCTTTGGGCACTGATGCACTGAAGCACACTGAGGGCTGTAGAGGTTCTCCCAAACTTCAAAGTATTACTTTCCTTGTGAATTGCCACATTTCTGCAGGATAGCTTGCCCTTGCCACATCATTTGGACTGCCCATCTGTTGCTTAGTTACAAGACTAATAATAGGAGCCCAAATGATAGCAGAGTGGGCACCGAGGGATTTCAAATATGACAAGACCCAAAGGATGCTCATCAGTGTATGTGCAGGAATATTACACATCCTGAATTCTGAGGTTATAGTGACCATGACTGTTAGCTTTAACTTGCACAGCTCTGTTTGCTAATGGCTTGGCTTTTGCTGGAGCTGGCTTGTTTGCAAGCTGCGGCCAGAGACACTGATTTTAAGGAAGGTGTGTGCTTGGGGCGAAATTGCTAAACAAAGGTCCTTAAAAAAGGGAAATAGGATAGGAGAGGAGATCCTTGGGGGTTTTTCTAAGGGAAAACTGATTGTCAGTGTTAGGTCCTAATTGCTGGAGTCAGGTTATGCAATGCAGTATCAATGTGAACTGCAGAACTAGCCATAGCTGCTATATATTTTTACTGATCTCTATCCACAGCACCAATACCTTTCAGCTCTTCCCTGATGGTTTGTGTAAGGGAATTAATTTTTATCTTCACAAACTGGAATCGCGTTTTTGCAGCCTCATGAAAATGAGTGACACCAATTGCACAGGACACATCTTAGGTTTTCACAGCAGCTACATGAAAGACATTGTCCTTCCAGCAACATCAATTAATAGTCTGGAGGTGAGTGCTCAGCTCAACAGCTGAATTTAGTAACAGTTCATCTGCATGCAAGAGAAGGTTTCTCTGAACCTCCAGCAGCATCTAGTAGGACTCATACTTCAGCTTTGTGGTGACTGTGGCTGGGACTTGTATGGAGAGGTAGCCTGGGGATTGATTTTCTTGAGGTTCAGCTGCCTTCAGTGTGAGTCATCACCAGGAAACAGAGATAAGAGCCATCGGCTGGACAGTGTCGGACCATCCCTGGAGCAAGGTCTCAAGGAGAGGCTGGAATGGCTTTGTGCTTAAGAGCTTCAACACAGTGATTGTGTTGGTCCATGGCTCAAAAGCGACCAAGCTCCTGCCTGCACCTCCAGTTTGATGCCAGACCAAGGGGACCTGTGGGAAGGGCAAGGATTGCAGTTTTGGTTTTCTTTTTATCTTGTCTCCAAAGATTGCTCTTGGTGTTTGCATTGCAGATGTGAGCTTGAGGAAACACCATAGCTGACCATAGTAGGAATCAACTCTTTTCCCCGTGTTTTAAGACACAGGAATGACATGAATAAAACCTGATTAGTTAAGAGGAGAGGAGCTCACTATGAAATACTGTGTGATGGATTTCTGGTTCGTATATGCTGACACAGTGCTACTGAGAAAACATGCACTAAGGGTGATTTCACATTGTTATTTTTTCATGTCAACAGCTTAAGCATTCTATGTCAGTAATGAGGAACAAACCTCTGCTGTGAAAGTGTTAGTGCTTTTTGACCCTAAATTCAAAAGGAAGGAAAGCTCTTGGTGAAATACATGGCGATGCGATTCCTTTAGAACAGCAGGGCAAAACCCCAAAACTTGTAATCAAGTGGGACAATGTTGTATTGTTGCCTAATGAGATACTGCATTAATGTATGGAAATTCAGCTCATAGGGACTTGTACCATGTATAGGTGCAGTTTATGGGGTTGTTCTAACACCAAGAAATGAGTCAAAGTTTGGAACACCACCCAGGATTTTTACTTGGTTTCCTGTGTATTTGCTTGCCTGTCACTCCTAAACTTGTTTTGCCTCTCACTCTGCAATGGAGTTGTCCCCAGATAAAGGCATTACTTGAACACCAGCTAAATGTCAGTTTAGTAATCCATACCCATTACTTGGTCCCAGGGTATCACTCAAAAAAAAATATTCTGCTGTGTTGCATTGTCTGTTGATCACTCCTTTTTGCCTTTTATCCTTGTTATTCTTCTCCCTCCTGTCTTGCAGAAAGCCAAGGTTCCAGACCATTAGGAAACTGAATTATTAAAACCTCATATTGATTTTTCTTGACCATATAGCTGACGTTATCATGCAAGGACCTTGCCTTGAGCTATGCAGAAGGGGTTTTGCTAAACACTTGACAGCTCTCCTCACTCCTTTTCTTCATTACCTTCCATTTCTTTCCTACCCCATCATTTCCAGGAGGAGGAGGTTCTGAAAACCATTATGCAGAGTCATTTCATTTCACTGTCAGGCCCCCTTTGCTAGCAGCCACACAAATGATGGGATTTTTTCTTTCTTTTCACTCTGGAGGTACACAAACAGATCAGTCCGTTTGCTAAAAGCCTCGGCACACCACGGTATCCATGGCAACACACCAGCCTGCGCAAGCATCTGCAGATGCTTCAAAAGCCAGAAATACCAAGCGATGACAAGTAGTTGCTTCATACAATGGATGTTTATAGGTGTCACAACCATCTGAAATACTTCCTTTTCCACCCATCAGCTCCTTAATTATAATGTGCTTTACATTTTTCTTGCAGCTTCTTTGTCAGAATCCAAGATTCAAGGCAGAAGTAATCCTTCTTTCAATGTTTATTTGCTTTGGGTTTTTTTGCGTTTAGATCACTGGCTGAGGTACCTCATGGGAATGAGCACCCCAAGCAACATTGCTAACTTTTCTCTTTGAACTGAGTTGGAGTGAAGGCTTTTCAAATTATAAAATCCACAGCTGTAATTGAAAAAGAAGTGGTCTATGTCAATCCAACAAATGTGGGTGCTAGGCTGATTGACCCATCATGTTGCATGAATTACTGGTTACCTGTAGCGATGACAGATCAAATAAGATCAATCAACCATTTTTTGGAAATATTTTTATTTAAGTTTATCCACCAGCTGGCATGGCAGAGACTATGGTAGTGTGTTTACAGGCACTGGTCTTCACCGAACCTGTGGTTTGTTCAGATCTGCTCTCAGGAGATAACATTCAGGTGCTCAGGCTGCGTTTGCAGCTGAGCTGGTTGCAGAACGTGTATCAGTTCACTAGACCAAACCTGCAAAAGCATCTGTAATTCAGAATGGGTAACTCATATGGGCACTGATAGACACTAAGATTCTCATGCTGGTGATGGCCCTGGCTAAGGTACATTTTTATAATACAGGACACCAACAGGCAGTTTTCAGGCATTCAGGACCCTCTTCTTCAACTCAGGGAAGTATTGCTGCCCCATTAAGATGTGGTGGGTATGCTTATCCATCAGGCTAGGGCCCTTCTCAAACCTAAACTGGACAACTGTGTTTGTTGCTCACACAAAGGCTGAGTACAAGCCTGAGTTTGAAGCTTGGTAATGAGAAAGAGCCCAACTACATACATGCTTAACCTCCAGCCACAGTTATGGGAAAATAGCCCCTCCTTCTGTCTGTAATGTTTTCTTTCTCTTAAGAAGTAACATCAGCATTTTATTCATAGAAAGGTGAAAAGAAATGCAAAGCCCAAACCCAAGATGAATTATGTTGCCCCATATCGTGGTGTTAACTTCATTGTTTTCAACTGATGATTTAAGCTTTAAACTTGGAAAATGCAGTAACATTTATCTGTTTGAATGTAACAAGAGGATCATATCAGAAAGCCTTGTCAAAATTCCACCTTAATAAAACACACTATTAGTGTATCGGAGCACTGATGAGCTTCCATGTGCAAGCATCTCACAGATTTTTTTCTCAGGTCTTTAATCCTCAGTAGCTACTGTTGGAACAATTCAGACTGTTCCCTAGAACAGGAGATTAAATCTCAAAAATGGTATATTCTTGTATATACAAGAAATACACCATTTTTAACCAGTTTGACTATTCTGTAAGTTACACATCATATTTATTTTGAAAAACAAATTTTTCATGTATTTTTGCTGGAGATTCAATGTGCAAAGAGATTTCACTACATAAAACTTACTGTGTGCTCTGTTCATCTTCTGTTTGGTCCTGTAAGTAGGCAGTGGGTGTTTCATTTTTTTCATTCGAAGACCTGGTAGGGTTGAATGGTGCATTAGTTTTATTCCCCCAATTCTCAAGATAGATAAAGAAGACAACACTTTTATTACTGAGAAGCTAGAGATGGCAAAAAAAGTAACTTGGCCTGAAACTTCCTCACAATCATCGTTCTTTAACTAAAAAATATCAAGAGTAATAAGACTTGTTTTCCTAGAGACTTTGGGTTTTTTTCTTATTTATCAGATGGAAATTTAATAGATGAACTATTGTTCTGTGCCCCAGAAAATGGGTTAAAGCAGTGAAAGTTGGTTTAGGTTAAGAACTTTCTGCAGCTGAATTGTGTAAGGATCAGTATTCCCCTCAATCCATTTTGAATACATTTAAAAAATGGTCTGTGAGGTGTCACAGTAAGTTTGACACCCAGCTTTCTTCTTTTCAGCAGAGGAATCATATCCATAACTAAAATTTCACAAAGTTTCAAGAATTAAGAGGAAAAAGTAGCTGGATTAGTTAAATGACAGGGGAGGAAGCTCTGCACACAACCATGAACCTTGTAATGGACTACTGTCCATTTTTCACACTGGTTCACTGGAGACTCTTTCCTTTCAATCCCAGCGGTGAGAAATGAAGATGTTCTGCTGTAATGCATTCTCTCTGCAATTCTTATCTCCTTGCAGCCCCAAGATCTGGTGGCCCAAGTGTTTTGTACCCTCTCTCTGCTTTCAAATTATTCTACTTCTAATGCAGAGACTGGCTTTTGACATCAAAAGCATTTAGCAAATTAGAGTGTAGCTCCCTGAAGCTAATTCTTGCATCATAATTCACATGGGAACTTAGAGTCCCTTGGATATAAAAACCAAAGATAACAAAGTACAAAAGCAGCATTGCTCTTGTACAATTCCTTCCACTGAGCCAGATCTCACCTTTGCTTAAAGCTTTCCTGTAGCAACCTGAGACATTTACAAACAGGTAGTATCTCCAAATAATCTTTGAATGGTAAATGTAATCAAAAGGGAGACAGGCAGAAAAGGGAAGGCTTTTACATGGAAATGTTACTGTGAGCTGATGAGATACAGTTGAGCAAAAAAAATGAACATAGTTTGTGATGCAAAGCCAGGGATAAGTCCAATCTATTTTCAGCGGAAGATTTGGTTTTGCTTAGTCGTTGATAAGGATTTGAAGGAGCTCTTCAGCTCGCTTTTCCCCCTTTGCCTCTGTCGGACACTAGAGGGACCCCAGAGTTTTCCAGCCCATGAAAAAATCCCATCAATGCCGAGGTCGGAGCCCTGTCTTTCCTTAGCTTAGGTCACCTTAACCTAGGTGTTTCCAGAGAGAAAGGTGGGGAAAAAACTGCTCAACATGCCCACAGACTGCAAATATACCACTGAGAGTAATATGCAAGGGGGCCGTAGCCATACTTCTTTGTATCATTAACCTCACTGGTGCTCGCAGCTCTTCCCATCATCAATAAATAAGAGCTGACTTTGTCTTGACTGCTCTGATTGCTCAGCTAATGTTGTGACATTGGTGCCAAGGCTTGAGTCACCGTGGTTTTGAGAAATTAAATGTTTCCTTACCCAGTGTGAAGCTTTGCCAAATACCTACATTGCCACTACTGCATCCCAATAAAATCTCCGGGGAGCAGTGGGGAATTGTTGCTTAACTATATTGTAAGAGACAAAGTATTGACACAAATTCCTTTTAAAACAGCATTTCCCAGACACAGTTTCAAATCAGTCTGTTCTAAAGACAGCTACAGGCAATGTCATTCCTTTTTCTCTTAGTAGGTAGGTAAAAAATCCTCTGTATTTGACTTACTAGACTTCCATACAGAGATCCATAATTCAGTAGCTCAAAGCTTTACTATAAAGCTCATGGTTTATGAGGTGATATAAAATTTTTTTCCTTTATACAAAAAATCTTTCCCCACTATCACTTAGTGGAATGATGCTTTCTGATCTCTGCATTAATATTTCTAATAAAAATATGTGCATACATTTTAATACCTCTAATGTGAATTAAAATATTTTTTTCTGTCTTAAAACATCTAATGTCAACACTGCTGCTGGATATTTCGCGTGAAATATAAAGTAATCTGACTAGATAATTATCTCAGGGAAAATGGTGACTGCCATTTTTTCTGTGCTTATTTTTCATCATCTTTGATGTTTGTTTAAAGGAGAGATACAAGTGAATGACTAACTTCCAAGACTCACCTTTTCTCTTTCTCTCTCTCTCTCTCTCTGCAGGCTGCTGCTGAAAAGAGACAGGCTGCTGCTGTACTGCATTTGAGCTAGAGGCATTGATTCTCTGTCACCCATGGAATATTCTGAGCATGTCTCTGGTTAGTTACACCACCCCTCTGATCTCTAGGAATGTTTATGGACAGTGCACAGTGTATTGTACGTGTGTCTTTCCATGAAGACATCTTTTCATCTTTTCAGTGACACCCACTGCAGTATTTATTTCCAATGAAAGTATAGGCTGTCCTTTCTCCTCCCCTCCACCTTCTTATTTTTTTTTTTAAAAAAAATAAATTAAATTTTAAGCTTTAAATTAATCTAATTTCCATTTGGATGAAGTTTAACTTTTTCTTCTTGATCAAGTCAACTGCTCATTCCCTCTCAGGGCTGCTTCTGATTAGACTTTATGTTAAGCCTGAATGTGCATTATCGAGGTGATGAGAGGAAGGGCAAAAGTTCCTGTGCTTGTGGGGAGAACTCCATCAAGGTCTTAGCATGGATGCCAAAGCCTCTGAGGAGAGGCACTGTAAAACACCAGCAGGACAAAGACACTGCTGTCTTCAGGGTACTGCAGACACTGGTGCACATTCCTTATGCCCTGAACCAGTGTCTTTCCTCCTAGCAGCCTGGGAGAAAGCCTGACTGCAGAAAATCCATTTCTTCTGAAAGCATCTCCTCTGGAAGGATGTACATGACTGATGGTGAGTAATGAGCAGGGAACATGATGACTTTGTCACTTTGGCAAAATCCTGCTCCCTTTGCATGGCACTGATTTACAGATGAAATGTGAGAAAAAAGCAGTGGTGGGAAGTTCTCTCAAACAGCTTGAGGAGGGCTCAGGAAAAGTACCGGAAGAAATATTTGTAGTCTTCACTCTTTCTAAATTAAAATTTCCTCATTTACAAATACATAAAAATACTTAACAAAGTAATTTGGCCTTCCCAAATCAATTTCATTCATTAACACTGACATAACCTTAACATAGACTACATGTAGTAGTTGCTGAGGGATGGACATTTCTTTATGAAGAAACAGAAGCAAGGGTGGGACCTAGGCTTTCTTAACTGCATTTTTTCCTGAATTGCATTTTAACCACTCAGTCTAAGACACATGTGGCCCAAATTACAGACATGAAATCTTCTAGATAACCTGCCCATAAAGAAAACAAGCGTTCAGTACTCATGAAACTCATGTTTGAAATCAAACTGGTTACCTAAAATTAAAGATATTTTGGAAAAAAATGTAGATAATTTGCTCACAGTGATGCAGCAAAATGGAACCAAACTGAAATTAATGTTCAAAGTTTTTCCACTGCAGTATTGGTAATAGTGTGCAATCTAGGTCCCCAAGTATAAAGAAAAAGATATATTTTTGATTCACCGAATCAAAATATAGTACCTTCAAAACATTATTAGAAGGCAATATATACATGACATACTCAGAATTTTTGGTTAAGATTCTGACAGACTGACTTTTGCAGTCATGAATTTTTAACAAACTAAAATTTGCTTAGGAACTAGAAGAGGTAAGAAGGCATCATTTCACTCTTTCGTCTCCAGCACAGGTTGGTTGAAATGCCATGATTCTGGCTGTAACAGGTGAGATGAGCTCATCCTGTTGCCCTACCGCACCAGCGGTACTGTGGGAGGAATGACTTTGGAATATAGCGGCTGTAATGGACATCCTGAGCGGGAGAGTTCAGTTCGAGAGCGTGGTGACAAAGTAATAGGATATCTTCTATTGCCAGAGTCCAGGAAATGGCTGGAAAGCCCGGCCCTACGAAAGCAGTGTGGAATCGAGCAGCAGTGCGGTGTCTGTGGGTCTTGTAAACGCGTTTTTTCACCGATCTCACTGTTATTGCTCTCTTTCTCCAGAGGAAAAAGAGGAATTAGACTGAGCCGGGCTTGCAGCGCTGGGAGACCCAAATGAAATCAGGTGAGGGGCTTTCGGGAAGGTGCTCTCGCAGGAGCAGGGCAGGGCAGGGCTGAACACGGCGCCACGGGCCGGGCCCGCAGCTGGGCGCGGGCAGGGTGTCCCGGAGCCTCGGTGTCTCTGCAATGCAGGGGCCGGGGCGGGGCGGGGCGGCAGCGAGGGGCCGCTCCTCCACCTCCACAGGCGCGGGGCCCTGCGGGAGGGGCGGCGGGGCCGGGGCGGGCCGGGGGCGGGTCCCGGGGGCTCGCGGCGCGCAGGCGGCCGCGTCCCGGCGACAGCCCTGAGAGCGGCGGGGCGGGTCCGGTGGCGCCGGCTACGGCGCGTCCTCTGTGTGCCCGTCGGTGGCGGCAGCCGCCGTGGCGCTCAGGTAAGGACCGTGCCGAGCCCTGTCGGATAAGGAGAAGGGGAAGGAGAAGGAAGAGGAGGGACGGGCGGGGCGCGGGCGCGGGGCCGCTGCGGAGTGCAGGGGAAGGGGGGGGGGGGGGCAGCCGCGCGCGCTTCCCGCCTTGCGGCTGTCGCGAGCCCTTCCCGGGGGCTCGTGCCGCCCGCGTGCCGCGGCTGCTCCCTCCCGCCGTCCCTTCGGGCTTCCGTCCCTCCTTTGGGCCCTTCAGTCCCGGACTCAGAGCGGAGTTGTCCGCGGGTCGCCCCCGCCCGACCTCCCGGAGGTGAAAATGGAGCGCGGCGGCCTCCCGGGGCCGTTTTACCTTCATGGGGGCGGCTGCCTGCGAGGGCTCTGAGGATCTCTCCGGGCTGTAAACCCCTCCGGAGGATGTGAACCTCTGTCCTCTCCTGCCCCCAGCCCTAAGCTTCTCTAAGGGGATCTGCGCGGCTGAACAAAGAACGTTGTGTGAGGCGAGGGCTGTAAGCGCTGTTAATTTGCATCGGGGAGGGGGGAAAAAAAACCACCAACCCACCTAAAAAATGTTTCCCTGTGTTGCATGGATCACGGAGGAAAACAGCCGTGCACGGCAGCCCAGCGGCGAACAATGCCTTTTTATGTAAGAGAAAATGATGTAAAACGTGCCCGGCTCAGATGGCTGCAGGTAGGAGCCGTAGGCGTGTGCTGCGCTGCTGTGCTGCCGTGGTGCTGCACCGAGGCACCGAATAAACCCTGCTCGCCTTCATCTGCCCTGTACTCCTTGGACACACTCCGATCTGCCCTTTGGATAACAAGTGCTTCATGGAACACCTTCGGGAAAGAAGGGGGTGTGGCGCATGCCGGGAGAATTGCTCTCGGTATGAAAGGTACCGACATGGTCAGTTTCCCTGGGTTAAGCAGGAACTTTCAGTTTTCCTCCAGATAAAAATATTCTCTTGTGTTTTTTTGGTGGATTTTCGTGTTAGGATTCCTCCTGAGACAGAGTTGCTGGTTTTCACTTGTAAGTGGGCATTAACATAGAGTCATGCAGTAGAATGGGATGTATGCACACATATGTTTTAAGCCTTACTTATTCTAGGTCTCTAGCATCAATTTTCGTAATTTGTCATGTCTCTGTGGTCATGTCAATAAATCGTACCCCATCCCTTCACAAAAAAATCATTTGCTGTCCAGCATTTGTGCTGCTTATTGTTCAGAAAACCTGTCCCTTTTGTTTTCAGAAGGGTTCTTCCATGTGAATCACATATTCTTTTGGTTCCGTTTCTTCCCGTTTTCGCCACAAACCTTTTTTTTCTCTCCATGAAAGAAGCTGTTTCTTTTCACCTGTGCTGGTTGAGACTAGGAGGGATGTCTAGACTACAGATCTAGACATCCCTAGCTGAAAGACCCAAGAAGAGCCTCAGCTGCAGAATGCATTTATTTTCTATAGCTTCATTTGCTCCTCCTGACTGGATGGCGTAATCACAGCATCTCAGACCTTGCCTGGGAAGAGGATGTGCTGAGAGGGCACGACACAGTGAAGTTGCCCCTGTGTTACATCACAGATTACGAAGAAGTGATTCATGAACAGCAAAAGACTGTGCACTTTCCCTGAGTGTACTACAAACTCTCTTCAGTTAGCCTAAAGGCAGTGCAGTTAAATTTGTGGATGGTTGTTCATTTCTTCAGCTGATATTCTGAAAGTGTGATACGTGTAATGGAGCCCAGACTCACCCATGTATCACCTAAGACTTGGGAACCACCAAATTCCTCACTGTGTATTTCATTTGCAAGACACTGATGGTGCACTCAGCAGTGGGCAGGATGTCAGTCTTCATGTGGTACCAGTTTCCTAGAGCTCAGGCATTTACAGATGAGCTGAAGTAACGCACTGAAAATAACCCCAATAGCTTAGTGAGGCCATTCTGCATGATAATGAAACATGAATGTGAGCCCTGGCACAGGGTTCTGGGAAGAAGGGTGATCTCAGCAGTGGAGCGTGGTGCCATAAATTCTATCTCTTCTCATCTTTTCTTATCTCATCAAGGGACAGGATTTGGTAAATGGAACTTTTCAGTTTGTTGCACCTATACTGCACATTTCCTGTGGGTGTTTGAGAGAAGCCAAAGAGCTGTCATCCTGAGAATTAAAAGTTGCTGTTCTTCTGTGGAGAGTTTTAGCACACTGGAGGGCAGGCCATTGTGCTTATAATGCAGTTTGTTACATAAAGCAGCATTTTGAGCCTTGATTTAGAGGTCTGATGTAATTGTTATGGTATGTTATATCATACCCACTTAGCTGTGTTCTTTAATATGTTTGGATAATAAAGAAATAGTTGAAATTTGACCCCTGAGGTGCTGTGCCTAGGCAGGAGTGATGTGATCACAGCAGTCCCTAAATGAATTGCTGCAGTCTGTGGGTTAAGAATTGCCTTCTTGCTAGATGTTTTTTCCAGAACCATACCTTTCCTTTCAGTCTATTGTCATGTCCCTTTCTGTACAAGTTACCCTTTGCTAAACCATCTACCTAAATTCACAGAGGAAACATTTGCTATGTGTGCTGACACCACAGTGGGCTCTGGCCTCTCTAGCTCTGGCACTGTAGTCACTTAACAACTGTCTGTGGAAGTTGCTAGAAGTATCTAACCCAGAAACAAGGGTGAGGCTCATTGCAGATTCTGCTGGGCTGTTTCAGCTTCACCTACCAATGTGGCATGTCATGCATGTATTAGAGACAGGTTTGTTTTCTTAATGGGGTTGGGAGAAGTCAAAAATAATTTAGGTTGTGAAGACTTTATGACAGTGGCTTTCTAAAATTCACCTTTTGATTACTGATTTCTCTGCAAAGGCACAAGGTTCTGACAGAGCTTGTAATACATCTGCAGCATATGAAGGATCTCAAATCAGATCTGCCATGGTGGCAAAAATGATAATCAGCTTAAGAAATGAAAATAAAGGTTCTACTGGTGCCTAAAGCCTGAGTTCCTTACAGATCTTTTACCTACAGTGCAGACAGTAGTTGTGCTGGTAAAACTTCTGGCTCACAGTCAAAGAAAAAAAATCACTCCTTGGTTTTATCTGGGTTTCAGAAGAAGCATTTCTGACTGCAGGACATTTGAAGCTGAATTGAAGCCTTAACTAGGAAGGGATTAGGGAGTGTTGCACTTAACATGCGCACAAATAATGACCAGTATTTGGAAGGTGTAATAGGGGTCCTAAGACTAGGTGACTTCCCAAGGTCCTTTTTAATCTGTGTTATCTGATTATATAGATATTTTGGATTTTGTGCTGTTTTTAAGTCCATGTGTGCACTTGATGAAGAAGTAAAAGTATGCATGTGCAGATATGTAGAATTGTTTCTTAAGACTCAAGGATGCTCGTTTTGGTCCATCTATATTTATTCAGTTCAAACATGTGCTTAATTGTGCTTGAACGTCAGCTGTAAGCATGCTTAAAAGCAATTTTTTTTTCTGAAAAGAGAAAGGAGATAAATTCATAGTATGTGGACTCAGTGTTGTAAACCCCTTGATGATATTTAGAGATACCAAGTACTTCTAGAGAAAGCATGGAAATGTGCAATGTTCTCTGATATCATTACATGGCTTATCTCTTCCCAAGTACATGTGCACACACTGAGGCAGAGTATGGGTGGGTCATATTTAGGATTGGTGCTTTTTCTTCCATCCTTCTGCTTCATGTACAGGTGTGCTTATTAGCAACAGTTCTGTACTGAATCTCAGTTAATCAGAAAAAAACAGCACAAGACTTATTTCCATGGGGTGGAGCTGATTTAGAGGATTGGTGCTGGGAAAGAGATGGTTTAAGCTGCCTGCCTCAGTTAATGAAAAAATCTTTTATTTTGTGGGAAGGCTTAATCACAGGTTGTGCTACTAAACTACACAAGGGTGTTTTAGACAGCTGTTCAGTGTGACATTTGTAATTGCTTTCTAGGTATCGGAGTAAAGAACTGATGTATCCAAGGGGTTAATTTGGATTGTTGTGGCCACATGGGTTACTGTGCTAGCTGTTAAGAGGATTTGAGGTCTTGATTGACCCATTTTACTTTAACACTAATTGTTTGCTGTTGTATTAAGGAGAAAAGATGAGCTAATCCTTATGGTTTTATGCTCACTGCTGTTTTTCCCTACAGCAGTCTTGCAGATGAAACTGATCTTTGTTCTTTTTTCTTGATTGGAGAGGTGGCAGAAAGGCATAACAGACATCAGCTTCAGAGTGTATCCTGTATCTTTGTTAAGGTGCCAGTTTGAAAGGAATTATGGGGAAAAGGTGTGGCTTGGTCAATTCTCTTTGTTTTCTGCAATCTGTGAGATGGGTTAGTGCTGGTTGATAAGCTTGACCAGTGTTATGGTATGCTGTTTCTCTTTTAGCATTTTTATACATGCTTTTCTAAATCTGTGATGCAATGAGACTATTTATTCCATCACAGAAACTATCTGCTTTAGCATATGATCCTTCCAGATAAAATATATATGTGTTTCATATAGTGTAAGGGAGGCAATGACATTATTAAAACCAGCAGTGTTAAGTGGTGAAAATTAGAATACTGTGATGAATTCATTGAATCTGTGCCTGAGTTGCACCATCTGGAAAGAGACAATGCCATTTGCAGCTCTGTTTTCTGATTATTGAAAATCTGGGGTACTTTTTGCCATCAGGGGAATAATCAGTTTACACCTGACAATTCTTAAATTATGGACTTGTAGGTGGAATTAAGGTCCTCTAACCTCATGCTAGAAGGACCTAATTGCTCCTTCATTTAGATTTGGCACTCATGGGTAAAAGCAGCTGAGGAATATTTGTTGTCTTGTGTCAAGCCCCTTGCAAAGAATTCTTTCTTTTAGTACTTCTAGTAAGACAGATTGCAGTAGCTTCCAGTGAGTTGAGTCCATGTCTCTGTGAAACTTGTAATTTTATTCCTTAAGAGAGTTTTAAACTAAATTTCAATAGCTGTTTGCAAAATTAGCTGTATTTAAAGTATATATAACCTTTGGATAAACAACACAAAACCCCCCAAACAAACCAAACCCAGTAGTCCAATCATGTCAGCTAATTTGGCAGCATTTAATTATAGGACCTATTGATTCAATTAACCCTATGTTTTCACTTTGTTTTCTGGAGAGAATGGCAGGGGCTGATTTCTGGTTTAGAACTAGGAACTGTCAGTTCTATCTTTAGGAACATAGATTATCTCTTAGAACAGCTGCTTGGCTATACAAAACTTGCCACTTTTCCTGAGGTTCTGATCTTGGATGAACAAAGCTAGGAAATGTCTCAAAATGAAAACATATTATAAAGATTCTGAACATAGTTTGGGATGTGCTTTTGAAAACTCCAGCCTTGGTCCAAATTTGATCCAGAGATGAACAGTAGAAAATGCTGTAGACATTCAAAAGTAGCCTGTGTGCTTTACTACTGGGCCAGAATCCTGTATCTGCTGGCTGTGAGCAAAGATGGATTGGCCTCTTTCCCTATGTGTCTCCACCACGGTGTTGTCCAGGCAGTGCCTGGAGGAGCCTCAGCTGAGTTTGAGGTACAGTGAAGTTTCTCTCTTTTTGTTCTCACTTTGTGTAGAGGGTGTCTGAATTGCTTGTGCAGCAAGTGCAATTGCAAGGTGCCAGACATTAAGTGCAAGGACACCCTTATATCTGTGAGGGCTCAGAGTCTGAGAAGGACTGTGAGGAAAGCATTTTTTCTGTGTCCGCTGTGAAATGGGCTGAAAGTGTGTGCTCAAAACCCTTTGACTTTAAGGAGGATTCAAGTGTGGATTTGAATTCTGGTTAGCTGGAAGTCTGGTCAGCTTGTTTTAGCTAACCAGGTCTTCTTGTGTCAAGTTACTCTGTTTTCCACAGCAGCCCCTCTGTGACCGCCAGGTCTGAGCAGAAAGATCTGATCCCCTCATGAGGAGTTTGGCCAGACCCAAGGCTGTGTACTGTGCCAGGACCTACTGCTAATGTTAACATTCTTTTACTGGCCCCTGGTTGATTGTTGGACAAAGGGACACCACAGTCTTTTAATGCCTCTGCCCGATTCTTGCAGCTGCTTCTGTGTGATGTCTAAGGTGTGCCTAGGCATCCCTTCCTCTTCTGACCACGTGGTATCGCTCAGACAGCAAAGCTTCTCCCTTTGTTTGAAGTACTGTGACTGTGGTTTGATGGCCAGCAGCTGTACATTCATGTGTGGGTTTCTGCTGACAGAAGACTCCTGCTGACACATCCCTGGCTGCTGGTGCCTGATGTGCTTTCAGGTGTTGGGCTGCTCCTCTTGCAGGCTGTGTTATAGGGTGTGCCGGGCAGGGAAGGTTGCCCTGCCTGTTTGCAGCAAGACTCTAGTCATGCGCGTAGGCATTTGTCTGCTTCCCTTGAGTATGCTGAAATTAATACTAGCTTTTATTTCCATCAGCAATTAGAAAATTGTTCAAGGAGACTGAGAAAAAATCCCCCAAGGACTCAAAAAGGAGACATGCAGGGATGGAGCTGGATGATCTGCAAAGGAAGAGAGCAGACCTTGCTCAAGGGGTGGTCAGGATGGTCAGTCATTCATATCCCATCCTTCTTGTCAACCTGTAGCTTGGGGTGGGAGGGCATCAGAGAGGAAGGCAGATGTGATGGCCCTAAGCTGCTTGGATACCCTATCCTCCTTCAGTGCTCCCCTGCGACCTATATGGCAAAATACATAGTGCAGGGATGTAGCCACAAGAATAGAAGGGATATTTCTAAAATAAGAGTGTCAGCTCCTCCAGATTTGTATCAGAGTTCTTGATTTACATTGATTCAGTTTAAGGCAGTGTTTGGGCCAAAGATGGCTCTTCACAGGCTATCAGCATGCTCAGAACATACCTGGAGTCAGTGTCTGTGTTGCCAGGAATCCAGAGCAGACCTACTGCAAGGTATTTAGGTATTTAGGGTTGTGGCTAAATGTGTCTGGAAGGGTGTGCCCATCATCTGTCTTTTACAACATGATTGATTTGATGTCCTATAAAGAAAATCTCTTTCAGAAAAATGAGTAAGAGACATATAAATCAGGTGGAAGGAAGCTGTGTATTTCTTTTGTTTTAGGGAGATAAAATATGTATATTTCTTGAAGTAGTAAAGGGAAAGCAGCCGGGATATGCCCCCTCCAGGAAGGGGGAAGGGTTCCTGGGTTTTCCCCTGAGACACCCTAGTAGATGGTGAGGATCCTTTCCAGTGCAATTGGGTGTTACTAAGGTCCCAGTTCACCGGCTGCTCTTAGGAGAAAAGGCTCACCCATGGTAAAAAAGAAGCAGTATAGGGGCTAGAGTCCATGGTGGCAGTGAATGCTCCCCATGGTACAACTTCCCCTCCAGTCTGAGAGTGAGAGAGTGAGCGAGGAGCTGAGCCCAGTCTCTCACCCCCCAGCCAGAATCTTGGTGTCTTTGCCCTTCCCAAGAGAAAAAAAACCCAGCTAAGAGTAGGCAGCTGCACCCTTCCCTCCACTTTTGCCTCTTAAGTACCAATTGTTACCATCTCTTAGGCAACAAATGGGACAAAATTCCCTGAGAGAAAGAAAAAAACCCCACAACCAAAATCCTAACTTCCAAGAGTAATTAAAAAAAAAAAAAGAAAAAGAAAATCAAACAAACCCCTATGTGTGGAATGCTTAATAACCTGATTCATTCTGAAGAGCAAAGGATAGAGTGTGGTAAATAAGCTTTCATTCCATGTTGTTCTGCAAAGTTAAGCTTTTCAGGCTGTAGAGAGCTGGTTGTGCTTCTGAATAAAACTCAGAAGAATATTGATTCTAAGCATTTCTTAATTACCCAGTGCTGTCTGTTACAGCATATAATAAATTTATGTTTAAACTTTTAATAAAAGGCATTTTATGTTATTGTAAATTAATATATATAGTTTTATACTTCACATTTTGCCAAAATTAGCAGAAGTGATTTATAGATAATGCTTTGTCTTTTAGTTTAGATAATTTTTAATGGTGTGCTACTAGCCTAAAACATTAGCAGTACTTTGAATGCAGCATTAAAAACTCTTCTAAATGTACATTTCTATATGAATAGTTGAGAACATTTTTTGTGGAATTCATTTGGGAAAAAAATCCAACTGTATGCTCTTAGAATGTCCTCTGGTACTCTTCTCTGAGCAACAAAAGCTGAATTCACTCAGGCTTTTTTTTTTCCTTCACTTGTTTTGGTCCACTGTACGCTTGCAGCATCACTCTTAGCAATAAATGGAATTAATAATTTGTTGCAGAGCTTTAATTGATAATTACAGGCACTTGGAAATTAGAAACACATTTCTTATTTTACCATATTTATGATATTGATACTTCAGATGCTGGAATGTGTGTTTATTTAGATGGTAATGCTGGTATCAGAAGGCCAGCTCTGACCTGCATCATTACCTGTAGTTACCAGTAGGCACAGTCAGTCAGGCCTTTCTTACCAGCCACCCTGCAGACCATGAGTCTGTTCAGAGACTGACCTATGGGTGGGTGCTGACTTGTGAAAGTGCTGCCAGTGTTGCTTGATGTGCACTGAACAGCTGTAATTACAGGGACTTCTGTCCTTTGATTCATCTGGACTAAGTAGTCTTTGAACCCTGTATTGTAAGCTCAGGCTTTGTGACACAGTAAGTATTATCTACTGAGACAATGCCTTATTCAGTGCTTTGAAATCTTTTTATGAACTTAATTCTACTTTTTGTTTTTTAGCACAAATGGATTTGTACACTGCTATTTATGAGAGAGTAGTCCTTGATTGTAATTAATTAATTTTTTTAAAGGTGCTGACATTGACAATATTTAATTGATGGAAAGCGTGTACCTCTCTGAGCCAGCAGATAAAAATGCTACTGGCTGTTTTAAAGCAGATACTCCTTTTTTTGGGTGGTGTCATGCATTTTCTATTTTATGGGAATAGAGAAACTTGGTGAATGTGCAAGCTGTCCTCTTGTTTACCCTTTAAATTAAGTATTTTAGGACTGAACTGTTCAACCACCCATTACAAGCAGCAGGATGGAATAAATACTTGGAAAAAAAATATTGAGCAAAATGAATGTATTCCATACTTCAGGACATGAAGTCATGTTTAGTACCAGGGGAAAGACTTCCTTGCAGACAGTGTATTGCAGATTTGGCATTATGGGGCATTTCTCTGAAATAACTCTGTGGTCAGCACCACATGATTTGTCCTTACTCCTCTGCCAAACTCATGTGAATTTAAGTACTGAAGTTTCAGTTACTTGGAGGATTTGAGTTATTTTTGTTTCTAATTTGTTTTATATAGTGGTAGATGCTGTAATTTTTTTTTTCCTGAAGAGGCTGGAATTTTCTTCTGCATTTTAAGTTATTGCAAGATCAGTCTCAGTGATATTGCTTATTCTAGTGTGCAGTGGAATAAGTGATTTGTCTGTATCCTGGGATGGGCAAGAGAAGGAATATTTTACCTGTACTGTGTGTTTGTGTTTTCTGTAGCAGTGTTTTGGTGCCTTTTTCTTGCTTGGCTAAGAGAAAGGGAAGGTAAGTGAAAAATGAGGTTTCCTCCAGCAAGAGAGTGATCTTTTGGGCACATTAAAAAGGCAGAAGAAAAGAGATCAGAGAAATATGCTGTATCTTCACTTGAAAAACTAGCCATGGAGACTTGTTTCAGCTATTAGAGGTAGGTTCAGAGCTGATATGTCAGTAGGAATAGAATTTGCCTGTTCCAGCAGCTGTTGAACAACAGCTAAAAAGAAGTGGCTATCGTTATATTCACCTCTTTTCCCCATCCAAGCATGACATAATTTTCTTTAGGATTCTTTTCCTTTCATGCCTTTGCAGTTGGAAAATCTGATGGATTTATCTGCCCTACTGCTCTTACCTGCAGGCAAAGGTTGATCTAGATTGAAGTGTAATCCTCCTAGATTAATAAATAAGCCCTGCCCCATGTCTATGTCCCTAAGTAGATGAGTAGCTCTTTGAAGAATGTTTTGAAGCCTGTGAAAATAATTTCTAACAGAAACTTGCATTTTAAAAGATGCTAAAATATACAGATAGTAAAATGAACAAGCAAATAAGTGTGCCTCAAGAATAAAGGTACTGTATCTCTGGTCACTTGTTAATATTTCCCTTTCTGTGATGGATTTTGTAGCTGAACTTAAAAATCCTTCACAACTGGTGCTGGGCAATTTCCCCTTCTAATATAGCTCTGTCTGCATTTATCTTTTTCAGTTTGTTACCTTTCAGTTTAATCACTCATTTTGTATTGAAGCATATTGCACATTGTGTGAGCAGAACTCCACAAAGCAGCAAAACCTGCTGTATAGATGAAACCATGGAAAAAGAACATGTTCTTCTGCTGGATTTTGTTTTGAAATGAGATGTTTGTTTTCTGAGGAGCTTGGGTTCGTGGGCAAGACAACTGTGGGATGAACAGTGCGTATGAGCTTGGTGGGGCTCTGGGGTAGTGGTGAGACTCCCTGGTGTGTCCATCACAGGTGTGCTGTTGGTTTTGGTTTTAGGTTGTCCTGTTTGCTTAAGGTCTGGATCCACAGTAGAACCGGAGAAAATCTTCTTGGCTTTGAAATTATTTGTGTTGCGATTTTCTGGGCAAATTTTGGCTTTGTATCCACCAATAAATTGGTCAGGGCCTGTCATATCCCTATAGGCAGTGAAAGCCTATGCCTATAGACTGTGCTGAGGACTGCTGGGGCAGTGGTTCTTTGGGGATACTTGGGTGCCCAAGACCAGCAAAGCAGATTCCTGGATGCTGGGCAGAGTTGGTATTTTTGCCCTGCTCTCTGAGCATCAGCTGTTTCCATTTCATAACCTGCTAATTCCCAAGCACAGCAGGAGCATCCTGACTTTGTAGAAAGTTCCCCAGGAGAGACCCCTTTTCCATTCACTGGAAGGAGTCACAAGGGCTTTTGTCTTTGCTGTAAAAATTAGTTTTCCCTGTCATATTTGAGAAATACTGACACCATTTTTCTGTGCATGCCCACTGACCCTGTTACTCATACTGAAACTTTCCTGAGAACTGACTACTGCAAGTACACAAGTAAATGTTTTCTGGCTTTGGCCTGTGTAGAAGAGAGATAAGATAGAAGTGAGCTACAGGCTGTGAGATGTGCCTGTTGAACACCATGGCAGCACAGAGAAGCTTGTCTCCGCCTGACCTTGGTGGGAGATGTGATGTGGCAGATGCTCTGCGGAGAGGAGCCTGCTGGACAAGTGCCTTTGAGTCCGTGCAATTAATTGTCACGAATGGCAGCCAAACAGGAACTTAAATAGGCAACTAGTGGCTGCACTGGTGACGATGCTCAGCTGAACTTTACAGGGGGCTGAAATGAAGCCTGGGGGCTGAAATGAAGCCTGTGGTGCCAACTGACCTTTCTGTGGGAGTGAGAGGAAGCAGCCGAGAATTATGGGGAGTGATGTATCCCAGGAACAAAAAGACGTCCCAGAGACGATGCAACTGATTTTGAAAAAACACATCAGGAGAATTGAATCTACAGCTTAGAGCAGACTTTTGTTATGGGCTAAGGACTGTGATCTGACTCTAAATAGCACCAATGTTTTTGACCCATGGACATGGAACACTTCAGGGGATGCTGTGTGGTGACAGAGCACTGGCAGAGCTTTTGTGTCTGTGGCAGGCAGTATTTGAGGCATTCATGGTACATATGGCAGAGACTGGAAAAAGAAGGATGCTTTGTGCTGCCTCAGCAGTTGCACCGGCCACTTCTGTGCTGCCCATGAGCGAAACACAAGGTTCTAATCATAAACTTATTGGGGTTGTGGAAGGAGAACTGGAGGATGGCCCCTTTGCCCCCGATCCTTTTGATCCTGGGGGAGAGCTTGATCTTCTCCCCCCCAGTCCACATGACCGATGGGCAGTGGTGAGAAAACAAGCTGCTGCAGAGGGGGTTGTGGATTTATTGCATACTCTTCTGGTCATTTACTAGCCCAATCAACCACCTAGATGGAAAGGATTGCCTTATGGTGTCATAAAAGAGCTTGTGCCACGCTGCACCATGCGGGATCAGCTGGAGCGGTGCTGCGGTGAGTGGTGGGAGCAGCTACCTTCCTGGTAGCGTATTCCCTCTCCAGCTGCCCTCTGTGAGAGTGTGGTGGCAGCTGTAGCAGCTGCTCCCTGCACACAGCAGGATTTACCTAGGGAAGGGAAGATGCAGGACTAAGATGAACTGTATGTATCCTGCTGATTGCCTGCACTGTTCTGATTGCTTTTTGTGATGGATGCTCCTGTGATAATCCTGACTTGAAAGCTGTTCTTTCAAGCTGAAATTACACAAAACCATTAACTCTCTTCTGTATTGCTTATATTTGGTTCCTGTCTGGAGGCAGAAACATTTCCTTGTAATTTTGTTTCCCAAGATTCTGTCTGTTAAATCACTGTCTCCATTCATGGGAAGGATGGTTGCCAGTTATTGTGTGTTTTGATCTGTCGGCCTGTTCATGGGGAAAATAAGCTCTTGTGAAGTCATGTTATCTTGTAGAGAACCTGGGCAAACTCCAGTGAGTGATATGGAGATAAATTATAAAACGCTAAGGAGTTGAAATGGCACATGTAGTTAATTTCCTCGCCCTAGCTTTTATGTTGAAAACTGATGTGTAAACTTAACACTTTAGGCTCTAAAGATCTGGCAAACTGATGTTAGATGTTTTCCTGAATTTGGTAGGTTGAAATATGTTCATGTTATGATTGATACCTTTTCCATGGGTACTTTTGCTTCCACCCATACAGGTGAAAGACGTTCAGTGTCATTTTCTGTCCACTTTTGCAGCCCTTGGAGTATTTGTCTCCATAAAGATTGAGAATGGGCCAGCCTATACATCCAGACAGATGGCTGATTTTTTTTTTCATTTGTGGGGGGTGCACTGTGTCATGGGTATTCCACATTCCCCTACAGGTCAAGCGATTGTTGAATGGGCCCATAGGACTCTTGAGTCCATGTGGTTAAAACAAAAAAGGAGAAGTGTAGGGATGGGATATAGCTGCCATGAAAGACTGTAAAAAGCCTTATATGTCCTTAGTTTTTTGAATTGTGTTCAGAATGACCTAACCCCTATCCAACACCATTTTAGTGGATCACTGGCTCACTTAGGAAAAGCTCAAGCACTTATTAAGAAACTTGAAAGTGGAAAATGGTAAGGACCCTTTCCATTGATAACGTGGGGGCAAGGATATGCTTGTGTTTCCACAGATTCCACTCCATGGTGGGTGCCTGCAAGAGTGGCCTGACCAGCCTTAGTTGCTCCAGCTCCATCATCAGCTTGTTGGGAAACTGAGGGAACAAGATGAATGGAGCTTCTTTGCTTTGGGCCATGGATCAAACACGGTCTAATGTTGGGAGTGTGTTGTTTTGTGATTCTTGTTTGTATAGTTGATCAAGCACTGAAAAAAAGGTAGTATAGTTTGAAAACAGAACTAAGGGGGATGTGTAGAAGAGAGATAAGATAGAATTGAGCTCCAATCTGTGAGATGTGCCTGCCTAACACCATGACAGCACAGAGAAGCTAGTCTCCACCTGACCTTTAGGGGAGGAGGTGTGATGTGGCAGATGCTCTGTGGAGAGGAGCCTGCTGGACAGTGAACAGCACATGGTCACCCACTTATAAGGACATTAAAATGTGTTCCTGATGTGGCAATGTGTAGGTCACTTAGTGAAGAAATACCAGATAAGGAAATACTGTGTCTTGAAGAAGTGTACAAAACCAACTTATTTCTCACAATAAATGTCTCAGTATCCCCACCAATCTGAGTCCATGCAATTGCTTGTCACAAGCCTGAAATAAGAGATGCTTTATGCAAACTAAATCTTAGTGCAGTGGTGGGAACCAGGAGAACCCTTCCTATTGAGTAGTCTGGGAGGTGGTCTATTGGCAGCCAAGGCTTACCCCAACTAGTTCTGTGGGGTCTTGTGCCTCTTTGCTCCTGTGGTGTCTGGTCCTTGCCTGACCCTGTGAGAAGCTGGCTTAGTAAGTTCAGCTGGTGCAATGCAAGTGCTGTACAAAAATTACTTTCTATCAGTCCTAAATTGTTCCAGAGCACTGGTGAAGGGAGTGGGGGGAAGGCAAGAATTTGTGTCTGGAAGCTGGAATGCTTTTACATGTCTTAAAGATTTTAAGGAAGTTAAATGCTCTGCTTTGAAAATAAGGTTCACTGGATCTAACCACACTGATAGGTTGTGTTGCTCCCTGAAAGAAATCAAATTACCCTGGTTGTCAATCTTGCTTAGTACATTTTAAATCACTTTTTTTCTATGTAAATGGAGCTATTATAAAAAACTGCTCTTACCTTGGACTTTTTTTTTTTTTTTTTTTTTTTTGGTGAAGGACACAAAGCATAGGGTCACAGTGAAAATATTGCATTTCCTATTAACAGTCAGAAATAGTCCTGGCACAGTCTTTTGGTGATAGTCACAGGGAGATATGTGTGGTAAATAACAGCCCTTCTAGGCTTTCTTCTGAGGGCTCTGAACTTCGCTGTGCTGCAGCTGACTTGCTTGCAATAAAGCCTTTGTCTGTGTCTTTAATGAAGGACTTTCCTGAGGTAGAAATTGCCTTCCTTGGAATTAGGGGAGGAGGAGTGATGTGTATTCTGAAGAAAAGCTAAGCCAGGAAACACCTGGCAGCCAGATGGCCCCTAGCATGCTGCATTGTACCCATATCTTCATTAAGGATTACTTTGGCTGTCTCTGGGTAATAGATTTAGAGGTTTGGGGTCACAAAGAATTAGAAAATTGTAGCCAGTTGCAATTAAACACGAGTTATTTTTAGAGGACAAAGAACTGAGCTGAAAGCTGAATTAGAGCTACTTGAAATGTTAGGATTTAAATACTAGAGTGGTATTTTCTAGGTGACTGACAAAGTAGCCCATGCACTCTAGTCAGAGGCACAAAGCCACCCAGGGTGGTGGCAGGTGGGCTAGAGATGGCAGAGCTGTGAGCAGTGGCAGTAATGTGCAACTTGCATTGTTCTGCTTCCTGTGGCCAGTTGGTTTTAGGGTACTTCCCTTTGAATATTCATGTGTGCAGCGGATAAATGTATACTTAGAATACAACTGTGTGGTTTGCACTTTGTGATTTGTATAAGCCTGACTCAGTATCTTATGTTTTACCTACATTTAATTTTGTTTTGTGTTTCCCCATCAAGGTGCTTGCAGTCCATAAAGGGCAGGCTCAAGGTTTCAAAGTTTTCAGGTGAATTTTAAGAATATTAGTAAGGAAATAGAGAACTGGGCAGAGCAGTACTCAACATTTTTTGTGGTGTTGATCCGTTGGCAGCAGTCGGTGGCATGTGGGAGTCAGGAATTCAGGCTGACCCTGTGTGGTTGCACAGAAGTGAGCAAGAGGAAACTGCTCTCCCTCCTACATCCTCAATTCTCATCTGCTCACTCCAGCAGGTAAAGAGGCATGGCAGTACTGAGGTGTGTGGGTATGTTTTGGCTGGCTCATAGCTGCACTGGGAGGTGCCTTTTATTGAGGGAGCTGCTCTGTGAATACGTGGCTCAGATCTCCCGGCTCTTGCTGAATCCCAGACTGATCGATACCGCCTTGTAGTACTTACCTGCTCTTGAAAGGTCTTTAGCTACCTTGGGAGAAGAACAAATGCTGAAGAAACTTTGCTAGTCCAGGGCCTGTGGAAAATGCTGGTTGCTTTCCTTACAAATACTTTGGAGCATCTTCAGGAAGCTTGAATAGGTTGTTCGTTACTTTCATTCTCATGATGTTGATACAAAAATAAGAACATTTCTGGCTTTTATCCTGTATATTCTTTCGAGCAGCTTCTTTGCAGGAGTGTATTTCTTTGTCAGTTTCATGTTAAAACATTTGTAAGCACAACTTGAAAATACAATTGGAACACCAATTTAATTACATTTTTGTCGCTCATGTTGGAGACGGGCACGGGACAAAACACTCATATTTTGTCATGTTCATGCACAACAGCCACCTTCTATTGAGTGCTGTTCTCCTTACACAGGTTTGAAGGTCTAAGTGGTTAACCCTGAATGGCTGAACCAGCTCCATCCACCCAACTGGCCTCCCTTATCCCTAACAGCCTGGGCCTGCTCCCCAATGGCCCAGACTGGTTGAGTTATATAATCAATGTAATGATATAATTAGCTATATGATCAGTTATGTTGTGGTTATAAAATTATAGTTAAAAATTTAAAATAGAAAATTTAAAATTAAAAAAAATAAAAATAAGATTATAGTTAGGATTACTTGTGAGGCGTTCAGGCCAGCTGTTAGCCACCACAGTCCCCCCTTTTTGTTTGTAAACACAAAAGTAGTATCTGTCATCCTCCTGCAGACAGGATGACAAATACAGCACAATGTATGGAGTAATCCAGATGTCACAAATAAAAAGCCTAGGTTGAATGAGGCTTTCCACTCAATTCGACAAGTCTAGTGAAGTTTCAGCCAGTGATGTATCCCATGTATCATTAAAAAGGTAACATTCATGTCCAGAAGCTGTCACACGGGATTATCACTGATACAAATTCTCAAAATGGCACAGTGGAGTCTTGTTACTTAAAAGTTACAATTTTACAACTTAACTCTACTAACAGGAAACAATTCAACTTTAGATCCGCGATAGAACCAGATAACATGAGAAATGATTTGTCTTAGTTCGGGTTTGTTATTCTTGTCATTAAATAAAATCCTTAGGTCTTTGTATTCTTAAACATATAAAATCTTCATATCCTTAGGTAAAAATTCTTAAATAAATCCCAGATCTCCATGTAGCAGGTGTAGAAGTTGTTTAAATCACTGCTCCATGATGTCTGCTGAGGGGCTGTCAGGATGGTGTTGCTTCTGGTTCCAAGCAGGACATAGAGCAGGGCAAACACACGTGGCAGGTGTCCATCGTGTTCTGGTGTCCGTGGAAACACAAGTGTACACACATCCCCAAGTAAAAAGATCCCATGGATCTTCCCATTTATTAGTGGTAATATCTCCTACCATTACCTTGGGTTTAGGTGATTTGGTATCACTAGATGATTGCAATGATAAAAAGTGATTTAATATTACTAGATTCTGGGAATTTTCTAGTATTGTTAAGTGGTTCAGGGCATAAACAGCTTTTTCCACTCTGTTCTGTGGGGTCTCACCACACATTCCCCCTTTCTGTTTATCCAGTATTTGTTTCAAAGTTCCATGTGCACGTTCTACAATGGCTTGTCCTGCTGCTGAGTGGGGAATACCAGTGTGGTGTGACACACCCCAGAGCTGAAGGAACTGTCTCATCTTTCGTGAAATGTGTGCAGGGCCATTGTCTGTTTTGATGGTATTGGGGATACCTAAAGCAGAAAGGCTGATTGCCAGTGTGAGATGGTATCCTGAGTTATTTCCCCTGTGTGCACTGAAGCCCATATGGCTGATGAAAAGGTGTCAATGGACACATGCACATATTTTAGACGTCTGAATTCATGAATTTGTGTGACATCTGTTTGCCATATTTGTAAAGCAATGCAGCCCACAAAGATTTACCCTGTTTACAGTGGTACAGTGTGGCCTTGGCAGTCAGCACAGCTGTTAACTACATTACAAGCCTCTGTGTTTGACAGCAGGAATTGTCTCTAGAGCTTGAACACCTTGATGGAAAGAAGGCATGCTTGGCATATCTGGCTGTGGTGCTGTCCAGGCAGGGCTATCTGCTTGATCATTGCCCTCTGCAATAAAACCTGGTAAATTCATGTGACTTTTAATATGTAAGATGTAGTAAGGCCAAGTTCTGGCCTGGATGGTATGCTACAAAGTTTTTAGTAGGTCAAATAATTGTGCATTGTCAATTTCTTTTAACAGAGCTTGGTCTAATCTCTGTGTGGTGTCAGCAACATAGGCCAAGTCAGTCACAGTATTTAAAGGAATATGGAGAAAATGTTGAAAAGCCATAGGTACAGAATGTAGCTCCACCAACTGAGGTGATCCACTCTCACAACCTTCCAGTGTTTGCCATACATTTTCCTCTTCCATGTTACAATGGCTTTTCCTGTTTTGCCAGAACTATCAGTAGATGCTGTAACACCTTTTAGGGGTGTGCAACTATTCAGTGGTTTTAGGGATAGTTCCATGTTACAATTGCTTTTCCTGTTTTGCCAGAACTATCAGTAGATGCTGTAACACCTTTTAGGGGCGTGCAACTATTCAGTGGTTTTAGGGATAGTTCCATGGTTCCACTCCATTGCCGTATTCTATGGCGTGGTAGATGGTAACTAATCTGTCCCGAGAAATTTTGCAAAGCACTTTGTAAAGCTATGCTGTTGGCAAAGCACCATTCAAATTGTTCTTGTGGCACAGGTACAAGAATTTTGGAAGGATCTCTTGCACTTAATTGTAAACATCTTTGATGGCATTTGATGATTAATTGTGCAGTTAACTCAAAGATGATAGGTGCTGTCTTTTTAGGTTGGTGAGGGAAGAATGTCCACTCTAAAACACGCAGAGGGTCAGACCACTGAGTATCCCACTGTCCAATAATCCTGGTAGGATGAAAACTGGTGATGAAAATACAGTAATGCATACATCTGGGCATGTTTGGTGGACTGTTTGTGATAGTTTGCTCTACTATTTGAAGAGTGCCTTTTGCCTCTGTGGTTAATTTTTTGTGAGAATTTAGATCAGTATCACCTCTTAGGATGTTAAATAGGGTTACTAATTTTGAGGTGGTCAATCCTAGATAGGGTCTGAGCCAACTTGTGGTATCCAAAAGTTTTTGTGCATCATTTAAAGTTTGAATTTTTGTTGACAGTTGAATTGTTTGTGTCTGTATTGTCTGTTTGATTATTTTGAGTCTAGGTACATCCAGGCTGGTTGCTGTTGCACTTTTTCTGGTGCTGTTTGCAGCCCAAATGTTTTTAATGCTTGCATCAGGCTTGGCCAAATCTGTGAAAGATCTTTTTTGGTTGGGGTCGCTATTAAGATTTCATCCATGTAATGGTAACACTGTGCTCCTGGAAATTGTTCTCTTACTGATGATGATGCCTGAGGAACATACCACTGACAAATTGTGGGGCTGGTTTTCATCCCTTGCAGTAAAACTTTCCATTGATAACGTTCAACTGGTGCAGCATTATCAGTGGATGGCACCATGAAAGCAAACTTTGGGGTATCACCTAGGTGTAAAGGAATAGTAAAAAACCAATCTCTTAGGTTCACAATCAGAATATCCCAGGTGGCAGGAATCATTGTAGGACTGAGCACTTCTCTTGAGTGCTGTTCTCCTTACACAGATTTGAAAATGTGCGTGGTTAACCCTGAATGGCTGAACCAGCTGTTGTCTGGCCAGCTGGCCAACCTTGTACCTAACAGCCTGGGCCTGCTCCTCAACAGCCCAGACTGGTGGAGTTTTATAATCAATGTAATTATATAATTAGTTATATAATCAGTAATGTTTCAGTTATAAAATTGTAGTTAGGATTGCTTATAATTGTGAGGCCTTCAGGCCAGCTGTTAGCCACCGCACTTGTTAGCATTGATATCAAAGCTTGTTGTGAATTTAATGCAGTGAGTTCTGAGGAACCCACCTAAAAAACCTTGTTCTATGTATTGCTTCAGTTTTTAAGTCTACATCCTGTGGGGCTGGTTCTACAGCTGAGATCCTTGTTAAAGACAATCTTAATTTCCATTATGCAACTGAAGTGTTCATATTTTATTCAAAGCAAGCTAATGGTACTCTGCCACATGGTATGAGGCAGCCACATAAATACAGGACATCTGTCTTGAAAGGGTGGATCAAATTGTTCACTAAGTCTTCATTTTCTTGTCTCTCTGAATCTGAAAGGCTATATGGCATTTATTTTACTCTCAAGAGAGGAAAAAATAAATCTTTGCAGTTCTTGAAAGCTACTACCCCAGGTTGGGCAGTCCTTGCACTAGTAGTCTGCTATGCAGAGAGGCAGAAATATTCTATTGCTTGTGTTGATGGTGTCTCCAACCAGCGAAAACCCCACAGCAACAGCTTGGAAAGAAAAGCAGGAGGAGTTTGCCTGAAGGATTTACTGTGCTGGTCTTGGTTTTTCCTTGAGAATAGCCCAGTTGCCTTGAAGTTTAAATTAAAATGTAAATCCTAAATTAGGCAGAATTAGGGTACTTCCTTTAGACAATGTGATGCAAGCAGCTTTAGTTTTGGGAGTATGCAGGTTTTTCAATGTTTGAGCAGTGAATGAAGGACAAGATGCTTAACAATTAGCATATTGTGTTGGTGCTCTCTGAAGCTGGGACAAAAACCAGAACATGAGTTCTTTTTGCCCAGGAGTCCTGCTGCTAACAGTGTGTAAATCAGATGAAGACTTGTACTTCTAAATGTACAGAATTACTGTTCCAGTAATGCATTGGGATTAAAATGAGTAGAGGGTTCTGGTATGGGTCTTTCTGTATTTTGTGTGGCATTTTTCAGAGTTTGAATGGAGAAGTCCTGGGATGTCTTGCCTTGGTGGGTGCTCCCATGGGCCTGCCAGTGAGAGACCTCTAATAAAGACCTACCAATAAAGACCTTTGTGAACTGGGCTGCAAGGTGGCTTGCCTTAGCTAGGAGGCTTTCCTTTGTTTCTGCTGGGCTTGGGTTAGTCCTTGAAAGAAGCATATTTTGCAGAAACATTTAAGTGGTAACACAGGCACAATAATCTCATTTTTGTCGGGGAGTTGGAGTTAGTTCTAACACGGTGTGGAACTTGCTGGAGGCCTGAGCATGTATGAAGCAGTAGAGAGAGTTTTGGTTGGAATGGGCCTGGGGAAGCAGGCTGTGACTCATTCCAAGCTGGAAGCTGAGTGACTATGGTGTTTGTTATTCTTAGGTGTAGGGGTTTTGGCACCTGCCTTCACACTAAATCAGACGTTGAGAATGTTGTAAAGGTCTGTAAATGTGTCTGTAAAGGTGCTTAGGGCTCTCTGCTTGTGCCTGACAACTTTAGGCTTTTTTCTTATCTTTTTTCCCCAGAAGACTTATAGTGTAGTGTAGGGGATGTTAATGACAAAATAGTTTCAAGACTTCAAATTTACAACCAATTAATAGTAGTAATTATTGTTTACAATATTACTTTTGCTAGGGAATGTCATGAAGTACTTACTGAGATGTGTCATACAGACATTCATGGTCAAAAGAGATTGTAATGGTCTTGAGTTTTAAGGGTTTGGCTGACATAATTTTGCAGTCTAGAGAAAGGCCTCTTTCAGCCTAGCTTTTTAATAGTGCTATGAAGTGGTCTTTTGTGTGATTTAATCACGGTCCTGTACATTGATATTTTCTTTGATGGCTCAGAGACATAAATAATATTATAGCAGTGCTTTAAAATCGTGCTTTTTCACATTGTCTAGCTTAATATACTAACTAGGGAGGCAGAAAGCAGAGCAGATATTTGTTTTCCTTTTTCCATACTGAAAAAGCTGTTGTTTGATTCTGGTTTTGCCGTGTAGATTTTTTTATGGTGACAATCATGCTGGTGAAATCATGCTGTTAGTCAGATGGAAAAGTGCATCTTTATAAAATGTCATTTGAGATACTGGAAAGTGCCTAGCTGGGCTAATGTCACTTATTCTCAGCAAATAGCTTAGATACTTCCTGCTTAGGTAGTTTCCTGGAGTCATATAGTGGTCTGCTTTAAGTCCTGCATTTGTGACTCTTGAGCTGTGACTCAGGGATTTTTTTTTCCATTTGGGGAGGAGACTAAAATAAAGATGATTTTCTACAAGTGTCCAATGCTGAATCTGACAATTTTGTAGAGAATTACTACATTTTTGTGAAAATTTTAAACCAACTCAGCCCTTTACTAGGAAATTATTCCTGCTTCATAATGCCATCTGTTGCTTAGAAAAATTCTTCAGGAAGTTTTTTTCCCTGCAAAGCACTAAGGATATTAACATTTTCTTGCAGAACTGATTTGCATTCCTATGAAGTTCCCCAAGGATATTTCATACTGATCAACATTGATCCTTTTATTGATTTCCAGTAAACTTTTCATTGTACATCCTTACTCATAAAACTATTTATGCATGTGCATGCCTTTGTGTGCACATATATGACTCCACTGAGCTGAATGGAACTTAATATACAAATAATACTGGAGTTTAATACTTGGATTGTGTTAAACAGAAACAATGTCAACAGTAGGGACATGACTGCCAACACATGAGAGCTGTCACCAGGACAGTTTTCAAGTGAAATATGTTTTACCTGCAGTCAGCGCTACATCATTCAGTTTTGCACTGGTGTGCATGAATCACTAAACCCTTCTGCATACTATATTCACATGTCAGGATAATAGCTCCTGCACATACAGAAAAACTATAAATAGGAAGCTTTTCCTCTGACAGCAATGACTTACACAATAAGAATAATGTAGTGCTGTACTGAGAAATGTAAAGAAGGAATGATCTGTACACATCTTTTGAAATATGAACATTCATATTATAGCAATCTTCATGATCAATTGACAAGAAAAGAACTATTAAATAATGTTATTAGACTCCTGTTTTACCCCACTTGCCATGTGGGGATAATTTTATAAGAAGCCTGTTGCTCTCTTTTGTTCTGTACAAAGCTTGTGGGAAGGTCAGTAGTAACTTGGATGAGATTCTTAGTGATTTTTCTGTAATTTTCTAGACTGTCCTACAAGTGAGCAGCATAAAGACCTTACTAAAAATGATGGCATAATTACTGATGTATTGGGATTTATGAAGAGATTCCTTGCAGAGCAAGGACAACATCTAACAAATTCAATGGCCTGCCAGCTTTTTTTAAAGGGAGAAAGTGGAGATCCTTCAGTGTCACTTGTACACTATTGTATGTAACTTGTATGGTAACTTTTGGGAAGGATGAAGGAGACTTCCTGCCTGTTTAGACCATGAACATAAGCTGGCAAATTAATCTTAAAACACAAGTATGTGAATATGCACGCAGGTGAGCATTCACGTGGGTTTTGTTCTCTACTCATTGAAGTGGCAGAGAGAGATTAGTTTGTGCTGGGTCTGAAACTGCAGTGTTCCAAGGGTAACCAGCATTTCTATTCACTCTTTCTTTATATAGTATTCTATGGACTTGATAGTTCAACAGTTAAACTTGGACTGTAATCTCTGGAAATCTTTTTATGAGAGTTATTTTGCAGTAAAACAACCAGCATGCTTTATAAATCTTGATGTGTCAAGGGAAGGTTTCCTGCTTAAACACCACCAATCAGGATTTACTCTTTAGGTATAAGTAAAATATGTGCCTGAATTACTGGCATTATTTGTTGGACATCTAATTGTTGGACATTAGATAATATTTAGTTACTGTATCAAGGTTTCATTTTGGCATTTTCCAGTCAAAGACAAAATCTAGTTTTGGATGTTTTTTTCCAGTTGTGATTGAGGCCCTTCTCCTTTAGCAAAAAACCCCAGGTATTTTGTGGCATGAATGCCAGCCTGTTCATTAGGGATAACAGGGAATCTGTGCTTGTAGACTGTTTAGCACCTAAAGTGTGGTTATTCCCTTTCCTGCTCTTTGAACAGTGCATACCGTGCTGTGGCACTGTCCTCAGAGCTCTCAAGCCTTTGGGGCAAAACTCATCCTTTGCTCAGAACAGCCTGTGTTAGGAGAGAATCTGTGGGTACAGATTCCAAAATTGTAGGTGTATTATAAAAAAAAAGCAGGTTTCAGTCTGCTCTGAAATTGGCTGCTAAATATGCAGGGAGAACTATGTTGATGCCAAGGGATCTGGAGAGGAAAGGTATGCTGGAACTGAGTATTTTGCCTGTGTTCTGTGATCCTGGACTCCTGTGCTGTGTCTGAGGTAGGTGGCTGTGTGATTTGTGGTTGTCTCTTTGGTTGCACTGATAATTGCCAGTGAATGCTTATAGAGAAGGCAGCCACCTCCTCTGCCCAGCCTACTGAACTGGTGTGGGCAGGCAGGGGACTGCTTCCATTTAGGAGAAACAGCACTTCATGGTCCCTCTGAGCTCCAAGGATGTCTGGGTGATTTTGCTATTTCCTTCATGGTTTTCATCTCAAGAGTATTATTTTGGTGCAAGTTTTTAAAGCCCTATGTCTTGGTTTGGAAGACAGGTGTCTGCAGGAGCAGCAGGGCAGGAGCCTCCCTTGGAATGAAAAATGTAAACCTCTTCCCTCTGAACTACTGTAATTTTGAAATCATGAGGCTCTCAGGCAGAGATCTGGGGATAGGAATATCAGTTCTTTACTAGTGTGTATAACAAGGCAAACAAACAACAATAATTACAGCATTAACAACAAAACAGAACCGGGGGCCTCATGACAGCCTTCTTGGCCGAAAGAAATGGATGGAGGAGAGGCTTTGCTTCACAAACCCCCTGTGGGCACTGGATGGACTCTATGGAACACCCAGCTGGAACAGCAGGAATGAGCAGAAATCCCGGGCCAGTGGACGAGGTGTATCAAACTCCACAGTGGTGGCTGGCACTGCAGGACTGAGCAGAAATTCCCAGGCTGCTGGATGAGGTGTATCAAGCTCCGTGGTGGTGGCTGGCACTGCAGGACTGAGCAGAAATTCCCAGGCTGCTGGATGAAGTCTATCAAGCTCTGTGGCGGTGGCTGGCACTGCCACACGTCCCGGCAGGACAGGAAGGGTGTGGGGGCTCCCAGATGAAGAACAGAAGAAAAAGGAAGCAGCTCTGTCTGGGTCATGGCAAACTCCCTTCTCCCAGTAACCACAGCTCCAAGTGTGTCCTGCTCTGGAGCTCCAAGAAAAAGCAGCCAGCCCCCAGCTGCCTCTGCCCCTTTTTTCCTCCTGTCTCCCCTCTGGGCCCAATCAAACTCCCCGTGTTTATCAAGAACCCAATAAATACCAGGTTTCCCCGCAACTAATTAATAAAAATTCTATAGGTGAGAAGGAACAAAAGGAAGGACACCTAACCTCCAACACCCTAACACTATACCCACATGCACTGGTGATAACACCATACACTGTCCAGTACACTGACTTCCTGATTCATAAATGTTTATTAGTTTGTATCATGGACATTAATCCCATAAGCCAGCTCCAATCAGCCACTGAATTTGGGCCAGATTTAGCAGGGGAACCAAGTTCTCTTTGAGTGCAGGTCACATAGAGGAGAAAAGGCAGGTCTTAAATCAGTATGTAATTTAACTGTTTTGGTTTTCTTGAAGCCTTGAAGCAATGCAATGCAAGTTTTTCGAAGCTGACATAAGAAAATATTGGATATGCTGCCAAGTCCATGTGGGTGGAGAAAAAAAGGAGGTGTTACTGATTTTTATAAACACTTGTGTTCTGAAGAAAGAAAGGAAAAACGGAACAAGACTTTCCCAGTGGTTCTCTGAGAATGTAAATGCCATGAGTATTTTGATTAATGGCAGAAATGGCATTTCCTGTGTTGTCTTTATTGCTCAATTGCCTTGTCCTAGTTACATAAGTTGTATTTTATCAACTGGAGCAGATGAATAAAAAACCAGTTGGAGAACTCTACGAGTCTTCCTCATAATTTCCAGCTGAATTACTCATACTCACAGTTGTGTGAAAAGAGAGATCAGGTATTCTGCATCAAAGCATTGAAGTTGCATCCTTTCACCTGTAAACTGAATATTTTTTGCCTTATATTTGATGATATATAGGTGGAAAACTTGAAAATTAGCACAAACATCCATCATTTTCCACAGAAACAAATCTCAAAAGTTTTTATCAATTATGTGACTTTTTTTTATCTTTGATAAAACCTTATTTCTTGCACTGGTTGGAGACAAATTAATTGTCACACTTATATTTACACTTCATGTGGTGAGGGATGCTTGTCACCAGCCTATATAAACCATTTGCTTTACAACAATATATTGATCAGCCCAATATAATGTTTTATTTATGCAGCCAAATCTAAAAAAGATACTTTTTATCTGTGTAGATGATTAATTACGACAGACGTTTAGACAGTATTCAGGTAATTTTGAGTTCTTTAAAAGATGACAGTGACTTTTAAAATATTTGGCAGTGCACAGTGTGACCTGGAAGTGGAGACTCTAGTGGCTGTTCACTTTGAGTCACAGGAGGAGAGGCTTGGAACTGCCTGGACTCACAGCCCTGTTTGCTTTCCATTCTGGTCCTCTTGCTAGGCTCATACAAGATGGCCCTCTAAAGATGCTGTGTAGTTTTTATTAATCTTTTTAACCTGGCAGCAAGAAATTAAATGACATATCCAGTTATGAATTACCACTGGTCTGTGACAGCAGAGAATGCCCTTGATTGTCACATGGTCCATGTAATCTTAGCCAGCAAGGGCAAAGCCCTGAAAGTACTCTGTCTACAAAACAAAGAACACATCTTCCTCCAGTCACAGGTTGGACCAAACCATTTTGTTTTCAATTCACCCACTCATCCCCACCAGTTTTCCCAGGTCTTTTGATCTCCCTTTCCAAGATGTCACAAAACTGAAAAGGGACCAAGCATTAGCTAAGGTGCCCACTTGCAGGTGCTGCTAGTGCCTCTGACCACAACCACTTCCAAAGGCTCAAATGCAAAACATGAACAATGCTTGTTCAAAACAGCTGGTTTTAAACTGCAAAAAAGATTAAAAAAAAATAAATCTGGTGTTCCCATACTGCCTACAAACAAAAATGCATTGGTAGCTCCCCAGTTACTGCTCCCCAGTCACCATAAACACACTATCTCCTACTGGGGCTGCAAACTGGGAGGGAGAGCCTGCAGCACAGTTGTCTCAGCCAGGAATGGGCAACAGTGGCTGGAGCAGTAACCTCTCCCATAAGCACGTGTGCTCCAAGAAGAGGACAAACAAAAAAATTATTATTTTGGGAGGTACCACAGCACCGCCTACCTGTGCTACCTTTTCCCAAGCCTCACTCACTGTGCTGCTTCACCCAACCCTTATGCAAATAGCCTGCATGAAATTCCATGATGATGCAATCCAGCTGCTGACAGACAGCTGGGTCCCAAGATCCATTATCCACACAGCTGGCCTCTTCAGTGGCAGCATCAGCAAAGATGCCAGGGTCTGAATGGTCACACATCTCAAATGGAAACAGATGCTTGACCTCCAGAATTGACTCAGTTACTGATGGAAAAATATTAGTGCATGAATTCCTTAAAACCTATTTCTCCATCTTTGAGGCCTAATGAATAATGCAAACAAGGATTCACAATTGATGTATTACAAAAAACAGCAAAACACATTCTAAGGTCTGTTTTATAGAGAAGATTGTTTCAGCAACTCCACCCCAATGTGCTAGGCTGGAATCTCCAGCTTAGCCTCTGCACAGGGCAGTATCTCAAATGTTGCACTCAAGCTGCATGTTTCCTATTCTTGTTTCTCTGTGTTTCCAGGACTATTCATCCAGCTTCCAGAACAGTGCAAAAATTCATTTTCAAAACAGAAACATGTAAATTAACTCTTCATATTAAATTCATATTTGTTTTCCCTTCAGGAAACTCTGCACTCAGTATGCCAGACACTATTGCTAATTTACCAAGCAAATTCACTCAAAGAGAGAATTATTGCAAAGCAGACTGGAACGACTTCCGGGAAATCACTTGGGTTTTGTGCATGGCATTGGTTCTCCTCAAGGCCAAGGAAGAAGGGGGGGATGGAGAGCCCAGTCATAGGCAGAGCCACAATGGAGTCACATCTTCCCAGAGCAATCCACTCCTGTTCAAAGCACTCTGGCAGAACCAGAATGTCTCTTTCCAGAGCACACTGCAGGATCAGGATCTGTATCCATGAAGATGTATCAGTTGAGCACTGTCACAGTGTGCTGCATGATGGAGAAACTAGCCCTCACTAACAGCCATGGCTTGCAGGGACACAACTTTAAACACACCTGTGTCTCTAGAGGGGCAGATGCATGCCAAGACTTAGCAACACCACCCAGGAACCTCACTTCCCCACACTTCCAGCAGAGCTAGGATTTGGAGACACAGATTATTTGCAATTACAGGATAGCTAAGGATGCTATATTAAAAACCACCCAAACAAACCAAAACAACAGCAATAAAAAAAAACACCAGGCATTTTAAATGCCAAAAGTGAATCTCTCCTTTTGAGATGGCAGTTCTCACCACAAAAATCCAACCCCAGATGACAGACTGCTAGGAATTTTTTTATCTGATGTAATCTAAATATAACAATTTATTTTTGTTATGATATGGTTAAAAAAAATCCACTCAGGAGAATATATCTGAAGCCAACTTCCAATTGGCAAATTTTCCTTTTTTATTCTTTAATTGCCAAGTTGTTATCATCCTGTAATCCCTAAAGACTCTAAAAGTCTTTATGATTTCTGAACATACTTTAAGTATGTTAACATAACACAGTCTTAACTACAGAAAAATAATATTCTGATGTTTGAGCACACTCAGTTCTTTTGGTTGACACCAGATGTTAAAGTAGCCACAAATTCCTAAAGTTGCATGTTCTTCTTTATCAGAAAAATAGTTGTTTCCAAGAACAAAACAAAAAGCTCCTGTGTCAGCTGGTCTTCACCACTACAACCACCTGATCCAGGAGACAAACCATGACTTTTCTGGTTTTAGACACTAAATAAACTTTTATTAAAAAGAACTCTTTCATTTAGAGCAGCAAATCTATTGCCATAGCATGTTTTTTTTCATGGTGATGATAGTAGAGATGAAAATTGAGGGTGGAAAAAGAGGAGTAATTGCAAGCTCATTAGATAATCTGAACATAATGCAAATGCACTGAAGATAAATTTAATGAGCATTAGGAAAAGTAAACTGAGCGAGAAGTTCACTTTATGTTCTTCTCTCAAAATAAAATCTTTACTATGACTACTAAAGTCTTTTCCCTCATTCCATCTCATGAACTGAAATAATGACACACTTTTTTTAGACAAACATTGTCCCTGTGCTCAAGACCTAAGAACTTTTATCTTCTTTTGTCTTACACTTCTTGTAGGGAATTAGGACATCAACATCAGGGCCAAATTCCCCTGGGACAGTTGTCCATCAGGGAGGAGGACAGCAGGTTCCTCAGCCAGGTGGCACCTGGGCAGCTTGAATGTCTACCTCACACAGCTCCATGCAGTCACCCACCCAGACCCTGAGCTGCTCAGAAGGAAAACATTTAGCTTGGATTACACATTGCCCATGACTTATTGGGCCTGTGTACAAAGAAAGGATTTGTGTGCATCCCAATTCCCATGACATTTCACTCAGATACTTCTGAAACTATCAGCCCATAGGTTTTGGCCCCTACATCCACACCTGCAAGCACATGGAAGGCAACAGATCACTTCACAGAAAAGCCAAACATTTGTACTCATTCTCTTTGAGGATCTAGATTTTTCAGACTAGCAAGAAAGATTTCATGCTCTAAAGCCATCCTACGATCTAAACTATACAAACTGTAGTTGACACCACAGATCCAATGAACTTGGAGATGCATCACCTTACGATATATCACAAAAGAGTAGAAATTTTTGTTCTGAAAGACAAGTAACATTAACAAAAATATCCCCTGCAGCATTAATTATAGTGAGAAGAACAAAGAAGAGGATGTTGGAAGCTGGGAGTAAGCCACATTTTCTGTGAGGCACTGTGTCAGCACAGTAGTTTTCCTCCATAGTGAGTGCTGAGGAGTTTTGGGCCCATCTGCCCGTGACAGAGGTTTGATGTAAATTCCTTAAATATCAGTACATCATAGAGAGCTGGCACAAGAATGCACAAAAGAAGCTTGCTACTCTTGGAAGCTGTCAGTCCCAGCTGTACCTCTGTTCCAATTAGCCGCTTCATGAACTTTTGTCACACAAGAAGGTTTTCTGAAAAAATAAATACATGCTCTGATTAAGTAAATTGTGAGGAGTTAATTTGCAATTCTGCAGTCCCCAAGGGACTCAAGGACCAATCTCTCTGGTGTTTCATCTACAGTAATTTAATAACTTACATTGTAAGACCTATGGCCTACAATGAAGATACCAGGAGAAATTTTGAGTATATTATTCACCCTAGTGCCACAGATTGAAAGGCACTACTAGGCCAACTAAGGCAAACAAGATCTAGCAGTCCCATTACCTGATCCAGTGATTAGTACCACAGGCTGGGATCAGCTCCCCAGCTAACAGCTTCCACCAGCAGGTTCAGGTCAGGCTTGCAAAAAGAGGCAAAACCAAGGATGTTCCTCCATTCACATTCCAATTCGCTAAAATTCACTACACAATTTAAATCCCTGTTCTCACAGACACCTCATAAGGTGAGCCTCACAGATTCCCACATTTCTGCTATTCTAAACACCTTGTCCTCTGCTCCATTTGGGGCTAGATTTTTTTTAGTTTGTTTTCTTCCAATATCTCCTTCCTTTGATTGCCTGGAACTGAGTTTGTCATTACTATTTCAAAAAAGTGTTGCTCCAGCTTTGCTGCATTTCAGAGCTCTGAACAGCAAAGCACTCTTTTAATGTAGAGTGCACTTGATAATAAGATTAATAAAAAAAGTCAAGTTTGTTTTCAGAAGCTAGTGAGGGTTTTGCCTTTTACTCAGCCTCAGTTTTCTGAGTCACTTACTGAATTTTTATTATATTTTCTTCTTAATGGTAAGAAGTCCCATCACGGAGAGTTTAACTGCTTGCTCCTTTTTGTGTGAGAAATATAGTCTGTCACAGCAAGCAGTGTGGATAAACCTGAACTCCACATTGCCACTGCATTTCTGGGAAATTCTGTAACAGTGGTATAATGTGTCATTGGGAGCTACTGTGCTATTTCCTAGTAAGATTTAGCTCTAAGCTGGAGCTGTACTCATAAAATACTTCTGCTCAGATGTAATACACTGCATCAGGGTGTTTCTTGCTTTCAAGACAGAGGAAAAACATTGAATCTCCAAAATGCTTCACAATGGGAAGAGAAGTCTCATTGCAAAGTAAGTTAAGAGCGAAGGCTTGACAAAGTAAATTAGAATTTCTGGTAAGCATCTTTTATCTGTCTTTGGGAGTGCCACTCTGCAGAATTATAGTGATTTCCTGTCTCAATTGCACACGGGTGCATTGTTTTTAGCTGAAATATACTACAATCCACCCTTCAGACAGGTGAGCTCTGGAATCACAGCTAAGTATGGGTAAGGCATATTATGGCCAGTTTGAGGTTCTCCAGTGTAAAACCAACGTTGATATGTACTGGAATTAATCCAGTGGGTGATTAAGGGGACAATGAGGTTTGAGGAGAGACACAGCGAAATGTTTTCCTTCCATCTGGAAATTTTTTTCTTCTATTTGCCAAGAGGGGAGGTTATTCAGGAGTTTCAATGCTGCCTTTAGCTACTTTGTGGGTAGGAAGGGTGTAGAACAGGTGCTGCTAAACTTTTCTTGAAGTGCATGATGAAGGAGCCAGCGCAAAGGATACAAGTTGAAACAGGGTAAATTCCAGATAGATATAAAAACCCTTTTGTATCATGAGGGTGGTCAAACACTGGAACAGAGACTGTGAGGAGTTGTAGACACTGCAGTTCTGGAGATATTTTGAAGCTCAACTGGATGAGGTCTGGGTGAACTGCTTGGGATAGGTGCATAGACAAGAGACCTCAAGAGACCCTTCTTGATTCTGTGATCCTACATCTGTGTGAGGACTGTGGCCTCTTGAATGGAAACCCATGAGGAGAATCAGATGTGCTTGAGGATAGTCAGCTCTTGTGTAGCTTGTGCAGCTTTTGTGTGACTCATGGGTGGAGTTCTAGCATTGACTTTGAGTGTTACAGATTCAGTAAAGCAGGTGTGCAAATCTTCCTCCCATACCAGCTCATGCTCTGCTGCTGTTCTAGTTTAGAGGGTTTGCTGTAAGCTGTTGAACAATAATTTTGTGTAGAAGTGGTGGAGCTGTGAACTCCAGCACATCTACAGAACAGCAAAAAAAACATCAGCAGATGTACAAAACTAGCAGAGTAGCTTTCTGAAGCAGACTAGGTTTTTTCCACTCCTATATTTGTATACCTTAGCTGCTTATTAAAAGCAACTCCTCCATGTGATGTTCCTGGCCTAGCAAAGAGTCTTTTTTAAGTACCAGGGAAAGAGCTGTACTGCTTTTCCTGAGGAGAGAGGGCACAGTGGCCCAAATGGGTCATCGGAAAATCATAGCAAAGATACGAAGAGAGCGGTTTTGTTTACAGCACTTAACAATTTGGCTGCTGAACAGCCACATGGCCCACGGACAACTCATGGCCAAAACAGCTGATTCTTCACAGCAGCTATTCTCTCTAGGCATCAGAATGTGTCCACTGATTGTAGGTTGCTTTTTTTTCCTCCTCTGGCTAATTTGTGGGTGATAAATGTTTTTACCAAGATCGAGCTGCTGGCTGTTTTTATAACTTGTGCCAAGGTTAAATGTCTTCTGCCTGGTTAAGACTGACTTTTATGAGGTAGGATGTGAAAAGTGAATGAGCCTGGGAGAAAAACAAGAACAATACCAGCTTCTGGTTTGTGTTTCAGTACCATCTTGGGGATCTGCTATGGAAATGCTTAGACTAAAAAATGTCTTTATCTCTAAAGACTGAAAACATCTTTCAGAAGCTCTTATAAAGTGTTTGAGATAAAGTGCACCTTTCATTTGTGGCTAATATCAGACTATTATTAAGATTTACTGCTTTCACAAGGATCTCTTCATTCCAGTGCATTACTGTGCTTGGGCTCTCTGCCAGTTCTGAGCCCTGCACAGTATCCTGTAGCAAATGAATATGGCATGGGAACATATGAACATGGTGTTTGTGTGACCATCACTCTAACAGCAGCATTTCACTGACCTCTGAAATTTTGGCTGTGATCAGACATAATTAGTCAGTATAATTTCTCTGGTGCTGAGAGCTTCACATGCACTGCAAAAAACCCATAAACTCCATGTGAGTGATCATATGTACCTACAAAAGTCCCCTGATGATGTCCAAGACCCAGCAGTGGGTATATAAATGGAGACATGAAGACAATTAGGTTATGAACAAATGTTGCACTATTGCAGCTGTAGAGCTGCTGGGATGTCAGGTGTGTTTCTGGTCCTTGTAGGCACCTTTGGATTCTGTCACACAGGACTCTGTTCTGGTCTGTTCTGCTGCCAGGGTGACTTGGTGGCAGTGAGGTAGTTTGGTACAATTGTGATATGGGCTGTGAAGGCTGTCTGCATTCCACCCAACCTTTGAGGTCATGTAGGTGCCAACACAGATTATGTTGCAGCAGCACTGCTCTGGTTTTCTGTGGGTTTTTTTTCTCTTTTTGTTTTTCTTTTAGTTTTGGAGGTGTATGCTGCATGTATGAGGAGAAGGGCAGACAAACATCAGTGTTAGTAATTTTTGGGAATTGAGAGTTGAAACAATTTGTACTAGTACATTTTGAGGCATTCCATGAAATAACACCTAAACTGAAATCAAGCTTCATAAAGAGTAATGTGCTGGGAAGACCATTTTAAGGTGTAAACAGTGGCTGAAAAACAGGGCATTTGCAGTACACAATGTGCTTCTCACCATGGCCTTGTGGTGGAATGGTGGTGTGGCATTCTGCTGCCACCTCTGTGCATTTTATCTTTTCCAGCATCTGTTGTTCCTTTGAAATATTTTAATTGTGTTCTTCAGAAGTATCATTTTGATGATTCAGCAATAGGTGGAAGTAAGATGCTGTAATATATTGTGGCTGCCTGAATGGCTGAGTGGCTGTGCTGATGGGAAAATGATAGAAGGATCAAGAAATGACTACTAAATAGAATATCCCAGCTGTCCCAAGCAATGAGACTATAGCGTATGATAGAGGCAAAAACCCCATGTGTTGCAGAAAACCACAGAACATAAAGGAAGTAGCACTTAAATGTATAAAATATAAGATAAATACACTTCTAAGAGATGTCTTATCTTTCCTTATATTGCTTCTCATTTGAGAATGGAAAGGCAAACTGTGATCAGGTTTTTCCAGCTCTTGAGTGAGTTGAGGAATATCTGATTCTTTCTGCTGCATTGTGTGGGTGGAGTGCCCTGTTTTGTCCTCACCTATTGCCAACCTGATAGAGATGCCACAAAAAAAAGAGGTTGAGGAGACATTATGACCATCTCTGCCACCATTGTACTGCATGGGGATCTTTTCCTTTATATTATGCTACTGTATAATATACTGAAAATTCTCATAGGAAAAAAGAATCCCAACCAAAGTACCGACATCCTTTATAGTTTCAAAACATTCCTTTGGGATAGAGGGCATGAGAGTTGTCAAACATCACTTTATGGTGAATTCAGTGGCCTCAAAACAAAGTGAAAAGAACAGAAGGAGTGAACAAAACGCCTTTCCCCAGAAGGCTGCTGTTTGCATAGGAAACTGAACATAGAATCTCCTTTTACAACTGTGATATGTTTAAGAAAAGAAAAGGAGGGATTTCCATTAGGGAAACTTGAGATCTATGGAATAATTGCCAGGAATGGAATATAAACCAGAAAACAAAGACCTACATCTGATCCACACAAAAAGAGGTAATATTTTTATGACAGCTGCCAAGGCAGCTCCATTAATGAGCCTTCTTCTTTACAGCAGGAAAATACTGAGATATTTGATTTTCTTTTTCCCTTGGTCTCTGCAAAAGGTGTATACTGTGCACTTTTTCACAAGGATACTTGCAAGCACAGATGTTTTTAAATAATAATAAATAGAATGATGCCTTTCTTGCTGGAAAACAATACTGAAGGTTATGTTATTGTCAAACAGAACATAATATGAAAATTCTTTATTTCCACTTGTAACATGCAGTTTGAGTGATCAACTTTAGTTATTCTGACTATTTTTCCTTAGCTCTTGTCTAAATGTTTAATGCCGAGTATAGTTTGTCTTTTGGAAATTGCATATAGAATTTATCTCTAAATTCTATATTATCTCTTCCTCCCTTTATAAAGCATAATTCATGTGTGTATGCTTTCCTGCATGGGGTCTGTGTGTCTGGGTAGGATCTCACACTTAACACATGAAGGGAGGAAGTGGGAAAAATCCTAACACTTGGACAGAAGAGCCTATATTTATTTGCTCTGTTTAGTTTTCAAACAATTTGGCACCCTGAAGGTTCTTGACTGCATTTTCTAGAGAGTGTCTACCTCAATTGATCTTTACCAAAAGTGTTCAGCTCCCCAAAGCCACTGCATGTATCACTGATGTTACTCAAGAAGACTGGTGAAAGAATGATAGTAGGAATTGATTTGTCTGCTGAGAGATTGCAAAAGGCTGCCCAGTAAATTGGGAATGGTGAAAGGGAGGGAAAGTGTAAAATATAAAGCTAGTACAGTGCAGCTAGAAACTGAAAATTGGATGATGTGACTTACCAGTAAGAAGAATGATTTCTTTTCTGAAGAACTGCAAGCTCACTGTATATAGCAGAGAAGAATTAGCTCCAAATATAGAAGGGGGCAGTGAAACTGCAGAGTCATTAAGTCATATTTTCTGCAGATTCTTCCATGATTTCTGGGCTCTATTCAGCAGAGTGAGCTGCTGAGCAGCAGAACTGTGCCCCTGGTGCAAATGTCCAGTGTCCAGATAATCAGCAGGAGATTAGGAGATTCAGCCCTTGTAGTGTGATGTGTATGTACCTAACTGTGGGGACTGGTTTAGCACCCAGGAGGTGATTTATGCTTGCAGTGTGCTCTTGCAGCTTGTTGGCTTACCATACCTCTGTGAACCACATGCAGGTAATTCTGCCTGTAGTTTGACATCGATGCTTCTGAGGAAATTGCAGACACTAGGCTTGGCATAGAAGGGATTTGGCATCTGAAGTCCTTTTCTTCTTGTGCTGTCCTCTGCATTTCTTTGTTAATGATCTTACTGGTGCTTTTTGGAACCTGTAATTAGAGTGGGCTCTTTGATTGATGGGAACCAGCATTAAAGGATTAATGAGTAGAACTGAATATTTTGTGATCCTTGAAGTGTCAACATCAGCATGCATCGGCACATTGCTGATTAGCTTGATTTAGTTGTTGGCAGCCAGCACAAGGCTTTTCCCTGAGATAGTGTGTGCTTCAGCCACTGCAGAGGGACTCAATGTCAGAATTACTATGCTATAAGATCAAAAAAAAAAATAGATATCTGTGGCTTCATGCCTTTCCATTGACACAGCAGAAGGCTCAAATCAGTGGTGCTCTTGCTTTTATCTCAGAGTTGGAAGTGGTAATTCTTATTCAGTGGCAGTCTTGTAGAAGCTTGTAGAAGCCAGTGTTCAGAAAATAATTGTAGAACCTACTATAATCAAATAGGATGTTTAATTTTTAATATATTTGCTCTTTGGATGTTTGTGTCCTGGTTAACTTTCCTTTTCCACCTGCTTTCCATTCTTATCTATTAAAAAAAAAATAGTTTACATAGTTTCTGTGTGTGTATATGTATATGGATGTATACATGCAAACACCCCTATCCATCCATCCATGCACACCCAAATACTGAGGACCAGAACTTGTGCAGCTTATAAACAGTCTGCTCCTGTTCATGTGGATCCTGAATATAATGACTTCAAGTGGCCTCTGCCTGTGTGGTTATTGCATGCTCTGTCGCACACCTTCCTCCTTTTAAACCAACACATTGTCTAGAATTTTGACAAGTGTATTCTAATTTATTTAATGCTGCAGCTGTACTTGCCTGCTCACAAGTGCTTTCCTTGTATCTTTGAAAAAAAAAATAAAAAATAGGCTGTCAAAGAGATTATTCCAGAACCTAAAATGTTAGTGGAAATGTTACATGGGATCCCTTCAGCCCTGTGCTTGGTATGTCTTGATTTTACAAGTGGTTGTGTGGTAAGACCCACTGAGGTTAGCAGGGCTGTTTAAGTGGTGGAGGGACTACTTTCAGGAATCACTTAATCTTGCTGTGTCAGAGCCCAGTTTACATTTTTACTCATAGAATAGTTGCCACAGTGGCCAGCTTAGGGCTGTTGGAGCAGTTTTCTGAGTATCTGCTTTCAGTGACCAGTCCCAATTAAATCAAATTCCCAATTTTGAAAGCTCCTCGAGTCTTTGAAAATACCTATTTTGAAAAAAAAGCTTAAGATGAATTGTATATGTAGCATTTTGAAATGTACCTAGACAAGCTCTTTACTCAACACCTATAATTACAGTGTTCCAATCCTGAATAGAGGGTTTCAAAAGAAGATAACATTCAAAGCTACTCATTATTTGTGTTACTGAGTGTCAGCCCTTTTAATAGAAGAAAACATGCGTCCTTCCTTCACCAAAATACAATAGAGATAATGTCACTTCCCAAGGAAGGATTTGTTAGAGCTAGAGTGATGCTTGTACCTACTAACTAAAAGTTAATAAATCTGTAAATATGGTGTTTCTAAGCTAGATTTGAATGAGTTTGCCATTGTTACTTGTAATGGAGGTCTCCCTGGTATGGCACACAGAAAGCCCTACTAAGTGGCTTTGCCTTCCCCTTTTAACCTTTTGAGTGGTAGTGTTGTTAATGTGCTGTTTCTGTGATGCCCCTCTCTTTCATATATGGTCTAGGGGGCCACAAGGACTTTGTATTTCTATATTTTATATAAATAAAATATAAAGTATTTACTTAAGGAGTTTTAAAACGAATTCTAAGTTCTGCACACTTCCACATGTGTTTCTAGTATGGCTGTAGAAATAGATGGAGTGCTGGTCAGCCCTTGCAGCTCAGACAGTGCCTCTTTTGTCATATTGCAGCACAAAATGTTACACAGATTCTTAATGCACTGGACTCAGTCACATCAGATGATGTATCACAGACCAAAAAAGGCTGTTAAAGAAACCTTTTAACATTGCTGAGTCAAATGGCTCATTTCAGGAAACACTAGAAAAAGGGGTGTTTGTGCAGTCTTTGTGGCAGCCTTCTGCCTACATATTACAAAGCAGTCTTTAATTACGGGATCATATTATTACTTGTTTCTGTAGAACTCCTGCCTCATTAAGCACATGTTCCTCCATTTGGGAACAGCCACTCAGGGCTTTTGCTTTTCTCCTGTATTTTCAGAACACATCTTAATTCTTTCTGCTTTCTGCAAACTGTGTAAGACTGCCCTGAAAATACTGACTTTTCTATATCAGTCATATTATCTTGCATTTAGGAATTCATATTTCTGAGCTCTGCAGTGAATGGATGGGCACTTCCACTGTAGAGGTGGAAAAAATGATTTGAAGTATGAGTAACTTTACATTTAGGTGTACAGTGGAAGCTGCTTGGGGTCACTGTGGAGTTGTAGCACTGTGCTCTGGTACTGAGTGAGAGTTTGGGCATGTAGAAGTGGGTTGGTTACCAGAACCTGGCTGGGGGCTGGGAATGAAACAGTTGGCTAAACTGTGCAGCAGGAAACTGGAATTTAAACTGCTCAGAAAAGTTAATTATTTAAATTTTTCTTTTCTGGGATGGAAGAATCCTTTTGCTTTATTCAAGATTCATATATCACCCCATGTGAGTATTAAAAGCCCAGGTTACCACAAATTGAATTGATATGTTATCGAATTAAAATAAGATTCTGCAAAGTAATCCTTCATGTATGTGACACTCCAGAACTCTCATTTATTTCTGATATGAATGCCTTAAATTGAACTTGATTTTTAGAAGTGAGTGTCACTCTTCTCTGTATTATTGAAGCTTTGCATTTTATTCTTTGATTTGCTGTTTGTTGAAAGGAAGCTGCCTATGGTGGTATTGAAAGAGGATTTTTTTAACTATTAAACCTTAACTAGTGCTGTTCCTAGACTTTTCAAAGTTGTGTAGCTGCCATGGACCTGTTTGATGAGAACTCTTAGCATCATCTGAGGCTGCAATGGATGTCCTCTGACTTGAGGTCTGTAAATGCTTCCAAAGATTTTATAGGGAGCTTGCAATAAACAATTTAATTTCTCTGTGCCTCATTAACCCTTCTGCACTGGGATCCTTTGCTGTATGGTACTAGAATTGGGAAGATTATAGGCTAGGAGGTATTTGGACATTAAAACAGTAGGAGCCTGTAAAGGAGAAGGGAGACTGTTCATTTAGTACTTCCTCTTGAAAAGTTGTAATTGGCAGGGCTGAGTGTGGTTATGTGGTTGGAAAGTGGTAGTCAGTGGTGAAGCTCCAATTTGACTTTATGGGCTCAGGACCACATCTGAGAATAACAGAAGAAATGCTCGAGGATTTTCTAGGAACATGTAAATTCTCAGGAAAAGAAAGCAAAGATATTTCTCAAGCATATTTTCATTACTGCAGAGAAAAGAATAACTCACTTTGTGATTTCCTGACACAAGTGTCCAGCATCCTTAACTCCTGTGAACTGGTAGCATTTCTTGGAATTTTGATAGAGCTATGCTGATCTGTCCTAGCTAGGAGTCAGGTCTTTGAGTATGAAATCTGATGAAGGAAACAAAAAGTTTCAGGCAACTCTTGTCCTCACAAAAAGCTTCTGACCATGTTAACTCTTATAGTGTTGATGCCAATAAATGGAAAAATTTTAAGACCAGATAATAAAAGGATATGGTCTAATGTTACTTGCAAATAGATAAATTGAATAAACTCCTGGAAATCAGAATTGCTATGAGGGAGACATTGCATGTGAATGAGAATGGGGAACAATTAAAAATTGCAGGCTCATAGCAACAGAAGTATCTTGTCATGAGAATAAAGGAATTACTTGAATAGGAAAAACGGTAACAACACTGATCTCTCTTGAAAGTCAGTTTTTGGCTGTTACATATTTTATTGCACTGTTGGTACCCTTGCAGTGTTTTGAGTTGCACCCTTGAAAATGTGTTCAAACAGTAAAAAAATGGGTAACAGGATCATCTAGAAAACCAAACAGAAGCTCTGAGGGTCTTTCACTGGAGAAGTACTGGCAGTGCTCAGTGTATTTTTTGTGTGAATTCCTGTCCCTGAAACAGGCAGACTAAAATCAGACTAAAATTGAAAGGCTATGTGCTCCTGGAAAACTAGGCTCTCAGACTTCCATTGGAAATGTTGAATGTGTATCTGCTCCTTTTTTGTACAACAGGGAAGGTGCCCTACAGATCTGTTACATTACTGCTGCTTCAGCTCTGAGCCACAGATCATTTCTCACCTGTAAACAATTTCAAATATTCTGGGGGTTTTAGAACACATTAAACTTTGCATTTCACTAGAAGTGGTAAGAGAGGCTACCAAAAAGTACCATAGCAGATGAGGAATTGTCTTAGGTTAGTTTAACTGAGCACTGAAATTTCTATCTTTTTAAGGAAATGGAAGATTATTATGTTCTTCCTTCACATGGACTGCAGTGAGCAGGCTGCTGAACCAGTGGGCTTCAAATGTGAACCTCAGTGCAAAATGTCATTTAGCTGAGTGTACCTTCAGGGCCAAGGCTGTGCAGCCACAGCTCCTGCAGCTCAGCTTCATCACATGCAGGCAGGTGAAGAGCCAAAATCTTGGACTGTCCTTTATCTTCAGTGAGCAGATCAAAGAATAGTAAATGTACAGGGCTGGAAGAAATTGCAAGAGATAAAATGCAGATCTTGGTTGTGGCAGCAGGTTTCCTGAGGTGTTTCCATCCTGTTGATGTGGTTCTTTTCAGCTGTCCAGTGAAGGCAACTGACAGCTTCAGAGGGTTCCTAATTTAGTTAGTTACCCTAAATTGCCTTTGCAAGCCTTTCAGACATGTTGAACAACTGCTAGCATTATACTTTGTAGGATTATCTCCTGGGCTAAGGCATGCCTGCGTGTCAAACAACAGTAAGAGGTTGATGGCTCTGACAGGAGAGCTCTGGAGAACCTGTTAGGAACCACCTCTTTAGTGGCAGCTGAATATTCAATTGTGCACTTGGCTATTTCTGTGGGGTGTGACTTGCCTCCACCTAAGAGCCAGCACAGCAGAGAGGAATGTGGGCTTGCACTGTGGCCCTGGCTGAGCAGTGTTGTGTACCTGGGCTCAGCCTGTTGGTTCATCAAGTATGATGTTGGTGGATGAAGCTCTATGTGGCAACATTTCCTTTTTGCTGCCTCTGCAGCAAAACCACTTTGGATCAATGGGTTCCATGGTACTGATTTTAAATGATTTTGAATGTGATTAAATACTCATAAACTCTTTCAGCTCAGTGTTTTTTTTTCTGGCTACTCACACAAAGCATTGCAAGGAGGTGAGGCTCAGGCTCACTAACCCTGACCCTAACCCTGACCCTGACCCTAAACCCTAACACTAACTCTAACCCTAACCCCAACCCTAACCCTAAATCTAACCCTTATCCTAAATCTAACCCTAACCATAACCCTAACCATAACATAAATCCTAACCCTAACCATAACCCTAACCATAACCCTAACCCCAACCCTAACCCTAAATCTAACCCTTATCCTAAATCTAACCCTAACCATAACCCTAACCATAACATAAATCCTAACCCTAACCATAACCCTAACCATAACCCCAACTCCCTGAGCACACATTCAACTGTGCCCCCCTGCCCCAAAGAATATAGGTTATGTGCTGCCCTTTTCCAGTAGAAGTAGATTTGCCCATCTGTCTGTCAGATTTTTATAACTAATTCAGAGTTTGTTTTGGGAGTCTGAGTTAGGTTGACTGGTCTCCAATTCCTTGTGTGGTTATCATCTTCTTTCCTTTTTATGGTGGTTGGTGGTTCTGTGCTTGCTTTTAGGCAGTGCTTTAGGTCTTCTCTCATTTCCTGTGAGTTCACAGTGTCAGTGGTTTAATCTATTAGTGTGTGGTTTCAGTCTGTTGGTTGGGATGTTTTTAATGATAAAAAAAATAGGATTTAATTTGCTTAAGTTGACTTTCCTACATTAATTCCTTCTTTAAACATATTTCTCTGGTCAGCACTGTAGTCAGTTGATATCCCAACTTTGTTTTACCATAAAGTAGTTTTTCTCTGTATTTTTATTTCACCTCTAGTACTTTTCTGCATTTTTTTTGCCTTCTATAAAGCCTTACTGACCTGTGTGGAGTTGCTTAAAATCCGTCTTTTTTCTTTGAGATTCACTGTCCTTAATCTGCTCTATTTGTTTCTTCCTTATAGTTGAATAGTTGGCATTATCATTTTGTGATCACCATTACCCAATCCATCTTCCATCTTCAGATTTCCAAACAGTTTCTCCCTTTTAGCCAAACCAGCTCCAACTTCTGATGTGAATCATCCCCAGGGTATTGGAAAATATGTCCAGTTATGCCAATTAATTTTTTGGATAAGCTCAGCTATCATTATATATCATTACATATATATCGTGCTCATCTCTTGGGGCAGGTGTATACTGAAACATGAAAAATACTGGACAGCTTTATTTTCCTACTGGATGTTATTGGAAAGCAGTTAGTGAAAGACTTTGGTAACCAGAGCTGTCAGTGTGACTCCTTGCAGGAATAAAAGCTGACAGCATTAGCAAATGCCACCGTAGTTACAAGAAAGGAGTGGATAGTTTTGTTCAGTGTAGACTTTAAAGACAGCTCCTGATTTTATCATCCAGCAAGTATTCAGAAGTCAAAATGCCAACACTTCACAGTGCTAATCTTGTTTTCTCTGAGTCAAGCAGTTTGCCTGGCATTTTATTAGTAGTCTTTTCCAGAATATATCCCCTGTTCACCACAGGCTGCATGAGTCAGGGCTGTCATTTGGAAAATCTTGATGTTTTTAAAGTGGAGTTAACTGAGAGTAACCATAGCAGGAGTGTAAAGAGGTGTCTGGTTGGTGTTTTGTGGCCATTTTAGCAGCAAGTCTGTTTCCCTTTTATTATGACCACAGATAGTAGGATGAGTCTGGAGTCTCTAAGGAGCAAATAACTGTGGACCAAGCTGTTAAAATACTCAAAATTCTGCTTGCTTGAGGGGTGAGGGTTGTGTGCTTGTCCATCATTGCTCATCAGAAGCCTGAGAAAAGGGATCTTGCTGGAACCACTCCTCCTTTTCTTCATATTTGGATATGAACTGGCAGCTCCTCAAAGACTGGAGGGTGCTGAATGAGGTTTTGCTCAAGAGGGGAATATTATTGTATGAGTTGTTACATGGTTGTGTTTTGCTGACCATTGCTAACAGTGTCTGGGCCAGTAGTGTCTTCCTAAAGAATGCTCAATCTTTGGTGCATGACTCTGCACATGGGGGTAGTGCCTTAGACAAATGTCATTTAGTAGACCTAAGCGGCTTACAGCTGATTTTCTTCTCAGACATACGGAATTAACCAAAGATAGTAAGATCCATGCCTGGCCAGTATATTGTAAGAACTGACTTTTCATTTGCTGGTGTTGAGAGGAAAGAAGAAATAGTTGAGCTTGAATTTGCTTCTTCATTTCTTCTGGTTGCACCTCCATCTTCATCCTCAGTGACATTTATGTCACATTTACTCACCCTTACCACAGCAGTGTGCTGTAGAGACTTAAGTTTTTTCTGCTTTTGGAAAGTTGCCCCTTGCTTAAAAGGAGGGAGGGATGGGGTCCTTGCTTTCTGTGCATGATTCAGTCGCTGCTTCCTGTTAACTTTGGTGAGACATTGAATCTGTCCTTCTCTACCTTTCTGTCTAAGTAAATGTTTTCTTCTCTAGCTTTGGTAAAGTCAGAGATGAGCCTCCCATTGCTTTCAGTGATAACCCCTATGCTTATGGCTACAGGGAAGCATAGCAAAGTTCACTAAAAGTACAAGGTGCTTTTATTCCTGCTGACATTTATCTTCTCTCCATATTTCCTTTGTGAAGCAATGAGTATCTTAAATAGCTTTGTCCAGCCGTGAGTTTTGTTACCTGTATTTTGGCAGGAGTTAGCTCTGCAGGTAGGATTCATGCTGATTGAAGATGATAGGCTGGAAAATGGTCCATTTCTTGGCTGTTGACTTGAAGCTGGGTGGGGAAGTCTGTACTTCTTCCTTCTCAGGCAATTCTCAGGCAATTGTAAATGCCAGCAATTTGCAGTTTATAGGTGCTTCTCCCTTGCCTAGCCATTCCCAAGATTTCCAAAGCATTAATTAGTTCTTGTTAATACCACTGTGATGATATTATACCCATTGTAAGATATGTTTAGTAACTCAAGCACAAAGCAAAAATGCCCAAGGCCCTGCAGTAAAACAGCTGTAGTACCAGAGAATTCTCTGACTTCTCAACAGCACTTCCCTGTTGCAGATTTTCTTTGGTAGTTGATACCACGTTACCTGATACTGAATTAATAGGTCCTGTCAGTCTGGTCTGCAGTTTGTAAGCACATCATTTGTTACTCTGCAGTGTAACTGTGGGATTCCTGGCAACAAGGAAGCTTTTGGCAGGTTAGGTTGTATTATCTACATTGTTTGTTTGCTGACTTCTTGTACTTAGGACTGTTGCTGTAAGTGTCTTTTCTAATTTTTGGCAAATCATCCCCAGTTAATCTAGATACATGAAAGGTCTTCTGCCTTCAGATCATCTTCTTTCTGTAAAGAAGGAAGGGATTTAATTGTTTCTAAGAAACTGATCCTAACAGACACCATAGCATAGCCTGTGCTTCAAAGGAATCAGCTTTTCCATGGATATGGACATTATACAAAAACAGGCATTCTGAAGGGTTCTAGTCACTGGAAAAGAGCATTTGGTGTAACTTTACACATGTTACTAAAAGCAGAGAAGGAAAACATGTGACTAGCATGTCACAATTCATGAGTCTTTAATTCATATAATAAAATTTAAGCTTTCCCCTTTAACCTCTGCCACTAACTGACAGTTTTTGTTTTGTTTCAGATTGTGGAAACCTGAAATAAAATATCCTGCCACTGACGAGGTGACAACAACACCATAAGGTGAGTCTACTGTTTTTGTTTGTCTCATATCAGTAATTCCAGGGGTCTGGAAATGCTGTTCATCTTGACTTTTCTGGGATGGATTGCCTAATCTCTGGGGCTTGTTCAAACAAACCCAAATAGTTTGACAGGACTCCTCCTATGCCTGCATGTACATGAGTTATGTACTGTAATGGTGTTTCAAACGAAGAAAATATGTACATTTTCTGTGCTGCACAATGGAGGTGTTTATGGCACAGAGCTGGAAACAAGTGAAAATAAAAACACATTGGGGTTTTTGCCAAGTTTTTTGTGTAGACATCTTTTCTGTAGGAAATGTCCTCCTGTCATTGTGAGCTATCCAAAAGCTGCTGCTGCTGAGTACAAGCACTGTAAGTTGAATCTGTGACGTGGCATTTTTTTCCTTTTCACACTTCAAATTTAGAGTTCACAGCTAGCAAAAAAATATTCCCTGCAATATGTGCTGATTACTTGTGTGTTAGTCACCACATGCTCACCTTGTCTGAGGATTCGTTGTTCTGCTCTGTTGAAATGTTTTATTGAGGTTGTTTATGGGATATGCAAATTTGGAACAGATGCAAAGAGATGCTGATCCCAGGCTTTCCCTCTTGCACCCCTGGTATTATCTATCCAGAGGGGAGTTTGTGTAATGGGTGCAGACAGCTTTTAGTTATTTGAACTACTCAAGTGAAAAACAGCACAAAGAGAGCTGGTAAGCACCATTTTCACTTTATCCATTGATAACTGGAAGAAGAATTACTTGGTCATTCCTCTTCCAAGAAAAGTTAAGTTTTCAAGCACCAGGTTTATCTGGTTATAATGCACAGTCATGATGAAGTTGGATTTTGTTCTTGGATTTGGTTTTTATCTTTTCTGTAGTTGGTTCTTGTCTGTCTTCTTTATAGGGTAGAGAATGAAGTGAAAACTGGGACATGTGTAGCCTGTATCTGTGTGCTGGGGGCAGTTTCTGGTCACAACCTTGCTGCTCTTACTGTAGCTTCACATTTCTCTCTTGGAGGTCATAGCTTCTTCCTTTGTGTGAAGGTGTGAGTCTTTCTGGAGTATGTGTCCACAGCCAGAGAGTGAGTGGTGGTATTTCAGTGCAGAGAACCAATCTCTCTGCTGGGTATTTCAGACTGTGTTTCTTGTCACCAGCTTTGAAATACTGCATTATAACTGTGATAGGCTGCAGTGCAGATGTACCAATTGTATTTCTCAAGATGTTTTAAAAAATTGCCACAGTCATGTAAGCCTCCCCTCTTGCAGTGAGAGAATCAGATGAGATGTGAGAATTTATCAGCAAGGCTCCTGTTGTCATTGTTCTTGAGTGGAAGCTGCCAGAGACCCTGCTCATGGTATTAATCCTTATCCAGTGAGGTCTAGCTTCGATTTTAGTGAGGTTTCTTTTATCTGCTCCTTGTCAGCCTCTGCATGTCATTGAACTTGAATCATTTGGCAAAAAGTTAAATGGTCAGGAAGAGACAGGTCTTTCAAAGCTGTAGTAAGGCCAAATGCTTTAATAGGAAGAAGTGATTGAGGATCTGAGCTAAAAGTGCAGACCGAGCTGTTTGGTGGGTGCCCTTTGCAAAGAGCAGCAAGGAAGTTGAGGAGAGTTCATTCTGCATTTCACTTCACTGGTGCTGGTCTTTGTGGCAGGGTTTGAATGCCAAAGATCTCTTCTTACCAAAGATATATCACAGCAGATGTGTGTAACCAGGAAATTCAGAGTAGGCTGGTGAACTTCATCTGGAAGGGACAGGTAAACTCCTGTCTGCTCACAGGCAGAGTTGAGTAGTAATCCAATTCTTCCAGTGCCTACAATATTGATACTTTCACCTGCATTTGAGCTGCTCACAGTTTATCAATAGAAGCTGTGTTCCTGCATAAATGGTGAGCAAAATACCTTCTTGTAATTAAATAATCCATTGTCTAAATCTCATTTTATTAAGCTGAACACAGTAGAGACTAGAGGAGCGGTCTTGCACCAAGGCTGTTTAAACACATAAAACTTTTTCAATTTTATTAGGTTTTGTTCTTTTTCTGTCTTCTCCATGTGAATCTAAGGCACATGCAGATCATGGATGTTCTCTTTTTTTGCCTTGATAGTCTTCCTTATAACCCTCTCTTAGGCTTGTACACAACCCATATAATGGCACAGAGAAGCTCTTCACCTATTTATGGGTCTCACTCTGTTGCATCACTTTCTGAACTGCCCCAGCACCTTCTTTGCTCATCAGACAGCAGTGTATCTTGCACAAAGGAATGAAAGCAAGACTGCTTGTCTCTGCAAGTTCAGGCATGAATTGAACATAAATATTACCTAATTTTTCATGCTTTAAGAGCAACAAAACCCCAATCCTCAAAAGAAAATATTAAATGTAAGTAGAACTGTTGTATTTTACTGAGAACCTGGGTTAAAAAAAAAAAAAGGCAATGAAAAGATGGTTTTATTTCTTATCAGAATATTTCACAGGAACAACCTAAGTGTTTGTAATGGTACCAAAGCCTGGATTTATTCAAGGTGAATTTCTCTGTGGTGTGAACAAAAAACAGAAGAGAATTTTTTCAAAAGCCTGAAGATCTGCATTGCCTAGCCTAGCATTAGGCCCTTGTATGTCATTACTGCTTGCAAGCAGTGTGCTTACCCTGCTCACCTCCTGCAGAGAGCAGAGACTGTAGAAGAGCATCTCAGGAAGCTGGGACGGTCTCAGCCATTTTCTCTCCTTCCATCAAATCTAGAAGAAGAATCTAGAATATGTAAAATGAAAGAAATGAGTGAGCTGTTGTTCTTAGAAGCCCTATAAACAGACAGAGCTAGCTGAACATTTGCCTTTATGTTGTTTTTAAAAGATACAAGAACTGGCATCACCACTTACACTGTGGAGTCTTTTGTACTTCTGTCTTTAAATTGCTGCTGTTCTGGGCTGTTTCTCTTGTACAAGTGATCTGCTGTAGCCCAGCAAATAAAAAATTGTAATAAGGCACCTGATCTCTTGGGGAAATCTAAGTTTCATTCTACCAGGGTATACTGGTTCTCTAGTTTCCAGTGTAAGTTTATGCACCTCAAATTGTTTTGCAGAGCTGCTTACCTGTACACACCATTACCATTCCTCCTACTCTGCTGCTAGGATCAGGAAGTGTAAAGGGATTCAGCAGTTCAAATTGCTGCCAAAGCAGAGGCTCCTGAGGAAAGCAATGTCACATGTGGTACAGAGGAGTGAGAGCAGTCAACATGGTCAAACAGCAGGACCTTGGGCCCTACTTCTTTCTGTGTGACAGATTTTCTGTATGATATTCTCCTTGTGCTAAGATGTAAAAAAAGAAAAGAGAAAGCCAGACCTATCTGTTGAAGGCATTTGACATTACATCCAACATCCTTTGGAGAGATTCTCTTTGAGAGAGAATTGTGTGAGGTAGAAGCTATTTAGACTTAGCCTTCACTATTTACACTGACATTGTAAACAACTTGAGCTTGCCCCAAAAAGACCTACCAGCATCCCAGTTTATTGGAATTGCTCCTTGTCTTGTTGTTCCAAGTTCTCCTCCTGTAACAAGGAGCCTTGTATGTAACAAGGAGGGGTATGGGGCAGAGGGAGAGAGTTTCTCCATGTAGAGTTCTCCCCTGGTGTTTGCCCCAAGCAGCGCTTTGCTGGGATGTGCAGGGTGCTGCCTTGCACTCTCAGTGGGCAGTCCTGTTAGCCCTGGCCAGTGGGAGGGCTGTGGCCCAGCCACTATGCTGCTGAGTTAGAAAAACACATGAAAAACTGCTGCATCCAGCAGTTCAGGATGGAGGCCATCAAACTGTGACATCAACCAGCCCTGGCTTGTGGCCTTGAAGAACTGTGTGATGCTCCCTGTGGTCATGGAAAAGCAGGAAAGGTGTTGGTGTGATGTCTTCTTCCCCAGAAGCTTGTGGGTAGGATGGGGACTAGGGGAGCCCTAAGTCCTCTATCAGGAAGGCAAATAACTGGGAGTTGCTGAATGAAGGTGGTGGCTGTAGAAGTTTTGCAGACAAACCAGTTGGTACCCACATGACTCTGAACCAGGTGTGCTGGTAGCATGAAATCTCACATTTCTCACTGGCATGGCTCTACCCAAGTTATCACAAATATTTTGCTATTGCACAGCAGCAGAACTTGGTTTAGTTCTCTTTCAGGTGCATCTGGGCATTTGGGTTGCAAGTCCAAACTCCACTTGCCCAAATAATCTGAAGCCTGAGATTGTGAATGAACAGAAATAGGTGTTCTTTTCACTTTACTTTTTATTCTTGGAGACTGTGTATGATGTATAAAGATGCAGTTTTCTGAGTAATAACAAATGCCTGGGTTACCATTCTACCAAACACCATGTCTGAAACCCAGAGGCTATTGTATTTATTGAGGGAGTGTCTGAGGAAGCTGTTCTTGATGCCAGCAGCTTCTGAGTGCTAGTTAGTTAACCAAGTAAATGTTTGTGGGTTGTATTTTAATGGCTAATTCCATTGCCAGCAGTGTCTTCAGAAAATAAAAAAAAAAGAAAAATGGAAGGAACAAGTGGCACACAACTTATTTTTTCAAAGGAAAAATATTGTAGAAATGCAAGTGTCTGCTTCTACTTAATGCTTAGTCTTCAGATGCTCTGAGATGCCATTCATTTATGTGGAATAAATTGCTATACCAGTTGGTAGGCCCTTACAATGCTTTTTAACCTTATTTTATTCAGTGGGACAAAACCCCATTCCTTACTACCTCCAGCATACCATACCAGAAGGCTGGAAGGCAATAGAATAAATAGTTTTGATTAGATCCTTCTCCAGAACAGAAAGTAGGGGTTTTACTTTTGACTTGAATGGGAGTGGGAGCCAGACCTTTTTTGTGATGTGCAGCAGTGACATCTTCTGAGACAGTCTTGAAGAAATGTTATGCCCTTTAATTCTAACCTGAAAGGTTTAAATTCAGCAAGACAAGTCTCTTTGGAGATAGAAAACATCTTTTATGAGATTATTTGATACAGCAGGAAAAATGGGTAAGTTTGCAGGTGAATGGTGAAGACCTGGATAAAGGTTTCTGTTCCTGAAAGGTTTTTTGGTGTGTGTTTTTACTCCCTGCCCCCTTCCAGGTGTAGGAGATAGTATCTTTATCTACAAGATTTGCTTCACTTACAACCTTTGAAAAGAGTGGCTGTAATGCCTTAACATTTTCAGTGTCTTTTATTATTGGTGGGGAGAGAGCATTGCAGTGTGTGTAGGACTCAGAGGTAGAAGCTCTTCTGTTGCTTAGAGCCCCAACTCATATCCTGTTCATAGATTTTTATCTCCATTTCTTATAGCTTCACAGGTTTCTGGACACATTACCACTTAAGAATTGATATGTCAAAAATCTTTCTTCCATAAAATCACTCATCATTTTTTTTTTCCTACCTGTACCTGTAATAACAGAACTAGGGTTAAAGCTATTCAAATATGATAGGGCTGTATGAAGTGTCTCACTGAAGCTCTGCCAAAAGGAAATGTCAGATTTTCTGGTGTGGCTAGGTCTGTAAGAGAAAAGTGTTGACATCTTGAGGAAAAAGAAATTGCAGTCATAGGAAGAATCAGTTATTTTTCTTCCAGTTCTTAAATGCTGCAGGCACAAACATGACTCATCATCTAAAGGTAATACAGTTTTTGCTTTTGAGTTGCTTCTCACCTTGGAAGCTTATGATACTAATGGGAAGACATTCACCAAATTCTTGATTTTTCAGGCTTTGAAAGGTAGAATTCACTTCATTTGTGTGAGAAATCTATCAAGACAGGAGTTACTGACTTTAAAACTTTCATGTGAAACCCAACTGGTTTTGCTTAGAGCTGATTTTCCTTTTTATTATTGTAGTATATGTATATATATGTGAAAATATAGATAAATAAATAATACATAGTATATAATTAGGTTATTTTGTTCTATGAATGAAGCACATTATACTTTTAAGAATACACAGATCATACAACCTGTATTACATCTCTGGGTATTTTTGAGTAGCTGAAATAACTTTGTTAGGTTTATGATTCCTAGGCTGCTAAGACTAGTGTCTGAAATCCTGATAAAATCAAGTCAACTGTATACTTCTAGGGGACTGGATAATGTTTTGATTCTGATCAAAAAAGAGAAAAATAATGTTCTTTAGACATCCATGTCTCTGTTGTCCATATTTACCCACTGCTGGCACACGGGGCTGCTTTGCTGTGTTTCTCCATCACATAGGTTTGTATCCAAATGCTGTAAAACGTGGCGCTTTACATTGCCAGACATTGATATAAATGCACTTTTCTCACACATCATTGTTGTGGTTGCTTTGAGCTGAGCTTCCAAAGAACCATCATCTGCATATGAGTCAATGGGAATGGTATGACTGAAAACATGAAAACATCAATCCTTAGTTTTTAAGTGCATTCCTAGGAGACATTTAGTTATGGTATGAAACTGTAGGCAAGAATTCAAATGATTCATGTGCTTTTGACAGAGCTGTCTCACTCAGACTGCTCTTTCTAAATATTTGAATCAGAATCTCAGAGATAAGGGAAATTCAATGCATCACAATGGTGCTGCATTTGAAATCCAGAGCTTTGTAAACTTCTGCTAATTACTTTTTCCCTTGAGGTACCTGTTGAACTAAATAATGATCTTTCTATAGAAAAGATGATGGAAATACATGTAACAGGGTTAGGAGCCAGGTGGGTGGTGAGGCTCTGTGTGGTTGAGTGTTTACATTTGAGAAAGGCTTTTGGACCTGGTTTGGAAAAACACCAGTCCGGGAATAGTGCCTGCACAAAAATCCTTGATGGGAGGTGAATGTAAAGGTTCAGGAGTCACAAATGAGTTTGAATTCATCCAAGACTGTGGGTAGAGGGGAAGCCCCTGTTCTCCAGCAGTGCACAGGGTACAGCTCTGTGTCTTTGCTTGCCTTGTGATGAGGAAGCCAAGTTTAGAAGCCAGAAAAATGCCATGTTACTCTTTTGTGCAGGTATTTTGTTCCAGAGTTGGGACAGTGAAGAAGGAGAATTCTTGGAGCTCCAGTCCTGAAATACAAAGTATCTCCATTAGGAGACTCCATTAGTGTTTCCAGTTTGTGTCTGAGGAAATGAGGAGTGTTAAGATATTAATGTTATCTGCAGGCAATAAGTAGGCAAGTCTGTGACCCAGCTGGGATAAGATTCCAATCTCCTCAGCCTCATGCAGCGCTTTGTTGTTTCTTCCACCAAAGCGGCTTTTTCTGCTGTACATCTTAATTAGCAGCTTAGCCCGATCTAACAACTGAGAAATAGCTCTGTAGTGCAAACAATAACTGTATGGGCAGATCCTGGTATAAATTGTATTTTGTTTCTAATTAGAGCAGGGGTGCATGCCACTTTACAATGTGCTCAGAAGGAGACAACGTGGACTCCAACCCATCAAGCAGGAAACTATTGCTTTGGATGAAAATCTGATTCTTTTTTCAGACAAACTGAAAGGCAAGTTTCATATTGCTAGCTCAGCTCCATGGGCCATGGGAGCTGAGCTAGAAAGCCTGGACTTTTAAATACAATTCTGTCTGATTCTGCCAGTGTTTTGTATTGACAATTATGCATTTTCATAAGCAAGAGCTGAAGCCAAAGATTGCTGTACTCAAGCTCTTCATGTCACAGTGCAATTGTGCATGTTGTATTTGTGCTAGAAGGCTTGAAGCAACAGGGCCAGATGCTTTTTTATCTCTGAAATTGCTTAGATCCATTGATTTCAATAGAGTTGCACCCACATGCAGTTATGTCCTGCAAAACCAGGCACCTGAGTCTCAGAAAAACACCATGAAGATACCGAACAACATCTGTAGCATAGCAACAGGAAAGCCTTTATGCTTTTCTCATTTACAACTGGTCTTGGACCCTGGCAGCAACAGGGAGAATGTGGTGGAGGGTTTGCTTTCTCTTTGGTCAGACTGGTCAAATTGTTTGGGAATGTAATGCTGACTAAGTTTACAACAGCCAGATATGGTAGTGGTACAAGGACTTGGCTTTGAGGAGCCTCATCTTTGGTTCAGTTGTGTTCATCTGTTACCATGTGAGATGGAAGAAGCAATTCTTACAAAAGTACTGTAGCGCAAGAATTTGGCTTTTTTGTTTCTGCTCATCATGGACAATTCCATCCCTTTGTTTAAAATGGTTTCCTGGTGTCTCAGTGAATAGACAAAAGTGATTCTGTTTTCCTAAGTGCAGTACCATGGAGAGCACCTTACATGGAAAGGGAATTTCAGAACAAAATCTAGAGCTGAGTTTGAAGTGTTTGGTCTGTTCCTACAGCACTTCTAATAATAAACTAAGAATAGAATAATTAGCAGTTCAGAGAAATGTTGTAATCTATTCATGCCTGTGGGAAAATATTGTTTTCACTGCGTTCTTTGGGGCAACTGCAATAATTTGAAGGAAAAGAGGTTAGGAAAGTTCTGCTGCATGTCAGCTGAAGCAGTTCTGTGTTTTCTTGGCTACTGTACTGATGCAAAACCCTCCATTCAGGAAGATGATAAAATCAAATGTGCAAACAGAAGCAGCTTGCCAGTCATCCTACCCAGTTCTGTGCTAGGACTTGGTGGATGAGCTCAGAGTGTCTGGGTGCTTGTGTTACTCCTGGCTGGAGTCAGAGCAGTCAGAAGAGAAACAGGAGATGCCCAGACCCAGCTCCCTGCTGATGGGAGGACCCCACTCCAGGACCCTGAGAGTCGAACTGTTCTGTATCCTGTGGTTGCAATGAAGGCAGCAGGAGTAAAGATGGGTGGGCCTTGCAGCCTGTTTGCTGAGGCAAGAAGGTTCATATTCAGCTGAGCCATACCTGGAGAGGCTTCTGAGTTGGAGGAGAGATGTGGTTTTCATGGAGATTGTGCCATTTAGACCCTGCAGATTACCTGGACTAACAGTGGCAGGTAATTTCTTTTAAAGTAGGGTCTGATATTTTTTATCTAGAAGTCAGGAGCAGGATGTTGGTTTCCCTAATGCTGACTTCACCCATCCTTCCTCCATGAGTCCTCATGGCTGTGGCAAGACCTGACTGGCACAAGAGGGTTGCTCTTGTGTATGGAACCATTTCCTGTATTTCTCATTGAGAAGATGGGTTTTGAAGATGCAAGCACTCCTCTTTGGGAGCAGTATTCACAGGATGGATCATGGATGCTGGCCACTGATGTAGTTGATGCAGTCTTTTTTAAACTGTAGTCTCTTTAGGCAGCTAAGGAATGAAGCTGAAGCTGAAGGTTGCCCAGGTCTCTTCAAGGTTACAGAGTATATTTGCAGGAGAAGCAATCTGCACCTCATCTTTAGAATTCGTGTCAATCCAGAAGAGGGAAGGCAAGCCTTAAACTTTATTGTGGTTATGAATCATGTGTCTGGGCATAACAACTGTGATTTGTGGTTTCAGGGCATTTTTAAAGTGCATGATTTTGTGGATAAAACTTACTCTTGCAAGGGGGGGAAATAAAAGAGAAGGACATTTAGATTAAGTGGTATGACTGAGAAGTTTTAAAAGAAGCAGTGGAGTTTTTTTCTATATTAAACAAAAAGTTTAGGGTCTTTGAGCAGGAAAGCCTAAGATTAACTTTACAGGTCTGGAAATATTGCTGGCCTGTCCACAAATCCTGTGGTTTCCCTCTTGCACAGAGTCCCTTGTAGCTGTAGCAGGGGATGGCATTTTTCAGAACCTTCTATCAGTGGGCAACATGACCCAGCCCTGCAGCCAGGTCAGTGCAGGCTGAACCCTTGCTGAGAGGTTAAGGGGGTGCTCAGTGTGTTCTTCTCAATCAGTGCAGAGTAGACACTGCCCTGCCTCTATTGGGCTGTCTGCCTTCATCAGGAAGCAGTATTTGCTCCCTAATTAGCTATATACAGCAGCTGGAAGTTGGAATTGAGGTATAAGTTCAGTAATGGCATATGAGAATCAGAAAGATATAGAGGAATGAGGTGAAAGTGTGAGTTTTACATTTGCAGGTGCAGACATTTCAAAGGGGGATGTTAAGTCCACAGTGTTTTTCATATCAACTTTCACAAGGGCAGCAGATTTCAGAAGGCTGTTATCCACCCTGTGAGTCTGAAAATGGACTCTTTGGAGCAGGGGATAAAAATGATGCTGTGTTAATGAAAGAGTCCGGGACCTGGTCTGTTTGCATTGCTCTGGGTCTGTTTTCCAGGCAGATTGAACTAAATATTTTAGCTGTGAAATCCTGAGAAACAGCCTGTAAAATGTCAGTGCTTGCATTTCTAGAAAGGCTGTTTTCTTCAGCTCTGATTGATTTCCTCTGCAAGAATGCTACTTAGTTTTGAAGGCTTATGTGAGTTCAGTGTGTCTTAATACATATGCCAGTAGACTCTTTGCATGGGAGCTGTCACATTCATCACTTTGACTTAAAGCTGTCTTTAATTCTCCTGTTTAAATCTTTCCCTCTTCTGGAGATGTTTTCTGTTTTCCCCTTGATTAACAAGTATTGCTGCAGACCCTCTTTTCCACCAGTGAGCAGTGGAGCGAGGTGCATTGGTGAGTTGTTGGGAAATGGGCACTGCTCTTGCCCCCATACACATCTTGTGTTTCAGAGGCACACAGCCTATGTATTTTATGGGGCACTGTATCTCTCCACAGAGCCCCTGTGATTGTGTGCCTTCTCTTGGTTTTGTGTAATGTGGTTGTGCTGCATTGTGTTAGGTCATGCCTTTAAACCACAGAATTTCTGAGTGTTGATTGCAAATGGAAAAGGAAAGACTGCTTGGATTATCAGCAGGAGAACAGTAGAAGACATGACCTTTCTTCTGCTCCTCAGGGTAAAGCAGAGATCCATGTAGTGTTCTGCTTTGAAACAAATTGGTAAATAGCAGGGATATTTTGATCTATAACAGGTTAGCTGCTGAGGTCTTTGTAGGCTTTCTAGGTGTTGAAGGAGATGGAGTGGAAAAGACATTTCTTAGACACAAGAACTTGGAGAGAAAAATGCTGTAGAGATGTAGGAATAGCTTATTCAGGCAGGAATAACAAAATCTGGGAAAGTTAGGCCAAATGAAGCGGTGCAGATGAAAATATTGCCTGAGCGCAGAGAACAGACTGTGACTATTTACCATGATGAGGTTAGATCAGGGATGGTGTGAGCTGCAGGGAGTGCAGCAGCTAGGAAATAAAAATGGCCAAAAGGTCAGTGCTCAGAGCCAGGTAAATGAGCCATGCCATAGGACAGGGCAAGGGCAGTGCCAGAGCTCCCTGGAGATGTGATTCCAGAGGTGACGTATTCTGGTGGTGTCCTTGACAAGGAAAACAGGGCTGACAATGACTGGCTGTGCCTTGTGTGGTCACACACAATTCATGGGAATTTGGTTTGATGAAGTTAGTACACCATGGTCTGCACATAAATGATGCCTTGAGAGGATACCTAGAGCAGAGGCTAGACAATGTTAAAGGAATAAAGTAGGTATTCATTAAAAAGGCCTTGAAAGAATACACCTTGGGCAGTACAAGAGCCTGGCTGAGGCTACACCCACCATGGTCACATTTTCACACTTTTTAAAGTTTTGGTCCATTTACATATTGGGGTTAATTGTCCAAATACAGCTTCAGGTTTTGAAGTCCCATCCTCCCAGTTTGCTCTCCTCAGTTCCCTGTTTATACTTTTTGGGCTTGAAGCTGTAACGGTGTCCTTGGTTCTTGGGCTGTTAAAGGATTGTTTTGTCTAACTAAACCATGAGGAGAACTTGCTAACACTTCGTATGAAGTTCAGAGTTGTATGCTAATGCAGTACAAAATCTGGAACATATGAGAGCTAAAACATAAAGAGTTGGTGAAAAACTTCAGGCTTCTGTCATGAGCATCTTTTTTTACAGTTTTCATACTTTGCAGTACTCTGTAGCTGTGTGTGATACAGGAGACAACTTGTCTCCCCAGGTGAGGGGGAGTCTAGTTTTGTGGGGTTCTGGAGGAGCCCCTGACCTGCCTCTTGATAAGCAGGGTGTAAAATTGTTTTGAAGACTCTTCAGTGGAGAGAGGCACTACGTTCACCCCCACATTTTGTAAGAGCATGTCTTCATGTAGTCTGGGCAGCATTGGTTTCAGGTATTAAAAGCTACAGGTGAATAAAGGGAGGTACAGTGTCTTAAACATCTTGAACTTTGTCTTCTAGTAAACATATCTTCCAGATCCCCTAGTTTTTGACTTTTACATAATTCTGAGAGTGAGCACCAGAAGGTGGCAACGCTGCCAAATACCTCTGCATTCAGGTAGGGAGTCCAACCAACTCACCTACACTTCCTAGACAAGATGTTTTATGTGTTACATGTTTAAATTTGCACTTTCATATAACTTCTTCCCCAGACCAGTCCTTGCTTATGGTCCAGATTTTGGCCTTCACACCCATGTCTGCAGCCCAGTAAACTTTTTCATTTAGCACTGGTGCAGGTCCCTTGCTGTTGTGCTGGCTGCATGACAGCCAAACTCTGCCACAGCATCTAATTTTCAGGACAGCAGTGGAAATGTTAGGGAAAGAAGGTGCTAGTTAGTATGTGTGTGTGGTCCTTAAAAAGTACAGAAAAAAGGTGCTGGGGATGGGGGAGTTACTGAGTTCCTAGAAGAGCTGGTGAATGGGTTTTCTAGGAATTATAATTCAAAGCCACGTAATGGGAACAGTAGAACCAGCCTGAAAAATTGGCTCAGTGAGGTCATGGAAGCTCAGCAGGAGGTAGAAAAACGTCCAAGGTTTTCTGGTTCTTTGTTGGTGGGATTGATTCTAAGTTTGCTGTGCGTGTGTGTGTGTATATCTGTGACCATGACTGGCTTTGAAGACTGTGATGAAGAGCACAGTGTAGTGTCTCTGTGAATCTTGGTCCCCTGGCCAGCAGAAATGGTGAGTGGGTTTCAGGCAGGCTGTGCTCCAAACCCAGCTCTGCTGTTGATTTCCTGGGTGTCCTCAAGCAGTGTTACAACACATTTAGCATGCTGCAGAACCATGCAGCAAGTCTGCTCTCCTTAAATGTGCATTAGTAGTGTTGCTGTTGGGAAAACTGGTTTCATAAACAAAAGCAAGCTTTCAGAGAAGAGTCAGCATCATTTGAGAGAAGCCTATGGTTTACTGCCTGCAGAGCACTGAGGAGTAACTAGTAAAATCTGCATGAAGTCCTAGCCAGATGATACAGCCAAATAGTGATTATCATTGCACATCACAAAAGCTGTTTGGGAGGAGATATAGCTGTTCATTCATGGCTTAGACCAACAACAACACACTGTAATAGCAGCCACATTTGTGCAAACATTTCCTCATTCTGAGACGAGAACACTCATATTGGCAGGTTAGGAAATTTTTGTATTAAAAGGCTTTGCCTGTAGCTGTGGGCCTGGTTAAGTAATATTAAGCTATTAAGCTCAATTAGAGTGGTACAGTGAAAATAGATGTAACACTTCTGCAAGGAAAGAGCATGTAAAGACCTGAATGAATGAGGTGTTATGAATAATGCTCCCTTATATGAGTAGAGACATTGAAGTCAAGGGCTCTGAAAACACTTTTTCATCTGTTACTGTTTTGTTGACTTTGTTTTGATGCCTCATGTTAACAGAAACGTTTTAATGTTTTTGTTTTAAAACTCAGTAACTGAAACTTGGCAAATTAACAAAGTGGGGAAAGCATCTTCTGAAATCCTTTATGCTTTGCTGGGGTTGGCTGGAAAGAGACAGACTCTCTGTTCCCTTTCTTCCCAACCATATAAGATTGGATGTTCAGTTGTCCTGTGATAACATGCCTTTTGGAGTGAGTGTAAAACCATCCTGTCCCTGCATGATCCATGTAATACGTGGGAAAAAATTTTCAGTCTAGTAACTGATGAGGACAATTTCCTGTAAGCCAGTTCTTGTGGCCTCTGGTCTTCAGCCAGATCTATTTTTACTGCCTTTTTTCCTTCTTTTTTCCTTTTTTTTTTCTCCCCTCCCCCCTAATTTATTTTTCCTTAAGAAGAAAAAAGGGTCTGCTTGGCAGTGTTGCTATCATATTTCTTACATGCAGACAGGCTACAGTTCCAAAAGGAAAGCCCTGAAGGTAACGTGTATTCTGATCACCTTGGATTAAAGCTTTTAAGCCACATCATAAAGTCAGCATCAGTGCATGAGAGCAGAACAGAGTGAACATTCCAGCCTGTGCTGGTTATCACTGTTGAGCTAAAGCCAGGTCCAAGTAATTTGATATTACTGTAGCCAAAAGCAGTTTTGTTCCTGACACTGCTAACATTTAGGCTTATGTCACATAAGGATCTTGGAGCACATAAGGAGTTGCAGTAGCAGGCCTGCTAGCTCACCTGAGTAGTAAATAAAGTGAGGAGACTTACACTGAGAGTGCAAGAGGAGGCCAGCACTGTCCAGCCTGATGTTAGTGAAAGAGGTCTGAATGTATGGAGAGAGTGAGCAAATTAAATGTGATCCAAATAAAAGCACAGGAGAGTAGAGATGTGAGAGTGGAATCATTTAGAACAGTCATTTTCCACTAATGGAAATGGAAATCCTGTCTATAGAAATGTCGTGCTGCAAATCATGTGTATTTAAAACCAATCTCAGTCTGTTTGAACTTTTTTTCCCCAAGATTTTGAAAGATCTGTGGATCTTTCTAAAAACAGCTAACATCAAGCAGGAAGGTGAGTTGGAGATAACGAGTCTATGATGATAGAACTGGGGCTTGAAAGGCATTCTGATAGCCAGGTTCTTAGGAGTGCCAAAGGAGAAAGCCAGGGCAGTGCTGTCACAGTTACTGTTCCACAGATGGTAGTGTCAGCTGTGGAGTGCTTCTTCCTCCTCAACTTTGTAAATCTCATTTCTGGACTGGATCAAGAAAGCTGCACATTCTGCAAGCAAAAAGCCAGAAGCATGCATGGTATGCACAGGGAAAGGGTGGATTTCCTAATAAAGGAACAGTGAATGTGTGTGTTGGTGCTTGCAGACAGATACCCTGGTAGTACCTGCAGTAAGGTGATCAGATATTTAATTAGGAAGATGTGCCTAGTTACTTTACTATAGGTAGTAACAGCTGAAAAAAGACATGGAGACTTAGTCTCAGGAGTCATTTGAATTCTGAAATTACATAGTTTGTACATGTCAGATCTAGCAATAGTTGGATTTTCCTCCCATTGCATTCATGTGTTGAATGGTTGTTGGTTGTGTTTTAAATGTCAACCTGGCTACTCTAGGATGAGCACATCTGGTCCTCTGATCTTGGAAAAGTATTGGAAAGTATTTGGGAAGTATTGGAAAGTATTTGGGAAGTATTTGAAAAATTGCCTTTAGGTTTTTCCTGTAGTTTCTGGATCCTTAGAGCCACTGTGACACTTGTTAGTTTTCAGTGAACAAATGCTTTCATGTATTTTTAAGAAATAGATTGTACTCAGAAAAGCATGTGCTGAAATGGCCTTTTTGTAAAATAAGATGTTGGCAAATTTTTTTGTGCTACAATGACAAGAAATAATCATTGGCAGATTTGAGAGGAGGTGTGACTTCTGCCCTCTTGACAAGGTGCCACTATTGCTTTGAAATATTGCTGGGGGGTGGGAAGAGTGTTTCTGGTCTTCACTGGACACAGCTGCAGCCTTCACAGCAATAGCACTGGACTGACATTTTGTTGCAGGAAATCATGTGGTTATTACATGTTATTCCTGACAGTTGCAGCATTACTTCAACTAAATACTGTTGGGTAGACTGGCAGTGATGTTTGCTGTGAATCATCCTCACTAATGAACCTATTTCATAGAGAAACAATAGTTATTATCAAGGTGACATTTCTGTTCTGAATCACTATGCCTTTTTATCTTTATTATCTTCCATGAACTATTTTGCAAATTACCATTGGGCTGATGGGCCTCATTCTCTTCATTCTAGAAACAAATATGTTGGTGTGATTGGAAAATACCTTTAATAACAGGAGGGGCTCTTTGTCATTTTTACACTCTAAAGGTGTTTGCTTCTGTTGTGTTTTTATTCTGTTTTCATTTCACATTTAAATAATAAAGAATTACTGGAAAACCTTGAATCAGTGGTATTGGAAGTCCTGCAGGTAGACTGTTAAAGGTAATTTTGAAGTGCCAAACCAAGGAACGTTGACATTAAACCATAATGTTGATACAGTTGTCTTGGAATGCTTCCATTTCCCATCATTTTAGGAAATGATAGGCTTCTTCCCTCCAGAAAAATAATGAAATAGAGTCTTAATTTTCAAGCATGTAAGCAGATTCTAGAGGACTACGTGTATTATTAAAGTTATTCTCTTTACATAAGAGCTTTTTCCTGGGCTGTGGCCTGAAGCCTGAGATATGAATGTTGCTGTTTGTCATCTGTCTGCTTAAACATGCTTCTCTTGGCTCCTGCTTATGCAGAAGAGATGTTAGTGAACTCAGCTCCTATCCTAAGAAGACAGCCTCATGGTCAGTGAAACTGCTGAGTGAATGGAACAAAGCATGCAAAAAAATATTTAAAATGGAGATGATCTATTACATTCTCTGGAGTCCACTATATCTGAGGATGGTGTACAAGACTGGAGGAAGTATTGGTCATTCCAACATGGAAGTGCTTACATCCCAGATATCATCCATGTGGTGCACTGAGAGCATAAGGAAGAATGTTACTTTTAGAAAAACATCTCTCTTGTGTAAGCCAGATTGCATCTCTCCAGAGAAAAAACGTGCTTATACCACAAGAAAAGTGAGTTTACAACTGTTTAGCAACACATCAGATAAAAGAGACAGTTCCTTTTCAGTTGCAGCTGAAACATTTCAAGTTTTGGGTGGAAAATGCTTGAGGTGTGTACATGTTCATCTGTACAGCCTTGTTTTTCCTTTCAAAACTGAACTGCATACTATTATCCCCATCTTTGGAAGCATGCTGATTCCTTGTTTCACTTTAGAATGATTTGAGCTGTAGGATTCTGCCCTGCTCCCTATTCTGATTTTAAATACTCTCACAGAGGCAGAGGAATGAGTGCTCTAGGTGAAACATACAGGATCAGTCCAGGAGATGTCTATGGATGCAGGTGTGGACCAGGCAGTAAAAGCAGATTCTTTAGAAACTTGAGAATTAGCAGAGGATGTAAAGAGATCTTGTGCTTCTGTAGGTGAAAACAAATTTGTGCCAGTACTTCCATGGCTGTCCTAGTGGTGGTTTGGCTCATGAAGCATCAAAGGCCTTGAGTAATTGAGTTCTCCAAAGCTCCTTTCAAAGGCAGAAAATCATTATGGAAGTGATGCCACAAAGGCCCACCCAAATGGGTGGTTTTATCTCCATGGTTTCTGGCCTTTAGGCAGCTGCCTTTCCAGTATAATAATACTGAGTCATACCTTTTGTTTCTACCCACCAAGTCACCAAGGGATTTCTCTTGTCCTCTTCTCATGCAAAACAAGAAAGTATTTGAGACACTTTCCAGACAGGAGAGCAGGGAGTTTCAACAGCAAGGGGAGCACTCCAGCTGGTGCTCAGTCTCAGAGCAAAGAACTCTCAGGTGATGAGACCTGTGTGAGGAGCTGAGTTTCTCAGCAGCAATGTGAGTCACATACTTGCTTTCCCAGCATATGTGGGGCACTTGGCAGAGGGGTGGCTTTGCTGGCCATTTATTTGCTGGATACTTTTCTTCTAAAGCAGGTGCTCTATTGAGAGCTTACCCCTGGATTTCTAAAAATCACAATCCTATGTCCTTTTTATGTCATTACCTGCTATGTATCTTAGACTTTGTCCTGTATTCTTCTCCATTTTTTTCTATTTCCTTTCAGTTTCTTTTTCTCCTGATCCCTTTAATGAAAGGGGTATGTTTATTCATGTTAGTTTTAGCAGTACTTCAGAAAACAGGTAGGTTTGCATTTGTATGGGAGACTTATATCCCTTTTTTGTGTAGTAGGACAGCAAGTATGGTTTAATAAATAGGACATGAAACACCCATGTTCTGCTCAGCCTTTAATGACATGCAGTGTTTTACACAAGCTATGAAACTTGATGCTGCCTCTTTCATTTAGAAGGCTGTGTGCACTTTCCTACTTTGATATAATTCAGTTGACAGTAGTGGAGTTGTTCCTGACTTACACTTAGAGAAATAAATAGGCAGCCAAGAGCAGCACAAGTTCATACCCAGTGTGTGTTGACTCATTTGTTCATTGTCTTCTGTGTAACAGAAAATGCTTTTAGGGTACCTCTGAGGAATGTGTCCAAGTAGAGCCAAGTTTGAGATGAGGTATGAGTTTAGCTGATGGCTGTGCAAAGCCAGGGATTATCATATGATTTGTAATGAAGGTGAAAATCGGTGTTTTCATGTGGGAAAGGACTAACATCCACTGACCTGACCAATTAACATGCAGGACTGTGGGTTTTTTAATTGCATTTCTAATTAAACTGACCCAAAGGGTTGTTTCAGCTGTCTTCTGGACAAAGAGCTGCTGCTATGAACACATGCAACCCTGCTTGTGCACAGGGGTTGAACAAGGCAAATCTCCAGAGGCCCCTGCCAACCTCAACTAGCTGGTAGTTCTTTTCTGGGAATGCACAAGGACTTATGCTTTTATTGGAGTAGCTTGCTTTTTGCTCTCCGTAGTTTTCTGACTGTGTGTTTCATTTGGGACATTTCCAGTCTGTGAAGTTACCTCATTTCAAATTCCTCCTTGCCTTCTTCCCTTTGCTGGGCCCTGATCTCAGATGTTGATTTTTCATCATTATGGTATAGGAAACTGTTGCCTTTTTATGGTAGTTCTTGCACCTCTCTTAGCTCTGATTGATTTTGCAATGTGAAATAAGATGCAGAGTCTGGCACATCAGTCCTCACTGTGGCATGCCAGAGCTGGGCTTTATACCTGGATCAGAGCATCTGAAGTGTGCTTAAGTGGAGCCATCATCTCCAGTCTACTGGTGGGCTGTCAGTAGCTTGCTTTACCTTTCCCATGTCAAAGCTGTCTAGATCCCATTAATAGTCCGGGCCTGTGGCTAAGATGCTGAACATTACTAATCCCTTCATCCAGAGAGTTTGGGATGAAGCATCCTCTCATCATCAGCCAGGGATTTACAATATGGATGATGGGTAAATCCAATCTTGACAGCAGGCTCTTAAATGATGGTGTAGCTGTGTGCTCTGTGTCTTCTGTTCCTCTGGGACTTTCTGAAGACAACTTGGTCCTGCCTCCACGTCTTTCTGGCTCAGTTTTCTCTTTAGCCAGTGCTCTGTTAGCTTTTTCTTCTGTGTACACAAAAACTGTGTGGCTCTGAAAGAGAAACATTTTGCTTTCCTGTGTACAACATTTCTAAGTTAATAAACAGAGATGTTGCCATTGCTCATCTAGGGGAAGAAGTAGCACTAAAAGTTGTGAAGTTATTGTTTAGGGCTGTAATTAAACTTCCAGATTTAGGCAGTAAAAGGTCAATATACCAAAGGTTTATGCCTGGAAATTCAGAGCCTTTTTTTTTTTTTTTTTTTTTTTAATTAAAGACTATTTTTTTTTTTTAATGATTAGATGAATGGGACCAGAAGTAACTAAATCAGGCAGCAATCCTGCCAAGGACTGGTGGGTTTGTTGTGAAAAGTGTCAAATACTTGACACACAGATCAGGTTGTGTAGAGTGCTCAATGGCAAAGTAAATCCTGTAGTCTATTTACCTTGGAACCTGCAGAGGGTGAAATACAGAGCCTTTCTGGTTGGAGCACATGTAGTAGCTCAGCATATGGAGGTTTATGTGTGGAGGAGGCTTTCAAATAAATGCCAAATGTCTTCCAAGTTGGCTGCAGGGAATGTAAGGGAGAAGGGTAAGTATCTTATAACTTTGGATGTGTTGTCATGGTGACATGAGCCAATAAACTAGACCAGGAGTAATCTGTAATTGAGAAGTACAGGAGATACAAATTGGCCTTGCCATTTGCAGAGATTCAGGTACATAATGGTGAACCCAACGCTACATTCGTTGTGCTCAGTGCTGCCCTCATTCTGAAGAGTACTTACAGTTTACTAAATGCTGGTTTTTAAAGGTTCCCTGTCATTTGAAACACATCATCAATCAATTTGTTTCATTTAGCAGCAAGTTGTTGACTCCGCCAACATCTGATCCCAATCAGGGGTTTTTATGTACTGCACAAATGCATGCTGCATCTGGTAACCACAGTGTAAGAGCAAAGGAAATTTTGTTCTGTAACTTCTGGAACTGCAGGTTCTGTATTTCAGTGGTAGCTGGATAGTCCTGTAAAGACATAACACTAAAGCCTCGAGTCAGCGATGCCACCAAGCGCATGATTTAGTCTAAGTGCTTAAGTGCTCTAAGTGAGGATGGATAGCCCAAGTGCTTAAAGTTATACAGATGCTTAAATGCTTTGTAAACTCAGTGTTTAAGGACTTTGTCCCAAGGGATTCTGTAGAAAATTTCACTGAACTAAGTGAGGATGAAGGAGTCCTCACGCAGTGTCAGCAGCTATAAGAATTGTATGAAAGAAAGAAAGCATGTTATTGCTGTTGTGTTCTTGCTTATTTACCATGGAAAAAATAATCACCAAAATAACCTCTGGGTTAGGTTTTGGGTTTTTCTGAGGGGCCTGAGGGGGTGCATGGCAGAATAGGGTTGTATAGCATAATAAGTATTTGGATAATTTAATCAGTATTAAAACTTACTTTAATTATAAAATCAGTAGGTGGGAAGTGGAACAGAATTCCATAGACAATCCACCCTTTTGAGGTCATGAATAGCCCTTTTCATTTACATAGGGTTTTATAAAAAAATGTTAAAATAGCAAGAAGGTCTTTTCATTCAATATCGTGTTTACTTTCCATCCTTTACAACAGTTTTCAAATTCAAAAAGATGTTAAACACACCGGGATTTTTGGGATACTTGTCTTTTAACATTACTTACAAATGTTAATGGAATTGTGCACTTAGTTTGAATTGTCTTTTAAACATGAGAGATGCTTTACAACAAGCAAAACATTTCTGGTATAAAATGTTGACTGTCCACCACATCTAGGGTTTTGCTCTCTAGCTGAAGTTGTTTAAAATAATAAAAAAAATCTGCTGCTTTCGTCAGAAGTTGCAGTATTTAAAGTAGTAGTCTTTGTCTAGAGAAACTGTGTATTTATGTCATGTAAATGAAGAACTTTGTTGTTTTCCTCCCACTTTGATATTTAATGATGACTGAGATAGCTGACTAGTTGGGACAGGGATCTTCCACTGTCTTGCAGTAATACTTGCATTTTCAAAATTTGATTTATTTTTGCTACATAAGTTGCCACCAAATGAAAATAAATGCATACAGCTTCTATACTGCAAAAATACATTATGTATTCTATTATATGTTATGTATTATACACTGCAAAAGCAGTGTTTTTACCCCACTGCAAAAGAGTCCTGGAGTTGCTAGAAAATCTGTTTGTGATATGCTTTTACTGCTCATTTTCCATAAAAACATCAATCTATGTATCTGTATAAATATTCTTGCTGTGTGTTTGTACAGTACCTGGTACAAGGCAGACCCATTCTCAGCTGTTTCCTAAACACTGTTGTGATCAAAATAAGCAGTAATGAGGTTTAGCTTTAATAGGTGTAACCTTTCACAAAGGGATGTTGGGGAGAAGCCTGGCAAGAATGGGAGAAGCTGTAATTGTACATGGATTATAAAGAACATTCTTAAATGCAATCACTTCTGCAGAGCAATTGAGCACCAGTATGAGTTTATGGTTGTATAGTTGGGTTTTTCGTATTGCTGGTGAAACATGTAAGCTGTGCCAAGCCTTGATGAGTAGAAGGCAAATCAAGTCATTCCTCACTGAGCAAATCATAACTCCACACTCCCTACAAGAATGTTTCTCACATTGGTCTGACTGGTTCAATGTGAGACATTTCAAGACAGAAAAATTTTTGTGAATGAACAAAATGTTTCAGCTTCACTGCAGTTTCTCTTTGATTTTGGGCAGGAGTAGCAAAACCCAAATAAATCTCCTCAACAGTCAAGAAAAAGAGCTGAAGGTTTGTGGATGTTTTTATTCTTTCTTTTCATGTTTTTCCCGTTTGGATACTGTGTATCCCTTGAACTTAAGTATTTACCTCAGTATTTCTAAGGCTCAAAGTTACATGCAAGTGGAGGCCTTGCATTTTCTTTCCCTCCTGCCCACCCCTCTGTACTCCGCTCAATTATTTTCTGTGCTCGTACAAATAAGAAAGATAATTGTTTTCCTCCTAACCTTACTTGAAAACAGCCCTCATTAAACTCTTTGGTGGGAAAAGGGTTGGATAGGATGCCAGTGTGTTGAAGGGCTTCTCTGTCTGGCTTGGGAAGTGCGTTATGTAAGGAGCTATGACACCGCGGCAGAGCTGCGGGAACGGGGACAGACGGCGCCTTGGAACGTGACCGTAGGTGGGATCCCTTATGGAGATCTTGCAGCGACTCTGGTGGCCCTGGGAAAACAACGTGGTGACTCTTCCCCACCATCCAAAGTGCATCTGTGTTCTACCAGTTTGGAGCTACGTGTTGGTGTGGCCTTTCTGCTGCCTGCTGGGATAACATTGGCACAGAGCTGCCTCCAGCCCTTTTACTACAGACTGGCAGTGCAAGGGAGACAAGACTTTGTTATCAATAGCACCCTGCTGCTTGAAGAAATGGCATATATAGTGTTTTTCTAATGTTCTCCTAGCTGCTTTTTCTCACCAAACAACCCAGCTAGTGCCTATAAGGTATTCATGGGATTGGTTCTGAATTAAAACTTCCTGCAGTGTGCGTAAAGTGCTGCATTGCACATCTTGCAAAGTGGAACATTAGCATCCAGCAGACATGCTCTGTGCTGCCCATGGGAGCAGGATATTAGCTCAGAGGGAATGTAGCAGGAGAAAACAATGGTATATTAAATTGAAAATCACAGCAATGGAGGGGGAGAAGCTGTGTTAGGAGCTGCCAAAATTGCAAATAAAATTATTTGGCAGGGTTAAGGAAGTTGGTTAGTCAGAAGTTAGAGCTTGTTCCCCAGTCCCTTTACTGTAGTTCAGAGATGCAGTGCATAGAGTGGTGCTACTGCTGCTTAACTTTTGATTCATTGTCCTTACTGATAGAAAGTTCCTTCAATACTATTTAGATTTTTAATGCTTTAATGGCCTGTTCTTCATGCCCACTGCATGTATGCTCTTCTGTGCGCAGTAATCTTGTGAACATTTGAATATGATACTTCAATCTCTGCTATTGTCCGAACTTCTGTTAATTTAGTCTTTCTGCATAGGTATTGCTTTATTGAAGTAGAGTTATTTTTATGGCTGCAGCAAACTGGATTGCCAAGGGGAATGAACTCCAAATAATCCTCCCAGAGAAATGGCTGTTGGTCTGTGGTGGTGATGGAAGGGCTACACTGGCCTTGATAGCTGTGCTGAGCAGAGCTGCAGATGTTTGACACAGGTGAGGAGAGGGATGCTGCTGAAGCACAAATGAAATCAAGATGTGTCTAGTAGTGTTCTGAAGTCCCATCCTCAGTTGTGTTTGGTTCAGTGGCTCAGCAATTGATTGCTTAAATCCGAGGGGTTTTTCTGCCCCGTCAGCTTTATTCTTGGCCACATCAAGTACTCATAGAAAGTTGCCTTGGAGAATTCAGCCTTTGGGTGCTTCTAATTCAGAAAACTGATTTTCTGGATTGTGAATAACATGTTTGTGTCCTTGTCTTTCCCTGTGGTTCTGTCAAACAGAAGTTTTTCAGCTTAGGGAGACAGTGAAAGGTGGAAGAGTTGAAAATGGGAAGAACTGCATTCAGTTGAGGAAGAAATCCCAGAAATCTGAGGAAGAATGGCAGAAGTGATGAACCTGCTGCTTGTCCTGCAGGCTGACACAGGCTTTGGTGGGCATGGAAACAAATGAGCACTTGTTTACCATTGAGAAGCTTGTCTTTCTCTGAGTACAGCCCCTCTGCAATAAAGCAAATCAGCCTGGACTTGGGCATTAGGAGTTTTGCATCAGACTGCAATCCTTTTGATATTTATGGTTTGTTTATAGACATACCTTGCTCTACTGGAGAGGTACAGGATAGGGATTTACCAGGAAGCAGGCTGTGTGACAATGTAACAACTACTCAAGAAAACAAGCTACTTTTTCTGTAGGTGAAAGAAGGTGTGTGTGTCCTGGGTGAACAAGCTGTTGGGGGGCTGTTGCATGCTGGTGCAGCTGCACAGCTGTCACACCTAATGTAAAGTGAAAAAGGCTGCTGCAACAAAGTGATTCACATTTATTTAGCAAGTGCTCCTGAATAATTTGTTGGGCTGACACCAGGTTGTGACAATACACATTGAAGGGTTACTGGTACCATCAATCAGCTTGTGCTTGGCTGCTGCTCTGTTGTGGTTCTCTTGCCCTGTTTCTTCTTGAAGCACTGTGTAGCTGTACTAATTTTAAGTTTTGTCTTTATCCTAACCACAGGAGATAAATGCAATATGGTTGATGTTATGACACATCAGATTCCCTTGGTCTGTTCACTGGCTTCTCATTTGGTTTAATAATAGCTATAAGCCTAACTGTTCCTGCTTCCACACAGAGCATGCATCTGTGTTTTCTGTCATCCATGGCTATAAGAAAACAGGTAGGTGAGGCCAAGATGTGAAAGAGCAATTTGTAAATGGCTGGTTATCAGGGTTGTGTTTCTGTCAGGAATTTGTGGTGGTGTAAGAGTGAATGAAAATTTTGTTTGGTCCATAAAACGTTAGAATCGAGCCAGTTTGGACATGTAGCCTTGTAAAGCACATAATGCCATCTCTGAAATAACACTGGTTTCTTAAACACTTGTGCATAACAGGTGCTTCTGAAGTAACTATTTGTACAGGGTGTTTAGGAAACTGTTTTGGGTATCTTCCTCAACAAGTTTAGTTCATGTTCCTTACCCCCTACATTATAGTGCTCTCATCTGCTAAAGTCTTAGTTAAGTAAGGACAGTTTTCAGTAAGATTAGTTTTGCATTCAATGTTATGTATATGTTCATGCTCTTCTTGAAGAGGAAGTTGTTTTTCTAGTAATCCAGTGTGTTATGAAATACTCTATTAGGAAGTGATGGAAACAGTCATTAGCTTTCAGTAATGTTAGAAAGAGAGATAACACACATCTGTGCTAACTAGGGCAGGCATAGATGAGTGCCTTAAATTGAATATTGGCTTATATAAAATGAGGAGTGGATAGTGGTGGTGTCCCATGAAGACTGGGTTGAAGGTATACCACTACAAGGAGCTGTAGAGACTCTCCATCATTTGAGATGACAGAAGTCTTGTGCTTTGAAGCCAAGGACTTGGAGTCCTGGTATTCCACCAGCAGGAGAATGAAACATCCACAGTAATTTTATTTATCTGAATTTTTGTTATGCTGATTCACAACATTGGCATCAGGCTGTTGGATTGAAAGTTGTTTGGCTCTAGACACACTTTGTGCTACCGAGAGTACAGAGGTGCTGCTGAGTATGTGATTGTGCAAATGGGACCCCGATGTGTATGGGTGAAACATAAGTGTAGAGCTCATTTCTAGGCTTCTGAAAAAGCCTGCAGGAATGAAAGAATCTGGTCCTGGGGTTCACCCACGAGAAGCATCCAACTGCTTTTCAGTAACATGATGAAGATAGAGCATTTGGCATAACAGCCTGGTGTGAGGAGGCGCTGCCTCGGGGAGTGCGGTAAGTCTCTCAGCAGTGGCACAGGACTCTCTGTGGCTGCAGACTCTGGAGAGAAGGAATAAAGCCAGCCAGAGTCACATGTCAGTGTTTTGAGGGTCTCTTTAGGTAAAGTTTGTTTAGCTTTCTAGGAAGCTGCAGTATTTAATCTGACCTGAAGCAGCAAACAGATGGAGGGATGTATTCTGTCAGAGAAGAGATCTGTAATTTTGGCTTTCGCTTCAAGCAAGAGATTTGTAGGTGGCTTGCCTAGTATTCTATGAATTTGGTGCTCTGTATATTGCTAAACTGAAGCTGTCTTTTGTAAGCAACATAATTTTACAGCCTCCTTTTGCTTAAACTGCTTCTTCACCCTGGAGTTAAAAACAGGTTCCTTCCAAATTTGATTCCCTGTTAGACCACACTGTTCTGCTGCTGCAGGGAGCAAGTCATTCATGTCAGCCAGCCAACCCTTGGTTTGACTGGGAGTTACTTATGTCCTCCAGTGGGACCATGTATTTCACTTTACAGATGAGCCAGTGTATTCTGGTTTTGTGTTTACATATCTGAAAGACAGGATTATTTCAGGATTCATTTCTTTATAAGGCTTTTAACTGAACAGAGGCTCTTCCCTGTTAAATTGAACTCAACTTTCACAAGTGCATAAGTGTGCAAATTTCCCCCTCCCTCGGAGACCATGCCCAGTTAAGAGGAGGAGAAAAGCAAGCATTCTTGAGGATGTTTGTTCTCATCATATAATAGCCTCTTATAAAATAGAAACAAAACTAAAATTGTTGCAATGCTGCTTACGTAAATAACAGTCTAAGCTGAGGTTTGAAAATAGTTGGTTCTCCCTTTTTTTCAGGGTAAGCTATTCAGCATTCCAAACTGGCTTGTGCTGGGAGCAGACATCACCAGCAAGGTATTTCCTGTCTCTTTTTGCCAAATGCTAATAATAATAATAATAATAACAACAACAACACCAATAAAGATTTAAAAAATACACTCACATCAGAACTATGACACACATGACTTCATTTGGCAGCACAGAGCTTGCTCTATGTAACTTCTGTCTTTATTTCTTTACTTCTATGCCTGCAAAGAGCTTCTGAGTTAATTTGTCCCCTTGTCACTCCCTGTCTTCCCCCCTCTGAAGGAAAGGTGTCACACTCTGAGCCAGAGGAACATATGGGATGGGGGAGCTCCACCTGACCAGTTCAAGGGCTTGGCTGTCATTTGAGGGCAGTGTCTTGGTCACTGAAGCTGAGCTGTCTCTCCCCTTGAGCTCTGTCTCAGGCATGCTGCCTCTCCCCAGCACTACTGCTTCTTGAAGGTTTAATTTCTTACTGGCTTTTTCTGGTGGTTGTATCTCAACTTGGGCTTCCTTCCCGATTGAGTTTGGTCGCACTGACTGTAAGAAATAGGTGCCCACTTCTTCTTCCTGATCTCCTCTGACAAAGGAAGAGTAGGAACCTGTTTTTTTATGGAGCACAGGGTCTTTATGCCTTTACATGGGTGCCTAATCCATGACAGATACTAGTTGTGCTCTAAAATGTTTCAGATCCCTTGATCTATGGTTACATCAGGAAAAATGAAATTAAATCTGTGGTGCTGAGTGATGAAGAGAAAAGAGAGTTTGCCTGTAAAGAGTAAAAAACTGATATGCAAGAAAGCACAGCCTTGCCAACAAATTTTCACAGGGAAAACCATGAGAACATTTCTGAAGTTTCAGTCCTGCAGAGAGTAGCCAGGAAGGAATGAGTGGGAATTTCTTTTTCATTGAGGGCAAAATAAATATGTGAAAGTATTTTAAGTGTGAGACTCTGAACTGCCTCTGCTTGTGAAATGGTGGTACCCTGAAGAGGCTGGCTTAGATTTGTGGCACATTAAAATGAAGTAACAGTTTCATGGTAGCTGATAGTAGTTTATGACACATCAGTTCCAGTTTCTGCTTTGTTAAATATTTTTAAAGCTGCTTCAATGCACCCAGTTTCCCTTCCTCAACTACTGGGAACTCTGTGAACCCCTGGCTTGTTTGTCTCCAGCCACAGCTGGAAATGCTGGATAGATCCCAACATCCCATTTTGCCTAGGTAGCACCTGTGTTTTCTGAGGTAAAATCTAATATACAAATATGAACATAATTTCTGGAATCAGTTAGAAACTGTGCATCCACATGATTCTCTGTGTATGTGTGAATTGTTTTTCTTTGTCTTGTTAAATTCATTATAGAAGAAAAAGCTTCTAGTGGAGCCAAATTCTGGTAAGTCTGTACAGGTTAAAAGGAAAGAAGGGGTTACTGTCCAGAAATCACTTTCTTTTGGCACGTGTTCCCTCTAGTCCTCTGTGATCTCACCTGAAGGTTTTTATCTGATATTGGTTTTGGATTGAGTCTGCATTGCTGATAGAGCATTTGGCTGTAAAGATGAGGTTTAATTGATTTTCAAGCATAGGAGAAAATGGTGTTCTTGATAACCATTGCAATTTCAGGTAACACATGCTAACCCTGATGTGTGAGCTGCTCAGAGCAATAATAATTGTCTGACCTGACCTGCCTTGGCTTTAAAATGCTTAGTAGAACTTGCTGTGGCCTTGTAAAGAGATTTTGTATTTTTGTGTCTGTTTGCTGATAGATCTCTAGTGTACATCTCCTTAGCTTTTCATCAGGATTTAATAATCAACATATAAACAAATCAGGTTGCTCCAATTATTTCTCCTGCTAACACTTTGACCTTGTTTTTTCAGTTCCTTAGGGTGGAGGGGCTTTCAAGAGTGAGTGAAAAAACTGTATACCTTCCCAGTTTGTAACAGAGGACAAAAAAACCCCAACATACAGAGCTTTCTCTGTCCATTTCCTTGGGGCAGCACATCATTTGTGTGTCTCCATGACATTTTGTGAAAGCTCAGGGTAATGGCCTTACATGATTGATGAATAAATACCTCGGTAGCTTTGACAGGGAAAACTGGGTATCTCATGGCTACTTCAGAAGGGCAGCAGCAGGCTGGAAAAACTGCAGCATGCTAACTCTCTCCTGACCTGCTATTCCTGCAAAGTTCCCACCAAAGAACTCTCAAGGAAACAGTTTTATTTCAGAACACCAGGGAAAAATACAGGAGAGTTTGGAGATGTCAGCACTGGAAGTAGGGCTTGCCAGAAGTAGTAACAGACCAAACTTGTAAGGGAAACAATGCTGCACCACGGACTGACAATATCCCCCCATAATCTGTGTTAAAAATAGATTTTGCAGTCTCCAGTTTTAGCATGATCCATTTAGTAATTCATATGGCATTCCCATATGTTAGGGTGAGAGGAAGGTGGAAATAGTGGGAGTCAGGGAAAAAGACACTGAGTGATCCTTATGCCATTTCAGTTCAGTTAATTGCATGTGTTTAAAATGTTGTAACGTGAGCAGATGGGGTGTTTCACAGTTATGTGCTCTGTGTCTGGATATACACACACACACACACACACACATATATATATATGAAGTTCTCTAGCACTTGTTCCACAGAGCTGTGCTGAGGTTTTACTGACCACAATGGGTGAGAGGATGGCATCAGTGGTGGGATGGGATGAGTGATCTAATACTGGTATCCCCAAAACCACATGAGATGGGCACATGTTCAGTGAGCTGTCCCATGGCTCGTGGCTGTGTTGCATTTGGTGACAACCTCAAGACACCCTTTCAAAGGTTGTTGTGTCTTCTTGTTTGAAGCTTCACAGCTCTGAAATCAGTAAACAATTTTTTTCAGGAATCTGGGCCTTAAATGTACTTAGTACTTTAATATCAGGGTGGGAATAACTTCTAGAAGGAGAAGCAGTGGTTGTGTATCCTGCAAAGTTGCAGGAATGTGGGTTCCCTCCTCTTGCTAAGATTGCTGGAGCAGCCCAGCTGCCGAGGGCTGCATCCCATCCAGCTTGTGCAGCACTCTGGATGTTATAACTGGGATGATGGGTGCTCTTCTGACCATGGTGAGATTCCACTACAGTCTCCTTCCTCCCTTTTGCCAGCAGCATCAGTGCTGAGCCTCTGATGGGTTACCAAGTCACCTGGCTGCTTTCCTCACCTATTTTCTGGTCTCGTTCCCTCCGTTCTCTTGCCTGCCCTGCACCCTGGCCCCTTCCACACATATATTTTTGGGGAAGGGGCAGCTCCTCTCTGCACAGAGCAGCCTGCCATTCCTGTGCTCCTCAGCAGGAGTGTGGCAAACAGGCTGCTTTCCTCCTTGCTGCAACAGCCCTCCAAGGATAGAGTAAAGCAGATGGCACCGTGCTTCATCAACAGCCAGCGATTGAGTGAATCTGTTTGCCAGCTTGGGCTTTGCTCTGCATGTGTATCCCATGTTGGCCAAAGATGGGCTTTCCAACTGGAGCCTCTGCTCCTGCTGGGATCTCATTGGGAAGATGAGAGGCCTCTCCCCTTCTCTCCCCAAACTCTGGTCCCTAAGGTCAGCCTTTGCTCAGATCAGCTCTTCCCTGAGAGCAGCCAGGCTTTCAGCAGGACCTGTGTGTATGGCTGGGCTTCACTTCATGTAATGTAATTTCAGTTAAGACAAATCTTTTATTTAAAATCTATTTTTCTTCTCTTAATGAATTCTTTGGGTTAGTCTTTCTGTAGCTTTTATGAGCTTGAAGACACCTGTCTGAATCCAGGGGTTTTGCTTTCTTTCACTTAGAGAGACTGTTAGAGACATTCATGGTCTATTTTAGCATGAGCTTGTTTGGACCCAACTGCTCTTTGCTTATAGGGATTTTATTTCATTGAAATTTTTGTGTGTATTAGTTCTAGGAGCAGTCCGTACAGCACTTGCTCTGAATTTTCAAGCTGCATCCTCTTTGCATTCTTTCCTGCTCACCCTCCACATGGATTGGGAGGTGTGAGGAAGGATTTTGTGGCAGCCAAATCACAGTGCTGTTCTCAGAGAATTTCTGTGTCATGCAATACCAGCTGGAAGTGCCTCAGTAGGTCCCCACTGAGACATCACCTCACCTGCAGCCGGCAGGCGTTGTCCGTCTCTATTTACACACACCAACAGGGAGCTGGTACAAGGATGAATGCAGAACCTCTGGGTCCTGGGGCTGATTTGGAACTCAGGTCTCAAGCTGCTGCTGTGTACACAAAATGGAAACAATACAATAATCTTTTGCCCTGCTATTGGGGTAGGAAAGCTAAATGTGTAGTAAAGCTGGGTTGAAGAAATTCTCGCCCAGTTTCTGGAAGTCAGAGCAGAGATGCAGGAGCTGGGCTGAGCTGTTGCCTCTGGTTCCAGTGAGCTTCTTGGTGCCTTTCAGCCCCTTTCCTCCTCCCACCCATTATTTGGTCTCATGCATTAATTTCTTAGCAGGTGCCCTCACACTGGGAGAGCTTTCAGTACTGAGGAGTCTTTGTGGGCTTCAGAAGGAAAATAAGAATAATTGACTGGGCAGTATAGGCAAGGAGCAGCTGTTACTACCCTTGGTATACCCAGGGGAAATAAGGAGATTCAGCCCAGTGCTTTTCAAGAATGAAAGATTAGTTCAGGATGAGAGAATCTTTTGGTCTTTTAAAGGGGCAAAACCTTTGAGCCACAGAAATTAAATAGCAACATGTAGAGTGGTAGTCGAATAAAAATAAAATGAAAGCACAAAAAAGTGCCTTAAGCTCTTTAGTTTAGCTTACTCTCCAAGTTCTCTGTCATATGGCAAGCTCCTGGATATTAGAGGCATGCAGTAAGGAGACTTTTTATCTTCAGCTGATACCTGCCTTTACACTCTGCCTTCCATTTGTCTGCTGATCACATGTCGCAGGGTAGAAAGCATTTTCAGGTCACAGTGAGTTTTTTTCAAATTACTGAAGTATAAAATAATTTCTAGCAAGGCATTACAAAATAAAATAGTTGCCAGTTATTTCTGTCTTGGCTGTATGTTGGAGTCAATCTGAACCAATGCATGTGTTTATACTTATTAATAAAATATAGCTTTATATAGAGAACGTTCTCACACTTGGTTTCTCCCTTGTTCAAGGGAATGAAAAGAGACAAGGAAAAAGGTTTAAGGTACGCTAAGAGATGGATGAAAGCCAAAGTCAGAGAATTTTATAAATTTCAGCAAACAGGTTGAAGAACAAGGGAAAAAAGATGGAAAAAATGGAAGTGTTAGCATTGTGTATATTACACTTTTATCTAATTTCAAATTTACTGACATTTGCTCCTATATTTATAGCACAGAAACAGTTCTGAGTTATCCTAAATCTCTCAGGAGAAAACAATGTTTTCTTACCTGAAAGCATCTAGTGTGACCCCTAGGAAGGGCCTCTAGAAGCAGACATCAGAGGATAAGCTAAGCTCATGCCTTTTCCTTGTTTTTTTCCCCAAAAGCTTTTAATGCTTCTAAATATTCACAATGTTTTACTGTGTTTAATTGTTGATAGATCCTGTTAAACTCTAGAGTAAGAGAGTATTTTGGATTTTGGGAAGGGTGAGTGTTGTGGTTTGACACTGACCAAATGCTGGGCACTCACAGAAGTTGCTTACTCACCCTCTTCTGCCACAGCTGGGCAGAGGAGAGAGAAAAAATAATAACAAAGGGTTCCTGAGTTGAGATATGGATTGGGAGCACCTCCTGCCCCTCCTTCTGCACTGACCTTAGTGTTGCCATGTTGTTCCCCTCACATATTCTCACCTCCTCCTCTTCTCTGACTGAAAGAAAAATCTGTCCCCCACTTTGTTTTGATTTTCTTCTTAAATATGTTATCACAGAGACTTCACCAAACTCTCTAATTAGTCCAGTTTTGGCCAGCAGCAGGTCCATCTTCAGAGCCATTGGGGACTGGCTCTGCTGGACATGGTGGAAGCTTCCAGCAGCTTCTCACAGAAACACATCCCTGCCAACCACCCCTCCCTCTCCCCCCTGCCCTGCTACCAAAAACCAGGCCATGCAAAACCAGCACAGTGGGACACAGCTGGTGTGTTTGCCAGTCAGTATATGGGATATGTGCAGGCATGTCTTTTTACTGATCAGATGCTCTTAAGGCTCTCCAAAGATGGAAGGAAAGAATAGCCCTTTGGTCCAGCCAGCGTCTTTCACTGGACCTTGGCACGTGCTCTTTGAGTGACTTGCCTCTTTAGTGTTGAACCCTGCCCTCAGGAGAGGCTGAAGAAGAAATTGGAGCAGAGACCTGTGCATGTGAGATGGGGGAACAGTGGCAGAAGAAAATCTGAGGAAGTTGGTTTCATCAGGGCCCCCTCCTGCTGGACTAAGCGGAGGCAGCTGCTGGAAGCCAGTGAGGATCACCAAATACAATCTGTTAGGGGAATAAAAAGGGCTGGGAGAAAACTGTTGCCCAGAACTGCAGTGGTCAGAGCTCAGTACTCAGATGTAATCAGTGGATGGTCTTTGAGAAACATTTAGCATGAATTTTAATCGAGTTCTTACAGATTAACAGATGACATAGAATTCTTGTAGCATAGAACTGAAATATCCTGGAGTAATATCACAAGTTAATAAAGGATCAGGCAGTTTTACCAGATGTGAATTTTCTGACTCTTGACCTGCAGCTCTCTGCAGCAGGTACAGGTTTTATCACCAGCTGGTGAAGGCTGGTTATTTTGGCATGGTCCTGTGTATTTTTATTACTAAAACTGTTGAGTTTTAATAAATTTTCATGGTTCCTTTTATTAAGAGGTGAAATAGATATTTCTTTCTCCATTCTCCAGAATTTTGTCTCTGAATACAAAAGAATAAGAGATTAAGTCAAAGAGAGGATTGGTAGTTTCCAAATCAACACACAATCTCTTAAAAACTTCACATATGCAATGAAGAGAGTATAATTTCTATAACAAAAACCCATTCCTTTTTCATTAACTTCTTGTCCTATGAAAGTTCTATCAGGCAGAAGATTTATATCTGAGTGTAAGCAATGAAATGTTGAGGGATGATTTTGCCAGTTGCAAGTTCCAAGGCTCATGGTTTGTGTTTACCGGAAAGCGAAAATGATTAACGAAGGTAGTACAAAATACTAGGAAATTGTGACTTCTGCTGTCGAGAGAATTGCATCCCAAGTTTGCTGTATTTGAGTTGATTTGGGGTTTGCTTTATAATCTGAAGTCAGTTTGTAGGAGGTAAGTGTATGTCTTTGGTGGAGACTTGCAGTACTGAGGTTGGTGGAGGGAATTGCCCTTGGAGCTTCCTTTGCACTCTCTACCAGGTAAAATGCAAGTTCTGCAAAGGGAAAATCTCAGGGAGACTCAAGAAAATAGCATAGTGCCCAAAATCCAGGGTTTACGAAGGTGAGACTAACACTTTATGAGGAAAACATCTCTAACAAGATTCCTAGCAGCTAAAAAATAACACAAAAAAGCACAGTTTCCTCAAAAACAAGATTCTGTTTATTGGGCTTTCGTGGCTCTGTGCATGTACCTGCAGCCAGGTGACAGCCAAGAGCAGAATCTGTGGGATCCATTCTGCCACACTCACCTGGGGGAGTGGTTGTTGCAGCTCCAGCCATCCTGCTGATGGCAGTGGGGATATTCAGGGGATGGCAGAAGATAACTTGAGCAAAGCCAGCAGACCAGAAAATATCTTTGTGTGGAGCTGGGAAGAAGTCCCACTGAGGTGTGAAGGGTTGCAGGAGGACACCCTTCTGTTCATGGCTTCTGTTCAGGTGAGGCTTCAGACAGGTTGAGCCATGCTGTGTTGCATTTTCTGTCATACTTCCTTGCAGGAAAGTGGACTAGTTGCTTCTCACTGACTTAACAGCGGTGAGTGATGATGTTACAGCGTGAATCTGAAAAGGCCTTTGTGATTTGCACTGCCACAAACCACACTGGGATTTGGGAAGGTTTGCAAGGATAGCTTTAGGGGATCAGTAGTTAATTTGGAGTTGGCTACCCTGATAACATGAGCTTTTGGTTCAGTGTATGATCCTAGTAGTCCTTTCTGTAAATGATGAAGAGTTGTGCATTGGTTTTATGGGGTTTTTTTGTTGTAGTTTGGTTTTGGTTTTTTTCCCCCTTTTTGTTTCTTTGTTTCTGATTTTTCCTCCTCTTAAGAAATTTATCTAGTCTGATTCCTGTCTGTTTTTGAAATTGAATTGCTTTTTATTCTTTATGAGAAAAACAATGCATTTCAGTCTTACTGAGTTTCATTAACATCTTTCCCCTCAAATATGGCAGCAAGCCAGTAAAATTAATGTGCTGTTTGTCTCTTAGCACAGTTTGTTTGCTCAGGAACTGTCTTGTGCAAAACTCCAGGCCTTGAACTAGAGGCTGACATGACTCCAGTGCTGATGGTGTCAGTGGAAATTCCTCTGTACAAGCTTCAGCTCCTAAGAAAGGATACCCCCGTGTTTTGCTTCTGATGTTGGTCCTGACTTGGTCTGCAGGGCCAACTTCCAAATGCAGTGAAAGCTCAAGCTCCCATCAACTATGTGCAGAGAATCATCAGTTAAGAAAGGCACAGAAAACTGGGTGCTTGTTAATATTCATCCTTAAATGATTTATGAGGTTAAAAAGAATAAACAAGTGACACTTTATATTTTGTTACAGCAGTCTCCTGTCCTTGTTTACTATTGTTAGTGAAGAGCTTGTGTCCAGAAGGGTGTTTGGTGACACTACCAGCTGAATAAGGTCTTTCAGATGTGTCTGTCTGCATTAGTAATGAGAATGATGGCTCTTGTCTTACAAAGGAACCATTTCTTTAAAATATAACCTCCTCCTTCCCAGTTCCTCTGCAAATAATTTCATCATCAGAATTCTCATTACAGCCGTCTTTCATCCTTTTAACATTGGATGAAAATCTCTTTGTCTTCAAGTTCCTTCAATTATTAATGATTCAGTTGTATTCTTTTTGCCAATTGGTGCAGAGAGAACCTTGGAGCAAATGTGTATTAGTTATTCCATTTATTCTCTCCTCTTCATTCCTTCTGCGGTCTTTCTTAATAGTGCTGCTCTCCTGCTTTCTCACTCACAGGTTCTGCACCATTGCATGGGTTTGTTTCCTCAAATATAGGAGCCATTGTGCCCCAAAGACTAACCTGGTTTTTAAAACCTTCTAAAAAGAGGTAGGGAACAAGAACAAATCTTCTTGCAAATGCTGGAACATCTTTATTTTTCGGTGGTGTTAATAAGTGGTCAGACACCTTTATCTGAACTGCACCCTGTGGACCAGGTGGAAGTCTGGGGGATGGCAGGTCACAGACCCAGTAAAATTGTTGTCTCCAGATCCTAATCCAATCTCAATGGCATTGTGGAGAGTCAGGGGCCAGCCTTGGTGCCCTCTCCACCCCACTGAGGTCCTCCAGCAGCAAAGAGGGAAGGAGCAGGTGGGTTTCATGTGGAAGAACTACAGGCCTTGTCCTCTGAGAGACTGAGCTGATGTAGCGGGAGCCCTGTAGGAGCTCCCCTTGGCATTCCTTTTTCAGCCCCAGGGTCCCTGGAGCTGTAGGCTTTGCAGCTCTTTGGGCCTGAATGGCAGATTGGGGCTGAGATTCCCAGCACTCCAGCTGGCCCAGATTAGGAAGGTGTGGAGGGAGCAGTGCTGTACTCTGTGCCAGCAATTCTCATTAGGCTTGGAGAGGATGGAGAGAAGGTGGTGAAAGTTAGTTCTGTGGCCAGGTAAATTTTGCTGGAGGCTGTACTAGCTGCCCAGTTAGAGAAACTAGATGCCTGCAGGACAACAGGATCCTTACTCTCTTCAGGGAGGATGCCAGACTGTCTAGGCACTGCTCCTGGTGCCCTTTGTATAAAAATAAATAGCTTAACCTTCCTCATAGCAGGGGTTTTAGTTACCACACACACCACACACACACAGAGATTTGCTTTTAATTAGCCCAGTGAATTACTCTTTTATTCCCCCCTTCCTTGATCCCCCTCACCCATCCCCCCCATTGATTTAGAATGTAATTGCTTTCTTCCTTCATCTTCAAAAATTATATTATCTGAAAAATTTTTGTTAGTGCTTGGGTTTTCTGTGCTTTAGAGAAACCTATCTGAAAACATGTGCTTTACAAGGAAAGATTAGAAGAATGTTTTCCCAAACTCTTCCTTTTGCTTATCTGGACTCTCCCCAGTTTGCCAGTATCTATCTTACTGTGCAAACCCCACATTTTGGCATTTCTCCAGCTGAGACACCACCACGAAAGAAAGTGGAATAATTATCCCAGAGTTTTAGGGATAGCATCCCCATTAGGATAAATAAAACTGTGGTTTATCTTTTTTTTGCCCACAGTAAGCCTTTTCCTGTCAAACTACTGCCGAGCTACTTACTCCTGATTTGTCTAGTTATGTGTTTGAGGCCTTGTCTCTCAATGTGCTGTTCAGTCCTTTTTTCCTTGATTTCCTGCTTTTAGATCTGGGAGCTGCTGTGCAGTATGCTGCAAGGATCTTGGCTGGAGATGCTTTCCTGTGACAAACTCATCCTAACTTGGGGTGAAACCCAAATTTTATAAAAGCAAAATCAGGAGTGGTGAGATGAGCTTGTTGGCATTTGTTACTGACAAACTGATACTGCCAGAAGTATTTTGTAAGTTGTGCTCTTACCCTGTAGGTATTTAGGTACTTGTACACTACTTGGTTTATTTTTTCCAAAATCTTTGCAAAGATAGCATTTAACTGGTTGGTTTGTAATTTTCCACAGCTTCAAGAGGCCTCTCAAGAGAGAGTATGGTGTTTGGGAAGATGTTTGTGAAGATAAAGCAGACTCTTGTCTGCTTTGTTCTGAAGTCTGAGATACTCTTCTTGAGTCAGGGAGGATCCACACAACTTTCTAAGCCGCATCTGCTTTGTTTTGAGTGTTTCTTAAGTTGCTTTTTCCTATTCTAACCTGAAGTTCTCCTTCTTTTTAAAGCAATCATATACAGTATTTGCTCACTGTTGGTCCTGGCTAATCATAATTCAGTTTGTTCCTTAGTTTTTCTGATTATATTCTCAGTTTTGCTTTTCCTTATTTATATGGGATTTATCTCTGATTTCTGCATGACTTTTATTTGAATATCCAGCCTCTTAAAAAGCTTAGCATGTTCTTCTTATGTACTTGTAGAGTTTGTTGTTAACACTGCTAAACTCTTAATTCTGCCTTTACTTTCTAGTTATTTGTATCTCTAGAGCCTTGCACAGAGCATAAACCCTTACCTTTTGAGCTGTCCATGCTTCTGTTCCCTGCCAAACTGAATGCAAATCTTCCAAAGAAGCTCAGGTAGGATGGTAGAGGGGCCAAGACTGACAACTCCTCTCTCCATCCTCCCTTCTGCCTTTCCCCCTGTGAAATCCAGATCATATTCTCCTTGATGCCCTAAAATTGCTGTGGGATCACTTCTGTTCTATACAGTACCATCCTTTGAAACCAGTGTCTGGATGGCTATAGCAGAAGTCCTGTGCCAGTCACTGAAACAGCAGGAGAAGTATTCTGGCTTACTGTCCATACTGCTGTTTGGGCCTGTCATCTAAAATGCCATTGATCAAAGCATTACTTCATCTCAAAGAAGGTCACGTCCCTTGAGGTATATGAGATAAGTTCCAAGGTGCTTTATTTATCCAAAAATCCCTTTTGTCTAATGACTTTAATGTTTTTCACCCCATTCTGATAAACTAGATTTGACTATAATCACATTACACTTCCCAAAAGTCTCCCTGGTGATGGTGATTTGATGTGGCACCCTTTGTACCCTGATTGCTCATGGACAATGTGAGTGCTGTGAAATAACTACTGCCTTTCACCCTTGGGGCAACTACCTGTCTCAGATGAGAGATGTAATTTGCATGTACAAACAGCTTAAAAATAGTTGTGGACAGTAGTGTGAGACCAGGGTGAATGAAAGCTGTGTTAAAGTTATCCAAGTCTTCAGTCGTCAAACCCGTTTTAGTCTTGATGTGGTGAGTGCTGTGGATTCAGTGGAGCAGTGGCTGACTTAAATGTGTCTAAGCAAAGAGGGAATTGGAATCATTGTGTTAACCACAGGAAATCGGCTTTTATGATGATGAAAACAAGAATCAATCATAAGTAGCTAATGAACTAGCCTAGAGTATCTGCTCTGTTCATTTCACAGTAAATGTGATAGTCAGAATCCATTAAGAAACCCTTGCAAGGGGGTCCTCTGCAAAGACAGTATCTGTAACATGCAGTGCACGCTGCCAGCCCTCCTCACCTTTATCTGAAATGCTTCAGGAGTGTGCAGAAGTACAAATTCTGGTCCAGGTGCACTGGAGACAAGGAAGGTCTTTAGCAGGACTTTGTCTCAGAGGTCAGAGTGGCTGCTGCCTGTGGTTGGTTTTACTGGAAACCTGCAGCGTGTGGAGGGCAGGTATTGGCCAGGCTCAGCCTGGCTGCCCATGTGAAGAGGGGATAAGCTGTTACATCATTCTGGCAGTGCCACATTGAGCCCATGTGGGTCAGGCTGACAGCCAGCAGCATTCTCATAAGGCTGCTTTTGTTGTCTCTCCTGCGAGGTGAGGAGAGAGCTGCTTCCCCTCCACATGGCTCAGCTGCTGGGAGCTCTTCCATGCCTTTCTGCCTGACTGCCTTCCTTACATAAAGTGTTGCTAAGTGAGAAGCTGTTGAAACCAATTGTGCTACATGTTACTACATGTTTCTGCAATTTATATTGCCTGTCTGGTTAGTTTTGCTGCCATGAAACAGCAGTTAGCTGAGCTAACCAAATTAAAAAAAAAATAATTCTTGAAGGAAAGTATGGACCTAAGAGAAAATAATCATCTGGCAGCTTTTAGGAAGGCAGTACTTAGCTGCTAGAGAACATATTTCTGTGAAAAGATTGATCTTTAAGTTAAGGAGCAAATATCTTTTCACTGGAAGAGGTAACAGATACCAACCTGATTCAGGGGAACTTCTATTTTCAGTACTGCATGAACTATATATAACAGCATCCTATTGACTGAAAAAACCCCATATTTTCCTAAATATAAATGGTATTTGAATTGAAATACTATCCAAAACAGATGATTAGACAAACAGATAAACCTGTGTATTTTGCATTGGAGTTACTGCTTTATAGGTCTTTAAGACCATGCCAGCTTTGTTTATATTTTAATTGCACGTTTTTCAAAATCTGCTTCAACAAATGATTCATTAGTTTAGAATATTTTATTTATAAATTTAATATAGAGTAATAGCTAAGACTTCTGTTAAAAGTTATGACATGACAATTTAAAAGCATTATGCTACCTGATTAAGTGAAGCACAAACTGATGTATTAATAAATTCTAGTACAGTAGCTATGATATTTTACAGTAAGCGAGTTTTTGTCTTGACTCATCACCCCACTGGTAGGCCAGGAGCGAGAAAAGGTGAGAACAAGTGGTTCAGATTCTATCTGCAGTATTTTCTTAGTCATAAACCATGTGATAGGATGGAAAAACAGTTGGTGTTTCTCTTTGATGCACAGCTTGTCATGTGGTCAGCATCAGGACAAGGGCTGTGTGTTCACTCATATCATCTTTGAGCCTCCCACTAATGCAGTGTTGCCTGCACAGGTCTGTCTCACAGCCTTGTTCAAAGCCATTGTGTTCCTGGATGTGTGCAGTGATCTGGTTTTCAGGAAAGTCATGGCACTCTCAGGTGGCACTGGTTGATGCAGCAGGGTTGGTGCTATCAATTTCTTCTGATATTGTGGACACAGGGAATCAACTGAAAATTTAGGTGGCCTTTGAGAAGCAGTGCAGGCACAAGGCACTTTTAGGCTGTACCATTTGGGATACATCAGATGTCTTTATAACGTTTCAGTGATTCTCTGAGATGGAAGTTTGCTTCTACCATGTCAAAATTTGGGGTGTGATTGCTCACTCATCTCTTTGCTTTTCCTTTGTGGATGGATTTTGAGGTTGGAGTGTTTATTTTTGCCCAGTTGTCAGTGATACTAGCACCCCAGAAACAGCAGGCTGAACAGGCAGAGTTCCCCTGAACGAGCTGTTCCCCTCCAGATGCAGTACCTAGGACAGAAAGGATGGTTTGTTTTGGGGTAACTATACAGAAGCTTGTTTCTAGTATCTCTGCCACATACACATACAAGGTTTAGGGACTAACAAACACATTTCATGAATTTTGATTCCTTATTTTTTTTGTTCTCACTGGTCAGCAAGCTAGAAACTAAAGGATTTCCTCAGGCAGCCAAAGAATTTGGTAACTTCAAAAGGTTAAGTGCAGTTCTGAAACTGGTTGTTCTGAAAAACCAGACCTGGGAGTATTTGAATATCCTACGTCTTCCAGCTTGATTTTAGTGACATGGTGGCACAGAGAGAAACAGAAAATCCTTTTCTAGATATTCCATGTATCAATTCTTTAGCTGAGGAAAGTCAGCTAGGATTCACAATAGAGAGATCATGCCTGAAATTATCTGTGTGAAATGTTTAAAACAAATAAAATGAAGTAGGGGAAAGAGAAGCCATAATATGCCTGGGATTTGAAGACTAGATTATAAAATCATGCTGCACAGAACCCCATGCTGTATCAGCAGGTGTGTGTCTGTGGGTGCAAGAGAGCTGGCCACGACAGTCAGCGTGAGGGGATGACTTTGGGTGAATGCTGGGAAAGGGTAATGTCACCAGTACAGGTCTGTTTTATTGGCAGTTTGGGAGGAAGGACAGATGAGTCCTGTGAAGATATTGGGATCTGCTATGGATACAAAGCTGGTGGCACTGCTGGTGTAAAGGAAATAGTATGATTGAAAGGGCCCTGGCCTGGCTGCATGAGGTGGGCAGATCAGCTCCTGCATGCTTCTACTTGGAGAAGAAGACTAAAAACAAAACCAGGGTTCCCCTGTATCCTGAAACTTTCTAACCTGCCTTGAAATCCTTGTTACCTGCAGAGGCTGCTTACTCAGCCTGTGGCTCTTTGTAACTGCTCCACATCCATCCTCTGTTTTGTCAGTAACCTCAGAGAGGAAGAGAGTGACTCCAGCCTTACAGCCTTCCTCACTACATAGCCCTCGTGTGCTAAACTGCATCTGTTTTCCTAGAATTAATTAATACTCTTCTATTTTGTTTTTCCCCTGCCTTGAGAAGGGGAAAAAAATGAAAGCAAGTTTTTCCCTCAAATGGATCGTAAAATAGATAATCTGACGTTTATTACTACTGCAGAAGATCAGAAGATATTTAGAGAATGTGGTGAAGCATTTATCTCCTCTCAAGCTCTCCAGAAGGAAGCCATCCTTGTTTCAAGTGCTAAGACAATAGCGAATAAAAAGAAAATTCTCTGTTCCAGGGCTATTTTTACCAGTGGTGCAGTTCCTGTTCAGTAGACCTATACCTCTTAATCTACATCACTGATGATAGTGGAAGCTGTTTTAAGCATTGCATAAAATGTTCATCCAGTCCTTGCTGAAAAAGAAGCAACCAACCCACAAGTCCTTTGTTAAACACTGGTTGCATGGCTTCAGCAGTAATTTGGATATAAAGATCTTAGGCTGAGGTTGTGGCAGCATCTTGCTTTATTTGGGAACAGAAGTTGTGTGTGACCTTGGGAAAACACAAATTGGTGATTGTTCTTTCCTCCCCCTACCTCCTCATTATCTCTTTAGGGTTTTGGCTCTTCTAATTTATAATGGCAGCTGTCTTCTTGCACAGAGGGACCCAGTGTGCAGCTGGACAGTAAATTGAAATGAAGTTCATTATCTTGTGTGAATGTGATGATGAAATAAAACCCACCTGAACCAGCAAAATCTTTTAAAGTTTAGATCAGGCCTCAGTCACAGTCTCACCATCTCCTTTACTGAGATTGTAAATGTCTTTACTCCTCTTTGAGAAGTACAGTACTGAAAATATAATTTAATAATTTCCAGGATTTTGACTTGCCAACTTCCTTACATTTGTATTTTCACTGTGTTGGGATGCATTGGTGTGATGAATTTCCTACTTCTGTGAGTAAGCCAGGTAAAAATGAGGTTTAATCTCAGATAGGGCTGAGTGTTCTGTGTGTTCCAGCATCTGTCTGGATTAGGCTTTTCATCAATGCCTTTTGTCTTGTCATTTTTATAGGTATGGAAACATATATCGCAGGGCAGGCAGAACAAACTTGATGATTAAGATGGTTTTTATTTGCAGTATCTTAAGATGAAACCATTTGCCATGGGCTGTTTCAGCAGACTGTGTCTCTGGAAATGCTTGCACGGGCAGACTGGAGGTGATTTGGGTAGCTGGTTGAAGATTCATCCCTAGGCTCCAGGGTGTAGGACACAGGCTGGCAATATTTATCCATCCCTTGTGAGACATGTGATTTCTCTTAGGAACCTCTGAGACAAATTACAGGACACTTTTGAGGACTTCTTATTCTTCCACCATCCCAGCTCCACGGTGTTTTTGCTGGGACCTCCCAGAGCTCCTGGTTATGTTGGCTAGTGAAGGGGAGCTGTAGAAGTGAGGCAGAGATCACAGCAAGGCAGTGAACAAGCAGCTGGTGAATGGTGGAGCTAAGGAAGACAAGGCAGGATTAGGGTTTCCTTGGTTTCTGCAGAGGATGATCTCTGCAGTGGGAGGTTTGGCAGCAGCAGGCACCCCTTCCCATGAGTCACAGGAGGCTTTTTCAGAGGAAAGGTCTAAGAACTGTGCTAGTGCCACGCTTGTTCTTTTCTGTTCCTTCCAAAAGGCCTTTTTGCCGCCATGTGGTACTTGCTCCACTGTTATCCTTGTCCCATACAGCCTACCTTCCTCCATTTCCTCATCCTCCTCGCTGCTGTGGTGGTTGAGAGAGTGGGGAAAAACTGTCAGCTCAGGACAGATGCTCTAAAGTTACTAAGATCTGTTTATAGCAGCGAGGGTGGAATTTCTGTTTGATGCAACGGTTGATAGATGTGTGAAGTCATCCTGTGGTTGTGGGGGAAGACAGAAAGGAATTGATTCCCTTTGCATCCCTCTACCCCCAAAATTTTGGGAGACAGCCCCTGGAGATCAATGGGAAATTTGTTACTCCTTCCTGTAAGCCCCCTGGTCCACTCAAAGGTAAATGGGGTTTGTTGGACCTCTCCCAAAAATTTTGTGGTAGCTGTTTCATTTTCCTGTTGATAGCCTTCCCTGTCAGGTGTTCTGCTGTCACAGGGACTGAGAAACACCAGCTTACTGCTGGGAAGTGAACCTAGTTGACTTGTGTGTCCTAAGGGCAGGGAAATTTAAGCTTGTCTTCAGTCCTTAAGAGTCCTGGGCTCATTGGTTACTCCAAACTGTCTGCTTATTTGCTGTGTGTGCTGTTTCATTGCAAACTTAAAATGCTTGAAAACAAACCAGTTCATCTTTTAGTTTTTCCAATATTCTTTTTAAAAATTCGTTTATGTTTCTGTACTCCTTCTTTACTATCCCTCCCCAGTTGAGCTGTTTAACACTCCAGCTCCTTACAGAACACGGGGTGATTTCTGAATTCATAGGTTCCTTTTCCTACTGAGATTAATATTGTCCTGAAGAAAGCCTTGGAATAAGGAGGTGAGATCAAAGCAGGCACAACAACTGAATAGTGGCAGTAAAACTAAAAATCCTCACTTCAGGAAGAACTTGTTTCTGAGCTGAGCTGTGCAATGAGCCCTGTTATAATCTTGTATTAGTCCAGAAGGGTCCTCGCTTGCCCCTACAGTCCTGCAGCATTTCTGCATTTTCCCTGGTTTTATTTCCCCTTGGTGTGAATAAGCAAATGCAAGGCTCAAATAACAGAGTGGAGCTGGTTCCAACACGTGAACAGCACTAGACAGAAAAATAAAAGAGGAGAGCAAATTTCCTTCTTGATCTGTAAAGCAGAAAATACTAAATCCCTCCAGACCTCCTTTTTGGCATGTACCATCCATAAACCCTGTTTGGGATTTGGATCAGCATCACGGCAGAACCCGGGTGCGTCGCTGCCTGCGTGCAGTGCAGGCTTGTGTGTGTCTGGCAGCAGCACAAAAGAAACCAGCTGATGATATTCATAGGATTAAAGGCCCGATTCCTGGGGACACACTTGGTTGGATGCAATTAAAATGCCTGTCAGGCATTTGATACCAGCAACCCCTTGACAAACTGCTTCAGCAGCCGCGAGGTGCAGCATCCTATTGTAAGTGGATGATGGCGGAGCTGGCTGGCTTGTCGTCATTCTCGAAATTTCTGTGGCCAGTGAACTCCCTCTTCCTCTCCCACTCACCCTCTTTTCCTTTTCACCACTGCGGGGACTTTTCCTAATTTGCAGTTTTCCTTTTCCTGACGTGCACATGGTAGCTACAAGCTGGTGGCTTGCAGACTGCGTCTGGCTGGAGATAGGCAGCGAGCCGATGGATAACAACACTCCGGGAGAATGATTATGCAGCAGTTATTTAAGGATAGGCTTTTGTGGTATGGCAGCATATGAGCTGGTAATGATTTTATTTTAAAAAATGTCAGCTTTGTTTGCTTGTTGAGAATTTGAGAGAGTTGTACCTTTATGCTGAAGCTTTTTTTTTTGGATTTTATCTGTCGTAGATTAAAATCTGTAGCAATGCTGCAGAATTACACTGGATGAATTAAAATGAATAGGTAATAAACTTCTGTGGATTTGTTTATAAATACATTGATGCATGCATAGTGTGTGTTATATGCAGACACACCTTCTAACACAGATGACTGTCTGGATATGTTTATGCATTTTTGTCTTTGTATGATAGACTACATAGCTAAAATATGGGGTTTTTTTAGCTAAAAACTGTTTTTAAGCAAAAATTAAGTGTTTTCAGGGTTTTTTTCCCCCTCCCTTTGTTTTGTATTAGCAGATTCTTCAGTGTATAGTGTTGGACACAGCGTGCTGATTGGAATCCTGTTCAAAGATCGGAAAGGTAGGACTCCTCTCTTTGAATATGAGAATGAATATGGTACAGACTGTGAGCTTCTCTTTGTTATTTTGTTTTTCCTTTTTAATTTAAACAGTAGTTGTTTTGTTTTTGTCAGCTTTGCAGAGATTTACGGTGCCAGGCACTGTAAAGTTATTTTTGATGTGTAAGCATATGCTCTAGGTAACTAATTAATCCTTTTGGTTGCAGCCAGCAAAGGGTGAGATACAAACCCAAATGCCTATTGTCTTGTGTTAGTATAGCGAGGGTGCAAGCTGCCTCCTGTCATACCACGTTTGGGCTCATCCTAATACTGATTTTAGCATCAGCAAGGACAGGGTTAAACTGTACAGCCTTGTTCCAAGCAGGTACAGTCTCTCTCAGGAAGCAGCTCTAGCAGCTCAGGTTCCAGCAGCCTGTCAGGGCTGGGTGAGCATCTGTCTGATGGCTTTTTGACATACTACTGGCACTTCAGAAATTATGTCTGCATATCAAAAGGAGGAAAACAAGCTGGGTTTTTTTTTTTTTGACAATGTCATTGCTAATTCCCAGGAGTAGCTGTTGATTGTCCTCTTAAAGCCCTTGCCCCTGTAAAGAAAAGAGGGAGATAAAATGTTACAGAATAAAATCTCTAAGTTACTTTGTATTGGACTTCCAGGTGTGTCAGGTAGCTAAGGAATACAGATTTCATTGATTTGCAGTGAGGACTGTGCTTTAAAAAAATAATAATAAAATTAATCTAGGCAGGATTGAAAATCTGTTCCCTTTCACTTTAATGGAGAGAGGAAAAGGTGTATCCATCTTGAATTAACTTCTCAGGTACCAGTTCTCACCCAACACCTATCAAACCTGACTTTATGATGTTCTTCTCTATTATGGTACCCTACAGATGGTCATACTTCTTAGGTCTGCATTCAGACCTGGAGGGAATATGTGCAATCACAATATGCATGTGTCTTTAGTTTGAAGGTTTAAGGGGCCTTTTCAAAACCTGAAAAAAAGCCCACAGAGTTTTTTTTTTTCTGGAAAGGTGGTTGTGTTTCACTCTTTAAGAAAGCCTAGGCTCCTGCAATGGCCAGTGTGGCTCCCCAGAGAGGCAGGAGTCCCAAGCCAGAACCTGGGCACTGGAAAAGGTGTGGGCCACTGCTAACACAAAGCATGCCACAGAAAGGTGATGTATAATCAATATAATTGAAATGAATGTCTATGACTGGTTGATAAATGCTGTTTCCTGAGGAAAAGCATTGTGAATTTTTCCAAATATTCTCTCTCCTGTTTTCTTACGTACAATTATCTTTGTTTTCCTCTTCTACGCATCCCGCCTTTCTCTTGACCCTTTTAGTTTTCCTGTCTTTGGCAGAAGGCTTTTTACCTGGCTGAAAAAAAATCTTGCAAGGAATTCTTTACCTGCTAGTTTATCTTAGCTGCTTTTAATACTTTCCTCCTGGTATCAGTTATCACTAGACTCATGGAAATAGAAAAGCCTGTAGTAAATAGTGTTTAAAATGCTTTAATTTGTGAAAAATGCATTCAACTATTTGATTTTAGCTAAGAGAAAGTCCTTTCTTTTCCCTCTACTTTGAATTTCACTTCCATTGTTCAAGGCAACAAGCCTAACGGCAGTCTCATTCTGATTTCATTAATGTTTTGCAAACTCTGTCTCAAAGACTAATATTGCTTGCTGGCTTGATGTCAGAATCCAAGGTTTTGCTGCAGCATTGGAGAAAGGGAAAGGAAGGATCTCTCACAAATAGAAATTACACCATTGTAAGCAGACAAGTAGAACTGCCTAGTTTTTGTAGTATAGATGGGTAAGGAGTCCAATTTTTTGACAATGTGATCTCTTCAGATCCCAGCAGGTTTTCACCTGCTATGGAAATGTCTCTTATCTCCTGTACACAACATCTTATCAATCCTCTATGGTATCCTAAAAACAAAGGAAGGGCATCAGCTATTTGTTATTAAATCAGAGTTGGTAGAGACTGGATTTTTTACTATATATAAAAATACATATACATTTCTTGTACTTCTGATTTAGTAGTCATTTTGGCCTCCTTTTATCTGGGCTTTTAAGATTCACTCTACAAATCATTCCTTAAGGTTACAAAGAATAAAGTGAGATGTTATACTGGCAAAAATGGAAATTATTTCAAACAATATCATTTTCTTGACTAAGAGGTAAGGTGCACTTTGGCTGGAAGAAGAGAATTAATTCTAGATTGACAGGACTTAAAAAATCCTGTGGCCAGAGGGGTAACATGAGCTGGCTTGGAATAAGAAAAGAAAACCATTTTGTTAGCTGGTACAAAAAGGCGACAGAAGCCAGAGTGTGCAGCGGCAGTGAGGTGTGCTGGATTACAGTTTGTGGACTCTGAGGATGACGTGATGCTTGGCACTCACCTTCAATTAAATATATGATGATATGGTGACCAAATGCACCAAAGGCATCCAGGAGGAGCACGTGGTGTCAGCCCATCCCCAGGACTCTGCTGCAGGAGTGGACTTGGGCCTCCATGTCTGCCCCTGCCCTGAGATTGTCATCTGTTTTTTAACCCCACTCGTAAAGGGGAGGTAAGGACACCATTTGCTTGGTGACTGTTCTAGGCTGGGTCTCAGCATCCTTGGATTGTTTCAATCACCAGGGTTAATGTTGTCTTGTCCTATGATTACATGAAAGAAGTAGTGGTTTGAGCATTGGAATGAATGGTGCTGACTTTGATTTGTGACTTGTGCTTGAGGAACAATTTTCAGTGATGATTTTCCTGCTGTTTTACTGATTAGAAAGACTGTCACCTAGGCAGATGGTTTGGTGGCAAATATTATGGCTTTTCTTCCAGCTGAAATGTGAGCAGGGTCACTTGCAGGGTCTGCTTTTTCTTCTTGAATGCTGGTTTTCATGAGACTTGCAGGAAGGCAGTTACCTCTGTAACAAAACAGGCTGAAATTGGTCAAGGGATGCAAAAGTTACCAACTGCAGAGAACATAATCTACAAAAAACTTTCAGTGACTGCGACTGGAGCTAATATATTCTGATGAAAGCTCTTTTATATGCATTTGCATCTTGTGTCCTCTCCTCCTGTGCCAAAGCTTCCACTATTCCAGTTTCTGTGTGGCCGTGTGCTGCCAGTTGGGCAAGGACACTGCGTGCTCTAGAGCTGCTCTGACTGCAGACTGGCCACTGTGTGCATGTGCTGCTTGTCTGGAAGGTCAGAGACAGTGAGTGCTGATGTTATGGCAGTGCTTTCTTCATTTAAAGGAAAAATTCCAATTTAATTTTGGTTTTAATTTCTAGGAAGAAAAGTTTCTGTCCCTAATTCTCTGTTGAGCTACACTTAAGTATTAAAAGATAGGGGTAGTTAGGCAGAAGAAGTTTGGTTTAGTAATGTTAGAAAGGACCCTGGGTAACCTGTCAAGAAGGTAACCATTAAAGCACAAGAATCCAATGGAGGATGAACTGGACCAGGAGCTGTGCTGGCATGGCCTCAGCTGGAGGAAGAAGGTGCACATGATTAGGTGCAGGACTGAGGTTCCTGTGAACAGCTGTAAACTGCCAGGTTAACTCCTGAAAGTTTGTGTCCTCTTTCTCTTCATTATTTTCTTTGTCTCTGAAACAGACAAAGAAATGCTAGTGTATTTCTGAGGAGAAGTATTCATCAGCTTAGCAAAATGATTGAGATCCTTGATTACAGAGATCTGTGAAATTTGATCAGGAGTCTTAGGATGGTGGATTTTGTCTTTGCTGCAGGAACAAAGGTGTTTGTGGTATTACTGCAGTAGCAGTAACAATAAAAAGGTTAAAATACATTTACTAAGACTTGATTTCTCCCATCAACATCCATCAACTCTTCCTTCTTCTTTGCTGTATTGAATTACATTGTGATCATAGAGGTCAGTGGTGACATTTAAGGTGCTAATGAATAAATAGTAATCTATTAATCTGTCCCATTTCATACAAAAGAATGGCTGTTTCCTGATGGACACTGAGCTGGCATACCAAAGCTGTGAAAGGCAGAGTCTGTGTTGCCAGTAGCATGCTAAGAGAAAAACCTCTATAGCAGCAATGCTGCTGACTCATGCTTTACAACCCTGGAACATTCCCTGAAAGGCTGGAGGTGCAGATTAACTTCCTTTCCCCATCCTGGTCAGGGGACAATTAATTTCATTATTTGCCACCAAGTGAAGCATCTAGATAGTTCTGCACTGCTGCTGTTTTCACTGACCTTTTATGGAGTGCATTAGCATGGAGCTTGCGAGAAATCATGGGCAATTTATTTTAATACATTGGGTGTCAGTCGGTGCTAAATCACAGAAGCTATTTACATTTATTTTCTGAGTCATTACAGTTCTAGTGATAAGGTGAGTTTTTCGCTGCATATGGTTAGTAAACTGCATTTATTTCTCTTTTTTTTTTTTTATTTGGTGTGTATATTTTGCTTAAAAATGCAAAGGTATACCTTAATTGGCTAAAATTGGCTAAAAGAAAATGAATCATATGTTAGGAGGTGCCTTTCTTTGCCTTTTCCTTGTCAAGGGGAAGGGGCTCATGACTGCTGGAGACAGGACTAGAGAGCAATGGGGGAAAGAGCAGAGGTGTGTATTAAGTGACAGGATACAAGTCCCTGTCTCATCCAGTTGGCTCTGTCTCTGTGGTTCCCAAGCTGCTTCCTTCCACGTGCCCAAAGGGGCCTGAGCACTCTTGCTGCTCCTCAGCATGGCAGCATTTGAAATTGAGAAGCTTGATCTTATTCATAGCCCTGAATTTGGCTGGGGAGAAGAAGATACATGGGACAGCTCTGGGGACTTGCACATCCTCCAACATCTCTTTCAGGTGTTTGAGGTACAGATGTGGAAACAAGGTCACAGCACACCTCTGTGAAAAGTTCCTTGACAAATCACTGCCATCTGCAAGTACAGGGCAGCACAGCCCCCGAGCACAGGTAGTACAGCAGGGAGGAGGTTCTGCTGAAGTGGTGTCTCATTTTTGCTCTGGAGAAAGCCCCTAGTTCTTCCTGCTCTGTAGTGCCAGGAGCACTGCTCACCTGCCCATCCTGGGCTGTAGTGGTGCTCAGTGTGCTCTCAGGCCCTGCTTGAGCTTCTGGCAGCACTGCACAGGCAAGGGACTGCTGCTGTCTTGCATCTGTATTCTACATCTCTGAGCATTGGGAGGGTTTTTATTGGCATTTCTGAGCTGATAATTTGCAATACAAGATGTCAATGGAGTGGATTTGGAGTTTCACAGGCTTGGAACTCCTGGCAGGGTGGATTTTCTACACCCACATCCCCCTCCCCCCCGCTATTTTTTAAAATACTCGAGGCTGAGGTGCCATGGAGAAGGGGCAGCAGATGTGCACAACACAGGGCTATCACAACCTGGAGATTGATCAGGCTGTGCCTTTGGGCAGTCTGGCCCTGGAAACCAGCCTGCCCTGTTGGGATTCAGCACTGCTGCATCGTTCTTCCCCGAGCACACCAGAAGACAAGCTTACTGGTAGCTCCAGCTTGCCTTTGTCTCTGCAATCAGAGACATAAAAACCCTGTCTGCAGTCATAGTCTACCTAAAGTTGTCTCTGGCAGGGGTTAGAGAAGGGACAAGTGCATTAACATTTCATAATTTAGGACAGAACTATGCTTTAGGATTTCCACAGCTGCAGCAGTTTAATGGAAATCTGTTTGAGGGTGGCTAGTACATGGAACTGGCTAGGCTGGATTCTAGTGTCTGAGTGGGCATATTGTTATTGTGATGAAGTCCTGTTGTTTTCAGTGTTGTTGTCCTGTAACTTTTACCTCAGACTGATATTCACAGATTGAGAAAAGCCTAGAGTATACCTTTCATGTGCGCTGTCATTTCTCATTTTGTGTGTCTGTAGGAAATACAACATGTTTAATCTTAGCATATTGAACAGAGGGAACAAGAGCAGCAGGGTGTGTTGAATGGAGCTTGTTCTGCTCCTGGGCATTTGTGGATGTCTTTAGGTGGGAAGGTTTTTATTTTTGGTTTTTATTTTTGTGTTTCTTTGGCACTTTCCTTACATTTTTATTGTAAAAGAAACCCAAAAAACCCAAAACTTTTTTTGTTGTTATTGTTCTTCATATGTTAAAGGTTAATCTGAGCCCAGCAGACTTAAGTATTCAGCCATGGTGAATAGCTTTAAAAAATACTTATGATTTTACCCCCAAAATATCTGTCATTAACAGTGGAGAAAAGTAGTGAGATGTACAAAAGGGGATACAGTAAAATCATTGCATTTGTGTCCACATGCTCACCTACATTTTTTTCGTGTTTAGCCTGTGTAATAATGCTGTTGTGACTTATAAAACTCTTTTCTGCAGTACCCAAATGGCCATGAGAAATGCCAAAACAAACTCTTCTATCTAATATCAATGAAGGAGTGCTGGAGTTAGAAATATTTTTATGAGATCTGTTGCAGTTAAATACTGTGAACACTGTAACCAGATATGAATTTATTCTGTGTGTATATATGTGCATAATCAAATATAATATAGAAATGTATATAAAACCATGGTGTCAGGAGGGAAATAAAACAGTGTAACTTCTTTCACTCATCCAGAATTTTACTCAGTTTTTAAAACCCCGGTGTTTAGGATGTTTTAGGGTGGGTTTCTTTTTTTAACTTTCTACATCTGTCAGAGAGAAGATGGTTGTTTCTGTCTTGTCAGGCAGAAAGGTTATGTAGGTGTTCTGAAATATTGTTGCTGAGCTAAAATTGATAAAATCATTTTAAAAATACTCTTACTGGGCCTAGTGGAATTGAGTGATGACTTGAAAAACCTTAGACAAGGCTTGCAGTGAAGGATAGTCCCAGATGTGAGCATCTCCTGTCCATATATATTTCTGTTTGAATAGTTTACTAAATATAATGAAAGGCCCAAAATCTTCATGTGCATTCTGTCAAAAATATATTACCACCTGTTATGAACAGGTTTAAACCCAGAAGAGCAAAGAAAGCTAAGTCTCTGTGTAAAAAACAGAAAGAACTTTGAAAGTGCAAAATACTCCCAAAATCGGCATTAAAACCAAACAAGATTAAATGGTAAAGCCAAAAATTTATATATTTTTATATATTTTCCCCTCCATGCTTTATGCCAGTTTTGCCTTCCTTTTTATGGGCCTGAAGGTGGGCTGCTCAAAGTCCAATACTGTGTGTAGTTTTCAGGTGTTAAAGAGTGATTATGATAAGTGGACATAATGACAAAGCACTTTTTGAAGCCTTTCTCATATTATTTCTCTTACTATTAGGCTCTTGCACCACTTTTGGATTCATGCTATGGTGTTAATATGCTTTCTTGCAGTTTTGCTCCTTTCCTCTTAAATCAAGAGAAAGAAATAGTCGTATAATAAACCGTGTTGTGAGAAAGTCATATATTATGACAAAGCTTAAAAAGGCTTTTGAGGATTTACAGCCACGAGTGTTTATGAGAACTGAACTAATTTTAATTTCCCAGCAATCCTGCTTGCAGAGATCATTGGGAGTCAGGTATCTGTAAAATGAAGAAGTGCAAGATGTCAGTGAGGTGGGAAGCAGGGACCCTCAGCTCCTGCAGGGAAGCTGTAGCTGCTGAAATGTAGCCATGCCAGAAATGCTGACTGCTAGGGCTGTGGTTGATGGGCTGCCTGCCAGCACAAAGGCAGTGCCACTGTCTCTGCAGGTTTGCTGTATGAAGGTTAAGCCTAAGGATTGAAGTAATCCTTACAATATTAAAATCCCCAGTCTTGCAGTGTCTGTAGGGGAAGGGCCCGCCAGACATCACAGAAACTTGCTGAGATGTCTCTGACTGCATGTCACTCACCAGCCCCTCCAATGTGTCCCCTGCAGTTTTTTGGTTGTCTCTGGCTGTTTTTCAGGCTCATCAGCAGCTTTTGCTTTTGGTAAAATGCTCCCTCACAGCAGAAATTTGCCTTGGATCTGAGCCCCTTGGCTACTTAGCGGAATTAAGTCTTTCACTGATCCACGTCATTCAATATTTACTGCAGCCCACTGGCTCTGGCTACCCCAGCTGACACTGGTTTTCTGGTCCTTTTGCCCTGTATCTGTCACTGGTTCTGTCTATTCAGAAAGTTTGTATGCCTGAAGCGAAATGGGCTTTTTTGGCTTTGGCCCTCTGCTGTCCACGGCAGCTTGTCTCAGAGCCCCAATGACACTCTGGGCTTGCCAGGCTGCCTGCCACATTTCCAGCACAATGTGCCCCTGTCTTTCCCAGAGCTGTGCTGTTTTGTCCCTGGGTCTGAAGCGTGTGTTTGCAAGGCTCAGAGGCGTAGCTTATCACTGCTGGGCAGGAGCATCTGTCCCAGGCTCTGCTTGTGTCGTGCTTGATGGAGAGAATGGCTGAATTGCTCAATGAAAGCATGGAAGGGACCCCCATGACCTCTGCACCTGTTTTAGGTTAGAGGGCTCCGTGGGACAAGAGCCAGCCTTTGAATCATCACATCTAGAGCTGGGCTGGGCATAGGAAAACTACTTATCTCTTTAAATAGACTTGATGGCTATTGTGTGGCTGCCATCTGTCCTATTTTACACATGGTAACTTTGTTTTATTATCATCTTTAACCATATCTTACTAGGTCTCTAAACTGCTGGTCAGTCTGCATTCATTATTGAATAAAGAGGCTGCCACTTTTTTTAGCTGAAAATAATCTTACTACAATAGTGGTAAATGAGTCTTTTCCCCCTGTTTTGTCGTGAGTGCCTTTCTGCACAAGAAATGTGATTGATAGCAGGGACCTCACTGCAGCATTTATCATCCTGATTAATCACAGCACTTTAATAGGGTGCTTTGCTTTAAACAGAAGGCAGTGGCCATCTAAACAATAGCTGGAGCATTAAGCACTGAAAGCCAAAATGCATGTTATGATTGTTTTGGTTTTTTTTTAATATTAGGAGGGGTTAAAAAATAGCAGACTTTCAAGGAGAACAAGTGTTGGGTGTGGAGGATGCTTCGGGGAGCTCTGTAAAAAGTTTGTTAGCAAGAGTTAAGAGGTTTGAAGGAGTTTTCAAGTGGGCTAACAGTAATAAAAGTACAGTGCAAATGTGTAATGCATTGTAGACATTGTTTGTTGTGCCAGTTCTTATCCCAGTCTGTCTGCTTACCTGCTGTCAGGAGATGGTAGTGATTCATATGCTGATGCTTGGTTCCACTGTCCACATGGCAGTAGGGAGCAGACTGAAGGTCTTGATACCTCTGGACCACCTCTGGATCCAGTTACATGCAGCAGCTGCAGGAGACTTGCAGCACTGCATGTGAGTGGGAATAGGAGTCACTCTGCAATTCATGATTTATTGATTTGTTCTTTCCAAGTGTTCTCAACATTAACAATGAAGACTTTTTAAAAGGTTGCAAGTACTGAGGAGACATTCTTCCCTCTGGCAACCTGTCATTAGAGTTTTAATACTTGCAAGGAAGCAGGAATTTTCTGGAAGATTTCTGAAGGTGTTTGCTGTCCTCAGACAGAGGTTAAGCCCAGGCAAGTTTAGGGTTCCTCTGTTGCTCTTACTGTGTCCTCTTACTGTTGTGTTGCTGAGGGCTGCAGGGTTGTGCAGAGACGATTGAATTGTCTTTGGGTGCTTAACACTGTCATTTGCCAGAGCACATCTGGGAACTAAAAATTGAATGGAGTCTTAGCTCTTTCTGTAGCAAAATCCTACACATGTTTCTGTTCTGACAGGGTGAGAGGGAGGGGCGAGTCCTCCAGGATGTGAAATATGACAACAGTCTCAGGACCTTGTTGCCTTTACCAGAGGTGAAAGTTGGGAGGTGGATGGTACATGAATGAATTAATAGACAACTGAATTTTAAGGTCTTTGCAGAAATGTCTCTTTCTGGTCTGGTCTCTTTTTTCCCATTCCTAGTCTTTGCCCCACTGATACCTGTTGAGCTTCTACAAAAAGTTCGAAGTGCCCAAGGAAGCACTGCATGAATCCATTCTTAATAGATCCTAAAAGGGTTATCTTTATGGAGTGCTGTGCCTGGGCTCTTGAGTCAGTGGTGGTGGTAGCTGACAATATCAGCAAAGGAATGACCAAGTGAATATTTCCTTTTGGGTGCTCATGGTCACAGCTACTTTGTGTCAGGGCTCCCTTGCTGCTTGAAGGGGAAGCATCTATCTGCAAAACTTAATCCAAAACTTGAAAAAAACCCCACCTAATGAAACAAAAAGGAGAGTGGCAGAGGAGGAAGGGGAATAGAAAGATTCTATTCTGTTTTAAATTCCTGTTGAGACTGGCCCTCTGTGTGGCTTTGGTATTCTTCTGTTGCAGTGAGTAACAATTTGTAGAAAATGAACCTTTATTCCTCCTGCCCTAACCACCCTGAGCACTGTTTGCATTTAGGATGGGAGGAGAAAGGACTGTGGGGTTGCATTGTCACTTAAGTAAAACTAAGGAGTTTATAGTTAGCCATTGCAAAAGAAAACATAAGTAACTGTGGATGGTTAGACACACTGAATAAAATAAATTGAGAGTTAGGAAGCTGGTGTGGGGACATTGACACACAACACCATTGCACTTATGAAAATATATTACTTCACTCGCTGTGATTTTTAAGTTCAGAGCAATGGAACAACTGCAGCCCTTAAAGGGTAAAAAAAATAGATTGGAGCAAATAGACACCCTCAGGTTAAAGCCTTGACCCTCCAGCACGTTGTAGTGTGTATGTAAAATGTATGGGTTGGGAAGACAGCTGTTCCCATAGCTGGCAGCACGTTTGTGTGGGAGCCTGCTGCAGTATCTCTTTGGTAGCTCCAGAAACAGGCACAATTGCATGTTTATTGACTACTCCTTGGGTTCTCTTGCCTATAGGGTCTTCCCCACTTTAGTGTTTCAGTTTTGGTTTGTCTTTTTAGGCTCCAGTCATGCAACTGGTGGTCCTCATGTACCTGGAGTTGCAGTTTCTGGCAGGGGGAAGAGGAGAAGGTTGTAGATGAAGAGGCAGTCCATAGACTTTAAGCAGCTTATGTGATGGGGCAGCTCTACAGTGCTTGAGTTCTTTAGAAGCTGGTAGACAAAATTGCTTGCACAAGGACAGTTTTCTCCTAGATCTTCCACTGATTTCTCTGTAATTTGGGATGAGTAATTTAATTCCTGCTCTCACACCAGACAACATTACTCCTTCTTACCTAGAAAACACGTGGAAAACGTGTTTCTGGAGGCCATGAGGTAGATACCTAAACTATAGGAATTTGTATAGTTATCTAAAGCCTGTACATATCTTATATTCACTTGAAACTGGGGTGACTAGGTCAGTCACTTGTCAGGAATGGACCTAGATCATGCAAAAGGATTCACAAGTTGAAGGCATTGCTGTTAGAGTATGCTGTGGATGGGGTATGTGCAAAGAGCTGAATGACAGTGCTTTGTTTTTGGCAGCAAACAAAACCCTGTGGTCTGTAGCATGGCAGGGCACTAGCCTAGCCTTTGCTTGTATAAGCAGAAATGGCAAATGCTTTTATTTTGTATTTAAAACACCAGAAATGAAAAATTTAACTGCTTAAAAGTCATGATATACAAAGCTTGCTGTTAGGGCCTAAGGCTCCCTGTATAGCAGGTGTTATATGAAACTCCTGCAGGTACCTGTTTGATTATGCCAAGATAGAGCTATCAGAAGACCTGAGTTTAGTTGTTTCCTGGCCTAAAAAAGACCCAGTTGTTGACACTGAAGGCCACAAAAAGAGAAATGCTCCTGGACTCAGGGCAGTGAACTTCCCATTACTTTTCTCTACACTCCATCAGAAAGCTGAGATCTAACAACTGATCTTAGTGCTTTAAAATAGTAACTTCACCTTCCCCTTTCTTGAACCATCTAATCTTTCCATAAACTTGTGTGTGTGTGTTTGTGTGCAGTCAACTCTTAAAGGCTTGTCTGAATGCAAAACCTGTACCATTTGACCCATAGGTGTATTAAGGGGCTGTGGATAATTAAACAAGTGTGCACTTTCTTTGTTGAATGCCCAAGAAAGAGTGAACTTTTCTTCACTCTGGGACCACATCCCTTCTGAGTCAATCTGGCTCTTAGGCCTGTAGAGATTTTGATGTTATGTGACACCCATGTGGTATCATATCACTTGGATACGATGGTTTATGTGGTTTCAGGTTTGACATACGAGTTCCCTTTTGGGAAAGAACTCACTCCCTGGCAAAGGGGTAGGGACTGGAGGTGGTATTCATAGTGGAAAATTCTCAGCTACAACTGTCTCTGCACGGCAGCATCCAGGATGGAAGCAGATGCTTTCTGTGAGGATGTATCCCACCATCCCACTGTGTCTCTTCAGCTGACTTCTGAATCCGCCTCTCGGGTCCTAAACACTCTTGATATATCAGAATGATCCTTCTGACCACCCTTTTCTTAAGGGCAGGGGAACTCAGGATTGCATAAAACAGATTCTCCTCCTTTTCTGTCTGTGTTACTTGCCAGGAGTGTGTGATACTGTCAAGAGAACGTGGTTCAAAGTCTGCTGAAACTCAGCTGAAAACTTTCATCAGCTTCAAGGGTTTTGGTTTGGTCCCCTAAGGACCTGCTTTGATCAGTAAAGAGTGCAGTAGGCAAATTTAGGTACTGAGATGAGAAGGGCTGCTTTTGCTAGCGGGGGTCTTTTCTGCTGAGGTTTGCAGGTGAAGACAGTGGCTCTTAGGGTTCCCTCCCACTGCTAAGGGAAGGAGAGGCAGGCTGATCCAAGAGCACGAGGCAGCTGGGGAGGAAGGCATGGCAGATGCCAGCTCAAACAACATGCAGAGTGACTTGTACAAAGTGGAGCTTAGATGGCATGACCTACTTGACTTAGAACCCCACCTCAACTGCAGCCAGTCTTGTTCAGGGAGAACATGGAGTAAACATGCATTTTTTAACAGGTGACAGGTGAGATAAAGATGAGGAGAGTTAATTGGAATTGTCACCACAGAGACTTTTGCCAGAGGCTGGCATTATGCTGAGAAGTGACATTAATAATGTTTGCAGGATGGGACAATCTATTGTTTAATATTAACGACTAAAATTCACCTTCTAATTATCCACTTAAATTGAGATGGGAAAGCTTTGGCTTGCTTTAGTTTCCAAACTGCCATTTCCTCTATGATGCTCATGACTGCCACAGATAGTACTGTAATACAACCCTTACATCTCAAAAGCTGACAGCATTTTGCTGGGGATGTCTGCTCCTTGGTTGATCATCTTCAGTGGAGTAAATTAGTATAATGATCCAACTATTAATTAGCTAAGGTACAGTTGGGTGTGATGGTAGAGATGGTGGAGTGTGTGCTGTATGTATACATATTTAAGTGCTTTAATTCACATGTTTACATCATTATAATGCATACTTAGACAGTAATTGTGATAGACCTGGCTGAATGTTAAAGCTAAGAATGGTGGGGAAAAATACAAAAAAAAGCCCTTTGAAATAAATTGCTACTTACAAGTGGTTTAATAGCAACACATGGCTGTGTGGGCTCAACCCTAAAACTTAAATTTACACTGAAATGCTTTCATTTTTCTATTCAAACAAATTTCTATGGTTTTATTGACTGGTTGCAAATAGTACATTAAAGCATATGCAGTTGAAATGGTATAGACTTTGGGGATGGCTTTTAGCTTCCTTGTGTGTGTTTCAGTATTTTGTAACATGTTAGAAATGATTATTTGCCATTTGGCATATGTGCCATTGAGCAGCTTTTCAATTGTTGAGGGAAGGCTAAAAACTGGGCACAAGTTTTGAGCTCATGGCATTTGTAGGGATGCCACAGTGAATATCTCCCCTCTCACTCCTTTGTGAGCTTCTTTAGCTATTGCCAGTTGAGAATGGTTTCCTGTTAAACTCCCTGTGTCACTTTTGGAGATGATTTTCTGTGAGTTGTTGTTACTTCTAACGATCCACAGGAAAGAGTAATGTTATGGAAAAGATGGAAAAGGCTTCTAGTGGGGGATGCACATCTAATTTTCAGAGTTGAAGCCACAGGTGGCCTTTAAAGTCAGTTACTGTTTTTGTACACATGTGCTACAGTAGGACATGCCTTTTGTGTCCTGGTGGCTCTTAGTTTATCACCTCTGGAAGTCAAAACACATGCTAGCCCTCATAATGCAAGATTTTGCCTCTTGTGTAGTGTAGTTCAGTTTTTAGTTCTAGTAATAAAATACCTTTTGCAAGTTGTTTTTTTTCTTTCCCTTTTTTTCCCCTGTAACTGGCAAGTTTAGGGTGGATTGTTTGTTTATTTTAACTAGTTACCTTATTTTTCTTAGGAATAACAAGATTGGAACAAGTAATTCACAACATTCAGTTTATCCAAAGGAATAGGTCCCCTCTTCAATCACTTCAAGGCATCTAAGCACCCATCTTGGCATTAAATAGCCTTGTGGAGTAGTGTTAGTGAGACTGTTACTCCATAGGCTGTTAACAACTGAAAAGAGCTGAAGGAAATTTATTACAAGTGCACATATAAATACAGTAAAATGTTTTGTAGTATTATTTTCTTGCTTTAGACACTTACCCTCATACCAAGAATGTGCTCGGTCTTTATTTTGGCATTTCTTCGTTTCACTTTTTTTGAGGTTTGGGCTAATTGGTTAAATCCTCTTGATCTTTTCAAGCTGTTACTGGTGAAGTGGTGAGTAAAGTATACCATCTCATATATCCATCTGAATTGAAAATACCCTGGCTAACTTTACAGAGTGAGCCATTGAGATACTAGAACGTGGCAAAATTTTATTCACTAGTTACTGATACATAAGGGGTTGTTTTCACCCAACTGCCTGGCTGCCAAGTAAAGGTTGTGTGACAGCAGGAGAATATAGCCTAATTGAGGCAAATTGATTATTTATTTTGTGACACTGAGCACATATACTGGGTTACAGGGGATTAATTCTGTCTTTGGTTTCACAGAGTTTATGGCCCCACTGTCACACATGTTCAGGATGAGTTGTATCCGTATTTACTTCTGGTGGAGCCTGTTGCTGGGACACCATATGTCTCTAGAGAATTCAGACACACATTTTAGGTAATGCTATATTGGTGGCAGCTTCTCCTATCGAATACCTTTCTTTTTCCCCTGACTGAAGAGCACCATGTTGTAGTTCTGCCTTTGTAAGTCAGTTAATTGTTGGTAGGAGGCCTTTGAACTTCTCTGTCTCAACCTTGGTTCTTGTCTCCCAATATCCTCATCATTAAACTGGGATGTGGCACAGCTTGGAGCACATACCTGTGTGCTCTTTGGCCAAAAGAGGGAAGATTTTAGGTTCCCTCAAGCAATTTTGGATTAATGCCACCATGACTGGGGTCTTCCATAAAAGACCGTGACAGTCAATAAGGAGAGCAAAATACAGCTTTAAAAAAACATGCTCAGCCAAGAGGCAATTCATTCGAAAAACTGTTTTAATTAGTTTGTAGGGGTGAGCTACTTCACATGGCATATGTTTTCTGGGAAATGGTCCAGCTCAGTATTAAGAGGCTACAAGAAAATTGTCGCTAAACATGTGGATGCAAGGGGCTTGAAGGAATGAAACCTTAATAAAGGCCAATAATATCTGATTTACCTCAAGGAGGCTCAGTTCAGGTGTTTTTTAGTTTCCAGTTCTGACTTGTTCTGTTGCCTTAAACAAGTACTGTATTGATGATCAAATTTTGAGTTCTACCTAAATTAGCTTATGCTTTAAGGCCACACTTTCATCTGATAGAGTCTAAAATTGTTCTATTTAGGTCACTGTGCTTGTTTTGAGCTGAGCCAAGCCAGGCCTGGTAACAGTATACTTCATTAGGAAGAGATAGAACTCTGGCCAGGTGAGCATAGAGAAGTGCAAGTGATAGGTGTAGTTGTTATTAATAAGGTACAGTTGTATTCTTCTATATCCAGTGATGCCATCACTGGATAGGGAATCATCCTTTCTTTGGAAGATCAAACCCAGTCCTGTTCCCATAGTCTTAGAGCCTCTTCCCCAAAACACACTTAGAACTGAAGAGATCATCTCCCAAAGGAGGGAGTGTGTGTACAGGGTCTATATCACCTGACATTCTCCCTCCTTCACCATTTGGGACCTCATGCAGCAGGAAAGAGGAAACACAGCACGTCATGGGCAGTCCGCTGAGGCAGTAGGTGAGCTTTTGTTTTGGTGGAGAAGGAGCTGTTCAGTGAAATGCCCTAGTGTGTGCCCACAAGGAAAGGCAGAATAAGGAGCAGCTGTCCATTTGTAAAAGGTACCTTGAATTTCCAGTCAGTGTTCTCTGATCAATATGGAGCTGAAGAGTGTCCTTCAGCATCTGAAAAGAGAAGTGGAGTAGGAGCCAGACAAAGCTCCCTGCCACTCCATTGCTCATTTCCTGTTTTCATGTATTTCTCCAATTCCTACAAAACCCAGAGAAATCTGTTTCTTAATGCCTTAGAATAAGAAGCATCAAAGCACTGGGATTTCTTAGTTTGCATCCAAAATACCACGTCTTCTAATCATCTCAGAGCAGCAGACATGAAAGCTTCTTCCAGAGAGATGTCACAAAGGTCACATGTTTTCCTTTGAATAATGAGCGGTGTTTTTAAAGGAGCTTAAGATAAACTTCAGGCCCATGGCCCATATGATTTGTTTACTGCATATAAAGACTTAGTTAAGCAGGAGCAATGATTCTGTCACTAGAACTTGGATTGAAACTCCAAAGATCTTGCATGTGCTTTCCTGATATACCATAGAGCCCGTGCATGCTTTCATGCAAGGCATTTCATCTTACTTAGCCTCAATTCATAATCTTTAAAAAAAAAGCACAGTTCAACACAGTTCTTAACTATTTTTGAAAATTATTATAAAATCCTAAAAAATCAGAGGCAGGGAGCAGGCAATAGTGGAACAGCTGGGGAATGGGAATCACGTTATGGGAGAGCAAACATAGATAACTTCCCTGTTGTATAATTTGCATCTGAACCATATTGTGCACTGATGCTGAAGGACAAGTTGTTTGATTATTACAGAGAGACTCTGCATCATAAATACAGGTACATAGCAACAACAGGGGTTTCCTTATCTCTCTTCTGTTTGTCTGTATTGGGATATAAACTGTTCAAGGATTGATTCCTTTTCTCAGTAAGGGCACTGCCTACTTCTAAGGGCTCCCACTGTTGGCCACGGCCTACATGTGTTAGGGATGTACTTGGAATTTGGTTATAAACTAGAAATAAGAATAATCAGATCCTACAAGGTTGTTGGTGCTTGCTGTGCTGATTAGAACCATAGAACCACAGAGCTATTTGGGTTGGAAAGGACCTTAAAGACTGAACTGAAGAAGTTCCAGCCCCCTCTGCCATGGGCAGGGGTATCTTCTGCTAGACCACATTGCTCCAAATCCTGTCCAACCTGGCCTGGAACTCTTCCAGGGATGGAGCATCAACAACTTCTCTGGACAACTTATTCTAGTGCCCCACCACCCTTCCAATAAAGAAATTTTCCCTAATATCCAGTCTAAACCTAAGCTCTCTGTCAGTGTGAAGCCATTCCCCCTTTTCTGATACCCCATGGTCTAACAGATAGTCTTTCTTGTTGGCTCCCTTCAGGTACTGCAATTAGGTGATCTCAAAGCCTTCTCTTTTAGAGGCTGAACAGTCCCAATTCTTTCAGCCTTTCCTCACAGGAGAGGTGCTCCAGCCCTCTAATCAACTTGGTGTCTCTCCTCTGGACTTGCTCCAACATTTTAGAGCTGATCAAGCTGTGGGATACAGAATTCAAAGGAGTCTGCTGAAAAAAGGAAGTTTTTCAGGTCCTGTGGTTTGAAGGGAAACCTTTTTCTCAGAGTTTGGGTGCCTCAGTCCCTGGGCCTGAGGTACAAAAAGACAGCTAGAAACAGGTGAGTTGGTTTGGCTCCATAAGGTTCATGAGAGGGCTCATCCCCTAAGAGAGATGGTTCTCAGCCTGAGCTCAGTCTGCATGGGGCTGTAAGAACTGACTCCAGCAGTGTTTCTCTCTGTGCTCTCAACAGAGGGGATCCACACTGTAGGATCTGGCAGCCACTGTCTGGCTAATTTGTTGCTGGAATCTGGTGGTACCTTCCATGTGTGCAGGTAAACCTGCCTCCTTCAGCTCTGGGAGCGTACAGATCCTTCTGCCTCTGCACAGCCATGGAAATTTGCTGTTCCTCTTGGCTGAGAAGATTTGGTTACCTCACACACCTTCCTTATATTTCTCTAAGACAGAAGTTTGCCCTCAGCAGAGCTCCTTGCCTGACAGGTGCTCACCCAGGAGCAATCCCTGAACTTTGGAATGAGAACTGCAAGCGTTGTCACATCCTCCTGCACATGATGTTAAGGGCACAACAGCTCTGGAGTTGAAAGTAAAACCTGTACTTTTGGCATCATGTTAAGAAGTGTGATCATCCTCTTCTTTTAAGGCGATTTATTATGTCTTCACATTTATGGAAATAATTTTTGAGCTGTAGGGTGGGATTATAAATTGTAATAGCCTCAAAATAGAAAGCATGAATTTTGTTAGCAAATGCATCAGTGCAGAAATTGAGATTCTCCTTATTGTGTTTTTCATTGCTGTCCACAAATATTTTTAAACAGCTTTTTATTTTAAACAGCTCTGTAATGTTGTCTCCAGATCTTGGAAACCATTTTCAAATGTGTGAATTGAAAGCATGGATTTGAAATGTAAAAAAAAAAAAAAAAATGTATCTTCCAGGAGGGCAGAAATGCTGGTCTCTATATAACTGAGTTTTCTTTAAGTCTTCCCACTATGTGTGACTCATCATCGTGCTAAAGTATCTCAAATCCTTTGTTGCAGAAGGTTGCAGCTCTTGTGCTCAATTGGGTTGGTAATCTTTGATTTCAGGCACTTTCCTTAATCATTATTAAGGTATTTCTGTAACAGAGCATTGTGTTTTAAGGAGGCTATTATGTGCTTCTGAGTAATGGCCTTCTGCTTTGAAAGATCCACAAGTTTTACGTGCTAGCTCTAAAAAAGAGACAAGTTTGCTATGTGAGTTAGGGAATAGAATACTTAGTTTAAAAATCGTTCCAACAGGTGTTAATGGCTTTGCTGTGATGCATAAAGTCTGTAATCTTAAGGTCAAAACACTATTTTTAACTCGTTCTGTCTTCATAAAAGTGTTGCAATCAGTGCTGGCTTTTGTTGGAGAAAGCGTGGCACTGTGAGTAGCTGATGCAGCCCAGTACTTACATAGTCTCCAGCCAGTGAAGCACAGCTTTTCACCATGCAAATCGTTTCCCAAGATTGGTCCATTTAGGGTAAAATGTTATTTTAATGCATTTTGATACAATCAAAAGCATGTGGTGCTGAGAGAGAATAGTAATTTTCTTTGCAGGGATTTAGTTTCAAGAAGTTAGGAATCTGTATTTGTCCAGCTTTTCTTGTTGGCTTCCACTTGCTAAGTGTTTTCAGTTACACCACACAGTTCTGGGGGAACAAATAAGGAATCTTAATGCTTTTTATTGTATTGTATTTTATTTTATTTACTGTATTGTATTTTATTGATGTTTTCTCATCTCCTTAGCATTACCTGCTTGCTTAATGAAAAGCAAATTAATGTGTAGTAGTGGAACACACTTCAGAACTGCTAATAAATGAAGGGAATTATTAGAGAAAGGGTGATAGAAAATTAGGAGGAGGAGCATTTTGGCTGGCAATGTAATCTGTGCCTCCTGCTGTGCTGGCAATTAGTGTTCCTGATGAGTTTGTCTGATTTTGTCCAGTCACTGGCACTGGGATTTTCATAGGAAAGGGGATATTACAAAGGGGATTTAAGAGCACACCAGGACCCGTTCAACTTCCTCCATTTTTATTTCACTGCTCCATCTTGCCCTAGTCTCATGTCACGATGTTATCAGCTGTTAATTAGCTGTGTGTTGGGAATTGTCAGTATCAGACAGGATGTGAGGCAGGATCCCTGCTGGATCCCCATGGCACAGATACCTGGGATGGCTGCAGGGCCATCCTGTTCACTGGCCCAGCTCAGACTTCCTGCTGGAACCAAGGCCTTTCACTTTAACTGAGTCTGACCACCTGATGTTTGGAATTTGCAAAAAGTTGCCTTTAGATCTGCAGATCTAAAAACTGAGTGAGGTTACTGGTGAAGCAGTGAAGGGTGACACTCCCTCTGCAGCTCCAGGCTCAGCTGAACTGAGTTCTTCACTGTAAAAGAGGAGGTGGGACTCATTTCTGTAGGATAATTGAGCCCTCGAGCTTCTGCAGGAACCTCGACACAGCTTCTGGCTTATAACAAAAAGTAGTTATGAGTTTGTGTTATTTTTAAGTATGTGGGGGGGAAAAAAGCACAACAGTTCCTCCTAAACTCACAATATAGTGGTTTGTCACTTCTGTCAGATTCTAGTTATTTTAAACTTTGTGGAAGATCTTGGGTATTTTATTAAAGTAAACAAAACTATCTGAAATGAGTGATCTAAAAGGAAAACTATTTTTCCTTTTATTTCCTATTTTTACTAAAACCCTAAGTTTCAATAAGGACACAGATGTGTGTATTCATTATGGGCACTCTGGCCTCAGCTTGACCTCAGCCAGCCCTATTTCTTAGTAACATACATTCTGCTGAATTGGGCTTTTATGAGTTATAGCTCAAGATATTAAATATAGAACATTTGGTTTCCCAGGAACTACATCATTTTCAAATAAGCAAGTTTTTGAATATATATACATTATTGGGGAGAGTCCTCACAGCAAACTCATCTCCCAGATGAAAGCTAGTCAGTTTGTTCTATCTTGTTTCTGGAGAAAGTAAGAAAGGCCTTGTTTCCCAGAATTATGATACTGAAGTAGGAAGTTGAGCTTAATGGAGTCTATCTACTCAAACAGGTTTTTTAACAGAAAAATGTAATGAATCTATGTGTAAAATGCTACCTGTTTTTTTTGGAAAGTATTTGTTTCAAAAACTTCCTATTCCTGAAAATTCCTTCCCCTTTTTCTGATTTTAAAATGTATTTTGTTAGACATTGTTAAAATGGAAGAAAAAATTCATTTTGTTTGGAATAGCTCAAATTTCTGAAGGAAAACTTGAAGAAAAAAAGCAAGAAACATAGCTGAAGCATCCCATTTGACCTATTCTGAAATACTTAGGACTTACAGGACCTGGCAAGGTGATCTCTGCCAGCTCTGGGCTTTGATGATCACAGCAGTACAGCACTGATATACCCAGGGAATTCCTTCCTGGTTTAGTACAGCCCAGTAGGGAAAAGCTGACTTGTGTTTCAAAAGCAGCATGACTGCTTTGCCTGTCCCCTGAGCCCAGCTGAAATCCTTCATGTTTCAGCAAGGCTTGTTGGGGTATGGAATCAGCTTGGGATTCTGGAGCTGCAGAGGGTGCCCATGGTGTGAAGGCACTGCCCCAATAGCCACCCATGTGCCCAGCACGTGGACAAGGCCAGCCCATAGTTGTTGTTTTTTTTTTTTTTAAGAAGTAAAAGAATAATGTAATTAATAAAAAATGTGATAGGAGAAAAAAAAAGTTAACAGTAAAGAGGTTGCAGGAAGACTTGTGTCTTTAGCTGTATTTATGGGCACATTGTTTTGCTCCAGTCCTAGTGCCTGGCATCCTATGTGGAAAGAGCCCTGAAAATGAAATAGGATTCCTTGTAAGAGCAGACAGGCAGAATGAATTAATGACAGGATGCTCTTGCTAGTGCCCACAAGCCCCAAAGCCAGCTGCTCCATGAGGCTGGCCCTTGGTTCCCACGTGTTCCAGAGATGGAATGTTAGTGCTGGCGAGCTCTGAGCCTGGCTGAGGGTGTGGGTCAGTGGCAGGAGGTTGTGTGGGAATGCATCCTGTAGAGCCTGTGCAGGATGAGCTGGGCAATGCATGTTTGTGGGGCACAAGGAGAATGAAGATTGAAAATTTCTGCCATGAGCAGGGCTCCAGACTCCTTACGAATTACATAAATGGAGGGTGACATACTTGCTGAGTATAATGGTGTAAACTTTGTGACTAGAAATTGTTTACAGATCTGATCTCTACCCCAGCTTGAAATTCTCTTTTAGGTCATCCCTCTGCCCAACCCAAACATTCTATTTACAAATTTATTACCTGCATGTAGTAAGATATCTGTGCCTGAATACTTATCAGCAGAACCCACCTGTACTCTACTGCAAATAGACAAGGGCTTTCATGAAACTGGGACAGCAGGAGAAGAGGCTTTGCCACTATTTTCCTTGTTTCTTTATTAGATACATAAGTCAGAACTTGGGGATTTTTATAGGGAATCCAGGGATTGAGTCTCTTAAGGACTGGAAAGCTATCATACTGTAGTCTGGACAATTTTCCTACTGTCATACCTCTGTGGCTGACACAACTCTGGCACTTGTGGGACCCATGTCCCATAAGCATCAATCACTTTTAAATGAAATTGGTGTCTCTTACCAAATGCCTGATGATAAGCAAATGTCACTTGAGTTTGCTGCTCTTAAGAGCAAGGATGAGAGAAAAAACATGGAATGAAGGGAAAATACTGAAGGGGGCAAGGCTGGATGTGAATGTGCTGGTGCCAGCCATCCTGTGTTCTGGGGGTGATAATGTGACTACTGGTGAGTCCTGTTTCACAGTGAAAACATCTCTTCCTGACTGATTCTGGTATCGTATTGTCTCTGGCATGGAGCTTTCCTTATTTGCATAAGTCATCAGTGGGTTACTAGGTTTTCCACAAAGCAGGACGCATGCTAAGAGGAATTTTATGGCAGGTGTAGTTGCTTCAGCAGTCCCTGGCCTGGGAGAGACACTCTGCTTTTGTTAGCATTGGCTTTGGTTGAGCAGAAAATGAAGTGATGCTGTATTTCAGATTTAGCTTGGCTGTGCTGTGAGAGGTGGTGGGCATTTCTAGGGACTCTCAAAGTGCAGACCTTCAGGCAGGCCTGGAGGAAATGATGGTAAAGGATGTCTGAAAATCCCCAGCAAAGTGAGCAAAAACCTTCCTGTTTTCAACCACTGAAAGACTTTACTTAATTCCCCTTCACCCTCTGACAGGTAACTTGTGCATTCCAGATTGCTAATGGAGATAAGTGGTTTAGAGGTGACTTAAGAAATAGCAGGTTTAAAGCCTCTGGGAGATTTTGCTCAGCAGTTGTATTGTGTATGGGAAGTGCATGTATTATGGGAATGTGTGTGAAATGTGATCCTCTAATGTGATCCTGTGGTTCTTCCCAAAATAGTGCCAGTGAAATTTCCAGAATATGCCATGGGATGGGGTCAGTACTGCCTGGCTATAATGCTGTGATGCTCTAATCTGGAGAGAAAGAGAAAACAGAAATCCAAAGTATGGTACAAAAATTTATTTAAAAAGGTGGGGAACACGGGCTAACCTGTACTGCATCCCCTGTCATGTTTGCTCCCATGTGGAGGTCTTCAGACAATGTTTTTATGCCATTTGTGTTTATCTTGGGTGTCTCTGGTGGCACATGAGCCGTGACATTGGAGCCATGCCTTCGAGGATATGTTCTAGCGGATATGGTGCTTTGGGCCTTCTAATCTCAAAGACATCCATATCAGTGCAAAAATCCACAGCTTGAGCTCAGTTTTCAAAGTACTGCACAGCTTTCCCAGCTTACTCTTGACTTTTCAAAGTTAACTTCAACACACTTGAAATCAGAGATAAGATAGAGCCAGCTGGTTACAGAAACCCATGTCATGTTATCCATAGGCTAACGTGGCTCCTGCACTCCCAGGGCAGCTGTGCATTCTCTGTTGCTGTTCTTTTGCCATCATTTATTTTAACTGGCACACTGGGAAAAGGCTGCACTTGGTTACTACAGGATTACAGAGCTACACACTGTTGCTACATCATGGCTATGCTGGGAGTGTATGTTCAGCTTATCTTTTGATGCAGGAGCTGAGAGACCTTGGTTTTGGTCCTGTCTCAGACAGGACCTGCTTTGTTACCCACAGAAAGTCTCTCACTCAACAGTCCTGTCAAAGGGGATTTTTACTTTTTCAAGAGAATCATCTGAAATTTTACTGACACCCTTAAATTGTATAATATCACATGGATGATAAGAAAAAATAAACTCATCCCAAGCCAAAAAAAGTGATATATTTAATTGTGTCTTACTTTGTATTTCCATCACATCTCTGATATACCAAGTTGATTCTTAGGTTATAGGATGTGCTGAGGAAATATTCTATCTGCCTAGTATATCACAGGCAAATCTTCAGGATAAAAAGAACTGATGTGTCAGAAAAGAATGCTCAAGCAAGAGGACAGACCCAAACCAGCAGTTTGCACAGTGCAGCAGTTCTTGCTTTCTAACCCTTGTCTCATAAACTCATATGTCCTTAATTTCTTCCTGGCATAAGACTTGCTCCAGCCCCATCAGTAACGTGAAAGGCTCCAGTGCTGGCCTCTGGAAGGTGATTGTTTCATCTGCCTTGTCTGTTCACCTCCACTCCATGCATGGGCTATAGCTGTGTTACAGTCCTGGATGCTGTAGGGAAAGGAAACACATCTTTAATTTTGGACAATTTTAATTTCACAGCAACAATGATTTCAGCATATGCTGCTTTCCTTCTGTGGCAAGTGTCCTAGAGCTCTGGGAGGACAGGGCTAAGCAGCAGCAGCTGAGAAAATGCTCTCACTGCTTCTGAGTTGAAGTGTGTTCCTGGAGTGTGGCAGCATAGACCTGAGGCCATCCTGCTGTGTGTGCTCGTGCCAGGCTTGTCCAGATGTGCAGCATCCTTAAATCCATGCTTAGCAAAGCTGAAGTGGCTCTGGCCAGCTGTCAGTCTCATTGTGATGCTTTGTCCTGACACTTCATCCCAGCTCCTCAGGCCCTCTTCTTCATCCTCTCCTCCCTGCCTTTTTCCCCTCTCTGAATTACTGTGATGACTAAGGGAAAGACTCTTGTTGGTTTGCAGCATCTTGGTTGTCAAGGCATTTGTAAGGAGATAAAAGGCAATGTCTGATTTTCTCTGTTGATTGTGTGTGTTGCTTGTGAGTGAAAGCCCTCTGCAATCCTGGCACATCCTAATTTTATTCACTGGAAGAACTCTACTTGGAAACAGCTTGATATCAACACACAGTCTTGGATTTGCATCCATAAGCTAACTCAGGGCTAGGGTGTTTTTTAGAAAGTGATATTAGTCCAAAGACAGATTAAAAGCAGAGTTTAATAAAATACATATAGTACAATACCTGTATTCTGAAGTAGGTTATTATTTATTTTTTTTTCCTGTTCACAAAAAAAAAAAAAAAAGGAAATTGTAATAACTTCTTAAAACTTCTTAGTGGTGTTTTGCATTGCCTTGGCTCTGAGACATAAGGGGAATGTGATGTCCCAGATGGAAGTCTCTAGCTTCCAATGGGAACTCTTATTTGTGTTGCTGGACCGAATTATGGAAACATATCAAACATATTCTATGTGTGTGATATGGATAGGTGTGTCCCTAATAGATGGAAGATTTCTCAGTCCCAGATCCTAAATAAGTATTTTCTCTTGGATACCAACTTGTAGTGTTGGTGGTTCCTGTTTCACTAAATTACAGTCCCTGTCCAGAATCCCATGTGAGCTTTTCCTCTCCAACACGTGAAGATAAAGCTTTGTGCCCATACAACCATTTCATGGGTGTCTGAAATAGCTGGGGCCTCCTAAAGTGAATGCAAAGACTGTAGCACATGGCTATGCCAGCATCTTCATTAACAGTGAGAATCTTATGACAGCCTTTCTTCTGGAGGTAAGATCCTTCAGTGGAGGGAGACAGCCTGAGCTGTGGCCAAAGTGGGTGATAAGAGGAACTTAGTGACTTTCTCTGCTTTGCTGACAAACTGAGGAAAAAAAAAAATAGGCTAGTAATCCATCCTGCAAGTCTCCTAAGCTATCATAAGAATTTATAGGAACTCATTATACAAAAAATTATAGGTATATAATAGCAGGTGGTACATCTTCCAAGCAGTATGTATTACAATTCAACGTGACAACACCAGAAAAACAGCCCCCAGACCTATCTTCAGTGAGTAACTACAGGGGAAGTAAGTTGTGGTTAAGAGAAGTGGAGTGTTAATGACAGGTCTGTGCCAGTAAACACAACGAAATGCCTCAGTGGTAATTGTCATCAGAACGATTTCCTTCCCTGCTAGTTACAAAACCAGATAAACTATTAGAAACACCATTTGTAAAACCCAGACACCGTATATTTCCATCAAATGTAGCAGTTGTCTCTGTCTCTGAGGTTCCTGAAGCAAACCCCCTTAGGTATCTAGCTGGGCTGCTGCATACAAGCTGTGAAAATATTGACAAGCTCATTTTATCCTTTGCTGTCCTTGTCCTTCTCTGTTTTCTTTCTTTAATCCTTACTTAGTGGCAGACACTAATGTAGCCAAGTTACTTCTGCCTCAAGAGGATCAGGAAACTGTTTCCTCTCAGGCCAAATGTGCTGACACTGCTAACCTTGATTTTTATAAATGATTGAACAGTATCTCCTGTGTGCTGTGTATTTCAGGCCCCACTTAGCCAAGATTCTTGGATGCTGAGAAAGCTTTTCACCTTCCCCATCTCCTCCTCACAATCATAATTAAGCCAGACTTTGTCTCCTCTACCTTAATGACTGTGAGCTGCTTAGACTGGCAGTAGCAACCCCAAGATGCTTTTCCCCATTTATAGACCTTTCTCAGTTTGCAGGGTTTTAAAAATTTATTTTAACCTATTGAAAGATTTGGTGTGGATGTTTTAGTGAAAACGAGTCACCAGACAAGCTTCTTAATGGGAATTAAGAAGTGTTGGAAGTAATCCAGTCATTTTAAAGCAGACACAGTGCAGTAGTTTTTTTTGTAAATAAATTTGTGATGGTGTGATCAGCATTCCTTGGTTTTGCATCATTAAAACCTTTTCTAAATCAGCCTGGTCAAAAGAGAGCATGTCTATACTGCTAAGCTGGCTTTCAGAGGCAACATGTTCCAGGAGTGAGAGAAGTACTGAGTTATGTGCTGCCCAAAGCCAGCTCAAGCTGGTGGTGAAAATCTTGGTACACGTTTTCCTCAGTCATTGTGGCTCTGGAGTCTTGATTCTCAAGTTGAGACAACATCTACTGCAGTCCTTTCTGAATTTCAGGGCCACATCTACAGCCACAGTAAGCTGCTGACTTCTGCTGATGGTCAGTAATTTACAGCACCACAACCTGGCCTCTGGTTTACCTCCCTTAGCTGAAGTGGTTTAAAGACATTTTCTCACTGCATCAACCCTAGCTAGAAGTTCAGATATATTTGACCTCCATTCCCGAGAACTTTGGAAACTGAATAATAATAAATGTGTAGTGAATTTTTCCCTGCAGATAACCAGAATATGTTTTTTTGCATCCCTTTGAAAAATGTCTATTATTTTAATCCTCTGCTGCCAAGGGGAAAGCATGGAGTAGATGGTAAGTAGGAAGGAGGAGGAGAGTGTAGTGTAAAAGGAAGAAGCTGTGGGGAAAGGTTTGGTGTTAGTAGATTGGATCTATTTTATCTATATATTTTTAGGCAAAGCACAAAATGTTGAAAAGTAATTTGTGGCAATTTAGGCTTTTATCACTGTGTGTATGTTGCTCTATAGCAAAAGTCAAGCTCCCCGACTTAAGAGTTTGTAACCTTAAATGTGCATTTCTGCAGGCAGATGGGTGAAGCTAACAGATATCTGCAAGGCAGAGTCAGGGCCTCAGGTGGATCGGCTGACCTGTCAGGATAACAGCACAGCTCCTTCCTCAGGAGAACAAGTGGAACAGCTTAGGAAAAGAATGCACTTAATCCTTACAGTTTTCATTACAGGTGACTGTGCAGAGCAGGTGTGTTGTTGGGTAGGTCACACAGAAGTGTTTGAACACACACAAACCCTCAAATGAGAAAGTAAAACAGCTCCCAAAAAAGACAGATATATTTTTTAAAAATTAGCACAACATATAAATTTATCAATCCTCTTGGTTTTGAGAGTTCTATAAGAGGAGAAGTGGAGTAAGTGCACAATAATGAAGAATAGTTACAAATACCTTGTGCATGAAATAGAACCTCAGTACTCTGTTATGCATGTGTATGTACATGCACACTGGGTTTTTTCTATCAGTTTTTGTAGGTAGAAGTCACAGTGTTTACCAAAAAGAAGAAAAGGCAACCCCTAATGGATACAGCAGAGAAAGTAGTAGGCTTGATGCAGACAAATGGCAGAGCCAGGATAAACAGGTTTCCCTGGCTGTTGATGCTGGGTCACAGTGCATCCAGCCTAGAGCTGTCCACCCTTTGGAAGTCTGCATCAACAGAGAATCTGTCTGATGTACTGCAGTGAAAGAAAATGTGCTGAATGCACTTACCAGGCTGTATTTGTGGACTAGACCTCAAGGATGGAAGATATTAAACACAGCTTTCCATTAGGAGTGAAAAAAACAGATCATCTGTTTTGTGCCTTGTCCCTTGTGGAAGGTGTCACTTGGAGCAGCCAAAATTCCATCCCCTGCCACCCTGGCTCTGGGACATCAATAAACCAGCATGTCCTTTCATCAGAGCACAAAGCTTTTCTAAATAGACTGCCAGTTTCATGTACTTCCTTACTGGGACAGGTTCTTCTGGATTTCTATCTCAAGCAACAGGGTTTGGGAGAAATACAAACAAAAAGAAACCTTTCCTAATACATTCTGCACTGTGATTATTAGAAGATGCTTACAGGAAGTGGAAAACCCCATTGATATATGTGGTGCCACATTCTGACCAGGCACTTAAATGTTAACTTCTTGTTTTTTGTTTAAATGCCCATAATGTGCAATTGTGGGCATCTCTGTGTGGGTGAGTATCTTTTCTATTCTCTAGCAGAAGAACCTTTGAATCATCTCATTTTCTTCCCTGTCAGCAAGAGGTGGAAATGGTCTTAACAGCCTGAATTTAGCAAATTCGTGGGGCAGCAAAAATACTGCCCCTTTCTGGCATCTGTATTTTGATTGTCTGGTATTTTTGGTATTCTGCTGGTGGCTAAAATCACATTTATTGCAGTGGACCTTCAGCAGAGAGGCGGGTGAGGTTTCAGCTCAGACTACTGGCACACGTGTTTAATAGTGGTAGAATAGATAATGAAAGTGCAGAGCCAAGTTTGTTTTTGGTAAAAATGCCATCTCACCATCTGGCATACACATAGCAGGTGTCTCCATCCTTCTGTTAACATCCCCATTGAATGCCTCTGTCTCCTGCTCTTGCCTCTCCCAAGAGGGGTGTCTCATCTCTTGTGGTGACACATCAGAGGGCTGCTGAGATGCCACGTGCTGAACCCTCACTGTCAAGAACATTGATCTTTCTGCTGAGCCAGAGAAAATGTAATTAACTTATTTTAACATTCCTCTTTGTCCTGTGGGTTGGTGAAGTTGATGCTGGCTGGAACCTCGTTTCCACATAGCTCATTTACTGTAACTAATTATTGCTTGTAGGTGAATGGTGCATTCAGCCTCTGCAGGAAGGTGGAATTTATTCTATTTCAAATTTTTCATTTATTTGCTGTCAGAACCATATGAAACCTTCCCCCAGGGCAGCAAAATCTTTCTGTTCCTGTTAGATGTTAACTGGTGAAACTGATGGAAAGGTGTAGTTAACACAACCCCATGCCAGTGATGTGATACAGACAAGGTGACTAATTCAGTGACAAAGGATAACAGTACAGGAAATAAAATACTGCCCAGGTATTTCTCTCTGATAAAGAGGGTCACAAAAAGGGCACTAACATCTGTGGTAACCTTTGTTACTTATCCCAGCTAAACTTAAGACCCTCTGCTACAACTTCAGCAAAAAAAAAAAGAGTTTAAGGAGGAAATTGTAGTAGTTCCCTGCCTTAGTATCTTCAGCTGTTTTGAAGTGTCATACTGGGAAGCCACTGAGGGACTTTTGCTCTTCTTCCATTACTTTCTGTGCATCTTAGCAACCACTTTCCTCAGTCCTGCTTGGGATTGCCCTGCAGTAGAGTCTCTGCCTATAGCAGCTCTGAGAGTTCTCCCAGTGGAGGGAGGCTGGCTGGAATTGTGCTGTGCTGTATTTGTCTTCCCTGATGGACAAAGTTTGGAACCAATTCCAGCTTTTTTTAGGGCTGGCCTAGGGAGTAAGCAGCTCCTTGGTGGTCACAAAGCAGCCTGGACATAACAGGGAATCTAAATTAATTAGTCTTGGGAAATAAAGCTGAGAGAAAAAGGCTTGGACAGGGAATGTATATATAAGCTATAAAGACATTTTATACTCCCTTACAGTATGCTGAATTCACTGCATAAAGACTAAATAGTGATCATATTTTTCTATTTCTTTTTAGGAACAGAGAGTTTCCCTTGTTTAACGACCAGACGCAGCATCCTATCATCTGCCTACCCAGGTATGACCTTTTAACTTGTTAGCATAGTTTAACAAGCAGGCTGCTTCAACAAACTAAGAAGGCTTGAGAAAACTTCTCTAGCTCCTGGAGCACTTAATTTTTCTGGGGCTACTTTCTGTTTTTGCAATACTCCAACTTTTAAAAATTAGGAGCATTTTAAATATTTATTTTTTTTTTTTAAAGCTTTCTGCATCTGATGGGAACTGCACTATCCATTGTCAAAGCATCTTAGGCTCACTTTTGGCTTAGCAAGAACCTGCTTACAGCCCTCCTTGGAAAGGGCCTAAGATGGTGATGATACAAAGGCAGAGCATCTGAGAGAGGTGACAGTGATCCTGCACTCTGCTCTGGTTTGTCAGGTCCTGCTGCTGCACTGAGTCATACCACAGAAAATATGAGAATGATTTTACAGAATAATCACAAGCACAATGCTTCCAGATCTCCAGAATCAAAAATTATTGGGTTGGATCGAAGAAATGCACTTTTATCTGCTTTTTGGAAGGAGAAAACATTCAGGAGACTCCTGTCCCAGAAGAATAAAAACAAGCATTAAAGAAAACCTATGTCATGAGATACTTGTTTTGTCAGTATTTCTGTGTGCACATATATTCATTTCAGTTTGATTTCCTAGTGAACACAGACACTGTTTTCACAAGCATGAGTTTAAAATGCTAAAGACAGAATACTGAACTCCAGCAAATGGAAACAGAGTTTGATTGAAAAAACTACATCTGAAGTGTAAGGAAGAAATGCAGTGTGAGCAGAGTGGCAAAGTGCCTGAGCTTCTGCTGGTGTAACTTGGGCAGGGTGAAATACTGCCATTACTTTGGGAAGAAGTGGTTTCTTTGCTCTGGCCTTGCAGCACAGGCAAAATGAGGGTTTCAGTGAGGGTTTCAGTGAGGGTTTCAGTGAGCACAGATGCCTATGCAGGAGATGCTTGTAGAAACTCATGACAGGATGGTGGTCCCCTTCCCTGGGTGTCCTGTCAGTCCAGCAAGCTAGAGAAGGTTCAGACTCTGCATCCTTTGAAAAATAGCATGAACATGAGCATGGAAGTTTTATTCAGGTGGTAAAAGTACCCATCCTGCCTTGTCACTGATAAAAAGGAAGGTGCTGGATTTTGGCAGTTTGGAACACATTTCTTCTGTGAGATCATACTTGAACAGTGAGCAAAATAAATCTCTGTATTCTCCTTGAGCAGTCAGTGCCATGCTTCTGAGGCTGCCAGGATACTTAACAATGAAAAAATGGAAGGATCAAGCACAGGTTAAAAGGAGGGCAAGCTGATATTACAGGATGAAAAAAGGTAATAGTGTATGTTGTGGGATTTGTGTGGACATGCACACATGCACTTGTATGTGTATGCATTGGGTACAAAGCTGGTTTTGGACTTGAGCTATTATAAGCCTGTAAATCTATCAATTTCCCAACCAGCCCCTAGTTTACTTCTGCATGCAGTCTCCCCTGGATTTATGAATCTGAAGGAAATTGAAATAGGGAATGAAATTTGGCTCTCTGCATTTGTAGGCTGTAAAAAGCAGACACACAAGTACAAGGCAGCTGACTTTCCATATGTGAACTTTCCTCTCTCACAAGCCATGGCAACACAGGCCTGACATGGAGGCACATAAAATGTGTATGTGCCAGCCTTTCCTGTCCCTGAGACATATGATGTGCCTGAAGGTTAAGGTGCTTGTTGTTTCACAGAATTTCAGTGCTGCTCCTCCTCCTGGAAAGCACAGCACAGGCAGCCCAGCAGTTTGGGAAGGACCCATTCACCTGCTGAGCCCCAAACTGTGGAAGGGCAGGAGCCACCACAGCCCTGGCATTTGCTCCCATCAGGCTCCTATTTGTTCCTGGAGGCAGCCAGCACATCCAGTGCTGTGCAGGCTCCTGCCAAGCCTCTGCCAGGCAGGAGGGGCACCATAAACAGTGATCCTGCATGCTTCAGGAATTTTCCCATGGCCTCAGAATACTCTTGCAGCAGTGAAAGTACTAAAGGATTAAATTAGTCTGTAAGACTTAAAGTAACAGGCAGTTTTATTGCAGTTGCCTTTTCACTATCGATAATATTCCATTAGCAATAAAGTAAGTTCTCAGTTGTCTGCTGTGCAAAGCTTAAATTGTCTGTGCAGATCCCAGCCTTAACTCACAGACCTAAATTATTACTCTTGAAATAAAGAGTATATCCATGGAGTGCTGCATAACCTCTTGATGCTGCTCAAAGGCCACAGACAGTTTAAGAAGTTGGCAAGTCTGAAATTAAAAGAGAGAGAAACAATCATATATCAGAACTAACATTTTTTTTTTGCAGGGTTGCTACATCAGTGATTAGGAGATAAAATACAGGTATAAGATCTTGTGAGCATTGCTGTCCTGTGTCCTTTGTCTCTGTGTGGCTAAAAGTGAAGATTAGTAGTGGAAATAATGTACCACAGGTGTGTGACAGGAAAAGTTGTGACAGAGATGGGGGCTCAGCAGAAATGTGTTTTCCCCCTGTGTAAGGGCATCAGGAATGGGTGATAGAGCTGATGTTCCTCTGAGCTGGGATGTCAGTACAGCCTGTTTGCAGCATTTGGAGCTGAGGACTCAGCTTTGGAAGAGTTGCAGCATTCTCTGATACTGCAGGATGCTTCTGGGGCTGCTGCAGTGACTCCTCATGCTGGTCACTGGCCCTGTGATTGATTCCCTGTGCATTGTGAACAAAGCATCTCCTTCTGCCATGAGCTTTTCTGTGTGTGAGCTGTCTCTCTGGAGGGACCCCAAAATATGAAGGTGCTAAGACCATTTGCTGATCTAGCCCTGTTTCTAAGCAGGAGAATCCTCTTAAGTCTCTGTCACATTGAGATTGCAGGTAATTTGGAGTAATCTTTTGAATGTAAGCATTGCTTGAATTTCTTTTTCTGCTGTGAACCTACTAATGCTCAGAAGGGGGGGCATGTAAATGGGGATGGAGCTGGGCAGCAGCCATCTGGAACAGAGCCTTGAGGGCAGCAGGAGGTCAAGGTGAGCATGCAGTGTACTCAGGGAGAGCATTTGTGTATTGATATTTTGTTCACTTAGGCTGGAACCTCTTTGGATACAGGCTCATCTTAGATGAATTTTGTACGAAGCATAAATACACCATAGCTTGTATTTTAGGGTTAGAAATTTCCCTCATCAGTGATGGAAAATTAATGTTATACAGAAAGAGGTCAGTGAGGAATGATTAGAACAGTTTTAGAAAAGAGATATGAATTGATACTCACTAGAAGGGATTCCTGTAGTAGCTGCAGAAGAAATGTTGGCTTGATTTCTGAAGAGTAAAAAATTCTAGAGATGTTCTTGTTTTTCATTTTGCTTACTTTGGGTTGTTTGTTGGGTTTCTTTGCACTGATTGTTGTAGCACTAGGAAAAGTTGGCAAGTGCAAAGTGGAGCTTGGTGGCATTATTTGTGTTGTCTTCTCTTTTCCCATGGCTTGAGTGTCTCCTGCTTAGCACTGGGAGGGCTGCAGTGAGGCATCACCACTGGGTGGTTCTGACATGGGGCTGAAGAGGCTCTTGGCACACTTACTGTCATAGTCAGTGTGGCATCCATTCCTCCTTCATCAGCCTTCCTCTTAAAAATAGTCTCCTACCAACCAGTAGGCTGTTCTACAATGTCACTTGCAAGAAACTTTTAGCTTCCAGGTAAAACTTACAAAAGGTCCTTGTATACCCAACTAGCCTTCGTGATTTACTCTTTGTGTTTATCACTTAGCATCAGTCTACCTGCACCTTCATTCATCTGCAAACACCTGTTTTGAACACAAACTGTTTTGAATATTCTGTTACTTGTATTAGTGAATATCAAAGGTAGAATTTGCTACATTTTGAAAGGATTCAGACGTGATCGTTAAGCAGTGGGAAGGACACAGAATGTCCTCTGTTACTGTCAAATCACGATGATGACGGTGGTGGAGTTAGTAATACTCCTGTGTAGCAGGCTGAGTCACTAGTACATGCCTAAAACCTGTTTACAGCCAAGAAGCAAAGCAATTCAGACAGAAATGGACAGATTACCTGATCTACTGCAGCTTTTCAGTAAGCCTCTTCCCAGCTCTTTTGATGCAAGAGGTGGACCAGAGAGACCAGGAGGGGAGAGGAAGAAGGAAATGTCACCCTTCCTTTCCTCTCTATTGTGATGTGGGGAGTTTAACTTCAAGGAAGAGATTTATAAGGAAGGGAAACAGGTATCCTGTGTGTTGCAGCTTATGCTTGATTCCTTCGTCAGGATCAGCAGCTAACCCCAATAGAGAACTTTTCCATTTCTGTGCAGTACTTAAGTGACTTTATAGAGGGGCAAAATTAAGCAAGTGATGGTGAGTGGCTGAGCTGCATTTTATTTTTGTGAACACTTACTGTGGTTGTTTCTGCATCTCCAGCAGTTAAGTCACCATAACCCCTCATGTAGCTCAGGAACCAGTTCAGTGTGCTAATGCTGAATTCTCACAACTGTGAGTTTTGTCCCCTGGATGACGTAGAGGGAAAGAAAACACCATGGAACAGAAGCTCATCTCTTCCAAAGGCAGTTGAATTTTTTGCTGTGAACATCCTTTTGAAAACTAATCATCTTGCTAAGGATTATAGCTTTTCAGCTATATAAAAAAGGAATTGCTCACACTTGTAAAAAATACAGTTTCAGTTTTCAAAAGTCCTTGCTGAGTGGTGCACATCAGCCCTTCTTTCACAGGAACTGCAGGGCAGCTCTGTGTTGTATTGATGTCTGCACTATCTGTCAGGTGTGACTGGTCTGGGGACCTGCTCAGAAAGGCCTTGTATCGTCTCCTCCAGTGCTCTGAAGGACCACATGTCCTTTGTTCATCTTCACAGAACACCTTAGTCCTCCTGCCATGTTTTCATGAACTTTCCTGTGGAGCATCTGGTTCTGCCTGGTGTCAGGACAAGGATGCAGCACTCAGGGATTTGTGTCTCTCACTGAGGGGTGAGCTGGAAGTCAGTGCTGCCTGCAAAGCAATTGGGGGGAAAATAATCCCATTCACACTTAATACCTGTAAATAGCTTTGTAATGCAAGCCAGCAGTTCCTAAGCAATACAGCTTGTAAGTTCAGTGTTAGGGAACCTGGCACTCAGAGTTAAGCCTTCTTTAAGTGTGGTTAAGCAGCTGAGATAACAAACATGCTTTTGAAAGAGATGGGAATAATGAGTGCTGTAAGCATTCTCCATGAGAGAAGTTTGAGAGGCACAGATTGGTTTGTATTGAGGAACAACACTTATGAGAAGAACAGATGTTTGAATCCTAATGTTTCTCCAGCATAGTTGATAAAATCTTTCATAATAATGACCAAAAAATACTGTAATTGTCATCTTTAAGGTATTTTTCTTTAATTTTTTTTCTCTTATTAAGACTTTGGTCCCTTCTGAGCAGGAAGTTATAATTTAGTCCAGTCTCTAGCCATGACATTTTGGACAGTTGGAATAATTACATAGGGAAGAGGGTATAATACACCATACAATAAATGTTCAAGTGAGGTCTTGATGTGAAAAGTGAGATCCTCACATGGATTGTCTCTGTTGTTTTCCAAATCATCCTTGAATTTTACATCAGACTTCAGGAAATTTGAATTTTGCAAGACTTCAAGACATTGCTGTAAGATTTCTGGTTGTTTTGCCTTTTGCCATGCCTGTGTGGGAAATCTGGGGTAAATTGCAGGTCACTTTGATCAGGAGTCCTACTTCAATGACTAATTCCTAATATTGCCCATACCTGCATCTCTGTGGGTTTCCTGCAGCATGCTCTTAATAATAACTCCCTGGTATTCTTATTTCAGTTGTAACTTCTTTGGGGCAAGAAAAAAATATTTTTGCTTTTTTATACAGTTACTCTTGCATCAGTTTGGCTGCTAAAAATCATAAGAACATCCACTCTGTGCTGAAAACAGAATTAGACACAACAGAATTTTGAGGCTAAGGTTAATGGTGGCATGCCTGGGGAACTAGATACTGTGTACAACAGCTTTTGCTGTGATTCTTCTTAATGCTACGTGATTCATTGCTGTATCTATCATAATATTAGTAACTAGGTGTCCAAGTCTGGATTAGATCACTGCTGTGTTGGATGCTGCGTGCTCAAACAGCAGAATTGTTCCAGACCCCATGGAGCTTACAGTCAAATCTCCATAGAGCCAGGGAGGACACACTGGTGAGACAGTATTTGTAATTAGTACCTTAGAGACCCCATAGTTCATGCTGTGAAATTGTATCCTCATAGGATATGCAGCCTACAAGGGATCAAATCCTGTCAGCTGCACCTCCTGTTTGTCTCTGCTGTTTTTGTATGTTTTCCATTGCTAATGTTTGCCTTAATACAGCAAAAGTCTAGTTAGTATTGCAGCTCTATTTCTGCATATTGTTCACTGTAGCAAGTAACAGAAATGGGCAAAATAGTTCAGCTCCATTTAAAACTAACGTAAATTTTGGCCTTAGAACAGAATTGGACTATCCTGCTGCCCCTTTTGTCCCCTAGGTTCTGAATGTTCAGATAACTGCCTCCCAGCTCCCAGTAAAGCCATCAAGTAAAGATGAGAAAACCTATTTCTTTCTGGCCTGAGTGAGGTAGATTTGGTAAAGTCATGAAAGGACCTTCTCTTGCAGGCTGAAATATATGTAGACCTTGCAGAGTAAATCTGTACTTTGAAATGCCTGAAGTCAGAACTTTCTCTTGGTTTGAGTTCAGCTCACTGCTGGAAATGGTGTTGCCAACTGAACTGTTTTTTAAATAAAAATAATGGGCATTATTTGTCAGTGTGGGGTGGCATCCAGTGTTGGCTGTCTACTTAGAGCTTGTGATGTTTATCACTGTTCTATATACAATCTCTACCCTGCCTCACCAGCCCCTGTATCCCTTCCAATGGTACCATGTACTGCTAATTTTCTCATCTTCTTGGTTCCCTGTGGAAGATTCACACAATCTACCGTGATCTTTCAGATTCTCAGCATTTGATTATTCCTTTAATGCCCACTTTGCCTTATCTGTGTTGTTTTTCCTTGTTCTTCACTGAATTATCTCCATTTACTCCCTGGACCTTTGGGATTTCCTGACTTATGTTGCATTTTCTCAGCAACTTTCTGTGTCCTCTCTGCAGTGACTTCTCACATTCTGTAGGTTAACCAGCACCTGTTTCATCCTTAACCTGCCTGTGCTTAGGCAGTTAATTTGACCAGAAAGAGTATATGCTGTGGCTGCATGTGAGCTCCACATCTGCTGAGTAGACCCCCAGGATACTGCCAGACAGGGGAAATACAGTCTGAGCTGTTCTCCTTGGGTTTTTTTTTTCCCTTCATAGAGGCATTTATCCTCTCTTTGATCCATCTGTGGATTTCCTAAGGTGGTAGGTAGGAGCTTAAAATCATCTGTGAATCATGGGAGAAATTGGCCAGTGTGATTGACAATTACGAGTGTGGATAGACACAGCAGACAGGCAGAGACAGGAAAGAGGAGCACAAGCAGTGTAAGAGAATTAAGGAATTTGTGGGTTGCTTGTGTGTTCTCCTATCTTCAGATAAGGTGACCAGCAGAATCAGCCAGGGAGTTTCCAGTACTGGTTTAACATCAGGGAGGAATCTGAAGGACCTGTTGTGTATGGATGGTGACAGATTGGTATCAGGGACTTGATGCATACCTTGTGCTTTTTGCTTTCTTAAATGAATTCTGGCACTATGTTGTGTCACATTTTTAATTCCTACCAAAGACAGTTCTTTGTACAAGTATTTTTAGCAATGAGCATCCATCAGAAGAAGAAATGCAGCAAGCTTTATATAGATTCCTGGAGGAAAGATGTGGGAAGTGCTGTGGAGTATCTGTGAAAGAAGTCATTTAAAGACAAGCCAGTTGCTCAGGCCAGCAGCCCTATGGAGTTGAAATAAGAATCTGCAATTTTGTTTGTTTTTATGATAATACCAACAGCAGGGACTCCTTAATGTAGTTTGTAGGCTGCAACCTTCATCAGAGACTCCACATCTGTATTTAAAACTGTGGCTATTCTATCAGTCCAGGCTGATGGAGAGATTGAAGGGACCAAGTTCCCTTTCAGCAGCACTGGAGGCCTGAGCAGAGCTTTGAGGCACCCAGGGACTGGAGCTGTTTGACAGCCAGAGTTCAGGGCAGCCTCTATCCCCAGAGCTGTCAAGCAGGCACTCAGTGCCCCAGATCCCTCTGTTTTCCCTGTGTGCTCTGGAGGACTCTCAGGCTCTGGTGCCAGTGGCCAGTGTTGCAGTCCTTCCTTTTGAGACTCCTTTTTGTGGCTTCAAGTTTGCTGTGCTGCCTTCAGGCAAATGCTGTGCCTGATAAATGTCCTTCCTTGAGCAAAAACTTGGTTTCTGGTGAAACCTGGTGAAACCTGGATCCAAAGGCTTTCATTTGGAGCCATTGCACATGTGGAAGAGACACAGCCCTTGCCCTGAGGGGTTTGCAGCATAAATAGGCAAGTTACACACAATGTGAATATCATAATATATATTTTACAATTAGGAGAACTGAGCCATGGGCTTGCTTATTCATAGATTCAAGGTACTAGTGCCAGGTGAGCAGCAGAGTCCTGGTCTAATTCTAATCTTGGATCTCAGTACCTTATCCATAAACTGCCTTTCTAAAAATCCTCATGATTTTAAGAATGTATATATTACACCACAGCTGCACAAAGAAGAAAACCTCTTGAAAGCACATCATGAAATTCTTCATCCCTTGATGAACTTCAGCAAATTCTATGCAAGTGATGCCTAGTGGATGAAGACAAATTACCAGAAAATAATAAATTAACAGTAATCCATAGAAGAGGTGAGACAATCATGGTCTTAGCAGTCTATAGATAATTAGAGGAAAATCTCTTTATATAAAGTTTCTAATGTTATTAATCTCCTGGTAAATCCATGCCTATGAAGGATAAGTCAAACTTTTACTTGAACATGGTATTTTTTTGTCAGTGGGAGGTTTGGATGATCATCAGCATTATTCTTCTCCTGTTTGCTACTCTATGGGGGCATGATTGCAGAGTCACTGCAACTATCAGAAAGAAAGAGAAAAGGAGGAAAAGCAATAGAAAATGATGCCATTGAGCCAAGGGGCTGTCTGAGCTGGTTCTGCTGGCCTAAACTGGTCAGACACTGTGTTGTGGGTCATCAGCATGAATGTGGGTTGCACAGAGCCCAGCCATGGCTAATGTTTTTCTGATTGTTCTATCTTCAGCTCAGCCCTGTTCTCGTATTTCTTTGCACCATGTCTCATCCTCCAGTATGATATGCCCGTGGTCTTCTGAGTATACAGAGTCGAGGTTTGCTCATGTTTTGTCTGTGCAGTGTACAGCCCATGGTGGAGTCAGTTCTGTACATGTGCAGGAGCAGGAAGGGGCTGACATGGAAGCTCCAGGCAGTCAGTGGGTACAGATTTGGAGGTGAGGTAAGTCAAGGTAGTTCTCTTAACCTCGATGAAATTACCTGTGATAGATGCTCCTTAAAATTCTTTCCCAAAATATGATTGACAGTGATCTAAAAAGTCTCTTTTAGGATCTTGCCTGATGGGGGTTATGACACTCTCCACATCTGATGTTCTAAGTTCAAGCAAATACACTTGTATTTTTTTGCACAGCTGAGAGCCTCTGGTGTCACTGGAAGATGTTTGTGCCTCCCCCAGCCTGGCTGGTACAATCTTCCCATGCAGCCTGTGTGATTTGGATAGGACACCTCTGTCTTTTAGGGTGTCCTCTGCTGCTGGTGCATGGTTTGATTCCCTCCTCTGCTGGAGCCCTTGGTCATCTGCAGTGCTTAACTCATGACAGGTCAAAGTACAGCTGCAAGTGCACACATTACACATAACATTCAAAATGGAGACAGCAACTATTAATGTTGTGTAGAGATGCAAATGAAGGACTGGGAGACCTGACTGCTCCCCTGAAGCCATATCAAAGGTCTATTTTATCCCCCTTGTTTCAGCTTAGTTTACATTTTCCTTTTGAGAAGGTGGTATCCAGAGTTTCTGGCATAGTTCCTGCTCATCTCTCTCTCTCTCTGGCTGATAGATTTTTCCTCATGGAGATGCTGCTTTTGAAGGCTAAAGGATGCTCCAGTATGGACAGTGTTGTGTAAAGGGGGATTGATCTTCCACAGGGAAATTAACTCTGTTCTCACCTTCAATGAGATACAGTCTGCTTGGTCCCTTTAATTACAACAGCAATCGTTTCCCTCCTGTGGAGGAGTAGATATGTCTTTTAAGAGAGAGCTCAGTGACATGACTCCTTTTGAATAAATGCCTAGTAAGTTCTTCTGATCAAAGGTGTGAAACTCTTCCTCCTTTCTTGCTTACCACTGCTTGCAGGCCATTCCTACAGCCTGCATCAGTTGTGGCATTGAACACACACACTGCTGACCAAGCTGTTTGGTGTGGTTTGTTGCTGGCTTTTGTTTTGGCCACAGTGTAATTATCTGATCTGACATGGCTGAAGGCTTGAGGTGCAAACTTTGGCTCCTGGTCAGACTGCAGGAATGCAGCATCCATGTCCATTAATCCAAATGTAAGGCTGTAAATTAAAAAGCAAAAAAAACAAAGCCTAGAAGATACAGTGCTATCACTTGAGTTTCTAGAAGTAAATATTCATAAAATTCAGCATAAATTTATAAAGCTAACAAATTGGTAGGATGAATGGGAAAGCAGAGGGTGTCATAGCTTTGGTTTATCTCAGATAACAGCAAAAAACCTTTTTGTCCTGGGTGGCTGTCAGAGTTGCCCTCACATTTAACATACATGAAACAGTCTGGTTTTCAAATCAAACCTTGTATAACGGTGTAAAAGATGTTTATGTGCTTTTTTGAATGGAATATTGTACAAAAATACTGGACAACAATCAGTCAACTGAATTTTTTCCTGAATAAAGTATTCAGCAAAATATATCTCTCTGGGTGTCTCTGCTGCCTCTTACTGCAGAAGGCTGGGGAGCTTGTGAGAATGCTGCAATGCAGCAAGTGTACTACCACTGATTAAAAGTATATATTTTTTATTTTTTAATTTTTTCTTGTTTTGTTGTTGTTTTTACCCCCTTTCTGCAAGCTTGTGGGTGGCATTTTAATCGAGTTCTCATGGTAACAGGCATAATTTAAAAGCACCAAAGCCTACAAAATTAGGCTTTTTTCTGTATGTGGTTGAGGTGGGTGTTCAAGTCATTACAACTGCAGTGATGCTGGTTATTTCAGTGTTTCTGGTGCAGAGATGACAAGGGAAGTATAATGGAAGCAGGTGCTGCTAAATGCAGAAAACATTCATCATCTTTTTTACCAGGTTCCATTGTTGTCCTCTCTATAAAGAGGGTGCAATTAAAGTAGTGTGTAATGTACTGCTTATGTTGCTATTTCGTTCTTTCAGATGTATTCTGGCATCACAGTTATGCCATATTTCTAATTCCTGAGGTAGGCAGTTTTATTGACTGATGTTTTGATTCACTATTGTAAACATGAGCCCCATGAAAATCCTTGAGAAACTGTGGAATTCTGTATGGAGTTATCATGTATTTCTGCAGGTAGGAAAAGATGCAGAGAAAAGCAGCGAGAAGGGGTTAAAATGAAATTGTGAAGGATCTGGTTTGAGTGCCTCAGCTCCTGTTAATGATCTTGAAAACACTACATGACAAAAACTACAAAAGAAAACATATTAACTCATGGAAGTCAGTTGTGTCTAGTGCTTTGCTAGGTGTGATGTAAATGTGTTGAGCTTGATGCTGTGTGGCACCCAGTATTTTATAGTGCCATGTATTTGCAGTCCTGCAAATTGGCATTGACCAAGGTAATGCAGGTCAGTAATCCTGTGTTAGAAAATTTGAGATACAGCTCACTCTTAGCTGCTGAGGAAACAAAAAACTTGATTTGTGATGAGAAAATGTACTGAGTATTTCCAGCTCTTAAATACATGAAGTTCCATTTTTTTAGGTGTGGTTTGGTGGTTCTGTTTTTGTGGTGGTGTTTGGGATTTGTTTTGTTTTTGTTGGGTTGTTTGTTTGGTTTTTTTAATTGCTATTATTACAGCCTGCTTACAGGACAGGAACAGTGAAGGACTGAAGGATTTAACAGTGTAACACCCCAAATCTCCTTGCCTAGGGTACTTGCAGAAGAATTACATCCTTGTCTCAGGAGCTTATGTCAGGGGTTGTTGATGCAGATTGCTGATTTCCCAGCAGACCTGCCTGGCTGTTGGTAGGACCAAGCCCACACCATCAGAAAAGTGCTGGAAGGAGGATTTTCAGAAACACCAGGATTGCCACTGAGACAATGCTGCACTTAGGGGTTGGGTAAGGATAGAGACATCTTGGCTGTGGAGAATAAAACTCTCCTTGTCTCCCTGGCTTTCCACACGGGTTTTGCTGCAAGGCTGGGCTGCTTGGCTCTTCCTTCTGCTCAAGAACGTGTTGAATGCTTAGACTTCTTCCTGCCAAGGGACTGGCTATTCATTTTATTACATAAAAGTCCAGTTCTAAAGCCCTTTCGTACCTAATTTGGCCTTGCATTAACACTTGACAATGATTTGCAGAAATGGGGATGTCCAGGGGCCTTAATGTATATTCTGTACCATGGCTATAGAGCTGGGCTTTGCTGCTGCCCCTGTTCTTATCATCATGTGTCTTGTTTGGCAGTTGCTGAAATGGAAAAATGAATGTTGGCAGTTAAATTACAATGAATTTTTTAATCTAGATTTTATGAAGAGATGGAATGAGAAGTGTTCTTGTACCATGCCTTTAGAATATTTTCCCTGGCTGTTTTTTATACCATTGACTGAGAACTAGTCTGGGAGTGTGAGCAGGAGACTATGAATGCTGCACTGATTGTCCCTAATGTGAGCTCTTTCTGTACCTTTCTGGATGCAGAAGATTTTTCTGGTGTGATAAGGAGAGCTTTGGGCAGTATTCATAAATCTTCCTGTTGTCATTGGAAATCTTTCACATTAAAGCCTCTTGGGGTTTTGAACAGGTAAATCAGTGTAAAAAGCAGTAAAAGGTCAAGAGCTAAAGAAAATAGAGCCAAGCTTGGTTTCATGCTAGGGAACAAAGAGAAATGAAATATTAACTATATGGAGAGAACTGATTATACAGTAACTTCCTGTCACCTTTGTGTTCATTTAGTATTGATAGAAACCCCTTTAAGATCATGTGTGTGTGAGTAGTTCTTTGCTGTGGCTAAAGGAAGAATGCCACCTGCATTTCAGAAGCTGCAGTTGGTCATGAGCAATGCTCCTTGGAAGTGCTACAGCAAAGTGATGTGCACTGCATTCTTCAAAGCAGCTTATCATTTGAATGGTTGATTTAAAAAAACTGTATTTTTTAAATGGTAATTTTTTTTTTTCACTGAGCATGGTCTTTATGTCAAATATAATAAAGTGGATATTGTAGTCTTTATTAGCCTGATGTTAACAGTATGCACTTCACAAGCAAAGACCTCTGAAGTGATCAGAAATGTGAAGAAAACTGAAATGTCTTGAGGACTGCAAAAATTTGCTTCAAGAAAAATCTCCTGACTTTTTTTAATATTCACAGAGGAACAGTGACAAAGCACCAGAGTAAGCCTTCTCTGAAAATCTTTGCCAATTGGCATGCACACAGTTTGATCCTAGCAGTGCTTCAGGAAAAGGAGCTTTTAGGATTTCATTATTCTAATTTGTGCTGCAGCCCCACTCATGTAAAGTGTTTCAAACTGGTAATAGCTAAAAGGACAGCAGCAAAGTCATTCTTTTTATAATATATATAAGTATTCTGTCAAAAAATTAAATAAATAAAGTGGTTTTCATAATTTCTTGGTCTTTGACAGTGCATATGTAGGGTACCCAGTGATGCTGGAAAATACTTCAATCCTCTACCCTGGAAAAATGCCTCCAAATGCCACATCAGCCTAAAAAAAAGTGCAGACATCAGGTGTGGGGTGGGAGGGAGCTATGGCAATCTCTGAATTGATCAGGAAGTCCCTGAACCTGTGTCTTCATCTGCATTTTCATGGCCATGGGGGTGTTTCAGAGATTGGCAGATGTGGGCTGTATGCTGAGGCACATCTCGTGTGCCCAGAGAGGGGCTAAGAGGAGTGAGACTGGAGGGACACATTGGCACAGCTGCAGTCAGTTTGTGTCTTACTGATTTTCCTGCTTGTTTATTCACGGCTGCATTCTCACAGTTTTGAGGGGGTATCCAATATTTGAAGTTGGGGGGGAGGTCTTTTCTTTCACATGGTGCAAATCTAGATGCAGAGAAAGCAATGGTGGTTTATTGCTTCTGATAATTTTTGGAGGTGGGGCAGGTCTCTGGACTCGAGGAAAAGCTGTTGTGATGTTCTGCTTGGGGTCTGTTGCACGGGCTGTTGGGAGCCTCAGTGTGACATTTTGTGCTACAGCCCAGGCACTGCCCAGGACAAACCTCTTCTCAGGGCTCAGGCTGAATAAATTCAGGTGATTTTGTACCTTTGAGACTGGATGTGGGACAAGTATCTTGCTGCCTGTTACTCAGCACTGGCTCACTGGGAGATGAAGGGGAGACCTTGGCATGTTATGCCCCTTTTGGTGGCCAGGGCCTTCCTGGGGTGGGGGCAGCTGTGGCTGAGGCATTTTGTGGTGGCAGTGCCAGAGGAAAAGACCAGAGATTATGGAATTCACAAGAGGAATGAACACTGCATTATTCTCAGCAAGAGGACCCCAGAGAATCCAAACCCATTCCCTCTGTGTCCCAGTTTTGTAGACAGATAAGCAACAAGAACACCCCGATGTTCATGCAGCAGCGGCCAAAGTTTATTGTTGGGCTTCAAATTGCCTGTGCTTACAGACATGATTAGCCAAGGGTCTCAGCTCTGCCCAGCTCACTGCCAATGAGTGCATTTGTACTTCAAAGGGATTGGCTGGGGTCCTCTGTTTGAACTTGAATCCAACATATCACTATCATATCCAAGGGCCTTTTCACTTCTGTTTCTCTAATGAGCTAGGCTGGTTGAGCTGGTGTCTGTTAGGCCAAATTATCTGTGCAGCCATAGACCAGGTATAGCTGTCACACCTCTGAACTTTCAAGAATTCAAGCTGTCTCTTCCCAAAAGCCATTCCAGCAGCACCAGGAGTTTGGACAGGAATGGAGCCCAAATCTGAGTGGCAGGCAGCGCTCTGCTGATGAAGAGTATCTAGCAAAGTCTTTGAGATGCCTCTGTTGGGAGTTCTTAGCTTTTCTCTGACTGAATCTATACTTTCTTTCAGAGGATACAAAGAAGGACTGTCTGCCTATTCAGAAAAGTCTTTGCAGGTCTCTTTACACCTTGTACTTCAAATCAGACAATCAGACTCTGGCCTGCAGTACAGTCAGTGTACAGCTTGCCATCCCTGTGGATACAGCAGTCCTATCTGCTCATGTGTCTCTGAGCATAACATGCACATCCCCTCACACATTCTCTTATCAGGGTGTTGCAGGTGAGGCAGACAGCTCAGGTAGCTTGCTACTTTCCATTATTAGACCCTGTTTCTATTACCACTTTGCCAAACTTTTTGTAGCTCAGCTTGCAATTTTCCTCTCTGGCAGTCAGTCTTGTATTGCTCTCTTATGCACATGTTTTGGCCCAAGCTGTCCTTCCCTGGAGAAAAGTTAACTTCCCTGGCTGCATTGAGGAATCCAGGTTTGCCATTTAAAGTTAAAACTTGTCTTTGAAGTTCTTTAATGACCTCGATGTTGAGGAGGGGCTAACACGTATTTTCAACATTTGCTGTCAGGAGTGACTTGCTGGAGCCTCTGCTGCTTCGAACCTCTCTGAGCCTGACAAGCCTGATATATGTCATGTCATAACACTGTGAGTGGGGGGGAAAAAAAATTAATTACTGCCCTCTCCTTTGCTTATAGTCTCTGGAAGAAGAGAAGAAAGTATGTGCTTTAAAAATCAGGAAACCAAAGTTAGAAAACATGGCTAAAATCTTGTGGAAGCAGGGAGTGAAGGGCAGAAGAAACAGCTTTGATAAAAATGTGTGTGGGGAAAGGTGAGGATGGGAAAGCAGTGACATGGAGGCAGGTTGGAGAGAGGGGCTGAATGGGACAGAAGTCCAGGAAGGAAAACTGGAAGTTCATAAAGGAATGGGAATGATTGGAATGAAACCTGCAGGAGAGGACCTGGAAGTGGGTGTTGGTGTGGGAAGGATAGCACTCACAATGTCTGCAGTGGTGAAAGCTGCAGACTGCACAGTGAACATGGACAGCCCCTGGGTGAGGGACTGAAGCCCATGGGGTAATGGCTGGGCAGCTGGTGCAGTAAATACACCAGTGAGATAATCTAGACAGAGGCAATGAGAAGAATAAAATATGTTTATTGAACTAGGCAGTAGCCTACATATGCAGAAGGAGACCCAGTTAGGATTATGCAGTTATCCCTCTGTTCTTTCACAGCTCAACTCCTGAGGAGTACCTGTGCAACCCTAGTGGCATTTCAGGTTGCTCTGTATGTGTGATAGATGTTGATACACCTCTAGACAAAGTCTGATTTGTGACAGTTTCTTGTTTTGCTCTTTTTGTGTTATTGGCAATTTTTAGTATGCTCTATCAACAGAAGCAAAAAAAAAACTTTCTTTTCCTCAACAAATAAAAGTTAAGCACTACCCAGATGTGTACATTCAAGTGGCTGCCATGGCTGGATTTTGTTGCTGTCTGATAGACAGTGATTTATTCTGTAAGTTTTGTGCCCTGAGCTTTCAGAAATACACTACTTTTCATCGTGAAGCCCTGCAGAAGTCTAGCAGCAATAATTAGCAAGCCATAAAAATCGACCTGATTTGTGGGAACCACTGAAGAATGCAAGGAGACATTTCTGTTCAAGGAGCTAGGAACAAAAGCACGTGGTTACTGACCCAGTCATGTCAGACCTAAATTTTGAGGGAATCCCAAGTGATAAGTGTTCTGCAGTCTGAATACTGCCTATTCATTCAGCCAATCTAGCTGAGTGAATGAATCATCTTTTCAACCACAGACAGCCCCTCTGGGTCAGAGTCGAGGTCACTGGTGGGACATGCTTTTTCAACTGCTTACCCTGCATGAAAAAGAAAATGTACAAGACTTTGCTTACACTGTTGGAGCTTTGAGCCTCTCAGCTATAAAACATTTACACACGCTATCTCATCAGACCTCTTACAAGTAGTGTCTCTGGATATATAACCAGGTCCTTTTTGGAAGGTCATTTGTCTTCCTTGTTGCACCCCTGCCACAGAATGTTTTTCTCAGGTCATCTTCCTGGTGATGTCCCCCACCTGATGATTACATCTGTGTCACTGTGGTCACCTCAGTGCTGCCTCTAGATTTTCAACATGAGGTGATCAAGTTGATTCCACAGAATGAGTTGAAAATGGGCACCCCCTTTCTTCATGTGGTGAACCAGCTCTATGCAAGTTGCCAGACATGGTCTGCAGAGCCTCTTTTGCTGCATCAGCAGAGGAATATCTGGATTAATGTTGTGTTTCAATTTGAAACTTATCAGCCCAACAAAGTTGTTCATTTCCTGGAGCCTGCCTTATCAATAGGTGCTTTTCATTTGCAGAGCAATAGTCTGTGTTGTAAAGTGTTTTTTCATTAGAAGCTGTTAAACATTGTGGTGCTCAGAGAGGGGTTGTGACATTTCATCACACTTAATGGCCTTTAAAAATGAATGACAAGAAACCCCACACAATTATTTAAAGTCAATATTAAAACAGCAAACAAAGTAACTAATCCACATTAGAGCTACATATTATTTATGTGGTAAAAACTCTGCTTTCCCCAAAAAGGCTCTCAGATTGAGAAACCATGGGAAAAACAATGAGAGGAAAGTTCAGATGTTTGCTTTTGAACCTATGTAAAATTCCATCATGCAACACCAGCTGCACAGTGTAATTCCATAAGGTGGGAAGAATCACTGCTGTGTTTTTTTGCAGGGAGCCCATCACCCATGAGTTCTGTTTGATGCTCTGTAGCTCTTTGTGAAGAGAGGATTGTTTGTTTTCTCTTCTCTGCTTATCTTCTCCCTGCACACTTGTGTGCATTTTTGTAAGCATTTTTGTTCCCTTCTTTCCCAGGATGAAGAGTTAGCATGTCTAGTCATTCCTTTCACAGAAGCTTCTCTAGGTCTTTTATCATCCTTGTTCAGCTCTCTTTTGTACCTTATCCAGCTCTCCTTTATTTCATTTGTGATTAATAATTAATGTTTTCAGGCATCCTAAACAAACATCTTCAATAGTACTGCTGACAGACTTTACAAAAGGAAATGTACAGAGAAATTCAAGATGAATCCAGGACCCAGGCTGGATCCTGGGTACCTTTCAAAAAAGACATCAGAAGTCCTTAAATGCACGTGTGAATACTCTGTGTCCATCAGTGCTCTGCATGACCTGTTGTGCTTTTTGTGTCTTTTTGGCCTTTTAGTGGTAATCTCTGACTGCAGCCCATGGAAGGACACAGACAACTTTCATTGTAGAGAAATTCACCCTGGGGGTATCTTCTGTGTGTAGTGCTAAGCATGATGATGTGGATCCTTGCAGGCATGAGGGCACCTGGCTCTGATGGAAATCACCAGAACTGTGTCACTTGCTAGAGGCTGCATTGGGAAAATGCAGATATTTGACCTAAGCTCTGTGGAGCTCCTTGGTTCTTGGTGTGGAGCTGCTCATGGCAGGAGAATAGACTGGATGGTTTGATTGGAGATTAATCTAGCTTTCCCACAGTCTGTCTCTCTGTATTAAAACATCACACACTCTGCCCCATGGCTTGGGGTTTTTCCAGATCATTTCCTCCAAGAATGTGTTCCTTCATCTAATGCAACTTTCTTACCTTTCCTGACACCCTGGCCCTGGGCTTGTTCTGTTCCTCACACAAACTCACTCCATCTCATCCCAGGAGCACGCCACTGACTTAACATTCATCAGCTCCTTGGCACTGAGTGGCAGGAAAAGGGGTGGCAGCAGAACAAGGTTAAACTCAACCTGTAGCAGGAATCAGGTAGCTGCACACACCCACAGAAGCTTAGGGAGGAAATAAGTCTCTGGAATAGTCCTTTGTTGTGAAAGAAAATCCTGCAATTAAGACTTCAGAAAGGCTGAGTGACTCAGGGGCTTGCTTCCTGCTCATGCAGGATATGCATGGGTATGCAGCATGCACACCTTAATTTTCTAAGGTCAAAAACACAAGGAATTAAAAATTAAACTTTTAAAATATCACTGTAGTTAAAGTACAGGCTGAGGCATGTATACTCCTCTTTCAGTGCACAGTCTAAGAGCTTAGTAGAAACAGTTTTGAAGGAAAAACTTCTGCTGAAAGCAAGAGCTACAAAATCAGTTCCTGTGGCTCCAAGTTCCTTCAGTACTGTCTCTGTCCTCCCTGCCCTCTTGTCTGACTGCCTGAACAGGTTAAAGAGTGACTGCCAGCTTTATTTTCTTTTACAGGTTGGTTGAGTAAAGATCTGGCAGTGTAAACTTACCACATGATAAAACTATATCCCAAATATTGTGATTTTACTGTCTAGAGTATTTAGAGCATGGATTTCTGGGTATTCTCATTTTGAGATAGGGAGATATTATTTTATTTGCCAGGGTATACAGTTATTGGTCATACAAGTGGGTGGCTGAGTGTGGGATGGACAGCATATTTTTAAGTTGTACAAGTATAAGGGTATATTTAATTTAAAATAAATTCTTTATTTCTAACATCATTAGCTAGAAAATCTTACCACTTCTGACCAAGGTTTTACAGCACAACAAACACTATTCAGGCATTCTCTAGGAAGGAAAATTCTAGCACTAACTAATCCGTGCCAAGTTTATTATAAATAAGTAAACAAGCTGAATTTGTGAATAATTCCTTTCCCAATCAGTTTTCCAGTGCTTTGTCTCCTTATTTCTATTTATTTATTTAGAGTTAGATGCTTTGTGCCACAGCTAAAAGCTTTGATTCCCATTGGCTTTAATGGGTTCCTGGGCCCTCTAAGGTTTCCTCACCATGAAACTGAGAATCAAAGCTGTTTAAGTGAGTCTGGGTGGAGGGATCTGGGCACCAGCTTTCTGTTGCCTGATGCTCTTTTTCAGCATGAATGAACAATGTCTCTGGTAGACAATGTGATGCTTTTTCTTTACTGTGTGCCTGGCATGATTGCCTGGTGTGTCCAAATGTTAGGAAGAGAAGCTCAGAGCACTCTCAGTAATAGAATAATCTGCTGCCCTTTACTTGGGGAGGAATCTTCTTTCACATGAGCAAGAATTTTTACCCAAACAGCTTGAAGATCCTTTCCTTTTAGCCCCTTCATATTTCATTTTAGCATCATCATCTTTGTGGTGCTTGTTCAGTTATAGAACAATGGACCATATTCCCTTAATTCAGCATATGGAAGGACAGAATTAAGTTAGGATGGCAGCTGGATCAGGAGCTCCATCCCTGGATCCCCTTTTGGGTTCATGGCCTTGGAGAGGGTGCAGAGAGCTTTGTTTCAGAATTCTGCTGTAGTCTGTTTCCCCTGCATGTATTTAGAGGGAACAATCTGCCAGAAATTACCCCAGTACATATTTTTTACCATTTGTAGTAGCTGACATGATGATGTTCCCAAAGATAGCATTTAAGTTTTTTCAAAGGTTGTGTTGTAGCAGGGGTTTAGCAGAATTAGTTTTTAAAGGTAGCTAAGACCTTTGAAAAATCAAAATGTGCAGACACATTTGTAGAGGCAGCATTTATTTTTTTTATAATTAAAAGCTCACTGAATAAAGTCAAGATCATGTGTATGTGTCATGCTTGATGAGATCTTGGTGAAATCAGAATAAATAAATGAGGGTTATGTCAAAAAGTTATGTGTGCAGAAAAGGCAAAGACGTAGCAGTGTAGTTAAAGTGCTTTATTCTGGATAAATGAGATTTTGTTGTGGGTGTTTTTGCTTAGCAGACAAGTTTGTATCACGTCTGCTGAATGGTCCAGTTTGCCTCACCTGCAAGAAGAGCAGCTCACCTGCAGCTGAAAAGAGCATAGACCTGTCCTAAGTGAAGAACATGCAAGTAATATATTAGCATAATTAATTAATTCCTCACTGCCTTATGTGAGCTGTCATCCATCCTGGAATCTCTTAAGAGATGCAACATCAAATCAACATGTGTTAGCAAGGTCAATGTGAGGAAAACAAACCCTTGAGACTTTCACCCCAGTGTTTTTGTGGGTTACCTTTACCAGCCCCTGTCCAAATGCAAGTGCTGATCAATTATAACTTGAGAGCAAAGGAAGCACATATAGCCGTGTGGTCTGTTTGCAGGGTCTGTGGCAAATACCCAATTTGGCTGGCCCTTCAAAAAACAGGTTTGAAAATGTGAGGGTGAGAATTAGATGATTGTACTGTGTGGTGTATGCTGTAGTCGCTTTCTGTACCTGTGCAATAAATAAGACGATGGTTTGGTCTCAGCTGTTTATAAATACTGAAGGTTATAATGGAAATGGCAGTGGGGAGAGGAACCAAGTATTGAGTATTCATTTCTATTAGCCAGCCAAGGTTTTAGCTGGCCAGACTTAATGGAATGTTGGCAGCATTGATGTCTTTGTATTTCTTGTTGTTCTACCTTGTCTTCCCTAGCCTGCAATAGCTATATCACATTGTCTGCTTCTTCCCTGACTGATGAAGAATTTTCCTCCTTAAACAGTATTTTGAGTACTCTTGTCTTATATAGCCCATCCTCCAGCTAGCTATGGTGTTGTCATGGATCTTCAGCTATCTTCTTACTGAGGTTTGAAGTGACTGTGGTAAGAGGGAAATACGAAAAAAAAATTCTTATTTTGGAGTCAGATTTCCTGGGTGCAATCTGAATCATCTTTTGCCTTCAAAACCACCTCCATAAATGAAAGGTTTCCTCTGTTGTTTTTAGCTTTTTGAAGAATTTTTTTGTATAAATGTGTGTGTGTGTGTATATCTATATCTATATCTATATCTATATCTATATCTATATCTATATCTATATCTATATCTATATCTATATCTATATCTATATATCTATATCTATATCTATATCTATATCTATATCTATATCTATATCTATACCTATATATCTATCTATATCTATCTATATCTATCTATCTATATCTATCTATATCTATCTATCTATCTATCTATCTATCTATCTATCTGTCTATCTATCTATCTATCTAATGTATATTATATATATGTATGTAGTATAAATAAATTATTTTGGTAGGAAAAAGCAGACTGTAAAAGTAAAAATAAGGACTGAGTTATTGAGTGTTTATTTCTTTAAGCCTTCAGTGTATACCTGAAAATCTCTGAAGTGTACCATGAAGAAAGGTTTATTTCCCAGTTAGATTATTGCAGTATTTCAAAGAACAAGGGGGTTAGAAGAGGAAAGCTGTGCAGAGGGTGACAAAGTATTTGAACTGGGAAAGGACCCACTGCTTGGTGTGCCTACCCTGAGCAATCCTGTGTAGCCATCCAGTGAGCTGAATTCCTTGTGAAAAGCTCTAAGAGGCCCATGTCTTTGAATGTTGTCTGATCACCCCCCAGATGACTTCATCTGCCACAGCCCTTGGAACTCGTGCTGTTTGTTTATGGTGGGTTTTAATGCGCCTTCTGCACTGGGGGTGAAAAAGCTGATGTAGCCACAAATGTTGGTGAATCTTTTTCTCTGCCAGAATTGAAGTCAGAGCCTTGGCACAGGTTGTTTAGATGGCTGCTGGCTAAGGGCTGCAGAGCCTCCTGTTTCAGACAAGCCTGCCAACTGAAGTGCACGGTGCCCATTTGAAATTGTGCCTGGTGGAAAAGTCAATGCAGTGTGCCTGACACAGAGATGCTTCCCTGGGAGGAACCCTGTTCTTGTTCAGGTCTTATTTCAATGACTCTTGTGGAAACATAAAGCTCCACTGAGAAATTTGGGAGCTGCCAAGAAACTTCCTGGCTTCCCAGAAGCTCTCCTTCCATCCTTCAATCCCTCCAGCTCCCTTAAGACAGGAGAGATCTTGTCCAGGATTAAGCAGACACTGCCTTCTCTGTTTGCTGATCAGAAGACAGGGCTGTCATGGTGCCTCATCTTAAGATGTGCAGGACTGTATGCAGTTTAACCCAGGGATACTTGTGTTTCTTTGTGTTGGCACCTGCACTAACTGCTATGGCTCCTTTGCTGCTTTTCCCATCCTTATTTTTCACCAAATTTATCGGTAATAACTTCTTGCTGTATTTCATGTTTCAGATATCACTTGTAGTTGTCATGGTGCTGTTGTTATGGTTACCATCTCCTTCACCAGCTAAAATGCCTTTCCTGTATCCTGCAGGAAGCAATTATGGTAGATAGGAGTGTGAGGGTTTGTTGAAAAGGGTTGTTGTTGAATCAAGAAGGGGTGTACAGGGATTCTTTTTATCTAGAAGTGAGCTCTAGTAGATATTTTATTGGTTTTTTTTAGTCACAAGCTGCTAGTACCATGATGTCACCATTTCAAGAGAGAAGGGGACTCAGTTTTACATTCTGGAGTTTGAGCAAGTTGATAAATCTGGTTCCTGATCATGGGAGTGAGGGCAGCCCTCCAAGCTGGGCAAGAATGTCTCAGAGGGGAACACCCAAGAGGAGTCAGCTGAGGTGCTTTTCAGCAGCCCAGAGAAATGAGCACCTTTCCAAGGGAGGAAGGAGTAACAACTGAATGTCTCATTCTTGTACCTGTGCCTGTGTTCTGCATTGGGAAACACCTGCTTGCTACCAGTGGCAATGCACCATGCTGCATCTCATCCCTTCTGTACAGCACCTGGGTGCACCACCTGCCTGAGCAGGGTTTGCAGCTCAGCACAGAGCAGGGCTTGGGCAGGTAAACATTTCTCAAAGTGAGAGCACTCCCCTTTCTTTAGGACCTGGGCAATTTCTGCAGTGGGATAACCCACCCTTCCCACCTGCCTGGCTCCACTGGTGTCCAGCTCAACTGCTGGGAGCTCTGTGAAGGGTTAAAATCTCTGCTGTCACAGGCCTGGACACTGTGCAGGAAGGCTCAGAGGACTTGTCTCTGCTGTGCCAGTGCTGCAAGTCTGATCCACTGCTTTTAAGGCTGCAGCCATCCCTCATTCTCAGCTCTGGCAGACATGGACATCGTGGTTTGTTTTCTTCATCTTCCCACAGAAAGCTTCCTCTGGTCCAGGGATCATCCATTATTTTTTATCTGCTTCATAATCCAAGGTTCAATCAAAAGGATTTTCAAAGAATATGTGGCTATTGACTAACTGTTTGCAGTGTGGAAATGTAAAAGCTTTTAAAACCCACCAATGCTAGTACAAGTGTGAGGAGATGAATGCTGCCTGCATTTTTAAGGGGTGCAAGGTGATAGTCCTGCTCCTGTTGTTGAGAAAGAGGGATCTAGCTGAAAGCTAACAACTCAAGCAGTGGACAAGGAAGAAATAAATCATATTTGTTATAAAATAACAGAGAAATTTGTTCATGATTTATTTGGCTAGAGAGGTAAAGTGGCTCCCATGGAGAGAATGTATAATTCTCTCTAATAATATTCCATATTACTGCAATTACAGCACTTAGACATTTAGCATCAAGTGTAGCTTTGGTTAATTGTTTTGTGGCTTCTGGACCATGACTGTGTGTTCCTCCTAGGAAGCTGACATGGTTCCCATCAGACACCATGAGACTTTCTCCCTATCCCTTGCTGGGTTCTGTCATTCTGTTTGAGCAATGTGAAGCACACCACTCATGTCTGAAAATAATCACATTAATTTGAGAGATGCATGTTAGCTGAAATGCAGGAGTGAAATGGCATCCAAAACTGGCCTTCTTGTTATGTGAATATGTGGAGAGTCCATGAAGACAACAGTGTTGGTAAGGTTTGTGTACTATATACTACAGCCTGAGCTTTTGGTGGTGGCAGGAGGTTATTGGGACTTGTCCATCTAAATTTCCCACCTTCTACCTCTTGTTTCTATTCCAGCCTCCTGATACCTCCCTGCTTTCCTTGGCTCTTCTAGATGTAAGTTGTTAGTAAGTTAAATTTACTGGCAAATTCCATTGGGACCTTTTAAATCACTGTGTCTGGTATTTAATATACAGATCCATCATCTCTGTTGGACAGTTGGTGTGTGGTCATGAAATTTCTTTTGTTGTGTTATTTACTAGTGTAAGTTCAATTGCACGCTATTTATAACTAATTTTGAAGATATCTTAATTTATTCTTTAATTCTTGGTGTCCTTTCTGCAAAAAAATGACGAACATGATGCCCCATTAATTTCTTTTCTCTGAAAGAAATTATCTGGATTTCTTAAATTTCTATTAAAAAAATCTCTTCTAGGCAGTCTAGTTGAGGAGTTTTGGAAGGCCTGGATACCTGAGGTCATTAGCCATATCTGTACACTCCATTCTGCATCTGTGGAGCAATTCCCTCCCTCTCCTGGCTCTGCACTTGGAAGCAGCTGCAACTCAGGGCAACTGAGTCAGTGTTCTGGTGCACCTGAATTAAATTGCCCTCTGGGAAGTAGGATTTGGTCCTGGAGCCATACACAGGGCACATCCCCTCTTCTTCTTCCCACTGTCCTCAGGATCTGGCCATACACCCTGCCAGAGTTTGTTTTTCTTTTTTTAAAGAGTGTCTTGTCTCTCCCTTCAGGAACCTCCAGTGACAATTTTTGCCTGCACTAGAATTGTAGTTCTTCCTCCATATATCCAGGTGGCTGTTTCTTTTAGCTGATAAATTAGCTTCCCTGAAATAAAATATCCTCGTTTCACTCTGAATGGACTCACAGATACAAGGGCAGGTAAAAACACGGCTTGAAGCAGGAAGGCAGGCTGTTTGCAGAAGTCTTCAGTATTGGCCTAATTCTGTTGTCTTAAAAAGTAAGAATCTGTAGAAAATTCATCCGTTTATATGCAAAGGCAGTGTTAATGTAACACTAAGATGATTCTGGACAGCTGGCACAATAGGAAATTTAAATCAGCATTACCTTGAGTTTTGCATATCATGGCCTCATGCTGTATTACTGTGGGTGATTTGCTATGCACAGAGTTCAAAGCACTCAGGCTTGGTTCAAGCCAGCCATGGCAGCGGGAGCTGGTGTCACGTGGAAGAGCTTATGGATTAATAAATATATGTAGAGAGTCTGCAAAAGGAGGAGGCAACTGCAATGTCAGACCACATATCCCCCACGAGATTTGTCCCTCTGTGTTTCAGTATTTTCTGTCTCTGTAAAGTTCCCAAATGGCTGAAAAAGCTGGGAGGGTTCATTTTTATCATCGTTTCTCCTCCAGGTTATTAGTTCAGAAGACAGGATGTCCAGATCCATAATGCTGTCCCCTCAGTGCACTGCCTGAGTTACAACGACATGAACTTAAGGTCTGTGAAGTGTCTCTTCACTGCTGCATCACTGCTGCTGCCAGTGGAGCATGATCTCTCCAGACAAGCAATTGCTTCAGCAGCATCCTCCATGTCACTCTGGACAAGAAAAGCCTTTTTGGGAAGGCTGTGCATGGCCCATGGTTGTGGGTCAGTACCACTGATGTGATCTGTGGTGCTCAACAGCACCTGCTTGATCCCTCTGGGTGGAGGGCACATTTCCCACCCCAGTCTTACACTGTGATTTGCATGTATGGTGACTGTGATCAGAGTTCAGGGTGAGGAGCATCCCAAGGGAGGAGTGTTACCACAGTCCTGTGCTGTGTAGCTAACACAGCCTGTGGCTGTAGCCACAATGGCTCTGGAGGAAGGGGCTGTGCTGGTGAGTCAGTGAAGACAAGGCTGGAACTGTCTGTGAGCTCCACTGCTCCTTCTGCTGTGCTCAAGCACCTGCCTAGGTCACCCCCTCACTACCACTGACCTTAGAGAAAGAGTGAAAACATGCTGTAGGATTGCTGCTGTGTATTCCCTGATAAAGCAGTTCTTTTGTAATGGTTAGCAAAGAAAGGCTCATAAAGATCCAAATCAATTTTAACTAAAGCAACATGACATTTTAGAGGACTGGCTGTGCCTTCTTATCTATGTTTTTCTGAAAGCCTTCATTGCAGCTTATGCAAAGAATAAGAAACTGGTAAAAAGAGGGACTATTTGTATTTCAAAGTACAGTGTTTCCATAGGTTGCCCAAATTATTCTAGGTTTTTTCTTGTTACATAGTTATCACTATTTAAATTCTGCTATATTGTCTGGCCACTCTTGGTATTTCTGTCATTATTTACATTACCTGATTAATTTAATTCCATTGTATGCTAATGAAATGAAAGAAAAACAACTCACTTGATGGTAGAAAACACACCTGTGTATTCTGGGTTTGAACCCAAGCTGTGGATGAATCACAGCACACCGCAGATAGTCATTGCTAAATTGCTGAGTACAAAGATGCATTGTGTGACTCACTTGCTGTTTCTCTCTACCATTATAAAGCCTGAGAGCACTTGATGAATAACAGAGAGGCAAGAATGAATTCATCCATGCTTTACTCTGTAACCATCTTTTAAAAGTACTGAGCCAAATTCTGCCTCCAGATACACGCAGCTCGCATTGAAGTCTGCCCACTGTATTTATTTTTAAAGATAAAAGCACTTTTGTTATTTTCACTGGGGGCTTCTGTGACACAGTCCATTGTGAAGATGTGAATATCCTTCCTCAAGAGCTTCAAGTGAAGCAGGGAGTGTCTGCCTGGAACCAGGAAGAGGATATTTCAGGGATAATAGCTACCAAACTGCGGAACTGTGGAATACAACTATTACATTTGTCCCAGTGATTTTCAGAGCCACATTCCCCACACTTGGCTCTTTCATAACCCTCCCCGTCCTGCTGTGCCTCTGGGCTCCTCTCGTGGCTGACCCAGGGGCTGAACTGGTGAAGCTGGTGGGCAGGTTCATCCTGCTTTGGGTTTTGCTCTCAGCTTCCAAGCACACTGGGTTGGTGAGGGAAGTGTTGAGTTAGGGCTTGGGCTTTTTCTCTGGTTGTTTTTTTCTGAGATTTTTGTGTTTTTTTCCTGAGCTTCCCCAGGGGACATAAATGATAATTATCTCTCTTTTTTCCCCCCCCAGAACAGGTTTGTTCTGTCCTCATATCTCAAACGTTGGTGGCTTTGAATGTGTACTGCTCATTTATGTAAAAAGGAAGACATTTGTCCCATGGCCTCATGTTTTAGAAAGGCTCTGATCAGAAAATGTTCTCTAGAATCATGCAATAAACAGATCTAGAGGCAGAGGTCTATTTTTTTTTTTTTGGTTTGTAGGAGTGGTTATTTTCCTGTCTTGGGCTGTTCTTCTTAATGACACCATCAGCTCTCCTGGTATGATGTGAGATGGCTGCTTTAAAGTTCTGTCTGTACGTGCAGAACGTCTCCCTGTTGAGTCTCCCATTAGGGTGAAGGAGGTGGGGAAGGCAAAGGGATCTGGAGTGTGTTTTCTCTTCTCTTCTTGTGGTTGACTGCCACACATCTCCTTCCTTTGTGATAATGCCCATCCCATCATTTTCATTCCAGTTTAAAGCAATACCTGGGCTTCAAGTTTCAGTGGATCCTTCAGTCTTTATGCAGTCAGGTACCTCCAGGGAATCCAGGGAATGATGCTGGGTCAGGGTGAGAGCAGGCAGAGCACTTTCTATAACATTATTTCACCATGGGGCAAAAGAATTTTTAGTCCTTTTTGATATGGAACTCCAGTTTGAGTCACATATTGTGAATGAAATGTAATTTTGTGATGCAACATGTTTTTTAAAAAATCTAAAGAAGCTCTGAAAGCCATCATTATTAAGTTATAATGTCTGATCAGAAAGAGGGCAAATTATCAATTATGAGTGATTATCTGGCAAATAGCCTTTTCTTGTGCTTAGAGGTTTTCTTCAAACTGACCTGACATTATGGAAACTAGTTTCTTCTTCTGTTTTGTTTTTTGTTAAATGTCTGCAGAATATATGCACTATCCAGTGTGTGCTGCCTTTTCCAGACTGCTCAGCCCCTGTGATATGTGGCTGGTTGACTGCATTCAGCTCACTGCTTTTATGTGTTTTTCTCCCAGGGTAAAAAAGAGGTGGCAAGTGCTTTTGGAAAAGGCCTGCTGCTTTCCATTTTGAAGTAGCTAGCTCAGGACAGGTCGTCTTCTCCTCTCCAGAGGCTACTGTGTCATCAAATCATCATTATGATTTATTGCCTTCCTAGGTTTACATATTGAGGAACTACTGCTGCATTTATCTGTGAGGACTAGCCAAGCACTATGGCTTATGCAGTGGCTTTTTTCCTTGGCTTGGACAAATGAGAGCTAACTAATAGGAGTGAAATGTGTGTGAAGTAGCAAATAATGATTAGTTTTATTTCTGTACAAGTACTGATAGTCAAAAGATAATGCAAATGCTTGTGTGAGAAACAAACTGTTCCCCATGGACTGTATTGGACGAAAGGGTTGGAGAAATGTGTGTGAATGTTCACATAACAGCAAATGAGAGGGGATTTAACTGGAATCAAACAGCATGGGTGTTCAGGAAGCCAGTGTGCATTCCCAGACTTGCTTCTGTCATGACAAGTAGCAGATTGCACGTGCTGGAGAGGCCACGTCACCTTGTGCTTCTGTGCCTAACAAGCACCCCCTTGGTGGAACTGCAGCAGCAGCTTCAACTTGTAGCAGTAGTGGCATTCTTCCTTTATTGCCCTGGGAGCAGGTTGTGGCACTGTGACGACAGATTCATCTCTTGTTAATTGGGTTGATGTTTTAACTGTAATTAATGCGTTAAAATCAGATTAATGAACGGGCAGCCATCAAGAAAATGGTGCTGATAATTGCAAGGCATGTGAGAGTCAGGGAGGACTTGACCCATAATTTTTCCTGCTGGTGGTTTGTGTTGGGTTTAAATCAGTTCACTCACAGCTAGGACAAGCACACAGATATACATCTTTCCTGTGCCAGACTTGAATTTACCAGCAGCAGTGGTGGTGACATGCTTGTGCTGACGCTCACAGTCACCCATTTGGAACTGATCTCTCCTGCTCATGTCGTTACAGGCCAAGCGGTGAAGGCAAGGAGCCATGGCCGAGGATAGGAAAGACGAAGCCAAGGCCCCACACTGGACTTCAGGTCAGCTAACAGAGGCTTCCTCACACCCACATTCACCTGAAATTAAGGATCAGGGTGGCGCGAGTGCCGGACTGGTCAGAAGTGCCAATGGATTTCCGTACCAAGAGATTGAGGAGCTGAGGCTGGGCAGCCACGAGCAGCCAGGGACGTATGCTCAGACCAAAGAGAATGGCATCAACGGAGAGCTGTCATCAGGGAACAGGGAGACTGCAGGTAATGCACCTCGATGCCCTGCTGCAGAACCTTGGGTGTTTCTCCAAGAGGAAATGTTAGGTGGAGTCAAGCGTGCCATGGGGCATGGGGGAGATGACATGAGGGTGTGTGTGCTTTGGAAGGGCACTAGCTCTTCACAGCAAGGGCTGCATCTTCACCCAGGCTTACACAGATGACACGTGCTTAGGATTCTGGGCACTGCTCTGAGAAGGCTTCAGGAAAGGCCTTCTTCATAAATAAGTCATGGTTACCCATCAGAGATGTGGCAACTGCTACAGAGCAGCTGCTCGGGTCCTCTGGCTGCAAGGGAGTAGGAAACTGCCCAGCTGTCTTGCATGGATGGCTCATGCATTTGTGTGTGCAAGAAGGATGGATTCTCCTGTTATTGCTCACAAGAAACAAGACCTTCTTGAAACCATGTACTATTTGCAAAATAATGCATTGCTCATTCTGGCTGGGAACACCACGATTCAGTATCAGTGTTTATTCATCCTTGCCCAGCCATATTTTCACTGGAAGCTCACTGGGACTTAGTCTATTTGTAAACTATGTAAGGTTTTTAGAATTCAGCTTGTTATTTGCAGAAAAAAAAGGAGAGTGTGACTGTGTCAAAATGAAATATGCAAAGCAAGTTTCCTGTTTTAGAAGTAAATGCTAATTATCTTTGTGCAGAGTTCCCACTCCAAACCCCAAAAGCACAGTGCAAGAAGGATTTCTCTTGTATAGACACAACTGCCCTTGATGCATCCATTCATGCATGCTAAAGAGATCTTTCTAACAATGTTTTTCTGGCTGTTGACAGCATTTGGAGATGCTATCCATAATTTCTCAGCAGCTGGAGAATTTTAAGGCTCCTTGACCATACAGTCATTTCATAAGCAATTGTGTTGGAAATTGAGATCTCTACTAAAAGTAAATGTGCTTATATTTTAAGTCTCTTACTGCAAATTTGCTTTCAAATTTTGGCCAAGTTGAAAGAAATGGTGTGTGAGCTTTCAGGTGAACACAGTGTTGATGACTGGGGAGATGATAATGAGGTCTTGTCTTTTTTGCTGTAACCCAGGTTTATTCTGTGTTTAGTCAGGAGATAAGCAGGAGTTCTTAGCAGTGAGGAGTCTGAGTGCATTTCTCATCTTTGCCACAGATTTGTCACCCCATGTTGGACAATTCCCCCAAACGTATGGAAAAATGGGGTTAACTTTACAGGATGAAGAGGAATTTCCTATCCTTAGAAAGGAAGGAGAGAAATGCTTTTCTCAGGCTCTCTCAAGCTCAGATTCTGGGTGCTGGTCAGAGAGAGATGCAAATGTTTAACTGAGTTTGCAGCTAATGGGTGACAGGAGAAAGGAAACCACTGCTGGCCATCAACAGGCATTATAGTAGTGCCTTTTCATGTTGGTTTTTGAGGCAAGTGGTTAAAAGCAGAGCTAGACAAAATGAGGAAGCTTGTTCTAGGGCATGCAGTAGTGCTGGGGACACACATTTGCTGAGGCAACAAGATTACTCTTGATCCAGGTGAAGTTTGCTTCAGACACCACTTTGTGGCCTCATTTCCTCCTCTTCCCTGCAGTTTTCTCACTGTCTGCTCAGATTCTTTAAGATCTCTGGTGTGGAGACTTACTGTCAATATGTACAGCTTTTGTTTGGGAGTCTTATTATAGCTTATCTCATGACATCTTTGTCCTTGAGCCCTGGAAAAGTTCTAGAACTGCTTGCCTTCATGCCTGAATTCCTAGCTCTCTGTAAACTTGTGCACTGCACAAGCAGGCACTGGCTAAGCCCACATTTAATTGGTGAAATGTAAACCTTTGTAGAATACTTAAGATGCATTTATTTCAATATTTTTTCTCTTTTTGAAGGAGAAACCAGTTAGCGATTTACTATAGTGATAGAAAAGGACCAGAGTGGGTATTGCCACTTCATACTAGTATTTACTAGCTGGATGTGCTTAATGCAATGTGGGACAGGACTTCTAGATTTTTGGTGTTCAATTCAGAATTTGATCTTGAAATCAAGGATTGTTATTCACAACAAAATTTAGTCATCTTTGCTGCGTTTGTCTGCTTGCAAATTGTAATTTCAGTGGGGTATTGCATCAAGTAGGGTTTTTAAATGCCACTCTGATACACACAATTATCAATAATATGAATCATTTAATTATTTGTAGTAGCTTACTGATTCCAAACATCTGAGGAGAAAATGATCAGGAAGCCAAGGTCGATGGAGATAATTAATCCAAGCTGTAGGTTTGAGTAGATTTACAGGGATTTTCTTTTCTCTGGTACAAGTCCAGCACTATAACCTAGGAAAAACTTTGGCTTCTCAGCTTTCATGTTGAAGTTTGTAAATCCCCAGCAACTGCAACAACCTTATGTGCATCAGAGCACTAGTTTAAACAGAGATGTCCCAGGCAGCTGTCCATCACCCAATCCCTGGTGCATTTTGAGGTGTTTCCCCTTAGAAAGGGCTGCTGCATCTGACTGACCCAGGAGCTGGGATTTAGCCACAAAATGTCCCTCTCCTAGGGAAAGGCGTTCTGTAGCTGGGAATTGACCCTTCAAGGCACAGCAGAGCAGCAGGACACCCATTTGCAGGGCTTGTGTTGTAAAATCAGAGGGCCATGTGTTAAGGGAAAAGTTAGGATGAGGCCACCGTGACAAAGTCACCTTATACCAGCACTGATGCAGAGGCAAGGGATGGTAATGGGGGAGGAAGTAACAGTTCTTCCTGAAATGCATCCAATCCATCACTACAAGTGACACTTTTAGATTTGCACAGTTGAAATTTGTCTTTGTGTATATATGTCTCTCTCTCTCTCTCTCAGTGTCTAAGAGTTACTGAATCTGACCTCAATTTTTGGAATCCTCTGAATCTGGCTGTTGTATTGCCTTTGATTGATCTGTCTCAGCATCGTGCTGGTAATGGCTGAATTATGGAGACACATCAATGCCCTCCTTTCAAACAGACCGATGGGAATGTGGGAGAGTGCAGAGAGCTGTGGGCAGGGCAGCCTCAGGGCCTGATCCGGCAGCCACCCGAGTCAAAGGCAGATGTGTGCAAGAGAACAGGCTGGTTTTTTGGCATAGCCCACAGGAAGCTATTAGAGGTGTGATATAATTTGGGTGGTAAAGCCCCTATTTCTTTTTGTACGCATTTTGTGGATATAAATTCGTGTATGTACTTGGGCTACCCCTTGCAGACCAGCTGAGCCCTGTGCTTCTGCCAGACACAAATCCCACGCTGTTCTGGAGGTGCTCCTGAAGACACCTTGCCTTTGGTGCAGTCTGCAGCATCCCACAGCCTGAGACCACCGAGTTTTGATGTGCTCCCCCTGCTTCATGCTCCATGTCCCTTCTCACTTGCACACGCAGAGCATCTTTGGTGGAGACCATGGAATTATTAGGAGTGGATAATGAGATCTGTAGGTTTTGTCAAGCCAAACATTTTAATGTCATGTGAAATCTGTGATGCAAAGGGACATGATAGCATAATCCTCAGGAACTCCCTCTGAAGTAGGCTGACAAGGAAAGCTTTGTATTGGACCCAGTGGTAGAGCACAGGATGTGCCTGACTTGCAGTGAAACACAGGAGTGGCAGCCTTTTCTTTGCTCACTGGGAAGTTCTGGTCAGCTGACTGGGAAGAAGCTGTGAGGAGGACTACAGATGTGCCTCAGCATTCTCTGGGAACCAGCAATTCAACATCATCCATCCATGTGGGGTGCAAAGGGACTGTGGTAAACTGCAGCACACAGCAGTGACTGCCCTGGCATGGCACAGCAATCCCACTACAGGCTGGGCACTTTTGGCTCTGGGGTCATGAGGAAGGTGGGTGAGAGGCAGCCCATGACAGATCCGTGAGAGAGGCTGGGGGAATGCAGACACTGGTGTATGTCAGTCTGTAAGTGAAGCAGAAAGAGGGAGCCCCAGACATGTGAAGAGGAATGAAGAAGTGGCAGTGTTGATCTGAGGGAGGAGTAAGGGGCTGAGGAATGTGGGGAGACAGACTCAGCAGCAGGAGAGCAGGTGAGATGGAGGCTAGGAGGGAGCAAGGCAGGGGTGGGAAGAGGAAAAAGGAATATTGTAAGATAAGCTAAGGACAATAGAAAAAGGTCCAATTTTATCTGCTGATCTAGAGACAAACCAGCTTTTGTGTGATGGCAGATTCTACCCCAGAAAGGAGGGGATTCAGACAGCAGGAAACAACTGAAAACTGGGAAGGGACAAGCCACGTTGCAATTTGGAATGTAATTTATCCTAATTCAGCCCTTTGTTTCAGGCTTTATAAAGCTTGACTAAATGGGTGTCTGGAACAGACTTATCCCTCTGACCATCTACTGTTTAAAAAAAACAAGCATATTTCTATAAGGTGCAGGGAATGCAAGCCTGAAAGACTGCCCTGTCATAGCAAGTGGAGCTTGAGCAGAGTCCCTTTAGGTTAGTTATAAAAAAAACCCCAAAAACCAAAACCATGTTGAAGGCAGGAATTGTGATTGTTTCAGCCTCCAGCTGTGTGTCCAGGAAACAGTCTGTATCCCATTGTCTTCCATAACCTTGCCTTGTAGTAGCCAGTCTCCAGGTAAAGAGGATCTTGTTCACAGCCCTTGTCAGCACAGCCCTGTTGGAAAATCACCATGGTGTTTGGTTATGTGGGCTGAGAGCCCCTCTTGACTAGTCCTGGAGGTGTGATGGAGCAGAATGGCAGCTCCGTGTTTGGGGTCACTAAATGCAGCAGCCTCTCCAGGCTGAAATGCACTGGGAGTCATGGCCTGGTCCCATGGTGTGCTAGTGGTTTGTCCCCTCCTCTAGTGACATCTTGTTTAATCTCCTTTTCCTTTCTCTCTCTCTTGCTATACAAGTGGTGATGTCTGACAGCACTGGCAGTAGACATATAAAGAGTCCTTTGTATGGAGGCATTTTTGGTCTTTCCAACAGGACTGCTCTTCTTTTCATTTGGCTGTTTGTACTGACTGTCCTGCTGCTGCCCAAGTCCTTGTGGAGCTAGTAAACCTCCCCCAAAAAGCTCCCTGAATGCCTGTTTCCCAAAGGAGCCTCCCAGCCTTGTTGTCAGATGTGCATTTTCAGCAAGCGGCATGTCTTGAGCAATGCAGACAAAATGCACAGAAGGATGTAAAGTCAGTGACATTCAGAGCTGAATGTGACTGCTGGGTTTGTCCCATTTCTGTTATTTAATTTACAGAGCTGGAAGAAGGTATCTTACTATGTCATTGATGGCTCCCATGGGAAAGAAGCTGTTAATTAGGCATTTTGATCTCCCTCCCTTTGCCCAGGAAATGTGACAGTAATTACTGTACACCATCATCTCTGCCAATTTAGATACAGACAAACATACTAGGCATCTGAAACTTTTCTTCTCTGTTAAGTGTAGTACAAGTGTCATTTTCTGGGACACATTATTGGAATATTATAGATGTATTCAAAATATGTTGCTGAAGACAGTGTAGGTGGGTGCAACAGAACCCCTCTGGGGCACTTGTAGAAAATGCTGGGAGTTTTACTATTCTCTGTTAACCTTGCTGTAAAGGTCCTTCTCAGTTGTTCTCCTGCAGAGGACCAGGAGTAAAGGCACAGAAATTCCATCTTTTCACATTCCCTACCCACAGCTATCTTCTCCCTTACTCTAAAATAGTCAAAACTACTATGTAGGCCAGTCTCTGTCGGTTTTTCTGTGGCTGGTCCTATCAGTCAATCCAGTAATACATCATTTTTTTGTCCATTCACAATCTCTCTAGGAGGCTGGCTCTGCCCCTCCACCTCCTCTTAGGGCTTCAGAAATCAGTCAGTGATTGACATGTGTCGGTAGGAGCTGGAGAGTCTGGCACAGTTGTGGGCAGAATGCAGAAATTACTGTCTGAAAGGGAGCAGGGTGAGGTTACCTGGTGTACAGGTGCTGTTGGTTCCCATGGCTGGGACTCAGTCATGTAGAGAACATCAGCCATCAGTCTCTTGTATCCCTAAGCTCCTCTGGGAATGTGTGGCTCAGATTTGCTTCTGAAAACCGTGTCTCAAAGCAGCTGCTGTAACAATGTTAGAGCCAACCTCTGCATCATGCCACATCAGCGCTGCATTTGGCCAAGAGAAGGCATCAGCAGCCATTTCCTTTGGGCTCCCTGTTGGTGTTTCAATTCACTTTGGTATTTCCTTGTTACAATACAAGCATTGCAGAAGCAGCTGTGCTTCCTTAAGAAGTGAGAGCAGAGAGCCTGTGAGCATGTTGGCTTGGCAACCAGCACGCACTTGATGCTGTCAGTGCTCCCAGAAAGCATAATCTATAACCTCGGAGATGTAACAAGGAACAACAAGGCTGGGATATGGAAGAAGCATCTTTCATAACATGTTTGAGCCACACCATAGTTTACACTGTATGCCATGAGCTCTGCTTGTCAAAGTTGCCTTTTGGAAACATCTGCAGCCCTTTTTGGGTGACTGCTGTAGCCAGGAGAGTTACTGCTGCTGAAAATATCAAATATCAAATGTATTCTGGCAGTTTCATTTTTGCCTTGTCTCTGCTTTTTATGTTTGCCTCTGCCCTCCCTCCCCACCATTCATGTTTAAGTACCTGTTCTAATGAGGGCTGTAAATGCAGACTTCCCTGTTTCTGTTGGTCAGATCTCAACCATCCAGCATTAGCTGAGTGACTGGTGGGGCAGTTGTGCCCAGAAGACACATTCCAATTTGTGGCCTGTTCTGCTGGAGTCCTTTTCAGCTTATAAAGTGTGTGGTAAGAGGCAGCTTGTGCATTTATGAATTACATAAAGTAGACAGGACTTGTAAAAGCCAGGAGAAGAAGCACAAGGGTGGAGAGAGGTCAGGTCAGTCAGGAGGTCTGTGCAGAGCCATGGACAGGTGGCCCAGCACCGTGCAGGATTGTGTGCCACCTCCCCACGGGATTCTGCCCTCTGGGTTGGTCTCAGCTCTCCCCCTTGAGAGGAGTAGAGATGGGGCACTTCAATGGCTCATTCCTGTTGTGTTTAAAGAGTCTGTCATGGTCTCCATCACCATGATGGCATCATAAAGGACATTCAGAAACACTGGGCAACACTTGGCACCAAGCAGCACCAGAGAAATGGTATTGCTGGGGACTCTGCCAGCACACAATCTTTCATTCCAGTTCTGATCTGAGGGCAGAAAGCTTTGGAAGAAGGTTCATTACTAAACAACAGAGCCTTGTTTTGCAGGCACACAGCTACTCTTGTTTCAGGCAGAGCTGAAATGGCATCTTCTTCTCCAAAGTCACCTTGAAAGGGAAGCAGCAGGTTCTTAGGTGACATTATGGGATGTGCTGGTGAGCACTGCTGGCCCCATTTCCAGGTCCCTTGCCCTGTGTCATGAAGGCAGGCATTAACCCGCTCAGCCCCACGCTTCACAAAGCCTTTCCTCCCATTTCTCCACTGTGCAAGCTCAGGTGTTAGGTTGCTGCACTTTTCCAGCCCAGGCTAAGGAAAGCCCAGGACAAGGTGTCCAGGACATCAGCCCTTCCTCACCCACTAGGCACAGCTTTAACTCTTGATGGAGAGGAGGTAGGTACCATCACATCTCTCACAAAAATGAGAGTCACACAAAAGTCTGCTGCTCCTGGCAAGGAGTACCAGGCTTGCTGATTCCCTTTTTCCCCCGTTGCCATGTCAACATGGCCCTGCTCAAAGTGAGATCTCTTTTTAAGCTCCGCTGAGAGAGAAAGTATGTAGCCTAGGAGATTATTTAGCATTCAGGAGTGCACAGGCTCCCTGTGACGTCTGTGAGCCACAGTCAGGCTGGCTGACAAAGGAAAGGAAGATTTAGTTTTTTTCCTCTTTTCCTCTAGCATTTGCTTCTCAAGGTTAAGGGAGATAAGGAAGAGGCTGCAAGCACTTTGTGATTGGGACCTCACTCTGTGGTCCTCACTGAGGCACCACTTTCATGGAAATTAAAAGAAAATATTACTTTGGGATATATTTTCTGTACAAAGTACAAGAGATATATATATATGCAAATTCCTTGATTTGACTAACCACAGTGAGCCACTCTGTATTAAAATTGGAAAGCAAAGGCAATCTGGGTTTTAATTTGAGTGAGAAACTCAAAGGAAAAGGAAGAGGGAAGCAAGGGACAACTCCCTGTCTTTGTCTTTTATGCTGTTTTAATCTGTGAGGTTACAGCATAGAGAAGAAACCATCTCTCCTTTTGCTGTATTCATAACCTGGATAAGGACAGCAAAACTTAGTGTGTAGTAGTGTTTTGGTTAGGGTTTTTTGTTCTGTGGAGTTGCTACTGGTAGATTAACTGCTCACTTTAAAAACAGTCCTTTTAATGATAATACAGATTTGCTTGCCTTTGACAGCTAAAGAGGTGGAAATCAGCACAAAACAGCTGGCATTATCTGTCAGATGAGCACTGATGATCCAGTGCATGTCCCTACCAATGGCTGATCTGGAAACTCAAAGACAAGACTCAAAGTGAGATGTCTGTGTGATGGTATTTACGCTGTCATTTGTTCTTTGGGAGATTCTGAGCAAAACATTTACATTTTTCTCTGCTGTTTCCCAGACTGACTGCAGAGCACAGTCAGCGGTGCTTGGAAAACCTCTTCTGAAGTGATGATTTAGAAATGCAGTTTTGGTTGTTTCCTGGGGTTTTGTTAGTATTGGGGCATTCCTCATGACATGCAAAAAGTGCAGGAAACTCAAGGCGCTCCAGCTGTGTACATTAGATATTGGGAATGAGCCCTTCTCCTGTGTGTGGAAAATAAATGTTCAAAACTTTAGCATGCGGTATCTGGAAAATAACTGAGAGATATCATTAGCTGCAGGGCAGGAAAACCTCCTAGATGCTTTCCAGAGAGTCATTTCACTCAGGACTGAGTGAAATAGATTGAATAGTTCATGGAAATCGGTTTCACTGGGAGGCGCTGTGTATTTTGGGAGAGGAAAATAAACCCCAGGTATAAACTTCCCTTTCTGTTTCTTTTTTCTTTCCTTGAGGCTAATTCATAATGATGCATGATCAATTTGGTAGAGCTTCCAGCAACCCATATAGCCTATGGCAGTTAGGATAAAACTGATTTACATTCTGGTTCTCTGTCTGTGCATCTGGCCAGACGGATACTTCTGCTCCTCTTTATGAACGCATCAGCTGCCCCTGCTGTGTAGATGTGGCACTCTAGCTGATGCACTGAAACTGTTTTCATCCTCAGCCTCGCACCACATATGAGAAGAGGGAATAGGATTCAGTGGTGACTCTTGCTTTTTCACCCCAAATTCAGAGGATGTGCCCCATGTAGGGTAACGCAGCCCACACAGGTGGTTGGTGAGCTGAAACTAATCCCTAGCTGTTTCTGTGCATGAGTTGCTTTCTCTTTCCTTTTCCCATCATCCCTTCTCTGTATTTAAGAATATGTCATCCTTCTCAACAATTCCTCTGTCAACTCCTCCTTCTCTTTCTCCTTTCTCACTTATGTTGTCTCTATCTTTTTTTAATCTTGCCCTTCATATGTGCTTCCAGCTTTATCCCACCCATCCAGTGTAGCTCCTCTGTGACCTGGAATTTCCACAACTGCTGCTCATTTTCGGTGCACTTAGGGGCTCAGCCTCTGGCTGCAGCTCTCTTGGAGGCTGCAGTGCCCCCAGCCCTGGTCTCAGCTCTCCCCTCAGCACCTGGATGTCTCCAGCACAATGGCTTGCAGGTATCTAGGTGCCCAGAGAACACAGCTTTGGCAGAAGTGGAAGAGGTAGTTTAGAAGGTCACTGAGCCATAGAATGATTTGGGTGGGAAGGGACCTTAAACCTCATCTCATTCCAGTGATGTGCCATGGGCAGGGACACCTGCCACTATCCCAGGTTGCTCCAAGCCCAACCTGACCTTGGACTGTTCCAGGGCTGGGGCAGCCACAGCATCTCTGTGCCAGTGCTGACAGGCACTGAAGATTCACTGAGGGCTTTGTTTGATGTGCATCTCACATTTTCCTTCTTCAAGAGCAGCTGCACATTTCTCTTTCCTAAACACATTGCACACAGAGAGGTGTGAGCCAGGAGTCTCCAAGAGTGGGCAGGCAGTGGACAGGAGCAGGCTGTGAGAACATTCAGGGGTGAGTCCTGGTCAGAGGCAAAGGCTTCCTTCAGCTGGGACGGTGCCAGAAATGATGGGGAGAGATGGGAGAAGTGTTGGCCTTGGCTGAGAGCTGCTCTGAAAGTCCATCCACAGCACAGCTCCTGTGGGACTGGGTTAATCTGTACATGACACAGGCCACTTTCAGTCTGCCTGTCTGTGGAGACACTTGTACATGCTCCTTTGGAAGGATGCAGCACCATTCCTCCAAACACTTCTGCCTTGGTACAGGTGCAAGCAGGACTGGGAAGCAGTGCTTGGAAGTGATCAGCCATGCAGCTGCTGCTGCAGTGCAGAGCTGCACTGGAGCAACAGTGTGAGCACTGAGGTGAGCAGGGCATGGCATTGCTGCGTTTTATGTGTTAAATATCCCCTGATAGGTTAAACCAGCATTCTGTTACCATTGACAGATTGATCTTCAGTCCTTCTGACCAGGCATGACTAAATCCCACACAATAAGTGCACAGGTTAATTTTAAACTTAAATCCAGCAAAGTTTCTATAGCATACTGTGAATCCTTTTAAAAAAATATAAAAGAAAGCACTGTGAAAAGTGTTTAAAATCATCCCAAAAGGAGCTAAAAATGAACCTTAAGGGATGCATCACCGTCTTCTGTAGGTGGCTGATGCTTCATTGACTTTTGTAGAGGTTCTTAAAAGTCAGTTTGTTTAAAATGTTAGCTTGTGCTGAAGTCCAAAACTAATATTGATTTAAGAGTGAGTTACCCATTATGTGTATTTACTCACATTTGAAGGATTAAATATCTGTTTCTTTGTTTTGAAGCCAAAGTGGTTTCTTTTGTGTGAGTCCTAGGGAATTAATACTTTAGGGGAAAGATAGATATAGCTGCTTTGTATGGGCAAGTGTTGTTTTGAGCTGATACCAAGTCCCAGGAAAGGCAGTGGGACATCACTGCATTGCCCTGGCTGAGGGTTTGGTTTTGTCAGCTTCAATATTGCATGTTAGCTCTAAACTGTATTGCCCATGCATCAGACAAAACAGAACTGATAGCTTTTCCCACCTGTGATTTGTCTGGGAAATGCTGACAGTAAATATTTTGTTCCAGGCAGTAGAATTAAGAAGGTGGACTCAGGGGATGCACAGGAAACAAGTACTGCAGTAACGAGGGCTCATTTTTAAAGTGTTGCATTATTATACTAACATTGGTATGACTCCTTTTTAACAGCCTTACGTATTTCAGGGGGGCTGAGGAGGGGACTGGTCCCTTGGTGTTTCGTTCTACAGCTGCTTGACAGCATGGCAGAGACCTCTGCCTAATACATGTGCTAGGGAGCTGGAGGAGGATGCTTTCAGAATGGCTCCTGGCTCCTAGCATGAGTCACTTCAGATTTTGCACTGTGTGCCTTGGAGATTTGGATTATGTGTCCAGCTCTCTCACGGAAGAAAGTGATCAGGAAAATTCAGTCAGAGCAGGGGAACTGAGACACACACACAGAACATGTGGAGGCAATCCAAGCACAGGCAGCCTGAGTTTCCCTGCTGCTTCCTTGAGTGCTGCAGAGCAGCTGAGGGTGCCCAGGAAAGCCACCCTCCAACCCTGTGTTTGTACCAGACCACAGCCACCCTCCAGGACTCCAGCTGTGCACCAGATTTGCTCTGATATAGAGCAGACAGCACAAGAATCATACAGTCACTAAGGATGGAAAATACCTCCAAGATCATCGAGTTCAAAAGTGTTGAGGTGGTGGATAGTGGTAGTTTAGATTTACAATCTAGAGTTTAAGGACAGCATAGGCTGTTGAATGCCCTGAAACACGGAGGCGTAACACATTTGCAGTGGGGCTCACCAGGGTACGAAGCTGCTGTGCTGTATCTCCCCTGTTCCTGCTCTTCTCACACAGTGACTGCAATCCATCTTTCCCCAATGGTAATCCAATGCATTAAACTATCAAAGCTCGCTCTTTCCCAAAAACCAGACCTTTTCTGACCTGTTCCATTGGTTAGCTGGTGAATCCTGGTAATTAAATTAATCTGTTACTATCTTCATGGATGCTGCAGTACATTAAAGTCAATGAGTTTACTAGGAAAATGATACTTGTTAGTTGTGTTGTGGCTGCATTTAATTTAAAAGCCGATGTTCCTATTATTTGCCTTCATACCTCCTGCCAATTATTGTTATTATTGCCAACATCCAGATCAAGGACCTACTTACAGCAAAATATTTACACTCACAAAAAGCTGTTTCAAAGCCAATATTTGAATTCTGTAAAGCTATGTTGGGGCTTTTTTCTTCAATCTCAAGCACTAATCTGTTGGCACTTTTTGGGGTTTATATAACTTATTCATAATACTTTGATTGTTGCTGTGCATTTATCTTTTAGTCTGCATGCAAAAAGGCAGTATTTAGAGCTGTCGTGATCCCAGAGATCAGGTCCAAGATGTACCTTTGGTTTTTCCACCCCAAATGTCATTGGGTGATACCTGTGTGATACCTGTGTCTTTTTTTCCCCCCACAACATTTCAGTACTCTTGACTGAAACAAGTCATCCACCAGCTTCCAGGAGAGCTGTGCATGACATCAGGACCTGTCCTTAGGGGACTGGCTAATGCCTCTAAACAAATCGAATAGCTATTTGGTTTATAGCCTGGCTGCACTCAGAACTGCAGTTCCCTGGGGAAAAAAGATCCATAGGTCCTGTTTTGCTTTTCAGACCGTCTAAGATAGCAAATAACCATTTTGTATCTTTTCTTTCTGCAGGAATATGCGGGGTGTTTTGCCTCACAAGGCAGTGCAGGTTGCTTTGTGCTTTTGTTGTTGACTCGATTCCACTGTGCCAAGAATTGGTGCTGGTTACCTTGGAAACAGCTCTGAATCCCACTGAGGATTTTGACAGGCACATCTTGACTGAAATTGCTTTGTTTTCATAATTCTGCAAGTATACATGTAGCTAATCCTTTCGCTGTGCTCTGCCTGTGTTCTTTCCCTAAAATGTAGCAAAATTAATGAAACATATTATTTTATCCTTTCCATCTCATTACAGCTTTCTTTAATCCCTTCTTTTGCCTCAGTGCTCCAGGGACATTAATTACTCTTTTAACTCAGCACACTGTTTTTTCTTGGTAGGTGTTTGATGGGTGACCCTATGAATGTGTGTGAAGTTTTGACACAATTTGCAGTCTCCTCCTTTCTGTCCCTCCTTCCTATCATCCCTGTTCTTTGGTTTTCTCCTGGAGCATTTCTTGTGCCATGCAGTTCGAGCATGTTAAACTTTGTTTATTCCTTAAACAAGTTATGCTTTACAGAGACCAGGTGGCATCTTCTGTGGCCACAGGAAACTCAAGGTCTTGCTGCCACCCTGTAGTGGCATGGGGGGTAGAGCTGTTGCCAGAAAGAGGAAGGGGTGATGCTGCTCTAGTCTGGGAAGACTGTCCTGATGAAATTGTGGAGATGTGATATGCGTTTTCATATTAGGAAGTGCTGTCCTTGTTGTTGTGAAATGGGTTCCCAAGGTGGGAAGGACAAACAGATAAGTGGGCTGAGTGATCTTGCTGGATGGCAGTAATGAAACACAGGTGACTGCAGGCAGGAAAGGAGGAGAGCTGAGGAGACAAACTCTGATCTGACTGGAGCAGCTCTGGCCAGAGAAGTCAGTGACACTGTTGCATGAGGTGATGAGCAGGCGAGCTGAACCAGTTCCCAGTGTGCCAGCAGGATCCTTGCATTAGTGCCAGTCACTAATCCCTGTGAGGCAGGGAGAGGCAGTGTCTCCCATCCAAACCAGTCCTCAGAATAATCAGACAGCATTGCACAGACTGATAGGGGAGAGAAGATAAAAGGCTCTGCTGGATGAGGGCTGTCAGGAACAAACAGCTGAGCAGTTTCACCTGAGAAGCAGTGTTTGTTCATAGCAAACTCAGCTGCTTCATGAGTTGAGTCTGAGGTTGTGGTAGGTTGGAAGAGGAAGACGAAAAAGTGCTAGAGACTGAAGGACAACCATTAAAAGAACAGTCATTGCACATCACTGTGGAGATGATTCACAGATCTGATTTTTGTTCTTGCCTTTATAGTTGCAGATTTAAAAAAAAAACCCTATTTTTTTAAACTATTTTGTGGAAATGTTTATGTCAAGACCTGGAATCTCAGACACTTATTTTAAAAGACTCTTGCCACCATCTGTATATCTGTCTCTGGGGCTGGTAAACATACTGTCTATTATAAAAGTTAATGGAATGGAAAGCTGTCATGGGAAATAAAAGTATTGTAGGTAACATGCCAGTGGAGACATCTGCAGTCCATTGACAAATGCAGCAGTATCAATAAGGAATGAAGGAGAGCTTTAATATTACATCTTGGCCTTGCACATGCTCTGATCTCAGATACTGGATTGTGCTGTAGCCAGTCATGTAACCTCATTTAGCAGCCCCTTGTCTGAGTCTCTGTCTGGGAAGGGGGTCTCAGGTGTCAGGAGGGAGTGTCTGAGTGATGCCTGCTTCGGTGCAATTCCCAGTGCTGGCGTGGCTGTGGTAGGGTTTGGGCAGCTCTTGCGCCCTTGGGTGTACTTGTGAGGAGGGCAGCAGCCTTTGGAGGCAGCAGGCCTTCTAAACACAGCCAAGAGGGAAAGCTGTGGCTCCCCACCAGCAGCTGGTTCAGCATCCCCTGTGCATCTTAATACTCTTGAAAGGGTTTGTGTCCCCGAGTCATCTCTGGGACACGGAGATTTTAGATCCCCTGATTAGGTAAACTGGGATTTGGAGAAGAATTGGGCTGACTTCCAAAACCAGGAGCACAGAGTGCTTAATTCATTTTGGTTTAAATTAGTGTAGTCCTCCAGACAGGGCTCTGTCCCCTCAGCAGGGCAGAGTCCTCTGTTCCTGCCCCAGAACAGCCACAGCCCTGGCAGCAGCTGGGCACAGCTGGCCTGGCAGCACTGTTGGAGTGTGCTCTCAAGTGACCTTTGAGAGGTCTACCATCCTGCTATGTCAGCCCCTGGCCTCTCACCTCAGCTTGCTCCCTCTCAGGGCTTTGTGGAGTTCACACTGAGGGATTTCACTGTGTTTTCTCTCTGTTATGGACATCCCATTCAAGGATTGCCTATACTTTAGGGTACTGTATTCCCTGAAATCAAGCTGTGAAGCTCCTGTGTCCTGTATCATGAACAGCTGACATCTTGGTAAAAAGAAGCAGCATTTTACTCTCTACAAAATGCAAAGAAAAAGCATGTTGCTGTTCTTTGTTCTGCTGGAGTCTAACATAAAGTCCTTACTGCTTTCAAGAAATAAATCTAGTTGTTGTAACTTGTATGTTAGTGCTGTTTCTTTGCCATGAAGTAGAGTCAGAGAGAGTCTGCCTGTTTAAAGAGAGGGAAAATAAATGTCTACAAGCAAAACCATGTCTAATGAATGCATAGCTCAGCTTCCACAGCATCCAAGCTGCCTAATTTTCCTTTTTTTCCCTGTTTTTATTTTTTTTTTTTGTTGTTTGATTCGGTTTTTTGTTTGTTCTTTATCATTAGGCTCCCTTGAACTTTAACTGAACCATAAGAAAACTATGAAGAGTCTCAATAGCAGCCCTGTGAGGATTTGACTTAGGAACTGGATCTTCTATTTATAGTGTCCATTAGTACAGAAAAGTCTGTCCTTTTGCAGCAGTCATGTATGGCAAAAGCACTGCTCTTCTGATGAACTGCCCATGACTCCTGTGTCACCCAAAATATCCATCACCAGAGTGTTCAGAAATAAGCCTTTCTTGATTAAAGAACACTGCCAAACAAAACAAACTGAACAAAACCCGCAAGCCCAGAGGCCATTTGTATTTTTATTTACTTATTTTACGTAGCCTGAAATAGAAATTTCTATTTATCAGGAGACAACCTTTCACCCTCTGACATAGCTCTCTATGGAGCATTATCTTTGTCCCAAGCAAATTAAATCAGGAAGAGAGCTGAGAGGGTGAGAACTGTCTTCCAGGCTTGTAGAGCCCATTTGTACCAGAGAACCAGGCTGGATGGGAACAAGTTTAAAATCTATTAGAAAGGAGGCAGTTTTTAATGATTTGTCTCAGCCCTGCTTGGAGGAGGGTTGCAGCAGCTTGGCTGATGGAAAGCAGTTGACCAAGGGGATTTCCTTTGGATATGCTCCAGGGTACTGAATCTGATATACATATTAGAATTTGCATATTCTATATCAGAAATTAATTGGTGCCTTTCATTAAAATTTTCATGTGAACATAAGCCTCAAAAATGGATTCTTTTAACAGTCTTCCTCCCTGAGTCTTGATTTGTTCATCTGAGCTGATAGAATAGCCTTGATGATGTTGCTTTTGTCCATGGTGCTGTGATTAGTAGCTTGGGGGAGATTTTGACAGGAGGGCCACGTGCCACATCCTTCAGGTGCGAAGTGGTGGCAGGAATTGGTGCGGGGTCTGTTGTAGCCGTGGCACTCAGTGAAGCTCTGCATGTCCTCCGTGCTCCCCAGAGCTGTCAGGGTGATCTGAAAGAGCAGAATCCCAACAGGGATATAGCAGGTATGAAAGGAAGCTTTCTGGAAGAGCAGTTTGTCTCCAAGCCATGGAAGGTGCTGTGGGGAGGGCCCCGTGTGTCTGGAGGAGGAGGAGGATGGCGCAAACCGCACGATTGTTCTCCCAGGTTTTCCCAGCCTGTGCTTTGCAGGCTGCGTGTGCCTCACAACACAGGGAGCCTGTAAGGGTTCCAGATTTGTGTCCAGTCCCCTGGTCTGCAGCAGCAGCACCCTTGAGAGTCTGGGAGCGTCTGGGAATGAGAGGAAGGAACCAAGGGGTGCCAAGAAACACCCCCAGCATCCAGCAGGTGTGGAAGCAGCCCAAAATGAGGTGCAAAGCCCCAAAACTATGTGCAGCCCTGTGAAAGGCATCTGAGAAGATTGCTGGGCTTTAAATCAATATCCCTGTTCTTTTATCTATAGGACTGGCCACATGTGTGACTTGATTGATGGTGCTCAATTTGATCTACTTAACCACAAAGGGGAGTTTCATCTTATACTAGGGATGTGTTGTTGAATAGCAGAACAGAACTAGAGCTGCTATTCATAGTCTCCTCCTACAGGCACCTATATCATACATAGCTTCATCTCAAAAACCAGTTTTTGTTTCCTCCAATGTGGAAGGCTGCCAGAACTTCTCACCCCTGACAGTAGGAAAGCAGCATCTTTAGATTTCTAATCTGAATTTATCCTCAGGTTTATATTTTTGTGTTTCAAATGGGTTTTTTTCAAATTCATGTTTTACAAATCAGCTTTTTTTCATTGCTTGATAGTTGTTCTGGTGTATTCATCCATCTACTTTTGCTGTTGGCAGCAGCCAATGGAGCTGTTGCAGTCACTGCCCTCCAGGTGACCAGCCAGGAGTGCAGTGAATTGTAAGGTATAAACACCAATAATTAGGAATGTTCTTTGCCAGTGGGTGGGGATTTTTAATATCTCATTCAATAGTTTGTGTAAAAGAAAGATTAACTTAGTACTTTGGTTTTAGACAAACATGGCTGTGGTAATTCACATCTGTGTTTTTTTGGGAAAAACAATTGGCTTTTCTAAAGGACAAATGAAGAGGAATAGCTTAACATTAAAAATACAAGGGAAATCTGTAAGAGTAACTGTGAAAATAATCATTATTAATCTAATGGGCAGTCCCTTGTCAGTGTGGTTGCTGTCAAGTTACATGTAGGGCATTGATTTAAACATACTTGCCCTTCCCAGCCAGTTCTTGCCTGAAGGATGCCAGTAATGGGTGAGCAGAGCTTTTATTCCTGCCCTCAGGATGGTGATTAATGGGGGCTCTGGCAGGAGTGGTGTATATTGACATCAGGCATTACAAAACTCTGTCTGCACACAAGGGCTGGAGAAGCAGTGAAGTTTCGCCCTGCTCCCAGGTGTGCCCAGCTGTGCTGCTGGTGGGTTGTGACTGTGCAGCTTGTGGCCTTCCCTAGGGGTCAGCTCCATCTGTAATGGAAACAGTTCTCAGACAGCACTTGGATGTAGCTGGAGAGGGAAGGGCTTTATTTCCACTGAGTTTGGCTGAGAGAGAGAAATATATTGATTATGACTAAGGGAGAACAGATTCATATATACAGATAAGAACCACAAACCCTTTCCCCTCTGAATTCTATTGGGCCAGCCCTTAAGATCTTGATTTGTTACATCAAAGGTACCTGAACTTCCAGAGGGGAGGAAACTTCTCTGTTTCTCATCACTTCCACATGCATCCACATTTCACTGCACCTTTGAGTGGGTCTGGAGTCAAGCTGAGACAGTTTCTCAGATTGGAAGAATTTACTCCTTGAGTGCTCCTACTACTTTCTTCTCACCAGAGGAGGCAGTTCCTCAGCCCTTCTCAAGTGTGTTACACCTTGTGGGCAGTGGGGAAGAGCAAAGTGTGGGTTCTGTGGCACCCAGCTCTGTCAAGCATGCAGTGCCTGAGTCAGATCCACACGTAGAGAATGTCAGGGGGCAGCAGCAAGGAGCCCATTCCACCAAAAAAATGTTATCCTCTGCAATCCCTCTGCATGATACTCAGCCCTAAATAAAGCTTTGTGTGTGTGGCAGTCCTAAAAGGGATGAGGAAGATGAAGTATTGATTTTAATCATGCAGGAATGTTATTTGGACCTTCAAGTCCTTCATCAGCATAGATGGTTGTCTGGGAAGTGCCTTTAATGCATACTGTGTGCTGCTGAGGAGGAACTAGCATCCAAAGGGCATTTTGGAATGCAGCTAACTTCATATATTAAATGTCAAGCAATTACATTACTCAGCTGCTCATTCTACCCCTGTTTAGAAAACAATACCTACATACAGAAATTTTTCTAGACATTGAATAGATGATCGTCTTAAAATATTGCACTTGCTGCACGTTGTCCCTAAGAGGAAGAACATTTAATAATGATGCTTTGTGCATCTTGCTTCGAGCAAGCTCCTGATTTTTATAAATACTTGGCATTTTCCACTGAAACCGTTGGAATATCTGGTCCTTCTCTTTTATTTTTAATTATTTCCTTCTATTTCAGGAAAAAGAATTACCTTTTAAAAATGGATTAAGTCACCCTTTGGGTTTTTTTTTCTTGTTTAAGCTAATCTTTCTGATTTTAAAACACCATTCTGATTAGCATGCTTTTCTTTCTTTTTTCCTGACTTTGCTACTGCCACAGAAGAAGTGTCTGCGAGGATAGTACAAGTAGTAACAGCTGAAGCTGTAGCGGTCCTGAAAGGTGAACAGGAAAAAGAAGCCCAGCACAAAGATCAGCCTGGATCACTACCTTTAGGTAAAATGAGACAAAAGAATGCTCCAGGTATCCTTGTGTCTGCAAATGTCTGTATATATACTTAAAAATGCAGTTCCAGCTGGGTGTTCACATTGGTTATGGTTGTGGGTGAACCACAGCCACCACTGGGTAAATGCTGGAACCACAGGATTATGGCAGGATCTTTTTATTCTTGGTTCTTCATGATCCTGTGACTGTCTCACTCCCTGTTTGCTCTAACAGCAGCTCTCCACCTTGTTTCTGACTCCTGAGTGGCTCAGCCATGAGTGTGTTTGGTGGCAGGGTTTTGTCATCATCGTGGCACTGTTTGTGTTCAGCCATGTACAGCAATGAAGAATTAATGTCTGAAGAGGCAAATGTAGAATGACATATGGAAACAAAGTGAGGCTTTGCTGTTTGGGTGGTAGCTGCTCAGATAGATGGAGGGGAAGCACCTCCACAGGAAGCAGAAAGGAATGGGGCACACCAGGTTGAGAGCAGCAGGCAGAGTGAGGAGAGGTTGTGGAAGAAGGAGTCACGTGGTAAAAGCAAATGTCAGCAGTCTGTATTGGAAAGGGTAACAATGCCACTGGTCCATGGTCTCCATCCTCTGTTGCCTCCTTTGTGAAATATCCTTGAAATATGTCTATCTATCTATCTATCTATCTATCTATCTATCTATCTATCTATCTATCTATCTATCTATCTATCTATCCATCTATCTATCTATCTATCTATCTATCTATCTATCTATCCATCTATCTATCTATCTATCTATCTATCTATCTATCTATCTATCCATCTATCTATCTATCTATCTATCTATCTATCTATCTATCTATCCATCTATCTATCTATCTATCTATCTATCTATCTATCTATCTATCTATCCATCTATCTATCTATCTATCTATCTATCTATCTATCTATCTATCTATCTATCTATCTATCCATCTATAAAATAAGGTAGGTATACAGCCATTTGTACCTAAAGTGCTTGCTCCTTGCCAGAACACTTCTGCAGTAGCTCAAAACATGTACACCAAGGGCCAGAGAAAAGACATACTCCATCTTGAGGTAAGGAAGTCTTCCTAGCCTGTCTTAGGGTAGATTCTGCTGAGTGCATCTTCATTGTGATCAAATCAAAACAGTGCCCTGCGGTGTTTTCCCCACAGGCAACCTGCCTGCTTTGGTGCAGTGCTTGGCCCTTGCCTGGGAATGAATTAAATTCAGTGAGTAATGTAGAATATTTGGTGAAAATTTTGTTCCCACGGTTTTTGGCTTCAATGAACTAACTTAGAACTGCAGCAGGGAGATGGTGTTGCTTGGTAATTCCCTTCTTTGCAGAGCCTCAGTTTTAAATGGAAGACCCCAATTTCCCAAATCACTCAGGCCAGGGAGAAGCAAACTGGATATTCAGTTCCATCTAGTCAGATAAGTAATTTAAAAGACATTGTGAGAAGTATGTCTTCAGTTAATGACTGTTGGTGTTACAGGTGCATAGTAATGAGTTTATAAATACTCTGTCCCTGGGCAGCACATCTTAAGGACAAGTCTTTTCCAAACCACACTGAAATCAATAGGAAGAAGCCTGGAAAATTCTGCTGGGGCTTTGAAAGTGGCCTGTCTGTGCTTGGAAAGAAGCCCTGAATAGTAAACTGAGATCTGCCTATTGAAAGGTGCTGTTGATAAGAGAGATCTGTTAAAACAGACTTGTTTGGATTTTTTCTTTTTTTCTTTTTAAAATACTGGTTAAGCCCCAGGAGTGGAAAAAAAAATTCTCAAAGTGGTTGGTATGAGATCAAATGCAGAGGTTATGCTGAGTTCATTTAAGAAGATTGTTTAGGATTTCATCATACTTCAATTAAAGTAATTGAAAAAAAAATCATTTGTTTTCAGCATCTTGTCTCATGACTGGGAATGAATATAAATCCCAATCCAAGTACATCTAAGTTTCCACTGTGCCTTGCTCAGCTGAATCACTGTTATGTCACAGCTGATATAAGTTCCCTGTGCTGATATCTTTTGCATTTAGACAAGCAATATTTGCATGTGTTCTGCAATTAACCTTGAACTCAGCAGAAGAAAAAAAAAGTGTGCAGAATGGAGTTTTTTCACGTACTCGAGGTGGATTAAAGAGATTGGATGCCAGTTTCTGATAGTTGGTGTGAATTTATAATACCTCTGTGCTTTTTTGTTGTTGCTTTGGATGACTGAGTGCTTTTTGAGAGGCAATACTGATTTAAATGAGTATCTCATATTTCATTTTTTTATCATTCTCTATAACCAGAATTTTATAAATAATTCATACCATTAGAAAACAAATCAACAACAGAAGAATAAATCCTTTTATTATCATTTCAGAAGTCCACATATTCTGCAAGGGTCTGTCTAGAAATCTGACAGGCATCAGTTAATTCCTCAGCTGAGCAAAACAGGCTGACTGCAGCTTATATCATATGTTGGTCTTCCTGGAATTAATGACTGTATCTCATTTTCACTGTTTGATTTCTAGCAGTTGAAGAATCAGCCAACCTGCCTCCTTCCCCACCTCCATCACCAGCTTCTGAGCAGACTGGAGTTCTGGAGGAAGGTAAGGGTCCCCTGGACATTGCAGTGCAGAGCTGTCAGCAGAGGGACGAGACATGAGTCTAAAGGATGGGGGAATCAGAAAATGGAGAGACTTTCTGCAGTGGAGATATTTTTCATGTCAAAAGAGAAGGCATTCTCAGCAATAACTCCCCATCTGCAAACCAACTGCAGTGCATGGATGAGGCAGACACATGCACAGAGGAGGGATATGCTAAGTACATCCATGCTAAAGAAAAGGAGATATAGAGTTGCTCACTTTTTTGTCTGTTGTATGCAATAAGAGCCAAGGTGTCTGCTGTCCCAGTGTGGTCACCAAACCTACAATTAAGTATAGGTCATCTTTTGTTTCTTGAGATGTGTTTGGCTGCGTTTTTTAAATTACCATTGCCTTTTGGTTTGGAATCTTAAATGCATGAAAGCAAGGAGATTCAGAGCTGGATCACTTGTTTGGCCCTTGACCTGTAATTCATGCTCCAGTGCCTGCATGTATTGAAGTTCTGTACACAAAGTGCAGCAGTCACATTCCAGTCTTGCAAAGCAAATTTCTGTTCTGCACAAGTGTTCAGTTTCAGTAGCCCGTGATCACTGTATTTTCCTCCTGCTGAAACCTCCTCCAGCAAAGAACTGAAGTGTTGGTTTAATGTTAAACATGGGCCTAAATCCCAGTGCAGCTGCTGCAGTGTAGGTGTGTGTGAGAGTGCTTTGCTCAATAGAAGACTGCTGCTGCATCAAGGCCAGCACTATAGGGAGACAGCAGTGTGTTAAAATTGAGCTGTATCATGGGGAAGGAAGGATTTGGGTTCAGAATCTCCAGGGGATTGTCAGTTGAACTCCGCCATCTCAGTCACATTTTTATGTGTCCACTCACTTCCTTCTTGGATTTTCTTTCAGCATTTTCTTTTTCTTTTTGTTACATAAGTGCATGAAGATAATTTCCTATCATCTGCTGAACAAACTTTGTTGGTATTTTAGCAGAGAGCCTCTATGAATTTTGCAAGTGGATGGTTGCTATTTCACATGCTAGCATGGTCTGACTCAGTTGATGAGGACGCTACAATTAGGCATGTTCCATCGTGCAGTCATTTTTGACACAATGAAATTACAGGCTGTGTTAGCAACAACATTTGTCAGTCTGCTCTACTGGAAGGGCCTAGTTGGTGTGGTTAGTAACAGTTAGTAACATAAAGAACTTGAATAATTGATTGCTTTTGTTTTTAAAGAAACATCTGCTTGTTGTGTGTTTAAAAAATAATACAGCAGTTCCTGGACTCATGACAGAGAGGTAATGGCAGTCAAAACTATTACCTGAGAAAAGAATTGTTAAGGCATTAGCAAAGATTTTTATAATTGTTACCAGGGCTTTATCATATGCTTTAGTATGTAATTCACTTGGCTAGTCCTGTGTAAGCTTTTTTGATTTTTCATATTGTTGTAAAGGGCTTGAACTTCTGCTTCAGGCCAATGTCAAGGTTCTTCTGTTAGGTTCAGGTTTAGGTTTGGCTTTGTGTGCTGTTTGTATCAGCTGTATATTTGCATGTATTTTAGGATTTTATAAAGTACTTCTAATTAACTATTAATTGCCACCAGGTTTAGATTGGCCCCATAGCAAATGGAAAGCATTTTGCTGGTTGCACTAACACAGGAAGGTGGCAAAACACTCTGCAGCTTGAGGTTATTATCTAGGGCCAGACTGCAGTTTCCAGCTGTGCAAATGACTCAGCAAGTCACTTAACATTGTTGGTTTTCTCTTTCCTTGCATGCAGGATTGAATTAATATAATAACACTTAACCTGCAGAGGTGGTTACAAGGACTGAAAGCACTGTATTAGGGAGATGTTTCGATGATTTACACAATGTCATGGTTTTTAATAGCTTTCAAATAGTTTTCTTTAACATTAGTCAAAAGAGACTTTTCCACAACATAGAAGATTTTGATTCAGTTTTAAGAGCACATGGCCAGTTTGCAAGGGAAGAAGGGAGAGAAGTGATGTCCTGAGTCTGTAATGAAGTGTGCTGGAAGCTTCTTGCTTGTGTCTGGCTCTCAAACAGGAACTCACAGTAGAGTTGTTTGAAGCAACAGAAAGAACTTGGAAATAATTTCGCTGGAAATTTATTATGTTGCTTTTTACCAAAATACAGTGTTGTCAGTTCAGTGCAGTAAAAATGGTAGCAAAAATCTTGTTCTCTGCTCTGTATTAGAAGATACAGTCCTTACTTTCTGTGGGTAAGTTCAGTTTTTCCTGACCTGAGTGATCCAGACCTATTTAGGCAAAGTTCCCATTCAGAAGAGTTTGTCTCAGTAGGGTTTGACCCAATTTTACTGTCCTTGTTTAAACCTCCTGTTTCCTATACCATCTGGCTATCCATCCTCATGCATCCTTACATTGCATGTCTTTCTGCTTAGTAAAATACAGTTTATTAATTTATTGAACAAAAAAGGTGAGCACTTGGTGTCTCTGCCTCAGACCTCTATTTTCCCTTCTGGAAGCATTTCCTAATGCACTTGTCAGTGTGTGTCACATTGCTTTGAATCCAAGAGACTTCTTCAGTCAATGTAGGAAGGAAATCACTGTTGTAGACTGACAAAGGTGGATGTGGCCAGCCATGCAGCAAACACAAATTAAAAGGAAAAAAAAAAAAAAAGGTAGGAAAGACAGAGAGGTTTGTGGGTCAAGTTTATTTCATGAGAGGAAGAAGTCGGTTGGATGTAGGTTTCTTTGATTTGGCTGCAGGAAAACATTCAAATGAACCTGTCCCTTTTTACTGCTGCAGAAGGTAAGAGAACTGATTTGCCTTATTGAAATTATTATATTTATTTCAACTATAATAGCATAATTTTGTTCAGGAAATTAAATTCTCTCTAGCACCCTCTAATCTTTTTATCAGTTGTATCTGGTCATGCAGGACAGACGTAATATTCTAATTTCTTGGCATTTCTTTTGTGCTCTGTGCCTTTTGATGATGCTCAACAATGTCTACATGTAAAAAAAAAATAAACATTACAGGATAGAAGGGTGTCTCTGACAGACCGTCTTTCACTTTGAAATAGTCAGGTTAGCCTTTATATACCAAATGAGAATGTGTTGTAAACTGAAAAATCAAGTGTTGTATGAAAATGGATCTGTTGACTGTGAAAATTACTTCTTGAAAGGCATTCTCAAAATATACAAGGAAAGTAAAGCAGAATTAGCCTTTGTGAGAAGTGATTTTAATCTTGGACTTTAAAATGCATTAGGGATTTTCCCCATGCTTTGAGATGGAAAAGATTAGAAGGGACTAGAATAACAAAGGATTTTTCTTGTTGCTGAAATAAAAGCATAGCCTCCTTAAAGACATCATTATCCTGTTAATGAAATTATCTGCATTAATTCTGAAAATATTTTCATTCAAACTGATAAAAAAAACCAATGTAAATTTGTAAAATAGCCACAAATGTAACAGCCCCAAACAGTACCAGGCTTTCCACTCCTGGTGATTTTGGACCATCACAAAAAAGTGTATTAGGCATTTTTACTGCTGTTAGTTCCTGCAGTTTTAAGGAGCAGAGGAAAGGCCTCTGTGTTTTTGCCTACAATCTGTTCAGAGCCTGTAAAGAAGAGATTTTTAGCCTTCTTTGCAACAGTATAGAGAAGTCTTGGGATTTCACCTTCACTCTTGTTGATGCCTTTTGCTGTTGAAGGGCCCCTGAATAAATAAACCCACAGCTGGAAGGAGAACCTCCCCTTCTGCACATCTTCCTTCTCTGTGTTCAGCTTCTTGACTGCATCCACCTTCCCTTCTTTCCTTCATGTTGTCCCAGATCCAGCTGAAGAGGTGGCAAGTGCTTTGTCTTCAGTAATTCATGGGCTGGTGTGAGGGCACCCTGCAGAGAAGGGGGAGTTGAAGTTTTGAACCTTCTTGGATTTAGGAGGGAGTTGATTCCTGGTCTCTCATGCCCTGAACTGTGGGCTCACCCCCTGTAATTTGCCTTTCACAAACCCTGAGAGCCTTCAAATCTGTTACAGAATTCTGTGGATTTTGCTGTGGAGAAGAAACCCACAGGTTCTGCACTGCAAGCAGATTGACATGATTCCCTGCAACCTTGCTTCTGGCTCTTAAGTACTAGGGAAAAGTGGGAAGCTTGGGCACAATGCTGTGCTTAGCATTCCCTATTGCAGTGCTCTGCAGAGCTTCCTGCTTGGCAGAAGCGGGTTGCCAGGTTATTTTTCTATACCTGCCTCTTTTAATATTGCATAAACCCCTGAATATGGGGGTTGGATTCCACTACAGAAGAGAAGCAGCCAAACCATCAGTGGTTCAGGCACTCTTTGTGCCCTGAAAGAATCTGTGAATACAGTTCTCTTAACTGAGTTCCATGTGTGATCTTTGTGCACACAGCATGCCTTCGGTTCCAGCCAGCCTCAGCGATGGCACCAGTCTTAAACATGGACCATCTTTCTTCTGCAGGACTCTGATACATATATAAGCTGCTAAGATTGCCATTCATTGCTCCTTTTACTTCCTTTTGGGAGGTGATTGAGCCTGAAGGGGTTTTTCCTACAGCAATCCTTTCCCAGGCAGAAGAAATCCATGCCATGACATTACAGGACACTTACTGCCAGTTACTTGAGAAAGCAGAGAAGCTTTTTGTAAAGAGACAGAGGTTGTTTTTTCATGATATACTATAAGAAACTTAAAACTTACTGCTGTTTGCCAGGGAGAACCTTAGGGCTCTTATAAATGGGATTATTTTGGATCAAAATTGTTTCCAAGACTTGGCTAATTGCAGTTAGGGTAGCATTTCTGAGCCATCTTGTTTTGGCATCCCACAAGGAGATCTGTTATGCTGCCTGTGTTAAGGCCTTGCTTTCTGACTTAGTGTTCTGGATCTAAGAGTGAAAGTTTTGGGGGCTCTGGGAGAAATCCTGTAAGTTATAATTGCCTGTAGAAAGATCAGGGACTCAAAGCATGGACTTGTACTTGAAGCTGGTAGGAAATCCAGTGGAATAGCTGCAGCTGCTTAAGGCACCCCGTGAATCTGTGTTCATCAAACTGCCAGTTCTCACACACTGAGAATGGACTTAAACATCTTTTCTCTAGCACTGGATGTTTAGTTTTTCATAGCTTTATTTGTGATGAGAGGACTCCTCAGCCTACAGGAGGTCCCAAGTCTCCCCTCTAGGCTTGTACAGATGAGGTGGTAGGCCAGTCATTTTCACTGGGTAGTGTTATTTTCCTTGGTCTTGCAAAAACAGCTCCAACTGCCTGTCCCTGTACTTGTCATTAGTCCCACTAATGTGATTTTCTGCAAGGCTTCAGTGATGGGAATAAACCTGTCATTCCAAAGCATTAGCAAACACCAAGGTGGGAGCTAGTTCACAGAAATGTGATACAACAGCATAAAATATAGGACAGAGACTGCTGTGAGCAGCATTTTGTGGCCTTTATCAGGAACAAAAAGGTAGCTACCTATTTGGGGAAGGTTTTTTTTGTTGTTGTTGTTATTTAAATGCTGCTTATTTATAGGGAAAAGTGGGGAATTTTGAAACAGATACGATGAAAAATAAAGCCAAATTGTAAGCTGGTTTTCTTTTTAATTAAAGAACTTTTAAAATATTTCACTTTTAAGCACTAAATCTGTGAGGGATACAACTATGTCAGGACACTTCAGAGATTTGTAGTACAGTCAGTCAGGTGTATAATATATATGGGTATAGTGTGAGTTGTGAGATGTGGTTTGTGCACAGCATGTGTTCTTCTAAGTAATTAATATGTAGTTTGGTCCCATTTGGCTCCTCTTCCCCTCTACTCACCTGCCATCCATTCCATTCTTTATGTGCCTAGGGTTGCTGCCTTCTGGGGAGGGAAACTTAGTTGTATTTTCTCCCCAGATGGAAGTGCCATCCCTCCAAGAGTCTCTCCATGTCTAGGTAAAGCTGCAGCGTGAGCAGCTTTGGGGTCAGTGTAACCATGGCTCCCACTTAAATCAGAGCTCTTGTTCTTCAGGCCTGGCTTATAGCAGAAGCAAAAAGAGCAGCTAGTTAAAAGAACTGGAAGCTAATTTGTTCTTTATACCAGGGAAATACTGCCAAGAACAGTATGCAGAGTAGGCCAAAATATTGTTACTCAAAGTAAGTCAGTTGTTTACACAATGGGGAAAAAATATATCTATAGCAAAGATAGCCTTGGAAGGACTTGAATTCTCCAGCAGGTGAAGTAAGTTTTACCCCTTACAGATAATTTCAGGCCATATTGGGTCATGTTTGATTTCCAGTTGTTTTGCAGACACACTCCATTTGCATTGTGCCAGCTGGCTGCAAACACTGAGGGGAGAAAAGCCCCTTTGTGCTTCCTGTTTTTATGACCTGAGCACATCAGTAAGTAGTATTTTACCAGTAGGGTTTATGTAAAAGTAAAATCAAGGGAGGATCTTTTTCAGTGACTAACAGAGCAGCTGACTTCTCAAAGGTGAAATAGGTGATGTTTCATTTCACAGCACTCAGTCCTGGGACCTGAAGTTAAAAACAGTATTGGGTCCTCTAAAGGCTTGTGTCTCAGGAGGATGGAGCTGTCTCCCTGAAACTGGTCACTGGCTCATTTTAAGAAAACCATTGTTTAGAATTAACAGGATAATTACAGAATTAACAGCCTAATAACAGCATCAGTAAGAGATCATCACTAATAATTGAAGATTGTTCATGTCAGCATGTCTGACTGAGGGTAGGGAGATAGAAAAATCACAAGTGTAGCCTTACTTTAGCTGTGTGCCTATAGCTGTACATAACAGTTCATGGGCAGCTTCCTTTTCAGCCATAACATTTGCTTCTGGTGAAAGTGTAAGATCTCAGAACATCCATGTGGGGGAGAAAAAAGGCAAATAAGCTGGATCATGAGTGGAAAGATTGGCATTATGAGACCCTGAGATCCTCTCAGCTGGTGAGAGCACAGTAGTAAAATGCCAAGGTTTTGCCAAGTGCGGGCTGGTCACTTGAGAGTTGGACTTGATGATCCTTCTGGGTCCCTTCCAGCTATTCCAGCTATTCCAGACTATTGTGTGAAACAGCTGTTCTTGCTGGCCAGCAGTCTGTTTGGCATAAGAGTTTGCTGCACAAAGAGAGACTATATGATTTTTCTTTTAATTCAGTGATAACTTGCTAGTTTGAGTATTTTTATTCATGTGGTTTGTGTTTCAGGAAATGAAGAAGTATTGCTCAGAGTAAAAGGAGAGACTTTCCTTAGAATTTTTTAATTGAGAGGGGAAGCACATACAAAAGTACATAAAATCAAAAAAAAGAAAAGTAAAGCAAGTTATTCAAGTCAGGGTCTTTTGTAGCTGCACACCTGTTGTCCTGCAAGGCTGCTTTTACAATCTGCTTCTATTTCTACAACACTCAGGCATTGGTCAGGGTCTGATTCTGAATCTTCTGGCTTCTGTTCATTTGAGATACAGTATCTAACCTTAATTATTTTATGTTATTAATATTGTGTTGTTCTTTACACAGTGATATTTTCTCAGCCTCAAATAGTGTTTATGTTTCTTAGGTCACTCTTTTAAGCTGAAACAGAGGATTGATTGGTTTTCACTGGGCCAATCTCAGGAGAAAAATGAAGCCCTTGTAATTCCAAGAGGCTGGATACAGCTACTTCCAGATTTAAAACTGCTTTGTTCTGTGCTTGATTAGGAAAAGTACTTCATTGTGAGACACATTTGAAACTCAGGGATGTTGATCAGGTTGCCTGCAAGCATGGCTGCTGGTCAGCTCCTTGAGTATGTTGCTGAATCAAAGGATTCACACTTAATCCTGATTTCTTACCAGAGGAAATACTAATAGTGCACAGTAATTTTTGTCTGAGTAGCAGTGGCAGGACTACAAGACTGGGATGGAGATTTTTCTAATAATTCTTCTACCATGGCACAAGCAAAGACTGTTCTTGATTCTACTATACTGCTCCTAACAGCCTATAGGCTGAGTGGTATGTTTTAGAAATTTGGATGAACAAATAGCTATATTGCATTCATTGGTTTCTTTGACTTAATTGATGATGAGGAGCCTGGGGATAAGTGGGGAAACAGCAAAGGAAATGAAGAGTCCTTGTGTTAAAATAGTGATTTTCACATACAGATTTCAGATGTCAGACAGTGTAAAGAAGAAATCATTTCTAAACCCATTCAGTGTAGGAATTTTGGCAGAAATCTTGCAAAAACCATTAATTATTAGCCATGCATAAGGCCTGTTATGACTATGAAAGTTCTCAGTATTTTGCCAAATGCAGGATTCATACAATAGATTGACTTGCTGGCATTCAGCGGTCTGTATTACCATGTCAGTGGAAAGAAATCAATGCCTCATACCTTCCTCCACCTCAGTTGAATGTCTTGTACTGGACTAAACAGCACATTTATTAGAAAATGTCAGTGTACTTTGAGCTTATTGATGTGTTCATGTTGTCAGAGCCATCCATTATTCCATTCCATCTCCATTTCCAATGACTATTTGACCCACTGTCACCCTTGGGAGAGGTATGTCTGTAAAACACTTTCAGCTCTCATCTTACAGCATAAACATGCTTGTCTGGGGAGAGGCAGGCTTTAGGTTTGGCTTTTTTCCCTAAAGAAAATTCAGTTCCATGATGGCTAAAATGAACTGGGTACTGGCAGTCCTTTACAGACTTAAATCGAAAGTATTGAGCTGGAAGGGTTATGTAAATGCAGTCCTGGAAGGGTTATGTAAAATCAATCTTGTTCAGCTATTTGCTTGGTGTTTACTGTTGGTTTTGATGTCACCTGTTTTTTTCCATCCCCAAGAAGAAGAACCAGTAAAGAGTCTGATGGCTGTAGAAGTGAAACCTGCTGCTCTTCCTGGGAAGCAAGTGGGGAAAGAGCACAGGCCCCTTAAGCCTTCAGAGCAGGCAGAGGGCCTCTGTGAGGGTCAGTGGGATTCTGGTTCAGTGTGTCATGAAGACAAAGTGCCAAGTGTGGCATCCAGCAGGGAGAGTATGACCTTTGTGGTTGGAGCACTCCTGGAAGACACATCCCCTTCCTTGCCTGGGGAAGGTGTGTCCTCCTTAGGTTTGCATGTGTTTGCTGCCAGCAAATCCTTCTCCAGCTTTCTCCAGTGCTTTCCAAGCCTGCTTCATTTTCTGTTTTTCCCATTTATTAGTATGACTGTTCTTGTTATTATGCTTGAAGAGTGTGTAGTGGACAATATGATTGTGTAGGTGCTGTATGACAACATGGTTTCCCACCGCTGCGGCTGATTCCTGAGTTTTTTACTTTGCCATGATAAAATATGCTTTGCAGCTGAGCTTATTCCTCTGTGTAAGCCTTTTTTCCCCATCTCAGATGTGTTTGCCAGTCACATTGCTAATCTATGTATTTTTTTTTTTCTTTTTGGTGCAGAGGTTCATCTGCATTCCTTTCAAACAGCAGATTTACCGCCTTTGACTATGACATAAAGATGCTTAAACTGTAGAAATGTTTCCATTTGCAGTGTGCAGGTTTTTGGTTTGGTTGGTTTGGTTCTTTTTTGTGTGTGCTTCAGCGCATTCTGGTTTAGCTTCCTTAAAGCTATTGCTTCTGATATCATACCCTTGTCATCCATTGCAATCCACCCCTCCTCTCCTCAGTCATTGCCAGAACTCTTATTTTTTGTGTGTGCCACCTTATTACAAGTGCTTTACCCTGCTGGAGTGCCTTTCTTAGGCAAAATCTCCATCACTTCCACTGTGATGTTTGCCTTCAAAGTGAAGGTTAGGACCGGGTGAAGTTTAGACTTAGTCTCTGAACATAAATAAATAAAACATAAAATGCTTGCTGCAGTCATCTTTAGTACGTAAGAAAACGTAACCAGTACGTAACCAGGCTTCAGTATTCCTCTTTTAATGGTATTTCTCTTCACCTAATGGAACAAAGGACAAAGACACCTTGTGTGGAGTAGTGGTGTAGCCACTCCTACCTGCTTAAGGAATGCTGCATTTAGGAGGTTTGTGTTCTGAGGAACACTGAATTCCTGTGGCAGTCAGAATATGCTCTGATGTCATTGGTGTTGTTTGCTTACACTACAGTAAGCACAGAGACACAGAAGGATGCATGGAGAAAAGAGTATTTTGCTATTTAAGTTTTGTCAAACGAGGATGACATCATCCCAGTGGCCATGCTTTACACTTCATGGGGATTGCAAGGCAGTCACCAAATGTAAAAATAGCAAAATTACCATAGGTGTAGATTTCTAGTTTGGTTACCTGTAAGTTTTAGAATGGCAGCTGCTTTCTTGACTCAGTATTAAAGTATGCAAATATTTAAAGAATGAGCAATAATAATTGTTCTAAAAACAGATTCATCAGAGCAAAAATATGGCTCCGTGGACTTCAGATCTGAGGAAATTCAGAGTCAGCCCAATGCTGGTTGTAACAAGCTTTAGAAAAAAACTCATAAAACCATTTTTAAAGATGAGTGCAGAAAGATATGCCATATTCTGCAGTCTTCCTCTTCATATTTTCCATCATAGGAAGATTTCAGTGAGCTAGGAATCAATACATTCCACAGGACATTAAAAAAAAGATCAAGCTAATAATGATTAATAAAGTGAGTATTAAAAAAAAACCAACTAGGAAAATAAAGTGGCAGGGTATAAGACTAGCCTTTTTAGTTTCAAATTAACTTAATTAGGGCCTGATCTAGAGTCATGGAAACATGCTAAGCATTCTTTGATTTCAGCTACAGCTGTTGGTGACTGGCCATTTTGAAGACCAGACCTTCAAGATCTGGGACTATTCATAGGTCTGTTGCTGATTTCCACATGCTGGTTTGGTGGCAGCAGTGAGATTTTGGTCATTTGACAAAGAGCTAATGTTATAACCTAGTACAGTTAAAAAACAAACCTCTTCTGAAACTTGCAAAACCCTTTGCAGGCATTATCTCTAGTTTAGGCAGCATGTAGAGGAAAAATGTATAAAGATACATATAAATGTATAGGTCTGTATGTTTTAAGTATCACCAACACACAAAGGTACTATTGATTCCTTTAAAGCTGCAGACTTTACTAACACAAAACTAAGCTACAGAGTCCAGCAAAGTGAGGTTATTTGTGGTTTTGCTGCTGTATACAAATCATGAAGATGAAGGTTTTACATGAAATCATCTCATTTCAGCACTCACATTTATATGTGTACAACTCACATTTTCCTTATAAAACCTTATACATTGAAAGGAAACTAGTATTTAACACTTAAAAGCAGATTTCTAGGTGGATGCCTTGCTGCATGCTCACATCTTTCTCCCTTTCCATTCCATCATTCATACCAAAATGTTGTAAGCTACATGATTGCCTGCCTGTAAGTGCTTTAAATAATTTTGCTATAAAACCCAAACAAACTACTTCAGATTTACTTGCAGCCACGAAGATGAAATTCCGTGTCCAGGAGGGCACATGCCCTTTTGCAGCAGAACCATTAGACACAAAGCAACGTGAATCTGGGAAAGACAATAAGACTGTTGAGCAACCTAAATATGATGCCTTAGTTCCACAGTCAGCAAAAACAGAGGCTGCAGATAAAAAGGATTCAGAGAGCAAAGACAAAGAAAAAATGCTTTCACCTCCGTCAGAATGGATCTTGAAAACTGATTCACAAAAGAAAGAGGAAGCCAGTTTTGCAGAACCTGCTGCTAAGCCTCCTGCTCACCCAGAAAAAGAGCACTTGTCATCTCAACTGCCTGAAGAGAGCAGGATGGAAGAAAGGACTGCAGGCGTGCCCTCATCAACCAACCAAGTTATGGCTATCAAATTCCAAGACAACCTCAAAGATATCCAAGGTGGTGCCATCAGCCATGGTGAAAGTTCTCTATTTCTACCAGAACCCAAGGCAGAAGCAGCCAAAAGTGAACTTCCTTCAGGTCCATCTCCTGTTCTCCCCCAGGAGCTTTCACTCAAAGATGGTTTCAAAACACATCAGGAACCTACTGACCAACTGTTTGCCAAAGATCTCAGTAAAGACGAACAGATCCACAGAGACAGGACATTTGCTCTACAAGAAGTCTCAGCAGCAACTGTAGATGGATTGAAAACTCCAAGCACCCCAAAAACCCCTGCATGGGGAGAGGAAAAGGACATGACTAAGGATGAGAGTGATGAGGAAGACAGGTATGACTTCTGTGATAAAGAGGAGGCTCGAATATTAGATTATGGTAAAACTCCCACAAAAGCAGAAGTTAAGACACTTTCCCTAGACAAAACAGACTTTCAAAAGGATGGTGAAGCTAAAAAATCACCTGATACTCTCAAAGCAGAAAAAGAAAAGGACCAAAGTGGGCTCTCAGCAGCAGCAGATGTGAAAAAGGAGGCACAGCAAAGCACACAGGTACCCTCAGCTAAGTTAAGCCATGAACTGACCCTTGAGAAAACAATAGAGCACCCTGATACCACTCAGTTATCCAGGGTAACAGAGAAAGCCCCTGAAGCACCAGGTTTAACCACTGAGAAGACTCCTACTCTTGAAGCTTCTCAAGAGAAAAATGTTAAAAAAGATACTGAGAAGGATAAGACAATTGTTTCAGCTCCTCATCAAATGAAAGAAGAGGAGGATCAGTCAGGAATGTCGAAGTATTTTGAAACCTCTGCTCTGAAAGAGGAAGCCTTCAAAGCAGATAGTCTGAAACAAAGCAGTGATTACTATGAGCTAAGTGACACTAAAGAGAGTAAATATGAGCCTTATCAGAGAGGTCGTCTAATACCTGAGGATGAAGAGGAGGAGGAGGAGGAGGAGGAAGAATTAGAGGCAGAATTGAATCAGCAGCAGAATGTGCATACTCGTGAAATGGGGTACAGTACCCTGGCTCAGAGCTATACACCAGACACATCTGAAGAACCCAGTTCTCCAACAGAAAGAATGTTCACTATTGACCCCAAAGTCTATGGGGATAAGAGAGAACTTCACAGTAAAAATAAAGATGACCTAACTCTAAGCAGGAGCTTGGGGCTTGGGGGGAGATCTGCAATTGAACAGAGAAGTATGTCTATTAACTTGCCCATGTCCTGTCTGGATTCGATAGCCCTAGGCTTTAGTTTTGGTCGTGCACATGATCTTTCTCCCCTCGCTTCAGATATTCTAACTAACACAAGTGGAAGTATGGATGAAGGTGATGACTACTTGCCAGCAACCACACCAGCACTGGAGAAGGCCCCCTGTTTCCCCATTGAAAGCAGAGAGGAAGATGAACACATAGAAGAAGAAAAAGTAATGGTAGAAGAAAATGTCCAGCCTGAGACCTCAGCTCAACCATCTTTACAGGCCAAAGACTACTACAAAAATGGGGCTGTCCTGGCTCCTGACCTGCCTGAAATGTTGGATTTGGCAGGGACAAGATCTAGATTAGCCTCTGTGAGTGCAGATGCTGAGGGGGCACAGAAGAAGTCAGCTCCTTCTGACACTGTTGTGGAAGACAGCAGCACAGCCCTGCCACCCGTGACAAACGAAAACCATGTAATTCTAAAAGCTGAAAGTCAGCTGGAAGACTTGGGCTACTGTGTTTTCAATAAGTACACAGTACCACTCCCTTCTCCAGTTCAGGACAGTGAGAATTTAACGAGTGAAACCTGTCCCTTCTACGAAGGCACAGATGAAAAACTGAGACGTGGCCTCGCTCCCGACTTGTCTTTAATAGAAGTGAAGCTGGCAGCTGCTGAAAAATCAAAAGAAGACTTCCTCAGTGAAAAAGACTTAGGGCAGCATGGTGAGTCCATTCTGGTGAGGGACTTTGAGGAGGAGAAAAAAGAGAAACTGGATACTGTGCTAGAAAAAAGTGAATATCAAGTTGACTCTAAAGAAGTCTGTCCTGTTAAAGAAGCAGAACCAGAGAAGACGAGGGCTGAGGCAGTGTTAGAAAGGAAAGAAGAAAGTGTGGCTAGTAAAGTTCATTTACCTGCTGATTCAATCTGTGACAGAATTTCTGCTTCAGAGATATCAATCGAAAAGGATTCTGTTTGTTTGTTGATGGAGAAGGAGAAGACTCTTAGTGTTGTTCCTGAAATAGCTGAGATAGAAGCTCCAGTTAAACCAGATTACAATGCTATTAAGCATGACATGGAGGTGGCTGCAATGAGAGCTGACCAAGAATATCAGAGTAAGTTAGACACTAAGATTAGTGAGGTTGTTTCTCTTCCTTTAGGGAAAGACAAAACCTCTCTTAAAAGAGCAGAGCCTGAACCCAAAGACACTCAGCAGAAAGAGGAGACCACCTTCTCCAGAGAAGCAAAGGAGGCAGATGTACTTTCCAAGACCGAGCCTAGTTACGTGAAGGACATTACCAAACTGTCAGAAACAGAAATTAAGGAAAAAGTAACTAAGCCAGATCTGGTGCATCAAGAGGCAGTTGATAAGGAGGAATCTTATGAATCTAGTGGAGAGCATGATCAAGCCCAAGAAAGTTTGAATGGAGAATCTGTGAAAGCAGAGGATATCAAAGCAGAACATCCAAAACCTCCCATGTCTGGGGAAGAGGTGCCTACACAGTTACCAGCAAAGGAGACTTCTGTGGAGCTCCTCTTTCCAAAAGCTGAGTCTCTCCAGGAGGAGCCTGCTGAGATTCAGATGGAAAGCATACCACAACTTGTAGAAGGAGCTGAAGAGACTCTGGATAGAGCTGTGAAACCTATGGAAACCCAAAAGCTGCTGCCTTGTGAACTGGCAGCTGGGGCCCCAGAAGAGAAAGAATATGAGGAGGAAGAGATGGAAGCAGCGCAAGAAGCAAAAGAAGAGGATAAACAGTACCTTGTATCAGAAATGCCCCCAGACTTTGGCAAGCCTGCTGCAGAAGAAATGGGAGCCAAGGGTAGCCCAGAAGCACTGCCTGAGCTGAAAGGCATTATTGAATCAGTGGTGACGGTGGAGGATGACTTTATCACAGTGGTGCAGACAACAGTTGATGAGGGTGAATCTGCTTCTCACAGCGTGCGCTTTGCTGCTACTCAGCAGGAAGACATTGAAACAGGAGACTCCCAGGCTGAAGAGGAGCTAGATGTTGAAGAGGTGGAAGTTGAGCCCAAGGAAGGCTCCCGAGAGGCTCCTGCTTCACCCCAGAGAGAAGAAATCCTGCTCACTAACTACAAAACAGAGACGTGTGACGATTACAAAGATGAAACAACAATTGATGACTCCATCATGGACACAGACAGTCTCTGGGCAGACACTCAAGGTGTGCATTATCCTTTCTGTTTTGTCTGTTGAATATTTTTGCTTCCAAATCGTAATGATTGAAAAGCAAAATTATTTCAGTTATAATAGTAATCTCAGCATGTTTCAGAAAAAATGGTAAAAATAGTTTTCTTTTTAAAAAATTAATCATCTGCTTTATCTTCAACTATTTTTTCCCTGCTCCTCTGAAGTATTGTTAACATTTGTTGCTAATCTTTTGTTTGTTGTTGTAATTTGCTCTGATCCTACAGATGATGATAGGAGCATCATGACTGAACAGTTAGAGACTGTTCCTAAAGAGGAGAAAGCAGAGAGAGAATTGCGAAGATCATCTCTTGATAAGCATAAAAAAGAGAAACCTTTTAAAACTGGGAGAGGCAGGATTTCTACTCCTGAAAGGAAAATAGCTAAAAAGGAACCTAGCACACTCTCCAGAGATGAAGTGAGAAGGAAAAAAGGTTCATTTCACACTCCTATTACAATTTTTTTTTTATTTTCTTACTATTTTACAGTACTATCTGGTTACTCTGTTGTAGATTATGTGCACCATGACATTATTAACGGTAGAGTTCTTTAATGAGATATTGTACAATTATGTGAGAAGCCATGTCCAAGGCTCACTGCTCCACTGGTCCTATTTCATTGTAGACATCCCCACTGATCACTGGGTAATGCATCTGAGCCAATGCACCAGTGCTGTCCCTCTTCCAGCACAGCATTTGTTCCCCTCAGAAGAAGCAAAGCATTGGGTTGGAGTTGTGGAGCAGTGGGCTTGACACTTGATGTATTGATCATATGAAATGGTTTGCTTGTTTTTTTTTCTGATTCTATGTTTTTGTGTTCTTTTTGTCCGTAGCAGTGTATAAGAAAGCTGAACTTGCTAAAAAAACTGAAGTTCAGGCCCACTCTCCCTCCAGGAAAATAATTTTAAAACCTGCTATCAAATATACTAGACCAACTCATCTCTCCTGTGTTAAACGGAAGCAGACAGGTGACTGCGTTCTGTTCAGTTATGCAATGTGGCTGGCAAACATAGACATTTTCTTTTGTAAATCTCATAGCTCTAGCAGCTTCTCTATTTTTTATTTTTTATTTTTTTTTCCTCCAAGAGTATCAATCTTCACAAATAGTATTGCTATTTTAGTGTTTTGTACCATTTTTCTTTTATTCTTTCTTTCCTGGTATTTGTTTGTTGTTTGATGGAGACCATGATCATGTATGCTTGTCATTGCTTGGGCCTCCAAGTGCTGTGGTTGTAACTTGGCATCGTGCTTAGAGTGTGGTGTTCTAGGAATCTCTACTCATCTTTTTTGTTTATTTTTATTTTTTTCTTCAAAAAATTATGCTTTATTTTATTTTCTGGTGGGAAAATGTTGGCAACTTAAACCATGGTATGCATTTCCATTATTCTGCTTTTTTACTCTCATGCATAATAAGAAGTGTTTCAGACTTACATATTGTTTATTGATGTTATCTGCACTGATAATTCCCAATCTGTCACTGATGTTTATGCTGTACAGTCAAAATCCACAGGGAGAATCCAGCCACATGCAGCATGGAGCTGAGAGAGAAGAAATCTGGGCTCACACTGCGAAATGCATTCCAAGCAAAAATCTTAATATTTGCTAGAGGAAGATGAAAGGAAGAAAGAAATTATACCTGTTACGACTCCATAGGTGTATCATTATTTAGAGGACCAAAATAACTCTTCCAGCATTTTCACATATTATTCATGGTTCCTGTGAGTTCAAAGTGGAAGGATGAACATCTTGACTTTCATTGTGATCTTAAAAAAAATTTCAGAAAGGGGCCAGGTTTTCTGTTGAGTAATGCAGCCACATGCTGTAGTGTGGTTGTGTAGAGAATGATGAACAGCAATGCAGAGGTGCATGGGCATCTTCTCAGAGCTTAGAAATTAACAGGAAGATATGTTACCCATCATATTGACAAGCAAAGCAATACTAAGAGTGTCCCCAGGCAGTCATTCCCCTGCAGTTTTGCACCAGTCACTGCTGTTGTAAATGCAGAGCAGCTCCAGCAGGGAGGTGTGACCAGTGAAAATGCAGCCAGAGGATTAAAACAGGTTTAGAATTGTGCCTCTGCTGCATGAAGTGCAGATTGTATCCTGGCTGTGTTCCTTTAGGACACCAGAACTAATGATCCCATCACCTCGCTCCTATGACAGGATCCCATCCTTTCACTTCCCCCTCTCAGGAGTAATGGAACCAGGAAAGAAAAGGCTGGTTCAGTCCCCTCTGTGTTGCACTGATGGCTCCTCCTCAGTTTGCAGTCTCTGGGCTGTCCTAACTTGCACTATGGATCAGAACTACCCAAGAGGACAGAATTTTAAAAAACAGTTAAAACATTTCTGCTTGCTATCTCTTGCTGCTTGCTGAAGCACAGCTTGATAGCTCAGAAGTTACAACTCATAATTCACATGTTTTTTCGAAAGCCCCAGGATGTTCAATAAGATGTGGTCATGGGTGGGGGGAAAGCATTGGCTTTGTAGTGTTCTCCACTTCTTCTACACTTCCACAGCTGCGTGGTCAGTGCTGTCACACCCTCAGGTGCTCTGCCACTACCTCCTCTGAACTGTTCTGACCCACAGAATCCCAAAGAGAACTGAGTCATACCAAAGGACTTGGATAAGGAAATTTGCCCTGTACCTGAAACATGTGCCTGAAACATCTCAGAGGTTTTTCTCTCTCACTGCAATACACAGTGAAGCAGATGTATTAATCAAAGTGAGAAATATAATACAAAAACTACCCCCCCTTACTTAAGTCCTCCTTTATTTCAGTCCTCTGGTGGACAGCAACCAAAATGATGGACCCAGATTCATCATAAAACTTTCAGAAATGTGGCTGGAACTTTGAGCTCTAAAGCAGAGGAGCTGAAACTATGACAGAAAATGATCAAAAATATTTTGCAGAATGTTTCAGCACACTCACTGTTGCTGGAAAAATTACAGTATGTCTTATTTTCTTCTACCTCCCATTTTTATACTTCCTGATGGGACTTGGGGGGAGACCATGAGGAAGACTGCAACACTATGTGATATTCTAAGAGTGCAGGTTATGTTACCTTACATATCCCTGAGCTTGAATGTGTCATCCAGGTTTCTCCAGGACGTGGAATCTAGAGGGACATTGTCTCTCTCCCATTTTCAAATAAAATACAGCACCATTTCTTGAAGCCAGTTTTGACTGTCAGTGCATCCTGTTTGAAGTGGTCATTTCAGCTTTAGTAATGCCTAGGTAACAGAGCCCCACAAAAGTTCTGGGCAGTGTAGTCCACAGAGCTTTGAGTGTGTTGCAGCCAGTTAAAAACTCCACACTGCATTTACCATGACTTCAAAATGAAACATGTCCACTCATAAGATACAGATATCTACCAAAAGAAGTTAATATTTTCATTTATGTTTTGCACAATGGCCCAGAACAGTACATCTTTGCCCTAATGCCCCTCAATACCTGAAAACAATTCCCATGTCACTGGTAAGCACTGGCAAATACCAGGAACTCACAACACCATATCCACGAGGCAGGGACAGTTTTTTGAGAGACTTGTCCTTGCCATTTGAAAAAGAAATGTCATGGCCAACCCTGATGAGAGAGTTGGGAAGTCTTTGCCTTGACCAGTGTAGCTCCATGAGTAGAAACCCCCAGCCTGGTCTGGATTTTGTTGGTGGCTGTGATTTGCTACTGCAGTTGTGTTATCAGAGGAGTGTTTCTGGAGGCAAGGCCAGGACAATGGCCTGGCTATGATGTTTCTTGTTTTCAATTCTGGGGTCACCCTCTGGACTGAAACACGTTTGTTATGTATTTAAGCCAACAGCAGGGCCTGTAGAAATCTTGTGTTCAGATGGAGAAGTTGTGGTTGTTACCAGGCATATTGGCACAAGTGATACAGCTTTTTTTCCACTTGAGACTGGTTAGGGTTGAATGCCAAGGGAAGGAGGAAAGAAGCTGTTTGTGGTTTTCTAGAAGAGATGGAAACCAGACCCAAAGCAGCAGTAATAGCTGTGGTAAAGTGTGACATGGTAAGGCTCTGCTGCACTTACCTCTCTTAAAAAATTCAGAAGAACTGAAGTATGCAGTTGCATATTCTTTTCCTCCTCACAAACTCTCTCTCCTACACCTTGGACTAGAGCGGGTAGTGTGACAGAAAACCAGGGATAACCTCACCACACCTGGGACCTGCATTAGAAAAGGGAAAAATTAACCTGACCTTTCCTGTCTGAGGAATTAGGGTTGGGTTTAGGGTTGGAAAACAATTGGGTGTATAGCAGAAGGTCATAATTTATGATTGCTGTCCTACTTCTGCCTTTACCAAGGGCATCCTGGCACAGGTGCCAGAAGATTTCATGTCTAGTTGTTAAGTGGCACATCCCTTCCTAAGTAGCAGTATTGGGGTGAAGCTAATAACCTGCTTTCCAAAAATCTGCCCCGTTCAAAAACCAGTGTGGATGGATTCAAAGGCCAAGAGAAAGATCCTATCTCAAACCATGTTGTATCATATAAATCAAATACTGAATTAACATTCTTGATGTCCCAGATGAACCTTGAATTTCTAAATTCTAGAGAGCTTAGCTAACCATGACACACTGACCTTGCTGACACAACTAGGATGATATTTTATCAGTGCATCTCTCTCTTTCCATTACGAATGTTGGCTGATATTTTGAAAGTGGTGACTATAGAGGCCTCTCTTAAAATTTTAATTTGTGGATGATTTAAAGGAGCCTGATTTTTAGAGGACAGTCCTGAAAATCAGGATGCTAAGTTGTCTGAGGATTGACATGAAACTTTTATATTTTTCAGCTATTTCTGGAACTTTTTTCTTTTAGTTTATAGACTTTTAGGAACATGAATACAAAATTTCATTTTGTTTGAAACACATAGAATACCATTTTACCTCAAGTAAGATGAATACAGAAAATTTTCAAGGCAAGTAAATGTCTGCATACAGTTTGCTGAGGGTAATTCACAAAGTACTTGCTTTGCACAGTAGTTTCAAGGCATTTAATTGGTCTAACAAGTGTACTAAATGGAAATGCTTATTATTACTGTCTTTAACTATCAAGTCTTTCTTTGGATTTCTCAGCAGCAGGTGGTGAAACAAACCAGGCTCCTGCTGTATTTAAACAAGCAAAGGAAAAACTCTCAGTGAGTAAAATAATCTTATTGTTCATCTTTATAATCTCCTTTTGCCCTTTTTTCACCTCTTTTTGTGTTAATTCAGTAAGTGTGTGTTCCATTTAAAATTTGTTCTCCATATTCATTATTCATTTAAAAGGATAATTAAAAGCACCTTTCCTGAATAACCTTTGAAGCCTAGTCTCAAGTGGTAGATGGTGACAGTTTGCAGATCCACAGAGGGCACACAGACTCCGAGCTGCAGGACTTGAAGTCTGCTCAGCATTTTGAGCCAGGCTGTCCTGTGGGATAAGCTGTGTGTCTTGGCCCTTCCTGCAGCACCCAACTTGCATTGCCAGTGCAATGATTCAAGTTCTGTGTAGGCAGAAGCCCTCCCCCAGGACCTGGATATCTCCTGGTGAGCCATTTCACAGCCCAGTGTTCTGCAGGGGCCGTGCCTGTGTAGAAGTTGCTGGCCAGGAGAATGTACATGTGATTCAGTGCTTTCAGTATGGCCACTTCCTGAGCCACTGTCTGTGTTATAATCTGTCAGTTTGCAACCTTGCTTTGCCTTGCCTTCAGCTGCCCTACAGACTTTCTTGCTTCCTGTGTCTGGCTCTCTTAAGGAAAGACTCTTTCCCTTTGGTGACACTGCACTGTTTCTGTCCCATCTCTCCAAAATCCCCAGGAAACCAACCTCCATTCACTCTCCCCTATGCATTTATTTTTTCCATGATAGTGACACATACTAATCCACATCTGCAGCACAACACTGTGTCATTGCTATCATAGAATCATAGAACATGTTGAGTTGGAAGGGACCCATCAGGATCATCAAGTCCAACTCCTGGCCCTGAGCAGGACCAACCTCCATCATTAACAATTAAGAACTTCTATAGAATTTCTCTAAATTTCCTAATACATTTCCTAGTATATTCCATGGGTGATTTCTTTCACTTGTTGAACCAGACTCTCAATTCCTTGGGGAGTAAAAAAGCTGTGTCACATGAAGTGCTACACATTGTTTATGAATCATAAGAAACTGGTAGTGCTGAGAGCAGCACAACTGATTGGAGGCTTTGTAGAACCATGGTTTTTCAGGTCTGACCCATTCCAACTCATAGCTGGGAAACTGTTAGAGCTTCTTTAAAAGTACAGTGAATAAGATCTGGGCAGGTTTCTGGGCTGAGTCTGAGCATGTTTTATTACTGTCTTTTCTTGGCAGACCATCAACACTTGCACAAGAGAAGCCAATACTTACCCATTTTCAGTGTTTATGGAGTGCTCTAGTACAAGCACTGCAAAATCATTCTTTGAAATTATCTTTCTGTATACCTTTCCTGTTCCTGCCCCTTATGTTATAGCACAGATCAGAAAGCTGTCCCCTGCTTACTTTCTCTTCCTCTTGCCTTGCCTTTCTGGTTGCCACACTCACACACCTCTTGGACATTTTCTCTGCTGTGCCTTGCCTCTGCTTTTATAAAGATCTGTCCCTATTTATGTCGTTTACTTTCTTCGTGGTTTTCAGCTTTTATGCCTTTCAAGTACATCCTTTTCCTCCCCACTGGTAATGTTAGATCATCCAGCCTGGTCAGTTTTGCTATCCATGTTCAGACTGCAGTTTACACAGGACAAGTTCAGGAAAAGCTAAACAGTTCCATCTGCTGGAAGCAGCTGTGTACCTGCAGTTCAGTGAGGTGATGAAAACCTGGAACACCTTGAAATAAAATGAGGGTTCTGCATCCCCACTTCAGCAATCCCTGAGTTTCAGTGAGAATTACATAGATCTTTGTCCTCTGCTGACCCTTCCAGCAACATAAATTAAAACAGAGGTCAGAGGTGATGTATTGCTATCAGAGACTGAGTTTTCCTGTAGGGAGTGAGATTGGTTTTTTTTTGCTTGCTTAACCAGCTTTGGGCAGATTCTGCTTCTATTACTGATGCTAAAAAGTGTTTTGTTACCTAAATAACATGGAGGGACTCTAGACTGTGATAACCAGAGCTGTGCAGAAGCTCAAGGTCATGCCTTTTCCCCATCTGTTCCACTGACTGATCTCAGCATTGTCCATCTTTAGCATCCACATTAGATTCATGTATTCACAGAGGACACTGAGCAATATAAGTGAAAAGTCTGTGTCTGTGACTAGCAGCTTAATCTGTAAGAGTTTTTCAGTCTCATTATAGGGGTAGTTTCATGCATGCAAGTTGAAAATGGTGAAAACTGCAGAATGATGATTTGAGCCTCAAACAATATGTGCTTAGAAAGGTGCTTGCAGAATGTCTGTTTCTTGGGGCCACCCAACACAGATACTCTGCTTCTATAAAGTTTCAGCATCAATAAATACCTTCATGGATTTCTAAACAAGATCCAAAGTTTCACAAATGGATGAGACCCATAATTTTAATTATGACAAACCAGTCAAAGTCTGGAAAAGCCTGTGATTTGACAGAAACATATTCTGTAGTTTCTGTGTAAAATAATTATTTACTGATTTTCTTCTGTTTGTTCTCAGACAGTAAAATAAGAATTAAAAAAGAGGCAAAACACATTATGGGAATATATTCTTGCTAGTAAAGCACTTCCATCCTAATTTCTTGTCTTGCTGCTTGGTCTGGAGGATGACATCCAACAGAACTCCTCTCAGCTGTATTGTAGGGCTGGAATTGCTTGTTACACAGTTCTGCAGCTCTTAATCATGTGGGTGATGTCATGGATGACATTCAGCACACCAGCCTCAGTTTTCCATAGGCTGAGTATATAGCCTAAGCCAGAGGCCTGTCAGAGTGGGATGCCCATTCTTATTTCTCATTTTCTAACAAGACAACTTAAAATCAACTCATGTACCTTTTCTGAACATTGGGAAAGTCTAGGGGATCGATTGAGCTCAAATTCCAAGTTCAATGCTGAAGTTTAGTAGAAATCCCAGAATGACAGGCCCACTGGGATTGTTCCTGTGTGTAATTTCATGTATGACTACAGAGAGGATCAGGACAAGCAAGGTAACACCTTTGCAATTGCTCTTTGTAATACCAGTTATACCTATGGAAGAAACAAAGTGGCCCCATTCTGTTTCAAGGAGATTCCTTTTTGTAAAGCAGAAAGGGGCTCCTAACTACAAACAAAGATTTCCTGTCTGTCCTGTTGGTGTTTAATTGTTCTTTCAGTGGGATATTGTCATTATTTGGTATCAAACAAGTATTTGTTCACAGTAACATACCATGTCAGCCTTTCAAGCATATATAGCTTTCCTCATGCCAGGGCTCCATAGTGCCAATATAAATTTATTAATTTCTGTGGAGTGACACCAAATGCACAGAGCAGTATCTGGTGTGTGTTAGGGATTTTGTCTGTACACAATGGCAAAAGAAGGAATACTGTCTTGCCTTCCCACTGTTGTGGGAATACTGGTGTAACTTTGCTTCTAGGATTCCCACTGTTTTATTCTTGATTTTAGCCTGGATGGATATATTTCAGCTTTAAAGGGCTGGAATCTCTTGGTGCTTCTGTAGCTTTGCACTCATTTCTAGTGCAGCCAGCCAGCAGTTGTACCAGTTAAATACCACACCTGGCCCCAGGTTTTTCCTAATAAGACCAAAATAACATCTGCAGAAAAAGGCAGATTCCTAGAATAGATAACTCTGTCCAGACCTATGTGATTTCAGCCAAACAACACAAAACTGAAACTTCCATGATTGTCAGATCTGCATAGACCATTACCAGACACAGGAAAAGTATTAATTCATAGATTGGCATATTATTTTTTTTTTGCTCCATGTTGCATGTATTTTCCTTTTGTCCAGCTTCATGTTGTGTTTTGTTTGTTTTCTCATGACTAGACTGCCTCTTTGTCAAAGATTCCTGCCTCAAAGTCTAGAGCAAAGTCATTGCTTCCTCCAAGACCCAGCTCAGCTTGCTCATTAACCACTAAAAGGGCCACATTTCTCGATACAGACAGTTATTTTGTTCGGCCCTCTTCTGCAGGCCCAAGAGACTCAAAATCAGATGCTAAGGTAAGGTAGCAGAGTTGGTAAAGAGAGTTAGAGGTGCACAGGTGAACTCCACGAAACACATTATCTACCCACTGAATTTGAGTCGTTCTCTGCAAAGCTCCTGTGGGATTACTTACAGCCAGTGGCAGGAAAACTGATTAGCAGGCTACAAGATCTCTGCTACAAAATGGATAAAACCAGAGGTACTCCAGAGGAAATGTAAGTGAAATAAGTTATAACTAGAAAGACATGTCTTCTTTCTGTTGATCATATGGATGCTACTTCATTAACTGCCGAGAAGTTGCAGCCATTTGCAAGTGGGTAGGTGGTAAAGAGCAGCAGGACTAATTTGCCATCCAAGTTTAAAAAAATGTAATTTTTGACCTGTTAATATTCTCTTCAAAATCAAATTCAGTCTCCAGCGTAGGAGGGTACAATTCTAATTACCAGCAGTAGGTGATAGAATAGGGCAGAATCCAAACGCTCAAGGAACTAAATTTTAAGTCAGTGCATAGGATTTTTTGAAGAAGTTGCAGTATAAATTTAAAAAGATGTTTGACAGTCCATTCCAGCTTCTCTGTGTTTGCATTTCACTTGTGTTTCATATCTACATTATGGTGAGTTAACTATCCCCATGTAAAAATTGGTTTTGCCATTGACTTAATATTTTTTGTTTAATGCCATACTTGGAGTGTCTTTTACTGATTGGGACCATCATCATTTGTCTTTAGGCAGAATGTCTGCTTATGCTGGTCTGTCTTTGGCTGCACATCCCATAAGCTCAGAAATATTCTAACATACATGTCTGCTGCCTTAATGGTAAAGAGGGGTTTACTTTACCCTGGTAAAGGGAAGGTATGCACTGATTTCAAAAAGTAAACATTTTATTATAGATGGAATTTAAACAGCAGGATTTATAATCCTACACTCAGGGAAAAAATAAAATAGCAACAGAAAAAGCCAACAAAGATTGTAGCTAAAATTTTATCTCCCTAAGAAATTTACAAGTTAGTGTTTGAATATGCAAAAATCACACAACACCTACCAATCTAGTGTATGGTGTATTCTGGACACCAGTAGGGCACTTACTTTGCATGTAAATTCACACAGGAGTTTTGCACTTGAGCTCTAGAGAGTTGTTTTACTTTCAACTTGCACTTAAAAACCCCACCTTTTTCCTTATGAAGAGCCAGCTGTGGGATCCATCCATATTTAGATCCAATAATATCCCTCTGTGTCTCGGGACAGGCATCAGAAGATGTTTTGGTGCAGTAAAGAAGCACCAGGGAGCCAAAGCAGAGCACGTAGGGTGACTGAACCCCTCAGGTTCCTGTGTGAGGAGCAAACTGGGCCCATAGGATTAGGTTTCCCCCTCTGTGTGTAGATACAGGAAGTCATAGCCCAAAGAGTGAGTTTTGAAAACTAAACCTTCCTTTGTTACTGTGCTGCTATTAGGATGGAGTAAGCAAGAGCCCCGAGAAGCGTTCATCTCTACCAAGACCTTCCTCCATCCTTCCTCCTCGACGAGGTGTGTCAGGAGACCGAGACAGGGAGGAGAACTCCCTCTCCCTCACAGCTTCTCTCTCCTCTTCAGTACGACGGACTACCCGTATGTTGTCCTTCTTTTCTTTGCATATTAACCTTCTCCTACTTCTGTGGTTGTCTCCACCCTCATTAGGTTTGTCACATTGCCTAGCACCACATGTCCCTGCCTTTGAGACAGAGGAGTAGCTCTGGGGAGTGCTGTTGGAAATCACAGCCTACAGACTGGTTCTGTTCATATGCCAAGTGCCTGAAACCAGGGACAGGATGCACCTGCAGTGCCCAGAGCGATGACTTCTGCCCAGACTAATTGCTGATATTAGAAAATGCCTTTGCAGGGAGTTCAGAGCTGGGTGAGGTATTTAAGATAGAGCATTTATAAATAGGAGCAAGAAATAGTGAGTCAAAACTGAAGTAGACAACCTGAAATATTCTGGTGGGTCTTGGAAAAGTGAACCTGATAGTTACAGTCATTAATTTGCTGTTTCCCAGTAATTATCTCCCTATGCTGGGTATGCTAGGGTAAAATCTCCGCTGAGAATTGAGATGTTAACTGGCAGAGTGACTCACTTGGGGCAGTTAAGATAGTGAACCAGCTAGGTTCCTTTTATGAGGACCAAAGTTATCAAATCATAAGCTAAAATAAATCACAGGACAAAGACAATTTACTAAATAACCCCAGAACTTTTAGCCAGGCCTTAGAACCCACATGTGGCTTCCTGCTTTCCAATAGGAGTTCCTCTGTCTTCTTTCTTTGGAAACCAATCTCAGCCCTTTTTAAGACTGCTTAAGGGAAGGAGGTGATTAAATTCTGCAGAAAACGTCCTTTGAAATGCATAAGTGATGCTCCAAAGGTAAAACAGAGGCCCTTTGAAAGCAGAGTGACCTCCAGCTGCCACAGCAGCCAGCCCATTCTGACCAGGAGTGTGAGCCCATTAAGAATTCAGCAGTGTGGTGAAGGGCTGAGGAATGAAAAATAAATATACTAGACCTGCAAGGAGGTGAGGAAAAAAATAATTCCCTTTCTGTCTCAGATGGTATAGTGAGAAAGTTTAGGGTTGGTTTGGAAAGAAATTGGAGGTGAGTGGAGTATGTTCAGTCTGCCTAATGAATCATGTAGAGCAAAGAGTGTCTCCTGAGCTCCAGGGACAGGAGTGCATTGGGTTTGGGCCACCATCATTGCATTAACAGAATGATTAGCAAATATTTTAAATAAGAATTGGTTTAGTCTCACTGGATGCTTTTGAGAGGTCCATTGGATTTATAATTCCTGAACATTTGAAGAGTGAAAACACACATGCCCATTCGGCATTGGGGTTCCCAGGTCTTGAGAGTTATTTTGATCTTTCTCTCCATAAGTATTCTCAGCAAAATCTTACTTTGGAAGTATCTCAGATTCTGTTTATTTATGTTTGAGAGTTAGGAGCAGAGCTGGATGCAGAAAGCACAGCTAAGCTGATCCTTGTGCTCAGCGAAAAGGACTGGCAATGTCATAAACATCAAATGGAGCCACTACAAAATTATATAGTTGTTTGTTTTTTTTTTTTACTTGCATGCAAATGTAAGTAGAATATGAATTTTTATCAAGGTTGCCTCTGTTAATGGCTTTCTTTCACAGCACTAATGAAAAATAGCAATTGAATTATGAGGACATGTACCCATCCACAAACACAGCTAAAGCTTGTTCACCAGTTGAATTCCCACCTGGGGTTCATCTGCAGTTTACCAGCAGTGGTATGAGAAACATCACCAGCCAGGCACTCACAGCTTTTCATTACAGGAATATCATCAGATTTTTTACTGCTTTCTTGTTTATTGCCCAGGTCCACTGCAATTGGTTGTATCAAGTCCCAAAGGCTAGATTCCAAGGATGCTTCTCATCCTTTCCCCAAAATGGAAATAAATGTGATGATGTGCCTTGTTTAGGCAGCTTTGCAGGAAGCAGAGGTATTGTGGGAAGCATTCCTGTGTTACAGAATGGAGAGCTCAGTCACTCTGGGGGCATTAACTTAACCCCTCATGGCAAGGTAATTGCTGGCAGGTTGATTAGCAAAGTAAGACACAGAGAGACCCGTTCAAGCTGCTGGTTTGGCAGTAGCACTGCCATCTCAAGAGCTGTGTCTCACTTGGCATATAGGGATGCAGTTTTGGGAGTACAAAGGGAAGAAGAGCTGTACTTCTGTGCCTCTAAAGCTGTTGTTTTGTTTTTTTTCCTGAATGTAGGATCAGAGCCAATTCGTAGCAGAACGGGAAAAAGTGGAACTTCTACCCCCACTACTCCTGGTTCCACTGCCATCACTCCAGGGACACCACCAAGCTATGCCTCCCGTACCCCAGGCACTCCAGGGACACCCAGTTACTCCAGAACTCCCCACACTCCTGGGACTCCCAAATCTGCAATACTGGTACCTACTGAGAAAAAAGTTGCCATAATTCGCACTCCTCCTAAATCTCCAGCCACTCCAAAGCAGCTACGAGTTATTAATCAGCCTCTACCTGACCTCAAGAATGTCAGGTCCAAAATTGGGTCAACAGATAATATCAAATACCAGCCTAAAGGAGGCCAGGTAAGGATTCTACTCTTTGTGTTCATCCATATGTTATTTACTCTTCTGTGTGCACCTTTGTGATAGGCATGGCACGGGAGATATTTTGAGTCGCCTCGTAAAGCTTCTTCTGTTCTCCAAGTCCCTTGTTTGTTTAAGTGATGTTAAATGGCAAAGAATAAGGACAATCTTCAAAAACTTACCTTGCCACATGGAAACTAACAGTGCCTAGCTGAGATCCATTAAAAAAATTCAAACAGGACTTTGCACTCCATGCCATAGATACGTTTCTGTCCGAGTCTCAGCAGTTCTGCTTACTCAGTCTTTATCAGTAAAAACAAATAAGAGGTTTGTTTAATTCAAGTTGAAAATCAATCCACATCTATGCTAGCAGGATTATACAGCACATTGCTTTTTCCTGTGCCATTTGTATGACATGCATTGTGTTGGGTGAAGTTAATTATGGTTGCAGCCTCCAACCTGGTAAATGCACCCCACAGTAAAGATGGGGGAAAGGGACAGATATATCAGACTTAACTGATTTTCTTGCTCCTGGGTTCAAATAAGCAGGAACAGGGCTTAAACTGTATAAACTGGAGGATGCATGTAAGTGTAAACATAAGTATGTGTCTTAAGGCACATCAGGATTTTCTATTCTCACTGAAAGAACAAGAATTCAGTGACATTCTGATGTGATTAAGCCCTGAAAAAAGAGGTAATTTCATACCTTGCAGTTATGCAATGGAGCACATTTTCATAAGCATTGCTTTCAGCTAAAGACCAAACCTGTGTGTAGGGTGGCAAAATCACAGGATCTCAGAATGCTTTGGGTTGGACATGATCCTAAAGATCATCTAATTCATTGCCATGTGGCCTTGAACACTTCCAGGGATGGAGCATCAACCATTTCTCTGGACAATCTGTGCCAGCACCTCACAATCAAGAATTTCTTCCCAACATTCTATTGAAGCCTGCCCTCTGACGATTTGAATCCATTCCTCCTTGTGCTGTGGCTCCTGGCCCCCATCCAAAGTCCCTTTCCAGCTCTCTTGGAGCCCCTTTAGGCACTGGAAGTGGTTCTAAGGTCTTCCCAGAGCTTTCTCTACTCCAGGCAGAACAATATCAACTCTCTCAGTCTGTCTTGGTAGCAAAGGTGCTGCAGCTCTCTGAGCATCTTCGTAGCCCTCCTCTGAACTTGTTCCAGCAGGTCCACACCCTTCCTATACTGGGGATGCAGTACTCCAGGGGAAGTGTCAGGAGAGCAGAGGGACAGAAAGAATCCTCTTCTCACCCTGAGGATCATTCTTCTTTGGATGCAGTCCAGGACATGGTTGGTTTCAGGGATGCAGGTGCACACAGCCAGCTCTTGTCCAGGTCTCATCCACTAGCACCCCAAACCCTTCTCGGCAAGGCTGCTCTCAGTCCATGCTCTGTTCTGCCTGTATTTGTGCTTGGGATTACCTTCACCCACATGAAGGACCTTGCACTTTGCCTTGCTGAATCCCATTATTACAGACTGAACTCACCAGATTTTTGAAGGGGCAGTAAAAATGGAGGCTTTCATGCTAAGCAGAAACTTTTGGAGACTGAGGGAAAGTCAGATGGGAAGTACCATAAATCTTGCTGGTGCTTATACCTTCCTCTTCAGAGTGTCTGCTTAATACTCTACCAAGCAGAGCCAAAGAGCTGGAATAGTCTTCCCTCATTTTTGAGCAATGCAGAAATGCTAACACAGATGGCATTAAAAGCCAAAATTCTGCCCAAGCAATTTGTTTTTCTTTCCATTTGGAAGAATTGTTCCAGCTTACACTAGGAAGCCATCCATCCTGTTAAGATTTAAGATATAAAACCCAGAGTAACCTGATACTCTATGTGATTCAGCAACAAAGAGGCAGAAAGAGGAAAAAGAATACAGCTTATCAACATTTATGCTGAAAATGTGGACAATTCAGTCTTGTGGGTGTAAACAATTATGTTGATGTATTTTTTCCTAATGAGTACCTGTGTATTTCATATTGATTCTAGACAGAGCCCTATGGCAAAAACACCAAGAGCCTCCAGCTCCCTTTTATTTCCTGAGTTACAGCAACAGCAATGTGAGTGCTTTATGAAAGGTTCATTTCTCAGCTGCCTCCAGGGGCAGGACATCAGGGTGAATAACATGCTCCCCATTTGGTTGTCCTAAAAACAGGACATTCCAGTAATCTGGGTTTGTACAGTGTTTCCAGATCAGAAACTCATATGTGTGTGTGTATTTGTATTGGACTTGATTGTGGAACTTACAGAACAATGAAGTTTGCCTAATGCTGTGTCAGAAAGAAATAATAAATTGGGTTAAAACTTACCATTGCAGCCCTGTGCCTGCTGTAGGTCTTCCAGAGAAAAAGAACAAGCTCATGTTTTAAACAATGATACCTCTAAGGTGTTGATCCTGTTTTCATGGTAAATTAACACATGCAGTACTTTCCAGGATTTGGACAGTAACCAGTTACTCATAAAGTCAAGAAGGTAATGCCTTACCAGAGGTACTTCTGCCTTTATTTTGACAGGTGTGATTATTTTGCATGGGAGCTCCACTTTGATATATCGTGTACAGATGGTCATGGTGTGTAGGAACCCCAGCAACACAAATTCAGACTGTGCTTCTGGGTTGGCATTCCTCACACAGGCCCAGCTCTTGGACTCAGGGCCCAAAACCAGCACCATGGTACCCTGTCCTCCTCCTCTCTGTTACTCCCTCTGGACTGTAACAATTATACAAGAACCAGGGGGCCACAGCAAATTGTATTTCTTTGTAGACACCATGCCTAAAGAGCTAAATTTCCTTAGCAGCAATAAAAACCTGCTCAGAGTCCTTGCTGAGCAGTGAAGAATGGCACAGCGTGGCACAGGATGGCATTTCACTGCTGTGGGCATTACAAGGGAAATCTGCTGGGTGAACAAAACATCACTGAAGCTAAAGCATTTCTTAGTTCCAGTGCTATGTAGCCACTGAGCTGTGGATTGGGCAAAGAGGAGCTCACTAAATTTTTCCTTTATGTCTCCTTTATGCCATAGTGGCTCAGTCTAGACATGTGGTTTTAGGATAATTCTTTTCCATTTTCTACAGTTGAGTTTTATAGGGTCTGTGAGAGCAACACATGAAAGCTAATTTCATTTCCTTGTGTCTGCTCAGTTCTTTTAATGTCTGGTAGCAATATTACCCTGGCTGAAATGAGCTGTTATCTGCTATTTGCATTTAGTGATGATACATGAAACAAACAGAAAGCTTCTTTATAACCTGAACTGGAAGTGCTGATAGCAATAGCCACAGGAAAAACAAGCAGAGAAAAACCCAGCATATATCTTGGCAAGTTAAGTCCATAAACATAACATGCAAATCATTGGAGGAATACAGATAGGCAGCCCAAAAGTGTCATTTGGAGACAGGCTATCCTTTTACCAGTGGTATATTTGAACCTGGCACAAAGTCTCGTCTTTACTTCGAGCTGTTCTAGAGAAAGCTGCGCTCTGAAACTGCCAGAGGCTGGGGTACAAAACTGAAGAAGCTCTTGGGAATGTTTGAATGCTAAATAAATCAAGAAGTGTAGTGCTTCAGCCTGGAATTTTCTCAAAAGCTCATCAGACTGATTTTCCTTCAGCTCTGACTTGCCAGCCACAGGAACAAAGAAAAGGGGAGAAATCATTCCACCTGATGGGGGGTTGTGTGAGTGTGGTGTGTGAAGAGAATGCTAACTCTGCACTGCATTCAGCTAGGAATAGGTGGCTTGAAACATATTTTAATTTGTATTCTGCAGTGGGGAGAAATGATGGCTTCTTTGCTCTGTGATGCAGCCAGTAGGTGATTGTCTGGTTTTCTCTTTATGGTACAGTATGGTGAAATGTATCATTACTGGCAAAGCTCAGAGGTGACTTGCTTATGGGTATGTCTGCTGGGCTTCAGATAGATTTTCACACTGCATCAGCTGTGGAGGAAATGCTGTGCTTTCAAATGTAGCCCATTTGCATCTGTTATTTCTCAGACAGCCCAAGGGAAGCATGGGGAGCCAGGAGAGGATGTTGGAAATCTGTTTCAGATGCCAAGGCTCATTTTTTGTTGTGGTTTTTTTTTTTTGGTTCAGGTTTTTGGTTTTGCTTTTGAAATTCTGTCTATGATTGTGTTTGGTGCCATATCAGAGTACAGAAGTGCACCAATTGAGTCTTTTCATTCCTGGCAAGGCAGAGTATTTATAATGCATCATGGGCCAGCAACCAAGGATAAAGCAAGGATAAACCTAACCTAGATTTCTCTTAATTTTCTCTTAAAATGTATACCTAAAATCTCAGCCATGGGCAAGAACTTCAGTGGATATGAAGCAGCAGAGCTTCATCAAAGTGAATGGAGCTGCACAGACAAGAATTACATGCATAAGCTTTAAAATACCACTAATTATAGTGACAGCCAGGCACATTGTAAGAAGTAAGATGACACATAGGAAAATGAAATATCTAAGCCATGCTGAAGAATGAAATGTTCCTTGAAGGTTTTTAGGATGATTAAGGAAGAACTTCACACAAAGTGCAATTAGTAATGAGTCAGCAGGTTTGAACAAATCGATGACGCCACTATTCAGTGTATGTTTTCCAAAAATCACAGAAATGCTTGCAAGGAGAACAGAGGCATGAGCATTAGATGATAAAATAGACTGGCACTGGGAAGACATTTCAGAGGTGGGCAGAGGAGGAGGCTTGAATGGATATCTTTTTTTAGCTTCAAAATCAGTTTGAATTTATGCCAAATTGATTGGTTTTGCCTTGACTTCTTTTATATATTCTCTGTGTGTTCTTTACACATAAATTTGTAGCTCTGTAGCCTGTCATTGTATTTGTAGCCTATCTCCAGTACTTTTCCTGACCTTATCTGATAAGCAGAAAGACAAAACACATTCCAAAGGTTTCAAGCTGGGGGGCTGAGGCTCCTATTCCATCCATCTTGGTTCTTCCTGGGAACCAAGGCTGAGACCAGCCCTTTGAGACATATTTGTATAAACAGAGTTGAGTCCCTGTCTAGAGGAGGGGGAGTTCAAAAAAGAGTGGAGTTGGGGGGATTACCTCTCCAACTATGCTTCTAATTGGGGAATTCTTGTCAGACATGTTAATTTGCAAAACCTATAGAAAATGTATACATGTTATGCTGTGTGTGTATCTTTGGCATTTTCCAGCTGACAAACTGTGCACCTAAAGATCCTTGTAAATGTCACCTTTCATCACCTAACTGTGTCTGGCTCATGATTTTAGGACCAGTGAAAAGGCATCAGGATGGCAGGAATTTCTCAGTTAAGTTCCCATTGAGGTGGCATCTTATAATTCCTCCTCCTGCTGTTTCACGTGTCTTTGCACCACTTCATGAACACTCATGACTGCCCAAAACCTGCATGTCTGTAAGTTATATGGTGTTGGTGCAAGGTCTGCTGAAGATGTCCAAGAAGATGGTGGAGAGCAAGGCTTCACACAAAGTGCAGCCTGAGCTATGGATCCCACTCTCCTCCCAGCACATCATGTGCTTTTTCTCCAGTCCATTATAACAACACAGCTGAATCAAAACCACTTAGCTCAAGTTAAGAGGATGTTCCTGAACAAGTCAGTGATGAACATAAATGAGATTTTAAGGGCCAAACTCGGTGTCTTCTCCAACCAGTGAAGAAAATCTGGCTGGAGGTGAGGCAGCTGTGCAGGGAGGTGTGGATTGAGGTGGAGCATGGTTGTTGTTACCTGATGTAGCTGAGAGACTGGGAAGCAATTGTTTCCACACTGCTGGCTGCACTCACTGGAATGAGTTTGTGCATTTGTCAGCTCAACAATTCAAGGCTGTAAAACAAAGTAATCTCTGTCAGTCTGGTTTTGCTTTCTTTGTGCATTCCCAAGTTTGGGGATTTGCAAGACATTTGAAGGGATTTGTTCTGCACTGAAAATTAGAAATTAGTTCAGCACTTATTAATTACAGATCTACAAATGTGAAGAGAAACTAGGACTTTCAGGTACACCTTCAAAACTCTGTCAGAGATCAAACCTGTAATTTTTAAGTTTATGAAATTTGGTTGAAAATTGCAGATTGGACAGAAATAATAATGTCTTGCAGCTCTTGTATTCAGACTGCACTTGTTTGAAGGAAGGCTTGCTTGAGTACAGTCTGTACAGTTAAGCCTTGAATTATTCTGGATAAAAAGCTAGATGTTCTTCCTGACTCATATTTTAGAAAAATTAAGCAATCACTGCCAGCCTCCAGCAAGTTCCAGAAGGGCTTTTTTTGGGGAAAGGTGTTTGGTTGCTAGAAATGAGCAGGGAATTAGGACTTCCTCTCTGGTGATGACAGAGTAACATCTCTGCTGTATCTAACCCATCTGTAAAATGTGCACCCTGCCTGTGAGGCAAACTGTGAACCACAATCAGGAGGCTCCCAAGCAGTCTCATGGTCTCCAGCCACTCACACAGCTTCTACTCACTGCAGTAGCCATATGTCTCCGTTTTTTGGATGCAGCAGTGCCCTGATTTCTGCTGCTCAGATGTTCAGTCTAGGGCTGAAGTATGATGCAGTATCTTTCCACCAACTACAGTTGGCAGCTTCAGCAACCAGTTCCAGCTCTTAGCTGGTTAATGTCAGAAGAGTCAAATCCCAGCTGTGATCTTCTCTTGTTAATAAGTATGGGGAGAAGCTGTATTTTTATTTTTTTTTTCCTGGAGTAGATTGAAATTATCAAGGTGTAAATTCCTGTGGAAGTCTGAGTTATCCCAGCAGCAAGCTCAGCAAAGGAGGTGTTTCCAGATGAGCTCTACCTAGCCTAAATTTTGAGGAAAAAAAATGGGAAAGGTTGCTGCTTTGGGAAAAATGTTCAGGGAATATGTAATCTGGATCAGAACTGTTTCATCATATAATAGTATTCCATTTTGCATGGAAAGCTTAGAAAAAGTTTGATTTGCTAGACAGGAAAGGGCAGGAAAGAATAGAAACCTTGAGTTTTATATTGGAAATTTGGTTTTGAACAATATAGAAATGCTAAGGGATGTGTCTGATGAATGTTGGAAAAGCCAACTTGCATGAAGAGATGACTGCAAGATATTTTTGAACTTGAACTGAGCAACCTAAATGTCTCCATTATGCTAAAGACATTCCAGATGTACTGACTCAAAACTCATCTCTTCTCAAAGATACAGGAACAGATTTGGAAACTGATACATGATGCTCAACACATGAGCTAAAGCTAAGGGTACTCTTTGCATGAGTAGGAACTCTTTTGTCTAAAATTTAAGTATTGGACTCTGAATTTTAGCAAAATCTGTTAGTTTGGTGGTTGTCAGGTTTTTGTTGTTGTTGAAGGCAGTACTAAACCAAGGATTTTGTATTTTAGGTGAATTAATTGCACTCCCAGGATTTATTTTTTTTTGGTGTGAATCCTCAATACTTTTTTACCATTCTTTTTTTCAGCTCCCCAGCTTTAGTGAGAAGTGTGATTGCAGAATATGCTACAGTTCATGGGACATGGGATTTAACTCTCTGTTAAATCCAGCTGTTGTGTATTGACTATAAACTCCTTGGCATGGAAAATGGTCATTTCACTTTGTACTTCTAGCATGATTATGCAGACCCTCTCAGTATTTATCCATAGGTCTTTCCTCCCCTTACTGGTAGGGACATTCCTCATTCAGCATGGCCATCTTATTAATTACTTTAGTACAGTGATGGCAGGTATAAAGAAGCTTGTAAATCAGCCACTCTGGTCCTGTGCAAGGATTCAAGATTTGGCTGATCACAATATTATCTGCTCAGTGCCTGCCTCTCAATATGTTTTTAAAAGTCAGAAATTACTGTACCTTGCTCACCCTTTACTAAGAGCAGGGTGAGAATGGTACATTATTTTGCCTATGTCCAGCACAGCCTTTTATTTTGAATATCACTGGCTTCTGGGCTGGCAGCCTTGCTGGTGTGTGTAACCACGAGGGCTGAACATTATCACAAGCCCTGTCTGTAGGTGTGGAAAATCTGAGGCACAGTCTTTCTCTTCAAGGATTTTACTAGGCCAAATAAATACCCTCCATCTCCCTTTCCTCTCCCTGTAGCCTCTGCCAGGAGCATGAAGACTAATATCATCTGTCCTTGGCAGCAGATAAATTTGGAAGCACTTTGAACTGTCTCTTGATTCTAATCAGTTTTTAACCTTAACCTTACTTCCTGTGCAAGACCAATTCTTGTCTCACTTAAATACCAGTGTTAACCTGGAGATCAAACACTGAAATAATGTCTAGTCCTGGGATATAGCTTAGTCAAATTGCTGTGGTAAATAAAAGGATCCTTTCCTTTTTGATAAGCTATTAGGAGTCTGGAGTTTCCCAATGTCACATCTCCACAGCATGTTCAAACAGCAAGTACAGCCAAGCTAGAGTATTTTTAAATGCTTTAGGGAATGTTTGTGGCAAAGCTTCTCAGAGGCCCTGATTGCAAGGCAAGGAAGAACACAAGCTATCATCTCCTTGGAAAAAAATATTCAGAGCCTGTAATTTCATCAGCATCACAATTTTTGTTCTTCAAATATCTGTTTCAATGTACACCAGTGTAGTATGCCATAGAAGGGAAGCTGTTTATGGACTCTTTGCCCAGATGTTGGTAAGTTTGGGGCTTTTCCTCTTCTTGGGAAAAGCAGCTGAACTGAATTATTCTAGGCAGCAATGGTTATAATTCTTTCTCTTGCATAAGCAGCTTTTGGACATTGGTATTTTCTTTAGCAGTGAACTAAACTGGTAAACACATCTGAATTAAATTCTCTTAGGCATTTCTCTGCCTTCCTCTCAGTGTTTCTGCAAATTTCTGCTCATCACAAACACAGTGGTGCGGTACTGGCAGAGGAGGACCTGCAAACTGTTGTACCTGGAGTCTGTGAAATCCAGCTCATATTCTGCTTAACAGGAGACTGGAAGATTCACAAGTATTGTATCTCAAAGCCTGTCTTCTTCTTGTGCCAGCAAGCTTATCCCAGAACTATTCCCTGTGCTCTAGTGTAGATGTTTCCCTTGGACCACAGCCTCCAGCTGTTCTGACTGCCAGTCAGGCCACTAGTTAACTCTGATGAGTGCAGAGCAATATATGCCTCATCAAAATCAACTCTGAGAAAAATACCTTCAGCACTTGTTTTCCTTGCAGGCTGTGCATGAATGCTCCACCTTGCCCTGAGCTCTCCCAGGTAGCATTCAAACTGCACAGGTGGGTGTTGGAGTCCCCCTCACTGGGCACCCTCTGGAGGCAGTGGGAGCCACTGGGGCCATGGTGTTGGCACACAATCTGCCTTGGGCTTCAGTCCTGGAGCATTGCTGAGGAGTCATCAGAACACAGTGAGGGAAGACCTGTCAGACTTCCAGGGCTTCAGACAGAAGCCAGTTTTCTTTTGGGCAATATGGTTTTGTAGAATAAACATTGCATTGTCTGTAAAGCTTTAATTTTCCACTGTGGTTTAATTGCACGTAATTATGATAAGTGCTGAGAAACCTCAGCTTTCTCTTAATCCAAATCCTGACTTCCAGGCCCTTTCCAGCATACCTGGGCAAACCAGCATCACATCACAATAGAAAGTACCCACTTCATACTGGCAAGTGAGAGCAAGGGTTACAAGGGACTCTTTCATGACATTATCTTGTTGGGATTTCTGGAGAGTGTGAATTGACATTATCTTGTTGGGATTTCTGGAGAGTGTGAATTGAAGGTAGTCCAGTTACTGCCACAGACTTTCATTTTGCCACAGACAAAATATTCCTTTTCCTGAATGAGAGCATGAGCGGGCTTGATCTTTCATTTAACTTTCAGCACAATGGAAGTGCATATGTACATGTCCTTACCACACCTCCACCCACACACAAGATGTACATACACATTTGGAACACAGAGAACTTTCCTGGTGAGTCATGGTGTTTGTGCTACCTCTGGTGCAGGCAGCTGCATCATCTAATTACTTTCATCGAGTGCCATCATAAAAGTTTACCATTTTCTTGTAGCTGTGCTCCCTCACATGGCAGTTCCAGAGCCTCCCTGCTCTGATAAAGATTTCTCTCCAGATGCCAACTTCAAATGATTCACAATCACTTTACATTCTTTGTTTGCAAGCCAAAGTTTCTCTTTAGCCTAAATGGTTCCTGTTCCTTTCTGGTAAGCTGATTACAGACTGATTCCTCAAATAAAACTGCTCCTGCAGTCACACTGGCTGGCTGGCAATCTCAGCCTTTCTCAACTCCTCTGGAACTTGTTGGCCAGTTTCAACCAGTGCTGGTGAGGGAGCAGTGGTGAGAGATACGGGCAGTCCTTCCCCATGGAGCGATGGTTATTGACAGAGTATGAAACAGAGACTCAGCACAACACCATCAGTGGTTGGTGAGGCAGGGAACTCAGCCCTTCTCCACAATCAGGGACAACAAACAGCTGGCTGGTTGTGTATTAGCCCGTTTGCCCAGTCTAGCAGACTTGGGAGGAAGCTTGGGACAAAATGCTGGCTAGAAGGGATAGGGTTTGTGGAAGTATACAGAATGGATGAATTAAGCAGTTTAAGCCCTAATCTACAGGAAACAAAGCTCCATTCATTTGTGGAACACTTAGTTATAGAGGGTGTTTATGATTGAAATATGTGCAGGGATACAGATATACCCCAGGAAAGGGAGAAACAGATCATCAGGGAAAAACCTGAATGAGTTCAGTTGCTCCCTGTGCCAGATGACCAGCAGAACGCATTCCTGTCACTCAGCTCTCTCCAGCCCTCAGCACAGGACACAAATGATGCATAGGTCTCCTGCTGGCCCTGCCACACAGGGACACATTTCACCCAGTGAGACAGACAGGATAATTGAGATGATTGATTCTTTATATATCTGCTAGACAGGTCCATGGGCCATGAGACTCATGAACTGTCAGACTTCTGAGTGCAAATCAACCTTTAGGCACTTGATCAAAGGCAGTCTCTCAACTTTTCACCTTGCTCTGGCTCCATTTTAAGCTACAGGCCCCCAGTGCACAGTGCAGAGATCTTGCCATGACCCGTAAGTCAGCATTTTCAGAGCAAATGCATCCCTGTGGCCATAGCTCAGAAGTGCTGCTGATCCATCACTGGATGTGATGTGCTCAGAAAGTGCCAGGAAGTCTTTCTGTTTTGCCCAGTTGTGTCTGGCTGAAAGCTCTCAGGGAGCCAGATCTGAATACACATCTGATGTGTGTTTCTGTAACTGATGTGACATGTGTCTGATATAGTACCGGGGTACAGTTTTAAACAAACATTATATTGAGAGAAAGCACAAGCATAAAATTCCAAAGGCATTTGCTTTCATGTTTCAGCATACATTGGTTTACTTGGACAGATAAGTAGATGGGAGGGGGAAAGACAGAAATCAGTTTGACTATTGAAGATGCCCTTCTGAAGGTGAGTTGTGTGGGGTTTGCTGGTGCTGTCATCATCATTGCTGCTGAGCATGCCATCACACCAGATCTTTATCAGTTAAAGCAAGGTTTTTGCTTTAAACTAAAAAGTTTAAATAAAAAGAAAATTAATTAATTAAACCATTCTAATGGTTTGTTTTAGTTGTTATATGTAATAAGAAGGATCCATGAAACAACTTGCTATGAAGAACTTCTTCATACTAGCTGCAAAGAGTGACCCTCTGACCATTTCCTCTGAGAGTTGACTGGGTTTAAGTTAAGGGTATACTCCAGGTGTTCAGTACCAGAGGATTCAACTCACTATCTAAATATGCTGTTACCCCCTCTGCAGGTAAAGGCTGCAAAACCTGATGGCCCTGTAAGAGGCCAAATAGTCTTTTCCTAGTCTGGAGAGGTGAGACACAGAGGGAGTGATTTGTCTCAGATTTATCAAGGAACCTGGGGCAGTTTGGGGTCCTGAAGCCAGGAAGCAGAACCTTCACAGGGTTCTTCTTCCTCCCACTCACTGCTTTAGCTGTTTTGGTGCTGCTTTGTGCTCTTGAAGTGGTGAGAAGCTGCAGTAAGGAACCCCAGTGTGCATTTCCCTCTGTCTTACCTCAATATTGGTTAATCACTGTAGATTTACCTACAATGGTAGCCAACAGGGCTGTGCTGGGTACTCTGTCAGTGAAGATTCTGTAAGTGCCATTTAGCAAAATGCATAGATAGTAACCCAAATTCTCTGCCTTTCTGTCCAGGAAAGAGAGTAAATTCCTATTGTATATTAATACATAAAAATAAAATCCAATGTAACACTTGATTAAAGACTTCATATTTAACCCAGAGAAAGAATTTGCTGCTTGGGTGGCACTCTGATGCAAGGAATGCAGGTGCAGCCTTGGAAAGAAACATATTCTCACACACCTGAAAACTCTGTTACTGATGAGCACAATCCTCCGCTCTTGCTCAGAAATAAATCTGAAAATGGTGAAAATGGTGTGCATCCAGTTTTTCCTGCCCACTTGTAATTGCCATCCAGCTGCACATCATTCCCTGGGAGTACAATTATTGATGGATCTGAATTCTGCAAAGTGGAGGAACTGCTTTGTCATGGGGGTCAAACACGGGACAGTGTGGCCTGCCCTTGACAGAGTTTGCCTCCAGGCACTGTCTTATGCCTGCAGTGCATCTGTGGCTAGGTAAAATACTCAAAATGTGGACTCTGGCATGTGTAAGGGAGGCTTGCATCATCGAGGGAAAAGCAAAAACCTTATCTTGTTGTGTGAAGAGACTAAAAGCACAGGGAAAAGAAGCACAGTGCTGCTAGCACTTGAAAGTAATTGCGCCCAAATCTGGCACACCAGATTTCTGACCAGCACCAGAAATCAAAAAGCATTGATTGCAGCTCTAGGTTTCCTGATGCTGTTGTTTTCTGCCCTGCCCTGTAGTAGATGACAGTAAAAAGAGAGAGAGCAGCAAAGAACCCTGACTACAGTTTTAGTAATTTTGTTGGTTCCCTTTCACGAGACTCTGAGGACTTTTTCATGTGTAGCTGCTGTTACTGCTGAGGGTGGGTTGAAACACCTCAGGATTTCAACCTGTGCCTGTGCTGGCTGAATCTGGGATTTCTGCATCAAAGGCTGGAGTGCTGAGATGTGGGAAGGGGGGGTTCCCATCTTCTTGTGCCAGTTCAGCAGAAATACTGAACATCACTCAATAGACCCTAGGACAGGATGTCCAAAGACTAGGTCCAGTCCAGGCAATCATGGAGTTCTTTAAATTTCTCAGGGAAAATCCACCTCTCCTACCTCCCACTATAGAACCTTTGTATTTCACCATCACTTGGTGAGGTAGAGAAAGAGCAGTGTAATATATTTACAGATGCTGTTAACACACTAAGCACTGAGATTGACAGGGTTCATTTTCTCACATTTTAACACAAGTGTCAGAAGAAGGAGTCACTGTAGGAGGCAAATTACCCTGATTTCCTTGTCCTGCATCCCCAACTGAGTGTGTGTATGGTCTATAGTAAGTTACCTCCAATTCCTTTTAGGTTAGGATTTTAAACAAGAAGATCGATTTTAGCGATATTCAGTCCCGGTGTGGTTCCAGAGATAACATCAAACATTCTGCAGGGGGAGGAAATGTAAGTAGTATGGACACCCTGTGAACAGGCACTTCCACTGTGGTGATGCATCTCACACAAGCCAGAACTCTCTGTTTCCCTTCCTCTGAGCACTGCTTTCCTTCTCGCTGCTGTTTCACACCTGAGTTTGGTCTGGTAGTCGAGCGAGCCCTGTGTGTGCAGTGCTGGCCTCCTGAGCTTTTCCCCACAGAGCACAACCTATTTTCAGAACTTGGACAGGGAAAGGAAGTGATAAAAGATGGGTTATCTCTAAATGCCCTGGGGAAGGTGCAGTGTGAGCCAAAGTGGTTCAGTGCTTTTCTTTCATGGGAGCAGCCCAAGAAATTTCCAGAAAGAGACTGCGGCCTCCCTGTTGGGCATTTTCTATGCACCAATCCTTCCTCAGCCAACCTTTCAGTTATGTGCATTCAGCAGGGGGGAAGAAGAAAAATGAAACAGAAGGACAGAGGAGGCTCTGAGAAGAGGGTGTGATCAGCCAGCATGCTGAGTGCTGATGTCACAGCGTTTTTCCTGTGCAAGAAGCTGAGGTGGCTACGAGTGTTCTGATGGAAATGATCACCCCTGAGATGGGAAGAGGTGATGGTGTGGGCATGCCTGATCAAGGCAGGTTCAATACAGCTGCCAGGGCTGGTGTAAATCACCGGTGGTGTGGTGAGTGAGCCAGGGGCATTGAAGTTACCCTGCAGCTCCTGTCTGGCCTGCAGGGCTGTGGCTTCTCGGGGCCTGCCAGCTCAGTGCCTATGGCTGTGGGCCTTATCTTGGAGCTGTTTGGGAATGCAAGCAAGATGAGACTGTCTCTCTGTGGTTCTTGCCAGGCTGGGCTCAGCACAGCCATGGCAAGGTGGCTGGCAGCAGGGCAGGGAGCAGCAGGAGGAGGGAGGGTGCCTGAGCTGCTGCTCTCCAGTGAGCACTGAGCCAGCTGGCTGAACCTCAGCCTGCTCAGGTACAGCTGCAGGAGGCACATGTGTAGATTACTCAGACTCTCCATAGTGGATTGACAGGAAATGCTTACCATATTTAGAGGCAGAAAAATACCAAACAGATGGTAGAGAAAAAAACCAGTCACCAAAATACCCTAGTTGCCAGGATGCATAGTCAAGACAGAAGCAAATGGGATGGGTCCTGCTGTGTGCAGGGCTTTGGAGGAATCACTCTGAAAGGAGGAGGCTCAGAAACATTTTAAAAAGAACCCACAAGCTGATATCCTTTATCCTTCTCTTCGTTTTGCTAATAGGAAAGCTTAACCCAGCTCTATCACCTCCCTAGGTGGGAAGTTTCCTCTTTTGTGGCTTGGTCTGTTTTCTACCAACCATTTCTCCTTTTCCAGTGGTTTGTAGAAGCCTCTCACTCTTTCTCTGCAGGGCTTGGCTTTCTATTTATTTTTTTTTTTTCATTTTATTATCTTCATTCCTGTCATTTGAGTGTGTGTGCACTTTTGACAGGTACAAATTGTAACCAAGAAGATCGACTTGAGTCATGTGACTTCCAAGTGTGGCTCGCTCAAGAATATCCACCACAAACCAGGTACTGCAGGAATTTCTGGGTTGTGGGACAAAGCAAGGACCTAATACTGTTATTTGAACTCAAAATCATGGATGATGCATCTCTTTTACAGCCAAAGAGAAAAATAAATACTCTTTAGTAATAAAAATGCATTAAACTACTTCACTAAATGCATAAAGACATAATGGTATGAGACCACCTAGTTTAGAGAGGTGATAAAAAATAATGCCAAAAGATGGTGCTCTGGCATAAGATTGAAATACAGGCTGAAGGCAGTCAAATACTTAAGCATGTGCTTAAATCCCATGAAAACCAGTAGGGCTGCAGCACCTGCTTACTGTTTAAATGTATGTTGAAGATTTTATATTTTACTGAACATGCAGAGCATTGTTCTGTGCTTCTCCAGAACTATTAGATCTCAACCAGAAGGGAAGTAATGTGTGTGCACTCAGGCTTCAGGTCACACTTTCTCCTGCACCATTTGAATTTCTTTATCTGTGTTTCTTTTTCCTCTGTAGGAGGTGGGCGTGTGAAAATTGAGAGTGTGAAACTGGATTTCAAAGAGAAAGCTCAGGCTAAAGTTGGCTCACTGGAAAATGCCCACCATGTACCTGGTGGTGGTAACGTCAAGGTAAAGAAACAGCTGTCAGAAAAGGCTCCCACTGTGTCCCAGTGAAATTATTAGAGCTGTGAATTCAGCAATGGCTCTGAATTGAGTAGGAAACATCTGGCTGTCCTCTTTCAAGCACACTCATATACCAATTTGTTCCCTTTGAAATTTGGAATGACCCATCTTGCATCCTCATCTAAGCTGAGAGTGAAATGTCATGCAGTTTGTGCACTGTCTTTTCCCCTAAACTGTTTGAGACTGTTGGACAGCACAGGTATGATCTGAGATGAGGACTCCATTGTGAAACAGGAGGAAAACATCCTGAAAATACTATCACTCCCACAAACATTTGAAAATACAGATTTTGAAAAAGAAAATCATAGCACCCACATAGTGCTTATGAAATTTGTACAGCTAGGAGCAATAGTACTTCTCTTTAAAGCACCCATCAGAGGCAATAATGGTAGGAGGATGTAACATAGTGAAAACAAGGTGAAAAAATGTCCAGTTTCAATTTTCTAAGGAGCGAAGAAGCTCCAATCCTTCTAACAGTTTTTAAAAGTAATCAAAATGACACCCAAACGATGACCTATACTCAGTGAATATATAATGTGTGAAATTCTCTGTTTTCCTGGAGCAGATTGACAGCCAAAAGCTGAACTTCAGAGAGCACGCCAAGGCCCGTGTTGATCACGGGGCTGAGATCATCACGCAGTCACCGGGCAGGTCCAGCATGGCCTCGCCGCGCAGGCTCAGCAACGTCTCCTCCTCTGGAAGCATCAACCTGCTTGAATCTCCCCAGCTTGCTACCCTTGCTGAAGATGTCACAGCAGCCCTTGCCAAGCAGGGGTTATGAATTTGCTCATTTTGCGTTGTATGAGGTAATAATATTTAGGCATGAGCTCTTTGCAGGAATGGGCTCAGAGCAGGTGTTACGTTCATTCTTTACCATGTCTAAAACTAAGTTACATCCCAAGACTTGTAGTTACCATATAGTTTAAAAAAAAAAAAAAAAAGAAAAAAACAGAAAAAAAAAATAATAAAAATTCCATAGATGCAGAAATTGGCCTGACCTCCATTTACAACAGGAAGACACTGGCTTTATATGGGTATACAGCGGTATGTTACATTGGACAATTATTGTTGCTCTGCTCTGTCTTGCATGGAGTACTGTAGTATGATAAAATGCATTTTTACCTTTCATGTGCCTGAAGGCCATCCACCTCTTTCTGAAGAGCCTTGTTAATACCCCAAGTTGCTCATTTCACAGTTCTTTTGATAGATGGGGAAATAAAAAAGTTGCCCATTGTAAGTTATTACAGGTTAAATTAATAGTCTGCTTACCAGAAGGAAGGGCATATAGGGAAATTCAACTTTAATAATAATAATTAAAAAAATATTACTTTGTATAAATAAGTAGAACAAAAGTTGAATTAAGTTATTAACATTTTTTGAACCTGGTTAATTATGTCAGTGTATAGCTGAAAAGCCAATAATTATTTAACTAATAACTAAAAACACTAGCTGAAAACATTTGACTCGTGCTTTGGGAAGTGACATAAAAAAGCTGCTGAAAGCAAGCACTCATACCCCAACAGACTTGTGTCTTACTAGAAAAGTTGGTTAAGCAGCTAGATTTGTGTGCATACCTCCAGTTTCACATTCTCTCCATCTGTTTGATACAGTATTATATAGATATATATATTTCTCTGTGGCCATTTGTGATACGCCCTCCTCATATACTTGAATATTCCACTTCTTTATTCACAGTATCTGTGTCTCTTGCACCCTTTGGTGTTGCAATTTTAGGTATGTAAAAGTAGATGTTAGCAGGGGGTTTTTTCCCTATTCATAAGAATACATTTTAAAAAAAGATGAAAATTGTAGCATGAAGTTGCTTTCTGTAACAACTAAAAGCCGTGACCCTGTTTTAGTGACAGATGCAAGTCTATTCTGTGATGCTAGAAAAAGGATTCCTTCCTTCTTCCCTTCCCTCCCTTTCTTCACAAAGGAATGATTTTTGTGGGGTCCAGATGTTTGTCAAAGGGTCTCCAAAGAAGGCTGAGTTTGGACTATGGATTTTTAAAAAATCCACAATAGTTTGGGTCTTTTCTTTTTTCTTTTTTCTTTTTTCTCTTCTTTTCTTTTCTTTTCTTTTCTTTTCTTTTCTTTTCTTTTCTTTTCTTTTCTTTTCTTTTCTTTTCTTTTCTTTTCTTTTCTTTTCTTTTCTTTTCTTTTCTTTTCTTTTCTTTTCTTTTCTTTTCTTTTCTTTTCTTTTCTTTTCTTTTCTTTTCTTTTCTTTTCTTTTCTTTTCTTTTCTTTTCTTTTCTTTTCTTTTCTTTTCCTTTCCTTTCCTTTCCTTTCTTTTCCTTTCTTTTTCTTTCCTTTTTCCTTTCTTTTTCCTTTTCTCTCATTTTCTTTCTTTTCCTTTCTTTTCCTTTCTTTTCTTTTTCTTTTCCTTCCTTCCTTCCACTTTTCATTCCCATAGTAACAATGAATGTTTGATTTATTATTTTTCTTTTGCTAAAGTTGAAACACAGAAAAAATATTAAGATGTTTTATCCACTCCTTTAGTGATGTCTCACATGTACATTCAGGCACTCAGATAACAGTGATAATCATAGCAAAGATGCCTGTAAATTACAATACATGAACAAATAAAAATGAGCTCCCTAGGCTGGTTGTCATAGTGATTCATCAATTAAATAGGGTGTCTTAAAATCTGAGCAAAGTGGGATTACATTGACTATAAAAAGTAGAAGGAAAAGTGTGCATGAAAGATAAAAGGGAGATACACAACCAACCAATCTAGGGGAGTTACCTGAGAGAACCCTGGTGATGGGGACCATCCTCAGCAGCAAATAATCACCTGCTGGTGCCCTGTGTACATGAGACATTATGAAGTGACCAGTTTACATTCTTGCAGATTGTTTTAATCTTTTCCTTTTGAAACCTTGTAACTAAACTTTGCACTGTCAGTTGAGCTATATGTGATATATGTATTAGGTTAATGATGTGTTTTGGAAACTTTTGATCTGTTCTTTTTCCTTCTTCATTTTTACATGTGTGTGTATGTGTGTGTTGGGGTCCGGTCTGAAAGGACTCACAGAGATTTTTATGTCTGTGGAAATCCTAATTATTAATGGCACAGGATTCCCCACATTACATTCAGGTAGTAATGCAGTTACTGGATAGTAAATATTCAGTGGACCAAAGTGGGGTTTTGGCTAAGCTGCTGCAGCAGTACAAACACAAAACAGAGTGGTTAAATCTCTCGAACTTTTACTGAATATGAACTTCTGACAGCCCCACACATGACATTTCAGCTCTGAAAAAAGCTTTTTCACACAATAAAGTACCTAACACTGTTTGTAAGTCAGTTATTTCTTACAAAGGACAGTGAGTTTAGAACCATCCGAAGTGCAATTGGAGGATTCTGATTTCTGCCTTGTATTTGTTACACTTCTGCTTAAAGTAATCCTAAGAATTCACATGAAAACAGTGTCAAGTGAGGTGCATTAAAAACTTCTTCCCATATTTTTCAGGAAAACGACAGAAAGGAAAACTGACAGTATTTGTATCACACTGCTCTGATTATGCTATCAATTAATATAAATTAGCCTTGCAGTGGTTTTTCTTTCTATGCCTTTTGCCAGTGTAGGAGAAAAACTGTGGTACTACTGAACCTCTGCTCTCTGAACCTGAGCAGCATCTCATGGGAACAGTGCTAACCTGAGACTCAAGTGTTTTTATTCTGCTTTTAAAATTGGCATACTCTAGAAAATTAAGCTTAGTTAATCCACCTATGAGTCCCAAAGTTAGAGTGGTGTAACACACCAAGTTGTTTAATGAATGCATTAAAATGAGCTTTCTTGTTTTGACTGAAGCAAAGACCTTTGTAATCATTATCATCCTTCCATAGAAAGAATCCTAGAATGCTGTGGAGTTAGATGAAAAGAAATTAAGAGTTTTGTGCTTTTAAATAATAATTAAAAAAAAACCAAGTCACGTTACATGACTCTAGATGTTCACTGAAAAGCTCATACTAATCTTAACTTCTCAAGAAGGGTGTTCATTTTAAAAACAACAGTTTGTAAATATGTAATGCCCACTAAAGATAGAGCCAGCTTCCTGGAAACTGCATCTGTTGTGTTTCTTTTCCACAGGCATGTTGAGCCAGCAGGTTTGTTGGGTGCCTGAGACCCAATTCTGTAACAAAGCAGAGAATCCAGAGAAAAGGAATGGTGAAATCTTGTTTGGGTACTTAGGGGAGCACCCCAAATTTAATAATCCATCAGGTTGTAGAGATGAAAGAGTGCTTCTGCCTCATCTGCAGTTTTGTTTCTATGTAACCACAAGCTGAAAGAAATCAAAGATGAGCAAACCTCTGTCCAGCCAGAGTAAAGGAAAAACTAATCCTGATGAGGGAAATTATGAGCCCACAAGGGCAATATATATTTTCACTGTACAGCAGTAAACGGAATTATTCTTTCAGCCCTCTGCTATGGTACAGTAGTAACCTCATCATGACTGCTCACACATCTAAGTCTGCCTAAATACATGACTCAAAGGGAGTCAAAAGGCAGCCTGTGTTGACTACCACATGAGCAGATTTTTCCATGCTGGACTAAATACTGTTTGAAACCCAAGTATATGTCCCTTCAAAGGCAAATGCCTTGAAGAGTAGATCACATTAGCTGTGAAAATCAGCGCAGGTAGATTTCTAGCCTAGGTGTCTGTGAGTTCACTCACTAGTCAGATTGCTAAAGCAACTCCCTCTGCAACTCAAGCAATTCCCACTGCAGGAAGGTAAATTAGTTTCACACTGGGAAAAGTCAAACGTATAAAAGCCACTTCAACTTTAGCAAAGAGAAAAAGCCAACAAGTAAACATGCTGTATGCTGGGATATCAAGGAATGCTGTTACAAACCTGTGTTTTTTCTGATAATTCTAGAGCCTGTTACCATAAAAGAGGCATTTCTTGAATGGCTGGTGGTAGGTAGTTCATGTTTTTCAATCCGATTTGCAATTGTATTTGTTGCTGTATAGTGATTGTTTTGCAAAATAAACTCGCTTGTCATCTAATTGCATGTGTTGGCTTCCTGTGTTTGTGATCCAGCTCCTCCTGAACCCAAGACCTGTGCAACCAGCACCTGCTGGCACTGCCCTCAATCCACCCTGGAGCAGTCACAGCAGATCCAGTTGTCTTGTTCAGCTAATCCCTTTTACTTTCATGCAAAAGGATCAGTTTTTATGGCTTGCATCCTCTTCTGAGAGTCAGTATCTCCCTGCTGGGTGCAAAGTTCTTCCCAGAGAGGGTGATTAGACATTGGACCTGGCTGCCAGGTAGGTGGTGGAGTCACCATCCCTGAAGGTGTTTAAGGAAAGCCCGGACATAGCGCTTCCATGGTCTGCTTGACCAGGTGGAGTTGGTTCGCAGTGTTGGACTCGATGATCTCAGAGGTCTCAAGATGCTCTCCCGACCAGACTGATGCTGTGATTCTGCAGGGCAGCTCCCTCCTGGGGTGCTGTGTAGCAGGACCCTGCCCAGAGCAGCAGAGTCCCGGCAGAGCGGCCCCTCGGTGCGGTGACACGCGGCCGCACGCCGGCCTTCAGGGCCCCTACGCCAGGGAAGTGGTGGCCCCGGGCTGTGATGGTACCAAGGCCACCTCTGCCCACCCTCCCCATGGATTCCTGCAGCCCAGCACAGCAGGAGCACATGGACAGTGCCGGGGGGTGATGGGGATGGGAGCTGGGGCTTGGGGCTGAGCTTTTGGGTCCATCTTGGAAACCAACAGGAAACAGCGCAGACTTCGAGGGATGCTTGGAGTGTGTCATTTTGGATCCACAGTGGATGCTCAGTCCCAGCCTGAACTCAGGTCGAGGGCAGTGCAGCTGAGGGTGGAATGGAGAAGTCACAGATCAGTTTGGAAGGGACCTGAAAGCTCATTTCATTCCACTCCCTGCCATGGGCAATGACACCTTCCACTAGATGGGTTCCACCAAGTCCTGTCCAACCTGGCCTTGGACATCTCCAGGGATGGGACAGCCACAGCTTCTCTGGGCAGCATTGCTGAGGATACTGCAGTGTATGACATACTGCTGAGAGTACTGCTGCTGCTCTGGGCAGCAAATACCTCAGAGAATGTTTGTGCTGGGTGCCTGCTCAGCACAGGGCATGTTGTAGGAGGGAAACAAAACTGAATGCCTTAAGTATCCCAAATCTTGAGCAAGCTGGACTTCACACACAATGCTGCAATGTTCCTAAGCAAATGCTGTCAAACACACTGGAGGAATGATTAAGTGCAGTTAATTATCCAATAGAGCCACTGTCCTAAGCATGCATAGGTACAAGGCAGAACTAATGCATCATCTATCTGTGGAAAGGGAAAAGATTAAGAAGATAAGAAAAAAGGGTAAATCATGATTTAAGCATTCACAGCTAGAACAATGGTTGAGGACAGCTAGTTAGAACCTGTTTCTCCCTTTCAAGGTGAACAAGGAAGAGATGATATTTCTGTGACTGTTGAGTCTTATTAACAGCATGTGGTAGATGATCTAGTTCATAATTTGCTGGTGGGTTGTGAGCATTGAGATCAGTACAATTTGTGAACAAAATCTCGATGAACTACTTGTTATTGAGAGGGAGGGAGGCCCAGGAATCCTGCTATCATGTTTGTTAGAGGTACAGAGCATCTGTCCATCCTATGCCTGTCTCAGCTCATGGGGTGTTCCTTGCATGGTGCAGGAGCTTAGTAAAAGGTCAGATATATGGGTAAGAGGCAGAAACACCTGGAGGTGTTTGGCCATGCAGAGGTCCCAGTTGCTGGGACTAAAAGACAGTGTGGCTTTAGTGGAGGGGTTCCCAAACCTGGTTTAATGTGGGCAGCTTGGTTCTGGACAGAGAAGCATGCTGGGGAGGCAGTGCTCAGCTCTCTGAGTAACAAAGAAAGCATGTTTGGTAACTCAGTGGAACAAGAGATCCACACTTTCTTCTCTAGGAAGAAGGTAAAAATGGTTGGGAGGGACACAGTTTGAGGGAAGGCAGTTTGTTGCCCTTTTTTCCCCAAAATGAGCCTTCTTTTCAGCTACTACCAGAGCATGGAGAGTCCTGATGGTATCCTGACAGTGAAAGCTAAAGGGTTTTTTTTTCCCCCAGTCTTATCCAGATAATCCCCCCATATCATCTCCAGGATTTTGTTCCCTCCCATCCTGTCCTATCTAGCTGTGCCTGTAATGCATGTAAGTGCAGTTAAATGTCTGTATGAATATATTTTGTTGCTTGAACATTATGCAAAGGCAATAATTTACTGCACAAGGTGTGGAGGGCCTGTGTTTCTGCTCCATTTTGAAATAGAGTTCTCAAATGCATGAATCCTGTGCCACTCCACTGGTTCCACCTAATTGTGGCCAAGGGGTTAAATATCTCACTGCTCTTGTGGAATCTCATCCAACTGAACTGCAGTCCACTCCTGCCCAAATTCATGCAGCAACAGCAGCAAAACTTGCAATTTTAGGGGATCCTCGCAGTTTTAGGGATTATTGACCCTTGTTTCTGAACACAGTTTTGTTATGTTTGAGCAGGGCTAGCTAGAAGAGCTAAGTGTGAAGGAGACTTCTTAAAGAGCCTTAGTTGAAATGTTTTCATGCTGTTTAAAAGCCCTTAAAGAAAAAACAGGGCTTTCCTAGGCTTCTCTACATTTTTACTTTCTTTCTACCTGACAGACCCATATGGGAAAGGGTAGAATGAGTGACATCCATCAGTGCTAATCTTCTATGACTGTTTGTCCCAAGAAGAGGAAGGGTTTTCCTTCTTGATGGGTCTGCTCAGCAGCCAGTGGAAGAGTAAGATCACGAGGATGTGGCAAATATTTTTTTCCCTGCTCTGGAAGTGACATTTAGAAGCTGTTTGCAGCTTTGCTCCTGGAAAGGCTGCTGCACAACAGAATGGCTTGACGTACTCTTGAGAGCCTGGATTCTGCACAGAGAGTTCAGAGAAATAAGATGTGAATTCTTATTTGTGAGTGTGTATGGCAGGGATTGATGGAGGGTGGGAACTTGGAGAACATAACCATGGAAACAAGTGCAAGGCAGTGAGGTTTGAGCAGTTCCCTGCTCTGAGCACTCCTGTCTAAGGTGGGGGCTTCATGCTCAGGTTCTGCTCCGTGTCCCCACTCTGTGCTATGCTGCCAGCCTTGATTGTTTCTGGATCAAAACTAAATCCTACTGTGATGGATTGTAAACATAACTGTCTGCTGAATAAAGCAGTGATCAAGCAGAATCATGATCTGGAGGCACGTCAGACTCCTCCTCTCTGCAGTAAGGTAGGAAATGGGTAGATAGTGTCACAGGCATCTTCTGTGACTAAGCAGTGGCACGGGCTAGGAATTGTTGGAGTAGTGCAGAGCTTTCTCCACTCTTCCCTCACCTGCTTTCTGACAGCAGTGACTTTTTGCAGTGCTCTTGATCTTTTTGCAGGCAGACCAGCCTGTGCTTCTGTGTCAGCCCAGGATGCCAGTGTAGCCTAGAGAACAGAGCACAGGTGAATTTTTCAGGACACTTTGCTGTTGTCCTATTGTAATGGCCTCTCTGAAGAGTCTACTTGTTTCCTCTTTTTGAGGAAAGCATTTGATTTGCAGGACTTTCCCTTTGTAGCACCTATTATTATTATTATTTATTTAGGTGTGGTCAAATGCTGACTGCAAATCTGAAAGCCACTGCTGCCAGCAGAAACTCAATATAGAGATAAATAAAATCTGACAGGCTGTAAAATTTCTTCTTCTCGTACACATGCAATTAATTTTACCTACAGAGACACAGATTGCTTCAGCTTTGTGTGCCATTTGTGGTGGTGGGCATGGTCTCCAAAACAAAGCAAGAATAAAACTTGTCTCTAACCACTGTCAAACTTAATGTAAACCACCATTGCCACCTCCTGGGCTTAGTGCTGGTGGTGGCCTGGCTGGATTTGAGATCTACATCTTCATGCCTGCAGTTCTTGTGACAGAGCCAGCTGTTGATAATGTTTTCTTCGCTCTCTGATTTGTTTTGCATCAGAAGTTCTGTAACTTCAAACCTTTGTACAAACAAAGGGATTTATGTGTCTTTTGTGACTGGCTGCAGTTGGAGAGCAATATGCTGCACTCAAATGGCAAGCTTGACTAGAACTGCAATCTGCAGTTATATTTTCAGTTACTACGAAGTAGTCCTGAACAAAATTCCAAGCAGTGATTCAGTTTCCTCTCAGTGCTGGGCTGTGTGACCTCCACTTGCTGATGGCTTGTGACAGGGCAAGGCACTGGCTATGCACAAAGAAAGAGCAAGGAAAATAATCCTGAGCTTCAAAGCTATTAGTTTCCTCTAAAGAGTCTTCAAGGATGTAACAGAAAGCCAGGTGAGGTACTGGTGTGTTGTCCTCCTGCTTTCTGAGTGATAGTTAACACTGACAGTAATGTGCAGTTGTCCCATGTGTGCTCCACTCCTGCTCTCCTTCAGACTGTAAAGAGGCCAAATGGATTCCCCTTTGGAGGCCCATGAAGTCCTGCTAGTGATCTTCTCTGCTCTCTAGGACAGCCTCTATTCAGGGCAGCAATGATGTTTACCTGTGTAGGTTTGAAACTGATGAATGCCATTGTTTTCCAATAAAATTTGTTTGGTTTGGTCGGGTTTATTTTTTTTTTGTGGTGGAGTTTTGTGTTCACACTTTCATCCCTTACTGTTTATTAGGGAGCTGACCACATCAAGTGCCCTTTAGTGTCTATTTCATCCAGGAGAATCATTAGGAAATTTTGGCTGTAGTCTGGAGCAAGCTGCAGTGCTCTCTTTTGGTCCTGGGTTTCCTGTTGCATAGCAAAGCATGGGAACAATAAGAACAATAAGCTTAGGCCTAGAGAGATGAACTGGAAACTATTGTGGCTGCTTCTTGACAGCAGGAATAAAGAGAGATACCCTTTTAAAATCAAACAAAACACAAACCAAACACATCTGAACTGTGCCTACCTGTTACTAAGAGAATGCAATTGTCTTAAACTCAAGGTAGGTAAATATTATCACTGACTAAAATGGCACTGACTTTAAGAGTGAGACTATACAACACTTAAAACAACATTCAGATAAACCACCCCTGGCCTGCATCCTTCTACCTGTGGGAAAGCTGAGTCCTAGTTAGTGCTGTTGTCAACACCCATCAGAAAGACACTGACCTTGCACTTTTTCAGGCCTCAACAGCTCAGCTCACTTATTCTCCTTAATTACAAATAGCATTAGAACTTTTCTGTCCTCATACTTTGCTTGGAAGAACGTGATTTGCCTGCTTGACAATAACTAAAACTCAAAAAAATTTGACTTCAGATTTGTTGCTGAGTATCAGTTTTAGTCAATAATTTCATAGCACATGACAGGACCTGAAAAAAACCCAATTATTAAAAAATAAGTTCATTATTCCTACTGCATAGTGCTTTAGTACTGACTGTTAAGAGGCATTCTAGAAGAAATTAATGCTGAAATTTGCTTTCTGAACTGTCCAAACAAGAAGACAAAAGTCCTGGATTAATTGAAGGGATGTGGACCTTGCATTTAGAAGTCAACAGTTTTAACTACCTTCTCTCTGTATTCTTAAAAGATTTAAGAAATCAAGATAATTTTGTCCATGTCCAATTACACATAATGGAAGGAAAGAACATGGTAATTAAAATATTTCCTGCCTGAACAAGGTAATTCTATTAATAAAAGGCCATACTTCTGTCAAGATGCTGCTGGCAAAGAACCCATCCAGACAATATGAACAAAGACAACTGGTTCAGCATTTCAGTACTTAGGGAGATTAGTGATTTTAATTTTAAAAACTTTAAAAACTTTAAAAATTTTAAAAATTAAGAAAATCATTTTGGTTGCAAACCTTTTTTTTTATTTATTTAAAAGATTACTTTCTAATTAGTTGTCTTAATATTCATTTTGTTTAAGAGGGGAATTTTAGCAAAATGTGGATCACATGAGGTCCTGTTCTCCATGACAGGAGATCAAGACTGGAAATCAAGTATTGCCTTAGGCACCAGAAAAAAACATCATCTCAAGTGGGAGTAAATTCAAATTACCTAAGTAGCAGCACTGGATTTTTCAGCAAACCTCTCCTTAAAGTACCCCTAAGGAAGTAAATAGTGTTCATGTTCATGTGTTCTGCTCCTCTACCAGGAAGGAATGACCTTGGTGAATCTTTAGGTGCCTAACATTTAGTAGGGAGATTGAAAGACAGGAAGAATTATGGCCCTGGTTCGTTGGAGCATCTCTCTAAATTTTCAATATTTTCATATAAGCAATGGAATGTCACTTTTATTTATTTTTTTTCCTGTGGAAACTCTTTGGGATGAACTTGGATAGGTCTTTCATTTTATTATATTATTTTTTGTAGTATACTGTCCTCTGATACCCTTAGGTAGAGAAGGAGAGCTAATCTAACAGTGCCTGAGAAGTATTTCCAGCAAACCTGACTCAAACATAAGCTTGTATTAACCAAATTAGTCTGGTGCCTAATTGGAAACACCAGTAAATCTGCTTTGGTGCTCCCCATCCTCTCCACCTCTGCCTCAGCTTTTCTGCCTAAGAAAAATCCGTGGAACAACTCCCCCAAAGTTCCTCTGCTCCCAACACCAACCTTCACTTTCAGAGAGGCTTTCTGCCTTGCTTCCCTTCTCTCCCCATGTGGGAAGGAGGCAGGGAGGGATGAGGGCGGAAGGATGCAGCTGCTCTCCGGCGGGCTCTGGGATGATGCTGTGGGATGATGCTGGGGGATGATGCTGTGGGATGATGCTGGGGGATGATGCTGTGGGATGATGCTCGGGGATGATGCTCTGGGATGATGCTCGGGGATGATGCTCTGGGATGATGCTCTGGGATGATGCTCTGGGGTGATGCTCTGGGATGATGCTCGGGGATGATGCTCTGGGATGATGCTCGGGGATGATGCTCGGGGATGATGCTCTGGGATGATGCTCTGGGATGATGCTGTGGGATGATGCTGGGGGATGATGCTCTGGGATGATGCTCTGGGATGATGCTCTGGGATGATGCTCTGGGATGATGCTGTGGGATGATGCTCTGGGATGATGCTGGGGGATGATGCTGGGGGATGATGCTCTGGGATGATGCTCTGGGATGATGCTCTGGGATGATGCTCTGGGATGATGCTCTGGGATGATGCTCTGGGATGATGCTCTGGGATGATGCTCGGGGATGATGCTCTGGGATGATGCTCTGGGATGATGCTCTGGGATGATGCTGGGGGATGATGCTCTGGGATGATGCTCGGGGATGATTCTCTGGGATGATGCTCTGGGATGATGCTCTGGGATGATGCTCTGGGATGATGCTGTGGGATGATGCTCTGGGATGGTGCTCTGGGATGATGCTGTGGGATGATGCTCTGGGATGGTGCTCTGGGATGATGCTGTGGGATGATGCTCTGGGATGATGCTGGGGGATGATGCTCTGGGATGATGCTGGGGGATGATGCTCTGGGATGATGCTCTGGGATGATGCTCTGGGATGATGCTCTGGGATGATGCTCTGGGATGGTGCTCTGGGATGATGCTCTGGGATGATGCTGTGGGATGATGCTCTGGGATGATGCTGGGGGATGATTCTCTGGGATGATGCTCTGGGATGATGCTCTGGGATGATGCTCTGGGATGATGCTGTGGGATGATGCTCTGGGATGATGCTCTGGGATGATGCTGTGGGATGATGCTCTGGGATGATGCTGTGGGATGATGCTCGGGGATGATGCTGTGGGATGATGCTGTGGGATGATGCTCTGGGATGATGCTGTGGGATGATGCTGTGGGATGATGCTCTGGGATGGTGCTCTGGGATGATGCTCTGGGACGATGCTCTGCTCGCTGCGGTCTGCCAGCGCTTCCCAACTTTGCGCTGGTGGCCGCGGGGAGGGGCGGCCGCAGCCCTGTTGCTGCGGGGCTGGCTGTCGCTGCTGTTGTGGCTGTTGTGGTGGCTGTTGTCGCTGTCGCTGTCGCCGCTGGGGAGGTGCGGGAAGTTTGGCGGGCGGTGCCGCCGCCGCCCCCGCGCCGGGCAGCGGGAGCTGTCCGCCGAGGGAGGTGCTGAAGGCACGGAGGAAGCTGAAGGACGCGGACATCTTCGCTCCCCCCTAATTTCCTCCCTGCCTTCTGCAGCCATTTTGCACCAGCGGAGTTGAGAGAGGGGGCGGGCGGCGGGGAATGGAGGGGAGGGGGTAAAGAGTTGCGGAGAGGCAGAGGCGGCCATGGGAGATCCCGAGCGGGGCGTCTGCTGAGACTGCAGCATCATGGTGAAAAGGAAAAGCTCAGAGGGCCAGGAGCAGGAGAGTGGCCGTGGCATCCCTCTGCCCATCCAGACCTTCCTATGGAGGCAAACCAGGTAAGAGCGGGGTACCTGGGCTGGGGCTGCAACAGGGCAGTGGAAGGATGGAGGGGGGTGCGGGCCAGCCGCTGCTGCCCGCTGCCAGGGAGGACGCAGATATCACTGCAGCTGCAACGTGAAGGCATGAAAAAAACACCGGGTTTTCTACTCAGCATCGAGAAATTTGTGTGCATCGGGTGAGGGAGGAGGTCTGGAGGCAGCTTAACCTAGTGGCAGTCCCAGGCAGCTTCTTGGTTTGACTTTAAACCATCCATGTCTCTGTTTCTCCGTGTGCCTTTGCCTTGCTCCCTGTCCCGTGTTCCCCATCCCGTCCATCCCCCCCTGCCCCAACCCCCATCCTTCAAGAGAACTCACGGAGCTCTGGTACCAGGAGCAGCATCATCAGTGCTGCACCAGACCTGCAGCTTTCCTTCTGCCTGTGTTTGCAGCCCTCCTGGAAGTGTCATCCATGCTTTGGGAGGCCGGCAGGCAAACAGATACGTCAAAGTCTCACCTTATTTCACAGCAGTGGAGAGTGAGGGGTTGGAGATGTGCGAGGGACCAGCTGAATGTATGGCTGGCGCTTTATGTTCCTCGTGAATCCCGTCAGCCTCCTGTCCTGGCAGGATTCTAAATTGAAAACATTGTGGGGGCAGTGGGGGAGCTTGGAAGATTTGAAGGTTGAAGCTCTAATTTAAGGCCTCAGTCACAAAATCTCCTTATGCCACAGTCAGTGTCCTTCAAAATAAAATAGAAAAAAAAAAACCCAAACCACCCTGCAATAAGGTGACCTGATTATTTTTTTTTAATATTTACTCTGATCTCCTTCTGGAGGAGAATGATAGAGGGTGGATGTTCTCTACATACAGCACACAGGCCTGCACTTCACCACAAGCCTTCCACATCATCAGCTGTGCAGAAAAAAATATTTAATAGAGAGCAGGCAATCTGATTTCTGTCTTAGAATAGAGGCAAGGCAAAGTTTAGTAATATTTTACAAATTTTAAACAGAGTATGTTGAAAATACTTTCACTGAGGTAAAATGGCTGAAAATTGTCTGATGGAAGATTTTATCCCTGGGAACTTGTGGGCTGAATTAAATACCTCTTGACATATCAGGGTGGGCACTTTTTCTTCTGGAAAAGATAACAGCATTTATCAGACATCATCAACAGGTATCTGAGCATAGTTTTGGCTTATGTCTTCCTTTACACTGAGTTTCTCAGCCTTTTGACAACTTTCTGACATGAGAAGAATCCTAAAAATAACTAAGAAAAAATACACAGTGATGTACTGGGTCTCTAATGATTCTTTTCCTTTCTTTCAGTGCATTTTTAAGACCTAAACTGGGGAAACAATATGAAGCTTCCTGTGTGGTATGTACACGTGTCTCTTTTTCAAAGCTTGTAAATAACCAATTTTTCATGCAAATCAACCTGACTCCAGTGGTCAGCAAGATTCTCAGCTTACACCAGAAGTGGATTTAGTCCATTCTGCTTCATTTTTGTACTTTTATCACATGAAGAATTTGAAATTGTTCCCGTACAGAGAATTTGCGTATCGTGCCCGTCTTTAGACACAACAAAAAAAGAATTTATTTGGGTATTAGTAATAAGTAATTAATTAGTAATAACGCTGTACTAATTAAATAATGACGTAGACAAACTAAGCTTTGACAGTCTGGGTGTAACCTTGCAGTTCATCCTGTGTGGGTGTGCTTTTGCATGGGATGGATGTCATTTCAGTTCGTGATTGCTGAAGGTTTTTCAAGCTTATAATATGGAAAATCTAAGCAATGCTAACAGGCTTTGAACAATTCTTTTACCCCCGTGCAACATGGGAAACATTCCTGCTGGAAATTAGAGGGAGCATAATTTATCAGAATGATTAAGGAGGGGCCATCATGCAGATACAAATAACTCTTATTTCTAAATGTACTTCAAATAAAGTCTCAAGTTAGTGCCAAAAGGGGAGAAAAAGGGAAGACATGAAGCAAGTTCAAATAAGATGGGTATCTAGAGAATTTCAGAATTCTTTGAATGGTTTCTGGTCTTTGGATTACTTAAGGTACATTAGTCAGCTGCAGCCAAACCCGACAGAGTGGAAAAATTTGGTCTGGACGTGTATCTTAATAGTTTAAAGTTCTTAGGTCACTCTGCAGCAATTTTCTGACTTCCTTCTCACAAGGCATTAGGCTGGAGAAGCATTATCTGTTGCTGAGTCATTTTCTTCTAAGAAATCCATCAATTTTTCAGAGTTTTTGCTAGATACCAAATAGAGATAGAGGAGTGCTGGCTTAGTGTTTTGGTGAGTAAAATGTTTAATTCTAGCGTATGCAACAGAAAGCATCATCACTGGTTCATGCCTACTGGCAGTATCTGGTTGTTGAGAGGCTGGAGAATGGTGTTTGCTGTCTTATGTCCTTTACCAGGCAGGGTGCAGGAGCCACCTCTAATCTGAGGCTGTGGCTTCATCTGTGGGCTCACAGCTGTCACTGCTGGGTAAAGGGACAGAGCTTCCTTCTCTGTGCCCTCTCTGTGATGTACCTTCCTGCCTGAAACTTCCTTTGCTTCCTGCTCTGCTGCTGGCATCAGGTCCCTGAGGCCAATTCTAAAGCACTTTTCTTCTGTGAGCACATACCAGAATTTACTACAAAACAAACAAACTACACCCCAAAACCCCCTAAACTGTGAGACAACATAAATCCCATGCCTCAGCCAAGAGAAAGGGACCTCTGAAAAAAGACACTTTATAAAGATCCAATGAATTTCCACTTGTTGGATGAGGAACTTGATTCTTCTCCAGTTCTTAACATAATCATTAAATTATGGTGGAAAACTTTGAAAGGTGGAGCTTATTTTTGAGGAATTTTTGAGTTATAGCCTGAACTGACACATTTTCTGCCCTCTGCTTCATCCATTTCCTCTACCTACTGGGCAGGAATGTCTGCCCACAGCAACACATCCCACATTATCCAGTGGGGCAGCAGAGTGCTGTGTGCCTGGGTGAGACAGGGTTTCTGGAACCTGACAGGTTCCTGACCTGTCTTCTGAAACCTGCTGCTGACCAACACCCCTCTACTGACTAGTGTGCCTAAAGATGCAATGCACCTGTTGCATGATTTTGTAATTCTCTAGTCAGAATTGTTGTGGGCATGTCTACAGGCTGTTACCTGTCTGGAAATGTGTATGACACGACATTGTGCAGTATTCTATTATTATTCCTGGCTCTAACCTTGCTGCAGTAGAATTTGCTGCATATTGTGCATGGAGGAAATAGATACTGGAGCCTGAGGTTCAGTAAGTGCAGCATCTGGTCTGCAAGAGCATATTGCACTGCTTCTTTGAGCTTTGTTTTATACCATAATACTTGTGGAAAAAAAAAAACCTGTCCCTTTCATTGCATTGCTCTCTTTATCTGAGCCATCACACTTATTTCAATTGGCCTTTAAGCTGAAGATAAATACCCTTCCCCATACATTGTCTTACAACATCTAAATATGTTTGTGCCTCTGTATGGATTTGTTGTTCTTCCTCCTCCCCATTCTGAAGTTGTCCTACCCTGACATGAGGCCATTCCTAATGAGTCAAAGATGTAAATGGCCTCACAGGAAAACATGTGGGTGCTGTACAAACCTAATTTTTTGGGTGATGGTAAGGAACTTGAAGATATGCTTAAATTCTCCTGCTCTGGTTTGCATTGGCCATGGAAGAACTCCAATGTTTTCTGAAGGATCCTGCAAATTCAAAGTTTCCCTCTTTTCTGTTTGGTTGTGGCTTTATTTCCTTTAGTTTGGTTTTGGTTTTGGTTGGGGTTTGGTTTTTTTTTGTTTGGTTTTTTTGTTGTTGTTTTTGTGGAGTTTTTTGTTTTGTTTGTTTTTGGTTTTATTTGTTTTATGTTTTGTTCTTTGGTTTTGGTTTTGGTTTTGTTCTGTTTTTCCCTTCGCATGTTTTTGAAAATATAATTACATGTTTTGTTATTATGGATAATTAAAATATAGCTGTATAAAGTTCAGAAAGAGGCCACCTTTATTTTATCCAGCCAATGGATGTGGTTGCAGAAAAGTGAATTTCTGTGGGTAAAGTGTTTGCCATCTGTGTTTCACTACTGGTGAATGTTTATACTATTGCTCTGTTTAGTAGACAATGGAGTCTTGGCACCCCTTGTGCTATGAACTCTTAGGTTCCCAGATCTTCCCAGGAACTCTTCCTTGCTCACTGGACCTGCCCCAGACTGACAAAACTTGCTGCCTGCACTTCAAGCTCTTTCCAGTCAGATTTCAGCAGTGGTCTCAGCTTTCCTCTGGGGTGCAGACTGAGCTTTGGAAGGACAGGGCAGCAAGGCCCCCTGCAAGGACAGAAGTTCAAGAAGCACCAACCATTTCTCTGTTTCTGCCATGGCCCTTCTGTACCTGCCCTGGGCTAAGCACTGGGCAATCCTGTAGGGGTATCCTGTAGGGGTATCCTGTAGGGGTATCCTGTAGGGGTATCCTGTAGGGGTATCCTGTAGGGATACTCCCTGGCACTCCTGGGAGGATCTTACAGGAGGTGCTGAGCATCCCAGGTAACCTCTGGGAACCCCTGGCAAACTCTGGGCACCCTCTGCCAACCCCTGGCTGACCTCCTCCTGCCTTATGCAATTCACTGCAGGTACAGCTTCCCTGGGCTTAGAGCAGGACAAGATCATGCAGCTCATGCAAAGCTGTTTAGGAAACCATGGCAAAGCCCAGCCAGAGTGCTGCTGAAATGGGAACAGATAGTCTGAGCTTTGGAATGCTCCAGATGCCTAGAGAAGTGTGGGACAGAGCAGCCAGTGACACACAGACTGATCCTGGTCACAAGGTATTTGGCAGCACCTTTGGTTCTTGGTGGAGATGAAGGTAAAAGGAGAACAGCAGCAGTGGGAAGGCAGCCAGACAAGGCTGGCCACCACTGCCTGTGAAAACATCTGTCACTGCTAGGCTAAAAGGAAAAATGCTTGTGTAAGTGGTCCTGAGGGAGCTGAACACACACAGCACTGCTGAAAGGGACTGCTTCTCCATCCAAGGCACTCACTTCCCTCACTGTCCCCTTGGCAGATGTTCTTTATCTGCCTTTGGTGTGTGTGGTGTAGAAGTAGGTAGTTGTTTTCCTAGCCAGGCTGCAGCCCTGAGCCCTGGGGTTGGGGCTCCAGATGTACCCATGGCATGGCAGTGTCTGTCTCCTGACCCACTCACAGGGAGCTCATTCACACATCCTCATTCAGCCTTCTTATTTAACCATGGAGCTCCTCTCAGCAGGTGTGGGGTTAACATTAGATCTTCTGCCCAGTGTCTATATATTCCCTGTAGCAGGTCCTGAAAGAGTAAAGCCACAGCACACCAAAAAAGGAGGCTCTCCAGCAGCAACACAGGGCCTTGAGCATCTCTGTATAGCCAGAAGCTACACCTTTATGGAGAGCTCCAGGCAAATTCCACAGGAGCTCTTGTCCAAAGAACTGCATGTTCCTGTTGCTTGTGACAGTTTTCAGTGTGGGGTTTAGTGCCAATTAGTTGGTGTGCTGGCAGTGCAGCCACAGGAGCAGTTTTGTGCAGGGCAGTGCCTGTAGCAGCCATGGACATTCAGTGCTCTCCATACAGCAGCTTCTGTGTTTGAATTTTTCTGGCAACATATGGTACTCCTGTCTCAGATGCTTGTGATCACATGAGCTATCCCAGAAGCTGATCTTTGATTGTAGTACAGAAATGTTTAGCTTTCTGCTCAGGCCTGGAAAGAACAGGAGAATCTGGTGGCTAGCCACATGGGGAAATCTTCACAAGGGCTCAGCAGCCCAAAATGCTGTGATAAATACAAGCCTAATATAAAGACATAATTGCAAACTCCTTAGCTGCCTCTTGAGTTACTGAAGCATGCAGACTGTGGCTCAGAGGTTATAGAAGGCAATTGCTGGGGAACTTTCTACCTGATGTCATTGAAGTACCCAGGAATGAGACCTTGAATAGAAAGTGTGACTTCTGTCACACTTCACAGAACAGGGTTGGTGTTCCCAGTGGGTTTTTTATCTCCCTTTGCCCTGCAAAATGAGTAACTTTGTCAACTCTACTGAAGTGTGAGCTTGTGGTTTGGCTTTTGTGCTGGAGGTGATATCATTCAGCTCAATAAGCCTTGGTCAGCACTGGTGTTTGGCAGGCCTTTCAGAGAGCTAATCCAGCTCCCTAACACGGACAGGAGCTACTTACCTCTGTGCTGACCTTCCTCTTGCTCTGTGTAGAGGCTTGGCTTGGTTGAATGAAGGATTCAGTGAGCCCCAGAGCTTATGGATGGATGAGTGGAAATAGCAGTGTGTGGCTGGAGCAATGACTAAGGGGTGCTCCCTGTCCTCTTTTTATAAAAATAAGTAAAACATCTTCCTTTTCACAAACTTTGTGGTGTTTGTAACAATGTACCTCTTGTTCTGTTTCTGGGGATACTTTTCTTCTTTCCCCCCTTTTGTTATGTAGTAATTCCTTGACTGGGATACTTATTCTAAATCTCTGTTGTTTTTATACTAATGCACTTGCTGTCCTACTGTGATTCCTGACTGGGACAGAATAGTCAGGCTTTATCATGGGTGCTCTGCTCCCTGTCCTGTCCAGGCTTTCAAAGCATCAGTATCCCTTCATTTTGCCCCCATTCCTGAACTGATAGGATGGAGTGGCAGGAGGCTGTTTTCCTTTCAGATGCTGTGGCCCCCAGCAGATCCCCATAAGGGTGACTTGAAGCATCCCTTCCCTGGTACACAGCTTATCCATTCCTGGTGCTAAGAAACACATGTTGCTGACAACATGATCCATGGCACATTAATTCTGACTAACCCTCAGGAAGCCAGTGTCTTTCCCATGTATTACAGCAAATGCCCTCCAATTTCAGCCATTGGTCCATCAGGAAAGTGTATTACATTTTCTGATTGCAGCCCGGTGTTTCTAGCAGGCTGGCAGTGTGACCTGCACACTGATATTTGCTGGCATCTCTGATGGTTATTGTGATCATTTCAGGGTTCAGTCTGCTGGCACAGTCTTCTCTAATGGAGAAATATGTGTTTCTGTGCCTCTGTGCTGGGATTCCAGCAGCAGATAGCCTTATTTTGTGTTGCTTCAGGTGGAAATAATGAACTTGCTGCAGCCATCAGCTCTCTAAGTGTTCACACAACCATTACATCATAGCTTGACAAAAAATTTTGTACACTGATAATTTTTTGTGACAGGGTGTGAAAACATTTCCTAAGGCCCGTATACCTTTAGTGGTTTGCCCTTTATGTTACACTAAACTGAAAGACCATGTGTATTTAAGAATATCCAGTGCTCAGCTCCACAAATGCAGGCTTTCCTAGCTCCTGTGACTTCTAACAGGATAACTGGGATGCCCAGCACAACTGTAAGTCAGGATTACTGGCTTTATCCAGCACAGCTGCAAGTCTGGCTTGGTGTCAGCACTTAGTAATACACAGATGATACTTGCTTCAATTCTCTTCTATTGCAGAAAATACACTGTGTGGTTCATTAATTTCTTATTTTTCTTATTAATTTCTTATTTAAGTATGCATGTGTCTGGTGGGCTTTAGCTACAGTCTCTATTTTTCAGGACAAATATTATAAAATTTGCTTCATTTATACAATTAGAGATTAGAGGTTTTAAAAAGAGGATGTTCATGTACTGGAAGGAATGTGCAGAAATAGACACCATGCCTTTTTTTCTTTCTACTTTCAGTCTTTTGAAAGAGTTTTGGTAGAAAACAAGCTTCATGGCCTTTCTCCAGCTCTCTCTGAAGCCATCCAGAGCATTTCTCGCTGGGAACTTGTCCAAGCTGCGCTCCCTCATGTGCTGCACTGCACTGCAACTCTGCTCTCCAACAGGAATAAGCTAGGTTAGTGCTCATCTGAGGTTGTTTTCCATTGTGAAACTATCAGTTAAAACATGACAGATTGCTGCTCAGGGTGACAACAAATTCTAAATCCTTAAAATCCTAATTACTTTCTTCTGGGGTTTGTCTTTCTTGCCGATTGTCCTTCTCACTTATAGAAGGGTAACCTGTGAAATCTTCCCCAGTGAAGTTAGTGGTCTGATGGGCTAAGGAGTCAGAGTAGTTCAATAACATTTTTTGCTAGTTATTTCCCAGCATGGATTCCTTGAAGGAATATGTATTTCTTCCAAGGCATGCTGCAGTGGTCAGTTGCAGCAGGTACTTTTAATAACTTCAGTTTTTGGGGTTTTTTCTGCCTGTTTTTTTCTTTTAATTTCGACCAATGCATGTGACTGTCAGCAGAAAGCAAATCAGACAATAGAGAGGCAGATCCAAATCCAACTTACTTTATTTACTTTTGTACCAATTTCAGCAGTGATTTCAGCAGGAATTTGCTTCCTGAGAGCTCCCAGTAGGGAACATTAGGAAGAGAGCTTGAGCACCTTGCAGTGCTCACTGGAATTTTCTCCTGTTCAACAAAGTCGAACAGACAAGGCTGTTGAGTTAGTTCCTTTTGGGACCACTCTGTGTCCATGCTGCTGTCCATGCCCTGCAGCTGACACTGCAGAGACTGAACTCCAAATGCTGGGAAATAAATGGAGGCTTCTGATTTAGGAGGTTTCAAATGGAAAGAGACAGAATGCTGGTGCTTTAAAATCGTAGAATTTTAATTTTCAAATGCTTATGTGGGAGATGTGTGCCCAGCCTCCAGTGCAACTCTGAAACAATCCCAGCAGTATCATTGATGGGAACCCTGTGAGATGCTGTGATGTGTTGTTCCATGCAGGACATCAGGATAAGCTTGGAGTAGCTGAAACAAAGCTCCTTCACACCCTTCACTGGATGCTGCTGGAGGCTCCTCAGGACTGCAGCAATGACAGGCTTGGAGGAGACAGAGGCTCTAGCTGGGGAGGGAGCAGCAGTGCCTTTATCCACCAGGCTGAAAACCAAGGATCACCAGGACATCCCCGGCCCAGCGCCGTGGCTGATGAGGAGGAGAATAACAGAAGGAAGTTCTTCCAGAATTCCATGGCCACAGTAGAGCTATTTGTGTTCCTCTTCGCTCCCCTCGTCCACAGGATCAGGGTAAGTGGTGCACCCATGGGGTTCTTGTGTGGAGACAGTTCTGAGCAGGAAAGGAATGATTCTGCCTTTGTGTCTGTAATTTAATTCAGCTTACAGTGCACACTGGGGTGCTGCTGGAAATATTTTACCAAGCTGGCAGAATGCTGCTGCCACTGGGAAGAAATCCTCCCAGTGATGTGAACAATCGCCACAGCATCCAGCAGGCACAAAAACAAAAAAATACAAAGTGAGCCATTTTTAGCCTTTGGGAATGGCATAGATCTGAGGCCCCTGTGAAGTCTCTGGGATCCTGAAAACTGCAGAAAGGATTATGAGCTTTAACTTGCTCCAGTGATTATTAACCCTGCTCAGAAAAGCCTTGCTAGATTTTCAGGGATTCCACCACGGGGCTGCCACTGGGATTTGTTGTTGTCATTACTAATCATCTTGGATGCTAATTAGCAGGATGGTGTTTTAAACATGGCAGTGGCAAAGGCAATGGAGCATTCCTTTGTTGTGAAGCAGGCTGCAGGCCTCCTGTCTACTGGGGTTCCTCTGTTAATTTTATGCTGAGTGCATCAGCTTTGCAGAGTGATGTGATGAAAAGGCATTTTCCTCATGCTCTGACTCCTGCCTCTGGGAGGATGCCATTTAGCCCTTCTGTTTCCATCTAAGCCTCAAAAAAGAGTAGATCCTTGAAAAAAGGACTATAAAGTCATGAAGTGATGGGGCTATCTGTTCTAATCCTGCCTTCTATGCTGCAACAATTGAAGAAGGTAGGAAGGAACAGGAGATAAAGAATAATCTTCTGATTAAGGCAGGTAAAAGCAAGACTGGAGAACCAGATTCTTTCTCTACTTCTGCTATTGAGTCCCTGTAAAGTAGGGTTTAATTTATTTAGCCCAAATTTTTTATACTTGCTTACTAGTTCTCTGTAGATTACTGGGACAGGACAAGAAGAAATACTGAATTCTTCCTAGTGCTACACACAAAAATGCAGGCTGCCATTTGAATAAATGGAATGAAACTGGGGGTAGACCTTGGCTATTAAAGATTGGAGTTCCAATCTTTTATGTTAATCTGTCTGGCATGTTGTTTTCAAGAGGGGGTTAAAGCAGTATCTCAAGTTTACCTTGATTATCTCTGAGATCTCTGGAATACCGTGGTAATGAACATTGAAAAGCCAATTAAAACATGCACATTTCTGTCATCAAAATGTAGTGCAGGAAAGGAGATAAATGAGGCATGTGAATGGTTCACTAAGTGAGCTTTGTCCTCTCAATGTCTTGTAAGTCTCAGGGGAAGACTGCTACCTGATCAGATAGCCAAAATAATCCATGGGCTCAAGGAAGATGACACATGTTTGCATAGACAGGCCTAAATTATTGAATTCCCAACTTCTGGGAGGATTTGTGTCTTGAGAAAAATGTATTTAAATCAGGCTTTGAGGGATGCATGTAATTCTTTAAGTGCATAACTGTAGGCAGGAGTGTTGGCACGTCACCACAAGCGAGCAGTGCAAAGCCAAAACACAACGTCGCTGCTACCAGGTCTAAAAGCCTTGCAAGCTGCTATTAGCAAAATCAGTAATTAAAAGCAAGCTCAATTTAAGCCAAGCTTGTGAGTTGATAATGATGAGAGAGAGCACTAAAAGAGGGTGGGGAATAGAAGGGCTGCAGAGCTACAAGCAGTTGGTTCCTGTCATTCCTATAGCTCTGTCTGCATCATCCATTCCAGCTGCCAAGGCATCTGGGGATGTCTCAATAGGAGGGTGTTGCCATATATTATAACAACACTAATAATATATAATATATTATATGTTATATATATGCACCACCAAAAACTGCTGTTACCATGTTTGTTTGCTATATGGGAACATCAATGTCTCTTAATGTAGATCTGACATTAGGTCAACTAAATGGACCTTGATCCTGCAAAGGTTTGCTTGTACACTAATTTATATACTTCATTAATTATTAATAATTATTTTATAATTAATTTAATGTACTAATTTACATGATGTCAGCTGATTGTATATGTAAAACAGCAATAGCACAAGTGTAAGTAGTACCAGTGTCTCTGTGTATTGACAGAGTTGAGGTACTAACAAGGCTGATGATAACAGTCATGTATACCACTGCTTCATAGTAATCTGTTAAATGTTTCCTCAGTTTCTAAGTAATGCTTTAATATTTAGTGTTCTTATTCTTTTGGGGAAGAAGTTCAAGTCTTAGAGTGTAAATACTAAAGTTGAGCTTGAATGCTAAACATAAAGTGGTTACGTATAATTAAAAGGGATACTTTGTGACAGGAATGGCCTTTTCTATTACAGCTCAATGTCCTGGAAAAAAAAATAGAGTTCATTGACTAGAACAGAAATTTCATATGAAAAGAAACCTTTGTATATTTTTGGACTGAAATTTCCCTGTGATGTTTTACTAGCCATAAGTGACATGTATAGAGCCTGCTGAGTATTGTCAGAAGCCCTTGAGTTAGCATGTACTGACTGGACAACTGCACAATATTGTAAGATCTGTGCATCAGAGAAATGTTTGGCTGACTGGAAACAAATTCTGTTTTTCTTTTGAAGGAGTCTGACCTGACATTCCGGTTGGCTAGTGGCCTTGTTATTTGGCAGCCAATGTGGGAACACAGGCAGCCTGAAGTTTCTGCCTTCAATGCTCTTGTAAAACCCATCAGGAACATCATCACAGGTCTGTGACTTTGCATTGTGGTAATGTAGATCCTGAGATCTGGGGAACCTTCACCTTTGCCTGCCTGATGCTGCCCTTACGTTCTGTAGCCCTCGTACATGAAGAAATATGTTGGTCCTGCAGGAACTAGTCAAACTTTAAAGTAGTTTAAGGTTGTTTCCCCTGAGAGTCAACTGACATTTACACAGTAATTAAATAGGAGATGGGAGAATCAGCACAAATAGGAAATTAATAACTTTTCAGTAGAGTTATCATTTCTGTCAGCCTCATATAATTTCTGTTAGCTTTATCTTCCTTAGCTCCTAAGAAGGGTGAAGACAGTATCTCACAACAGCGAGGAAATATTTCAGCAGGACAGAAATACTAACTGGAATAAGGTCTTTTATGTCTAGGAAGATGCTGCTATCTTAGCATTTTCTCAAACTGGGAAAAAAGAAAGTAAAATCTATTTCAGTTTTCCTTCAAACAACGAATAAAAAATCTAATGAAGCTGCTTTGCAATATTTGTTTTGCAGTCAGTCTGATTCAAAGTCACATCTGCACAGGATATTTCAGCAGGTTTTCAAGACTTGTCATCCTAGTCTGTGTGATACCCTTGGTGTTCAACAGTATTACAGATCGAACTTTCTGTGTGACATCCATGTATTTCCTGTTCTGAAGGCATTTGGCCAGTTGGAAATCACAATACATTTTGAGAGATCTAGCCTAAAAAAGCACCTAAAAATATGTACAAATAGGATGAAGAGCTCCAAAGTAAAAGGCACTACTCTGCACAGGAAAACACAATTGATGGTGAATGGATTTAGGATGAAATTTATATTCAAATTTAATTTTAAAGAAGTACAGATTTTCAGTAGACAGTGCTGTTGACAATGGAAAGAACTAAAAAAACTAACCCAGTCCTGTTTTCTTTTTATGGCTGTGACTAATGCCTAGGAAGCTTGCAGCAGATAGATGCTGGTTTTGTTTTGTGGATTATCCTTTTATTATAATACTTTATAACAGGTGCATTATCGTGTAGGAGGCATTTCCTGAAATGTCCTGCTTTGACTTCTTTTCTCAGCCAAGAGAAGTTCTCCCACCAATAATCAGAGCATGACTTGTGAATCCCCTAATCTGGACAGCGGACGTACTGAGGTAAATTCTACACTAAGATTTGACAAACTTGAATAAGATGCTGAGGGAGGGGGGAATAAATGTTGAAAGAGTACTTGCAGTTACCACCCTAAAGTATTCCATCTCCAGAAATCACAGTTATTCACAGATCTTCAAGGTAAGGCTATGGGTATGGGGTGTATCTGTCTGGATCTCCTTGGCCTTATCCTGTCTTACAGGATGGAAGCCTGATCTTGTTTATGGCAGGAAGGTTGGAGCTTGATTTTAAGGTCCCGTCCATCCCAAATTATTCTCCTGGGTGAGAGGAGATATACAATGTACGGTATATCCTTTGCCTGTACAATGCCTCGTATTGAGAAGCCCCAGGCTTGATGTTTTTCCGTGGTATTATGGTGTAAGTAAGGTCATGTCTGAGCTCAAATTGCAGTTATAAAACTAACATGGGAGAGAGAAATATGTTTATATACCAATTTTCTTTTTTATAACTATCTGAAGGGACTGCAGGTGGTCTGTGAGACAGCACAGCCAGATCCCGTACCTCCAAAGGCTTCTGTTTCAGCATGTCATCCTGGAAACTCCTTGGATGGAAGTGTGTCCTCCCAAACCTCCCAGGAGAGAAGTACTGCACATCCCAGGTACAAAGACCTTCAGGTGAAACTTGGGCTCCTGTGATTCAGTGGTGGAGATCACACAAGTCCATCTTGAATCCACTTTTGTCTGGACATGCTGAGGGTGCTGGATGTTTGTACCAAATTCTTAATTAAACAAATTGCAATTCTGGGTGATGAAAAAGATGGCAGCACTTGTTACTCAATGCTGCTTTCTTCAGAGAAATCTTTAGCTGGCCTGTTGGGATAATTTCTTTGGTCTTTCCTAGGATGTTAATTTCTGGTCATTAAAGACTCAAAAAATAACCTTCAGGTTCACCCCTGCTAGGCTAGATTCAGCTTCAGGCAACTGGAATATTATCTGGTTTCCTTCTGGCCAGATTTCCTTTCCCCCAAGCAAAGAACTTCTGCAAGCCTCTCTCCTTTGCCTTCATTATGCCTCCTTTGCATCCTGCTGCAAAGCTGGCTTTAGACTACCGACCCAAAAAAGTAGGAACAGACTAACCAAGAAGCACAGCTGTGCAACTGTGTCCAGCTTGTGGCTCAGGCTGTGGTTTCCAGCTTGGCACTAATAAATTCATCTAGATTTGGGCACACAAAGGCAGAACTGAATTTCCAGTAGTGCTGGATGCTCAGTAGTGCCATTGAGTAAATCAGGCTGATGAGTATTTTCAGATATTTTGGAGAGGGAGGGCTAAAATTTTAACTTCTCTATGGATTTAGGAGTGCCACTTAAACACCTGAAAACTCTGGCCCTGTTGCTTATCTCTTTTGAGAAATGTCATATCCAAAACACTGCAGTCTTAAGAAATGGCGTCATTACAGTGACAGAATTACAGGATAGAGTGATTTTCTGGATATCAGCTAGGGACAACTCTGATCTCTCAGATGGGAACTCAGGGCATCCTTTCACTGATGCAAAGGAAAAAGCTATTTGTTGAGGCTCTCATACTATCAGGAAGCTTCCCTTGGGATTTTTTATCAAGCCTGTTGTCAGTTCTGGATCTGTATTTAATTTGCATTAATGTGAGCCAGTAAAACTGAAGGTGGGGACAGAGCTGCCTTTCTGTGTGTGAACACTGCTGCTCAGAGAGTGCACAGCTGTAAAAAAAATAAGCAGCCTCTTAAGAAGACAGAATCAGGTGATCAATTTGTCAAGCAGGGTCTGGTGGTTGCCATGGGGATGAAGCTTCAGACAGGCTTTGAAGAGAGCATCATTATGCCTCCTCATTTGCAGAACTCATTGATGAGTTAAAACTGTACAGGGAGCTTTGGTTACCAAGCAACAGATAACTGTGGAACAAATGTTGTTTACTCTGCTTACCAACAGCCAAAGTATTCCTTTGTCCTTGGCCAAGGGTTGAAAGAAGGCTGCATTTCCACTTTCCCTGCAGTCACAGGCAACCATGAGCTGATTATACAAGCACTAGATTTTCCTCTGAATGAACTACAGAGTTTAATTTCTGGTTCTTCAGAAACTGTTGAAACAAACTGCTTGTTGTAATCCTGGCAAAGTGTCGCTCAGTGTGATTCTCCATGTAGAGATGATACAGTTTAATCCTGAGGCAGATAAACCACAGCCCTTTACCCAGCTGCTACATTGAACAGGCTGCTGGGGAAATAGACTTTGCAGGAGGGACTTTATTTATTAATATTTCATAAGGAGAACATGCCCTGCTCCAGCCTGTGTCATGCCTCAGGTTTGCCAGTGCCACAGATAGGAGTGCAGAGACCAGGGAGCAAAATTAAAAGAACCTCTCACAACTGCTACTGGCATGATGTGTTTTATTTCCTTTGCTGGGGTACTTTGAGTATACTTCTGGGTTTTTGCAGGCTAAATCTATGTGGTACAACCTAAATATTGACAAAACCACCCTTCATGTCAGGTTTGTGGGGAAAATGTTACAGCACATTCGTTTCATTCATTTCATTCATAAACATTTCACATTGTTTTCTTTCCTAACTCAGTTTTTCAGGTTTTTGTAACAGCTCATTTCAAAGTTGTCAAGCTTGCAGCCTTTCTAGCTGGAATACAGCACTAGGGGAGACACTTTGAATCTGTGTATTTTGGATAGTGTGGCACATGCTGACATAGACTGGTCTGCAGTCACCAAGTGCCTCCAGCACGGCCTTGTGGCGCTGCCAGCAAACCAGCTCCTGCCAGTTTGAGCTCTAGATCCACGTGTTGATCCAAGCCCAGCCTTCCACCCCTGTTTCCACACCTGTAAGATGGTGCAGGGTTCATGTGATTCCAACTGGTGTCACTGTTCAGTGCACACTTCTTCCTCATTTGCCAGTTCCTGCCTTGGAGGCACAGGGCAGAGATCCAGCAAAGCACTCAGAGGTCCCACTGGTCAGTATTGCTGTTCTTCCCCAAGGCTTTTCTGGACTGTGGCCTTGGACCCATCTGTTCAGAAAGTGGTGGTACCTAGCTGGATATGAGGATGACCTGCCTACACTGTTTGCCTGCTGTTTTGCAGGGCTGATAATAAAAAAATGGCTTATAGCAAAAACCAAAAGACCAGCTTGATGTTCTTGTGATGCTTCTCAAATGCCTGAGAATATAGTGCATGAAAGAACTCTTCATTTTTACAGAATCCCAAAATCCTAGAAATAATCAGATCACAGAAGTGTGTTTCTGACATAGAGTGGAAACATTCAAAATGTGTATTCAGCAGACAAAAAAAAAAAAAAAAAAGAATTTCACACCTTCTCTTACCATGTGATTCTCATTCCTGTGAGTCCCTTTCACTTGCTTCTTTTCTGACAGATTGTCTCCTGACAGATTGTCTCATGACAGCTAGTGGCTGTCCAGAGGGTAGATCAGGCCAGTTGTACTCTGCTGGGAAAAAAGTGGTATGAAAGATTAGGAATAAAAATTTTGGGGCATTTTACTGTAAAAAAGATAGGCTATGAATGACATAAAAATCTGAAACTTTGAAATCTGAACTTTCTAGATTCCCATTTTTGAAGCTCACTGCAGATGTCTTGCTTTTGTGTACAGTAATTTTTACAATACTTAGGAAACTCCATATTAAAATCCATCGGGAAATTAATAGGGCAAGAAAATTACAGTGAAGGCTTTAAAGAGTGCTTTTCTCTAGAACACCTCAGCAAAGAATGCCCATAATAGTAACTTTTATTTATATAATAAATATAAATTTATTATATCTAGCTTAAAAGGTTAACTAACTTAGCTGCCCTGCCTACTTTTTTTTGAGTAAGGCCTGATATGTGCAAGTGAAAACCATTCCTAAATATGTATTACTAGTGTCAGGACATCAGATGCTGAAGGGTTGTCTGTTTCCTGCTGAACAAATTATTCAGTTAGCACAGGTACTGGAGGTTTATCTTCAGATCACAGTTTGAGAAAGCACCCCTATCCAAGAAAACACCTTATATCATGTACTGGAGTCCTCTGGGGATCTGAAAGCTGAATATTCAGTTCCGTGTCTTCAATAATGCTTTCCTCAGTTTCCTTAGTCCCAAAGAGTCAGTTCTTCATGCAGAGAGCCGAGGATCTAAAGGAATGAGGAATCTGATGACTAACATTTCTACTCCTGCTTTTTGGAGCAGGGTGTCCTTGGTGATTCCACCGTGCCAGAAGTCTCGCTATGCCACGTACTTTGACGTGGCCGTGCTGCGCTGCTTGCTGCAGCCCCACTGGTCCGAGGAAGGCACGCAGTGGTCACTGATGTACTACCTGCAGAGGCTGAGGCACATGCTGCAGGAAAAACCAGAGAAGCCACCCGAGCCTGAGATCACCCCTTTGCCAAGGCCTCGCAGCAGCTCCATGGTGGCTGCTGCTCCCTCTCTGGTGAACACCCACAAAACCCAGGTAAGCAGCTGCCAGCAGTGAGGAAAGAACTGCTCCTGTGGTGGTGCTGGGAGGGGATTGCTGAGCAGGCAGTGATAGGCACAGCTTAGGTATTGGCTCACTTGCACAGAGGTCAGATACTTGCACTGATTCAGAAAGAGACCCTGAGAACCATGAGTGTTCTGAAGGCAGAATCTGATGCAGAGGGTCAGAGCTGGTGACTGCTGAAAGCTGGAGGTTTGATTTGGGATAATTAATGTAGGGTGATCTGGGATAACATTGTTTTTTAATGTGGGAATGTACTAATGCAGTTGCCATAAGAAATGGTTACCAATGCCTTTGCATTACAGTGCAATGGTCAGGGCCCACTGAGCTTCTCTGGTGTGCTCCCTCAAATGGAGGAACTCAAAAGTTGGAGTTCCCTCAAAAGGAACTGTATTTAGTACAGAACTGCACACTCACACTTGTGTTAAAATACTGAATTAGACTCGGTAAACAGTGGCAGTGAGCAAAAGCTCTCCATGTTGTTACTTCTGCTGCTGTTATTCTTATTACGTAATTTTTTATATTTGCCAAAATAATCTCTGTAGAGAAACTGCCTAAAAATCTTTCTCCCTGTTTGCTGGACAATGACCCCTGTGCTCCTGACCATGGTGCAGTAAAGATCTTTGTGTTTGAGCTTAAATATTTTTTTATTTAGTGTTGCTCACCTGTTCCAGGGATAAAAAGGGAATGTTGTTGCAGTTTCAGTTATCTCCTTGTGGATTTGTTTTACTTTTACGTTGTGCCCTCTTCTCCTGTCATGTGGGCTTTTAGCAGCAAATGCTGATTTACTTGGTTGATGGAACCTCCTAAAAAAATTTAGCAGAGATTCTATTTTTGCCTTCAGATTTTATGACACACTCAAATAAAAGACCTGATCATTTTGCTATCAAATATCTTTTTTTTTTAATTAGAAATCTCAGAACTCTTGGTGTTTTTCCTAAAATCGCTGCTTTCAGGGCTCTGACAGATTTTGACTGGAAGGAAGGTGAAATATCTTTAGCCCAGTAGACCCCAGATGTTCAAAATCTAGAAGACAAACATAAACAACATGAATATTACTACTGTTGGTTTTAGATCTCAGGATCTGCACGTATTTTTACCATTATTATGAGAGCTGGTGGTTACTTGTGGTTCTAAGGGCTCAGCAGCAGCAGTATTGTTTAAATTGTATTACACTTTAGTGTGTAATTTGTATAACACATTTCATCCCTGTAAAAGCTTGACATAACTCCACTAAGGCCAGTGATAAGAATTACTATTCAATATTTATCTACCTGTGCGTGGAGAAATCTACCTGTGCTGTGTGCAATACAAAAAACCCTCCTTAACATCATCACCTGGAGGGAAAATTGAAATACATTGCTGCTGATGTGTTTCACTATTTCCATGCATGTTCTGTCCCTTTGCTCTTGCTCGTAACAACCTGCTTGTTTTGTATATCAGCAAGTTTGGCTCCCAGTGCAACAGGGAGTGCAGTCAGTGTTTTACAGAGGCAGTAAGGGTGAGGTTGTCTCACATGGGCACTGGCTGCAGTAGTGTTGCCCTGGTTCTTCCCTTCATGCTGTAAAAACACTTCCTTTCACACACTTGGCTATGTCTTGCTTTTCTAGGCTGTTTCGCTTGCAGAAGACTGCTTTGCAGAAGATTCCATCTCACTTCTCTAGGATTTTCTTGTTAATCCCATTTGGCAAATCCACTGGATACTTGGTAGCTGTTAATGTGAGGACTCTCCAAGGCTGGGTTTGATTGCTTTTGGTAACCTCTGTGTCAGCCCAGTGAAATTTTGCCATTCTTCACCAAAACAGAATCCCGTTCCTGGGTTCCAATTTGTTAAGCAGAACAGCTGTGATGGAGGAAGTGAAAGGGTCTTCCAGGCAGCAAAACTTTCGATTCATGCAACTTTTCAACTCATGCCCCCCTTCTTTACAGCTTTGAGGACTGAAACCTGTGCAACACACAGAAGCAGCTGGGCTCTGGTTCATCCCAGCCAACTGCAGGAACTTTACTGATATTCTTACATTAAGTCTCATCAGACAAGGCATTCTGCTAGCTCAGAGCAGAGAATGCCACCTCCCAAAGGCTAGGATTTTTTCTTTCTTAACACAAGGGGTTGTACTCTGAGCCCTCACAAGCTCACCTGACACAGGGTTATGCTTCAAGTCCGATTTTTCTGTCTAGATCTGAAATTCCTAATATAGTGCCATCATTTATACTCAAAGGTTGATCAAGAACTTCTCAAAAACATTGGTACAGTGTTTCAGCAGGGTAGATATAAAGTGGCAGGCAAAAACTGAGTAAAGAAAACCACATCTGCCTGCAAACCACATCAAGGAGCAGTAGATTTTTGTGGCAAACCAACATAGTTTCTATTGTTCTGCAATTTATCAGGATAACTGGTAAACTGATGATCCTGCACCTCCCTGAGCCTCAGCAAAACTCTCACACTTGCTGTTGGATCTGTGTGTGTAAAATCACATCTCAGATAAAAGGTTGGGCTAAAGCAGCAGGGATTGAGAGGGCATGAGGAATATCCTCCCTGTATTGCCTAGTAAGTTGTGTAGCAAAGTAGGAAAAGTCTAAGTGCAGTGTTCTGGCACTCCTTGTTGGAAAAGGGGGATGGATGGGCGTGAATAAAATTAATATATTCTGCCTCTGAAAAGTGACTTTGGTGTGAACATGGTCCAGACCAGGCAACACGTGATAAAGGAAACATGTATGGCACTTGTATGCAGTGAATTCACTGTTAGGGCAGGTGTAGGACATGGAAACTTCACACATTCACAAGCTGCTACAGCCTTGCACTTCCTTTGTAGAAGAGAGAAACAAAACTTAATCATAGCACCAATGCAGCTGTAGTGCTAAACCACCTACTAAAACATCACTTCAGTAACCCACAGACAATGATACTTAATCCAAAATAAATCCATACCATGCTTTACAGCCTGAAGAGGCCAGAGAGCTATAAAAACTAAGAAAAAAGCTATATGGAGTATTTGTTGGCCTCAATGTTGAGAGTGGCTCGAGTTGAATCCTGATTTGCTGTGTACTGGATTTTATGTGTGACTCCTCCTCTGAATATTTAGTCATCTATGCAAAGTGGGTGATAAGAATACCTGTACTACAAACAGTGATGAAGAAGAGCCTTGCTGCTGTGTGTCTCCTACATTCTTGTGCTGATAAAATTAAGAGGATTCAAGGGTAGTTTTTGATTAGTCTGAAAAATACATGATTTCCAATATTGGGTACTGCAAATATTAACTGGTGTTAGGCTTCAGCTACAAAGACTGTCACGGGGTTCTGCTGGACATTTTTGGGCATAAAACTGCACACTTGAGTACTACAGAAGCTGGCTGGCTGTCTTTACTGCAATTTGCAGTCTGGCTAGGCAGAATCTAAACCTGTCACAGCGGTCACTTTGTCTATCCCTGACACATGGCGATCTCTGCACTGAAAGCAAAAAGGTGTTTTAACATGACCCACTTTTCCAGCAGAATATTTCTGGTGGGACAGCAAAGAAAAAGCTCATTCCATTGGAAACAAGCTGATATTTAGGCAGGAGAAAATCACCCTGAGGGAATTCGGTCGGGTCAGCTGCACAAACATCTCATGGGAGATTGGCATTAGATCTTTATTGAGAGCAGATGGCTGGAAGCTGAGTTTGTGCCAATTTCCTTCTTTGCAGCAGGCAGGTATAGCTTGTGTTGTTTGGTGCAGAGGTGAGTTGAGAAAGCTCTGCTGCACCTGGAGTGAGTGAGCCTCGTGGTTTTTGTTGTTGTGGGACATTCTGTGATATAGGAAGGGGGAAGTTTCATAAGAAAAATGATGGAAGGAGCAACCTGTTATTACAAGCGAAGGATATTTCCTAATTTAGAAGTCTTAGATTTCCTTGGTGAGTAAATAAATTTTCTGAAAACAAAGTTTCTTGAAGGGACAGTGCTGCTTATTGCAGTTTAGTTCCAAAATACGTATTTAAATGTGTCTGTTATTAAGGCCATAGATCTTAAATGAAATGCTTTGCAAAGAGTAGCCATTATGATTGGTCATCAACATAAACCAAGACCTCAAAGACATAACAAAAAAGAATAATAATAATTATAAAAATATAATAATAATAAATAATAATAATAAATAATAATAATTTTTAAAAAGTAACAAAGTAGTTACTCAGAATCATACCTGGGATCAGAATCAAACATGTTCTTCCATGCCAGCAGACCAGGCTGACAGCAATGCCTGAGGCTTTCCACAGTGTGCTGTACTTTTTTAGCTTTGGTGACTGAAAGGTTAGACAAAGTAAATAATTCTGGATCTTTCTAAATTTTGTTTGTCCATTTATTTTTCTTTAAATGTGTAAATTTTTTTGTGTAATGAGTTGGAGGTCTTTTTCCTCTACAGTGCACCTATGACAGTTCTAAGAAGTTGCTCCTTTTTTAAAGCTGATTATCCTCTATTTCTCCTTGTGCTTGTCCTCTTTTGGGAGCTGCAGGATCTTACAATAAAATGTAATGAGGAAGAAAAATCACTAAGCACGGAGGCATTTTCCAAGGTTTCACTGACCAACTTGCGTAGACCAGCAGTACCAGATCTCTCCACAGACCTGGGCATGAACATCTTCAAAAAGGTGATTGAAAGAAAACTGCTCTTTAATTTACCTATGCTTCAGCACCTCAGAGTCTTCCTTAGTAGCTGCTGAAGGTCTGCTTGGATGATATATTCACGAGGTCTGCTTGAAATATATTATATTTATGCCATGTGTGAGAGTATCTTCCCTTTTCATTGGAATTGATTCTGTATGTTATTACATTGGTTTTTATATGCACATCCCAAACATAATACTGAAGTCTTTATTCAAGTAATTGTCCTGATGAAACTGCATGAGAGGAAGCTACTCAAACAGTGCTGAATTTTAAGAGGAAATGCTCACTGTACTTCCAGCTAATTCAGTGAGTTCTTCTGGCTTTTTTTACCTCATCTTAGCTGTGGGTTTCCATCCATTCTATGCTCAAGGTCAAAGAATGTCATAAAATTATCCAAGGGCATCCATCCCAGCCTAGGGAAAGACTGAAATCCCTCAAACACTCACAGGACCCCAGCATGCAATTAGATCCTGCTGTGGGAAATGGACAAGATAAAATGCTCAGAGTAGAAAGCTACACTTGGGAAACAGATCTGTGTTACCTTATTCCCTCAAGTGGTTGTTTTTCGTGCCTCAGAGCTTCTTCACTGCTCCTCTATCTGCTCCTCTTCCTGCAGTTTAAGAGCCGCAAAGAGGACCGGGAGCGCGAGCGCAAAGGGTCAATCCCGTTCCACCACGCCGGGAAGAAGCGGCAGCGGCGGATGGGGGTTCCCTTCCTCCTCCACGAGGATCACTTGGATGTCTCCCCCACTCGCAGCACTTTCTCCTTCGGCAGCTTCTCTGGAATTGGGGAGGACCGGCGTGGCATGGAGAGAGGAGGGTGGCAAACCACCATATTAGGTGAGGTACTGCTGTCTCTGCCCCGGGTTCCGTGTCGTTCCTCTTATGAACATTCACAGAACAACAGGGGCTGTTTCTTCATCCAGTCTTTTTGTCACTCTGTGTCCTTGGTTCTGTTTGCAGCGTTACACATCTGTTGGTTCCTGCTCACAGCAGACCTTGAATGACTTATGCTTCAGTTCACTTTTTCTCTGGAAACTACCATTTACTGGAATTGTAGATACTGAGTGATCTCTGTTCCACTTGAATACACTTCCCTGTGTGGTAGCAAGCATTGCACAAGTGCAGCTTCAAATAGATTCCAAGAATGCTTGCATTCTCTTCTTTAAAATAGAAATCTCTGGAGAGGCAGCAGTATCATTAGTGTGACAATTATTAGCAGCAGTGTCATTAGGATCATTAACAATGTCGTTAGTATGCCAAAAAGTTCTATTCACAGTTATCCTGGAGTGCATATCGGATACAATATAAATACAATATTTTCTCAGTGAGGCTTATATCGTCTTGATATTGCAGAGGTACAGTGTTTGAACCAAAAAATTCGCTACTTCAAGATTCTAAGTTAACTAACCAGTATTTTTTTGTATTCTTGAAGGATTTCCTTTACCTTAGCACTCCTCATCCTAATATACTTATTTTTAGGGGCAAGAGGAGAAGGAACTAAATTCCTATAACATGCCCCAAAGGGTGGAATGATACAGAGAGTTTGGGCCATTTGGTATCTATGACATTGAACCTGCTTGAGGGATTCCACCATAATATTCGGTTCTGCCTCTCAGTGTGCTGAAAAGCCTTGATTTTTACAGGCTCCAACCCTTTGATTTTTAACCTCAGCTGCTGTGGCCAGCCACCCCTCAGGCAACTGAACAGAATCTCCATTTCTTTCATGGCCCTAGGAAAGTTCACCCGGAGAGGGAGCTCTGACACAGCGACGGAGATGGAGGGACTGAGCGCCAGGCACTCGCACTCCCATCACACGCTGGTCTCTGAGCTGCCAGACCCCTCAAACAGCCATGGAGACAACACAGTCAAAGAAGGTAAATTCAGGACAGATCTTCCACTGATAAATACCAAATACCCAAAAAAAGTGGAAGGAAGTGTTACTGTTTCTATGTGTATGTGACTAATTGATTTTTTTTTTCCTTTTTGGATTCTCTGTCTCTTGAGGGGTTCAGACCGTTCATGTTTATCTGGTGCAGTTGTTAAAAAGATTGGTGGCCATCAGCAGGGAGAAGGCATGGTTTGGGATTTTCTTGCCTTACCACAACACAAAAAGTGTGAACAGAAACTTGGTATTGCTATCTTTAATGGTTTCACAGGGAATGTTGAGGTATTTAACGCCTCTATGCAGTAAATAGCTGCTGGATTTTGCTGGAAATTGCTCAGTCCTCCATTCCATATCTACAGAGGTAGGAATTTACAGGCAGCTGTTTTCCTCCCTGCAGTGAGGTCCCAGATCTCCACCATCACTGTGGCAACCTTCAACACTACCCTGGCCTCGTTCAACGTGGGATACGCCGATTTCTTCAGCGAGCACATGAGGAAGCTCTGCAACCAGGTGCCCATCCCTGAGATGCCCCACGAGCCACTTGCATGTGCCAACCTCCCCCGCAGCCTGACGGACTCCTGCATCAATTACAGCTGCTTGGAGGACACGGATCACATTGATGGAACCAACAGCTTTGTCCACAAGAATGGCATGCTGGATCTCTCGGTAATTGGCGAGGAATGAGGAAAGCCAGGTCCCTCTACTGTCAATATAGCTGTACCATTGAGAGCAGGGGTTTGATGGGCTTTTCCTCCACCTCTTTATATGACTTCTCTCAGCAGTATATAAAGGTCAGTCAGATACATTTGTGCATATCCTAAAAGTCTCCTCTGAGACGCTGCAACTCCTGTTACTCCTTGCAAGGAGCGCATGTGCATGTGGAATGCACACATCAAATCTGAAGTGGTATTACGTAATGGCTGTGTTCCTGGGGCATGCACCAAATTCCCTATAAAATAGTATAATACTGAGTAGCACCTTTCTTCCAGCACCTTAAACCTCACTTTTTCTGCCTTCCCCTTAATGATTTACCAGCTCTTGGTGCACTGTAGCAGTGTTCTCAGGCTCACAGATCTCATGGTTTCCTTTTCAGCCTGACAGTGCTCAGCCTGTGGATTCCTGTCTGACATCTAGATTGTAGGCTTTTGGTGTTTAGGGTTGTGCATTATTTGTTCAGAGTTTGTACTGTGCCCGCTGTAATGAGTTTCTGGAACCTAAAATTTCCAGGCACTAAATATTACTTGGAGGGAAAGTAATTCTGGCTTTAAATAGGATGTTTGAATCTCTCAGGTGGTCCTGAAGGCTGTTTACTTGGTTCTGAACCACGACATCAGTTCCCGGATTTGTGACGTGGCGCTGAACATCGTGGAGTGCTTACTGCAGCTTGGCGTGGTGCCCTGCGTGGAGAAAGTTCGGAGGAAGAGCGACAACAAAGAAAATGAGGCCCCTGAAAAGAGACCAAGTGAAGGATCCTTCCAGCTTAAAGGGGCTGCTTCTGGTTCAGCTTGTGGCTTTGGGCCACCTCCAATTAGTGGAGCTGGAGACGGAGAAGAAGAAGGAGGTGGTGGAGGAGGTGGGGGTGGCGGAGGTGATGGAGGTGGTGGAGGAGGAGGAGGGCCATATGAGAAGAATGACAAAAAACAAGAAAAGGTTTGTCTTCCTTCTCTCTTTGTACAATTCCAAATGTACTGTAATGTCTGTTAAGACTGAGCATGCATGTGAATGCAGCTGCCCTTCTGTCTTGCTCTGGTGCTCACTTGGGATTCTGCTGAGGAAACATGATTAGCAATTCAAGCACTGTAACTACTCCAGAGAAGCAGCTGCCAAAAATGGGGTTTGTGAGCCTGACATGGACATTTTCAATATCTTGACAAAGTGTTTGAAACCCTCGATCACAATGATTTTTTTTTTTTCAGGTTTATTATTCATAACTTGTAAAGGAAAAATGGAACCCAGTGTGTGCACACAGTTTCTTTTATTTGATTACTCGAAGTCATACATTTTTCAGTATTGCTATGAGAATTGGACAAGAGATGCTATATTGCTGACCTCTGAAGTTGCAATTTATAGTAGTATAATATCTAAGATGTTTTTAAAAGATGCTTGGTTTTCCACTCAGCCAAGCCAACTCTGTTTTTCAGGGATAATTTTTTGAAGTAAGTTCTGAATGGTGTGCATAGCAGCGTGTAGGGACTTCACATTTATAGCATAACTTTTTGATGGGAGCTTTTTCAAGGTCTCTAAACTTGAAAAATAATTGGAGTGAACACTTCAAGAACAGCAACTCAGTAATGGAGTGCCTGAGATGAGAAATGGAAAGCAGTTTGTCAGAAGTAAAATGCTAACAAAATGCCAGTGGTTGTGCCAGGGTTACACACCGTCTTTCCCTCTGTGACCCTCAGGATGAAGGCCCATCTGTCAGCACCCATAGGCTGGCACTCACAATGCTGATCAAAATTGTCAAGTCCTTGGGTTGTGCCTATGGTTGTGGAGAAGGACACCGAGGGCTCTCTGGAGATCGCCTGAGACTCCAGGTATTCCGGGAGAATGTAAGAGAATTAAAGCTCATTAAAGTGTCCCCCCCCTTGTCGACATCAGCTGCTGAGATCGCTGCCTGCCCTCTCTGTAGCTTTCCCTGTATTGACAGTAAATGTGTTGCTTTTTCCCCAGCTCACAGGCTGTGTTGCAGCCCAGCTGTTAGCAGATTTTCAGCTGTAGTGTTGCCTTCCAGTCCCTGGGCTTTCTAAGAGCACATCTGGGGCCCAGGGTGCTTCTGACCCCCCCAGAGGATGGGTTGGGACAATACACGGGAGCAAATCCCATATGTGAGCTGGTGTTAGCAATTTTTCCCAGGACAGTACCCCAAGAGTATGCTATTTACAAGAGGTGCAGCTATCTTGGGGTGCCTATGTAAATCCAGAAGTCTAAGGTGTAAGTATTCTTTCCTAAGGGTGATTAGGACTGATTGCTGCTGGGCTGCTCCATCAGCTCCTGGTAGTTGGAGTGCACTGTATTTGAACTGTACTTGTTCTGTTGTTCTGCAAGGAAGTAAAAGGCTCACTCTTGCCCTTTTGAAGGATATGGTAGGTCATCACTGCTGATTCCTAACATTTTCTAATTTTCTAATTTTTAACTGTGTTCTGCCCCAGTTAAGGCATTGGAAAGGGCCCAGAATGTAGCCCAGACATCAGCTTTAATCCAGAAGAGTTTGAGATCAGTCCAACTCTTGGTTAAATGGGGGCCTTTCAAAGGCCTTCTCAGTGCATGCCTCCTCCTCACCTTGTGTGCTTGCAGAAGGGAGCATTTTTCATGACTGTAATGAGAATTTACTAATCCCAGGGGATGCCTATGAACCAGATTTTTCTCCGTGGCTTTGGTTAGCTTGAGCCATGCCAACAGAGCTATAATTAGGTTCTGGGCTCTGAGATTGATTTCTCAGAGATGGATATGCTGCTCTGTATCCTTGCAGCGTTCTTGTGTTAGCTAGATTTCCAGGTACTGCAGGAGTGCACACAAGCTGGACAAGATGGGGTGAGAGAGTCCCAGTGGTAACACTAGAAAGGTTCTGCATCGAGCACTGGTCGAGCAGGTACCATATTCATCACAATTTCTGTTGGAGCTGAGCCAGCAAAGCATTTAGACCCATGCATAACATGAAGTATAAATGAATATGTCTCTTGGAACCAAGGTTCTTATCAGGCCCACTGAATTGAGGAAAAATAATTTCCTACATGTGTAAGTCTGCTGCATTTTCTGTGTGTTTGTCTGGCCAAACTGCTTTGCATGCATCATTTGTGTTGACTACGTGGACAATCATGTCTGAGTTTACTGGAAAATTAAGCACCCTATTGTAGATAACAGCAGAGTTCATGTTTCCTATAGAGATGATATTTTAGATTATTTTAACTCCAGGCTGCATGGGGTCCCAGTAGGATGGGTAGTTTTATGATAAGAAGTTGACAATTTTAAGTAAAAAGTTATTGATTTGTATGATGTAGGTTGGTCATTGGGTATTGGTGCATTCAATAGGTTGGGTCTGAGCTGGAGGGTGAAAATCAGATGCCTAAGGCTAAAAACCTGTTCCACCAAGGCACTGAGCATTGACAGAGGTGGTACATTCCCAGTTCATTTACATCCAGTGAGAATTTACTTTGGGGTTGGGCAGGGGAAAAGAGAACTTGAGATACAGCTGGTAGTGGCTTTATCACCACCTCAAAGAGCAAGGCACTCTCTTTTGTGCTGAAATTCTTGTTGGCTCCAGAGGTGAACCTGTCTTGTTATGGGACCATTCAGAGACAGCAGAGCGCTGGCTAAGTGCAAAATTACCTTGCTCTTGCTAGCAAAACTTGAACATGTACTTTGATGTGATATGGTTTGATGGACACTGTTGTAGGCCCAGAACTGCCTCACGAAACTGTACAAACTGGATAAGATGCAATTCCGGCAGACGGTGAGAGATTATGTGAACAAGGATTCTCTCAATAATGTGGTGGATTTCCTGCATGCTTTACTAGGATTCTGCATGGAGCCAGTCACTGATAGTAAGTATACCTGACATCAGAACCTGTCACTTGTGTATTCTTAAACTGTGCCATCAGAAAGAAGCCACATTCTTGTCTTTTACAAGCTACAAAATGTGATTTTCTGCTCTCAGATTATATAAACTGTATCCTTAGCCACTGGGGGTCAAGGGAGTTGGACCACTTTGGATTTGACCACCCAAATTTGATCTTGCCCTGAGATCTCAGAGCACAGAGAGCACCTGAAATTGAAGGCCTCCCTTTGATTGATCCTACCTCCTGTCTGTGGCTCTTCACAGAAGAGATTTTCATTAAATGATACCTCAGGCAGGAAGTTTTCTGCTTCATGACACGACAAGGCACCAGGTGGAATGGCCTGTTTAACACACGGTTTATTCTGGATGGAGATATAATTGAGCTTTAAAACCCTCTGTGGAGCCTCAGATGAGGGAGTAAGCAGCAAGAAAGGCTTGAATGAACAAGAATATGGACACACAGATGGATGTGCCTGCAGTTACAAATGTGCATGCATGTGGGCATGTAGGGAGGTTTGAGGATTTTTTTAAATTAAGAAAATTATGTTATAATATGTGCTATATTAGAACAATCAAACATTTATGCTTGGTCACTACATGAAACAACAGTTAAGAATGACTGTTTACAGAGTAGGAACAGCTCCTCTGAAACATTAGGGGAATCTGACTAATTGATTAAAATTAATTAAAATTAATTAAAAACTATCTTTGATGCCAGAAATTTCAGAGATGTCATCAAAGAAAATTACATAGCCATCTTTCATGAAGAAGATTTCCACATGACATTTCCCTAAGTATTCATCAATTATTGACTGGCTTATTCTTTGGAGCATGGCAGCTCATGCAGCTCTTGCAAGTCTTTTCTCTCATCTCAGGAAACTGGGATGTTTTTTTAATTCATGTGAATGTGTAATTATTTTCTGAGTCTTTCTGAAAGCTTGGTGTCCTTGTGTACTTTCCAAGAAAAGCATTCCCACAGTTCAAAAGATTTTCATTTCGTGGGTGTTGTCACTTTGCTGCTTAATCAAACATCTCTTATCCCTTAGAATGGTAACTAGAAAAGCTGAAGTTATTGTTCAAATTTTAAGCCTTATTCTGCACTTCTCTAAATGAGAGACGTGGATTAAACAAAGCTAGAATTGTTCTGATATTTTCAATCCTTTTTCATAATACAGCTGTTTCTGGGAAGCTTTCATACTTATCATTTGTTTTACCCTTTGCTTCTGCTATATTTTTGTGGGGTGGGATTGTGAGAACTGAGCCCAGGATATTGGGTGGGGATGTGTCCTTGTCTCACGTACCCTAATCCCTTTACATCTGTCTTTAAACTCTCTCTTTTAAACTGCTCCCAACAAGATGGCTTGCTTATACTTGAATTTTACAGATAAGGCTGGATTTGGGAATAACTTCAGCACAGTGGACAACAAGTCTACAGCCCAAAGTGTAGAAGGCATTATTGTGAGTGCCATGTTCAAGTCATTGATCACTCGCTGTGCATCCACTACACATGAGCTCCACAGCCCAGAAAACCTGGTAAGCACTTGATGCCACATTAACAAACTCACTTTTTCACTTGGGTGTCATGAGTGAGACTTTGCAGTGAACAATTCATTCAGTTTAGCCAAATCCATGTAGCAAATGATGATCCATGTAGCCTATAAAAATTATACGAATGTGATGTCCTGTTTCATGTCTGGCTTGGAACCTGGGGTCTCAGACAGGAAAAAAGCTGGGCAGTCTGAAAGAAAATTTCTTCTCTGTCCAAGCAGCTTCTTCTCTGGTGCTCCAAGTGGATAAGTAGAACAGTCTGGAAGGATTAATGAGCAAGAAGAGCCACGAATTCTGGTTTGTATCAGCAATAGCATGGCCAGCAGGTCCAGGGCAGTGATTGTCTCCCTGTACTGGGCACTGGTGAAGCTGCATCTCAGAATCTGGGGTCTGTTCTGGGCCACTCACTAAAGAAGGACACTGGAGTGCTGCAGCATGTCCAGAGAAGGAAAATGGGGCTGGGAGAGGGTCTGGAGCACATCTTATGAGGAGCAGCTGAGGAAAACAGGGTTGCTTAGCCTGGAGAAAAGGAGGTTCAGGGGGGACCTTGCTCTCTACAACTTCCTGACAGGAGTTAGCAGCAAGGTGTGGGTCAGTCTCTTGTCCCAGGTAAAAGTGACAGGACAAAAGGAATTGGTCTCAGGATGCATCAGAGGAGGTTTACATCAGATATTAGGAAAAATTTCTTCACTGAAAAGGGAGGTCAGGTATTAGAACAGGCTGCTCAGGGGAGTGGTGAAATCACTGTCCCTGAAGGGATTTAAAAGATATGAACGTGAACATGGAAGCAGGGACATGTTTTTTTGGTGGACTTGACAGTGCTGTGTTAATGGTTGGATTCAAGGATGTTAGCAGTCATTTCCAACCTCAGTTATTCCATCATTCTAGGGCCATGAATTAACCTTCAGCAAAGTCAAAGGCAGTTCACTTGGTTAACCACATGGTCCATGGGTGCCAGACTTTGTGAATTACTGAACAGCAACTGAACAGATCTTCCCAAGGTTTAGACAAACGTTCAATTTACTGAACACGTGGAGGAAAGGAAGGTGTTGCTTTTTGCTATGCACATTCTGTCTTCCCAGAGCAGTCAGTGGACTGGATGACATGAGTGCTCTCCCACCAAACTGGTGTACTCCAGCAGCTAGGCTCAGGCCACCTGCTTTATCATCAGAAATCAGGATTTTTGATGGAAACAAACAAGAAACATTCTTGTATTCGTGAATCTTTACAGCAGAGGTGTAGAGACACTGAAGTCCAGCTAAAGGGGCAGTACTGCTCTGTGAGGTGAGGGGAGTAGGAGAAGGAAAACCACACTAACACCTTAAATCATCAGAGTAGTCTACCTTTGTCCAAATCCTCTAGTTCTTATGGATATTCCTCCTTTGGAATGTTCAATCAAAGTTATGTTTCTCATAAGAGTTTATTTGTTGGCATACAGAAAAACATGCCCCATTATTTGACCTAGATTAGGATCACCAAGTGTAAATTTTACTTATAAATTGTGTATCTTTCTAGACTCTATTTTAGTGTGTAAGGTGAAATTCATCCCTAAGGGTAAAAATGTTATTTGTGTCTGTATGGAGAATACAGCCTGTAGAGCATGTGTGCAGATTTGCAGTTATTTTGTCATTCTTTAAAGTCAATCTTGTAGTCAATATCTTATTTTTTAAAAAAGCCCTAATCAGGATACAGGTGAAATTATAAGCTTGTTGGGTTTTTTTTTTTGTTGCTTTTTTTTGTTTGGGTTTTTTTTGTTTGGTTTGGTTTTGGTTTTTTCTTTGTTTTGGTTTGGTTTTTTGGTTTTTTTGGGTTTTTTTTTGTTTTTGTTTTTTTTTTTTGGTGGGTTTTTGTTGGTTTTTTTATGTTGTTTTTATTTTGTTTTATTTGTTTTGTTTTGTTTTCCTTTGCTTCTTGCTGAGAATTTTCAGAATAATTCAAGGTCTTTCAAGAAAGCTCACAGATCAAAAATCAAGCCCTGTAAAACTGTTCCCTCCATCCCCTTGCCCTCAGATATAGAGGTGATTTGCACATCACAGATGTGTATGAATGTTCAGAACTAAAATGGGCTTTGAGTGCAGAAGATAGGTTGGGGAATGAGTGAGTCATTCCTCTCTCTTCATATGATGTGAAGCTCTAAAATAATGAAAAATAAAAAATCCCAAGACACCCACTGGTTTTGAAAAAAACGTGCAGTTGTTTGCACTCTGCATCTTCTCATGTGAATCTGAGATATTTCACGGCTTTTAAGTTTGTGGTCTTGATGAGTGGTATAAAACAAACTTTAAGTCATCATTTCACAGGACTCTTAGTCTCTGATACCTCTCCTGTATCCCACTGCAGATCATGTTCCATAATAACGCTCCTCCCTGTCTGCTTCTTCTGAGTGCACTATGAGTTTCCAGCCAAAAACCACAAACCATATACCTGAAGAGCAGATCACACAACAGCCAGAGGAGAAGTAATGGCCTGGTGAAGTGTACCTCAGGAAGTTTTGACTCTCAGTGCTTCCTTAGGAACTGCAGACTGAATTTGTTCTTTTTCGTGGTGTCTTGCTACTCAGGGTTTGTACTGTGATATCCGACAGCTGGTCCAGTTCATCAAGGAGGCCCATGGGAATGTATTTCGGAGAGTGGCACTCAGTGCCCTCCTGGACAGTGCTGAAAAGTTAATACCAGGAAAAAAGACAGAGGAAGCAGAGCAAGACCCAAAACCTTCTGGCAGCAAAAGGTGGGTATCAGGATGGAGAAGGTAAATGACTGACTTGCATATGACTCCGTGACTTATCTGTGCCGAACACAAATGTAGGAAGCCCAAGGGATTGTTTTGTCTTTATAGCATGTCACTTCTTGATGTTCAGACTTGTGCTGAACAAGTCTGTGGCAGCAGCCTCCTTTAAAATGTAATGACCTGAGACTGCAACAAATTTGCAGAGAAAAGCATTGGCAGCCTCATATAAGAGGCATAAGAGAACAGTGCCATGGAAACATAGGGATAAGGAAAGGTTAAAAGAACTAAGAAGCAGAACACTCTGTGGATGTACTTCTTAATATGCATCACATCCTTTGGGATGTGTACCTATTTTTCTGACAGGTAAACCCTGGTATGTAAAACAAGTCCCAGAAGAAATCTAATACTGACATGCTTCTTTACCAAAAAGAAATTTCCTCTGGTGCTTTGATGAATTTGTCGTATTAAATTGTTGGGAAGAAGGATTAAGAAAGTTGAAGAAATCCTGAAAACCTTGGCTTTGCTGCCAAGAGCTGATGCTTTTTTTGGGAATAATATGTACGTAGAGACAGTAAATTGCTAACGAGAGGGTACATCTCCAAAGCTACTTTGCAGGTTTCCATATCCAGTTCTGTGTGATGACCATGAGATGGGCCACCCATTTCCTTTGGCTGATGATTTATCTTGTCTGTACAGGTCTGAGGCAGGAAGTGTGATCATTGACAAAGGGCAGGCCTCAGCTGCCCCTGATGAATGCCGGAGTTACGTCTCCAGCCGCCCAATGCAAACTCCAGAGCAGTAAGTAAATTCTGAATTGTTCCATGTGTTAGTGCCAGCAGCTTCCTTCTGGGGTTAGCACAAGTGGACAGGATAGCAGACTTGGCTGTTTGGGTGGTACAGCAAGCTGTTGAGTGTCCACACAGGAGCTACTGCAAGCAACCAGGTAATGCTTGTTTTCAGTGCTGCCATCCTGGTTTTGACAGGGAAACAGCAGAGATTTCCAAATGACAGTGCAGTAGATTTGTCATTGGTGTACCATACTGCCATAGCAGTGAATAGCATGTTAATTCCTCAGAGAATTAACCACAACTGTTCTCCAAGCTTTGTTTGTGCTCTTGGGCAATGATTTTAATAATTTTCTACTTCCAAGTTGTTGCTAAGGGTCATTAATGCTTTGGTGAGAGCCAGCCCATTCCTGACCTGCCTTGGGCACATAGTCTCTGAAGAGAGCTGTAGTTCCCTTTTCAGCACAGGGAATCAACCTGCTGTTGGCATTGCACAACTGAAATCTATGTACAAAGAAATTTTGCCATTTACAATTAATTAAACAATACTCTCAAGAGTTTAAGAAAATCCAACAAATGGCCACCAGTCCCTCAGTAATTTTGGGCAAGTCATTTAACTGCTCTGAATACATGTCTGCCTTGAGCTTTGAGATGCACTGCATGAAGACATTGCTTCTACAAGGGCCCAGAGCTCTACATCACATATTCTCCTGCCTTATCTGAGCCCACAAAGTCTCACTGTGTCTGAGACAGCAAGGATAAAGCCTTTTACTGCTCTGGAGGACTCAGGCAAGTTCTTCCTCTCTGAGCCCTGCCATAGGCATGGGACATCTCAAGAATATAGTAAAAAATTTTGTCCCAATTCCAGTACTTAATGAGCAGGTTCACAAATGGCTGTCATGATGTCCTAAAGCTTTCCGGTACACATGCTTGTAGAAATTACTAATGTGGTCTTATAAACGTAGTTCATTTTGACATAAAGAAGGTGGTTTACTTTCATATGTAGAAACTAAAAATTGGAATGACATGAATGGAGAGGAGAGCTTAAACAAGTCCTGCCTTTGACTCGTATTTCTGGCAGTAACTCTTTTTAGGGGTGACCTGTACTCCAGATTGCTCTCACTTCTCAGGTTCTTAATAATGGCCAATTAGGCTTATTAAATGAATAATTTATTTCATAGACACAAATTTAACTGTCTAACTAAGTAAGTTTACCTGTTTACAGGATAAACAAAAGAAACTCTACTAGGAGATTAACAATTCAGTGCACTTTAATAACAAGGTACCTATATTACAGCTAGAGAAGAAATAGTACAGATTAGGATTCAATGTATTTTACCATCCAGTTTCTGATAGGAATACAGAAAAAATCTTTTGCTCTCAATTTCTGGACAAGTAACCATGAAAATGCATCCAAGCTTGGGGAGGGAGCCCTACACATTTCCAGGGAGTGTGTATGTGACTTCTGCTTCCATGAAAATTTGTGTAGCTTTTGTAGTTGTGAAGTGTCTCTCAGTTAATGATTCCTCGCTTATCTCTTTATATCTCACTCTCAAGGTAAGGGATGTTCATTGTCAGCTGGGGCTCTCACCTCTTTGGCACCAGAGATAACTCCCTTTCAGGCATCTCTCTGGTCTGGGTTATCTCACCCATATGCACCAGCTGGACAGAGCAGATAAGCTTTCTGTGGTAGAGGAGGGGATGATGGCCATGTTGTGCCACAGTGGACAAGTGCCTAAGGGTAGAAAAGATGGTTATTCCGCGTCTTGAACAATATCGAGTGTGTTGTCAAGCTTATGCCTCACTAAGAACCGTATATTTGGAATTCAAAATGAAACAGCCTCAAGTAACAGAGAGGTTAGGGGAGGGGAGCTGCAGGAAGGAGCTCTCATTTCCCTGAGCATCCAAACTTCAGTTTGAAAATACAGTTTTGAAATACACGCTCCATGCTCTGCACACTTTCTGTTCCAGCGATGAGCAAATCCAAGGGGCCAATCTGGGACGCAAGGACTTCTGGAGGAAGATGTTTAAGTCACAGAGTGCAGCTAGTGATACCAGTAGCCAGTCTGAGCAGGACACATCCGAGTGCACCACGGCTCACTCCGGAACCACCACAGACAGGCGCTCCCGCTCTCGCTCCCGACGGATTTCCCTTCGAAAGAAACTCAAACTTCCCATAGGTAAATGTATGTCTCTTTCTCTTCTCTATACATATTGCATGTGCAGAGAAATTCAGCTAGACGTAGCTGTCTTAAGGAATACTGCAACACAGTTCCTTTTTGTCCATATATTCTCTCAAAAGAAGCTATGATTTGCTGCTCTCTCCATTTTACAGATGGGGAACTGAGGAAAAGGAAAATGTAAGCAATTTGCCAATGATACCAAGGGATATTTTGGTCAAAATAGATTATTGAAACTTTTCCCCCCAAAGCATTAGGCTAGTACTGTAATCTCACAGGCACTGTTCCTGACTGTAGAAGAGAGATATTCCAAACTAACATTTGTTAGACAGAGAATATATCCGTTCCAATTCCCAGGACCTGGCCTTGCCTGCCAGTTAATACATGTTACATGAAAATGTTACCTTATGCTTTTCTCCCATTTCCCCACGCCTTAGTGTGGCCACTGTGGAGAAATACACTGCAATTGCTATGAAATAGAAATAATTCTAGAAGTAATTTTTAGATTTGTACTGAGTGGCTTGTTCTGCAACAGGGAATTGGCTGAAGCGCTCCTCCCTCTCTGGCCTGGCTGATGGAGTGGAAGATCTCCTAGATATCAGCTCTGTGGACCGTCTCTCCTTCATCAGGCAGAGCTCCAAGGTAAATGTGTCAGGCTGCATTGCAGGGAGCTTGAAAAGGCAGGGTCTGGCTGGTTTCAGCTGCACATTTTTACTCAGTATGGACTTTGCAGATAACAAGAAGTCTCCAGAGTATAGCCATGGGAATTTGACACCGAACTTTTGTAACTCATGGTGAAGACTAGGTTAAACTTACGCTGTCAGTCTGCCCTGCTGCACTGAGAGGCAAGTGCAGGCTCTGTCAACACACTCCAGCTTTAATTTTTGGTCACACTTCTCCTTCCTTCTTTGTCCTTTCACAGCCTGTCAAGAAAGATCAATCCTTTAAGCAGAAAGCTTAAAAGATGCTTCAGTGCATGTAGATCTGTGCAGACGCGGTTGTGTCACTGCGGTGACCCTGCAGATGTTTGTGCCTGAGCACTGAGGCCAAGTCCAGCTGTGGCACAGGCTGAGCAGCCCCTCTGTCCCTGCACAGGTGAAGTTTACCAGCGCAGTGAAGCTGTCTGAAGGAGGGGGGACGGGAGGAGGCCTGGACAACGGGCGGGACGAAGAGGAGAATTTCTTCAAGCGTCTTGGTAAATGGCGCACCTGCCGAAGACACCCATCCAAGCTTCATCACACAGAAGAAAAAGATGGTTAGAAATCAGGGTTCTCGTCTCCTTTTTTATTTTCTTTTCTTTTTAAATCATTTTAAAAATATATTTCTTTTTGTATTTTACCCCTTTCTCCTTTTTTTTTTTTTTTTCCCCTGCTTTCACCATGGTTTTTGTCTTCATTGTAGCCTTCTCTGATTTTTTTAGTCTTTGTAACTGTTTTCTTTCCCTTCCTTCTTTCTTTTATTTTGATTTAGAAAAAAAGCTCTGGTAATTTTTTTTCCTAAAAAAAAATCAGACTATCCAAATAAAATCTACAATACAACATTTGGGCTTTTAAAATCAAATTAAATTTGGTCATTACACTTGAAAAATGAATGCTTGTTTCAAAGCACTTATTCAGTTCAAAATCAGGTGTGTAAATCTTCTGTTGTCCAATGCAACAATTCCATCAGTTTTTTTGTTTAGTTTTGTTTTTTCAATTTGTAACTATTTGACAGTTTTATCAAATATCAGCACAGAAATGGAAAACCCTACACAAACCTTTTTGTAATTATCTCTTTTCTTCTGTGTTTGCATGTCTAGTCTCTGCATACCATTCGTTAGGGATGCCGTTCCTTTTTCTTAGCACACAACATAATAATAAAAACACTCCTTTTCTTTTCCACAGAAGTGTATTTAATTGTTATGTATATTCAAAGTCAGCAATGTCTGAAAAGTGCCTTTATGAATAATACAAGATGATGGTATAATCTGTTTTAAAATGTCATGCAGTCATTGACATGCTCATGTCATCAGCTCAAAGCACATCCTTCTTGTCAGGGAGATAACCTTGTATCTTGAAGCTCTGTTATTTTTCTTTTTAAAACAATGCATCCAGATCCCCAAAATTCACAAAAAGGAGTCAATTTTATTTTTTAGCATGGTTTCTGTAGTTTTACAATATGCTACGTTTTCTGGCATTACGTTTGGTTTTCTTCTGGCATCACACTTCGACATTGCATTGTGTGCATTTTGCCATCACCAGTCCCAGGCCTGAAGTGTAATGCATGGAAGGCATTTTTAAGGCAAGTGGTACTTGCAAAATATGAGCATTTTTTGTCACTGTAATCTGGTCATTGTCTGCCACTGGTGCAGGGTGGTGCTTTTCAGTTAGCTCCTAGATAAGAGGTATTGTTCCTTCGTGAGAATGCATCAGTTCAGCCCCTTGTTGTAGTCTGGTAGCATTCCCCAGGGATGGAAGGAATTAGTTTCTTCATCCACTGCTTTGTGCTGAAGTAGGTATGAAATTCTTCCACCATGTTTCCTCCCAGCTCTCACTGGTTAAAAATGGCCAAGGGGCAGTGAGAACTTCACAGACTGTCTCAGCTCTTTTTGTGAGACGAACTTCATATTTTCCTGCAGAAAACAATTGTTTTTTTCCTCTTGCTAATACAAGAGTAATAAAAGTTTATAAGGCAAAGTGTGATTTTAAGGAAGTTGAGTCACTTTACCCACAAGGATCTCTGATACTCAATGAAAAACAAGAAGCTTTAGTAAAAATAGTTGTGTCTGCCCCGTGTATGTCTGTGCTTGCACGTGCACGGCAGCATCAGTGTGAGGCCAGTTCATGGTGGGACAGTTTATAACCCAGTACAACAACAGCAGTACACTGAGCCTTCAAATATCCAGTGCTTCTCTGTCTTCCATACAGATAATCAATTTTTTTGTGCTTAACGAAGGGAGAATAAAAAGCCTTTTAATGGTGGATGAGCATACTGTTAAATCCCTCAAGATCTGACCCTAAAGCAGTGTATTGGAATCTCTCTCTGCCTTTTCATTTTTGTAATTCACAGTGTTATGCTATCACTTTGATCATGTTTTTTTCCATGTGGTGTTTCCTCTTGTGTTTTTGTGTAGACCAAATTTAAGAGGAAATGGATAAGGGAGAAAAAAATTGCATTAAACATTATAAAATGTAGAATAATTTGTGACATCATTTATGAACTGTAATCTTCATCTTGATTTATCATGTAGACCACTGGAAATTCTGTGTTACATATGTATTTAAGCATACATATATGTATGTGTGTATCTGTATGTGTGCATATGAATACATATATATATATATATACATATATATTTACATATTCATGCGTAAAAATATTTCTTTTAATGATCTTTTTACCTATGCCAAGAGCAAAGCACATAGACATGAGCATTTGCATGAGAGCCATGCCTTTGGGCACTTACTGAAGATGCTGTGACCACAGAAGTTGGTGGCTCAAGCTCAAGCTTGCTCTGAAGGGTGAGCTCATGGTCACAGAGGGAGCGACTGTGGGGCAGGAGCTTCTGTGTCCTCCTGTGTTAGGAAGTGGTCTCTGCTCTTTGGGGGAGATCTTCTGCAGGCCTGAGACATGAATTAGGTCAGTGAGGGCTGCCCTGATCACAGCAAGGCCACTCCAGAATGAGCATAGCAAGGGACAGTCACCAGCTGCCTCTGAAGAATTGTCCTGTAAAGCTTCCACAAAATGCAAGGTGTGCCACTGAGCTCAGATGGACAAAAGCTCTGCTAGCTCTTTATGGTGTGGTTTAGGGACAGGCCTTAGGCAAGTTTCTGTTCTTTATCTCACACAGGCTTAACAGGGGCCTGAATAGGAAACATTTGTTTGTACCTCAAATGACTCAGTGTTATGACAGTCATAGCAGGAAGGCTCAGATAGATATAAAAGCTATAAGGAAACAGAAGGACTTGGAAGGATGCTTGTGGCTACTCGCATCTGTAAGTGTTCTACTTGTTCCTTCTGCTTTGTTTGATCCATTCAAACAAAACATTTTCCCAACACAGGAACTTTTTGTTTGCTGGTAATGAGGTACAGCTTCACTGGAGAGAAAAAAAGACAAGGAATGTGTAAAGAAGTCTCTTGAAATTTGATATACTTCTGTCTTCAAGGGAAAAGTGAAGATCTACATTGTCATTTTCTGCTGTGACTTTTTTTTGTGGTGCATAAATGCTTCCCAAGCAATTCTAGGGAATGCACACCCAAAAGAACTTTGAGTTCCAGCCATTCTTCTTTCCTGAAGTAGTAAAAAAGTACTGTAGAGCTGATGTTTTTACTCTTGTTCTTCAAATAATCTATGTTTAAAACCAATTTTGAATTCTCCACTCAGCATTCTCTTCTTCAGTGCTTTATCCTTCAGTGTTCTGTAAACTTTTGTACATTCAGATGTAAACAGGGAGAGTAATGTGGGTAAAGACAAAAAGCCCAGAAACTGACTATGCTTTTTTTGGCCAAACACTTTGGCCTTGAAACAGCTTTCCTCATTTCTAATCTCTGTCTTTCTACCATTCTCTCAGCTCTGGCTACCAACTGCATAATGATCTTCTGCACTAATAGTGCTAATTTGGATTGTTTAGTACTAAGTTGATTGATGATGTGAACTCCATACACAGAGTTTCAATTGTCCATGAAGTGGGATGCCATCTCCATTTTTGAATGGAACTCTTTTCCATCCCAAAGTGTAGAAGGACCCTTCAAGGGAGAGAGGCTGGAATGATGAGAATCTGGGAGTTGAGGCCAGTCCCGCTTTTCTCTTTGCTCTTGTGGTAATTGCAGATGTATGCCTGAAAAAAGGACAGTGCTTGATTCCCACACACACATTCACTACTGATTTTTCTGTCCTAGTGGATGATACATGACTAAATTGATCCATGAGGAATAAGGGTTACGCATGCTGCACTTTAAAGTAAACTTAAAGGTGACAGAGAAGTAAGGTAGGAGATTATTAAGGAAGAAAAGTCTGTAAGCAAGATATCTGTGTTAAAGAGGTGGGGAGGAAAGACAACATCCTAATTCATCTGTGTTGGGGTAGGTCCTGGGCTTCCACACTGGGTATGGTGGAAATGTTCTGGGCAGATATGCCAGAATCTGACTAGTTGTCTATCTGTTTCATGGAAGTCATGAGTATTGTAAAAATAAACCTGTTATCTTCAAGATAACACAAGGAGAGAAAGGGATTTGCACTAAGACTGTGCTCATTGAGATTTTTTTGTTCCCCATTTTTAACTGGTGAGAGACTGTGTCCCCCCTTCTCTCTACCCCTCCCTGCATCCCCTCTGTATTCTCTACCTTTTTAGGTTGCCATAGCTTTGACGATCACTTGACCTCCAAACAAGAAGGAGGAAAATCCAAGAACGTTGTGAACCTGGGAGCCATCCGCCAAGGCATGAAGCGCTTTCAGTTTCTGCTCAACTGCTGTGAGCCAGGCACCATCCCTGATGCCTCCATTTTGGCAGCAGCTCTAGATCTTGTAAGTCATTCTTGGTCTGTTGTTACCTGCTGAGAGCATGTGCATTTGTGGTGGTCCACCATCCTTCTGATGCTCCTCACGCCCCCACACAAAGAATGGAAAGCATCACAGCAATGCCAGCTGCTGGTGGTGGTGTTAGCTGGAGCTTTAGCATCTGTGAGTGGAAAAGTTTGCAGACAAAATGGATCATTTTTTTATTACGTGGCTCCCCATAACTACATTATTGCCAGTGCAAAGCTTGCGTGGCTGTCTTCACACTTTGCTCACAGATGCTCTGTTTCTGCTCCTGGTGTCAATCTACAGAATAAGGATTGAAGATTGGATAACTGCTTGGAGAGGTGCAGGAATACCACTCTCAAGTTCTGACAGATTTATATGTACATTAGGCAACACTGAACCATTAGTCACCAGAGCCAGTCAGTGGGAAAAAAAAATTACATCAGAGTGTGCATGCTTTTAAATGTGGATATTGCTGATTTTCCAGTGCAAATCAAAGAAGTGACACAATTCAATCCCTTCTTCCTGATATTCTGTGTCTCCTTCCTTTTTTCCTTGCGGTTATGTTTTTTAACAATCCTTCCCATTTCTAAAGCTGTGGCCTTCAGCCTGTGGTTCGTGAGCCAGTGGGGCTCTGTGAGGTGTTTATGTGACAAGCAAGGAGTGTGACAAACACAGCTATGAAAAGCCAGCCAAATATTAGCAATTTCTCTGCATGCTGCTTTTCTACTTCCTTCCATAAGTGTTTGCCTGTGTGCAAGCTGAAAAAAAGCTGCTCTCAGAGCATCCACACCCTCTCTATCCCTTTTTTCCCCACATCCCCACCTCTCACCTGTGTGACCGCTGTGCCATTTGTGCTCAAATTCAGTTTTTTTTGCTCGCTGCTGGAGATGTCAGACTCTGCCTTCCTGGGAGCACTGTGCCCTGACCCTTGCTGCATCACCTGTTCCATGGCTGTAGGGATGTGCACTGCTCCTTTTTATCTTCATCTTAGCCTTGCCTTACCTGGTCTGCAGATTCAAGCATGTCTGCATTAGTGTTGGTCTGGAGTTGCTGCTGTTATCAGTTCCCACCTAGCTCTTCTCTTTGGATTGGTCCTCATCCATTTCCAGCTCATTCACTGTTTCCCACACTTCCTGCCAGAGATTGTTCTTCCTCTGGATGGGAGCTGTGAATGCAGTGGCTGATAGAGTAGCCCACCTGGTGGCTCTTACTAGTCAGGGTTGCAGTGAGCTGTCCCTATTGCCTGTAAATCCCTATTATGTCCCTATTGCCTGTAAATCCATTACTTAATTCTTAAATTTCCCAAATGCCTAAGTACAGACCAGCTTACTCTGTGCCCATGCACGAGGTCAGCTGGGAACTGCCAGTGAGAGTGAACTGTTTGAAGATGTCTGACTTCCAGAGCTGACTTTTGCAAACTAAAATGTAACTTCAAACTAAAATGTCTCTCCATTCCACTGAACAATGCAGACAATTTTGGTATTAGAATTTCTAGAAGGCCTTCAGCTAAAGATGAAGGAAGCCTTGCTTTAATTATAGCCTTGGGGAACTTCAAGTACCTGTTCAGTTAGCATTTTTTTCTACAAAGTATTGGAGATGTACAGAAGTTAGGCAGTCACATGCAGTGTATATTTTAAAAGATGACAGCCTGTCATCTCACTGCATTGGTTAATGGCAATGGAAAGTTCCCACGTTATATGTCACTAGAGCACACCCAGAAAAAAGCATTTCTGGGTGGTTTCATTTCTGTTTTCAGGCTTTTGAAGTGATAGTTTGAATCAGGTCTGATGCAAATGAAAAGCTCCTTAAGTCATTTTATCCAGCCTAGTTGCTAAGGCAACCTTTAAAAAATGACAGTTCCAGGTTCAGTTCTTCCATAATTCTTTTGAGCATGTTTTTTCATGAAGGTTTGTAAAATTATATTCTTGCAACAACTTTGAGATCTTTGATCTGCCTGGATGTTTGTAGTGATTTGCCACACTTATTTAAAGAAATTAGAACAGTGAAACAAATGATACATCCTTATGGAGCTAATAATTTTTTGTGTATTAAAATGAGTGTTGCCTTAGGTTTAGTAGCTATGCAATTAATATATTTTCCTAGAAGCAGCATCCATAATTGGCTAAATTTTTAAAACTACAATCAATATGTGGATATGCAAGCATTCTGTAATAGCTGATACATTACAGACAGCTTCATCTTTATGGCCCCAGATTAAGTCCAGACTTTGCAATAGTAAAATTGATTTACTTTGGCATATTTCAGTCTATGCTTAAGTTCATGTCGAGGGTTCCAATAAACTGCTGCATAGGATTGGTTTGCTATTTCACCTAAAATATCTTAATTAAACTGCTGTAAATGACCAGCTTTTCTTTCACCAGTACAACAGTGTGTGACACCTGTCAGCATTACATTTCTCCAATAAGATGTGTGAGCTCATTTGCTGAGATGCAAATCTTTTATCCTTGTTGAGATGCAATATATTTTCTGGTAGGATTCTGTTTAAGATGACTTATTAAGTAGTGGGACAGTAGAAGCAAAGTGTAAACTGCAAGAACACTTGTCAGTATCCTGACTCCATTCCACCCTGGGTCTCAGGCAGACTCTGTATGTCCCATGTCTCCATGTCCCTGTTTCCATGGCAGAAATATTTCTCTGTAGAAGCACTTATGGTTGGGAAGGAAGTCAGAGATTGTTACAAACAGGTCCTAGTGTGAAAGACTGGGAACAAAAACAAGGAACTGTGTCAGGGATTGTACTTGACCATTTGGTAGATGTAGTCAGAGAGGTCTGAGCTAATTGAAACAGGCAATTCTCCAAGATAGTAGTTAATAATTTACTTGCAACCTGTTTTCATATACCTGCTAAGACACCTTTCATGCCAGACTTACTTTTGCTTAGACAAAGCAGAGCTACCCAGTCAGCACCTTTTGAGAGTTCTCAAATTTACTTTGGCATCTGTTAGAAGTATATTGTTGGTATTACATGCCTTTCTTTTCTGTCTTGAAGAGATCAGAGCCAAAAATGAATTTTTGCTCAAAGTGCCATGTGAGCTTTAAGAAGGGACTCAAGGAAAATTACCAGTGATTGATTAGTGTCATAAAATTCATTGTTTTTGAAAACAAACTGGACATAAATTCTCTGTAGGCATAAAACTGTAGAATCATGTTTACATGAACAGTAATGTGATGCTGTGAAATTCCAAATCCATTCTGTATTTGGTTCCTTCCACCCAGCTCATTTGCTCTTTAGCACAAATCATGTTATCGGCTGAAAAAATTCAATGGCATGACTTCAATAGTTAACAAATTCGTGAATTTATGTCAATTTATACAGTAAAAGAACAATTTTCAAGGTGCAAATTGTAGGTCTAATCTTAAAAGTGGACTTGTGAAGAGTTGCATGGGCATGGACAGACTTGTGAGAGTATTGCTGCTGTGTCAGGTTTTGACAGTGACCACAGTAACTTGTGTTCTTTTCAGCTACACATCACCTGCCTGATTATTTTCTCTCCATTTGTGATGTGTTTCTCTGTTGTGTGAATCCATCTCTGTTCATTCTGTCACATCTTCATCTTTCTCTTGCTGCTGCTGCTTCAGGTTTCTCAGAGTCTCAGGTAAGCAACCACAGGGAGCTTGCGCTCTGTGTTCAGAAAGTCCTTAGTACAGGAGGTTTGTTCAGTGATTTTTAAATAATACAATGATTTTTAATTAACCCAGCTCCTCCCTTTTGCCCCCCACCCTACATATCTTCCTTTAACTGTGGTAGTTGAGTGCTTTCATAGTTCTTACAGCACATTCCTTTACAGGATTAAGAAATTTTCACTTTACTGCTAGTGAGCTAAGCCAATAATAGACTGAGGCTGGGGCTTTATCTCTTCATGTATGTCTCCATGGTTAAAGTTTTACTTTGTGAGAATAAAAGAATAAAATCCTCAGCTATTCTGTGTTCCATATTGCATATGACCAACGAATAGTGTGTAATGTTTTTCCAGGTGCTAGCTATTGTTTTGTTTCTGGTTAGTGAGTGTCTGCATTCAGATTTCTGCCTTCATCATCAGAACATCATGGCAGCTAAAATCTTCCCATTCAAGAGAATGGCTTTTCCCCCTCCAACATCTGTAAAAATGTGGCCAAAAGCTGCAAATGGATGTTTTGGCAATCATTTCTTAAATCAAACTTTAGGACCATTGGTCCCAAATTTCTTTCAATTTGTTTTCAATTTTTGATTGAAACACTCATGGAGGTTCTCCTTAATAATGTTCAACAGACAATCTTACAGGGTCTCAGGGCCTGTCTAGTATTTATAGACCACCTTTGATAAGACCTTCTTTATAAGTAGATCTGCTTAAATTATTTCATTAAAGCTGTCAGCATCTAAAAGTAAAACTAAAACACGTTTGTGCTCTGTGAAATCCCTGTTAGTGAGCCTTTTAAAGCCAGCTGGTGAGGCATTGTTGTATTCTTAGTTTTACAAACTGCCGATTGCAGGAGTTTTGGTTGTGAAAATTGCAGGAAGAAAGGGGAAAATGGAATGGAAATTAAGAGACCCATTTGCTTTTTAGTCACTTTTCATGTCTGTAAGGATGTTATTTTGGCAGTTTAGACTGCTGGGGAAAAAACTACTCCTGATTCTAAAGGGTAGTAAGCCCCTTTAGGAAACAAAAATTACTGTGTCTATTTTTTGAACATTTCAGAAAGTTTCAGAAGCATTCCTTAGTGGTCTAACATGTGTCCTGCTGGGTGATTTAGTACAAAATATGATACACTCAGTATAATTTCTCCCATTAAAGTGATTCTTTCAAGCCAGGGACAGGAGGATTTTCCTCTGGAAACTAGTCAGTCCTTTCAAAACTCAGCTGCCTCTTGTTATTTCAGTACTGAATTGCCTGGCACTTGCTAAAGTGATTGAAATTCGGCCAGTGAAATTTTGTTGACTTACACCAGAGTAATATATTTTTGTTTCCACAGATATTAACTATAACTGCAAAATAGTGCTTTTCCTAGTTTTAACAAGCCTCCATTTATGCTTTCACTCCCAAGATTCAGAAGCAGAACCTAAAGCGACAAATGCTAGGATTTGTGTGGCCATGGTGTCATTTGCTCCTGCAATATTTGCAACCTTAGCAGCAAAGGTGAAAGTAAAACTCGATTTATTTGTGCAGTAACAGTGCTAGGTGCATGCTTCTGCTTTTGCACTTAGATGGTTTCTGAAGGAGAACATTACAGAGGGGTATGATGTTCTTTCTAAGGTCATATTGTGTTTCTTTATGCTGTTCTGGACTGAGCAAGACTGTTCAGTGTTTATGAGCCTGCTTTTAGTAGCTCAAGGCTTACGCAGAGAGACTCTGGTGTCAACTTTTTAAGGGAGAGATTGCTCTTACTGCGCGACTCCTTGGCAAGCTTGCAAAGAAGTTTTCAAAGTGCAGGATGCTCTGATTCTGGGGGAGTTTTCCCAGTGTGTCTTTGCTTTTAAAGTAGTTTTTCCCAAACATTTCAGGAAGCTCCTGTGGTGGCACGAGCAGCCCTGTTCCTCGAGTGCGCGCGTTTCGTTCACCGCTGCAACCGCGGCAACTGGCCCGAGTGGATGAAGGGCCACCATGTGAACATCACCAAGAAGGGGCTGTCCCGTGGCCGTTCCCCTATCGTGGGCAACAAAAGGAACCAGAAGCTGCAGTGGAATGCAGCTAAGCTCTTCTACCAGTGGGGAGATGTAAGTGTTTGCTTCTCTTCTGCTTACGTTAAAAAAATACGGCAAAATAGAAAATTCCTGTGCGGAATTTCAGTCCTTGTGAGATGGGGGCTCAGAAGCCTTCCCTTCCGCTTGCACTTCACAGCCTGCCAGGATCACCCCTTCTCTTAAGGGAAGTCACTTTGCCAGGACATGTTCTCTCCAAAGATCTGTTTGGCCCATTCTTCCTTTTCCCAGCACTGAATGGCTGAGGAAGAGGGAAAATGTGGGCCGTGATACTACTTTCTATTTTTCTTGTTTGCAAATATATTTAGCCCAGGGTTTCTTGAGCTAGGTGTGGTGCTGTATATTTAGCAGTGGGTTTCTCTTTGCCATACTTAATTCAGTTTCTCTTTGCACCCATACAGACTGTTAGCACTTGGAATTCTTTGGCAAGGAGTTCTACAGAGCTGCTATGGGTCATGTCTCTTTTTGTTTGGTACTTGAATCCTTCAAGTTTTATTTGATTGTGTTCTCTTACCATACAGAAATGAGGCAACTGCCTTATCTGGCCCTGTGAATGCCACTTGCTGTTTCCTTGTAAAGCCCCCAGGATATAATTGCAGAACGTTTGACATGTATACAGGTTATTTCTCACGACCCAAAATAGTGAGAGAAGTTCCTTTGACCAGTTACAGGTGTCTTTCTGGAAGTGAGCTTTGTGCTTCTCACCTGAGAATCATGATTCACATTCTCCTCACCCTCCCCCCACCCAAAAAAAAAAAAGAAGACATTAAATCCAAATGCTTATGGGAATTTAAAAATCAGGTTCTGCCTTGCTGACCCAAATTCTCGTAGGTTTCAACGTAGGTTCTTGTACAACCACTTACTTCTCAGTGGAGCACATTTTAGGTAACCTCAAAATAAAGCTGACCATATCAATACATAAATCCCACCACAGAAAAGCCCAATCTCCTTCTGCCTGTTATGTGCCAGTTTGGAGAGGTTTATTGTTTAACTAAATTTACTAAAAGTTTTCATCCTGAAATTTGACACTGCAAGCTTTTGTTGAAAAAAGGAGAAATAAATTATGGTTTTGATAGAAATTAGTCTTCTGTCATCCCTTTCTCCTCTTTAGACAATAAAAGGAAAGCCAGGGCATTCTGGTTGGGCTGAAATTCTCACCTCCTGTGTTTCTCTTTCCCCATCTGCAGGCGATTGGTGTCCGCCTCAACGAGCTGTGCCATGCTGAGAGCGAGAGTCCTGCCAACCTGCTTGGCCTCATTTATGATGAGGAGACCAAGAGGCGCCTGAGAAAGGAGGATGAGGAAGAAGACTTTTTAGATGACAGTAAGGAGACTCCCTTTACTACAAGAACCCCCGCTTGTAAGAACCTCTGTTTTAGGAGCACTTAATAGTTTTTTTCTCTTTTCATTTTCTTGCCACCCAGCTGTATTTCCCAGTCCCTCACTTTCACCCCCAGCATCCTTCCCTGTTCTTTTTGTGCCTGGATGTAAAACATGACAAGTGTGTAGCAGTACTGAAAGACTTGGATGGGAAAGGGAAGGGGAAACCAGGCAGTGAGGAGCAATTCCTGTGCACAGAAACTGCTGTTGTAATTTATGTAATTACAGGGTCATAATTTATATAATTTATTTCTTGAGTCTTGCTGTCACCTGAGCGTCAAAAATGGTTCAGGTTCCTTTCCTCACAGTTACTTCTGCCAAAATATTTGTGGAAGACCAGCTGCTTTTCCATTTCTGAGCACTGAAGGGCCAACTCACCTGATGTGAATTGGCACAGCTCTGCTAAAGGCTTTTGAATCTTGACTTCAGTATAGAGCTTGATTTTCAGGCAGAAATGAAAAAGCATCATTAAAAGTCTGTATAACAACAAGATGATGAAACCACACACATTTGTGCCTGTGTGTACATAAGGGTGGAAGAGCTGTGACAGATCACTGAAAGTCTGTATAGGCATGCAAGTTATAGCAAACCCTGTGAACCAAAATAAATTGTCAAAACACATCCTGTTGTAGCTGTAGGTGAAGGTGGTAGCAAGCCTTATGTGCTCTTTTGACACCATTTGTGTTTACATGTGTGCTGTAATTTACTGGTGCTTGTCTGTGTGTGCTGCTGTTCCCTGTTGGATGTAGTGTGCTGGCACTGTTTCTCTTCTGCTCTCTCCTCCCCTGCTTCTGGGCTTGTTCTTATCACTGCACAGGGGCCCACTTTGCAGTAGAGAGAAGCTGGTGGGAAGAGTGAGATGGCATTTATAAGAAATGAGCTCAAGAGAAGGTGTTGGCCCTAAGCTAGACCTTCCCATGTGCCACTGGTGGTGTGCCAGTGCTGGCAGCTCCAGGGGCGTGGGTGCCTGCTCTGCATCCTCCCTTTAGGGGTATGGCCAGAGCAGGAGGAGGTTGCACACCAAAAATCCTTTCTCCTGCAGCACAGAATGAACAGCTGCATTCTGATGACTGAGTGGCAGGATCAGCTTTCTTTGCTCTGTTCAGCTGCTCATACCAGGCACTCCAGGGGATGTGGAGCTGCTTTAAAAGGATACCCCGAGACAAAGAAAGATCAGGGTCTGGTCTAGAAAGCCATTTAATAGCTTTCAAGTGCTCTCCTGAAAACCAGTGTCTGAAAAGAGCTGATCTGCAGTCCTGCTGTAGGCAGGGATTTTTCAAAAGCTGCTTTATATGCTGTAGGAAGTAGATGGAAGAGCATTAAATATGCAACTGGGTATTCCATTAAACTGTATGTCTCATTTGCTTTTGATAGTTCAGATTATTTTAATCTTTACAAAGTCCACAATTCATTGCTGGTGATGTGTCCAGGGGATCTGGCAAGAATCAGATTTTATCTGATCCCTGCAGTGTCTTTTCACTTGTTTGGTTCAGTCTTCTATGCAAAAGCAATTTCAATTTTCTCACACATGAGAAAAGCAAGCAAAACCACTAATCTCTCTGAAGTGCATGTAAATGGTAATATCAGGAATAACTTTAAAACTGGGTGCAGTTAGTTGTTGTCACAATTAACTTTTCTATTTATTTTTTTGCTGTCTGTTATCCTAAAAAGTACTTTTCACATTGATCAAGCATGGAAGAATCCTTCATACTTTTAAGCTTTGAATTGTATCAGACAGGTTACAGAGGGTATGGTTTAAATCTGATTGTTTCAATACAAAACTTGAAGTATTTTGATAATCCCTCTTCCCCTCTTAGTTTTGGGTTAAGAAATTGAATGTAAAATTTGATTAAGTAGTTTGATTTTTTCCCCTTGATTATCTCTATATAGTTGCACAGTTATAGAAGCCTGACTTCAAAGAATGCTATCTTTTCCAGTTATCAGGGTAGTATATATATAATAACAATAGGAAAAGTATCTCTTTATTAATTAGTCATAACTCCATTATTTTGAGATAATTTTCTATATTTGAAAGTGGTTCTTTTCCACAACTGCAAAAGAATTGGCTAAATGCAAAACTGAAGAGGAAAAGAACTCCATCTACTTCTTAACCTGTATTAGCCTTAAATGACATGCATACAAAATGTAAATTTGTGGTTAGTTTAGTAGGTACTTAAACATAATATACAATATCATATCATATCCTATCCTATCATATCATTAATATAATATGATATATTATATATGATATATGATAATATAATATAATATAATATATGTTAATATAATATATGTTAATATAATATATGTTAATATAATATATGTTAATATAATATAATATAATATAATATAATATAATATAATATAATATAATATAATATAATATAATATAATACTATCCATAAATATAAATTATAATTATGTTATAATTATATAATTATGTAACATAATATACTATAATATATAATATATGTTAATTATCATGTTACTTCAGTGTAATGCAGTATAATATAATGAATAATATAATATAATACAATGTAATATACCATTAATATAATATAAAAAAATGTGATATGATATAATGTAATATAAATGTTAGTATTGTTTCATGTGCTGGTAAATACATGGTTTGTTATTTGATTGATTCTGTTTCTTTTAGCACAGGAAAAGTAGCACAGAAGTGTGAGGCCTCCTGTTTTTCACTGCAGTTCACTGCATTGTGCACCATATGTGACAATGTCCATCACCTCTTGGTTCCAAATCTTGTATTAATTCCTTGTTCATGATAGAAATGTTCTTTCCTAGGCACTGTGAATCCTACCAAATGTTGTTGTCCTTTTGCACTAAAAATGGCTGCGTGTCAGCTCCTGCTGGAGATAACCACTTTCCTTCGAGAGACCTTTCCCTACATGCCCAGACCACGGACAGAACCTCTTGTGGTAAGTGGGCCACACGCATTGCAGAGGGCTTTGCTCACAGAATCGTGGATTCCAGGCTCTGATGAGAGGTAGGGCAGGGTAAAAACTCCAGCTGTTTCAAAAAATACACATGCACACAGTCATCTGTTGATGAGTTGAGTTGCAGTGACGCTCAGCTTCAGAGGTGGGTAGCATGGAAAGAGAAGAGAATTGAGTGGCTGACATGGGTTCAGCCTTTAAGCCAAATTTCTTTAAGAAATCAGGATAAAAATTATGGAGAAAAAAATGAGAAGTTAAATTTTCATGAAGGATTTAGCCCCGCTACCCTGGTTTTTGTTAATGACAGATCAAATTTTAGTCATGGCAATTATGCTTGACAGGCTGATTTATCTGGATAGTATTGTAATTAGGTTCTGAAAATTATTCCAAAGGCTGCAGATGACCTCTGATGAAGTGGGTCAGCCTCAAGGTATGCAAGAAGGGCAATAAATTCAGCAAAATCCTCCTTAAACCCATTGAGGATATTACAACATAATAAATGACTGCATCCACAAGCAGAATAATACCATGGTTTAGAATTCATGTCATTAAGTAGTTAGGCCTGGAACTAAGAATCTGTTGGATAATGAAGGTCAACAGAAATTAGTGCTTTTATGTGAGCTAGAAGTGCAACTGGTTAATGCCTTTCTAGAATTGTATATGGGAGACGAGGAGGAGGAATTATTCTCTGAGGTATTGATGAAAGAAACAAAAGCACATTATGAAGGTGTCTGTAAGATGAATGACCATAGAGTGCTGCTTCTAACTTTGTACAGAGGGAAAAAAAGCAGGCAAAAATAATCCAGACTAAAATATTAACTGTGCTTTTGGAGTGGTGCTTCCTTTCTGAGAAGATCAGGTACATAATGGGTGGAATTTCAGTAGAGCAAATCTCACTGCCACTGGTGTTTGTAGGCATAGTGGTTCCATAGATGAGGCACAGCCTTGGAAACCTTGAAGAACTGAAACATTTGCAACTGAGCTCGTTTTGGTGAGCTAGTTTAGCTACCAAGAGAGCATGCAGGCTTGCCAAGGCTGTGGGCTGAGTGAGGTCGATGGTCCTGACTGAAATTTCACCCAAAGCCTTTTACTGATCCTGAAGCAGATAAAACTCAGCTGGAGACATCCCAAACCCACCTGGCTGTATTCTTGTGTCACCTGCTCTAAGTGACCCTGACTTGGCAGGATGGTTGGACTAGATGATCTCCAGAGGTCCCTTCCAGTCCTAATCATTCTGTGATTCTGTGATTTATGTTTCCCCCCCCTGAGCCTGCAGCCAGAGTGTTAATGCACTGGGGAATGTTAACCAGCAATATGTGTTAGCACCTGGTAACCCTCCCATCCTGGCAGGTGGCTCAGCCTGCTGCAAGGCCAAAGAGCAGTTGGCTTATGTGTGATTAAAATGAAGCCCATCTGAAGCAGTTCTTCCTGAAGCTTCTCTAGCTCATGCTGCCGGCACATCTGTGTGTTCTACATCCTGCTGCAGGACCTGGAGTGCTGCAGGCTGCGTCTGGATCCTGAGATGGACAGACACAGGTATGAGAGAAAGATCAGCTTTGCTGGGGTTCTGGATGAAAATGAAGATTCAAAGGATTCCCTACACAGCAGCAGCCACACCCTCAAATCTGAGGCTGGCTTCGAGGAGAAAAAAGGTTTGTCAGAACAATAAGGCTTTTGTATTCTCAGGGCTTGTGAAGTGGCGCTTGATTTTGTGTTTTCATTTGCATAGACTGTGTTAAAAAGCAGGCAGCCATAGAGTCACGTGGCTTTAAATCATTTCCCAGATGCTTCTGGCCTTCAGGGTTCAATATAATAAATGTGAGAAGCAAAGATGTTAAATTTGATAAAACAGTGCTATGACTGAAATACAGCGAAAGCTTTGCACAATTGCTAAAAAGGAGCAAGCCTTGTTTGAAACTGTCTCTTAGTGGGATGCTGAGAAAAACATCCCCATTTGATTCACTGTAAAAATAAAGATCAAAAGCGGTGTTTGTTTTTTTCTGATCCTACTTTTTTCAGTTTGGGGAAATCACAGATAGAAGGAAAGATTGGTATTTTTCTCTGGAAAATCTGTTCCAGTTTGGAAGTCACGGCATCACAACAAAATTAGTGTGATTGGTCTCTTGAATTCTTTGCTACCACATTAAAAACACACTGTGTGGCTTTTGATGGCTAGCAGATTGATGTTACCAACATACTCTATACTGTACAAGCAAACTTCAAGCTCACTGTGTTTGCTGAGAACAGCAGATTGTTTCCATTTTTGAGCCATCTCATGCAAGACTCACATTCTAGCCGATGGTACAAGTGTTGCAATACAATATAGTCATTGTGTGTATTTGCAATTAGAGATTAAACTGCCAGCTACCTCTAGATCACCCTCTAACAAGTTTCCTAGAGCTGTTTACGTTCTGTCTCATGGTAGGAATTTGCAGGTGCAGGAATTTGAATGATAATTTTGATGACTGCTTGAAAAGGATAAATGTTGAATGGTTGTTTCACAGCAGTGAGGTCTGTGGCTGGTTTTTGTCTCAGAACTGTAATGTTTATTAATGATTCAGAGGAGTTTTTATTGACTTCTACTGGCTTTGGATAAAGTTTGTGTTGTCTTCAACTTGTCTTCAGCTGTGACCTTGCCACAATTACTGGAGAATATATTAGAAATGCTTCCAAGACTTGTGTGGTATAAAACTTTCTCCAAAATTGTGTGTCTGTTGGGCCAGTTACTTCTGTGCAGACAGATGGGTACCCACCTAAGAAAGGTGAGCTGGATAAATGGATGCTCAACCTCAATTTATCTACTCTTGGTATGTTGGCAGCCCAGAAAAACACACAGCCTTATGGTCTATCTGATAGTCTAAGATGTGTGGGATAAATGCATCTGCCTATTTGGATGAGGAAAAGTTTGGGTTGGGGTTGGGTTTGTTTTGGGGTTTTTTTGAGGATAGTTATGACAATTGCTTGAAACCATTTTTAAGCTTTTCAGGGAACAGTCCTGCCCACTGGGACATTACCTGGGTGGGAGAATACCTTCAAGCAGGCAGTCCTGCTGGGAAATGCTGGTGGAAAGTCTCTAACCATCCTCTTTTTCTTAGAGACAATGCTGACTTAGCTTTTCCTTTGCATGTTTCTGTGCTACAGGAGTAATGTATTTTTTGCGAAGTTAGTATTGACTTTCTGCAACCTTTTCTCCATTAAACTACATTTTCCTGCAGTTTTATTTGAGTTTTCTTTCCATTATCCCTTTTTCCTAAGCTGTCACATAGTTTTCCTTGACTAAAGATGCCTCTTTACTGCGTTTTAGACATGGGGAAAGTGACTATGGTAGAAAGGTTGAATCCTAATATACCTTAGCAAAAATGTAATTCCACTATTTTAGAAGCTTAATAAATGAAAGGTAATGTTATATTTTAAAGTTACAATAATTTTGTTCTTTTCTTTGGCCACAGCATATTCTTCTGGGGATCCACCTGGGCCAAACACTTCAGATGCAGAGGCATCTTTCATAATCTACACTTTTCTAGATAAGAAAACGTTGTCGTGTGAATGTAACTAAACTTTGCTTGCCTGCAGTGAGGGGTTTCTTTATCTCAAACTCTTTGATGAGTACTAATCTGTTTCCCTTCATTTTTCTGGAGTGTTAAAAACTTTGCTCTCATTGCTCCCCCCACCAGGCATGGCTTAGCAGCTATCCAAAAGCCACGGGTTTACTGTATAGAATCTGCTCCAGGTAGGTCTGAAAGACAGACACTGCAGTTAGGTAGATGCAGGCTCTCAGATGATCACATGTACTTTTTGGGTGCCAAAATGGGATTCTGCAGACCATTAATGCAGTTACAAGCTTGGGATTAAGCAATTTGGGATTCGTGGAACTGATCAGAACATTATTCAAGCAGTAGCAATTGCTAAGGAGCTTAGCACAGTCTCTTGGAGGGAGATTCTTTGGTCACTCAACAGTGGTTTGCCAACTGATTTGTGAGGAATGAGAGGTAGCTCTCAAAATATATCCAGCTGTCTTTGACCAGCACGCTAGCCACTGGAAATGGGAGTGGGAATTCCATTCTGGAGGAACTGGGGCAATCTCAGGAGCAAAGGTGTGTTTGCTTTATCCTGACGCCAAAATACAATTCTATTTAAATATTTTGCTTACCCGTGGTATCCAAAAAAGCTCAGTGCTGTTCATTGCCAACCCCACACCAAAAGGTGATTGATCACACGTGGCCTTGCCTGGTTAGATCTGCAGTGAAATGACTGAGTGTTGCAACATTTGGACTGACATACTGCCGTGCAATGCCTTTGAACTAGGAGGAGAATGAAAGTGCTAACAGTTGGTGCTTTAAACATTGAACCATTCCATGTCTGTGCTCATCAAAAATGCAGAGTGTCAGTGGATGTTGTTAATGCCTGAAAGCTGCTGATTTGTCTGAAGGAGAAGATCCACGTGCTTCTGTTTCATCTAAAGCATTCTAATGATGAAGAGTAACATGCAGAGACACAGATTTATGCAAATCTTACTTCAAGGAAGCCTTGTGTGCTAGCCCCACAGAGCAGACTCCCCTCTTGCAGTCACACATGCTGTATAAATAAATAATTGATCCTACTGCAGAGCTCAGTGAGGTTTACAGAGCCCAGGCCCACGGGAAAATAGGTTTGTCCAAGATGCCTTGTTCATGCTTGGGATTCAGCCAGCTATCCATAGCAAGAGGTGATGCTGCACTAATGCAAACTCTGAGGACTGGCAAGGAAAACTGCAATTTACATCCATTGGGCAGATCCTGCTTCCTGGCAGGAATTGATTGGAATCGGTGTGAATTGTAGGATTTTCTCGTCCACGTTTTGGGTTTTGGTTAGCGTAGATGACTCTACTTGCTGGTGGTCGAACAAAGGCTAATTCCAAACACAGACAAGGCCTGAAGTGATGTACCAGATCTCCAGGATATGAGGTGTTGAACGCATTTTTGAGAAGCATCTTTGCTCCCTGACTGATGGAGCTGCATTGGCGTTGGCTTTGGAGGGAGCCTCTGAGCCCACATTCCTTGGCAGAAGACGCTGCAATACAGGCTGGCAGCAAAGGGTCGGGAGGGTGGGGAGGGCCAGCATCTCTTTCTTTTTTAAATGGGGAAAAAATTAAGGGGAAAAAAGTCCTCTTTTATTCTTTTAATACAGTTCCCAGCAGGAAGATCAGGATAGGAGGCTCCCGCTTGCTCCAGATTAAAGGAACCCGCAGTTTCCGGGTGAAGAAGGGGGGTTCCCTTTCCAGCATTCGCCGGGCCGGCAGCCTAAAGAGCACCAAGTTATCACGGCAGGACTCAGAGTCTGAGAATGAGGAGCTGCAGCTGTCCCACAGCAGGGACACTGTCACTGATATAGGTAACTTAGATGAGCGGGTGGAAAGGGAGGGGACGGTAGGAAGGACCTGAAACTCTTGGTGTGATTGCAGCAGAGCTAGGAATGACAAGAGATCCCCACCTCTGCAGGCTAGGAAAAAATCTAGAGCTCTCTTCAGGGACTGCCTGGACTAGGGCCTGGGAGGAACACGGTACAAACCCTGGGTGCAGTGTCGGCTCCGTGCACAGATTGTCAGTTCAGCACCGTGTTGGAGCGTGAGCTCTCAGAATGCTGGCCTGCCAGCTAAATGCTTGCTCTCTTTAGGGTAGCACGTGCACCTGTCTATCTGCACACACACCCACCCCCCTAAAGCACAGGATATAATGAATGCATGAGGTCATGTGTATATATGATATTTTAGTGTCCATAGCAACACACTGGCTATATGTGTGTATCTTTTTTATATATATATATAAAAAATAAATATATATATATATATAAATACATATATATTTAGGCATGTACTTCATATTCCATGTTGGATATGATGTCACAAGCATGTCGGGTGACATGTAAAACATGTATTCCTATATGCAGAGCATAACATCCACATGCTGCGTACTATATTTCTACATACTGGCATATACATCTATTTTTGTGGTTTACAGCTGCTTTCCTTAGTATTTAAAAGATGGATATCCATACATCTATCTTATGGGAAAAAAGATGTGCATCCTACTCTGTGAAATCTCCATCACAGATGAATTAAAGGGCTTCCCCTCACTATTGGTGTTAACCAAAAACTGTGGATACATTTAGAGCTGAAATAACCTCCCAAGTTTAATGCTCATTTTTATGTTGCCCAAAAGATGCTTCAGTAGGAGAACATGGAGAGTGGGATTGTCAATTCTGTAAACTTTGATGAGTCACAGTTCACTTAAAAAAAAGGGTAAACCAAAAGTCATCTCCAGCCAAATCTTAATATCATTAGTATTAGTTTTATAGGAGGTCCATGGGGTATGTAGTATGTAGGGAAAACACAGAGGTCAGGGAAATTCTCAGGGAAATCTCTCCCTTGGCTGAGTTCTAAAGTGTTCTAGTGTGCTAGAATCAGGATTTTTTTCCCCTTTCATCCCCATGACATTAGAAGTTTCTATGGGCATTTAGAAGGGAATTTGCCTGTTGGCATTTCCAGTTGGATGCCACTTCTGGTTGGATTTTTCTTGACCTTTTTAACCACAGAGCCCAGTCAATGCAGATCACTAAACCAACCATTTGCAGCATCTGAATGGTGCAAAGAATTTGTTTATGATGGTTTTGGATTATCCATTTCCCTTCCAATAAATAAAAAAAAGATAAAAATGGAGGGACCAATGTTTACTACTGACAGGATGGCCTATGGGTCAAGTCCAAACAGTTCTTGTAAGAGTCAAGCCAGCACAGGACTGGGGAGGGATGTCCAAATGCAGTCTTTCCAGTGTGACATATTCTGTGTACTCTCATCTGTTCCCACAAGGCTGGCCTGGCTTACAACTCTTGTCCCTAGTCTTAAAGCACATAGGCAGCAATAAAAACAACAACCTTTTGGGTATTTTTCTTTTGAAGAAGGGAGCCCTTGGAGTGCAAGCGAGCCCAGCATTGAGCACGAGGTACTGAGCAACACGGGCATGGAGGAGAACTATCATCGGAACATGTCGTGGCTGCACGTAAGTACCAGTAGCCAGCAGTGCTCTCAAATATGCCATTTTCAATAGAAAAAACTTTGTCTGGCAATAACCAGATCACAGTTTGTGCTTTTTCCATATAGCATAAAGGATCTCAAGTGAAAATAAGCTGCGACCTGTGGAAATTGTGTGTTTGCCATTTCTAGAAAGGACTTAAATCTCCTTCTCTCTAGTTCATATATTTGTTGGTTTTTTTTTTCTCCCTGGGTGTGCAGGGACAGCCATACTGCCTCAGCTGGAAAATACATTAGCTCAGTATCTCCAGCATGGCCAGTAGTGTGTATTTCAGGGAGAGCAGCAGAATGGGGCTTCAGTGTGAGCTGGGCCCCAGCTTCTGGGAGTTGGCATTTCGGAAGCTGCTGGTGCAAGCCAACAGAGCCTTGTGTAGTTTTGGCTCTGTCCAACAGACAGGGAGTGCACAACAGTGCAGCTGTGGTTTGCTCATGCAGGGTCTAAGGCATCCCTGGATTTAGGCTTGCCAGAAGCCAGCTGGGCAGCTCTGCACTGCTCAGCCTCCGGGTGTCCCAAGACTGCACAGACACCCTTTGACTTTGGAGTTGCCTTTGGGGAAGACAGCTGTTAATACTGACTTGGTATCTTTGTTTGTTTCTCCAGAGATTTCACACAGACTGCTCTCAGCTGCCCTATTCCCATGGGGTGTGGGCAAGAAAAGGCTTAATCCAATACTTTGATGTCAGAAACAGTTCTTGATAATTCTCTTTTTCACATGAGGCTGGCAGGGCAGAGAACTTGAATGCCATGTCTTCCAATCAAATATCTCAATCCCTGGACTGCCCTGTTTTCTGACAGTACTCTAATGCTCTTGGTAACACTTATATCTCATTTGGAAAGTCCAATGTAGTAAACTAAGTATCTCAAGTTAGAAGCTTGAGATAAATCATGGTGCCCTTGCTCAGTGTGGGAGGATGCATGAACTCACGAATTCTGAAGGAAACTTGAGATGTTTGTCTCACTTTACATGTGATTCACTTGCATAGGAGAAAGGAAAATTTGAAAAAACACCTGCTACAGCTAATGACACACAAGTAGCAATATTACATGGCAATGCTATTTTTTTTCATTTGTTAGAAAGAAGGTATGGCCAGATGGTTACTAAAACTACAGACAAAAAAAAAGAAAAAAAGCCTGCTTTACTTAGTTGTTGCAAGCAAACAACTCAAAAGGATCACTGGTTCCAATTGCTGTTATGAAGACACCAAAATTTCCTTTACCTGTCCTCTAGGGAGCCTGGAGCATGGTGTCCTCACTCTGTGTCAATGTACAGCAATTTATCAGAGTGGACCAGAGGCTGGTAAAAACTCGACAGTGCTGCTGTACAATTTTCCCATTGATACAAATACTGAGTTATTCTTTATTGATCCCGAAATAATAGGAGGCCAGAACAAGGAGGCAAACACAGGAATGCTAGAAACATTACACAGATTTGTTTTAGATTAAGCTCCTGTGATTTTTAGCAGCTTAATTATTTTAAGGCTGAGAATGATGTGGCAGCCTGGAGAGAGATCCAGCAGACTGCAGCTGCACAGACATAGACACAGAGGATGGAAAATTGGGATAGCTTCCTTCTGGTAGTTCTGGGTATTTCTGCACTGGATTGTGGGGGGAAGAGAAGGATTCATAAAGGCTTGTTAAGCCCTGCAGTGTGAATGGCTTTGAGGTGGCTGTGTGTTTTCCTCAGAGTGCTAATAAGAGGCTGGGTTTGTGGAAAACATCTGAGTTACACCAGAGAGCACTCACTCAAGTGTAGGCTTGCCAAGGCTGTCCTTAACTAAGGAGCTTAGGGACTAATACCAGTGTTTCTGCAGCAAAGCAGGGCTCAGCATAGCTAAATATTTACCTGATTTTTAGATAAGTTTTACTGCTCCTTGCTGCCATATGGCAACACTAATAGAAACAGCAACTGAGCCAGCTACCATAGAGCTGGGCTGGATGGGTCTGCCCAATGACACTGAGGGAAGGATATGCAGGGCAGCAGACACAGCTGATTTCTGCTTGAGAGCATACTGAGATATTTCCCTTTTCATCCCCTGAAGCAAAGTACCCCCCCAAAGACAGTGGGGTTGCAGCTTTAATAACAATTGCTAGCTGATGGTTTCCAGTCCAGGCTCTAATCTTAGAGAGCTTTTCTGCAAACTGAGAGGATGCTGTTTTCCTCAGCCTTAGTCTTGCCACCAGCTGAATAAACACATCTATAGCAGCTCTGTTTCTTTGCTTTGTTAGCACTAATGCTTCTTTAGCCATGCCCAGCTAGTTTGAAAACCTCTTGTATGTATGAAGATCTACACAGACACACACACCTTTTTAAATCTGTGCTCACACCTCCCTAGCTAGGCTGAGTTTGCTTGACTGTCCCAATGGCTGCCTGTGCAACTCCTTTTTCTACAGGTAATTATTTATTTTTTAATTTCCAGGTTATGATCCTATTATGCAACCAGCAGAGTTTCATATGCACACACATTGACTACTGTCACCCACACTGCTACCTCCACCACAGCCGGTCCTGTGCTCGCCTTGTCCGGGCCATCAAGCTGCTGTATGGAGATACAGTGGACTCCCTGAGAGGGAACAGCACTTTGAACAACGTGGCAAGAGGCAAAAAACAAAAGGAAGTGAGTAAATGGAAAAAGCAGAATGTTTTGGGGTTTGTCCAGGCACATAATTGTTGCCTTCGAAAATCGTGTAATGTGTTCGTACAGTTCTTTCATGACAAAATGAATGTAGCTTTTCCTAAGCTTAGCTTAAAAGCCTCAGCAATTAAGCCATTCATCATTATGTAAGGAATGTAATCTGTGTTGATTGGGATGAATCTTAATTACTGATAAGGTAATTTTAAAAGCTTACAACCTGACTTCAATTTTTAGTGGTCTCTGGTTACTACCCTGTGGATTCTGTCTCTCTTTGTTCATGCTTTTTCTTGTCTGTTATTTAGAATCACTCTTGAAATTCTTCTAAAATCTTGTGTGATTTCTTTCTTTTAGGTCTGAGACTCAGCTGTTCCAAGAACTGTATACCTTAGTCTTTAATGTTTGTCTCCTTTTAGTGACCATTTCAGACAACTGACATTTCAGGACATTCAGATAACTTTGTGCCTTTTTATATGTCATAGTGTACTTTAGTGGAAATACATTTCTGCTTCCAGGAAAGTGCCCACCCAGGCACCAACTGAATTGTGTCAAGAGTTAAACCACAGCAGACAGACTACAGTTATCCTGAAAAATTGTAATGGCAGAGCCATTCAACTGCTTTGCAGTAACATTGAAAACAAAAGTGTTCATGAAACTCTCATGAAGCTTTCAGCTGGGTAAAGAGGCTATCATCACTGGCAGTGGCATATGCAGGAGAAAAATTCATTATGTTTCTTCATCATCCAGGAGATTGTTTGTTTCCTGTCAAGTTAGAAAATTGAAGGATATTTTCAGGGAGGAAAGCACAGAACAGGAGAAACAGAAGCGAATGTTTCTGCTTTCCTGAAAACTGTAAACCCCGCATTTTTCCTCCAGCACAGAAAAGCACCAGTTATTTAGAAAGAGAGGCAGTCATTTCCTCTGCAAGCCAGGCAAGAGATGATAGATGCTATGTTTCATGAAAGGCAGCAGAAGAACTGTGCATTTCTGTGCCTTGTTTCATCTCCAAATTTGAATTGCAAGACAGACATGCATTTCATCATAGATCAGACCATCAAAACATTTAAGAAGCAGCAGAAAAAAAGAATTCCAGAGAGCAATTGACAGTCTTTGCTTTTTTCATAGCCCAAGAAAGACATGGAAGTGTATCCAGAGGAGGGAATGGAGAGGAGGAAGGGGCTGGAGCACCAGGAGTAGCTGAGGGAGTTGGGGGGGCTCAGCCTGGAGAAAAGGAGGCTCAAGGGGCACTTTGCTTCCAGGAAACAAGGGGCATGATTGAGAGGAAATGACCTCAAGTTGCACCAGGGGAGGGTTAGATTGAATATTAGGAAAAACTTCTCTGAAAGGTTTGTCCAGCCCTGGCACAGGCTGCCCAGTGAGGCAGTGGGGCACCATCCCTGGAGGGCTTTCAGAACTGTAAGGATGTGGCACCTGGGGACATGATTTAGCATTAAACTACTGGTTTGACTCGATGATCTTAGAGGTCTTTTCACATGTCAATGATTCTATGATTCTGTGAGAGCAATCATTCTGTACACTGAATACTTGCACTGGTAATTTTTTAGGGGGAAAATGTAAACTTTTTGCCTCTAATTTACTTAACTAAATACATGGGTGTGCCACCAGTGAAGATTACACAGAAAACATTCATATTCTTCATTTGGTTTGCTGTCCTCTGCCTTAAGATTTTATTGGGAAAAGCATAGTTAAAAATAGAAGAAAATTGGATGAGATGTGTTGTCTCACTGATACTAGGCCTGTTGCCAGCTACAGCTCTGATACCAGATGGTTTCTAATATGTGGAAATTCCTCTTGTACGTAATCTCCTTTTTCCACATTTTGAGAACTATAAATGTGAACTCCGCTTTCTTTTTATTTCCTTCCAGTGCTCAGACAAGTCATGCCTGAGAACTCCTTCTCTTAAAAAGAGAGTGATCGATATCAACTTGGAAGGGAAGAAGGACTCTGGAATGCTAAAGTACATCAGGAATCAGGTACTGATTAGGCCATATGCTAGTTAGGGAGGTAGATGTATAGGTGCCAGGTTAAAATGCAACAGGAGTGAAAATATATATGGATCTCCAAGCCCATGTGAAGAACTGTGCCTGAATATCACTCTGTTCAGCCCTACATCTTTTCCCAATCTGAGTAATATGAAATTTAAACCTCTCAAGGAAACATGGTCAAAGAATCCTTTAAACATTTAGCTCCATTAAATCACAGTCTGCATCTCTGGCTTTCCATAGTGACATATGCACCAGAGCTGAGGATACAGAAAACCCAAGAATTCACAGGTATGTTTAACTGCAGCCTATCAGTTTACAGTGTTAGTTTTCTTTGTTCTTGTTCAAGGTTCCTGAAAAGCAACATAATCTTCATAAGCCTGTTCTTAGTGTGAGTTTAATGGACCTGTATCACTGTTTGTGCACTACTTTGGGAGAGTTTGGCTTTCCTTATGTCCTCTTTTTTGGTGTTTTGGTGATGTGAGGGACAAGCAAAGGACTCTAGAAAGTAGAAACACTGACACTTTAGTATATAGGCTGCAAGCCACATTCCCTGTCTGGAGAGTTTTCTGAAGTGATGAACTTGGAGGTTATTAGCGGGTAATTTGCAGACCAAAACCAGGATAAAATCACCGAGTGTGTTCTTCCCTGTGGATGGTTTGCACAGCTCAGCCCTAAGGCATGGCTTGGTTTGTTGCAGGTCATGAGTCTCTCCCCTGCCCCTTTGTCACTGCTGATCAAGGCAGCTCCTATCCTCACTGAGGAGATGTACGGGGACATCCAGCCAGCAGCATGGGAGCTCCTGCTCAGTGTGGATGAGCACATGGCTGGAGCAGCAGGTAAGAGAGGCAAACCCCTCTGCAGGGCTGCTGAGGCTGCACAACTCACTGCTGACCCCAGGACTTTGCAGTTTTGCAGTGGAGGAATCTGAAGGCCAGCACGGGTTTATTGGGGGCTGTTTGGTTTCTGCAGAGTGTTATGTGCTCTGTGGAAAAGAGGTGGTCAGAAGGATCAGGAGGAAGCTCTCTTTGAGGCTCTGGATGTTTGAAGAATATAAAAATTAGTATTTGTATTCGGTTGGGTTTGTAGGCAGAGGAAACACAGTGATTCAGTCTGTCCAGAGTCTGCTAAAGCATTCTGTCTGCTGCCTCATGGAAATGTTAGTACCAATTGTGAGTGCATGCAAAAATGACCCAGGGAATGAGAGTGAAACTGTCACAGCTCCTGTTATGCTACAAGGAAAATTCTCATGTTGCATAGAGACAACAGCATTGCTCATTGAGTACTGTTGTTGTATGGTACTACCTAAATTTTCCATTTCCACCTGGTTTTAAAGTGTACAGATGATTGCTGATGACACATAGTTGAGAAGCATCTTTAAGACAGATGATTAGGACATCATGTACCTGTGAAAGCAGCACTTTGAAATTCTGCACACAGCATGAGATTTATTACAATAAAATACAAAATCACATATGTTGTTGCAAAGTAGTAATAAGAATTTTTCTCCTATGAGCTTGGATCTTCTCCCATGGGAACAATCTGGGTTCAGAGTTTATCCCTTGGCCAAAAGATGACCTAATGACCAGCTGTGAAAAAATAAACACAGTCAGAATGTGTCATAAGAGGTATTTCATTAGCAATTCAAAGTATTAATGCTACTGTAAAGCATGATGTACAATTACCTAGAACACAACACTTCTAATGCACAGTTTTGGTCACTGAAGTAAGATATTTATGTGTAACAGATGCTGTTAGGACAGGAGGAAGAATTAAGAGCTTATATGATATATAGGATATTTATTCAATGGATTCAGATGAAGACTGAGAAGGGATATCTTAACTCTTCATAATGACAGATTATTGGAGAATTTAATTATTTAATTATTATTAATGGATTATTTAATTATTATTTAAAGAAATATCATTTATTAAATATTTAAGAATAACTTGTTAGAGGAGAATGAAGATGGGTAATAATGTTTTATGACTTCTTTCACATGGAAAACAGATTTCTAACCATCAGAAAAGAAAGCAAAAGCCCTTTGGTTTAAGAGCTTATGAAAGGAATTTGATGACATGGCTCAGGAGGTCCTCTCTAGTCTTACTGTCTTGTCCAAACACTCCTAGTCAGTGTGTGCTAATGTGAGATGAGCAGAAATCATGAGCCACAGCCTTAGAAACTGTGAACATCCTTCATACACAGTACACAGTTTACTTAAATAAGCTGCAAATTAATCAAATTTGTTTGTGAACCAATCTCCCACAGCTTTCAAATTCTACTTTTCTCATCCCCCAGCAGGCAAGGAAATGGCTGGAAGATTTCCTCCTTTCACAGGTTTGCATACCTATCAGGGCAGAGGTGTTCTTTCACTGAAGATTAAGTTAGAGACATTTTTAATCAAAAGCTGTTAACAGTTCAAGAGTTTTGAAACTCTCTTCAAACATCATTCCCCTTTCTGTCACGTTTCAATCCAGAACACCAGGCCTTTATTTTCCACAGCTAACAATGAATTCTGCCCTGAAGTACATTGTTTGACCCACACCCCTTCGTGGCCTTCAGGTTTCCCTCACTTTCCCTCACTGGAAAAGCAGATTTTCCAGCAGTCTACTTCTTCCACTGGTGTACTCCACCAGTGCACAGACCACTTCATTTCAGGTCTTTCTGTGCTCTCCCTTTAACCTTTGCCTTTCCCAGGTCAAACGTGTAGACAGGAAGAGAAAGGAGCAAAATAAACAGAAATAATCTGCCTGATGCTGTACACCTTTCCCTGCTTCAAGTCCCTTCCTGAGGGAATAATTTTGGATACTTTTTTAACTCTTTGATCTTAGAGGTCCTTTTCAACCTTAATGATTCTGTGATTCTAATTTAAAAAAATTTGCATGGGTCACAGGGAATGGGATGAAGCTTTGCTGCTCTCCCTGAGGAGTGCTAGCAGCCTCTGAAATAGATCTTCCTTCTTCTCCCTTTCCTGAAGGGAAGATTAAAATCTTCTGACCTCTCCTCTGGGCTCTGTTTCTGTTCTTGGTTGCTTCAGAATGAACTCACACTTTTACATCTGGCCTACTAAGGCTTGTTATAGTCTGAGAAGATCAGAGAGCAGAAGATTGTCTGAGCTGGTAAAACTTCAAGGTCCCCACAGATTTTGAGCAGCACCAGGAGCCCAGGCAGTCAGAGACTTGTTTTCAGCCTTGTTTTCCTGCAGTGGTCACACTGCCTCCCATAAGCACTGCTCTGGAGCCTGGCACCTGCTGAACAGGCATTGAAGAAAAGACAGTGGCAAATATCTTCTTGCTACTGTGGAGGAACAGCCACCAAATCCAGAGAAATTGTCTTTGGTGCTCTGCTTTCACACTGGTCAAAGAAGCCATGGATTCTCTAACACCACTGAACTCCCACAGCCACACTAATCCCTCTGCTCCTGTCTCCTGCAGTGCCCCTCAGACACCATCTGCACTGATTATCCTCCATCAGTCTGTATTTTAATTAATGGCTGTTTATATTCCAATAGGATCCATTGAAACAGCAATGGGTTAGCTCAGCTACTGTTACAAATGGAAATAGGAACTTAGATAAATTCCTGCCTTTTGCCCAGGCCTCTGGCAGCAGACAGTAGCTTTATTGGGGTGGCCAGCACCCCAAAGCTCACTCTTGTTCACAAGTTCTTTAATAAGGCTGATTTGGTCTGTCATAGAATAAATTATTTATTTAATGGACACAAAATTAACAGAAACATGATTTTAAACAGACTATTCACTATTCACACAGCAATTAAAAATAACTATTAGTAGAAAATATACAGTGCATGATAGAAGCACCTTATATTACATATACTACATATATATTTATTACATGTATATACATATATTACATATATATATACATATATGAAGTATATAGCCAGTGAAGAAACAATGCAGCTTAAGATCCAATGGATTTACCACCTAACTGATGATGGGGTACACATAGAATCTTTCCTCTCAATTCCCAGGGAAAGTATCTGTGGAGTCACATCTCACCTCACAGGTGAGAACATCCCCTGTATGTTTCAGGGGCTGTGTGGGAGACTTCTGTCTCTGTAGAAATTTGTGTAGCTTTTATAGACTGTAAAACTGTCTCTCAGTCAGGAATTTCTAGCTTATTTCCTCATATCAGCTGCCATTCTGCTGTTTTGTGTGGTCCTTTGTCTGTTTTCTCTTGGAGACAGACTGGAATCATTGCATGGAGCCCACTTTACTAAGAACTGGTTTCACCCATGAAAATAGCCAGGTGACTTCTACTGGGGCACTGTCTCCTGTTCCAGAGTTTCTGTTAAATCACCCTTGATTAATCAGCACACAAATCACTTAAAAGTAGAACCTTTGAAAGCCAAACTCAGTTAGTCCCTTTACTTCAAGAGATGCTCTTCTTTTGAACAAGTCATGGCTGAGAAGATCGAAGGTGCACTTTATTTTAAAAAGCAGATTTTCCAGAAGAATTTACAAGCTTCAGCTGTAATGCTGTGTTGCTCCAGAAGGTGGAATCACACCTGCTTGGTTTCATTATATAATGAATGAAAAATAATGTATTTCATTATAAGAAATACAATTTTCTCTAGGCCTGGTGGATTGGTGATTGCTATTTATGGAGCCAAGATATGGGGTTTCTTTTGGTGTGGGTTCGTACACCTGCAGTGTTTCTTTGACAAATAAACTTTAAATAAATAAACAAGTAAGAAAGAAAATAAAAACAATAACAAATAAATAAATAAAATTAAATACATATCAATAAATAAACATCAAATAAATTATTGAGAAACACGGGTGATCAGATGCTTTCTCCCTGCAGCTGCCATGTTCCTGCTGTGTGCTGTGAAAGTGCCAGAGGCTGTTTCTGACATGCTGATGTCCGAATTTCATCACCCAGAAACAGTGCAGAGACTGAATGCCATTCTTAAATTTCACACACTCTGGAGGTTCAGATATCAAGTGTGGCCAAGGATGGAAGAGGGAGCTCAGCAGATCTTCAAGGTAGATAAGACACATGAAGCTTAGTGATGACATTTACAGCTTGCCTTGTGGGATGGATGTGTAATGGCAGACTGCCATGAAATTTCCTTTAGGGGAAAAAAAAAAAAAAAAATGATTGTATAAGTCTCACTAGTGGGGGAGGTGACATGAAGAAGTCCTGTATAAAATAGGGAGAATAAAATGGGGACTCAGGTCAGGAGATATATCAGTGAAGATGTGTGTCATACATGGTGTTACAGTCCAGGCCAGTGAGATATAGAGGTGGGAAAAATTGGCAGAGTTAATTTATGTCTTGGGTACTTGTCCTCACATTTAATTAACAATACTGACAATAATAATTTGCTGTAACAAAATGCCTTTCATGGTTTTGTTTAGATTCCCCCTCCAAGTATAAACTTCACTCTGCCTTCTCCTGTGCTGGGGATGCCATCTGTGCCAATGTTTGACCCTCCCTGGGTGCCTCAGTGCAGTGGGAGTGTGCAGGATCCTATCAATGAAGATCAGTCGGTAAGCAGACATCCTGAGAGTAAGCACTGTTTTTTCTCTGTAGAGGTGTGAGGTAAATTAAGCCAAAAGATGTGGATTAACCTCTGAGATTGTCTTTCCCAGCTGGGAAAAAAATCTTGTATATTCTATGTAGGACACAGAACTTTCTACATGAGTATCAAGCTTTTCTGTTTGTTCACTGAGGCACTGTGCTGCACCTCACATCCCTGTGAGAGAAACTAACTCAGATCTTAGGAGCACACTGCTGCTCTCTCTCCAAGAGGATCTTTTCAATAGAACTGCCTGAGAGACAATTTAGTCTGCACTGGTTCACATGGTGTCTCCTGGGAGAAGTTTGCACCAAAGCTTATTGTAGGCTTATTGCCAATAAATCTCTGGTGAATTTTTGCTCAGCTGGTACTAGTCTGACTTCTGTTTAGAAACTGAGTTGCTGAACGTCACTGAGGTGCCAGAAAATCGGTGTGCATCTTAACTAACAGCTTCAAGCTGTGCTTCTTCTCTCTTCCTCCCAACAGAAGTCATTTTCTGCCCGAGCTGTGTCACGGTCCCATCAGAGAGCTGAGCATATCCTGAAGAACCTGCAGCAGGAGGAAGAGAAGAAACGCCTGGGCCGGGAAGCCAGTCTTATCACTGCCATCCCCATCACTCAGGAGGCCTGCTACGAGCCATCCTGTACACCAAGCTCTGAGCAGGAGGAAGAAGGTGTGCTCTGGGGCCAAGAACTGCATTCCAGGAACCTGAGAGCATTTCCCACAAACACAGAGCACTGATTAGTGCTTAGTGATGTCCAGGAAAACTGATTTTTAGTGTTAGCAAAGTACCAACCATGTCCATTTGTTGAAGAGCCCAAGTCGTTGAGAAAAAGGATATTTGAAAATTAGTGAAAAAAAAAAGAGACAAAACCTCAGATATATTGAGAGTTCTTACTGGGTGATAAAGACACTGACCTCATCTGCCCCAGCTTCAGAACTTGCCACCATTTGCCATCTCAAAGCTCTCAGTTTCTTGCAGGATTTAACACAGGAGAATATACAACACCAGGAGTGAAATCTGTCTTTCCCAACTTTGACTCTTTAATAATTAAAGTGTGGGAGGAATTGCTCTTTGGCAGCATCTGTATTAAGAAATGAAACTTAGGATATACTGAATAGCTCCTGGGGTTTTCTACCATTATGGTGAATAGTGGGGGAGTCCAGGTGACCAGACCAAGCTCAGTACCAAACTTTCAGACAGCCAAAGGAACATGACATGAGTCACAATAAGCTTAGTCTGTGGGTGAGGAGTTTTACTGACCCAGGCTAACAGAGCACAAAGACTTCATTAAAGCCATTCCAAGGTTGCAATTAGGTTGATGAGATCTAAACATACACTGGAAAATCTGTGAGCAGAAATCCTAGCTCTTAAGAAAAACTAAGCACCAGCAACAATGATGGTTAACAGGGAGTACATGAAAAGAATGTATGGTGCCAGCTCTGTTACGATGTGATGCACCAGAGCACTGAACACTTATGGACCAGTGTTCTGCTGTTTCCCAAAGCATGAGCAAATTATGATCTGACTGACCTTTGTGTCTTTTGAGTGTTACCTGACTTGACTTTTCAGTGTTCTTCTGGTTTGGTTGTAAATGCTGTCCTTCAAAATATTCCCTGAACTCTGTCAGCTGGATCTGGATTGACATTTCATATTCTGTTTGTCAGTAGAAGAAGTTGCCAACCTGGCCTCCCGCCGTCTCTCTGTGAGTCCATCCTGCACCTCCAGTACTTCTCACAGGAATTATTCTTTCCGCCGTGGCTCTGTGTGGTCAGTGCGCTCAGCAGTCAGTGCAGAAGGTGGGTGACTTCACTTTGGAGCATTCCCTCCTAGGATTTCATTCACTGGAAGCCTTTCCTGTTGACCCATAAAGCTCTGGCATTTCCTTTTGCCAAATATATTCTCAAGCTTGTGCTTCTTTATAATAAGTTACTGCCCTTCATTATTTTATTCACTCCTGCTGTCACAACACTTTCTCTTGCTTCTCACGTTCTCCTTGGGGAGTAGTGCTACAGGGAGCACTGTAGCTGAAAAAAGGGGTTTTATCAAAAGAAACTGGGTTGCCTACAAGAAAAGAAACTTAAATTGAAAAACTACATATTTACAGGTGAAAATTCTTGCTCAAGAAGTTGCCTAGAAGCTCTATTTCTACTTGGAGATAGCAGTAAACCTGCCATGCTTGCACAGTGAACAGATCTTTGTTTTGTGTGTAGAGCCACTAAGATAAATGTTTATCTAGCCTGCCTGGCTAGCAGCACAGTGTGTTCCCTAACTTTTCTTCTTACTGCTCCAGATGAAGAACACACCACTGAGCACACTCCAAACCATCACGTGCCTCAGCCACCTCAGGCTGTGTTTCCAGCGTGCATCTGTGCAGCAGTGCTCCCCATTGTCCATTTGATGGAAGATGGAGAAGTCCGGGAGGATGGAGTAGCTGGTATGGACATTGATTAAACTTGAAGGGATTGTGGCTTAGGGATGGCAGAACCAGTTTCAAAACTATCTGAATGTAGATTTACAATAGAAATATATCTTTGTAGAGTTTTCCCTATTTATTTTCTACATAAGTTGTGTTTAGGGGCTTTTACCCTATCAGGACCCTAAAAAAGCCCCTAATTCAAAAGAAATGTTGAGAAGCTGAAAAAAATCTAGTGGGGGGAGACAAGGATAGTCAGAGACCTAACACCTTTAAGGTGTAATAGTAGAAGCTGTGCTTCTTTGGTGTGATTCAAAGGAAATAAAGAGTTAGAAGAACACTAACTCAGAGTTTACAACATGGGACATTCAGTTTAGAAATTGTTTAGAAGGAAGTTAATCACCAGGAGCATAATTTTTGTTGATTCTTCATGCACAGGGGTTATCAAGCCCTGGCTAGTCAAAGCTATGGTTAACACACCTAGTGTAGGTGACAGTCCTGCCCCAAGTGGGGCTTGGACTGAAGAACTCTGGACATCTATTCCCACTCATATTTTTTTGTTCCTATAACAAGCAGAAAACCACCTATACACAGCCTGAACATTTTGTTTATGGTCTATGATGTCTTTGTAAGTTAATAGTATATTTCCTTGTATTTGTTTTTTTGAAACTGTTAATACATGGTGAACTGTTCTGCTTCTCGTTTCCCATTAATCATGTCAGCTTGTGGTGCATTTGACTTCCCCTTACATTTTGTATTCAATTTTACCTGTATGTAGCCAGCCCCCTAAACAATGTATGTGTGATTTTGTGATCAGGAGATGAGTACTGAAAACAAAATCATGAATAATTCCATGTTGTTGTTAACCTTCAGAGGACTGCAATTAATTGCACTTTAGGGAGTTGATCATCAACACAATTCCCTGCTGACTATCTAATACTGTTCACCAATACCAGATAAAATCACTCAATGAATCACCATGAAATTTATCTTCTGTGCATGAACAAAAAAAATAAATTAATTTATATCTCTCACTTGCTGGATTTTGTCCCTCTGGAGATATGAATACAGTTATTTCTTTATCACTCCTTAACAGTTGTGAAGTGCTTCCTGTCATATCACCAGTAGTTAGGGAAGGTTCAAATATTAGACCTGTGATTATTATTACTGGGATCACTGCACCACTTATCAGGAATTCTGGTGCCTCAAATGGAGTCTTGGGTGTTTCAGTAAAAAATATAACAGAGGAAGAAAGAAGACCAAGAATGTTTTTTTAAGTATCCAAAAAGTTCATGGCTTTTCCAAAAGGCAGCTCCTGACCTGGTTTCCTTTCTCTCTTACAGTAAGTGCTGTTGCTCAGCAGGTTCTGTGGAACTGCTTAATTGAAGACCCCTCTACAGTTCTGCGCCACTTCCTTGAGAAGCTCACGATCAGCAATCGACAGGTACCCTGTTCCTGTCCCCAGGAGGTGTAAGAGCTCCTCAGAGCAGGGGAGCACTTTGTGGGCATCACTGGAAAAGAGCATTTGCTATTACAAGGCAGCATGTCATCATTTGGCTGCAATCTTTGTCCACTGATGTAAACAGGACACAGCTGATTTATCACCACTAAGGATCTGATTTATCACCTCTAAGCCAAGCTTTGAGCAGTTTAGTGAAGCATAGGCAGTGCTGCCTTCACTCATGCCACTCTATTCAGATTCTCTGAATAGACAATCAGAGAATTCAGATTCTCTGAAAGCTGGGCTAGCATTGTGTCTCTGTGGCTTACTAGACTGCTTCAAGGAGCATGGCTAAGATTTATGGAAGAAAACCATACAAGTTCTGATTGTGTACAAGGCAGGGAGATTCTCCATATTGCTTTCTCAACTGCATTATTTGGTGTGTGGTATCAATAGTATCACTGGCCTCAGCTTTCAAGCCACTACCTAAGAACTGACTCTGAAATTAATATTAAACCTGAGAAATGTCAGGAAATTGTTCCTTGAGCAAGCAGGTATTGGTGGACTTACTGTTCCTGAGATTTCTCAGCCACTGCCCACAAAGCTTTTATTAAAGGTTAGAAGGTCACATCTGTTTCATAGAATTATTTGGGTTGGAAGCAACCTTAAATATCACATACTTCCAGCCCCCCACCACTGGCAGAATGCTTTTTACACCAGGCTGCTCAAATCCCCTTTGAATCTACCCTTAAACACTTCCAGGGATGGGGCATGCACAACATCTCTGGTCAGAGAGGTTGTTTGTTCAGTACCTTTGAGAAGAAAGCTGTAATCTGTCCAGCCTCAGAGGCCTCTGAGCCATGGCAATCTGTTTCACCATTTCCTCATATAACCACAGGTACAGAACACAGAGAACACGTTTATTTCCCTGGGAGCTTTTGCTAGGTGTATCACTGGAATGGATTGTCCTGTGCATATCTGTGCCTACAACACTGGCTCAAATCTGCTGTGGGGTTAAAGGATAAGGGCCATAGAAGACATTTGTGAGGCCATCAGTCTCTCTCTTCAGCTGACAGTGAGATTCTGTCCCTTCTATAATCCCTTCACACTCTGAGAAATATCTTAGTCTACATTTAAGGCAGGCAGCCTCCCAAGGAAAGGGAAGTTGGATTCTGCCCACACCTCTCACCCTGCAGCCACAGCTGTTGAGGTGAAATGAGCTAGATTTCACAGATCACCTGGGTAGTCATCAGGGATAATCACAGAGTGCATGGTCAGTAGTGTTACAGTCAGTACGAATTGCAACAGGAGGTACTGGCCTCTCTGAGATTAAATGGGAAAGACACCGGCCTGGAGGCTGTGCCCCGGGCCTTATTTTGCAATATCTGAGAGCAGTAACAGGTGTATGGTTTTACTTCATTTGCTGAGAGACAAAGCTGGGAAAGGGAAAAATGGGAAGAAACAAAGCAAGAAAGGACAAAAAGGAGAAATCTGTTCTTCAGTTTTTGGTGGGGAAAGAAAAACACCTTTGCTTTTCCTCCAGGACGAGCTGATGTATATGCTAAGGAAGCTTTTGTTGAACATTGGAGACTTTCCTGCCCAGACATCTCATATCCTCTTTAACTACTTGGTGAGTAGCTTGTGGGCCTGCTGTGCAGCACAGAATCTCTCCTCTGCCTTCATGTGAGCAAAAATTGCACTTAATTTTTCTTATGCAGCTCATACTTGCTCCTGGTTGTGGGTGCAGGCCGCACCAGGCCTTGCTGACTTCTGGGGAGAGGAAAAAGAACCTTTCTCTTTTTATCAAACCCCTAAACAACCTGTTTCTAAACTGAACCTTGGCCAATGAGTTGAAGACAATTAGAAGGGTCCAAGCACCAGAAACTTTTAATTATTTTACTTAATTTGGGTTTAGAAGGTGCTTTGCTGCTAGGCAGTCCTCTCGGAGCAAATCTAGCAGCTTCTTTCAAGATTGTGGACAAATGTTGTAGATAGGAGGTGAAGCAGACAAGGTTTATCCTTCTCCAGGGAGCCTTCTGTAGTTTGTGAGTTTTCTACATGGCAGCACTTCAGAGCAGGAAGAATAGGAATTTTCTAACTGCAGACATTCTCCCTTTTCCTTATTTGCAGTGGTGCTTAAGGCTATACTGCAAGAGTACATTTTGCCCCCCAATCTCATGATCTCTAGAAAAAAGGAAGAATACTACAGGCAGATTGTTTTTTAATACGTGTAAAATTTCAGGCTGAAAGTTTAATGAGGTTATCCCTCTGAATGAAGAAGGGTAGAACAGTATGGTTATTCTGTGTTTATACAATGCTCTGCACAATTAAAAGAGTGTGTACAACCTGATATTGATATTCCTCTTACTTATCACCTGCAGGTAGGATTGATCATGTATTTTGTACGGACTCCGTGTGAATGGGGCATGGATGCAATTTCTGCCACTCTTACCTTCCTTTGGGAAGTGGTGGGTTATGTTGAAGGACTCTTCTTCAAGGATCTCAAACAGACCATGAAGAAGGAACAGTGTGAAGTGAAGCTGCTGGTGACTGCCTCAATGCCAGGTATGAGAAATAAGCCTTTAAATCTCCTTCACTTCAAAGTTTATGGCCTATTTTACCAAAAAGAAGATACATCAGAACTGGATCAGAAAAAGGCTTGTTACAAATGGCTGCATATTTTAAGGCAGTTTTCCTTCAGCTGAGTGTTCAGTCAGTAAATTCTACTGCTGATTCCTTGAGATTCAAAAAAACCCCAATGCTTTAAGAGCTCTAAAAGAAGCAAACAGAAAGTGAATCAGAACAGAATTTCAACCCAGAGCTTTTTGCCAGCTGGGCTGGCAGAAGAATCATTGTAAAACTCCACCATTCTGACTCTGGGCATCATGAGTCAGACAAGAGATATCTTGCTGATAAACAGGTTTGGCCTTTTGCGTGTGTTTCTTCCTCAGAGCTGACAGCTGCTGCTAAAGTCAGCTCATCCTTTAAGTACCGATCAATTTCTCATTTAACTGTGGAAGTGTAAGAATATGTTAACACTAATTAATAGTTTCAGATAGGACTTGCATAGTCTGTCTGCCTGTCCAAGGATGAATTTCAAGCACCACTCTTCCTCCATGGGCAGTCTCTTGAAATTGAGCTAATTAAAGAGGCCAAGGAAAATGCAACAACTTTTCTTCCTCTAGGCACAAAAACCCTTGTTGTACATGGACAGAATGAGTGTGACATCCCAACGCAGTTACCAGTCCACGAGGACACACAGTTTGAGGCTCTTCTGAAGGTAGGAGTGAGTTTTTGAGCTGGACAAACTGCTTACATTTACCTGCCATACCTGTATGCCAGCAATCCATTCTGCCTGATCATCCTGTTCCAGAGTCAGGGAGGGAAATTCTGCTCACAGGCATGTCTGTCTCCCCGTGAGGGCAGCTTGGTTGCAATAAACAGGATCCCACGTTTAAGGATAATAGAAATGTTCTGAACTCACAGAAAGCCCAAACCTCACAAATGCAACTACATCTGGAGACACTGCAGCTTGGGTATTTGCTATATACTTTTGATAAATACACAAATCATTTAAATGATTTTCATAAACCAAAGTTTTATGAACACTGGAGATGAGAGATTGATGCAGATCAGAGTGAAAATGATGGTTCAGTAGCCACAACAATATTTTGGTATTCAGGAGCTGTGCAGTCGCTTTCTGCCAAAAATGTCATGAACAGTTTTAATTGAGGCACATAGGAAACAGATTTGTAAAAGCCTTTAGTTTGCCTGGCTATGTCAAATTTTACTGGGAATCACATCTCAGTGTTTTGAAGCATCAGAACTTAAGTGTCTCTGCATATCACTAAGTCTTGATAAATACCCAGGCCCATATGGCTCATACAGTCAGGCAAATATGTGTGATATATAGAGACCAAGGTAAGTAACACCAGTCACAGGATTGTGCTCTCAGCATGCCTTGATTATCACAAACATACTCAGCTACTTGATGATTAAAATGTGAAATAAATAATTAAAGCCAGAACTGTGTGCCAGTCTGATTAAGGCATTCATGTTTGTGCCTTTATAGATTATTAGATGGATATTCTTCTTTTGGATGCTGTGATAGTTGTATAAAACAACTGAAAAGCAAAAGGATATTTAGATTTCTTTCTTTTCAGGAATGCTTGGAGTTTTTTAACATACCTGAAACTCAGTCTTCTCATTATTTCTTAATGGATAAGCGTTGGAATCTCATTCATTACAACAAGGTAAGGCAAAGATCAAGTCCATGTGATTTTCTTTTTGTGACTTTTCATCTAGCTCCTTTTTAAACCTCAGGGTTATCTAAAGGAGAACAAACACCCTATAAACGGAGTTCTGTCCTGTGGGAATCACATCTTTAGTTGTGTGTGGTGAAAGATTGGAATTTGAGAGAAGAGGGAAGAGTCAGAAGACAAGAATGTCTAGTTTTCTTAGAAAAGATCTAATTTCTCTTCTGTTTATGCCATTTCATGATGCCTGACCATGCCTGAAAGCCTCTGCCCTTCAGAAAGGGCTAAAGGACCCTTTTTGCCATTCTGTTGAGTGATACCATAGTGATTAGATTTGTTTTAAATACACTTTTTTTCCTTTCCTGGCAGACCTACGTCCGTGATATTTATCCTTTCCGGAGGTCAGTCTCTCCCCAGCTCAACCTGGTGCAGATGCACCCAGAAAAGGGTCAAGAGCTCATTCAGAAGCAGGTATCATACTGCCACCAAATACCTCTTCCCAGAAACACCTTGAAAATAAATCTTTTTGTTCCCTTTTGAAGACACATGCTGCATGCAGATCAAGAGCTTTGCTGGAGAGGTAGCAATCAGGGTGAAATCTGTCTTGGGGCCATATACACTGTACATTATTGTGGGAAGATTGGAGTGGGATGTGGATTTCCCCCCTCCCCAGCTCTGCCCAGCCAGTTTCCTTTAGGTGGATTATTAAAAGGATGTGTGTGAATTTATTACATGATGTAAAATGACTCACCTAGCATCAGTGACAAACAGCCTGTTTTTTTGTTCAGAACTTCTTTCTATGGGGGCCTTGAATTTCCTGGGCTTAGATGGGCAATTGGTTGGGATCTTGGATCTTGAATCACCCAGCTCTCTGACCAGTGATGTGTCTGCAACTTAACATCAAATGGAATTGGCTGGGGGTCCCCTGTTTAGACTTAAATCTAACCTATCCTCGCCTAATCTGAGGACTTGTTTTACTTCTAAACTGGTTGAGTTTGGCCAAATTTATCTGGCAGCTGCAGTTGTGACAGCGAATGTGCTTAAACATTATGCATTTGGTACTAACAGTTGTGTTTTTGCAGCCAAAACCAGCTACTGTAGTTGTGTTCTTACTGAGAGTAGGAAAATATCATCAGGAATAGTTATAAAAGGCAGCTGTACAGCTGCTTAAATGCTGCTGGCAGCTAAAATAATGGAAAATAAAGTCAATGCCATCTCATGTGTGTATGGCACAGAATAGGACAATATTTCATGTAGAAAGTCAATAAAAATCTAGAATTACTTGGGGTCAACTTGGTTGCTTCCAAACAGAAATTACTCTGGTTCTAGGAGATGTCCTACAAATTGGAATTGTAAAAGAGTTTAATTAATACACCCCTACATGATCCAAAAATATTTAAATGGGCTTCACTTTTTTTTCTCAGGGTATTATTTTGCTTTCCACATGTTTATATTTAGAGCACCTAGAACCCAAAATATTTCTGAGGTAAAACTACATTTGCCAGCCTCTCTGTAGTCATGTTGCTGGAAAACATCCCGCTTCAGCAAAGAAAGCAACACGAGTAACCAAGCACCCACTGAGCATCAATCCATGGAAAAGCACTTGCTTTTTTGTTGATTGATTCTTGAATTCTGAGCTGAGTGCACTTCAGAGCACAGGTCACAGCAAGGCAGGACCTGTGAACCTGATCTTTGCCACATGCTTCAAGTTTTGGTTTTGGCTTTGTCCCAGTAGCTATGAGGTGCCTTGAAACAGCTCCCAAAGACAGCTGATTTTGGAACTACATATCACTCTGCCTTAATGGTTACTTTTAGCATCAGAATAGGAATAGAGGATCTAGCCTGGCCAGTCCTATCAGCCACAAGTTCAAAGGAGGCTGGTAGAATGGAATTTGGTGTCCCAGTTGGTATAAAGCGTAAGTGATCTCTGAAGTCAAGCAAGATTTTGCTCCTTTTCAGTAGCACAGAATCTGGTCTCCTATGTTTTATTGACTGCTTTTCTTTTGCAATGTATATACATGTACTTTCTATGGCCAGATGTCAGCCAGACTTATCCCAGAAGACAGATAGAAATTCCAGCTTCTTGCTGACTATTGTCTAAGACATTGAAAAGAGGAAATATGGCTTTCACTTTGGAGTTGGTTTCTCTGACCACCTTGGGGCTTACATTAATCTACAGAAAAACCCATAGCAAAGTTAAAAATTGTTCCTCAGCCACTTAGGGTACTCTGGAAGACTGAAATAGGAAATGTTGTTAGAACCATTTTTACAAACACAATCCATCTTTGCAGACCTGGACAGGAAAACAGTGGTCACATAAATTCTAGCGAGAGGGTGCAGCACTAGCCCTGTGAATTTCATCATGATCCTCCTAGCCATGAGTACAGCATCCCTCCAATCAGAGAAAGCCATAGGAATGAACCTGGGGAAGTGCATATACACTTTGAAGAGCTTTTGGATTAGGCTGATACAGATCTTTGTCTCTTTTTCTCTGCCAGGTGTTCACCCGCAAGCTGGAGGAGGTGGGGCGGGTGCTGTTCCTGATCTCACTGACACAGAAGATCCCCCCAGCCCACAAGCAGTCTCACGTGTCCATGCTCCAGGAGGACCTGCTCCGCCTGCCTTCGTTCCCCCGAAGTGCCATTGATGCTGAGTTCTCACTCTTCAGCGATCCCCAAGGTATGATCCTCTGGCAGCTTTCCTGCAGGGCTCTTCAAGACCCAGAAGGTTTCAGTGAGTGCTTTGTTTGCCCTAGAAACACACAGGCTTGCAGCTTTTCTGGAAGCTGATGAATCCCTTCCTGGGGAAACCGATACAGAACTGTTGGTTTGTAAGCACACCAGCAGAAAGGGCTTTGCTGTTAGAATTCTCCAGACAAGGCTACTTGCTTTGGATCCAAATGAGAATGAATTTTAATTGAGTATTAAAATCATGCATGAGACTACCCAGAAAGGATTGCTCAAAGTCCTTTGCCATCTGCTTTGTGGAAGCAGTCGAAATCCAAGACTGGGTAAATTCTGCAGTGGGGATAAAGAAACAGTCCACATAGAAACTGCTCTGAAGGTAAAGTAGGGTTTCCAGCCTGATGTTAAAAAGGTTAAATAGGCCATTGTCGCACAGTGGTAACCATTGGCAAGTTCTGTACCAGCCCTAAAGGCACTTGATTTCGGAAGCATTATTGTAACTCTGCATCGGTTTCCTGTAATGTGTGGGACACCTGGAACATAAAAACTGAGCATAAATCTGCACAGCCTCTATGTGAGGCAGATGATCCATGTACAAGCTCAGATCTTGCACTTTTTAAGGGAAGAGTGTCCAACCAGCAGATTAATGAACTGTGTGATATTTATCATTCTTCATCTTTATATTGATGCTTTCAGTTGAGGTTTGCCTGTGGGCACTTAAAGAAACACAGGAAGGGTGGAATGATTTTAAAAAGGCAGAAGGATGGTCGTTGTTGTGGGGTGGTTCTTTGCAGCAAGGTGAGGCTGTGGTGGACAGAGCTGACTGCTGTTGCTGTTGATTGCTCTTCTCCCCTGCAGCTGGGAAAGAGCTCTTTGGCCTGGATACCCTTCAGAAAAGCTTGTGGATTAAGCTGCTGGAAGAGATGTTCCTCGGCATGCCCAGCGAGTTCCCGTGGGGGGACGAGATCATGCTGTTCCTGAACGTGTTCAACGGCGCTCTGATCCTGCACCCCGAGGACAGTGCCCTGCTGCGGCAGTACGCTGCCACCGTCATCAACACGGCCGTGCACTTCAACCACCTCTTCTCCCTCAGCGGCTACCAGTGGGTGCTGCCCAGCATGCTGCAGGTGAGCTGTGCCCAGGAGCAACCCCAGGAGCCTCCTGCTGACACAGAACAGCTTCGGGAGAGATCTGAGGAAGAAGTTCTTCCTGGGAGGGTGCTGAGACCCTGGGACAGGCTGCCCAGACAAGCTGTGGCTGCCCCATCCCTGTGAGTGCTCAAGGCCAGGTGGAACAGAGCTTGGAGAAACCTGCTCTGGTGAAAGGTGTCCCTGCTCATGGCAGGGGGTGGAACTGGATGTGCCTTACAACCCAAACCATCCTGTGATTCCTGTGAGGAATTAGCAGGGAAGCTTTGATCTGCTCATGAGCTATCAAACCTCATGAGAGCTTTTAGGCACCCCAAGAAGGCAACTGTGGGATGGCCCAAATTAGCTTTCCTTCTTGAGTAAATTACTAAATTTTCTGTTCTCCTTTGTGTTAGGTAAATAAATGTCTGTTTTCCTTTCTCTGTACTTCCACACAGAAATGGGAAATTTCTGCACAATTTTTGGACCTTGGGCACCTCTCCATGGTTTTTACTTCAGGGATGGCTGAAGTTTGGGAAATAGCTGAAATATCTGGATTTACTACTTGCTAATCGAAACTAAATTACATTCACTTTTAAAGTATGAAAATAACTCAAAATATTTATGAAAAATGGCATGTTGCCTTTTCTTGTGAGTGATGAAAAATATTGGAAGTGTCAGAGGTGGAGTTTCTCTTTCAGATGAACAAATAGGCGTCTTTTCCTGTTGATTCTTGAAAAAAAAACCCAAAAAAGAAAATTTAAAAAATAATTATTTGACAGATAGAAAGGATTATTTTGGTAAGGCTCCAAGGCAATATCTAAATAGAGATTTAGTATTATAATGCAAATATTATTGTGCCCTTTCATGAAAAGAAGAATCCCTATACATTTAATTTTCACATAGTTAATGGAGAACAATAATTAGAACCAATGATTACTTTAGCTATGTAAACAAGGTCTGTAGTAGTTGGAAAGTCTGATATCCTGCCTGACATGATTAGATAAGTATGAATTGAATCCAGGTCAGCATGGGTTTATTAATGAGAAACAAGACATTTTGAAATAAAATAGCCTAATAACATAATTTGAAGTCCTCAACAGTAACCATTTAGTCCTGCAAAGGATTCTCCCTTCATTTTCACTTCATATTGAGAGAAATTAGTTTGTAATTCTTTCCTATCCTCACCCTCAATTATTATCAACTACTGAGTTATTAAAATACCACTCCTGGGAGGTGAAAAAGCAGTTCCAAAAGAAAATACTAGTGTTTCTGAGCCTGTTTGGTTTTGCAGACTTTCATTTCTCTGTGCCAGGCACCCAAGGCCAGTTGGTTTGTTTGTGGTCAATTCTTTTACCACTCCTGGGCTTGATCCAGCTGCCAATTGAAGCGCAGTTCCTGGTGCATACATACAAATTTCCCCACACGGCTCTTTTTGTCACGTGTTTTTCCATTTCCCTTGGTAAAATGCATATACAGTTAATTATTTCCCTTTTTTTAAGGAAAATGTGATGTTGTTGGTAATTGACAGGCCTTGTCCCCATGCTATAGGGTTCTGGCTGTATGAAAGCCCTGCTGATTTCCTCAGCCTACCAGAGCACTGAGAAGTCTCTGCAGAGGTCTCACAAGGAGAAGCTGTTCTTGGGAATTCACACTGTTTACATAACTGAGAAACAAATCCCACAAATTGGCAACATATCCTCTGCATGGTTCAATGGCCAGCCCTGAAGGAAATGCCACTCTAAAAACTTAAAATATTTTGAAAGTGGGTGGCACTGTCACTGTGCTGGAGGACAGAGCAGAAGTACAAATTATCATGACAAACTAGAGATGCAGTCTGAAAAAATAAAGAAAAGAAAAAACCCAAACCAACACGCTGTGTTGGAAGTAACTGATTTAGTGGCATGTCTGCAGGACAGAATGTTGGAATTATAGACCTGAATCCAAACGTGAATCAACAGCATCCTTCTGCTGAAGGATAGAAGAGAAAAATGTCTCAAATGCCAGTCTGGGGTGACTATACAGATTTGTATCTTGTGAAAAACATGGAAAAATTCTGCTCTCATCATCAGCGGTCCTGACTGGAAGTACTGGCTCTATCCAGCTCAGAGAAAGCATCAGTTAACTCAAGAAACTGCAGGGAAACAGGGATGTTCATGTAGAAAATATGTCTTGTGAGAAAGGACAGGAAGGTTTGGTTAGCTGAAAAATATGAGGATTCAGAAAGAAAGCACTAACTGGCTTCTAACAAGCAAAGTGCTTCTTGGAAGGAGAGGGAAGGAACTGACCTCAATACGTAGGACAAAAAAGAATGTTCAAGAATGAAAAGCAAACCTGAAATGCATTGCCAGGGAGGGTGGTCAAGTCTCCATCTTTAAAAGCGTCTTAGACCAACCTATCAGGAATGACAGTGCTGTAGTTGATTCAGTCTGGGCTCAGGAGGTGAAGAGTCCTTCCTCTGGAGCCGTGATTCCACGTCCTTTTCCATGTGCTCAGGTGTACTCCGACTACGAAAGCAACCCCCAGCTGCGCCAGGCCATTGAGTTCGCGTGCCGCCAGTTCTACGTCCTGCACCGCAAGCCCTTTATCCTGCAGCTGTTTGCCAGCGTGGCCCCTCTCCTGGAGTTCCCTGTGAGTAAGAGCTATTCCCTTGTCCTGGGGGGCAGGCACCCCCAGCTGTGTGTGTGTATCCACCCCACATCAGAGGTCACAAGGAGAGAGCACTCGGTGCTGCACGGAACCAGCTCCCCACTTATTTCTGCACACTTGGTGGAGCAGGGTGCTGAGACAGCAGCAACAATGACAATAATGAATTATAACTCTTTAAATGCAAATCCATTCTCAGAATCCAGCAACAGGAATTCAAAGCTTAATACCAAGTTTTAGTATACATGTGAGGGCTAACACTAGATTAGTCATGTTTTGAAATATTCATTAATTATCAGTCTGTTGAGTCAGGCAATGCTTACTGGTTGAAAGAAATGAACTCCATGTGGGCCCTTTGTGGAAAACAAAGGTTGTCCACACCTCCAGATAAACATTCCTGGGCTGACATTAATTTCTCTTGTTGGAACAGGATGCTACAAACAACGGGACCAGCAAAGGAGTGTCAGCTCAGTGCCTGTTTGACCTGCTGCAGTCTTTGGAGGGAGATACTCCAGACATTTTGGACATCTTAGAGCTGGTGAAAGCAGAAAAGCCTCTCAAGTCATTAGGTAAAGCACCCTTTATTCAGTAATTCTGGTTTATTGTTTATTGATTCAACAGACACTTGATGCAGCATGATTTCTTCAGAGCCCTTCTCTTCTTTAGGAATGTTCTATCTGTTTCCTGTGCCTCATGGGGCTTTTAAGATTGGCTTTATCACCATCATCCTTTTGATATTTTCTGCAGGAGGGGAGCTAATAATTAATTTTATTCCAAAGCTACTTTTTTTTTTTTTGTTTTAAGCCTTCTAGTCTCTGACTAGCCTCTAGCATTTTGAATTTTAACTTGTGTGAGTGAAGAATAAAGATGCCTAATAAATTATATTATGCTGACAAGATTAGTGTCATCCTCTGCTCTGCTCCATATGCACAGGAAACAAAAGCATCCTCTCCCGTGGGCAGACTGTGACTAGTAGATGATGATGGATACAATTCAGACATCCAGCAGTGCTGAGCTTCTGGAGGGGGTGTTGATTTATCATGAAGCAGAATTTATGTGTCTGTATGGTGTATCCAGGACATTCTGTCTCTTGATAGCTATCCATGCAATCCTGCGTTTAAGAATTTGGCTGGTTTGTGATTTTTTGCTGATTTTTATAAGGATCATCAACTTATTTTCCAAATTTACACTTCCCTCAAATACTAGTTATCTTGATGCTCTGTGAAGCCTGTCTGGCCTTAAAGCTTTGTAATAAAGTGGGATTTCATGATGCCACACGATTATATAGAAAGTTTTAATATAAAGTGGTACAGAAAGAGAAGATATTTCTTCCTCTTTGTGGATTGTACCAAACATTTGTGTAAAATCTTGGAGGTTTCTGTGGAGAAATATTGAAAACATCTCTGAAAATTCTCAAGTATGAGTTGATGATGAGACAGTGGATGAGAATGTTGTGTATCTGGTATCTTGGGTCAGAATTATGATATACGTGTTTTAGGACCTTAACTTTGACTTTGGCTCCTGCATAACAGAGTCACTTCTGAAAAAAGGACTATAGTTCTATTAAAGAAAATATTATTTTGCCAATATTACTCTTTCTAGTTTCTTAGTGCCTGGAACTAATGATGCCTAAAGTGATACTTGCAGTATGTGACCTAAATGCTTTTGGAACCTTTTTCTGAAATCACTAGCAAAATAGAGTCAGTTTTGTGCTGACACCCATGTGGCCATGATTTTTGAGAAGTTAAACTATCTTCTGCCATCAGTGGTGCATCAGCATCACTTTCTGTGTGGCTGGAACATCTAAGCATAGGGAGCATAAAAATTATCATTAATTTGACATGTGTCCTTGCCATATATGAGCTTAAAACTTAGCTTTTGATGGGTGATGTTTCAAACAGGGCTCTGTAGGCCTTCTGCTCAGCAGTGAGTGACCTGCTGAGAGCTGTTTCACCTACTGAGTTCTTGGGCAGTAGGGTTCAAGTAGGAGTGCAGCACAGGTTTATTTTACAGAAACAGATTTTTTATCTGTCCAAGAGCCTATTGGGCATTGTTAACATGAAAAGCAAGCAATAGGAGAGGGGGAAAAAGAAGTGTGTTACTCCTTTCATACTTAGTATGATTGTGTGACAGTCTTCTGATATTACTTTCCTCCCTCAGACTTCTGCTATGGGAATGAAGACTTGACCTTTTCCATCAGTGAAGCCATCAAGCTGTGTGTGACAGTGGTGGCTTATGCTCCTGAGTCATTCAGAAGGTGATAATCCATTGTCCTGATTTGTGCAGACTCAGAAAAGGCACAAAAACTGCACATGGCAGCTGTCCCAGTGGGGACCACACCATGTCCTGCTGGTTTCTGTCACCAGAGGAGCAATGGACAGGGAACTGGAGGAGGAGAGACAGGCAGAGAAACTGGAGAGCACAAGAAGATAACAGAGAGAGCAGAGATAAACTTACTTAAGTACAAAAGTTAGTTTGCAGGAGGGAATCAGAGAATAAGAGTCTTTGGAAGGGAAAATGCTTGTTAGCAAATGGATTACATATTTGGAGGATACCTGAAAGTTCAGGGTTTGTTTGGTTTTTTAATAATAATAATAAAAATAATAATTAAATAATAATAATTATAATAAACAATATTTAATAATAAATAAATAAGAAATAAGAAATACTTAAATAAATTATAAATAACAATAATAAATGATAAATAATATATAACAATAGTTAATAATAATACCATAATAATAGAAAATAAAATAAAAAATAATAAAATAATAAAATTATATATTAAAATAACATTAGAATAACAAATATTTCTATTATATCAATAATTAATAATAATTAATAATATAATATGATAATGTATGAATATAATAATAAATTATAGAAATATAACAAATAATAAAATTGATGATGATGATGAAGTTAGAAAATGGATGACATATTTGGAAAATACCTGAAAGTTCAGGGTTTGTTTGTTTTTTTAATAATAATAATTAAAATAATAATTAAATAATAATAATTATAATAAACAATATTTAATAATAAATAAATAAGAAATAATAAATACTTAAATAATAACAATAATAAATTATAAATAACAATAATACATGATAAATCCATCATAATAGATAATAAAATAATAATAATTATATAATGTTTACTATTAAAATAATATTGTAATAAAAAATTCCTTGTATTAGTAATTATAATAATAATATGACATAATAAATTATAAATAAAATAAATTATAGAAATATATCATATAATAATGATAATATTTGCATCATCCAATTTTCCCCTGAAGTTCCTAATCCAATTGCTTCTTTGGCCCAAGACTTCTAGTGAGAAGCAGTGAATGCCTAGTGACAGATCCAGGGTCTGCAGATAGGAACCAAAGCCTCTACCTAATGTGAGCTCAGGAATGACAAAATATAACAGAGCAAATATTGTTATTTTTCCAGCCTCCAGATGCTGATGGTTCTGGAAGCCCTGGTTCCCTGTTACCTGCAAAAATTGAAGCGACAAACCTCTCAAGTGGACACTGGGACAGCAGCTCGTGAGGAGATTGCTTCTATGGGTGCCCTTGCCACCTCTTTGCAGGCTCTCCTGTACAGTGTAGAAGTTCTCACCAGGTACCACCCATGGGCCAAGGGGCTGAGCCTGCATTTGGCTGGCTTTGCAGGGAGAGGGAATGCACAGCGGGCCACATCGTGCAGCTTAGCTTGAGTTTTGGTTGAGTATTAGACTTGGTAAAATTAGTGCAAGTTCTCAGAGCAAAAGCAGAATTTCTGTGTGTTAGATTTCATGTGTAGTGTGCTGTTCACCTTCTCTTTGCCAGGCCTATGACAGCCCCACAGATGAGCAGATGTGACCAAGGTCATAAAGGGACCACAACAGCAAACCACACCATGTCAGCAGGTGTGAACACCAGGTAAGGCTTTTCTTTCTTTTTATCATTTTTTGAAACAGTTTTGGTTTGGGTTTTTTTTTTTTAGTAAGGTTATTTTTTCTCAGCGCTCAGAGTGCTTGGCTTCAGACAGCTGAGGGAGTGCTCTGGGTACTGGAGTGTGGGAGAAGACACATCAAAAGAACACATTCCCCAGGACTGCATTTCTGATGATAACCAAAATACCCAAGACCAGGATTTCTAGTTTTAAACAGTGTATCTATATAGAAGAGCAGGGTATCAAAATGGAGGGTGCACATCCTAAATTATTCATTCCCTTTGTTTCCCTGTAGAAATATATATGCTGAAGCTCACTCACTCTCTGCTTTGCTTCCTGCTGACTCCACTGTCAAAGTGACCAGTGGGCAGAGCATGATTGGCTGGCAGAAGGGTTAGACCCTTCCAGCCTTGTTCTAAGGGGCTGAACACCTGTACAAACACAAACTGCTGATCAGTTGAGGCTCACAGAGACTGGCACCTCCTCTAGTTTTCTTTTGTTCCCTTTCCCATTTCCTTGTGCATTCCCTATGGTCTCTTCCTATGATCTTTACCTCTGCATCCATCTGGGGGATTTTTGCAGGTACAGATAGCAGAGGAAGGGTAACTGACAATTTGAGAGAAGTGAAAAGGATGACTGGAAATATTCTTGTCCTTCTTAAAAAAACCCCAAAACTCAACGAAACAAAACACCGAAGAACTTTCTCACAGAAGAAGGAAAAAAGGAAGGACGTGGCATGAGTGAACTGTAATTCTGCTCCTTGGCCATAGTGACCATTCCAATTAGCAAATTAAACAAGGCCACTGACAATTTACTTGGTCATAGAAGAAGGGTTTAATCCACCACCAAATATTTGGGATTGTGAAGCTTTTTCTTTGCAGCAGGAAGTCTTCTGCCTTCTCCTGGCCAGACTATGCCTTACTGTGCTAAAAATCTGAATGTTTGTGCTGACCTGGAAGGGGAATTGTAGCTTAACAAAGGCTGGGGTAGCTGTTTTTCTGCAGTTTTCCAAGTTATTATCTGTCTTTTTCTTATTATTATTTTTTTTTTAATTCAAGGATTTAGAAATCCATTTTTGCATGGACCATCAAAGGGCTACTATGTCAGTTTATAAATGTGGACACATTGTGGTTGGTAACTCCTGGCATCCGTCTATTATTCTTTAAAATCTATTCAGTCATGGTTAAAACATGGCTTTGACTTTCAATCCCTGATCTGAGAAGCAGATAAACTCCAGACATGACAAACCAGCAGATAAACCAGACATGCTGAAGTCTGAAGTGGACATATTGCCATTTGCTTCCTTTGCAAGATTTCTCAGTCTAAGGAAAATAAGGTGTAATGGAAAGTAGCACTTTGTTATCTATCTGCTGATTTTTGAGAGCAGGTAATGTGTATCTGTTGACAGACAATGTAGACATTCCCAGTCCAGCATGACTCAGGCATCTTGACTTACATTTCCAGATTTTTCTAATTATCAGACATTCAGCCTCTGATCCAAATTATTTTGGCACTGCTCCAGGTTTCCTGCACTTGTTTCTTCTGTCATGTTATCCTTGCAACAGACATCTGCTAGCAGCAGCAGGAGTTTCATGTTAAAATGATTATTGTTCTTGCCTAGGACATCTTAGCCCAGTGGTGCACCATCCATTAATGCTTTCTCAAAAAGAAGTAACAAAATGACAATAAAACAGAACAAAAAAACCCACTCTGAGGTATTCTTTTCACTTGGTGACTCTGGTTTTGTGAAACAGACTGAGAACTGGGGTGAAAATCAGTAAGAGAAATCACTTGAAAGAGAGCTGTGGTTTTTAAGCCTGAATTTCTCTTTTCAGAAAAAGGTCAGTAACTCTAGGAATATGTTTTTTGATGGAAGTTGGGAGATAAAGGCAATTCAGTGTGGTCAGTAACTATGTGTAGGCATTGTTCCAGAGACACAAGATACCATCCTGACCATGTAAGAGGCGTCAGCCTCTGGGATAGAACAGTTTCACTTTCTTTTAGAAAAGCAAGTTTAAGCACTACTGAGTTGCTTTTTGCAACCTCACTGTTTCTGTTTTCCCAGGTACCCAGAACAGGGAGCCAAACTGCACTTTATCAGGTACAGTATAATTTTATCCCAGTCTCCCCTGATATGTGACGAACAGTTCCCACACATGGTTGCTGTGACAAGCAGTCTTTTTTGAGGGAACATATCACAGGACAGTTCATATAGAAAATATTTACATTTTTAGCAAGACTTGGAAGATTATAACCTCCCCTTTTTGTTTCTTAATCACAGATGCAACTACCTTTCTTTCAACTGCAGAAGAGAGCATCTGTTGCAAAAACAAGATGAAGAGGTTGTTGTATTCTGTCCCTGAGGATCTACTGTATATAACACTGCTGTGTCTTACTTTGTATCCTCCAGGGAGAATCTTCATTTAATGGAGGAGGGCCAGGGTCTTCCTCGAGAGGAGCTGGATGAACGAATTGCCAGAGAGGAGTTCAGGAGACCACGGGAGTCTCTGCTGAATATCTGCACAGAGTTTTACAAGCACTGTGGTCCGAGGCTGAAGATCCTGCAGAATCTGGCTGGTGAGCCCCGAGTGACTTCTCTGGAGCTGCTGGATGTGAAGTCCCACATGAGGTATTCCACAGGCATTCTGCTTTTACTTGTTCATTTTAGGGGAATTCCTTTCTTTTAGCTCTTTCTTTTTCATAATAGCAGATGGATTTACTTCTTGGTTGTGTAGTTGCATGTTTTTGTCTGAAACATGCAGGGGCTGCACTCTTTTCAAAACAGAAGGTCTCTCATGGTCAGAGGTTACAGCAGTTAAACCAACACTGATTTACAGCAGATAATGAGTTGTGCTCTGATTCCTTTGAATCTCCTGGAAAGTGCTAGAAATAGCTGCTTTGTCAGGGTTGTGACCTAAAATGTTTAATCACAGTTATCTCTAAATAAAAGCAACGTAGCTCAATCCTTACATAATTCATCAGTATCAGTGGCATGACTGACAGGATTTAACCACTGTAGGACAAACTCAGTTCTACACAGAGAGCAGATTTATCAGAATGTGATGTGACAGTCATAATCCTGGGAGGCTGACAGGTGCCATTTCAGAGGCTTCAGAAAACAGGATAATATGCTAGTCACTTCAGACAGGATTAATCTTACCCAATTATAGCCATTTAAAAGTCAAATGTTTAGTCTGCAAAAGCCATAAAGATCTTTTTGCACCCAGTGAAAAGGAAGATGTGCATCCAACTGTTTATCAGAGTACTTCAGGAAGAATTTCCCAGGTTGCTTCTTTCTGCTAGGAAGGAGCTAGCAGATTAATTGAGATTGATGTTTCAAGTTGGATGAAATGGATATCACACTCCATAATGCATAAGGAAGTTTTATATATCATTGCATGGAACTGGTATTGCTTTAAGTTTAATTATATGATAATTTAAATTTTACAGCATTTAAGAAAACAGACCCACTTCATAGTATGACAAAGCAGTTCTAAAAAAGGAATAATAGAGAAATACTGGATAAAAAAACAATTTTATGCCACTTTTGGTTAATCTGAGGAACTTGTTGCCCTTGATATTACTAGGCAGATTATAAAGAGAATAGAAATATGTTCCATTACTTGGATGTATTTCAGAAAAAGCCCCCACAATATGGATAGGCTTGTACTGTAATCATCCAATAAAAAAGTCTGTTGATGTTTCATGCTTTTTTTCTGCTCTTTACTTACCACAAATATCCAAGTATTTTGTAGATTTTCATCAGACTGCAAGTGTAAGTTAAATGCTGCCATGATATTTCACAGTCAATCCAAAAAAATGTCATTGACAAGGCCATCTGGGAGAGTGAAAAAAGCAACAGCAACACAATCTGTAGAGCTGTTAGGAGAAACAAATAAAAACTGCAGGGAGCAATCCTACAAAGGACATGTTGTGTGAACCTATGAACACGTTATTTTAAAAATTTAACACCTGAAAATTGCAGAGTGATACTTCCTCAAGTGGTAATGCTAAAAAACAAGCACAGAACAAAACCAAATCACTTATTAACTGACAAACAAGTGATGCTGAGTCTATCTTTCAAAGGCATTTGCAATGTTGTAGTCTTCATGCCAGCTTCAGGGGCTTTGGTTTTAGCTACACAAATCTGTGATTCCTGATGCTCTCTTGGTGCATTTAATGTCAATGTAGAAGTAATATTTAGACCATTCGTGTGTTCTTAAATATAAACAGCAATTCCAGCAAAACAGTTTTAACAAACCTAAGATCTAAGAGTTTAAACAGCACATTTGACTTTTGCACCACTTTCTTTTCACCAGGCTCCTGAATATTGACATTCTCATCCATTGGCATGTGTGTAGAATTGCAAGTTGTATTTATTTTCCTGTTAATGGCCTGTGGTTTCAGACTGGCAGAAATCGCACACTCCCTGCTGAAGCTGGCCCCCTACGACACGCAGACGATGGAGAGCCGCGGGCTCCGGCGCTACATCATGGAGATGCTGCCCATCACTGACTGGACAGCTGAGGCGGTGAGACCTGCCCTGATCCTCATCCTAAAGAGATTGGATCGTATGTTCAATAAAATTCACAAGATGCCTACTCTGAGGTGAGCAGGTACTCTGGAAACCCTCTGGGGTCCGTTTCTGATGTTGCAAGCCTTGAAGTGTGGGTATGTCATCTACCTCAAGCTGTCATGTTGCAGTGAGCCTTTACAGCACACCAGAAAATCACAGGTGTTTTTATCTCTGTAAGTGTGTTTATGTTGATGTTTTTTGTTGTGTCTTCTGGTAGCAGCATGGTTGTTAAGAACTAAAGAGAGAACTTCCAGAAATGTCATTTTTCTTTTCCCAAAAGAAGTCTTCAGATTTTTTCCATCTCATTGCCCTTTTAATTAACTTTTGCTGTGAGTTTTTTAAAGTTAAACAGTAGTAAGAGTATTTCTAGCATGGCAATACTGTTATGTCCTCTGTAAAGACAAAAATAGGAGCTATGCAGTAGATTCTGATTGCTCCCTAGCAAAAGGCAAAGAACTGCATCCACTGCTTCAGGTCTATGTCTAGTGGAAGCCTGGTATATCACACCAGTGCCATTATGGTATGTTTAGGCTTTGGCAACTTCAAGAAGTATTGATTGTGGAGCATCCCTGCTTGAAGGCAGTGGTACAAATCCAGACAGGGTGGTATAAAATCACTCAGACCGGTGAATTTTCCAGTGATCTGAGTAAAAAGAGTCATTGGTCTTGGTCACCCTCATGGGCATATGTCCTCAACTGCTTGAATGGCACTTCATTGGCAGTCTCAGCTGAGAAGCCAAATCATGTTAGAGAACATTAGAATTATGTCACTCTAGGAATCAAAGCTGGAACGAATAATAGGGAGGTGATATCTTCTTTCTGGCATCACTATCCATCACTTTTCTTTGGTTAACCTGCTTCAAGAGACTCCACCCTTGCAGGGAATTCAGAGGTAGAAATTGTGGTGCTTCTCTCTCCTGTTGGTTTGATTCTTTGCCATGTCTTTCCTGCTTCTCATTCCTTCTTTTCCTGCTCATACCTTCTTCTGCCTCAAAGGCAGATAGGGGTTTCTGTTCCTGAAGATCTTTCTTCTTTATGTAAGCTGAATGGATGCCCATAAATTAAAATTCCTTTCATATTTTCTCTCTCTATGCCTGTATCTAAAGGCTTAAACTACTCTTTTCCACAAAAGGACAGCAAAGCCACTGGACCAAATTCAGCAACTACATTTAACCATTGCTGAGTCAAGCAGTCTCTTAGGGATGGGTCTGTCTGCAAGACCCCAGGAGCCATCCCTTGGGGTACTCACGATCAGAATCTTATACGCTGCCTCCTGTGGGCATCCCACTCCAAACCCAGTGTCTGCTGCAATCAGTGGATATGTAGGAACAAGTACAAGAACAAACCACTGTTCTGGTGATTTAGTTCCAGTGGATGCACAAAGGTGCGATATATGTTGGTCTGAAGAAGAACTTGCATAGCAAACACTTGATTCCCCATGAGGCTCTGAGAAGTCACCTAAAGAGCTTGGCTGGGATATTGTTCAAGGCTTGAGCTAACAAGCCTTTTTTCTTTCTGTCCCAGTAAATGCAGTCAGATGCTGGCTTTTGAACTGCAATGACTGCAGAGGGTCAGGCCCTGGGATAAGGGTGTGAACCACTTTGATGTTACCTATGCTCCGTCTCCTCCTGGTTTGGAAGGGGAATCCTTTCAGCATCTGGCATAGTCCCTAAATTTAGTTTTTGTGATAAAAGCAAAGTGTCAGGGAAGAAAGGATCCTGGGATGAAGGATTTGGTGCTGGTGGTGCTGCACAGGAAGAAGATGAAGATGATACAGCTGGGCCAGTTTCCGTTTAGGGCAGTCTGTGTCCAGGAGCGATGCTGGTGGAGCAGCTAGGCTGCAGAGGAGCTCACAGAGGGCACTCAGGCTGATGGGGTTTGTTCAAGTCACGGGGAACATCACAAGCCCCATGAGATGGAGGGCTTGGTCTCGGCTGGGAGCTTAGCACAGCAGACCTTTCCCCACACAGGCACACCTGAGGCCGCTGTGTGGGCTCCCTCTTGTCAGAGGGAAGCATCTGGGAGTGAAAGCAGCTCCTCCACCACTGCTGCCGCGAGGGGTTTGTGTCAGCAGCACCAGCTCGCTCCGCCGCGCTTCTCGTCTCTCAAACACCCGGTGTGCTCTGTGCCTCCCCGAACTGCGTGGGTAAAGCGTTCTCCCTGTCGAGCTCCCTGTGCTCCTCCTGGACCTCGTTGCTGTCTGACACGTCTCCTCTGTGGGCTTCACTGTGTGTCGGTGGCCGTGTTTGGGCGCATGGTGGGGGGCAGCAGCCCGTGGCTAATGGCACCTACTGTTGTATTGCAGGCGCCAGGTTGAGTGGGAGCCTGCCAGCAGTTTGATTGAAGGGGTTTGTTTGACACTTCAGAGGCAGCCTATCATATCCTTCCTGCCTCACCTTAGGTCTCTGATCAATGTCTGTGTCAATCTGGTGAGTAGCTGAGCGGCGACCCCATGAACTTTTGCTAAACCTTCCCCTTGCTGTTGGTTTCTCTGGACTGAAGATGACAGTTTATTCCCATTCCTGTCATTTCACCTGTCCCCTTTACCCCTCACAAGGGGACTCTGCAAGTGACACTAGAGATAGGAAGGTTCATTTTTGAAGTGGTGCATGGGGAGATACAGTGACCAACAGCAGTGGTCAAGCAATTTATTTTCCATTACTTCCCACACACCACTTTGAAGATCCACCTTTGCCAAACTGAGCTGAGAGCCGAGGGCTGCAAGTTGGAGAATGGGGTGGTGGAGACTGCACACACCTGGTAGAGACGGGGAGAGGGTGGCACTGGGGATACCTACCATCCCCAGTGGGGAAAGGGCCCTGATTGCTCTGTCAGAGGCCATGGGGTGCTGGATAGCTAGAAGGGTTTAGGAGGTGAATTAACTCCACTATTTGTAATGTCCCTGGCTTGATCTAGTACAGGTTTGCACTGTACAATATTCAGATCCCTCTCTTGGTGAAGTTTATGCTCCTTAGTGTGTTACAACAGACAAGTGATATGGACAGAGTTTGCCTGGTCATTCAGTGACAGACTATAGTGTTTCTGCAGATGTTACACTGGGGGCAAGCCCCCACTTTGACATCCATGTAACTCCAGCCACTTGGGCAAACAAGCATGCTTTCACTCCATGTGCAAAAATATAAATTAAGGGGGAAAGATTGAGCTAGAATTTTACTGTTACTGGGTTTTTATAGCATTTTCTCCTTAGAGCATAAATGTTGTAACCTTATCTAGCAGCTTACAAAAAACATTGCAGGGTTCACCAGTGCTCTGAGGGGCTTTAAAAAACAATGATAGTTCTCTAAAATGCAATGGCAGGTTTTGCCAGGTTCCTGTCCTTCAAGTCAATTCAGCAACTCCTTGCTGCAAGGGCAGGGAAGCTCCAACCTGTCAGAATGCATAAAACTTCTTCCTCGTCCAAGCAGAGGTAGCAGCTACCTGGTGCTAATGCAAATCAGGCCCCTCAGGTTATGGGGAGGTTGCTACACAGTTAGCTCAGGTAGGAGTGTGGAATAGATTTGCAGTTTGTCAAGCAGGCATGGCAGACTGAATCACCCCAGCGAGCTCTCCAAAGGCCCATAATAAAAATTAGACAGTGCTCTAAAAACAGCAGGAAGCTCTGCAGTGCTGAAGCGCAGCCATCGTGCTTACATTCTGCTGGCTGGGAATGCCAGGGAGAGCTACCAGGAACATCTGCTCTTACTGCTACAAGTATTTTACCTTCAGCTGTCACAACTGGGTGCACTGTGAGCTATGGGAGTGCTGACTGCAATGGTGTATTGTGTGTAGACCATGAAGCTGAAAAATCAATTACCCAGGAAGGAAATATCTCAATGATAATCCATGGTGATGAACAGAAGGGGTTCTGACTCCTTTTCTTCTAAAGTGTCATTTGGTTGTCTGGCAAAAAAAAATGCCTTTTCCCCAGGCTGAATTTGGAAAAGAGGCATGCATTCATTTCCCATAAGCTTAGGTGTCTTCCTGGTACCTTCTCCCTGTTCCTGTCACCTAGATGTGTGTGGTCATGGTGAGAAACATTCCTCCTGAGGGACACATCCCAAACAGTACAAATAAGTCTCCCCTAGAAGTGCCGCTTCCTTGTGGTGATTATTCAAGGAGTTCCAGACAACCAGGTCACATGCAGGTGACTCTGCTGCAGACATCTGGGGTCAGTCAGCTGAGAGGAATCATGCTTACAGTTCCCCAAAACAGGCTGTGTTTGAGAGGAATCTGAACATTGTACAAAACCTGGCTTGGGTCAGACTTAGGACATTATTTTTCAAGCAAGGGAAGGGAAAAGATGTTCACTTTCAATACAGACTTTTTGCTTTGATGACAGATTTTTATTTGTTACAGTTGTCAAATGACATATCCTCCAACTCTAGCTGTTCCACCAGTCCAGTGCTGGTCATTCAGGGCTGGTACTGGGTACATTTATGAATGTACCGGGTTACCTGTGCACTCCTCCCATCCATGCTGGTTCCCTCTTTCCCCCTCCCTTTCCCTGCTAGAACACCGTCTCCTCACTGGCCCCAGCTCCTGCAAGGACCACTGGGGGGGCTGGTTCTGCTAGATCCACCCCAACTCAGTGCTCAATGAAAGGCACCTCCATTTCACTGACGTTGGAGGATATGACATGGATGAAACTGTAAGTAGCCAGTTGTGGTGATGTGCTCTGTTTGTATTGCAGGTGATGGGAGTGGTAGGACCCTCCAGTGTGGCTGACGGATTACCCCTTCTTCATCTCAGCCCTTATCTCTCGCCACCTCTGCCCTTCAGCACAGCTGTTGTCCGGCTTGTAGCATTGCAGATACAGGTGTGTCTGCCCTGGCCCCCTGGCCAGGCCTCTAGAGCTTCTGGTTGAGACACCAACTCATCAGTGCTCTGTTTTCTTTCTGCAAAAGCTGGGCAAAAACTGTGGAACATACATCAAAAATTAAGGAGAAGCAACATGTGAATTCTCCCTTCTTTCTGAAGGCTCGAAGTGAGCTCAGAATTCATCTGTTGGGGCCAAGTCCACAGCAAGCATCCATCAGCTTAACACTGCCATTGAAGTCCAGGGAGTTTGGCTGATGGATGCTGTTCAAGGCTCTGAGAAGCAGGTTAGGATTCTCTGCAGGATCTAAGGAGTTAGCACAAGACTTCTGCCACAGGAAGATGGGGCCCTGGCTTGGGTCACATCCATGCAACCCTTCCTGTCTTCCTGTGGGACCATGTGTGTAACTGAGAGTGGAGTTTGCGCTCTTCTGCTCTTACCTGAGCTGGTCACACCGAGTGCCAGCACAAAAAGCAGGGCAACTTGGCTTTTCAGCTGCTGACGCAATGGTGTCCTTGTTGCCAGAATTAAAAAAAAAAAAAAAGTTCCAGATTTTTGGAGAATTTCATCACTATTCCTTTCTCATAGTAGCTTTAACTATAACTTTTTACAGTCTTTCCGCCTCAGTGTCCCCTTCCCTCCCCACTGGTATGAAATTAGTCTGAATGGTGACCAAAGAAGTGGCAAATTTCCTTATCTAGCTCCAACTCTCATTTTAAAATATGCATTGGTACTTCCAGTTGAATATTTAGGCAGGTGTTTCTGAGCAGCAGGGTGGCTTGGGAAGGAAGGTTTACAGGGACCAACACACAAAGCTGTCCCTCAGAGCATGAGGCACAAAAGGACCTTCTGGTGCAAAATGACACAGAAAGAAAACAGATTTCTTCCAGCTCTGAGGTAATGGTTCTTTAATCAAAACAAAAGAAAACAAAAGGCCACTTTCACCTGCTGTGAAATATTACCTATTAAAAAAAAACCAAAACAGATACCAAATTAATATATCTATTTTTAATTATTATGGGGAACTTCTATTATCCTCTTCTCCCTGTTCACTTGTTTGTGGGCTTAAATGTAATGAAATCTGAACATGTCAGGAAAAACACAAGTCATAATTCCCAATACTTCCAGCAGAATACAAAACAGAAGTACTTCACACCCCATCAGAAAACATCTAGAATTTCTCAGCCCAGGTCTGCCAGCTTGAGGAGTTGCAAGGTTCAGTTGCATTTCACAGCTAAGTCTGTAGCAACTGGGATGTTGTAAATGAGCAAAGGTTCTAGTGACAGCCATTTGAATTACCTCCTCTAAAAGAAGGTGAAAGACATTTCAATTTAAGCTTGACTGTGTGTCAAGAAGTAAACATGCATTTTGTTTATTTTTCAGGAGTTCATTCTTTGTGTTAGGGAGGATGACAGGGCAGCACAAAGTGAGGAAGAAAAAAAAAATATGTTTGGGAATAGCCTCCATGTTCAGAGAGGAGAATATTTAGATAATGTCATTTGTGCAGTTTCCTCTGTTCTTTCTTTTTATTCTCTATAGTCTGTGTCAGATCCTGATACCATGGACAGCAGGGCAGAGCTTAGGACTGACACTCAGCTGACTCCTGTGGGATACATCTGATTTTGTTAATGATAACCAGGAGTTGGGAGTCTGGGCTTCTTACGTTTGGCTATGGCACAAGCAGGTGATCCCTGTGTTACTCTGTGAATTCCCTTTACTCTTGACTAAGTGGTCTGAGGGCATCTCATTCAATCAGGTCATCGGTGCTGGTGTTGTACTGTGTGAACAGGGTGGCCAGGGGATCGTCATTCCCTGCAGTGACTTGTGTGTGTGATCTGCTGATGAAATCATTAAATCCTTTTTTATTATTACTGTACAGGCTTTGAAAGAAGATTTTCCCCTAAGCCATGTCGTCTCCCCATTCACCAATCAGGAAAGAAGGGAAGGAATGCTTTTAAACCTACTGATTCCATTTGTGCTCACAGTAGGATCTGGAAGCAAAGGTCTGACTAATTTAACAAAAAGAATTTTTGTCCCCCTTTTCTGACAACTGATGTTTGCACTTTCCCTGCTCTCTGTATTTTATTTTTTTTTTTAATTTGTTTTTTTGTCACTGGCAGTATGTCAACTAAGTGCCCTTTGGGTCTGAGAGTGGAAAGAGCCTCATTGGGATTAGTTATTATTTCTTCTCTTTATTTCAGCTGTGCCTTGGTTCTTGAGCCAGGTCTTACACAGATGTGCTCCTGCTTTTGAAACTGGAGTGCAGGGCAAGACAAATCTGTTGTAGCAGAAGTCACAGGGGGGAGCAAAGGTCACAGAAACTGTGTCCCCTGTGGTGGATCACAGTTTGCCCAATCCTTGCCACTTGTCTTGCACAAGTCCTGCTCCTTGCTTTCTGCTATAGAGGGTCTTCACTGGTAAATCCCTAAATGAAATCAAAGAGTAAAGGGAGTGGGGAATGACAAAAGGAAATGAGACCACTGAATGGGACCTTTCCTTGTGCTGTGTAGCTCTGTTTGTATGTGCTTGTGCTGGTGCTAAAACAAACTTTGCCTTTGCTTGCAGGAGGAGAAGCAGCGTAACAAGGTGTGGGGGCCGGAGTTTTGGCTTAGGGGACATTTGAGATGCGCCCCATTTTGGAGCTGAACAGGGTCTGGATCTTTTGAGTGTCTATGATGGCATGTAGCCTGATCTTTCTCTCTCTTTCCCCTCCCAACGCATCTCAGACAGCCCCTGGCTGGAGCAGCCTGAGGTCCTGCTGCTGCTCCAGACTGTTATCAATATCCTCCTGCCACCTCGCATCATCAGCACTTCCCGCAGCAAGAATTTTATGCTGGAGAGCTCCCCCGCCCACTGCTCCACGCCAGGGGACGCGGGGAAGGACCTGCGGCGCGAAGGGCTGGCAGAATCCACCAGCCAGGCTGCCTACCTGGGTGAGTGACGGCTTCTGCTGAGCACCCAGACACACTGAAGGCTGTAGAGAGCACCAGAGGAAACCATCTCAGGCAGGAGCTAACTGACCTCTTTAGGGTTGCTTTAGGCCTTGTCCTGAACAGGGGGCCAGGCCAGAGCACGAAGCCAGGAGTATCTCTGGAATATATCACAATGTGAGCGGTGTCTGCGCTGCAGCTGGAGGAAGAGCAGCACAGAAGTCGCTCAGGACTCAAACTGCCAGGCTACAGCAGTGAAGCCACAAAGGCGAGTCAGACTGCCCATCAAACCCTAACATCACAGCCTCACTGGCCCTCGGCTACCTAGGGTGAGAGGTGATGTGGCCAGTGTGGCTGCTGGTCCCACACATGGTCCTTACTGACTGCTATTGCCCTCTGCTTGATGTAGGGTGGTGTGAGATATCGTCTGTATTATCTCACATCTGACCCACAGGTGAAAGGAATAAAGAAAAATAATTAAATTGGAGATGCAGCATGGCTGAAGGCAGTCAGGCCTACATGAGGACAGTTTCACCTCAAAGCACCCCTTCAGAAACAGCTTCTCTGTTTCTGGTTTTGTGAGGGCATTTATCTGAAGATTTATATTGGGGTCTTTGTTAACCCATATCTGAGGAATGATGAAAAATTAGCAGTTCAGCACTGATTTAGCCCCCCACACAAACAAACCAGGACACAGGTGTGTAATGGCTGAGAAGTCTTGGCCATCCCATTAATGGGGGGGTAGTCAACCCCAACAATTCCCAGGCCTGGCTGTTTTTCACCAGACCAGGGGAGCACAGAAAGGGGGAGACCCCTTGTCTCTCCTGTGAGCCAAGTGTTAACCACTGCCCACTTTGATGCAGAGCATTTTTTTGAACTTCATTGCTGTTCATCCCCGTTTATAATGCCATGCTCTGGTGAATTACTGCCCTTGGCTTACTGGACCATATTTGTATTTAGATTGCAGTGTGGCCATGACTCATGCAGCTATACTGCTAGAAAGGTTCTTGTCATCACCCTATAAATCATTGGTAGATTATTGTGCTCACTGGATGACTCTGTGTGGATATGCTTGGTCAAGATTTTTGAGGTTGTCTCATCAGCCAGGGCTGTATTCCTACTCTGAGCTGCTTTCAAAATATCTGATTGTGAGAAGACAAAAGAGCTCTGCAGGGAAGAGAGAGGGAATGCCAGAGCAAGAAAACACAGAGGAGTTTAGATATGAAGTAGAAAAATTTCTCTTGAAATGGGACTGCCAGTCCTGATCCTGAGGCCTTTCCTACTAGAAGGCTGGTTGTTCCTTCCCTGCCATGTTTGGAGACCGATAGAAAAGACAGCTGTGACTCTGAGGTGTGTGCATGTGCACACATACATACAAAGCATGCCTCTGTAGGTTTGTGCTCGCTGTGGCCCCCCGATCCTTCCCCCAGTGCTTGTGAGGGACACCGGTACCATCTCTAACTGCCCTTTGCTGCTGTGTGTTCCCCTGTAGCCCTGAAGGTGATCCTTGTTTGCTTTGAACGCCAGCTGGACAGCCAGTGGTACTGGCTGAGCCTGCAAGTCAAAGAGATGGCCCTGCGGAAGGTGGGAGGGCTGGCCCTGTGGGATTTCCTCGACTTTATCGTTCGAACACGGATCCCTATCTTTGTGCTCCTTCGGCCCTTCATCCAGTGCAAGGTAACAGTTTCTTTGGCTCCTGATCTGTCACTCCCTGAAGGTGAGGTAGCCCTTATTCCCCAGCTGAGAACAGAGGAACGGCACTTCTGGAAGAACTATATGTAGTGAGTGACTTTTCAGAAGTTAGTAGGCCTAAAAACACTTTGAAACAAACTCACAGAGCTTTTTTCTAGCCAAAACTAAAGAGTATGCCAGTCATCCAGGAGCTCTGATCTATGGAGTACAGCTAGTCTTAGTTCCTCTGGATGGGGAAGTGCATGTGGATTTAATTCTACAATGAAGACATTCAGAGTGCTTGGAAGGAGTGTGGACGTGCTGAACCTGGGAGGGTGTTGGCAGAAATCTTCTATTAATCTCTCTCCTGCTTAAAGCTGGGCAACACAGCTAACAGCCAGGAAGGACCACTCCCCTTTCCATCTCTTGGATGAAGGTTCTGACAGGACTTTTGTGGATGAACAGGCAGCTGCTAGGCTAAGGCATCTGGGGTTTAAGCTAATCACAGCTCCTTGCCAGCTACCAGGTAGACTAGCACATGGTACTCTACTTTTTTAGCCCACATTGTCTCTTGGACAGACTAAATCATCAAGGAGGAAGGAGCTGTCCCATGACAAGATCATGAGGCTATCCTCATGATCCTGTCATGAGACAGCTCCTTCCTCCTTCCCTTAGCATAAGGGAGCCCTCATCTCCATGCACCCTGCGCCACTGAGGCTTTGATCTCTGTTCAGTCAAATATAAGACTGACCTTGAAAAACAGGTGGAAACCTCATAGATGGAGTCAAAACCTCTTGACTACAAAGCCTGCTGGCTGCAGGCTCATGCTAGTCTGGAGACTAGTCCTGCCCCTGGGCACCATCTCCCTGCAATGCTAATGCATCCCAATTTTGCAGCTGCTGGCCCAGCCAGCTGAGAACCACGAGGAGCTGACTGCCCGACAGCACATCTCCGATCAGCTGGAGAGACGCTTCATCCCGCGCCCACTCTGCAAGAGCTCCCTCATCACCGAGTTCAACAACGAGCTGAAGATCCTGAAGGAGGCTGTGCACAGCGGGTCTGGTAAGGAGAGCTCAGGGCCATCAGCCCAGGCTGGACAGATGCTTGCCCCTACAGTAACTTGTGAGGCAGACCTGGCCTCTACCTAAGATGGGAATGGGGCACACACACCCTGCCAGCCTGCCCCTGGAGCTTTTGCTCAGCCTTGCCACTGAACAGCCAACAGAAGTCCAGGTTATTTGTGAAATGCACATATTTTTCCACCAAGTCTGAGTCCTATTCCCCTCTTGCTGTCTCAGCCAGCTTGTGCAGCCCCAACCCCAGTGCAGTTAGTCCCTCCATGCCACTGTAAAGCCAAAGCCCCTTGTGCAGAAAGGTCTGGCTGTTCAGCAGTAGCAGGTCTTCCTCCTCCTTCCTCCTGGTCTCTGATTTTTCTCTACTGTGACATCCAGACCAGCATCCCTGAGCTGATGGAGCATTTCAGAATTCTCTCCTGCACAAGGGGAGATGTTTCTCCAGCAACAACCACCCCTGTTGCCACAAGATGGCAGCTGCTGCTCATAGATGGCAGGTGGTTTATATGCTTAGGAAAACAAATTCAAAAGGAAATGCTTCAGTCTTTTTTCCTTAGCAGTATTTTGCCTTGTTTCTAAATGTTGATTTGTAAAACAGCTGATCTGTAAAAATACATGTTGTGAAAATCAGACTGACTAAGTAAAACAGAGCTTTTGGAAAGGTGAGGTGAGCAAGGCAGCTGCTAGCATTTTATCACCTCTGCCACCCCTGTCACAGTACCACAGAATCATTAAGGTTGGAAAAGACCTCTGAGATCATCAAGTTCAGCCTTTGACTGATCACCACCTTGTCAGCTAGACCATGGCACCAAGTCCCGAGTCCAGTCATTACCTGAACACCTCCAGGGCTGTTCACACCACCACTGCAGCCCATTCTAATGCCTAGAAACCCTTTGCATGAAGAAATTCCTCCTGTCCAGCCTGAGCCTCCCCTGGTGCAGCTTGAGGCCGTTTCCTCTTGTCCTGTTGCTGGTGGCAGGGTAGCAGAAGCCAACTCCAGCCTGTCTCCACCCTCTTGTCAGGAAGTTGTAGAGAGAGAGAAGACCCCCCTGCCCCACCAGTCCAGGCAGAAAGAGCTGCCCAATATGACAGGAATGCTTGGCTTGCTGTTGATTTCCAGTGCCATCAGCCACTTGGGTTTGGTTTTCCCCCTCTTGTGCAGCTTACCAAGGGAAGACATCTGTCAGCACTGTGGGCACCTCCACGTCTGCTTACCGCCTGAGCCTGGCCACCATGTCTCGCTCCAACACCGGCACTGGCACGGTCTGGGAGCAGGACAGCGAGCCTTCCCAGCAGGCCTCGCAGGACACGCTGAGCCGCACTGATGAGGAGGATGAAGAAAGTACGTGGCCAGATACTAAGCCTCAAATGCTGAAGATGTTTTCTTGATGCCCAGAGGCCGTCTGGGAGGGGGGGCCCAGTTGCCAGCCCAGTTGCCCCTCTCCCAGTGTGAATAAAGACCCACAGGAGCCTGAGGTTGAGCAGCTGGTGTGGCTGGTACATGGTGTTGAAGTTTGGGCTGTAACTATAACTCTGACTGCCTTCTGAGCTGTGGCAGGGCAAAAGGAAGGGCACCTGGAGGTTTTTAGTGCCCGAGACCCGGGCTGATGTGCAGTCATCACAGTGCTGACAAGGCATTTGGCAGCCAGGCCTCTCTTTGGCCATCATTACAGTGGGCAGGGGCTGTGGCTCTGTAGTTGGGATCCTGTTCCTGCAGGATTCCCAAAAGCATCAAACAGAAGGAGTGAGAATGGGGGGCTCAAGAGAAAGGAGCATGCAGTTACAGCAGGATTGCCTTTTGGGAAAGAGCAGTTAGCCTGAAACTTTGCAGGTTCAGCCCAACTTTATTTTAGCTGGGTTCACCACTAAACTTTGTACAATCCACCCAGAGCTGTAGTGCTTATACATTGTTCAGATATTTTCCCACTGTGGCAAAATATGGTTTCAACCTCAGATTAATTCTGAGCCACTGCGTGGAACAGTAAGTGCCATCTTCCTATCTGAACTACAGCATTATTTCCTCAGCCCTGCCTTGGATAAACACTGCTGTAAAATATTTAAGTACATCAAAATTGAAAAAAAGGTCAAAAAGAGGAGAGGAAATTACACAAACCCACCCCTTTTTTTTTCTTTACTTGTAATTAAAATTTGTTGTGGCAAAACCCACAATAATTTCTTTCTGGATGCTTGATATAATTTGAAAAAGCACTGAAAATTTCAAGCAGTCCTGATTGCAGTCCAACTGTCTGCATTGTTCTGTTGCAGCATGAAGTAATTGAGTCAATTTATCCACATTTTTGGTGACATTTTAAAATGCATGTCCTGAAGGGTGTTGAAGGGTGTCAGCTCTGCATTTTGCTGTCAGGTATTTTGGCTGTTTTGTCACAGTGCTTTGCTAGATCACAGCAGCAGTTTATTTCACAGCAGAAAAATGTCCAGTTACAACTTCTATGCTGGAAATGTTGTATATTAACAAGCAATTTATTAATCACAGGAATTAATCCCTAGTGGAAGCTGAATTCCGCAAACAGTTTTTCCTGAGAGCCATTTAAGCTGGAAGAATGCATAAATCCCTGCCCCATGTCTGTCAGGTTCCTCATCCTGCAGAGGTTTATGTGTTTCTGCACTGTGGCTGTAAAATCTAATAGAATATTCCAATTTGCAGGCTCGGGCTCTTGGTAAGTGAATGCTGTGTACACCTTTGGCATCCTGCTCTCTCTTGACAACTGTCGAGATGCAGGTTGGGTTTGGGTGCTTGTTTCCTCTCCTTTCCTGGTTTTTTTTTTTATTCTGTCTTTCTAGATGACTCCTTGAGCATGCCCAGTGTGGTAAGTGAACAAGAAACATACCTTATGGGTGCCATTGGGAGGAGGCGCTTCTCCAGCCATCTCTCCAGCATGTCTGCACCTCAGGCTGAGGTGGGCATGTTACCCAGCCAAAGGTAAAAACATGGGCTTTTCACATTTCCCATTATAATAACAAGAGCAGAAATGGCCCAGGCACAGCAGAGAGGTGGGATAGTGGAATCAGTGCCAGCATAGAGATGCTAAATTTATTAATCCTGGAATAGTGTTGAAGCAAGGGTGCAGGGCTGGAAACAATGATTTTCCAAGGTGATCTGTGTTGCGTAGGGTCCATATGAACAAGCTGTCATCCACAGCAACCTTCCTCTTAAACAGTTTCAGAAACACTCTACGTTATTATTTTTCTCTGCTACCACTGAATAGCAAAAGGAAATGTGGTTTTGGAATATTCATTGAACCAGGGGACCATAACCAGTTTATGAGGGTTGAGAAGCTGGGAAAGAGGGACAGAGGCAGTTTGATTTACTTTGTTTTCTTCCATGTGTTCTTTGTCCTTCCTAGAAAAGTAACTAGCTCATCACAGAAACTAAATGCTGTGTTCAAAGATGGGATTTAATACTGTTTTAAACCTGAAATACTTGTTGATACAAATTACTTAGAATGCCTTATTTCTGGTTGACATGGAACGGTGAGGAAGAGCCTGTTGGGAAATGTACATTTTTAGAAGATGTAGAGAGAAGTTTTGCATTTAAACGTGATTTTGTTTTTTCTAAATAAACAGTGTTTATTGTTTTATTTGTCCCTGACATAGTTATCCAAGTATATCTGACAATGGACATATTAATTTATGTTACTCCCTTTGAACCTTTAATGAATATATTCTACATTATGTCTTGACCACCCCTGAAAAATCAAGCAACATTTTTCCCCCATTCTTGCCTGGAATTAAAGAAATAACCTTAATATATGAAGGAAAATTAACGGCTGTGGTACCTACCAGCAGAGATAGGAGAAGTGATTTGCAAGAGAAGTTACACAGATTTTATCTGGGAATTTTCACAAAAGGACTTACAGGAACTCATTTGACTCTTGAACTCAGTTGATTCAGTCCCTTTGTTTCTTGAAAAATTAATATGCAAGACTTCATTTTCCTCAATCTTTCACTACCGTCTTCAATGCATAAACTTCATAAGAGTCACACCTGACTGAGAGCAATGTTTGCTTTGTGCTGTCCCAAATCATGGTGATGCTGAGAAAAAAAAAAGACTTTAATTAACACAGAACTTCACTCTCTACTATTTAAATGTATGGTATAACAGCAGAATCACCTTTCATCTGGGTAGGGGAAGGACCAGCTCAGCAAGTATAATCATAGTCCTCAACATCATGCCCTTTGAGTTATGAATAGTCTCTGGGCTTTCAGACTGCCTCACAGATGTACTCTAATTAATGCTAAGCAATATTATTACCGCCTCCCTGCTGGTAACCCAACAGACTACTTTCTTTCTTTCTTTCATGTTTTTCCTGTGGCCTGAGTAGGCTGCTCCTGCCTAATGGCTGCATTGCAGAAAAGCATTGGAATTGTGTCCCTTTGCCAAGACCCTTGCCAGCTGTTTATTCACAATTTCATTGCACTATGAGACTTTGTTTTCCAGATGTTTGTCCTTAGAGTTGCACCAGAAGGAGAGTGGTCTATAGCTCACAGTAGATCAGCCCTCCCTCAAGAAGGTGGCTCATGGGGAAGGAAAAAAGCTTTCTGTGAAGCCAAAAGTAAATAGAACTGAAATAAATCAAAATGCTGCAGGAAAAATAGTTTTGAAAACAGTTCCCTGCCTTATTTCCTTTGGAAACACATCCTGTTGAACTTCTCAGCTCCCCAAATCTCAGCAGAGATGCGGAAGGCTTCATGCAGTGTAAACCCTCTCTAAAGACTGCTCCTGTTATCAGATGTTCTTTCAGCTCCTCTGAGTCATATATGTGCCGTTGAGCATGTGAGACCAATTAATGTTACAGTCCTTTTTTTTTTTTTTACTTTTTTATTCCTTTTTTTTTTCCCTTGAAAACAGAGACAAGCGCATGCTTTTTTGCATTTTCTTTCCCTAAATTCTTAATCTCCCTGCCCCTCCTGCAGTGAACCTAATGTCCTCGATGACTCCCCGAGCCTGGCCACTGAGGGCAGCCTTTCTAGGTACAGTGTTAACACTACCTGTCTGTCGGTGTGTGTGCTGGGAAACGAGCTGTTTCCAACCTTCTGTCTCTTCCCCTCACCTTTTGTCACTCTTTCCATCTCTGTCTCTTGTGGCTCATCAATATTCAGGCCTGCAAGTCAAAGATGTAGCAACCCACCTTCAGTTTTCAGCTTTGATTGCCAATAACTTTGAGAAGGCTAAGGAGAAGGGGAAAGAAAAACTGTAATGAATGAAGCAGCAGGCTGGCCTTGGGATTTTCCCCTTGTTTAACAATTGCTTGAAAGGCATGAGAAAGATGATCCACGAGGCATTAGCTGTATCCTGTTATAAGCATTAGTCTGAAGGCTTATGTAAAATGGAGACATCTGTTTTTTCATTCATCTCACAATACTGTCACTGCAAAAGACTTAATATCAATCTGAGTTTTTTACCGTTCGCTGGTAAAACTAATTAAGGTAAGTCCTGTGGAATACAGTGTTTTGTGGGTGCTTTACAATAATTCTCATTAATTTTGCAAAGCATTTTCAATTCTCAAATGACACCTTAGAAATCTTGCAGGTGGACACCATAAATACATATCTAAAATGGCTCTGTTAGTGCTGGAGTTCAGGTCTAGCTGTTCCTCATTACCCATAGATAGGGGAACAAACATTAATGGGTCAGGAGTGAACTTAGAAGGGAAGGCTGCACTTTTAACACCAGATCTGTCAAGTAAATAATTCTCCCTGCCCTCCTGCTGTGCTTCCACCTCTCAATCCATCCTCTTGAGGCTGGAGAACTGTTGCTAGTCCCAAGAGCATCTCTGTTTCCTCCCAGGAGAACATGGCCCCATACACTGGCAACATGGAGGGTAACTTGCTATTTCATTCCTGCACCAGTGGAAGCTGTGGATATGTTGAGAGGTGTTTGTGTGAATGATTTCTGTTCCATTAGCCTGGGTTTTGATGTTGGTAGTGGCTTTTGGGGATGGGGACAGGCTGCTGTGTTTGTTTGTTCACTCTCCTCAGCTGACAAAAGGAGAGTTTATCATCAGTGCTGTCACCAAGCTCATTCCATGTAACATGTCCTTCGTGTGTGTGAACCCTGCTCTGGCAGATTGGTCTATGATTGGTTAGGAAAAAACATCATATTCTTGAGGCAGGAGTACTGTTACCTGGATTTTTGACAAAGTAAGATGGACTGCATTGTCATCTGAGCTAAAGAGGTGAAGAGAAATCATTCAGTCAAGGAACTTCAGTGTTGTCCCTTTAGCAGCACTAAAAACTCGCTGCAGCTGATGAAGAGGATAAAGGGGAAGGTCTGTCTGTATCTGAGCTAAGGCCATAATGACCTGATACTTGGTTACATCACTGTTGGTTTTGAAATGTTTTGATCTTGTTAAGTAGGGGGTAGCCACTCCTAACTACAGTGGTGAGGCTGAGCACTATGAGACACCAAAGTCAATAAATGTGTTCAAACACAATGATTTATTTTGAACCCTGAAATGTATTCAGTTTCACAATGGGTTCCTATTAATTCCTGTCCCAAAATTTGCCTTAGGGACCAGGACATGTCCTCCAGGACACCATCATCCACCCTGCTCTATGATACAGAGGTGTCCTAAAGCAAATGGGTCAGCAGATGCACTTGGGAGGCAGTTCTGCTGAGGTTTATTTATTATTATTTTCAAGGAGCAGGCACTAATGTCTTAAGGACAGGCACCAGAGCTGCAAAGCCCTAAGGAGGAATGAAGACACTGCAATTATGTCTAAAAAGATTAGGTTAGATCTCTGTGAGGAGGAAAATACGTTTCAACTTCATTGTTAAATGTGAAAATTGGATTTCTCCTTTAAAGGACAGCAATAATAAAGCAGATGTTGCAGAAGCTTATATGTGCTGTGGGGATTATAGGGCAGAGTTAATTTGTTTTTACATTCAAGAACATTAGTTCTGAATAAAGCAGGCTTGAGTTTTTCTTATGTAACTGATTTTGGCTGATAACTTTTGATGATAACTTTTTAGGATCACCTTCTAAAAGCATAAGCTGGTGTTTAGTCATAACTGAGATAAAGAAATAAACAATATTAACTAGGGACTAGACCCTTATGGAAGGTAGGAGTCTTAAATAAATTAAATTGTGACAAATACAAAAAAGAATAAAGTCTGTTTCCCTTTGTTCTGTAACAATTAGATACAGCTTTGAAGAAAAGCAGGGTAGGCAGGAAGGGGAGAACACTGAAGTGCAGACAGCTTGGGCTAAAGGGCTGAGGAGCATCGTGATCTGTTGTGGTTATAATCTGAGAGAACAGGATATTTTCCCAAATCAGAAAGGAAGAAGGTGAAACCACTGTAATGGAAATCAGTTGCACAAACACATTTTCCTGTAACGTTTGTGCCTCTCCTAGCTTAATGGCTCCTAACAGGAAAAATTGACTCCATATTTCCAGGGCAATTGCAGCAGCAGATTTAGTGCTAACTGGGCTGGGATGTGTCTGGAAATACAATATATTTAACCCATTCTCCACTGCTTTTGTCCACCCACCCTCTCATTCATATGTCTAGGGACACAAAATGTGTACGCTCTACCATGACGGTGTGGTAAGCATGTGCATCTCTTTAATGGAAATTGAAACTCGTTGCTTCCTTTGTTTCGTTTTTTTGTTTTCTTCTTACTTTTATTTTTTTTTTTTTTTTGGCTGCGAGGTTTGGTTTTCTTGCAATTCCTGAGCATCACTTCTTTTACTTGCCAACCCAACAAAGTTTGTTTTGGCCCCCACTGTGTGATTGCACTTTCTGTCATTCCTTGTAGCGCTGGCAACCTGCATCCATAAACTTGGGCTGGTTTGATCTTTGGCTCACCACTGCCCTATATAATGGTAGTAACATTACTGTGCAAATAAACCCCTGACAGAGATATTCAGAGAGTGACAGAGCATCTTTGTGTTGGGCAGGAAAAAAAAAATCTTGTTTCTTATTCCCCAATAAATCTGGCTTATTTCCTTTAGAAAAACTATTCTTATAGATCACGTTGCCATGGTGGAAGGGGGGAAATGTATTGTCAGCTGAAAAGGAACTTGATTTGCTGTTCCTTGGCTGGGTCCCACAGGCTGTCAGAAAACTGGTATATTCCTGGTCAGGTGTGGTAAGACAGGAAAGACAGAAAATGAGGGAGGGCAAGCTGCACAGAGCTAACCCCCTGCTTGCCATGCTTGTTTTTATGGAAATAAGATCAGTAGTTCTGTTCTTTGATGTGAAAAGAAACTCTCACAAGCCCTCATGAAGAGAAGGCTTACATCTGAAAATTCAGTCACTCATCTGAAATTTGTGGTCTTTATCATCCTCTCTCTCTTTCTTTCTTCAAAATGTGGGGATAGAGAGCAAAAAGACAGCCACAGCAGCACTGTGTTGTGCACAGACAGCTCTGCAAAACTCAGCCGCTCTCAGGTCCACCCTGCAATAGCTCTCTGCAATTTTAGCCTGTAAGATCATCCCAGATTATACCAATTTGTTAATGATTCAGTACCAGAAGTAAACATCCCCCAGCTCACTTAACTCATTTCACTTATGTTATAAGGCAGGCTGAAAATCGCAGACTCCAGCAGGAAGACACGAAGTCCAGCTTTTCTTTTTGCTTGCCTGTTGTTAGTCTTTAGTGCATGGGAATAGTTTTTATCTCGTGTACAGCCTCTGTGCCCTCACACAGTCCATGTATACCCATTATCTAATGACTTTTTCAAGTGTTTTCGTATCACGTGTGGAGTGAGATTGTTTCAGCACTGTGAAGAGTTTTGCATTGAATATAATTGCAGTTTTTCTGCTACAGACCTGTCTCCTTACTCACAGAACTGAGAGTTACCTTTCCTTCCTCAGAAACTGTAACAGTATTCTCAAAGCTAGCCCAGTAGACTGCTTGTTTTCAAGAACTTCTCCAGCTAATTCCTACTTCATTCACATAGTGGTAACCAGTGTAAAAATTTCTAGAAATTCAGAAGAAGAAGTTTTTATGTAATCCTAGAAACAGAAGACTTAAGGCAATTCACCAGTCAATTTTAGGTGGTCTGGATCATATAAAGACTAATTTAAATGCAGTTCCTTTGCTTTAATAAGGAATGATGTGATGCTTTTGGACTTACCAGTCATATGTGCTGCAATTGATGTCTAAGAACATATTCCTAATAACAGGAGGCAACTCTAAGGGCTCTGCTTATCCCATGGCAGGTGTTTATGTAGTGTTTAGGATGTTTGGTGTGTAAAGCATGTCAATATCCTATGGAAAAGCTGGGATATATGTTCTAGGGACTATGATTTCATTTGGAAGACCTGTCTAAGGAAGAAAAGGACTCAAATTTCAATATTAAATATCTTGATTTTTTGGGCTTTGAGCTTGCTGATGCTTTTCCTCTTTTTCCGAGGTGCAGCTGTGGTGAGATTGCTGAAGGCATGCCCAGGATTATTAGGCAGTAGTCTGTCAACCAAAAGATAAACAGCTTCAGGGTCCCAAGATGTCTCTGTCCTTGAAGTGGCCCACTGTCTGCCCTGTAGAAGTGATAGAAACACATGGATATGATTCAGTATAAGGTCTGGCTTTAGTTTAAAAGAAAAGGAGGAAGGAAAAAGGCTTTAAGATCAGGTAACCAGAGTTTGCCTCTGTCTTGGTTTGAAAGACAGGTGTCTGCCAAGGGAGGCCGGAACGAAGAATATGGCCCACTTCCCTGTGAATTATTATAACTTTGAAGAGTCTTTCAGGCAAAGATGTGGGAGGAGGAGTAGCAGTTCTTTGCTGCTGCGTGTCTGTAGGTGTAACAAGGCGAGCAGCAGCACAAAGGCAGCGACAGCCCCCGGCTCTCTCTCGGGGCCCTCAGGCGCTTTCCCCTCAGCGCAGTTCCGCTCACGGCCGCCAGGGGGCGCTGCTGGCCCCGCGCGGGGCACGGCAGTCCCGCGCCGCCAGGGGGCGCTGGGCCCGAGCCGTGCAGCCTCTCCCTCACGGGCAATGGCGGCCAGGCTGAGCGGCCGGGAGGGGCTGCAGCAGCAACCGCGGGGCTGAAAGAAACTCTGCCGCTCTAGCAGCAGCCACGGGGTGTCCCGGCAGGCAGGGGGTGTGGGTTAGAGCGCCGAGAAAAGCCCGAGGCAGCGGGAGAAAGCCGCAGAGCTGGGCAGCGGCTGCCGGGCTCCTCCACAGCAGCCCCGGGGAGACCTCCGGGTCCCTCCCCTGAAGACCCTGACCTAAGGGTCCTTTCCAGTGAGGCAGAGTGCCGATAAGGTGCCCCTTCAATGGCTGCTCTCATGAGCAAACACTCAGCCGGAGTAGGAGAAAACAGGGCAGGACCGGGCTCAGGAGGCAGCAGTGAATTAATTCCCTCCCCAAACAGCAGGTGAACCATCCTCCTCCAAAGACGAGAGAACAAGAGAGCTAAGAGCTACGGCAGCCCCATTTTCCCCCAGCCCTATCCTCACGGTATCTCTGCCCCTCCAAGAGAAACCCCAATTCAGAGAGTGGCAAGCTGCACCCTTCCCATGGAAACTTCTCTTGTCTTTCCTAAGTATTGGTTGGTATGGTTTCTTAGAGACAGATAGGACAAAATTCCATGAGAGGAAAAAAAAAGGAAAGGTCCTAAACCTTCACAGGCCCAAAGCAGAGCAAGAAACCTTTCATGTTCTGTTCTGCCAAACCTTATTAGGACAATTGGTAACTTCTGCCAAAGTGAAGAATGAGCTGCTGAGAAGACAAATCTTTTTAAGCCTCTCCATAGTCATCCTCCATGTCTTGTCTGACCATATCCCTAGGTTTATCTTATTCCTCCACCCCTGCACGGTCAGCTAATTAGCCTTAATTCTCTTGGTGGTAGCGACAAACTCCAGGGAGATCCAAGGGAAGTATCCAGAGAAAATAATACTGTTTTCCTTTAGATTAATGCAATCCAAAGACAAAATGGATTGCAATACTGAATCTTCAACAGTGTGTGTATCAGCTATAGCTGGAAGTTGTTTAAATAGCACGTTGCTCAGTGGATTCCAGTCTGGCTTAAATAAAGCAGCTGCCTGAGTTAAAAGAAGTATGTCTTAATTGTTAGTGACTATTGTAGTGATAAGTCTCTCAGCTAAAGTGTTTTGTGACTGCTAAATGTCCAGTGTTTGGAGGAATACAGTGCTTTGATAAAAATGAGGGGAGGGTGGTATTTTTATATTAAGTAGGTTGAATGGTAGTGAGATGATACATAGCCGAGTATGTTTTATTGCTAAAGTTTCTTCTACTGCAGGTTTTCAGATATTTTGTGCCAATATGTTAAAAATGGAAAAGCTGTGTTTCTCTCTCTAATTTTTGTTTGCTTGTCTCTTCTGTTTGTTAGTCACAAAAAGACTTGAGGCTGCAAGTGTTGAGTGTGGGGCCTTGTTCACATAACTCATGCATCAATTATGTGAATGGATCCTTTGTCACTTTGCGTATGTTGACTTAAACTGAAATTAAAACCAGATGACAAAATTGTGATGAGGCCATGGAGTCTTCTTATTTAGGAAGCAAAAAAAGTAGCTTTTACAACATTGTCCTTTGAAAAAAGGAGAAGCAAACAAGAAGGCTTTTGAGCTAGGAAGCTGATGTTCCTGCTTTCACTGATGTGGCAAAGGATGCAGAGAAGGGAGTGCTGCTCAGTGGGATGCATCAATCAATGACTGAAAACTGAAATCTGCAGTTATTTATATTTGGATGCTACCTGTGTGTGGCCAAGTCCTGAATGCCATGACTCCACCTCCCACCCTTTCCCAAGCCCCCGGAAGCCACAACCCAGTAGACATGTCCCCTCCCATCCTTCAAAGATAGTGCTGCTCTTTGAAGTGACTGTGCCATTAGTGGTTGGTCGATTTCTTGTTTGTTTATTTATTTTAGTCCCAATTGCCAGGACACCTACTAGTTATGCATCATGCTTCTGTGCTTCTCCTAATGCTGTCAACATCTAACAGGGTGGCAAGTGTGCAGAGCGAGCCAGGACAGCAGAACCTCCTTCTGCAGCAGCCCCTGGGGCGGAAGAGAGGGCTACGGCAGGTGAGGACACGGGCAGTAAACAAACCTTCTCTCCTGCTCAGTGATTTGATTTGGCTTTTCTTGTACGTGGCTGTTTGGACACAATGTGTGGATGTAATGTGTCCCTTCTGCCTAATTTTTGCTATACTAGTGCAGTCCCTTGACTTAGCAGGAACCGTAGCACAAATCATAGGTGTGAAGCCAGGCAATTCCCTAAGGAAGGAGATGCCCTTTGTTTTAAATTCCTCAGTCTCATCCTCTTGTTATTACTGGTAACACAGCCTGCACTGCATTACACCCAGGGCTGAAACTGAAAAGGCACAAAGCCCAGAAATTCATATGAAGGAAATGTGTGAGCCATGGAAACCTTAAAACACCTATCTGCTAAGAGCAGAGTGAGTGGACATCTAGAGGTACAGACAGTGATGATCTGTTCTCCTTTCAGAGAAGAAGCTGTGCAATATGTGAATGTACACCAGCCTAACTCTCTCTTCCGATGTTTAGCTTCGACGACCGCTGCTGTCACGTCAGAAAACTCAAACCGAACCTCGGAGCCGTCACGGAGCTCGACTTTCAACCACGCGGCGCAGCATCCAGCCAAAGCCAAAACCCTGCGGTAGGGCAGTGCTGCATGTCCAGAACCAGCACACTGGAAAGCAGAAAATGCTGTGGTTTGATCTCTGAAAGGAATAGTAGGTTGTTAGTAGCTTATATTAAAGTGATGTCCCAGCAGCTTTATACTTTTCCCTAGTACATGGATATCCTACCAGAAAACCACCCCCTCAAAACACTTTGATGGTTTCTCCAGAGGTTTTCAAGGTCAAACAGGACATGGACAATGAATTATCTTGTTTCCAAGAGAATTTAGGGGATGGGTTTCCTCTAGTCAGGATGCCTTATCCAAAATCTCCAGATGTACAAGTTTGGAAGATGCTATTGAGAGCAGTAGAAAGAAGAAAATGTCCCATCATTAAGCTTAGCAGTACAGAGCTTTAAGGACTGTATACAGAAATGAATGTAGGGCTGTTTCAGTCTGTGCTGTATGTTTCCAGGAGTCAGCACTGCCAAGCTGAGCAGGTGGGTGTGTTCTGTACCATCTGGAGTGAGCAGTGAGCTTTGGCGAAAACATCTGGAAGAGCAAAGGTTACTTGTGAGCTTTCTGGCTTTTTAGGTGCTCAGCAGGAGTGTGCTGGGGCAACACCACTGCTGGAGATGTTTTAAACGTAAAAGTTAACCAAAAATAATTAAGAGCAGGAATGGGAATATCAGTTTTACTGTTAAGTTTCTAGTCTAGCTGTCTTTACTCTGTGCTCTTCTGTTATTCCTGGCTAGTGGACCTAGTCTGCAGGAATGAGGGGCTGTCTGCTGCACTTTCTTTTCATAGATTTTCTGCAAAACCTCGGGCAATTTTCCTGTCTTTTTGCACAACAGTTTTTCTTTTTTATTTGAGGGCAGAAATGTCCAACTCACATGGGAGTTCAACTCAGTGTATTCTTCTGGAATGGAAAGATATTATGGTATTTTTCTCACCAAGCCATGACGAGGATAGGTGTGCTGGCTAGACTTCAGGAGGTCCCAGAGTCTTGCTGTGGCTGTAGTGGAAGCCCAGGGTAAAAGACTTTTAGACTAGATGCTGATTAGACAGTTTATAGAAAGATGGAACAAACCACAAATCCTGTCTTAGCTGTAAAACCTGCAGGGATTGTCTATCTTCTTTTCTTGTGTATTTCTTCCCCAATTTTAACCCTCAGTTTTCTGGGCTTTGTACCCTTCAGCGGAGCAGAAGCGGTCGGTGACGTTCACCGAAGCCCAGCCCGAGGCCCCCGCAGCCTGTGCCGTGGACCCGGCGGCACAGCAGCAGGGCTGCAGCCACAGCAGCCCCCAGGCCAGCAGCCAGCAGGAGCCCCCCAGCAAACCTGTGCTGACCTCCTCACCTGCCATCGTCGTAGCTGATCTTCACAGCCAGGTAACGTCACTGCTGGGTTTGCAGCCCGTGTCCCTCCACTGCTCCGGCCCAGGCATGGGGAAGCACTGGATGCATTGCAGCACTCTGATGAAAGCTGGCAGGAGAGTAAAGACAGCAAACTCTGCTGTGTGTCCATTCTTTAGGCTGTTTGCTGTCAAGCCCCCTGCTTCTGTAAAGCCATTCCCTTCCAGATCTGTGCAACAATTCTTAATTTGAAGATATATTTCCTACATCTTCCCTTTCTGTCTTCCCATCCCAATGTCAATTACAGTGTCATTCTGGACCTAATCACCAAGGCAGGCTGTCCTCAGCAGGTTTTTACAGCTTGCTCCCTGAGATATGCCTCCTTAAGGAAAGAGTCCATCAAAGCCTCAGGACTTTTAGGCATCACGTTGCAAAAGAAATTGCTTGTCCAACATTTTTCTGTGTTGGGCTCCACTGAGGATGGTGCAGGGACAATCACAGTCATCCCTTCAACACATCAGTGACACTGAGATCACCAGTGTCTTTTGAGGTTATGCCCTCTGCCATGAACAAATGAATTATCTCTCTCTTCAGAATAACAGAATGAATCACAGAATGGTTTGGACTCATTCCACCCCCTGCCATGTACAGCTTCCACTAGACCAGGTTGCTTCAAGCCTCTTCCAGCCTGGTCTTGAACACTTCCAGGGATGGGGCAGTCACTGCTTCTCTGGGAAACCTTTTCCAGTGCTTCACTATCCTCAGTATAAAGAATTTTTTCCTAGTATCTAATGTAAACCTACTCCCTGTTTGAAGGCATGCAATAAAAAAGATGAAATGAGGCAGTGTTATATACTCAAATCAGATAACCTTTCTGATCATTGATGTAAATTTGATTCACCAGCAAAAATATATTGTTAGGTATAATTTTAATGGATTTGTAATCAGCAAGTGCCTGGTTCTTTATGGTAAAATGTATATCCGAATGAGAAAATACTTCATAGACCTTCCTTTCCTTTTTCCCTCCCTCTCCTTCCTGCTTTCTCTGAGCTTGACCACCAGCTCTTCTCAATTGCAGAGCGAGGCACTCTCTGCTGAGGAGGAGAAGGAAAAAGAGGAGGGCTTGGAGTCCCGGCCAACAACAGCACAGGGCACTCCCCCCACCCAGCTCTCTGACACCGAGGACTACGCTGGCCTGGAGACCACCAGCTTGCTGCAGCATGGGGACACTGTCCTGCACATCAGTGAGGACAACGGGATGGAGAACCCTTTGCTGGCTACTCACTTCAGCTTCACGCACGTGGAGCTTGGGGAGACGGATGTTGATCTGGACGAATCTCATGTTTAACTCTTGGGAAAGCACAGTAAAGGGAGGAGGAAGGAAATGTGTACCTTTCCTTAGAGTTCCCTGCTAAAGAGTAACTAATTAAGACAAGAGCACTTTATTATCCAACAGCAGGAAATAGCTATCAGCTGGTTGCTATAGACTGGCAAATTTCTATTTGTGAGATCTCTTTTCAGTTCAGGGCAGGACCACAGGAACCAAGAATTTGTACAGAATTCTCAGGATAGGGGTGTGTAGAGCCCTTGTGGTGGTCCATAGAGCCCTAACCTGGCAGCCATGTACTGTGATCAGCAGCCTCACTGGGTAATGGGCTGTTGGACTGGGTGAGACTGTGTGCCCAAGATCTATTTTTGTAGTGTTTTTGGGAGGAGGGCTATACAGCAGCTGAAGCCAAGGCTGTTACACCTTGGAAACAGTGAAAAGACTGACAGAAAGTACCAATCTAAAGCTTGATTTTCTCAAGCCTGGGGCCATTGTTTCTAACATGCGGAGCAATGATAAGCACCGTAAAGCAATTGGATTTTTATTTTTAATTTTTTTTTTTTTTTTGGCACTGCAGACTTTAACTGAGTTTACTTTTGTCTGTTAGTTCCATTCCACTCTGTAAAATATTGCCCTTGTGCTACAAAAATACTTGCTCTGTAGAACTGAATACAGTATATACCATCAGTAGGAATGCTGTGCACAGACACAGAGCAGGGGCAGGTGCTGAGTGGTTTGCAGGTGGGATAAACAGCCCACCCTGTGTCCTGCTTTAATGTCCTGAGCTATTCATCTCCACAGCTTAAAATAAAACTCCAAGAAACTGCATCTCGAATGCATGGACCTTGTGGTCCCAAGCAACTGCTCCCCTGATGCTGTTGGATGTACGTAGAGGGATTTAAAGTAAATATTTATAAACGGTATTTTCATGTTACTCTATATATAAATATTTATGTACATTGTTAACAAAAGATGGATATTGCAGGGCAGAAGCTCGATGAAATAATCTATTTTTGGCATGCTGAGATTGTATTTTGAAAGGTTCCATTTTATGTATGTAATGCTCACAGCTGCAAGTATTAGGTAAATATATGTAACATTTATAGAAGGTGGAGATCCCTGGGGGGATCAGCTGAAGTCACAGCTGAGTTAAGGGGTTTTGCTGCAGCATCATGGAATTACACTGAAATGTGAATTTAGCCATTAGCTGCTGACAGGCAAACTGCAAAATAGCTGTGAAACAAACCACGGAATCATCAGCAATGCCCAAAGATACCCTTGGGAATCATTCACTGCCTTTTTTGGCTCATGGTAGACTAACTGGAGTTTATAATCATGTCATTATTGTGCAGAGGAAAATGTTTTGGATCATCCTGAGAGTATCTAAAATGTGCTAATTACCACTTTGGCTCCTGAGGGCTTGCAATTTGGACACACGCATCATAAACCAGCCTTACTAAGGAGGGAAATGATATCCTTCTAGCCATTTCCAAAGAAAGGACGTGCAGCTCTCCTCAGCGGCTCTCAAACAGCTGCTGAAGCACTGCCCTACAGACGGCAGCCTTGCTGCTGGAGTGCAGCACACGGGTTTTGCTGGGGCTGAGACAAAAACCACACAGCCGCTGCAGGTTCCAGCCTGTGGAGCCCTCAGAGCCTCGGGCTGTGCTGCCTGGCGTTTGCCAAATGCTCACATCTGACAGGAGCTGCGCACACCGGTCTGGGCAGGGAACTCACTCACATTAAACCTCTCCAGAGAGCAAAAGCCATTCTTCTCCCGGGTGCTGAGCATGCTCTGCTACCACTGTTGGTGAGAGAAGGAGAATCTCAGCATGTCTGGGGAACAGCAGGGCTGAAAAAGCGACTATTTTATAGTGCACCACCTATATCCCCCACATATATGGGGCTATGTAATGTGCAGGTGGTGATCTAATGCAGCTCCAAAGGGTGCCTGGTCTTTTAAGAGAGGTGACAGTGTCCCGACAGGTGTCCTGGATAACAAACCGTGTCCTCTGCTGATCAAAATGTGCTGTACTGCTTCTTATTTCCTTATTCCCACTGCAGCCAGGGCCAGATACTGTAGGATGCTGCTTTAGATTAGCTCCTAGCTCAGAGGTCACTCCAAGAACTGCTGAATTCCAGATGTTAGGTTTTATTATTAACACTGACGCACAAATGAGGAAAACCCCCATCGCTTCACTTTCAAGTCCCAAAGTAGGCTCGGTCACTGGCAGCCTGAGAGGGAGGAAAGCTTCAGAGCCGAGTAAATGGCTGGGACACAACACATCCAGAATTCACGGTGCACTTTATAGAGTGACCTTTTCTGCAGAAAATGAGGAAGCATCTTCCTGAATGAAAAGTAGAGCCCACCCCCAGTACTCTACTCTAGAGATGACAAAATAACTGTGATTTACTTCATTTAATTCAGTGTATGTAACTTTCAACTTTCCACTGTCACAGGTGAATCCACAGTAGTAAGCCATAGCAAGGACTAAAATGCCTCTTTTTAATGTCTACCCTACTAGAAATCAATGCAACTTATAAATGACATGATGTGTAATTTAGTTTTGTCCAGGTGGCCGGGCAGCTGGCTTTGGTTTTGTGGGACGATTGCTGAGAGGTGGCACAGCCAGGCCAGCCCGTCAGCCTGACTTCCCACGTCTTTTACTGTCATATCATATCACGTTGCATTTAATGCCGTCCTGATGAGTGGCAAACAAAGTACTTTAGCTGGTTTGTGCTTTCCTCCAGTATCTCTGTACCAGAACTGGTGTTATTTCTGCTGTGGAGACATACGATGCTGCTTTACATAGTGTTAGACGCCTTAAGCGCATGTCGTGTTCAGCGATGTCCGGCTGTGCCTGTCTTGTCCACGTGTCAGTCGGTCCCGTTGCCTCAGCATTTTATGCAAACGTTGTCCCGAGGATTAAATACAAAGGAACGACGGCAAAGTACAGAGTTCTGTGTTTGAGCCTCTTGCGTAACGCGGTCGTTCTCTCGCGCTCCCAAGGGTTTCCATCCGCGGCTTTCTTCCGTCCCGACAGCGCTCGTTAATGTTTACCCATCTGCTCCCGGGCCGCGGCAATGGGCTGTGCCACTGGGAGGGACAAAATACACTTTCCTTGGGAGCTTGAAATCACCTAGGCGAGGTTATTGCTACTGTTATTGCTCCCGCCGCTTTGGGACGGAGGGTGCGGCCGGGCCGGCTCCGCCTGTGCCGCCGCTTGTGCCGCGTCAGCGCGGCCGGGAGGGCGGAGCGGCGGCCCCAAGATGGCGGCGGCACCGCCCCGGCCCTCCCTCCGCCAGGCCGGCCCTCCCTCCGTCCCGGCAGGAGCCGCGGCGGTGGCAATGGCGTCGGGGTGCCGGATCGGGCCGTCCATCCTCAACAGCGACCTGGCGGCGCTGGGCGCCGAGTGCAGCCGCATGCTGGACTGCGGGGCCGACTACCTGCACCTGGATGTAATGGACGGGTAACGCCGGGGACGGGCGGGAGCGGCCGGGCCGGGCCGGGCCGGGGGCGCGGGGGGCGGGCAGAACCGCCCGCTCCTCCCGGCCGGCGCGGGGTAACCTGTGGGCGGGCGCGTCTCTCTCTTCGGCCCCAAGACACTTCGTCCCGAACATCACCTTCGGCCACCCCGTCGTGGAGAGCCTGCGCAAGCGGCTGGGCCAGGAGCCCTTCTTCGGTAAGGGCCGGGGGCTGCGGGGCGCTGCCCCTCGGCAGCGGGACCCGGCCCCACTGCCCGCTCGCTCTCCTCTTCCAGACATGCACATGATGGTGGCCGCGCCAGAGCAGTGGGTGAAGCCCATGGCGGTGGCTGGTGCAAACCAGTACACCTTCCATCTAGAAGCGACGGACAATCCCGGGGCGCTGATAAAGGACATTCGGGAGAACGGCATGAAGGTGAGGGGAGTACACACTGTGCTGTGCTTAGCTCACAGCTGCCTTGCGGGCAGCTTCTCTGTGGTGACCAGTGACAGGAGCCGAGGGAACGACCTGCGGCTGTACCAGGGAAGGTTTGGGTTGGGTATCAGGAAAAGGTTCTTCCCCCAGACGGTGGTGGGGCATTGGACAGGCTCCCCAGGGAATGGTCACAGCCCCAAGGCTGCCGGAGCTCCAGGAGCATTTTCACACTGCTCTCAGTACAGGCTAGCAATTGTGCAGGGTCGGTGTCTGTGCAGGGCCAGGAGTTCGCCTGTATGAGCCTTGTAGGTCCCTTCCACCCTTCAGGTGGTCTAGGATTGGCAGATGCAGCCCTAACACGCTGGGCATGAAGTCAATCTTCAGTTTTAGTGAAGAAAATGTGGCATTTTTAAATCAAGAAGCCTGTTCTTCCTGCCATTACACAGTCATGTCATTACTTTGCTAGGAATGTGTACTGAGCTCAGGCCAGTCTTGCCCTGAGGTGCACTAATCATAAGGTGCACTGAGATTTGGCTTCCCTTCCTGCAGGTTGGCTTGGCCATCAAGCCTGGCACTACAGTTGAACACTTAGCACCTTGGGCCAATCAGATAGACATGGCTTTGGTGATGACAGTAGAACCTGGGTTCGGAGGACAGAAATTTATGGAAGACATGATGCCAAAGGTAAAGTATGTTTCTCTTTCATTATTTATTGAGCTAAAAGCTAATTAACAGTAGGGAGTATGGTGGTAAAATAGATAAACCTTGTCTAGATGTATAAGAAGCTGTGGGGTGGCAGCTCAGTGCCCACATTTTTATCTGGTTGCCCAGGTTCAGTGGCTGAGGACACAGTTTCCCTCCTTGGATATAGAAGTGGATGGAGGAGTTGGGCCTGACACCATCCATAAGTGCGCAGAGGTAAGAGGTTGCAGCAGAGCAGCATTCTCAGTCACTGTACTGAGAGACTTATCAGCTCCCAGAAAACAAAGCTTAGGAGAAATTTTTTAGTTTTCATAGGGAACTATAAAACACATTTAATATCAAAATGTCTTTGAGGTCTAATCTTGTGCCTTTTTAAAAACGGTGGCTGTTGAAGCCTCCCCTAAGCTAAAGAAGTTCATTTCCTTTATGTTGGTGTAAATAGGCACAATGTGATGAAGAAACTACATATCTGGGGAAGAGCTGTGTTTTTTGAACTTGGTTTGGGGGTTGTAGTTAGAGGTGTATCCCATGTCCCACCTGTTTGCACACCAGCCCAGAACTGACAACCTGCAGTGTTTTACAGGCGAGCTGTAGGTGAGGGCTGTGTTCTGTGTGACTGAGCAGGTGTTTGATGTCTTCCAGGCAGGTGCCAATATGATTGTGTCTGGCAGTGCTATTATGAAGAGCGCAGACCCAAGGTCTGTGATCAACCTCCTCAGGAATGTGTGTTCAGAAGCAGCCCAGAAGCGCAGTCTGGATCGGTGAGACCTGCCCAAGCCGTGTTCCAGAAGGCTCTGGGCATGCAGGAGAACCCTCTTCTTGTGCATAAGCGAGGGCTGGATGAACACCAACTACAGAAACTTCTTGCTGCTCAACAGAGGAATCATTCCTTCGCTGCAATGAAGCAAGCAGCAGTGGGAAACATTCTGGCTGTCTTTCAGGGTTGGAAATGCAATGGTTTGAACTCGTGTCTTGATTTTGTGGAGGCTAATTTCGTGGCACAACCTCTAATGCTGACTGGATTGAACTACAGTCAGTTTGTTGCTTGCTAGAAGAGTGTAGCATTGCCACAAGAAGCTCTCTTGTGGAAGACTCTTAATCAAACTGCCTTCTGCTGTCTGTATTTTGTCATTTGATCTGTGCATTCCTACAAAACTTTTCCACTACTGCATTAAACACCCCTTCCTTGGTGTGTTAAGTTCTTTAAGCTGTCATAAATGAGTGGGTTTAGGAGTAAGCTTAGGGAAAATGCAGCATAAGAGGCTAAAAAACATTGCAGTGATGGTAGAAATACTCCTGTCCTTTGTCTCTGTTGCACTGGAAGTAATTGGCCTATAGAAATCCAGCATCAAGTCAGTGCAGCCTCTTCACCACATCACAAAGTGGGGAGTATCTTCTCACTTACCTTTCAAATAGCCAGTTAAGACAGCTGGGTTTTAATTCCTGGAGCTGATGGAATTCCTCAGGAGAATGTTGCTTTAATACTCTTCAAAGAATTAAAACCCTTCATCTTGCTCCACAATCTCCTTGGTTTGTACATACATCTGAGTGAAGGATTAAGATTGTAACATACAGGAAGGGAATCTGCTGGAGAGATATGCAGCTTGAAATGCCTGGAGATGGGTCTGTAAAACAGCTTGTGGAACCACATAGTTACCAGTCCTTCAGTTTGCTGTGTCCACAGGCCTGGCCTGTTTGAGCACATGAAGGTGAGTTACAGTGCACTAGAGGAAGACTGAGAAGGCCATTTCTAGGTAGACGTGTCTCCCATGGCTCTTCAATATTTCATGGTGTTCTGTGTGTTATTTTGCCCTTTAAGCTGCAGTTACAGAAGGGTTGCAAACAATCTGCTGCCTTGGGGAGCCAGGCCATTTCCACAGGACCAAAGTTGGGTCTGTTCTCTTTGCAGCAATGCTGGGCAGGTGTCACCTGGCAGCTGCTGAGGCAGGTTCAGACACTCGAGTATCTCAAATAGCTGAACTGCCACCGTTTTTCTGTGGTTTAGGTGAACAAATGTTGCTTCCTGTTTCTACCTGCAAACTCATTTGGGAACCAGCACAAGAAATAGGAAGTTGTCTGGACCTATTGTACCGAGAGATATTTTAGAAGAGGTTTGCCAAAAGCAGGCTTGGCCATGAAAAGCTAGTCCCCAGGGCTGTTGGGTGTGTGAGAGAACCTTATCCAAGCTTCTGGAAAGTACAAGTGTGGAGTTTAATGTATGGACAAATAGTCATGGCTCTGGTAGGTAAAATGCAGGCTGGACAGCCACCAGCTGCAATGAAAATGCTAGTTCAGGATGTGGAGTCTGGCTTTTCATGCTGTTGAAAGCAGGACAATAGCTGTAGTATGCTAACCTCCTGCAATTGAGTGTCAGCTGGATTGAAAGGGTAATCAAACTTTCTGCTTTTTTCCTAATTAATTTAGGGGTGACATCCAAGTTGTGCTAGTTAACTGATGGTAGGAGGCTTTGTGGAACCTTTTGGTATGTTCTCTGTTCATAGGCTGTAGCTGTAATTGTTTTAGGGATGGTAAGTTTGCACTTGCATTGACTCTTGGGTTAGGAATCTGTGGGAGAGATGTTAGACCCACAAATAAAATTGCCTAATTGCTTCTGTCTGAATCCCACCCAGGTGGGTTTATGCAGGTGACTCCTGCTGCAGCAGCTTTTATACATCTAAGGTTAAATCTGTTAGTGACCATGTCCCTAAAATCACAGTAATGAATGATTCTTGTTCTTTAATGCTTGAGAGTGTTTCAGTTTCTCACCTGTGTACATTTACAGAAGTGATCTGTTTGGGGCCTGTTTAGGCCTGTCCTCCCGTACTCGGTAACAAGCCTTGAGTCCCAGGACTTTGAAGTGAGTGCTGACATGAAAACCCAGAGAGCTGCTTGCATGGTCTCCTCTTGTATGGGCTGAAAAAACCTCAGGCCCATTAGATGTTGCAATCTTCTGACAAGGTTTTAGCAGTAAGGGAGGGCACAGCCTGTTGTACTGAGGCACCTGGTCTAGTGTCTGAACTGGAAAAGGGGATGAAAACAACTTGTTTGGAGCCAAGTCACAGCCCTGAGTGAGATAAAACACTGCAGAGACGCAGACAGAGCTTAGTTTTAATAGGGTTTCAAAATCCTTATTTGTACTTACATGCCATTAAGGTCCTGGATGCAGAGATGAAGCATTTTAAACCCTCACAGCAGCAGGAAGCGGAACGTAAGTGGTGTTAAAAAAATGCCTCAGTTGAAGATGGTAAATAAAGCGCATGGGAAATGGCTTTGTGCAGTTGCAAACACCCACTTTCATGCCTGGGGGGGCATTGCTGCATTGTTTTAAGTTGGTTTTTCACAATCAGTCTTTGTAATACCTTCAGCCACAGCGGTAGCAGCAGCACTAACAGCTGTTTTCATAGCTTAACAGCCAAAGTGAGGTTGGGTTTTGTCTGGGGCTTTATTTCTGTTTAAAACTTTGAAAAGGAATGAAAACAAGCAGGGGATCCTGCACATTTTATGGCTTTGAGGATGAGCCTAGCCCTGAGCCCTCAGCCTGCTCCCACAACAGGTACAGCTTCCTCATTACTCCAGCATTCATGCAAAACTCAGCTGTCTGGAGGTGGGAGCCCAGCTGTGCCAGGACATGGGCTGCAGGCAGCAAACCATGATACCAGTGCTGATGGCAGCTGCTTGCAGCACAGGGACAAATGAAAGGAGAAGGCTGGTCCTGCAATCAAGTTGAGTTCAGCAAGTTTTTTAACCCTGTCCCAGTACTGAAATGAGCTTGCTGAAAAAATCAGGTGCCTCCCTGTCTGGAGCCAGGACACAGTGGAGACAGAGAAGGCAGGGCACAGGTCTGCAGCTTCTTGAGAGCCATCTCGCTTGCCCTGCCACACGGAGGGATGCTGGAGGCAGGCAGGTGCTGAGGGAAATGCAGCCTGTTCCTGGCCCCCCATGGAACCTATCCTGCTCCACTGGAGCCCTGTGCACCACCACTGCATGGAACAACCCTGTGCTGGCACTGTGGGACGAGGAACAGCTCTGGCACTGTGCTCCAGCAGCCAGTTTGCTGTCACAGGCCTAGCTAGCTGAGAGGCAGCTGTTGGAGAAAAGATTTCTGCCGTGAGTGGGCTGGGTAAGGACCAAACAGACATTCTGCTTCTCTCTTGTGCCTGCCCATCCTTTCTCTAACTACCCTTTTTATTGCTGTCTCATGAAGCAATAGCAAGTTCCCATGAGGGCTGGCAAGAACATGCAAGAGGGGACACAGCAAACGTGGTTCCCCTTGCTCAGAGCACTCAGTGCCTCTGCGGTGCACAAGGAACCCAGCAGCTGCTTTAGCCCACACGAGGGCTGACTGCAGCCACACAATGGTTTAGAACCTCAGCTGGGACCTGAACTGCAGTGTGGGGATGCTCTGCAGTTCCCCAGGCTGGCCAAACTGGGATAACCCAGATCCTATGACACAAGGGGTCTTTGGCCTCTTTTTTAACACCCTCCTGTACCAGACTGGATTGTATTTCTACTTCCTAGCAGCACTTTCAGGACATGGAAGGCAGCTGGCCTGGCTGGCTGGTTTACTTGGTCTGTCCCCTCTCCTGAAGTGCAGGAATTCCTCCCTCTGCCCCAGGCATCGGACAACACAGGAAGCCCATACCTTAGAACAGGGCAGGCTGAGAGCTGATCAGATCAGGCTTCCTAAGGAGTAGACAGGGGTATGGAAAAGACCTGCAGAACACTTGAGACTCTGAACTTTGACAACTTTTTCCTGGAAGCAGGTGCACATGCAGGGCAAGAGAGAGGGCAACACACACCTCTTTACTGAGGCACTGAGGGGCCATTGGCCTCATGCCATAAGCACAGTGACAGTACCACAGCAAAGCTGCAGTGGGTCTGCAGGCCAAGAGGAAGTACTGCTGCTACTTCTTCACTTCTAAAAAGTCATCAAATTCAGACTATATACAACATATATAGAAATAACTTTTAATTAAAAAACCAACCTTGCATCAAAGATTATTATATCAGACATTGAGGCAAGATTCAAGTTTAAGACAAACCAGTGTTAAAAAAGTGTTTAAAAAAAATAATCAGAATGTGCAATAAACTACAATGTAGCAATAGGTTGTAGTGTTGAAACTTTACTGAACTGTTTTCATATGCCCAGTGTGTATTTCCTGTCATTTTGACCAAAAAAATAAATTGATACTAAAACTCGGTCATCTGTCCAGTGCCATTCCAGGTATTACACATGGAAGAAAACTGCACAAAAAACAGAGACTCCTGTTAAGTTGCCTTCAACTGTCCTACACAGAAAAACTGCCTGTTGATGGATTGTACCTACATTCAATGTTTAATCTTTGTTAATACCTCTTGGGACTGCAGATATATTCCAAGCTATGGTATTTAGATGCAAGTTTGAACAACTTGCCTTTGTTTTCTCACTGTGAATGCATTGGGAAATGAAAAATGTATCCAGAATCACAATGGAAAGCTTTGGGGCTTTTTTTTTTATTGCTCTTCAAGACATCAATCATCTTTTCCTTTCCAGCTAGTCACCAAATGTTGGCATACTTATGAGACTCTTACAAGGCACTGTACAGCAATTGGAACAAGACTTTAACATATTAAAGCTAAGTATTATGAGCCTCATTAGCTACTGAAGGACTAAGGAAGTAAGATGATCCAAACCACAACGTTCCATGGGCTGTGTCACTGATTTGGCTCGACCCCTCTTTGCTCCTGCCTCTCCCTCCCCACAGGCCTGAAGCAGAGACCCTGCTTCCTGGGTGTCAGATACACTGGCTATGGCAGTGCAGTGGGCTGCTTCTACCTTATTGCTTGAGGACTTCAATGTGGAATGTGCCCTGGCACTGCTGAGAGCTGACTTCTATGACTTAAGCTAGATGCAAGGCTTCCAGATCCCCTGGTTTGAACTGCTGGTTCTCACCTACCCTTACCTTACACATGCAGTCAGAGAGACAGGTTTTTGCCCCATGGTCATGCCAAACAGGGAAATAATCTGAGGCTAACACTTATCCCCACTATCTTCAAGTAGTTTTTCTGTGTTCAGTTGAAGTTGTTGGATAAGGTAGACAGCTTCTGCTGCACCAGAGTCCACTAGAACCAGATATGCATTTGAAAACAAACAAACAGAAAAGGATGATTATTGACAAATGTGGCAATATGACAACAGAAAGTGAATGGTGCCAGCAATTTATGTGCGCCCACTCCCGACATTGAGACTATTAGACTTCCAGCTTGAAATAATTACTTTCTCTTGGGGTTCAGGAAGAAGAAAGTGTTGTCTTTGGGATTTATCCTGCCTGTTGCAAAGCAAGAAAGAAAATATATTATATGCAGCTAACATAAAGGTTTTGAATTGTGCTGTCATATGCTGTGTGAACGAGAGATTTTACCTTACACTTCTCTCCACCTTAACTGGCTTTCTTAATGAACTACATTATTCCCTGTCACCTTTGTTTCCTTGTACTGTTGCTTCCCAGGCAAACACTTTTGCAGTCTTCTGACTCTTGGGTAAATTGTTTTCTTGGTGGACAGCCATTGTCTGGCAAAGCAGTGGGTGTGCCTGGAGTGCAGGGAGAGTTGCTGGGGAAAGTTGCACTTGACATTTCAGTCTGATTCGTTACTTGATCTTGGCACAGTAAAGCTTCAACCTCTTCATCTCTTAGTGGAAAAACTCGAAGTTCCCACAGCCCAGACTGAAAGGAAGCAGAAGAGTAGGAGTGAGGGTGGAAAAAAGAGTATAGAGGATAAAAAGGGATTTTAGTTGAGTGTGAACTGATTAACTGTGTGCAGAATCATTTGCTATCAAGTAACAAACAAGTGTCTTTCTTTACAACATTTGCAAGGCTCTTCAGATAAAGAATACAACACTGCCAGGCACCAAGATGTAAGCTGGCTGTGTAAGGTTTTGAACTAATAATAGACCTACCCTCAAACCCTTCCAGGCAAGGAAGCTCTTTTACACAATGCCAGACCATCAGGATGTTTGACCCCTAATGACCAGACCTGTCTGGAACCTTGGCCAACACCCCTAAAAGAAGCCCAGCCTGAACCCAGTCCTTCCATATTTGCCTCAAAAACATGTGCCATGTGTACTGAGCAATGAAACTTTTACTTGTTGACAGATCTAGGGTTAATTTACAAAGCACATCAACGTTGTTCTGAACGGGAGTACTACATTCAGTGCACATTAACTAGGGTGACAGCCTGAGATTCTGATCAGTGAGACAGGAGAGTATCTTCAGGTTTCTTTATAGTCACTGAAGAACTGACCAGACTTGGAAGCTATTGGAAGCACCCACCTTCTCTTCCTGGCTGTCCCTGCAGAGTGGTGCCATCTCTGAACAAACAGAGCTGTGGGATTCCGAAGCTGGGTCAGGAGCAGGGTCAGCAGCACAATGGTCTTTCTGCACTGAGTCCTGGCCGTGTCGACCATCAGCATTTTTGCTGTAAGATCTAGTGCAGAATTAGAAATGAGTTTTAAGAGCTACTCCCTGACCTTTCACATTGCTATGAGCAGTTCACAGTTTCTTTTAGAAGTGTTCAGTTTCTCCACACATGCTACCTCCATTCTGCTTGCTTAAACCAAAAGAGCAAAGGAAAACTGGTGTGGTTCTTGACCTTGCTGGCTGGAGCCAAAGCAAAGCACTGTGTGGGAGGAACTAAGTGGATAAAATGGGTAGGACAGGCACACTCTGGCTGCAGACAGCTAGTGACTGGTCCCACTCCTGCATCTTGCTCCACATGCTCACCAGAACTGTGATCTGGACAAAAGAAATCAGCGAGCCACAGGCTGTTCCACTTGGGAGAGCAGCATCACCCACAGGAGCCTGTGGGCTCCAAATGGCACTGCCAGCACTGTGCCAAGTGCAACTCCAGAGACAAGTCCTTGGGCTCCCCCTTACCACTTCTGCTCTGGAATCAAGTCTAAAGCAATCAAAAATGTAGTAAGATTAAAAATTTTGACCTCACTTTAAACAGAAATTTAAACTAGATATAAAACAGTGGCATGCATCTAAAATGCCAGGTGGAAGCCTGACCTTGCTCATGTCAATGCACAGTTTACTTCTGAATTCAAGCAGCATTAAGATTTTACCAAGGAGTTCACATTTTCCAAATTAAGGTACATACAGAACTTTTTATTTTTCAGAACACTTTCTGAAGCTGGGAGGTTTTATGTTCAAAATTGCTTAAAATAAAATTCCTCAATATTTCCTCTATTTTTATCCTGCATTTAAAAAAGCTCTTTTGACTATTTTTTCTTAGTGTCATGGTTCACTTCAGACAAGAGTAGACACAAGCATATGATAAATAGCAGAAAGAGTCACCCCACCATTTCTAGGCTGCTTTTTGCCCTTGCAGATTGTGAAGTGATTTATGGGAATCATTTTCTCAGGACCAAACTGCAGATGCAGCTTTATGACATTTTTTCCCGATATACAGTACTTTTTGCAAGACTTTTAGTGGTTACATTTAAATCTGCTGAGTTCTGCAGCAGATGGCAAGCCTGTGAGAATGAACCATTCACACAATGACTTTCTGAACACTGTGGAGTTTCATCTGAGTGAAGAAGGACTCATGATACACTGAGTGGCTAAAGTCATGGTGACTGGGAGTGGCACAGTGTTCAGAACTCTGTGTTCAGTGAGGGAGGAAGGTGTTAGTTTAGTAATGCCAGGTCACTAAAATGCCCAATTTCTGTCACTATGTATGCCTCAACACTGCCTTCTCTTACCAGCTGGAAGTTAAACGTACCTGGTACTGTCCCTGATGAGTTTAATTAATGAATGGTGTTTCTAACTTCTGTGACAGCATTTCTGACACTCCTGTAACCACAACCCACACCAGGTTGAACAGGAAGGCTCTTATCAAAGCCAATACACCTGCCTGCTGTTCCTCCTGGGCCAGCGGCTCTGCTCCCACAGCGACCACCTCATGCGCTCTCTTTCTTCGTACTTGGTGTGGCGCAAGGAAAAAGCTTTGTCCGACAGGTCTTCTACCTGTAACGAGAGCCAGGGAGAGCTGTCATTATCAACAGCACTCAAACACCACCAGCCAGTATTGGACATAACTCTGCAAAGGTCTGTTCAACAAACAACAAGAGGCAACACAATACATGCCTTCACTACAAAGGCACATTTACATGCATTCAGTTTACAAGAGCTCTGGTGCACGGGGTGCTGTCATTTTAGCTTTATTTCTTTACATGTCTGTGGTTGATCAGAATGGATATAGAAGTTACACCCCCTCCATGCAACTAACACATTTTCCTCTGTGGTGAGAGGCAGAAAATTTAGAGGACAAGTATTCATTTGCAAATTAAGGCAGTGTTAAAAGTGCATAATAAAGACAAGCAAAAATTCTAACAGTTTCCAGAGATTGCGTTAGGAGGAGGCTGGGAGCAGCAGGATTTGCCAGGTGCTCTTTAAGCACTGAGAAATAGGTTTGAGATCACCAAGGACTTTGATAACTCCACAGAAAGGAACTTGGTGAACCTGAGGTGCCACATTCCTGCTGTGAAACCAAGCAGAAAATGGCTTCTGCTTTTAAGATACTATTTCTTACCCAATGGCTTGCATGATCCCAAGTACAGCTTAAACCTGCCCTAATGCAGTAATTACCTGTTTGTAGTAAAACAAGAGCCAGCTTTTTAGCTAAAAGATGTAGCTATTGCACCTGACTTTCACTGTGAAAGTGCCATCTGTGTGTCTCTGATGGCAGCACACCAGAAGTTTGTTCCTTAGCCAGGGCTGGCTGAGGAGCACTTTGCTGCCCTTCCCCCTCACTCCCCTGATGGCAGGGGGAGTTCTTGGCTTTGGGTTTCTCCAGTACAGCTCACAGTTGTTTCAAAGTGCTCCAAACCATTCAAAGTTCACCTAAAAAGCTGAGGTTGGCAGAAGGAATTTGAGTGCTGCAATCATGGATTTTATGCCAGCTAGTCCCAACTCAAAAGCTGAGAAATTCTTGGAAAGAACAATTCCTGGTCACAGGAGCTGTGAAGCTGTCAGGTCAGTCCTAGACAAGAATTATACTAATAATTGGGGGTGTCATGTAACATAAATTGTATTTTTTTATTTTCTAAAGCAAAATCCTCAGTGGTGTTGTACAAGTAACACTGTTTATCTTCCAACTGAGCCTACAAAATAGAGAACCAAATGCAGGGTCCTCACTGCAGTGCCAGGCAGTGCCATAGAGACACTGGCAGTGCTCCACTTTGTCGTGTTTCTGTGGAAGCCATCCCTGTATCAAGTCTCTCAGCACTGAGATGGTTCACAGCCCTTAGGGGTACATTGACAAAGTATCACAACCAATCAGTATGATCCCAAAGGCTCATTTTGATTGGAATCAGACACAGGACCCATTTGTTGGCCTGTGACTGCCAAGCTCCTCCTCAGCCCAGCACTTGACAAGAACCTTCAGACAAACAGGCTGCTTAGTTTGCTCATCTCATCACTCCTTGCTGAAGGCTCCTTCATTGCTTTTATTTATTTATGTTAAACACAAACCACTTTGTTAGCTGCTGGTTTCCTTTCAAGCAAGTGAACTTAATGGGTTTCCCCCTCTCTCTGAAATTCACCAGCCCTGTCACTTGGAGAGCATTCAAACAGGGCTACACCTCAGTTCACATTCTGTCTTTCCAAGGTCAATGACGTATAGCATGAAAGTGACAATTTTATGAACTACAGGAGTGTTATTCCATTGGGGAAAATTCAGGCTTTGCTGTGCTCAGATATCCTTTGAAGTGGAAACAAAAGATAATTTAGAAAGAAAAACTTAGCAATTTGAAAATACTTTTCTTAGCAGATTGCCAAAACTTTTCATGCTGGGAAGAAACTTCATTTTTAACAAGTTTCCATTCAAAAATCAAAGTCCACATTCCACTCCAAGTGAAGAGTTTTGAAAAATACAGAAATAAGCCTTGTTTGTTTTCCCTAGCTGGTGATAGCATATTTAACCACTTGTTTATTTAAAAAGAGTTCTACCCTATTCTTTTGAACAGTAAATTTTCTTATTTAAAAATCATTATCTGTTTTATGGATAAAAATTTCATGACATCAGAATAAAAGGTCTCTACTTGGCTCACTACAGCCTCTGCTGCTCCCCAGCATTTCCTCTAACAACTTTAGATTCATTTAAAGTTCTGTAACAGGAGAAATTTGGTGTTTTTTCTCACTAAGGTTAGTTTCAAAAAGGACAATGGAAGTGTCATTCCTCAGTGGATGGATCTGGCAGGGATGTTGAGAGAAAAGGCATTTGTGAGGCATGTCTAATGATTTCACTCAAAGAAAACTAAGCTTTGGATCCCCCCATGACACTCCAGCACACTGTGCATTAATGTCGAATAGCACCAGGAATATTTCTGAAAGGTTCTCAAAACAACAAAATCTGTGTTTCACTCTTTGGCACCACAGGAAACTCTGAGTCATAGGCCACGAAAACACTTATGCAAAACTAATCCCACAAGGAATTACTCTGAAGAAATTGTCATTACTAAAACAACTACAAAATAAACTTGAATGTTACAACTGTGCCTTTCCAGAAGCATTAGGCTGGGCAAAACAAATTAAAACCAAAACAAAACAGGAAAACTTGTGCCACACCCTCCCATGCCTTAAAGCAATAACACTGCAAATTCATACACGCAAACCAGGAAACTCAAATGTTCTATTTCCAGAAAATATTTTTAGAGCAAGTAATAGAGCAGACATAGATAGTAGATTAACTTTTGCATTGCCAATTTTGTTCTTGTAAGGCAAAATTTCCAGGAACAAAAACACACCCATAAAAGGTAAGTGTTTTGTTCTCCAAGCCACAATGAATAGGCCTGATTCCCAGAAAGTGCTGAAAGTTCCCATCCTTGGAAGTGTGGCTCATGTGGAGCACGACAAATTGGGGACCCCACATTTTTTTGTAACTTAGTAAATGCTGGATGCAGGTCTGTTGCAAGAATATGGGCTGTTGAACTGAAAGCCTCTAAAAGAAGACAGAGAAGACAAAGATGAAGATAATGAAGATAAAGAAAAAAGTTAATACAGTAGCAGAAATCTCTGACTACTGCTTGACACAAGGACAACTCTGAAGTTTTAAATTTAGCTGTACAGAAGATAGAGAAGTAAAGAAACTATTGTGTAGTACCACAAAAAATTTTTGAAGTTATATCATTTCCAACACCACCACAGGATACTATGCAGTGAAATAGAGAAAAAGAACATTTAATATAAAAGCAGAAAGTATGTTTTGCCTTCCCTTGTGTTACATGAATGACCTACTGAGGCTTGCCTTGACTTCAGCACACGGAGCAAGTTCAAGAGTGTCAGAACATGAGTGCAGAAAATGCCAACAGGCAATGGTGCTGTTTCCTCATGTCTTTTCACAAACTTACTCAGTAGCAAATGTAATTGCTCAAAGCTAAAGGAAGGTGGAGAATTACAATCAATCACCTTTTCTCAGTACTCTGAAAAACATCCCAACTAATGTGATCTCAGAAGAAAGGGGGAAATTGGCAAAGGATGATTTACACAATCAATATCATTAGCATTTTTCTCTGTCTGGTATCTCTCCCCCTCATTCTACCCAGAAGCTGATAGATGATACAGAAGCAGTGGGCCACAGCGGGAGGCAAAGCTGCTGTATTGTTAACTCAAGTTATTTCCTGGCCAGAGGATGAATCATACAGGATTGAGAGTCATGCCAAACACAGATGTACTGGATGGGCTGCTAATTCAGACATTTGTCCATGAGATTCAGAGAGACCTTGAAGTCCCTTCAGCAAAATAAACTAAAAGCACAAGAAAGTCATCTGTATGGGATCTGAAATCTAAACAAGAAATCCACTGATTCCATGCAAGTTCCTCAAAGTCCTGAATGCAAATCACTGTTGAAATTCTTCATTCCCCCCCAGACACCAGGATGAAGACAGCAATGAACAGTAGATGCTCAAGGGACAGTGTGCCCTTGCTGCCTTTATTCGTTATTCTCCAAATGGTTTAATTAGATATCCTTGCAGGAGAGCTCTCCTGTGTGTGGAATTTGCCCTCTGCAGTACAAAGGAAGGACAGGCATGTTTCCTGCTAGCTGGGATGGTCCTAACCCAGAAGTCAGTGGGTGGAAGTGATATAAATATGACCACAGATTTCATAGGAATTTCTCAATGGCATTGGAAAAGGCAGGGACAGAGTAAGCTCTTCTCTTCCTTCCAACCCAAGAGTATGCTGCCAGATTAAGTGCAACTACACCAGGTAAAGAGCTGAGACTGTGATGTTCTCCTAAAGGCAGGAATACAAGTCCTACAGTTAAAATTGGTGATAGTGGCAGAGACTGGAGGGAGATTAAAGATGTCCAAAAGACAACAAAACTGACAGGTTTCTGGAAGAGAAGCCACAAAAAGATTGGAAGGACAGAAAATCAGCCTAGAGACCAGACTTGCTGGTACATTCACCCCAAGGTTAGGAAATGCCTCAAGCCCCTGATTAGGGGAGAAAGGGACAAGCTGCAAAGTCCATGGGCATTCCCTGGAGAAAAAGGTAGACTCTTATGTCTGGAGGAAGCAAAACTGGCCCATGACTTGCAAACTTAGCTCAACAGGCAGGCAGGAAATGCTGACGGTTATGTTGTTCCTGACAATGCAGAAAAGTTTGTTCCCAGCAGGAGGGCTGCAGGAAAACAAATACTGAAAAGAAAAATTGAGGAAGCTTGCTGTAGCCACAGGCAAGATGCCTGATTACCATATGAAGAGCACCATGGCATGGGAACTGGCCACAGAAGGAGAGGATGAGAGGGAGGGACAGCACCCAGAAGACAGTCACACTGGGAGAGGCAGCGTTACAGGGCTCAGGAGCAGGGTGGCAGAGCGTGACCCAAGGGACCCTTTGAGAGCTCTGACTGTGCAGCAGCAAGGGGCAGAAGAGCCAGACAAACAAGGAACAAGGAGTATTAATGGTATACTTGCATTTCTATCTTCACTGTAGGGGTAAGACACATTTTCACAATCTGATACTTAATACTTTGTTTTTTGAAACTTGAAACTTACTGGGATTTGTATGAAGTCAGTGTTTCCTGAAAGTATGTACCAATTAACCCAATTATATATTGTCTCTACTTTAAATAAACCTAGTGGTTTAATTAAAATACAGCCTACCTCTTCTTCATCTGTTTGAGATTTTTCTAAAGGTTGAAGTTCAACAACTCTCCAGCTAGAAACAAAATAAGGAAAATCAAATTAAGTTTAAGGTGCTGATAACAAATGGCTTAAATTTATTTTTTTATTTCCCAACAAGGTTTCTAACCTTTCCTTTTCGTAAAGGATAAGGATATCTTCAAGATATCCAATACAGTTGTAGTAATATTTCTCAACTTAAGAGACAAGAAAAAAGCAAATACATATTATGGATTTAAAGTACAGAATAAGTACATTTAGCACTTCAAGCAACATGCTATTAGGACATTGAAGTAAGCAGAGGAGACCCATTACCCTGGTTTTGGAATCTAATGATGCTCTCTTCCTAAAACACAGGAGAGAAAGGTCTCTAGAATCATGGATTGTAGGCCTACACTGTATGGAAAGAAGTAAGCTTATTCTACTGTATCAGAATGGCTAAAAAAAAACCAATAAAAAATGAATCCATTACTCCTAAGTCACAGAAAATAATTTACTACTTTCTTATGAACACACAAAAAAAGACAGCAAAAAAACCCCATTCAGAGCTTGTCAGCCTTATGATATATTAAAAGTCATAATTAAAACTGATATAAATCCACTTCTATTTTTAGCCACTCTGTGCATCTGCCACATCCCTGTGTATATCAGACTCTTTCTCCTGTGCTATCAGCTGTCCAGTCTTCCCACCACTTCTGTCACATGAACTGAAATGCACAGATAAAAACCCAAGAGCATGAAAAGATAATCTTTAATATTATAACATTTTCTAATGCCATGTAAAGTATATTCTTACTTAATGTTCTCATGTCCATTTTTCTCATGTCTTTGCAATTAAAGAGGTTGTGAACAAACCTTGGAGTAAGGATTTCTTTGTACTGTAGTTTCTCCAACTTTGATGGTGCCACCAGTGACATGGGAATAACAATGTTGTCTATATCATAGGAGCTCTCACTTCTCAACCTCCTCCTGGAGTTATGCTGAATAACAGAACCAACACAAAAGGACATCAGCTCAAATCATAGGAAACACATGTTAGCAAAGAACCATTAGAACTTCACAAGGAGAAAGCCTGAACTTTGATGGATACTATTCTAAAGTGCTCCTTTACATGTTCTATGATGATGATCAACTCAAGGGAATAAAGGAGTGTGTGTTGTCTAAACTATGTGGGACACAGTTAGTCTAAACTAAACTATGTGGGATACACATTTAAACTCAACTCTGCACTGAAACACGACTTACAGAGCACCAGTGTACCACTATACTTAGCAAAACCATGGGACCTGAATCTGAATTTGTTGTGAATTTACCATTAATTCCAGTAAAATAATGTGTTTCTGTACACTGAGCCAGAGTTCTGCTGCTCCTCAACAAATTATACAGCAGGGACTTTGCCTGTATTTCTGCACAAGGGGTTTTAAATAGGGAAACTGAGACTTAACAAATTTTGTGACTCTATTTGCACCATGATGCCATTTTGTATAGCTGAAACAAGAAAAAAGGGTTGTAAGTGCAACAAACTGGGAACATAAAACATGCTGTATTTAATGAAATATGGGGAAAAAAAAAGAGAGAAATGCACAATGCCAATAAATCAAACTTGCACTCCAGTTACATGATCTGCAAAATTCTTTTACAAGCAAGTATCTGTTTTAGAAACACCACATACTCAATCTGGAATAAATTAGTTAGTGTAATCCACTTAATTCACTGTGAAAATGCTCTGCACTGTCATATGACACTAAATCAGATGTAAAAGGCACGTGGCTTTGGATTGTTAATTTGCACAACTCTCTGTTGATGTATCAATTGCAACAGTGACGTATTTTTGGTTTACCTGTGATGAAGTGCTGTGAGTGGGCCGAGACATGGCACTGACACTGCTCGTGGGAGTAAAACTGTTGTGGGACTTGGGCTCTGCATGTTGGAAGGAGAAGGTCTCAAACTGAGTGCTACTTTCACCTGTCATAAAAACAGCAGGAAACAAGACATACCGGCTGTTGGCTATTAGACTGCAGATATTTTTCCACACACTAATAGTAAAGTCATTTCTAGAAGCCTACAGTGAACCACTTACAATTTACTGGATACTAAAAAAAGCCATCTAAATAAACACTTGCTATTCATCCTGTCATTGTTGTTCCACAAAACTCATGCCTCTTATTCTAAGAAGGATTTCTTCTCATGGAACCAGCTTCATATGGGCAAATCCTTACTCTTTTTTTCAGGAGCTGTCATAGACTACAATACACAGCAAATGCAATCTGACTTAGATTCCCCCTGCTCCCCAGCAGCACTTCTCTACTTGGGGTGTATCTCACAAGTTCTCCCTGACTCTTCCTTAATAAATGATAAAACTGGCAGCAAAGGTAACAGACAAAATCAATTTAGATCTCCAAACCAATAGTAGTTTCTTCTGATTCACTGCTCCAGACAAATTGTAATTCCTGTTTACTCCATTCAGTTCCAGTATGAGCAGCATGTAGCAGGATTCATAATTTACCCACCTGTTCTGCTTTCCTTCTACCTAGTTTCCAGTAAGAAAGGAGAATTCAGACTTAATATACCAATAAACAAATAGAATGAGTGTATTCCAACATGGAAGAAGATGTAAGAATGATCCTAAAGACTGGGTCAAGGTCATGAACTACCATCTCCCAGGCAGCCCTACAACTCCCTGCACACAGCTTTTATTTTTGGCCTTGTTCATTAGGCTGATCTTCCTCATGGATAATTTCTCCTAGATAAAGCCCAAATTAGGAATAAATATGTAGTACTACACCCATAGCACTAATAAGCTAGAATTTGTGCTCCTACTCATGAATGCACCACAGAACAGTTTTCTGTTCTGGGACTGGGATGAACATCATGATAAAAGATTGCTTTTTGGTTCCTTTTATAAAAAACCTAAATACTATTGTCAGAAGACTAATGGTAACTTCAAAAGGTTTGTAGCAAGTTGTTTTCTCTCTTACTAGTGCTCCCAAGTAACTCCAGTTGTTGATCTCAGTGTTCTTGACTACACTTAGGGAAACTGAGAAACACTGTGTCAGCATCCATCTCTAGGGGACCAGGATGTGATCAGGGGAGCAGGTGGCAAACAGGAAAATGGAAAACAGATCACTGGTGGTGAAAGGGGAGAGGGCACAGCACCCTGCTGGAGATAGGCACAGAGTGTAAGAGAAGGCTGTACAGCAAAGGCACTGCTGTATGGCTCAAGAGGAAGGATTCAAAGGACAACGCTTATCTTATCCCAAACCAGTTTTCAGTGTGCCCCCAAACAGCTTATATTCTCTCCTAAAACTTTCTAATTAATTGGGTGGCCTCGCTTTGGGGTTGTGAACTGTGGGTTTTGGGGTTTGTTTTAATCCTAGATGGTGATTTTTTATTAATTCATCTCTGCAGTAATTCCTGTATTTCCACCTCTAGTAAAACATTACACTATGAGTTTTTGCCTGGAAATGCACCAGCAGTTAATTTTTCCACAATGTTAACTGATCATTTATACCTTTTAACTCTTAAGGGAAATTTTAAACTAATATGGCTTCCCCTCTTGCTTAGTGACTTATTTTCTTCAGATGTCTTGTGAAGAATTTTGCCAAAGGTTTTCCAAAAGTTACATAAATCAATCTGTAACAGAATCTGTTAGGCTTTGCATTCTAACAGGAATCTGGAGATTACCTCTCTGGAGAGGTAAAATGCCATTTATCTTTACAGTGGTATGCTGAATTTTTTATCCCTACATCATCACAATATTCTACAGAACTGTTAGGGCACTTCCAATTAATTTACCAAGCGCTGAAGCAGAGATTCAGTGGTTTAAAACAGAAAGGTAACAAAGTAAAAACACAGTAAGAACTGGCTATCCACAAGTCCTCTTAAAGTCTGGAAGGGATCCAGAACCACAAATGACATACACAACAAATGAAATACAGTGCACGAAGTTGCCAGGAATAGTAAATGCTTCACTGACTTAATGACTTTACAGATAACTTTGTAATGTCTATTTCACTGACTACTATTAAAAATCCCCTTTCATATTAAGAATGACACCCAGTATCAGAACACAGCTGAACTGCTGAGCAGTTTTCTTTAAGACATAAATAAAATAAAATACAGCAGCTTGGCTCATTCTGTATGCACACTTAAGAAGAAAGATTATTACTATGCTTTAAATAGCAAATTTTTTTTCATGGTGTTCTGTCTCTTCATAAGTTTCATAACATTATCCTTTTTGGAGACAACTGTTAATTCTCAGAGCCCAGTGATATTCATATAGTACATATTTTAAAAGATGTAGTAGCCTCTTGCACTGCTATTTTTCTCTTACCTACTGCTGTCTCACTTAGATGCCTTTTCTTCCTTCCTTCTGACAGCTGGTCAGGTGTTCCTAACACCAACTGAGATTTGGAATTAGACAAACAGCCACTGCTCCACTGTTTGACAGAAACATGTGGATTATAGTCTGTAACAGAAAAAGCATGTATCAACTTGAGAAATTACTTTACTTTTCATTGGTACAATTTACAAGAAATCTCAACTGCTGAACTATTTCTAATAGCCCCAAACTTTTGATAGGGATCCAAACAGAAAAAGGACTGCAGTTGGGCACCTGGTCCAAACTCCCCCAACTTGTGATACCCTCCTACACCTCTGGTGAGATCATCTCAGTGTAATTAAGGAGAACCTGACACTGGGGTCTGAAGAGATTCCTCTTCCACCTAAAGCCATACTCAGCTACCTTCTCTGATAACCTCCTTTGTGACAAGTTTATAAACTGAACCACTTCATGGCAGAAAGAGAAACTTCTGTTTCCCACTCCCAAGTTAAACATGGCCTTGCAAATACTAAAATATTTTGCTTTACATACCATTGTCAGCAGCTACTTTAAACTCCCCTCCCAGAGATGCAGTATCAACAGGTTCTCCTTTGATGTCATCCTTCCTTAATAATGTTTCAAAGTATATGTGAAGAGGAATATCTAATAAACAAAGCAGAAACCCAAAGGAATAGTGTCTGTATTAGAAATATGGCAACCTCTGAGCCAATGAATTATGCATCATCACTAAAGATCTAGGCACTGATTCACCCAACACATTCAACAAAATCTGTGAGCAATATTACTAAGGACTGAAACAGACTCTGGAGGGTACTGAGTGAGATTAAGACTGGGGTCTTCCCTCTTGACCAGCTCCTTCACAAAACCCAGCACAGCAGAGAGCACAGAGTCTCCTGTACTGTGAAGATGCTTCAATTCAGCCTTTTGTGCACAAGTAATTAATGCTTTCGGAATTTATTACTGCTGGAACCCTATAGGTATTTTCAAGGTACATTCCCCTCTTTGTCTCCCTGGAAAACCCTACAGCAGGGCAATGTAATTCTGATAGGAGTTCTAACACAGAATTAGCCTGCAAAACATTTCAAGTGGTAAGGAATCTACCCCCTGTTATAAGGAAGAAAGGCTTAAAAAAAAGTACCTCTCTCTGAAAAGCCTTTCTGGAAAAAAAAAAAAATTACAAGAATGAAGCAAAATTTAATTGAAAAAAGTGTCAATGTAAGAAGTAGACTTGACAGCTAGTACATTCAGAATGAGAACTGTGGGCAGGGCCCAAGGGTGGGCATTAAATGACATATATTTATGCACAGTCTTAGCCTCATGTGTCTTCAGAACATGCCAGGACAAAAACTTTCAACATATTTTGCCAAATAAAAAGAACAATTTTTTTTCAATGTGATAGGGATCTAACTAGATTGTTTTGTCACAACGGCCCAAGGCTTTTCTTCTGTTTCTCACTCCCAAGTTAAACAAAAAAAGTCTGAAAAGTGTATTAGTCACAACATTTAAGTAAAGAGAGAACCAAAACATTTCTCCTATTTTGTTGGTCTTTTGTATTTTTGGGTTGTTTTTTTTTTGTGTTTTTTTAACCTGGGAAACTACCTGGATGACTCAGATTTTTTATTATGTCCTCTGGTATCTTAACTGAAAGGGCAGGAGTGCTTGTTACAATCAATCCACAGCCTAGGTGCAGAAATACCAGAAACCCAAACTCATTAGATACAAACTACAATTTTCCAGTTATCAAGGTTGAAAGAGGTGCTGTTATGTTAAAGCCATACTGCAACCACTGACACATCTTCAGTCAAGATCCTTGGTAATTTGGAAACAGTGGAAGAAAGACTTTGAAATAGGGACAACTATGCTTTCAGAAAAGAGTACATCAGTTAGACAGTCCCACTGCACTATTTACTAGATTGTCTGCAAATTATGATTCACCTTTAAAGCAAACCACATGAAAAACCAAGGTGAGAGAACTACATCTGAATCTTGAATCCCTCCTTGCACACACGAAAAAAAATCCAAATCCCAGAGTTCCAAAATGAAACAAATGCCAACAATGTATTTTTAACACACAGAGAAAATTAATGCAAACCCCTTTTTCTTTTACTCTGCTGACAATTTTTATATATAAAGATGTGGGCACAGCACAAGCAGTATTTTAAGAAAAGTTATTACTCTGGAAGGGCAAAAAAGAAAGCTGCAAAGAAAACATGAAATGGAAGCAGGCTACAATTTGGAAAATTTCTCCCATGCATTTATTCACAATAATTCTTTCCCATGAAAGAAAATGTCAGACTAGTTTTCATGAGGAGGTAGAGATAGCAAAGCACACAAAGTAAAGCATGAATATAGCCTCCCTCAAAAATGAGGAGTGCATTTGAACAGGAGATAGTATGTCTAGTACTTTTTCCCTGTCTCAACTATTATTAGCAAGGCTCCTGGAAAAGAGAATAAATATTCCTTAAGAAATATGTTCTTGATACTGGAATGAAGCTAAAAACAATTTTTCTCTTCCATCCTGGCAAAGTTCCAAGAATAGCCACAGCACAGCCCAATGCTTTTTAGGTTTTTTATGATGACAAAGCTTTTTTTGAGAAAACAAAAGGTCAATGTTCTTGCTACACACCCCAGCCTCCCTTAAGAGGGAGGTAAGAATGAACACAAGGAGCACAGACTGTCCTTGAACAGATGTCTAAACCCCTGGGGTCTGGCTGGGCTGCCAGAGTCACAGGGGAAGTGATAGTGTGTGTAAAAGAAGAAAGATTTAGGTGGTGTTTTTCTGTCCACAACAGATTTCTGCTGACTGGGATGTTTGCTGTAGCACTCTGGGAGTGAGCAAGGAAACCATTTCTCCTCTCTGCTCCTACAATAATCTCCTCTTTAACCCATACATGGGATGCAAACTGACGGAGCTGAGGCTTTCTCTGGATTCCATGCCCACACTTGGGTCTTCTCTACAGGCCAGTGACAAGTTCTCCAAAACCCAGCCTTAAGTTAATTCCTGACTTCCTAACACAAAGCTGCAGTGTCTACACTGTCATTCTGGGAAGACAGTGGGCTTGATTAAAGATCAGAACAGTTCCATGCAAGTCCCAGCTTCATCTTCAGAATTATTTTGTGGCAAAGAAGCCCCCCCAGGACAGCATAATTCCTGTACTGGTCACTAACTACTTGGAAATAGGTTTTTCCTAAACAAAAAAATCCCACAGAAGTTCAATCCCTTCTGCTGATAACAACAACATTTAGGCTGTTATTTTGAAGTCCCAAGTGCTGTCAAGTTGTACCTGCACTAATTTCAGGGTTGAGTCACAGACAATATTCTCTACATTACTGCCCAAAAAGACTAAAAGATCAGATGACAAGAAACCATAAAACTTCAAACATAATCAAAAAATCACAAAAATAGTTAGAAAACCTAAATAAAGCTTTCTAGACCTAGTCAAAAGGGCCTGAAGAGAAAGAAAGTCACTTATGAAAACAACACAAGCATGGTATGGTAATGTGTTGGCAAAAGCTCCATCTCTAAAGGACTAACACAGTTAGACACACTATGGAACACCCAAGCACACCTTTTTTCATGACCAGTCTTTCAAAGCTACAAGCACACTGCTAGTATGGGAAACCTAGAATGTGTGTTTTTCAAAAGTCAGGATCAAGTCAAGATTTTCATTTAGTATAAACTCATGTATTTTGACAGTGTGAAGTTTTCTGTTAAGAGAACTAAGCCCTAAAAATCATTGAATAGACAAGTTAGTCCACAACCTCTAGAGCTGTCACAAGCACAAACACTCTGTTAAGAGTCATGGCATTACTTACCTGAAGGGAATGATAAGACTGGATGGAAGGAAGAGTCCAGCTCTTGCACATAATCAAGGATTTTAGATTCTGTGCTGTACTCACTGCTGCTGAAAGTGGAGGCTGGCACCACACACGGCAACTGAGTTTTATATGGAAAGGAGGCATCTCTAGATGGAAAAGTCTGCAAGAATACACAGAAATGAAGGTTAATTTTTCCTTTACCCATGTCTTTCAAATTAGACCAGAAGAGGAAAAAAAACAACAAACCAACAATTCAGTGAGTGACACTTCTTAATATGTGAATGGGAAGAATATTCCAACAATCTCCAGTCTAAATGTGACTTACCTTCACTTACTATGGACAACAGTGCACAATACAAAGAATACAAACTGCTCCTTCAATTAGGACCAGGAAACAGCTGTCAAAGCTTTCAGATAAAATGTAACTGTTTCCAGTAATTCTTTTGATCTATCTGATGACAAACAAACACCCCTTAAAATTTGATTCCAGAATAACAGGCATGATATAAATGCACAAACAAACCTAACACCAGACTAAATAGAGGGGAATCATTCATTTATCCCCTTAGTAAGATTCTTAGCATTAGTAGCTCTAGGTACCTTGAACCCACACATTTTAATGAAAGAAACTATATTGAACATTTTGAGCACACTGTGTGCTTACACAAACCAAAAAGGCAAAGTCTTTACCTCGTTATTTAAACATCAGATAAGCATCAGAAAGAAGATATACAGCAATAAACATGAAGAGGGATGCATCAAGAACTGATTAACAGGTAGAAACAGGAATTACTAGAAGGGAGAGGTGCAAAGAAAGATTAATTTAGCTGCTGGGCTACAATGCTTGTTAAAGTATGGAAGGTAAAATGATGGATGGCACAGAACTGGTAGATGTGAGGTCAGCAGGACTGAGGCAATAGGCAGTATGAAAACGGGCAGGAATAAGCAGCAGAGTGCAGGCCATAGACTGAGCTCTGAAAGAAGGAAAGAAGTAAATGTGATGACACAAGACAGCAGCAAACAGTAGTCTGTGCTTCAGAATATGCTATGAAATGTACTTCAGGGAAATAATGTGGCATAAGTTCCTTTCTTACTGGATACTTGTGGTAGTAACTCCAAAGATACTGACATTTTTAAAGGCTTCTATAGGTTTCTGATATTTTACCAAATGCTGCAGATCCTGCAAATGGGAAGGGAGAGAAAGGGACACTAGAGTACTTAGTGTGCCTATCACTGTGCCAACAATCACATTTATCAACCCTTAGGAAACAGTTCCAGTGTAAAAACCAGTAAGAATGAATATGACATTTTCTTATGACTTTTTATGGAAATGTGTATCATCAAAGGTGAGACTATCAAAGAACATTACTTGTATTTTCTGTACTTCTGCTTTCTGAATCTAATAAAACTCCTTCTCCTGCCTGAAATACACCAGGCTGCACTTTAGCACTGCCATTCATGAATTAGTGATACAGCAATTATATCTATCACATAGGATTCCCTCCACTTAGTGAAAGCAGTCCTTGTGCCACATGGCACCAACATTCACAACCCACATTATCTCAGAAAATATTACATTAAGAAGGTCCCCTTTCTATCTCTTCCTTTCCTCTCAGTTACAGAGTTCTCTCTGCTGGTACTGTATCTCAGAAACTACTAAAATCAAGTAAGCATGTTATGATGCTGGAGCAGAGAACACAGTGATGGTGGGTGGAGGTTCTTGTATTTAACTTTCTTTTTTCCCCCCCAGGAAAACATTAACAGTCCTAAATCCACCTTGATCTCCACACACAGGTGTATGCACAAGTGCTTTCAACTTGGAAAGAATTCTTTCCTAGCCCAAGACTCCTTCAAATCAATGTTTTGTTATTTTCTTGTGAAAGATATATGGGACTCTTCATCTGTTAAACTTTAAACATCCATAAAGTGTTGGCAGAAGTGGGTCCTATGTTTGGAAATACTAGAGGGATAAATGCTAAAGCAAACTTAATGTTTCCCATTATATGGATCATTACACTAAAGCTTTGAGAGCTTTTAGGTAGTTGCTCTACCTCAATGCACTAAGGGCTTGCTTTTCAAAAATGCACAAAAGCATATTTCCTCTTGATATTTGGGGTTTAGAAATGAAGTAATCTACTAAATCTCTACTCTTTAAGCTGCAATGGCACCACTTCTGCCTGTCCTTTTTTTTTTTTTTTTTAATAGGAGTGAATTCACATTACAGTAGATAAATCTCTCACTCCTTCTTTAGAAAGAAATTCCCAAAAAACTAAACAGTAAAATTACCTAGAAAGTATATAGATAAGACAAAGACATTATGACACCCAGACCTTTAGTCTTTACTCACTTTTTCTTGCTTTAATTCACTTTAGCCCCAAATTCATCCAGATTATTACAGCTGAGCCATCTCAAAAACATGCATACATGGGCAAACTACCTCACAGTCAAAATCCATTTTGAAACTATATTAAAATCCATTTGGCAATATCAGTAAATGTAATATTATTTTCTTCATCTTGCCTGTGGTAGGAATTACAAAACCTTATGTGTGAATTTGTGCCTTGAATGCTTTGGCATCAACCCCTAAGTAATGAAATCTTTCATTAAGCCAGTTTGTAATCCAAATGAAAATACAGACTTCATAGAAGTGAATGTCTGTGAAGCTACCAGGGGGAAAAAAGCTAAGAAATTTGTTAGCATCTGTGTTTCTAGCTACCAGATCTGGTTCAAATTTCTGATGGAGCAGTCTTCCACTGGAAAATGCTGAATTAGTGAAATCATGACATTTCTCAGAAATGTTGACTAAATCAACTCTTGATGAAAAAATTTCAGAAGCCCTTAGCACCGGAATTAAAGCATTTTACTCAAAGAAAGTGATTCAACTTTTATTGAAATAAAATGGAAGAGCTGTTTATTGGAAAACTAAACTCTCTCTGCTTCCAATTCCAAGTAGAATACAGTCCACAATCCAACTGCCTTTTACAGCAGTCAATTATTGAAACTTTAACACAGCAACAAAAAAATCCAGCTGAAAACAAGCCCACATATATATCCATTCAGCCATGGCAATGACACAGGAACATCATGGCACACAGCTTTTAGGAGACAGGCCCCTACAGCAAATCTGCCCAAGATACCAACCCTTCAGAAAGCAAGAGAGATTACAAAACTCTGATCAATCTTCCCCTTTCCCCTTGCTATATTACACCTTCTACATCTCCTGAGATGTTTTTCTTCATTACTGAAGTACAAAATCTCATGCTTCCTGAGCTCAAGCAGATTTGTAGGATAATATTACATAAAATTCATTGTATTAGAGAAAATTCAATGGATTTAAGAGGAAATGAGGAGTGTGTAAGGTTTAAATATTCAACAAAAATAACAGCTCTGGTTTAAACTTAGGAAACTTATGAAACTGAGTGGTGTCAACCAATAGACACTAATTTTCTAGAGTATTATGAATTTTGAGCTTGGCTATTTCCCCCCTTAGTACTTTTTTACTGGGATACAGAAAACAGAGAACAATTAATTTTGATACTCAAAACAATTTTTGCACTTGCTTGTGACAGATTGATGCATCAGACAAAGAACAATTGGCTCATGCCTCTGTTCTTGAAGGGTCAGAAGGCTGACCTCTACTGCCCATCCCATCTTTCTGCAGAGAAAAAAGTGTGAGTCTATAAAGCATGCTATAATTGAAAGGAAAAATGTTTTCTGCTCCCAGTTAAAAAATTGTGAAGTGAATCCTCATTTTGTGGTTTCAGCCACTGATCACTACCATTTCTGGAAACATGCCCAAGTGTAACAGTACAGAGAGCCACAGCACAATTATGCCACTGTGTCTGAATCCAGTAAGGTAATTAAATTAATTCAAATACACTCTGCTGAATACCTGTCACATCTGCTCCCGATTACTCTTATTAAGCCCAAAAAGGCAAGGAAAAATGCATTTATTCTCTCTACAAACACACTCCCAGAAGTTTTCAGCAATATCAAAGAAGAGCTATCTCCCTTAATATTAAAAACTATTCTTCAGTAAATGGGTAGGCAACTAAACTGCAGGGATTTAATTATGGGACTCAAGAGAACCTCTCTGTGGGTGGCTAACAACTCCCCTTTGAACACCAAAACACAGCAGCTTTTAATCCTGTGCTGTGTACAGATCAAACCAATAGAGTGGCCTGCTTGCCTCAGTGCTTTAGCATCTGCCTTAAGGACAGCCCAACTCCTCCATGGCCTCCCTCTTCTGCACTCAACAACCTCCTCTGAGCAGAGCTGTGTCCCTCTGGCAGAGCACACACTTCCATGGAGCCTTGTGTTTCACAAGGTGAATGTGCAGAGTGCTTTTGGGCAACACACAATACCTGGATGGTGAAAGGTTAATCTGAAAGCCCCCAAGAGCTTCTTTCTTATTAATGGGCAGTGGGAGAGAGGGTGGGCAAAGCATCCAAGACATCCCTGCATGGGAAGGTGCACAACAGATGGTGCTGACACACACACACACCCCTGCCATATGTCAGACCCTCCCTTCCACATGAAGCTTTTAGAGAAGTCAAATGGACAGACCTTTCCCATGCATGTCAGGTACAGGGATGCAAGGTGTCCCAGGATGTAAACAACTTCATCTGCCTTGGCCCCTCTAAAGCTGTCAATGAAGTGGCAGATCCTGTGGCAGAGATCAATTTTTTCCAGGAAGAGAACGGGGACTTGTATAAAACGCTAATGAAAACTTATTCAGCATCCAACTTGTCACAAATTCAGAATTTCTGGTCAGTATCCTACAAGATGTGATAGCTTCTAATGTTCTCAGAGATCACCCACCTCTCCTAAGCATACATGGAGTTTAGTTTCTTTAATCCTGCAATAAGCCAACGGGACTTTCACCTGCTCTGTAGAAGTGCATGCTGTCTTCTACATCCTGAAACAAAGATAATTTGTTCAACTAGAAAATCAATTGAAAAATCAAGGTTATTGCTTAATCTTTGACCAGTTAAACCCAAAGAAAGAAAGGTATGTTAATCCATAGGGATATCTTCTCAAAAACATGCAGAAATTAAGAATAGACGTGATCAGTAAAACACTATGGAAATGCCACTAATCTAAAGGTGCAAGGCTGTGGAAAGCATGAAGGTTTTTCATTCTAAAAAAAAAAAGAAGAAAAGGAATTCACAGGCTTACTGGCTTGCCACAAACCTCAGAGGATGGATCTAGTTCTACTGGCAGTATCACAGACTTGCAAAGACAGAGGTGTCCGTCCCCTTCCTTTCTGCCTCCGTGCCTCCCTCCCTCAGAGACAGAAGTCTTGTCACACATTCAGAAGAGCTGAATGCCTACAAGAACTGCTTTTGCCACTCAAGTTTCATTGATTTTTAACTAACAGAAGGCCTTATTTTTTAACTTCCAGGGTTCAAGTAGCAATTTCATTAACTGTTATTTTCACTTACAAACTTGGCAACCATGGGATTCTCCTTCCCAGACCACAAGACTGACATATCCACACCACTTATTGAGGTACCACACCACTTGCATTGAAGCAGTTTGCAGGAGACTTGGCAACAAAACATTTTCTCAGAAGTCAGCAATGCCAGGAAACTATGCTGAAGCAGGTGGTGGAACCAGTATCTAAGAATACCAAGGAAGAGGATGACAGCCAGTAGACTCCTCTCAGTGCAACTTCTTTCCTCTCAGGTACAGACCTCTAGCAAATAGCAGACATTTAGCAAGTAAGATAAAGGTGATGCATGCTGGATATAATATAAATTATACGTGTGTGCATATATATTAATAAAAATATATATACACTCTTTCCAAAAACCTCAAAATTAACAAGACTTGGGGAAAGACCCACACGTATGTATCAAGCAGCATCAACAAAAAATACCACTGGCACTAGACATGGACTGGGAATGTTCCTGAACACAAAAATCCCAGAACCACCATGAGATTTAAATCAAAACAAGAAAGTCATACCCTAGAATTTAAATACTTTTCTCCTGTCTGTTTCAGAGCCTCCTGGACAAGCACTCACTTTTTTTTTTACTTTTTTTTTTTAAACCACTAAATGAAAGCAGATATTCTTCTGTTCTTACTTCAGTTGAGACTGCAGAGAAGAAAATGTGGCAATATGCAGCCGCATGAGTTGGCAACATTATACCAACTGTTTGCTTGTGGCATCCAAAGTGTAAGCTTTTGCACTTCCATTCCCAACTTTCAGGGTGTTGGCACCTTTGCAAATTTGAATTCTGTTTTCTCCACATGCTTCAGTCCCCACAACCAGCTGTTTCTCCAGCAGGTGGGACATGATTACAATGAGAATTTTCAGATTAAAAAACCCTACCATGCTCTACAACTCTGCAAAGAAACAGACAGGACTGACAGTACTCCAATCTCACAGCTCTATTGTCTCTTACCTTAGAGCTGTATAAAGTTTTTATAGATTAAAAGTCTACATAGCCTCAATGACATCTCTTGGCAAAACATGACTTGAAAAAAGTGGAATTAATATCCTTTATTAGGATATTAAATGAGAAACTAACAAAACACACTGGCAAAACAAAATCCTTGTAATTAAAAAAATCCCGCAGCAAGTCACACATATAAAATAGCAAAAAAGAAAACATCAGGGCATGTAAGCTAAGCAAACCTCTCAGAGAGTTTCTGACTAGTACAACACTTGTCTGCTTTTAAAGCTGCTGGTATGTCACAGATAATACAGTTCCTTCAAGTGCAGACAAAAAGCCAGCATGAGACAGAGGTACAATTTTCCTCACTATAGGAAAAGCATTTGCAGGAGCACGAGGCATTAGACTGGAGAATGTGGGGTGGGGGAGGAAGGCAGTTATAAATGCAACAACCACTGAGAAATGATTCACTAGGTGTCTTACAGTCCTGACACTCATCTGCTACTTACAGACTTTCTCAGTTTTAATGTTTAGGTACTTTTGGCCTTCTTTCTTAGCATTGAAACTGCATGACACACATTTTATAGGAGGAAACAATGACCCAGAGGTTTTGACTTGACAGCTGTAACAACACAAATGAACAGCAGATTTAAGCACTCTCAGACTTCCAACTCCCACTTGCAAACATTGTCTCCTCCCACTTGAACACACCTGCAGCTTACAACTGTGTGCTGTCCTAAATACAAGTTTTATCACTCATTCATTCAAACACCATGCTGAAGAAATGCACCACTACAATCATGTCCTCTAGACTGAAGCACAGACTGCAATCCCACGGTTTATCGTGCATGACTCTCAATCAAGAAATGGCCTAAGCTCTTACAAAGCTATTTAGATAGAGAAGATATAAAACAGATTCCAGGGCCAAATGATGACTCAGGGATCATCTTATGGTACTTAGTCATTCTGAATTAAGGAACAAGAGGATTTGGCCCCAAAGGATGTTTGAAGTTCCTGAGGATATTGGATGGGGACAGATAAATCAAACACTCTGCATCCTGTTTTATTTATCTGTGGTCTATCTTGTCAGTCTGGAAGGTCTTCTACAGTTTCATACACTTCTGTATTTTCTTTTAGATACTACCCTGTGTAAGCATTATTTAACTAGCACAGCAGGGGAAGGCACAGTCCTCTTCAGAAAAGAAACAGCAGAGGACAATATAGGGCATCTCTCCACAGGCAACAGGAGGCTTCTAGGTCATACACACTCATTGTAATGTATGTGGCACGGCAGTACCTTAGAGAAAAAATGTGGCTGTCTTCCCAGTGACCTTATGAACTGACAGACAGCACAGCAATGCACAGTTTCATACTTTAGTTTTCCTAACATGGATGTTAGGGGAGTGAAGGGGGAGTATGAGATTCCCAAATGAGTCTGAAGAGATGTGAGGGATGACACTCTAAATGCCATTCAGATGCATGAGGGGTACAACCTGTCATTGCAATGAAAACCCACTTGAAAATGCCTCAAAGCTGTCCCCACATTTCTTAATGTCACACACACAGAGATCTGCATTTTTCTGTCATTCTCTGGTCATAATTCTTTAGTCACCATCTTGTTCAAATTACTTTACAGAGCAGCATCTTCCCTCAGCACTGCCAGGCACTGCTCACTGGCTCTTCAAACCAGGCACCACAACTGCAACATTCAGAAGATTCAGTTTTCTCCTCTGATTTTGGCAAGCTGGAATTTGTTAATTCCACATCTGCTGCAAGATTCCCAGTTTGTTTTCAGGCCAGTGACCTTAAAGAACCGGGGGTCCTCAGAGACTGTGGTACCAGGGATTATATAAGTATGTCAAATTTGAGGAAATATGGGAGAGGCACTTGCTAGAGAAGACACACTACTAATGTTACATTAAAAATCCAATTATTTTCCATATGCTAAGAAGTTACTCATTTTTTCTGTGAAAGTCTGGAGGAAATTTGCTCTGGGGAATTACTCTGGGGAATATAAAAGCATGTTCAGAGAAAACTAGATATCAATCCCAGAAACCATTCCCCATTTTGCATCCTTACCCTTAGACATCTGCCTAATCCAGAAGGCCAGGGCTGATGGCCAGTGCTCTTTCATTACAGGATGAGCAATCTCATCAACAGCTGGGTAACCAAGTGTGGCAAGTGCAGGATTAAGAAAGTGACAGGGCCTGTTAGAATAAGATTTGTTGAATAAAATGATACGCTGCCGCAGACTCTTAATTTAAAGCCTCGATACCCATTTAGGTTTGATTGTCAGAATGTGCTAGAAATGTCCAGTCTAATTTTACCACTTACTTCTCCAGCAGAATCTCTGATCCTCTGTTTGTAACCAATACTATGTGAGTGGCTTTGTTCCCTGCTTTAGCTTGATTTTCAAAACTTAATTGAGTTTGTCGCTTGCATGACGACTGAAGCTGATAACTCGATTGCTGCCATAATTTCTTATTTTCTCAAGGAACAAGAGCTACAGAATCTGGCTGTATCCCACAGTGTAGTTCTCCATCTTGGTTAACTTCCTCATGAAAAGGACATTCAGAAGCAGATTCTAAACACAGGGTTTTGAGCTGAGAGCTGCAGCAAGTATAAATAGCATTCCCTACAGGGGTGTTTTACCTCACTGTCTTTGGGACTCTGCACTTTTGGTACAGAGACACTGAAGCTGGGCTAATATAAAGTAACCCAGCACCAGAGATGCCAAGAGCATGGAGCAGACACACCAGTTCTGATACTTGAAGCATTAACTGTTAACATAAAAACATACTTTTTGCTTGCAGTCTACAGCCAAACATTAATTATAAATCTTTCTTTGCAGCCTACAGGTCAAGGTAAACTATCAAGCATGCAGAGCAGCTAAGCTCTGTATCTGGTTGAAGGTAAATATCTAAACTCTGCCTTGAACTCCTGCTGTCAAGGCCACAGACATGGAGTATCTGATCACAAGCCTTTACTGATGCTCTCAGAACTTCCCTAACTCTGGCCCACTTCTCAGAACAGAGACATAGGGAGTGCTTGTAAGACATATGAAATATGTGAACCTGCAAGACAGAGGCTTCCAGAAAGGCCTGTTATTTAGAAACTGCATCTGAAGTGAAAATCCTTCATGTTTAAGAAGAAAGAAGGGAAAGTCCTCAAGTCTCTTGCTGAGGAGCTTTCTCCACAGCTCCAAGAAGCAGTTGGAGGCATCAGCCACGGCACAAGGCCTCCAAACCCTGTGACAGGATTGAATGTAACAGCAAGTCCAAGTCCACAACAGTCTCCTTGGTCAATGCGAAGAAGATGAAAAGGCTCAGTACTTAGGAGAAGGCAGAGCTCCCAGACTCACTCACCACCAAACCTTCCAGGTAGGCTGCCAAGTCTTTTAGCCCCACTGTCAGGAAGCTGGGAACTCAAATGAATAAGAAAATGGACAATTTTACAATAAAGTATCTTGCTAAAACTAGGACGCTTCTGCCATTTTGCAGAGAATGCTGAATCAGCACAGAACATCCCTGCATGGGAAATTGCTCCCCAGACCACTGGCACACTTAATAAATCCTAGACAGATCACTGAGGAGACATGGAGATTTTCCTCGATACTACACTTACTTTTAAAAAGGCAAAGTAAAATCAAGGAAATAAAACCTCTTGGGATTAGCACTGTTCTGAAAAATGAGTTCATACTGTTTCTGCTCCCAAATTAGACTGTTTCTTTAAGCACTACAGCTAAACTCATTATACATTCTTACCAGCAATATGCTATTTAATACCAGATGTAAGCAGATAGCCTTGCCCTGCACAAGACAATGTGGGGTTTTTTCAGTTTTAAAATATTAATTACTCTGTAACACAAAAAATTCTAATTTTAAAGCATTCTCTAAGTGTCATGAAAAAGGCAATGTAACTAATCAGAAATAGCAAAAATGGAAACAAGATTAAGATACTGCAATTCAATTTCCTAGAAAATAATGTGCCACCAGCTGTGTAAACTTTCCTGTAGCTAAAACAAATACTCTGAAAACAAGCAGGCAGATGCTTTACACTGTAGCCTGTCTCCTCAGCAGCCAGGCCTCCCAAAAAAATTCTCAAGTTGTCTCTTAGATTGTACAAGGGCTTTAAAGACAGCCATAGAACAAACTGATTTGATAAGCAGGACTCTGAGCTATCTTTAATTTTTATGTTCAGCTCATTAACTCTGAGCTCCTGCAGACAAATCCAGTAGAGCCACCACAAGCACTCTATGGTCCCTGAATGCAACAAATAACCAGCACAACATGCACCATTCCTCTGGCACACCAGACAAGAGACATGCCAACTCAAGCAGCTGGACTCTTGGGTTTTCTCTCCCAAACAGAGAGGCAAGGGCCTACCTGCTGATTCCAATGACAGGCACCGTGCATTCTGTAGAGTTTCCTCTTCTGGAAACTATGGAGTGGCCTTGTTCGGGCAGATGTGCTCACACTATTCACAGAGACAGATCTGAGTCTTGTCCTGTCTCTTCTTCTTTTCTTGATGTGCTGATGGTCAAGCAGCCAGCTGCTTGAAGAGGATACCTCTCTATTATCTGAAGCTCTGCAATTTCATGAATAATAAGGAGAGGAAATACAAAACGTCAGATATGCTCCCCATGCACAGGCCAAGATTTCACACAATGATTAGTATTAGCTATCTAATTCTAAGGGAATTTTATAAACACCACAAGGTTTTAGCATGCTGTTTCAGACAATTGTGTATGTGCTTTGTTTGCTAGTTAATTACTTCCATGTCAGGTCAGGAAAGGGAGTTTATCATTCTTCTTCACCTTTCTGCTCATGGAAACAAATGTCAAAATGAAGTTAAGCCCTCAAGCATATACAGAGTTTTGTTTTTTACAAATTCAAGAACTCTCTAATATTTTTAACACACATGAATTTCCAGTTACAATTAATATTTCCCTTCCTCATCCTGATGTTCCATTCAAGACAGCAGTCACTCTGTAAAGGAGATCTAGAATTCTGTCCTAATACTTTCAAGATTTTCTGGTTTTGCTCAAGAACTGAAACCTAAGTAAAGCTTTACAAACTAGTGATCAATCAGCACTGGGCTTGCAACTCACTGTGAAGCATTTGCATCGAAATTAGGAGCTCTACAACTTCCAAATGTAGAGAGTCAAAATCAAGTGCAAAGACATGGCCAAAAGCAGTAGAAGTCCCTGCATGTATGTGTAGAACAATCTCACACCATCCTCACCAACCTATTCTGGTCTGGTGACCAGAATAGGCAACACAAGGTAAAAACTTAAAACACTCACCTATTTGGGTGGGAATAACTCAATAGGAAGAATGAACTTCCCTGTTATAGGTATTCCTGATTTTATTTTGCTGCTGTAGCAATATCTGCCTGCAAAGTTGAAAGCTTGCTGCAGAAAGCACTCAAGTGTGCTTTTATTTTTACAATACTGAAGACCTTGATCACAGCTCTGGACTGTCTGAGCAGTGCAACTACACAAGGTATTTTGGCCTTGCTTCATAACAAGTCATCTATCTGCACAAATGATTATTTTGTCTTTTGACAAGTCACATTTTATTAGTAGAGTCATGACACATTACAACATAAAATTGAATTTATTACAAGGCCACTTATAAATCTTTTTGACAGGTGATATTCTTTTAACAGTATATTTTTATTAAATGAAGGGGCTTGTTATGGAAGTGTGATTAAACACCATCCCATGCTGTTTTGGAGTGGTAACAAGGCTTTACAGGTTTGAATTTGAGCTGTCTTCCTGACACATCAATACAATTCAATAAGCAACACAGACACATGAAAACAACATGCTAATTAACAGAGGGATTGTACAAAGTATTTAAAGGAACAGATCAGAAGTGCCAAGAAAAAGCCTGAAATGCTGAGGCATGACATTCTTAATGTTAACACTGCATTTTTAAGGCTTGAGAAAGAAATACAAGGTTTACAGTCCATGGAAAAGATTTCTTAAAATACTCTCTCTGAATTCTCAAAAACATTTTCTAAGTCAGATGGTCCCAAGCTCAACTTGTGGATTTCCACATACCTCTCTCTGAAGTGAGGGACAACTTGGACATATAAAATTAGTACAACAAGCTCCTCAGCCTGGCTCTTCAACTTGTGTGATTCCTGCCTTTGTTCTGGTGGTCTGCCAAGGCCCTTGGTAATTTCTCTGTAGTCTCTGACAGCTGCTCTCTTTACCCTCCTGTGCCTTGCAGCAATGCACTGCTCCAGTTTCAGATGAAGAGAGCTCCAGTACATGGCAGTGGGGTTTTCCTGCCACTCGTGTAAAATGTTTCCCAATCAAGCTTTGAGTTACCCGTTTAGTTTGATCTTAGTCTGAGTGGTTTTCAAAATGTGATTCTACAGAAGAACAAAATGAACCACAGCCAGATGTGAAAGTCATGAATTTGCTAGAATGCTCCTTTCAAAGCTCAGAGGTTTGCCTTTCTAGCTCTTGACCTTCCAGATGCAAGCCTGCACAGCAAGCCAGACAGACACTATTTGGCCTGAAGTATGAAATTTTTCCTTCTTTTCTCTTCGTAAGAAAGTGGGTATCACTAGATTAGGTAACTGCTTTTATGAGCATCTGCCTTCATGCAACACTTTGGGCTAATCTTGGCACTTAGATTCAACTGAGCAAGGAAAAGCCACACAAAAAACCAGGAAGGCACTACTGTAATTAGGCCTTGACAAATGGCAATTCAATGTTACCCATATTCAGTCAACCAGGAACTGTCCATGCACCTCCACTTCCACTGCCAACAGCTCATGTAACCAACTGTACTGCAACCCCACAATTACCAGCCCTAAGCATCCCATGCTTAAACCTACTTTCAAAATGGAAAATGGTGTTTTTCACACCAACAGCCTACAACTAATTTCAAGAACTTACTTAAGTGAAAGTTGCTATAATCTGGTTTTTTCCCTCTCTCAAAAAAAAAAAAAATCCCCTTATTTTCCGTTTGATTTTGGTTTCTGCTTTTTGAAATACTGAATACAGTCAGAATGAACTCTAGAAAAAGCAAGGGGAGTAGCAGCTAAGAATTAAGTTAACTGCAACATGTAAGTTAATAATTAACTAATAAGTTAATTCAATTAATGGAACACATAGCTACTACTAAGCGTAAGAGCCAAAGAGCCCTGCTCTAAAACCTCCAAAATACCACCAAAAACCTGAAACATGCTCAAAAACCCCAAAGAAGTAGGAGGCAGTAAATTTCCTTGCAGGATCCTCATGAAAACCACTCTATTTCATGCATCTTTAATGAAAAGTATTTACTGGCAGATTTTAAAACACTTCGTAAGCAGTGAAAAATTAAACTTAACTGTTTAATTCATGCTTAAGACAGCATCTAGAAAGCCCTAAAATCTCTCAGATTCCCTTCCAACACCTAACTTGCCAAACTTCAGTTTAGAGCTACAGCACTGAGAAAATCTTCCAAGTCCTAATATTTCTCTTTGGACTTTTTTAGGTCATGAGTAGAAAACAACCAACCTTAGAGAGCAGGCCATGAGCGAAATGGAAACACTAACTTTGGACAGTGACTAATAAATAAGAGGAGAATTGGCTTGAAGTTACATCAGTAGAATCTCTCATCATGAAGTTAACTTCATACACTCCAAGAAACGATTTTAAAAGCAGGAATTCTTCCTCATCTGTCTCATGAAAAAGTCAGACTCAAGACAGAGCCTAAATAACTCTCTTCTTCCACATACCCATCTCTGTAAGCAACTCCTGTTTCAGGGCTAATTTTAGTCCACATCTAAAATGAACCTCCTGATTTTCTCCTACATCATCTATAAACAACTGATACACCAGGAGCAAGGATGTCACATGCCAGGACCCCTTCATCCTTAAATTTAGGGCAGAATCACACAATCCCTGTGGAACAGACGGCACCTAAAGTAGCTGCCCATCCAAGCTGCTCACTATAATCTCTTTGTGGGAGGCTGCAGCCTCTGCAGCAAAGCTGAAACAGACGGTGTGGCTAGCTCTTCTTGGAGTCGGGAGCCAGGGAATTATGTTCTGCTGCACACTGCCATAAACACCCCAGTTCTAGCTGGGAACAGTTTCTTCATCCACCTGATCCTAATTAAGACCTGTGAATAACAGCATCCTCAAAAATCGCATTACAAGTATCTCAGGAAAAATATCCAATACACCTAGACCTTTTGCAACTGTATTCAATTACCTTAATGTTATTTTGAAACTAATACTTAGTACAACCTGTACTGCACTTAAAATCTTTGAATAAAAGATAGAATTACTAAGTAGCGTGGACTAGCACTAAGAAATATTTTTCTAAAATATTAATTTCAACCTACAGTCATCTTGTAAGGTATGTCCATCCAGAACAAAATACCTTGAATGGAAAATAGTATCTTCAAATTCCTGAAAATGTGGGTGGCAAAGATAAATTCGGCCTTCTGTTGACGACTGATCTGCTTAAAATTAATGAAGTTACAGCCCTGACACTGACCTCTGCTGAGACACATGACATTGCTTACATATTCTACTAATCTACTTTGTCAGTTTTCCAGAAATAAAGCTGCACTTGTTATGACAGAATGCATTGTTTCAAACAATCACAATAAATGCTTTCCTATATTCTTTCACTACTTCACAGATTCAACTTCACAGAATTTAAATGTAGTTATAGTGACCATATGTTTATGGTATCTTTAGGAACAACACAAAACTCGATTTTCAACTTTACAGTCAAGACTTGACTTTTCTTGAAGCTTGCAGAAAGCAGCTCTTTTTCTTGTTTAATATTGTAATGGCTATTAGTTTCATATAGACAACTTTACCAAAAGTTATTCTCAAAAAAAATTGTCACCCACCTGAAGGAGATGCCATTGACCAGCTGTCTGTGTCTACAGGTCTTGGATGAAAGAGATGAAGAAGCTGGAGACAGATTGAGTGGAGCAATTAGGCTGCTAATGATTTCACTTAGTTGTGCGCTCTGGAAAAAAAAATAAAAGTTAAAGGTAGTAAGACTTTTATCCAGACTCAACAGCTCAAAGCTCCTGGGTTCTTGTTTTCTTACATAGGATTTCAGTCCTGTACATCATGGAATAATCACATTTAGTTTCTTCCTGTGAATAACTGCGTTGGCATGGTTTTTCTTTCACAATTATTATGTTCAACTCTACCAAAACCCCAATAAAACACCAACAAAACACCAACACAACCCTGAACATTGTTTATACACTTGAAGTAGTACCCCAAATACATTACTGATTTTAGTACTGTAACCAAAGGTCTTTAAAAGGAAAAAAAGAAACCAGAACATTTTATGGCTGATATTACAACAGCTGCAGCCAGAGCTGCTAACTGGCTATTTGACAAGCATTTCAACAGGGGGGGAAAAAAAAGGTCAACTGTCTATTCATCGTACATTTTGTTCACTCAAAGTATTTTTGTTCTTAAAAGAATCCTCTTCATTGCTTACTAGAGTTTGACAAAGGTGTTTTTATAGAAGGAAGTGTAACTACTTGAGGACTATTGTAACAACAGACAGATCTTCTGGTATCCTCAAAAATAGTAACAGGAGGCAAACACCCCCTCCCCATTCTCCTGCAAAAACCCCTGACTTTCAAAACTGACCCAAAACAAATGAAACAAATGTAGCCAATTTGTTAAGACTAAGAATTACTCCTTCCCAAAGCAATGAATTGTGGAATGACTCCAAAAACATTTCACAATGATACTTTGTTTTAAATGTCAGACCTTAAAGGCTATTCTCACAAAAAAATGTAGGAAATTGCTTAGAGGAAGCTGTGTTCTGCACACTGAACAGAAATTAAATGTATCTGAAATGGCATACTTCTTTTTTTTAAAAAAAAAACCAACCTTTTGCATTACTTTGTTGGATTTTCATTCAGAATTAAGAATGTTTAAAACATGAATTGCTAGAGGTTATCTAGTAAGTTTTCCTTACATTATGATTTTACATTTACATTTATGCAGAAAGAGGAAGAATTTTTTTGTTTGTTTTATTACTCACATATTTTCTTTCTTAACACTGAGGTGATGTAGTCAGGTAAAAATTTCACATCAGAAAAAAATTCAGGGATGGATACTAAAGCACAGAAACAGCAAGTCAATTATAAAAGGGGTGGGCAAAACAAACAAGATGCCAGTAAAATAGTTAGCAGATTGATTTAAAAATCTCAGCAGAATTAATTCTGTAAGGATAGTCTCTACTGAATATAAGAGCATTAAAAAAATTGGCAGACTTCCAAAACACAAGGGAAAACATAGATGTAACTGTGAAAGGACTTGAAAATAGTGTTAATAAAAATTGCCAGCCTTAGTCCCTTTTATTCTGACTGAAAAGTCATTTGACATGACTTTTCTTTTGGTTCACAAGCAAAATCACTTATTTTTAACAAAGAAATACTTTAACACCAGACTGAGGAATTCTGCAGGAATATCTGTAGATATACTTCAGGCTGCAGCATTATTGCTGCTGACACTGAACAAGAAACTAAGACTTTCAGAGTTAAGAACAGAACTGGTAGTCAAAAAGGAAATCAGACCCCAAGGCTTTTAGTGGTGTAAAAGGGAAGAAATCCAATGTGTTGTGTGAGATGTGTTAGTCTACTTCCAAGTAATTTTCAGATCATCCAAGTTCTTGGACCCCTTGGACCGAATTTGTGGCTACCTGGGGACCAGGAAACAGACCACTACCCCTTGAATCGTCAGAAGTCTTACTGAAAAGTGTATTTAATTCTCCAAGCCACCACTTAAACAGGGGCCATTCATCACATTCTAAAAATGCTCTTTGGGTTACCTTATACAATTGCCAGCACTGAGCATATAAATTTCCTGTGTCATTGCTTCCTCACTCCTGCCTGTGTTGTATATGATTTATCAACCAAAGGAAGCATTTTAAGAACAGGAAAGGATGATTATCAAGCAAGAAAAATTGGCACAGGGATTCATTAACAGGCACTAGTACTTAATGCTACTACTTATACCCCTTCTAAAAAATGTGTGTATGACCAGGAATTTATATAGAGCAGCAGAGCAACAAATTAATGCCCCAATGGTGACTTTGTCAGATTTGTCAATTCACACAAATTGCATAAGTTCATTCTGAAAACAAATTTCTAGTATCTTCTTCAGCAATGTGATCCTACCACATCCTTTATGTACTTTCAAGCAAAAGAAAAGCCTGCTGGAGTCTACATATTGTTCCCTGGAATCAACCATGGAAACAGCTGTTTTGCACACTGCAAAGCAAAACTCTGCTCACAGCTGTATCTCCACTGTACCTGGTGAACACATGGAATTCCTCAGCTTCAAACCAGAGTCCTACAATGTTTGAAAAGGCAGATGAACAATTGTATTCTGCTGAGGCTTTTTTTAAAAAAAAATCAATGTATCTCCACTGTCAGCTGTTCTCTTTCATGTCACATTAAGCATTTCCTGTGGAAACTCTGCACTGACCTAACTATAAAGCAGGGGCAGGTCTGTGGATGGTTCTTACAGGCTGTTGTATGTCCCCTTGGAAGGAAACAAAGTGGTAACACAGGTCAGAAATAAAAGGTTAATTTGTAAACCTGGTGTACAGTGTACTTATTTAAGCCCTTCAATTAATCACCACCCAATCCCACGACTGCAAAATATCTTTCTTTTTGGAAGTCATCACCATGGAACCTCCCTATTTCTGAAGTCAATCATTTGGCTTCACTGACAACTCGGTTTTGTTTTACTTTACCTGTTTTTCAATGTTTCGTAAAAGCAGAGTGGGACTGCTGGGTGACATTTCAAAGTCATGTTCTGGCAAAGAATTCTGTCTCTCGATGGCAGCTTGTGAATTCCCTGTGGCGTTTAATAAAGCTTCTTGGTCTGTCAATTGTATTTGCTTCTTCAAAATGTCTTTTGGAAATGGGAATTCTTCTAAGACCACTGTCCCCTAGACAACAGCAATTGAACACAGTTGGTTGACAACAGATTAACACTCCTAAATAATTTTTAAGGGGCAGTCAAACCTGGCACATTTCTCTTAAATCCTCCTGAAAATTTTAGAGCACTTAGCAAGATTTAAAATACACTTCATAGCGAAAATATGGAAATAGGAGGCATTGAAAAGAAAAAAAAAAAAGCAAGCAAAAAAAAAAAAAAAAGCTGCATTAATTATGCTACTCCTTGTAACAGCAATCATTCCAGTGTTATACCACTGCTTAAACATCTGTGCCAAAATTCAAATCAGAAATTCATACTTAGTAGAATATTACATGATAATTTGCCTGCTGATTTAAGAGGAGGTTTTTCTCTAAAAACAATCACCCTTTGATCTGAGCTTAGTTTTAGTCTTTGCAGTCATTAAACTTTGCTGGAGACATTTTGAAGTGCACTATTTCTCTTATTCCTATCTCTATTCAATGCAAAACATTAAGACTGCTATTTTTATGTAGCAGAAATTACACAATTCTAAACAAAAGCCTGTTACAATTTAATAACTGATTTTTTTACAGTAAGCATTTCTAGAGTTTCATAATTAGAAGTAACTATCCTAAATATTCTAACACTGTCACTACTTTTCAAGACCATCTGCACAAATACGGTATCAGATACGGTGCAACATCTAGAACATCACCTAATAAGATAAATATAACTTTTTATGGTAGGGAAATAACAGTTTCATAAATGGAACTAGAAAAATAATACCCCTGTTGTGTTTTCCTCATGACAGATTAGAAAAATAGTATAATCTAGGTAATCTAGTATAATCCTAGGTAATGTATCAGTTGGTTAAAGAACTTAAAATGTTAAACAAAATAAAAGCAAAAATAACCTTGTGACAGTTAAACCCAGTCCTCAAACAGCTCCTTGGTTTGTCATTATCTTGAACAAATAAATTTAATACCAGAAACAGCTATCAAACCTCTCCAGGTTTTTTCCAAAGAGAAAGGGAAAGAACTTACTTGATTTTAAAGTACTAACTGTTACTCAAATATCAAGCAGATATTAAAAGAATGGGATCATTATAACTCTGCCTCAAATTTGTCTTTCTAATGAGAATATTCCACTCAATAAAAGAACAAGGAAGAATGCCATAATGTGAACGCAAGGAAGATGTGTTGCTATTTCTTTAAGCAAGACAGACATCACCTAAGTTGTGGTTGTGGAAAACTAAGGATCCTGTAGTTTCAGTGACCTTTACTACTGCCTCAGCAGCAACTGGCCTTAAAATATAAAAGCAAGTCTCAAAGAGACTTTAAAGAGGAGACTAGGGGAAAAAGTGACATTTTCTTGTTCTCAATGTGCCTAATTTATTCCATTGTTTGAATTATAAACTCGAAGCTGAGAATAAAGATATTCTCTAAAAATAAACACAGGTGCTTGAAAACTTGGTTTAATACCTAAAAAGGTATAAATATATATATATATATAAAGTATAAAACAAAAATTCTGAGGTCAAAGGAATGGGAAGACACACATTAAGTGTTGAAAAGAGGGACATACACACACACACACACATGCTTCCAATGGAATTTATTTTTTTTTTAAGCTTTAGAAATTTGTTTACCAAGCATGGAAATAGGAAAGCAGAAAAGGAAGAGTAAAATTGACAGAACATATGGAATGGGAAAGATGGAATAGGCACAGAAGGAAGGAGGAAGAGTAAAGAATTAGAAGACTAATACAGAGTATATTACAAGTTAATGGATTACAATCAGTAGGTTTTGGCAATGACTGCCTTCCTCCTCAGATGGAATTATTTTGCTCTGCAGATATAGATTTTCTTTTTTTTTTTTTTTTTTTTTTACTGAAAGGACTCTCAAATATCCAGAGGTGCTACTTCTGTGTCTGTAGAGATGGAGAAAACACACTGTAGTAGGCCAGGAAACAGCCCACAAGTTACTCCTCTCCCTTCCTATTGCATCACACTGCTCAAGGAGTGGCCTTTTGCTTGAAATCGTTGTTCCCTGGCTATGAATCACATTTTTTTTCCACTCAAAGCACATCAAAAACACTCTGAAACCACTAAACAGCGTGCAAATTCTAACGATATTGTGTCATTCCTTTGCAGCCACTAAATGAAAACAAAGAGCTCTTCTATCAGCCCTCATGTCCTGTAGCTGCTGCACTGGTGTACTAGAAACATGTCCACAAAAAAAAATTCTATCAGAAGAAAAAAGGTGCCTGCCTTCTCTTATGGGACACAAATAGTGCCAAACACTAAATATCACAGCTGGTAAAAAGGGAATGGAGTTTCAGAAAGGAATGTCACTAAAAATCTCTACCAGGAAGATGACTTGGCTCCAAACCAACATACCACCCAAAGAAAATGTGTGACTAAAATAATGTTTTTCCTCTTATTTCTCTGATATTTATTTCTCAATCTTCTGTAGCTCATCTGACCTAAGACATCATAAAGGCTGACAGCTTTTGGATATAATAGTGTGCATGTGTCTGGTATTTAGGACAGCATCAAACCATGGACATTCTTACCCTTCACCAAAGTATAAAATCTCCTTACACAGACCCTTAAACAAAGGGTCTTCATTTCTTTATAAAGAAAAACCTGACTGGGGACAAGCTGGATATGAAAAGAAGGGCTTTGAGGGCAAAAGGAGAAGATGGAATAATTTTTCTTTTATTTGTTCAGAGGGAAATACTCTCTGAGATGGTTTTCCTTCCCTTTTAAACTCCCTCTAAGTCTCATAGAGGGAGTTCAGCCACATGAACTCTGAAGCATCTTCTCACTCCTCTCAGTTGTGCTTATCTGACCCCAACACACACCAGAGAACCTACATGAGGCTCACTGATGAAGAGTCAAAGATCCCTGCTCTAAAACCTCTCTCTATCACACCACCTCGCACAGGTTTGGCTTCTTTTATGCGAGAATGACCTGAGCAACACAATAAATTGATAGCTAGATTACTAATGGTTTAGGAATGTCACTTTCCCACTGTCTAGACAGTTCAATTTACAAAAACTAGCACATGAATTACACACACTGGAATTTTAGTAATTATTAATCCTTGACCTGTTTAAAGTGCTGTACAAACATTAACAATCTAATCCTCAGAATAAACATGCGCTGCAAGTAACAAAAAACCCACCCTGAAAACTAATAACTGAAAATCCCACCTGAAAAGGCAATCTCACCTCTCCTGCAGAGGGAAAAACCAGTGATAAATACAGTACTGGTGGCCCCTGAAAGCCACTAATAAAGTCACTATAACAGATTCAAAGGTAACAGTTCCCAAATCACAGTCCTGTACTGATGTGTTTAAAGTACAATAGTTTTTAGCTCCTGAAGTCTTTCCCATTAAACTCTGCAGGTGACAGCCTGCAAATACCCAAGAAGTCTAGGGCAAAGAAAAGAACAGCAACAAGGAACAGAGTACATAAATATTACAAGAAACACTGGCAAAAGATGATTTGAAAAGCCCATTTATGAGCTTTCAGACAATACCTTGGTGGCACGTATTTGCCTGTGAAGGTCAGTTAGTTGTTGGATTTTGTATTCTAGTTCTGAAATCTGGGCTTGAAGCCATGTCCAACGGCTGCCAATTCTAGCTCTGTCTGCAAGCCACTTCCATTCAGAAGTATAGCTGCTGTGAAGACAAAATGATGGTTAGTCCAAAAATAAAGATAACCACATTTGCACAAGAACATTTTTGACAGCTGCTCTGCCTCATGTTGCAAGCATCTCAGTTGCTTTCAGAAGATATCTGATTATACCCATCCAGTTTCACATCAGCTTATTCCTGCAGCAACAGAACTGGCCCAAACCAGTACAATCCATGCTCACTGGCTATTCCCACACTAAGCTAGCTTTTTGTTCTAGGTTATAAAACTCAGAGCTGGATAAATTACTAAACTCTATCAGTTAAGGCTGATTACAGATGTGTAAAGAATTCCAGTAACTCCACCAGCAAGAATCCAAACTCTTACACCATACTTCCACCCACAAGCTTTTACAAATATGGTTTGCTAAGAACTGGAATCAAATAAAACATCATCCAGCAATGACCAACTAGATATCAAGTCACTACCTGAAAAACCCAACTAAGTAGTTTCAACTTCTTTCATTCAAGCTGTTTCATAAATATCTGTGTCAGTTTAGTTTAGTCAGATCACTCTTACTACTGTTTAAAATAGATGCTTTGTGCAATACAAAAAAATCTGCCTCCTGGTACTTGACATTGTGAACACCTTCATTTTATTATGCTAAATTCATCACTGGTATCAGCAAACATTTTTCAACCTACATGTTAAATAAATGAATGAGGAAACCATACCATGCAATGAAAAATCTTACTATTCAGTAAGTTGAAGCAACACAGAAAAGACAATGCAGTATTTTAGTATGTAACTTCCACCATTATCCTACCATTAACTGAGTTAATTTATTTACAGAGAGCAGCTGGAATTTTTTTCCCCAGTGAAATGCCAAGTAGTTTGCCACAGCTAATTTAAAAAACTGTAAAATCAAAAATCAAACTTCTAGAAAAGAAGTGCTCTTCCTCAAGTTATTGGGATAATTACTGGATGTAGATCCTTGATGACACTGTAAATTCTGCATAAGAAAAACACATGATCTCCTCTTCCCCAGGCAATGAAGAGCACTGAAGTATCACAAAAGGTACAAGAAATACACCAGTGAACTGGCACAGGAACATAATGCAAGTGTAATTGTTTCATGCAGAATTTTGTGTCAACTATCTCAACAAGAAAGATAACACAGTGGGAGATGCTAGACATATCCTGGCCAGGAGTAGGGAACCGTCAGATTTGAAAATCCTAAAATTTTCAATGCTAATATTATAAAACATAACTTGAAATTTCAGAATTTTCAGTCTAGTTTAGCTATCATAAATAGCAAGGATAGACACAGTCTCTGCTAGGTCACCCCTAAAATACATCATCTTCTCCCTTTTTAACATAAATTATCCTCCCACATAACTCATCACCAGTTTAAGCTCTCTCGAACACAGAAAAAATGAACATAAGAAAATTATGGTGATTGAATCCAATTTAAATACAAATTCTGTGAGGAAGCTATCTGGATTACTATCAAAAAGAAACTCAAAAGAACTCTGTAAATATACATGATAATAAATTGCTTGCATCTTATATATTCTACAAGTAATTTTCCCCAAGGAAAAAAAGGCATATGAAGTCATCTTGTGAAAATGGTCATTTTTCTGACCTCTTTTTATTTCTCTTTATCTTTCCATTATTACCAGCAAAGAGTAAGGAGTCACAATTACTTATGCTTTAACCAGGTCTTCCTGACAAGAACTTCTCTGGAATTGACAGCTTTTGCATTTTTGTGCTCCTGAAAGTCATAAAATACGCTCTGCTGGGAAAGGGAGGGAATCTGAATTCCAAGTTTTTAATTAAATGTGTTCACACAAGTGTGGTGGCTGGAATAGTAATGACTTGTCTCAGGACCCTGGTCTGGCAAAAAGCTAGTCATAAGAAAGAGCTGCTTAATGAATCTACAAAAATCCCTTAGTTAATAATTTTAAGAAGAAGAAAAGTTAAAAAGGAATTAAAGTGGATAACTGAGAAAAACCCAACAGGAGTATTGAGGTGTTTATTTCTGCTCCTTTCTCAAAAGGCAATTGAACAAATGAATGATGGTACCCCACAAACCAGGACATTGTAAAAGGAAAGCTGAGGTGAAAGGAAATAAATTGCATGGACAGATTCACCTCCCAAACTAGATGTAACAGTCTGGGGAGAAAGCTGAGCTACTCTCAGACTGAGGAGGAGCGGGAAGCAAATGAGAAGAAAAGTAAAGTATCCTGTACACAGCTGGGAAATGAAGCAGAATGGAAAGGGCCAGAACTGGACTTAGGTCACCTACACTGCACGAAATCAGTGTGGCACAGGGGAATCCACAACCAATATTGAATCACAGCTGACAGTAGAAGGAATGTTAAATGTGTAATCTCTGTATATTACTGTCTTACACATAAACAAGAATCCTCTGCAAAGTTACATCACAAGTTATTTTTCAAAAATGGTTGCATTTTTTTCCCCTTATACACACTATTTAATCTTGAATCAATTGCATTCACTGTTAAATTTATTAAGTACGTTTTTGCTTCATTCTAAAACACTATGCAAGTATTTCTTAAGGCTTAAATTCTATTATATAATTAAAATAACAGCATTTAATTACACTGTGTAACAATGTCCTTAGGCCCCACTCTAAGGAAAGGTTTCCACAGAACTAAGCACAAACATTTTATGCTCAGGCCAAAGGAAGCAATTTTAGCTTCTCCACCTTGTAAGCCCAGGCTGCCCCATGCCCAGTGCCTGCTCAAAGACTTGGACAGCTACACAGTGACATGGATTAGACACTTGCTGCAGGTTCATTTTAATTTTAGGGGCAGCATGACTGAAGCAAGCTGAAGTCTAGATCCCTTTTCCAGTTTTGATGCATTGCAGACAGGATAAGAGACAGAAGCATTGATTAACTCTGTTCCCATCCCTGTCACTCCTATTTGTTTGATCTTGCGTTATTTTTAAGCATCTTTTCCTCTAAGCCTATTTCTCTACAAATCTTTTAGTCAAGCTTGTAACTCCTAAAGGAAATAAAATCACAGTGAGCTATCCTCACACTCCTAAAGTGAGCTGTTTGCATGCAAAGTAGTATGGTCCCTCAAGTGACAAATGATAACCTATTTCTGAAACAAAAAAAACCCCAAACCAACGCTGAAACAAAATCCAAACCTGTGTCAATCCGCTCCTGGGATGCTCTACAGTAAAGCTTAACATTTACTCAGTAAAGGAAGTTGTTTCAAGGTGGCTTCAGAGAATTCATTAATTCTGCAAGCTCAGAGAAGAAAAAAAAAACCCACCAAAAAACCAACCACAGTTACAAAAATAACCAGGCCTGTCACTGAAGGAGGAAGTCAGAAGCAGGTGCTAAAGTAGAAGCTCCTGCTTGTTTTGTGTTGGGAATGAGACAAGAAAAAATATGTTTCTGTCTGTCCCGTTTCCTGTGTGCTCCTTTTGCGAAGTATCTTTGCTTTGTTTCCTTGCTTTTGACTCTAAGATCATACATCCTCCACAGGAATTCCAAAATCCTTCTTCTGCTAGCAACTCAGTATAAACCATGTTACACTGGTAAAGTTTCTCATGCTCAGTACTGTAGTACAGTGGAACATTAAATTTGCACATAAAATTACTCCTCTTGCACTGACTACAAATCTGCACATGACCTCCTACATTCATCCAGGACTACTAGAAGAGAATAGAGCAATACTGATTTTGTATCAATAAAACTTCTAATTTAAATTGCCCTAGGAAAACATGCTAGAATTGCATTAGGGGAAACTTGTTTCCATGTGAAATACCTGCCTGCATTTCTATTTTGGACTGCAGGTCAGACCTGCACAACTTACAAGAGAAGGACAGAAAAGAAATGCAGGAGAACAAACAAGGCACAACGAGCACAGACGCAAATGCAAACGAAGTATGATCAAAAATGCAGCTACGAACAGATATTCAGGCTGTACTAGGGCATCCCAAAGAATGGAAAAGAGTTCAGCTGGGGATCATCAGTGACAGCAAAGGCAGTGTAAGCATTTCATCAAACCTCCTTGCTTCTGCTGAGGCTGAAGAGACAAGCCAAAGCACTGCTATTACAGTTGGTACTGCTGCTGGGACTGGAGGAAGTTTCAGACCTAAGGACAGAATGCACAGATGAACCCCTTAGCATCCTCATCTACCCTCAAAGAGAAACACTGAGAACAAACCATGTTTTTACATAACAAAACCAACACTGCAGAACACAACAGGACTCTCAGAAGTATTTCTGGGGCCCCCATTGTATTTTGGGTGAGATTTATGTTTTCCCAATAGCTAGCATCAGCTTGTCCCAAAAAAAACAAATGCAGGCAACCTAGTTGAATGCAAAAGGGAGCTGCTAACCAAGATAAAATTGCTGTGCTACACTTGCTGCTGTTTGGGGCTTGTGCGTGGGTTTGGGGTTTTTTACTTTACAGGAGATGAGAGTAGGTGGAGTTTTAACCTTAAAGGCATATTTTATTTTTATAAGCAAACAAAACAATAACCCTGAAAACAGTTCATAAATGATGGAGAAACAGAGAGTTTAAAATGCACAAAACACACAGAACCTGGAAATGACATTAAGTATCTAGGAAGGTTGGTTGAAGCAGGTATGATGAGCACAGGAAAGAGTATTTTAGATTGTGCAGCCGTGTGACCATGATAAGATTTTCCACAAGTTATTTTATATGCTGAAAATTAAAAGCAAACTAAAGCCTTCCACCTTTATAACTCCCAGTGAGAACAAGTAACATGACCTACCATGACATGTCTCCAGGGACAAAGACAGGATGCTTCCTGCTAAACAGGAAAGGAGCATGCTTGCAACAGACCCACATCAAAACTCAAAAAAAATTTGACAACACATAACACAGTCATCTTTCAAAAGGCTTTAAAAACACCAATTTTCAAGTAACAGCACTCTTAAATGCACACAAACCAGAGAGCAAGGCACTCTCATAGTGTGGGTGGGAAAAAAAATCCTCCAATTCAAAAATTCTACATGAAACACAAGAAGGGCAGTTGTTCCTGACATCTCACACTTACATTTCTGCCCAGTCTCTCAACATGGGATATTTTGCTCTTTCTGCTAGGTGATGCTCCCTATGGTCTAATCCACATTGTTCTGGCACCCAATTTTCAGATCATATAGTCATAAAGTGGCCTCTACCATCCCTGCTGGTTCTTCTCCCCTCACTGGGAGCTCCTGGGCTAACAGAGGCCTATTGCAAATCACATAGCAGTGAAGTATTTGGGAGCAAGAAGCAGCTCATAAACCACAGAGTGACTCTACCCTCAGGGTAAAGAGCTAATCACCCTCCTCAGTGGGAGTCACTGAAAACAACTCCAGAAGTTTACTGTTTTTATGAAGGACTGATCTCCGGAAACTGAAAAGCAGAAAGAAATCAGAAGGTTCTCCAGTCTTTAAGTTCCTTCCAGACATCATATGACTCATCATGAGTTTCATGAAACACTGGGAAAAAAATCACTCATCCCTCAATCCTCTTGGGAAGCTCACTCAGCTGTACAAAAATACAAATATTCTCCACATGGCACGATCACAAATGCTCCACAGCACACTAGTGTGGAGTGAGTCCCTCCAGGACTGGAGCTGCTAAGCTGTGAACTTCCTCAGCTGCCCCTAATGTTTCACCAGCATTACACTCAGTTCTCTGACTACACATGGTAAAGCCCAAAGAGCAACTGTCCTGAATGCAAGTGTTTTCTTGCAAACCACCAATATGGGCTTAGGGCTTCTGATACCTTTGGTCAACATGGTGGAGAAATTCAATATGTCCATTTTTCTTCTCTCTGCAGACACTGACAGTAAATAAGAGCTTACCTACAAAGACTAGAAGATTATACAATATAAAATATTCAAATTAGGTGAATTCAGCTATGCTTGTATTTTAGATAACCATATCTAGATTTTAGTCATGAGATAAAAGTGTGTGCCTACTCCCAAACAAAACTTCCAACACTTGTAATAGCTGAACAAATATGTCCAACTATTAAATGACCCGTAAATGCTTTCTCAAGGACTAATTCTTCCAGCACACCTACATAATGTTTGTTTTCAGAATGAACTAACTTCAGTTGCCACTGAAGCATTAATTCCCCTGGATCAGTTAACTGTTAAACCCCTAATAACTACATAACTAAAAAATAAACAAGTCTGTGCTGTTTTATGAATGCAATCTCTTCTATGCATTCCTGAATGCAAAAAAGATTAAAACAAACTGTAATGATTTTGGCCAATAAATAGTATTGAGGCCGATCAACATTATTTACTGTGGCAGTTCACTCTCAGCTTTTGCTCAGACTATCCAGGAACAGCAGGCTGCTGTTTTGGAATAACCAACACCAAAGGAAGCTATGCACTCCCCGCCCCCTCAAAAACTCCATCTCAAAAACATCAATTGAGGGGATTTCTCTAGTGCTCAAAATTAGCCTGCAATCTCTGTGAAGATCTGCAGCCAGGTCATTCTTCTGGATCCCACCAGGTTGCTGCCTCCTTTGGTGTTTAATAGGAATTTTACCTGGCAGACAATTTCCTCTGAAACACTACACAGCTTCCCAAAACATGGGTTATAGTTTTCCCCTATCATCTACAGACATCAGCAACTGCTTATTACAGCAATTTCTGAAATCCATGCATGTTCCCACCATTTTCAGAATTGCATCCACTAATATAATGTTCATAATATACAATATACATCTTATCTTCCCAAACCAAAAAAAAACCTGTATCTGGCTGAACATTTCTGCTATGACATCAGGCCTGAGGAATTTATGCAGTAACACCTGAAATTATCAACCATAGCTGTGATTTTTCTCTTGAAGAGAAAATTCATGGGGAAAAAAAAATTAGGTAGCAAGGAATTAAGTAGCAATGGAATCAAATTTTTACCTTTTCCACAAAATGAGAAGGGACAGTGGGAAGGATAGAAGAGGAAAATCAATATTCAGAGAAAAAAATCTGTAGAAAACTGAAAACATGGAAAGTCTCCATGCTTAGATACGCTAGCAAGGGAGAGATCTCAGAAGAATTTCACTGGTGCACTATATATGCTCCCTCATCTGAGAAATCACATCTTCCAAACTGATGAGATGCCACACACACTATTTGCCCGTTACAGGGTTCCTGCAAAGGATTTCACTACTGCTGCTTTTTTATATTGGAAACTGAACTGTAATACTTGCACTGAATTGTTAACTCAGTTTGGGGAAAGAATAAATTAAAATTTCAGCTTGTTAAAGGATGTCTTAGAGTGGTGAATCTTTCCAGTGGCTGGCTTCACAACCTGGTCGGTGCTCTTCACCTCCAGTTCTGTTTACGTAATTCTTTAGAGCTGAGTTAATTATAAAAGGCCAAATGGATTAGCGAAGGTGGAGTCAGTCAGAATATTAACTGCCCAGAAAGAAAAAACATGCAAAAGGTAAACAACCAGCAGCATTTCCTCTTTATAAAATTTAAAAAAAAAAAAAGCTGTAAATTAAGTATCTGCCAATGGCTTTTGTTAAAAATACTTTAATATTCATTTTTAAGTTTCTATTGTTTTCTCCAGCACCCCAACATGCTGTACATCAGTCCAACGTGAAGCAGAGAAGCAGGTAGTGCTAAAATGCAGAGAAAGAAACTTCAAGCACAGCAGGGCTGCCTAGAAACGAGCTTCTTTTCTTGCCTTTGAAATGGCACAACATCAATAGATTAACAACAAAACACCAGGAACACAGGCCTAGAAATTCTCTCTAAGTATTACACAACTGCCCTTCAAAAAGAAACCATGCAGTGCTACGTCTGTAGCCCATGCTCAACATAAAATAAGGCAGAACTTACAAAATACATTCCTTTAAAGATTTGTGCAAATGGAACATTATTGCAGCACACAAGCAACATATCAATCCAGTCCAGTCACTGAAGTTTATTCTATAATTTGTATGTACATTCTTACATGGAAAAGTTCGGTATGGTATTCATGTAATCTCTAACTGCATCTTGTAAGTCAGTATATATATATATATATATATATGCATGCATATATAGTATCAGATTTCAATGTAAAATGTGTACATATTATTTTTGAGGCATTCTGGAGAACTAACAGTTGAACCTGGAAGGCTCATGCCAGATGCACTGGAAATTTTGGGAGTGGAGGGGTTACAGCCCTACAGAGCTGTACCAAACTGTCCCAGCCGGGACTGCCAGCAGAGTCAGGGGGTGTGGCAGGTGGGGAAGTCGATGACAGAGAAATCAGGGGAGAAAGAACAGGAGCAGCAGCAAAGACACCACCACACACTGATGTCCACGTCCCACCACTGGGAATGTGCCCCACGTGTGGAATGCTTTGGGGAAAGGGCTAATGGGAGAGCTGGCAGAGTGCTCCTCTGGCTGGGAAGGCAGATGGACACTTATGGCAGGGGTCCCACTTCAAGCCCTGAGGGAAAGGAAGCCCCAGGGGCTGTGCTGAGAGTGAAACCTCTGGCACTGAGAACACGGGACATCCTGCTGCAGGAGACACCCGGGCTGTCAGGCCCCCCCAGCTGCTGCAGCCGGGCTGGGATTAGGTCATGGAGGAGGAAGCAAAGAGAACCTGGCTGGCTGCTCTGCAGGGCAAGGATGGAGCTCACTCTGAGCTTAAACCCCTCAGTTCAGTCTGCAGGGACAAGGGCTGGGGAGTGCAATGAATGTAGCTTTGAACAGTTTGGTATCTGGGCGTTTTGTACGAGCCTGAGATTGAATTCCACTGAATTTTTCTGCTGCTCAGTCTACCCCATGGGCTGGGCAGAAAGGGAGTTTACAGTGCACATATACTCAAGCATAGACCTTCAGGTTTATTTGTTTTTCCAACACCAGTATCAGTAATTAGAAGTTTGCTAAGTGAAAATGGAATTTATTTAAATTCCCCAACAGAAAACTTCTTTTGACTCACAAGAGCTAGGCAAAGTGTGTGGATGAAAATGAAATAATTTACAGTCGTTTCAGTAAAAAAAGAGCACAGGTCAATGTATTTAAATCCAACATCTAACATCACATTCCTAAGCCATATTTAGCAGTATGAATGAAACCCTGTTACAGGAAAGCATTCCTATTTTGGGAAGTCTTTATGCACACTTTTTACTTCATGTGAAAAAGAAAGTGCTTAAATTATTTCCTGTATCAGAGGCCCATGTATGCTGATTTTCAAAGGCACTGGGTATATCCCTTTGTTAGCTATAAACCAAAATAACACTGCCCTTGCTTTACAAGAAGTTATAAAGACAGTTCATGGTTGTTTATAAACAATTATTTTAATTAAAACAAACACACTTCACAGCTTAGTGAAAGAAAAAAGCTAGCCATAATTAATCAGCACTTGACATCAAGCACCAAATTCTTGTCTCCAGTTTAATTAAGCATACAAGGTTATAAATGCATACACATGTGCCTGCTTATTAGATCTGCTATTCTACTAGGCTATCTTGACTGTGTATTAAGAAGTTATTAAGAAGAATAATGCCAAGTTTTTATTTAATATGAATTCAACACCCATCTAACTTAAATGATTCGAGGTTCCCAGTTCCAAGTGTTCCTTGCAGGTTAAAACCTGTCAAACCTTCTGCTTTTCACTAAAACCTTTCAGTTTGCCTTCAGCAGCTGCAAAAATATTAACGTAATTACAGGTTAAAAATCAGGATCCCCACTCACAAGAGCATTACTCTGATATTGTGAGAACAAAGTCTTGATCAACAGCAAGTTTTTATTGCTGCACATGAGATCTCTAAAGCAAAACAGTAAATGCACATGGGACCCTAAAGAAGTTATAAATTCATCTTATGGAAACCAAACCATGTGAGGTTAAATATATTCTGAAATAATATGTGTAACCTTACATTTAAATTAGAAGACATTGTAAAGCTTTTTTTATCTTTTCTTTCATTCTCCTCCCACATCCTAGTGATAGGAGCCAAGAATTGAGAAAATGGAATTCTTGAAAAAGCAACGTATAAAACATTCTTAAATCAGCATATTATTTGCACCAATGAATTTATACTTATTCAAAAGCCCTCATATTAATCTTCTATGCAAATAAGACATTTCCTGGACTTAGAAACAAAAGGTCTTAAAACCAGGAAACAAGTGGGGGTTTGTGCCTATGAGCAGCATTTTGTCCTGGCACTCTCTTACTTCTCTTCCCAAACTCATAATTCAGTTATCATATCAGGTATGAAGTGAAATTACAGCTCAGTGTAGAAAATTAGGACCTGACCTTGCAAAAACATTCATAACATGGCTCAAAGACTTGCAATAAACCCTGTCCCTTGAGCAGTGCTGTGTATAGCCAGGCCTGCAGAACTGCATTGATGTTGCTCAGTACAAGAAAAAGTGCTAGGAAAAATGGTAAATAATCTTGAACAAACAGATTAGATCTGGAGATACTAGTCATAATGTTTTCTCTTCCTTCTTGTATTTTCTCTGCCTTAATGCTCTCCTCCCCATCACATGTTTGTGCTAAAAGCAGATTTCCCATCTTCTCTTTCCAACTAGTAACCTAAGGGGGAAAAAATAAAGGAGAAAAAAAAAAGAAAAAAGAAAGATTTACTATCTCTTCACATTTATTGTAGAAGTTTCCAGGCACAACAAACCCTGTGGGCATGGAAAAATATAACAGTGTGTCTTCATCAGGCTTGAGGTTGCTGGAGGATAATCAGTAAAACATGTCTTTCAGAAATCAGAGGAAAAAGCATGAAAACATTTCAGAGGGAAAATCCCAACGAACAATGCAAAAGGATTGTATTTGGATAGGGAAAGGAGAACTGGGAAAAAAAGGCACAGGACTTGTCATGAGTAGAAAGAGCTACTTATTTTGCAGAAAAATCTATTGCAAGCAGTTTTTCTTTCTAATTGATTAGATGCTTGTATTACTGCTTGATGGAGTGAGCAGCTGTTTCCTCAAGGAACCACAGTGATGTATCTTTCAATTCTGGAAGATCAGATATGTAGTGTACTACACTCTGCAACTTTAAAGGATTCCCAAATGACCACCTGAGCATCAGAGTTCTTTGTGGTACACTGTACTTCCTACTACATCAGGAATAGACACAAAATACATCAGTAAGAATGTGGAGTTCACCCAGCAGGATACACACTGCTCCCAGAGTAGAGCTATGCTGTTGAAAATCTTTTGAGCTCACATCACCATCCAATTCACCTTGTTTGAAATCTATGACTATTTCTATGTATAATCTTGCATCTTCATGAACCACAAAGATCAACAAGTTTGAAGTAAATTCAGCTGGTGGAATGTTGCATATCAAGTGTTAGTTATGAATCCCTGAAGGAATTACTTGTGGCCGGCTTTGTGTTGTCCTCTTTGGGTGCTCTGGTTTGTAACACCTAACAGCAAGCCAGAGAGCAGCACCTAAAAGCTGCCTTTTAGAAACTACAGAGAAGGAATACCACATCCCCTGGGTAGTGGGAATTTCCTGTGCCTAAAGGATGGAATGTACTAAAATACGACAAAAATTACTGCTGGAAATGTGGTGCTATGAAAACTGACAGGTTAAAGACATTCATGAGCTGACAGTAACAGCAAATTGACAAAGGTCCTGAAGACAGCCAACTGTTTTTTTGTATTTCTTTCTAGCAGACACTCAAGAGAATAAAGTATGGTTTGTTCAAGCTCTTGAAATGGGATGAGCCTTTCCCATTACTCTAGGAACTAGAGATGTTCAATAAGTACTGTGAACTGCCTTCACCAGCAGACCAAGGATCTTTCCTGTCTTGAGGACACAATCTATGTAATGCAGGAACAATGGTCTAAATATCTTACAACAGCTACTTGCAACTAAACAACAAAGGTATTGAAATAGATGGATAAAGACAATCTTACCTAAGCCACAAAGCACTGAGATACAGCTCAGAAGAGCTTATGTCAATACTCATTGGGAAAAACTCTTTTCAGGATAATGAGAATGAACAGGTTCAAAACACTAAAAATAACTCCAGGTTTTTTAACTAGCATGAGGAATTTGAGCTGGAATCATCTTCTCCCTCCTGATGGGAAACAGACTGTTCTCAGGTAGGCACAGTAACTGCAGATTCTTCCCTGCCTTGCACATTGGATTGATAGCTCCTCCCCCACAAAAAAGAATGAAAAACACTACAGTCACAACTATGATCAGTCACCAGTGTGACTACACCCTCAAATTAAATGCAATCATATACTGAGATATGGGCAAAATCAAAAAATTCTTTCCATTCATCACTATATTACTTGAACCTTATAGTATCTACAGTTAAGTATTATGAAAAATATCACAGAGGAATTCAGAGTAAAAGCCCTCACTATGCAAAATAGAAATTCCCACACAGGTGAGGAAATGAGTATTGTCTCACCTACATGATCCCCTTGTTTCTGGAAAGCACTTATAACCAATTCCTGAGGAGAGAAAGGCAATTCAAAGCATGTAAATCCACCCAGCAGAAAAAAAAAAAAGCGTATTAACTTTGTTTCTTTTGTCCAGATGAAAGGCAATCCTGAGGGCCTTAAAGTGGTAAGGCTCAGGAAACAGCAAATCTCACCAGCTGAACTGGTGAATAGCTGATTTACCTTTGTTACCTAGAAGAAAAAGGGCAGCGTTTTAGCCACAAAGGCAAATCTTAGGAAGGTTGGAGAAATGAAGAAAACCATTCTAAGCTGGAGATAACAATAAATTCAAATAAGAGTCAGCCTATCCTCACTGCAATGTTAATTCAAGCATTGCCTCAGCCTAGGCACACAGACAAGTCTTTGGCTTAAATCAGGCAGTACTTTTAACTCTGAGCTTGCTGGCCCAGCAGCACACCTCAAACGCCAGTGATTCTCTCCCTGCCAATGTAGCAGGGCCGCTGCTGCTGAACAACTGCTCATCAGTAAGAGCATAAAAAAGGGGTAAGAATAAACAACCCAAAATAAAGGGCCACACTGAGTCAGACTACAGATCATCTTAGCCAGTTCTCCTGCCTCTTAGGAATAGCTGAGATAACAGTGTTATAACTGCAGGCATGGAGGGAGCAGCGCTTCCCACAGCTGCCAGCAATAGCAGCTTGGGGATTTCCTGAGCCAAAAGTGATGGGTTTGCACTTAATAATCCTCTGTGGATTTTTTCATCAGTGCAACAAAGTAAACTGAGTAAGCCTTAAGTGGAAAGATAACTACCAAAAGCCACAAGAAGGAATAAAGGTAAAGGACTGGCAGGGAGAGTTAGAAATTCAAGTGTCCCTGGCAGGAAGAAAAAAGAAAACCATCACACAAAACTTTGGTCCAAGTTTTGCATTAGCCACTACTGTTCAAGAATCAAGAATTTCTCAAGAGTTTTCTTTTTCAGTTCATGTAATCACAAGATTAGAATCCTAGAGGCAGAGCTATTACTCAGAAGTTCAAGTATATCAATTACGAGAAGAATGTGGATTTTCCTATGCTGGGGAGAGCCCAAATGATATTTTTTTATTAAAATATTTCAAAAGAATAATTATTTTGTAACTCAAATATCTAAGATGTTCCTAACTTAGTTGGCAAGTCATTGCCAATTCCGGCTTTGGCTGGACTTCAGCAGAGTATTTACCATTCTGACAATACGTAAAAGGAAATGAAAACTTTTCTCCTCTGTTTTTCAGACCTACAGAGCTCAGCAAAACACAGCAGAGATTTGATACAGCCTTGCTGGACTGAAGCTAGAAACATGCAACAGGGCAAAGCTATTCCAGTTTCAGAAGCTTACTTGGTTTCTTCTGAGCGTTATGCTTTTCAGGAAGCAGAATGGGAACTACATGTTTTTAAGTGGTTTTTAATTTATTTTTATTAGACACACTCTAACAGCAGAGTATATAAGGAAAGACTGGTAAACACAAACCCTGTGTCTATAAGAGCCCATGTGAAATATGACTGCCATGAAGCTCCTACAAAGCTGCTGCATTTGTGTGCAGCTCTCTTCTGGGTATCACAGTCCTGACTATTATATCCCAACAAACCTTAAGACATGCTTGTATCTCAAGCTTTGGGAAGAGGAAAGCAGCTGTCCTTTCACTGCTTTCTAAAATTTCTTGACTGAAGAGACTAAGTGTAGCAAGGTAGAGGTAAAAAAAAAGGAAAAAAGGTTGTATCATCATCAGAGAGCCATTTTACTATCTCCTCTTGCCCACCACTGATTTTCAAAGCCACTGTAATTGTATTGACAGGATTCCTGCCAACTTGAGACACTACAGGTTAATGATATGTATTTCCCCCTGGTTCTTCCTGAAAAAGGTATCAGCAACAATAAAAACACCATTGCTAGCTACATTCATAGTTGCAGAGTGACTTCAGTAAGTAAACTAATATTTTTTAAATTAAAGAACCAAACTTTTTCAATATACCAACCACCAAATACTCAATAGCTACATCAGATGATAATTTTTAATTTTTACTCTTTATCACAATATAGTGGATTTCAAGAGCCTAATATTGACTAATTCTTAATAACTCCAGAGTAAAATTAAAATTATTTTCATTCTGGCCCCAAGTATTTATAGCTACCACTGTTTGATTTACAGCACCATTTGAGGATTAGCAGTACTGATGTAATGCAAACTGATAGAGTGCAGTACCAATGCTAGCTCTCTGCAATCTCGTAAAGCAACTGCTCCTTAAATGCATTAATTAGAAGTTCTTACTTTTTGCCAAACCTCGCTCACACTGTCAGTCTTGCTGATTTCAGTAAGAATATCTATTGAGCGAGGTTACTCACACAAGATGGAATCTGTAGGACTAGACCTTTCCATCCTGATTTATAAGTAAGAAGCACATGAGTCTAAGCAGGAATTTAACACTTACGCTTCCACAGCTGTTCTTACAGTCTGTTCCTCACCATCTTCATCTGAGCTGCTACATGTTGCATCAGAGTCCAGGTCCTTCTCCACACGAGACAGCAGCCCTCCAGTAGAAAGTGCAAAGCCACGGATTTCTCCTGGTGCAACACTAACTCCGTTCTGTACATCCACACTCAAACTACTCTCTGAAGTAGTTGTGTTGTTTTCCGGCCAACCTTCAGTGCATCTGAGGGAGCTATTGCTCAAAAATCTAGCTGGCTCATGGAAAACCTTCATTCTCTGAAGCTGATGTTTCACAAAGCATTTCAGCTGCTGATCACAGTGTTTGATAACATGCTTTGCCAGGAGCATTTGTAAACGCTTCTGAGTTCTTTTGGCGCGACTGATTTCCATTTGTTGCTTAGTGACACACTGGAGTAAGCGAGCGTACACCTCCTCCTGGGTGCAGCTCAAAATCCCTTCTGAAGGCCCGTGAAGAATTTGGTGTAATAAATCCCCTTTTATTGTTTCAGTGCAGACTTCCAAAGCCCTACCCAAAACCCCATTCTTCTTGTACCATTTACCATTTAAAAGTTGCATTTCTTCTGCGTTACTGGATTCAGTTACACTTGAACCTGAAAGTCTCTGCATTCCTGCCAAGTTTGGAGATGTGGTCTCTGAAAACGCTGCGCCTTTGACCTGTTGCTCAGGTTCTGAACGATTAATATGACCAAATGGTGTGTCAGCACCATTATGTAATGGCTTTCTCATCTTGGAGCAGCCAGGCTCTCCTGCTTTCGTTTGCTTACCAGTTTTGCTGCTAAACGCAGAATTTGTACTCATTAACAAGACAGACTGATAGCACTTGGAGGATGGTGGGGAACCAAAATGCTGCACATTGAAGATATCATTCCTGAGGCTGGGCTCAGCAGTGGGAAACCCCAGGACTGAGCAAGTAATCTGTGCAATGGAGTCCTCTTTTATCTTCTCTTCCACTGCTCTGGAATTTTCCACGCACAAAGCTGTATCAGACTCCATAGCTCTAGAGGACAAAGAAGGTGACAAGTGGATACCATGACCTTTTGTTGTTGCCTCTCTGACGGCTGGTGTCATTATAGCTACGGTAGGTAGTTTACAGCAAACCTGAAAATAACATGGGCCATGTAAATTTTTTCATTTTCATGACACAGTACAAATACAACAACTCTGTTATACATTTCATTCTTTCAACATCATTCAATAACTCCATACAAAAGGACATTATCTAAAGAACACAGACTATGTTACCTCCCAAGTCAAACAAGAACACTCTTTCTGTTTTTTCTTTATTTCATTCAGAGTCTGTTCCATGTGCAATGAAAGTGTTTACATCTCAGGAGAATAACTGTTCATACCTCATTTCATTTTTGATTCTATCAGTCTGAGAAATAAGATCCAAAAAGTTCAGGTCTGTCATCTAACCTTGCCCAAACTGAAAAACATGACCTTGAGCAATGTGACTGACACTACTGTGAGAAACATATTTACTGTAAATCTATGTAAAGCAAGAATTTGATTAATTATTATATATTCATATAAATACACGTTAGAAACCAATGCTTCCAAAACAGAAAACTCTAAGTTCTGAAGTTTCCTACCATAAGAGATTCTTTCTAGTACCTTTGTATACTACTCTTTATTCATCAGGCAACGTTTGTGTAATACATACAGATTATTTTTCATAACAAATTGAGAAAAGACAGTTCTCCTTGACAAATCCTTTTGTTTGTGGCTTGCCAATTAACAAAGAGTTCCCACACTTTGGGATCAAAAGACCAACGTCAGCCTTCACCCCTTCTTATCAGCAGCTATGCTGCCAAGTCATACAGTATCTGCTCCACACAGGAATCACTTGCACAGTACTTACAGCTTTGTTTAGGAGATGGTTAAAAAAACCCAATGAAGGATTTAATTGAACATGGCCTGCAGAAGCCTGAAAGATAAGTTCCCGTCAGCTCTTCATTAAGAAACTAGAGACAAAACCAGAAACCATAAGAGAGCAGGAGCAAAAGTGAGTGCAGCACAGTAATGCCACAGTAAATTCTGTTGAACTGTGTACTAGTTGAGCAGCACTTCCACTGTTCTCCTTTTTATGTCTCCAGTTCCCTGATCTCCACAGCAACTGCCTAGCTCAGCAATTTTCAATGCACAGATCCCATAGGGGTCAATGATTCTGAGACTGACACATATGGATTTTAAGAAAATACCTGTCTGAAGCCTTTGTTTGTTTATAACTACAGTTTTTTTACACTGAAAGTGCAAACATTAAAGTGAGCTGTGGAAACTTAAGAGAGCTGAGAAATACCAGTTGGGATACTTGCTCCTTAACCCTCAAAACATGAAGCAAAACATAGAGAGCCACATACTCCAGTAGTGCCTTACCACTCTCTGTATGCTTTATTCACCTGTCATTGCTCCAACATGTGCACTTCATCCATAAAGTTTTCATCTCTGTACATCACCCTCCTAGCATCACTGAGACCAGGTTTGGTAATGCTGCTGCTGATCATAAATGATACCATTAAAATCCCCAAGATTTTAACCTTTATAAATAAGCCAATAACTTCAGCCTAAAGAGGAGCTCAGCACGAAGTCCTCCCAGTGGACTGGAGCTGTTCAGGATGAACCCCATTCTAGGATCAGACAGGGAAATGCACTGTTGAGAACTGGAGCCCCAAATTCTAAAGGCTCTGGTGACTCAGCAATGCTCTCAGCATGTGGCTGACTCGTGTCCTTCCTCTTGTAAAAGCTAGCAGGCCTGCAAATTTGTAAATCCAAAGGAGTATCTATTCAGACACCAATGCCTCCCTGCCCCTAACATACTGGCAAATAACTATAGCAAGTCAGAGCAATTGTGCATGGCTAAAACAGAACTGAACAGTTCCTCTATGGGGTTAATGTGAGCTCAGGAGCCCCTGTGTTTGACCCCCCAAGAAGATGTCCAAGAAGAGCATCATCAGCCTGGTATCTGCATGCACTTACCAATGAATTTATAACTGTTCTGACTTTACCATCCACCTCCCTTTGTCTGAGTGGTTTAACAGGCACAGGCTGCTACTCCTGAAACCCAGGAAACATCCACACACAGTGGAGCTACTCAAGCAAAAAAGTACTCTGGAGATGTGGATCACGTACCTCTATGAAGATGAAGGTTATTCAAAGAACTGGCAGCACAAAACTTCATAGTGCTGTGTTTGAACTCAATCACATTCCCTCAAATACCACATAGCCTTTTGGTGCAGTTTCAAATTTCCAAAATCGCAATGAACGCCATTACCGATTTTTTTATTTATTTTTCTTTTAATCTGAGGTACTTCTTTTTAACTCTTTTAGAGGAAAGAGGGGAAGAAATCAAAGTACCCTCATATGGAACACAAACATTGAACTAAAGAGAGCTGACAAATCACTAACTAATTTAGAGTGCCTGACCAAGTATACTTAAACAACACGTAGCTAAAAAATAAGTAAACTACTTTTCAAGAGGAAAATCACTCAATTAACTTGGAAATTTCAGACAATGTTTCTGCCCTGAAGATAATGTGAGACATTTGGGTGTGCTCATCTCACTACAGTGACATCAAAAAGAACTTCTATAAGCTGCTATTGCCACAGTGTCCAGCCCTTGGCATTTCTCCAGGAAGTTCACACACATACACACACAAGAAAACGTCACAGGTACAGGAGCAAAACAAAGTATCAGCTGCAAAAAAATTATAAACAAATTTTAGTGCAAGTACTTGGCTTGACAAAGTTACACAATTTACATTTTTACAAATTTTATTTAATTTTGGCAGAAAGCTCCAAAAATTATTTCATTCCACCTGTATTGGAAGTGAGTTTCCAGAGCAAAACTTAAAATCTTCGAGGGGGGGAAAAAATTAAGGCAAAGAGGGAGGGAACAGAAGTAATGCAGAATGGTATACTGGAAGAGTGATTTCATTCTGAGAAAAGCTTTTTTTGTCATGGGTAAACCATTTCACAGATTTTTTTTTTTTTTTTACTTGAGGTTTCAAAACCAGAACAGCTGAAATTCTGCTAAACTGGCAAACAGTTTGCTTTACATCTATTGAATAAACACTCCACTTAAAAGACTAAAAAGTACTGTAAAAAGAAAAACTGATATTAAATAAGTACTGGGGAAGGGAAGAAACAAGTACCAGACATACACAGTAAAGCAACTGATGTTTAAAGTGACTTTATGCTTATCCTCCCCTAATGCCTTAATTACCCATGAGGATATGGCTGGGAATTGTAGTTTACCACAGCCTGACCACCTCCCTTCCGCCACTGCAGCTACAGGTTCCTCATCCCACAATGACTCCTGCTCCTCTACCTCTCCTCTCCCTCTGCTCATTTCTTCGTCCTCCCTTGACACTTCTTCATTTTACCCTTTCCCTACCAGCTTACCTCAACAGAATTTGCCTAAATCCTGAATCTAGTGTCTTCGTGTTGGTGATTAGCAGCATAGAAACACAACAAAACCCAGCCACAACCCAGCACACAGGGTGGCATTCCCTCCCTTCCCAGCTCTTGTTTACAATCCTTTCACTTTTTGACTCTTCTCCCCCTTGCATAACACTATCACTTTGGTTACACAACACTGCAGACAGTGTTCTGGGGGATTTTTGCTTGGGGGGAGGATTGCTTTGTCTTTTAGTGGATTTTTTTATTTGTGATCTTTTAATTTCCAGTAACAATAAAACTCTACTTGCATGAGGCTTTTTAAGGCTCCTCTGTAACAGCCTTCTCTCCTTGTAAATTGAGTCATCTTTCAGCATCATAAAAATCTGAAATTTTCTTCTTAATAATGAGATTCCTCGAGACCAGGAGGAGATACATTTATTATTTATTTTTGTTTTGAAACTCAGAAGCCTACAAACAATATTTCAAATTAATATGCTGTTTCCAGTTTATTCAGATTAACAGTGTTTAAGCCAACTTCCACTGTTTATTCCTTGCCTAGATGGCATTTCAAAAGCAAAGCAAAGCCCCTAACAGCAGAAAGCCTCTGGTCAAAAACCCAAAATTAATCTCAGCAAGAATGCTCAAAAATACTGTATTTCAACCCATTTTAAGGCCTCTTAGAGACAACCTGCAGAAGAGAGGGCTGCTGAGAAAGCAAATTGCAACACAACTGCCAAAACCTGGTTTCCTACAGCTTTGTGCTGTTTGTCCTGTAATCCCCAGCTCCTCCCGGGAAGCCTTCCTGATAATCACTGGACAAAAATAAAGTGCTCTGGCAGGCAGGCACTACTGCGGCACTGCCTCAGCCGAGTGCAGCGGACAGGACCTGACCCTGGCCAGCTTCTTCAAGCCTTGCCTGGTGGGAGGCATCCCTCAGGCTTTAAATACTGCTCCCAATTTTCAGAAAACCTACAGGATCATAATGACTTCTAAGAATAGCAAGAACAGCTCAATAGCATAGTCTGCATTTTCTCATGGAATAGTCTGCAGCAACGACCATAAAAAAGATATTGGTCCCACTGGGCATGTCCTGGTTAGGACTAGGAAAGAAAAAGGAAAGAAGTCCATATTTAACACACCTGGGACCAGGCCTGAAGTGATAAAAAAAACCACAATCATTTCAGTAGGCAGCTTTTGTTTTCACTTCAAAAGCAGACCAGTTACTCATGATGCATATTTAAGCATTCTAGTATTTTGTTCTATTAATAGATTGGAAAAAAACCCCATAAACTAAATTAGGATTATGTGGGGAGTCTCCACATTCAGCAGTGTTCACTGTGCAGACACAACTAGCCAGACAAAACTGCAGCTCCAGTGTTTTGTATGCCCCAGAAGATATAAGCACAAATTCCTTATGCTTGAAAATAAAAACAAACCAAAAAAAACCAGCACATGTCCCCCCCAAAAAAGGATCTCACTTTGAACACTAAGAGATCTCCATTAAAGACAGACCACCCAAAGTTTCAATCATAAAAAAACATCAAAAAGGAGGCACTTCAAGTGGAACTCATTAGTATTAATTTATGATAAAATCCAGGACTCATTAAAATCTCTAAACAGGTTAGTTTTCTTCCTTGTTCAGATTTGCTTCTGAAAAGAGAATCGATATGATTTCCAAGTTTACTACCACATCATCAACTAATTCTTGTTCAGTCTATAACAGCATATTTGCAAAGCAATATCTGAAGTAATTTTTAATATATGTTAAATGCCTTTTGTAGTACAGCAGGTGCCTCTGTAAGTAGATCATATATATCTCTCTAACAAAAATATATGCAATACTTTCCAATACTTTTCATTGTAAAGTCCGTATCAACATTTCAGTGATACTTTTGAATTTCAGCCTTTGAAAAGAGGGCAATAAAACCTGGTATTAAATGAGACCCAGTCAGCTCTTAAGACACTAATTAAGATGACAGGAATTTAATCTCCTCAGAACATTCCCCAGGATTTCAAACCATGGACCAATACAGCAGGAGAGTCCTAAGGCACACAGACTGCTTTCTGAGCTGGTACATCCATCAGGCTTCATCCAGCGTAATTTTTAGTATTTCCTTTATATTAAAATAAGCACAAAAAGGAAGTATTTAGCCTTTGACAAAAGGCATACTTTAATAATTTGGATTTTTTTTTATTAATTGGCTTACATTGCAAATTAGAAATTGAATGGTTTTAATTCGATTCCCATTAGAGAGCGGTATCTATGGAGTAACTCAGTCACTGCTAGAGTTTTGGGGGGACAGATACTTCATTTTGCAAGCAGGAAGCTTGCAAAAAGTGGATGGAAAGACTAGCTCAGGAGCACAGAGGAACTCTTAAAGCAGGTTACGGGACCTGGGTCTGAGCTGCTCCCAAAAGCTTTGCTAACTACTTCATCTTAAGTGTCCAGCTCTGTTAGCGGTCCGAAGTGTGGGAAGTCTCGCTCAGGGTCACTCCGAGCTACAGGGATGTGCGGCACACATTGAATACCGGAGGGAAGTTTCGACGCAGCGTTTAAATCCCGGGTGGGACACGCGGGGCGGGCACGGAGAGGCCCCGCCCCTACACGCGGGCGGGCTCCGCCCCCGCCTCAGGCCCGTCGGCCCCGCCCCGCCGCGCGCACGGACCGTTACCCCCGCCCCGCCCCCACCCCGCGCATGCGCACCCGCCACTCCCGCCGCGGGAACCAACCGCCGCCCGGCCCCTCCGTGCCCCCGCCGCCTCACGGCGCCCCGCCGCGCCGCGCCCCGCGCTTGCCTCCGCGTCCGGCGGGTTCTCCGCAGCGGCGCCGGCGCTGGCGCCGCCTCAACCCCGCACAGCACGGCGCCCGCCACGGCTCACACTGCCGCTCTTGAAGAGTCCGCGCCCAGCTAAAGCGCAGCGCGGCTGGGCGGGGCCTCCCCTGCTCCTCAGGGGGAGGAGCGCGGCCAATCCGGGGCGCCGGGGGGCGTGGCTCGGCTCGGGGGCGTGGCCGCCCGCCATTGGCGGGGCCCCGCCTGACGCGAGGACACCGCTCCCCCCCCTCGCGCGGGGGCCGTGAGGAAGAGGAGGGCGCACCGCTGCTCCCCGCTCCGGACGGGTTTAAGTCTTACCGCGCAGCATGGCTAAAGAGCTAAAAAACCTTCATAAACACACGCATTGCAAGTTAGTATCGCAAATAAAAAGCCCTCAAGTTCACCTGCATCGTATTCCCTCCCTCCGAGCTCGCTCTCACCGCCCTGAGGTGAACACGGGCACAGAGGAAGAAGCCACGTTTCCCCGCGGGCTTTGAAGTAACCGCAGACAAGCATGAGATTGCATAGAAATGCTTTATTATGTTTATTTGACCAAAGTAATTAAAATAAGGCATTCCGGGTTAGATGTAAACATAGAGGTCAGCTGCACAGCAGGTGGCTGCTGCACAGTGAGCAGGTGTATTGGCAACAACAGCAAGTGTCAAGTTCTACTTCTCAAGGGGAAATACAAATTCAAAGTTACATTAATATTTAGTTTTGTTTATTTTTTAAGAATATGGCTACTCTCGAGACTCGAACCCAAACCTAGCTTTTCAGAATCAACACAATGGGTTCAAGGATGAAAGACCAAACTACCCAACACTCTAGAGACAGAATTGCCTTGCACTACCACAGCTCTTGACACCCGAAAAACTATTCCGTGTTGTACAAAGACATTTAAATTTTAATTAAGTATTAGATATCCTGCATGTGAGCATATTGTTATTACTAACATGTACTTTAAGTGTCACTTCCTTTAAAGAACATGATACAGCACATTTATTTTACTTACATTCTGATGTCTCATTTTATGCCATATATTAATATAGAACAGAATTCTGCAAGAGTGCAAATATAGTAAGCATCTGCTCTACTTGTCACTGACAATGTCTCTAGCAATAAGCTCTTTCATTATTTCATTGGTACCACCATAGATTGGCTGAACACGGGCATCCACAAAAGCTCTGAGGGAGAAAAAAAACAAAACAAGGAAATATTATACACAATGCCTCAGAATGAACATACAATAAAAAAAGAGAGCATTTTGTCTTTAGAAATCCCTCTTTTCAAAGTATACTTTTCCCATTGATAAAGTAGTTCTTATTTCCTAAGAGGCTTCAACTACTGAGAATATTACAAGTTTCCAGGCTGCTGTGCACCAACCTAGAACTGGGTTAGTATCTCTTCCCTGTTTGTTTATAATGTAAATTCTCCATGATTGTCTCTAATTAAACAGAAAAAATAAAGCCCTATAAACCCAGACTCCTGATCCTACTCCACTCCCAATTCTTCTTCCTGATGACAGCACACAGGATGATGACAGAGCTTTTCCATCTTTTCTGCTTCATCACCCAGAGAGCAGCCCAGGAGCAATGTGGCATTCTCTGGAAATCTACATATTACTGGACTACAGAGATAAAAACACCCTGTGTGGGCAACTACTGTACACACAGACAAACAGGGGCTCAAGGACACCCCAAACAAGGCTTGCTGGCCTTCCTTTAATAAGATGGTGCAAATCACTCAATAAAAACATAAAAGAATGAGTTATTTTAAAGCAACATTTCATACTCAATGTATTTAAAATTTTTAAAAAAATCTAAACCTAGTCAGTTAAAAAAATTAGTTGACTTGTGACAACTGCACAGCGGGTTTTGCTGTTTCTACTGTCAGATTACCACCTCTTTGATGTTTTTAATAAAAACACTACCAAAATCTCCACTTGGTGTGTCACATGGCCTGTAAATAAACTTCACAAATAATACACAAGGATATATACAAAAGCTCCATAAATGTCTCTAAATTTGTAAAGTCAAAAAAGAATGGGAATGGCAAATTCCCATTTTTCTACATATAAATCTCCTTTTTCCTTTTAAAAGGTGTAAATAAGCTGAATGTAGCCAGTTATGTGCTTGATTTGACAATTTGATACTCAGTGGTATCTGATCAACATGTTTTCTTCACTCATATGCATTTAATTTCAGATAAAACATAAACTAACACTCCTCATTTCTACTTCCATAGTTCTGCTTCCATTTTTTCAGTTAACATTTTCTTCTAAAAAAACAACTTCTCTTTTGTGGAGAAAAGGAAAAAAAAAGACAATGATTACTAAAAGTTTATCAGCTGTTTGGAGAATTAAAACAAAACCTTCCTGCAGACACCTGTGCAGTAGATTCCCTTCCAATTAAACACAATGAGAAAAAGAACGGTAAATCACTACTAACATTAAACAACTAACACACAGACACAAAGGAAGTGCCTCATTTGACTTTGCTGGTAATCTTTCATCATACAATCTGAAATGTTACACTTACTTTGCAACTGGATACTCCCACATGTACCCCCATCCTCCGTGCATTTGTACACACTGAGTAGCTATGCTGTTTTGGAGATCAGAACACCTTAAATGGACAAAAGGAAATTTGCTTTTAGAAGGACATTGCATTGCAAAACATCACAAAAGATAAAGAGATGTTAACAAGACAAAAACTTAACAAGATTAGTAAGAAATAAATACTGTTTAATTTAATGCATTAAAGGTTTGTTCACTTTATGGGACAGCTTTCAGAAAAGGAAAGGCTTCAAAACAGACAGGCTTGTTTACCTTTCTCACAGGCCAAGAGAATCCTTTTGTGAAGCAAGTTGACACAGTTCTTTTCTTGTCAATTCCCTCAGCTTTGTCAGAAATTAACAATAAACCAGGCTTCCCTCACCACAGCCATTAGCAACACACCAGGATACTCTTTGAGCATAACTATCACCTGGGCATAATTTAATTTCTGCAATAAACTTTCACAATAGCCTTTTCCACAATTCTAAAACATACTGTAATCCTCCAACAGCATTTGTTGACTGCAAAATATGGATTTAATGGCAAAAAAAATTGCACTGGAAACTCAAGCTGTAGTTAGAAGACATGAAAAAACCACTTCCTAAGTGTGTAGCTTTCAGTGGCAACAGAAGAAATTAAAATGACAAGCCAATTGCTTCTCCTGGAATAATGGCCTTTTCCCAAAACCATCCCCTCATTCATTTAAATCCTTACAGTTTATGATACCAACTGTAATTCTGCAGCAGTGCAGACAGTTGCAACTGTCTTTTCTAAATATATTCTCAAATTCTTTTAGGTACATACCACAACCTGTCACCACAAGAGAAACCAAACCAAAACAACCCTACAAACCTTTCTCCAGATATGAAAAAAAGAGATGCACAAACCAGGTTTTAAAATCCTTCAAAGCTCTAACTCATGTCATTGACTATACAAAAAGTTTAAAGGAAAATTCAAGACCAGAGAGAATCTCCTAAAACGTTAGGGAATAAAGCAATGCTACATTCAAGCATTTTCCAGAGCATTTAAATGAGTCTTATGGGAGGGTCACAGGGACTCCACTGGAGAAAAAGGAAATCCACAATAAATCATGATGGTAAACAGCTGTGAAAGTGAGAGAGTTTCAAAAGCCTTGCTTAGGGAAATTTGTTGAGGAAGTGAGTCTGCATATCTCAGCTGGCATTAGCTGTTTCCTCCTCAAAACTGAATGCCTTTGCTTCTGTATCTTGTACTTCTAGGTAATCACTGCCAGGAATAGCACTCAAAACCCTTCCTTCCATTGTAAATATTTCTGCACATTTCCTCTATACTTATTTTGAAAAGCCTAAAAACTGTATCTTCCATAAATTTCTTTGCTCATGCCTCATGTGTGGTTTTTTTTCTTTGCAACCAGTTAAAACTACACTAACTCATATTTCCAGTTGTTTTTCTCCGGTAAAACTAAGTTAACATATAACACCACCAAGCACAGGGTGAGGGAGATGTTCTGGACAATGAAAGAAAGCACTGTTCAGTCTCAGTTACAGCAATTGTAGCCAACTATTTCTTCCCAAAACCAGATAGATTTGAAAACTGGCTAGGCCAAACAGCAATTGTTAAGTAACATTAACTAAACAGTATCATAGAGCTTCAAATATATTTAAATTTGGCTCCAAATATTCAAATTTTGCTTTAAAAAAAACAAACCAAGCCATATACCTCGTTAAAAAACAACAAAGAAAACCAAAAAAACACCCAACAACAAATTGCTAACAATAAAATGTAAGTTTTTGTCTAAGTACCAATGGAGGACTCACTTTTACTTAAAGCCAAAGCAGAGGCACGATCTTGTTATTAATGGAAGCCTATTATAAAAGTCTGCCTTCATTTTGAAATTGATCTGGTTAACCAGATCGATTCACAAGGTTTTCAATGTAACTTTGATTTTTTGTTGACCACATCATTAGAGTTAAGATCATGCAAGTAACACTTCTAGATGACTGTAAGCACGTACCAATACTTTGCCATCGAGGCTGTGGGAGAGTCCAGGCGTTTATCTGCGTGGAGCTGCAAACAGTTGTCCATAAAAGCTCGGGCCACACAAATCTGCGTTTTTATTTCGGCCAACTTGTGCTGTATTGTCTTGTTTTGGAAGTGGAAGAGAGGGTAGAGGAAAGCAGAAGATGCAGTTTAATACTTGAGGTAGAAAATGCTGAGTTTTCCAAGAAGGATTGCTGTTAGAAATCACTATTTCAAACTTTGGCTCTGTACATTGCAGACAATTATGTATTCACCAATCTTATTAGACAAAGTTACTGCTCTTCTCAAGGTCAACTCAAAACACAAATTTAAGAGAAAAAGCACTAGAAAAAGGGAAAACAAATTCCTAGAAAGCACATGGCAGGAAGGTCAGACTACTCGGCTCCCTCTCACGAGGGAATGTCCTTTCACTCTGTGGAGCCCTGAACTTTCCCAATTAATAATATTTCACCATCTATTGCATGCTTTTTCCATATATTCTTCAGAGTTTAAGCTACATGCAAAGAGACTGAAGCAAAAAATATAAGAAATTTTAGACTATTAGAAAATTTTTCAGCACTGAGTTCTGTCACATTGGAAAAGAGGTCTAGATAGAAGAGGTAAAATCTATCACAAAGTTATGTAAAACCAGACCAGGCAGGCATTTGACCACCTTCTTGTAATTCTGGTAGGGAGGGCATAAAAAAATCACCCACTAATAAAAGTCCCTTCTTATTTCAGTTCTAGAAATGTATATTAAAAAAGAACTTTTGCTTCCCTTGACAATAAATACACTGGACCAGTGTATTGCTACAAGGAAAGAATTAACTTCAAATGCTGTAATGTGGCATGATTGAATTAATTAGCCCAATTTAGAGCTCTAACTGGAAAGGATTATTTATAATATACACACTCAAGTCATCAACCACAAAAAAAAAATGAAATTGAAGAGATATGCAGAAATTCATTATTTTGACAAAAATAATATACTTTATGAAATTTATTGACCACCACCTGGTGGCCTAGCCTGAAAAACAAGATTATTTTGGAGATCTCTGTACAGTGAACTGCTACAAAAAGGAAGCATCCCCTAGCTACACTAAAAAAAGTTAAAATATAGTTCTTTTGTGTTTCAGTCACACAGTGTGCATACTAAATTCCATCTGGAATTATGGATTCCTGGAGGTTCACTTTAAAAACAGATGAAGACCATAATCCTCTGAAGGATACCTAGCATCCAGCCTCTAAAAGTTTCAATTCTGGTGCTCTTCACAACTAAAGACTTGAGTTTGACAAACAAAATCCCAAGACATAGAAATAGAAAACACAGAAAACAATTTTTTTTGTTAACTCTTTCAAAAGTATATAAAAAAAAGAGGCAGCCAACATCTTTAGCTTGCATAAGTCAGTTCTGTCCTATAAACTAAAAATGCAGGAGCTTAGCCTCCTTCAGCCCTAACAGTTAATGTCGTTGTCAGGAAAATTGTAGTATAGCAATCCTGTGGAAAGCAACATCTATTTTATGACTGCAGCTGAGGAGTGTAGGCACAAAAGTCTCAAAACTCAATTACCTACCCCCATCAGGAGCGAGCTCTGCCCACAAAGCATGACCCAACAGTTTTACATGCAGTCACACAAACACCCAGACAGCTGCTGGCTGAGGAATCTCATTCATGAAGCACCTGTGCAGCACTCAGGCAGCAAAGTCACTGCTGGGAGTCCCCTCTTCCAGCAGCCTCCAAAATAATTTTTATGCAGTGCTCTGGCAGTAAAATGCAAGCCTAAGATCAACAAGGGAATTGTTCTTCAGCAGCAGCAAGGAGCCAGGATATTTCCTGCCTACCTATTTCCCTCTCAGAAGCAACACTGCTGAGAGGTTACATACCCAAGTCATAAAATACAGACATTAAGGCTTTTCTGGTGCTTTTTAAAAATGATGATGTCTGCATTTCAAAAATGAACAATGGGCACGGAGGCAAAAACCAGCCACAGTCCAATGGTGAAAGCTTTGAAAATGACCCTTTCAAAACAGCCCAGTGATTTTCATTTAGTCACTACTTCACATAAACAGCTGTACAGCAAACACACACTAGAATCTGTACACAAGAGGCTCGGCTCTAACTCACCTGCAAATGTGCAATTGTCTTCCCAAAAGCTTTTCTCTGCTTCACATAATTCCTTGTTTCCTCAAACATGAATTCACAGCCAGCAAGAGACATATCAGCAATTAGCAGTCTTTCCTTTTGAAACACAAATTACAGAATCCAGTTGAGTTAGTCCTACATTTCTCTGCATCAGATGCACAATTAGGACACAGATGTTCAGTGTTGTTCATTAAGGGAGTGGGAGCAGAAGTCACATAAAATATCAAACCAGACATACTGCATTACTGAAATTAATGAGTCGGACAAATGCCTTGCTTTTAAGTCTTTACTGGCATAATGCTCTATCACAATGAGTCAAAAAATACAGATTGAATCTGTATTTTTATATATATATATTTATATTTATTATACAGGAATCTTACCAACTAAAAAATTCACATCATATTCTGTTTCACTTATTAACTTCCACTGTTCAATTTAAACAACTGTATTTAACAATTTTGATAGGACAATCCTAAGGGGAAAAAAGCCTACCAAAAAATGGCTTGTTTTTCCTTCCCCACTGCACAGTGAAAAACAAAAACTAAATGCAGAACAATTTCTTCTGGCAACACTGAAACAGTCTCTGATGCATTTCATTGAACCTGTTTGTGAGCACATCTATTTAAAGCAGTAAAACAATCTCCTTTGATTAGAATTTATATTTACTCACAGCATAAAATTAAAAAACATGATCCCTACCAAAAGAGGTAAATACATCATAGCTTATGACGAAGTCCAGACACATTTTGAAGAACAGCTTTGCCTCCTTGTCCTCTGAAATAATTCCAAAACTTCATAAACTGACTTGTAAACTAGCAAGGTATTTTGGCAGCTAAACAATTTCTTTACTTTTGTATCTTTAATATGCTTCTGCTTCCAGAAGAGCTAGAACAGCAGTGCTTGTTTCTTGAAAGAGAATGCCAAATGAATCAGAGATGTCCAAGCCATATTTAATTTAGTAAGCCAAGTGCTTCTATACTAGAAGTACACAAGAAATCTGTAGCATGTTCTTTCTAATACACTACCCTCAGGTTTTTCAATAGCTGTGTTGTTGATTAAGAGATCTGTGTTTGAGCTGGTGGGATATCAACACTTCAAACAATGCCCAAAGAATTCTGCACCCAGCACAGCGTGGCTCAGTTAAAAATCAGCAGTATCCACAAAACATGAGACTGTCAGAGACTGGAAAAGATTGATGTCTCCAGACATTCTGGGATGCATGTGTGGGGGTAGGGGGGCAGGTCAGGTCCTGCTCTGCACACACCACACCCCCCAGTCCAGCCCTAGAGCATCCCAGCCCTGCAGTGTCTGTCAGCTGTGGCACACTGGATGCAGTCTTGCCTAAGCCAGCTCCTGCATGCCCGAGTGACCATAGTCCCACCTGGGGGCAAGGCCAGGGTGGCTCTGGAGTTTAAAAGGTTGACCACAAGGGGAGGTTGTCCTGACCTTATCAGCCTCTTGGAGTCTCTGCCCCATCATCACTGGACTCAGGAGTTGGTAGTTGTATGTGTGTTTTTCTGTATTTTTTCTATTTATCTTTCTCCCTGTCTTCTTCTAATTCTCTTTTCATGGAACATTTTGGGTAATGTAACATCAGATAGATTTAAAGGGTGCTAAGTTAAACAGACTAACTAATGCTAAGGTGTTTTATGTCAGTTGGATGTTGCACTACATCCTTTGTCAAAGTTCCTTGATATTCTATATTTTGCCAGTAAACTTGGGTAATTTTGACCTCTTGAGAATACTAATCTCTATTTCTCCTCTGAGCTTAACCATAGCAACATTTGGGGTTTTTACAAAGGCATCTTGCTCCAGCAACCCAGTACACCACAACACACAAACTTCAGGACTAATGACAAAAACCACCTCTATTCTTCCTGCAGACAGCAAACACTCACATTCCTTTTACCTGAGGGAGCTCTGCCATCAGATAGTAGAAGCCTTTGTTCTCTTTTCCAAGCAAGGCACTGGCTGGCAACCGCACATCTTCAAAAAACAGCTCTGCTGTGTCCTAAGAGGATTTGAAATGCAACAGTTGTGAGTCTGACATTCTTATCCCATTAAACTAATTATTCCCTATTGTTTTCTTGCTGTTGTGCACTTTAACTTGAAATCCCAGGTTTAGCCTGGAAGGACCCTCCAGAAGTCATCAGAGCAACTCCAGAAAAACAATCAGCTGAGAGCCTTGTCCAGTTAAGCTTTCCAAAGCTTGAAAGATGAAGGCTCCAGGACCTCTCTTGGCCACTGTGCAAGTATCCAATCACTTTCCTGGCGCAGCTTTTTTCCTCATATCTACTAAGAATTTTCCTTAAGGTAACTAAGTCTCCTTTGCCACTCTCCCTTTCACTCTGCTCCTCAAAGAAGGATCAGGCTTCACCATCTCTATAGCCAAACACATCAGTAAGATCCTGTTCTTCCAGGCTTCTTCAGAATAAATGCATCCAGCTTCCTTAGCCTCTCCTTGTACAACACATGCTTCAGACTTCCAGAGGCAAAATCAGGATACATATATTGCATGTTTGTGCTCTGAAGTCTAACAAATAGAATAGAACCACAGTTCCATCTTATACTTATTTAGCAGTTGCCAGGCATTAAGTGGGTTTAGACTTTCTCCAAGTCTATTGCATTAGAAGTTGTATGAACTCACTTGAGCTTTCAGGCCAATTTTGTTCAGTTTGCGTCCTTTGATGAAACCTTTTGTTCCATTTTCCACCAGAAAAAGGCTGATGCCATGAGCAGGGGATCGGGCCTCCCGGTCTGTAACCGCAACCACGATCACTACGTCGCTCATCCAACCATTAGTGATGAACACCTGTAAAAAAAAAAAAGCAACTTAGAATAAAGCAAGGTGGATAGAGGTTAGAAGAGATCACCAAGTAGCAGAAAGTAAAATTACATTGACACTTTCAAAGGTGAACTGAATGGCAAGGTTCAAATGTCCAGAAGAATTTCAAGCTTTTGATATTAAGTGTTTTGGAACAAGGCAGACATTAATTTGAGAAGTATTGTGTGGGGCAGAAGTGTGAAGTTAAAAGAATGCACACATCTGTTTCTTTTGTCTGTCCCATGATAAAGAAGGAATGCAGTGTCAAATGTAGATATTGAATAAACACAGAGGTTCTCTTGTCTAGAAATTAAATTAGTAAGGCATAACACTCAAAACTATCAATGGCTTCTATTATTTTCTACTAACTTCTATTACGACTGCTTACTATTATCCTGCAGAACAACTCATGAGCCTGTCAAATGGATCCATCTCAAGTCCAGCAAAAGAAAGCTTTCTGTCCTGTTTGGCTTCAAATCAGTGGCATGAGCACCTTTTTAACACCTATGCATATACATCTGCTTGCACACATTCTCACCACTGAAATTCTTCTAAGACCAGAAGTCTCTGTCAGTGCTACGTTATCAGCAGCTGTACAAAAGAAGATCAAGACATTTGATAGCTTTCAAACAAATGGTCTGTTGAACTCCCACTCCCACTTCAACACTATTTCTGCCTTCTTATTTTTCACTGTGGTAATGAAAAAAGTGCTTTGCCACAGCTTGACAACACAGAGAGAACATCCGATGCAGCTGTTTTGGTTTTTTGCTAACAAGACCAGCAAGCTCCTGAATAAAGATTCCACAGCTTGCATTGCAGCAACACAAGTTTTTACTCAGGCCACAGAAGATTTCACAGCAGTAGTGAATATATTTTATTGTTAAACATCAGTACTAAGAACCATACTGCTCATACTACACAGAACATATTTTTCCCCTTTTTCTTCATAGTTTAAGGGAAAATAAGCCTTTCAATGCTTATTTTAAAGCTACAAAAAAAACCTAAACAAGCCCTCCCATAAACCAGTTTATAAATTGCCTGCAACAGACATATCTCAAGACCTATAAAAAAAAGTAAATGGAAAGAAATATTCTACCTACAACATAACCCACACAAAAAACCCTAACCAAAAGTGAAAGGGTTGAGAGGAGATGCTGAGAGCAGTGCACGTTCTGCTGCATTCAGCTAAATGTATTCACTTCCTAAAGCCTATGAGCAGTATGCATGTCAGTGCACTTACCTTACTCCCATTAAGAATCCAGTCACTTCCATCCTTTTTTGCGTACGTCCGTACTCCCTGCAAGTCACTAAAACAAAATTCAAAAAGGTCCATAAAAAAATCACTCCAGAAGCTGCAATTTGCATCTTCAATTCTATCCAGTACAAAATAAGGTGGATTTTATACCATCCAGACATGGGCTTGCTTGAAAGGATAGTGTGACACTGTGAGATAGCCAAGTGTAACAGAAACCACAGGTACACACTGTGCAAAAGGATGATAAATCTGTGCAACCACCCAGGAGCATGAGGTGCCATTTCCCCATCTCTGCTTGTGGGAGATGGTGTAATACAGGCACTGACATCAACAGGTCAGCACCCACTTACACCAGTATGCCTCAGACAACAAATTCCAGATAAAGCCACATCCTCTCCACAGTCCCAGTCCTGATCAGGAGACTGTGAAAAGCCCTGAGCAACATCTGCCATCTGTAGAAACATGACACCAACAGGTTTTGAACTTCACCTGTCCCTCTCTTTTGGAAACTGGTCAGATCACCAGTGTCTACTCCAAACATGGGCTGGGCAAGGAGAGACATTTCTCTGAAAGCATTCAGAGGAAAGAAAAACGAGGTGTTCTGTTCTACAGAAAAAGCTAGTAATAGAGCCAAGACTTCTTTAGCAAGGTATGTAACTTCCTGCTGACTATGCTTCATGTTCACATGACAAGCAAGTTGGTAACTATAAACTCAGATTGCAAAAGCAAATACAAAGCATTTTTTCCCACAGTGGGACAATACAGAAATGGATTCTGAGCTACTATCTTGAAATGACAAAGCTGTAATAAAGTAATCTGTAACAGGTTTTTCGAGTCTTGCCTACAATGTAGGATAATCTAGTCTATAAAGTAACTAACCAGGAGGCTCAGAATGTTTTTCACTGACAAATAAACAGAGAGCAAATACTGTTGAGACCACTGTTTTATTATTTGGCTTACCTGCCAGCCCCAGGTTCTGTCATGGCAATAGCTCCAATGCACTTGCCTGCAACCATCTGGGGGATAAAGTGCTTAATCTGCTCTTCAGAGCCATAGTTTGCAATGTAGGGCATGACTATATCTGAATGAAGGCTGAACCCTGGGCCTGTACAGTTAACATACATCCTGGAAAAAATGGGAGGGGGGAAGTTCAGAAAAAAGTACTACCAAAGACTTAAACATTGAACTTGCACTGTTACAACACAGACCCAAAAATGAAGAAAACCCCACTACAGAGAAGCCTCAGAGATATTCTGGCACTTTTACCATTATTTATAGAATTTAATTTCAGAGTCAAGAGGGTATATAACCTCAGTCACAAAGCCAGTGTTACTCACACAATGATCCAGAATACACAAAACATAAGATATTTACATATATGTAAACTATCCTCTCCACAAAAAAGATAACATAATTTCTGTAAGCAAATGTAGTCCATAATGAGGATAACTCATGGAAAAAAAATACAGTCACAAACAATATGATCATTGAAGTTCTTCCTGAAGCATGCAGTACTCACTGCTCCTCCCAGACAATGGCCGAAGAGAGGATATCCGCTCCGATGCCTCCATGTTTTTCAGCAATAGCAACACCCAGCAAACCCTGCTGTCCAGCTTTTTCCCAGAGCTCCCTGCTCACTTGGCCATCCTTCTCCCATCTGCAAAATGAACACAAAACCAGGGTCACACACTGAACCCCCACCACGTGCTACTGTTTATCTGTCATGGCTGCTCCTTCAGTCTGGAACACCAACAGACAGTGTGAAGGCACACAGACAGCTACATGTCACAGCCAAGGAGCAGTGGCTTCATCACAGAGTTTCTAATCCTCAGGTCCACAGATGACACTGGCATTACAGGGACACCAACTGTAAAACAAGTTTGAACTCCTGCTTCCAATGTGTAACCTGACAGGATTTCATTAAGACTTGTAATGACTCTTATACCAGACTGAGATTTAGGCAGTTTAGCCCCAACCACCTGGATAATTACAGGCAGGTCTTTATCCTCCTAACATTCCATTTACAAATGTACATTTACCCACATAAAAAAGTGAGTATAATACATCAGTATCTTTCATCAAAGACTTCAACTCTACCAATGAAAAATGCTTTATCAGAACCAAATTTTACCATATTAGTCAGTTTTGTAATAAAAATCTGTCCTTGTGTACTTATGAGTCAGTACTGTATCTTGATAAAGTATTGCTTTAAGGTACTTTTAAGTTTGTGTAAATAGATAGTTGAGGATTATCTGCTGACACTTGGAAAACTTTAACAGGAATCACCTATTCTTGGAGTTGGAAATTCTTTGCCAACTCAACAGAACGTTGGATGGTCATTAAGGATCCAGGTTTTCCTTTTTTTAATGTCTTTTTTCCCTAATCCCACCATTAAAATTATAGGTAAACAGAAAAAGAGATGTTTTTCTGATGCACCTGTGTCAGAGCAGCAGAGCTATACCACAGCTATCTACACACAGTTTATCAAGTATCTTATCCTACGTATAAAAACAGAGTCATAGAATAACAGAATGGTTTGACCTTAAAGTTCATCCAGTTCTGACCCCCTTCCACAGGCAGAGACACCTTTCACTAGCCCAGGTTGCTCCAAGCCCCATCCAACCTGGCCTTGGCCACTCTCAGGGATGGAGAAGCTACAGCTTCTCTGGGCAAGCTGTTGCAGTATTTAAACTGATTCACAGAGCTTTTGCTCCTCCACTGGAAATCTTAAATCTCTTTCCACCATCTTTGCTTTCCCCCTGATCCCCACTTTCAGGGACATTCCTGTCTCTACTTTGCCCAGCTCCAAAGCTTCTCCTCCTCACAATAATCCACAACTGCACTCACTGATGCATTTGTCTCTTCACCTCAGCCCAGACAATTAATATACTGTGCCTGAAGCTTCCTTGTTTACTTGAAAGGTGTGAGAACAGAGTGGTTCATCGGCCACTGAAGTGATGCAAGAATACAAGTTCAACCTGATCCTGCCTCTCTAAGAAATTGTTGTGTCAGCAAGATGACAAATAGGATCTTCAGCAACCTCAAGCAGAGCCAGTATACATACACAAACCTGCCCTAGAAGCCCTTCCAACATAAAATGAGGTAAAACACCTGGTTTTATGGACAGAATACGACAGTCCAGTGGAAGAGCGTACTGTTATAAGGTTGTGGTTTGAGGATAAAAAAATCAAGCTGTCTCCAGTCCTGCTGTAAGCCTCCTGCTGCTCATTCCTTCCCCAGAGCCACGATGCTCCACCCACTCAATTGAGGCACCTCAGCTATTTGTGGATACACACTTGAGCTGTGTCAGGATCCTCTCATCTAGCAGGGCAATTTCAGAATAAGCCCTTCACTATCCCTTGTTGTTTTTATTTCAAGTAAACTAGAAATTGCTTAAGACACTACTACAGCTTAACACTTTTGGTTCAAAACCATACTCTGAGTTAATTTTTTTTCTTTTTGCCACTGTAATGTGATTGGACATGACTAAAACCCTTAGGGCTAAAACCACCCTCCAGCCTCTAGTTCGGTGGAATTGCAACACTTCTACTCAGTGCAGAAAATGCACATATTTCCACAGAAACAAAAGGAAAAAAATTCAAATAAAGATGTTTTGCGCAAGTTTCTTGGTAATACATAATTCACCTCACCATGGTATAAGTACTTGCTACAAAATCTACTGTAAGAGAGACAGTAACACATGATCAAAGCCTTTTTTAGTGTCTGTTTCCCAACAGTGTGGGAACTAAACTGTGTCCCAACTCTAGCCCAAAAACATCTGTGTCAGTTCATCCTAGAGGCAGGGAAACTTTGCTGCAACCCTGCAAAGTGCATTTGTCTGCTTGTGGGCCAAAGCTGAGGATGCCAGATTGCTTACACTGGAGCTCAAAGGATACATTCAATTTTGATTTTGATTTTGTGTGATTTTCCTTCACACATGCCTTTCACAGGTTTGTTTCAATTTGGTAAGTTTGAAATAGAAAGCTTGTACGTGAAAATGAGTAACCTTTATATCCTATTGTATCAGGAGTAACACCACAAAATGCATTTTGGGGAAAAACGAATATTGGCAAACCAAAATGTTTATGAGGTTATCTTACTCTGCGTGAAAAGGCAGCACTTCTTCCTGAAAGAATTTCCTGGCACTCTCCCTGAAGATATCATGCTCTGATGAGAAGATCCTCCGAGTGCCAATATCAGTCAAAGTTTTAGCAGAAGATGGTTCCAGACGCTTTGTGCCATGCTGTTCTGTTTGCAGAGGACTAAAAAAAGGCAAATTAATGCATTTGTTAAGACACAGGCACCCTATTTGCATAACCCTTTTCAAAGGGAGGAAATCAAACACAGCTCACAGCCCAACTCTGGCACATCATTAGGCCTAAGGGTTCCCATGATAAATACAAAGAACTAACATATACTGTACTCCACTGGACTATTAATGGAAGTAAAGCAAGGCTGGTTTGTCCTTAACACTTCAAATATATTAAGAACAATATTACTACATATATAGGTAGAAGAATAACATTACCCTAAGGAAAACATGTAAAAATAAAAGAATGTTTCAACAGAAAAATAAATACTGAAATAGTGGTAAATGTCAGTAGTAGAGACCACACAAGTTAAGTATAACTGTGAAATAAGAAAGAAAGGTTATAACGCTTTTGTACAGGTTTGGAACATCAAGGATGACATACTACTTTAAGGCTGAAATGAAAATTCACTTCTCATATTTGTGCATTGGAACTTGCTTTGCTTTTATTGCATTGCCATAAAACATAAGAAATTTTAAGTACAGAGCTGAGTACATGGAAAAGGCATTCACTTTCCTTTTCTCAAACTGTTTTGTTAATCTCAGGTCCTCCACACACCAACTGTGTGTAATCCTACAGAACTCAGCTGAGCCTATGCTTATTTACTCTGCTGTAGAGACAAAAGTCCTTATTTACTACCACATGTAGTAACTCAGGCTCTGCCAACGCAATAATCCCCACGAAACACAGACTCTACTTACTTCTAATACTTGGAAAAAATTGGATACAGCAACTTGCACGTTGAGTATTTTGTACCCTCAAAGCTAGACACAAAGTGACTCTCTCAAAATCTCCACCTTATTTTTAAAGCTTTTTAAGATGATGCCGCGTTTCATTTAAGCCCAACCTTTCGCTTAACTGTTGCTCACACCACACATGTCACACAGGGAAGGGCCTGGCTGCTCCCTTGTTCTCAAGGGCAGTCCTGGGAGGGCCAGCTCGGTCTGGGAAGGTGTGATCCCTCCGGCCGAGCGGGAGCTGCCACGGGGGAACGCGGTCAAGGGCAAGGTCGCTGTCACCTGCTGCCAGCACGGCACTCGTTGTCGCCGGGAAGTGGAGCAAAGGTCGGGAGATCACGGGGATGGATGCGCTGGAGCTCCCGGGGCTCGCCCAGCCCCAGCTACACCGCCTGCGATGGGGGCACACGCACCCGCACCCACATACAGCGCCTGTAACGCTCCCGCTACGCGTGTACACACCACACGCTCCAAACACACACACAGGTGTACACACATCCCCGCAGAACGGACAGCACATACCCACAGACAGCCCCAGGCAGCTCGGCAAAGACATTCACCCCGCTCTGTACGGAACCCAAGCTCAGGGGCGCTGACCCACCCTCAGGGATCGGCGCCTCCCGCGCCAGCGCTGCCCGCCGCGGTGCCGCTCACCTGGGCTGGGCGGAGAAGGGCCGGGAGCCGGCGGCCCGCAGGAGGCCGCGCAGGCGGAGCAGCCGCGTCGCCATCTTACGGGACAGGGCAGGGCGGCAGCGCCGCTGGAGCCCCGCGAGTTATCCCTGAGCCCGCCTACCTACGGCTGGAAATCTCTTCCGGGCTGGAGGCGGGAGGATAGTGAAACATCAGCGTAATTGATATTTTTCTCATGGAGCGTTGCAATCGCGTCTAGAGGGCAGCGGGAGCAAAGGTGACAGCCAGACGAAGGGGTTGTGCACTGAAGGCGGCTCGTGTGATGGCACGACCATCGTGTCACCCCATCGTGTGAGGGGCGACCCTCATGTCATGGCTCCATCCTCCTCCTCCGGAGCCCTCAGGAAAGGGGCTGACAGCCCCCCAGCATGGCGGGAAGCTGAGCTCCCTCCCCTGAGGGCTGCCCCTCACAGAGCCTTTTCGCCATTTTGCCTTCGCGGCCCCGGCCCTCCTGCTGGCAGCGGGTTTCGATTTGCAGAACCTGCCTGTGAAAAACGAGGTTCACGTAATTTTTATAGAATTTAAAAGTTTAATGAAAAGGACAATTGGGAGAAAAAATAAAGTATATAAATACGGCCGGGTGTCTCTGCATTCAGCCAAGAGAGCACACCTTAGTGACAAAGGATTGTCCCTTAAAAACAGAACCCTACTACATATCCATAAATTCTCATCCATATTCATACATTCTTCTTAGGATCTTTGGTGTTCTTCTGTTTAGTTTTCTCTTGCCCCCTTCCCAATAGATCAATATTCTTGGCGCCATTGAGATTTACGTTCCCTGATACCAGAAATGCAATAAATTCTTCCCCCAGAGTTCTGGTCACTGCTGTCTTCATCTGGATAAGATAGTTTACAAATGCAGGAGTTCTCTAGCTATTTTTTTTTTCCTCAGTCTTTGGGTTATACAAACAAAAGCAGTTTTTATTTTAATACTATGCCATAGCCTAACATATATGTATTATACTACTATTTCTAAATTTCATCAATAACAGAAATAAAGAAAACTATATTTATACAACAAAATTTCTCATATAACATTCATTTTAATATTTGCAAAAAGCCAACAATATAAAAAGTATCTATAACACTGCCCAATAAAATGATTTAGCACCCTTTTGTGCGTGTGTTTTATGGGGTATGTTTGTTTGTGGGTTTTTGGTTTGGGTTTTTTTGTTGTTTTGTTTATTTTTTTGGGGTTCTCTAAATTCGGTTGTTTATGATTATCTTGTGTAGGGGCTTTCTAAAGGATGCAGGTTGTTCTGAATGTTATCCTTTGCACAGCATCAATTCACACACTGAGGCAAGGTATTTATATTTTTTAATTCTAGTTTGCATAAAATAGGGACCTAGGTGGTAACCCATAAAAGGCTATTTCCCAATTCATCAAAGCTTTACACTATAGACTTTAACAGACAAAGGTGTACATTTCATTACATAACCTCTTTATTGATTAGTACTCAACCCCCTATTTGCTAGTTGTATCTCTCACTTCTCACACAAATTAGTCCTCATGTGCAGTTCTTCCCTCTGTTTGATTCTTGGGTCTATTTTGAATACTTTGAGTCTCCCACTGCCAGAATTACCTTTCCTCCAGTTACTGCAATGCTCATAACTGTACTGATTAACAATTAAAAAAAAAAAATCAAAAAAAATCGAGGTTTTACTCAGTTATTCACATTTTGGAGGGGGCTCGATATCGTAGCAGGCATTTCTCTAAGGAAGAGCAAACCATTGGAAGTTGGGACAAGGATGAAGATTTAATAGTCTGCTCATAGTTCTTCATCCCTTTGGCTCCTGAGGACACTGTGCTGCAGGGTGAACAGTCCTGACAGAGGATACTCTCCCAAAGCAGGCATTTTGGGAGAGTTCTGAGTCTTTAATGAACATCTTTCTCCTCTTTTACCAACAATAGCCTGACTTACAAACTGATACAACTAGATATGCACATAGATCTGATATCTAGATCTGATATCTAGGAAGTATGTGTTACCAATCATCATTAAATATGGGGTTAAAATTATATACAGTTCTCATAATTGAGGCTTTACATACTTCCCTCACTTCCTGTGTGGTGTTGTGGAACTTTCAGGAATTCTCTGGAGTCACAAGGTGACACAAAGAAAATTCAGCAAAAAGGAAGTTTTGAACCTTGATGTTTGTTGAGAAATAAAACAAATGGTGAAAAGTCTCAAAGTGAAAATTGGACCAGAACATATTTTTCAAAACTTCATAATTTTAAACTAACTTTAACTTTATTGGGAGTGAATTATACAAAATCTGTTGAAAGAATACTTGTGGCTTGGGTGTTTTTTTATATTGATCCATAGTCTAAACCTGTTGCAAAATTTTTTAACATATATAAAAAATATTTTCAGCTACTGTGTTCCTCCACCTAAAGCCAGGAGATGGCACTAGGGGAATAGCTATTCCTATGGATGGGCCTGTCTGAAAGCAGCAGTGCCTCTCGACCAGGGATGGTGTTTTCCGTGTGGCACATTAGCAATACACAGAACTGTCTGTACTTACAGGCAGGAACATCTGCATTACAAATCCAGCTGCAGCCTGGAAACTTATCCTGTCTTTTCATTTGGGACTCTGACCTCATATTATTATATCAGAGTAGGCAGGAGGGAACCATGCAGGAGCAGTTGAGAGGGAAGAAGTAGAAAGGAGATTGTTGGGAATTACTTGGATGCCTAGAGGTAAAATTTGGCTGTGTTTATGAGGTCCTGTCAGGTACAGCCTCCTGGAAAATTCTTTCCTTAAGCTAGTGTAGGCTTCTGGGTAAGCCCAACACCTTGCTCATAGGTCTGTCAGCAAGCAGGAGGCTGACAGAGAGATTTGTAGCCCCAGGGAAGCCAGGTCACCCAATTTACAGTTTTGGCAGCTTTGTTGTAGCAAGAAAATCTGGTGGGACATATCCCATCACATATGTACCCATGCACTGTAATGGAGCTGAAAGGTGGAAGATCTTGTCCGAAGCCACAAAAAAGTAAACTTCATTCAGGCTTCAAGGATCAGTTTCTGGGATCAGGAAATACCTTAAACAGACAGTGGAAATCAGATTGACCTCTGGCATTCTTTGGGGAAGAAGGGTGGCTACAAAAAAATAGGACATTAAGGACAATCTTTCTCCTTTTTAATGTGCTTGCAGGAAACAGAGTAGAAGTAGATGACTGCAACAGGACAGAGAGTGCGAATCATTGTTGCTCCTCAAAGATGCTGTTTCCAGTTCAGGATGTGCTTTTCTTGCCTAATGGGTCTTTACAGAGACACAGCAGAGCCAGGGGTAAGTGACAGTACTGTCCTTTCTTGCCCTGTCTGGTCCCTGCACCTCTGTTCCTCCTGGAGCCATAGTCACAGATCCCTAATTCTTATTTTTCAGCCCATCATGGTGATGTTTTCTCTTTGTTATTGTCATCTGCCATAGCAGTACATGATCTGTCCCTCCTTCCTGAACTCTGGTATAGGTGGCTCAGGACAGGATAGGGCTTGCCCTAGGTTATTGGTGTAAATTGTCCAAGTTAGTAGTTCTCCCCTGCTGGGTTAGTGACAGATAGTTTCCTTTGACACTCCAAACTGCCCAGATCTGTTTTACTCTGTGATAAACATTGCCGCTGCCGGCATACCCAGAGGTAACAATATCCACCCCTCTGGTATTAGAACTGTTGCCAGTGTAATGTAAAGACACCAAATCAGAGGGCTCCCACACGGTGTGTACAGCCCTGACCTGAGGGCTTTGTGACATTTGGGCTTTGCTATGAGTTAGTTTAGTTGAGCAGTCTCTTTTCAGTCACTCATTTATTTATTTATTTTTTTTTCCATTATTTTCAGTGTTAGTAAGTCATTGCTACAGCTGGAAAGGATCTGCGTTCTCTTCAATGTCTGCTTTGCTGTGAGCAATGTTTAACATGTTTACTGCAGTGAATGGAATTTAAAGCATTATCTTGCTGACAAAAATGCACATGGCCTTGCTAAATACCAAGTTAGCAAATAGAGGAATTGTAGGTTACCTGGAGGAAAAGTGTTCAAAGCCCTATGGGTAAGACAGGTTGAAATGAAAATTTGGTCTGTTTTTGTCAAACTTAATGTTCATCTGAGAAACATGTATTCTCCAAACATGTACAAGTATATTTAGGTAAGAACAGCCATATAAAAAGAATTATCAGTTTTTAAGAAGAGATAATTTTTGTAGTCTTTCATTCCCACCGCAAAGTAAAAGAACTTTTAAAGGAATTGGATTTTATTTTGATAACAGACAACTTAATGTGAAAAACTACTAGTTAATGTAGCCCTTGGACGCAACTGTCCTAATTTTTCTCAGAGCTTTATTGTCATGTGCCTGCCTTTGAGTAATGTTTGCTCTCTAAGGTACAAATCTAAGTGGGAGATCTGCTTAGAGGTATGTTCTTCTTGAATGGTCAGTCATTCTGAGCAGCTCCCCTGACAGCTGTTGCCACCGTGTCCCATCCCTGGGGGTGATTTCTGGCAGACAGCTGTCTCTGTATCTGGGTAACAGAAGCTCCTGCTCGAACAGCCGTGGTTAGCCATGTTCCTCTCTTTTGCCACTCGTGCTGGTGATATTATCTGTAAAGCCAAGCTGCAGGATCTGGCCAGAGGCTTTGAAAGCACAACAATGGGCAGCACTGGCCCCTCTCACAAAGCACGCTAATTCCTTTTTAGACTTTCAGTCTGTGTTGCAAAGAGTGAGCCCAACTGTTCGTATCAACATTGATGATATGAATAGCCTAGAGGTTTGGTTTCTGAGTAGGTTATTTAAAGCTGATGTGCTGTCTTTTTTTCAAGAAGAATACAGTGCCAATTTAGCATGGGTACCCATCAGGGGACCTCCATGTTCTTCGTCCAACTTTTTTGTGTTGGCATTATAGTGCAGGGAGAGCTGGAATAAGATGCAGGGCTCTCAGCTTACTCCTCCCTTGATACGTGACTCTCTGACTCTCCTCAGTGTGCCTTTTCATGGGGTCACACAGTGTCAGTCATGTGGGCATGAGACAATGTGACAGAAACAGGCAGCAGTGGATGGTCATGGCTTCGAGTGGGCATGGGCTCCTGGTAGCCAGCTCTCATTCCTCCCTCCTGGCAGAGCACCACGGCACTGACCACATGTAGCATATAGGCACATAGCTGGTGGGAGAGCCATCTCCTTCAGGACATGCCTTGGAGCACCAGAGAGATCCCACAGCCCTTCAAGGCCTGTGTGTGAGGTCCAGCATTAGCTGGGAATCAGCAGAAAGAGGCATGTGGGAGTCAAGCGTGGGAGTCTCATGAGCTGAGAATGAGACTTGGCAGGTTTGAAGGTGATGGTGGCAGGTGATATCTCACCATTGGACAGATTTTTTTTCCCTGGCTCTTCCAACCTCAAACTAAGATGTTTTAAAAAGGTTGCTAATCTGGGATGCTGTCCTGAAGTCCATGCAGGCATATCTTTATCTGTTATTTAGACAGCTGTCAGCAGTTCTCAGCACACAGCAGCACCGATTTGGAGCTTGACCATATGAGTTGTGCAGTAAATTATTTCAAAACCACTTCTACAAAAGCTGAAGAAGAGGAGAAGTTTCAGGGAGCACTCCCAATGAAGATAGAAGTTACACACTGAAGGCCTGGTTTCCTCTGTGGGAAGAATTTGTTAAGTCTGATACCAAAGAAGGAAGCTTCATGTACTCAGGTGTTCATCAGTATGCATTTATGTTAGCATGAGGCACAGGGTAAAACTCTCAAAAAGGGCTATGAAGAATTCAAATTTTCAGCGAAGTTTGTCCCTTGATGCATTTTGTCCTATGTAAATCAGCTGCAGACCATAAAAAATGCACTTGATTTTTTGAGCAACATAGACCAGAAGAGCAGTTTGTGAATATAAAAGGCACATAAAGGCACTTGCTGAACACAGCAGACATGAACAAACTTAAGGTTTTGCTGAAGGTTGAAAGCATTGCAAACAGGGCTGCATGAGTAAGGCATTATCTCCCAGAAAAGAACTACTCCCCTGATGTGTAATAAGCATTATAGTTGTATTAGGATGAAATTATACTTCTGTACTTTTTATTGTATCAGAATCAAAATGAGTGGCAACCCGTGTTGTGTTGTTAAATACTTCTAATAGTGTTTTAAAGCATCTCTGTTCAGGTACTATCAATGCTTACAGTTTCAGACTTCATGTTTCTTATTGGTTTGCTATTTAGGAGAAAGCCACTCCATTTGGCTGATTTAACAGAGCTCAAATTATAAAGACTACACTGAGATGAACTACTTTTTCTTCAGAAGTGGCAAGTAGTTTCGAAACTAGGGTTTCCTAATCCTAAATTCTGTAGTTTTACTGCTCTTTTAACACTCTTGTTGTTGTTTTTTTTCCTTTTAAATGTGCAGAATACACATGGATAATTTCATGTACTGGTAACTGGGGTTTGGATACAGTAGCTCTAAGGAGCTACACAGTATTTCCTTGGAGTAAGTGTTTCCTCTAAAGAGGAAAGGGCTTCAATAGCTCCCTTTTCTTTTGCCAGTGAGAGGAAATTGATAATTGATACCAGTGGGTGTAAGTGAAAAAAAGAGAATTGTTAATTAACAAAAAAAAAAAAGAAAAAAAGGGGGGGGGGGGGGTGCCTACAAGGCACAGAAAATTATTGAATAAATGCTGGTTATGAACTCCAGAAAACTTGCCCTCCACCTACCCACACACCTCTACACACCCACCCACAGCAGAACAACAAGAAAAAAACACTCAAAAAATACAAAAAAATGCCTGGGGAGGAAAAATACATGGGCTGACCACATGGCCTGGAAAAGAAAATGCTGACTGGTCCATTTTATCTCCAGGAAGGTGAAGAGGAATTCAGTTGCTAAGAAGGTAAACGAGTCCTGCTCTTATGAAAATGTGTTTTTGCTGTGTGGCCTTCATACCATGCACATGTTCAATTAACTGCTGGTTTTTATCCTACCAGAGGTGAGCAAGAGATACAGTGAGAGCATCAACCTTAACTCTGAATACCAGGTACACTCCTGATTGACTTAAGGGACAGACCAGAAGAAACCTTTTAAGGTAATGAGGCAGAAGTGTTTTATTTGTTGTCTTCTAAAAACTGACTTAGCTTTTGAAATAGGATGGTTACAGATGAGAAACTCTGAACTGAAACCAACTTTTTAAACTAATGAAGCAGTTAATAAGCACTGTCGTTTGCATGAAGGGGAACAACTTAAAAAATGATAGTGTTCAGTATAGCGTGGAGTAAAAAATATGTCTGTTTTTGTGTCACAAAGAGCCAAAGAAAATGCCTTCCTGAGCAAATAGTCTGGAGAGCTGATACTTAGAAATATAAGAGAAAACCTATGTTGGTTTTGTGTCTCTGAGTTGGTAAATCTGAGGAATGTAATAGTCTAAGTAGAAGCCCAGGCTGTGAATTCAGGTGTACATGGCATGATAATATATATTATATATAATATAATATGTTCTTGATGTACCTTGAATGATGCAGAATTCTAAACTGGGTAACAAAAGCATAGGAAGCAACTGATCCCTTTTACCTGGAAGGAGTTTCATCTTTCTCTTATTTTTGCTGGGTTGGGAATTCAAAAATTCCAAAAATTTCAGGGTTTTCTTGAGCCTTGGAATTGGAAAGAGCTGTTCCTCTTCAGAGAAGAGAGACTTCTTAGTGAGCCCTGAGTATCAGGAACTCTGGAAAACAATATAGAAACTTTATTTGCTTACTGGATCTCTACACGTTAATGATAGGGTGGATAGCAATTCCTTTTTAGCTTTTAAAGCTTTCTTCAGTCATAATTTCTTGTAAAGATTTAAAATTGTCTCACAGGCTCTCTGTATCCTCTGCTCCAAGCATTTGTTGCTAAGTGGTGGCCCCAGACACACTTAATGTTCTGCAGGGTGGATGAGGGTTATGTTCTTATGACTGGCTAATTAGTTAGGCTCTAGGAAATCAAATATCACCATCCTCACTGTAGCTGTGGGCAGACAGTCACTGTCATGCACTGTTTGCAGAGGATGTGACTGAAGGACACATCCAATGGGCTTTTCTGTGACAATAAAGTTAAACTTTTTGAGGTTGCAAACTGTGCTGGACTGACCTTCCTTCCTACAAGGTATACTTGACTACCTGACTATACTATATACTACTACTAATGGGTTCTTCATTATTTTCTCTTCCTCTGTATCCAGCTATGAAAAGTTAAGTATGGCCATGCTCTTGAGTTTTTTTAACAGGGGCTCATGCAACTCTGCCAATTCCAGAAGGGCTTTGAATTCATGAAAATTCATTTATCATGAAAAGGAGCTAATTTTTAAATGGGTTGTATTGCAAGGCCTTCCCTTCAGTGCAAGCATTCTGTGGCTGCTAACTGCAAATCTGCATGAAGTGTGAATCAAGTTTCAAGACCAAAACCTTCAAAATGTGATTGGCTTAAGTGCAGGAGACTTTTTTTCCCCCAATCTGTAACAAATTAAGGTGCTTTGTTTCTTCACATTTTCACATCCAAGCCTGGTTCACAAATCTCATGGCAACCACGAGAGAGACATTTACTCCATATGATAAGGTGGAATACTCCTTGCATGGGGTTTTCATGGGGTTTACTTGTCATTTCTGGTTTTTTACGTGTCATTTTTGGTTCTTGTAGCAGAGCCATGGAAAAACAACCTCCAGTGTGGCAAGGTGTGTGCATGTTAAGCATTCCTCCTCACTTTTGGTTTTCTTAAGGATCTGCCTTCATGGAAAATGGATGTGACCCGTGCTACATAGCCCTGTCCTGCTAGGTAAGATCAAAAGTGGTTGGAAATTGTTCCAACCTACATGCTCTGATGGACACTAAAGGCACAGCAGTCAGTTTCTTTTGCTTCCCAGCAGACAACAGGGAGGTGAGAAGGAAAAAAGGTCAGCACAGGGAAAAGGGCACCACAAAAGTATTCAAGGTGGCTATGGAGAGCATAACTGCTGAGCCAGTGTGAGGTGCTGCTTTTACCACTGGCTTTCTCAGGACTTTGTGCTGTCTCCTGGTCCCTCTCATAATGTGCTCTTCATTGACCACTTTTACTCACAAGACCACAAAGTGAGTAAGCTCACAAGTGAGCTTCAAAGGATATTTGTGAGGTTGAGCACGAGCTGAATTCCTTGCAGCCACTGACTGCAATTCATCCTGTGACATTTCTCTGTGCCTAAATGCCTTTCATCCAGCATAAGACTGTACTCTCCACCAAAATAAATGGTGCATGTAAACTAAGGAGACATGGTGAAAGTGAATTTTTATGTTTAAAAGTATAATAGCAAATAAGTATTATCATTGCTATTTCTTTTAACCAGTGTGAATAATCCCTCTTGAAATACTTTTCATGCTGCTGAGGAAATACAGCATGGATGTTTTTTATTGCTTTTATCAATCTGCCTCATTCATTTCTTAATGCAATGCCTTTCCAGAGGGCTGGCAATAGCCTTTCTTTTACAACAAGCAGTTTGATTTTGGAGTGCTGCTACCCATTATTGCTACATTGGTGGAGAAATGATAGTTTATGAACTAATCTATACCATCCTCCCAAACCATAGATTTTGGTAATGTAGAATTCAGTTTAATGCTTTAATAAACCATGGTCTGATATGCACTGTGCCAATTAGTTTAGAAGGTAGATGTGTGTGAAATTTGATATTTTCAGCAACATTTGATACTTCATTTTAAAGTAAATTTAAGTGCCTGGGTAAATGAAGGTATTGCATTTTTTTGTTATAAAATAAATGATAAATAACAGGTTACTAAAGAAATATCTTTTCTCTGTTAAATATTTGAGCACTTGCTTGTATCCCTGTGAAAGTCTGCCTCCCTGGCATAAGAAGGGAGTAGATTTAAATCTGTGGAAAGATTGCATTAAGACAGTACTCGTGTGGTGGTTAAAACCAGCTGGGAATTAAATTCCAAATTAGCTGCTCCCCTCCCCCTGCCCCCTCTGGTGTGAGAGGGACAAAGGCAGAGATTATGGATTGAGATAAAAAACAGCAAAAGGATGAACAATTAACAAGCAACAGTATCAATAACAAAAGTATCTAAAAGAGAGGGTGATTTAAACAGTGAGGCAGAATCTAGAATGCTGGCCACTGCTAATTTCACTGAGGAAGAAACAGAACAAAATGACACATGTTCACCTTTATTTTTCCCCTGACTGATTTGAGTGGCATAGAATAGCAACCTGGTCATACACACTTGGGTCTAAGTTCCACCCATTTCTAGAGACCTGCAAGCAAAACTGGAACAACTCAGAAGAATGGTGCTTAAATGTGTTGCGTTTAAGTCTGAAATTTGCTTGAAAACATGCTGAAGTGGAACAATTGTTCTTGTAATAATGGTATGCAGTGCCATAAGAGGGGAGCTAAAAGGAAAACCTTTTGCTGTTGAAGCAAGTTTACTTCACAGGGAAGGTTACATTTGTGGATTTTCTTCTCACAGGAGGGTTGTGTATACTGTGGCTTTTTAAAAATACCTCAACTTTAGTGTAAATGAAACAGATAGGAAGGCTGAAAGGTCTTAGTGATGTGAACAGTCAAGTTTGCCTGCTAAAAAAGGAAGTCTTTGCTAAACTTTCTTCTCCTGGGTTTGCCCTTGCACCATGAGGGTCAGGGCTAGCAGATGTGTGTGAAGGACACAGGTGATGTTATAGCCTGTTGTACATCCTCCATTTCTTGTTCTGTAGGTGGGAGAAATGATCAGTGTCTAGCATCTCCTGGAAATGAGAAAAGAGAGCCACACACAGAGCGTTTTGAGGAGACACGTCTGAACAATCTTTGCCCAAAGCAGGTGAAGCTCACTGTATTCAACACTGGTGCTGTCTCTTGGCACATCAGGCACACCTGACCTGGATAAATGCTCCTTTCTGTCCATAGAGTGTCTGTTTCTGCACAGAGCTGCATCACCCACTGGCTGGAAACCATTTTCTTCTAAACTAAATTAAAATACAGCCCATTCTCCATCGGGAGAATGTTAATAGAGTGCAGAAACAGTTGTTCCTTTTAAGACTAGCATCTGTGTTTCTGATACTCAGCTCCTGCTTGTAAGAGGTCTTTCTGTTGATAAAAGTGTTCTGTTGACACTTTTGGGCCTACGATACCTTCAGAAAAAAGCAGTGTGAGTTGTAGAAAACAGCCTCTGCTGTTTCCTAGGCAGGGTCCTGGACCCCTGAACAGTGCTAGATGGAGGGACATTGCTCCTCCTGAAGTACCCTGCTGTCTGAAATCCCTTCTGCCCCATCTTCAAGGGCTTCTGTCTACCCCTGGCCTGGCAGAAACAGCTGTGGAGATGTGTGATAGTGGCTAACTCAATGAATAAGCCTCTGCCAAGAGCAGAATTACATCATTGGAGCCAATGCTTGGAACCACCTCTTGTCAAACTTTCTGACACTTCCACCTCAGCTTTGTTCCCTGTGCCAGTTTCCAGATCGAGTCCAAGGACTGGTGATTAACAGCTTGACTTTCCTCTGGGAATTTAGCCTTGCTCCCAAGGACTTAAACTGGTGGTTGGGTGGAGTAGTGGAAAGAATGTTTGTTAACCACGTTCTATTTAAAATACAAAGCAAATGTAGTGATGGCAAGAGGTGTTAGATGACAGGGACTGAGAATTGTTTTTATTCTGTTCAGAGCCTGAACAGATGCAGGCTGGCTTTCCTTCCTCAGCTGCTGGGGTCTTCAGTCACTCTTGGAAGGGTTGGTTGTGCAGAGTATTTCTTTCCTTATGTGAACACTAAATATAAGAGAAATCAGTCTTTTGTGAGGACCATTTCTCAGGACCAAAGCTCTGAGTGATGCTTGTTTTACTCGTATGGAGGCAGTAGATGGAAAAAAGGCCAACCTTTAAATGGTTTTGAGGCAAAATAAGAGGTTTCTCTGCTCTCCTACAGATGAGGCACCAAAGCTCTTTATGCATTTCCAAACTGTGCTTTCAGATTTGGTATGATTTTGGTGGGATTTATTGATGAAATTGAAGCTAATTTTAAGACTGTTTTGTGTGTTTCTCAAAAAAGCCCCAAAAATCCCATGTTATTTGGTTTCCAAATCAACTTGTTTCTTCAATTTCAAAATGCATAAATAAAAAGGTTTATGTTGAAGCTATCACTAGCTGAAAGAGACTAGTAGTATATAAAGTATTTGCTTTTCTTTATAAATGACTGAATTATTGAAGATCTTATGAGATCTTATTTTTTTTTCAGATATTTGTCTCAATTTAGGGTGGAATTTTTTTAAAATTAATAAAACTTTTGCACAGCATAAAAATCCACTCCCTGTACAACTTTATGAAATACTCTGAGGCTTGACCGCAGTTTAATAGGAAAGGAGTATTCTCTTTGTTTTCATCTGCTTTGTCTGCAACAATTATTTTTACTTTAATTTTTGAGGAGTGAGAGTAGTGTAATTAGTATTACCTTGATTCCTTGCAACTAGAATCCAGAGAAATGCTGTCAGCCTTGTTATGTCTCATAAGCTGTCACTTTGTTTCAAACAAAAATTTGAAGGCGGGTTTTTAAAAATTAGCAAGTTTGAAAATCTGTCTGCTCCTACAGTGATGAGAAATCATCTGACTTTGTTAGTTGCTCAAATCCCAAATATTTTAGAAGTTGGAAAACCTTGCAATATCCTAAAAAAACACTGTGATGGAAAATTCAACCTGTCCTTTAGGGCTGTGTCCAGCCTTAGACTAGGCAGGTTCTGTGACTTTATGTCAGTGTAGAGTTACCAAAGCAGTGTGAAAAAGAGGCTGACACCATATACATATATAGATATATATATATGTATATGTATATATAATGTTTGTATAATGAAATGTTGGTTTGGTTTTCAGTTTTTTGCTTTCCCAACAACTGAAATCCAGAGTTTCTTGGAAAGAGAAACTGCCTGGAGCATGGGCAGGATGTTGAGGAACAGTAGGATGTGCAGCAGTGCTTTGAGTCTGCTTACGTACCCTGCACTTTTTGCAATTGCCCTTTTAGGACGAAGTTTAAGAACTCCTTTTTACTTCATTCTTCTATCCACTTTTATTTTTGCATTTTGAGTGTAGCAACTGCACCCCTTGTAAGCTATCTGCTGGCATAAGTCTCTGGACAGGGTAATAACTCCCAGGTTCATTTGGGGCTGTGTGCCAGCATGGTGAGGGTTTAAAAGGGAGATTCTTTGGGAAGCCTCAGAAAAGAGGCAGCTGTTTGAACGGCTGTGGTTTATTCTGGTGCCAGCCACCCCCGCTGCACCTGTTGGCACTTGAATTATGATCATTTCGTGCATAGCAACTCAATAAGGCAAGGTAGGACTTTAATAGAACAGGCTGATACCCAGTTGGGGATTAAGGCAGTTTAACGAGCACTTAAGGAAGAGAGAGGAGTGATATTTAAGGGCAGGGATGTAACAATACTTCCCTGAGCTATGACTATTTCCACTGTTGCTGCAGAAGGGGGAGCTGGCCTCTTCTTGCCTGTTACTTTGTCTGTTCCCAGTTACAGAGCTCTTCAGGGTGCCTGTAACTTCTGATTGCTCTTTCTAGTTGTCCATAGAGCTGTAAATAAAGGCAGAAGGTAGAAGTCTTCCCTTAGAGTGCTGTTTGCCTGCTGTTGCAGCAGCACTGAGGAGATTTTGCTGGGAAAAGTGGTTCTGCACTGTCCCCTGCTGCAGGGCCACCCTGCCTGGTTTTGGATCTTGCCACCTTTGGAGCTGTTCTGACAACAGATACCAGGTCGTCTTCTCCCAAAAATGTTCTAAGTGCTGATTTTGGTGGTATGCCCTAATTAATTACTCCTCCTCCCAGACCCTCCCAAAAATATTTTTTTCATTAAGATCAAGTGAAGTGACCTACTGGAAATGTCCATATTTATATTTTTTTATAAAACTTTATTTTGTGGTATTCAGTACACAGGGAAAATTAATTAACTGCTGAATGCTGCTTTGAGTGGGTTTGAACAGATGCGGGGGAAAAAAGGCTTCATAGCCACAAAGTGACCACAAGGATTTATGGATGCTTTATTTTTCCAAGAAATTACATTGTTTCAATGCAAATAACATGGAAAGTGATGGTTGGGATGGATGGACCCTGAATGGCAGAGTTTATTCCATGTAGTTTCTTTAGTAAAAGCTTGGGTTTTTTAAATGAAGGTTTAGTGGCCCAAAGGTGATACCCATGGATGCGCTGGTAACAAATGGTGGGATGGAGTCATATCATCCAGTTCTATGCAGTTTCCATGTTGATGGTGACAGACTGAGCAAGAATTTCAGGCAGATCTCAAGTGCCATCTGGTCTTTCTAATTTTGGCTTGTTCTGGGAAGGAATGGGAGAGTTGTATTTGATGTTAATGTTGGCTGAAGAAACATGAGCGAAATGGCAAGCAGAGCCCTCGATTTCTGTTTTGAGGGGTTTGTTTCATACACACAGTACACATTGTTGGGAATGTGTATTTCCTTGGATAGAATACCTGACAGTTCAGTATACCTACTATTATTTGTATTTTAAAGATAGCTGCTGGTTTGGGGGTTGATTTTTGTGTTTTGTTTTTTTTTTCTTTCTCTGGACAAAATAATAGCATATAAAGGCTATGGGACAGGGGGGTGAGGGTTGATGTTGTTGTTTTTATTTTCTCATACTTGTAGAACTGCTAAATAATTGAGTACTTTTGAAGCCCTCTTTTGACTATTGATCATGGCTGAGAATATTCTTCTTCAGATGATTATTTTGTTTGAAGACCTGTTCTCAGTAGTTCTCAGTATTCAGGCCACTCTCTTAACAGAAATCTACAAATTATTGGAAGGTGTTGCTTTGATTTCCATTTTTAAAAAAAATCTCAATTGTGCTTATAGGATAAATGTCTCAGGCTGTCAATTTGCATTGTGTTTGAAAAATCTACTAAACACCAATGAGTTACAGGGCTGTGAACAAGAGCCAGGAACCTGGGCTCCTGCTATCTTTGCTTTTGGACAACAGTCTCATTTTCATATTGTTGGTATCATGGTTTTGTAGCCTCTGTTTGCCATGGGTATATAGAAGCCTGTATGGATAGCAAGCAGATGAAGTTAAGTGTGCAAATGAGAAGAACATACCATTTGGTACCTGGGGAATTCCTCTTAGACAGACAGGATGTGCTTTACAAATGCTGTGGAAAAATACAGATATGCTAGTTAGAAGGAGCAGCCAACATTACCTTGGGAAATAACTAAAATTAACAGCTGATTATGAGCTGATGGCATTAAAAATATCTACCTGCTTGGATTTGATCTGATACAGTGATAGAAAGTTTTTAAGTGTTTAATGTTGTACAAATCAAGTTCTCTTCTTGCTTAAGTGTGATAAGACAGTAGCTACTGGATACAATCACTGCAACTGCCCTACAGAAAGTCAGTCTGGAGATTTGGTGTGGACCAAAACAGCCTCCTCTGCTGTGGCTGAATCAAATCTTTTGCACGGTGTGACTGCAGGATAAGCATATTGCCATGGTCCTTTTCACACATAAGTCCTTTGACCTAAATCAGCTGGAGCTTGTCTGATTTTCCTGAGAAGCTAAAAGGCCACTGCAATGAAATTGTCAGAGAGAGGAGAAATGTAAGATAGATGTTGAACTCTTGCACCTACCCTCGTAGTTGATGCAGCCATTTGAGTCCTCCTGACCTTTCATGAGTTCGTCTACTTCTTCTTCTGTCATCTTTTCACCTGGGAGTGGAGAGAACTTGTTTCATTCTTCACACAGGCTCAAACCTACAGCTTTTCCAAAGGCTTTCCTTATTTTGTGTGTTAGTGAAAAAACACCTATATATGGCATGAGCTTAATTAGTTTTAACTTTCTTTAGAAAATGGAGATGTACATGCATAGGGATTCTAGTTATTCCTACAGAGTAAAGAAACTATGCAGCAAATCTATTTTTGTCCATTTGTGTTATGTCACTGAGATGTACAGACTTTTCTCTCTATTCATCAAATAACAGTTGATGATGATCTTAATGTCTGAATTTAGATGTCATAAACCTAGCCTGTTCCTTTGGTCTTTAGTAGCTCTGTTTGCTTTCTTTGTGGATTCACAGTCAGGAAACCCAGAGTCTTGCCTGGCTTGGTAGCCTCCCACCTCTTCAAACTTTTTGGACTACCTTTCCTCTCTGCTGCCTTCAAACAGCAGCAGTTTTTGGAGTGCTGGCAGAGAGGATGATCCCTTACCCAGAGTAGCCAGTACGTGACGGAGCTCAGCACCCATGACCGTGCCATTGCCTTCCTTGTCAAAGACACGCAGACCCTCAACAAAGTCTTCAAAGGTGCCCTGCTCCTTGTTGTTGGCAGCTGCTTGCAGCATGGGCAGGAACTCTTCAAAAGTAATCTTCTTGGCATTCATCTCTGGGAAAAAACCACCAGTTGTTACATGCTAGATGTTTGTATCTGTATTCCTTAGGCATATTTGCCCTCAAATGTGGGAGAGCCTCCCCTATCTCCTTTTCACAGCTTGTTCTAGCTTTTACTCTAGTCTTTGACTCAGAAGTTGCAGAATCTGGATTCTCTTATCCTATTTGACATGCATCTGATTTTTCACACCCAGGATCCTTCTCACATAGCTTTGTGTGCTTGTGTTCATGCTATATTTTTCTTTCAGAAAGGAAATTTGCTGTATGAGTTAATCTTTGAGAATATTTGGGGAGTGAGGGAGCTGCAGAATAAATTCAAACAAAAATCTTGAGCCCCATCAATGGGTAAAGGTAACCAGAATGGGATGTGATGACTTAGACAAGCTGCTGAGGTTGCTCACATGTTACTGACCTCTTCAGGTTATCTTTGATGTGGTGGCACAGCTTCTTGGCAAAAGAATAAACTATTTAAAACTAGGAAAGTACACTGTGGTGGGTTGCCAATAGTAAATTTGGGCACAATGGAGATTTAAGACCTCCTGAGCTTAGTTCATCTAACCCCTTTCCTCTCATGAGCCAAAAGTTGTAGTCTTCAGTGAGAACCTCTCCAAGTGCTGCTCATTTTGTTTTGTTTTGGTTTTTTTTGTTTGTTTTGGTTTTTTTTTTTGAGCAAGGCTGCCAAATACAAGAATCTTTTTTATTCTTTCTTCTTTCCTCCTGGATCTTTCCATTGCCAGCCTTCATCTGGGCAGCAACAAAATATAATAGATGGAAATAAATGGACAGATAATTTCCATTATAGAGTTGTTACAAGACCTATTTTACTATGCAGCTATATCAAAGTCACTGTCAGTTATTGCTGGAACCACTGAAAGTCCTGGTATGTCTCACCTCTGTGTTAGTCCCCAATGCTTCCTGCTGGTGCCAAAGCTTTTTGAATTGTTCCTCACAGTTGTCTTTACCAGGTCAGAGGATGTGAATACAATTTAGCCCATCTTAATATGGTTCTGCATGATTGAAATCAGGGATCACCTGCTTCTAGGTCCTTGTTAAAATGAGGGGACTATAGTTTTTATCCTTTATTTTTATCTCTAAAAGGGAGGAAAAGGAAATAAAAAAAAGCTGCAGTAATAAATGCTCAACACATGTTTCAGTGTGCCCAAGTTTGTACAAGCTTTGGGAAGACCATTCCAGTCAGCTGAAATATACAGGTGGGTTTCCTGTCCCAGGGCATGTCTTGGCTTCTTGGCAGAAGTTCTTGCACTGGAAGGACCTGAAGAGCTGAGTATCAGTTATTAGAAATGGACTCACAGCTCTCCAAGCAAAGGCTGTGGCACTAATGGACTGTGAGCAGTGAGTGTGTGTTTTACCCACACTGAGTTGACAGCAAAACAGTCCCTACAGAGAACTCTCCATGAGTTAAGCAGAAGGTTTTCCTCTATTCTCCATCATTCTCTTCCAAGGGAATTAGTGAAATACCACCTATTGTTGCATAGTCCCCGTCACTCCCCATCAGAGCAAAAGCTCCCCTCTCTCCTGCTGTGACTATTGGTGTTCCCCAGTGTCAGGAATGGCCCAAAGGACTGCAGGGCACTTACCCTCTTTGCTGGGGTTTCCCAGGATTTTGTTGACCTCTGCATTTGTAGGGTTCTGCCCCAGTGCCCGGATGATATCGCCAACCTGGCTGAGGGTGATCTTGGCATCACCAGTCCTGTCAAAGAGGAGGAAGGCCTCCTTGAAGTCTGCAAGAGAAGAGCAACATTGAGCCAGGCAACTCCCTATTGACAAAGATGTGAGCCTGTTGTCTCCTGGCACTGTTCCACTGACTCCAGGGGAGTTAGCCAGGGGAATCTTTGGCCCACAGTCCCAAGAAAAACTCCTCCCCTCTGACATTTCAGTTTCACTATTTTTAAACTTTTATATCTACCTTTCATATCACTCCTGGCTCTAAGAGCCATCAATAGCTTTGTGACTGACCCTGTAGTTGTTTCAAGGACAGGGAAAGATAAGTTCTGTACCGACACTGTCATTCAAGAGCAGGTTTCTTCACATGGTGTAGCAGAAGATGATAAAAATGTTGTTATCCACTCCACCTTATCTCTTCAGACAACTGGGGCTGTCAAGTGCCCAGCAGTGCAAAACCTTTGCCTGCTTCAGTGGGTTCTGCCTGCAATCCCAGCATCTCAGCTACACTGTGCTAATAGGAAACTTGAAGGTGGATTTCAAATGCTTTTACTGTTGTTTTCCCTTAAAATTGCCTTACAGTGGGATTTCCAAACATGTTTGTTCCCTTTTTTTTTTTTTCTGTTCTTCATAGTTTGTCCCTGCTTCTTATAGATGTGTGAATATCCCACTTTTCCAGTCGAAGTACTCATGTGGTGCCTTTTCCTGTGCATTTCCAGTGTGTTCACTTTGAGACTTCACTTCCTTCAGTGCTGCCAAGTGATCAGGGCTCACTTATTTCCCCTTGTTGGACAAGGCCTTCAGGTACAGCCCTTTCTCCCACAAAAATCAGCACAGATAAGTTGTCTTCATTGCATTGCCAGCCTTCATCTTCTGTTGTGAAGTTCCATGTCAGTCTCCTTCCAGCTTTTATTGCAGGGTATAAAATTATGGCCTCCTGGACCTGTGTAGAGCTTCCTGATATCAGCTCTAGCAGCTGAGATGGGTGGAGCTGTAGTGATTTATTCCATATTATCTGATCTTTCATTTTTTAGCTTTTTAGAATATTTGAATGAAGAAATGTGGCTTTTAAAAAAGAGGAGGGGACAAAGGTAAACTGTGTGGCTAAAAAGCCATCTTTGAACCCCATATGCCACAAACATCTTGGCCTGTGCTGTTGATCTCTTCTGCACTGCAGTGTCTGATGATGCTGTGGTTTAGCTTCAAGCAATCTGAGTAAAATGTCTTTTCCTTGGCCATGATTCTCATCCAGCAGCCACACAGGCTTTGTGTTTCACAGCCTGTGTAATGTTCATTCTGCTTTGGGGCAGGTTTGGGAGTAAGAAGCCACATTTCAGATCATGTCTTCATTCATCTTGTGCTGGGGACATGCAGTGCAGAGGTATTTATGTTTTTGCTTTAGTCTTCCTTGTACCACCTTGGTGGAGCTGTTGCTGGCACCCAGTAAAAGTGCTGATACACAGTGTCAGCCTGCTAGGCTGTAATCGAATACATCTGAAACTAATCCTCTTACTGTCTCATGTGAGACACCTATAACCCTTTGCTGCTACCTCTCTCTCCTTCCAGCTTTTATTGCAGGGTATAAAATTATGGCCTTCTGGACCTGTGTAGAGCTTCCTGATATCAGCTCTAGCAGCTGAGATGGATGGAGCTGTAGCGATTTATTCTGTATTATCTGATCTTTCATCTGCTAAATCAATGACATTTGGCTGCAGAGAGGTATAAAACAGTGCCAGTGTTCCAATAGCAAAGCCATCAGGAGAGTTTCTCCATTTTGTAAATCCCATGAAGTTTTATGTTCACTGGGTTTTGGAGCTTTGGAGAAAAGGACTGATTTATTTTTGTCTCTCAGGCATTTCACAGCAATATATCTTTGCTGTGGGTTTCTTTTTATTAATTTTTTTTTTTTTTTTTTATGGCCATTACTATTTTATGTCAATGATGGAGCAAACTTGTTTAAGTCTGTCTGAGGATGGTACTACCCAGCTGCTGATGCATCAGCCTGTGTGGATGGAAATAGTTACTGAGGATGAGCATAACTGCTCTTGGGAAATTCTCCCTGCCTCAAGAAACTTCTGTTTGCTCCTCTGCTTGGTTCAACCATTATGTTACAGCATCTGGATGATGTGGAATACGTAGGGAAGCTGAAAGAAATATTTTAATTCATTACATGTGCCAGCAGCTTTGAATTGAGGACGTTTTTCCATAAACCCACCTGATTCTTTTGTAAAATTTTCAGAATTAAGAAGCAAGGAAAAGTCCAAATGACTTCTTTTGTGACCAAGAGAGTCTGGACCGCAAGAAGAGAATTTTCACCAGTCTCACTTCCTGCACTATACCTCTCCTTATTGCTTTGATGGTGTTACTGAGAGAAGGCTCATCTTCACAAAGTTTAGGGCTCCCTCAAGACCTGTTTCTAGCTATTCCACTCCCTCTGAATTTCTAGGAAATCCTCGTATCTTCCTTTCTAAACACTTCCTTCAGTCTACTATATGTGCTACTGATTTTTTAACATTTTTAAATATTACTTAATATAGCCCAAATGCATATCTTAGGCTATTTGAAACACTTAAAATTAGATTTCCTCACCTTCAGTGAGAGCTATTGTTCAAGTCAGATTTTTTGTCTCTTTCTAGAAGATTGAAACAAAAAATTTGGAAGCTGTGAGTTGCTTGTGAATCAAAGAATACAGCGAGATGTTCAAGAATTGCAGCATATCCAGATCATTTTGTAAGCAGTAGTTTATACAAGTCACTTATTTGCTGACTCTTTCCATGCTTAAAGAATATTTTTACAGTAAAACAGGCTTTGTTTCCTTCCACAGCACCTCCTGGCAAAAGTGACATGTAGAACTCTTGCATCTTCTGCCCGTGTGAGATTGCAAAGTCACTGCAGCTAAGTTAAATTTTCAGCCCACTTTCTCCTTCTGTTGTCCTCCTTCTGCCTATTTCCCCAGGGACTGTCAAGTTCAAGACTTATTTTCAGCATCCTTGTGAAGAGCCAGAACAGGAGTACAACTGAAGGATGTTCAGTAGGTAGAGACAGGGTGTTTCCTCTTTGTACCATGGTAAAAACTTCTCCGTTCAGAGAGCATGTAAACAAAGATCCAGATAAATTACATGTAGATCTACAGTCACCTTCTTGCTCAGCATAAGTCATCACCACTCTGAAGTCAAGAGTCTGGTGATTTATACCAGATGAAGTCTTAGCTCATTGTTTCAATAGAAGTTAATTTCTGAGCCTTTAGCTCTTTTTTGAACCCACATACATGTAAAACACATCAGCTGTCTTGTAACTTACCATCCTGTTGCTCCTTGGAGAACTCGATCTGTTGGAAGGAAATCAATCACAAAAAATAGCTTAGGAAGGGGGGCTGGGGGAGAACCTGTGTGTTTTCTAAAGCATCCAGCTCTATCCATGAGTCATCTTCCAGAAGAGCAAAAAAGTGGCCTGTCAAATGTGCAGAAGCAATGCAGATAGCAAAAGAGCTGTTAAGGCTAGTGAATATTTAGCATTTGGTAGCCATTTTGTTCCCCCTCCTGCCCCCATTAAAGCTTAACTTTGATTTCACTTACCATTGATTTCATCAGCAGAGAAGGACTGCAGTTGGGGAGAAAAAGAGAGAGAAAAACGAGAACTAGTACTGCTGAAAATGCACTGAGAGAAAGTAAATAGCAGAAAATACCTGAGTGCTTTCACTTCTGTCTTGCCTAATGTAGTTAGGCCATAGCAACCTAATCTAGCAACTTCCTGCATAAAAATGTATCAGCAAGGCTATTCTTAAGGTTTTCATTTAAATTTACGTCCCAGGAAAAGCCAGAGATGTGGCAAGAAGCAACAAAAATCAAAAGTCTCAACTAAAATAGAAGTAATTAATTACCATCAGGTTCATTTACTGTCTTAGCATAGATCCGTTTTAGCTATACAATCTGAAGTAATATTTCTAAACAAGCAGCTTTTTCCATCAACATAGAAATTAAATTAATCCCTTAAAGTCTCAAATTAGTTTTTGACAGTATGTTGTTTCATAAAGTAATAATCTATGATATTTACTTATATAAAAATATGACTTTTCCTCACGACTTTAGCTGGTTGCATTTGATTAATAAAAAAAAAAAGCTTAGGAAATTGTAACAATTCTATCACAAGCTGTGGGAGCGGCACCAGTACTGTTGCCTGGTTTGGAACTGGAGGCTAACTGGAAAGCCTTGCATAGTCCTTTAGGTTTAAACCAAACCAAGCAAACCTAAACTGTCTTCTGGACTGTCCTTCCCCCACCACCCCAAGACCTAAGGTGGGCAAGAAGCCCGATTGACTTATGTAAAATACACTGGCTGGCTGCTAGCTATTAGCTCTCCAGTGCACCCACCATGGTTGAGTTGGAAACGCAGCGCAGCAGACAGGCAGGAAGGATTAGCTGAGAGGTCTTGAGAGTGGTCCTGCTTTCCTTGCCTTTCTTGCCCTTATTTATCTGGTCGTGCTGACGGCAGCGCCTGGATTAGGTGTCAGAAGGAAGAGGTCCCTCCCCTTGGCGAGTTCTTTAGCTTTCTTAGGGCAAAGTGACAGGAGGCTCCATGTCTTGATAGACATCTTATGATGGCTATTTTTAGGAGGCTGAAGAGGGGCAGGGAGTGACAAGCAAGAAGTTTGATTCATGTCAGCACTTTCTGGGTCCGTACCATCAGGAGGAGATATTCCTTGTCCAGACCTACCAAGACTTCCTTATAGGGAAGGATTCTATTTCTCCAGTAAGTGAGCAAGGAGCACTGAGGGTGAGGAGTGCCTCATGTCTGCCCAGCTGGCTGGGTGGCTTGCAGGATGTGTGAATGGTCCTCATATCTTTGCTGGGCTTTGCTCAGCCCCTTACACGGATAATAAAGTTCCCAACTTTATTAGATGAGTAGTACTGCTGCCTGTCTTCTCAGGGGGGATCCAGTTGTTGACACCGAGCAGAAAAGTTGTCTGTCAACAGAGGTGGTATCGTGCTGTGAAGCTCTTCCTCTGCACTGATCACATTTTCCAAAATTTTAACATTATCTGTGTCATTTGGAACTAATTGTATTAAGTTAGTGGCTGATGTGTAGATGTTCCCTGCAGGGCAGTGGGAAACCTGTATTCATGTGATCTCTAGGACACTCTTCCCCTTGGGCTTGGGTTAGGCAGGGCCACCAGGGTGCTCGGTTTAGCACTCACAGGTGTGTACAGAAGTGGTGCTACTCAGGTGTGTGTGGGGTTGGGGCAAAGGAGAAGCTGTGATATAAGCTAAGGACCCCAAAAGCCTTTGTGAACTGGAAGGATGACTGCTCACAGTGGGGGAAGGGGTACTTGCTTTTTGGGTTGCAGGCCGGTCACGGTGGGCCTACAGAGAGGGAGCAGGAGGTGGAGGCTGCAGCTTCTTCAGCAGCAAAGACCAAGGTCCACTGTGCAGCATCCCCCAAGACCAGGTCAAATATCTCAATGACATGTAAAAGGATTGGCAAACTTTGCTCCAAACTTCTTCCTTTCCCTGTTGCCTCAACCAGATCAAGAGTGCCATGAAGCCAAGGTGGGAACAGCTGTGTGACAGCAACAGACTCCCAGTTCTGAACTGAAATCCCCTATTTTAATTTCTGTTGGTTGCCTCTGCTAAGCAGTCACTGCTGCTGGTTTTCTAATGATGAGATGTGATTAATGAGGAAAACCTTCCCCTGTAGCTTGCTTAGTTACCCTGATGAGAAGCATGACCTTTATGATTGTGTCTTTTCAGTATGTTGAATGCTCTGAGTGAAAGAATCAAATTCAATCAGACTTAATTTTACTGTTGTTTCTAAACTGAACAATCAAATTGAGTGGATTTGAGATACTAACCTCCAAGCAAAGACTTTTCTGAGCTTGCCATTTTAGCTGGAAAATGCTCTGTTTGAACAAATTAATTGCAATTTTTAGAAACATCTGGAAATATACTGAGTACAAAAAAGCTCCACTGACAATTCCTTGATTTTGGGTGGTTTGTTGTTGGTTTTGGTGGGTTTTTTTGCAATTTGTAATCTATTAGCCTGTGGGAACAGGGGTGTGTTCATGATGGTGTAGCCACAAACAGGTGTGGCTGCATAAAAAGGGGGCTGATGGTTTTGCCCTGGGTTTGTTGATACAGGTTTAGCACAGTGCAGAGCTCCTGATTTACACTGGCTGGGGCTGGAATTTGGGTGAGTGAGAATGCTCATTAAGATCTTGGCCATCAGTCCCTGTGCTTTAATAGAGGAGCTTTCAAAAGACTTTGGCAGAGCTGAAATAGTGTCTGGGTCAATGTAGTATGTTGGTTTTTGTGGAATTTTCTGTCTGCCCTCAGCATCTTGCTCTCCAGTGCTGGCAACTGGGAAATGTTCCCCTGAAAACAGATTTGAATTGTTCTGTTTGTTTGGATTTTTTTTGTTTGTTTGTGGTTTTTTTTTGCTTGTTTTTGTTTCAGGGAAAACTCAGACTCCTTTTCTTGAGCAGGTAGGTTCTATGTTTGGCTACCAAAACAACTCATTCCAAAAGATGCCAAGCAAAAAATAATTGGAGTGCATTTGTCTTGGGCATAGGAAACAGATACCTGGATTAGTCATCTGGCTTAAATAGGCTATCAAATATTATAGCTGAGAGGGGTTTACATATAAACTGATTGTCTTGTGACCTTAGGAGAGTTTAGCTTAGAGTTCAAAAGTAGTGCATCATATCAGCCCTTCATTTTAGCACTGATCCTTGAATAAATCTCACTAGACAGAGTTTTACTGGAGAGGCTTTCACTTAAATGAAGAATTGCCCTGCTCTAGGGCAATAGATCTGCTGGGGGGTTAAAGTGTACTTGCTTTCAGTAGGGGCAGCTACAAAATGGCCTGGATGAAAAATATTTCAAATACTCCTTTAAAGAAATTAAAGGTGGGATTTCTGATTCTAAAAGGAGATTTCAGAAAATTCAGAAGGGACAAAAAAGTATTTTGCAGTGATCTGGTATTTGTTCTAATCCTGGCAGTGTTCTCTGCATTGTGGCACTGTGAGTCTCGAGGCTTCAGGGACAATTTTGATATTTCAGTGGGTTCAGTTTAACAAAAACTGAATGCCCCACCCCTAGCAAAAAGAATGAAAAGCTGAAGCAACTGCAACACACAGGAAAGACCAGAATAACTTGGATTTCTCTAACTTTATATTTATGGGCAGAGTTATTACCCAGAAGGATATCTGTGCCAAAGAAAAAGGTGGTGTGTTTTGAATATGGTTTTTTTGTTTGTTTGTTTTGTTCCTTGCATTGTCTGTGACTACCTTCTTGTAATTCTGTAGTCAGAGGCATTTTGACCAGGTTCCAGTTAAAGGCTGGGATTGATGGGGTTGTATGCATCTCTTTTTAACCAGCTAAATGGAGACACAATCCACACAAATCCTTATTTCCAAATTATTAACAAAGTTCCAGATTTCCCACAAATCACTAGTTTATGTGCCTTAGAGCCCAAGCTTTGCCATGTGATGCTGTGCTCACCTCTTTAGGCTGGTGGGCACTGGGACTGAGCACTGTTTGTGTGCTCACTGTAACTCAGGAAAGGTGTGGACAGGATGAAAAGCTCTGGGGAAAGGTGCTGCTGGGAGTTAAAGCATTAAGCTGCTCCATCTGTTTGTTACCTTTGGAATGAATGACAAGAAGTGAATCATCTTAGGAGTTTATTAGAGAATCACCAACTATTTTAGGGTACTGTCTCCTTAAAAGAGACAAAGACATGTTGGATATCTTGGAAAATCAGAGAGGATAATATTTGATATTCTTCTAGGATACTCATTGTATATTTAGCCTTCTATTCAGAACTGAAGGGATTTTTAATTTTTTTTTTAACGAAATTAGGATTGTGCCTATAGTAGTTTATATGGTACCTGCTCACTATTAATGTCTGCTCCTTGATTAATACAGCTGCACATCTTTTCTAGTAGACCTCACTGAGTGCAGGATTACACAGCTTCCAAGCCCCTCTGAAATCTGGCTGTCCTTTTGCCATCCCTCACTTCAGTTCCATAACTTGTGCAATCAGTGTCACAGGTTTTAGAGAGGCTGCTTCTCATCTGAGTAAGAATTAGCAGCCTGAAGGATTTAGCTTCCTGCCATGTGAGGCAGAGAAACTTTAGAAGAAGAAGAGCTCTTGAGAAACCAAGGTCTGTTTTGCGAACAGAGCTGCCTAGAAATACAACTGAAGAAAGAATAAACACAACTTCCATTAGTACAGGAAAGAAAGTTGCAGGTGTGAGATACTATGAGGTTTGAAAGAATAGTTCAGAAATATGTCTGAGTTTAAATGACTTTACTGCAGATTAATTTGACTTTTTTTCCTAATAATTTTGTATAATTTTCCAGTTTAAAGATTTTTAAAACTTGAAACTTCACAGTTGTTTTGCAGCTGTGCAAAAACTTTTGGATGAACCTTGATGTTTAATTAATGTGCCCTTCTGAAATGTCTGGGTATGTGCTCTTGATCATATCCTTTTGAATACATTTCATTAGCTTCAGGAGGAAAGTGCCTCCAGCTGTGCTCATTTGTAAACATGTCCCATTTCTAATTGCTTTTGTGCTTGAATGTGTATAATCAGGGGGATACACAAGATGTGAGGCTCTGAAGCCCTGCTTTTGGAGGGATTTCTTGTTTTAACATGCCTCCCAGTGGCACTGTTAGAGTATTAATGTAATTTAAACCCTTGCTACTTGACATTTAAGTGCTCTGAGGTAAACCAGTCAGTCCAAAGTGCTTCTTGGCAGTGGCTTCAAGATGTACTAAAGCCTTAGTGCAGCAAGGGCAAATTTCCAGGTTGCTTGTTTCATATCTCCTTACAGACAACTTCTTTCTCTGCTTGTCATTGGCTAAATTTGTCACCTTCTTCTTGCCTTATGTAACATTAACTCAAATATCTTGTTACTACCTTTCACAATGTCTCTGTTCTCTAAGGGGGCTTAAAACAGTGTTTTAGAAATATTCTGAGGTGGTTTTGATGGGACTAAAGCTCTGCCACAGAACTCCTGTTAACACTTGGAGGTACCCTGCCAGCTCTTAAAATGTTACATTTTGTGTAATTTGCTTCCCACTGTTTCTACCAAAGTTTGCCATTCATCAGAGACTCCAAAGGCTATAGGAATTATTTCTTAAATGCTGCTAAAGCTGTGAATTACTAAGAATGTATCTTGTTTAAAGGAAAAAAAAAATATTTTTTGAACAATTTTTTCCAGTTAACAACATTAATTAAAAGTTTCTACTAATAAAGGTAGGTAGTTTTTTGATGGGCTCCTTGCTTAGCAGCAGTTCAGGAAGAAAAGGAGGCCAAGTTCTTCTGAAAACTGCAAAAAAAACTAAGCTGTGTGTTTTGTGTGTTGCTCCCAGCAGTGTTCCAAGGGGATGTCTTGGTGTGCAGCAGTCCTTGTCCAGGTTTCCTGTCCTGGGACACCTTTCTGCCATCCTTGCCTGTCCTGTGTTTGTCAGCAATGTGGGCTGTGACATGTCAGGCTCACAGAGACAAGGGCTGGGGCTGCTCCAGGCTGCATCCTGCGTGGTGCTGTGTGGTGGGTCAAAGCAGCAGCAGCAAGCTGGTCTGGATGGCATCAGAGTCCCACCTGTACACCTCTTAATTCATATTGACGTTTATCCCCTTCCTACCTGTAAGGACACTTGGGACTGCTGACCTTGTCCAACAGATCACCCATCCCAGGGAATCCTTCTGGAACCACAGCTGGAGATACATCAGGCATGATTTGAAGACCTGAGCCTAAAGTTTCAAGTAAAAACCTGCTGTTGCCTAAGAAAGCCCTCAGCACTCCTGGGCAAAGCTACTGTAGGCATTCCTGCTCCCACTCCATGGCTTCATGTGGGGCTTGTCTGCAGCACAGCAGCTCTCTGGGTGCTTCAGCTGACACTTGCAGTGCTGCCTGCCCTCTAGCCCATGAGCTTTCTCTCAGTGCATTTGAGGCAGTTTATCTCTCTCTGGTTATACTCAAAGCAATGTTCAGAGATGACCTACTCAAGTAGTGACTGTAACAAGAAATAAGGACACTTGGAGAAACACCTTTTACTGCCTTAAGAGCTCTGCAGTTAAAAACAGTCCCAGGCTCGCTTCCATGCAACAGGCATCATTGACATGCATCACACAGTTACACCAGTTTTTAGCAAGTCTTGACTAGTTGGTAGCTTTCAATTGTTTCCCTTCTTAATATTTGGGTGGTTCATCTCCAGTTGGGCATGGCATAATAGATGTCCTGTATTTCAGTCTTAAAAATACCAGTGTAGGAATCCCTGTGTACCCCTGAACCTCAGTTCCTCAGAGGACACTTGCCCAGTCTCTGTCTCTACTCAAGAGAAGATACTCAGCTGTATCCTTGGAGCAAAGGACCTAGTGTGACAGCAGACCAGGCTGCTAGACATTCAGAACACCATCTGTAGAGTGGGACACTGCCCTCAGCATCTTCAGCCTTTGCATCCCAAAATATCCCAGTTGGTTTTATGAGCCTGGGCTCTGTCCAAGGGCTGGTTACCTGTACTGGGAAGGACCCTTAGTTTTCCACTAGAAAACCAACATACTTTTTTTTATTGGTAATAGGGACTAAGTTATACAGATTTGTGCAATGGGAAGTTTATCCATTTCCTTCTGCCTCTATTGCAAAACCAAGCATGAGAGACATCTGCATCACTCATGTTTCACCCCAGTTGTTGCAGACATAGACCCATAGTAATGCCTTTCATGAGTTAAACATTCCTTCTCACTCAGGCTTGTGTGTGACAAGAAGGTTGATAAACAGATAAGCTGTGTTTTTAGGAGGGTACTGGGTCACAGTTTTAATTGCAGAATTCTAGGGGGTCTCTTAAGAAAATTATCTGTATGGTCATTTTGATTTTAATCATGGCTGGTTCCTAGTGGTGGCTCTCAGCTGCATCCATTGCCCTGTTCTTAATTCAGTTATTATTTAATTAATCTTTGAAAATCCTGTGAAAATCCAAGACATGTTAGTAATAAGGAAAACTGGAAATATGCATTTGGTTTGGAAAGGCTCGTGCAAAGCAGTTGAGATTTTGTGCTGTTCCCTGAGCAGAGGGAAATAGGTCTTCACATTTCCATTTAAAAGCAAGTCCCTGCCTTCACTCTTTTCCTATGGTTGTTATACTGTAGCCCAAGGTAAGCTGTAAAAGGGCTGAGTTTAGAGATTTGGGTCTACCAGTTGGGTATTCCTGTTACTCAGTTTTATAGTCAATAGATGTCACTCAGAAATAGAACATCTTATATTAGCTGCTGTTGGCACTAGCAAATCACCAAATATTTGCTCTGATTTGGCTAATTTCAAGAGCTCAATAAAGAACAAAAAAACACCTGTCACAATTTTATCACAGCTTCTGATGGTGACTGACAAACCCAGCTTGAGTCCTCTAAAGGAAGGAGAAAAAAAGCACCAAAGTTGCAAAATGTGTACCCCAAAAAGTTCAGAAAACCAGATTCCCTGAAGATGGGCCAAGAAGGACATCTGAGTGGGAGGAGGTACCACCAAGAGGATCACTACTCAGGTTTGTGAACCACCACGTTTGTTTTGGAGACTATTATGACTTCAGATGCCAACTGAGAATGAAGTGCACAGCCAAACGTGGCTGGTTTGGCTGCTGCAAGCCCTGCTTGGGCAACTCCATCCTTACCCAGCCAAGCTGGAACAAGGGGCTTGGAGAAAAGCTACCAAAGCCTTTCTGGGTGTTTACCTGCTGTGTGGCTCCCCAGATCATCGTGGCACTGTAGCCTGACGTTCCCAGACACCTCTCTTGACTAGCAAGCTCTACCAGGGCTGCTAATCCCCTGAGGAGTGAAGCACAGCCCAGTTGATCCCCTTGTTTAAAGTGATGTAGGTTTTTGTCATCATGTCTGGTAAATCACTGCAATAGAGCCCTGGGTCAGGATTGTTCACTGAGTCCCAGACAAAATCTTAATTTTAAGTACTCCCTGCCTCCAAAGTTTTGCTGGAAATGGTGCTGTAACTTTTGTCATGCTGAGACTTTGGTGATTGAATGGAAGGACTGAGAAATAATTGAGGGACCGGGGTAAGACTCAGAAAACTTTGATTCCTGACTCTGTCACATATCCTAGACAAATTACTTATGACCTGAAATTGTTTCTGTTCACTGCCTGAACTCTCAAAATGAAAAAAGGGGTAAAAACCCATGGTGGCTGGTTGGGACCCTAGAAGAAAATATTTTGTCTGGTATCTTTCAAAAGAAAGTCTCCCTAAATTCTACCTTTTTTAATCAGTCTGAATATGACAAAACCTGGAGAGTGCTCTCTGTTCTACCACTGTGTATTTCTTGCTGCTATTTCCTTTAACTAAAGGAGTGAACTGGAAAGATGCCTCAGAGTGAAATCTGACATTTTTTAGCTGATAATATATTATTATTTATTTAAGGATAGATTAGCTAGGCTCAATGGAGTTCAAAATTCTATTTTCTCCTGATTACTGGACATAGAAAGCTATCAAATCATATTAAGTTATTTAGCAGGAAATCTAGCTTGGTTCCCCATCATCTAGTGCAATGTGAGGCCTAATCTAATTTTCAGACAGTATGCTCAAAACTAGTGGGTTTTTCATGTACTCTTCAAAATTCTAAGTATTTCAAAATGTCTTTTTTTTTCCCTCTTGTCAATGGCTTCAGCTTCAATCTTACAAGAAGATACATACTTTTTTAGACAAATACTGACTACAGCTTGGGAAAATTAAAGTAAACTTGGAGAAGTTTCACTAAATGGCTTAACATCTCAGGATTATATGTATCAAGTTTGTATTAAATTGTATATTTAATATTTGTGTTAAATTGTATCTGAAATACAATTCTTCATGTATAGGTCCCATTAGTAGTGTTTGTCCTTCTTTTACCCATAATAGGCATGATTCTTTATGTAGAATTTAGCAAATTGGTCCTGGGACCAATCAGCTTGCCAGGCAGAATAACTATTTATAGTCCTACTCAGAGAAACTAGTCTGTCTCTTCATCTCTTAACTGCTTAGCCTCCCTCTCCTCTTTCCTAAGTAAAGAATCTCCCAAAATAGAGGAGTTTTCTCCAAAGGGTCAGGGCAACAGTTAGTGATGTTGGTTGGCATGCAAAATCTAAAGACATTATGAGAACAAATGGCAGTGCAGTCAGAAGGAAACCTCCAAAAATCTCCTTCTCTTTGTTGCTTTCGATTTGCAGCAAACTATAAATTCTGAGCAAACATGTAAGGGTGAGAGGAAATCAATTGAAATGCTTCCCTCCATGGGTTTCTTGCTCATGGTCTCACCAATATTCGTTGTACATTGCTAATGAAAATAGGCAAAACTGCCAAATCTCTCTGTTTTAAACGGTTTTGTTTTGTTTCTTTTAAAGTTAAGTCATATTGATCTCGAAGCACGTGGCCAGAGGGTCATCAGGTGGTTCAAAAATTTGGAAAAGAATTTTAAAAGATTTAAAAGAAATCTGTAAAAGATTGGTTTTTGTACAGCACTATGGGAAAAGCTGTATTTCATATTTCAGTTACCCCATTCCTATCCTCATGGCCCTACTTTAGGGTTTTTTTTTTTTTTGGTTGTGTGTTTATTTTAAATTTATCTTTACCAAACAGGTGAACCAATTGGGTAGAAAAGTTCTGAGGTCCACACTCCAACACACTTCTAACATCCCTGGGCTTCCCTGCTCTGTTAAATCACACGCCATGCCTTATACCCTGCATCTACTAAATCAGCCAGAAGCTCAGGCAGCTCAGCAAACCCATCGGCCGAGGTAACTCATTCATTTCCTCGCAGTGCCCAGAGAGGAACCAGACACAGGCAGGGCTTCCCTGCAGCCCTTAGCCAGGGCTCTGCTGCCTCTGCCTGCAGGCCAGCACACTCTCAGGGATTTACCTTGATGCTCTTGAGGTCGATGGCGGGTTCTTTGGGCTTGGCTGGTGCAGGTGCTGGTGCCGGCGCTGGTGCCGGCGCGGCGGCCGCCGCCGGTTTCTTTACGTCCTTCTTTGGTGCCATTTTGTGCTGCTTAAACTGGAAAAGTAAAAGTGCCCTAAAAAAAGAAAAGTTTGGAAAAAAAAAAAAAACCAACCAAAAAAACAAAACCCCAAGCAAAAAACCACTTAACAAGTGATTCCTGGGAGAGGAGCAGTGGTCAGAATGAGCTACAGCCTGTACCCTGGAGGTGGACCCGATGTGCTAAACCCTGTAAGGGCATATATATATTTCACTTAGTGCCTCATACAGTACTGACACATGCAGCTGGATTGGACAGCACATAATCAAGGGGGATGTCATTCTAGCTAGAGCTATAAATGGAATATAAGAGTTCAGGGCTTCATGAGATCAAGGGACTTTTTCCCCTTTAAAACACAATCTACCTCCTCTGTGGTTTTTATGCATGCAAAGGAGAGGGAAATATAACAAGCCCAGTTTCAGATCTGCTGTAGATCTGAAATTTGGATATGGATTGAACAGTCCTTCTTCTCATCAGAATTTTAGTTCTGCTTAAGTAATAAATCTTTCTTTCCTTCCCTCCCTTCCCCTTTTCCCCCATGCCTGTGTAGTACTCCAAGAGGATTCAGTTTCAAACAGTAATTTTGACTTTCATGGCTGGGGAGATCATATTTTTCCAACCCCATTTGCCTCTCTCTTTACAGCCCTTCTCTCCTCCTCTGCTTCCTTTTTGTTCAAGGAAGTGTTACTCAAGCAAAGGCTTGGGGTGTTTAAAAATAAAGCAGACAAATACGGCAAACACCGCAGTACCTTCAGCCAAGGCATCTCTCCCTGACCTGACCCTGGGTGTCTTTCAGCTGTTCTTGCTTTTCCTTTCCATCACATTAAGACTGTGTTTAAAATTGAAAATTGCTTCCTTTAATCTTTGATCTTCTGTTCCCTCTCCTGGGGTTAAGCTGTGCCCTGAAAGTACGGAGATCAGCTGGATGTTGTCTTCCCACAATGAAAGGTTTCCTTTTGTTATGTATTTATTATTGTAAATTAGCCATCAGACAGTGGAGGTGCTTCTGTTTCCACCTTGTTTGCCTGCCATCCTGTGTCCCTGGTTTATCTTTTTACCCCTGGGTCTCCTGATGGATGGATGTCCCTGCTCTCCATGCTCTCCAAGAGACACAGCTTTCAGGAGAAGATGGCTTTTGTGCTTTCACTAGAATTTTCTCATGACAGCAAAACAGCTTCTAACTCTTTAAACTTGATGATTTCTCTGAGTCCATGTGACTGAGATTTTCCACAGAAGAATCCTGGAGTGCTGATTGTTCCTCCCTCGTCTAGCCATCCCTCTCCTATTTACTGTCCAGATTCCTCAAGTTTTGTGCAAGGAAGTGCAAGGCTTTTGATAGGCCCCATGTTTCTGTCTCATGAACTGCTGTGTTGAGTGTTTTTCACTTAGAAGTTAAAAGCTTGAAGGCCTGGACATCCAAAATCTGTCAGGATATCCAAGCACTTGCATTTTTGATTAATGTGTTTTAAGGAAGGTGAACTTACCAAAAATACACATACCAAGGAGAGGGATGGAGAGTTGCTCAAGGTGCACTTTCATGTAGGATCATGCTCAGATCTCTCCTTTGTTACAGCCCATGACCTTGAGCAAGGGACTTGTTGGAAGTTGAGTCATCCCTTTTGAATCAGTAGACCTATGCTGATGGATATAACTTGAAGCCTTGGCTCAGTCTCTGCTTTAGGGAACACAGACTAGGATGGACTTTATTTCCTATTTCTGTGCCTTAGGGCTGAAGCCTGTAATGTATGAGGTCTGCTGCTGCCTGCAAGGTGCTTTATGGAGGGATTCCTGCTCTGCTGGACTGTCTGGGAAGGTGGGAGCATGGACTCTGCACTGCTCCTGATCAGCAGGAGCCTGTGGACTGTCATCCCCAAGGGTCCTGATGGGGCCATCTCTAATGATTCTGATGTTTTAGACCAAAAACATCACAAAAACAGACCAAACTTCAGTTCTGTAGAATGAATCCTGGAGGTGTAACTTGATGGAAATAGTCTAAAGCAATTTTTTTTCATCACTACACTTGTGAGAAGTTCATTGCAAGAAAGAATTTGTGATGATCTAATAATTTCTACGATCACCTGTGATTTGCAATAAAATAAGCCTGAAAGCCACCATCAAATATATGTTTTTAAAGGAAGAAAGGATTTCAGGAATGAAGGACAAACTTAGTGGGTTTTTTGCAAAATTGGAGCCTGTATAATAACACAGATGTGTCTGGATGTGCTTCATTCTGCCAGTAAAGGTGATTTTGTGATGTGCTGACCCAAAATAATTATGTACTAACTGGATGAGAGCAATAGCCTTTCCAGGTGATGCAGAGATGTGTCCCTGTGGCATGCAGCTGTGTCAGGAGAGGATTAGGTTGGGTATTAGGAAAAGGATTTTCCTTCAGGGATGGTCACAGCAGCAAGCCTGACAGAGCTCAAGAAATGTTTGGTGAGTGCTCTAGGGCACAGGTTGTGATTCTGTGCAGGGCCAGGAGTTGGCCTCAGTGATCCTTGTGGGTCCCTTCCAACTCAGGATATTCTGTGATTCTGTGATCTTGCATGGGAGCTGAGGCTTGCAGTTCTCTGGCAGTGCTGTGCCATCTCACCCCAGGCTGTGGCTTCCAGGGACTGCAGCAGGAAGGCTCCTCTTTCACCTTTAGCAGCCACTTTTTGCAAGCAGGATTGCCAGAGCAAAATCCAGGCTCTCCCTTGCTAGGACTTGCCAAGATCCATGTCCAAGGGAAAGAAGCAGCAGCTGGGAATGAAAATTCATTGGCATCTGGCTTCTTGGGTGCACAGCTCCTGGACAGTGCATGGATGCTTCTCTCCTGCAGAAGAATTCATATTGAGGGGAATGGACAGTGAAGCTTCATCTTTCCCAAAAGCCCAGAAAATTCAGTAGGGAGAGAGGTGTTGGTTGGAAGCCATGTCCTGTTAGCCTTGACACTCACTCACACATCTTGCATCTTGCTTGTTTTTTTATTGGTTTAATTGATGAGGATACAGTTCTGGCCAATGCAAAACTTCTGTGCATTTGGGCTGGATTTAGTTGAACTAACATAAGGGAAGTGTGTTTTACACCCAGATCATTGAAGTGACTCATTCTGGCACTTCTGAAGTGGAATGTGCTCCTTTTGTCAGGCTTCTCACAGGAGAGGTGGTATCAATTGCAGCACCAAAATGGAAATGGGAATACCTGTATGGGGTTGCACTCCCTGTGTGTTTATTCTGAGATCTCTGTCTTTCTGGTCCATTTTTAAAAGGGAAGCTCTGTTTTGGGCTTCCTGTGAGCTGATGGTTTAAATTCATACTGTGAAGTAGAAGACAAGATGTTCTGTATTTCAGGGGGCTGTGCAAGCCCTGGAGCTGTTGGAAGAAAAGCTAAGTGCTGTTGCTTCTGCTCTATTTCATAATGAACTCCCTTTGAGAATTTTGCCTTTTGCTGTCTAAAATACCTGAAAATGCAATTAACTTCCTATTTGTTTAGTGGAATTGTTAGTGAGTTCATGGCAACATACCAGATCATGCACCAGGGGAAATGTTGGTTGCTCTGATGGAAGTTTGCTTTCAGGCAAGGTGTGAGGATACAGACTATTTACAAACACCTAAGTGCTGTCAGCACATTCCACTCTTTTCCTGGAGACTTTCTCCTGTCCCATGTGCACTTACTCACTGTAATTTCAGCTAATATGTTCTCTCTTTCCTGTGATCAACTGCTATCTGACACCTGTTGCTGTTAAATATTTGCTGTGTTCCTCTTCTGAAGGCTGGGTGGCTGCAATGTCAGCAGGAAAAATTACAAGTGTACATGTACCATTTGGCAAGCAGCAATCTCCAAAAGGATTGCAGTGGTCTGGAGCTGTCCCATGGAACAAACACATATTTTGTTCAGCCCATAAGTGAGAAGTGGTCTCATTTCCCAATGTAAATACAGGGATATTCATGGAGGAGCCTACTGAACACAAACAAGGGAGGTTCAGTGAAATTTAAAATTAATACATGCAAATGATGTTTTTTTTCCAGCACCAGTTTAATTGTACACCTTGGAAGACTGTTTGAAACCAAGAACCTAACAAGGTGCAGGAAGGAACTGGGTATTTAGGCAATTATGAGGAATATATGACTTACTATAATTCACAACAGATTTGGAAAGAATATATAATCCATTTTACTGTGCTTGAGCAGTTCTTGGACTGATGGGAGCCTGGGTGCACTTTTCCACACCAAGATGCTGCAGAGTTCCTTGTGCTCTCTTCAATGTGTTTTTTGCCATGAGAGAGTGGGGGACTGCTTGTCTGATTTGATTCTTGCATGTTTCATCACTGCCTTTAAGTATTAAGCCAGGGATCCACTTCCAGCAAACTTAAAGGTCTCAGCTTTAGCTGTAATGCTGGCTCTGTGCCACAGAGTGCCTAATTAATCTGCTAATGGGTTGGCTTTTCAGTGATCACAGACACTTCCAAGAAAATAGCAAAGCCCTTTGCTGTTCAGGATTCTCAGAGCTACAGAACATCCTGATAAGCTGTAGGAGCTTGTGTAGAAGAGAGTCAAGCCCAAAAAACTGCCTGGTCAGCAGGTTTTATGGATCTTGGTCTTAGGAAGGTGGTCTGGGAGCAGGGCAGGGCATGGGAGGAGATGTGGAGCTGCCTGCAGGGCAGCCAGGAGCCAGGATCCCCATGGGATCTGCAGGTGGTGGGAAATAGGGCAGTGGTGGGTAAACACTGGGCACAGCTTTATACAGTGGCCCAAAGACTGGATTGCATGGACAAATGAAAGGCTCTGTTGGCTCGAGGGAAGTCTTGTCTCTTGGCTCCTTTGGGTGCTGCGTAAGGTGTTGCCAGCCTGAATGCAGCCAGGGGCACCTGGCAGTCACAGGGCAGTGCAGGCTGAAGTCAAACCTTGCTGAAGGAGCGGGCAAAGGAATGAGCACCTAAAGAAGGGGAAAGAAGGCACCAACTGGTGAGCCACATATAGCACATGGCTGACTTAGCACTTGTGCCACGTTGTCCTTCTGGTCAAGGTTTTCTAATTCCGTCCCAGGCGATGTCAGCGTCCCCCAGCAACTGGCAGCAGCGCATACAAGGAGTTCCCCGGAGAGCTGGGGAGCGTCTGGCAGCCCCTGCCTTGCCCCAGGAGGGCTGTCTGTGGTGGGAGCAGCTTCCTGAAGGTGTGTCTGCTTCTCAGCCATGCCCAGATGGCTTGGGGGCTCCCTTCAGCCTCACCTTTGGGCAGCTCACGATCCTCGTGCCATCGTTTCCTGTGGAAGGAAGTGTCACCCAACTGCAGTTTGCTCTTCCACTGTCCTGTAAAGCTTCCAGCCATTTTCTTGGCACCTCAGTTTCACTTCAGTTCAGTTTCACTTCAGTTTCCTCGGCATGAGCACCAGTTTATAGATCACTGAGCAACCAGGCTCTAAAATGAGAGTGCCTGGCTAAATGTGACAACAGCATGCATGAACAGAGGGGGATGGAGGCAGAATGTCTGCATCAAATCCCACCAGGCAGGACTCTCCACCAAGGAGAGCTGGCAGGCCTGGAGGGGTGCTGTGTAGTTTGAAACATAACCATTTTTTAAGCACTGGATAAGATGTTAAATTCTGCATGCTCTCTTTACACTGCACAGGATAAAATTCCCTTGGTGCTGCTTTGTGCAATTGGGATTCCTGTGTCTTCAGAGCTCCACAGCCTGGGTTGCAGAGGTTCCCTTGCCTTTTCCTTCCTCTCTTTTCACTGGAGCATGCAGCAGAGGATTTAAATTACTGCCATTTAGAATGATCTGTCTTTCTTGGATCCCATTTTATTCTGCTAGGAGATGGAGTGACTTCAGACTTGGAAAGGGCATTGAAAGCCAGCTCAGTATCTGGCCCAGACCCCCCACACACCTGCATTGCCAATGAAACCTGGAGGGTTTCACTGTCACTTATGGGGCAGCAGCCTCTTTTCCTTGGCTTTTTTTACTTCTCCCTCTTGCTTTTGACATGAAGTGCTCCAGGTATTGAGTCAGACCAGGAGCTCTCAGACCAGGACTAACTGGCTTAATGTGATATAATTTAAGTTTTGCTGATTTCTGTTAGGGATCAGCTGGACTTGAAATCTAACAAAACTCAAAGGTCATATCTGTTTTTAGGAAATCTGGTGCTTTCACAATCTAGACTTCATTTTCCCTTCAGTCATTAGTAAGACTTGTCAATGAGGATAGCTTTCAAGACACAGAGCTTGGGGATATGAGCATCATTCTCTGAGATCATATGTTCTCTGTCCTTGTCACTGGTATCCTGTCTTTGCCAAGCACACAGTCTGCATTTGCTTACGTACTGCTAAAAGCCCAGACACTCCAAAACGTGTTTAATTTTGGAGTTTTGTAATTACCTGCACGATTCTTGCTGTTGTGTTAGAATTTAAGTGCTGTGTATCTCAGTCTTATACAAACCTTGAGACGGCCCAGCAAGAATGAAACTGTAGGAACCAAAAATTTTCATCTATTTCCATGTTTAGCAGTAAGTACTTTGGATATATGAAACCTTATTAAGCCCTGACAGAGGTCCCCACAAATATCAAGAATATATCTGTACCACAGTTTTCTGAGGGGACACAAATGAACACAAAGCATTTGGTGAGCTCCCCTTTTCTCATGAATCACTATGATAATGTTTCTAAGCATCCTGTGTAAAAAAAAGTGTCTGTATTTAGAGAACTGCCATGGAAAGGTGGAGCTGACAGTTTGGGCTGGAGGTTTAGGAGTTTGAGGTTATTGTGTCTGGCGGCAGTGTTCCCTGTGGCACTCCCAGCTGTGGCATCCTGGCAGGCTGTCCTTGCACTTCTCTCAACCAGTCAGGGGCAAAGAGCCTGCTTTTAAAAATGTCACAAGGTGACAGTGTGGGTCCCTTAATGCTTTTAGTGGGAGAAAGGAGACTCAGCAACCAGTCATGCTGCAGTCCAAGGTGAGAGAGCACAGTGAGCTTCCTTTTTTTTCAAGGAGGCAGGAAGGTCTCACTGCAGCCAGCAACACAGTGGATGAACCTGGCCAAGCTGCTTAAAACTAGCAGTGATGGAGCTTGGCCACTTGTGCTGTGCCCTTAATGCTTGTGTGCTCACTCTGTGTGTGAAAACAAACCTGGTGGAGCACTGCAAAATCTTTCCAGTGGAGCTGCCCCTCAGTGCAAGCCTGTTTTTTGGGGAGCTGTGATGTACACGTAAGAAATGTCTCTCCTTCAGGGTCTGTCAAGAAGCTATGCTAGCTCTAAATAGACTGCTGCCACTGCACTCCCAATTTAGCTGTAGGCAGGCAAGTGACACGGTAAAGCTCAAGAATGTCACTTTGCTACTTGTGTGACCTATGAGATCAGAGGTTTTTAGGAGTTACACAGTGACCCCTGCAGAAAGTGCTGCTGGATACAGGAGGTGGAAATCCTGTGGGATTGGGCAAGATGTCAGAACACCAGGGATAAAGGACCCCCTGGGAGGAACTCTGGCTGCAGGGAGTGACTGAACACCTTGAACACCCTACCAAAGCTTTCTTTGTGCTTGGAGCTTGGCAGCCAGTGCAAGCTGCCTCTGTCTCAGCCTGCAGCCCTTGCAGTTACTGTCTCTAAAGCTGCCATTTCATAGGAGACACGTGTAATCCGCTGTTTGGTGATCTCTTGGAGTGCAATGTAACCAAGGCTTTATATGTCAGCCCCTTCTGTTTGAATATCTAGCTCTGAGAGCTTTTCTCCTGCTTGTTAAACTTCTGTCAGAGTCAGATATTTGTAACATGAGAGGCTTCAGAGCTGCCACCAAGAGGCTGATGACATATTTTAGAAGACTGTTACTCCCAAAGGTAGTTCAGAAATGCCTGGTATTGTTAATGAATATTTTTTCCCAAACTCATCATCCCAAGCAACTCCATTAAGCTCATGTGGGTTGCTCTGTGTGTATGTGCAGGTTTTTAACACTTTGCTTAGAAAATTACCTCTACCTTCCTGCTTGAGAAATATTAAATCCTAGAAGTGGGAACAGTAAGTGCAGCTGAACCCTAAGTGCCAAAACTGATTTAGGGAATTGTTTATAGCAAAGAGAGTTTTAAGCCACAGTGTTTTAAGTACAGTGGAAGGGCAGCTTCACTGCTGTAGTTTTGGGGGCTCTAAAATAAGTGGGGGATTGGCTCCTGAAAGGTTATGCTGCCCTGCAAGAGTTGTCAACACAAAACCTGATGTCATGACTGCTTTAAATTAGTTATGCTGCAGTGAATGCAAGCCAGTGCATCTCCTTCAGAATAATTTGTGAAATTGTTCTATGTGTGCTCATTTGTATTTGTGAATATTGCATACAGGTAACGACTGGTTAAGTTCTTTTATTAATTCTTGTTGTGTTTAAGTGAGTTGGCAGGGAAAAAGGAGATTGTTAGATTTAAATTGCAGGCGTTTGGGGACTTAGTATTTGTACAGCAGTTTTAAAAAGATATGATCTTCTAGTTTCAATGCTGGTCCCTGCAATGAGTGTGCAGGTTTCTTATTACAGTAAAATCATATGAGATAATTGGGGGATGTGAGAATCAAGGCATCTGGGAACGTGGCTGTGGCTATCTAACCTTTCCCTTACTGGATGTGTTTTCCAAAGGATGGGAAGTATTGTAATGTTAGCAGCCTCCTGCCAGTGCCTCTCTTCTCCCTCTTCCTGAGCTGAAAGTCTCTTTCATTTTCTCTTTGCATCACCTTTTTCTTTCCTGTTTTTTCCTTTTTCTTTTCTGTTTTTTTTTCTTTTTCTTTTCTGTTTTGTAACCTCCTTGCAGTTCCCTTTTGTTGCCCTCATGGAGACCAGATTTTTATCTATCCCTTTGAAAGGATACTTGCAATTTTTACACAGATTTTTGTGAAGTGTTTTCATAATTTTATTTTACTATTTTTCTAGTGTTTTTTCTAATTTTAGCAGTAATTAAAAAAAAACCATGATCAACTCTGTCTGCTGCTGGGAGGAGAGGAGCAATGTGTTTGCTGCAGAGGGATCAAACAGCTGAGGAAAACAGCACGAAGTGGCAGGGGCAGCTCCTGGGAGAAGATATCTGCCAGGAGGAATGTGTTGTTGGCAGCTTTAGCAGCTGAGGGTTTCTGTTCCCTCTGATGCAGATCTGCTTTCCCTGTCAGGAGAAAAAAAGCTTTCCATTTTCCCTGTTTCCTCATTGCTTTGCTCAGTAATGAGGATGGTAATTGTTTATTGGTCAAGGATTTCAGTGATTTTGAGAGACTTTGTCTTGGGTTTTCAGAAAGTGATGCACAATCTCCTCTTAAAAACAAAACAAACCACCCTGTGGCCTCCTTTCACAGGTTTTTAAGGTGAATATCCTCCAGATCAAGGTGTCTCAACTCACTTCATTTTGAAAATCAGTTACTAGAGATGGATTTCTAAAGAGCAAGTGATGGCTAAGTCTGTTTCTAATGCTGTCTCTGTAACCACAAGAACATGTTCTGTGGTGTACACTCTGTGTTGTATGATTAGGATTTAACCTAAGGAGGAAAAGATTTTAATGGGAACCAGTGCTAAGCAGACACAAATACAGGCAGGCAGGCTGGTAAATGGGTCCAAGGGTGAGCTAGGAAAACCTGTAAACACAGAATTTTGGTAGCCAGTAATTTGGAATGATATTGTCTGCAAATACTGGGATGCTGGATTGATGGGAACAGTTAAACAAGGGTCTGGAACAACTTCTTCTGTTCTGAGTTTTGGGGGAAATTCAAATCTGCACAGTGGCCAGATCATGGGGTCTGAATCCCCATTCCATGAGACAAAAGAAGTTGCTGAACCACTTTGGAAAGCAAAGATATGGGGAATTTCATTACTTCCAGTTCACTTTAAGATCACATTTCAGTTTGTTTTTCAGTTCTCTGTTCTAGGGTTTGAAAATTCTTCTAGTATATTTGTTTGGTTTTTTTCCTTAATACATTTAATCCCAGCTGGAGGATGGGGCTCTTCACCTTTCTATGGCCACTGCAAACTGCCAGGTGGATTTTTGTGTATTGTCTTTTCTCCCAGCCCTAAATTTGTGCCCATGCAAGGCTTCCAGCCCCGTGTCATATCTTAAGGTTGTGTCCAGTGATTTAGCTGGAGCTGAAGAGAATGTGCCCAGCAGCTATGGGGCTCTTGGGGTGTCAGGCCTGATGTAGAACAGGTAGCCCACCACACCTCTCCTGCAAGCTTCCAGGGCTGGCAGCAGTGAGGTTTTCTGCCCAGCTTTCCCACCTCTAGCTGAACTGGCAGGTCTGGCCAGAGGTTTTATCAGGGTTTTAAGAGAGATGGAACCACTGGGAGACATCTTAAAGCGTGATTTATTCTTCTTCTACAGTCTCATGAAGGAGTGAGAACATCTTCACTGTGTTTGCCAGGTGTTCATGGCCAGTGGTCACAAGACCACAGGTTACAAGGTCTCTTAAAGGTTAATTGGCCAATATACTACTGCCACAAAAGAATGTTCCTACTTTCACACCAAAAGTTAATTATTTTGTCTTATATGTCTATGCAGCAGTGTGGATTTTCTTAAGTAATCTTATAATGACACACAAAACTATTTGCTACACTTTAAAACTTCTTTTTACCTTTATAACTACTTCTATATCTTCACTTTAAAACCTTAAAACTTTCTGCTACCTAGCTTAATCTACAAACCCACATTCTTGCCCATGATCCCTAAATCCTTCCGTATTTAAAGGCAGAAGCCTTTTCCAAGGTCTCAGGGATTTACAGGGGACCCTGTATTTCATTTCTGTGCTTGGAATTCCCACAGGAGGCAAGGAGGGAAGAGTTCTGCAGGGCTGGCAGCTATCAGAGATGTGGTACATTCTTCCTGATCACTGTGAATCCAGCCAGAGCTCATCTTGCCATGGTAGTACTTTCCTGACTGAAGTACAGGCAATAATCAATGGCAGAGCATGATGATAATTGGTTAATCAGATGAGAAATGATTCACACATTTCTTCATTTGGGAAATGAAGCACTTCTATGAAGACTTTTCCTTTTCCAGACTCTCTTTCACAAGACTCAAAAGGGCATAATATTGGAGTCATAGCATTAATTTTGCACTGCTTTGTACTATATTTCTGTATTTGGAGTTTTAGGTACTGATTTCTTCCTCAGCAGCATTTTCTAAGTGTAGTAAAAATGTTACTCTGCAGTGTGACAAATGCAAAAGAAGCATCTTGAGATTTCAAGCTCTAATTGGGGTCTCTCTGTGATGTGTTATGTCCAGAAATAATGGGAAACTCTGCATCAGACATCAGGAAAATGAGCAAGAGAAATGAGAGAAAACCATAGCAGAGAGCAGCCAAATAACTGATAGGAAGAGCCCCAGCTTGGCTCTTCTGCTCATTTGCAGGCAGAGGAAGGAGATTTGTCTGCTGAGTCACTTTTCTGCTGAGTCCAAGGCAAGGCTGTCTCATCTGGGTACCTTTCAAACTCCAGACCTCTTCTCTGAGTTTCCTTCCTTTTGATGAAATGATAATGTTTGGAGAATTATCAGAGTGTTACCTAGAGATGTTACAAGCTTGAGCCTAACCTTTAGTGGGATAAACCTCCAGCCACCCCAAGTGGATGGAGGCTTTCTCCCAATTCCTAGTGGAGTTCTCAAAGTTGCCTTTGAAAGGGCTGTGGGGGCACTGTCTTGAGCTGATTGCACAGAGGACACAGTGGGTACCCCACGTGGAAATGATGTGCCTGGATGGGGCTTTTGAGCAACCTGGTCTAGTGGAAGGTGCCCCTGACCAAAGCAGGGGACTGGAGCAAGAGAAACTTTAAGATCCCTTCCAACCCAAACCATCCTGGGATTCTGTGACCTTCCTCTCAGACCACAAATGGTGGCAAGATGTGAAACTTCCATCAGCTGAAATTATTAAAGGACTTGTCTCTGCATGGGCACAGCATGAACCATTTACAGTTCAAAATGTGTTGAGGCCAGTAGTGTAGTAAGGTCTTTTTTTCCAAATGGTGCAATTCATTGGGGAACTTATCCATCATTTCTCTGAGGAATATCCTAGCTGCATGTGGATTGTTAAAAGGTTTTGTTCAGGTACATCTAATCTATTTTCTAACTGAATACTTTGGCTGCAACCTCCATACTCTGAGTAATGTGATTCACTCTTCTTGGCCTGGTTTCCTAAGAAGGTGAGGCTCTAGTATTTGCCTTGCTTGCTTGTGTTTTCTCAGTGATATTTGGTTGGTTGGTTGTTTTTGTTTGTTTTTGGATTTTTAAAATTTATTTTTAATTTTTTTTTTTACTCTAATTTCAGCAAAAAATAGAAAGCAGGAGGGAAATTTGTAGGAAGATGACTGTCTTCCTTATAGGTTTTGTGAAAATTGCAGCTGGGAAGAGTCCTAAATCAGGCCCTCTTGCAGTAAAATACCTATCATATTTAAACCATGAGAAGCAAGGAAAGGATGACAAACTATATTTCTGTTATTACAGAGAAAGTCTATTTCCCCCTTGCTGGCACCACCTGTCCCAAATCTGGAGTACAGGGAGTAAGTGCTAATATCATTCTCCTGGAGTTCACAAGGTAGTAATTCCAAACTTGAATGCTCAGTGTAAGGCTAAGTGATTATTGGAAAAAGTCAATGGGATTACAGCTGCTGAAAGCCAGGGAGCTGGCATAGTGAATATAATAAAAGAGAAGGAAGGATGGATGAAAGATGATCTGTTTTAAGAAGGGTCTGTGTGCGCTCCCAAACCCCAGATTGATGTGAAGGGATCCCTACATCAGACTGTCATCTCCATATGCTTGAAAAGCACAGGGTCAGCCCTGCTGGAATGGGATATTTCCCAGCCTTGGGGGGGTATCAACACCTTGGAGTTTATCCCCTGTGATGATGAACCACCAGGGGTTTCCAAAAGCTTCCACTGGCAGCTTCCTGCTCCTGGTCTGGAGCCTGCCTTCTTGCAGATGAATTTGTCAGGCTTGCAAATATTATAAAAACACTGCAGTCTAATGAGGTGTGATCCCAATTTTGGGAACTGCTGTGCTGTATCTGGGTGTGGCTGTCACCTAATTGCCCCCCTGCTGTAGGGGTTTGTCCTCTTTCCCATGGTGTTAAATGAGCTATGAATTCCCAGCAAGGGTATCCCTGGATGTAGGATATACTTCCATCCAAAGTTTGTATTTCATGGTGATTTTCTTAAAGTTTATTTCTGGAGGTGTGTATCTTTTTTTTTTTTTCAGACACTCATAAAAATCTGATCGATCCCCTCCTGTCCACTACTGGGAGTGTCAGGATGGAGGTGGAGCACGCCATTTACAGAGAAAACTGTTCCAAAACTCTTCTGGGAATAGGGGAAACCCCTGCAGTTAAGGATTGCTTTGTGTGTGCCCTGTGAGGAAGCTGTTTGGCACCGCTGTGCTCTCCCCCTCACCACTTAGGGGTATCCTTAAAGAGGGGGATCTATAATAAAACCTGACAAAATCATGGAAATATGATCGACTCCTGGGTGTGATTATGGCCAGCAGTCATTAACGTGGAACATTTGCTCTTGCCTTGTATGCAGCTCTACACTACAGTGTAACTATTTATGGGCCTGGCTCCAAAGGGATTTATGGAAAGCAAAATACTACCAGTGGATTTGATTACCTCCTGCGAACGCTGCAAATGCTGCAGCAAATTGCAACTGCTGCAAAACCAGCTCTCCACAAGGGCTGCCTGACACGTGTCCTGCTAGCAAGAAATTCCCCAGCCATGAGGAGATGGAGTTAAATGGCTCCTCACAGTCCTGCTCTTTTCCCTTCTTAAGGCTTAGGAGTTTTAGTGCTGCCTCTATTTCTACAGCGCCTCCTCCATTTCTGTCTGCCTTCCTTGACACAGGGCAAGCAGAGAAGTGTGCTGTCCTACCCAGGCTTCAAGGGTGGCCAGTCATTAGAGGATATATTGTACTTTTTTTGGCCAATTTATCATCTTTCATCCTTTGGGGAAAGTGAAGGCATTGCAGGGCATCTGGGGTTGAAGGGTAGTTGCAAGTTGTCCTGTCCAGAAAAGAGGGTGGCAAAAACAAATGGCTTTTGTGCCTCTGAAGTTGAGGGATGCATGAAAAATAACTTTATTTTATCTTTTTCTTTCTGCTGGCATTCTTAGCATCTAGAATGTCCAAATACTGGGGATGGGGTTGTTCTTGGGAGGTCCTGGACTTCCTCCCCGTGAGCTGAAGGAGGGTTCAGGTTTCCTTGTGTTAAGCTGGTTTTGCCTTCCCCCTCACACTGCATTTTGCCTTCCCCTTGTTGTGCTGCTGTACACTGGATTCGTGAAATGATCCCAAGTAAAAGCTACCACACTTGTTCCCCAAAAGTGGCAGCATGGAGACAGAAACAAGTGGGTGACTGAGGCAAGGAGAGAGGTAAAGCAGAAGTAGAAAGAAGTGGCAGGGACCACCAGGGTGAGAGGTGGCCTGGGAACATGTGGAAATACAAAGTTTTGTGGGTGAGGAAATAGCAGACTTGTCTTGAATCAGCAGCTACACTGAGAATTGTTTTGTTCTGCTTTTCCCCAACAGCTTTTGAGGGAGTGGGTTTGACACTGACACAGGAAAAATGCTGCAGGATTCAAAGATGTGCCGGTTCTCTCTGGGTCTCATTGCACCTGCCCAGGGGACAGAGATCTTTGTGCTCATCCTCTGCTTTGAAAGGAAAATTGTGCCAGTGGGGAGGCACGAGGGTGAAGGGCAATGCTCATCCCCAGGCTCCAGATGCCACGTTTGCAGTGCTGCTAGCAGCCTTTATGGGCTTGCAGAGCTTTACCCAAGCCAAGCAACATCACTTCTGCAGTAGCAACATCCCTGATCCTTCCTCCAGAGCTGGGAAGGAGCTCTCTGAGGCCCAGCCTGTATGCTGGGGTATTTTATAATCTTTGACAAAGACAGGGAGTGTAGGAGTATCATGAATCTGTTTCCAGTTCATGATAAGGGGATGTTTGATGAATGGTGTCCTCAGTCTTAGGAGAGCTTGTTTGTTCTTTCAAAAGAACCACAAACAAACAAACAAACAAACATTCTCCCTCCCCCCCCCAACCCAAACAAATAAAAAAACCAAACAAAAATGAAGCAACAAAAATCTACCTGTCAGATATTGCTGGAATCCAACCAAGACTTGCTTTTAAGGTCAGGCACGAACAAGGTTATTAGCTAAATCTGAAATTTGACCAAGTGTTCAGAGTTATATCATTGCAGAGGGGCTGGGTCCTAAACTGCCCACAATCAGTTTAACTCCAAGCAGCTCCAGAACTGGACCACATCAAGGTGAAAAATACCTTTTGCCTAAGTTGTTGAACTGTGCTTGGTAAGTTGAGAGGCACAGCTATGGAGATGCTGCCATAGCCATTCACACCAGCTGTGACACCGAATTTAGGGGGTTTAAGCTTATGTTGGTTTATCTGCTTCCTGCTGCATTGAGTTTGCATGGTAATGCTGCAGCCCTGTGCACAGAGATCCTCCTGAAAACCTGAAACACCCAATGGCCTGAGACCCCCCACTCCTTAAAGCCCAATTCCTTGTGCTCCTCTGTCCTCATGCACTGCCAAAGCAGGGGGGTTGCCTGGAAATTCCCAAGGCACTCAGCAAGTGAGGGAGACCAAGGCTGCTCTGGCCCTGGAGCCATTCCAGCTTGGCAAATACCTCAGTGGAGAGCCTTGCTACCCTAACACCTGTGAGCACCTGGATTTTCTTGATGCTCTTGCCCTTTTGGGATGTCCCCAATCCCTATGGCATTACAGGGGAATGTTTTGGTGCAGGAGACTTCAAAGAGCCAAGGAGCAGCCTGTGGAGCAGGAGTATTTGTCTCTCTGCTCCCTGCACGTTGGGAGTGGTTGGTGGCAGGGTTTGTGCAATGTCTGTGAAGCTGATGTGGGGGGATAAAGTGTTTTCACACAGTATATGAAGCATTTCTTTGATAACCTGAGTATGAGCTCTCCTCCCCTATGGGGACCTTGGGTGGCTTCAAGACAAGGAAAGATTTCCTTTTTTTCCTTTTTTCCCCCTCAGGGGTGTATATGACTCAGAGGGCATGCATTTCAGAAGGGCTTCCATGATTCCCACATCTGTCATCCCACACAGTACACAAACACAACCTTTCTAGTGCAGACTTTCTTGGTTTGAGTGCCTGTGCCAGGACCAACAGGCGAACTCTCCCGAGGTAGGATTGAGAAGTAGGATTGAGGGTATGTGCTTGAAGTGCTGTGAGGCTGCATTGCCACCTGCTGGGGACACCAACAGCGAGGGTGAGCCTGCCTGGGGTACAGCCTTTGTCCTCAGCTGCTTATTTTGAGCTGGTCTGCTGCCTCTTGCTTTGTTGGAGTTTGTCTTCAGGCACTGATAACCTGCAAGTTGTAACTCCGGGGGTTTAAATTTCCTGCTTTGGGTGCTGGCCTTCAGGTCCCTTTCCTGGGTGCAACCAAAGGAATGCAGGGGACACTTTGGCCAAAGGACATTTTGGGCAGGAAGATGTGAGGAACCTGTGGTGTTCTTCCCAATGTAAAAAAAAAAATAAAAAAATAAAATAGTATGTAATTAAAAAAAAATAAATCTCTTGCTACAAATTATCTGTATGTGCTGGGAACTGGCCTGGAGCAGGACTTGTGGTCTTGTTGGGACCCAGCCAGGTTCCCTTGGGAGTTGCCATCAAAGAGCCTCGCTCAGATTTGGCCAAGCTATTACACTGAAGTGCAAAAACACGGACAAAATAAAACAGGGGAAGTTGGAAAGACGAGACAGTGGTGCAGTGACGTCTGGCTGGATAACCTGTGTAAGCCAGCAGCTTTGAGACCCACTGGTTGCTTCTCCCAGAGCTGCTTTTGTGGTACTGCACCCTTATTCTCCACCTGGCTTAGCTACAAGCCTGTCAGAAACATCTGGGGCAGGGGGATGAGCTGGATTTTGTGGAGGCTGAGATCTCTTCTGCTGTGCTTTTCACCTATTAACTCTAGGAGAGCATCTGCCACACCACAAGCCAGCAGCCTACTCCAAAGAGGTTTCAAAGGGAAACCAGTGTGCATCAAATCCATTCAGTGGCAGCTCATAAATGGATTTATCAGTGTCAGGGCCTGAGGACAGCTCCTGGCAAGGTATTTTGGCAAAAAACTTTAAGTCACTCTTTTTTGGCAAAAAAAAATCAAAATTTAGCCACTGATTTAGGGTCTGTGCTGATTGCTGTTAGTGGGCATTTGAAAAGTTAATCTGCAGGAATGAGAAATGAAGTTATTTAGGCAGACAGCACTATCTGTTGCTCTCTGCACTGTCTCTATGTCACATCTTTGATGGCTGAGGCTGCTGTCAGCCCTTGAGAGCTGAAACCACGCTGGGGACACACGCACATACAGATGGCATTTGGTCAACAGCATTTGGGATGTTTCTCATCTTGCTAATCACACTAGTATGCACAGGAGGTGAACACAAACTGAGCCAAATGATAAAGCCTCCAGAATAAGTCTTTTACTTGTTTCTTGGAATATAGGTTGTTTTATGTATTTTTTTATTTTTGTTTTTTTAAATAGATCACCACCATGGACAAACACAACCATCAACAAGTGTCAAATATCTACACTTCTGATAAAGTCCCTCTCAGGTGCTTGTTGGAACAGAACCAGTTGAGTTTCCAAGCCTTGTCTTGCCTCCTGGCTCCCTCCCCTTGGCACAAAGGTGGGTGGAGGTGGGCAGCAGCACACCAACCCCTGTATGAGGAAGAGTAACCAGAGAAACTGCACCGTGCTGTTTTCTCATCCTCAAGACCTTTACCATAAACCTTAGCAGAAACTATAGAAAACCAGGTTGTGTAGGACCTCAAGCAAATTAATATTGCAGGTGCTGGAGGGCAGGATCACCTTTATCCATCCCATTCCTGACAGCTTGGTCTTACAGCCTCTGCTGCTGCTCACAGCCTCCCTGAGGTGCCCTGTTTGTCCTTCCACTGAGCAGGAGGTGCTTTCCTAGGAGGATCCACCTCTTCCTTTTGGTGGCCAGCACTGCACAGAGGTATATTTTGGTGTAACCCACAGGACTGTGGTCTCTGATGGAAGCCACAGAGGGAGGATGCAGACTTGGATGGAGACCCCAGTGCAAAAGGATGCCTTGGGATGAAAGCACAGCCTGCAAGGGAAAGCCCAGGACTGGCTTTGGTGGATTGGAGATGAGGGAAAAATGTGAAATGCTCTCAACACTCAGGGGGGGTGGAAGGCCTCCAGGAGGTGCCAGCACAGCACAGCTATTGTGACATATGTTGATCTCTTCAGATATAAATCCTGGTGACAAAGCAGGGGGTAGAAATAACCCAAAGTTTGGTTGTTTCAGCATTTTTATTAGACAGTGCTCCACTCGGCAGTTGTACACATGGCCCTGATGCTCCCCTGATCAGTGCACAAACCCTGGGACATTAACCATGACCCAGGCTGCACAAAGCTCTCCTTTCACAGAAGTGGTGCCCAGGAGAAACCCAGGCTCAGAGCAGCGTGCCTGCACTGCCAGCACACCAGCCAAGCTGGGAGGCAACTTCAAGCACTGTTGGATTAGTCAGCTCCTCTCTGCTTCCCAGTCTGTGCTGCTTAGGTCCTGTGAATGACAGGGGATGCCTGCTGCTGTGTCCACGTGAGCCTGAGGCTTCTGACAGGGATGCCCACCCTCAAGGTGATGAATTTTCTGAATTCATGATGAATTTTCTGCCATTCAGGCTGTCTTTTGATGGACTTTCAGAAACCTATGTTGGCAGTACAGGAGCATGGGCTTTGAGGAAACAAGTCAGCCTTCCAGGGCTGGTTTCTGCTCCTTGCTGATCCATGCAGTTCTCAGGGGGCTCCCCATGCCCCTGGGGCTCAGCTGCCCTGCATTCAGGCACGTGTGAGTGTAACTGGGCCAGGTTTGGTGGTCCTGCTTCGCCACTGCTGATCCAGGAGAGTGGCTGTGCTGCCCTGCTGCTTCTCCCCTGCCCTTATGGGACCTGAGGCACTCAGCAGCTTCAAAGATCAAAACCCATGGCCACGTTGGTGCAGGCTGAGGAGCTACCCTCAAACAGCACAGAGCTGTGTGGCTGCATCTGTAAACTTCCTTGAGCTCAGTGTTTAGCTCATGCTCAGTGCTAACCAAGTGATTTACAGAGTCAAGTCCCAGATTTCTGCGAATTGGTGAGGCATCAGCTAAGGATGGAAAAGCAATTTACTCCCTGCAAGTAGCTGATCTGCCTGACACATCAAAGCCAGCTAACCTAGTGCAGATTTTCCAGCTGGGTAGATGAGTGGTTGCAAATCAAATTACAATAAGCACTAGCAAGGCAAACAAGTAACTCAAATCATCCAGGTTTGGGAAAGCTTATAAAAGAAAACATGTAAATAACATCTGTACAGCTAATAGGTTAAATAATCTCAGAACTCAGTGGCATACATTTCTTTTCCCTTGTTGCTGCTGGTGGGCACCTGGCACCACCTAATACATAAATTTAAATAAAGACTGCAAAATAAGCTCTCAAAGCTAACAAGACACCACAAAAGCAAGCATGCTTAGCTCACTTTTGGACTGGAGGTTGCCACTGGATGACCAATGGACGAGCAAGGTTTAATATAAGATGGCAGTGGACTCCTTGTCTGTCACTTGAACAAAAGCACAGAAGAGCTATACATAGCTTTTGCCTTTAGGGCAGATAGGTGCAAACTCAGGACAAGCCTTTGGCATGTCAGTTCCAGCTTTGCCAGCTGCAGTAAGATATTACAAATGTATCTCAGACTCCACAGTCCATCACATTCGCTTCAGGTGGCCCAGATACTGAACCATCTGCTCTCTGGGTGCTCAGAAAGAAAACACTTGAAAACAACTTCCAGGGCAACAGTCTCAGCTTTCCATCACCTGTTCTCCAAAGGCAGCTAAATTCCTGCAACAATTCTGTTTGTTAGCACAAAAAGAAGTTAAATAGCCCAGGTCACATTCAATAAAAAACTTCTTCCCAGGAAATGGGATACAGGAAATAGCAAAACTCTGTAGCCAACAAAACACTGTACAGTTCTCCCTGCTCCCACCTGCAGCCCTGAGTTTTTAAGGGACAACAGCAAAATCTGCATTCTGTCTTTTAAACTAAACAATGTAATGAGACAACTAGAAACGCTAGAGAACTCAGGAGGATGGATTTACATTCAGTTAGGTGAACAATGATGAGCCTGGAAAAAGGAGAAAGCAGCCTTGAACTGCGTTTCCAAGTGCAGAAGGATACAGGCAGCAAACTGCCAAGCAGGATTCAGGTTCAGAGTTCAAATGCAGGGAACCTGGCCTTGGTAGGCACCAGCAGGTCAGCAAGAAAGTAAATTGTTCCAGCCATTCCTGAGGATGAAAAAACACTGTGCTTCAGAGAAATTCCCTTTGGGCACCATTTTTTTCAGTTATCCAGGAAGTAAATGAGTTACAAAGACAGAAGAAAAGGTCTTAAATAATTTTCAAGGTCTGGGCCCAGGTTTCCCCAGCAACTTTGATATTTCAGTGGGGAAATGCATTTTGCAGTTTATCAAATGTTCAAAAGCACCTGGCAAAGCACAATGGATCTTTTCCCCACTCCAGCTCCCTCCCTTCTGCTTTACTGACCCACAAGTTCAACACTGGGCAGTTCTGTCAAACTCTGGTCCTTGTGACACTGCTGCTCAAGGTCCTCACTGGTGCAACTTCTGTTGTGCCTTGGCTTGCAGCAGCTTGGGCAGATTTAGGTTAGCTGGGGGGTTGGCTCCTTCAGCAAACAGCAGATTTTTGGGGAGCTGTTAGCAGGAGGCACAAAGTGCCATAGGAACCAACAAGGCCCATAAAAGTAGCCCCATTTGTTCCTCACCTTTAGAATCAAACTGGAACACTTAGGAAGGATTTCAATCCTTCAAAATGTACAGAAAAGGGACTGTCTGAGAAGCCAGGTTACAAATAACAAAAGGAGGCCTGTAGCCATGGAAGAATTCCCCTTGAGATCTGTATGGAAAATCTGTGTGGGAGGCCTAAGAGGACAAGATGCTCCAGCTAAGACATTAGCCTGTGCTACAGGGAGACTGCTTCTGGGAAAGGTGTCTTGGGTTGCAGTGCAAGGTGTAACCAAAGGTATGTATTCTATTACCCTGTTAAAACCAGTTTTGGCATTGCTCTTTATCTCTTCCATGACCCATCCTCCCTCCAGGGGGATCTCTTCTGTTCATGGGCCACTGAGTCTCACTGCACAACTGATAAAATTACATCATCCCAGTGTGAGATGCTTCACCCAGGGGGAAGAGCCAAGCATCTAAACCTGTGTATTTTTGGAGACTCAGAACACCACAGCAGCTTTTTTCCACTCAATTCCCAGAGGAAAGAGACTGGACCCATTTGCACCATTGGACCTTCAGAGGAAAACTCCACCCTTCTATGTCATCACTGCTTCAACAGAAGCTCATCTGTCACTGCAGGAGGACTGCAGCCACTATTTAATCAGACTGCTACCAACACTCTGACCAACAGGGTGTCAGGTTGTACTCTGACTCTGTCAGTGGGTTGCTTTTTTGTTGGTTTTATTTTTTGTACTACTGCATTTTTATTTTAATTTTCCTAGTAAAGAACCATTATCTTTATTCCCATATCTTTGCCTAAAAGCACCTTGATTTCAAGATTATAACAATTTGGGTGTTTACATTTTTCCATTTCAAGGGAGGTTTCTAGCTTCCTTAGCAGACACCTGTCTTTTCAAACCAAGACAAAAGGGTAGAAAAACCCAGTGGGTACAATTTCCTTTCTGTCCACTCCACTGGAGTTTTGCAAAGACTCCAGTGGAGCAGTATTTGGTTTTCCTTGGTGCTGGAAGAGCTTAGATCCAGGAGCAAAACACAAAGCTAGAGACTGAGATTACCTTCAAAGAGAGAGAATGGTGTGTCTGGAGTCCGGCACCCATGCTGCCCATAGCTTAAACACCACTCTGCAAACTGAGAAAAGAGGTACAAAAATTGTTCAAATTTGGTTAAAGGCAAACCTTGGGAAGACAACAGTATCCCTTGTCCTCACATTACCCCTGCAGAGCAAGGCTTCTGAGGGAAATCCCTTCTGCAGAGGCTGTCACAGTGACTGCACTGTTGAAGGATTACTCCGGTGCAGCTGGTCAGATCTAGCTGCATGTCTGTCCCACTAGAAACTGGATTTCAAAGGCAAAGGCAGTGATAGAGAAGGCAGAAGTGAGTAAGCCTCTCTGCTGCCTCACAGACACTCTTACCTTGCAGGCCCTGTAGAGGTATTTCATGTTCTGAGTGAGGTTGTACAGTGCCAGGAAGGCATAAGCGTTGCCAGCTGTGCCATGGCACAACCCATAGCCTTTTTTCAGTAACCCATACTGCCAGATCACTTCTGCACACTGCAGGGCATCATTCAGGTACTGCTGCTCCCCAAAGACCTGTAGAGACAAGAAACAGCTCTCCTTGCTGAGGCAGTGGCCTCCAAGCAAAGAACATCCCTGTGGGATGCAGACACTTGCGTGTCCTGCTGAAGTGACTTTGCTGTTTACTTTTTAAGGAAGATATATTTAACATCATGAGTGACACACAACTAGCTGTCACCATCCATCACCTGCAACAGGGCAGTCCACACAACTTTATATTTTACATCTAGCATTAATGGATATTTTCAGAAATGTTTTTTAAAAGACTTAATTTCTGTATCAGTCAGTGGTTCCTGTGGGGCGATTTCATTGTAACAAGCCATCCTATTTCCAGGTGAGGGGTGCTCTCCCAGCATATTCTCCGGAGGAAGTTTCACATTTAGGGGTCTCTGAGGGGTGTTTGCAAGGTTTCTGGTACCTTGTATGCCTGGATAAGCATGTAGATTACACCTGGTGCTCCATGGCACCAGTGGACGAGCAGGTCTCTGGTGTCACCGATACAAGGAGGGTAATTCCCGGAGAGGAACTTGAGCTGGCACACATAGTCCACACTGGGCTTGACTGTGTTGTGCAGCTTTACTTGGCTCACTCCAAAGCCAGGCTATGAGAGAGAAAACATTTAAATCAGGGAGAATTACCATTCTGTCTGTCCCCAAGAGACCCAAGGTCTTCCTGAAAGGTGGAAACAAAGTCAACTATGGCTACATTCCCTCTTGCTCCTTATAAGTTAAGTCATTTCTTTGGTTTGGGCTTTCACACTAAACAATTACTCACACAGTCCCTGGCTGCCCTGCCTTTTGGCAGGGATTTACAGTCCTACCCTTGCATCCTAGAAACAAAGACTGTTCCTAGCATGTCACCTGGTCCTCTAAGCAAGGCTTGCTGCTGCTTTTCCTAAAGATGAGCAGGAATAGCTTCAGGTACCCAGAGCTGAAGTAAGGAGATAACAGTCTAAAATCAGTATTAAGGGTGATTCCTAGCATCCAGAGCATCTCAGCCCTTAGCTGCTGGGCCAGCCCAGCTGGCAGCCTGCAATTCTGTGTCTTCACAGATGCTGCTGGGTAATTTCAAGAGGTTGACTTCACTGCTGACCTCTCCCAATGACACTGCCCCACATGAAATCTGTGCAGCTCTAATTTCCCATGGCAGACTGCAATGAGCACTCTCATCTAAGGATCACATTGTTCCCAGGTTGGTAACTGGAAAATTAAAAATCAATACTTGTGCTGTAAAACCATTTGAGATAAAAGATGTTCTCCTCTCCATACTTCTCATGCCTGCTTCTCCCAAGGCTTTTTGTGCATCATGCTTGGCTGTTCCAGGCTCCCTGTACTTCATATAGCCCAGAAGCAGAAAGCCCATGTAGTATTTTATGGGAAACTTAGAATTATTAAAACAGCCACTTGGGAACAAGCTCAGGGACTTGGTACAAATTTAGGCTCACAGCAAATTTAGGTTTCCCCTGCTCCTAGCTAGTTATTCTGTGCTCCTGGGCAATAACCACCTTGCATCCCCCTCTTGCCAAATCTTCTACTTAAAAACCACCATCTCTTCCTCTCTGACCCAAAGAAGAGTTATATTCACAGGATCTCTACTGATCTTCTATATGGGCTTTAAACTTTGACAGTCCTGAAGGAAAGCTCAAATGCTTGAAACCTGGTGGCTTCCTTTTCCACCTGCTCTGAGAGTTGTATCTAATAAAAGATTACAGACTATTTCTAGACCAAAATATTTTGTGTTGCTCATGTGTGCTCTTAATGCTTTAAAAATTCAGTGTTATATATTGCTGTTATTTTTCTAAGTGTTTAAGCACTGTAAATACATGCAGGAAGGGACCCACATAGGGGAATTATCACCCTCATTTTTTTCAGAGCCAGAATAGGGAATATTGACAGAGCTCCTGTGAGTTGTGCAAACTAGTGAGAAAGGATCAAAACAAAGGGGTACTGCATCTCCCATCCTCTTGTCTTGCTCTGCCTGCTTCAGGCACTACAGAACTCAGTTCCTTTATCAGAGACCCACCTCTTTCACATTTAGAAGCAGGTTCTGCTTTGGGTATTAAGGCATTTCCCACTTCCCTACTATGAGCACAATTTCTTCCACCGTGCTTTTCTCTCAGAGACTCTCACTCAAATGATCTGACCCAAGTAACTGCCCCAGGTAACCACCTCAGAAAACACAGGGAGCCAGCAGATACCAACAAATGTGAATACTTTAGAAGCAATTAACCTGAGGGGGAAACTCAGACCCAGCTGAGCTACAGGCCTCCATTATGTGACACTGCTGGTTCACGCAGGTCACGTTTCTCCACAGATCTCCAAGGCTGGAGATTCAATCTTAGATTTGAAGAGAACCTTTACAATTGGAAATGCCTGATAAGCACATGGGTAAGTCCATCAGACAAGGCATATTTCCCAGTTTGACATTACCAAGAGCCAATTCAAATGCTGTTCCTTATTCAAACAAATGTGGAACAGCTGCTAAGTGCCCCTCCCCTCCCATCTCTTACCTGCATGAGATAGTAGTAAATCCCAGCCAAACCATGGGCTGCTCCCACATAGTACTCCTGGTACCACTCATACATCAGTGGGCTTTTTGCTGTGAAGTTCCTCCTTTTGGATAATGTCTCACCTGAGGCTACAACTGCTTCACAGACCTGCGAACAATGGGAACAAATGTGGATGAGGGAAATGTTGCTGTCTTGGACACAGCACAGTGAGTATTGTGACACTGAGCAAGATTTGCTTTTCTGCCCAAGCAGAGGGTGGAATGAAATGTGTGCCAGTCCAGCACACATTTTACATGCCTATGGATTTACATGGACAGTGGGGACGTGTGGTGCTTTGTCCCTTGTAAGAAAAGCAGGCACACCATGATGTGGTTTCTCCCTAATTGCCAGAATTCTTTACATCTAGCATTGATTTTTACCCACCCCAAGATGAATTGCATGGGAAGAGACAGGTAACAAAGCAGTAAAAGGCACCCTACCTGCTGAATATGACTCTGAGGGATCTTTTCCTCTCCAAAGTGCTTGTTGACAAACAGCAGTGCAGAGAGGTAGCCCATGCGCCCATAGAGGAGCTCATCTGGCACTCGTGGGTCAGTCTTGTGCAGGTGGAGCAACCTACGATGAAAAATCCACATGGGGGAGATGAGAGGACACTCAGTGCCATGTAAACAAGCATTAAGACTGCAGCTCAAACCCTGGGTTTGTTCCTTCATGCTGCCTGTGCCCTAGGAGTTGTCAGGCCAGGCTCTGGCTCTCAGCTTTCCATCTGCATGAGGTGTGGAATTGCTGCTTGAGGGGGAAAGCTGGGCTAAAAGAAATGGTCAGCATAAAGCTGCTGACTGCTCAGGAAAGGCTGCCCACCATTATCTCCTTGTCATGATATTGGCAAGGCAGACACTGCCAAAAATCACTGCTTTCAAATTAAATGGATCTCCTTTTCATTTGGCTGTTTAAGGAATACTAGAAAGTCAAACCAGTGCCAATGGTATGTGGAAAAATCTCGCCCCTAATGCTCAAAAGTCCTGCTAGAAAAGCCCCCTCCTCTCCATGCCTGCAAATGGCCTGGGAAATGCTGTCAGGTGAGAAAGAGGTGTCTCCATGAGCTAAAAACCTAAGTTAGAGGTGGAGCTACACATGTTGTTTAACATCAAGCTGCAGTGGCACATGGAAGAAATAGCCTCTAGGGAGAACTGAGCAGCAATGGGGGCAGCTTGGCAAAGTGGGAGTGAGTGCTGTGGCTCTCTGAGCTTGCCTGGCACCAGGCTTTAGCCCACAAGTGCAGCATGAGGTCTGCTGCAGTCAAGTGTTTTCCTTGCCACTTGTCTATTATGAATGGTGATATTCCTGTAGTGCTAACAGAGACTGACAGCACTTCACGCTGATGCTTTGTAGCCCAATTCACTCTTGATGCCATTTTTCCTCTGTTTTACCTCTCATCACACTTCCAGAAAGACTGGATGTCCTTCCCTGTCAGGGCAGCAGGTAGCAGTGTGATTGGATTTGGCTTTATTTTTCTGTGCACCTTTAAGACAGCAGTCTGGAAAGTGCCATCACTTTTAAAATAAGTGGCTTTAAGGCTGTTTCCTGCTGTGAAACCAGCCAGGAAAAGCTCTGTGTGCGTTGAGGTTCCCTGAAGAAGGACAGAAAAGGTGCCCTGGCAGCCTTTGCTCCCTGGGCTCCAGGAACTTTGAAGCAATGTGTTGCAAAGTAAAGAAGCAATCAAACACCTCCAGTAGAGAGGATGTCACAGCTGGGCTGTGACTTCTCATGGCAGGAAACTTGCCCTTGGCACTGGACCCCAAGTGAGCGGGGATTTTGAAGGAGAAAAGAGGGAGCAGTTTCTCAAGGTGGATTGGCTCTTGTACCACTTGACATGTGGCCTGCTCCATGGAGGAGGTTTCTTTCTCACAGGTCAAACCCAAGAGACAGACTTTACACCCAAGGCATGGGTTTTTACCTGCAGGAGATGAAAGGAAAGGCCTGCTGCCTCCTCATGGCACCTGTCTCAAAGTCCAAGGAAGGCAGATTAAGAGGGTTTCCAAGGAGGTGTTTGGAGAGACAGACTCTGCCTTGCAGCAGGCTGGCCATAAGAGAAGCTGGCTGGTGATGTTGTTCAGCTCTGAGGTGTCAGGAAATGTCAGGTGAAATGCAAGGAATGGATGGATGCATGAATTGCAATACCAGCAGCAGGGATTTTCCTCAGTTCTGGATGTGATACCTTCTTTTCATGGGGAAATCTGGAGCAACTGGACCTACTGTTCTTGTTCTTTGTGCATTACTGCTTTACCTCTAACTTCTTTTCAAGCAGGATCATCAGGGGAGGAAGCCTACCAGGAGCTTCTGCTGTTTTTGGAATGTCATGCATTCAAAAAGAGATGTCTGGGATGCTTCTGGACTGATTACATGCAGAATGTGTTTCTCAGGAATGTGGGGTAAATTGTGGCCCCTGAAAGGAAGAGCCACTCCTATTCACATTATCAGCCTATTACCTCAACTGCCAACAACCAGCAGTTTCTGGACACAGGGAAATCAAGGCAGCTGCAGAGAAAAATGGGATTTTTTACATCATTGTCTCTGAAAGCAAAGCTTTGACCTTCTGAATTGGTGGGAAGCGACAGGACGAAGAGGGCTCCTAGAACATGGCTCAGATTTTCACAGACTCTTGGAAAATAGGCTGCCCTGAAACATCAGCCTCTCTAGAGCATAAAAACACGTTTTTTGGTCATGAACTCATTTAGGAAAAAGCAAGCTTCTGTCTCTTCCACTGCAGGTAAAACCTGGCTGATGGATTCTCTCCACTGGCTCTATAAAGATGACATGCTTTAAAAGACAGAGGACAAAATGCAGAGGCCCTTCTTCTGCACAGCTTTGATAAAAGTGCTCTTTCTATGCACTTGCACTGTACAGCTCAGCAACTGCTCTGTAACTGAACAGCATACTCCAAAACCATTAAAGGGAGCTACTTCTCCAAGAAATACTCCATTTTAAAGGAGCATGGTCAGGCTAACTGCTCTGGGAATTGAGGGCAGAGTAAGGACAGTGTTCATTTGAGAAAGCCACATTTTCCCGTTTTCCTCCTTGCAGATGTATGAAGAAACCCATTTCCAGTGTTCTGACTTTATTACACCATTAGATGGCAGTGCAAAATTAATCACAAGATTCCATTCTGCCACCAAAGCATAGGCAGAACATGAGGGTTATGGGGAGGGGGTATCTCAGCAAGAAAACATAAATTAGGGACTGTTTTTACAACCTGGGACTTACGCACTGACCATAACTGACCAGTAGTGTTTGACAGATTAATTCCCTTTTTTGTTAGAAAATATGTTAATCATAGTGAGATTTGCCACTTTGTCCAGATTATTATCAGAATAAAGGAAGAGTTCTGTCCTCAGACTGATTGTATCTCCATAAACCAGAAGCTATTCTTAGTAAAGGGAGTTGGAACTTGGTGTCCAAACTACACAGACACTTCTGATTCTGACCTGCAGCTTTTTAAAATTGCTATTATGCATCACTTGCTCATGGCTGTATACAGGGCAGTCAGAGTTCTGAAATGTCAGGGGTTTTGTCTTTCTTTCTGCTGATCATGTATAAATGGAAACTCTCCACAGGGCTGTTTCTCACCTCCTTAAAATCCATCTCTCTTAACTGAGAAATGCTTGCAACTACATCTCCTTAACTATTTTCCTTCCTCTGCACATGCTGATTTATGACTGCTTGTTTGTCCTTTTCTTGTCTTAAGTACCCCAAAAAAATACATGTGAAAACAGTTGAGGAAAGGCAGGAAATAGAAATAAATGAATCATAACCAGCTGCATTCTGCAGTTGAAAGGGATGCTGTCAATCTTAGGTTTAAGTCAAAGACAACTAATAAAGAACAAGGGGAAGCAAGTACCAAAATTAAATCTAATAATCTTACCACATTTTTCCTTTTCATCAAAATGACTGTAAAGCTAAATTAAAATGTTCTCAAAAAACACCAAACCCCACCTTCTGTGTTTTTTTTGTTTTGTTTTTAATTTTGGCACTTTTTTTTTCTTCCTGTATTTATCAGAATTATTTTTAAGATGGCAATACCAGCTGAACAATATCTTTGCTCCCCAGCCTGCCATGCAAACGTGTTTGTCCCTAAACCACCTCTTCTACCAGGGCAGGAAAAGTTTGTGCTGCCTTGCTGAGTTATTGGGTTGTTTCTCATACGAGACTGCAACAAAATGTATTCACATAAGTCAGAGGGTGCCTCACACAAGCCCAGACCAGCTCTGTGAGCAAGAGGAAGGTCAGGTCACAGACATAAGTAAGTGTTTTACCGGATGATGCAGTCCTCTGCCTGCTTCTGGTTCTGCAGCTTGTGGTAGATGACAGCAGCCACTGCCAGGGGCCCGGCATCACCACACAAGAAAGTGATGGATCGCTTGGTCATGCATCTCAGGCTCTTCTTCACGTAATCATGGGCCACCTCAAGGTAGGCTGGGTCTCCATAGACATCATACAGGTGCAAATACAGCAAAGCAATGCCTGCAGAAGGAACATAAAGGTTGCATCCACTAGAAATGTTTGCTCTGTTACTTTAATGAACCTAAAAGTCTGGCCTGGTGCTCATCTAGGGCATAAGCCTTACAGGCAGGCTTCTCAGGGACATAACCCACAGCTTCCTTTCCTGCTTTGTCATCTCCTTGTAGCTTGATGCTGCATGTGAGTGGATGGCAGATCATGACAACACCCAGGAAGGCCTGGAGAGCAGCACGGAATTGCATAAAACTTTACCTACAATTACATAAAATTTCAATAGCAAGGAGCAAAAGATGAGACCTAGACAAACCCACCTAACCCATACACTGTACCTGTGACTTCTGCTCAACAGTGAAGGGGAAAAAATATCATCTTTGGGCAGATGGTACTTGTGACAGAGCAAACTCAGTTGTCACCTTCTCAGTTTTTTCTCCATCATTAGTGGGTAAGCAGTTGGGTCATTTAGCTTGGATTGGATTTATAAAAAAAGTGACACAGCATCAGCACCAAGAAACAGCACCCTTAAGACATCCAGACATCCTACTTGACTTTTTTTTTTAATTATTATTTTTTTCTATTATTTTTTTAAAATTCCTTTCCACTGGGAAGCACCAGCAAGGTTGTTACAGTTCTCTGGACATCATCTCCTGTTGCTGAGCAAGTCCCAAGCCTTAGAGCAAGGGCTGGTTCATCCTAGAAAAAAGGGGACTGCCCAATTCTCCTCTGCAGCACATCTGTCATGACACCAGCCCTTGTCTGAAACACAAACAGCTGCCTGGAATACTAGAAAAGGCAGCATGGATTTCCAGTGGACTGCCCAGCTACAAAGACAATTCTACTGAGCAGTCACATCAATTGCTGTCCTTTGCCTCTGTCTGCCTTGTCTTCACCCAGCTCTTGATGCTTTTAGTAGGTAAATGAGGAGTTCTCAGTAAGTCTGTGCCTGAGAGGTCTGTCACAACTGAACCATCCTTCTGATCTGGGAGCCATCCTCAAACCTGCACTTAAGAAAGCTACTGGCCTACATGACTTTGAGCAGAGCTTATTTCTCCCCTTAACAATAATCATTTCTAAGAAGACTCAGGTCCTGCATTAAGCCTAAATTAATAGAGCCAATCTCTGCAGATTTTGATGTGTTAAGGTCAAGAGTGCTGCAAAATTACAGTCCAAGGTACTGAGGACAATTTCAAACTTGGATAATTTTCTCATTTTGCATGGGTAATCTCCAAAACTTCATGTTACAGACAATTCAATTCCACATGTACATTATATATAAAGCTTCCATTTCCTGCTGAAGCTAATAACCTTGTCCTCTCTTTAAGCAATTCAGTGCTAGCAGTTCTAGAGAGAGCTCAGTGCCATCACTCAAGTCTATAAGGATGTAGATATAAAGCTCTTTTTTTAAAGGGGAACCCTCCTTTTCCAGCTAGAGAATGTCAAGTGACTCTCCTTCATATATTTAGTACCTAGCACATCTTCTAGACTCTTATTAGCCTGGTAGCTGCCTGAGCACTACTTGCACTTTTGACTTACCTGCTTTAATATACAACTTCTAGCTTTTTAAGTAGTTTCTATTCCCACTGGCATCATACCACCCTAATTATGCACATAAGTACCCTGCCAAGACCACTGCAAGGACTGGATTCTTAGAAAGTAAATCTCAGCATTGTTTTCCTCTGGTTTCTTCACCTCTCCTCTTTTAAAACATTTCTCACCCCCATTCCTCCCAGAACCAAGCATCTTTGGAAAGACTCCAAAAAACCACTGACCTGTACTAAAGGATGAAGTTGCTTTCCCAAAACATTCACTTTTCCTTTTTATATAAAACTGAAAAGTCTATAAACTGCATCTAAATCCAGTTTTCTTAATTCATCCCTGTTGTTGTTTAATACTGGCAATATGCCATGAAAGTTGCTCACCCTCTTCTGTTATACTTGGGCAGAGGAGAGGGGGAAAAAAAATTATGAAGGGTTCATGTGTTGAGATAAGGATTGGGAGAAAAAAACACTATAAGGGCAAAACAGGTTCAAATTTAAAAGGTATAAAGTAAATTTATTATTAGCAGAGTCAGATAATGAGAAGTAAAATAAGCCTTTAAAACACCTATTTTCTCCCCAATGTCTCTCTCCTTCTACTGACAGCACAGGGAGATAGCGTGGGGGTTTTTGGTCAGTTTATCACTCCTCAACATGTTCTGTTCACTCAGGGAGAGGAGTCTTTCCTTCTGCCATGGGGTCCCTCCCAAGGGCAAACAGTTGTTCCAAAACTGATGTGCTGTGGGTCACTTGTCCCTGGGGTACAGTCTTTTAAGGATAGGCTGCTCTAGTCTGGAAGCAAGGGCTCTCTCTCTTGTCTGCCTCTGGAATCAGGAGCTCTCTCACTGTTTGGGTTTCACACTGGATCACAGCTTGCTCTGGCATCCACCCACTCTGGCACAAACACTTTTCCCATGCGTTGCAAGTGGATCTCTGCATCCCCTGTGGACTTCATGCATTACAGAGGGACAGCTGCTTCACCATGGGCCTCACCATGGCAGAGGTTCATTCCTCATTCCTGCAGAGGCATCTCGGCTCTGACGCTTGGAGCACCTTCTCCCCCTCTTCCTTTCCACTGACCCTGGTGCCACCATGTTTTTACCCACATATCCTCACTTCCTCCTCTTTTCTATTAAAAAAACTGCTGCTTGTAGGTACCACTGTCAACAAGTTCCACTAATTCAAAGATCCTTGTAAGATTCTGCAGTGCTGAGAGGTTGATCTCATGTAGGTTCCAGGTCAGGGAATTGCTTATCGTATTTCTGCTGCTGGCCAGGCAGCAGCACCTCCCCACCCCTGGAGAAAAAGCTGCTCATGCAGTGTTTTGATTTTCTTCTTAAGTATGTCAGAGGAGTTACCAACCTCTGTGTTTGGGCAAGCAGAGTGTTCACCTTCAGTGCCATCACAGAGAGACTGGCTCTGCTGAACATGGTAGAACCTTCTAGCAGCTGCTCATAGAAGCTAACGCTGTGGCCCTCCCCTGCTACCAAAAAAAAACCAGGCCATGCCAAATCACCACAATTCCTCAAGGAATTCTCCCAAACTGATCAGAAGGGTGCAGTCAGTGCTGCCTTCAGCTTGCTCCTCACTCTGCTGCCATCTGTGAGCCCCAGAGGGGGGAAGGCAGCAGAGGAGGGCAAGCACAAGCATGAAGAGGCTTACAAAACACAGCCACCTGGGTGGGGATATCCTGTGTTAACCTGTGTGCCAAGACACTGGCAGAGCATTTCAGAGGCAGTGCAGGCTAGAGACAAGAGCATCCACATGGTGACTTTGGCTCAGTTAAGGCAGTATTGCTCTGCAGAAGCTCTTCCACAGCTCTGCCTCACTCCCTCTCCAATATCCTCCCCACCCTGACTGGGTAGGTTTGTGACTGACTGGGTGTTTGTCTGGCAGGCTTTAAGTGGTATGCAACCATGGCATCACCAGACACATGGAACTAGGTAGGCTGTGGATCTGCTCCATTTCTGTGTGCCCTGGAGGTCTGGTGCTCAGTGTCCCAGCTGGAAATATGACCTAATTTTGTGACTTCTGATTGCTTCCAAGCAGAACTGCCATACAGTGGCTGCCTGTGGCCTGCTACTGCCAAAAATGTCTGGGCTTCCTTCTATTTCTTGTTTACTACTGGACCTTCTCTGTAGTTTCTCAGATGTCCAAGTTTTTTGCTTCTTGCCCCTGCTGCAGAGCCAAATGAGATGGGGAATTCATCAGAGAGTCCTTGATGGCAGAGGGCTGCACTGAACATGTGCTACTGGCAGACCAAGAGGGCTCTGAGGACTGAAACAGCCACCTCCAGCATACAGAGAGCTAATACACTGGAGCTGTGTGCTGATACCCAAGATGCTTGCTCACTGCAGGGAATCAGGAGGCCAAAGTCAATTCTGCATGTCTCACAAAGCCTGCTTAGTCAAATACCTTCAGAATGACAGTGAACAGCACCTCTCCTCTCACATTTCTGCATGGTAGGTGCAGAGGGCTAGATGCAGAGGGCTACTTTGCACCAGAGATTTGAGTGGGGTAGTACATTGTAGAAATTGAATTGTTTTCTGGCTTGTGCTGATGCCCTGACTTCAGCAACCATTGCTTTCAACAGAGCAGGCACTGCTGGAAATACCAGGAAAGGTTTTGCTTCTGAGCTTAAGCTCTGCAGTAGGCAAAAAGAGTATCTCATCCATATGACCATCCTGTGATGGAAGAGAAGCTGTGCCTCAACTTCTCTGCAAGTTTAGACTTGGCCTTTTGTTGGACTGCAAGCAGTTTGCTTTGCAAGCAATTTATGCCATTGGACTGTTCTGAACATGCCTCCTTGCCCAGCAGGAGCTGAGCTGTGCTTCTACTAAGGAAAGGAGGTTGCTGCAAGAGGATATTCTGTTCCAAACCAACCATCTAGAGTCCTAAAGGATCTCAGAGATCTTGCACTGACCCAGGGCAGTAAGTCAGCCAGCAGCCTCAAAGCAGGATGTCAAACACAGAGGGAAGAAGCAGAAACCTCTGCACAATCATGAAGCCTGATGGTTTCTAATGAGACACCTGATGCCCTTTTATTAAGTCAGCCATGGGGTAAGAGAGCATGGATGGCCCAGCTCAAATGATAATTAGCATCTTTCCTGGTGCAGACACATGGGATGCTACACTGCACTCCTAAATGCATGCCAAAGCCATGCTGCATGCAACAGGGAGACATCTCTGGAGGTCCATGTGCAGAGCTGGCTGGGGAGCCAATCTGCAGCTTATCTTCCTATTGCACTGTGGGACACTGGATGATTATCCAGGGTGCCTAAGCATTTATCCTGCCTTAAAAACTGGGTGACAGAGTTTCTTCTGTAAAATGTTTTACCCTATCACAAAATCCTACAACAGGTTAGGTTAGCAGGGATCAGTGGTGATCTGCTCCAACCCTCTGGAAGGAAGGTCAACCTCAAATTTGCATGCCACTGCTCTGGGCCTTGTCCAGTCAAACACTGACTTTCTTCAAAAACAGAAATTTCACAAAAACTTCCCGCTAAGCATCTGGCAGGAACGTGGCTTATGTGAGTGACCCAAGGCACTCTATTATCTCTCAGTAAATGCAGCCTCACTTTCTCTTGTTCTGTAGGGATTATCTGAGGATTCCCATTTTTCTGAACAGGACTAAAAGGGACATAAGTTCTCTGGGTTCTGAGAATTTTTTTTTTAAAAAAAAACATATTGCACTAAAGTGAATGAAAAGTATTTTTCCAGAAGTTTTCCTGAGCTGCTTCATTTGTAATTTCATTCTTACACTGCTTTCCTTTCAAAAGACAACTAAACCCTGCTCCTTGTCCCTACTTGCCAGTGGGCCAGCCAAAAGCTGTGGATGGGGCAGACCAGCTGGACTTACTGGGCAGTTTCAGAGGCCCACCAGTGTTGAAAGCCACAACTAAGACACTGACAGAGAAATGCTTGCATGGGAAACAAATTCCAAATGCGCTACCATAGTGTGGAGGAAGGTGAATCTCTCCCTTACATACTTCATCACCTTGGAAGAACACAGCAGTCCAGCAGACACTGGACTCAGGAGCACCCTAGCTTCTGCAGTCAGCTGGTGACCAGAGTGAATTTCCTTCCATTCCCTTTCCATCAGCTGTGCTCCTAGTCAAGACAGTCTTTGGAGCAAGGCCTTCTGCATTATCACCAACACCAACAGGCATGTACATATCCCTCAGCATCCTCGTGCTAATCTGCCTGAAAATGGATGAGGCCACTCATCCTGCTTCTGCCAGGATCTGAACAACTGAACAACTTCCGACTCAGAATTAGCTTAGCACAGTTCAGCTTTCCTCACTCAACACAGATTAGGAAAAGAACTCTTCCAGCAGTCTCCCTAAACTGTTGAAAAGCCAAAGCAGAACACAATAGCTGATGCTGGTCTGTACTCGAGCACGTACCAGGTGCTGCCTATGGGGCCGTGGTCTCTACGGGGAACTGAATGACAATGTAATAAGATGATTCAAATATGTTATGAGGGCATTCAGCCATACACTGGATAATCTTCATCCAAAGTGAGTTTTCACTGCCTCTGAGCTGAAAATCTGAATCCTTCCCTCCCTCTGCTCCAAATTCTCATGCCAAGAAGGCATGGCTGCCCTGGCACAAGCGCACGCTGGGGGAACAGGGCTCTGTCAAGTGTATTATGAGCCCAAAAGTAAAATGCCAGCATATGCTGTGTATTACTGAGTGTAATGTAGTACACTCAAGTATGTTACATTTCATGCAGTTTGTGCCAAGAGAGCCATATTTCAAATCTCCCTTATTAGCGGCCACAAGAGTAGGGTTTATTTCAGACTGCTGGGCAATGATTCACATGAGGAGATACTCAACAAGCCTTTCCTACACAAGCAATTACAGGAAAAAGCTGCTGTCTTGGCCCAATTAATTTTGTCTCTGGAAACCAGCTCTGAATAAATTACTATAGCTAGAATTGGAAAAGAAGGTAGGGTGACAAAGTCATAGTGTAACATCTGCAAACTTTACCACGCTGGCTGTGACTTCCAGGAAATCCATCCATGGATTTTTTTTCCTATTAGCCAAGGCAAGAAGGCTGTGTGCCATTGAGGAATGATCTCTGGGAATAAAAGAGAAGAATCCCTCTTGAGAAACTCCCTTTCAAATGAAAAGAAGCTGAAATCCCACCAGAGTTCTCAACCACTGTTTCCTAACTGCAGTCATTTTCCAACATGAAGTACCTTAGGACCACCTCAAGAAAGGCAACATGGCCTCTGGGGGAAAGTGTTTTCCTTCTCCTCAAAGACTTTGAGAGTACTGTGAATATCAACTCTCCTCTTGCTTTGTGTCCTGAATTTTCTGGCCAGAGGCAGACCCTGCAATCACGACTGAAGACTACCTTTACCCAAGCAATGCTTTTCATCAGAGGGGACTTCAGCACAGGATCACACTGACTGGAAGCCTGAACATGTCTCCCAAGGTGAAATCAGCCAGCACTCAGCAGAAATGCATAAATTCACTGGCAGCACGAGCAGAGTGCTGCCAAGACAGCAGCTGACGAAATCAATGTTCTCCCACGCTGCAATTTAATACTGGCATCCTAGCATTTCTTAGGAACTGCTCTTGAGTCCCTCATTGCCTGCCTTACTAGAATTTCGAAGCAGGCCCTTCTAGCACTGCTGTCATCAAGCTGCAATGTTACTTTAGCACCAACACAGTGAACACCACTCTCAGCAAACTGTTGGATTTAAATTCCACAGCACCCACACACAAGCTAGCCACACCCAGCTAGTACTGTAGAAAGCTGCCATTTAAGATTGCAGCATATTGCCAAAAGAAAAGAAGCAGCACCAAAAAAAAAAATCTTGCAGCAAGCATGAGATTAATTTCAGCTACCCTAGGGTCTCTCCATAGGGCCTGGCACAGCGCAGAAGGCAGGAGAAATGACAAAGCACACAGCAGCAGCTAAAGATGGGGCACAGACAAAGGTGTGTCCTCCCTGGCACCAGTGGCGAGAAACAGGGATGCAAAGGCAGGACGCACTCCCAAGGAAGGAAAACCAGGTTGAAAATGCAGAATAGGAGAAAGGCAAGTTCCTGGAAGCTTTGCACACTTGTTAGTATGAGAAAGGCCTCCACACTTTGTTATACTCACATTAGCATTTCTGCTCCTTCTGACAGGCACTGGAGCAAAACTAGCGCTCACTAAGTGGAGTGGCACTACCTGGGGAACAGGAATGGAGCAATCTGACAATAAGACAATGTCATCAGATAAAATTCAGCCCAAACAGAAAAGACAGACATTATCTGAGGCCATAAAGCTCACTGCAGCCAGATGCAAGGACTCCTTGTAGGTAACTGACCTACCATGTACACCTGCCTACTTCATGAGCACGGGTTTTGTTGTCATCATCCCCACCGCGGCTGGGTTTGGAGCCTGTTCCTCTGAAGGCTCCCATGTCTTCTCTCAGGCAAGTGCCAGCACTATTAACCAAGACTAGACCCAATCCTGCCCTATGAAACTGGTGTCTTCACTCTGTAGCATGAAACCTGCTTCAAAAACGGGGGCTCCAGAGAAAGACATCCCCTTGTTCTAATGGGCTAAAACATGCAGAAGACGTGCCATTCTTGACGTGGATGTGCAGTGACCATTCCAATGGCAGAATCCCCAGGGAATGCCAGGATCTGATCCAGAAGTCTGCTCCAGGCAGCTCCTGCTCCATGGGATCCGACCCTACCTGTCCAGCCAGTGTACGCGGTGCAGTCATGCGGGTCGGCCGACTTGAGGCCCCTCTCCATCTGCTGCAGCAGCTCCCTGATTTTGTTATTCAGCCGCTGTGTGAACTCGGGGGTCAGCTGTGGAGAGAAAACCCACCGAACGTGGTTTTGCAGGCGGCTGGGCACCAGCAAAGCGAGCACACCCTACGGGCGCGCAGCCGGGGAGCCGCGTTTGTGAGCTGCCATACACGGCCGGGGCCCGCAGCCGCCTCTCCCCATCCCCGCTCACCCGCCCGGCCGCATCGAAGTAGCTGGTGGCCAAGGACTTGTCGTAGTCCGCGTAGGGGTTCGGAAGTGCTCTCTGCGCCATCATTTTGCCGCTGAAACCCGCTGGGCTCGGCTGGGCTCGGTCGCGGCCCGCCCCAGCTCCGCCCCGGAAGGCGCCGGTGCCGCCGCTCGGCCCTTCCCGCCGGGGGCGGGCTGAGGGCCCGCGGGGCCTGCCGGAGAGCCCCGCCGGGGGATCTGCCCGCTTTAGGGAGCCCTGTGGACTTAAGGGCAGCTCATCGTGTAGGGTTTCATGTAGCTGATGAGGCGATTGCGGCTGGCCCGGTGGGGTTAGGAGCCCATTGCTGGTGGGGCTTTAGGGAGCCCTTTGAAATATGAGGTCCCTTGTGGGGCTTAGGGACACTGTGGGGCTGGGGGGAGCTGTCTCTGGCTGTCCCCGTGCGATTTCGGGCCCCTTACCGGTGGCCTTGTGCGTTTCAGGAGTCCCATGTTGGGGGTCCTTGTGGGTTTTGGGTCATTTGGCTGCCCTGTGGGGTTGGGGACCCTGTGGGGTTGGGGAACCTTGCAGCAGCCTCGGGCGGATGGGCACCGTGTGGGTTTGGCCTTAAGCTGCTGCAGGTGCTGATAGAGGGTCAGCACAAGCAGAAAGTGCTGAGTCCTGATCCATCCCAGCAGTATTTCCTCCCTTGGGGTGGGATCCAGCCTGCATGGGGGACAGGGGCTCTTCATCTCACCTGTGCTGGCTGAGCTACATCTTCATGAAGAGGTTAGGTCTCCATAACTCACAGGGCTGAGCAGTGCTTTTCCTCCTAAGTGCAGCAATAGCGTGGTGCTGCTGGGGCTCTCCTTGCTGCTGTCGTGGGGCAGTGTGCCCCTCTGCAGCTCTCCAATGGAATTTGTGCTGCCGGGTAGCGTTCACTGGGCTAACAATTCCTTGTGTGCTGTGTTCCTCAATCCAGGCCTCGCTGTAACACTGCTCAGCTCCCTTTCTTTTCATCCTGAGATGATGTGGTGTCCCTGCTTGAGCTGTGGCTTGCTGAAGTGTGTGACAGGTGAAGCTTTGGGGCTCTTGGTGCCTTGTCACGGTCTAAATGCAATGACACTGCCCCTTGTAGGAGCTGAATCCACCTGGGTGGGTTTAGGGGGAAAATGCTGCTCTAAGAATTTACATGCTGGTGACTGTAAACACCCTGAGAACACCCTGCTCCATTCTTTATTACAATCAATAAAATGAGATGTCAAAGGAAAAAAAATAAATTATTTCACGATATGGTGAGAAACAAGCATAAAAGAAGGAGTCACAATTATGTTTGCTTTCAGTTCTTTTTTCACTCAGCTGTTGCTTGTTTAGTGAATTTCAATCATGTAAACACTGCCTTGCATTCAAGGCAGGGAGATGGACTGCAGTTTTAGTATTCAGGGAGGCAGCTCTAGCATCAGCAAAAAATAATGTGGAGTCTTCTGCTTCAGGCCAAATTCACAGCCTATATCATGGTCTTCCTTTCCATCTGCAGGTCAAAGCAGTATTCACTGCCCTGCTTCCCTCAGGCACAGTTCAGTATTAACTTCCAGCATAAGGTTTTTATTTGATTCCTCAACATTATTTGTTTTTCCTGATCACTTGAAGACAAGGATGGTTCTCCAAAATTATCCTGCCTGTTCTCTTCACCACTGTGCCAAGGAGTTATGTTTCAGTATATTATTTTCTAGCTGGTCATGGTGACTTTGGCTTTGGTGCACCTCTTGGTGCCAGGGTGAACCCAGAAATCCAGGCTGCAGCTGTCACTCAGCCCAAGTAAGAGACTTGTGATTTGTCCTTAGTAACCTGCCCATGCAGAATAGGGAATAAAAGAAAATCTGAGCTTGAGAGGAAAGCTGCTTCTGTGTTCTTCCAGTTCCAGTCACTTTTGGGCTGTTTGGGAGTAGTGGGCTTCTTTGTCTGAAAAGGGTCATGCTGCATTCTCTGAAAAAAAAACCCCAAAAACCTATTAAAGCAGATCTGTTCAGGACATATCTAGAGAGGAATCTTGTGAGAATGCAGCTATGAGAGCACAGGGAAAATGGTGAGAAAGCAATCTCTAGTAGTCTTCCTGGCACTCCTGTCACAGTTAGCCCCAGAAAAATCTCTCTGAAGTGACTTGTGATCAGTGGTTGAATAGATGGCCCCAAGTCTTTCTGCCTGTGAGAAAACTAAAGGATATAATATTTTCTGCTCCACAACATTGTCTAAAAGACAAATCCATACTAAATCTTAGCAACATAAGAAGAGCCCTGGCTGCTGGTGGTCCCAGCTGGACTGGTGGCATATCTGTGGATTACATGAGTGAAATGGATGTTTCACAGTCCTCCTTGAAGAAAGCCTCAACATGCCTGGGTGTCTGCTCCCTCCTCATTCCAGTGAGGATATGAAACCAAAATCTCTGACAGATGTTACAGCTGTTTGCATAGTGGCATCCTGCCTGAGGGCATACTGAAACATCTTCCTGAGAGGAGCTGTCTCCTGCTGGAGAGCGTCCTTCACCGGCTGTAGGCATCCATCAGTTCTGTAAACTCACCTGCAGTGAATCTCCATGCAGCAGGTGCCCAGTGTGGGCAGTGTAGATGCAGACTTGCAAGTGGCCTTTCCAAAATGGTAGTTTGCCATCTGTCCCCCCTCCACAGCCTCCTCTCAGGGTCAGACCGACCTCACACAGCAAGCTCCGTGCTGTGAGCCAGATGGGCTTGGCATGGTAACCCTGTAATAGTAAATGTGAGGGTTGCTTGTTATCCTTTGCGTGCTGTATGTGAGGGAGTGCAGAGAGCAAGGGCAGAGTGTCCTTCGTAGCCTTGTCAGCTAGAAAAAGGAATTTGAGAGGCTGTGTGGAAGTGCATGGTCATCCTCAAGGTGTGTGTGTCCTGGAAAAATGGACTGCCAAAGTACTTGGGTGGTGGGAGGGGTTTCATCTGCTGAAAAATTGCCCAAGGGATGCCTCAGCAGAACTACTACATCACAGAACTGCTGCAATACAAGATTTTTGTGGACATTTAAGAGGTGTAATCCAAGTTGTGACATTTAACTCCCCATCTCTGCTTTGGTTTGTTTCTTTTTGGTGTTGACTTCTTTGTGTTCCTGTTTCAGACAGCACAGAGTAAAAGCTTCCCATCTGTATTCATTAACCTCTCTTACACATTATTTGTTCAACAGCAGCATAGCTAAAGATACTGTATACTTAAGATTGATGTCCAAATGTCCTAGGACATGTAAAAGATCAAAGTCAAAGATGCCCTTTTCTTACTTTTAAATAACACTTTAGAGTATCAGGTGTTGTTTCTGCCATGGTGCTATGTATAAACTAGAGATAATTCTAGAAACTTTGCCATTCTTTTATTATTAGAGCTACAGCTCTCCATATTCAATATCAGTAAAAATGCAAACCTACATCAAGAAATTGAAGATCTTAATGCTGTTCTGAAGCTAAGTAGCTTGGCTTTGGAAGGTGAGACAAATGTTATATGTCAGGATTATGAGTGGAATTTTTTTCCTTTTAGAGGGGTATCCAGGAGAAGGGAAAAGCATCCTACTTTATTGTATTTTCTTCCATTTTCTGGATGGCATTGATTGTTTTTCTTTTAGCAGCTTGTATGAAGAGATCAAAGGCTAAGTATTGGTCCCATAATTTGACCTGAATAGTTCTAGTTGATTCTATTGATAGCATTTCTGGGGAGAAGAGCTCACCTGTATCCTGCCTGTATTTTTTGTGGCCAGGTTATTAAGCCAAGCATTCACTACAGAGAATTCTGACTCCATGCACAAGCACAGTGGGGGGCTTTGAGCTAGTGGTTCCCACTCAGACCTCAGAGCTATAGCAGGTGCTTCTGTGAAAACACTGCTCACAAGGCAAAAGAAAAAAAAATAAAGTAAGAAGGGAAAAAGAGCACAAAACTAGGAATGCTGTTACATGTGTCTGTGGCTCACCTGCATCTCACATACTGTCTTGTGTCCTAGATAGCAGAACTAGAAGCAGGAAGTACAAGTTGTAGAACTAATAAGGCCAAAAAAGAGATCATCAGCTGTGTGGAATGACTTAGGTGCAAGGACTAAGTAGCTAAGCCAGGACTATTTGGGCTGGAAAAGCCCTGGAAAGGGCTGTAGTGGATGTCTGCAAAGTCTTGAACGGTGTCACAAGTGTGACCAGGGGAGGGTGAGCCACTGGCTCTCAAAGCTAGTGGACATCAGCTGCAGCAGCTTGCAGGGGTGAAGATTATTTATATTACCCTGTGGTTGGCTGTCCAGTACAAAGACACAGCTGTGCCTGGGGGCTGCTGGTGCATGTGTTCCCTAGCACACTGCCTGAGCATCCAACTCAGCCTGGGCTCTGAGAGGGTTTCCCCTGCTCTGCTGTGCCTGCTGCCATGTGTTTATATTTTACTTTATGACATGTGAACCTGGGCACAGAGCAGTCAGCAGCTGAACAGCTTTGTAGAAGTGTGTCTTCGTGGCAGCAGCAGCAGCAGCAGCATCCCACTTAAACTACAAACACATCCTTGACTGGAGTGTGGTGTATTTACCCGATCTTTCAGCACTCAGCCACTAGATGCCTCTGTCCCCCTAGGAAGGAGCAGAGGAGCTCTCTGTGCCTGTGCCCCCAGCCTGGAAAGCATCCATGCCCTGCTTAGTGTGGGATGGGAGGAGCTGCCTGCTGTGTAAGGAGCAGAGAGCAGTGCTTCTGCACTATGCAATCCTCTGTGATTTTTCATTTTTATCATTTTCTCCTCCTTGTGGGCCGTAAGATGTCGATATCCCCCAAAACAATGGGAATCCAGCCTGTTTTAGCAAATGAAAGAGAGAAGTTGGAGAGCAGACCCGATTGAGGTGATCAGTAAGGGCTACAAATGGTCAGGAGCAAAGAAAACCAGTCAGGAAACTGCTAAAAACTGGAGAAATAACTTAGTTTTGGTGATCAGGTAATTTGGAAGACAGCAGGGATTGTTGAGACTTTGATAGAATTTGATCCTTGGATAGGACTGACATCAAGTCAGATTTCTTTTGCTTTGCTATAATGACTAAAGCAGTCTGTATAGGGCACTTTTATCATGAAACCTGTCTTTAAAGTTCAGGGAGAGGGTTGGATGTGATTGCCAATGTGTGGATATGACTGATTGCTCACCCTGACTGTGTTTGACATCTGTCTGAACCTCCATTCACCTTTGCATATGTACAGGATGAGCTGTGGTAAATATGACTGCTGGCTTGTTTGCTTAGCAGTGTGAACAGTTTGGGGAGGCAGTGACCAGGGTCTCTGTGACACTGAGCAATGCAGTCAGGCTTTACAGGTGCTCTAAGGACTCTGAGGGACACTGAGAGGACCTTATTTTTTATTTGGTACATTTTACCCCTCCTTCAAAATGGAACCTGCTGTTGCTCAGAGTGTACAGTTCTTTTTTTTGTGGGAAAATACTGAGTGTCATGTTTTCAAAGGACCTTCAATCCCAAGTGTCTATACTATTAACAATAGGTACACCCAGGCAGCGTTGCAAAGCCTGATCCAGCAATGATTTGGCACCTGTGGCAGTATCTTGATATTTATTATCTACATCCACCTTTACGGTAATAGTTTTGTCTAGATTTGTCTTAGTCAGTAAATATGTGCCATTAGGTCCTAGGTTTGCCATCCTGGTAGGTTTGAAGTGTCATTTCTCAGAGATCCTGTAATGGGATTCTCAGAAGATCCCTCCTCCTGGATTTTCCATCGAGTTTGCTCGCTCACCTTGGTTCCTGTGCCTTGCTCCTGCTAGTCTGACTGTTCTGTTTCTGTGGCCCTTCCCATCACTGGAGAGGGAATTGGTTGATAGCTCTGAGGAGAAACTTATTCAGAGCTTCTCATCTCCTTCAGGGAAATTACAGAATCACAGAATAAGCTGACTTGGAAGAGACACACAAGGATCACTGAGTCTCACTGCCCAAGAGTCACACCACGTGCCCGAGGATATTGTTCAAACACTTCAGCTCTGTCAGGCTTGGTGCCCTAAACAGCATTTTCAGCCTTTAGATCCCAAAGGGAAGGCACCTGGTGAGGAAGAAGAGATTCACATTCTGATGCAAAGCCAGTGACAGCAGGTAATCCACAATCTCCCGCTTCTCAGAGATTGGCTGTGATAAAATCTGTGGCTCAATTTCAGCCCAAAGTGTTTCCTTGCAGCTACTGTCCTACAACTCTTCCTCTAGCTTACAGATCCCCTTGCAGCCACACTACCCTCCTGCAGGTAGTCAGTGAGTCACACACTTACAAGACACAGTGTCTTGGAATGCCTTTATGATGCTTGTATCCCAAATTGCCTGTTCTGTTTATTAAGTTCTGCACTTTTAAGACTGGCTCTGAGAAGGAAGGGGGGAAGAAGAAGCCGCAGTTTGTGTTCAGAAGTGGCACTCACTCCCCCACATGCTGCTCCTGGACTGTGCTGTCTGCAGCACGGACAGACAGCGGCACAGAGCTCTCCTTTGCTTTTAGCTGCTTTTTAGCTGCCTGAGGCAGGGAAGTTCCCTGGACTGCTTTTTGCCTTTTTCCTCAGATCTGTTCAAACCTGCTCTGGACTGAAAACACAGACAAATCCTGGGAGCTCACACCTGTGGCCCACCAGGGCCTGGGCACTTTCCAGCACCAGAGGGACTGATGAGAGACTGAGCGAGCCCAGCTACAGCCCATGAAAAGGACTTTTCTGCATTTGCCATCTCATCGAACAGGAAGAAATTTTATTGTTTAATATTATTCCATTTCTGTTAAATAAACAGTTTGTTCCACTTTTATCCAAAGAAATCTTTTTTCCAGAACCAGCTGGGGAAGGGGCCACTGGGATTTGCCTTCTGGAGAGACCCCATTCAGAGGTTGTCTCCCAGATTTGCCCTAAACCAGGACACACAGGTATGCATTGAGTAGCATCATCTAACACAGCCCCCGTGCTAATAGCTGTAATTAACAGTGGCAGTGCACAGATGCCCTGTGACATCTAAATACACTATTTTAAATCCTGCCCCCATAAATGTGTGATGCTGTGTAATCAGTGCAATTTCCCATAGACTCCTGTCTCTTGCAGAACACTCCAGAGGCTGTAAGCTTGTGCTGAACTCTCTGATGGTTCAGATGTTCGGAACAGCTCTTTGCAAAGACTCTGATTGTCTGCAATGCCCCAGGTGCAGTTGGTTGCTTCTTGGAGTGAAGCTGAGTTTGGAGTTACCTTGAATGCAGAGGACAGATCAGACTGTCCTTTCTGACACAGGTTTAATTGTGTTGACAGTTTGATGACTGAGCAGGAACTGGAGTGGTAAGTTATTAATCTAAGAAAGCTGGAAGTGGTGGTAAAGAGCTTGTGGGTATCTCAACAGGCAGGTGTGGTGAAGGTCCTCTTCTTCACCTGTGGTGCTGGGTTTGGTGCTGCTGTGTTCTCCCCTGAGGTTTAGGCACAGCAGAAAAAGAAAATGGATCAGCAGGGCTTTTCCCAAATGACCCTCAGAGAGCTCTGCTGAGACCAGACTTCACTGATCCCATCAAAATTAAATTACAATTTAGCCCCTGACTAAAACACTGCAGAAAGGCAGGCTTGGATATGCACCTTAGAATATTATTTCATACTCAGATGCGTCCCTAACCCCACAGGATTAATTTTTCTCTTAAGAAAGTGATCTGCTGTGCTGAAGCTTTTGAAAGGAGGGCTCATCCCAACTGGCACAGGGCCAGCACAGCTGCCTGTCACTCAGCCACGAGCCATGCTGGCCCTGCCAGGACACAGCACCACTCTTTCTTCTCTGGGAAATGACATCTCTTGATGGGTCACTGCCTGAAACACAGGGAAAAAGCTTGCTGTGTGTTAGAGAGCTTCCTGCTCTTTTTGCATTTGAGGTATTTTGTTCTAGTTTTGGTTTCAGAAGGGCTTTTTAAAGCTTAGCTATTAGAGATTGAGCATATTTTTCCGGCTCATAATGTTGCTCAGAGCAAAGGGGCAGTTTCTTCCCTACATTCTCAGCCTCATGGCTTCCTACCTTCCATATGCATTATTATAGGTACATGGAGGGGAGGGGATAAGGGAATGCAGAACACAATAGCATTTCCAGTGTGGTGAGCTTGAAAGCTGATGACTGTCAAGACATAAAGAGTTTATCATTCCTTATTTTGCTTGGATGGTTTTTAGTTATTGTTTATTTGCCCTTTGGAGAAACCTAAAAGGTGTGCATTGTGACTTCTCCTGGGGGATGCAAATAATGAAAAGATGAAATTTAATCTCAGTTCCCCACATGATCCTTTGCAAATTTGGAAAGACTATATGTTAGCTGACTGGAAGTATGGATGGAAATGTTAGGGACCTTTACCGGAGAGGACTGTGGCTGATGCTATCAAACTGGGTGCTGTCCCAACAAAAGGAACATTATGGCTTGGAACAGATTAATTTATGTCTTTAGCTGCATCTCTTGGCACCCATTTCCCTGGAAAAAAGGCAGAACTGGCAAGAGAAGGCAGTCTGAATTGCCACAGCTGAAGCTGTGCTCATGGCTGATACAGGGCTAATGCTTAAACATAGGTCTCCATATTTCTTCCACAACATTCTGCCTTTATTTTTCCCTCTGGCTTCTTGCTACTGAAGCAGCAGCCTTTCCTGCCTCTCCCTCCCTGTTACTGACTCTTCTTGTGCCTGTAAAATTACAGTCCATCTGTTGCAGGAAGCTGATGATGAGAGGATGGTGGTAAGCAGAAAACTGGAAGCGTTCACAGTGTGTCAACACTGCTGTTCTACCTGCTGGATTGCACAGGTAAATGTATTAGGGGCAGAGTCTGATGAAAAAACCTGTATTTGCCAGGGTAAAGTAATGTGGCAGTGATCAGGAGAGGAGGAAGGCTAGGGCAAGGCCAGACATTTGTATGGATAAAGGCTTTAAGCTTCACAGAAATCAACAGAATCAAAAGTTTGAGTATTTTATAAAGTCTTTTCCAAAGTCATGGCTCGAGACCAATTTCTTCTGCTGTTGATGCTGGAAATCAGACAGAAGCTGCCCAAAATGAGCATCTAAACTCTTCAAAGTGTACTCCTGAGTGTGCCACAGCTGCAGGGGATTGTTAGGGGCAGAAGGGAAGGAGAGAGAGGATTCAGCTCTCTGGAAATGTTAAATGTGATTGCAGGAGTGTGTGACTGGCTGATGCTCTGGCTGGCAGGGGAAAGAGGTAAAGCATTCTTGGGGTCTGTGTCCCCACAATGTTTCCTCTCACCCTTCTTACTAGCTGGTACTTGCTTTCCACTGTACCAGTATTCTGTATTTTTCAAGCCATGTTTCCTCCCTCAAGTCAGAAATAACGAGCTGAAGCTCTTCTTGACCATGTATGGCCTATATAAATCAACTCCTCATCTTTGCTGTTGTCTCCAAAGCACACAAGCTTTTCCTGATGTCTCTGTGCTCAGAGTAAGGAAAGGAAAACTTCCCAGCAGCACTTAGCTCTTGTGGGTTTTTGTCAGGGTTTTTGTCACACCCATCAGACTGGATGTGGTAGTTTATGGTTGCTTTGGTTACGATCCATTGTAGTGTGATGGAATTCATAGGAAGTAGAAATAAATGAATTAATTTTCATTTATTTACAGCAGTGGATAAAGATGGAAAAGTGAGTATTTAAATTACTTTAATCAGTACAGGAAAGTGAACAATCTACCTTTGGACTACTCTGCTATACAATTTGATTTCTCGTTTTACTAAAATCTAATATAATTATAACCACATCTGTTCGTGAAATAAACTATCTGAAAACTAAACCCTGTGTTTACTCTTAGTGGAAGTGGGCTTAAAACCCCCTACATATATTTGATATATTCAGCCCCCAGCTTTGACTGTTGTGGGGCTAAATCAAATCCACAGATGTGCGTGTTTTGGGTTTTTTTTGTGATAGTCCTGTACCATGTTGACACTCCTGACTCTGGTAGTGCAAGGAACTTGATCCAGGAAGTTCAGAGTGCAGTTGTCAGAGCACTACCCAGGCCTTTTTGGTGTCTCCAGCTCTGTGGTTAGCTCCTGTGCTCTTTGAGGTGGAGGTCTGTGTGCTTAGAGGAAGAAGGAAAAACATCTTGTGTTCCCTTGGCCTTTTCAGTATGAACTGGAGCTCCCTGGTTTTCCTCAGTGATCCCCTGCTTTGTCTTTCCTGAAGCTGAAAGAGACAAAACTGTTCAGTATTTGACACCCTGTCCTCTCCAGATGAACCAAGAATTAGGACCTGCTGCCTTTGGGATGTAGAGTGATTCCATGATCCCGTGGGTTGGTTGATTTAAATCTTGCTGAACATTTTTAGGTGTCAGAGTGAAACGGGTGACAGGGACAATACAGCTCAGAATATCTTCAGGGGAAGGGCAGCCTAACTGCATCTAAAACCTCAGCACTCACATGTCAGCCAGTGCTTTGTGCCCTCCTGTAAGATGTGCAGTGAGAGCCCTCGCTCAAAAGATTGAGATTGTCTTTGAGGCAGCTGCTCATTGTGGGGAGGAGACTGTTCCTAGGGATTGTGTTAAGGAAAATGCTGTGTCTGTTAAAGTACAGCAGTGTGCATTAACCCCACACACCTCTGCAGGCTGGAAAGCTGCTCTGCAGAGAAGGACCTGAGCATCCTGGTGAACATCAAGCTGTCCACGAGCCAGCAGTGTACCCCTGTGGCCAGGAAGGCCTCAGGAATCCTGGGATGAATTAGGAAGAGCATTGCACTGCCCTTCTACTCACCTCTGGTGAGGGACCGGAGTCTGGAGTTCTCAGCTTCTTGGTACAAGAGGGACAGGGAACTCCTGGAGTGGCTCCAGTGGAGGCTGCAGAGATGAAGAAGGGTCTGGAGCATCTCCTGGGCTGAGGGAACTGGGGATGTTTGACCTCAACAGAAGACACAGATGAGAAGAGCCCTCATCCCTGTCTGTCCCTGTCTGCAGGGAGGGCTCAGAGCAGGGACCAGGCTCTGCTCTGTGGGGCCCAGCAATGGCACACCAGGAATGGCTCAGGAAGTTCCACCTGGACAGGAGGAAGAACTTTTCAAACAGAGGCCAGAGAGGGTGTGGAGTCTCCCTCACTGGGGATACTCCAGACCCATCTGGACACAATCCTGTGCTGTGTGCTCTGGATGAGCCCTGCTGGAGCAGGAGGGTTGGACCAGATGAGGCAGTGTGCTCCCTTCCAGCCTGACCCATCCTGGGATTCTGTGTATTACTGGGTATAAAACTTTATCTAGTGCCTGCCATCCCCATGGAGCATGATACAGACTTATGACTGACTAGCTCATGAAGCTCCCTTGCTATTACAGCAATGCCATCTGGAGAGACCGTGCTGGAGTTCTGAGGCTGAAGTCCTGAACGCTTACCTGACAGCATCAATTACTTCTTCAAACCTCATTGCTCTCCAGCCCTAAAAATGTTTTTAGTCAGCCAAAATCATATCCCTGCTCAAATGACATTACAGATCCATATAGCAAGACTTTGCTGTGCTGTTTGAGGAGAGATGTGCATCCTCACGTGTGTGTCTGCCTAATGGGTATCTGTGTGTAAATTAAAGAAAATGCTTCAGTGCATAGCCCTGTGTGCAACAGTCAAAGCTTTTTATCTTTGCCTTTCCCCCCCAGGGTGTTCACAGGAAGAAAAAAAAAATAAATTAGGAGTGAGGAAAAGGTTCAGACAAACAAATTTTGCAAATCCTTCCAATCTGGAGCATGAAGCAAGAAGGAAAATGCTGATTGATCACAGATGCTGCATGTAAGATGAGAGGCCAAGGCCACATTAAGTAACTCCTATGAAATGTTAACTCTCCCTCCCAGCAAAACCAGGGACAGCTAGCACTGCACAGGTGCTAAAGGGTAAGAAACTGGAGAGATACGTTGTGTATCTCCTTTCCAAAGGAAAAAAGTTTATACTGGAGGGATGATTAATTCACTTTTAGTCTCAGGAAATTAGGGAAAAAGCTTTCTGTAGAAAACTTTCTTTTCATATGGCATACTTTAGTTGGAAGGGACCTACAAGGATCATCCAGCCCAACTGCCTGATCACTGCAGGGCTGGCCAAAGTTATAGTGTGAAATTTAAACACTCTCAGGTTTGGGGCATCAACCTGTGGGAAGCCTCTTCCAGTGTTTGACCACCCTCTCAGTAAAGAAAGCCTTTCTTAACATTAAGTCTGAATCTCCCTAAATGCAGCTTTGAGCCTGTCTTGTGGCTGGGTGTGACATCTGTCATGGTAAATGAGATTTTAGGGCATATTATTAAGAGAGTATTTCTTGCTCAGTTGAGGTTAGGAGAGGACACTTTACCCAGATACTTGAGCTAATTGTTGAGGCTGATCCTGTGTTACACCAGCTCAGTGGAGCTGCTTTTTTTTCTTTAAAATGAAGGCAGCTTTAGGCCTGACCCACTAATGTCCTGGGAACAAGAAGCCTGTTTTATCTGGGTTTTGTTGCAGTCCAGGCAACAGGTAGCTGTCCTGTGAATCCCACTTCAGAGTGCCTGGCTGTGAGTACCTTTTGTTCTAGGAAACAGAAATGTCTATAACACACATTTCTGTTGTGCTGCTTATCTCTTCTGATGGATGTTTCCTCTATTTATTTCCTTATTTCCCTTCTGGGTTGCCCTGGTCAAAGACCCAAGATCACAGATCACAGGGCTGTGTGTGATGGGTCTGGCCAAGATCCTCTGTGCCCACCAAGAAGGCTGGACCAAGTGGTCTGATCCAGGTCAAAATGTCCAGGAAAATGATTCAGTCATAGAATTTTTGTTTTTAGTGGAATTATATGTGAGTGGGGAAAGAATGACAATCAAATCAAAGACAAAAGACAAATCTGCCCAATGAACACTGCATGTGCAAATGCACATAAAGAGTTCTATGCATAAATTAGCAGCTTGGGGACAATGTATGTTGTAGCCTTCATCCTAGATAAAAGCCTAATTATTTATAATATATATATGAATAAATAAATTAATAAAGTAATAATAAATAAATAAATATTTATAATGTAATCAATGGCAAGTCAATTTTAGTTTTCTTTGATACACCAAACACACTGGGCTATAAAAACCTATCACATATTCACCCATGACAGGGCTGCTACAGAAGGAAGCAAGTGTAAACAGGAATCTTGAGCAAATGTGGCTAATCCTGCATTGTAAGATCATGTTATTTTTAACCTCTGTAAAGGATGTGTAGCATGGATTTGTGTAGACCCTTTTGTAAAGCCAGTTTGGTGTTTTTAATGATCCACAGTAACAAGCCAGTGAAATGCATGAGCCTCTGGAATCACAGGGGAAAAAGGATGACTGCCAATCCTGGCCCCCATTTGTAAAAAAAAATGTCTTTTAGGAAAATCCCAGGGAACGAGAAATGCTGCTCCCTCCAAAGATCTTCCAGTAAATGGAGTTTGGCTCCAGCCTGAAGTCAAACACTGCAGACGCCTTCTGGGCACCTCAGAGATTTTTTGGGGCCAGTCTCTCCCTGTTGCATCACCGTGGGAGCAGGAGTTGTGTCTGGAGGCGTGGTGCTGGTGGTGGGAACAAACTGCACTTTGGGTTATCCTTATCACCCCCTGGCACAGCTCTTCTGCCTGCTCGGGGCTTTGGCTGACTAAGGACTTTCCAAAATTGACCTGTTGGAGTCACAGCAGTCTTTTCCAGTCACTGCAAGGGTTTTCTCTGTTTCTCCCGAGTCAGCTGATCTAAGAGGAGCTGCTAATCTCAGCAGCAATGAAATTTGACCCGTTTTTAAGATGTTGATTCTTTTTCTCTTGCTGAAGATAAGAGCCTTATCTTTGTCAAGTTTGGGTGGAGCATGAGCTCCGTATCCCAGACAGAGGAGTGCACCCTGTTCAAGCCTTAATAAAAACTGTAATCTCCTTGAAAATAGATTTTCTCTAATGTGGAATAGTTATTGACAAGCATTTTATAAACTCCCTTTACTCATCAAAAAAGCTGTCTTGATTTTTGCTTATAGACAAAATTTGGAAAAGAAGGGAGGTGCCAAGTTAGGCAATTCAGAATTAGTAAGAGATTTGCTATTTTTTTTAGAAAGCTCTTTCACATGGCTTGAAATTCACACTGGTTTGAGATTTTCAATGATGCTGTTGTATTGCTTTTCCTTACAAAATGAAGTCTTTATTAGCTTTTAAAACTATCACATAGGATGTTAATTGAAACAGGCCCTGTTGAGTGCTTGCAAAGACTTTTGTACCCTGAATTCCTGTGGTATTTTCTACCATCCCTGGATACTTTGGTTGTTTTGAGGCAAGTTTTTTTTTCCATTTTATTCATTTTATGAATATGGCATGAGGGTCTGCTTCCAGAGCAAACTATTTACCTCACAGAACTGAATTGCTCTTAGATGTCAGCTAGACTGAACTAATGTTTTTGAAGGAAAATGACACGGCATCTCAGTTTGATTCTGATTCTTTTTGACATTTCAATTGAAATATCAAAATGAAGCTCTTCACTTATTGTGCTAACTGAAATTTGCTTTTAGGTTTGTGTTTTAAAAAACCAATCAGAAGGAATTTTTTTTTAATTCAAAAGAGGAAAAGTAATTTAAAAAAAAGTGTTCTGTAGTAGTGAAAATAACTACTTGCAGTACTTAATAAAATCAGATTTTGGGCAACTCAATTTAAGACATTTCTTTATACTTTTTTGTTTGTTTGGACTCCCAAACAAAAAGTGATGTTCAGACTGAATTAGGAAGATGTTTTGAGTTATGGGTACTGTGTTTTCCACCCCTAACTATGAATGTATTCATGTTTTCTTCAGGCTGGGCCTTTGTCAGCCAAAGATCATGAGAAGGACAGCCTGAATTTTGGAATTTTGTTTCTCAGGCCCTTGCCAACATGAAGTTTGTATGTCCTGTTCAAAGCACCTTGTTTGTACAATTTACATTGGCTCAGGACTCAGGTTTTTGTGTTCTTCTTTACCCAGAAACACTTGTTTTCTGTGAGGTTGGGGCTTAATAATAACAACATCTAAATTGTGCTGTTAAAAACAGATTTTGTGCTGGTTTTCATATGGATTATTACCTTCTGCAAGAAATAGTTAAGGTTTTGTAGGATCCTTGCTATTTCTAGATGAGAAGCAGTCACAAATTGCACTTGTGTATGACTTGAGTCATGTAAAAAAGCAGGGAGACTGCTACTTATGCACAGAAACTGGGAGAAAGTGAGGACAAAAAAAGCCAGATCTCACTGGTAGAAAGGACTTGTGACTGAAGAGGACTGAGCACTTTGTGTCTCAGGGAGGCACTGAGCTGGATGGAAAACAAAAGTACAGTGGGCAGCTAGGAGAAGTCAATTTTTATTTATTGTGCTTGTGTTGTCACTTGGAATTGTTTCCATCTAAAAAAATAAAAATCATCTGAGTTTGTATTGAATTATTCCTGGCACAATCATGTGAGTTAGTAAGACTGGATCAAAAAGCAGCACCTGAATTTGAAGATCTGAGAACCACTCCTGTTAAAATTTAAAATACCTTTTTCTCCAGACCTTCTCTAAAATAGAGAAATCTCCGTGGAAAAAACCCCATGTTCTGTCTGTGGCTTAAACAACATAATTCAGGAGAGCTGAGGGGTAAGGCTTGGTTCTTATTCCTTTTTATTCCTTATTCCTTTCAGTTTCTCTGTATATTCACAGGTGAAGGCCAGCTTTAGTTTTGAAATTCTCAGCTCGTGTTTCTTTGCCATTTTCTAAACATCATAGGGTTTTCTTGAAATGCTCTATTGCATCTGAGATTGGATCAAAGCAGCTTTCTCTCCTGCAGCAATCCAAGAGGACTGGGTGATGGGGAATGTCTGGATCCTATTAACTCATTTCCATATGAACAAGAGAACTTGGTTTATTCCCCCACTACATACTGCACATAAAGTAAGCTATTGTCTCTGAGGTAATGAGGTTTGATCAAAAATTGCTGCCTAGTTCTGCAGTGATCTCACTTGATAAACTAACACCTGATTAGGAAATATATGGGCATTCTCAATATTTTTTCAGGTGCTTGCAAAACTCTTCATTATAAGTTCCTAGGGAAGCAAGTGGAGCTTGCTTTGAAATGGAAGAGAGGGTTTCAAAATCGCTTTGAGGGATTTTGTGTGAGCTGTAGAGGTAGAGGTGGAGGAGAATATTTGTCTTCTTCCCAGTGGTGGCAGAGAATTGCAGTTTTGCTGGAACTTTCAACTATTCTGCTTTTCCAGTCAATATTTTTCAAATGTGATTTAGTGGAGGCAAGACAGGGTGGTCAGAAATCAGACACAATCTGCCATATGGGCAGGAGAGATTTCCAAGAGTATCTGAAGGACATAAGGAGGGAAAAAAATCTTTTCTCTGCTCCCACCCATAAGAAATAGGTCCCAAACAATTCATGTGGGCTGCTTGTTACACTTGTCCCAGTCCTGGGAGACTTTTGCCACTTGAAGCTCCACTGAGCTGAAGGCAATTACTTGGGGCTTGTAGTGATGTGAATCCAGCCCAACAGGCTCACAAATTGGCCCTGATCTCTTGCCTCTTGAGCAAGATTGGAACTGCTTTGTGCTTTTTACAGAAAACTTGAAAATGAAAAATCCTGCATTGCTTAAAGCAGAGCTTCCCTGTTGTTGGTTTTAGGTGCTTCCATTTGGGGCATCACTTCTGGGGCATCTTAAGATCTTAAGATCTTAAGATCTGGGGCATTTCTCTTAAGATCAAGCACTTTGTTTTAAACATCTGAAAATGTAGGTACTTAGCATTCTCTGAATCTCTTGTCTGTGGGGATTTGCAAAGCCACAGACCACTGATTTTGTTTCATTTTACGGTCCAGTGGGGCTGCGTGATGAATTTTGTTTCTGGGGTTTTCCACTTGTAAATGGTAACAAAAAGTTCCTCATTTTACTGAGCATTTTGCTCTCCTTCCCCCAGTCCCTCTCTCTGTACAATAGTGTAACTGGATATGAAGCAAAAGGCACTCTGCTTTTCTGCAAACACCCAAGACATGGTAAGGAAGCCAGAATTGCAATTTCCCACTTTTCTTCCCCAGTACTTGAACTGTTCTTGTCTGAGTGAATCTTCTGCCATTCCTGATTTCTCTGATAGACATCCTTCCTCCAGAGCCACTGCTCAAACTTTCTTTCTGTAAGGATGCTACAAGTGGAAGTCATGTACCAGCAAGCTTAGGCAGTGTGCTTTCATTTTCATAAAACCACGGATCTCTGCTCTTCTTCCGCAATTCTATTCTTTCTTTTTCCTCATTGATTCCATTTCTTAGTGATTCTGCCTTTTCTGGTCTTTATGTTAAGCACAATTAAAATCTATCCAATCCTCAGAAGGCTTGTTTGTGTGTTTACAGGTTTTTCAGAGCTGAGGCTTCTTTAGGGAATACATTATATATTTCCTGGCCTTAAGGTGTCAGGATTTGTGACCTTTTTTCCAGCATGTTGGCAGTGAGACTAATAGCTTGGAAGTTTTCTCCTGGTTTTGGCAGAGAGAAATTCCTTCATCATGGGGGAGGCTTTAAGATTCTTATACTGGAGGTATAACCTTTCTAACCTCAGAAGGTCTGAGGTGGGCTTAATCAATTTTGATAACAAAACATGCATGAAAATAGGGAAAACAGCAGGGTCAAATATAAAGCATAGCTTTGGCTTCTGGATCACTACAGACTAGAGCCAAGCAAATGGAGAAAGAACTGACAAAAACATTTTCCAGTCTCCTGTATTTATTTGTTTTTGTTTGTTTGCAGAAAGCCAAATCTTGTGTCTCTTGTGCAAAATCCTTTACAGCAGAATGTGTCCAGCTGCACAAAAAAACTCTGTGTGTATATATATATATTGCTTTCAGCCAATTAAAACTTTGATCACCTGGGTTTCAAAAGAGGCCTCTTCTTTTTTAGTTCTTCAAGAATAATAAATGGACATACTTCTCCCCCAGTTTTTGTCTTAATGAGGCATTTTCATCTCTGGCTAATGAGGAGTGTTATTCTTTATGAAGAGTCACAAAGATTATAGTCACAAAGATCTGTAGTTAGGGAACAATATGTGAAAAACTTCACCTTATTTCATGTGTTCACCATTGAAATGTTACCCAAAGATGTTCTTCTTTGGAAACCATTTATTTTTTGTTGTGAAAAACTTATTTTTTATTTATTTGAAGACAGACAGCTCTTTGGAACCTGTGTTGGTGCATGCTCTCCAAACACAGAACGAAGATTTTGTCTTTCCATGGAATTTGGTATTCCTGCTCCACATCCTTTAGTACAAGGATGCTTGTTGCAGCCATGGGTTGTCCCACCAGCCAGGGTGCACACCCCACGTTTGAGAGCTCTCCAAACCACACTGTGAGCAGCCTGTGCTGTTCAGAGCCATGGAATGCTTTGAGTTGGAAGGGGATGTTGAAAATCATCCAGTTCAACACCCTGCCATGGCTGGGACACCTTCCACTAGGGCAAGCCCCATCCAACCTGACTTTCAACACTTCCAGGGATGGGGCAGCCACAGCTGCTCTGGGCAAACCTGTGCCAAGGCCACCCTGCCCTAACAGGGAAAAATTCCTTCCTAATGGCTAATCCAAACCTGCTCTCTTTCAGTTTGAACCCACTCCCCCTTGTCCTGCCACTACATGCTCTTGTAATCTTGGGGTGATTTCTCTTCCAGGCTTTGCTGTGTTCCAGGTGGTGCCTGGCCTGAGTTAAACCCCTGTGACAGTGCTCAGAGACCAGCCTGAGGAGCAGTGTTGCAAGGGTGCCTGAGCAAGCACCTCTCTGCAGAGGGGTGGGAGGAGGTGGGGCTGCACCTGGGGCTTTTAATGGCAGAATAAATGGGAAGGTGGAGGGCAGTGCTGTACAGTCCGTTCAGTGTGCATGCCGTGCCTCTGTTCTCTTCCCCTGTCATCTGCAAGACTGTATTGTCAGCACCAAATCTTGAAGAAATACACAGAAGCAGATTTTTGTTTTCTGTTTTGTTCTTTAAACTTTAGTTGCCCATTGGCAGCTTTCGAGATGACAAGAATTTTGACAGCTTGCAAAGTGGTGAAGACTTTAAAAGGCAGATTGAAGTTTTGCAATGTGTCTGCTGATCACTGGAGTTTCTCAAGGACAGGCACCAGACTGTTGAGCATCAAGGTAACAGTGACTGAACTGCTGTTGTTTAATAGATGTGTTTGGCATGCAGAGATATCTTGCTGCAGATAACAGGGCTTACCTAGAGACGTGAACCAGAGGAAATTGGTCTGAACCCTAAGCAAGGGGGTTGCTTGGCTAAATGGTTTTATTAGCTAAGCAAACACACTTTTGTCTAGTCTGGAATGGAAGTTACAAGGTAAATTGCAAGGTGGAAGTTCAGGGTTTCAGTTAATTATTATATGTTATTTTCTTTAGAAACAACTCACCCTTCTATAGGATTGATAGCTAACAGAACAGATCTTTCAGTCCAGATGAGATTAATTGGCTGAATATTTAAAATCATGCATCACTTAAGGCATGTAATTAATCCTACTGAATCCATACAGAATCCATTTTCAATGTATTAGAAACTACAATGGCTCTGAGATTAATTGGAGAGGTTGACAACTCTTGTGAAAGCATCAGTGTGTCAGCTCTTGATTTACTGGGGCTGGAGAACTCTTGATTTCCCCAGCTTTCTAGTGCTCTTTGCTACAGGAACTGCAATAAGTGGGTGACATGGGACTTTGTGTGGGAGCTCTGTCCCACTGAAGTGTAGTGTGAGCTCTCTCAGCATGCACTTTGCATTTGAAAGTCACTTTTGCACAGGCGTTGTGTTGAATTGAAGAGTGCAATAGAATTAGCAGCTGGAGGAGTGGTGTTTCAGAGACCATAGGGAAGAGCACGGAGAGGTTTGGACTGCAGGTGCTGCCTTACCTGGCAGGGTGCTCTAGAAGGCTGATCAGTATCACTTCTGTCCACTGAGGACTAGGGCTTCTTCTCACCTGTCCCACAGCCACTCATTTTCCAGGAGTTCTCTGAGCTCCTTGCAACACACCCAGTACTTGACAGGACAAAGGGGAACGGATCCAAACTGACAGAGAATATTTAGATATCAGCAAAAAAAAATTCTTTCCTCTGAAGGTGGTGAGGCACTGGCAACAGGTTGCCCAGAGAAGCTGTGGCTGCCACATCCCTGGAGGTGTTCAAGGCCAGGTTGGACAGGGCTCTGAGCAGCCTTCCAGTGGAAGATGTCTCTGCTCATGGCAAGGGATTGGAACACGATGGTCTTTAAGCTCCCTTCCAACTCAAACCATTCTCTGATTCTATGATACTTTTAAAATTTCCTCTGCAGAGGAATTCAGGATAAGGCAAGAAGTGCTCCTGTTTATATGTCTTCCTCCAGCATGTGAGTTCCCAGTTCCTTTGCATCAGAGTGTGGAAATTAAGTCTAGTTGTGAGGCAAGTGACCAAGTGACCTCTGGCTGAGCCTGGTGTTTCAGCCAGCATTAGTAATGGGTGTTTATCAGAAATCTGAGGAAAGAGTGAAATACAACTAATTATAAGTCATGGCCCCAAGCATGCAAGAGTTCAAGAGATGTTTGGACAATACTCTCAGGCACATGATGGGATTCTTGGGGCTGTCCTTTGCAGGGACAGGAGTTGGATGAACTTGATGAGCCTGGTGGATCCTTTCCAACTCAGGGCATTCTATGATCCATGATGCTGTGTGTGGACTAATGGCAATATTAGGTAATGGTCTCATTTTTCCATTATTGCAGGCTTAAACGAGCATTTAGTTGCCTTTAATTTCCTTTTCTCTGTTTTAGGAAATGTAACAGAATACAATGAAAGCATCTAACCCATGTGTAAGTTAAGTATTAGCATGAGGGAGAAGTGGTAGTTTTAGAAGAATGCCTAATAATTCTTCTCTCAATTATGCATTCTGTCCAGTTAAATCACCCTGTGTGGGAAAACAGGATGAGAAGTGTTAGATGTGGGGACTCATAGGTCCATATTTCCCTATTACATCTAAAGATGATTACATCCTAAAGAAGAGATGGGCATCAGTGAGTGAAAAGAGGGGCAGAGAGCAGACCAGAGACCCCTCAGGGCTCTCAGTAGGGATGTTCTCATCACTGGTTTCAGGTTCATCAAGATTGTTAAAAATTCAGGAACAGGCAGAGAAATTTCAGTTTGAAGCTCTTGTTGTTTAATGCTCTTCTGAGGCCAATGTAGTTAAATGGGCATGTAAAGGTGGTATGAACAATAAATAGGTGTCTTGTCACAGCTGGCTCAGTAAGGAGAGGTTTGGGAGAGCTCTAAAAACCACCAGGAATGAGCTAAAAATGTAGTCAGAAATGAGGGAAATTTTGTAGAGTGCTGGCTTTAGCAGCTATTTCAGATTACTGTGGAAGGACTCTTCAAATGGATTTCAGGCAGGTGGGAAGAAATGGGACAGTGGCTGCAAGGAGAGGAGAGAGGTGGGTGAGGAAGTTAAAGATGAGTCACAAGGTGCTCCACTCCTTGTTTTGGAGGTGTAGGGGATGTAAAATGGAGCCCATTGCCAAAGAGAGGGGGGAACTTAGTGAACTGTTCCTGTTGGGTGCTCATTTATTTCCATGGATCCTCAGTGACTTGTGCTAGGTGCCTCATCTGGCTTGCTTCCCTCTTCTCCTTTGAGTTTTGTGGTGAACAAATATTTGTGAAATTATTGTGAACAGCCTTGAGAAGAGTTCAAGTTGTGAACTTGACAGGAACTGTGACTTTTCTACCATGGTACCTGCTTTGCTTTTCTTTGGGCTTGTCTTGGATGATAAAGGAATTAACCCAGTGCTTCTCCCCCAAAAATATCCTAAGTGTGAAACTTCTTTGGTGTATCCCAAGACATTCACCTTGACTCATTCTTTTTTCTCACCCTGCCTCCTTCTCTCAATTTTAGCCAGAAACAAATGTGCCAGAGCAAAACCAGACAGATGTAAATATATATACAAGAAAGTCTTGACTGTTAGCCATGTCCAGATAGATTTCCAGCCTGTGGCAGCAGAGTACTTAGAAGAAGAGTAAGAATCAGTTTGATTTTTCTATCAAAGAGAAATCTACTCCTTTGTTGCTGGCTGTTTGGTCTTGGGAAAGTGAAATGCAGCTCAGTTGTGGCACCAGCTTTTTATTGTAGGAGGAATCTTGGAGGTTTTGGATTCTTCTCTGCTTCTGAGATGTTCTGTAGCCAGCCAGATGTGAGCCAAGGAATGTTGCAGAGACTGTTGTGCTGTGTGCAATTGTACTGTAGGTATTTTGAGATTTTGCAGATATTTATCTTCCACTTTTTAGATGGGAAGAGTTGCAGCAGCAGGGAACTATCTGGAACTAATTTAATCTGCTTTCTTACTTTCTTACTGGATTTAGGTTTGTTTCACTTTTAACTTCTTAATTGCTTTCTTTGCTTGATGTGTGAAGTGCTTGGTGAAGTGGGACCTAAACCACTTGACTTTTTTTTGACAAAATGCACAAAATCTATTAACACAACATCAATGGCATGACCCTTTCTGTTAGCCATCTTCATCCTCAAAGCTCCTGAAGAGCACTGCAGCCTCTTTAGAGCACAGGGCCCTCTGCTAAAGGTGAAGCTACTGATGTGTAAGAAGAAGAAATCGGATTGCAAATGGCATATCTTACATTGAGGGTGTGTGGCAGAAACAATTTAGTTGAGATTAGAACAGAGATTTATCTGAGGCTATGTGGGGATGCTTTTGGGAGGGGTGAAGACAAAAGGACCTCATGGAAGCTCTAGGGGTGGTGTTTACTTCCTGCTTGTTCTCTTTTTGAAAGTAAGTATTCCTCAAAACTGATCCCTGCTTGAGCCAGCAGGCCTTCTCTATAGCCTGTAAATCACTTTTCACCTTAAAAACAGAACTGAAAAAACAAGGTAGGCTGGCAGCTTAGGGATATGGTAACACCTCCACTGGAAATGTAAGCAAGAGTAATTGCTTTGAGAATGCTCAATGAACCGACCACTTAATTAAGAATAATAAATCAAGGAAGGGAGGGAAACATTTGAACATCTATCCCCTGCTATAGCTGAACTTGCAGGCAGGTTATGGGTGCTCAGGGACATTTTTCTGCATTACTTGAACACTGTGTAGGGGCTCTAATAGTATAATAAGGGCTTCTGTTCAACAGAAATGATTTCTGTGCTGTCTGGTGTAGAAAGGAGGTGAGCTGTGGTGGGAGGAAGGCCATGCAGATCCCTGTCAAGTACTATACTGAGGGTGAGGCTCTGGAGCTCAGTAATTGCTCTGGGCTCAAAACTTGGATGAATCTTAAATTTTCTGGCTATTCCATCATTGTGGACTTTGTTTCCTGAAGGATTCTGACAGGGTTGGTGGCACTTAGGACCACAGTTCAGGCAGCTGCAGCAGAGAGTGCCCAGTAGTGGGACATGGAGTTGCTTTTTGTGTGGACTGCAGTCCTTGGCCTGCTGGGGAAAGGGATCTTTAACACCAAGGCTGGGAGAAACTATCCAGCAGTGTTCCACTGGGTTTTCACCAGGCTTCAGAAAGGGCACAAGTCCTGTCCAAAGCCCAGTGGGAGGCACCCACAGCACCTCTGTGCTGTGCTGCTTTGAGTGTCCAGCAGTTCTCTGAAGTGAGATGTGCAGGGAGCCCACCAGCCTGTCATTCTAATTGGGTCTAAACCTAGGGGATTTAGCCACAAACATTCTGTTTACTGCTGGGGAGGGGGGAGATTTTGGTCTTGCTGACTGAACTGTCCAATGGTGTGGGAGGGTTCCAGAACTTATGGCTAAATCTTTTGAGATTGACTGGGTGTTTGACATTAATGAGGAAAAAATGGCAAGGCTAAAAGCATCCCAGATGCACAGAATTCAATTACTTGGCAGCTCAGTTTGATTTTTGGTGTATTTTGCAGTACATTAGTAATTGATCTGTGTGGTATTTGTAACTGCAGAGGGGCTCTAAATGAATGTTTGTCATGATGGTTACAAAATGTTCAATACCGAGAATGAAATTTCTCCTTGCTGTGATTGTTCATCTGATTTACAGCTAATGGAAAGCAGCTCTCCAGCTCCCTTCTGCAGCAAATTGATCTTGATTTTTCTTTTAAAAATCCCAGTAAGAGGAATAGTTCTGTGAAAGAAACCAATATGAAGGTAAATCAGGAAGAAAGCTGCTTCCTGTGGACACGCTTGGCACATCTCCTGTGGCACAGACCACAGGTGGTCACTCTGCCTGTGCCTGGGAGATGTGCTTGCCTTCTGGAAGTGGAGGTTTTTCAGGGTCTTGAAAGTTCATCATCCAAATTATTTTAAGCCCAGGAATTCATTGGCAAATCTATTCGCAGCTTTGCTTACTCTTCCTCTGCATGTCACCAGTGATCCTGCTGTTGGAGGGAATCTCCCAATTAATTTTGTCATTTCTGCTGTGAATTTAGTCATTATTTATTTATTAGAAGGTGGAGTTCTCTGGTGGTTTCCCATCCAGCGCCTGGACAGGGTAAGAAAGGTTTAGTTTCCAAATGGGGTCAGAGAGGGTGGTACATTATTCATACACACAAAGGCCCAGTTGTGACAATGACTTTTGTAAAACTCACTCTGTCCCATTTGCCTTGGCTGTAACACAGTGAAGAAGTCTTTAAAGCACCCCACAGTTAGTGTGGGACTCAGTTCTGCTCAACACTCTCTGGGAGAGGTATGGGTTCCTCTAGGCTGCTTGTTTCATAGCTGCTTCTTCTGGGACAATTTATGCCTACCCCTGAGGCATAAATAGGCCCCTGACCCATGAGCTCCTCTGGTCGAGTGTCCTACAGCAGAATAGGCTGGTATTTTGCATTTTGCTGTCTGACACCAACAAAATACACACTTATTTTTAGTGGCATTGCTGTATGGTTGCACCAGAAGTTGATCACCTATCCAAGGTCAGAGCTGGATGAGAGCCAGCAGGGTCAGCAGCAGGCCTTGAGCAAACCCTGAGGAGGGAAGCGATCCTCTCCCTACAGGGTTGTGATGGTGGTAAACTGCAAGATGTCATACGTGGAAAAAATGAACTAGAGGGATGGGGAAGGGTGATCCCACAGTAACAGCAGCATGAGGCCTCTTGTGCTCTGCTTGCAGTGAGGGCTGTGAGCTCACTAGTGAAAGAGGTGGTGTCTTGGCAGCTGGGAGTGGGAGAAAAGCAGGAATACTTACAGTGTTAGGCATGCAAAGCAGGTGTCCTAGGTGTTACCTGTATAAACTTCAGGCCTTTCCTCTGTGTTTGAACCTCTTCACGTGCTTTTCTTTAGGTGCAGACAGCAAACTTGGTGCTGGAAGATGGGATGAGGATGAAGGGCTATTCTTTTGGCTATCCGTCCTCCACAGCAGGGGAAGTCGTGTTCAGCACGGGGCTCTCCGGGTAAGGCAATGGCAAATAACACACAAGCACCAATATTTCTCTGGCAGCTTGCTGAAGTGTGAAAGCTGCATTTTCCAAGCTCACAGGGTCCTGATCCAAGCAGGTAGTTTTCTATGTAAGGCTACATTGTAGTCCAGAGAGAGAGAGAGAAAATTAATGAAGACGTATCAGGCAGACCTCTTGTGCCAAAGCATTTGTGGTGATAAGCACCTTTAAAGACTAATCTAATGCTGATGATGGGATACATAGGGTTCTGATCACTTCCTACTGAATTGCTGAGTCAGAGAAGAGAAGCTGTCTGCTCTCCCTCCAGTGCCCAGGTCAACTACAGAGGTTTGAAGCATCTACAGCCTTCTTGGTAATGGAACTTGTCTTCTGAGTACAAAATTTTTAAACCCCATGCTGGCCCCCTTTATGACCCATCTCTTATGTAATTTGTTGGCTGATACCACAGGTAAGGATGGTTTTGCATCCTGTGCCTTTTCCAACTAAAGGGCAGGATCAGATTCGTGCCTAACCTAGCATGATTCTCTGTCCTCTTGAGTGGTAGAAGCCTGTGGCTGACTTAGGTTGGCATTTAAATGCTGCCTGTGCTTTTGTTGGACTGCTTGAGCAGAGGGAATGTGGCCAGAGGAATGGGGCTTTTGGAAAGCACAGCTGCATGTCCTTGGGGAGATAAGACATCTCTCCAGTTGTTGATGCTTGAGCTTCTTCTGCAGTCATTCATAGCTGTCTTTGCTCACCTGCACTGTGTTCCCCAAATTCTGCTCTCCTCCGGAGATCTCAGTACTCACAGGATGAGTTTTTAAATGGTATCATTGGTGAGAATGTTAAATTGCTGCAGAGGGGAATCAGTTTGCAGAGTTTTGCATTAGGAGACAATTATTTAAGCATTTTGACAGCACTAATTACTGGCTGTGTTAATATACCTGCCAACAAGCCACTGTTTAATATAGATCAGAATGATGGAGGGCACCAGAGTTCGCTCCTCATTGACAGATTATGGGCCATAAATCTTGGCACATCACAAAAGTCAAGGAGGACCTGAAGGATTAATTTCCTCTCCACATGTTACTGTGGCAGTAGAAGTTGTGTTTGTTCATTTTCTAATCATTTGGAGAGGATGCTGTGACAGAGATCTCTTCTGTGCTGGAGAGCATGGAGAAAACAATTCAAAATGTAAGGTGGTATCTTCAGAGCCCCCTACACAGAACATGACCTTGATTGAATCAGAGGAATGGAAGACAAGATTTTGCAGTGTTGTTGCAGAACATACAAGTGGCAGATTTCCTAGCAGTCCTGGGGTTGCTGTGCATTGAAAGGAACCCTGTAGCTGTACCTCCTGATCACAGAAATCAAGATCTGGGTATCCAGAGGAAGCCAGCTCTCCCTTCTCCCTGAGACAAGGAGATTATGGGTGAAGGAGATGCCCAGGCTGCTGGGGCACACAGCAGTTTGTCATGACAGGGAGCCAGGGGTGCTGATACACCTCAGACCTGCTTGCTATGAAGTGGGTGTTTCTAGGGGTCAGCATGGGCTCTGTCCTGGGGTGATTAATAGGCTGTCTGCACCCTGCCTCCTCATCAGGGCTCCCACGTTCTGATCCATGGTATAGAAATGGGAGGCAAGGCACTTTATGTGCATACAGCTCTCAGGCTTGAAGTAGCTGAAGCTTGCTGAAATGTTGACATGCTACGCTGGAATAGAAGGCTGAGAGCACTCTTTTGGGGGTGAAATGTTGAATTTTTGATAGAAAAGCATGAAGATGAACTTTTCAGAAGTATTTGCTGAAAAAAAAATAAACCTACTGTTTGCAGTTGCAGCCATCTGTTTGGGAAAGGAAGAAAAAGAGATTTCCAATTAAGAAAGAAGAAGAGTTACAACCCATAAAATGCCTTGTGTTTGAAACAGCTCCATGAAGATGTTTACCTCTAATAAATGTGTGTGTTTCCCATGATATCCTAGAGAGGGAATGGGTTGACAGGAGTTCACTGAAATCAGACAGACCTTTGGGCAGGCACAGCCCTTAGGATTAGACCTTGCAGCACATTTGGAGTTGGTGTTTTCATCTGCTCCTCTCTGCTCCACACGGCATTGCTCCTGCTTAAAGGGCATTGTCCAAGATCTGCCTGCACACTCCACTCAGAGTGGCTCTCTGTCCTTGTTTGCTAATTAAAAATGACATGCAGAGGTTAATTACATCAGGTTGGTCGGCAGCAAGGAGTCTTTTGGAAGACACACGTGCCGTGTGCCTGGTGCCTGCTGCAGTTTTGGGATCACTCTGCACCTTGTGTGCTTGGTTACCTGCAGCAGCAAATACAGATTTGAACATCAGGAGTGGCTTACCTGAAAATATTTCCTGGCCATTGTTTATTGGACATGTCATTTCTCAGAGCTGGCTGGTGTGCTTCATTGTCTGTATCTGCCAGCAACCAGTCCTGCTTTTGTGAAGAGTTTCCCAATGTTTGACAATTAATCTTCTGGCAGTAAGTCTGGTGTTCCATAAAAATGTCTCTTGTGACTTGCTGATATCTGGTAGATGGCTGGAGTTGCCAATTAAGTATTTAAACAATAATGACAATAATAAATTACGTTTTGCATAGGGCAGATTCACGCTGAAGTGTCTTTATGCATTTGGCTCAGTATTTGTGGGGGTAGCTTCATCTTCAGCTAAATTGCAGCTGGTTTTGGGTTGAAAGGCAGTAATTGTTTAAGGGATATTTGCAACAGTATAGTGCAATATAAGGGAGAAAGTGAAGGACTGTTAATTTGAAGCTGAAGAATAGGAGCATATGGACCCTATTTACCCCGTCCCCCTGGGTGTGGTTGAAAGTGAGACTGGATCTACCAGCCCCAGAGATGATACTTCATGGAATCCTAGGTTTGATCCTCTGCTGCAGAAGAAAGTTCCCATGTGCTTTTAGCTCTGTCCTTGCTGAGAAGGGCACTCAGGCAGGTGCTTAACAAACTGCCAGGCTTTTGCCTGGGCTAATGACAGGACATGCTCTGGAGCCAAGTGACCAGGGCTGGAATGCTGAATCCCAGAGCACTGTCTTCATCTTGCCTTCTTCAGGGACACACTAGCCAGCTTCCAAGCACTGAGGAGCCTTGTCAGGTGAAATGAAGGATGTTCTGTGTGGGGGAACATGGAGACTGCCAGGCCTCTGCTGGGAAAAGCTACAGAAGTGGGACCATGGCAGGGTTTGTTGACAGAGCAGGTGGGAGAGAAGGACCCAGAGTAGTGATTAGGAATCCCAAGGACTTGTCTATGTCCTCCCCCATAAAAAGAGCAGTTACAGCCCTGAAGATCCCAAGAAGTGCAAGATCCAGAGTGTGGAAGGGACAAAGCTGGGGCTAACAACTCTGTTGTCTGCTGGCTGTTCAGCTGGAGCCTTCTTTTCCAGTGAGAGGAAGAAGAGGGCAGAAAAAGCCCTCTTACAGTTCATGGAGGGCAGTGCCCAGGAGAGGCCAGGCCAAGCTGTTACCAGAGGGTGCAGGGCTGAGATCTCCCTGCCCTCTCTGTACTTGTTTCTCGTGTTAAATCAAAGGACTCTGAGTTTGTTGGTAGCTTCTGTGCTTTTCCTAAATGAAGCATTAGAAGCCAAAGTCTTTCCTTGTTCTCCATGTCAAATGTTTAACCACATTAAATGGCAAAGTCAGGGAATATTCACAGATATGTTTGCTTTTATCCTGATAATATCTTCACATGAATGCCATTTCTGTCCTTTTGTCATATGGGAGTTCAGATCTGTCTTGTTTTCACTGGGTCTTTTGTTTTCCTTTTGACTCCAGACCAATGTACCTTTCTCCTACTGTTTGTTCACCTAGGTACACGGAAGCCTTGACAGATCCCAGCTACAAAGGACAGATTCTTACCCTGGCTAACCCCATAGTTGGGAATGGTGGAGTGCCTGACACGGCTGCTTTGGATGAAATGGGCCTCAGGAGGTTTCTGGAGTCTGATGGGATCAAGGTAACAGTGGGAGAAGCAGAATCAAAGGGTTGTGCCCAGCAGCCTGAGTGTGTAAGAGTTTACTGGCTCCCTCATGGAAGGAATCAGTGGTGCTCATCCTTTCCTTTTCTTCTTCTGGATGATGTCCTTTGGAGGAATGGTGGCAAAAAATACTCCATCTTGATTTCTGTACTAAGCCATGTGCCTTGTGGAAGCATCTGTTCTGAGGTGAAATGACTGTTTTATACACTAACTCCATTAAAAAATGGAGCTGATTTTTGAAATGAAATCTTACTTAAAAGTGAAAAGTTTTTTATTAAAAAAATACCTAAATAAATTTTGTCTCAAATTTCCATTTTCTTTCTTTTGACAAGAAGTGTTTTGTCAGCTCAGTGCAATTTGCAGCTTTGGCTATCAAGTCACATTCTTCTATGGATTTCCTGGTCATAATGCCCAGGTACAGTCATGAGATAGCCTGAAATGTGTCCATGATATGGTTTATGGTGGATGAATAGTGAAAATTGAAGCTACCAGATAAGGAAAAAGGTGGTCCTGTGGTCCTGTCATAGTAGAGATGGACAATGGCACCTGTTTCTCCTTCCACCACAGCCCCATCTTTACTGCACACAGTTTATATTTATGTGGTTATCAGAAGGCACCGTGTTTCATTCCAGCTGGGCAGGAACTCAGTTCACTGGTTGGTAATGGTGAGTGCACACATCAATCAAAACTTTTCTCTCTGACAATGTTCACATACTTTTCTACTGATTCTCATGGGACAGATCCCTTGCTATTACAGGTGCACTTCTTTTTCTCCCCAAGAATAGTTTGTTATGTTAATGAACTTTGCATTCTCAAGGTGTTTTTGCATGGCAGCTTCCCAGGCCAGCTGCTAGCTACACTTATCCTGAACCATGATTTTACAAAGCCTTTCTTTTGTAAGGTTTTACCTATATGTGAAATGATGTTTCTTCTCTCTACAGGTTTCGGGTTTACTGGTGCAGGATTACAGCAATGAGTACAGCCACTGGCAGGCTACTAAGAGCCTGGGAGAGTGGTTGCAAGAAGAACAGGTGAGCAATCTAGATGTAACAACACAATGAGAACTGACCTGGATGGAGAGATGAGCTCTTCATTTTGTGCCTTTTAGAGCAGAAACTAGGTTTGAACAGCTCAGCTATTTCTGAGAGGGAATAAGGGGAAGGGAAGAGCTGCAGTGAGGCAGCCTGGTACTCCCAACACAAGGTCAGGCTGGATGAGGCTGTGAGCAGCCTGCTCTAGTGGAAGGTGTCCATGGCAGGGGTTGGAACAAGATCAGCTTTAAGGTGTCTGCCAAACCAAACCCTTCTATCATTCTGTGGCATGTTCTCATTAAAGTGATCTGGCTGCCATCTTCTTTCCAATTTTTTTTAGCTGCTTGTTCTCTAACCTATCCTTGGGCTTTCTTCAGGTGCCTGCGCTGTATGGGATTGATACCAGAATGCTGTCCAAATTAATTCGTGACAAGGTATGATCTGCTTCCCTTCATCCAGTTGCACTGACCTTGCTAATGCTGGGCCCTCTCCAGCTTCAGCAAACCTGGAGTAGCAATGGTACTGCTGGGCTGCCTTGATTTCAGATGCTGTTCAGCTCCAAAGGCTTCTGTACTGCTGGGCAATGCTGTGACCCCACGGAGCCCTCTCTCCCTGGCTCTGCTCTGGGTTTCCTGTCCTTCATAAGTGAGCCAGCACAAGGTGATGTAAATGAAAGGCCTCATGCAGTGTCAGACACAACAAGTGGTAGTATCAAGCACATTCTAACCCAGAAGCAGTCAGAGAGCAACAAGTCTGTGAGATATTGTGGACATTCTTTTGCAGATAGTGGCACATTTGGTCAGTGGAAATTGTCCTGCTCCTCTGAGACAAAGGAATGCCTACAGTCATCTAAGATGAATTCCTAACCAGCTTTTCTTTGGCTGAAACCTGCTATTATTTTCAGCAGTCATTACTTTTCCCTGTTTTCTGAGAGCTGACAATTGAAGGTCATGGGTAGAGTGAAGGTCACGTTATGGAGTGCAGGTTAATGTGAAGGTACACTTCACACTGCCTGAAACGGTGATCAAAGCCAGCCTGAATGGAAATTTGCCTCGGAGGCTCTTCTTTTCTAATGGATTATTTGAAGCTGGTCTTTAGGTGATCTGCAGCCAAACCCTGTGCCCCCTTTCATTCCACAGAACAAAACAGGAATGGTCCACCTTGAATAGAGGAATATTTGTAGAAGTGAATTCTTATAGGAATATTTGGCATTGTTGTGCTCTTACAGAAAGCATACAAGTACAATTTAGTACAATAAAAAATAGCTTTTAAGGCATAATAGATTACCATTCCTTTTATCCAAAGTTAATACTTTCAGTGTTTGTCCTAATTTAGCAGTGTATGGTAGCGAGTCCCATTATGACTTAGAATGGTGTTGGTGTATGGCTTTTAAAAAAGTGCATAATGTCAGCTCTTCACCCAGTTTTCTCAGACTGATAAAAACTACTTAGTATTTCACTCCCTGTCTCTATAAAAATTGGGGTGAGAACAGGGCTTCCTCATGGTAATTGCAGAAATAAGCAATGACTTGTTAAACTGGAATAAAGGTAAATGCAGGGCACCATTTGGCTGAGAATGAGGGCTTGAAGAGCTTTGTCATCAGCATTTATGGAACTCACTGCATGGTGGCACTCAGAGCCAAGGCTCTCAAGCACCACTCAGGATCCTCGTTTCCAGGACTTGTTGAAGATGATGATTATGTTCTAGCTCATATGAAGCAGCTTGGAGCAGCTTTTTGGTGTTAGCTGCTACTCAAGGAGGATGTCAGCCCCTGTTAGGGACAAAAATCTGTCCTTAAAACTTACCCTCATTAGTGTGTGTGGCACTGCAAGATATTGGTGGTTGTTTGCCCCAGAGAAATGGCAAGGATACTTCAGGTATGGCAAGCCAGGGAAGAATCTCAAAGGAGAATCACTAAATCCAAGGAGCAATCCCAGTGTGGATACTGGTGTAATATCCACAGAGCAAGCCGAGTTTTAACATGTTTGATCGTGAAAGTGGGATGTGATAAATTTACCACAAAACATTGATTTCCTCTCTTTTACTTTCCCCTTCCATCCCTGGAAAGTTCTGTAATGCATACCCTGCTCCCAGGCTGAGAAGAGGTTTAACCCTAGGTTAATCCCATTTACTCCAGGAGTGGGGCAAAGCCAAAGGAGGGTTTTTTTTTTCCACTGAGAACTTCAGTGAGAAGAAGGATATGCTGCTGGCAGAACATGAGTGTCCTAGGCTTCTGACAGGTGGTAACAGCAATATAGAGCAGGGCTTGCTAGAGGTGATTTTTTATTTTTAACAGCTAATTCAGGAAACAGCTGGGCTGACCTGCTTCCTACATAGCTTTGCCTCACACCAGTTCTGCTGCCTCGTAGCTACCCACAGGAGGCAGCTGAAAACCTCACAGTGTGGGTTTCCAAAACCAAAAAAATCTTCAAACCGCTTTGTGGATTACTCCCAGATCTACAGGACAGTTGTGTGGGGATCTGAATTCTGATCTTCTTGGAAGATAACTCAATTCCAATGTCACAACACAGCTTGCCAGACTGCTTATTAACAAATATTATTGCTGATAATGTCTCTCCCCTGAATGAAGGGGTTTAAACAGATTTTTCATACTGAGGAAGGCTGATAAACTTCTAAAAACGCTAAAAATGGTTATAAACTGCCAAAGAACCCCATATTTAAAGATACATTCCAGTTGCTGGGCCTGTCAACACCTCGTTTTCACAGCTTCTTCTCTGCTCATGCTTTGTTTTTTCTGGTGTGTTTCCACAGGGCACGGTGCTTGGGAAGATTGAATTTGAAGGTCAACCTGTGGCGTTTGCAGACCCAAATAAGCAAAACTTAATTGCAGAAGTTTCAACAAAGGTGAGAATTTCTTCTGTAGTTTTAGGGCTGTACACTCCAGGTAGCTGCTCCTCATTTGCTCTGGGGACCAACCAGTTTTTCTAAGTAAACAATTTGGTGACATTTTCTAAACCATGCACCTTTCTAGACCTTTGATGGACTGTTTTCTCAATATCCCCATGGCTCCTCAGGTGCAGTGTTGGACATAAAAATGGTTTGTGCTGAGCTGAATGTGGTCTGAATCACACTCTGATCAGAGGATTGTGTGTTACAAAGACAGAGAAGTATTGGGGATACAGTTAGACCTGGTATATGGTGGGTGTTCTCAAACATAAAAAGAATTAATAAAAAGAATGGTTTCCTTAAAATGCTTTCCTTAAAAGAAATGCTTTCCTTAAAAGAAATGCAGAAATCATCACAATGCCATTTGATAATCTGTGTTCAGGCGTAATTTCTTGGGGTGGTTCCAGAAGAGACTTCCAGATGTCAAAACTGAACCAAATTAGGAATCCCCTGCATCTAATATATCTGGAATTAGCTGCTATGGTCACAGATCTGAACAGACCAGCAGTGAAGTTTTTACTCTGCTAGCTGGGCATGCAAGCCCTGTTCAGCTGCAAGCTGAGAAGAACATTAGAAATCATGGGGATGTAGGAAACCAGGCCCATACTAAAAATGGTAACTATTCTTGTACCAGTGCCAATGTCTTAAATTGTGGCCCCTTTGGAGATTTAACTGGGGGATAAAGAGTGCCCTGGATGCTTAATCCCATTGACTGGAGTGAGAACCCAGTGTATGAGTCCCTTTTGCAAATTCCATGCTTGCCATGGTGTTTGCAGCTCCTTCAAGGTCTGTGAGGCTCCAGAAGAGCTCTGCAAATAGCTGCTTGTGTGCTGTTCTGCACACACCAGCTAGTGTGTTCATGGCCTGGGTGAACAGCATCCTGAGCACAATGACTGGGAGAGCAAGGGGGAGTTTGAAGTGTGGGGTTTTGAATCCCTGCAGGCTTGGATTTACAGCAGTAAGTGGCATCCTGGGGTGCCATGCAAATCTCATCCCCAGCTCATGCCAACACCTCCACTGTGCTTTGGGTCAGGGCCTTGTTGCTGCACAGAAGGATGGCAATTTCTTACTGAGGTTGTGATCTAGGTCTAGGTGGAGCCATTTCCAGTCAGTGTTTCTGAAACAGGTAAGATTGCTGATGCTAAACTCTGCAATTACTGAGACTGAATTACTGCAAGGGTGCTGAAAATAGCTTCTTAAAGGGAGATATAATGAGATTAACAGCACTTTGGTGGGCTCGTTATGTTTATAACTTCATTTTTATGGGTTTAAAAAACAACATCACATATAAAGCTGTAAATGAGGTAAGCTGTTTAATGTTGGTAATTAGTGGACATGATAATCTATCTGTTGCCAAATGGTGATTTTCATGTAAATCAGCATACAGTATGATCCAGAATCTGCTGATCTATTGTAGGAGTGATTGATTTTTTTTATTATATCCTACCCACCCCCTGCCACCTTGATTAAATGCTAGTGATATAGAGCGTGCTTGCTAAGATTGCCTATCCAGGGCGAGGAACATGGAAAACTGCAACAATCTCTTGTTGGAGATTCTTTTTTTGGTGTGTGTGATTGTCAGGGTGGCAGAGCAGATGAGAGATAGTTAACCAGTCCAAGCTAAAAGGTCACTCACATCTCTCCACACATGCAGGCCCACACACTGGTTTTGTTCTCAGCACTAGTGCCAACAGGAGCTTTGACTTTCCCTGACCACTGGTTTGCAGCTCTCCCACATAATCCTTTCACACTGGGACAGTTTTTTGTGTTCACCCATGAACAGGTGAGGGAAATCCTCTGGCTTTAGAAGGCATTATTTTTTAATAGCATTTTAACAGTATTTTAACAGTTCTCTGATCCAGCTCTCAGTCTAGTTTCTGCCTAAACACACTCTTGGCCAGATGCAGGGGACAGGTCAGATCTCTGCAGGACAGAGTGTGACAAGTGGGTTGTGGAGACAGCAACATCTAAAATCAGTCTTGCTGCTGAAGGAAATCATAGCTAATTAATTTGAGTGGGAAGAGTTTTGAAAGCAAGGTTAATTAAAGCACTTTGAAGTAGTGCTGCCCCACAACTCCCTCTGGTCATGAGAACAGTTAAGGAGAACCTTTGAAGGAGGTCTTTGCTTCATAATATTTTCTTATTTTTTTAAGTATGGCTATTGTGAGGAATGGAGGGATCTTCAAAACCCCCTTTTGAAAAGAACAGTGGGTTTTTCTTAGGGTGTCTGACTCAGGACAATAAGCTAGTTCCTGTGAGAACATAATGTTCTTGGGGTTTTTTGAAACCACCACCCAGAATCTTGAAGGACAGCAGGTAGAAGACCCATAAAATTCGTGTGCAGTGTTACAGTTCCACTCTGGGCTGTTGGAACCTGAATCCACTTGTGCACCAGTCACTGTGGAGATATCATTGTCTGTTATCAGAAACCTGAAATGATCTAACAAGATCCAGGTTCAGTATGATTCTACTCATTCTGAAAAGGGCTGGAGGATACTTTGCCATCTGATTATGTAATGTGAACTACAAGATATGTTCCCATAGGGAAAAAAATCTCCATTCTTGTGTGTTACACACTGGTAACACCACTGGCTCAGGCTGAGCCACATCCTCAGAGATGGAGCAGGGACCATTGGTGATTCATGTGCAGCAGCTTGGAGCCTTGTAGTGAGCAGAGGTGCTCCTCACACTCCATCTCTTGCACCCTTGCTCCTGACATGGGAGTAAATCTCTCCTGATGATGGTGATCAGAGCTGTCCTCACACTCGAGGACACCCTCTTGCATTCCAGAGATGCCTGGAACATTCTAGTGGCTATCTGGAGCAGAGGCTAGACAAGATTAAGAGAATAAAAGCAGATATTTATGAAATACCTTCAATATTTATATATTTATATTTATAAATATTATTATTTATAAATAGAAAACCTTGAGCACTCAGAAGCCTCCGAGAGGCTGCCCAAGATGGACAATGGTCACGAGTTTTTCATACAGATATAAGTTTTCTCCATTTACATATCGTGTTTAATACTCCAATTACAGCTTCAGCTAATGAAGTCGTACACCCCAAGTTATCTCCCCTGCAACTCACTCTTGTTTGTACTTTTTGAGGCCTGATACAGTCAGGTGTCCTTGAATTTCAGGCCTAGAGAGGAATTGTTTTGTCTGAATAAAACAGGAGAACAGTAGCTGTGTGTATGGAGTTTTAGAGTTACACACTAAAGGAGTACAGGATCTGAGAAATATAAAAACTAAATCCTAAGGCATCACTAGAAACCTCTGCATTTCAATCTCTGCAAAGGTAAAAGTTCAAAGAAGAACAGAGTTAGGGTAACACACGGGGAGGGGTTGCAATATTCTGCTAACAAACTTCATCATGAATTATCTGCTGAGGGGATGTCTTTCCTTCTGGCTGGCCTTTTAAAAACTTCAGTTTGTCACCTCTCACCAGCCATACTGAACATGATTTTTAGTATCTTTTCATAAGGAGGCCCAGATGTGAAATATTTTAATCAGCCAGGGAAGCTGATTAAAAGGGAGTTACTTAGTCTTAAAAGAGAGGAAAAAAAAAATAGAAGGAAAAAACATTCTTCTTTTTTCCATGATGCACAAGAGAAAAGCCACTTTGGGCAAAATACATTTGTCAATATCAGCTTTCAGAAGCTGAGTGTAACTGAAGGTAAGCACCGAGTTTGTTTTTTAGGAGGAAGAAGGCAGCCTTATGTGCTCATTGATGAATAACATCAATAACATCAATAACTGCTACCTAAAATTCAGCAAACTTCAGAAGGAAGCTGTCCATAAATAACCTTACATCAGTGCTAGAGCTGTCTGACAGCAAGGCTGCAATGGCATAGAATCAAGGCCATATAACACACAGTGGTTTGACTTCACTTCCTGCCATTCTGGCTGTGACCAGTAGAAAACTGGGTGTACAAAGCATGATGGTCCAGATTTGGGACTGGTGACAATTTATTTTGTGGAATGCGTTAAGGAACAGCAGCTGGAAGAGGAGAAGTTGTGAGATAAAGCTGGCAGGTCCATGCAAACACAGCCCAGAAGGTCCCTCACAGCTGTCCCCAGCTGTGCTCTGCTTTTCAGGATGACTGCACTTCAGCTGCTCTCTCACTGGGTACCTGGCCAGTTTCTTTTGGGCTGCAATAATCTGTGAGAACTGTCTCTTTGCTTCACTGCTGATGAGGTAACACACAGGCAAAAAGGTTGTCATTAGCTCTGGAAACGAGTGATTGCATTACTGCTGTAATCAACAGTGTATAAAACAGCATTATAACTTCTACTTTCACAGAAAGATGAAGGAAGCACTAATGTCTGCAGTATTCCTGGAGATTTCCACATAAATTGATTGTCAACTACCTGTTGCTGCACACTGGTGAAAAGTTATTCTGCTACCCATTTTCTCTGTTTTTTTGGGGACAGGGTGTGATGGGTCATTTACAACATGCTCTGTCTTTTTCTAGGAAGTCAAGGTTTATGGCAGAGGGAATCCAATTAAAGTTGTAGCTGTTGACTGTGGCTTGAAGAGCAACGTTATCCGTCTGCTAGTGAAGGTAGGTCAGTTCTTGATGTCCCTTGGCACTTGTTTTGCTTTGCCAAGAGCCTCACCTGCACTCACCAGCCTTCCTTCCACCTGGGCACGTGCATTTTAAAGTTAGCTGCCCTCCTGAAGTGAGGAACAACTCTTTATGCCCTGGCAGGTGTTTTCTGCACTTGGTACAGTGTATTGAGGGGATAAGGAGGAGGAAGGACCTGTACAGCAGCCTCTCTGCCATGGGAAGAACCCCAAAAGATGAGTTTTCCAAAAAAAAAAAAAAATGAGGCACAACTTCTCTAAAGAGCAATGAAGGAAGGTCAACCCTTCATTGTTAAAAATAAATAAAGAGGGGGGAAAATAATGCAGTGATGGTGGTGAGTGGTTGAAACAGGCCCAAAGTACTCGTGGAATGTTCATCATGTTAAAAAACACAGGATCCCCAGGCCCTCAGCAACCTGCCTCAAAGTGGAAATTACCCCTGTTTTGTGCAGGAATTGGATCTGATGACATCATGAGGCTCATGAATCCCAAGTAATTCTTTGATTCTGGAGTTCTGTGAAAAGCTTTTCCTGTTTTTAGCACAGTGATGTAGCAGTCCGTGCTTCTTTAGCCGCACAGGAGGACAGAAGGCAATGCCCTCCTATTCTCTAGATGCATGGGATTTCCCTGATCCAATTCTTTAATTAAATGTAGAGGTTTGTCTCGGTTTTGATGAGTAGGACTGCTTCTAGCATGTCACAGGACGAGGCTGTGAAGCCCTAATTTAGCAATTTAGAATGCACTGTGTACAAGTGAACACAAATTCCATGGGTGCTTACACACTTATTTTGCTTTCCATCAGTAAGTTTTGATCTCATCAGTGAATTTCTGAGTAACCTGACAAACACTGAGGTGGCTCAAAGGGGCCAGGTCTACCAGTTTTGTGAAATTAATGTGGTCAGACAGTGGAGAGAAGTTGCATCACGGGCAAAGGAGATAACTGAAGACTGAAATACAAACTCAAGCTCTAGGACATGAGACCGTAGGAAGAGCCTCCTCCTCACAGAATTTAATTTGTTTCCCTCCTCCCTTCATTTCTTATTCCCTTATTCTATTTTTTTTGTTTGTTTTATTGTTTTAGCGAGGTGCAGAAGTGCACCTGGTTCCATGGGACCATGATTTCACTGGCATGGATTATGATGGACTCATAATTTCTGGAGGTCCAGGGGATCCCATGAAGGCCCAGGAAGTGATTCAGAATGTCAGGAAGGTACAGTGCAATACCTACAGGCTGATTGTACTTTTTAATTTGCCTTTTTTTAAAGTGCTTGAAGTAGCACTTGGTTGTACTTACCTGTTATGGGCCAAACATTGTTCAGACATTTCAGCTGCCTGGAATATTCCTCATGTTGGTCCAGTGGGATTTGTCTCCAGCCCAATAGTTACAACAAGGCTTTATAGACCTTGGTGAACAATACATGGCAAACGTGACGACCACACCACAGCAGTGCCTTGAAGTACCCTGTGCTCTTTCAGGTCCTCTGTGACCTTAGGAATAAACCAGCACTCATTTCAGAGCTCCCACCTGGAATAATGTCCCACACTAAATAAATGGCTGTAATACAGTGCCATTGCTTATTCCCTGAGTGAGTTGTCTGACACCAAACTGTGCTCTGAGGTTTTCTCTGAGCCAGAGGAAAGGAGGAAACTTTCCTTCACAGGCTGTTACCACTCTGGCATTCAGCTTTTCCCCCAAGTCTGTGAGGGAATTAGCATGTTTTATGCTGGAATTGCTGGACAGAGACACTCCAAAATCTGTTGAAAACCTTTTCTTTTTAGGTCCTGGAGAGTGACCGCCCAGAGCCCCTGTTTGGAATCAGCATGGGGCATCTAATCACTGGAATAGCAGCTGGAGCTACTTCCTACAAGATGCAGATGGCCAACAGGTGCAGCATCTTCTTCCCAGACAGAGCAGCTCAGCACTGGAAAGGGCTATGGAACAGCAGTGCTCTGCAGCTGGCATCTCAGAAACCTTGCTCCTTCATCCCAGCCATTCTCTTGGCCCTTAATTTAAACCATCATGTCATGCTCTACTATTTTTGAGTGTTTTTTTAAAAGTATTTATGTAATTTATCCCTATCAAGCTGAAGAATAACAAAGTTTCTCCTAGGATTTATCACTCTGAAACTGGCTGCCAGTATTTCACTGCTGCTATTGAGCTGCTATGTATAATTATCACAGTTACCACAGTTATCAGCTCCCCCTAATTGTGGCACTTGAACACATTTGGCACTTCTGTCCTCTGATCCCTCTTTCTTCCAGAGGCCAGAACCAGCCTGTCCTGAATGCAGTGACTGGACAGGCTGTCATCACTGCTCAGAACCACGGCTATGCCATCGACAGCTCTGCCCTCCCTCCTGGCTGGAAGCCTCTGTTTGTCAATGCCAACGACCAAACCAACGAGGTGAGCCTCTCTTTCACCTCCTGGAAGCTTTATTTCACCTCCTGTAAGCCTGCTCTCACCTTAGCAAGGCTAAATTTGTTGATTTGACCATCTGCTGATTTCCTTGGAGCCCTGCTTTACAGCCAGGGTAAGATGGGTTCCCCACTGTACCAGCCCAAATTGCAACAGTGATTTTATCATTTCCCTTATTAATTTCCATGATTTCCCTACTGTTGGTGTTGCTCATTTAGCTACCATTCTCTTAGGGTTTGTGCCACAGCAGGGCAAGCCTGTGTCACCAGTTTGTTGTGTTGGTTCTGTGTTGTCCAGCACAGAAATGTTGTCCAGGACATCATTACCATCTAATTTGGTCTGTTATTATAATTATAAATATAATTCCAACAACTAAAGTTGTGAGGAAGAGGGGCTTCCCCTAGAGAATAGCTTACATGATCTAAGAAAGAATCCAATGTCAAGTGACATCCGTGTTTGAGATCTCAGGCTTCTAACTTCCCACATCAAATCTTTCCCATGATGTCCAATGTCATGCAAGTTGGTGAAATCTTGTTAATTTTCAGGAAATCAATGAAAAGAAGGTATTTTCAAAAGCAGTTTCCCTTATGGAAACATGCCTCTTTCTCTTGTTTTGTATGAATGCCCAATATAGAGTCTGGCAGGTTGCACAGTGATGTTCTGAGCTACCCATCTGATGATTTTAGAGTAAGTTTGGTTTGTCATTTGGTGTTTTCTTTATCCTTGTGGAAGGATATCTAAACACAGAAGGGTATCTAAACATAGACAAATTTTACCAAACAAAACATTGATACAAAAAAAACGACGTCTGTTCTGCTCAATTTTTGAAATGCATTTATTTACACTGTGTTGACAAACTAAACCAGTCCATTCCCAGGGCTTTTTATGTTTGCTTTAGCTGGAATTTGGAGACAAAGGTGATAAGGTTGGACATGAGTCTTCTGGATCTAGAAGAATGGAGTTGAGCTAAAAAAATCATCTCTGTGAGCCCCCAAAGCAGAAACAGTCTCCTAAAGCTTGGTGGGTGGAGAGGGACAGGGATTGTGTTGGTTTAGCACACACAAACAGGGTCAGTCTGGTGTGTGCAGTCTGCTGCATTCCTCTGCTTGAAAAAGGAAAAGCATTTCTTGTGACCTGACCCATCACAGTTGGACAGGGCCAGCACAGGCTTCCAAATACTAAAGAGGCGTGGAGTGAAGGTTTTAAAAAGATATTTGTATTTAACTACAGGGAACGTGAGCATTCAGGGAAAATGTGGCAGACTAGTGGAATTCTTTACTCTGAGAGCAGAAATTCATGCCATAATGTTGTGGTCAGTAGCTCATCTCTCATCCCTGCCCTATCCTGACATGCCACCCTGAAGCTCTGGATGGCACTGTGGCTCCACCTGAGACTGTTTGGGCTCCTTTGTCCATTTCTAAGGGAAGCAGGTTGTATCAGGACTACTTTTCCTTGAATTTCCTCTTGAGGAACTTCTCTACCCCCATCTGGAGTTGTGGACCACGAGCAGTGACCATGGGGTAGCCTCCCAGTGGACCATGCTTCTTGGTGCTATCAGGGCGCTCAAATGAGAAATCATTTTTTCCTGGCTCCAACTGAAACCACAAACACAGTCTCCAAACTCCATTTAGACCCTTCATAGCTGTTGTTTGTCCACAGCAGCGGTCCCCTTCATCACTCTGCCCAACCCAAGGCAGAGATCAAGGCCCTGTGTCAGCACTTAAAGTCAATTATGGAAATCAAGAGTGTGACAAAAATCCATTTTTATTATGGCAGAACCAATCAGCTTGGCAGGGTTAAACCATTCATTCCCTAACAGCCTTGTCCCCAGGTGATCTTTCTTTCCAGGTATGTTTTCCTTCTCTGCCCAGTCCCAGGAGAGGCCCTGCAGGGAGCCCTGTGTAGCTGCTCTGCCAGATGCTTGCAGCTTCTCGGTGTTTGGTGTTGCAGTGGAAGCTGTGTCTGCACCGTGCCCCTGGACAGCCCCTGGAGGGTTAACAGCAGAGCAGGAGACTGGGAATGAAATGATGTGTCAAACACATCAATCCTTTGGCCCTCAGTGCTTACAGGGACGAGGTGTAGCTTTCTGCTCACTTGCTTGTCAGGAGGTGTCTAAGAGAGTTGCTTCTGTTCCTGCAGGGAATTATGCATGAGAGCAGATCGATTTTCACCGTGCAGTTCTATCCAGAGGCAAACCCCGGGCCCAGGGACACGGAGGTAATGTATGGGGGCTGCTCTGGGCTGGCTTTCAGATGTTTACCTGCTGGTGTACCAGTTGGTGATGGTCCTAAATGTTGGGTCTGGAAGTGTCAGGATCCTAGCAAAGCCATGCACAGTGTCTGTGATCTGGAGCTAATTACAATCAGCAGCAAGAGGTCTATGGACTACTTGGTGCTTTGGATCAGTGATTCCATTCATTTGGTGGGTATGTACTGAGTCCTGATGGGATTATCCATGTGTTGGAAGTTACTAAGGTGCTTAAGCCCTTGCAGGATCAGGCTCAAATCTCTTGCAAAAGAGACTGCAAGAGGAATAGAATTTTATCTTAACGGTAAAAAATACTAGCCAGATGCTTTGTAATAAAATCATTAACTTTCTAATACACTTTAGTTCCACTTTCAAATTTTATAATTACTGTAGAGTTATGTAAATGGATTCATACTTCCTCATTCTGGTTCTCCTAAGTGAAATGAAATTTTAATCCCCCATCTGTGACTTCACACAAATTCAGTAACCACTGGTTGCGTAGTCACAGAATATGACTAAGCAGCATCAGGGGATGTGGAAGGCAGAGGAAGCATGTCTGAACATAAATAAACTATTTAGCATTTCCTGAGAGACCAAGATGGAAGAATACCTAGAAATGCTTATTTTAATCTTAATTTGATGATGTTGATTAAATCTGCAAGCAAATCTCTTGATATCGGGAACTTTGATAGCAATCTGATTGACTGGTGTGTATCAGAGAGCTGAAAAAACTCAGCTGTGTGTCTTTTCCGAGTCTGTGCCCTCCCACTGCTGGGATGGTTTGATAACATATCCTGCTGGGCTTGCAGGACCCATCCATGCCCCTTCCACAGGTAATTCCCAGCACCCAGGGGCTGTGTGTCAGAATCCTGGCAGGTGTGGGGTGCCTGGAGCTGCCTGGTTCCAGCGAGGGTCCTGCTGCCTGCCTGGCTGGAGAGCACTCATCTGACAGTCTGGGACCTCCTCTGGATGGACAGCACTGATTTTGCTCAATTCCTGTTTAACCAGCCCTGCTGAGAGCCCTGCTCTGCAGTAGGCACCGTTCCAGATGGTTCCCTGAGCCGGTTTGGTGTATGCTCTTCTGTGTTTTAGCTTGTGATGCACGTTCACTCCTTGCGCACAGAAACAGAGCACACAGACGTGATTGATGGGTGTTTTCTTCCTGATTATGACCTCACTTTCTTGAATGCAGCTTTGTCAGATATGTCAAAGCTGTTGTGTAAATTTCAAATAATGATCTCCTCTTCTGAGGAGGTGTAAACCTGCCTGCTGAAAGCAGCAGAGCTAGAGCCCATTGCATGAGTTCACCAATGGCCTGCTTTTTCCTCCTTTGCTTCGTATCTATTTAGTCCAACTTTGGCAGTAAATACATGTGTTTGTTTTTCCTAGTTCCTCTTTGATTCATTTATTTCCCTGGTTAAGAGAGGGAAGGGCACCACCGTTCCCTTGGTCCTTCCCAAGGCTGGAGTGACAGCTTCTAGAGTGGAGGTCAGTGTACAGATATTTTCATGCCTGTCAGTGAGGCTGGAGCTACTTAATTCCTACTGAACCCACGGCACGAAATTGCACTTGGAAGTCAAAGGAGGCTTCTCTTATAAAAGTCCTGACAGCTGCTTATCTCACAGTCATCTCTGTTTTCTTTGAAAGAGTTTTAAGTTCTGATGTTTCATGTATTTTCTTTGTATTTCTTTGTATTTTCTTTCTCTCCTGAGAAAGGTACTCTCAGAGTAGTACAATGAGGTGCCCTGGGATAATCTGGCCATGAGATTTTGTGCCAGCAGTGTAATGTTGGTGCTCGGTTGCTTAGCAAATAAACCTGAAATTCCTAATGTGAGCTGAATTTCATAGAGTTTTGCTGTCTTAGAGATTTTGTGGGCAGCCAAAGTGAGGCATGGTTGTCTATAAGCACATGATACAATTAACATGTTTATTTTGTGCCCTATCCACGAGTCACATGTTTCTCTAAATGGAGATATATGGGAGAATTCCAGTACATACTGGAATTATATACTTATTATATACCAATTATATAAGATAAGAAGTAAAACTGAGGTGATTTTGAAAGTAACTTCTTCTGTTTCGAAAACTTATGTTCTGTAACTTAAGACTGCATGGCTTCTGTTCCTTTCAACATCCACTACCCTGGGACTGATTGTTTTCATGCCATTTGACACTTGCAGGTCTCCAAAGTTCTCATCCTAGGATCTGGGGGTCTGACAATCGGTCAGGCAGGGGAATTTGATTACTCTGGATCCCAGGCTGTGAAAGCCTTGAAGGTGAGGAGACACTGTGAAAATACTAACCTCATCTTTCCCTTCTCACAGCTAATCCTCTGAGGGCAGGGAAGCTGGTGAGGATAAATGGCTGCAGGAAAAATTAGCAATTTTGGTTGTTGAGCTTGCTAGTTGACTGATGTGAGTTAGCCACTGAGAATTATCTTCCAAAGAGAGATGTTGTTGGGGTTTCCATCACAGCCTTCAAGCAGTTTGCTCTTTGTGATGTGTTATTTGTGATATTTGTTATACCTGTTAAACTGGATGGAAATGGAGGAGGAGGAATATGGTCAGGTGTACCTAAGCTGAAAACCTGGAGCTTTTGTGGTATGTCAACACTGCAAGGTAGACTACAAATAACAGCTGAACAGTTGGCTACTGCTATACAGAGGAGCCCCTCATCATGGCAGGATTGCTAAATGGTATTTATTTTAAATGGGATGAACTTTTTAAAGGTCATAGATGTAAGTTTTGCTTCCAGAACAGGTCCTAGAAGGGTTATTAAGGCAGAAGTTCATGCTGGGAGAAGGTGTAGAAGGGTAGAATGTCCTGTGACAGGGTTATTACTGGTAATGTAAGAGTCACCTGGGCCCTGAGTTCATGTCTAACCTCATGTGAAGAAAGAAGAGGGAGCTTGCAGAGCCCTGACAGAGTCAAGGCAGAAGCAGCAGCTGCCTTCATAAGAGGTGATGGCTATGGGTGGTTCTGAGGCTGTCCTGATGTCATGAACATTCTATTCCTGCTCTGGCCCTGGAGTGAAAATCAATTTTAGTAATTTTGGATATAATCTGGGGTGCTCTGGTTTATCCCCATGCTGCAGCACATCCTGTACTGCATGTGTGTTGTTTGTGTGCTGTACTGCTGCTGCTGGCTGCTAGTTCAACACATCATCAAGAGATGAGTACAAACCAGGAGTGGAGGATTCCAGGGCTGGGGAGTGTCAATAATCACCCATTTGGAAAGGAGCTATCTCCTTTTTTTTTCTTTTTTCCCTCTTTTGTCCTTTAAACTCATCTTGGGATTGTGGAAGAATTTTGTTTTATTTTTTGTTATGAATCAACACTGGTTCTCAATGCCGATGTTCTGATCCTTTCTGCTGTGTCTGCTTGTGGTCACCTGGAAAATCTGGATAACTTTCTGTGGGGATTACCCCAACTCAGCTGGATACAGGTGGATATGACACAAAAAGAGAAGTGGAGCCTTCCTGGAGTATTACTAATTCATTGCTTTCGTTAATTAAGTTGTAACGAACGTCTCCATCAGGATGGGTGGCCATTACACAGAGTTCTGTATGTTTCTAAAAAACTAAAAAAGGCAGAAGTTGTAGGAAAGGGTTGCAAGAGCAAGTCCAACATGCCAAGCAACTGGACCAGAATGATGTGATATTAATGAAACATGTCTCTCAGCACAGAGAGCATTAATTCTCTCATTAATTATCCTCATCATCACTGCTAGCTGGTCTTTAAGAATACCTTGTCCTAAATAAGCAGGGAAGAAGGAGCTGAGATGTGCAGATAGTCCAGCTTGTGGAAAAGGGATAAACTTTTCCTTCCACCATTTGTTTCAACAGAATTGTAGCCATGAATTTCTGAATACATTTATTAGAGAAGAATGTTTTGATCTTTTCCATCTACCTAGTTAAGGATCATTTGTCTAAATCCAAAATATTTTCCATATGGATTTTGTCTTCTTTTCCTCCCCTGTTCCAAGCATTTCCAAGGAGTATGTGCTTCAGTGAAAAAAAAAAAAATCCAACTTTTCCCAAGGAAAAAAGGTCAGCAGAAATTTACAGTCAGTCTTTAAGGCAGTGTTTTAAGTTAGCAAAGGAAGGAGAGGAAATGTTATCTAACACCTGAAGACTGGGAGCTCTGAGTGAGAATCCCACTGCTCCAGGTGAGCTATTTCTTTGTTCCCCCAAAGCAGTGAGACAAACAATCACAAATTTTAAACAAACACAGAAATATCCTATGGCATTTTCATGCTATTTATGAACTGAGGGAAAATAACACTTTCTCTACTGATCCCAGCAACACTTCCATAACATTTTCTCCAGTCTGTTTTTTTATAATATTTTTAAAATATTGTTAATGCTCCTCTTTTCAATGGGAATCATAATTTTCTAACCTTTTAACAACTTCCATATAGAAAATATTTTTTAAATATAACTTGCATCTATAACTAGCATTTTTTTTTGCAAATGCTTTTTGTTTGTATTTTTTAGCCTTACATGAAGTTGATGGACATTAGAATGAGTTCCTGTAAAAATGAGGCCACAGCCTTTACACTTTTCAGTCCACCTTTTCAACAGAGCAGTAGAACAATTTTCTGTATTTGCATGTCTACTGCATGTGGTTGAAGCAGGTTTTTTTTTTAAGCTTGGTCACACTCTTAATTTTTAGCAAAACTTGGTTGGTTTCCTCATTCCATGCTAATATTTAAAGAGTGAGGAGGATTGATCTGCCCAGGTCTGACTCAGAATTTTCTATTAATGAGCAAAGGAGTGCATTTCTGTCCGTAGCTAAAGAGCAGCAAGGCTGTTCTAGCAGGAAACAGATAAACTTTATTGTCACTCAGATTCTCATCTGTGGCAGAGAAAGAGCAGGGTAAAATTTTGGCTAAACTTCATCTTGCATAGAAGGGCAGAGTTTCTCTTTTAATATGCACAATATCAAATAAAAAAATAAAAGTTATGAGATTTTTAAACTGATAATACAAAAACCAATGAGGTATTTTTATGAAAAGTCAAAGAAAAAGAATGTATTTCTGTTACTATTAGGTACAAAAATCTGAAAACTTCAGAGACCTACTGCTTGGCAAGAAAAGATTAGCTTTTGATTACATTTTTTTCTTTGGCACCTTTAATCTGACTTCCAGAGGAAGACAGACATGAGTGTGCTGGAGTTTGTACCAGTCTATGTGACTCCTAAATGTATTAAACAATTTCAATCAAATTTCTGTGGCAATCTCCATTCCCTCGAGATTCACAGGCACAAAAGCAAAGAATTGGCATCAGTTCAGTCTTCAAACCAGAAGTCTCTTATAGGACAGTAGATAATTTTTAAAATTCTGCTGCTGGTAACTTCTGGATGAACCCCATCTCTTCTTGCTGGTGCCGCTGCTGTTGTCAGCCTCTTTTCCCACATGTGCCTATTTTTAACACAGATTTCAATTTTTCAGGAAGAAAATGTGAAAATTGTCCTCATGAATCCCAACATTGCTTCAGTGCAGACCAATGAGACTGGCTTAAAGCAGGCTGATGCTGTCTACTTCCTCCCCATCACTCCCCAGTTTGTCCTTGAGGTCATCAAGGCAGAGCGTCCCGACGGATTAATTCTGGGCATGGGTGGCCAGACTGCTCTCAACTGTGGTGAGCGTGATACAGGTGCCATGGCACCCCATGCAGGCCAAATCATGGCTTTTACCAGGCAACAAGTGAAGGAATAAGGGACAGGACCAGAGGGAATGACCTCCAGTTGCAGCAGGGGAGGTTTAGATTGAATATTGGGAAAAATGTCTTCACTGAAAGGGTGGTCAGGCATTGGAACAGTCTGGAAGCGCTCAGAAGGTGGTTGTGGCACTTGGGGACATGATTTAATGTGCTGCTAGGTTGACATTGGACTTGTTGAGGTCCTTTCCAACCTGGATGATTCTGATTCTGCCACATGTTCTGCAGATTTTATGTGTGCAGGCATCCAGGCCCCACATGGTGGGGGTCAGGTTACTGAGGGAGAGAGGCAGAGATACCAACCATGGGGCAGTGAATCATTCCTAAGCTGTGAACTTAACATCTAATTGCTGGGTTTGGTACTTCAAAGTAATTAATATGTCCTGCTTTTCATCTTAAATCTTACTTATCATAGTTGGATTTGGGGTGTCTTGACCACCTTGAGGCAGAGATCAAAAGGAAAAGTTGCCTTCATGTAACTTCTTGCATCAATATTCATCTGTGCTGCTTTGCTCTGTGGTGCAGATGATGGCCAAGCTGTAACTGTAGTATTATCCCAGCTTTCATAGATTTGAGGATTGAAAATTTCATCTTATGGTTATGAGTTCTGACAAAAACAATAAAATTAGCTGTGGATGAGGCCAGACAATTTGTCAGCTAATCAGATACATTTTGAATACTTTCTCTGTTCTAAATTCTCTAAATTCTTCCCTGTGAGGGTGGTGAGGCCCTGGCACAGGTTGCCCAGAGAAGCTGTGGCTGCCTCATCCCTGGAAGTGTCCAAAGCCAGGCTGGATGGGGCTTGGAGCAACCTGGGACAGTGGAAGGTGTCCCTGCACATGGCAAGGGGTTGGAATGAGATGGGCTTTATGGTTTCTTCCAACTCAAACCATTCTGTCCTTCTCTAATTCTATGATTCTTCATCTTCCATCAATCCTCAGAAGTGTGTCTTTGTGTCCTCTGCAGGAGTGGAGCTCTTCAAGCAAGGAGTACTGCAGCAGTATGGTGTGAAGGTCCTTGGTACCTCAGTGGAATCCATCATGGCAACAGAGGATAGGAAGCTTTTTTCTGACAAACTAACTGAGCTAAATGAAAAGATTGCTCCTAGCTTTGCAGTGGAATCGGTAAATCAGATAAATTTGAAGATGTGATTGCTATTACCGTTGCTCATTTGGCTTAGTAAAAATGTTTCTCGTTTTGTAGAGTGAAAGCTGAATGCAACTGTGGGTGCTGTAGTGTGCACAGCTCTCCTCAGTGATTAATGCTGGGTCACCATGATTTCAAATGAGTGAAAATGGAATTAAGCACTGTGAAAACCTAACCTAATTTACCAACTGACAAAAAAAGTAAATTATATTGGGGTGACTCCTGTGCTGCAGCACAAAAGTGTGATGTGTAAGGGGTACTTTTCTGAAAACACGTACCAGCCATTTAGAGTTAGGATTTGAGGTCCCCAAAATCAGCAGTATTGAAACCTTTCTTGAGGATGGGAGGATGAAAACGTAAAATTTGGTTTGGTGGAAAGGTCTGTTCAAGTTTGGAGGAAATCAAACGGGTCTTAAACTGGGATGTCTTTAGGAGGGGTTATTTCATGCTGAAGTCTCTGCAGACAGATCATGTAAGGACATCATCTGTGGCAGGTCAGCAAGGAAGCCCACATACAGCCAAGGACAGAAGTCACCTCCTTGAGTTCATGCTCCAGTTTCCTGCTGTTTAGCAGAAAAAAGGAATATTATAAAGTGAACTTCCATTTTCATTTTACCTTCAGACACTTTAGTGTCTTACTGATGGGATTTCCAGTTAACCTTGTAACCAGAGCTGAAGACTTTATTCATCTGAATTGCTATTTCTGAAACGCATTCCCCTCTCCTTCAAGGTTGAAGATGCTCTGAAGGCAGCTGAAAAGATTTGCTACCCTGTCATGATACGTTCTGCCTATGCCCTTGGTGGCCTGGGCTCTGGCCTATGTCCTGATAAGGAAAGTTTGCTGGACCTTGGTACCAAGGTATGTCTGGAACTGAAAACTCAGGGAATAGACTCAAACATCTCATTTTTTTAAATACTATTCTAATGTCATAGACACTACCTTACATTTCATCTTATCTGCAAAACGTTGCCCTGGTTAGGAACTGCCCTCTTTTCATAATTCCTGCCCATAGATAATGAAAATGGCTCAGTGACAGATCTTTTAAAATCGTGACAAACAAGTCATAATGTGAGCAAGTTTTTCAGCAGTTTTGCTCTGAAAAGAAACATCTTGGCCTCTATTCACCTACTTTCAAGACTAGATGATTATGAACAGCATGGAGGAAGCTGAAACATTTGAAATACTGAGTGATAATGTGGTCAGAAACGTGCTGCTTACTCAGGTTTGCTTGTGGGCTGCGTTCAGAGGAAGCAGAAACTCACCCATAAACCCTGGGAGTGCAGCTCTCTGGCAGGTCTACATCAAAACTTAGCAGAAAAACCTGATTTTGATCAGCACATTGTGTTTTTTTTTGAAAAAGTAAGCCTGCTGCCTACCAGCACCCTCAGATTCCTGTCTGCAGGGCTGTTTGTGGTACTTCATCCTGAGTTTGAAGTCTGGCATTTCTGCTTGTTAAATGTCATCCCATTAATCATGGCTTAATGCTAAAATTGATCTGGATCTCTCTGCAAGGCCTCCTGTCCCTCAGAGAGTCTACAGCACCTCCCAGTTCAGTATTGATATATCAAAATTTACAGTGAAAACCAATTTGGGTCTTGTTGAATGAACTCAAATCTGGATGCTCATTTCCATGGCCTAGCAGTTATGAAGATGATTTGTAGTAATTGATAATTGGCTTTTCAGGCACTGGAGTGAGGAGTTTATAATTCAGATAGCTGAACTCTGGGTGTTTGGTAGCACAGCTGGTTCAGGTAAGCTGGCTTTGAGGTTGTGTCTCCCGAGTCTGCTCATGGAGTGAGAGAAGGCACCAGATACAGGAGCAGCATCCAGGACTGGTTTGCAGGAGTGCTTAGGAGTTCCTGCTACATCCCCACCAAGTCAGTGCCTGCTTAGGCCAGGCGTGAGTTGCCGTTCCTCAAATGTTTTTTTCTTTTATTTTTGTGTGATTTTGGCAACTAAAAACTTAGCTTTGGAGCTAAGGGCAGTGTTTAAGTAACAGCTTGAGTTAATGACAGATGGGACCAGACTGAAGACCCAATTCATGGGCAGCATTATAACAAGAAACTTTGCTAGAGGATGGATTGATAATGTGCCCATCACTTTCTAGGGTTTTAAGCGAGTATTGATTAATGTTTTCTATCTGCTAATATTAAGGCCATGTCTTCGCTTAGATTATGCTCATTTACCAACAAACTGTATTTTTCATTTTTGCCTCCTGTGCTGAGGAATACTTTCAAGATTAGTTTAAGAATAAATCATCACCCTTGCCTCTGGTTAGTATGCCAATGACAAGCAGCATTATTAATGCTATTAATTACATAGTGTTTGCTGGCACCTACACTGCCATCGCTCCCTCATTCTGCTTTTTGCAGCGTTCTCCTATTGAAGTCCTTGGGGCTGCCCACATAAAAACATGTCTGTTGCATGATTGAAGCCTTAGATGTTTTTATAATCCTATTTGTTGTTTATATACTCTTGCAAGCATGCATGCCCAACCCTTTTTTCCCCCCATATATCACATAAAAATTTTCAAACATTCCTTTAAAATGGAAAGAAGGAAGGAAAGGAAGGGAAGGAAGGAAAGGAAGGAAGGAAAGGAAGGAAAGGAAGGAAAGGAAAGGAAAGGAAAGGAAAGGAAAGGAAAGGAAAGGAAAGGAAAGGAAAGGAAAGGAAAGGAAAGGAAAGGAAAGGAAAGGAAAGGAAAGGAAAGGAAAGGAAAGGAAAGGAAAGGAAAGGAAAGGAAAGGAAAGGAAAGGAAAGGAAAGGAAAGGAAAGGAAAGGAAAGGAAAGGAAAGGAAAGGAAAGGAAAGGAAAGGAAAGGAAAGGAAAGGAAAGGAAAGGAAAGGAAAGGAAGGGTGCTTGTTATCAATGTTATAAACTTTACTTATTTTCATCTCTCCTTGGTCTGGAATGTCTGGAGAAAAGTCACAGAAGTCTTAAAAATGGTGCAATATGGTCTAATAAGGGGTTTGGTGATGGTTTTTTGGGGGGTTTTGTGGCATTCTTTCGGTGTTTATTTCCCATAACCTATTCCCAGGCATTTGCAATGACTAAGCAAATTCTGGTGGAAAAGTCAGTTGTTGGCTGGAAGGAGATAGAGTATGAAGTTGTGAGAGATGCTGCTGATAACTGTATTGCTGTCTGCAACATGGAAAACATCGATGCTATGGGAGTCCACACAGGTAGGCTTGGGCACAGGGTGCCTCAGTGACTTTTTTTATGCGGTGCTTTTAAGCCTGGTGTTGTTGACAGAGCTTTGTGATTGATGAAGGGGGCTAGAAAAATACTATTCAGGCTCTGAGTACAGCCAGATAGGGTGTGAAACAAGCTAAACCTACACCTGTGGGCTTCTGGCTATCTGTGCTTTTCATCAGCTGTGCATGCACAAGTTGTAATCTCTGCTAATGGTGGTGGTTTAGCAAAGACAGGGACTTGTGTGGCCACAATTTACTGCTGCTGAGTTGCTTCTCATTTTCCTTCTCTGCTACCTTGTGCCAAACAGGAGATTCTGTTGTAGTGGCTCCAAGCCAGACACTTAATAATGAGGAGTTTCAGATGCTGAGGGATCGTGCCATCAAGGTTGTCCGACATTTGGGCATTGTGGGAGAGTGCAATGTCCAGTTTGCTCTGCATCCAACTTCCCTGGAGTACTACATCATTGAAGTTAATGCCAGACTCTCGAGAAGTTCAGCTTTGGCCTCCAAGGCCACAGGGTAAGATTACTTTAAAAAACCAAAATGTTCCGGAGCAAACAAATGAACAAACGAAAAATTGAGGAGAGCAGAACAGGAAGAGAGAAGAAGGGATTTGGGATGTATTATTTAAATAAGTAGGTGACAGCTACAAGGAAAAAGAGTTCTGGTGTCTGTCTTCCATGTAGTTAAAACATGGAGCTGTAGCCCTCATTTTCATCAAGGAGGACTGAAGCTGGCTGTTAGAGAGAATTCTGGAGCAGTCAGGTCAGTAAGGTACAGATTTCTGCGTGGGAAGCTTCTAAGAACAGCTCTTGTCAGCATCTGTTAGGTTTGACCCTTGGAGAGCTGGTCCTGCTGGGAGATGGAGGGTGGGGTTAGTGAGCCCTCCAGGTCATTCCAGCCTGCTGATGCTGTTACTACAAATGGAAAAACTCCCAGGAGGCACGTGTGTGGGAGCCTAATCCTTACAAAGCACATCCACTGTATCCATATGTTGGCTGCAAATCATCTCTGGGACCCAGAGGGCACAGTTATTAATGAGCTGTCTGTCAGATTGATGCAAATGGCATTGCTAGCTGCCTTTGTTTTGTTGGCTAATCATAAACTAATCAAGATAAGGATAGTCAAAGCAGGCTGCTTAAAAATTGGCTTCTTAATTGCACTTTGCAGATGCTGTTGAGAGGCACAAATTAATCTCTAATTTGCAGTTCTCATCAACTCTTATGGTTATTTAAGAGCCATAGCAGGCTGGAGATAAGCCATTTTGTTGGACAGTGGGTGTTTGATTGTTTTCTTTTTGGATGACAGACTTGCAGCTAAACATATCTGTTAAGAGTGGGCTCACTGTGGTTGTGACAGCTACTGAAAGGGGTGGATAATAAAGCAAGTCCCAGAGCTAGGGAGGTAGCTCTGCAAGGAGTGGAGGTGGGAGGCTGGGTGTGTCCTGGTGTGCTTGGGCACAGGAGCTTCCCATTGTGTTGAGGAGGAGCGATCACCTCCCCTCTGTTTAACCGGATCCACTTCTGGGATTTGTAAACCCAGAGTTCTTTCCACTCCACTGTGCCCTACTTCTCCTCTATGACAGGTATCCACTGGCATTCATCGCTGCCAAAATTGCCTTGGGGATTCCCTTGCCAGAAATCAAGAATGTGGTGACAGGAGAAACCTGTGCTTGCTTTGAGCCCAGCCTGGATTACGTTGTGACCAAGATACCCCGCTGGGATCTGGACCGCTTCCAGCACACCTCCAGCCGCATCGGGAGCTCCATGAAGAGTGTGGGAGAGGTGAGTGCAAGACCCTCACTACCTGGGAAAGACATTTCTCTCACTTGGAAACCCTCAGAACGTCAATCTTCAAGGACCTAACGTGAAAATATATATTAAGCTCAAATGATCTTTATCCAGTAGGATAATTAATGGAAGTTGGTTAGAACTCTGTGATGCTGGATATCACAGTGTGGATTCACAAATGGTTTGACTCCTAAAGGAAGAGATCACTATGGATCACCTGAGGTTGACTACATTCTTAACACTCCAGGGCTCTCAGAGTTACTTTTCAGTTTGAGGTTCTGTAGTGGTGGTTAATTACAGTATCATTTCACCAGTAGCAGTGTGTTAAGATTTTTAGCGGTGCCCATGAGCCACAGCTTTCAGTTCTTCCCAAGTTATTTGTCCTCTCTGTTAAAACCATGTGCCAGTTCTCAGCTTATTTCTTCCAAATCCAAACACAAATTGTCATCTTGCTCTCAAGTTTTGATTTCTTTTAGAGATGAAGTCCCTTACATCAGATTTTAAGTCTGGACAGTAACAGTATTTTCAGATGTTTTAAGAAGGGGGTAATGAAGCAAAATTGGGAAATTGCCCACTTAATTAGTTAATTACATATCAGCTACCAAAGCAAAAGAATTATTTGTGTATTTTTTCAGTTGCCTTTTCAAATAGCTATTTTATTAAATTATTTTGTCATGCAAGCTGTTCCTAATATCATTGTTGTCATTGAACAAGAAGCCTTCATCAGAACTGGAAAGATTAATTAGAATTTGATCTTCCATTTTCGGTTTTTAATGGTAATGAGGTGGGTTTTTTTGTTTTCAGTGAGATGATGCTCCCTATGATATGAACCCTCTCTGCTTAGGGGTTTTGGGACTGTTCTGTAGAACTGGAGTTCCTAAATACAGTTGCACCATCAGCTGTGGAACTTCCTGGCCATACACATTTGCAGAAGGAGATGTTGAGTCCTTCCAGAGTTCCTATGTCACAGAAGTGCCTCAGCCTGTGTCCTTGTCCAGGCAGGATGCTGGGTAAAGGCAGAACAGAGACACAGGGAGAGTGTCAGTGCTCTGACAGTGCAGGTGAGCTGGAGCAGGGATGGAGAAGCCCAAGGGGTGCAGTGTGCACCTGGTGGGGGTACAGAGCAGGAAGGTTAATCTGCAGGACCTGTGGGTAGGAGACACAGTCTTTGAAGCAAAGAGTTTCTTGCCACTGTCTTCCTATATTAGTATGGCACAGTCATCTCCCAAGGCCTGAGCTTGAAGCCAGATCGCAGCACCTACTGCATTTTTATTAATTGAACAGTCTGGTCTGGCTCTTTCTGAGCTCTGTTGTGCTGGGCAGTGGGCCTGGAGCTGTGAGAACAGAGAAAGTGATTTTATTTTTTCTTTTGACATTTTTCAGCATTGTGTTTGAGAAGATTTCTATGCTGTTGAGGTCTCACTGCACTGGAAAATAAAAATGTAGAAGTTTGAGAAAGGGCTCTGTTACCTCACAGATTTCTAGACAGAAAGGCTTGTTTTCTTATTAGATATGGTGTCAAGACTGAAGGAAGGAAACCCCAGTGCTACTACACCAAAGCTGGAGTAATCATTTAAGAGAACCCTCACAGGGGAGAGATATTGTTAAATGTAATTTAAAGGAAGAGGAGCAGATTTCTCCTGAACCTTAAAACCCACACAGTGAGTTTCTACCTCTAACAGGCTAAACAGAAATATTCTTTTATATTACTATACCCATGTGGCTCCATAATGTTTCCCTCCACCAGAACTCTTCCCTCAAAGCAGTTTCCAGAGGAGAGCAGCATCCTCCTGCGTGTTATAGACATGGAGGTGGAAACCAAAAGCAGTCACTTGTCCAGAGGCAGATCTAGAACTGGGGCTACCAAGGCTCAGTCAGCTGCACCTTACAGCCAGCAGGACTAATTTAGGGAGGAGTCCAAGCACTGCCATCTCTCTGTGGCTGGAATTGTCCCTGTTCTGTCACTCAGGGCACAGCCAGGCTCGGCTCACGTGGGTGTGCTCTCCCTCACAGGTCATGGCCATCGGACGCACCTTTGAAGAGAGCTTCCAAAAGGCCCTGAGGATGTGCCACCCCTCAGTAGATGGCTTTGTTTCACGTCTGCCTATGAATAAAGCCTGGCCAGCCATTGTGGATCTCCAGAAGGAGCTCTCTGAGCCATCCAGCACTCGGATATATGCAATAGCCAAGGTAACAAAAGAGAGCAAGACCTTGAACTACGCCCCTTGAGTTGGAGCTGCCAGGTTGGGTCAACTGAGGTGACAAAGGCTGAATATTCTTCATTCTCTTGCTTTCCTGTCAAGCTCACTGGGAGTGCTTTGAGTAGGATTCTTGCTTATGCTCTCTGCATCTTCCATGTTCAGGCAATGCCTTTGCCTTTTGGTGGTACAATCTTAGCCTGTGCTCATTGCCTTCAGCATCAGGTGCATTCTGGTGTCCTGCTACTTTAGCTTGTATCTGAGTGCTGGTGGACACCTGGATTCCTCTCCTGTGAGATTATATTTGTCTGCTAAACATGGGCTAGTGCTCAGCCCTGATTTACACTGGTGTGAGTGCCAGTCAAAACTGGTCAGTTTTGCAGCTTACAAAGGAATAAATGAAGATCCTTTTGAGAACTGAAACACAAAGGATGATAAAGAATGGCAAGCTGCAGTGTGTGAGAGCACTGTCTGCTTGCAATGGATATACTGGTATGGACTTGAAACAAAAAGAACTGCACAACTGTGTTAAATTTCACAGACAAGAAATCCCCTGTTCTTCAGAACTGGCTTGGCTTCCTGTTGCATCCTTTTGATCCCTCTCTAAATCACTTCAGCCTTGAAGGTGTCTGTGTAACAGGGAGTGTTATTGTAAGGGGACTAGGGTGTGAATTTATTTCTTCCTTCATGTTCTCAGTGTTTGCCTGTGCATATCATGTGGCAAATGTGGGGTTACTTTAGAAGGTAGGTGCAATTTCACACTTTGGTTTTGCTGCAGGTAACATGTCCATCTGTCCATACCCTCTATGAAGAGTAGGGCACAGCTGTCTTTTACACTCCTGCTTACCTGTTGGCTTGATTTTTTTTAAGATTGCAAACCTTCCTGGCAGGGAATGCCCAATTACTCTTTTTTGTGCCCCTGATTTTGTGTGGTGGGGTCTTTCAGCCCTTTGTGCTCTTGTGTAGGTACATCTCCACATGAGTGAGGAGCTGAGCCTGTGCTGTGTTAGTTAAAAGGTTTTCACGTAGCTGTTCCTCTTATGAATGGCCTGAAGAAAAATCACAAAGTGTTTTATAAATGTGTGCCTTGTCCAGCTGTTCTCTCTTGCTTTTCAAGCTGGGGAAGTGCATGTCTTCATCCTTCAGCAGCTGTGTATGGTCTTTATTATAGCCTTTTTCTTGTGCCTGAGAGAAAAATCTTACTTCTCGAGTCTCTGAGTGGTTCAGAGAGATTTTATGAAAGATTAAAATTAGACCCATGTTAGCACAGGGAATCTGGGGAGATGAAGGTGAGTCTGGGTGCCACTGAACACCGGGTATTCCCAGCTGCTGCTGTTTTCACTGGGATCTGGTGGAAAAAGCAAGAACAAACTCTTAGTCCATCCTTATAAAGAGCTGCCTCTGCCCACCACAGTGCTGGGTGGGAGTGCTGCAAGGATGGAACAGCCTGGTGAGCAGGGATGCTCAGGTTGTGTCAGGTGTTTCCTGCTCCTCTTAAGGCTGTGCACAAGTGTTCCCAGAAGGCTCAGGCTGTGGAGTTGATGCTCACTCTGTTTCACACCAGGGCCCTGGTCAACCAGCTGGCCACGCTGCAGGTGTGTAGTTTGCACTTGTGTTGCTGTCCATAGGCAGCTAAATACTTCTTCAGGTGAGGAGCCAGCATGGAACTGAAGGAAGAAGGCTGCTGGCCTTAGAGCAAGCTCTGTTGCTTGGCCTGGAGGCCAGGCTCGCTCCATGGCTCTTGGTGTGAAGGTGAAACCCCTTGGCTTTCCAGTGTGGACCAGTCCCTCATGGGAAGGATGCTTTTGGAGTTGAGCAGGGCTCTAAAGTCACACTGTCCTGCTGTGTCCCTCTCCTCCTGCTTCCATGGTGTGTTTTGGCTGTTCTCCTTCACTCAGGTTTAAAGAGATGAAAGCCACTGGAGTTCAGGGCCTCCCTGGACAAATTCCACACCTGGATTGCCTGGAAACCTGATTTGCCCCTGGAGTGTGGTGACAGGGAGCAAGAAATGTCTGCAAAATCATTCTTCTCTCCCAGTCTCCAGATTTGTGTGACAGAGATGAAGATAGTTGATTTTCTCTGCCCTTCCCCTGATAAATGAGTGAAAGAGATATTTTTTTTGTTTTAGTTTCCTCTGAAGATCCCTAGGACTTTTTAAATAAAGTGTCCTAACCAGCTTTAGAGTATGTGGTCATGCTACCTGTGTGTGTATATGTGGCTCAGTGACCATTGACTGAGAACTGGAGATCCTGAAGATCTCAAGTCTGCCTGTGTTTTTTTAAAAATAGATGGACAGAAAAAAAACAAAAACCAAACCTGCTCACATCCCCCTAATGTGGCAACATGACCTCACCCTCCAAGCACTAAAGAATCAGGATGGGAAGGACCCCTTACCAGTTGTCTCATGCCAGTAGTGTACCCAGAAATGTCTGAGCCCAGCCTGGTCACTGCCAGTGCTCAGGGACTGCTGTGGGGGAATAATGCTGGGATGAAGTGGGCCAAGCTCATTCCTGCATCAGTTCTGGAATTTTCTTCAGTGGCATTGCTCTGGATTTGTTCCAGAGATGCTGCCCTGCAAGAAAACAATTAAGCATGGTAAGAAATTAATGAGCCTGATTACTTTAGCTCAGCAAAGATACCGTGCTGGCATTATCATTATGGTTGATTATAGTTGCTTTGTCAGGAGAGTTGTAACTGTGCACCGCTGGTGAGACCCAAGAAATTGCATTGATAGAAAATACATCATACTGAGGGCTCTCTGAGGTGCTGGGGTTTTTTTAAAAAATATTATGATGCTTTGTAACCCATTGTTTTATGAATAATATCTCTGTGGGGTTCCTTTTTACCCCATGGCTGTAAATAATTGATTAAAAAAAACACAAACCCATCAGCAACCCCAGCAAGAAAGAAGGGAAATTTGAATGGTCTTGAGATTATCTTGAGGATGAGTGAGAGAAGCTAGAGCCATGCTGTAGCTGCAAGCATCACCCAGGACCTGACTTTCCCTTGCTTCAGATGTAATGCAAGGCCACATGCTTTGATTCAGCCCTATACTTCAAGGATATATCAAGATGTATGCTCCAAAGCAAAATGTTCCTTCACAGCTGAGAATCCAGAGCTTCCTGTTTTATATTCTTAGCTAGGAGGCTGGCAGTGGGCCCAAGATTTAGGCAACTTGAGTGGTAAGAGGTGCAGATGGAGCATTGGTCACTGCGGCCTGGATGTGGCTCCCTGTGGCTGAGCACGTTCTCAGCGGCCGGCCAGCCTTGTTGTCATCAGCTTGTCCGGCTGCTGGCTCTGTGAAAAGCAAATCAGTTCTCCCACTGAAACAGGAGCCAGCTTTTGGAGCACAGGGAGAAGTGGCTGGTGCCTCCCTGCACTCCTCATGGGGCACAGTTCCTGTTGCTGCAAGGAGACAGGGTCAGGAGGTAGACGAACATTTGGTTTGTACAGCTTGATCTACAAAACTTCACTTCTTTATGCTCTATCCTTGCTGCTACCTGTTTGCAGACTGGATCTGTATTTGTGCAGCGTGTGTTAAAGGGGCTGTTTGGTGCTGTCCTGTTTTTTGGCAGGCCTTGGATAATGAAGTCCCCGTGGATGTCATTCACAAACTCACAGCCATTGACAAGTGGTTCCTGTATAAGATGCGCAGCATTGTGAACATGGAGAAGATCCTAAAGGATGTGAACAGGTAAAAAAAGCCTTGTCCTAGGACACAACAATTCTTCTGGGAATCCTGCTCAGAAACCTATGGTAAGCACAGATGCATTTAAAGCTGAGAAGTTTAGTCAACTGCTTGGAATAAACAGCGTTGTCTTAAAACCCAGTTGAGTATCTGAGTCAGCAGAAACTTTTTGAGCATACTCTTTGTGGTATAATAACTCCTTGGATTATGGAAGTTATGGTTTATTTTGGAAAATCCTCACTATCTCTGAGACTGAGACTGGGGCTGTGGATGATCTGTGATGAGCAACTCATGAAACTAGGACAGAGTTACTTCTCAAACTCAACGCTGGACTTGTCCTGACTTACTGCACCTAAGGGTCACATAACACTGCATTTTATTTCCAGCCTGGACTACTGATTTTTAAGCTTTTCTGCTTTGCTGTGATTGTGCAGTATATGTGAATATTGCTTTTGTACCACGCTTTCAAACATCTATGGCTCCAGAAATATTTAAATATAAATCTTCATCCTTCAAGAAAAATGTCCATGTAAAAGCCAACAGGAAAGATAGCAGTAAATTAAAGGAGTGGGCTATATTTCAGCTCAGGCTCTTGCTGACTTGAGCTTTCCTCTGGTGTTTTATGAGGCTGGGAGAGGCTCCTTGCTGAGTTATTGGCCGTGTGGTGCTGGGTTTGCTGCCTCTGGTAGCACAGGTGTCACCACACGATGGCACTGGGAGTGCAGTGAGCTCTGAGCCACTCTTGGCTCACCTGTGTCATCCCTGCTTTTTGACCAGCTGCGCGCTTTTCATCGCTCTCGCTCTCCCTTGCAGCTGGAACAACCGGGAGCTGGAGCTGAACAAAAATAAATGTGGAGAGAGATGTGGAAGAGAAGGGGTAGCTTGATTATTTGCAGAAGTCTGTTGTTTGGCTGGAGAAGTTTTTGTCCTCTAACACCTATGTCACGTTGCACTGGAGCCTCTTAAACATATACGTGCAGCTCCTGAGCAAATAAAAAAAACCACCCCAACATATCCAGGATCAGTTTGAGCTTGTTGGAGTGGGATGCTCTGGAATGAGGCCCCAGAGGCTGGCTGAATCCTCAGCTGGTGTAAATCCAGGATCACTCCACAGAGGTTAATCTGCCTGAACCCTCCTGGGTATGGCTGGGGTTGCTTTCCCTTTCCCTGCCATGGGTGGCAGGTGATTTTACAACCAGTGATCAGTAGCTGGTAGCACCCTAGAGGGTTTTTCATCCTTGTGGTGCCCAGGCAGCCTGCTGCACAGAGCCCTCACACACTACCCAGCCTTGCATTTCTATCAGACACAAGCAAGTTGTGTCCCCTGGAAGTGGATTCTTGCAGTTAAAATCAGATCATGGGTGATATCACAGAATGGTTTGGGTTGGAAGGGTCCTTAAATAACATTTAGTTCTAACCCCCTCCATGGGCAGAGACACCTTCTGCTAGTCCAGATTCCTCCAAGTCCTGGGATCCAGGGGCAGCCACAGCTTCTCTGTGCCAGGGGCTTCTCCACCCTCACAGGGAAGAATTTTTTCTTAATAGCTAATCTAAACATTCTCTCTGTCAGCGTGAACCTGTTCCCCCTCATCCCCCTTTTCACTGGTCCTAAAATCATGAGCCAGACACAGGTGATAAAAGGAGTGACCTTTATAAGGATCCTTAGGTGCACAGCTCGCCAGGTAGAAAACACCAAAGATGCTCACATAGCAAAATGCATATACAATTTTTATGTTTAGCAAATTATCATATCTGACAAGAATCCCCAGTTAGAGACATAAGTAGTGAGGTTATTCCCCCCTGGTTCAACCCTCTTTGAATTCCCCCTCCTTTAGACAGGAACTAAACTTTGTTTATGAAAATGTGTCTCAGAGAGCTGGTTTCAAACTGTGGCTTTTCAGAGAATCTAATCCTAAATGTGCACAGCTTGGAGCCACTGGGGAATTTATTTTGTCTTTCTGTCTAACAGAGTAGGTAAAATGCTAGCTACAAATATATGTGTAAAGAGTATAGAAAATATATAAAATAAAAAAAGGCAAAATTCAATTTGGCATCACTGTCACTCCTTGCTCTGTAAAACAGTCTCTCTCCATCTTTCTTGTTGGCTCCCTTCAGGTATTTTAAGGCTGCAGTTAGGTCACCCCAAAGCCTTCCATTTTCCAGGCTGAACATATAAATTGTTTTACCTTCATTCACTTACCAGAGCATATTTTCACTCCACTATGAGTGCAGATTTTCACCCTGCTGTAATTGCTCACACTTTTGCAACAGAACTGTCTTACCTCCCAGCCAGCACTGGAGGGAGGGGATGGACTGTGCAGCTGCATTGCATTGAAGGCAGAAAGGGAAAGAGCCAGGGAAGAACACTTGGGGCTTGAGCTAAGAGGCTCGTCCAGTGAGCCACATCAGGAAACATATCTGTGCCATAGCCAAGGGAAAGCTAATTGAGTGATGCAGATGAGACTTGGCACACGTGTGCTCTTCCTGCAGCCAGCTGTTTCCAGTCCCCAGCATGCCTGGCATGGGTTCTACCTGTGCTACAGGATAATTTCCAATTGAAAAGAATAAGAGGCGATGCCATCGTTGCTTTAAATCTTTCTGTTGTTAGAGTCCAGTTAGCAGAACCAGAAGTGGTTGCCCTGTTCCAGGCACTGTTGCTGGTTAGGGGCTGTTTGGATGGATCCAGCCCTTCCTTTCTGTCTCTGTGTCGGTCTGGAAGTTCTTTGCAGTCAGGTTTTGGATGCAGTTGGAGTAACAAGAGTCTTGATTTGGGCCCTGCAGAGCTGTTGTAGAGACTGGTGGCAAGGAGATGCTCTCTGCCAAGAGGAAATCAAGAGCTAGAGCGAGTGGGTGTGACAGGCAGGTGGGGAAGGGGGATCAGAGGCAGGGGGAGGCCTTTGAGAGCAGCTCAGGAAGCAGCTCTCACCCAGCACATGCTGCCTTGCATCCCTGGCCCGTGCAGCGATTCGGGGGTGAGCAGGAGGTCTCACTGATGGATGGAACGGATCTCGCACGAGTGAAGGGCTGAGCAGCATAATGCAATGCTGAGGGAAAAACTTTCTGCCAGATAAGTGTTTGTGCACTGTCTGTGGTGCACAGGCAAGGACAGACATTTGCAGGGCCAGCAGGGACTGGGAAAAGCACCCTCTGCCCCATTTACCTTTGTCCCACTCAACTTTTTCCTAAAGAAGATTGGACCTGGTGCTGGTGCTGGGTGGGACTGTGCAGCTTTGTCACACTGCAGCAGTGGCTCCATTTGACTCTTCCTCTGGGCCCTGTAGGATGGAGAAGAAGTTGTTTAAGATATGTGATGTGTCTGCAGGAAAGCAAAGGGCCTGAGTTTTAACTGGGAGAAGAAAGCCATTTTGAGCATGCTTGTGAGAATAACAAGTAATATCACAGACACGTCAAACATGTGCCTCTGTTGTTTCTCCTATGACCTCATGTATTTTTTATTTTGGAAACTTACATTTGAGGGGGCTTTTGTTGTTGTCTAACCAATTACATTTATACCTGGACTGTAATTGTAAATACAACCTTCCCCACCATGCACATAAATAAATAAAACCACTCACTCACATGGGAAGAGCAAACACCATCCCATGCTGTCAGTCCATGAACAGATGACGGTGTATGAAGCAGTGGCAGTGCAATAGGATGTGCTAAAACCTGGGAATTATTTCCCTGGATTTGGCCTTGCCAGTCCCATGGGTGAAGAAGGGCCTGGAGAGACCCTGCTGTCTTTCCATCACACTGCCAGCTCAGGGGGGAGGTGGAAGTTTGGACAGACCATGTCCAGCTGTCTGAGGCAGCAAGGAGTGAGATGTCACTTTTAGGCCAGGAAAGCCATGGAGACACTACTGAGCACATCAGATTTGAAGCAGAGTCCAGTGATACCAGGAATCCTCAGGAGGACAGCTGAAACCCAGGCTTAGAAGTAACATCTAAGGCATTCTTGACTAGGCCTAGGTGCAAGGGAAAACCTCTTTTGGAAATTACATCTGTTCTTTGGCTGTTTGTAGTGAAGATTTGTTTGCATGCAGCCATGATTATTTTTATTTCTTCCTGATTTGGGGAGCTCTGAAAACAGTGGCTGTATGCAAGGAGAATGTACAACAAACATGATTAAAGAAAGGTAAAGAGGTATGGTGAAAGCATCACTTAGGCTCAAGTGACATGGGGACAAAATCCTTCTAAGAATCAATAGGATTTGTGTTCCTAAGTCACTTAGGTATCTCTGTAGAAATGGAACCTGCAATTGATTATATTTGCCATTACTTGAGAGCTCATAGGGATGGGGGAAAAGTAGAGGTAGCAGGGTGAGTTTCACTGCTGGAGAAAATCCGAGTAAAACCCAGGAAAGCCATCTTGCAGCAGACAGAATTGTGAGTATATTGCTCAAAGAGGGTCATTTCAATATTGATTAAAGGCTGTAAAGTAGAGTTCAGCTGAGGAAAGAGGAGCTTAATAAACCACCATGGTGAAAAGCAAAGCACAGAGATGGTGAGCTTGCCCAAAGTCTGAAGGACAGTCTGGCAGTGCAGCGACCTGAACTCTTGTCACCTGAAATCTCAACTCTTTAAATTAACCTTAATTGAAACAGCAGGTCATCTTTTTGGCAGATACTGAACCAGCCAGCCTGCTAACAGTGGGAAATGATGGCACCAATCATATTTTGATAATTTTATACTTTGGAGCTTTGTTTTGAAGGAAAGTATGTGAGAAAACACCTCCTGGCCTGTTGTGTGCTTGAAAGGAGTAAGTGCAGCCCTGACTATCACTCTTGCCTTTCCCAAAGAGACATAGGTTAATAAAGGGAAAAGACAAAAGTGGGAGGGTGCAGACCCACTTTAGCCCAGCATTTGGAGCTGGGTGCTCTGCTCAGTTGCCCACAGGAGAAGTTTATTGTAAAGGCTTTTTGGGAGCCCATGTGCCTGGGTACCTGCAAGGTGTGCTTTGGAAGCAGTTTGTTGGAAGCATGGCTGTGGTGGAGCAGGCACAGGAATGCAGGATGGAATGAAAAACAGAAGGTGAGCTGGGAAGCACTGAAGGGAGGGAAATTCAGATAGATCTGTGCTCTTTGTCAGGGCCTGCTGCACCCCCACTTTTCTCAGCAGCAGTTTCTGCTGAGCCCTGTGCTTTTGGGACAGGTCAGAGTGTGTCACACAGGTCTTGTGTGGGCATCCAGCAGAGCAGGTCCAGTGACAATAAATGAGGCTGTGCTGGTTTATGCTCTTTGAGGAGCATAAATCAATCATAAATCGTCAGTGACATATCTGTAGAGCTCCTCTCCAGCTAACTGGAAAGATTACTTTTGAATTCTTTGTGAACTGTAGGGCAGGAGAGGCTTGGGAACAAGTTTGGAATGTGGAAAATAAAATACAAGCAGCTATTCAGCACTGTTGTTTGTGCTTTGTGTGGATCTAACATAAGATGCTTTCTGTCTGTCTTGTAGAGCCACTGGTAATAATTTCACAGCTGTATTTTCTTTCAAAGCATCTGTACAGTTGTGAAAATGCAATATGCATGTTTTCCTCGATGCAAAGGATAAACAGGCATTGCCTTAAAAAGCTCCTGGGGATTCTCTGTAACCAGTATGTAAAATGCTAGGAGCAGGGCAGTCTGTACCATGGCATCCCAGCAAACACCTCAAAGCTCTCTTTTACCAGGGGTAGAAAACAGGCTTTCAGGAAACATCTACAACCCATTTCTTGGCTGTGTTTTTGGTGTGAGCAGCTGCTTTAGCTCACTTAATCTTGTGAGTGAGTCATTCAGGTCTTAGGGCACAGTGTGAGGTTCATATTACTTAAATCAAGATGTCCACAATGAGATTTATTAGCCCAGGGACCAGAATGTTAAAGGTGCAGAGAGCTGGAGTGACAATTGTTTTGTGAGTGAGATTTGTTTGTTTGCAGCTCCTGCTTCCTTAAACGCTCCTTTGACAGCTTTTTGTCAGTCATCTCATGGGTTTCTTAGGAGGGGAAAACTGGTAACAATCTGTCTCATTGAGAAAAGGAGCAGGGAGAGAATTTATACCATGATCTCATTATTTTAAATTGTAGCATGTTCAAAATCTTGTAAAACATCACAAGTAATCAAGGAAACCAGTAGGAGCCTTGAAGCAGAGCAGAACAGTGAGAAAACAAGAAAGAATATGCTTTTGTACATAATTCAGCCTGAAATTCAGCAGGCTTTTGAAACCCTGCAGGCCTGAGAGTACTGAGAAAGGGAGAACTCTCTCAGGACTGGCTATAATGCATTCTGCTTCCAGCACTTCTAAATTTTGGTCCACTTTGCTTGCTGTAGTGAAACTGAGCTTAAAGTTTAGTCTGGGCTTAAACTGCTTCAGGCTTGGGAGGAGCCGAATTCAAGATCTGAGCTGGAATTGCTCACCTTTTGCAGCTCCTCTGTGCACATCCAAGCCAGGTTTGTAACTTCTGAGATGAGGCAGAGGTGATGGGATAGGGGTGATGAGCCTGTGAGCTGACAGGGATCCTGTTAACAGGGACACAGCTGTGTCCCAAATGCTCCCAGCTCAGGCTGTGGCTCTCAGTACACAAAATATTCCTGATCCTTTTGATCCAGACCCGTTTACATGTGCCTAAGTAGTATGTGGATGGGCATAAACTTGGCAACATACCTAAAAAGAAGCAGAGCCTGATTTGGGGGAGAAGAAAAAGAGTGTTTCTTCTGCTGGCATTTTTATTGGTGGATCAGATGAAAGCTGGTCAAGTGGAAGAGAGGGCTCTGTTGAAGTGAGCAGGGTCTCCTGATAATTTCAGTGCTGTCAGCATCCCTCCAGTCAGTTAATAGATTTCTCCAGGTTCTCTGTGCCAGGTGAAAATTTCCTCATTAAGCAGAATTTATTCCATTTTCTCTTATCGTTTATTAGTGAAGAAGTGAGTGAATAGAGTTGCAAAGATGACAAGAGTGGAATTTAAAGCTAAAAGCAACTACAAATCGACACTGAAAACTGAAACAGAGTCACAAGCAAGGTTGGGGAAAGGCTTGTTCTGTTTATAAACTGCAAAATGAGCAGGGGACTTCAGCTTTCTGAGAAGGTGAACAACCATTTAATAATCATGGTAGCTTGCAAAAAGTCTAATTGTCTGCGTTTGAGGCTTTTAAACCCCTGACTTTCATTTTGCAAGGGCAAATGTTAGGAAGAGGAGTGTTGTAGAAGTCTGAAATAAAGGTCACTTAGTGTTGCCTTGTTTCAGAATTGATGCTAAGCCAGTGAGGGGGTTTAATCTTTGGAAGACTTTTTGCTCTATGTAAGAAAAGTAAGTGATGCTCATGGGGAAAGTGGGAGGCAGTGATGTGAGACTGGGTCCTGTGATTTGTTGTATCCAGGACTGAGAATTTTTGTCTTGTCTTTTAGTGCTGGATTTCTGTTGAGCTTGAAGGGTTATTTGCTCTCAAATATTCAAAGAGATCAGCCTGATTCCTCTCTTTGCTTGTTTAAAGGGCTCTCTCTTAGCAAAGGCAGTGGGAATTGCCCCTTAAAAATTGTCACCCCTTAACCTCTGCATGTCGGTTTTGCTACCTGCAAGATAAGAATTGCCCTACCATATTGTTTGCATGTTTCTTTATATTATTCCCATGAAAGTTTAGACCTAAATGCTAAAAATTACCATGATTAGTAAGTGGAAGTTACTCAGTTGTGAAAATGTGTGTCCAGTACATGTAGAGAGGCAGCCTGATATCCAGAGCAGTGCTGAGGATTTGCAATTCTCTGATTTGGGTCCCATTAAACATGTTGGACCAATTCTTCTGGTTCCTTCTATCATGCTTTAGGGGTGAAAACATGCATGGGAAAAAAATGCATGGTTCCATTTCCCCTCTAGAAACTCGTCTTTTCTCTTTTGCATGCTGGTTTTCCTGTAAAAAAAACTAGTTACCTTTCTGCATGGATTAGTAAGTGGCCTAACCTAATTTAAGCTGCTAGCCCGAGGCAAAGGAATCATGGTGCAAAATAATCACTGCTTTTGTTCCACCCTCCCAGCTGGGAGGGAGGGTGACAGTGAATGATATTGTTATAATGAGATACAAGAAATGGAATGAAAACAAGCTGCAAATGAAGGCAATTTGCTGTCTCTGACAGTAATCCTATGACAGCCAGCTATGTGTGTTCCTGAGGCAGAAGGGAGGGAGGGCAAGGGAGTAAACGTCTATGAAAGAGGCTCATTTTCTTGGGGTCATCAGGTCTACTCACTCATCCTGAGGAGGCTGAGTCCTTAATAGCCAGTGACTGCTAGCATCAGTTTTGACAGAGAACTGGTGGAGTTTGCTGTATTTGCTTCTGTAAAAACACACATCCATGCCTTCAGTTCTGGTGTTCATGGTTTGTGTAAGAAGTCCTGCCTCTGGGCTGAGATCAGGAAGCAGAATGGGTTGAAGAGAAGCAGAGGAGTTTCTGGTGGAGGTATTGCAGCATGGAAACCATGGGTTTTAGTACGGTGTGGTGCCACAAAGTGGGTCTTTGGGAAATCCGAAACCTGGAGACTCAGCCTGCTGGGTTAGGCAGGACTTTTTCACCCAACCATAGAACGGTTTGGGCTGAAAGAGATCTTAAAGCTCATCTCATTTCTGCCATGGGCAGGGACACTTTCCACCTGCCCAGGTTACTCTGAGCCCTGTCCATCCTGGCCTTGAACACTTCCAGGGATGTGGCAGCCACAATTTCCCTTCTGACACTAAGGAAGAGGAGGCTCTGCTGGAGTGAGAAGGGTGGTGTGGTACAGGTTGTAGAGAAGATCCAGGATGTAGGTGATGCCTGGAGTCCCCTGAGGGCAGAACAGGCTGTTTGTGGGGCCAGGCTGGGACATGGTGAAGAGGAATTATTGTGTTTCTTTCCTGCAGAATTCTCACCTGCTTTCCCTTTCTCCTGTGCTGTTGCAGGAGGGTGGAGTGCTCTCTTCACATACCCCAGAGGAAGGAAGGAAGGAAGGAAGGAAGGAAGGAAGGAAGGAAGGAAGGAAGGAAGGAAGGAAGGAAGGAAGGAAGGAAGGAAGGAAGGAAGGAAGGAAGGAAGGAAGGAAGGAAGGAAGGAAGGAAGGAAGGAAGGAAGGAAGGAAGGAAGGAAGGAAGGAAGGAAGGAAGGAAGGAAGGAAGGAAGGAAGGAAGGAAGTGGCGGAAGGAAGGAAGGAAGGAAGGAAGGAAGTGGCGGAAGGAAGGAAGGAAGTGGCGGAAGGAAGTGGCGGAAGGAAGGAAGGAAGGAAGGAAGGAAGGAAGGAAGGAAGGAAGGAAGGAAGGAAGGAAGGAAGGAAGGAAGGAAGGAAGGAAGGAAGGAAGGAAGGAAGGAAGGAAGGAAGGAAGGAAGGAAGGAAGGAAGGAAGGAAGGAAGGAAGGAAGGAAGGAAGGAAGGAAGGAAGGAAGGAAGGAAGGAAGGAAGGAAGGAAGGAAGGAAGGAAGGAAGGAAGGAAGGAAGGAAGGAAGGAAGGAAGGAAGGAAGGAAGGAAGGAAGGAAGGAAGGAAGGAAGGAAGGAAGGAAGGAGTGGGAGAGAGGAGGTGGCATTGGGAAATTCATTGGGCAAATCCTGTCTGTCCAGGGAATTGAACCCAAGAGTTTCTGGCTCCCAGTTCTGCTCTCAGAACAGCTGGTTTAACACTTGTGTGGCTCTCAACTATTTCACACCAGTCTGGCTTTACTGAGGGCAGCAGAGCTGCTCTGTGCCTAGGCCAGAGTGGAAAATTCATTCCAATGACTCTCTTTCATGCTTCAGCTTCCTGACACATTCCAATAAATTGGTCTTACCCCTCTTCTCCCACGCAAATAAAATAATAGTATTTATTTTAAAATACCGTCAAGCAAAGGACATAATTCAAAAACTCTGATTTAGGAAAATTGCTTGTTTGTTAATCATTCCTTTCTCCTTATTCAGAGCTTGCTTGCTCATAAAATATTGATTTATTGGGCAGGCAAGAATGCTCTAGGCAATGAAGATATAAAGAAGAAATGCTGATAAAAATACAGGTTTTTTATGTTTTTGCAAAAGCTAAGCTTAGAAAAGGTAGCTTAGAAAGAGAAGGAGGCAGAAACTGTAAGGGTGGAGTCAAAACATAAGTGGGATGAAGAGTAGGAGAGAAAAGCATAGAGTGAATGAAGAGGGGATGGAGAAGATGAAGAAAACAAAGAGCAAAATGGACAGGAAAACCTTGATCTTCAGAAGTGGCAGGGGAAGCAATGTGTTTGAAATAAACAGCAAAAACTAGGACTTCTGAAAAGCAAAACCAAGGAGCAAGGATGTATGGAAGTATTGAGAGACACTGGTTGTAAATATGAAATCAAAAAGGTACCCCAGTTTTACCTGGTCAATCCCCCCTCATTTTCCTAATTCAAGGAGCAGGACTAAGATATGGGAAAGGGAATATTGAGATTGTTACAAGAGAAAGCCTACCTGGTGTGTGAGCCTCTAAAGATCCTTTCTGCTACGGATCTCTGAAGTGAGATGCTTTTTCCAAAGACTGGCCATCTCAGAAGGCAGGCAGAACATCCTCAACAACAGAAAGGAAACTTGGCTGGGACAAATTGTAGGTGTGTCTCCCAGCACAGTGGTCAGAGGGTCAGGGCACAGTTGTGCCTCTGAATGGAGAACACAGTGTGTTCTCCCAGAGCTTGAAGAATTTCGTGCCCTTGGGTGGAATGGGCAGCTGCAATGACAGGGAGGAGATGGAAGCACCCACATAATGATTGGTCCAGCCCAGTCTAGTGATGCCTAGGTTTAAAGTTTAGGCCAAGAGGAAGAATGTAAGGGAGATATTAAGTTGAAGTTTGTGCATTAAATTGTAGTGATACTGAATGCAAAAAAGGAATTGCTGTAGGTTCTCTCTGGAGGCTGAAATGGTAAATGATCATACAGTTGTTGTGGGGTTTAACACTGGCTAGAAGCCAGGCACCCAGGAAAAACCATTCACTTATTCTCCCCTGCTATAGTTGAGCAGAGGAGGGGGAAAGAAAAACTGAGAGGTTAATGGGGTGAGATAAGGATTAGGACAAAACATTCTAAGGGCAAAACAGGCAAAAAATGTGAAAAGTATGAAGAAAAATTTATTAACATAATTAAAAGAGGATAATGAGAACCAAAATAAACCTTTAGAACACCTTTCCCTGTCCACCTCCCAGCCTTTCTTTCTTTCTCACTGACAACACAAGGAGACAAAACATGGGGTTTTTACGTCACTTAAAAAAAATAAAAATCATTCTTCAGTTTGATTAGGGAGGGGAGTCTCTCCTGTTATGTCATGGGGTTTTCCCCACAGGAGACAGTTGTCTATGAACTTCTCCAGTGTGGTTTTAATTTTTACAAGTCCTGCCCAACCTGCTACTATGTGATCCCTCCCACAGGGAGGAAAGCAGCCTTTCCACAAGTGTTTTTTTCCATGGGTCTATGGGGTGTAGTCTTTTAAGGATGAGCTGTTAGTTTGGAAGCAAGGTTCTTCTCTTTCTGTTCAAGTTTCTCACTAGATTATAGCTTTTCAGCATGAGTATCTTTTCTCATGGGCTGTGGGTGGACTTCTACATCCTGGCCTCCTCTGCCCTCACTAAAAGCCAGGTTGTGTTAAACTAACATGGGGGTACAGTCAACCTGTACCAGCCTGAGGGATCTCATCATGAGTCACCGAGTCCTGTCTCAAAAATGCAAGGAAAGTAGGTTTTTACTTCCTCCTGCTTGCACTCTCTGCCTGCAGACTGTACCACAGAGCTGTTTGTGTGGGGCACCAGGGTAAAAAAGATGTTTTATGTTTCTTCTTTTGTTTCTTCTTTTTCTTGCCTTCACATGCATGATCCTGTGGCAACTCTGTGCTCTGAAGCACTCATGAATCTTCCAGTTACTCCTGTGAAGCCTCATGCAGAGGTGTTTTTCTTATTTAACCCCAGCAAAGCAGTTCCAGAAGAGACACTGAGGAGAGCCAAGCAGCTGGGGTTCTCTGACAAGCAGATTGGGAAATGCCTGGGGCTGACTGAAGTCCAGTGCCGCCAGCTGTGAGGAAGAATGTAGTGCCCTGGGTGAAACAGGTATGTGAGAAACATCCCTGGGCCTCCTGGGGGTCCCAAGAGTGGCAGGAGACCTCTGTGTCTTTAGAAACCCCAGGCTCTGTTAACATCCTCAGGGGTTTAGATGTTGGTGTGAGGAGAATACAGTTTATACCCACGTGGCTGTTCCTTCTGCACTGCAGCCATCAATGTAATGACATCAACATTCCAAAAGAGAGACTCAGAATATTCTAGTTCATGTTCTTTGTGGCTGAGGGGGAAACACATGTGTCTCTAGGAAAAGGCTGGAAACGCTGGCCCACCATGGTAGGACCATGAAGAGCTCTCTCTTCTCTCTTGGTAGTAAATTTTTACAGGCTAACACTTAATTTGAAGTGTGCTATTGTCACGGGTTCATTTGCTATTCACTGTGATAGCATGAGCCTAATGAGCTCATCTGGCATTCATGGCAGTGTCACTTGGTGCTGGGCTGTTGCATTTAAGGTGTGCTGGTATTAAACTGCCGCCAGCTGGTTTTCTGTCTTTAAATAGGGTAAAAAAAAAACCCTACCCAAACTACTGAATGTTTCTGAAAGAATTCATCTGTAACCTCAGGCCTAAGTCTTCTTCTGTTCCCCAGCTGCTGTTTTTCTTCTGTGCCTCACCTGGCTGCAGAAAGGTGCCTGGTCTTGCATTGATTCTTTCAGCTGCATATGGCACTGCACTGCTGGATTGATTTGTGTGCCAAGGTGCACTTAATAAGGTCATTTTACTTGTGCCTGCCTGTGTGCCTTCAAAGCATATGTTTCTTCTTGAGCCATGGAGTACAAGTCACGGTATTAGCAGCAGTAATGAGCATCAGACACACGGTGCTAATGATGTGAGGTCACATTCTCCACGATTCACAAGGATTTGGACAGCCAGTGGGGACTCCTGGAAGTGCTTGAATTTTTGGACAGATTTTTAAATGGTATAGCACATAAAAATTCATGTCAAGGCTGCTTTCATATTGTTCCCTGTTCAGTATTCTCTGTAGAAGTGTTTCAGATGTTCATTCAGGAAACTTCAGCAGTCACTGGTGACCCAGATGGACTGGTTACCAAGTATAACCATGCCATGAGTAGTTGACATAAATAATTTGTGAACAGCCTGATGGGCAAATTATTCTGGGCTCTCTTGTGACTAATTTAGGAAGAAATTGTTGAAAAGTACATATAAAGGGTGGTTTAAAATCACCCTTGCTTTGTGTACCATTTAATTATCAAAGCACGAGTTGTGCTGTAACATTAACACGTGGTAATTGTGCACGAGGTTTCCAAGTGATATTGTTTGTGTGTTTGTGCTCAGCATGGGGGTACAATGGGGTCAAGAGTAGAGCCTGGAGATTCCAGACAGCCTAGTTATAAAGGACAGAAGACCTGCAGGAATCTCTGTAATCTGCTGAACAAACTAGAGAATGAGGGCCTTGGCAAGTGGGGGAAAGTTCTTGGGGAACTTTCCCCTCCCTACAAAGAGGGGAAGAGCTAAAACTACAGCTTAGAAAGAGATGGTAGAGTGTTGTGTTGCACTGTAGGGTCGGGACAAGGCCAGGAATGTGCTGTGTGAACAGCACAGGACAGTTCAGGTCACCTCCTTATATGAGGAAAGGTATGATGAGAAAATAATAGGAGTGAAACAGCAGTAGAAAGGGAAAGAAGCAAAAGGAAAGAACCCAAATATCAGCATGTAGGGAAGATCTTGCACTGGCCAAGTCACAATCCCCCTTTTTTTTTCCCTTGTACAGATTGACACCCTGGCAGCAGAATACCCAGCAGTGACTAATTACCTGTATGTCACATACAATGGGCAGGTAGGCACCCTCTGGAACAGCATTGCTGTCTGCTTTGATCTCTTCTCCCTCTGCCACGTCATTTCTGGAAATGTTGCAGGTGCCTTGGTCTCCATAGCAATTCTTTTGGATGGTTTTACATAAAATCCCCTTACAGCAGGCCTGGACATCCTCTTGCTCCAGTGCTGATCCAGTGCATTTACTGTTAATGCCCTGATGTTGTTAAGAGCCTGTCATATATCACCTGTACATGCACAGGGAGGTGCCGGGAATGTAGAAGTCATATTTCCCTTATCTCATCCTATCATTATTTTTATATGAAACTTCACAGGTCCTTAGGCTGCTTGAACAGCAATATTAGAGCTGCTGTTTCTCTTCTGATCTGGGTGCAGCTCCACTAATTCCAGGAGAGCTGCACCTGATTTACACTGCTGTGAGCAAGATCAGGCTGGAGCCCTGAAGGATCAGATTGTTGGATTTGGGCTGAACACCAGAAGCTGTTTATTGTGAAAAGCACAGAGTTAGGTGCTGCTGAGTACAGATCCTAATGACTTTTTTGTCTCCCTTCCCAGGAACACGATGTAAAATTTGATGACCGTGGAGTGATGGTGTTGGGCTGTGGACCGTATCACATAGGTAAATCTTTCTTACAGCTCCTCTGCTCTCCTTGTCCCCTCAAGCTTTCTTCAGATATCCTTGTGGTTCCTTTATTCTTCTTCTCACATGGTCAAAAACCCTCCAGAGCACAGTGCACAGGACGTCGATTCCTAACAGAAGGTTTGCATTTTATACTTGCTTGGAGATTTCATTTCACGCCCTGGAAAAAAGCAGGAGAATTTTATTGCTTTTCACTTGGTACTTAGTTGTGATTTCCACAAAGTTTTACAGAATTTTTTAAATCTTTTTCCCAGGCCTTGAGAGCCTCATACCTTGTATAGAAGTTTGTTGCTCCCATACCTATCTTATATGTTTACTGCTAGCTCATGATGATTTTGACACTCTGCATTTTACAGCTGTAAGTGTAGGTGACTCTGAAAATATTTTGTTCTCCTCAGCTGCTTTTGTGTAAGCAATTCTCTGTATGTTGTTTTTCCTTTCAACCCACTCAAATCATTATAGAGAGCAACAGTTTCCTCGTGGCTGTGAGTGTTGGGTAGACAGGCTGCTGAATTCTGCATGCAATGACTTTGGCTTTTTCTTTCCATGGATCCCTCCAAATAGCTCGAAATTATTGACAAGGGAAAATTTGCTTGTTATTCTGAAATATTCCTGCTTTGCATCTCCCAGAACTGGTGATGGGTTATGAAAGCTGGGATTGAAAACTGCACCCATTTGATTTGCTTGGGTTGGAGAGGTCATATGCTGCCCTCCTGCTGCTGTTGGTAGGACATGACTTTTTGAACTCTGTTTCCAGCGTGAATGTTGAGATGACTGAAATCAGGAGCAGCACTCCATGATCCAGCTTATTTTTTTGCAAATGATTCTGCTGTCCAGCAGGTTGTATGGCATGGCTACAAAAAAATGAAAAGGATTGCAGTGTTATTTCATAAGCTGATTCAATGCATGTGAATAGATTTTTGGGCTGTTCACCTAAAACTCCTCATTGGTTAGAATAGACGTGGAGGTCTGTTCTTGGTCTCATCTGCTCTGCAGCTTTGATTCAATCCATCAAGACCACCTTTGGAAGAGGTTGTAACCCAGTAAAAGCTGCTAGAGGAAACCATTACTTGTACCTGTAAAATAATTTTTTTCCTAAATGCAATAGCCAAGCTGGGTTTTCTTTTTCTTTTTTGCTTTTCTTATCCTTTGAAGGCAAGTAAGCAGTGTGCTTTTCCTCTGTGCTTTCAGTATCGTAATCAGAATTCAGTGGGATCAACTCAGTGTTCTCTTCCAGGTTAGAAGAGGCTAAATGATTTGGATGGAAGTTAAAATATGTGACATTGTTTTTATTTCCTTTGTGAAAGCTAACTTTCAGTTTAAAAAGAAACAAAACCACCCTTGTGAGTTTTAGTTGAAAGTATATTGCAGGAAAATGTTCACACTTCTGCAAAGAAATAAAAATACTTGAGGGAAGTGAAGCCATTTCAAAAGTCATGCTATATTCTGTGCTTAAAAAGAGAATTATTCACACTAAAGTGGGTTTTTTGAAGTTTTTTGTAAACTAATATACCAAATAGAAACATGATGTGGGTCAATGCAGTTACACACCCTTGAACTTCAATGCTTGCTTTGCTACACCTTTCCTGCACACATGAAGCCTCAGCAATCCTCGCTCTTCACCTGCTTCCAGGAGGGGAATCTCCTGTTCTGGGAGGGGGTTTGTTTGTGTGTCAGCCCTAAAAGCAGTATAAATATATTTCCACCACTGGTGTGGGCCAGCAGAGTGCTCTGTAAATTTTAAGGTGTGCACATAGACTCATCGTGATTGAAATGTTAAAGTGAGCTCAAAAACATCCATGCACTGATGTAGTAATTGTCTCCTGAGGAGCCAAATCTCCTGGTTATGGTACAACATCGTTACTAGTAATATTATTTTCTGTCTCCCCTCTTCCCATGTTTGGATATGATCATTACTGGATGTGCCTGGAATACTCTTACCAGCTGTTCAGCTGCTTTCCCAGGTTGTACCTGAAGCAGTCAGATGAAGGCTCCAGGTGACCATTGTGTTCCAAAGCTGAGGTTTCTTATGCATATAAAAATACCTGTGTGATGGAAGTGGAATACAAAAAGTGAATGAGCATCTGCTGTCCCTTCTGGGAAATATCCAGGTTCAGATTTGATTTTCCTCTCTTTTCTGTGGGGTTTTAACTGAAGCTTAGGCATGGCTTTGAGGTTCTTGCTTGACAGAAGTGGGGAAACAACTTCTGTGCCTGTCAGGGAGTGACCTGTGCCAGCCAGCAGTGTGTGACTAGGTGGTGGGGGCAGCAATTCAGCACAGACTGAATTTCTAACATATCTTGTCCCACAATTTTATATAAAAGTGATATTGGTGGTTAACAATCGTGTAATGACTGTGAATGCAGTGTGACGAGGCCAAGCTTTTCTTGTAGACTGTAAACATAACCATTTAATGATGTTCTTTAATATGCATCATTCTCTGTTTGTGGTACCTGTCTTAGATGTTTGAGCACAGAAATGTATGCACAAGTCTCGATTCAAGTGTTCCCTGGAGCCTGCAGCTTGCCCAAGGCCAGGCACCAAGTCCTGGTGCCTCTTTCTTTTCAAGGTAGCCACAGTGCTTACTCAGGGTTTGGGACAGTAGGATGGGCTCATCCCACAGTGTTGTCATAGTCCCTGCAGCCTTTAAAGTAAGATCAAAGGTTGTACAAGTGTTGTTCTACTGATCTGCCTTACCTGGAGTCAGCGTACAGGAATGTCAAACCCACTGAGGTATAATTCTTCTGTTGTTGTTTTGGCTCTTCTGGAAGGTAAAAAACCACCTCAGTTTTCTGTTCTTCACACCACATCTATGCAAATGCTTTGTGTTTCCTGGAGTAAGCAGCTTGTCTTATAATAACAGGAACTCGGTGTAGTTTATCCCACTCTTCACTGCAGGATGTGTGGGTTGGGAGGCAGCAGTGATTGCATGGAAAGCAAGAGCACACTCAAGTGTTTCTGAGCACAGGATGACAGATGTGTTAGACAGGTCTGTCACTCCTAAGCAGATAAGCTTACCTGTTGTGCTTGGGGGTTCATGTTTTGTGGATGAATAATTTCCATGGGAGCACAATTACATTTCTGGCTCCGAGATGACAGGAGCCGATGCCGACTTTTTTCTTTCTTTTCCCCCCCTCCTTCTTCAAGCTGGAATGCTGAGAATATCTACTCATGTTTTCTTCTCTGCATCCTTCCTTTCCTTGCCCACTTTTGTGTCTCCTGGCAGGCAGCAGTGTGGAGTTTGATTGGTGTGCTGTCTCCAGTATCCGCACGCTGCGTCAGCTTGGCAACAAGACCGTGGTGGTGAATTGCAACCCAGAGACGGTGAGCACAGATTTTGATGAGTGTGACAGGCTGTACTTTGAGGAGCTGTCGTTGGAAAGGATCCTGGACATCTACCAATATGAGGTAAAGAAAAGCAGAAGCACTAAAAAAAGCCACGAAGCAACCCAATTTTTTTTCTAAATTCCTGTCACTAGCTTGTGAAGCAGCTGGGGGTGAGGGGAGAGAGCAAAAGCTGTTTGCTTTGGATCCCTATGTTGCATTTTACACATCGCTGATGCTCCTAGCAGGCTGCTCAATAAAGAGTGCCAAATAAATATGAAATTCTTTTGCAAGATGCCATATTGTGCAATATTTACAAACAGGTTTAATTTGCTGCACAGACATTTATGGCACAAACTGTTCTGTTTGCTAAAGCACTGCTGGGCTTTAGCTGTTAAGCACACCCTTGATTTGAAGCACAAGTCCTCCCCCTGGAGCAGATGAAGGAGTTCTGAGCATCACTCCAACCTGTGCTCAAGAGCTTGGCCTTGCAGTGCAGTTGGCAGGTGGATGTGGTCCAGCCTACAGCCAGGCAGGTCAGGGAGGGGCAGCAGAATTGATTCTGGTGACAGAATTGTCAAACCATAAAATGTTCCAGCTCCTGATCCAGACATTGCTCTGGTCTTTCAGCAGTTTTCAAGTGTTCAGAAGTGCTGATCTAAGAGATGGAGGAGAGCCCCAGACATATTTGATAATGAGGGGATATGTAATGTAAGCTGTTGCCCCCAATATTGAAAATGCTGATTTCTAGCAGATAACACACTCATCTTGGATTTGTTACTGAGGCTTATAAAGGTCCTTTCAGGAACTTCATCTACCCTGAAATTCAGCAAGAGTTGGCCATGTAACTTGCTAAAGCAACTTTGCAGAACCCAGATCTTGTTCAACTTGTGATTTTTCTTGACTCTTTTCCTGGTATATGAGGATCTGAGCTCATCTCCTTTATGAATGGGTACAAATTTCTAAAATGGTTTTATAATCTGGCCGTGTTTTGATCATTCCCAAATTTGGAACCAGGCCAAAGCTCATCAGAAATTAAGTCCCAGACTCTAGGCTCTCTTCTTTAGCCATTTGCAAAATACTATCTAAGTTCAATTTTACTTTCCTATTTGTACAGGTTGTTTTACCTCTTCTTTAAATTTTTGTACAAACAGAAACTACTACTGGAAAACAGATTTTTTGAGGGGCTGAAAGACTCTGGTGGCTCTCTGGACTCTTAAAGGCTGATTTTTGAATGCTTTAGGATTATCCATGGGGCTCATCTCTAAAAACACTGAACTCTTGTTTACCTGACAGAACTGAACTCCTGAGCAGGGGCGTGGAGGAAACTGGTGTGACAGTTTGTCAGACAAATAACACTGATGAAATACAACATCTAATTACTGCAGGATCAAAGAGAAGGTAGAGATGGGTGATGAGGGAGCTCATTTCCACATGGAGGGCGAGTAATTAGCAAGTTGGGTAAGGAAAATATGTGAAAAGAATACTGAATACATATTGAAACTTGCTTTTTCCTGCTTGTCAGAGCAAGGCTTGGCCAGTTTGATGGGAGGCAATGCAGATCTCCAGGTCTAAGAGCAGCATCCTGTAGTACCCAGAGTTTGCAGAGGATTCTGCTACTCTGGCATGGGTGTGAAAACAACCAGCTTGATGTTTGTGCTGGAGGTGTGGAAGCCATCAGAGTCTGAGCCTAAACATCCAAAATCAGTGTTGTACTGTCTAATAAGTCCCAAGTTGAATAGCAAATATAAATAGTGAAACCATTTTCTTCAGCAGCGACATAAGGTAATGGTATTATTATGCCTAATTAGAAAGTAGGGAAACTGAGAAAACTGCACAGAGTAATGCAAAAGAACCTGGGCAGAGCTGGAGACAGAGCCCAGACCTCCAGCAAAGTGTAGTCTAAGATACATTATTTGCAATATGTCATTTCTTTGGAAAAATGAGTGAGCCAAATGCTAATGTCCTGTTAAGAGAATACTTCCTCAGGCAAGTGCAGCTGGAATTCAACCCCTAAGAAAAAGATCAAGCTAAAAATTGATTTGATGCTGAGATCCTTCACCAAACCTGTAGATAACCATCTCTCCCAGCTTCACATACATGAACATGAACAGTGTCATGATTTCAGGCTCTTCTTTTAACCTCTCCTGGTCATTTCCCTCCCCTGGCGTTTCAAAGGAAATAACTGAAAAGTCATGGATCATTGTCAAGCTGTATGTAAAAACATCAGCAAACAATGGGCACAGCCCTGAGCCCTTAGAGATGGCATTTCAGCTCCCCAAACGATGCTAGGACCTAGCAGCAGAGCTTGGGCAGCTGTTAAGCCCAGGTGAGTTGGTGCACTGCTTTGTCCCTGCTTTGCTGAATAGATAAATCAAGGAGCAAGTTCCCCAACAGGACTGAGACAGCTGCAAGCTGCCCAGCAAGAAATGCACACAGCTCCACACAGCCCTCTCCCAGGGGTGCACTCAGCTGTCCCCCCTCTTTCCCTTCCCTGTGTCCTCTTTAACCTCCAGCTGACATCCACAGCTCCAGTGAGCTCTGCATAACAGAGCTAGCTGTTCATTGGAGGAAAGTTTAATTTACTGCAAATGTGAAGAGTTAGGTGGTAGTCTGTGAGGATAATAATTTAAAAAAGAAAAAAAAATAAAATTCCTTCCCTCAGATTTATTGGCTTTTTGTTTCCAGAGAAGATGTTCCCTTTTTATTTTAATATCTATCTGCTTGAGGGCCTCTACTGATTCTTTTTTGTGTTTCGGAGATTATTCTGAAACAATTCATAAAAGTAAAGGAGGCTCCTAGGTACAATTTTAATGGTCTAATTTGTTTTCAAACTCAGGGAAAAAGAAACCCCAGCTCTATTACTAATGACATAACAGCAAGGTAGTAATAAAAAGAGCGATTTTTGTTATAAAGGGGAAAATAATTCTCTCTAGGCTTCTTTCACTAGATTATGTATTGCATATATTTTAACGATATCTAATGGCAAGGATGTTATTAATTTTCTTTATAATTAAAATATGGCTGATGACAAAGTGATATGCAGTGGGGTCCCTGCCTGCCTGCCCACATTTCTCAGTGGAGCAGTCATGTTCCCTGTCAGGACAGCTCTTTGGGTGGGAACATGCTTTGGGAAACAGCAGCAGAATTTTAAAATAAAAAGTAAGCAGCAGCTAGATTCAATTTATGTTCTTCTTGAGTAAAAATGAGTATATGATTCTTTGCCATCTGCTTGAATAAGGAATCTCCTCTGTCTCCTTAGGGCTGAAGTCCCTAATTCTATCCCAACTTTGATGTAGGCAGTATTTGGATTTTAGAAGTGCAGTAACTAGAATTGTTTTAAAGGCAGAAATGAGCAGCAGCTGAGCAGAAGCTGTTAGCTGGGACACTTCACATTTCACATATGTCAAGGATAGATTAAGATGTTGGTTGACCTTGGAAGCAAAGCTACTTTGACTTGTTACCCTCCTTCCAAGCTGCAAGGAAGGGTTTGCTTATTCACACTCTGGGCCTTTTCCATGTGGGAGGATAAAGAGCCCAGGGACTAGAGGGAGTTACTGTGTTTTGGATGGGTCTGGAACCACTGAGGCACAGATTTCTCTTCCAAGCTGGAGATGGTGAGCTCTGATGTCATGAGACAACCTCTTCTGGGCACAAAACAGCCCCTGGCCCTTTTCACTGCCTGTCCTAACCTCTTTCAGATGGTTGCTGTTGGCCAGCAGCATCATGACATCCCATAAGTGAATGCATAGTGAAAAGGAAAAAAGATAATCACCTCATGCTCTGCATTAGCCTGCTGAGCAAACAATATTGGGACAGTAAGTGCTGCTTAAATGCCAGACTGTTGGATCTTTATTATGTCAGGAAATTACCACATCAAAGCTGAGTGGGGACTGCACTTGCATTTATCATCTGTTTTTGCCCAGGCACCTATAGTCCATCCTGATCTCAGTTTACAGTTTTGCCACTCCAAATCCCTTTAAATCCCTGATGAAAGAATTCCTCTTCCAGGAAGACCAGTGAGGCTGACCTTCCTCAGGAAAAACACACTTGTTAATTAAAAGAACATTGTTCCTCTATCTTTTAGAGCCAAACCATGGATCACTTGATTTATGTTTCTCGTTTGTTAGAAGTGGGTAAAACTGTAGAACACATTTGGTTCAAAAGAGCCCTTCACTTGAGCTGTTCTGTGAGCCAAATTGTCCTTTGGGGAAAGTTTCACTGTCTGTAATTTGAAAGTAAAGTGCTCTTTGTTGTAGGTACTCTAAGGCCTTTTCTTCTATCGAAAATTTTCACACCTGACTAGATTGTACTTGAAAGCATTAGGAGTTCTATGTAAAAAGAAAAAAAAAAGCCTATATTTGCACCTGTAGAAAGGTGTGTGTTAGCAAGCAAGATCACCTGTCTCTTGTTATTTACTGTTTATTATTTCCTCACTTAAAACACGATGCTGCCCAGTGACGGACGTGAAACGCTCGGCTGTGGCTGGAGGATGCTGTGCCACCTGTTCTGCCCCGTCTGCCTCTGGAAATGGAGTGCTTACAAATAACCTGTGTGGAAATGAACCCCTCTGACAGCTTTCTGGAATACTTGCTGCCATCCAGGGCACTACCAGAAACGAGGAGCTAGTCAGGAATGAGGAGCATTGATTAAAATAAAGGGCTAAGTGGATCCATAGCTTTGCAGACTGTGTGGAGTGTTGGGCTCTGTTGATTTAGACTCTGCTTAGCTTTGTTACACTCCTTAAAGACTGGCTTCTGGGGCTAGGAAGGGTAGTTTGCTTACTGAGTGGTAGTGCTGGCAGAAAAAAAAAACCCACATAAATTCCAGTTGTTTCCCACTTCCCCTCTGCTGGAGGTTACAGCCTTGCATCTCTAGAATAAAAAAGATTTTGCATGCATGCCTGCTCCTCTGAAAATCCCTGACCATGAGCATGGGAGAGGCTGTTTTCTCCAAGAGCTAGACTGTAAAAGAAAGAAGACCTCAGCATCTTGTTTGTTCTGGGAAAGCAGGAGCACCTAAACATGACATGCAAACAAAGCTGACAGCCTGTGGTTCAAGCAGAAGTTAGGGAATCATGGGTTGATGTGAAAGCTGCAAACTTCTCTGGTTTCCTAGGGAATTTGACCTCCAGTTATTGCTGAGTTTTGAGTGATCTTGATCCTAAACCAGGATATTGCTTTTTTAGGAAGGATGCACACTGCAAATCACACTTTGCAGCCTGGGTGCCTCTGGATCAGCACAATTATGAGAAAATCATAGCATGGCTTGAGTTGGAAGGGACCTTAAAGATCATCTAGATCCACCCCTCTGCCATGGGCAGGGACACCTTCCACTGTCCCAGGTTGCTCCAAGCCCCTTCCAACGTGGCCTTGGACACTTCCAGGGATGGAGCAGCCACAGCTGCTCTGGGCAGCCTGTGCCAGGGCCTCACCACCCTCACAGGGGGGAATTTCTTCCTAACATCTAACCTAAAGCTCTCCTCTTGCAGTTTAAAACTGTTCATCCTTGTCCTATCACTATCTGCCCGTGTAAGAAAGTTGCTCTCCTCTTTTTTAATAAACTCTCTTTCGGCTCTGGAAAGATTGCAGTAAGGTCTTCCTGGAGCTTCTCTTCTCCAGGCTGAACAACCCTGTCTCTCTCAGCCTGTCTTTGTAGGAGAGGTGTTCCAACTCTCTGATCATCTTTGTGACCCTCTGACCTGTCTTTGTTCACAGCAACCTGAAAAGGGACATAATCTAAATACTGAATTTTTGTTCTGACAGCTCTTCCTATTAAGATAACCTGGACATGACCGTGCTCCTTTCTGTCTCCCAACAGGGATGCAGTGGCTGCATTATTTCTGTAGGTGGGCAGATTCCCAATAACCTGGCACTACCACTGCACCAGAGTGGAGTGAAGGTTCTTGGCACAAATCCTTTAAAGATTGACCAGGCAGAGGATCGCTCCATCTTCTCAGCTGTCCTGGATGAGCTGCACGTGGCCCAGGCTCCCTGGAAGGCAGTCAGCACCCTGGTAAATTGGGATCTGCATCTGGGAAAAGCTGCAGCAGCTGGGGGTTGGGATGTGCATCTGCTCAGGAAGGACTGAGCCACTGACACGTTTCAAGACTTTGAAGCATTTGACATTTTCTTACTGCTCGTGTGGAAGGACTTTTGGATCCTGTAAAGTGATGCCGCAGCAGCGCTGGCACCGGCTGGGAACTGGAGGGGAAGTGCCTTTAAATCACCTCACACAGCCTGGGGTATAAACCCAGCAGAAGTTAGCACCACTGACAGGCTGGTCTAGATATCCTGCTGGCCTTGAGATGTGTTCTAGCAGGTGGAGATTGCAAAGGAATAGAGATGTGTTGGCATTGCTCTTTTTTTCCCAGTGGAGCTCTATGGACAGGGGAGGTCTGAAGGTGACAAGCTCTGAAACCAGGATGTTGTGTGTTACTTTAGATGGAGGCTGCAGTCCCCAACTTCTTTGCCCTCATCCTGATTGCTAGTGAAGTGCAAATTGGAATTTTGGAATGACTTTTAAGTATTTTCTTGTTCACGGCATGTTTTCCCTCCCTTCCTTTAGAGAGATGCAGTTGAATTTGCAAGGTCTGTGAGTTACCCGTGTTTGCTGAGGCCCTCCTACGTTCTGAGGTAAGGCCCAGCTGTCAGAGCTCAGCAGTGTGGGGTAGGAACTCCAAAAACCTCTTTGAGACAAGACTCTTTGAGACAAAACTCCAAAAAACCTCTTTGAGACAAGGGAGAACGCTTTCAGGGCATGTGATGTGTGGAAAAGTGAGTGCTGGGTGGATGTGGCATTAAGCTGCCCGTGAGACAACTGCTCAAACCATAAAGCAAATGGATCCCTGAAGCCCATCAGGCACAGATCAAAGGTAGAACATAATCACAAGAATGTCTGTTCAGCTGTATTACCTTTTGCATACCTCAAGGCCAAAACCACAAACCATCTGGGACATTCTTTCAGGTTCCTGAGATTGTTACCTGTACAATTAAGTCAGAAGATTGTTTGCCAGCAGGAAAAAGAGAAGGAGACCTGCTGAGGCTGTTTATTGAGATGGGCATCTGTTTTCAGAAAATGACAGTGCATCTTTTGAATTCAGCTTCTTATTTGCCAAGCTTCTCTGCTTTACAGGCATGTTTTATGTCCCTACACTGTGGCAGCTGCTTCTCATTAAACAGACATTGTACAGAGTCCCTCGTTTCCAGCAGCCAGACAGACTTCTTGAGGAGGTTACACCAGCACATGAACACAGCAAACTCACAAACTCACCAGTTCTGAATGATTGCTCTTCTCTGTGAGAAGCTTCTTCATAGCTGGGTGACTCAGCACAGAGAGGCAGTTTGCTGGGCACAGTTTACAAGTGAAAATAAATTGGAGACAGGATCCTTTTTGTATGAAAGACACACCTATCAAAATGAAGAAGCTCAATATCAATTTTCAGAGCTGGGGGACAAGCACATTTTTACTTTAAAAGAAGAAAAGGAGAAGGGTTTCTTCAGCCCTGAAGGAAATATCCTTTAGAAGAGACTCCTGAATGTGACTTTTCTATCTGGTCTCTAAGATTTGAAATAGGGTTTCAAGCAAAGTTAGGAAACAGCCCTCCTGTCAGGAGTAAAGTTGAGTATAGTTAAGTATGAGGTGAAAACTGCTCCTGAGGTAATTTGTCAGATGGTGAGGGAGCACCTCTTTTAGCCTGTTGTTTCCATCTGTATTAAAACCATTACAGGCCCTTTTGGTGTTAAGTTTTTGTTAATGTGTGTTAGTGCAGGGCAGGGGCACTCCAGGGAGAAGGATGGAACTGGAGGATGTAAAACTTTGAGGAATGAGAGTGTGAAAAGCCCTAGCATGGCTCTCTGCCTGGCCTCTGCATAACAGCAGCAGTCCACAGCTAGATTTCTTCATCCTCTGAGCAGATATGACCTTTAATATTGGCCAGTTTCCTTGGAAAACGAAATGCATTTCCCCACCAGTTAGGTACTGTGTACACCAGCTCACATCCTCAGTGGTACTACTGACACAAGTTCATGGATTTATTGAACTCTTGATTTACATCAGCTGAAGTGGTAAAAATAATCACACAGGTACCTGTGTCTATTTATTTTGGGATAAAGTGACTGATCTGGAGGATAGATCCTTCTTCCACTTTTCCCCACAGCCTCTGTGGGCTTGCCCATCAAAGCAAAGGGCAAGCTGGGCATTAGTGGGGGAAATGTAACATCTTTTTTTGTAAGATTCTTGTCTTTAAAAGGGACTTGGATCACTAACTCTGGACCCATGTTCTCCCAGATCCCCTTCTCTGACACTGCTGGCAGAGAGCAGGTTTCAGATATCTGCTGTGCAGTGTCTGCTGCCTCAAGGAATGAGATCTGAGGGGAGGAGCACAGTGAAATGGCCAGCAGAGAACAGCATCTGGATTTACACTGTCACAGCCATTGCCAGTGACCCGTGCAAACCTCACTTCATCTGTCCCTGAGGGCTAAAGGGAGCCAAGTGTGATTGTCCTGAGCTCCCAGCTAACCTGGCCCAGGGGGAAAGTCTGGGCCTCACTGGGGTGGGTGGCTGAGGAGCCATCTCCCCCAGCTTAGGGGATCTTCCAAGGCTTGGCTCAGCAAGGGCGTTTGGCAGCAGTGCTAAGGCTATGAAAACACAGTTCTTTATTTCTCCACTGCTGTTCTGGAGGTCTCCTGCCTTCTCTGGGAAGGATAATGGGAAGTAATCGGGTGCCACCTCTCTGAGTCGAGAGCAGAGCAAGTGGCTGGAGTCAGGAGCTTCCTTGGCTAGTCTGTCATCCAGAGGGAGCTGGTAACCCTGTGAACCCTGTACCCTCGTGCCTAACACTCATCTCTCCCTAGAATTCACAAGGGAAGCTGACCTTGGTGCTCTTCTTTCCTATTCCCACAGTGGGTCTGCAATGAATGTGGTATTCACTGAAGAAGAAATGAAGAAGTTCTTAGCAGAAGCCACCAGAGTCTCTCAGGTGCCTCTCTTTGTGCTGCCACTTCCTTTTGTGTTCCCCTTATTTGTTTCATCTCTACTGTGTTTTCTCTCTCTCTGTTTCCTTATTGTGTCTTCCTCACTCTTTTTTGCCTGGGGAGGAGGTGCTGGGTTTGACTGCTCAGTTTGTTCCCTAACAGGCTCCCTCCCTAACCTGGGAGCCTCTCCTGTGCAAATATCCTTACTGGGAGCACCTTTCACTCACTTTCTCAATTGTTTTGCCTGGCTTCTTTGAAAAATTAAATACTTCATCTTAGTATCTCTTCTGAAGGCTTTTTCCTTTTTTTTTCCTTTTTATTTCTTTCTTTCTTTTTTTTTTTTCTTTTTTTCAAATGGTCACTGTTCAGAACAGGGTTGTGGAACTATAAACCCTGCTGTCCCAGGAATCTTGGATTCAAAAATGAATGAATCAAAGAGGAACTCTCTGAAAACACAACTGGCTGTGGAAGTCTGACATATTACTGCTTTCTCAGGATTCCTAGGTGCTAAAGCTTGAACAAGAACTGTGAGATTTTTAAGTGTATGAGGCAAACGGTGCAAGTTAACCTTTTCAGCAAGAAATGGTGGAATGAATGGGAAGTACCTTTCAAAGTAATAATATCCTGAAGGATGGGTTAGTGTGGAGGCATGGAGACCACTTTTTACCATCTTTGACCATGTTTTAGAGGGGTAGTTCAACTGTTACTCCCACCAGAAGGAATTATTTAACTAATTCTCAGAGGACTATAGGGTCAGCCTGTGGCAGTGTGCCAGTGCAGAACTTCTCCAGGTAAAAGCCCTGACTAGTCCTTGTTCTGTTGTTTTTACAACTTTGCTGCTTCAGTGTTGTGTCATTATGGCATTTATCTTGTCAATAATGTTCAAAATTTCTAATGCAGGTTGAGACAGATTGAAGTAAACAAGGCTGTGTGCACATATAAAATCTTCAGGTGAAAAACTGCAGCAAGACAGAAAGTAACAGGACACAAGCCACTAAATTTATGAAACAATGTAGGCTTCAGCGTTGTCCTTGCCTGTGAATTTACCCTTGCACTGATAAATGGAAGGAACTGTGTCTTGTAACTTTTGGAGCTGCTTGGTATTTTTTCAAGAGGGGCCTTTAAAACATGCACAAACTGTCATTTATTTCATTTTATGCTCTAATAAATAATAGGCAGTTAATAGTGGACGGGGCAGGTAAAATGTTGAGACACAAAGCTGGCCAGGAAGAATTCAGATTAGAGTTTTTTGGAGCAAGTGTCTGGAAGGAGAAAGTATTAGAGGAGAGTGGAAGTGTGTGCTGGCATCCCAGAGACAGGCAGAAGAGGAAGGGAAACAACCAGGGGAGGCAGTGGGAGTCCAGGACAGGCTGTTCCTGGCCAGCTATAATTAGTGGCAACCTCTCCCTGGGAGACTTAGGAAACTGGGAAGAGGAATTAGAAAAGAATGGATCAGCTGCATAAAATATGTGAGTCTAAACCAGCAAACAACCACTCTGCAAAGTCATTGAGAATGCCAAGGGTGGGTTCCTTTATGAAATACCATGCCCAGTGAGACAGCTGGAGGCTCAGACCGAGGGGGAATTGAAGCTCTTGGAGTTAAGGAATGTCTTTAGGAGATGGGATTAGAGGTCATTGGATCCATGCATTTCTTGCTACCTTCTTTCTGCCATGACCTCTATGGTTTTGCCCCAAATTTCTCTGTCCTGCTGTTCTTATGGAGAGCTCAAACTTTTTTTTTGCATCAGTGGTTTTGGGGAAACCAAAGTTTCCCCCATTCTATCTTTGCAAAGTTCACTTATCTGTGGAAATGAGGATATTAATTGATTTGTCTTCTGGTCTTTTGTTTCCAAAGGGTCCTAAGTGGCCTACAAACACTCTCTTACAAAACCTTTCTAATTTTTTCTTGTTTTGATGGCAGGATTACCCTGTGGTACTCACTAAATTTATTGAAGATGCCCGTGAGGTGGAAATGGATGCTGTTGCTAGGGCAGGAAGAGTAAGTATTTTACTTTAACATTAAACTTGTTTTTTCAGGATCTGAGATCTGCAAAAATGTGTAGTTTGAATGATTTACTGTAGAGCCATGGATTCATGGCTGAGGAGAGTAAAGAAACAAGTATTAATCTTAGGCTCAAAACCATTGTGCTTGGAAATCTCCACCTCTCTTAATGTATACATCTAACCAGTAATTTTTTAAGCATTGCTTATCCATGTAAATGAATCCTTTTGAATACAATTTTTTACCAGATTTGCAAATCACTGGCTTCAGAAATGACTTTCATCAGAATTTTACCATGGGTTATGGAATTACCACAGTTATTTCATATTTTTTTACAACTTCACCTTGCCTTTCATTACTCAACAAAGGCAAAAAAAAAAAAAAAATCACAAACTTCACAATTAACAGAAATAGTCTTTTTCAACTTTAATTTTTAACCAGCAGCCACAATCACTTTTTTGTTATTGAGGTTGTGTGCCTTGATGCAGTTAATTCAATTTAAATCCTTAGGCCTGGATTTTTTTTTGCTTCACTTAAAACACCACAGAAGAGTAGGGGTAAAATTCCATACCAGTGATGCTGGGGAATGATGACTTCTTTTGTGTTCTGGCAAAGCAGAACTTTGAAAGCTGGTTTAAAGCCTCTCTAGCTTTTACCTTCTGAGCCCACGTGTGAGAGAGAGGGGAGGGAAGCCTCAGGATCTCCAGGCTGTGGCAGATATTTGTGACACTGATGTCTCCTCATTCACATGCCTAGTGTCTGCTTCAGGCATATTCACCCCAAAATCTTGGGAAATTCACTTTCTGTTCAGGAGGCTGGGCTGTGCTGGGGAGGAAGGAACAGTTTGTGAGAGGGTGAAATGACCCAGGGCTGTGCCATTTTTGTGTGCAGGTTATTTCACACGCTATTTCAGAGCACGTGGAGGATGCAGGTGTTCACTCTGGAGATGCCACCCTCATGTTCCCCACACAGACCATCAGCCAGGGAGCCTTGGAGAAGGTATGTGTTGCACTAGCACTGAAAAGAGAAAAGGAAATGAGGGTTTGACTCTGCTTTCCCTCCACCACCAGTGGAGAAATCAAATTACCAATGATTTTTTGAAGGCCAGTGTGGTATGTTCATGAGGGGTGTCTGAGCTGTATCCCAGTAATTCAAGCAGTAGATGAGCACACTTTTAGACCCATAGGATATTTTTGTTTCCCAGGTTTAGAACCAGCTTCTGTAGCAGCAGAGGATTGTCTAATTCATACACATGCCAAATGGTTCTCTGTCCACTTCCTTTTCTCCCACAATACTTTCATGGTTATGTCAGATGCATGACTTTCTAGCTTCCTGCTTTTCCAAAAATAACATCAGGATGAATGAACCTCTCTTAATCTTGACTTTTTCCCCCTTTGAAGAATAAACCTTGTGATGCAGAATTTGATGTTAAGATACATTTTTTTTTCAATGGAATGTGCCATGCCCCTTTAAGTCACCCTGTTAAGGGTTTGTTTGGAAGCCAGCAAAAGCTGTAATGCAGTGATCTGTGCTCCAGCTCTGTTTCCAAGGATGTCCAAAGTCTTGTTTCTGACAACAGCCGTGTCCTGAAGCAAAGCTATTCAAACCCTTGTATTGACACACCTGGGAAATAAGACTTTCCTCCCAGTTTGTTCCAGAGTGTATCTACTCAGCCACCTCCCCCTGATCTGTGATGGGACAGGCACGTTGGTGAAAGACTTCTAGGATGCTTACAAAACTGATTAGTTATTCCCAAATAACAAAACATTATTCTTTATGTCACCAAGAAAGGTATAAAGACTCCAGTGTGCAGTGTAGGAATTGCTACAGGGCAAGGCTTTGATTCTTTGTTTTTCTCCTTCTCCCCTCTGCTTTCTCACACACACAGAAAACCTGATTTTTACTTCTGCCCTCAAATAACACTTCAGGCTCTAGAGAAATCAAACATGTTTGCTTCTGGAATAGTGCTATTGCCAAAATGTGGGTATAGAGCAAAAAACAAGGCAGAGAGAGATGATGTTTAAAGAAATCCTCAAGTCTGGTGATTTATTGCCATGATGCTCTCTAGTTTGTGGAACTTAATTTTTTATTCTGTATACACACATTTACACTTTCTAAATTTGGTTTTTTTTTTCTATACACACATTTACACTTTCTAATTTTTTTTTATTTTTTTTTTAATAGGTAAAAGCTGCTACAAAAAAGATTGCAAAGGCTTTTGCCATCTCTGGTCCATTCAATATCCAGTTCTTGGTGCAAGGCAAGAATGTGCTGGTAAGAGCTGCTGTGCCTGAGCTGTGCTGGTGTGTGGGGGTCCTGCCTGTCTGCTGTGGGCAGTGGCACACACAGTGCCACTCTGGTGTGTGGCAGTGGCAGCCAGGACAAAGAACCTGCCTTGGCAGAGGCTGTGGGCTCGCTTGTGCCACCCTTTGTCACATATGTGGCAGGGAGCATCCTCCCCTGCCCTCACACTGAGTGTGAAGAGAATCTTTTTGCTCTGCCAGCTTTGTTTCACTGTGGGAAGAGATGCTGTCCTTCCCAAAATTGTCAGTTTGGAATAGGATGGACAGCACTGGGACCTGCACCTCATCCCTCTACTGGATAGCATGGCTTTTAGATCTCTGGTGTCTTCTCTCATCTTTAGCTATTTTGATGTTAAACTAAGGCTTCAAAGGGATTGAAAAGAAAGCAAGACAATGTAAGTGTTTAAACCTTTAGTGTAAGCTCTTAGGGTGGTTATCTGAATAATCCTAGTAGCTATTAGCAACACAAGTGCAGCAGATGCCTGACCCTTTCTGGGTAACAGTTGGCTTTCTACTGCTAATGGAAGAGGGTCAGAGGAATGTGAGCAGAGTATAACTGAGGAAACAGGGAATAGGAGGAAAACCTGTCAGGAGACAGAAGAGATGCATTATTGGTGCATTACTGGTGTTTGGGCTAGGAGCTGAGTGAAATGTACTTACTGTTCTTCACCTTCTCTCCGTTTCACACGTGGTTATTGAGAAACTCCACAGAGGGAGAGAACAGAGATTTTCCTTCCTTGCTTTCCCACAGAGGGGAGAACAGGTTGGACTCCTAGAGGTTGTTCCTAATGCCTGGGCATGTTTCCATGCCTCTTGTACATTAACTTAGGCTAGAGTAAAGCACGTTTTCTGAGTGAAGTCTGGCTGCCCCTCAGTTCTAATATTCAGACAACAGAGATGGATCTCAGCTGAAGAACAGGCTGCTTGGATCTCAGGCTGGCCATTCCCTATCCCTTTCCCCTGTTTTAATAATGATTCCAATTTCTGTCTTTCTTATTTGACAATCTGGAGAATATGTCTGCCAAGAGGACTCAGGGCTGATTTCAAAAAATATGGATCAATCTATTTCTTCTTTGCACAGTGCCTGACCCTGATATTTCTCTTTTTTTTTTTTTAAATCCCACCAGGTGATAGAGTGCAACTTGAGGGCTTCACGCTCCTTCCCCTTTGTATCCAAGACTCTGGGTGTGGATTTCATTGATGTGGCCACTAAAGTGATGATTGGAAAGCAGGTTAATGAGTCATCCCTGCCCACAATGGAACATCCCATTTTCCCATCCAGATATGTTGGGATTAAGGTATGGTTTCCAAAAGAACCACAGAAACCCCACCAGAGAGTCAGCTCATAACACATTAAAATATAATTAGTACTTTAATGCCTAGAGAGAACCATTTACTCATTGGCCAAAGGCCAAATTGACCTTCTGTAGTTTCTGTCAAGATAATCTATTTGGAAACTTCAGAGAAAAATCAGAGGAAAAATATCCAGTAAAACCAAATCTTTCTTTATTTTTAGCATCTAACCTACTCTAAATCCTCTTTATGAGCTGCATAATAAATTTATAATTGCAGAGTTGAACACTGAAGTTCAGGCTATTTCATAATACTCTGTAATACACGTGTGGACATGAACAACTTTGTGTTGTGAGTGCCACCCACATTTTATCTGCAGGATCTGGGACATGGGCTGTCAAATCCACATAATCCCCTTTACATACACCACTGGTTAAAATAGGGGTGAAACTCTTGCATCCTTTGATTTCAGTCAGGCCAGGGTTTTACTTTCCATAATTACTGAGCTTGTATAGGACCCAACATAATAAAGTGTATGGTAGATATTTTTGAATGCTTAGTGGAAGGAAAAAATAAAATCATAAAAAATTTGGAACAGTGGTGCAGAAAATCCAAAGCATAATGACAATTGTTTATACAGAAACTTTCAAGCTTTAATAGCTTCCATATCAAGTGAAAACTGAAGAAGCAGAAAACACCTAACATCTTTCTACTAATAAAATGTTCAGAACTATTAAAATGGAAGCCAAATTTGTGTCACAAGCCAGTCAGTCTAGATACAGCTTTACATTTTATTTTGATGCCACAGACAGGCATTATCTGAAATTCGAACTGGAGATAATTTTTTTTTACTTTGGTGAATTTATTTTTATAAATTTCCACTGTTTAGACCTGGGGCTTCTGCACTGTTGTTAGCTGAAGTGTCAAGAGTTTTGTCTCTCCAGGGAATGCTGGCTACAGAGCAGAAAACCCAGCTCTATTCTTGAAAACTTCCCTACAAAGCTTTTTATACTGCCTGTGTTCTGTGTGGATTTGTCAAATATAAAAACCTGCTAGCACCTTTGGAAATGCTAAACTTTGAAAAATATCTCAGTTTAGCCTGTTTGTTGTTATTCATGCATCATATTTTCTATCCTCTTAAAATTTATTGCTAGTAGTATTTGCATGGACACAGGATCTTGTTTCTTCAGTAGTTCTTAAAAGAAGATATGAAAATCTTTTCCTCTTTCTCAACCTAGCTGCTCCTTTGTGGATTAGAGTATTTAATCTTAGTGTTTAAGCTTTAGTGACTGAAATACTGTCTTGCCATGTTTGCTCCCAGACTGGTGCAAGTATCAGGGTCTGACCAAGATTAAATCCTGGGTAGGGAATGACTGACTAAATTTTCTGTGGGGTTCAGTTGCAGTGCCAGATTCTGCTCCCAGTGATGTGTTTTCATGTTCACAGCAGATAAAAATTAGGGAGGTGGTGGAAGGCTTTGCTGCTTGTTACCTTTCAAGGCAATGTGCATTAAAATAATCTGTCTTGACTGCCATATCTCTGCTTGAGTGAAAACTTTCTCTTTACTTACAGTGGAAACAAAACTGATGTAAAAAGTCACAAAGACACGTGACATTTTTTGAAAAACATTTTGAATTTCTCCTGTCTAACTTGAACTGGTCATTGTTAGGTGTCATGAAGCAGCAGTTGTGTTATCTTCAGTGTTACCCTTAGAGACCTCCAGGGACAGAATTATGGCTAAAAAATTTAAAAATAGATTTGTTTTTTTAGCAGAAATCTTGCTGCCTTTATGCAAATACCATTGGTAGTTTAAGATGTGGAGAATCCCTACAGAAAATGACTCAGTAGTAGGAAATTTCTACTGTGTTTGTTACATGTGGTCCTTGGTTCCTTAACAGGGACTTTCCTTTCTTCCCTCCTCTCCCTGTTTCTTATTTTAAGATCCAATTAGCATAAGAACTCAGTGCTGTGATCTAAGTCCTCAGATAATAATAATAATAGTGATCAGAGGGCTTAACATTAGCTTATCAAGAGGAAGAAAATTACAAATGTGTATTTCTGGATGGGGGAGAGGGAAAACACGAAAATAATTTGCAAAGTTTCATCTTGTTTGCTCTGAAAAAAACACACATTCTTGTGGAATAGTTTTTATTTCTGCAAATGAAACATTTAATGGAGAACAGTGTTCTCTGAAAAACCAACTGGATTCAGACAATATCTCTCCTTCTTGCATGAATTAAGTGTTTCACAGCCTTTTCGCTTGAAAATGTGTCCTTCAAATCATGCTGATAGTGGGCTACCACTGACTGAAAATCCACCATGGATTGTGAGCAGTTAGATGATTGATTTATTGGTGGAATACATGGTTATTTGTTCCAGTCCATCACCAAGATGCTGAGGGAGCTACTTTCCCAAAGAGTCCTTTGCTTATCAGGCTTGACCGCTGCTTTTTTTTTGGATAAATTTTCATGTCTCTTTCTGTCACTTCCAAGTGTAGTTAGGATTTTTATATTTTTTTTAAATGATCCCATTTTTATTCTCTTTTTCCCCTCCTGCCTCTTTCTTTCACCAGGCCCCAGTGTTTTCCTGGTCCAGGCTGAGAGATGCTGACCCTGTTCTCCGATGTGAAATGGCCTCTACTGGGGAGGTATCTTTTAGATTTCCTTTTTTTTTTAAAAAAAAAAAACAAAAACAAATTGACTTTAAACACCATGAATCTTTGAAAGTGATCTTGTTACTTCCTGAGTCATGATGGCATCTGTTGCTTCTTCAGAAAATTGAAAACATCTTTCTTAGCTGTAAAAGCCACAGCGTCCTGGGAAACCCCAGAGTTTTCAGCCACTGGATGTCCCTCTTTACCTGCACGTCAGCTCCCTGAGCTGGACCTGGCTGGTGTGGCAGCCTGGAATGGGTTTATCTGAGAGCTGGTGGGTTCTGGGAGTGGTTTTATGCTTTTTTATGACTCGTGGTCCTGGGCAGATGAGTGGTGGTGGCTCACACCCTCCACGGATGCTTGCCACAGCAGCGACGTGGAGACTCCCAGGCGTGAGTGGTTGGCCTTGGGATGCACCAGCTGCTTAAAGGCAGCAAAAATATCTGTTATTTTCTTGTTGCCTGGTAACCACCAAGGCATTCCCAAGGTGCAAAATGAAAGAAACACTAAAATGTGGTGGCTGCAGGCAGCTTTCCCCACTCTTTGTGCAGCCAGACGCTGCTGGAATGTCCCCTGGTGTGGTTATGGCATGCTGTGAGGACACAGGGCTGGGCATCTTCCTGCCCTGGCTCAGCATCCTCACCCTCACAGGCACAGATTTCCATCCCATTTCACCTGAAGTGATGCTGACTCACGTGGAACAACAGGTTTCTTTATGAGTTATTGCTGAGCTATAGAGGGTGTGCATAGATACACCCAAGTGGTCTTCACATTTTATGTGTTCTGTTGCTTCTAGAATGAGTTGCAGTAGTAAAAACTTATTCTGGGCCAGATTATCCTCTTGTAAAGTGATCAAACACTGGAGCAATTTGGTCAGACTTAAGTCTGCTGTACCATCAGTAGTCAGGGGGCAGGGGCTGGGCTGCTCCATTGGATGTGAGCTTGGGTATGTCAGAAAGAGCCATTTTCATCAGGAAATACCATTTTAGTAGGAAAAAGTACCCAGATACAAAGTAAGAACAGCCTTAGGTCTCCTACATCTCTCCAGAAGTACTTTATTTTACTCTTCATTATATGCTGGAAATCAGTATTGCAGAAGATTTCCTTTCAGTATAGTTAATGGACAGGAAAAAGTCAAGTGACTTCTGTGACTTCCTGATTTTCTGAACAAAATTGAATACACAGACAACTTCCTCACAGAAAAAAAAAAGAAAAAAAAAAGAATAAAAATGTAACTAGGGACAAGAATTATTCTTCTGGGTTTTATACAAAGTAAGAGATTACCATGGCCATAAAGGAGGGATTATTAACTTTTATGAGTTGGAAAGATCCATATTCACAAATGCCATAAAGTGTGACATGAAAAGTCTTTCTTGTAGTGAGGGAAGGATAATAACTTACTTTGGGTAAAATGCTCAGTTATTCCTCACAGACATTTTTCACACACATGGCTTGATCTGGGCTCTAATTTGTCACATCTGTCTGGCAGAGATTTATTTTGCTGGAAGCCATGGTTCCCACAACAGGAGAAGGCACAGTGCTGGGGGTCCCTTTGAATATTGTGCCATAATGATAAACCTCTCCTGGCAGGCTGGAGAGCCTGCAAGGGAAGGTCTGTCTGTCACCCTAAAAAGTCTGGGAATATAGAATACATAGGAACATGTAGAAAACATAGAATATGGATATAACAACTCCATCATGTTGTCATGACATTTTTATTTTTATTTTTATTTTTATTTTTATTTTTATTTTTATTTTTATTTTTATTTTTATTTTTATTTTTATTTTTATTTTTATTTTTATCTTTAATTTTTTATTTTATTTTTATTTTTATTTTTAATTTTTAATTTTTAATTTATATTGTTATTTTTATTTTTAATTTTTTATTTTTTTTATTTTTATTTTTTATTTTTAATTTTTATTATCATTATTTTTTAATTTTATTTTTATTTTTTATTTTTATTGCTATCATTATTTTAATTTTTATTTTTACTTTTTTATTTTTATTTTTATTTTTATTTTTTATTTTTATTTTTATTGTTATTTTTATTGTTATTTTTATTTTTAATTTTTTTATTTTTATTTTTATTTTTTATTTTTAATTTTTATTATCATTATTTTTTAATTTTATTTTTATTTTTTAATTTTTATTGTTATCATTATTTTAATTTTTATTTTTACTTTTTTATTTCTATTTTGATTTCTATTTTTATTTTTAATTTTTAATTTTTATTGTTATCGTTATTTTTTAATTTTATTTTTATTTTTTTTATTTTTATTGTTACGTTATTTTTTTTTACTTTTTTATTTTTATTTTTATTTCTATTTCTATTTCTATTTCTATTTTTATTTTTAATTTTTTATTGTTATTTTTATTTTTATTTTTAATTTTTTATTGTTATCATTATTTTTATTTTTAATTTTATTTTAAATTTAAATTTTAATTTTAATTTTATTTTTAATTTTTAATTTATTTATTTTATTATTTTTAAAACCACGACACCTCCCTTGTGGGATTTTTGTTTGTTTAGTTGTTTGTTTGTTTTTTTTTATTTTACTTCAGCAGATGTGGCAAATTACCATTTATTTTTTATGGAATACTGGTTTCTGCTCACCATGGTAAGACCACGAATGTGAGGGCTCAGTCAGGGAAGGACCATGAGAGGAAAATGGGAGAGCAATTCTCAATCAGCTCCTTTATCCCATCTGTATGTGTTGGTAGATTTGTTATTTCAAAGAGAAAAATCAGTGACAGTTTCTGCTTCTGATTGTTTTTCAGCAAGTGTGGAGCTGACCAGAAAGAGAGAAGGTTGCTTGGTTGGCTGATTTTTTCTTTTTAAAGCTCATGCATTCCTCTTTTTGTCTCCAGAATTCCAAATTTTGGTTAGGAATACAGGTCAGCTCTTTCAGAAGATTGCTATCATGTGATAGTCTGAAAGCAACCGAGCTCCAAATCCAGTTCTGAATGTTGGAGAGCTGCTAAATGATTCTTATTGGTTTCTTCCCCAACTGTTTCTTTAGAATTAAAATTTATTTAAAATAAATTATTATGAACTGGCCTGATGGCTTTGTCCTTAAGTAAATACTAAAATTTTATTTGAATTTTGTTAATGGAAAATTAATAATATTTATAATTTATATCTTGTGGTTTTCCTTCACAAGAAATTCCAGGAGAACACAAGAACACTTCCTCATGCTGGTTTGCAGGCACACAGAAGAACATGCCTGTGTGCGCAACTCTCACTGGTGTCTTCTAGAATGTTAAATAATCTGCAGTGCAATCCCAAACATTGGAGCAGAGGCTGTGTACATCATCCCAATAACTTAGCAGAATCAATTGTTACTCCTTGGTGTGCTGTTTGAAAATAAAACATTACTTATTCCTCCATTATTGCTTCATTAAAATGACGAGATTTGTCTGCAATGATTTTCTGATTTATTCCATTCCCCAGCCCCTGCAGGCTCCATGGAAAGCAGTCTAATTTCCACACACAGAAACAAGGGATCCTGTTTGGAAATGTCATTCCTGTTTCTTTTTAAAGCAATGTTTTTGGGTTGTTTCTGGTTTTCCCCTCCCAGACTCTTTGTGCCTTTCTGCAGGTTGCGTGCTTTGGGGACGACGTGTACTCTGCCTTCCAGAAGGCTCTGCTTGCCACAGGGTTTACATTTCCTAAGGAAGGAATTTTGGTTGGAATCCAGGTGAGTCCTAAAAGTCAAAGCTAAGAAAGGACCGAGACAGAGGAACTCAGTAGCTGTTGCCTTGTTTTTATTCATGTGGCTTTATGGCTTAAATGTGTTTCTCTGCATTTGAACCAACAAAGGAGAATTTCTTGGGGTCACGTCCCTCTCCTCACTGGGGTCACAGTGGGAATGTGCCTGAGTGCAGTGGGACCAGGGGTTAAAGGGCATCAGTCTGTCACAAAGCTATGGCAAAGGAAGAAATTCTCCAATAACATCTTTTAAGTGTTAGAGAATCAGGCAATGCTTTATTCTGGCCACGTTTTTATTCTGGCTAGGATGTGCAGTAGAAATCACTCCATCCACACTTGCCCAGCTTGTGCAGTGGAAATCATTCCATTACACAGAGTTCTTTAGCAGAGTTTTCACATATTTATACATAAAAATCCCCAAAAAATTCTTGTTCATTGGTTCTACATCACACAATTCTTAGTATTCAGTCTTCTATTTATTGATTCCTTCACCTTGGATGCCAATCTGGTTCTCATTCTTTGGTTCTCTTATCAATCTTTACCCAGACCATTACCACACCAGGGGGTAATGTCAATTAATGTCCATTTATCTCCTCTGTATCTTCTGGCTTCTTCCAATCTGTAGGTGTGAAACTCAGAACCTATGAATCTTCTTTTTGTTGATTGAAGGCCATCAGATCTCACACAGTGAAACTCAAACTCCTGGTGAACAGTCATTTGAAGAGAAACCCTAATTCCCTCCTCCTTGTCAAAGGCAGTGACAAACCCCTGACTTTACTTTAAAAATTTAGGAGTTGTATAATTTCCAACAAGTCTTCCCCCTGTCCTTCACTTTTCTGCCATCAATCCTTTCCCTGTTCCATGACTGTGCACAGCCAGTCTTGTTCCCTACCCTACAGCTCCCGTGAGCCAAAAGGAACCCAGACAGGAACCCAGACAGGAACTCAGACAGGAACTCAGAAAGGAACTCAGAAAGGAGCTCAGAGAGGAACTCAGAGAGGAACTCAGACAGGAACTCAGACAGGAACTCAGAAAGGAACTCAGACAGGAACTCAGAAAGGAACTCAGACAGGAACTCAGACAGGAACTCAGACAGGAACTCAGACAGGAACTCAGAAAGGAACTCAGACAGGAACTCAGAAAGGAACTCAGAAAGGAACTCAGAAAGGAACTCAGACAGGAACTCAGAAAGGAACTCAGACAGGAACTCAGAAAGGAACTCAGAAAGGAACTCAGACAGGAACTCAGACAGGAACTCAGACAGGAACTCAGACAGGAACTCAGAAAGGAACTCAGACAGGAACTCAGACAGGAACTCAGAAAGGAACTCAGAAAGGAACTCAGACAGGAACTCAGAAAGGAACTCAGAGAGGAACTCAGAAAGGAACTCAGAAAGGAACTCAGAGAGGAACTCAGAAAGGAACTCAGAAAGGAACTTGGAACTCAGAAAGGAAGAGCCAATGCTACATTTTTGTGGAGATGTTTCTGGTTTCCACACTTTGCCAGAACTACCTCCTCTAAGGGATTGCCTCTGGGACAGAGACTCTGCAGGTCCCCTGACTCCCTGCTTGGACTTTAGGGTTTCATCTCTTGCTGTCATCACTGAAACTTGTTTCTGTTTGAAAGTTTAAATGGTCTCATTATGGGAATGCTCTCCAGTGCCATGGGTTCTGCAAAGAGCCTTTTTGTGAGGAAGTTCCCTCACATAAGTGGGTTTGCTGTAGGATCAGCCCTTCCACAGGCCTGGGTCAGCAAGGGGGTTGTGTTTTTCAGGATGAACAGGGAAAAATAAAAGTCTTGGTTCTTTATCAAGGAATAGTTACTAGCTGCACAAGGTGCTGGAATCAGAGACACTTGTAAACTTTGGGATGTACGTATGTTCCTCAACATTTCGTACACTCCCAGTGCTGCTAGAACATTCCTGGCCCCTGTAAAACCATCTGGTGGCTTCCTGCCATTTTCACATCGTGCTTGCAACAAGCTTATGCTCTACATGATTGCATAAAGCTGATAAAACAAAACCACAGAATAGATGAATTTTCCTGTCAGGCAACTGGGGTGTGAAAAATGTCTTTGGCTGTTTGTGCCAGCAGAGGATGTGAAGGAAATGTGTGAAAACTGGCCAAAAAGGAACATGACTCCTGCTAACAAGGATTGCCACTGAGTCCTTAAATGTCAACATATATACACACATCTGGGGATGGAAGCAGTAGCTCTGAGTTACCTCTAATTAGCAGAAAAATTGCTTGCTACCTATATAAAGTTTAAAAGTTCAATATGAAGCTCTGGGCAGTTGGCGCTGTATATACTGCATATTTTAAAACAGCATTTAAAAAAGGAGAAAAGCAAAGCTGGGAGAAAAAAAAAGGAGAGAGAGCAGTGTTTAAGATTTAAGTGTATTTTCTGGATAGCAGCTAAAGGGGAATGGGCAGAAAAAAAATAATTTTAGCTATAGAAAGCATTTATGTAAGTTCTGTGTCAGTAGCTGTTAAACTGAGCCAAATGTTCTTTGTACAAAAGTGTTAAGAAAAAAAAAGAAGGGAAAAAGAAAAGATAAAATCAAAAGCTCAACTTCCCAAACCTTTTAAAAGTAATACAATTCTGTCTTTTTAATGAGTTGTTTACAGCTCATTTTCTTGCAGAAGAAACTTGAAAACAACAGATCAATCACTTAAATATCTCTGTACATCTCAGCATATTTCTTCTATAATTAAACTCCGTACCAAGAGGTGTAAAGTTGATTCTGAGAACCAGGTATTGCCTCCTCCCCAGTGTGGAGATTGTCACCTATGGGCTTTTCAATGGTCTGCTTTGAAACAGAGGGAAAATAAAGCCCTGTGAGAAGGGCAGGTTGAAATGTTGACCTTCACCTGACATGTAGAATTAAAGTGGTCCTTGAGTATTTGGCTGGAAAAGAGGGGAGCCCCTCACTGCAGGAACAAGAGGCAGAAGGAATGAGGCATCAGGCAGGCTGTGAACGCCAGTTCTCATTTAAATCACAAATATGAACCCCACCTGCCTCATGCAGGCAGAATTGTTGGGGTATCCTCACAAGGAAACACAGTCTCACAAGGACAGATAGCACATAGCCTCTCCCAACCATCACTTAAGTGTTTCCAAATGACAGGATGATTTCTGCAACCTGTTCTGCTGCTCTTGGGGCTGATCGTTTTTGGGAGCACATACACAAACCCCCCTTGGCTGTCTCTGAGGAAGGTGCTGTGATTCACCTGCAGCAGATGAACTCAAAGCACTCAAACTCAATCCCCAGCCTTGAAGGCTTCATTGCTTCATGACTAGCATCTTGCTCTGATTTTTAGACTGGCTTTTTATCTGCTGCAGAGAGAAATAAGAAGCAAAATGGTCTTGAATTCTGCTTCTCTCCAAAGCAGCTAGGATCATATTTCAGTGGTTTGGTATGCTGCACATTTATACCTTTGCTATTAATCATGTTGAGGTTAGAGGACACTGCCTTCTTGAAGGTAAAAGTCAAATGGATGTAGTTAACAGGAGCAGAGAGGGAGATCTTGGTTTCCTTGCAAATGTTTCTGGGGTGCTTTGCAAATCAAGAGTCAAATGGTACTGCTGTGATCTGTGGTAAAAACTGAGCCCAGTACACCCAGGCAATGAATCCAGCTTTGCTGGGGTTAAGAGATAACCTACCTCTTCCCACAGTCTGGAGAAATCTGTGATGCTGAAACCTTGAGCTGGCCATTAAGTAATTTATATTTCATGCAAAAAGGAGTTGAAAAGCTAAGGATTTTATTCTTTCCTGGCTGGGCTATTCAATGATATCTCTGGGATGGAGTGCATCTGTCTTACATTTTTGCTGGTGACCACAAGATGCAGAAACCACTGATAGAGTATTTCATTTTTAAATCCTGGCACTCCAAATCTGTTGTTTCGAGGTAACCTTCTGCCTTGGTTCCATACATTCCAGATTTTTTGCATCCTCCACTGTGGATTTGGATACAAAATTCGAGATTATCACTGGAGATGGGCTTGCTTCATTTTGAGCTGGATTTCAGTGTGAACCAATGTAGCTGTGTTGAATGAGCTAAGGATGTAGCCCTTTACAAATAGCAAGGCTTGCTGCAAAACATGAAGGGTTATAAGAAATGGAACTTTTCAGATAAAGGAAAAAAAAATAAATGCAATTCTCCTACAATAAATACCTTCCACCAAGTAAATCTGCTTGTACTTTTCACCTTTGGTAACTAATGGTTTCTTACACAGGTTATTTCAGCCAGCCAGTAAATCTGAGGCTGTTCCGATGCAAGCTGACAGCTGTAATTTCTTTTCATAGAGAGGCTGTTTTATGTGTCACAAGTGTTCAGTACATGTTTGATAGGAGTTTATAATACTATTGTGAAAGCCAACACCCCTGACCAGAAGGCAGAACCATTCTCTCTGACTGGGAAGCTGCCAATCCTGTCACATTGTATATTTATATTTTTCCAGCTAATGTACAAAACGAGATGGCTTTCAGATTGAGTGCTCAGAAAAAAAGCCAAAACAACTCTGTTTAGTCCTTCTCTTCCTAGGAAATTGTTGACCCTTCAGGATATTGCTCTCTCATCCATAAAGGTTAAGCTATCAGTAGCTCCAGCAGGAACAAGGGAGCTTGTAATAATCTTACTTGCAAATGTGCATTAACACCAGACCAGGCTAAGGTTGAAAGCAAGGTTTGGCAGTGAGAAGGGCATGTGTTTCATCTCATATTTGCACTGCTGTACCTTCAACATCCCCAAGACACTTAGGCTGATACTTTCTCTCACCGTTGAAGTGCAGATGTCTACAGGAGGTTTTCTTATCTTTATAAATCATTTTGAATCTGGATATGGATTATAAGACAATCTTCCAAAGGTGCTGTAAGTCAGGCATTCATGTCCTCATGGGAACATGGCATCCCAGTCTCCTGACTCCATTTCCACATGCCCACAGGACTTAGAAGGGAACTCACACATGGACAAACTCTTATTTGTGTGAATGTGCAAACCGAGCATTCAAAGGCAGCCTGGAGCCTGTCCATATCCATCATCTGCCAGAAGAGAAAGCAAATATTGCAGCAAAGGTTGAAAATATATTTAGTTAAGAACTGAGGAGGCTCTGGTTGGTGTATTTGAGAAGGCAGCTGCCCAGATATTTAATACACAGTTGTAAATGTTAGTGGTTGCAGTCTGACTCAGTGTGGGAACACTTTGGTGTAACAAAACATGTCTTAGCCCAGAGTGACTTGTGCTTCAGGATCCAGATAGCTTGGGAATGGTGCTGTACGTGCACATGTGACATTTCTGTGCACACACTCAGCACTGAAAGGTGTATTTGCCTCTTAGCACAGTGTGGAGGAGCTTCATGTTGCCCAAAAATGTACTGTTCCAAATCCTGCCTTTGGTGCTACATCTGAAAAATTTCCTTTTTCAGAAGTCCTTCCGGCCCAGATTCCTCAGTGTAGCAGAACTACTGCATGAGCAAGGCTTCAAGGTAGGTGGTTCCACTTAGATAAAGCTAGAGAGCTTTCAAAATCTCAAATATCCTCAGCCTGCTACAGGAACGTCGGAGTTTCTTTGGAGGTAGAGAAAAGAGGAATGAAAAAGAAAATAAACATGGCAAAATAAAAATGAACAAATGATTGAACTTAAGCCCTATTGAAAGTCACAGAGATTTAAGTTTCCCTAAGCCACTTCACTGCTTCTGGAAGTGCTACTGCCATTCATTGGCTATTAGCCATCAGGAAATCACAGATAACAGAAAGATGGGAAGAGACACCCTTTTTATGAAAAATACCCTCCAAAATCAGCTCTGACAACAAAGCCGTGTGTTGGGTCAGGCCCACACGAGCTCAGTGAACAGTTTTGGTGTTGAAGCACACAGTAAATAACCTCTTTTTTCCCTTGGGACAGCTTTATGCCACAGAAGCAACCTCAGCCTGGCTCAATGCTAATGGCATCCCAGCAAATCCTGTGGCGTGGCCATCACAAGAAAGACAAAGTCTGACCCTCCCTTCAGTGGGCAGGTAAGAGAGACACTCACTTCATCAAATTTGTGTTTGCAATGCTGGACAGCAAATCCAAGGGGAAAATTGCTGGTCCTGTTGAGATCAGTGGTAGGGATTTAATGGGGCTTTGAATTCAATCCAAAAGTTTGTGTCAGGAATTTCCACAGCAGGGAGGTTTCAGCTTAATGAACGTCTCATGGAACAGCCCTGTTTAGTATGGCTTAGATGTATTATTCCATGTTATATTTTTACACAAGGATACATGAAATCTGAATATTTAGCCTTTTAATGACAGTTAGCCATGCCTTTAACAGAGTTGTGCTGAGCTGTATCAAGGCTGAATTTTGCTTTGCACTGCTGACTAGAAGTAACTCCAAAATCCTGAACAAAGCTTAATGTCTGAACCCCCCCAACCCCTGTTTCTTGAGCAAAGACTGAGCTCAAATGACACTTTTCAGCATTGTTTAGCTGCTTGCCTGTGCTATTCATTTTTATGAGGTTTCTATGAGGAAGGACACAGTGTCATACTCACACTGCCTTGTGCATTGTCTCTTCAGGCTGGTGAGGGATGGCAAAATAGATCTGGTGATTAACCTGCCCAACAGCAACAGCAGGTTTGTCCACGATAATTATGTGATCCGGAGGATGGCTATTGACAGTGGGATTGCTCTGCTCACTAACTTCCAGGTACTTCCCATATTGTTCTTTCTCCTCTTACACATAAGAGCTTCCAAGCCCTACGTGACCATAGATTCCAGTGTTTGCAGCCTCGTTATCTCTGACAAATAATGCATCTGAAAATCATGACAACACAGTGGTTTAAATATGTTTTCTTTCTGCTACTATATAAAATTACATTGCTCTGAGTAAAACAAATCCAAACCAAATGAAGAAATACAAATTCTCAAGTCCTGAGTCCTGCGCTGTGCTGCTGAAATTGTTACTGCATCATTTTCACTTCAGAACAAATGTCTCACACAGGGTTAGGTGTAACATCTTTAAATTAGGCATGGGAAGTGCTTTTTAGTGGAATATTATCCTGGTATGGTCCTTAAACCTTACAGCAGGAGGTAGCTGTGCTTTCTTGAATGACCCCTGGGGCAGTCCAGTTCAGAAGTGCCATCCAAGTGGAATTGTTGCCTGTCCTGTTGTAGTCCCAGCTGTCAGTCACTAAAGGGTTTGTAGCTCCTGACAAACCCCTTTCACACACTGATAGGGACCAGGTACTGTAAAGTGGGGCTCCTGCTGCCAGCAGTACCTTGCCTTCCTTTGCAAGTGGCTCTGACTGTCACAAAAGAGCCTCACCTGCTTCTCATGAAGCACAGCAGCCAGACTCCCACTGATTTTGGTGGACACTGACATGGAACCCAGTGACTTGAGCTGGTGTCCAAAATCTTCTGTTCAAAATCTTCTGCTGTGACTGGAGTGGGTGGAGGGCAGGGAGCACAACAAGCTGAAGGTTCATGGGGTAATGGGCAGACATGGTTAGCAGGAATGGGGAATTGAGGGTGCATCCTTTGCCTACTAGCAAAACATATTCTGACAACCACAACAGGGGTCCCCATCCAAAATTTATTATCACACCTGCTTGATGCCTTTCACTGTACTGTTTGGATTGTAGAGTTTTAATCTCTGGGTTTGAGAGAGGAAAACAACCCTGCTTTCCTTTACATTTGGGCTGTAGTGGAAACAGCAGCTCTGATAGGATAGAGCTGTCTGGCAAAGGAAGCACATCTACAGCTGGACACACGGGCTCCTGTGTGTGGAGACAGCTCCTGTGCACAGTCACCTTGAAATTGGTGTTGATTTGGATGAACTCAAGGGCTGGACCTGCAGCAGGAAGTTTCAGGGTGACAGAGGAGAAGTGTGGAGCCTGCTCTGTCATGCAGCCTTTGCAATGCTCAGTCCTCCTCTGCTCTGTATTGACAGGTGACAAAGCTTTTTGCTGAAGCTCTCAAATACTCTGGGAAATTGGACTCGAGGAGTCTCTTCCACTACAGACAGACTGACAATGGAAACACTGCATAGAACTCTCTCCAGTCTGCAATCTTACTGCTTCTGGTGCCTCAAAAGAGAGGGGATTTCACATCATCCACCTAACCACCTTTCCATGTATTTTGCTTTTGCTTGGTCTTTTCCAGCCTGCAGATTTGATGGGAGAAGAAGGCTGCATGTGTGCGCCCTAGAATTGTTTCCAAGTTCTGCTCAGTCCTTCAGGCTATTATCATTACTGTTTTTTACACTCTCACTCAATATTGTGAATTCAGGTATATCATAAAGACTCTTTCTCAGCCTTGTTTCTGGCTTCAAAAGGGGAGAACTCCCCGAAGATTTCCGCGTGTTGCTGTCCAACACTCTGTGCCGTGATTGTGGGCATTAAAATCAAATCCTTTGAAAATGAAGTGGAAGTGTTGCAGTGCTTTACCCCCTCCCAAATTCTGAGCCAGACTTTCTTTCTGCCTGCCATGTCAAGTGCTCTTTCCATGGTATTTCTTCAGTACTACCTTTTGTGATGAACACAACCCTGCCTGCTGTGCACGGGGAGAGCATTGCACTTCTAGAGTAGAGATGGTATTAAAAAAACTCACAACAACAGCAACAAAAACCCCCAAGCCAACCAAAACTCCAGGAGAGCCCAAAGGCATCAGTTGTTCACCCACCCAGTTGTGAAATGGGTGACTAATGGTGGTTAATGAAGCAGCACTCTTAAAGGCACATATTTTTTCAGTCACAAAAATCACATTAACAGCTGGTGTCATCTCACATCCACCCACCCTGCTTTCACCTCTAGTAGAGAAAAAAGCAATATCTTAAAACATCTGTATTCTCTTGTTCTGCTTTTATTCTGCCACTCATCTTACCAGTTGAAAAGGAAATAAATGCCCAGATTGTGACAGCTACTCATTCTTAAATTCTGCATGGGCAGGATCCTGCCCTTCTTTTTTTTAAAAAAAAGTATTTTTAAAGCATAGATGAACACTGGTCTGTTAGGAAACCAGTGACAGTGAGCACATCATTTAGTGCTGAGCTGCTGGAATGCCTCAGAGGTGAGGAGGTGCTGGGAAAAGAGCAGCAGGAGAACACCTTCAGCTGTGTGCATGCAAGGGGAGGGAGAAGCCAGGATCCCCCCAGGACATGTGAAATACAAGTGAGGAGACAGAGGATAGAGCAGTGGGAAAATATTGGAGAGCTGGGGACTTTTAAAAAAGGGCTGCCAGTTCTGGAAAAACAGGAGGACTTTGCTATTAATTCAGCTTTGTTAAGCAGTGCTCCTGTTGCAGTTAGCTGTCAGTGTGGGTGTATTATGTGTACTTGTGTTATATTCATTCCTGTTGCTGCAGCAGCTGCAGGTGCTTAATCCACAGCTTCTTTGGTGTCCCCAGGCTCTCATACAAGTGGAGTGGAATCCTGTAGAGAAACTCAGCAGGGCTGAATGCACACTGGGAGCAGGTGACAGGAATGTCCTTTCTCACTCAGACCCGTCTGTACATACACCATCCCCTGAGCTGCTCCTTCTCCTTTTGCTGTCTCTTTCCCTCCCTCCCTGTTGCTCTGACTGATGCAAGATGAAAATCCAACCTCTGTCATGGTCAGAAGGAATCAAGAAATCATCCCCCAGCTTCCTTCAGGCCGACAGTGATGCTTGGCTGGATTTTTTTCTCGCTATGCCTTTCTTTTTTTGTGCGGACAATGTAGGAAAAGATTTTTAAGTATCTACAGCTGTTGGGATCAATGCAGAGCTAAAAAAAAAGTTACAATTAGTATCCTTTGTACCAAGCTCATCTCTGTGCTCAACAGATTCTCTCTTACAAATGTCTTTTTCTTATTAATCTTGGGGAGGTTGACAATGACAGATGAAAGAGGAGGCTGTTCACAGTTAAGAAATATCCTAATCTACAAGCACTCAAATAATTTTACTCTTTTTTACTGCCTTAAAAGAGAGCTGATAAAAGAGATTAATGAAGGTTTAAGAGACAGTACAAAGCACAACTTTTGAGATAAGCACAAGAAATGGTGACAAGAGCCATGATGAAATATAAAGGGAACTAATTTTTAGTAACAGTGGGTTTTTTTTCCTCAGTAGTCAATCTGCTGAGCAGGGTTTGGAGGATAGCTCTCCAAGTGTGCTGAGTGATGGGAAGCTCTGGAAGCTTGATTTCCCAGGAGACACTGTTGAATATTGAAGTCAGGCTCTTTCTCCACTTGATCACCTTTCCTGGCTTTGCTCTTCTGAATTGAGCACCCCTTAAATCACCTGGGGAATACTCAGGCAGCCCCTGCAGAGGTTAGTAGCAAAGCTGGGATGGTTTGGCTTGGTGAAAGCAAAAAGAAAAGGATGTAAGAGATTGGACAACTTAGTGCTGCCACTTTCTGTTTTCCTGATAGAGCTCTTAAAACATGGCAGGGTGAAAGTGTATTCATTATATAAGTAAAAGAAAAAAAAACATTGTGAAAGACTTCAGGAAACGTCTTTGCTCTGAGGCCATTTAAAACAGTCAAAGTCAGGTTTGTGACAGTCCTAGGGAAGAACCAAGAAGAAATGACTCTGATCTGAAAGAGCTCTTGGCTGTGAGCAGAGAAATGAGCCTTGCAGGTTGCTGGATCTCCTGGACTGGATGTTGCCACCAGCCTTTAAGGTATCTTCTTTTCCTTCCCCCACATACCATGTGTATTTTGCACTCTCAAGGTATCAAAGTCTATTTGTGCTTTATCTCTCTGTATATATGTATATGCATCTCTGTATTTATAACTCTGTATATATGTATATATATATGTATCCCTTTGTAATAAAGGAGGAAAGGAAAGGGGAAAGGAAAGGGGAAAGGAAAGGGGAAAGGAAAGGGGAAAGGAAAGGGGAAAGGAAAGGGGAAAGGAAAGGGGAAAGGAAAGGGGAAAGGAAAGGGGAAAGGAAAGGGGAAAGGAAAGGGGAAAGGAAAGGGGAAAGGAAAGGGGAAAGGAAAGGGGAAAGGAAAGGGGAAAGGAAAGGGGAAAGGAAAGGGGAAAGGAAAGGGGAAAGGAAAGGGGAAAGGAAAGGGGAAAGGAAAGGGGAAAGGAAAGGGGAAAGGAAAGGGGAAAGGAAAGGGGAAAGGAAAGGGGAAAGGAAAGGGGAAAGGAAAGGGGAAAGGAAAGGGGAAAGGAAAGGGGAAAGGAAAGGGGAAAGGAAAGGGGAAAGGAAAGGGGAAAGGAAAGGGGAAAGGAAAGGGGAAAGGAAAGGGGAAAGGAAAGGGGAAAGGAAAGGGGAAAGGAAAGGGGAAAGGAAAGGGGAAAGGAAAGGGGAAAGGAAAGGGGAAAGGAAAGGGGAAAGGAAAGGGGAAAGGAAAGGGGAAAGGAAAGGGGAAAGGAAAGGGGAAAGGAAAGGGGAAAGGAAAGGGGAAAGGAAAGGGGAAAGGAAAGGAAAGGAAAGGAAAGGAAAGGAAAGGAAAGGAAAGGAAAGGAAAGGAAAGGGGAGTTATCACTGTACTAAGATCCACAACTGCAGTGTGTGCTGTGCCAAGCCTTGATGCACCTGCTGCCTGCATCCCAGTCTGATGCCAACAAACACCAGCAGGAGGATGAGCTCATGCAACAGCCCACATGGGGTGGTAAATGAGAGAGGACCTCTGGCTCCTTCTGTTCACAGGGTTTCTAATACCAAGCCATGGTCAGAGCAGCCTGGGCTTGGGAAGCTTCCATCAGATGGTGCTGCTGCCATCTCTGCATGGGCAGGAGGTGCTGCCATGCCATGTGAAGCATATGAACACTAGTGCATTAGCCATCTGCAGGACATGGAAATGTGCTCTGCTACGACAGTCAGCTGCCAAACAGCTCCCAAACCCTCTGTTTTATTTCCTTCTGCCTCTCAATGTCTACCACTGCACAATGGAAGCTGTAAGGAATCATCTACTTATGCTCTAACATTTGTTTCACCTTTACACTGAAGAGAATTTAAATATGAGCTTTTTGATGTGATTAAATGGAGAACCTTTTGTCATTATCTAGGTAAGGCTAAATTCTCACTCATCCTCATAATTAAAATATATTGAATTCTGCAGGCTGATAGTACCGCTCGAGATAAACCCTTTTAATTTAGGGAAGTTTGTAATGATGAAACTGAAAGACAAAAGCATTTGTTGCAAATCATGTTCAAGCTTTATGATAATGAACTTTTGGGAAACAATGAATAATTGCTAGGGAGTAATGCTTTGGGATTACCGTAATCTTGGATGAATGCTCTGGATTGTCTAAAACAATATCCAAGGGTGGCAAGTGCAGCTGTTTTGCAAGGAGCTGCAAGGAGTGCCAAGGGTTTGTAGTTCTGTTGGAATTCATCCTCCCAGGGAAAGTTTCCTGTTACTAAAGGCCAGTTTTTTAACTGGTATAACATGAAGTTTCTTATGGATATGGGATTTTGGTGGTCCCTATGGCGTTGCTTGCACAACCAGCATGATGTTGCTGTAATGATTTTAGGCTACTTTTAGCCTCTGGGGTAAATGATCACCCAAGATATTCATATGGAGAATCAGGTCCCTTTTCAGGAAAAATATTTGCTCTTCCAGCCCTAGATAATCTTGTTCTTTTTTTCTGACTTCCTGAGCATTGCTAAATGCTGCCAAGCTCTTGTCCTTCAAGATCTCTTCTGCTAATGAGACCTCATTCTAGCTTAAAGTGTCCCTCTGCTGTTCACTGTCTTTGAGAGGCATTACAACCCATCCCCTTCTGACAGAAGCACTGGGAACAACTCTTAGAAAAGTGGCTTATGTTGACTAAGCATCGTGGGCTGTGGTTTGAAGTGTTTGCTGCCTGTCAGGATTGGTGGGAGATGAGATGGTGGAGGTGAAGTGGTCAAAAAGTGACCTTTGCTTAGGGTCAAACCTGAGCTTTTAGTCAAATTTTAACTTAATTGATGTGGCCAGCTGAAAGGACATAAACAGTGGGTTCTTACTGCCAGCAGGGCTGACTTCTTAGTATATCCCAAAACAGACATTGAAAATGTTTTTTTAGCGTTCTTCCTAGAGCTATAAAGATATCAGTATTTATCTGGTTTGCAGCTTAGCCTGAGCTGCTGGTCCTGAAATGAAGGTGTCAGCAGTGCTGTGTGGTTTCTATCTCATGTGGATCCCCAAGCACCTGATGGCTCAGGAGCAGTGCCATGAGAGGAGTGTCCCTGTGCAGTTTCCATGCAGATAACAAAGCGTGGCTGTGAGCTTGGTGTGGGTAAGCAGAGAAGTCCTGCCATGGCGCTGAGGAGGGGGTGTTTGCCATTCACCATCTGGAAACTGGGCAAACCAGAGAAAATGCAGACCCTGAGGGCACTTGGGCACAAGCAGCAAAGGGCACAGAGTGTGCACAGGGGAAGATGGATTGACATTAAAGCCATTAGGGAAACTCTAAACTTTTTAGCTTATGTTTGCTAGGAAAGGCTTTTCAGTAACTCCTTCTAGACAGGATTGCTTCACATCTTGTTAGATTTTGAAAGGGGTTGGAAGCTGTTTCAGGTGCAAGAGCAGCTGTGCTCTGTAGCTGGTTGGGAGAAAAACAGATGAGCAGGACATCAGAATGAGAAATAGCAGAGATGGTCCTTCTCCACCTCCCTGCTGCTCTCATGTAGCTCAGGCTGGGTGAGACAGGCTGCTAGACTGGAGGAGAGTAAGAAATTTTCTGTTTGAAATTGCAGCAGCACCTGGTGCAGGAAGAAAGTGGCCACAGCCACATCGACCCAGAGGAGTCACCTGCTTGTGCTGGGGTCTGGGCTACACCACTGGGACTCCTCACCTGAGCTCACAAACAGCACCTAAATTGGTTTGCATGGCAAAACAAACACTTGAAAATTCTGTTCTTGCTACCAAGAACGCACCTCAATTGAAGCTGGAGACGTCCAGCTGTTCTGAGCTGAAAGCACCCCTGAACAGATAATAAAGATCTGAGACCTCAGCAGAGAGGAGAATGCCAATTATGTAAAAGCATATTGAGGAGCTCCTTGAAGATTGTTTTTGTGTCCTGTGGGATCTCAACTTAGCACAATAGCTCTGGTTTATATATTAATGTGAGCCTAGGCATCCTTAACTGAAAGTTGATTTTTTTAAGAAATTAACTGCAGGAAAACCAGCCTCAACAAATTCTGCTCCCTATCTGCCACCAAGAAAAGCCTATTAAGAATAATTGTTGGGTTTTTAGTTTTCAAAGAACCCATAATTAAATTTTATTGTCTGGTAAGTGATTAGAATTAATTGCTTTCACAATAGCTCTGGTGCTCATTATCTACTTTAAATTGGGAGTGGCTTTTCAGCAGAATTCCTTCCTTTACCACAATTCCTTTCCATTAAGTTCCTCATCAGAGAAAATCCATCACAAAAGCTGTTCCCTTTGAGAAATTACTGAAAACTGACAGGTGTTGATTTAATATATCATCTTCAGCAGATCAGGATTAACTCAAGAGAAGGGCTTCTCCCAGTGCTGAAACAGAAATGTGAGGCTAGAGAAAGCCACTTCTAACACTGGTTAGACTTTCAAATCCATTTATTAACAGGCAGTCCTGTATATAATTTTTTTTTTCTGGTGCTAATCTGAGAACTCATCCTATGTAGAGGAGAGGAGATATTACAGATTTACCCAATTAGTAATGGTAGCTGTTTTTATCTGCTGTAATGCTGGTTGAAGACCCTTTTCTCACCCATTTGCTTGGCTTGAGTTTGACCTTCCAGTCATTTTACCTGTGACTCATATTAAGCTTGATTTGGACACTGGGTTGGTGCTTGGGATTCCTACAGACTTCTCAAAGTGTTCTCAAACTGTTTTCTCCAAGGGCCTTTCTGAAGCTTCCAAGAGCTGCAGGCTGGAGGCTGAGAGCTGTGCTCAGCAGCAGGGCTCAGCTGAAGAGTAAGGCTCATTGCCTCATGGCTTTTTTTTGTGGGTCATTCTCTGAAACAAATCCTGCAGCCTTTCCATGCCATGCACAGTGTTTGGCTTTTCATCTCTAATATTAACCCAGAGCAATGGGCAGCAGCACAAAATCCACTTATGCAGGGAACCTAATCCAAATCCTCCTGCATTTCCACCCATGTGTGGTTGTCCACTGGTGAGAGGATGACTTAGAGGATGCCTGAGTCCTTCAAGGGCACTGCCTAAAGCAGCTGGTGAATGGGGTTGCATAAGTGCTGTATAAAATAGAAAACTAGGGTACTAAATACAGTGTGACTTCACTCTTAGGCTGTATTTTTAGATTGTTAGAGTGCTTCAGAGGATGTGTTTATAATGAGATGTTTTCTCTCAATGCAGGATGCTGCTCTTAGAGAAAAAAATCCTATACCATTTCCATACACTTGTCATTATATAAATTGTATAGTGTATTAGGTCCCTTGTTATACACTGTGAAAGTTTAGCTGACAAAGACTTCCTCCTTCTGAACTGTGATAACTTTTGGAACTGAATAGATTTAATTGAATTATCTGTCCCACAGAAAGTTATCGCTGTCTATTCAGTTCCAGGACATAGCAGAAGATAGGAGTGATTTGGAAGAATTAAAATGCAGGGAGTGTAGTCACAGATGACTTATGTGGACAGTTTCCAGTCCAGCTGAATTCCTTCACATATGTGAAATTATTAATGGAATGGGTTTCATTAAACAAGGACTGCCCTCAGTTGCTCAGTTCAGCAGCCAGCCTGTAATAGGTGCTTGGGGAAGGAAGAGCCTGAGGAAGGTTTTGCTGTGTGGTGAATCCTGAAAGCTTCCCTGTGGTAGAATCAGTGCTTAGAGCATTCTGTAATGAGCAGCAGCAGATATCACTGTGATCTGGGCTGGAGGGGGTCACAGCCTGGAGCTCCTCCTCAAGGATTTGTCACCATCCTCTGCAGGGCAACCCTCAGGGGGAGCTGGGCAACCACCCTGGCCCTTCTGACCAAAACAACTGCCCAGCACTGCTCTCACACGGCCCCCAGGTACAGGGACTGCTTTATACCCTAAGGAAGGATGATTTCTTTTTGTCAGGGATGTAAATTGTGCCACTGGTAGTGATTCACCTTCCTTGCAAACCCTGCCCTGGGCTGCTGGCAGTGTCTGAAGGAGTGATTTGCTATAATCACACATTTCCTGTAGGAAGTGTAAGGAGGGGTAATCCCTTTGATGATCTGCCTGCCTTTGCCAGGTCAATAGTCTAAATTAGTCCCTGGAGTCAAAGGGATTTTTGTTACTCTAGATAAGGATCCCAGAGTGAAGCTGCTGAGGATTTTTGCTGGCGGGTTCCCATGTGCACATCTCTTTGCAGTACCTCCTCCTGGATTGCAGCACTGGGAACTTGTTAGGGAAAACTATTCCCACAAAGAAACCTTATTCATTCCTGTGATTTTATTTAAGTGCTTCTTTTTTTTTTTAAAAGAAGCAAGTAAAGAGGGAAAATAATTTTGGTTGTCTTTTCAGGATTGTTTTTGTTTATGCTTGTTTTAAAAAAAAACATAAAGAAAGAAGCTCCTAAAACCAGACTCTCCACAGTAAAATGAGTCGTGAATAGTGCCACTTCTGTAAATGTTACCATTCGTTTTTCAATAAATTACTAATTTATACTTCTGAATGTAGCAGTAAAAAGAGATAAAAGGACAGAAGGAGGAGGAAAACTTAGGAGGTTTATGTTTACGGCCAAACATTTGGTTTTATGTTTACCTCATGGAAAGTAACTCCATATATCACGGTCATTGACTTCACCAAGTACCTTTGAAAAAACAGACTTTGCTACAAAAAAGCATCTTGTTCTGGAGAAGCCTGTGCATGGTTTTCCACTAAAAAAAAAAATGGAAAAAAGTGGTTTTCATTCTCCTTTGAATCAATGGTTTAGGCTTTTTACAGTGTTCCTATCTAGTGGTTCATTTACCCAGCTGGTGGTTGAGAACAAGCAAGATCATGGCATAAATACAAGCAAAATGTTTATAGTTTGCTTAAACCCTAAAGAAATCACCACTTATCCACCATCACTCCAGACTGATTCCTGAGAATTTCCTGTGGTGAAGGCTTCCTCCTACCCTACTTTCTTCCAGATATTTGCTTGTTACCATTTTAACACCAGTGATCCATGGGCAGCTCTTCCCCAGTCCTGACCGGGGGATTTTGATCCACCAGACTTCTGAGGAGTCACTGGATTTTTCCTTGGCATTCTGGCATAGGAAACAAGGGCTCTCAAGCAGCTGAGCTGTTATTTAACACAACAAAAAGCAAGTTTTGTTGATGATCCATTTTGGAAACAATATTTGTGGCAGTTCCTCTCTGAGTCAGAGAGCAGAGGACTGGATTGGGGGGGGTCAATGAAAAACCCTGGTGCTGCTATAAGGACTTTAATTACTCAGCTCATTACAAGTGAGACCAAGGGAGGCTGGTGGCAATGCCAGCTTCAGAACAGCTGCAAAGGATTTATTTTTCCTCAATGATGAGTGGAAAAAGCTGTAAAAATACTGTACAAGGTTGACTAATACACTCTGTTTTATTAGCCATTCTTATTATGAGTGTTTACAAGCTAGTGTGCTGATAGGCATTTTGATGAGATAGTATTCCTTAACTGTAATCATTCTGGAATTAAAAAATAAAGGATAGGATGCCAGAAAGCTGGAAAACATGGCATATGTGCATGTCAGACCCAGATTTATAGCCAGACAGTGAGAAGCTGGCTTGGCAGCAGGTACTCTGAATGGTTACAGCACTGGCCTGGCTCCTTTGTGGCTTGTTCAAAGGTAGTGTGATTTGTGGATGTTTCCATGGATCTCCTCGGAGCATCCCAGGGCCCTGAGGTGTGAAAAGAGACCAGCAAGCTGATGGCAGCCCTGTCTTCTGCCCCTTGCTCCCCTTGGTGTCTGGGGTGGGCACAGAGCATGGACAAAAATGCCTGGACAGCCTCCCCAGCCTGTCTCACAGAACAAGCCCTTGGCAAAGTCAGGTCTTAATCCTGGGGATTCTGGGTCCCATTCTACCACCACTGAGCTCGTGGTATTCTCTGTGTGAAGTTTTAATGCAGTTTCCTGCTCCCAAAGGGGCCTCTCCCAGGCTGGAGCTGTTTCCCTAGCACACTTGCAGTCAGAGCAGTGCAATTCCCAGGAATGCTGCCTGGCCAGGGGTTGTGATGCTCTCGTGTGTGTTGGCAGCCTCACACCTCAGGCTATGATGCACCAACAGCAACAGCCCCCATAATCAAAGTAATGACAAGCTAGTGGGAAATTGAGTTTAACCTGAGAAGAGGCTCTGTGAAAATGTCTTTGTGGTTATTGTCTCTGGCTCTCTGTTTATTTGCTGTTCAGTCACACAACCAAAAATGTGCTCTGCTTACAAGCAGGAAGGTTTTACTGGCTATTTTTTGTTGTGCTCCCCTACTTCCCTCCCCCTCTGCTGGCAATCCTGCAAATCTACCCTGAGCTGCCAAGGTCCTGCTGGTTTCTTTACTCTTTTATGCCTAATTTCCAATAATAATTATTCTGCAGGCAAGCTCCAGCCTTGGTGGCAAGTGTGAGTCTGCTGTGGGCAGCTGGTGTGCCCCAGGGCATCTGTGTGAGCCTGGTGCCTTAGCTGCGGTGGTCTGCTGGTTCTGGCACCTAAACTGGGAAAGGAGCTGTGGAAAGCAGGTAACATTCAGAGCAGCAGCCACCTAGGATCAGATTTTTTGAGGGAATTAAACACATAAAGATGCAGATCTGGCGAAGTTTCACGGCTGTGTGTTTTTGTGAGTCATACTTTGTACCGGTGGTTATTTCTCGATCAAATTCAAAGCCTGCCTGTTGTCTCAGTCCCTCCCTGAAACAAAGGAAATATGCCCTGCTCTATCAGAGTATTGTAAGAATACACCTGTGAATATCCATGATGGGGATGGAGCTTCTGATTTGAGGCCTCAGTCCTCTGGGGAGACCTTCCTTTACTTTCTTTGGGGTTATGGAGATCCCAGAGGATTATTCCCTCAGCTATGAAAGGACCAAAGAGATTTGTAGCTTATCTTCATCTCTCCACGGGCTGATTCCCTTTTCACTCTTTGCATCTGGGAAAAGAAGCAAGAATACATATATCCTAATATTTTAGGAAGCAAGCAGTGGCTGCCAGCTGTCATGGGAATGTGATGCATTCATGAATGGCACAGTAGGTGTTGTGTTTGCTAAGAACCAGTGTGAAGTAGGCAGTTCAAGATGATATCCACCAGACATCTCTTTGCTAAGACAGGACAAACAGCGTGCAATTTCTGGTTGAGCTGGTGGGGGAACTTTGTTCAGAGTGTAATTATGCTAAGCAGATTTTTTACCAGAACACTTCAGCATCCAAATGGCTGATGGATATGTTCTATGTTGTGAGATTGGGGGTTTTTTGGTCTAGTTTTGGCAACATCTTAGAAATTGCACATGACCATTCTTCTATTTTGAAAAGAAATTGCTGATCTCATTTAACTTCAAGAAGGGTCTTCAAAATGGTTTTGTTTTCTCAAATACAGCAGAAAAGCCCTCAAATCTCTGAGTGCTGTGAGAGTGTTTGTTAAAAAAAAATAGGCTATTTTGAAAGCTGATAAATTAAAGACAATTTCAAACAGCTTTATAATTTCCTTTGTGCTCAGTGCTTTGGCATCAGATCATCAAACAATACAAATAGGCAGAAGAGCTGGACCATGTCACTGTCACCTTTCCAAAACCAATCTCCAGCCAACTGCAGAACTGGATGTTGCTCACCATTAACCCTGAAAGGAGACACTTTATTCAAAACCCATCTTTTCCTTAGACAGATCTTCCTTTTGATGGATCACCTATCTAAATATTGAGTCACTCCAACCTTATGTAATTGCAGGGCAGCTGGAAGATTTATTTTTATTTTTGTTTTACAGAACAATCCATAAAATAAAGCACTCATTTCCTAATGAACAGTGTTCATTTGTCCAGCTGAACGGAGAAGAAAAATCATCGGGGGAAGCTGAAATCATCAGCTCTGTCTATCTGTAAGAACTCCAAAGCTGAAAGTTAGGAAGGAGCTGGTCCTGTGTGTTTGAAGAGCACGATGAATACAGTGGCCAGATGTGTTAGCACCTGCACTGGGAGATGCAGGACTAATCATGCTGGAGGAACAAGGCTGGAGCAAATACAACCATCTCCCTCCACATGGTCTGTGTGACACTGCAGGTGGCCATCACAGCGTGGGAAATGGATGTACTGTCATCTACAGGGAAGAAATTCCTCAGGCCTTGGATTTGAGTCCAAAGTTTAAGAGCAGGGAAAGATTGAAACTAAGCCCCAGAAGGTGTTTACCTGTCCTGCATGCAGAAGTGGAAGCAGAGTCACTGAGCTGATGTCAGAGGTGCTGTACTGCCTCTTGTGGGTCTTCACACTCCTAACAACGAGGGAGGAAGGAGAAGGAAACACCTGTGGAGATAAAGAACTGAAACAGTCCTTTAAATTTTATTTTTAAAATCCTTCTCCAATATAATTCCCAAACTAACTCTGCTCTGCCAGCAATTGCAGACCCACTTTTCTGACTGGTTATATAGAGGGGCTTGGGATCACAGAAGCTTTCTTATGCCCTAGACCTTGGGGAGCTCGGGGACTAAAGCTCCACAAAGCATTCATCCTGCTTAATTCTTGCTGTCTGCAAATCACACATCTTGCAGAGAAAAAAGAAACTTCCTCAGCTTGCTTATCTGAAATGTCTGTCTTGGGGAGATGTCTCTTCTCTTTGGAGGGGTTTGTCTCTGTTCTGGGGGTACAGAGTTCTTCAGGGTTGGGGATAAAGCCTGTGAACACCTCTGGGAGAGGCAGTGACTGAATAAAGTGTGAGGTACAACACAGAGCAACAAAATGCCATTAAGAAAAAGTACCCCCTAAGATCTTATGGGAAACAGTAAGGCTTTGACTTGTCCATTATCAGTGAAGTGATGAGGGCTGCTGTGGAAAATCTCATGAAAATTTAGGCCAATGCTTAGCAGAAACCCCAAAATACTGGCAGGATTGGGAAAGCAATAGGGGTCATCTCTCAGTGCAGCTGTACAAATCCATGGATGGCCCACACAGTGAAGCCTGCAGGCAGCTCTCACCTCTACATCAGATGAAGCATGGAGGAGAAAGGAAAAGAAAACAAGGTTTATCAAGAGTTAGTTTTCATGTACTGAATAAGCTAGAAAGCTCTGATTCTCTGTGGTGGAGTCTAAAAACCTGTGTGGGAGAGAGAGAAGGAATGGGAATCAGATGTCATCACAAGTTCATACATATTCAAGGAGACTTGGAACATGCTCATGAAAAAGAATTCCACTGCATTACACGTGCAGATTCCTTCCTCAGGTGTGTATGACCTCCTTGGTAGCAAATGTGTGAGGATAGGATTTACCTGTGTGAAATGGTCACATGCCAAAGGGCAGGGGATGCTCTACTGTAAACACTTTTTGCAGGAAGTCCAAATCAGGTCTGAACCTGGCCCATGGGCATGCAGCTTCTGCCTGTTTGCACTCCTAATTTCACACGAGGTTTGGGACTGCTGAGAAATTTTGAAACTGATGTTTTGGTTAGATTTGAAATACCCCTCCCCCCCCAGCACTATCCCTGCTTAAAATTCCTCGCTGTCAAACAGCTACTTCCTCACAGATTATTGGCTTTTCATGTTGCTCAAGTGCAGCCTTTTCATCAGATTGCATATGTTCTGATCACTTTCTGGCAATTTTTCTTATTGTAAATAAAGCCTATTCAGCCACAGTTTATATAACCACTATCTGGATAATACCCTCCTAATGACCAACTTTCCCTGGAGAAACACAATCATATCTCTTTCCCCGTTTCTGCCAACTGCATTTGAGCTTGCCACAGAGCCAAGCATGGTCCTGCTATTGTATTAGTGCAGATGGGTGGGAGTCACAAAAGCCTGAACTGGAAAATTCCCAACCTGTGGGCAAGAGCTTTTGTTTACTTCTTTCTGTTGTAGGGGTTCCCACTGACTGGGTTGCATAGAAGTTTTCTGTACTTTCAGACTTTTTTCTTTTTTTGCACAAGCTTGAAGGGACATGCTTTCAGAAGGCTTGTGGAAAATGAGAAGGTCTGTGTTCAGACAGGATTGCAAACAGGAAATATACTTCAAATCTTGTCTGATGGAGTGTTGTCTGCAAATAATTCCATGGGCCATAGGTGCACTCTTCTCCTGTAAGATGATTTGGGTCCATTTAAGCTTCTCCAAGTTCAGGCAGTGTGAGGATCCAGGGCAGGGGAGTGCTGGAGGACAAGTGAGAGATTCTCACAAGGTGCAGCCAGGAGCTTTGCCACCAGCTGGCAGGCAGTAGCAAATTGTGTAGGCAAACATGGAAGCAGTTTGCCTTGTCAGAATTGCCAAAAATCCTAAATTCGGTGGTATTTGGAAGCACTCCTAAAATCCTGCTCCGACCCCAGTGCAGCTGGAGTGAGGAGTGATGCTGAACATAGTGCAGCTGGCAGTGGCTTTCTCCAGATATTGATCCCAAAGTCTGCTGAGTAAAGGCTTCCTCTTTCTCGAGCTCTTTGTGTGACTCATTTGGTTGACTCTGTTTGCCTGGCCTTTTAAGCTGAGCCTGGCAGGGAGAGGGGCAAGAATGTCTTTGTTACTGCTTTCCTTCAGGCTTCCCCGAGCTCTGTGACGTGTGGGGATCTCAGGGAAAGGGTTACAAGACCACAGATGCCAAATGAGCTGTGTAGATCCAAGCTAGGAGGACATTCTCAACTCCCTCCACCCTCTCATCCTGTGCCAGGTGGGGCCAGTGAGGAATAGGACTGATGTGTTTAGAATTTATTTGGGGTTTAGGGAAGCAAGGCAAATTGTGCATTTTTTTTTTTTTTTCCCTTCACAAATAACTTAAACATAACCCAGAAAGGAAAGCAGATTGTGAAATGCAAAGACATGCTTTCAGATCCAGCAGAAAAGGAAAAAAAAAAAAAAGGGGGAAGCAAAACGTCTTTCACGTGCCTTCATGTGAATCAGACAGACAGAAAATTAATTATCCTTGTGCCTTTTCTGGTAAAAATAGCATCATTTACTGTTCTTTGTTGGGAAAACTCCAGCCCCACTTGCAGCCCATCTCTTTGTCCAAAAGGGCCAAAAATCTTTTGGGCTACATGCCATTGATGGACCCCAAAGAAAGCCATTACTGCCCACAACACTTGGGCAATGACACAACTTGATAAATGTACCCCAAAACTGAGGAAAATTAATCACCCATCAGCTGCTTGTGCTACATCAGGATGTTTGCAAACTGTTTGCAGAGAATTTGAATGTAAAATATTTATAAGATCTTTTATATTTTTAATAGTCTGAGGAGATTTGGCTCATATAGCAATTCTTTAAATTGCACAGAAGTATGATATATGGTGTACTTCAGAATATATCATGTCTCTCCAAATCCCTGCCAGCATACTGGGGATGATTTCAAGGTATGTCTGTATGAGAAAATCACTGCTGGCTCAGTGATTAAGCGTCAATGCCAAGTCCTGTGACTTTGGATCTCAGCTTTCATTGCTTCCAAAAGGCCTGATTCTGCTCTGTTATATTGCCAGTGATGCCCCTGAGAGGAGAAATCAAGTCCAGGCTCATACTTGGGCCAGATGGCCTCTCAAACCATCCCAAACCTGCAATCTCACTGACAGGAGGCTGGATCCACCTCAGAGTCACATCACCTTTCATCTTGCTGGAGTCACTCTGGTCTCATGTGGGTAAGGGGCAGAGAGCCCTGGCTTTGGCTAAATGATCAACAAGGCCTTTGTGGCCTGCTGCAAATTTTTAACTGCCTCTGTAGATCTTGCAGTGGATAAAACTGGCAAAAATTAGCTCCAAATGTGGCCTGGCTCAGACCAAGGAGTTGGCAGTGCTCAGAGTCAGAGAAACCAGTAGCAGCTTTTTGGCCCAGAAAAGAAAGGGAAAGTGAACCACAAGACTCAAAAATCTGGCAGAGAGAATATGTCCCAAAGAGCAGCAAACTTAAGTGGGTGAGCTGATTTTGCTGCTCTCTCGTGTTAGTGCCATCTACCTATTGCTTTATTTTTTTTTTTATTTATAAGGAAGGGATCTGCAAAATAATGTCTGAGCTGTAGGATGTCCCACAGTCTGCAAAGCCTGCTCACAGCAGTGGGTGCCAGCAGCTGGATGAGACAGAGGAGCACTGGAGCAGCTGGAGCAGGATCTGCCCTCATGCTGGCTGCCTGCAGAGCATCACTTGTGGCTCAGGGATGCAGGGCAGACTCTCACCCCTTAATGCTTCATGAGTGCTTGTGAAACCTTCACATGACATCCCTCACAGGATCTGCCCCAGGTTTTTGGTTCTGAAAAGATGCAGTGAGAAATTCTGAGCCCTAAATACTGGTGGAGAAACTCCCCCTGGCCAGAGCTGTCCCTATGCATAGGTTTGAACATAGCCATTGGATAGCACAGTGACACTCTGAGGCCAGGCAGAAGATGCCATGGAGTGTTTCCTGATCATCTCCAGAGGTGTGAGAGCCTCTTCTCTGCACAAATATCTCCAGAGCAAAGGAGGTGTATCTGGACCTCCCCTCCAGGCATTCTCAAGCCAGCTCTAAATTCCAAATTCAGGCTTTGCTGCAGGTTAACTCTGCAGCCCTGCAACTGCCTGAATGAGGTTTAACCTTGGTTTACCCTTTATTTTACAAAAGTTTAGCCCTTTTTCAGAGTACAGGTCCCTGAGTACAATACCTCTAATCAATCCTGTTTAAGGTAGGCACCTCTTCCGAGCCCAGCTCTGGCTGTAAGAGAAATGGGTAACGATGAAGCTTGTGTTTGTTCAAATCTGTTTGGAATTTACAGCACCTTGTAAATGATTTATTGCAGTCATAATAATTGATGCCTCTGCAAATGGATTCCTGTCAACAATACATTCAGACCCAGGCCTTCATTTCAGGCTCATGGGGACAATATGCATTTAATGGGAAAACTGCTCTGGTTGCTTTTGGTTCTTATTTATGTACTATAATGAAGTGCTTATCTACCTGGCGGTGGTTCTTGTTTCTGTAAAAGGAAAAGTGTGGAGGGAGCAGAGCCATCAGGAGCTGTGATACATGTCCTACCTGTGAACAGGCAAGATGGATCAAAGGTAGATCTTTACCCCCCAAGGGTAGATATTTTCCCTTAGAAAGGAGGAATTCAAGGAAGGGAAGGTTCTTTAAGCAAAGCCTGCCGAGTGAGTTGTCTATGTTCACCTCTTGGAGTATTGATATCTCCAGCTTCAGCCACAGTGACCTGTGCCATTCTCCAAAGCACACTGCTTATGTATTTTTGAAGCAAGGATAAAAGACTGGCATGGATTTGTGAATAAAAGCAACAGGAAAATGATTCAAAATGTCATTTAGAGTCAGTGATCCCAAATAGCCAGAGATTTGTGTTTCACCTAGTGCCTGATTACTCCTTTCAATCATCTCATTAGGTGCCTCCTTTCAGGGTGGCTGCAGCACCTGTATCTCTGTGGGGTTCAGCACAGCAGAGTAATTGAGACCTTGAGATCCTACTGCCACAAGTATGAACAGAAATGAGGAAAAACTGGTATTTTTTTAAACAAGGTACTTCAAAGCAAGGAATTGCCTTCTAAAAATAGTAGCCAGCACTTTGAGGAGTCAATTGTGATTTTAAGGTGTTAACTGCCCTTTGGTGCGTGATTTGCTGCATCTTTAGGACTGCAGGTTTTGCAGAAGTGATGTTTTCACTGTCCTGAGTCATTTCTAGGGACTGAAGAACAGTGCACAGGGAAAAGACTTCCAACTCCTATTAGAAAGGGTGAGCTGGGAGGGGATGGAGTCTTTTCTAGGCATGACCCTCTAGTGTGCCCATGGGTGAGGTGAGCTGGCCTAATCCTCTAAGATAGTCCCATATCATGTCTGGAGTTCCCTGAAACAAGGTGGGGCAGACTTGATGGCTTTTTTGCTCTTATATACTGCTGAAGTTTTTAATTTTTTTTTTTTTTTTGCTTATGGCTCAGAGCAATGACACCTTAGAGCCCATGGCATGAATGATAAAATAATTTGGATTGGAAGAGACTTATCTATTCCAACACCTTCCATTAGTCAGTCAGCTGAGATGTGTTTGCTGGGGGCTCTTTTCCAAACCCTTAACTCTACCTTTGGGTAGTTTCCTGGTTGGTCAAGTTCTGATTTTCATCATTTTCTGACACAAGTTGTGCTGGTGGGTTTTGTTGTGATTGCAAGGCAGTCTGTGCTCCCACAAGGAAGAAAGGCTGAGAGAATTGGGATTTTTCAGCCTGGAAAAGAGAAGGCTCTGGGGTGTCCTAATGATGGCCCTCTAGTAGGTGGAGGAACCACAAGGTGGAGAGTGCCTATCTACAGGAGCATGTAACACATGTAGTCACAGCACAAGTGGGAATGGATTCAAACTAAGAGTAGGTTTAGATTTGATAGGAGGAAAAAGTTCCTCCCTGTGAGGCTGGTGAGGCACTGGAACAGGTTACCCAGAGAAGCTGTGGGTGCCTCATTCCTGGAAGAGTTTAAGGCCAGGTTGAATGAGGTTCTGAGCAACCTGGCCCAGTGGAAGGTATCCCTGCCCATGGCAGGGGTTGGGACAAGAGGAGCTTTATTTTCCCTTCCAGCCTAAACCATTCTCTGATTCTATGACTGAGACATCAAGATATGCTGCTAAAGTCTTGGGATGCACTCATATTTCAGAAACCACCCAGTGATTTAATTCGACTCCATCTCATGTGGTTTGGTTCTGTCTCTGCAGGTAGGAAATGTTTCTCCCCCTTAACTCCCTCCTTCCCAAGGAAATAAAAACAGACATGTTGCCTCCTCTCTCCCTCCAGCAAACACCCTGACAATGGAGGAAGGCTTTCCCTTCCTTTCCTCTTTCCTGTTCTTTCGCCTGACGTGAGAAGCACTGGCAAATCCAATTTCTTTATCCATTTTTCATTCCTGGTGGTGCTTTTGAAGCACTAACTGGTGCCATGGGAAATGAGCTGTGGTAGAAGCCCACAGAGGGCCAGGGTTGTGCAGACACTGATGGATAGTGCAAGTCAAGAGAGTAAAGGAGCTGCTCTATTCATATTTAAGGCTAGCACATAACAGTCTGCCCCCAGTGACTACACCCACAGGGGTTTCTTGTTGGAGATATGTTTATCTAAATTACCAATATTCACATCTCCTTGTTTTAAAAAAGTCTTGTAATTTATTTTAGAATGGGGTAGAAGAATTTCACTATTCATTTAAACACTTGTTTCATGCATATTAATTTAAACACATTTGTTTAAATGTTTGCTCTAAATCCACATTTTCCAACCCAGGACAGCACTTGGCTTTACCCACTTCTAGGTCATGGCTGTATTGTTGTTTGGTTTTTTTTTTTGTTTTGTTTATTAATTTTTATCCAGTTAACCTCTTCCTTTTCCTTCTAGCCTGGAGATAATGACCTTGTATGACAATCTTTTTATGTTGTTTGTTAAACATTACTGCCTTGGTTTGAAAGGCAGGAACCTCCCTTGGAATGGAAAATGTGACCCCCTCCTTCCCTTCAAATTATTATCACTTTGAAATGATGGGGGTTTCATGCAAAGACGTGGGGAAAGCAATAACAGATCATTACTAGTATGCATATGTATAACAAGACAAACAAAAACCCCAGTAACAGCAGCAACAACAAACACCAGCAGAAAGAAACCAAAGCCAGAACAACTACTTCTGAAGCAAGACCAGCTAATGACACGGGTTATTAACCTTCACACTTGAGGATGTGAGGTGATTGGTGGCAGGCTCTGGATGGTTTTGTCCCCTCCCCACCTCACAAGTGTGAGGGCAGTGTCACCTCAGCTCTGCAGCAATGCACCTAATGACAAAGAGAAGAGCTCTCAGGGACCAAGGCACACCCCTGCTCTGTCCCCATGTGCCAGACCTCTGGGATTCTCAGCAGACCTGGGACTTCTGTCCCAGTGTGACTTCTGGTGTTCAACATGATACGAAATTTAATTTTTTAAAATTTTAATCAATTTTCCCAGATTCACAGAATGAACTAGGTTGGAAAACACCTTTGATATCATCAAGTTTAATCAATGTTCGCCTTTGCCCTGGGGGAAGGGAATTGAAATTTCTTTCCAGGGTTCCACCAGGTGAGGCCTGATGAGGTCTCAACAGACTGGGAGTAGCTCAGAAGATCCACAAAAGATAATGACCATCAACCACCATTAATGACCCTCCACTCCAAACATCACCCCTGGCATGGTCAGAGACACCTGGTCTGGGAAAAGAGAGATGAGGACCTAATTAGCATCAGAAGCAAAGAAATCCATATCCAGGAGGAAACCAAATACTAAAATCTGCATAACTTGGGACACTGAACCAAGGAATTCCTATGGGGCTTGACTTGTAAGTATCTGAAAAATCTAGCAAAATCTGTGTGTCATGGAGTGATTTTCTCTGCACACCTGGGCTATGTGTGGATGAAATTATTTCTGTTGCACATCCTGGCCAGAATAAAGTAATGCCTTGATTCTCTAACACTAAAAATGTTGTTGGAGGGGTTTTGTTTTTCCCATAGTTTTGGTGGCACTGACAAGGGGATGCTTCTACATGGAGTGAGTTCCATAGGCTTAACTGCCAAGAATCATCTTGAACAGGCCCTTGAAATGAAAGGTTGACTCTTCCAGTGTGAACATTAGGAGTCATCAGGGAATCCACATTAGCTGGAATGGGGTTGGCCAAATTAATGTTGCTCCCAGGTAGCAGTTCACCTTGCTGTGTAGCTGCACATGCTCCTTCCTTTCCTCATCCTGCACAGACATATAAATAAAACTGACATGTTCCAGAAGCAAGAATCACAGATCAGGGATCAGCTGTGACTTTGCTTCCAAGAGCAGAGAGGTGACAGTGGTGAGAACTTTAGGAAAACCTCACTCTGGAGTTTCTATATTCTACCCTCCTTGTCTCTGAAATGAGAAAGAGGAGTTCACATTTTAAAAATATTGTTTAATGAGTGGGTAGACATCAATCCTTATCTCACTAAAGATATAGCTGTAGTGGAAGAGAACAGCAAGCTGTTCATTAGCTGTTAGAGACATGTTAAGTTGTTTCCTGGAGAAAGCAATAAATTTGTTTCCTTGCACATTGGCACACTTTCCTCTTACCTTCTGCTCTCCTTCCCCAGGTAGTTAAGACTATTTAAGGGCAATTTCTGTCACCCAAGCATGTCACTTCCCTTTGTTGGCATGAGCTGATAAGCCCTCTGCAGCATATAATGCAATGGTTTATTTATGCCAAGTTCAGCCACTCCATTTGTGGTGTACCTGTATAAAGAGAGCATTATCTATAGCATCCTTTAAATGTTCAAAGCAGAGAGAAAAGAAATGGAAACAAAAAACAAGGGAAAAGATACACGGTAGATAAGCTTGTTTTCTATTCTGAACAATAATGAGAGACCTGATGTAACAACGACATCAGCATTTATTGTATCTCTGGCCCAAAAACTACCTGATAAATTCTACCTAATTTCAGACTTGGTGTAGAACAAAGTAACAATCTATTCTGAACCTCCTTTATATGCCCATTTTTATTATACAGCTGTAGAATAATTCTATTTTTTTTTTTTTTTTATGATTTGCCTTTTAATGTCCCCCAGCACTGTGCCTTTGCTCATCCATTAGCTGCAGGGTGGGCTGAGACACTCCAGCCCAGTCTCTTAACACTGAAAGGCAGCCCCAGTGAGTGTTTGGAGAGGCTCTGGGGCAAAGTGTCACACCTGAGTGGCAGAGTGTGCAAGGCTTTGTCCCTGCAAGCACTGATCACAAGACTTCCCTTGGCAAAGCCCTTCAGGCCATCCCTCCAAAGGCACAGCCTGGAGTGGGATTTTATGGATGTAATGGGCATACCTTGAACTGAGTCCTGCCCTAAGTAAAGCTCCTAGACACTGTCCTCATCAGGTCTCAATAATATCATCTAATAAAAAGAGTTTTTCCCTTGTCATTATTTCATTACAAGTACTTGCAGCAAGTATTTTTAGACCATTTCCACAGTTTGTTATAATTTTTTGCTTTTAACTCTTGTAGTGTATTTTCTGAAATTATTTTGACTTTCACATCAATACGACCTCCATATTTGGATTAACATTGTGATTTCAGCCAGAAATTCTTAACCAAACCCTGTGTTTTTATTGTGAGCCTTGCATCAATTCCCAGATTCAAGAGCCAAGTGACTTGGAGTGTTGCAGCATAAGTGATAAAACCCTAAAGTCCCAGAAGCTTCCAGTTTGGCATCCCCCTGCTTTTTTTTTTTTATTTTCTATGAGAAACCCCACCAGGAACCCCAGTCTGAGCAAAAGGGGAACTCTCCTGGCAGCAGGAGTACCAGCTCACCATAGTGCTGACTTCCTTCAGGGATAGGACAGAGATTTAACTTCCTAATGGTGTCCTCAAGAGTGGGAAATCCAGAGACAAAAATTAGAGTCCACTGGAATGAACCAAGAAATTAAGGTCTTTCTAAACCCCAAGCCTGCAAGCTGGTTGTGGCACTATTGTGGTAGACATTTCCAAAAGGCTGCTGTCTAAAAAGTAAAATATGTTCTCCTTCCCCCTGCTCCCACACAGTCACTGAATACTTTCACAGGGGATTCTGCAACACTGGGGAGAAAATAGACTACAAAGATGAGCCCTTTCAAGGCCTCTGTTAATGTTCCAGGGACTGAGCTATATCCCAGGAGATGGAGCTGTCTGTCTCACACAAGAGCCTGCTGGAAAAGCACATGTACCCAAGAACATGTTCATTATGATTCCATTAAGCTCTTCATTGATATGCTTAAAGATATGGGCAGAGTCAGGCTAATCATGATCTCTCTCCCTTTCTTCCCTCCATCCTACGTTTCAACACCTTGTGGCCAGGTCTCTCAAGTGAAAATATATCTCTAGAAAACACTTTTCCTCCTCTCATTGTGCAGCTGGTTAATATTCATAGCAAAAGGAGATGCAATTTGAAATCATTTAGGCTGTTATGCCATCATCAGTGGTGACTATTTTACACTGGGTATTAGGAAAAAATTCTTCACTGGAAGGATTATCAAGCCCTGGCACAGTGTTGGTGTAACCACCTCTGCAGGGATTTAAAAGCTGTTGATGTGATGTGACCTGAGGATGTGGTTTAGTGGTGGACTTGATGGCCTTGGAGGTTTTTTGCAACCTAAGTGATTCTATGTCTCTATGGCAGTAAAATGGCAGGAGGTTGAGAACAGGAAATCTTCTCTTTTTCAGTCCCTAAGTTCAGGAGGATAAGGACATCTCAGTAGGTACTGTTGCACATTAGGAATGGCAAAGTGATGACACAGTCTCTGCAGCTTTGGTTGCAAAAGACAGCAACTTTTATTCTTCCAGATCTTCTTTTATAGACAGTTCTGAGAAGGTCCAAAAGGTAAAACTCTCATTGGCTATGAAACGGCACATCACCATCACTGGACAGTCAGGAACTCCACCCCTTGATTGTTTCTTACAGGTAAACAACAAGACAAACAACACCTGCAGAGGTTGTTTTCCCTCTCCAAAGACTGTTTGGATTCCTCCTTATGATTTCTGAGTGTTAGAAAGTTGTGTGACTTAGTTTCACACAGGCTCAAGCCTGAAGCCTAAAAATCTCTTATTTGAGCACTGTCAGTTCCCACAGTGTCTTGTGTGCATTTGTAAGCGCAATCACAGGTGTGGTATTTCTGATGGAAATCTGGCTATGTCTAGGTGAGGAAGGGACAGGATGAGGCCTCAGGTTTGGGGGATGCAGTTTTTATTCTGGTTGAAGCTTTGTGTGCTGTCTGAAGCAGTTACTTACATAATGAGCAAGCCTCACCCGACTGAAACCTCCCTCCTCTGCCTTAGCACCCGCCTTCCCCTCCTGGAAATGATGGATTAAGTAATCTGTGTTGGGGGGCTGTAAATCACACCCTTGCAGGAATATGAGATTCCCCCAGTGTCTTTGAAGGAGCTGCTGCTGCTGCAGTGATGCTGATGGAAGGTGCCCCTGGCAGGGGGTGCCCACTGGAGCGCAGCCCACGCTCAGACAGCCCCGTGCATCACTGGGGGATGAGCACTGAGCCAGCAGCAGATGCTTCCCTTCAGGGGCTGCTGAGCCCAGGGAAATAGCTCTTCCCAACACGTTCTGTGGGAGCTTGGCATGTAACTGGACATGAGATATTGCTTGAAGGGATTGCAGGGAACCAAGGGCCATTTAGAAACGAAATGAGAATGAAACAAATCATGGAAGCAAAACCTTCCTGATCCGAAAGGATGCCTCTGTCTCTCAGCCCTGTGGATTGGGTCACTAGCTGGTGTTGTTGCCCATCTTTGAAGCACGTGATGCCAGTTTGTACCAGGTATTCACATCAGCCAAGGAGCAAAAGTCACAGCACAAGAGCAGCAAACACACTATTCTCATCTTCAGTGGGACCTTGGCAACACCTGCCTGCCAAGGAATGGGCTGTGGCTCTGGGTCTGTGCCTCATGCTGATGCTGGCTTTCTCAAGGCAGTAAAAGTGATGTTTGCTGCCTCCTGTTTGTTGTTACTGCAGTAATTGTTGGGGCTACACTCTCCAGTCTGTGCCTTGAGAAGGGTTTCAGTGGCTTGGTGGTTTCGTGATTTTGTTCTGTTCCAGTGTTCTGGCTAAAGCAAAGCTTTGCAAAATCTTGTACAGCTTGAGGGTAGAGGGATGGGTGTGCCATGTCCTCCACTGGCCTGATGCCAAGAGGAGAACAAATTATTAATTTGTGCCCAAAAGATAAGCACAAAACCCGTCTCTCCCTATAAGCCTGGGTCCTTGGTTTGCAGTGGCCTTGCATTAGCCCCCATGAAAATGCTTGCATTTGAAATGAGCTCCTCTTTTGTAGTCTCCCATTTGAGTTGCTTATTCATGGCTGTCTCATATTAGATCCTTCAGCTTGATCTCCTGTGTGCTAAACACCACCTATTCCCCACCTGCTCAGAGATCACAGACTAGCTAGGGCCAAACTCATATTTCAGAGGGAAAGGCAGCAGAAATCCAAAAGTGCATTTACAAGGTGGGATGTGATTGCACTCCTCTTGCGCTGATGGAGCTGTGTCTGAGAGCTGCTCATCTTAAACAGAGCCAGTTTTGGAGTAATGATCCTGATTTTGCTGGAGAAGATGCTTAGGACTGACAGCTGTAGCACTGTCAGCTGTGTGACGGCGTGGGGAAAAGTTCCCTTCTGGCATTTATTTCTGGAAAAAGTGCTGCAGGGCTCTTCACAACGAAAATTAAAGCAGTAGCTTTAGCAGAGGTTGGCTCCAGTCCAGCTCACAGTCACCCCAAAATTGTTTGTAAGCAAGCTGCAGCCTAGGGAAGGCACTCAATGGGAAGAGGAGGTAACTGCATGCTCTGGGGCTTGGGACCATCCTTTCCTTGTGCTCAGGACTTGGGGCTGAGCCTCAGCTCTCCCCTTGGGAATGGCTCTGCTGGGAAGCAAGAGCTCCTGCTGGAGGCTGAGCAAGGTCTGCAGCAGTCTGGCTGAGGAAATGCTGATTCTGCAACACAGTCCAGAGGGGCTTGAAGGAGTGCAAGAGATTCCCTTTTTTTGCCTGAGCAGTGCAAGGGGAGCATGGCACCAGCCCTGCTGCCCTGTCCTGCCTGCTCTCCACAGTCACTGCCTGCCCAGAGAACCTGCCTGAGCACTGCTACAGGGAGGAGTGGCAAAACTGCAGTATGAATGGGGGGCTTTGAAGCTGTGTGAGTGACAGAGAACACCTGACACACTGTGCTGGGGAACGCTGGCTTCTTCTCGCTGTACTCTTGACAGGGGCATTAAAATGTATTTATATAACAGCTGGGGATGGCTTGCCCTGAAGAGTGAACTTAATTCTTAGTCTGCCAGGCACTCCTTTGTGAGTGACAGTGATTTGTCCCCTGTGTGTTCATTCTCCTTTTTGCCCTCTTGCTTTCCCCTTGCGTTTTATAGCGCTGTATTTGACAGTCTAATTTCATATAACTGATAACATTATGTAGTGAAATGAGCTCAAATGTACGTTTATCTCTCCAATGCTGAACTATTTGGTAAACACTCCTTTTCCCATCTCTCCTCTTGAGCCTCTGCCATGGTTCAGCTTTCTGATCTCCCCTTAAAGCAAACATTTGGATGAGAGAAGTGCTCCCACATCCATCTTCTCCATGACTAAACCAAGGAAGTGTTTTATATAGCCAAGAGAGGCCCTTGGGTGACAGGATGCCACAAGGAACTAAACAAAAAGCTAACCTGAAACTGGCTATTTTAATTCCTCCAGTACAATTCTTGACAACACATTTCTACACTTCCCCTCATGCTGATGGAACAAAATGCATGCAGAAATCCCAGCTCTGCCAAAATCAGGGAGAGTGTCTGTGCTGACCTTGGCAGGCATCAGTCTGTTTTTGCCTTTCCCCCTTAATCTTCAGCCAAAGATCTGTATTGTTTTGCCCAGCTGAGAGGAACCTTTCATGCAGGGAGATCTTGGGTACACATTTTACAGCCCCTGTCTGTGGTGGGTGCAGCTGTGGAAATGCAGAGCTGCAGGTCAGCACAGGACATGTGACAGACAAATGGCATCTCTGTGTGCCTAATTAGTGGGATTTCCTTATTAAAACTCACCTGAGTGTTTGTAGCTGGGATATATATTGCTGTGGGTGCACACAAGCTGCAATCACCCACAGAAACACCCAATAGGTTTTGCCAGTGCTTCCTAAAAAGTTTTTTTTTTTTTTGCCATTAGCCTCCAAAATATCTTGGGGCAATCCATTCCACTGGGTAAATCTGTTGGGAGAATCTTTGGAGCAGGCAGGTACATCTCCTGGGTGTTGGTTGGAAAAGGGGTAAAGAAGAGCCTGTGTGCCATCATCAACTTCATTCTACACTAGATCTTTGAAACCTTGTCATCCCCTTATTGTCCCTGTTGGACATCCCTTGTTCCTACCAGGAAGAATCAGATGCAGGTCACTTTTGAAGAGTCAAAGTTCCCAGAACTCTTTCAAAGCTAATGCTTTTTAATGCCTTATTTTTTTATTTTTTCCCCTGAATATTTGCCTTTTCCATCATATTAATTCTATGAATAATTTTGTTTAGTCAAACCTCCCATCAAATTCTTTTTCAGCCAGGTGCAACACACCCCTCTGATTGAAAACACCACATTTTGCAGCGGGCCCCTGGCCTCATCTTTTCCCATCCATGGGTCAGCCTTGCTTTCTGATGTTCATGTGGACTTCTGTGAAAAATAAATTCTCAAGTAAGGGAGGGGTGGGGGGCAGGCCCAGCTCAGAGCTGTCAGCTTCACACACCTCATCCACTCAACAGAGGTGTGCAAATCAACCTGCTGATCACTGCTTTGCAGAGTATCATGGCACTTCCTCCCAAAGCAGGAGAAACTGGTGTTTTCCTACTCATTACCTCTGCTCCCACGTCCCATGTGGGGATGTGACAGGCCAGGCTGGTGGTGGAGCAGCAGAGCTTGCCTTTTGCATCCCCCCTTATGCAGCTGCATCCCTAGATGACGTGTGTGGATGAGGTGGGTCAGCCCTAGGCTGGCATCCAGCACTTAATAAAGCAAGTTAAGTGTGGAGGCAGCTCCCCCAGGCACTGGGGACCACCCCAGCAGCAAAACTCCTCTCTGTCTGCCTTGGCCTTTGCTCCTTGCCCACATGGGTGGAGACACAGCTCCTGGGGAATTATAACTTCAGACAAAAAGGAGAAGACATTCCCTCTGTTTATGGTGGGGAAGCAGAACGCTTGAGACAATAAATGAACATGGACAAAGCAGTGGCTCAGTGACACATTTTGAATCAGCCTTTATTTAGAGTGCTAGATCTGGCCTTTAGACCTTTCAGCTTGTGTTTTGCCTTTTCTGTTCCTTACCATGCCATGAAAACAGCAAGCAAGTCAGGAACTCTGATTTCTTCTCAGGAGATAGAAGGAGGGAGAACATCACATGGGTATCAAGTGTGCATTCCTCTGTCTCTCAGCTCATATGGAGTGCAAGCTCAGCTCTGAAGAAGCCAGAAAAGTATTTAACATTTTATTTTTAATAAGAAATATGGCTGTGTGGAGTAATTAAAAAGATGGCAAGTGCTAGACTGTGCAGGAGTTGCTTTCTGATGTTTCCATTGACATCAGTTCTTTTGGCTGGCCTCAAAACCACAGTTGATATGCCCTAAATTAGCAGAACTGAGCTTCAAAACTGAACAAAGCTGCAGATCTTTATTTTTTCCCTCCATTTTAACATTTTTTTACAAAGCTGGCTCTATGGGTTTTTCCTCTCATATTTATTAATATACATTTTGAATGCTTAATTTAGGAGCGACCACAGTCCTTGATCACCTTCCTGTTTACATTTTGATGTTGTACTCAGTGCAAAGGGACCCTTCTTGTACTTCTTCTCCCTCCTCCACTCTCCAAGCTTTGTCACTCTCCTTTGGGATCTCTTTTCAAAAGATCAAGAGGAGAGAAAAGGCTTCAGATGCCATAAATATTGCAGGAAGCAGTGTTCATCAGAGAATGGCCTCCTTTAAGATCAATATGTCTTCCTGAGGGGGCATTCAGTCCTTCAAAGTAAACAAGCTGGGAACATTAATTCAAATGCTTTTATACTAAATACATATACATGAATTAGACCGTGTGGCTGTGATAAATAAGCCTTATATAAGTAAGGTTTAAAGCAAACCACACAGGCAAAAAAAAAAATTAAAAAAAAATAAAAATAAAAAAGCAAACTCTGCAAATTTGCAAGGAATGAAGCGATGGCTGCTGCTGATCTTGTGATGACCGAGATAATTTTGTTAAAGGGCTAAAAGGAAGTTCTCTTCACCTTTGTGAATAGATTGATCTGGGCAATCAGAATCTTTTCCTGAGAGGAGGAGCACCATTATGCTGATGTGTAAGTCAAGATATATTGCAAAATGTGCTGAATCTACGTTTTGCAGTCTGTCATTGCCTGGGTTTGGAAATGTGGTGTTTTCTTGGCGGGGAGAGAGACAGAGTTACCTCCAGCACAAGAAGGGAGGGTGAAAGCAGTGTGTCTTGATTTCTGTCCGTGTCAGACATTGAAGTTAGACATTTGAGTGGGTTTGTAACCTGCTGGGAAAAGGGCAAGTGGCAGAGGTGTCACTGCCCTGCAGTGGGAGCAGGAGCCTGGCAAAGGTGTGGCTTGGTGGGGAATACTCAACTCATCTTTCATGCTTCTGATACCAGCTTCCCTCCTTCCAGTGCCACAGGGCACCAGGACAAATGAAATACACTGGAGGAGGGAACCATGGAAATTGAGGGGAATTGGGATGGGTGTGAATGAGCTATTTATGTCCAGGATAGCCCCTGTCCCTCAGTGAAATCAGAATCTCCTGCAAGCCTGGAGGAGGTAGGTGTCCATAAGAACATTTGAGTCTCTAGGTTATTAGATCTGGACAATAGTTCCAGGGAAACCCTTCCCTTACAAAGTATAACAAGGCAGAGAAGATAGCAAGATAAAAATAAAAAAATAAAATAAAATTGGTGGGAGGAGAGGAGAGGTCAATCACAGAGAAAATGTGACACATTTGAAAAATATATCAGAATAACCAAGTGGAAGGAAGGGCGGGGAGAAAGAATCTTGATGAGTAAGGGAACAAAAATATCCTTGTGGTCATTTTTTCACATCTGGCACAGCTGGACACTCAAAAGAATCTCTTCATACATTAGCCAACAGGCTGGCTGGTAGCTAAAACCTGGAGCAAGGTTGTGTCTTCTTCTTTTACACTGCTGTGGTCTGGGCCTTGTCTGTACTTAGACACCTGGAGGATTTCCTCTAAACCCACGGGCTCACTAACTCATGATGGAAAACAGCAGAGCCTTCAGCATGATTTTGCCAGACCTCATGATTGTGCCCCTTATTGGGACAGCAAAAACACATCTTTGGGCCCTTGCAGACCTGGAGTGTTGCAGACATGATACAGCACCTTGATGTCAGTGAAAGCAGGTATGTTTCCATCCTTTAGAAGCGTTTAGGCTGTCTAAATAGTCGATCAATTAGTTTTTATACACTACTTAATTCCTTTTCTGCCAGATGTTTATGCTTTTCTGGGGTGGTGGTGAGTGAGAGGATTTATATCACAGCATGGCTGGGCTGCTCAGACACCAGGACTCTTTTTCTGAGCAGTTCCCTGCTGAACCACAGTGTCCATGTGGCAGCTCTGGCTGCTGTGAGTGAGACTCTTGGGGAGACCATCGCCAGGACTGTGCTCAGGACAGGCAGTGGGAGAGAGCAGAGCAGGCAGCTGAGAGGCAGCCCTCAGGATGAACTCCAGCTTTTTATTTGTTTATTTATCTTATTTATTAGAAGGACAGGGCTGTAAATAACCTTGGCAAATGACATTGCCTGCTCCCAGGTCCTGAGGCACCCCCAGTTAGCCACTAAAGGGGAGTTTCCATCCATCTCACCCTTTACCTTTAAACTAATGGGCTGAAATCTCCAAGCAGTTTCTTCTGATCTTTCCAGCTTGGGGCCATAATGGTCTGAAAGGAAGACTAAGTGAGTGCAAAACTGGCAGCCAGGAGGGCCAGTTTTCATGTGGGCAGCTTGGTCCTGACATTCAGTAGATACAATTTACAGGAATGTTATTCAGGATGGATGGAGAAACACAGGGTAAACGCAGCAGGGCTGGTAAGGCTCCTGTGAGTTATTCTCTGACCTTAGGTAGCTCCACAGTATTTATGGTCATTTTGTTCATGGCCTTCCATCTCACAGATTCATCTTTGCTGCTGTAATGGGGGTAATAAAGACTCCTGAGACATTTTTCAGGATCTCTGATACAAAATGTACAAAATCCTCCCCGTTACCCTCACTTGACACAGCTAGGATTTGTGTTTGCTTAGGACTCTGCTCACTCTGTGTTCCTCTCAAAGTGTTTGATATTGTGTTCCCTCTGAAGAGTGTGAAAACAGCCATGTGTGCAAAATTTGTGGAGCACCAATTAAGGCTAAAATCAGTATGAATGTATGCATTTAATCAGTATTTGTAGCATTGTAAATAACTGGGAGGTGGTGTTTGACTAGAATTCAGATTTACTGGATGGCCACATTTTCCACATATGTAGATGGAAGGTTATGTTCTGAATTGATATTATTCTCCTACAAATGAACTTTGAGAGGAATCAGAGTTAAAAAAACCCCATCCAAACAACCTGGAAGGGAGGTGCCTCCTGCACAACACATTGTGCAGGGTAAATGCGTCTATGTCCTTGAACAGTGAAGCATAAATTGTCCTTTCATTACCTCTAGCTCTAGAGCCCAAGCCATTGTTTCACTTCAGAGAAAAAAAGTCTTGATCACTGCAATTCTTCCCCTTCTTCCCAAATCAAATTTGGATTCAAAGTCTCCTGTAGGCAGTGCAGAGACTCTCGTTGAATTCAAGTTCTTTTTTCAATCAGACTTTAGTCTTTTTAAGCAGAGAGAAATGCAGTTACAACCTCTCCATCCCACTCTCCCCCTATTTTTTTGCTCTGAGCATATGTAGGTTCTTTGCTGGTGTGAATTTTTCTTTCCAAATGTGGGATTCCCTGTGCTCCACATGTCCATATGGTCAGTGTCAACACGGGAAGCCAACTCTCTGCCTGAGGAATGGACTAATGCAATAAAACCCACCTGTCTAGAAGCTGTGGAACAGGTTGGGGTGGGCTGTGCTCAAGTGATTCAATTTGCTGCTGAGAATCTGTTCCTCAGGCTCAGCAGAGCAGCGGGGTACTGGGACCAGTCAGGCAGAGAGGGTTATGCAAAATGTGGCTTTGGTCTGCCTGGGAGCTTGATGAGAACAGGTCAAATACCTGCAGCTTTGTCTTCTACAATTTGGGATTCCCAAACCCTAGAGAGCTGGGCTCACCCAGCTTCCGAGGCCATACGAGTCAGGCTGCTGCTCCACAAACCTGGGGAACAAATTACAGCAAAGACTTGCTGGAACTCCTCATCATGTCATAGTTCTGCTTTATTTCATTTGTCTCCTGACACGTCTAAAGGTGGGGAAGGCAGGAGGCAAGCAGTATGAAAGGGTAGCTCCAGAGGGGGCTGAGGGGGGTGAACAAACAGAAGCTGACACTAAAAAAGGTCAGCTGTTTAAACAGGCTGATTTAACCAAGGCACATGTCAGGCTGCATGCCCCCCAGAGGAGATTCCTTGAGTGCCTTTATGAACTCTGGGAAAGGGGCCAACTTAGCCCTAATTATATTTTATTTAATCAGCTATTTAAAAACTGAACTGTTTTCTTGGCTCTCTTCCCCATCGAGATCACATCTTTATACTCTTGACCTTTTTATTTTATGCAAGAGGCTCTTTGGTTTGGACTGAGGTAAGTCAGCTGCACTTGGCTTGTTCTTACATCACCTCTCTTTCTGGAAGACAGAAAGCCAGCCCAAAGTTATTTACTTCCCAATTTTTTATCCATTTTCACTATGCAAACTCAAGAAGAGCCTCTGGAATAAGGGGAAGTATATATACATATATCTATACATACACACACACACACACACACATATATATATATATATGTAATGTAACATAAGTGGATTTCTAGACAATACCAGGAACATTTTGTAGTTTTGCTTTGAGAAATGTTTGGAGAAAAACACAGCTCAGCTATCTTGAACAGATCTATGACTCCTCTCTTCTAAAGCTTCATTTGCTGTAAAGAAATGACAGGAGTGCAGAGGAATTAATCCCTGAGACAAATATGCAGTGTGTTCCAGAGCAGTGTTCACCACCAATAGAGTTCCCTTGAAATTCCACAGGATTTGGATAGATATTGGTTGAAAAATAGAAAAATGAAATGATGCTCATGCCTTTCTGTGTTGGTTTTGTTCAGCCTGGTTTTTGGTAACAGGAGGGCCACTGAGGTGGCTTCTGTGAGAAGCTGCTGGAAGCTTCCACCATTTCCAGTAGAACCAATCCCTGATGGCTCTGGAGATGGATTTGCTGCTGGCCAAGACTGGGCCAACTAAAGAAGTTGATAACATCTCTGTGGTAATATATTTAAGAAGAAAATCAAAACAAAGTGGGGGACAGATTTTTCTTTCAGTCAGAGAAGAGGAGGAGGTGAGAACATGTCAGGGAAATAACAAGGCAACACCAAGGTCAGTGCAGAAGGAGGGGCAGGAGATGCTCCAGGTGCCGGAGCTGAGGTTCCTCTGCAGGCTGTGGTGAGACCATGGTGAAGCAGCCATGCCCTGCAGCCCATGGGGATCCATGGAGGATGCAGAGATCCATGCCCAGCCCATGGGATCCATGGGGGATGCACAGATCCATGCCCAGCCCATGGGGATCCATGGGGGATGCACAGATCCATGCCCAGCCCATGGGGGTCCATAGGGGATGCACAGATCCATGCCCAGCCCATGGGGGATGCACAGATCCATGCCCAGCCCATGGGGGATGCACAGATCCATGCCCAGCCCATGGGGGATGCACAGATCCATGCCCAGCCCATGGGGGATGCACAGATCCATGCCCAGCCCATGGGGATCCATGGGGGATGCACAGATCCATGCCCAGCCCATGGGGGATGCACAGATCCATGCCCAGCCCATGGGATCCATGGGGGATGCACAGATCCATGCCCAGCCCATGGGGGATGCACAGATCCATGCCCAGCCCATGGGGGATGCACAGATCCATGCCCAGCCCATGGGATCCATGGGGGATGCACAGATCCATGCCCAGCCCATGGGGGATGCACAGATCCATGCCCAGCCCATGGGGGATGCACAGATCCATGCCCAGCCCATGGGGGATGCAGAGATCCATGCCCAGCCCATGGGGGATGCACAGATCCATGCCCAGCCCATGGGGGATGCACAGATCCATGCCCAGCCCATGGGGGATGCACAGATCCATGCCCAGCCCATGGGGGATGCAGAGATCCATGCCCAGCCCATGGGGATCCATGGGGGATGCACAGATCCATGCCCAGCCCGTGGGGGGTGCACAGATCCATGCCCAGCCCATGGGGGATGCACAGATCCATGCCCAGCCCATGGGGGATGCACAGATCCATACCCAGCCCATGGGAGGTGCCCACACCAGGGCAGGTGGATGCCTGGAGGAGGCTGTGATCCATGGAAGACCCGATGGAGGGAGGGCCCTGCTTCCAGGCTGGAGCAGCCTGTCCTTGGAGGGCTGCACCCTGTGGAAGAGTGACCCACAGCACAGCAGTTTGGGGAGGACTGTCTGCCCGTGGGAGGGACTCACACTGCAGCAGGACTGGGAGAGCTGCTGCTCCTGACAGTGGATCCATGCTGGAGAAGTTCACGGAGAGCTGTCTCCTGTGGGAAGGGACCCCATGGTCTCTCAGGGGAAGGACTTCTCTCCCAGAGCAGCAGAAGAAAACCTGGGGTGATGAACTGATGCAAACCCCATGCCCTGTCTCCCTGAGCTGTCAGTGGGAAGGAGGGAGGGGCTGGGGAAAGAAAAAGTGTTTTAAGAGCTTATTTTACTTCTCATTATCTTCCTCTGATTTTGTTAGTAATAAAATCACTTTGTGCCCTTGAGTCTGTGTTGCCCTTGGAGTGTTTTGTCAACTAATGAACCTTTTGTTAATTTTTTCCCCCCCACTCTGCCCTGCTGTGTCAGGGAGGGTGAGTGAACAGCTGTGGGTGCCTGGTGTTCGGCCAGTGTCAAAGCACGACCCTTCCCCAGCTCCCAGTTTGGAACAGAGTGAGATCTGAGCCATGCAGACCCTCCTTTCTGAACAGATCACATCACAGGAACCCCCCTGCTGGGGGACAGAGATCTGCATGTTGCCTTTGCAAGAGGGAGACAGCCATATCAATTATTGTTGTAATTTCCTTGAATCATTTCTAAGCGTTTCAGTTACTTCTCAAGAGCTTAGAAAACAATTCAATTACAGCTGTGGATTTAACATGAACAAGATGCTGTTGAAGAGGAGCTTGTAGATTTTGATGAGGAACACACTGCCCCTCCAGTTTATCTTGTAGCTAGACTCTGGCTTCTCAAGTGGACATGGAAGTTTCAGCAGCAATAACCTCACTTGCCTCAGCTGGGAGCTGCTCTTTTGGCTTTCTCCTCTTAATTTAAAAGGAGCATCCTCACATTTCAGCCTCTAAACTAGCCCTATCCAAGAAAGATCTCTGCCTTCTCATCTCCACTATTTTGTGTTTATGGCTAAAGAAATTTTGAAAATAGGTTTGTCACAAAAAGTGCCACTGATGCTGTGGAAACCTGTCTGGTTGGACCCTGCTCCCCCTCTCCCTGTTTCCTTTTGGCTTTAGGAGGAAAATCTGATAAAAAAGAGCAACTTTTGTCGAAGAGTTCCATGGGCAGAGCAGGGAAATATTGATGAAAATATTTTGAAAACAACAGAATTCCCCCTCTGCTGTTTCCTTTCAGTGCCTCTGTCTCCCAGAGGGAAACTGCCCCACAAGTCTGAGATTGTCAGAGCCTAAATGAATCAGATGTCCCTTTCCCTGTCAGCAAGGTAGGGCAGGCTCCAGGATTAGTTATGCATCTGACTGTGTCTCTAATAAACTAAATGTAATTAAAAAATAGAGCAGGACCATTGCATTTTAACAGCTTGAAGCTTTCCCTGTGGAAGGATCATCAAACAGTGAAAGAATATGAAGATTCAGCTCCCCAGCACCTGCTGGGCAGCCTCTGTCAAGATTAACAGCATCTCACCAGGTTATTAAAGTGAACATGAATACTTTGGGGGCTCTGTGGGTAGTTATGGTATCACGTTTTATTATCTTCCTTCTGAAATGAAATTACTAATTGTAATTGCTTGTCAGTCACAGACCCACAAATCTGACAAAGGAAAGCTTTTTTTGCTGGTTATGGGGAGCAGGAACAGAAGGGAGTGGATGGACTGAGAAAAAAAATCTGCTCTGATTCTTTTAGGGGGAAGAGAGAGGAAACACAACCAGAGAGGGAGGGAGAGGAAAGGGCTTTGGCTTTGCACAGTGCCCTGAGACAACCAATTCTGGCCAAATGAACTGAACTGAGGGAGCATCTTTCAGAGCTGTGAAGGGAGTGAGCAGCTGATCCAGGGTGGTGTGTTAGGCTGGTTGGAAGTGACTGCTTTATGGGCAGTGTATCAGGCACAGCAGCTCAGCAGTTTCCTGATAACATCAGCTATTATATCTCTTGGAGACACTGCTGAGGTTTTATGCCTGGGGCCCAGCAGTCAGCAGGAGGTGTGAGCTTTGCACCGTGCAAAGATCTGAGTCAGACAAGAAAATGATCCATTTGGGTTGTTTGCTTTTGGGCATCTCAGCCTTTTCTGTCAGAGCTAGAGGAGGAAGAACAGTGACTGGGAAGAAGGGTGCTGGGCAAAGGGCACAGCAAGGGATCCCTGCAGGAATTTGGGAGTGCAGACTGCTGCACCAGAGGCAGCTTTGCTCCTTTGAGAGCACCTCCAGAAGTGCATCTGGCAGGGCTCAGCAATCAGTACTGCATAACCTGCCTGGTGGAGGGATGAGCTGTGCTTATTTTACCTGTGGGCAGGCAGCAGCTCCAGCCCTATGAGGAGAGCAAGAGCTGCAGTGGCAGGGGTTGCCTTTCCTCAGGATCTCCCAGCTTTGCACCAGCAGAAGGCTCAAGGTGTGATTGAAATGGAATCATGCCACAGCCAAAGCAACCAGAGCCAGTGTTTGCCATCTGACATGGAATCATGTGTGTCTGCCAAGTAACCATGTTACTCAGCTGTTTGAAAACCCTACATTATATAATACCATTATATAATGCTTTTAATATATAGCATTATATTAACGCTAATATAATATTAGCACTATAGAATGCTAATTCTATAGGGAATTAGCATTCCCTCTAGAGGGGTCACTCTAGGTTCCTAACAGAGGAAAGACAGGTGTAATTTCAGAATCTCCAAGTAAGAGGACAGCCTTGAAAGGACTCGTGCACAGCCACAGCCAGCCTCAGGCAGCAGGAATGGGAAAGACTGCCTGAACAAGCAAACCATTCCCTATTTCCTCAGATTTTATGCTGTTTTCTGACATTTTGCAGTTCTAATTTCCAACTCAGTAGAGTTTTATTTCCTTCTGAATGCACAATGTCGGTATTTCTTCACCTGTGCAATCGCTGTATTTTGTGACATCTGCAATCTTTGGCAGTATTTGAAGCAGGTAACTTCCTTCACCTATTGTGAACTTGTCACTTCTATCTCCACTTGGTGCCAGCGAGCTGCTGCTTGAGAAGAGACTGTGAGCAGCTGCTGTTCATACTCTGCCTTGTTCTACTCACAAAATGCTGAGTTAAGCCAAAGCAGTTGTGAGAAAAGCTTGGGCAGTAGGAGCCTCCAACTTCACCAGGGGAAGAGAGGCACAGATCTCACAGATCTCACCAGCCCTGATGGCTCACCCCTGTCACAGCTGAGGGATACAACAAGTGTAAATGTACTAGAACTTGTTAGAGAGCCAAGTATGTTCAGCTCTTTAATTATTGTTTTGTCTATCTAGTTTCCCAGTGCATGAATCCCTGTCATGAGATAGTTTTTGTTATGTAATTGGTATTAACGATTAGTGTTCAGCATTAATTAAACAGATTGGTTTTCATTCTCAGATGTTCCACTTAAGATGCCTTCAGGCTAGTAGACTGGGAGGGAGTTCTTTCTCTTGAAGCATGTCTTCATTAGTGCTTATGTCTCTTTTATCTGCAGATGAGGATTCTCTGCTTCCTTTGTACTGCAACATCAACCAGGGTACTATCAGCTTTTCCTCCTCTCAGCAGCAACTCAGATCTAGCACTTTATGAGAGGCATAAAGGATGCCTAGTGATAAAATTACAGCTCATACCTTTTGTGGTTTTTTTTATTTTTTTATTTTGGTTCCCATCCTCCTGGCTGCTTTTTGAATCGTGAATGATAGGTAGTGTGATATTTACATACCAATTTTACAACTTCATTTTAATACTAGCTGCATGCCGTGTACTGGTGTTTTCAGCTGAGGTCTAGGGTTTAACAATATCATTTCCTCTTTTAAAGTTTATTCTGTGATAAAGCATCCAAATGTGGGCTGCAAATCTGCAGCAACAACTGCAAATTTTGTTAACAGTAAAGGCAGGAGGAATCATTGCCATTGTTTGGACATCATGTATAACACAAAGTGGAAATGTCATTTAATAACTACTATTTTTCTCCTGTCTCACATGTGAGCTACAGTAAACCATTGGGAAAGTCATCCAATCTTCACTTACAGAGGAGGTGAATCTATCACCTTCCTGTGTGTTTAATTGATTTTATCAGCAGAAACGTGAATCCTGTTTTGCATTAGAGCCTGTGTATTTTCAGCTTTTGCTCCCTGAATCCTGTAATTTTTCTGCCTCATCTATGCAAAGTGCCCTAACCTAATGGAAATCTTTACTTCCATAAAGATAATGACAGGAGCCCAAGTGTTATGTCTATTTTGAATTTCAAAATGGAAGTGGTTCAAACTCTGGTAATCATTAGTGAGGAGGATTTAGCTGTTGTGGGTTTCCATGGTTTTAGAAGGTGGGATGCTTCTGTAACAAGTTCATCAATATCCTTCCCTAGGAGGCAGGGGTTGGTGTGTGGGTCTCTGCTCAGAAGATCTGACCAAATGAGCAGGGTCAGGTGGATTTTTGTGCACCAATGCTGCTTAGTATGATAGAAGTGACATACTTTTCCAGGAAAGGAGACTTTTTATTATTGCTGCTTGTTATCTTCCTTTCCTACCTGTTTTTGGGTTACAGATGATGAAGTTGGATGAGTCATTTTGCACTGGGTGAAGTGTAGAACAATATGGACATCTTGTGAATGAAATGTGTCCTCCTTTCTGAGGTGATCTGACCTCCACAGGAGTGACTTCTCCACTGTGCTGAACCTGCATTTGGAGTCATGGGCTAAGTCCTCTCTTAAAAGCTTGGGTGCAGCTGAGAGTGTAGAAAAGGGTCCAGATTTTCTCCACTTGCCAGCAGCAATTGTATTCAGAGCTCCCCAGCTGACACCCATTACCCCAAAAAAAGTGCCTTAGGTCTTGAGGCTCAGAAGTTAAGGAGGAAGGAACAACATGAAAGCAGCAAGAGTATAACCTTGCCTTGGTTCTCTCAGTATCAGGTGGCAAGAGGCCACCAAGAAAAAAATATAATAGAGCTGGCAAAATACTCCTGAATGCCACTGTCCAGCCATTTTCAAAAATGAGGAATTCTCCTCAGCATGGCATACTTGTAAGTGCTTCATATTCTCGTGGATCTCTGTAAATCCTATAACAAATGATTCCAGTTCTTTACTGTTCACTTAAGCATATTGCCTAACACAAATTACAATCTCTCTTTTTAGCTTCAGCCCTGCTATGACACACACACCTTGGAGACAGAGCAGGGATTCTGCTGAACACTTGTGTTTACTTGTAGCTGTTTGTGAGTTTGAAGCTTCTTTTTAACATCTCCTCTTTGAGATCACACCAGAGTTAAATGTTGGGTTTGGTTTTCTTTACATGGAACAAACTACAAGGCTGGGTTACAATTTCACCTCTTTCATAAATGCCAGTCTTCATGTTTACACCTTCCATTAGAAAACAAATGACACAATAAATGGAGAAAAAGTTAAGCTGAGGTTCAGGTCCTTGCTCTGCCTAAACACTGTGTCCAGGGCAGGCCTCACCATCACATCCAGCACCAGGAGCCTTTTCCAAGGCACAGCTGAGTCAGCTGAGACCATTGATTTAAAATGGTGAATTGACTTTTCATTGCTCATGTGGCCAAGGTGATTCATCTGCTTTGAAAAATGAAATTCTCTGTGTGGAGGAAATGGCCAGGAGACATTATCCCTTCCTGATTCCCCAGTATATCTTTCCTTGTTTGAAAATATTTATGTGATTTGTAAAAAATATAATTTCTCTCAGAAATGAAATTGTAACCAAATATATTGTGTTCCAGATTTCAAGACTCATTTCCTGGGTGGATAATTTTAGATTTCTATTGGTCTAATCTTTTGACACTTTCAGAGTCAGCCAATTACAATTTGGTGACAGCAGTTTTTGCTCAAATATTTTTCCCTCTGTAAGGTGTCCTCCAACAAGGGGTCTGCAATAACATTATTCTTTAAATGTGCTCTACCTCATATTAAAGTGAGTTGATATAAAGGGTGTTCTTTCAACTGCTGCCTAAAAGAACATAAAGCTCCTAGAAGTACAGTTGGTTTATTTTTCCCTACCTAATCAGATTAAGTGTCATTTACAATGCCTTTCTATAAAGGAAAATAGAAGACGCTTTGCCTTAATTCAAGAGGAGCCTGTAGCAGTATTAAAAAAAAGAAAAAAAAAATTAATTAGGAGTTGTTCATTTTAGAGGAGGCAGCCTGAAGCATAGATCCTCCTACATGGGTTTACATTTCTAAAGCCTGCCTGGGAGACAAGCAGGTTTTTCTTCACGATGCTCCCACCCAGCTCCTTCACTCTGGCAGCTCATGGTGTTGGCAAAGCAGCCCAGGAGGGCAGTGAGGGGCTGGCCCTGGCTGGGAACACTCCAGAGTTAACTGGATTGATGTTTACCACAAGGCTCCACTCGATTTTCCATCTTGGATCAGGAAATTTCATCAGGAAATCTGTGGGGTCTCAGGTGTTTGTTGTATCATGGCAGCAAGGGCAGATCAGGCAGAGCAGAGAGGAAAGAACCACGCCACAGAATCTCAGAATCCATTGGGAATTTGAGGGCCTGCAATTCTTGTCTCAGTTCTTCTGGACAAGGGCAGAGGGTTTGCTCTCACTGCTTTGAGTAGTGCCTGTGTGCCTGAAGGAAATGAGGAAGAGATGCTATCCTGTCAGCTGAGCATTTGCTGGCTGGGATAAAAAAGGGAAATAAAACAAGTAATTCCTAAGAGTAGAAAAGGAAATACTGCCCTCACAGGCAGCAGGTGGTGATTAAGGAGCACAGCCTGCTTTTTTAAAGAACTCAATGCTCTTTACTTGCCTGAAGACTTCTTTTCCTTTCTTTTTTCATCTTTTTTTTTTCCCCTTTTCCTTTCTGCAGGGTGAGATTGTGTGGCTGAGAATGTGTGACATCTCACTGCTGAGCATGAGGGGCAAAACCTGTGTCTGGGCCATGCTTTCAAGCAGATAATGCAAAAAAAAATGGGTGAAATGAGAGAAATCAAATAGGTGCTCCATCAAAACTCTGTCAGTCTAGAGTGGGAATCCTGCATGGATGGAAGGGAGCAAAGTAAGGGCCAAAAAAATCAGTTTTGAAATTGCTCCATGTTCCTTTTCCTGCTCCTGAGGCTGGGGGCACTACATTTACACCAAATGGTGTTCTCTCTAAAGGAAAACTAAATGGGCCATGAAGAGCAATCCAAGCCCCTGGGGAAATACAAGGGAACTAAATCAGATTGAGCATGTCAAAACCATCTCAGGTGATAGAGTTATGGGAGAACAAGGGAAGATGTAGACAAATATGGGGAGGAAAAATAGGTGCTGAGTGCTTTGAAGCCTCCTGCATCAATCCAGCTGGGACCAAGGGCATCCTGACCTTCCCAGGAAGCTGCTCAAGGGATTTGTCCTCAGGGTCTTCAAAAACCAAAGCTGAAAAAGAGCTAGACAGTAAAAATGAGGGCTGAGTTTTTCTGGCTGTTGGCTAAATGATGCTTCTAGCCCCGAATTTGGTGAAAAAGCAGATGTCACATTCCACTGTGGGGAATGGTGATGAGTTCTTTGAAAAGTACATGGTCTAGAAGGAAATTAGGTCAACTGAGACAACATTGTACCTGGGAACCATTTATTGGTAAAGAAAAACAACAATAATAACAAGAAGAAGTTGTCCCTACTGAAGAGGGCTAGAAAAGGCAGATAAAGAGGAAGAAAAATGGAAAAGGAATGGGGGGAGGAGAGAGAGGGAGGGAGAAGAAGCAGGTATTACCACCAAGAGGACAGGGAGTGGCATCTGGAGGTGACTTTGGTCACCTTTGGACAGCAGGTTCCCCTGCTGACTGCCTGTCCCGTGTGAGATGTGAAATGGTTGCCACAGGCAGAGTCTCCCCAGTGGCTTCTAGAACCTTCTCCCATCTTCTTCTGGTTGATTCCTGCAAGTGGCACAGGTGCAACCCCTCCTCCACATGCCTCTGACAATCAGCTTTGAGACAAATTGAAACTAAATTGGCTGCTCCCAGCAGACAAACATATTTTCTGGTGACGGGGAGAGGGAGAGGCTACGTGATGTCACACTGGTCATGTGGGAGTGAGAACTGCCAAAACAACGCTCAACCCTTTGCTGCCATTTCTGGTTTGTAGAAAACAGTATTTTGTGATGCAGAGCCTCAGTTGAGGACTTCCTACTCGTTAGGTGTTGGCAGAGGCAGAACTGAGGTCACCATCGTTTGTAGCCATGGCTGGGAGAGAATGGAACTGAACAAATGTAAGAAATGAATTCTCAGCTAATGGTGCCCCCTTTTACTGGAGTGTCTCAAGAGCTATGTATCCTTAAAGTTCCCCTTCTTTTGTGGTCTTTGCATTGGTGCAAATTTTCTAACAGAGCCAGCTTTGTTATAATTCAGAAAAAAATGTTTTTTGGTGCATGCTGCAAAAGCCAAATACAGGGAGTAGGAGATACAGAAAATAGATGAAAATAGTGGGGCAAGACCATCCTAAAGTATCCCAAGGGACACTATTAATGGCATCTTTTGGAGAGACAAATGCAAGGAAGAAAAATAATCCAGCCTCTCCTTGGGAAGCTACTTAGAGATGATATTTGGGAGAAGATTGCCTATAATTGAAAGAGACATGAGGAGAATGAGCATGAAAAAGGAGCACCCTGTAGGTGTAACCAAGCAGGTGTAAAATGAAAGTGGCAGATCTCCCAGTCTCTCCTCAGTTTCCTCCAGCTGCAGATCAGTTAGATGATAAATTGTTTGGGAGGAAATTATAGACACGTGGTGTTAAAACCAAAGTAACAAATACTAGAAACACATTGCATGGGGCTGAAATTGAATCAAAAATACACCTGACTCCTGTTGTATGAAGATCAAGATCTGTCATCCTATTACACACTGTGCTAGTTTCACATTAATAAATATTTAGTGAAGAAATAAAACCTAAACCACACACCCTGTGAGATGGATAAGGGATGTGTCTCCAAGTTTTCAGCCTGGTGTTTGTGTTCAGAGCTGGCTGCAACCTGGTAATCATCTCTTGCAGCCAACTCCATCTATGAGTTGATATGGGACAGATAATCATTTATTTTCCATATGTATTTGAATAAATTGTATGAGCTGTTACTGGAGTAGGAGGGGATTCACAGAAGAGAGAAATCATTTAGCCTCAAGTGCAGTGACAGTCCCCAGCTTTTATGGCTCACTTTCCCTTGTGTGGCTCTAGAGAGTGTATGAGAAAACCTTCTCCAGGTTCATCAAAAGGTTGCCACAGGAAAGTGAAAAATAATTTTAAGCAGTTACATTTGGAAAACAAACAAACAAAAGAATAAATTGAAATAAGGCAGGAGGAGCTCTTTAGTTCCTGAGCAGTCTTGGCTGTAGTTTCTATTCAAACTCAGGGCAAGAGGAGCTCAAAATCCAGGGAAGAAAAGATTGGTTTTCTCTGTTCAGGACACAGGATACAAAAGGTACAAGAAAGGCAGAGAATATATATATATGATCCCTGCAGGATAAAGGTCTTGTCTCAGTCAACATTTACTCTCTGGATGAAGGAGATTAAATCATCCCAAATGTACACAGTGCTGTTTCTCTTCTTTATACTCTTTACCTGAGGGGCAATCTGAGGGGTTCCAACCTGCAGTGGTGGCATTAAATTACAGAGGACAAGGATTTTCCTGAGTTTCCCCCTCCCAGCAGAGAACAGCAGGCCATCAAGTAGGTGGCTTCAAACACCCATGAGCTCCATGGCATCCACACAGAATGCTGCTGAAAAGGGACTCAGAAACTCAGAAGAGGGTAAATCCCTTTGCTTATATTCTTTGTCCCAGATGGATGACTGATTCATGAACAAGGGAAATCACAAGTACCCCAGTGACAGCCCAAAAAGCAGTTTGTTTGGCTAAAAATAGAAGCTCAAAATTGCCAGTCTTCGTGTTTACAGGGATATTTTTATTATTTTGTTAAGTATTTATGTCAAATATGCTATCCTCTTCTAGCAAAAAAAAATAATCAGTTGTCAGTGTGATTGAAAATAGCACGGGACTCTTGCATTTAAATGTCAATTTGGTTAAACAAATTCAGCAGTAATTTTTTTCTAAGATGTCAACTTTTCATTAAAAATGGCAAGTAAAGGGTGATGAAATCCTGCAGAACTTGTCCCTGGCTTTGCTGCTGCATTGCTTTTTTCTGCAAATTGCAGCAAAATACTCTTTTGGAGCCCTCCATCCAGAGCCCCTGTGTGTCTCATGTTCCTCTGGAGTTCTTGGCTGGGAGAGCTGCTGGACTGAAAGCCACGAGATGGAATAAATTAAGTTTTACACGTTTGCCATGAATCAGTGAACCCAACATCCTTGCAGGTAGTGTTTTAATGCTCCTCCACCACATTTTTAGGTGCCTTGCAGCCTCTCTATTGCTGTGCAGGGTTGAGGCTGGGGCTGGAGGGCAGGCTTGAGTCCAGCACAGCCCTCTGGCAGTGTGTTGGTATGATGTTCATGGCTAAGAGGAGAGAGCAAACGTTGTTTCCAGAAAGGTTCCCCAGGCTGGTGTTGATTACATGGATTTCAGGGCAGTTTTGTCTACTTGCAGCCAGTTCCCCACCTGCTTCTCCTAAAGGCCCAAGGTACCTGATGTCTGTAAAGCAGCCTGGGTGTTTTCCATTTCTTGGGCTGTGACTCCAGAGTGTGCCCACTCTGCTGCCCTGGTGCTTAAATAAGGAGTAGTTTAAATCATTGTACTACAAAGATAAAACATAAATCAGCAATGGCTATGGTTTTCTTAAAAGCCTTGGAATTATGTGTTTAGTCCTTTCAGATCTCAGTGAGGCTTTGAATACTCCCAGATACCTTTCAAAACCCCCCCAAAACCTCTGTCTCAATAATTCCCAGGTTTGCTGCTCCTCCCTGGTCAATCAATCCACCTGTATCTGCACCTGCCTGCACATCACTGCTTTTATCCCAGGAGGTCTCCAGGTTTTATCCAGCAGGAACATGTCCAGAACAAGCTGAAATATTTTGGAATATGTACTGAGACATTTTAATTAGGATGAACCAGAGCAGGCAATAGAATTTACTTAGAAAAGATGTCTGCTGTCTATTGCTGAGATCACTCAGACAGACAGTGTGGAAGTGAAGGGGTAATAGCAAAATTTGTTCAGAATTAATGTATTCATATAAATATTCTACAGCAAATTATTTGCCAAATAACATTCGTTATTTTGCAACAGAGGTGATATAATTGAGAAAATGTATTTGTGAATAAATTATTCAACCATTAATGTAAAATGTAGCTGCTAAATTATTCACAGAGACTAATTCACCCAGTCCTAATTAATTTCCACTCTGAAAGTGTTTTTTGGGTCCATGTGCATTTGTCCCTGCCCATGGCAGGGGGGTTGGACTGGATGACCTTTAATGGTTCCATCCAACCCAAACCTTTTAGGGCTTCTGTGATATGAGGGCATGGCTCCTGCAGTAAACACCATTTACTGTCTCCCTCTGCAGCTCCTGAATTTCACCCTGTGTGGAGCCTCACCTACAGGAATCCATACAAATGCTTCTTTTTGTCTCAGATAGCCTACTGCTTGCCTGGATCATTTCTCCCAGTGGTATTGGAAAGGAAGAATGCCACAAATGCCAATTGTTTTTAAATTGATGATGATTTCAAGACCACCAGGGTGGGCTTTGAGGGGCTGCTGGACTCACACAGCAGCCCAGATGTGTCAGAGCTCCAGATGTTGTCTGCAGGACAAGGAAAAAGCTGGGGATTCTCTGTGCAGTGCCAGATGAGTTAATCCAAGTGCAGGAGGGAGATAAGAATCGCATGTGTATTAGGGAGGTTAAGATATGACAGAAAAGATGAGATTTAAAAAATGTCACTTTTTGTAGCTAATTGTAGTCTAGAGTAACAAAAAATAGCGTGCTTCCTGAGGTAAAATGGGACTGCAGAGAAACACCAGAGACAGGAAAAATGAATTCACGTTTTTCGAGCCCTTAGGTTTCCTCTGAGTGAGGAGGAGGCTTTGCCAGCTGTGCTCACCAATTGCTCCAGAAATGTGGAGTGGGCTCCACATTCAGGGGACAGCCAGGGCTCCTTCAGGGGACAGCCAGGGCTCCTTTAGGGGACAGAGCTCCTTTAGGGCACAGCCAGGGCTCCTTTAGGGGACAGCCAGGGCTCCTTTAGGGGACAGAGCTCCTTTAGGGGACAGACAGAGCTGCTTCCAGGGCTCCTTTAGGTGACAGATTGAGCTCCTTTAGAGGACAGCCAGGATTCCTTTAGGGCACAGAGCTCCTTTAGGGACAGCCAGGGCTCCTTTAGGGACAGCCAGGGCTCCTTTAGGGACAGCCAGGGCTCCTTTAGGGCACAGAGCTCCTTTAGGGCACAGAGCTCCTTTAGGGACAGCCAGGGCTCCTTTAGGGACAACCAGGGCTCCTTTAGGGGACATCCAGGGCTCCTTTAGGGCACAGAGCTCCTTTAGGGACAGCCAGGGCTCCTTTAGGTGACATCCAGGACTCCTTTAGGGGACAACCAGGGCTCCTTTAGGGGACAGCCAGGGTTCTTTTAGGGGACAACCAGTGTTCCTTTAGGGGACAGCCAGGGCTCCTTCAGGGGACAGCCAGGGCTCCTTTAGGTGACAGATAGGGCTCCTTTAGGGACAGCCAGGGTTCCTTTAGGTGACATCCAGGGCTCCTTTAGGGACAACCAGGGCTCCTTTAGGGGACAGCCAGGATTTCTTTAGGGCACAGCCAGGACTCCTTTAGGGGACAACCAGGACACACAGGGGTCACTGATATTCCCTAGTGAGGAACCTCCTGGGTTCCTCTGAATGGAGGCAGGATTTCTGGGTGCCCATGCAGGTGCAGAGTCTGCCACTGGCTGTTTTGCCCAGGTGTTCTGGTGTGCTCCCCTCCTGCCCAGCCCTCTCTGCCAGCCAGGATGTGTCCACTGGAGGAGGTAAAATTCACTCACTGCCTGGTGGTTTCCTACCTGAAGCAGCAAAGTGGATGGTTTGATAGCAGAAAACTTTCTTTTTCTTTCAAGCTCTGTTTGAATCAGTCTGCTTGTGAGTGGAGGGGAAGTGTCCTCCTCCTGAAACACCATTTTAACCCAGCCATTTTTCCTAAGAGCAAAATCTGCATGCTTGGGAATATTTGGGAATCAGACTCTTGGTAAATTTATGGCCCATGATGAGGTGTTAGGGGCAATTTTTGAGAGCAGCTTCCAGTGCAAATGGGGCGTGACAAGGCACATCAAAAATACGTGGACTTCCAGAAGCTGAACCTGTGGTGTTGATTGAAATCTATTTTTGCAAGTTTAACATAGTCTTTATTTGATAGAGTGGAAATCTTACCTAAAGTGAGCAAATATTTTTCTTTTATTCTCTATTTCAAGGACATACTGTTTTAAGATAGCTGTTGTCTGTAATACCCCTTATTTCATTTTACATTTATCATAACCAGAAATTTGGAACACATCACTTGTTCCATTGACACAATTTCTTATTCCCACTGAACCAGAATGCCCAAATTTGCACTATTCATTTACAGTTTCGTTCTGTGCTGCTGAAGTGTAATGAATACATGGATGCCTCAGCTGGATTATTGTAAAATAATCCTGAAAATTAACCAGCCCAAGCATAAAATGTACTGTTGCCCTTACCATGATCATATTGGTATTAATCAGAAGGGAAAGGAGCTATTAACTGAGTCACAAAGACAATGAAAAAAATGATTCATTTCCAGTGAGTGAGATGCTGGAGTTTTCACAACAAAACTCTTTTTTTTTGCTCTCCACAGTCACAATGGTTGCAGCTCCCAACCCCTACCTGCCTGTGAAAGATTTTTGGCACAGTGGCTCTGTCCTCAGCAGCTCTGGGCCCCAGAACTGTTTCAGGATGTGCTGCTTTGCCTTGTGTTTTTGTGTGGGATTTAGCAACAAGTTCTGTGTGAGGATAACATGTTAGGCTCTGGGACATCTCACACCGCATCTCTCTGTGGTTTCCCTGAACCAAATTTGCTTTGTTTTTATGGCTGGTGGCAGGAGCAGCTGCTGATGTGTCTGGTGCTGCAGCAATGAAACATCCAAATCAGGTGCCTGAGAGAAAAGAGATCTGGCTCAACAGAGCTCAGGCTCAGAGGTGGATTTAGTGCAGCCTAATGAATTATCCGGTGCTAGCTGAACAGTGTGTGCCTGTACCTAACAGGAGAGGTCAGGAGACCTCTCTAACACTGGTTTCACCCAGCTGAGTGTTTCAGGCACTGCCTGGCAGTGCCTTGCTGGGGATCAGGAGGTGGCAGTGTTTCTGTGCCATGGCACTCCTCCTGCTGCAGCCTCCTCATCCCCCGCGCTGTCTGACAGGAGGGCGTTCTGGCTCCACAGAAATACACTTTCTATAATAATCTCTCAGAATATTATGACAGGCGATTAATAATCTGACAGCAAAGTGACTATTTTTAATAGCTTTAAATGGAGGCTTTAAAACCAATCCTCACTGTAATCCCATTACTGCAGGAGACGTTTGGGTAGCACGCTGCCTTCGCTCTGCCTGGGTGAGACCTGGGCTGGCACCAGCAGCTCAAAAGCCTCAGGGCAGGACTGACCTGCAAATGTGACAGCAACTTTGTTATAAAACATCCTAATTAGCCACAAAGCAGTGTCTGTTTGCAGAGAGAATGTTATGGGCCTGAGGATGGACACCTGGTTATTAGAGGGGAACACTGAGGTGTGTGTGGCACACTACAGTGCTGATTTTCCTGTCACACAACATAAAGCTTCATCCAGATTCTGCTGGGAACTCAGTGTTTAAATAGCCTGCAAGGTGAGCTTGGAGCATTCCCAGCAATATTTGGGAGCTTTAGATGAGATTTAGGCTGACAAGTGCTTGTTGGTACATAGGCATCCTTGGTAAGACTTAGTCTGATCATAGGTGCAGGCTTCCTTACTACTGGATTTCACCTACTTCACTTTTCATTTGAGAATCTAAAACCTGCTGTTGCTAAAGCCCAGGGGAAAATATGTCTTAGTCTTAGACAGAGCTTTTGAAAAATAATAAATAAAGTCACTCCTTGCCTTATAGAAAAAGCTGTTTAGCTTTCAGCTAAAATCGTGGTGCTCTAGCAAGATACTGAACAGTACAATAAACTGTTTTTTCCTGTGGTGTGTGCCAGCACACAATGTGTGTACTTGAAAGAGGATTATTAAAATATTTTGAAGGATCATTGGTAAATGTTACATTGTACATGGCTTAGGTCCAGAATGTGACAGACTCTGCAGCTGGCTGTGATTCAGGTGAGGAACATGAATGATTCACAAGGTTGGTGGAAGTGGAGTAAGTAATTCTTTCATCTTGATAATTTTCTCCCTGAAGCGAAGTATCTCACATATGGTGGCACCTTTGTATAATAGTATGATGGCCAACAAGGATGGGGGAGCTCAGAAAAGACCTGCTGAAGCAGATTTGATTTGATATAAAGGATGGAACCTATCTCTCTGTCATTTTAGATTTTTTTTTTTTTGTTATTTTCCCCTTTCTCTCTGTGTATGTAGAGAACTGTTAGGAATGAAAGGTAGCTGGCCCAGTACACTAATATCTCTGCTTTGATAGTTCTGAGAGCTGTTTTATTCAGAGAGAGCATGCAAAGATTTAGAAGAACGAAGCTACTCGTGTAACTTGAAAACCTTGGAAAAAATCCTGAGGGGCAATAGCCTGAGGAACAAATGCAGTTTACTTATCTGGGAAAATATAGCCAGATGTAGCTTTTATGTAGCTTTATTATCAAATACCCATGTGGTTTGTTTTTAGCTGGCTGTTCCCCAGACAGAAGAGCCCTGAAATGCACTCAGCATGTTTCCAGCTGCTGCTGTCCAGGACCTTTCACTCGCTTTAACAAGGTCCATAAAGAGTTATGGACCCACCCCATAATCTGGCAGGGGTGGGATGGAACCTGAGGAGGAATTTGATTTGATAGAAAGGATGGCAGGAAGAGGAGGAGGAGGATTCTCTTGTGCTGCTGAACACAGGTACAACTGGCAGAAGCTGAATCTTGCCAAAGATAAAATAGGAGGGCAATCCCTGTGCCAGACATGGCAGAAATGGTCAGGAGCTCCTGGTTTCTATGACCACAATCATCTCAAAACTGCTGCCAGACTTGGAACTCTTGACAGAACGATTTAACATAGAATTGACATCAGTATCCATTTCTACCTTCTTTTTCTCTGTTTCTCTTTGCCATTTGGTTCTTGAGACATTGATCCTTCCCTGGGTTTTTGTTTCCTTTCTTCTCCTGTCCCCCTGCTCTCCTGAGCCTCGATTGCAGGACATCAGCACAGTGCCTTGTGAGCCTGTAGGCTCCTGGTTTTGCATTTATTCAGCAAAACACTGCTGGTGTGATTGATGAAGATTGTCAGAAACTCAGCTTTTGCTTTGTGCAGGTGAAGAAATAGAAGGGACACTGGCCTTTAAGGTTCTTTTAGTCTATCCCTCTTACTGCGTCTGTAGTCACAGAAGTTTGTGAATTGGGATGAAAGCTGAGCACACTGGAGAGAAAATAATGTTGCTCAGCAAATCCACCTGCAAGAAAGCTCAAAAGCAATTACACCAGGTAAACAAGAAGGGATGTGGTAGATCTTGTCCCTTTATCTACCTGGGCACTAAATGCAAAGCTGATGGGATTATTTGATTTCACATTCCCAAATCCTGCTGTGTGTTATCTTTTCCAAATGAATTTTATGTAATCTTTAGTGTGTTGACAAAATAAAAAAAAGCAATGAAAGCAAAAATAATAAAACTCAAATTTTTACCACGTGAACATTGTGGTATCAGGTTTGTCATTTGTTGTGCTTTGTTTTGTTGGGATTTTTTTTTTTTTCCTGTGAAATGTAAACCCATTGGCTTGGACACTGCAGGAACTCATTTTTTCTTCCTAAAATATCTAATATGGTATGGAAGCTGAACACATTTGTTTAAAGGAATGAAGGAAGCTTTGTGTGGTTGATTTTCACCTGAACTAGTTGCATTTGTTTTCCTGGTTTCTATCAGGTACCAATAAATTGGAGCAAAATGGAAGGATTCCCTCTTTTGGAGATTCACCTGTTTTCTGGTATCTGTTTGTCCTTCTGAGTTTTGTCAGCACAGACCACAAAGCTCCCTGTCCCTGCCCTGTTTTAGAGGGCACAGTGAAAATTCAGCTTGCCACCTTGTCTTCAGTGGGTTTCTGAGCAATCAGCAGTAGAGAAGAAATTGTAAAGAGCTGTGTAACAACCATAATAATTCTTCATTTCACTGCAGCAGCCTTCCAGGGGGGCTGTTGTCCCTAAATTCACAGCCCAGATGGTGCTGTGTCTTCTGTCCTGAAGTTTTGAGCCTCTTTAACACTCCTCACTTCAGAAATAGCTATTTCTGAAGGAAGCAAATTACATCCTTTGTAATCAAATGTACAAGAGGAAATCAACTAGATCATTTCTCCTCCCTGCGTTTCAGGGGAAGCAAAGTACTCTGAGAATTTTAAAAAGAGTTAGAAGCCCTGATTTCATGCTCTGTGGTGCTTTGTTGAACCAGCATGTGCCACTCTGTGTGTCCAGCTTGTGCCTGTGACCTGCAGTGGGACACAGTGGACATGAAACCGCTTCAAAATCTGCTCTTCAAATACCAGCCTGGCCTCATCTCCCCTGTCTGAGGAGCCAGGGGTGTCCCCAGGGAACAAGAGCATCTACTTTCATGTGAAATTAGGGCCTTAGATTGTGTCCTGCAGTTCTGATTGTAAATTTGCTTCTGTTTGTTAAATATACTGAGGTTCAAAGGCTTGCCAAACTACCTTCTCTCCCAGGTTTGATTGCACATTCATTGCTCATTCCCGAGTGGCACGCTGCTTGGTAATGTCAGAAACACCCAGTGTAATCATCATTCCGAGATAGGAGCTCTGCAAACAGGCCACACAAGTCCAATTTTACACCTTGGAAACGGTGAGGAGGAAAAATGGCACATGAAACAATGTCACCTCAGGCTTGGGCAATTTTCTAAGGATGCCATGATTCTGCTGTAGGATTGGATGGGGGCTGCAGGTCCATCTTCCACCCTCACAGCCAGGAAAAAACACAAATATCTCAGTGCAGGAGTGGCATCTCCATGTGCATCACTCTCACTGCTAATAACTGTGCTGTGCAGTCTCATTCCCATTCAGCCCTGCCTGACATTTAGACATTTTGCAGTAGGAAATTCCATAAGATGCCCACGTGCTGTGTGAAGTGGTGTCTTTCATTTATTTGACACTGGCATGCTGGCAATTTCATTGCTCAAACTCCTGTTCTCATATTATGAATCAGTTGAAAAAGGAGACATGGATCATTTTCGTATTATGCCCTTCTCAATCATAAATAGTTTATTAAAATTGCTTCTAAGTGTACTGTAAAGTGAGAATGCAGATTTATTAGTGTTCTACAAAAGAAAAAATAAAGCCCTGTCTTTTAGTTTTAAATCCTTTAGGAGGGTTACAGGAGAGGAGAAGGGATTGGAGGTGCAGTGTTTCTTAACTTAATTGTAGTTGGAATGAAGTTAGAGAGAGCACTGTAGGTAAAATATCTATTCAGTCAAAATGTTATTTTATCAAAGCTGAAGGGTTTTGCAGAGGAATGTTTATTTCTAGGATCTTCTTGCTGGGGACTCTTGGGTCTGCGGCAGAAAGCAGCGTTTCATGCACTGACCTCTGCTGCAAAGAACTTGTGTAAAGTCCTTTTTTTACAGGTGAAGGGAAAGCAAGAAAAAGAAAAAAAAAATGCCTTATAATTTGCAGTACTTGGGACTGTATATGTTCTTTTAGAAAAATGTGCAAATTTCTTTATTCCTTATGATTTCTTTATTTTTTCTTTATTCCTTATTCAAACCTTTTTCATTTGGCAGGAAGGCAGATTTTGGCATCTTGGCTTTTACCTTGAAATAAAAATTGTTGCTTTCTGCTTAGAGAGAACAGCTTCTCTCCATCTTCTCTGACCTTGCTGGGGAAGTCTAGGGAGCACTGGGGAATATCTGCAGCACATTCCTGGTACCTTGTTCAGCCAGCCAATTGTTAGCAAAGATTTATATTAGTATTTGTTTTAAAGTATCACCTAGGGGACCAGTCACAGCTTGGGTTCAAGTGGTGCTATGACTGTCACACAGAGGGATTCCTCTTTTCTGAGGAGTCAGAGTTGTAAAGTAGGTGAGGTAGAAGGTGCAGGGGAGGAGGGAAATGCTCTCCTGGGTTTATAGGGGGGAAAAACAGAAAAAAAAAAATTAAAAAAAAATAAAAGAAGAAAAAGTCATAAGAACTGATCTCCTTGATCTTGATGGGAGGCTGTGGTAGAATTAAAGCTGCAGGTGTAGGATTGCCCAAGGTTCAGAGGAGTCCCTCAGCCTCTCCTCAAGCCCCAGGGAGAGCCAGGAGGTGCCTTGCAGGAAGCCAAGGCAGGTGGTGGGTGCAGCAGATACTCCTGGTGTGCTCAATAATGTGTTTGCTTATGCCAGGTGAGCTAAGCAGTGCTGGCCCCTGTAAATCTCCTAATAAAATACACCATCTGGGTAGTGATTGTAGTCTTTGTGCCTCACAAAGCCTACCAAGCATCAAGGCCTTGTTTTACTGGGTGCTGTGCAAACGAAAAGCTGTTTTACCCCTGCCCCAGCTTAGGATGCTTTCTGAGCACCTTTTTCCTCAGGAGAGGACAAGGCAATGTGTGCAGTCATCCAAAAAAATGGAAAAGTCTCAGCTTGCCATCTCTGGCACCAGTTCCTGGTGGTGTTTTGTAGGCCTGATATTGGACATAAATGCAGAAGGGTGGTATGACAGTAAACTGTGAATTCAATGCAAATAACAGCTCAGATAACAAGTGATAGAGTAATACAACAGAAGGTAAAGGCTCACTCATGAATCCCCAGCCTTTTTTTACCCCCAAATAATGGTAAAATTACCATTATTTATGTATGGTTAATAGAACCAGATTAGGTTCCTCCACCAAGAAACACGTGGCTATCATCCCCCTCGGTGTCTCACAGTCCTCGGTGCGGAGTTCTGCTCCGCTGTGGTTAGTGAGAGTGTCAGTGCTGGAGCTGAGATTTCACCCCTGGTGCTTTCAGGGTGGCTGAGATCTGCCATGGTTTCCATGCACAGACCTGAAGGGATTGAGAGCTGGGAGGAAAGTCTGCAACCAGCTTTCCTCCCTCCTTTCCATAGGGAGTAAGAGAAACTGCTCCTTCTCAAAATACCAGCTCTTCAGATTCATTGGTGCTTTGCTTAACATGAAATAGTCTTGATTTAAGGGATATTGAAGCAGCTGGAGTCAGGTGATTTTTAGACCTTTCTGAATTGTTTCCTAAATGTAATGTAAGTTGCAGTGAGAAATTTACAGCAGCATGAGAACAGGCATTTCAAAATGTCAGGTTGTGTCTGTAAATTGCCATGTCTGGTAATAAACTCACCTGTCAAATAACCGGCAATCTCAGCCTACTGGTGAATCTGATTTTGCTGTGTGCTTTCTCCTGAGTGAATCACAGAGAGATCAAAACTAGTGATTCTTTCCTGTGCTCTTAATATTTTTTTTTGAAATTCAGGTGAAAGCGAACATGAGCTGTGAAGTTAAATGAAACCGGTTAAACGCAACTCAAGGAGGTAAAATTTTAAAGCTGTGTTGTTAAGCATTTGAATCAGGAATTCTTTAAACTGGGATTTGTTCTTCAAATCTGCTCCTTAAAATGGTTTTATTCATGAAGAAGAGAGACCTAAAGAAATCTTCCTTTAAATATTTGGCTCACCGTATAGCGGGTATTATCGTTATTGAACATTTTGAGCAGACATATGGTGTGTTGTCTGATGGGCTTTAATTCCTCTAGCTCAGCCATCTGATCTGAAGAATGAAACAAAATTATAGCCATAAAACTGTACCCTCTGATTCACCTTCCTGTTCTATTTATGATTTTTGCAGCCAGGATGCATAAACTCCGGAGTCAGCATTCAGATGGGTGGGTATATAGTTAGCTCATTTCTCTGCACACATCCTCAGAGCAGAATAGTAAATCTGGTTATTTCTGGGAGCACTACTCTGCAATATTTGTAATTATAATTCTTTTGGCATATTTGTATTTAAATGTGGTAAATGAGAGGAATGAGGCCATGATCTTGGAGTGCTGTCTCTGAAGGTCATTAGACATCAGTTGTATTGAAACACTGAAAAGATACCAGGGGTGTAAAGCCTTTGATGGGCACTTATCCAAAATGCTTTGCCCATTGTTATTGCTTCTTCTTCCTCTTACCATCAAACACAGAAAGTTGTAGCAAGGAGAATTTATAATGGGGTGTGTTTTTAATAAAAATTGGAGTCTTCCAAAGTGCTTGACTTTAAGAAAACGTGTACCTGCCTCTCTGCTTTAATGGTTGCTGCAACATATCCAAATAAATTGCAAAAAAGATATGCTTTGACCCTGAAATTCTGCCAGCATTCTAAAATATATGTGATGTACAACTTGCCCAGTAAGGTGGGCATTTGTTTGGCAGCTTAATTCTTGGGCTTTTAATTTTTTATTTATTTTTTTCTTAACAGAATTTATTTTCACGCATGTGTAAGCTCAGGCTAGAATAGTTTTGGCATCTCCTCCCTGCAAGGAAAAGCAGTGTAGAACACATCCTGAGCTGGGATTCCCAATGGGTGTGCTTTGGGTAAGAGCAACTATTTCCATCAGTATTTCCCCAGTGAAATCTTGCTCTGTGTTCGTATTTCTGTATAAACAAGGAGAAAAGATTTGGGGTTTTTTGGTTTCTTTTTTTGGGCAGAAGAAACATCAAGAATGTGGCAAACACAGAAAACAGGGCCTGGGGGATTTCACCAGATAGTATCTTGTATAATCACTAATTACAGTACATCTATGGCCTAATAAAGACTCAGACTGAGCAGAACTGGGAGATTTGCCAGCTTGGTGCTGTGCCAGAAATCAGCCTGGCATTTTAAACCCCATTCTGGTCAATCCTGTCCACATGAAAAAGCACTTTTACAAATGTTTATGAAACGTTTTGTTGCCGTCCTTGCCTTTGGTGCATCCCTGTCTCCTCTGCTGTGGATAGTGCTTCACCTGGTGTGGTGTATAGCAGGATAGCTATACTGCTGTATTGCTGCCAAAAGGGTAAATCTGATTTCCTCAGGAGTGTTATAAAAGCATAGAAACATAGAAGACGTTCCTGAAGCTCAATAATTGCGCAAATGTATTTGGGGTGTTTATAAATTATTCTCTTTATAGCCCCTTCTCCCATCTCCTTTCAACTGTTGCCTGTCCCAGGTCACCCTCGTTGTTAGAATTTACAAAAGAAAATAGATTTTTTTTCCCTTCTTCATGATAAAGCCTGATGATCCACATCACCTGAGGAATGCCCATAAAATCAGCTTCAGACACCTAAAGTGGCTCTGGTTTCAATGAGAATGCAAATACTCTTGTGAAGCTGTTTTAGTTGTTCTAAGAAGAGATTAATTTGTTTAGATGAGGAATGCTGGCATGGCTGATGTATGTTTTTAATGGCCACACTGCCATTTCTTACAGGAAACCTCATGGGAGAGGGATACAGGAGAGGGATCCTTCTAGGAAGATCCTCTAATAAAGCTCCTAGTCCAGCAACCAATAATGCCCCTTGTTCATTAGCCTAACAGAATACTCTTAGCTAGGACATCACAGGGGAAAATAAAGGCTGGGAAATGGTCCCTGTAGCAGAAATGACCATGGAGAGCATCCTGAGAGAGTGCATTAGGCAGTGCCTGTCCCCAGAGCCACCGAGGTGTCCCTGTCCCACACAGCACCAGGCTGGGGTGTGCAGAGTGCTGCTGGAGGCATGTTGACAGAGTTGCTAGAGATTCATGCTGGTGTGGGTGCATGATAAAACAGATAATTTCCTTAAGCTGTTTTTATCAGTAAAGAACGAAATAGCTTTTCCTCTTTTGAGTGACTCCACTTTAATCCAGTTAAGAAACAATGCCAGGCTTTATTGGTGTAAAGGGACTTGCTTTGCTCTCTGCATGGATTGTTCCTGCGCTACAAATCAATAAGAAGCTGCAATATATATGTGACATCCCAAAATCCTCTATACAAAAGCTCACTCTGGCAACAAATATATGAAATTTCCCTCTGCTTGGTCCATTAGAGTCTTCAGCTGGGAAATGTCAGCAAAAGACAGCTCAGCTGGAACATGACCTGCAGTTTTTCTTGAATGAATGAGACATTGGTGATGCAAACTATTGATGCCCTCAGAAAGGTGCAGTTAAAGAACATCTTTATTTATTTTATTTATTTTGTTTATTTTATTTTATTTATTTTATTTATTTTATTTATTTTTTATTTATTTTTTTGTTGCTTATTTTATTTATTTATCATCAACCTCTGTGCCCACAAATGAAGTCATCATTCACAAATGACTTTAACACAGAGACAACCAACTCCTGCAGCAATTTTCACCTCTAAGAGCTGGAGAAGGTCTGCATTACTCTCCACTGGAGTAACTCTAGGAAAGAAAATGGGAGGTTTCTTTGTTTGGGTTTTATAGGTACAAAGGTTTTTGCTTTTTAGGTTTTACTAAGTCACTGCCCTGTGCTCTTGTAAGATTCTTGTTTTGTCATCTTCTATGCCTATTACCTTATTGCTTCTTTAATTGTGTAAATTAATTTAACTGGTTCCAATTCTACTTTTTAGTGAGACATTCCCAGGAAAGAAAGGGGTGGCAGAAACCCCTTAATCCTGTGCTCCACTTAGCCCATAATTTCTAATACTGTAAAGTAGTTTCACTCCCAGATTCAGCAAGCAGCACATGAAATATGGCTATTGCAGAAGAGAGGCATAATATTCCTGATTGTGCTTTTTACATAGAGTGTGGCATCTCAATTAAACACGACAGTGTTTTTTCAAAAGCTGCTGAACAGACTATTTTTAGATGAAAAATCTGGCACAACCCACTAATGAGAAGTTTATTTGCTGCTGTTAGCCACAGCCTCTTTCCCCCCCCCCACCCTTAACTTTGTTTAAAAGCCAAATAAGTAAATATTGCTGGGCTCTTGCCTTTTTAATCTGAAGATCAAATCATTCCCATGAGGAGCTTCTGTCTCTTCTTGTACAGCTGTACTCCTTCATAATCAAGGGCCAGCATTTTAAAGTGGCTGATAAACATTAAGTGCTTTAAATTCTGGGTGCTCAGTTTGACATGTTCAAAAGGGCTGATTTTCAGAAAGTCCCCTGGCACCCACTATTAAAATCTCAGGCTTTTCTAGCTGGCTACACAGAATTCCTGGCCAAACACCACTACTTTGTAGTAGTAGCAGTGCATTGCTATTTTAAATTGGTGGTGTAGTGGTATTTTAAAGCAAGATTCTTTGACAGGAAGGGTGGTGTCTTGTGGAAACAGTGCTACAGGTTTGAATTGACCTTTGGGCCTGTAAAGTTATTTGGGGGCTCCAGTACATCTGTGGATCTGCCTCCCTGTTGCCAGGTGCAGGGGGCAGCACAGAGGGGTGAGGATACCCAAGGGTCCTGCAGAAATCAGAGTCCAGCGTGGTTAAATTTGGCTTTGGGCCTCTTGTTTAGGCCTGTTTGCGCCCTCCTCAAGCACATGAATGGCATAAACTTGCATGTGAGGTCATTTACTGCTCTGCTGCTGCTGTTCTGCCATCCCAGGAGCTGGAGGAAGTAAATTACAAGCTGCCACTCAGCAAGAGGAGGTCTCAAACAAAACTCTTTTCTGAAAGAGGAGTTTTCCACGCTGGGCTCAGAGCGTGTCCGTGCCAGTCACTGTCTGCTTTGCTATCAGCTGCTGAGGCATGTGGCACTGACTTCAGTGGAAGAAATTTGTTTTTAGCCAGCTGATGTTCTTCTTCTTCTCCTTGCAGTGCTAAAGACATCTCTTCCAACAGGATCTTTACCTGCACTCCCATGGAGGCTGGCTGTGATTTATGCCAGCTGAGCATTGTAGTCCAACTTGCTGAATTCCCTGCCAGCACCTCAGCCCTGAGGGGGCATTCTGCAGCTGCAGAACATGAAGGACATTGCTTATGGTCTGTCATGAGGAGTTCAAACCTTTGTAGGGAGAAATCCTTCATTTCAAACATCTCCCAAAGGAGGCAGCCTCTCGTGGGTGAGGCTCTCTCCCTGCCTCCTGCCATGCCAGAAGAAGGAAGATGGCTCTTCAAAAGAGGCTTCTGCTCTTGTGCCAAAGCCTGCTGATGATTCTTCAGCCTGGATGTGGTACAGCAAACAGCTTTTTTTTTAATTTGTCGTGGGAATTAGTAATTTAAAATAGATTTTTTCATAGCTAAGTGGACTCAGTGAGTTTCACTGCCTGAAAATCTTTGCACTTTGTGCACCATGTGAATCTGGAGCAACACTTCATCAGCATCAGCCCACTTAATTTAAACAGAGTAAATCTAGTGTGTGGATGAATCTGGGATGGAGCCTCATGCCTTCAGACATCTGTGGTGGTTTCACACCCTACAGGAAGCTGTTGAGAGAGTGCCCCTGGCTGATTTTAATGCCCCACAGGAGAGTGTCTCTATCACAGAGAGGCACCACTCATTACCTGCAGGCTCTGAAGGTGAAACAGATAAACTAAGAGCAAGAGACAGCAAGCAGGTGTGCAAGCTGTTAGTAGGACATAAGTGCCTGTGCAGCTGAGGGTGAGAAAGCATCCTCTGAATTTTGTGTGCAGAGCTGGGGTGCTGTGTGTGCACAGCCCACCTGTGGGCATGGGGGGACAAGGCCTCCAGATCCTACACAGCCTGGCTTTTAAAGGCAGCTAAGTGATGCTGGACCACAAGCTGGCATTTTGAGGAGATTAAGTGATCTATGAGCTATGAATGATTTTTTTTGTGTTTCCTATGGGCTGTTTGCTCAATCCCCAGTACCTCAGAGTCCGGCACTGTCGGTGGTGAGGTTTAAGGAGAACATTCCTGTTACCTGGCCAGGCCTTAAACATCTGTGGGGGCCTTTGATGCCTCCACATGATGCCCCCTTATTGCAGATATCACTTTCAGATCTCCAAATTTCCCACAATGTTCGTGCACAGGGAGATTTTCCAGTTGCTCCACGCTGAGCAGGGAGATGCCCATGCCTTGGAGGATTTATAAGGATTTCCACAGGGTTTCTACTGAAGTGCAAGGGCCCAGTTTACTAAGGACTGTGAAGGAGGTGAGAAAAGTAGCTGGTTATCCAAACAAGAGAATGCAAACTTCAAACATTTGCACATGAGTTTGAAAACATCTACTACCACTTCATCTCTGCATAGTTTCTTAGCTCCTGCTTGGCCAGATGGCGAGCTGATTAGTAGCCCAAGTAGTTCTTATTCCATGAGCTTGCTGGAGAAGTGGTGATGTGGATTTGTGTTCTTTTTTTTCCTGCCTCTGCCAGGTGCAGCAGTGAAAAGCTGACAGCACAGCAAAGCATGTGCACATGTCCTGTGCAGAGCCCTTGTGCTTGGCTGATTTCAGCAAGTGATAACAAGCAACGAGGGTCATCTTTTGACCCTGCATCTTGTACTGGGTTTTCTCTGTTCCCATGCTCAATTCCAGGGCTAAGGTAAGCAACTCCAGGGAAATCTACTTTCCTTGATTTTCATCCCCCTCCATTAAAAAATTAAAAGGCTCTTGCAGCTTATGATCCTGTAAATGAGAGCACTGCTGGGAATTTGAGTGCACTATTGGCTTTATTAGATCTAGTCCTGAAAGTAAATTTTCTTATGTGTGCTAGTGTTTGTGTGAACTGCCATGCAAGGGGGAGAGGCCTTCCTGAGTATTTTGATAGGTAGGAAAGTGCCCATAAATGCACCTTTAAGCCATTTAGAAGCTTGTAATCTTTCTTTAGTGTTAGCATACCTTCAGAAGAGCGAATTTCCCATGCACCGTGTCTGACAACATTTAATTCTGGAGCCAGCTAAAGGCAGCTGGGAGGAGCTGGCTGAAAATTTCAGCTCAAAAACTGCATATGTTCCATTCTGTCTGGATATTGCTGACATAAATATGGATCATGAGAGGCTCTACAGCTGTCAGTGTGTTTACCTCAGTGCTAAAGCAGTGTGATAAGGCTGCATCTGGTGTCTGTCATGAGTCATATTCCATAGTTTTTTCATGTCAGGATTTTTTTTTCTCTTTTTTTTTTTTCCTTTTTTTTTTTTTTTTTTTAGTTTGCTAAGACAATGTTAAAATTATGTTTTAACATATGGAATTTATTTTTAAAAACCACCAAGCCTTGGATGATGAATCAAGAATCACTTAGATGATTCTGAAGAGTGAGATAATAGGAAAACCAGGGTAACTGATGGCTAAGATACTTCTGATTCTTCTGGGTCATTGTGTTATTGGGAGTTATATGTGCACTGAAATAAAGCAGGTGTTTAATTCATTTTTACAAAGAAATGACATCTTTAGTCCATAAACACAGTGAATAATATAATCTGAGCAGAGTTGTGAATGGGAAGCTGGCCAATAAAAGCAGAGGAGAGAAGAGAGAACTTGTGCAGTTGAAGTTTGTGGATTGTTTATTTGTGGATTTGTTTTATTTATTTTTATATTTTTTTTATATATGTTTTTTTTATTGTGTTTGTGGATTTGTTATTTACCTAGACTTTAGCACAGTCTTTGGCACCATGCCACATGGAATTCTCCTGGAGACACTGACTGCTCTGCCTGCTCTGTTTAAGCAAAAGGGAGAGGAGGTGCAAAGCTCAGCCCAGCCTCAAGGAAGAAGCAGCTGTTGGTGTTGGGTTCATGGGTGTGTTTTAGGAATTAGCAGAAGTTTTTGCTGCATGTCACATGGCCCAACTGGTTCAGTCATTCTTGTAATGATGCTGTGGCTCCATGCAGGAGAAACTTCTCTGATCCACTGCCAGGGAACCCAGTGCATGTAAAAAATCAGTCACTTAAGGTAACTATGGAGCTTCTGGGGAAGACAAGAGCTGAGATCTTCCTTGGATCCTCCAGTGACAATGCATGGCATGAAGTCAGCAGGGCTCTCTGGTAAGATGGGTGTTGTGGGCAGCAGGAGTGCTTGTGACAGGTGTGTCCAGTCCTCCATTCAAGAGGAAAAGAAAAATCACTTTTCAGACCAAGTGTTGTTCTTGGACTTTATCCCTGTTTGGGTTCTTTGCACGGTTTTGCCTGTCTTTTTTGCTGAGTGTCTCAGGTACAGGTCCAGCCACCAGCTAGAGGAGGCAGTGAGGGATGGAGGGACCTGCTCAGGGATCAGAGAGGACACAGCTCTAGCACAGCACAGGGTTTGGAGGAGGGCTGCTTCAGATCCTGGCACCTGCTCCATCCCCCATGCAGGTCAGAGCACTGTGGTGGTTTTCCTCCTAGTACAGGAACTAAGGGGATTTCAGGCAAACTATCCCCTTGGAAACTATTCTCCCTCTTCTCAGAGGGGGATTTTTGATGCAGTGGGTGTTGTTGGTCAGTTCTCTCCCTCTTGTCCACAGTTTGTCTTTTCCTCATGAATTTTCTTTCACTTTCACATGGCATCTTCTGAATATGACTTCTTCTTGGTCATGGTTTTTCCTCTCCTTTCCTCTTCCTTTGATACAACTACTATGGATTCTGTGTTGAATCCTTTGTTTGATTCTGTGAGCTTAAGTCTATTGTTACTCCACAAATGCCAAAAGAATTACTTTGCATCTGGAAACAGAATCAAGCTTTTTACCTCTTGCTGAAATGTGGGACACCTGTTAAAACAATCTGTTTATTTTTTAATGCATTGCTCCCCTAATTCTGGGAGTTTGTTGGAATTTTTTTTTTTGTTGTTTTTTGGGCTTGGTTTGTTTTTGTTTTTGTTTTTGTGTTCCTTTCCCTCTTGGCAACCCTAGGGGTAAGTGGCTCCTGCCTACACAAGTGTGGTGCTTGTGGAGGACACTCCCAGCAGCGCTCACAGGGCAGAGCTGAGCAGGGGGATGTTCATGTGAGGCCATGCCTGCCTCCCTTCCAGCTCTTCTGTCTCTGGGCAATACTCCAAGGATGTTTCCTGGCGTTTTCCCTACACTCTGACCAAGTGTTGAATGGTTTCTTTGCCTTTTTTCTTTTAATAGCCCCTTTTCCTTTCATCAGTGCTGCCTGAGGCTGGGCAAAATAGTAGCCCTGAAAACTGTTAATATGAGGAGGTATTACAGCTCCAAAATTATTTTCCAACATTAACTAATATATTTTAACCTCATTCTAATTTAGTTTCATCTTTCTCTCCCTTGCCTTCCCACCCATCAACTTTTTTTTTTACAATATCTGATATTCCCAACACACAGCAGAATGTGTGTGATCTCCTCATGGAACCTGTGTCTTCTTTTTGGGCAGTAAAGTACTAAGTATTCCCTCTACATCTGCAGTAGTAACATAATTAAATAAAGTAATAATAATTCTGACACTTTGCTGTGCTAATATGATGGTCATTGCTAGTGTAATCAGCATGGAAAAGTCTCTTGCTAGTGGTAAATATTTGCAGTCAGCCCAGAGCTCTTGTTTTCCCAGGGTTTGTTTTGCTTTTTTTCCTGTTCCACGTTACTTCTTTTTTCTTTTATTTTTAAATTTTATTCTGTAAGAAGGAGCCTCCAGAAAACTTTACCTATGTTTCCCACTTTACTCAGCCCTTGTAAACTGAATTCCAGTCCTATTTTCTCTGTCTGTCATGCTTGCTGACTGCTCACAGACCTCTGTGGTGGCAGGGTCTGGGCATTCAGCACTGAGATTTGTGATGAACAGCTTTTACCTGTGGATGTGCTGGACAATTGTGTCTCACCAGCAGGCTGGAGTCATTCGTGTTTCATCTGCTTTTCAGGGGACCACTGTGTGTCTGCCTGGGTCTGATTTCCAAAGACTGTGAGTGTAAAGCTTCCCAGCAGCGCTTCACCTGGGCGCTTTCATGGCTGAAAAGCCCTTCTGAAATCATCAACAGCCCGTGCTTCTTTCCCATTTTGCAGGAGAGACGGGCTGCAGCACAGGGAGGGGATGGTGGGCAAGCTTCAGTGGGATGGTGGGAACGGGCAACAGGAGCCCAAGCAGCCTTCTGTCACCTTCCCCTGTCCCCAGCCCTCCACCTGAGTGCCAGCTCTGTGGGAGTAGCAGTCTGGCCCTGTAATTAAATCTCAGCTACTGTGCAGCTCAAGAGCAAAAAGTGCAGGGTTCAGCCCATCAAGAGCCCCTCACTCGAGGGAGATGCCATTAATTCCCCATGGAGATAAGCAGGAGGCACGGAGCGTGGAGCTTGCTGCTCCCAGCCCACCAAAATTCGCTTTCAGGAGGCTGTGTTTAGTCAAGCACGTGTGAGGGGCCAGCTGGAATTTGCAGGATTCCCAGGTAATGGGATGCAGGGCATTGACCTGGCACTGGGAATAAACAAATGTTATGGTGGAGGTGGTGAATCTCTCCGAAACAGAGAGCAGGCACGCTCAGATGCTGGTTTTGACATTGAATGGCTCACGCTGAAAACAACAGATGCTGATTTCAGGGAAATAATAGCACTTTCAGGCAATGGTTTTCTGCACATTCAAAGAGATTGGTAGGCCAGAATTAATAAGCTGGTGTTACTGTGGGATGCTGGTGCACAGCACAGCAACAGACCTGTTTCATTGCTGGTTTTCAGCTAAGCCCCTGTTCTTCAGTTAACAGTAAATTGTTTTTCCACTGAAGTATATTAAAAAACGTTGCACTGCCTTTCATGAGTGGGCAAAGCTTTGAATGATGAGAGGTTTGTGGTTCATTTATCTTACCAGTTATTCAGTAACCTGCCTGGTGGACAGCCCAGTGTGGTGCCAAGCATAATGTACTTATCTGCAATTAATAGAGAGGTCTCTTTCAAGCCCTTGCAGTTGGAGAACACTGACTGTTCCAGCCCTCTGGCTCAATCTGTAATCTCAGCACCACTTTCAGCTGGGTGAATTTGTGTGCTGAAATGTTTCCCTGCCCTGATTCACTATTCCAAGATCTCTGAATCTCAGACACTCCCTGAAGAGCAACGAAAAGCTGAAATGCAAAATTGAACAGGACAGTGGACAGCAGAATACAGAATGAATATATACATTTTCCTGATAACAGCATGGCAGCAGATATAGTTTTCTCTATTTTTCTATTAAGATGGGAAGGAAACAGAAGACCCTTTCTTTTGGGGTTAGGCTCTAAATACACTGCAGGTTGAAAAACTGTTTGGTAATTAAGCTGGAACAAAAGCCTGGTGGAAGACAAATATTTTAAAGCTGTGTGTTAGTGCAGGAAAGAAAGCGTGCCAGTATTTATATCCTCATCCATGCTCATGGTGTGGAAGCCACGGAACCAGTCATTTTCCAATACTAACACTGCCTAGTGAGTGAATCTCCCCATTCCAGGAAATGCCTTCTCCTCCCAAACCTGCTCTGTGATGCAAGCATTGTGTGTAAACACATAGAGAACTCGTTAAGATGCATTGGGTCACCAAATAAAGCCTTTGGTTAATACAAGCCCTATGATTTGCAGCCCCTCCTTGCTGGAGGTCTCTGATTTGACCATCCCAGATTCTTGTTGCTTCAGCTCCAGAGATGTGTCCCCCTTTTTTAATACACAGCTTTCATGTCCTGCCTTCCCTAAATGCTGATGATGTGACTTACCAGAGATCAAAATTAACTCATTCCTCTCACTTCAGCCCTTTGAAAAGTCTCTTGCTGCTGGTGTGGTGACATCTCTCTTGTCTTGTTTCTGCTGCTGAAAGAGCTTTTATCGGCTGCAGTAATTTCCTCCCGAAGATGCAGCCGTGCATAGGGGGGGTGCTCTTCCACCACTCCTCCACGGCAGCAGCTGTTTTTACTGCTTTTCACAAAAATAATGAGCGTGGTGAGTGCTTTCCGAGCCCTGCAGATGGCACTGCCTTCCTGGGCTTACCCCAGTGCATGCCCCTGTGGTGGGCTCCGTGCAGTCTTCAGCTGGAACAGCTCTTCTTGCAGCTGGATAAATAGCTCAAAAGTTCTGGCTCTGGGATGTCTTTAGTTAACCATGAAAATAATATGGAAATTTCTTGGAACTTTTCCCTTTACTCCTCTTCAGGTGGTTTTGTTTTCTGGACTTCTGCTCTTTTTGAGGTTTATCTTCAAAGGGTTTTCAACCACTCCACCGTACAGCCATTTATTCTCTCTCTGATATCTCCCCATGCCAATTTATCACTGAATTGGCTGCAGAGTCAATTGCCACTTCCTAGGAAGATGCCAGTGGAGAGAGAGGGAGGGACAAACCTTATCAGAGTTTTCTTGAGGGTTCCCTCCTGGGGCAGACACGCTCCCCTTGTAAGGAAATTGCAGCATCGATGACGTTGTGGTAGAGAATCATCTCACGTTGTTGTTGCTCCTTTCCCACTGTGGCAGGAGGGGTTTTTGCATGTCCTGTTCAGTTCCCAGTGCTTTTCCTTAGGGTTTGCCAGGTGTTCAGGACATATCTTCCCTGTTAGGCAGAGGTGGAGCCCTGCTGGCCGTGTGCTCGCAGCTCCCCAGTCTGCAGGGACGCTGATCTCAGATGTTTATTTTTGGGGGTGTCTGCCCTTGGGAACCTGCTGCCCGGAGCCACCAGTGGCTGGTTGTCCAGGGGTGGTCACACACCCTCTGGGACTCTTATCTTGGGCCTTCCAGACCATTTTGACATCACCTTGTGTCCTATACCAGCTACAACACAGAGAAATGGCTCGCTCAGAACCTGATGATATTGCAAATCGCTGGCAATTAAATGGAGGTCTATTTTTTATGGCTGTTCTCTCTGGGTTTTCATGGCAGGCCAAACGATTTGTTTGCTGTTGCAGCATTTAATGGAGGCAGCAGCTATCACATGTGAGGGATCTGCCATATTTTCCAAGAGTCAAAACAAAATTCAGCCGCGGCGAGGTGTTCTGGCTTCCTGTACTTCCATAAATCCTCAGCTCCTTCCCTTCAAGGTCAGCCGGGTATTTCATGCCTCAGAAATGGTTCATAGTGCAGAGTGACTGGGAAACAACGCTGCCCAGACATATTAAATCTCTGATTTCACTTGTGTTTCATCTGTGTGGAAGCACTTGAGCTGTGATTATGCATCATTGCCCCTGTGACTAACCCCGCGTGCACCTCGCCGTTCTGGACAGGCTCTCACAGGATGATGGCCCCACAGCCCTTGGTAGGTGTTTTGTGTAGCCCTTGGTAGGTGTTTTGTGGTGTTTTGTGTAGCCCTTGGTAGGTGTTTTGTGTCCAGTTCCCAGCATGGAATGGCTGCTTGGAATGCACCATATCCTGGGGCTCTGTTAGCACTCACCACTTGGAGTATTTGAAAGCAAAGTGTTGTGTCTCTGCTGCCAAAAAACTTGGCTAAACTGGCTTTCATGTTGAGAAGTTTCATCTGCAGCTGTATGGGAAAGCTGATGCTTCAATAGTTTTCTTTATTCATAAGTGTATTTTTAGAGTGGTTTCGTACATTCAGACGTGCAAAGTCGTCTTGGAGACTTTTTTTGTGCATCCCAGCTTCCAGAGACAAGTGACCAATGTTCAAACTTCAGGCTGGCAATAAAAGGAAACAAAATCTCTGGGCTACAGAGAAAAGCCTGAAAGCCAAGGAACAGTTAAAAGTCCAGAAGGTGGTCAGGTGCAAACTCCAAAATATATTTTGGTCTGAATGTAATTCTCCTGATGGTACAGCAAGGCAGGTTTCACATGGTTGTGGCTGGATAATGCAGTACATTGAGGACTGCTTGAGGGAACATACACACTGTGAGCCCTTCTCTTTGGGCTTTAGTAAATTAAGCTCTTCATCAAATGTTTGAGATAAGATTAATTAGCACAGCCATCATTTATGTTACAGGATCAGCAGCATAAAATGATTAAAGAAAATTCTGTTGGCTTATTCTTATGTAGTTAGTTTGGTTTTTTTTCATTAGAGTTGGTCAGGACTTAGGTTATTCTAAAATCACTGTGCTTTATTTCCAAAGCTTCATATATCTTTGACAAATTTAGGTGGGCTGTGTGTCCCTGCCATAGTGGTGTTTTGCAGGATATTGTATCCATATTTTTTTGGTATGATGATAACAGAATTTTCTGCAGGGGAAAGAACCATCTCCCCACTAACTGCTATTATTTTTTAATCCTTAAAATAGTTTTTCTCCTACCCCCACCCCATTTAATTTGGAAAATAACCAGACCATTACAACTGCAGTCCCCTTTCTTTCTCCAGAAAAAAAGGTGGCTGTGTGTGACAGCTCTCACAGAAGATGTCAGTCTGACAGAGCAAAAGCCAAACCTGAGCATCATCATACAGAGGGAAAATTTTGAGTAACCTTAATGATCAGTGAATATTACCTACACAGATTTGTGATCAAAAACTGGAATAATTTTCAGGTGCTTTGGCTTCTCAAAAAAAGCCCTTCAAATGCTTTTGTTGTCAGAATTTAGAGAATTTCTGACTGTTAGAATCCAGAGGGAGAGGAATGAGTGAAAGACATCCCAAGCATGTGCAAATATGTATGTGATTGACATAGATATGGTTGTGATTGATTATATGTGATTGATCTTTGCCACTCTCCCCACATCAACCTCACTCATTCCATCTTTATTTGTACATGACCTGGGACCAGACATTGCCTTATCCATGCTTAGTGTGGGCACATAAATTTGTGGGAATTTAGTGCTGGAACAGCAGCCACAGGATGTTCAGCTTTCCACTGCATCTTCATTGTCCTTTCTGTCTTTTTTGGGGCACACAAACCCCCAGTGCTCAGGAATCTGGTGTTGCTGCGGCCTGTAGCCCTCAGGCCACATTTGCCTCCTATCAAAGCAGCTGCACAGGGGCAGCAGCCAGGTTTTGTGGAAGGAAACAGAGCTGGTACCCTGAGTCAGGGAGAGCAGAGGAGTTTCTCAGCAGGTCCAGCACAAAAGGTTCAGGCAAGCAGCGAAGGCCTCCTTGGCAAATTCAGGGAGGCTTCCACCCCAGAATGGTGGGCACCAGTGCTGGTGTGTGCAAGGGCTGTGCCCGTGGGATATTTCCACTGCAGGCCCAAGCAGCAAGTGAGGAATGCTGTAGCTCCAGGCCTGGGATGACCCCCAGGAGCTCTGCAGAGGGAACAAACAGGAGGAGTGGCAGGCAGGGCAACAAGGCTCTGCCCAGTGGCCACCAAAGCAGGCCAGCCAGGGCTCTGGGCTGCTCCTCTGAGGACACAATGGCCCTGTGGGAACAGACAGTGCTCAAATAAGAGATTTTTTTTTAGGCTTCAGGCATTAGCTTGAGCCTGTGTGAAACTAAGTCACACAGCTTTCTCACTCTGGCCTGAGAAATCATAAGGAGGAATCCAAACAGTCCTTGGAGAGGGAAAACAACCTCTGCAGGTGTTGTTTGTCTCCTTGTTGTTTACTTGTAGGGAAAGCTCAAGGGGTGGTGTTCCTGCTGTCCAATGATGGTGATGTGCTGGTTTGGTGACCAGGGAAAGTTTTATCTTTTGGACCTTCTCAGAACTGTTTATAAAAGAAGATCTGGAAGAACAAAACTACCTCTCTTGTGCAACCAAAGCTGCAGAGACTGCGTGGTCACTACCACTGTTCCTAAAACTGTGTGACATTTCCCCACGTTTGTCCATGGCACATCTGCAGAAATGTACCTGGCATGGAAAACCTGCTTTTTAACTCTTTCCATGTTCCTAGTTTGGGAGACCTTTTGCATGTCAGCAAATGCCAGGCAGGTGTTGATGGTGGTGCCACAGACACAGATTTTTCTCTCCTGGTGCTGAGCTAAACCCAAGCAAAAATATCCTTTGAAAGGTAACCAGGGCCATGCTCTTTTTTTGTATCTGCTTAAAATCTTGACTTACAAATGAGTTCCTATTATATGCCTCTCTAAAGATTAGAATTTTTTTTAAAAACTGCCATTTGAAGTTATTGACTTACCACTGCTGTCACTAAAGCAGAATTGAATCTAGCACTTCCTGATCGTTATCAGCTATTCCTGCTTGGCTACAGTGCATGATTGGTATTGATCTTGTGGGGATAATACTAACAATTGTTCTGGTTTTGCATCTGGAAAGATATTTATCTTTTTATCTGTAACTATCATTTTCTATAAAGGAACATATCCAGGTTTGTATATTCACATTGCAGTTATACATTTTATTTTTTACCAGTGGTTTTAATTGGAAATATTGAGCAAGGTGCTGGTTTTCTGTTGTACAACTTTTCATTCTGATCTTGTCTGGTAATGTTTGTGAGGGCTAATGGGTATCAATACGTAGGGATCTGAGAGATGGATGAGGTGGAATCTTTTGACAAGCTAGGTCTTCATCATCTCTCAGAACTATATGATCACTTAGATTTTATTGCATATATATTTCACTTGACATTGTATTTGGGTCAGATATTTAATGAGGATATTGATTATTAGCTTTACAGACCTATCAAAAAAGGGAGGAGAGGAAAAAATGTAACAAATAAGAATTTGTATTAATTCATCCTGTGCCATAATGTTTATTCAGATGGACTTTCTGCACTGAACTTGTCCTGAGAACAGGAAAGTGGCCAGAAAAAGGAGTTATTAGGAAAGTGCTGATTTTTCCTCCTGTGATGCCAGGGCAGGAGGCTGCTGGGAAAGAGAGGGAATGGAGCAGCAGCAGAGCAGGATGAGCAGAGCCCTATTTGTCAGGTTTGTTCCTGTTATTCCTGGCAGCCCCCAGCAGCAGCCCGCTGCCAGATTCCAACGTGATGAAGGCTCTCGTGAAAAACACACAAAAACAAGTTGTTCCCTTTTAGTTTGTGCATGGAAATAACCCAGGTTGTGCAGAATTTAATGCAGGGAAAGAAGTTTGGTGTTGGTACCCCTTTCACTCTTGTGGTTTTGTAGCAGTGGTTTGTTTGATTTAAAATTCTTCGTGAGGAGCCCATCCTCTGGAGCAAACAGAGCCCTGTGAAACCTGCAGTGATTTAATGGGATGGCTTTGGTTGACTTTGTTTTCATTTTGCACTGCTTGTAAAGCTGAGTGGTTATTTATACATTAGTAAATAATAGGTTATTTCCAAATGAATTAACATAAATTTCTAAATTCATATATATGTAATAAAAAACTTTTTACTTATCTTGTGCCATTTACAAGGAACAGGAATTTAAACACTGCCTCACAAGCTGTCAGAGCAATTTGACTTGCTGATCTGAAAGCTTTGTGTAGAGAGAAATTAAATGCTTTGTGTAAAGAGGAATTGTAGGAAATGTTTTTCTGAAAATTCTTTCTTAAAAAAAAAAAAAACAAAACCCAAACAACTTTCCTAAATAATTTATTTTCTGATAAAACATTGCATCACAAAATTACTACTGAAGTCTCAGTGTCCTGGAAAGATGGTTTTTTTTAAAGCATGTTATAAAAAATACTACGTAGTGATCTTAATACTGCACGAAAAAAAAGCACCTTCAAAATGTGCTCTTTTGTGGTTCAGATGAACAATTGTACAATTCTCAGCGTGTCAAGACTTGGCTGGATGCCCCCTCTAATTTCTCACTACTAAGGGATCAGTAACAATGGAAAATGAAGACAGTGCTCCCAGTTTTTTTATGCACCTTCATGCAGCATAATGCCATAAGACACTTAATAGTGGGCAAATCTGAGGAGGCTGAGATAAGAGTTTCAAAACACCTCTTGGAATTGCTAATTTATTTCCTTTGCAGGCACAGGGAGGGCTGGTAAAACAAGACAAAATAATCTGAATAATTGCTGTGAATAGAAGAACACACAGTGAGGAGATATAATGAGAAATAGGTGGGGCATTAGTGTGGAAGTCACTTTTGCTATCCAAAGGTTATCTTCAGCTGCTGGAGCATGCAGACATGAAATGTGTCTCTGTGTCTGTGCAGGAGAAGAAAGTTTAAAAAAATATTCTGAGTTCCTGATTTTTTTCCTGAGCTTTGCATGTGCACTTTGGGAATTCAGAGAACTTTTCCCATGTGAGGGGTTTGACTGATCAGGAGGCAAGGCTGCCGAGAGAAATTCCCAGTGGTGCTAATGTGCTCTGCTGTGAGTACTGGGAGGTGATTTCTGGGATCAAGCTGGTTTCTTTGCCTTTTGGTGAACTTCTTGGGATAAAAAATAATCACATTTCTAGGTTTTCTTCCATCATCATGGATGGTAGAAACTATTTTTTGATGGAAACGTCAAAAAAACTTTTTGAGGGCTGTCATTGGAGCAATCAGGCCCAGAAGCTGTGTCCACTGTGTGTCTCCTAGTACAGTCTGAAAAAACAACACACTTTTACTGAAACATGTAAATCTTGGGCAGTGAAAAATTGTCTGGCAATAAAGCAGTAGGAGAGGCCAGAAGAAAGAGCAGGCATTAACTTGTGTTTGGCATCATGGCAAATCTTAAGCTGTTGGGCTTTATTATTTTTTTCTTGCACTGAGGAAGACCATCCTGTCCCAGCTGAGGTCAGCAGTAACAGAGCTGGTTTAATGATCAACGAGAGTTTTACCTTTTCAGATCTTCTCAGAACTGTCTATGAAAGAAGATCTGGAAGAATAAAACTTGCTCTCTTGTGCAGTAAAAATTCCTGGGAAATATGAGCTTCCCAGGGAGCTGTCAGTGGTTTGCCTGAATGTCCTAGTCTCCTGACAACCCTTCCTTTTACAGGGTTGTGGCTGCATGTGCCTGTCTCCCTGTTTTCCCTAGATATTTCCTCCCAACATGGATTTTTTACCATGGATTTTCAGCAGGACTAAGTGACTGTATAGAACGAGTTGACAACCATAGTCTGGGAAAATGTTAAGTGCCTTTTCAGCCACCCCAAAGTTGATTTTGATTTTCTTTGCCAGAAACTGCTGCAGTAAACACCCTGCTGTGAGGTTCAGAAGTGCATTGACTCAGCTTAGCAAGTCTCAGGCTGGTTTCTTGCTTAGCTTAAATGTTTTTTTTTGTGGTCACTAGCAGAGGACCAAAGAGAACGGCCTGAAGTCGTGTCAGGGGAGGTTTAGGCTGGAGATTAGGAAAAGATTCTTCCCCAGAAGTGTGCTTAGGCATTGGAACAGGCTCTCCAGGGAACCCTGCCAGAGCTGCAGCAGCATTTGGACAGCTCTCAGGCACGGGGTGGGCTTGTTGGGTGTTGCAATGTGTCAGGAACAGCAGGAGCACAACACAGACCCTCTGGCTTTGGTTGCACAAGAGAGAAAGTTTTATTCTTCCAGATCTTCTTCTATAGACAGTTCTGAGAAGATCTGAAAGGGTAAAACGCTCATTGATCATTAAACCAACACATCACCATGGTTGGACAGTCAGGAACAAAACACCTTGACCCTTTCTTACAGGTAAACAACAAGGAGACAACCAACACCTGCAAAGGTTGTTTTGTTTGGGTTCCTCCTTATGATTTCTCAGAATTAGAAAGTTGTGTGACTTAGTTTCACACAGACTCAAGCTAAATTGCAATGTGGTGGCTGTAGGTGCTGAAGACCCTCCCCAGCTCCCTCCTGAAGAGTGCTGTCACCCACACAGAAGTCAAAACTCCTGGATGAAAAGCAGGTTTCTCTCATCTGCTCCTTTATTGGAGTTAGTATTTCCTTCCCTTTACGCATGTGGAGCAAAGAATTTCGTTACAGAGCAAATGGAATGTCAAATGAAAGGATTTGGTGGGGGGAAATTTTTTCTGCAGAGAGAAAAAAAATAAAAATGTTTGATCCAGGATTCTTTGTTATTTTTATTTTCACTCTGTCTTTTTGTGCTTCAGCAACTGAACCAGAAAATCCATTGTTGCCTGTGCAGAGAGGAAATACAGATACACCTAGAACCATGTAATCCAAAATTGTGAGTCAGAGGTGGCACTGAAAACTTTGGAGGCATGCAAATGTCTAAGTGCTGCTTTAAAAAGACTGATAGAAATATGAGTGGTTGGATAATTGTAACTTGTTCATAGATTTATTGGGTACAAAAACAAGGCAGAAGTCGTATTTTTAAAATGGGAATTACGACATTTAAACCTGATAATTGAAATTAGTTCCACAGACTCAATTATTTGCCTTGGTTCTGATCCCATACATGGCTTAACCCAGCCAGTAAAAGGCTGTTAGGCACTGAAATGAGGTGCCCCTACAAAAGACTCATTTTTATTTTTACAGATGGAGCCCAGAGACCAAGCTGGGATCTGCTGGATGTGTGGGCTCAGAAGAAGACCCCTGGCCAGGTAGAGGATGAGGCTGTGGAGGCAGCTGCTTAATAAGGGTAAAACTAAGGCTGGGAGCAGCCTTAGTTATCCCTGGAAAAGGAATAGAATTGGAAATGTCTGGAGTTTCTCAGGTTAAGGTGGGGCTGCTAGGAGCCTCCCACACAGGATCAATGTTGGCCTTGTATAGATTTTGCTGTTAGTTTTGTAATTGTTCTGCAATTATTACAATGTAATTAATATTATTACACGCTATTAATTCATAAAATCCTGGTGACCTGAAGAGGTAAATGATGCAGCAGCTCTGGAGCAGTGGGAGTCAAGACTTACTGATCCAGAGCTTCCAGAGGCACAGGTCCCATATTAATAAATGACAAATTGATTTCAGATCATCTGTGGCTTCATTAAAAGTGCACAGATATTTGCTTTTTCACCTCATGAGTGGTTTAGAAGCTCCTCTCTTTACACTGTTAGTGTAAGCTGTCGAAAGAGGATCCTCAAAAAAGGGAATTTGGGTCTGGGGTTCAGAAAGAAGCTAATTTCTCCCAACTGACAGTGGAAGTGGCCTAAAGGAAAGCACCATCAGGCCAAGAGAACTCTCTCCACAGCCACCTTCTCCTGCTCTTTGCTGGAATTCTTTCCCACCACCTTTCATGAGCATTTTAACCACTGAAGAGCAGAGTAGTCTCACTGGGTGTCAGGTCAGTGTACTCAGTTTTCATACTTTCCTTAAGTGTTTTGCTGCCAGGGAGAAGTTCAGATCTTTCCCCAATGGGAATTAGGTTTAAATTGTCCTGATCCTCCCTTCACAAAGGTACCAGTGATCTTTCCTGATCCCAGCCACTGATTTGGACTTTCTGGAGCTGCTGGTAAATGTTGATCCCAAACTGAGGTTTATCCTTAGTTTAGCCCCCTCTTTTGTTCATTAAAGACAAGTGGGCATTTGGCAGAGACCTTCAGAAAGTGTCACTGGGTGTGTGGTTCTGAGTTCAGCAAAACTTCCCCCTCTTATTTTTCAGGAAATGAAAACTTGAGCAGGTAATTGAGCATCGTCTTGTTTTCCTTAGCATTTCCCAGCATTAAGCTGAGAAGCTGGAAGGAGAGAGAGAAAGATGGAGATGAACTTTTTACAGGGGCATGTAGTGACAGGAAAGGAGGGGAATGGCTTCAAAATGAGAGAGAGGAGGTTTAGATTGGATGTTAGGAATAAATTTCATCCTGTGAGGGTGGTGAGGCCCTGGATGCTTCCAGGGTGCCCAGGGAAGCTGTGACTGCCCCTGGATTCCTGGAAGTGTCCAAGGCCAGCTGGACAGGGCTTGGAACAGCCTGGGATAGTGGAAGGAGTCCCTGCCCAGGGCAGGGATGGGTTTTAAACTCCCTTCCAACACAAATCATTCCATGATTCTACAATTCTGTGTCTGAGGAGAACATGAAACTCTGCAGGTGTCATAGACAGGTGGTGGTTATTCAGTGGCTTGTAGAGGAACTTGGATCAGGTTTTTCTTCTGAGTCTAAAAATGCTTCTTTAATTAAGTATTCCAGTGCCATTTTTGACATCTGTAAAGGCATTTCCTGCTTGCAAGATTTACTTAATATACATAGAAATATACTAAGTACAGCCAGACTCAATGTAGGTAACTTACAAAAGGATTTTATTCTTTTAAAACCTTTCATTTGTGTCTGTCTACACTGGAAAAAAAAAATAAAATCCATCTCTTAAAAATTGCACTGTATTTTAGAATAATACTCTGTCATTTATTGTGCTTTGAAAGCCCTATTATTGACTCATAGATATTCTCTACTTAAATATTACACTGTAGAGCCTGTCTAAAAAAAAAAAATCACTGGGAGAGATCCATTAGTTGTGAGCATTTAGATGGGTCAGTGTAACTTGGGTTACACGGTGGGTCACTGTAACCCTGGTACCATCACAGGCTTCTGGGTGACAGCAATCCAGGTCCTCTATGAAAGAAAGCAAAATTTCACTGATAGCAAAACTCTGAGCCCCTGGGAATTTTATAAGGCTTAGTGAGTTCAAAAGTCAGCATCTGTTCTGCCTAATTATTCCATAATAATTAGTGATGCAAATTCCACTCGGGGAGGATCTTCCCTGTGCTTTTGGAAAGTAACAACAAGAAGACAGAGCCCTCAGAGCTGAGGTTCAGTCCTCAGCGAGGTGATTATGCAGTTATGTTAGTAAGGATTACAAGGAGAGAGCCAGCTGCCTCTGCCACTCCTGATAACACAGGAAAATTGTATTTTCTACTTGGTGTGATTTTTCAAGACAAAATGCAAAGTATTATCTGATACATCAGTGATTTACAGCTGAGCTAAATCTATATAGACTAAATAAATTATCATTTTTTTGTTTTAAAACCAGATTCCCCTAATATGCTTATTGCTTTACCATTAAAACAGCCAATTAGAATGATTTCAGATGGAATTCATTTCCAGTTGGCTGACAAAATTCCTCTGATAATTCTCTTTTCGATGATCTTATCTCACATGATGTCTGTCAAACCTGGCTGCATGGGAGGATTTGGGCTTTGTGATTTAAACTTTTTCTCTGTATGTTTATCTCAGCTTGAACATTCTTCTTGTAAGATTGAAAAATCTTTTCTTTTCTTTTTTTTTATTTTTTTTTTTTTTTTGCCCAGTTACAGTAATTATACCTTGAGAGATTTTTAAGTCATTCAGGAAAGGATTTATACTGTCTGGCAAAACTTATCCTTAGGCAGTATAAAGTCAGAATAACAAGGGCAATGCTGAGAGACTACATGTTCTGGATCATGAAATAAAGAAACTTTGTGCTCCTGTTGTTCCTGCTCCCAAGAAAGCTTTGATTTTATGCTAAAACTTCCAGATGGGGACAAGACAGTGAAAATACCCAGCATCATGGCCAAATATTTCTCTTTTTCAGGGGCAGCTGTTGGGCTTAGTCATATCAGGCCACCTCTCAAGACCCTTTTACTGTCTGTCTCTTTAAAATTGTCTCTCAGTAAAGTGTGATTAGCCCCAGAAGTGATAAACTCTCTAGATTGCATCAGGAAATTTCATATTCATGCAACAGTTTCAGCATGTTTCTTACTTCCTTCTTGAGCTTTGTGTGGATTCCTTCAGTCCCTTCCCCAGGCTTCTCAAATTTGGTAGGAACAACAGGTCTGATCACTTCTGCATGAGTCTGTGATGGGATGACATGTGATCCCTGTGCAGTACCATGTGATGCCATGGATTTATGTCTTAATTGCCTGGGGGGAGCCACAGCCACCTACATGTGTGCAAAACCACATTATTTATTGTCATGCAGGACACAGGCGTTGGTAAAATAGCAGGGCAGTAATTTTCAATGCTTATTTTGAGCTTGTGGTGGTTCTGAATATGCTGAAAAAACACCACCTTTGTGCTGAAAATCTCCTGGCTATTGCCAGTTGTGCTTATTTGAAGCACAACTTAGAGCCATGCCCAGTGAATTATGAACCACAGCACAGTCAAACAAACTATAGAAAAGCTATAAAGTTGTTAATGGATGCCCTCCCAGAATGGGAATCATGGCTTTAATTTAAAAATAAATAAAGAGAAGTGGAGATTCCCCTGCTTTGATTTTCTAAAATGACTGGATGAGTAAGTCAGCTGCTGCTTTTGGGTTATGGTCCTTGTCTGCATAACACCATACAAAGGACTGCTTTTCCATTCCTTGTGCCTTACTTGGATTTAGGAACCCTTCTAATTCTGCATGAGGAGAGCAAGTGGGACACTGTGCTTTTTCTCTTAGACCATGAGCAGGACACTACTGTGGCACTGTGACAATGTCTGCATGTTACACACTGAAATTCAACTGGCCTGCCTCAGCTTGGGCTCAGCATCCTGCTCTCTTACACAGCAGGCAAGTCTCTTACTCTTCAGCTGCTGGTTCTACTCTGCACCCCTCTTTTTTTTGACCAGAGGTTTCATTCAGGACCTGAGGAGCCCAGACAAAAATAAACACCATTCAGACTTTTAGTGGTAAATAACAGATGTGGTTTTGATGAGTCAACGCTTTCTGACAAAAGCAAAATACGATCACGAAATCCCTGACCTGATCTAAACCTTACTAGAGCTCTTGGCCAGTGTGTAAATTTTCTTCAGTGAAGAGTTATAAATCATCATTTTATTACAGACATTGAAAAATTCTTCTCTCCTGATGCAGAAACGGTGCTTCCATCTCTTCCTATTAATTTTCATCAGCGTTCTCCTAGTAAGTGACGTTTTAAATCTCCTTCACCTGAATTCCTGTGAATATTAGTTGGCTTTTGTCTCACTTTTCTACATCATCTGCCTCTTACCACACTGATGCTTTATTTCCACATGTAAATAATGTGATGTTTTCCCTCTTGTTGCTTGCTGCTGGCTGTGGGTTTTTTTCATAATTAATTGCAGAGGTATTTATTAAAAGGGCGTTTTCTTTCAAGAGGGTCCAGCCTTTGCTGTCCCTGCTGCTGTTGCAGTGAAGTGCACTTCCAGAACAGACTGTTAAATGGGGATGTAAATTGAGCTGCAGGACCAGCAGATAAATGAATTTGTCACATGTGTAATTGCTAGGCAAAGTGGCTACAACTTTAGCTATTTTCATTGGCCTGTTATTGCAGCTTTCCATTGCCAAAGTAATAAATCTTTTTATTTTTTTCCCTGTAGGAAGAGGTGTGTGCCTTTGGGAGAGCAAAAAGTATTGACAAGATTTCCTTTCTTCCCCCCAAAATAATTCTTTCAGCATTTGTTTCCCTTTAAAAGACACTGTGTGTGCGTTTGATAATTTTCTTTATCGTACACCATCGAGGGGACTTGCTCATGTCAGAAGGGAAATGGGAACAGTTTGGTACATGTTTTTGATGTGTTTTTCAGATGGCTCTGCTGTAACCTGAGCTGTCTGTTATTTTGTGGGTACTTGGAGCACTCAGTGGTACTCACTTTGGTACATGCTTTGATTAGCGAAAACTTTCATTTAGGGAAAATGCGAGATTAGAAATTCAAGTTTTATTAACTGTGCCCATGGCAGAAAGTCATTGGAGTTTCAAGTGTGTCTCTAGAGCCTGAGAAGCTATAAATCATTCAAGCTCGTTAGAAAGTTGCCTGAGCTCCTTTGTTTACTATCTTAAAGTTCTCTATTATGCAGTATTTCATTCTATATATAAAATCCCTACAACTCCTTATTATTATGAAAAGTAGGTGCAGATGCCCGTAATTGCTTGGTCTGTTTTTATGGAAGGAACTTTTGAGGATGAACATGAAGGATAAATATTGCACATTAAAAAAAAACAACAGCAGAAACACCAAACCAAGAAACCTTGTGGCATCTTTTGGCAAAGCCTTTGGGGCTATTCAATCCCTCTGAGATTTGATGGGTAAGTGATGGAAACCCCATCTGCAGTAAATTAAACCACTCTAAGGTGTCTCCAGTGGGTCACTCAGACATAATGTCCACTTCTGAAAATGCTGACCTCAGTATTAATCCTTAGCCTAAAATTTATAAGTAGCACTGACAAAGGAGCCCTATCCAAGGCTGAAATTTCTGCTTTTAATTTGGGAAAATCATATACTGGAGGCTTTGAGCAGGTCACACACAGCTGCAGGTCCAATTCCATTTAAAACAAGGTGTTTGGTCTTCCTGCAATTTCCCAATATTGCAGTTTTCCCAGAAATATTAGCAGAAAAAGATAAAGAAATTTTAGCTATTCCTCTGTGGCATCCTCTGTACCGATTCCAGGCTCTTCTTGAAATGCTAATATATCATCCTCAGCGCTGTGTTCCTGCAGCCTCTTCCCCAAAGGGGATTCGGATTGCCTTCTCAGTAGCAGATTATTTTCTGATCACATTTCTCATATTAGGAAAGCCATGAGAGCAGCAGTGATTATTTCACAATTTAGCTTTATCTAGTCATCTATTAGCAAGTTGTAGGATACATCAGGTCCTTTTTGCTTTGATGAGGGGAAGAGCTCACCGAGACATTAAGCACGCGGTAGTTTGTACACAAAGCAAATCGGCCCCTCAAAGCATCGAAATAAAATACTGCCTCTTTGCCTAAAAACCAGATATTTGTGCAATCAGGGGCATGGGATGATGTTTACAGATGCCTTCATGTGTCTGCTTTGCTGGACCATTTAATGCTAATCTAGTGTTAGATTACCTTTCTGAAGCTGCTAATAGAATCTGTTACATTACCTTGCTGGGGCCGAGGCCCCAGGGCTTCAGAGATGAGATTTCTATCCACTGACAGATCATGCCTGGCTGAAAACTCAAAGCAGACACTTTTCTGCATCAGGTGTGGAACACCCTCACATCCTAAATCACAAAGAGAGATGTGTGAAATGCTTGTTTATTCCACAGAAGGCATTTCAGCTGGGGATGAGGGCAAGGGAAATAAATATTCTTAAGCTACAGGCAATTGCAATAAGGCCAAAGTGGCTCTAAAAATTCTGTTTGGCACCCTGGGAATGTAGATTTTAGGGTGCAAACACAGTGCAGGTTGGTAAAGGCTATGATCCCCATTTCTTCCCAGCTGTGCTAGTCTCACTGATGAAAACAGTCCAGGGAATTCAAGAACACCTAACACATCTCGCTGGTGAGGGGCTTGATAAGAGATGCTCAAGCTGGCATCAATCCTTTCACGTCCCAGTGTAATTATGGCTATTAAATTTTTGGGGATGGTTAGTTTTGCAAGAGTTAGTGAGCAAAACAGCCCTGGAGAAGGGGTCTCCTATATGGCAGCATGTTTGGAAGACTGAGATTTTTCCAAGAATAATGTGACCCATCAGAGTGTTGTGCTGATGTTATTGATGAAGTTACTCTACTGCATTTATTGCCCAAACAACTTCACTTCTAACAAAAGACAAACTGGTTTGTAACTCTTGGTGTTCTTGGATGATTCCTTTGGGAAACACTTCCTTAGTGCAGGGAGTCTTTGGGAGACTTTAATGCTTTGGATGTTAGTGCCCAATGGGAATGCAGTTTGGGAGGAAGCTTGAGTTTGATTTTTCACAGCGCTGTGTCTTGTGTAACCCTTGAAATCTGGGCACTGCTGTAGGAGATAAAACATCTCCCAGAGAGAAATTCAGAGACCACGCTGGCTCTACCGGCTTTGTTCTCTCCATACTGCCACCAGGAACAGGAAACCAGCAGGAAATAAAGCCTTCTGCTTTCAAAGCAATGAACCCACTTCCTTCTACTTCAGATGGCAGCAGATGAGCTGCTGGTCCAGGCTCTCCCTGTGATCCCTGCCAGGGAAGCGGCGTTCCCCGAGCGCGGTTGGTGTGCGCTGGCGCGGGGAGGAGGTGGGACACGCTGCCACCTGCCAAGGGAGGCTCTCCTCCTCTCCTTCAGAAGTAGCTGTCTAATTTTCACTGACAACCTAGCCCATATGTTCAGCTGCTTCCCCAGTTAGCTGGCTCTCCTAAAGAAAAAGTCTTTTTCTGCGTCCAGCTCTGGCTGAGGTTTTTGGCAGCTGAGCAGGGCGGAAACACAAAGCCTGGTGTGGAGATGTACTTTGTCCTCCAGCTTAGAACAGGCAATTTTCCCAGATGAGAACCTCTGTGTTTGCAGGGCATGCTCCTGTTGGAAGAAGTGCTTGTTGATGCCCTTCCACCAGAAGCAGTGGACTCTGCAAGGGGGGAGTTACACTTTTCCAGGCTTGGTGAGGCGTGGGTTCCTTTTGGCTGCTCATAAAAGACGACAGCAATTTTCTTTCAGAGCTGAGTATCAATAGAAAAGATGGGGCCTGACCTCTGCCTGTCTGCCCTTATTGCAGTAAAGATTGCCTTTGTGTTGCCTTCTGCCACACCTTTTCCTTCAGCTTCCTCACCCCTCTCCTTCAACATTTTTGCCAGATTTTCATACTTACACCCAGCTATGAGTGTAATGGGAGAAAAATGAAGAATGAGTGAAAGGCACCAGCTGGAGAGTGAAATAACTCTGCTTATACAGGGGAAAAAAAATATGAAGAGTTGTCTTGAGAAAAAAAAAAAAATCTGGGAGATGAAATGAAGATGAACTAGAAAACAGCAAGCTGATGGTAGACTGGATGATCATTTTTTTGTACTCAAAAACTCTTACAAACACCGGTGACCCTTGAAAGATCTCTGATTGATTGGACAACTCTGGCTAAGTGGGGAACACAGCAGTATATTTTTCATGTAGACAAGTCCTAGAGACAGTCCTGCTAGTTCAGGCTCAGTGGCATCTTTGATAGCTTTTTCCTAACCCTTTTGCATTGCTATGACATATTCTGCAGGCTGCCAAAGGAGGAATAACAAAAGTGAAGCCAAGGGAAGTGTAAAAACCTCACTCCATCAAGTACACACAGTGTCTGCTGTGTGAATTTTCAGGAAACGTTTAGATATTGGCATAGACTTCTCTCCTGGAGGCAGGACAGTCAGGCAAACTGAATTATCCATAAATTTTCCTGCCATTCATCTGCCAGGAGTATTTTTCAGAAATGCTGCTGTTCCATCCAGGTACTCCCCTTTTGTAACCAAATGATGACTTATTATCCAAGAAATAAAGAAAAATATATTAGCTTGGAATTATTGAATGTGTAATGATATATAAGTGATAATAGTGAATCACTCCATTCTCTCCCCTTCCTCATGTATATTTTATATATATATACTTCTGTTTCCATCCTCCAAATTCCCCTTCACAAAGGGGAGTTCCAAGTTAAGGTGTTGGAGAGTTTGAGATACCTGAGATAAAGAATAAACAAACAGAGCCCATGTGCCTTTCAGCTCTCCACTCCCACATTTCCTTGCTGTCCCCATGCTGGGTCTCCTGGTCAGAGCCATCCCTGTCTGTGTCCTCCTTGCAGTTGTGTTTTTGGTGTGGGTAGAAATGTTCTGCAGGTCTGGATGAGGAGATTTCCCAAGTCTGAGCACAGGCTAAGGCAAGCCAAGGTCCTTCACCCCTTTGTTTACGCTGCATGCTTCAGAAAGTTCTAATGCAGAGTCAGAAGTGCCCCATTCCCTGCCAGATGTCCTGGTGAGAGGAGCTCAGGGTGACCCCTAGGACAGCAGTGTAATGTGTCCCAAAGCCTTTCTCTACTCCCTTTGCATTAAATTAACTCCTGTGCAGGTGCTGCCTTCAGGGTTTCATTCACTTAAGAGCTGGGTTTGATAATTCTTGTCCCTTCCAACCCAGAATATTCTCTGATTCTGTCTGCAAAAAAGAAACTTGGCAACCACGCTGCCTGGCTTTGCCTGCAGGGTTATTTCTTTCCCTCTAATGCATTGCTCCTTCTGGACCCATCTGGGAGACAGGAGCCATTACATTGCATTACACTGCAGAGCCAGTACAGAGGAAGAAGCTGCTCTCAAATAACTTGAGAAGTGCTCCAGCTTTATTTGGTGGCCTTGGCCAGTGCTGTGCTCTGTCATGTGGGGTGGATCAAGCGCACTTTCATGACAGCCAAAAGTAAAAGAACACCTGATTTCCCTGCCACATGCTCCCTAAAAATGCTCTCCTGTTCTTTGCTAGGGAATCCTCTAAGTAGGCTGATGCTTGTGCTTATTTTCTAGGCTTTTTTGCAGGAATTTATTTGCAAGGTTCCCCGGTTGGTTACTGTTGATTTTTCTTGAAATTTAGTCGGCAGAATGCATCCTTTTAGGCTTGAAATGTCAAAAGAAGCTTTGTGACACTTAGACACCCGGATCTACTGAAATTCAGGAGGACCTGGCTGTCTAGCACACAGAAATTTCATTGAAAATCCCCTGCTAGACCTTTTGCTATGCTTGATATATTCAGAGCATGTCACAGACAAAAAAAATGTTGCCCATAAGAGCTGTGGGGAACAATGGCACAGTTTTAGATACTCTGTTAAATTCCCATAAGTCAGGATGGACACTGCAGCAGGCTTCATCCCTCTGGGGCTACAACATGTGGTTCTGAAGGGAGTAATAAACACACTGTCCTTCAGTGAGTGCTGGAACAAGGCAGAAGTGTCTCAAAAACTGAGTAAGACTTCAGGTAGAGGCAGGTTTTCCAGGGTCTGGACCTGCACACACACACACACAGGCACCCATCCTCCTCAAGACTAAGTTGGTCTTTAGCAAAATGAAGACATTCATGGGAAAAACGTTGAGGTTTGTCCATTCTTGCAGGCTGCATTTGCATTTGAATGCATTTTTATCCTTTTCATGCGCATAAAAAGCGTTGCATTAATTTTCTTTGTGTTACTGTACACCTTCCAGACTCCTGGAATTTAACTGCATTGTAACCAAAATAACCCCCAACAAAGGACAAAAAACCCTGTTTACACTAGTGAAAGAATATTGCAAAATATTGAAACTCTTCTTATGGAAGAGTTTCATTTTTCAAGAAAAATTCCTTGACTGGCATCACTAAAAACATAGGCACAATTCTCTCTGTGTTTCTTTCTTGTTAAAATGCAGCTGAACAATAGGGGAGGCAGTGGTTGGAAAAGAGTGGTTCCAGAGAAGGAACTTGTTAAAAACAAATAAAACACTTACTTTAGGGGTTTTCATTCATTTCAGAGCTGAATCCATATGACAGTGAAGTTCCATTCTCTGAGTTAGGTTCTGAGCAGGATGTGAATACGTGAACTTAAACTGGAATTTGGAGCAACACAGAAAAGGCAGAAGGAAATTTTCTGTAGGCGTAATAGACTTTAGACACATGATATCTAAAGCACAGTAATTACAGTTTCATGGTCACAATATGAAATCTACTGAGATATCTCAGCTGCAGTCCCTCATTAAGTTGCTATTTTATCAGGAGGTTTGTCATGGAAACTCCACGTCAACTTCAGCTTTAAGGATGAAGCCTCTCTTTTGAGGAACAGACTGATTTGTTTAGGCTTGCTACACTTAATGCCAAATTCTTCCTGCCAGTTGCTAGTGATTAAATAAGAAAAAAAAAAGGAAAAGAGTCCCTCCAGGGTTTCTGGTTGGCTCCATGTGATACAGCCCAGGTGCTTGGTGCTTTTATTGGATTGACCTCACAAGGAATGGAAGAGCTGAAGGAGTCAAGACCAGCCCTGCCTGATAGGACAGGACCTGCTGACTCCACTCAGCCAAATGTTTGAGTTGCACAGGATAAGCTAACAGACTATGGTATTTACAAGGCTTCACTAAACACTCAAATCTGTTTTGTGGACAAAAGGATTTTAAGTTAATTTGTTTTGTTGAGAGAACAATTTAAGCGAGTTAGCATTTTGTTGACAGAATGATGATGAAATTCATTTTGTCTGCATAACTGATTGGACAGTTAACTGAATGCATTTTCTCATGTATGTGCCAGGACTGTCAAACAGAGTCTCCTCCGTGATTTTGAGACAGTTTGTCAACAAAATGAATACAAAGTCCCTTTGTCTACAAAAACGAACTTAGGTGTTAATTGTCCGTAAAGAGCGCAAAGCCAAAGGATTCTCTGTTGAACACCGATAAAAGTGCAGGAGAGGATGGGTGTGTGTGTGTGTACAAACCCACACAGAGCTGTGTGTACCTTGCTTTGTTGTCAGAGTGCCACAAACCAAGTGCCTGGCAGGGGATGGTGTGTGAGCCAAGCTGGGATGAGCCATGGCCAGGATATCACATTCACTGCAGAGCATCACGAGGAATCACCTGGCAATGGTAGAAATGCAAAGCACAGGGGCTGAAAAGCTGCCAGGGATGTTTCTAGCAGGGATTCCAGCCCTCCCACTCTTGAGGGTTTGTCACAGTTCTGGGACAGGCACCTGTGGGATGCACAGGGGTGTTCTGGCCCTGAGGAATTGTGTCACAAGCAGTGGCAGAAGAGGAAGGACGGGCTGTAATGCAGATCCTGAGAGCTGGGAGCTGAGCAAACAAAGCAAACACATTTGTTTCAAGTCCAAGGGGGAAACACCTCTTGCAGAACAGGAATTCATCTGGGTTTTCTTGATGATGTAAAGCCCCCTCTCCTTCTGGATGATGCTTTTTAAGTGGTGCAAAGTGAGCTCTCTGCCTGGGCAAGATGGATGCTTCACTTAATCCTTGATTTTAACCACAACTGGACTCATCCAAAGCCCACTGATAGCTTAATTTTCTATTCTGATTTTATTTTAATTTTTTTCCACATTTTTTTTAAGTACACTGTGATTTTAAGCATTTAAGTATTTTTAGTTTAGAATCTGGGGTCTCAAGTCTGAGCACCTCTGAGATCATAATAGAAAAAACACTGTGAGTTTTATTCTGAAAATATTGCACTTCTAGAGCAGCTCCTGGTTAACATTAAATATCTGGAAAGGAAGAAGAAAAAAGGAAATATTCTCATTAAATATGTCATAAAGTTGCACAAAATATTTTTTTTCCCTTTTTCTTCTTTTGTTCTTCTTAAGAGTGTTAAAGTCAGTTGGGGGTAGGAAAAATATGAAATAAAGCTATGAAGAAATATGATAGTGTCACTTGGCAAAGCAAAAGTTCAGCCCTCTGATGTGTTTTTGTGTTTATTAAGGAAGAAACAACCATCAAATCCCCAAATTCATTTCTACTGCTCAAAGTACCCCGGTTTTCAGCTCTGCTGATGGTCAGCACAGCCAGAAGAAGAGAAAAGGCACCCATTTTCAGCTGTTTTCTCTCAGCCAGAGTGCTGGTGTCACTGCCAGAGAGCTGAAATTAAGGTGAGGTACATCAGGTATGGAGAGACCAGGCTGAAGGAACAGAAGGAGTTTCTCCTAATGCCATTTGTCATTTACAGGGGCACGATTTTCTCTGTTCTCTGCAAGGAACGTCTGTCATGGGAGTGCAATGGGAGCCCCCTGTTTTGGTGTTGTTTTGCAGCCTGTGACCCTTGGAGAAGGCAGCCCCATACCTGGGACTCGGGTCAGACCCAGCAGATGTTGCAGCAGAGCTGGAAGAAGCTTGGCTGATAGCAGGGACACAGATTGCAGCTGGCCTCACGTCAGGCTGTGACAGCCCTGGCAGGGGTCACAGGCGCATTGCTCTTTCTTTTGGGCACTTTTTAGAGCGCCTCCAGGATGTTTCCTGCTGCCTTTTGCCTTCTGCTCTGAACAAGGGGGCTGAGAAGCAGCAACAGTGGGGTTCTGCACTTTTATTATGCTGTTTATTCCAAGTGGTTTGGTGGAGCACATCGCTCAGTGTCTTTTGAAGAGCCACGACTGCTCTTGCTGCCAAGGTAAAGCAAACCCAGCGTGTCAGGCTCCCTTGTTGCTCAAGAGTCACTAATGACTTGCTGCTTCCCAGGCCTTGGGGCTTTCAGGACATCTGTTCCTCCTCCAGGATCCAAGTCCTGGCTGTCAGTGCTGGCATCCCTGTGCCCTCAGCCCCAGAGGGAGCGTGCTGAGAAACCCAGGGACAATTAGGCTACAGCTGGGGACCACAGCGTGGTGATCTGTAACACATTAATGGTGTAAGGATCTTGCAGAAACCCCAACCTGGAAATAAAAAAAAAGTTGCAAATTGCAGATGCTGTATTAACATGGGTTCATAAAGCACTCAATAGGGGCTGAGTGCATAAATAGTCCAGGCAATAAAAAAATCTGCAGTGTCAGTGCTGAGGGACCTCTGAAAATCCAGGACTGTCAAATGGACAGTGTGAGGTGTCTGTAAATCCAGCCTGTGTGCTCTGAATGTAAAGGCAGGATTCCACATTTTTCAAACAACCTGGTAAAAACAAACTGGGCAGAAAATGCTTTAGTCATGTCTGTGTTTCAGATGCCTCTTCAGTGCTCACCAGCTCTCCTCTTTGCCTACTTCCCAGCAGATGACATTGCATCTCCATTGTACCCTGAGGTCACATCTGCAGTGTAAGCATTCAAAGTCACACCTATTCATAAAACTGATTTTGCAGCCTCATAACTATTCAAGGCTGGGGAGAGGAGAGAGGGTTTTTAATGCAGGCAAAGGCAAGACACTTGGAAATAATGAAGTCTGTATTATGTGCTAGAAGATGGAGAGAAGGGAGTACTTGCCAATAAACTTAAAAGGTCATATCTCATAATGAAACCAAAATTTGAGCCATTAGAAAAGCCAAACCCTGGTCTTCTTTGCCTATGAGCATTTTCTTTGCTAATGGAATTCCTGATGCTGGCTGTCATCTCCTAAATGACCTGGCCTACATCACATGCCCCTTTCTGGGGGAAAATGTGCCATTTTAGTAGGTTGAGGTGATGTAAGACAGTCTCAGTGTGTAAATTATGACCAGCCTAACCTAAAGCCCTAATAACTGAGTACATGAATGACTAGAGATTCTTGGTAAATTAGGTCTGCAAAGGTCACATGGGATTATTTTTAGTGTAAACTGCAAATCTGGTTTCTGGAAAGGCTATGTGATGTTTAGGGAATAAATGGCTGTAGTTTACTCCACCTATATCAAAAGATGCGTGTGGTTTACAGCTTTATGTGAAGTAGACTGCAATAAAGGATCACCCTCACTGCATGCAGACCACTGGAGGTTTCTGCTCCTCAAAGCATTCCTCTTCCATCCAAAAGAATCCCAGACTAATGGAGCTGTAATTGTAATCTGACAGGTAGCTAGCATGTGAAGGAGGGAAGGTACATGACTCAGAGAAGCACTTGTTTGGAGCTTTTTCATCAGTCACATGCAGGAAATCATTCAGAGGGCAGCAGGGCTGAATTTGTATTTGTAATTCAAATGAAAATAAAATGCATATTTTCTTCATAGCCTGTGCAGGTGACTGAACAGATGTACAGGATTTGTAGGTGGTCTGTAACCTAGAGGGAGGGCAGCCAACATCAGGAATCTTGTGGATGGGCAATCCCAGCTCTTAGGGACAGGCTGGGATTCAGAGCTGGGCTGTCCTTCTCCCATGGCCACAGACCAAAATCCTCACCAACATCCAAGCTTCCTCCTGCACCTCCAGGATTCTGGGCTCTCCCTGTTCCTTTTGCTGCTTCTCAGTCATCTCCTTGCACTTGAGTCTCCCCCTTGACTGGAGCCCCATGGCTGGTGTTAAACATTCATCAAGCAGATGAGTCCCTCCCTGGTCTGCTCAGCATGGGTCCCACCACCAGATCCCACCTCTGAAAGGAGCAGGCAGAGGCACAGATCTGGAAACAGAGGTGCCAAGGATGTGTCACATTAAATTCTCACCAAAACAAATTGCTTTTGCAAGCTCACCTCCAGCCTGATTGAGGCCCCAGAGTACACATCTGGGAAATGGATTTCACTCATAGTGACCAAAGACAGACCCCACCTTTCCTTTTTTTGGAAAAGAAAGCTCAGTAATGTCATCTAGAGAGGCAGCAGTGTTATCTTTCTTCTCTTTTTATAGCCAAATGAAAAAGGATAAGAATGATGCTCACAAATAATAGGGCTGACTCATAAGGGCTGACTGTATATGACTCATAAGATGTGAGATTATTCTAGAGACTTGAAGGACACTCCAGAGACTCAAAGTGCACACACATGCACTGAGACTTGGGCTTGGGGGGCTGTTTTTCATACCTGGAAGAAGAATGCTTGCTGTTTGTGTTGAGATGTGCACAGCCACTGTGTCCGTGATTTATGAGATTCAGCAGCCTTACTAAAACATTCCTGGTCTCTGAGGAAATCCCACATTAGCCATGATTTCCACATGCTTTGCTTTAACTTGGAAGGCTATGGCCAACAGCTGGTGCAGTGGGGACTGTGATTTTCTAAAGAAATTGAAGTCACCAGCTTTTCTTTCTGGGAAAGTGGGGTCCCAATCCAAGCTCAGGGTTGGCCTGTGGAGATCCCCAGGGTCATCCCAGGATTTTGCACTGATTGAAGCCATTTTGCTTTGAAAAACTAGGAAAGCCTGATGCAAAAAATACCTGGAACAGCCTCTCTGACCAGCCCCTGTGATCCTGTTCAATTAGAACAGATGTCACTTTCCTCTGCCAAAAGTGTCCTCACAGTCAGCTGGACAGAGGAATAGCCTCACACTCCTCCTGGAGCAAGGAGTCACTGCTGAGCAGATTCCAGAGTCTGCTCAAATCTTTACTGCTTTCCCTGCCAGAGAAATCTTTCGCAGCTCTGCTTTTCCGTGTGCTGGCAAAGAAAGGCAGGGCGGTAGAATCGTGAATGAACCTGCTTGAGTGGGGCTAGAAGCTGTCAAGGAGCTTCCCCCATGTCTCTGTTGTCCTTCTGGATTGCAACCAAGGTTACTTTTCCCTTAAAATGAAGAAAAGTCTTGGGACTGCACCTGCCAGTGCTATTCTCCACTATTGTGATATGTAGTAGTACTTTGTCAAATTAGTGTACAGCTTGGAGAATATAAAGAGCAGCTCACCACAGAAGGGGGTAGCACCACATCTGAATTGCAGAAACCACTTAGTCCAGAGGGAAAAACCTCTCTTTCCAGCTTACTGGCCTCCTTTTTCTGCTTGCAAATAGCAGGAACTGTAACTTTAAATGCATCCAGGTCCTTACTACCCTTGCTGTGCTCCAGTTACTGAAATACTCAAAAAGACTAAAGCAAAGAGCATTTTTGGCATACTTTTTACCTAAAAGTGATTATTTTGTTGTGCATTTTGTATATGTGGGGACACTTTTTGAGAAACCCCAGCATCTTCCCAGTTGCTAGGAGGAGAAGAGATCCTGCTCAGCCTTCTCACTTTGGTCAGGAGGGGTGGAAGGAAAAATGCCAGCACAGCCAAGCTGCTCTGTTGGACCTACATTCCAAGTTTTTTTCCCAGATGATATGCTCATGCTTGGGTGGGAGAGGGGCATTCAGCCTTTTCCTGCACCACTAAAATCAGGGCTTGGAAGGTTCTATTGGGAAACCTGTGCCCTGTAGCAGCCTGAAGAGGAAATGGTTCTAAGCACTGTGTGTGTGTGTGTGTGTGTTCAGGCTCTGATCACCTCTTGTCTCTTGTGCCCTGCTTGAAACTGTTTATCAAAGGGAATGTGAAGAGGCTGTCCCAAAAACATGCTGGGCTATAAATAATGACTTTTCTGTGCAGACTAGGAGCCATTCAGTGGCTGAGCACAGACAGCTGCTGACAGGAGGCTGAATTGTTCAACAGCACCAGACCCTGGGATTAAGTGTGAATTTTAGAAATTGCCTCATAACTTGCACAGGAACGTCAACAGGTGACAACAAAGACTATTGGTACTGTCAGGCATGGGTTCTTACAGTGAGCTTGCTTTGGGCAGGATTTGCCTCCTGGAGGAGATAAGAACACAGGTTTGTGTAAATCTTTCCAAATTCATGGCTTGCTTTGAAGATATGGCTTGTCACTCCCTTTTATGGCACGCAGCCTTTCTCCCAGTTGTTGTAGGGAATCATTCAGCAGTGGTTTGGGTCAGGGGGGGCACAGAACAACTACAGAGAGAATTGTGAAGAACAAGGTGTCTTCTGAAAACCTATGTGTGGTAAATTAACCCTTTTGGCCACGTGCAAGTCCAGTACCAGGCTTGCTCAGCAATTACAGACCATATGCAGAAAGCTGTGCTGGGAATTTGCCAGCAGCACAAAGCTCAGTACACTCACCTCCATTTGCCACCTTCAGCTGTAGATGAATTATGTCAGTACTTGTGCATGTGTTAGACACAGAAGGAAGATTTTCACCATAGCTGTGGTCTGGAACAAGTGACAAATGCTACATCCCCATATTAAAAAGTGCAGCACTCCAGCAGATTGGTAGCTGGAGCACGGGGTTAGAGAATCATTCCTTCCTGTACCAAGATCAACAAGCAAAGTCTGTATTAGGGGTGGAATGGAAGCTTGCCAGCAGATCCAGAGTCTTTGGCAGAAGTTAAAAGAAAATAAAAATAAAAAAACCCAGAGTGAATCCACAATTTTTATTTTCAGGATAGGAGTAATTTAATTGTGGCTGAACATGTAATTGGGCATGTACAATGGGGAAAAAGGAAATTGCTCTGTTCTGGTGGCACTGGCAAATGGTAAGGGTATATCTCAGCACAGTTCCTGGCCATTGCAGACAAATATATTTTGCTGTAGTGCTTAAGACAAAAAGCAGGGTTTTTCCTGCTTTTCTCCTTCTCTCCTGCTTTTTTTCCTTTTCCTTTTTTCTCCATTTGAGAGACACTGCAATAACTCTGGGAGATGTGAGCTGCACAATGGTTTCCTGATGTTTATCCATTTTTCCTGATTTAATTCCAAGTCCAAAACTCCAATTTTCAGCATTAGAATTGGCTAAAGTGGGGAAAGAAGTTTTTTTGTTTGTTTGTTTGTCTTAGGGACTTTATTGAAAATCCATACAAATCCATCCCTTTCATAAGGGAGGGATGTGTAATTGGCAGCATCAGAGCTTTTTGATGAACAACTTTGTTGGAAGGATTAAACAAAGTGTTTCACTAACTTGTAAGAGATGATGGAACCTTCTTGCCCTCTCTCCTCCCTCTTGACTGGAGATCCTTATTCTGGCAGATGCTTGGCTATGGGGTTTTTTTCTGTGTATGAGTGTGGTTGACAATCTTAGAGGTCAGAAATGTCTGTGTCATGGTCACTGAGGTGCACTTTACAAGCCACAGACACAGAGAGAATAAAGAGGAATAAGGCACACAGTCTGAGGGTGGGCTGAAGTTCTGTTGCATTTCTTCAAGGACTGAGAGAAAAAAGAATACTGCCCAGGAGCTTCAGAGATGAGTAGTGTTTTGGGAATGAAGTCACATTTCAGTGTCCCAAATAAATACCTGATCATTGCAGGAGGAAGGATTAGCTCTTACACCAAAATACCCTCCCAAATTGTTAGTTTGTCCAGTTTTCTAATGGTAATCCAATTTTCCTGGTTTTGTGGTAGGTTTGAAGTCAGCTGCCTCCTCCTTATTCAGTGAATGTAATTAAGCAGAGGATGATACTGCAAGGTGTCACTGGTCACCTGCAAAACAAGAGCATGGGGACAGGGATGGTTGCAATGGATGTTACAAACACAGCTCCTCTCAATGGCTTGCCTCAGCCCCAGTGACTGTGTACCTGCCTGTTTCCCTGGATCATCTGCTGGACCATGGCTGGGGTGTCTCAGCCATCATTCCTCTCTCTAAATTCCCACTGGAAGCACATCATCCTTTCCTGCCTCCTTTCTTTGTAGTTTGCCATTGTAATTCATGGTCCCTTGGTGGTCCTCCCTCTCTAAAGGACAAATGCTTTTTGAGATTGCATGAAGCTGGAAGGCAGAGCCACACAAATCCTTGGGGTTCTTACAAACAGAGAAATGTCTCATGTGCCATGGCCTGCACTGTACCCTTGTAAGCAGGACTTCAAGTGAAAGCACCCTGTGGCAAGCCATGGATCTCCCATCTACACACAGCTCGTGTGTTGGGTGCATGAAATCACACACACGTGTATTTATGTAAGGAAAAAAAAACTTTTTGAATCGTGTTTTCCCTCCTATTAAGTGGCCATGCCTCTATATAATGATGTATTTACTGTGCTGGCATAAATGAGCCCTAAAAATGCCAGATGGAAAGGGAGGGGAAATTTGAATGGACAAGCTTAGTGGGAAAAAGTACAAGTGGTGTAAGTACAAGAGGAGGAGAGGTGGCTCTGAAGGCCTTGTTAGATGTTCCTGTTTCAGTCACAAGTGTGTGTTATCAGCACACTGCCAGGAAAGAGGAGGAGAAAAATAGAGATCAGGGAAAAATTAAATGTATTGAAATGGGGTCAGATTGCACCGTGAGAGGAGGGTGCAGAGCCATCCCCCTGGAGAAAATCTCCCCACATGAAGTGACCTGAGACCCACAGCTGATTCCCAAGACTCCTGCCTTCCACTTGCAGGGACAAGTTAAACAGCTTTGATCCTGTGCAGGGCTTGACACTGTGAGAGAGGATCAGGGCTGCTGTAAAATCATGAGGGACTCGGCTCCTGCTTTTCCTGAAGGGTACAGATAAAGGCAGTAAGAAAAAGCCTAGCAATGAGGGAGAGGAAAGATTAGGCTGTTGCTTGGGCAGCAGTGTGGCCTGGGAAGCTGTAGGTGCCAGGGAATATGTTGGGAAGTAGCTATGGAGAGAGGAGGAAGAGGAGGATCACTGCCTGCTGCCCTGGCAGAGAGGTGCCATCCCTTCTCCCATCTGTGACAGACACCGAGATTTCAAGATTTCAATTTTCCCATTGTAAAGCTACACAATTGTCCTCATTTCAGGAAAAGTTGCATTTACAAGCTATGCATGTTAAGCTCCAGGAGATCTCAGGTGTAAGGGAGCTGTTTTCTTGTTTTCATTGCAAAATGAGACAGCCACAGCTAGGTAACAAAACCTGTGAGCAAAAATAGCTTTGGTATTTATCCAGGATCTGAAGAACACTGCAAACAGCTGTGTGTGGATTACAATAGATGTGGCAGATAGTGTTTTCTTTACCTCAGTTTCCTGGAAATTGCAAGGCTGTATTTAATTGCTGATAATTTTTTCAGTCTTTAATTGCCTGGGTTCATCTTCTGTACAAACACAGCTGTAAGGCTGGCACTGTAAAATTGCTACTATTTTAGCCAAGCCTGTTCACCTGGTTTTGAAAACAAGGAATGGAGAATGCTGCTTTGATCTGTACCTAAAACTCTGGGAAAAACTTTTCCTCGGCTGTTTGAGCAGAAGTGGCTGCTGCACTCAACACAAGGAAAAAGGTTTGTACATGATGGAGAGACCTGTTGATTTCACAGTGGAAAAAACCTCCAATAGGTTGAAGGTCTTGGAGCATGTAGCATTCCTCTCTGTGCCATCCTCTAGCAGTGACTGATGGATTTGAGTCTGAGATTGCTGCTGCTTTCTGCTCACACTTTCATCACCATGTGAGTTTGCATTTATTTGTGCATCCTCCTGTTTGCACAGGGCCTGTCCTCTTCAAATGCAGGCTGGCTGGGAGGGTCATAAAAATGAAGCTGTTCTGCTGCTGTTCTGTGATATCCACTGCTGGTGGATGTGATATTACAGTACTAATAATGACATTTATCAAGGTTTGGAGCTTGTGCACAGAGTTATGCTGGAGTGAGAACTTCATCGATGGTGCAGAGGTTCCTTTTTAAAGCAGCTGGTGCTTGGAAAGGTACTGTCTACACAGCTTCAGAAAAATGTTTCACTTGCCAAAGGATTCCTCTGTATCAAACAGAAAAGCAATTTGAAGTGTGCAGTTTATTTTGAATGACAGGTGTCCAAATCCTGCAGAAACTGAGCCCCTCTCTGCTACCTTCATGTATCATCAGATCAGAATGGCTTCTGAGTCCCCAGAAAAGGTCCTGAACACGTATTTCTTGCTTTTAAAGACTTCAGAAAGGTGGCCAGATTCTCTGTCTTCTTGTTTCCATTAGTTATTTATTTTCCTGTTAACACTGACTGACCCTTCTGTCACCCCTGGGCTGTGTCCCAAGTGCCACATGCCTGCGCTGGGATGGGTTTGGGATCTCCTGCTGCGTGTACCTGGCTGATGTCTGGTTGTTCCAGATCAGCTGGTTGAATTCAGCAGTGGCCTCACCATTTCTGAATCTGGAACCCCTCCTCAAAGCAGGAATATGCAAATCATAATCCAGGGCACACACTGAGAAGCTGCTGTGAAGAGAGGAGGAGCATCACTGCCTGCTGCCCTGTGAGGAGAGGTGCTTACCCCTCTCACAGCTCCTCTGCTTTCTTTGACACCAAGATTTCAGGACACTTTGCTTCCCCTGGCTCTGTACACCAGGAGGAACACTTTGCCCAGAGGATTTTTGATCCCACACTGCCCATCTTTTCACTAGATGGGCAGACACCAAGGCTCCCTGTTTCTCCAGAGATGATGAGACAAAACCCATCCCAGCTTTGTTTCACCCTGTGAGGAAAGAGAGAGTTAATCACATCCAGCGTGGATGAGCTGAGCTGAGCAAGCTCATCATGAGTTGTTGCTGACCTGCTTGTGCAGTACTTGCAATCAAGACCTCCTCAGGTCCCTTCCAGACTTAATTATCCCATGATTACCACATGCACCAGCTGCTTCAGGAATTTCTGGCACAGTTCACTCACCTTTTCTGCCACAGAGTCTGCATACAGAGATGGAATCTCTGATGGAATTCTGTACTGAGGAGAGCTGGAATTTCAGGCAAGGTATAAGGGACTTGGTCCTGGATGTCCTGGTGCCCAGAGCCACAGGAATATCCTGAAAACTGTGGATGTTCTTCAGCCTCTGCTTCCTTCTAGTGCAGATTTGGGGGAACCATGGGAAGGCAGCACTGCTCCAATGTCTTAGGTGGGATTGGCTTTGCTCTTCAGTACAACCCCTTCTTCCTGCTCCTCTCAGGCACTTGGTCTGATGTTTGTAATTCAGCTGGGTTAAGGCCTGCACACTGTGTTTGTTACCTGTGATTAAACCCTGAAGGAGCAGGAGAGCTGGGAAATATGAAATTTTCTGGTGTGAACAACAGGCAAGTTGTTCACATCACATCTATTCAGCAGCCAAACAGTCTGGATATTTCTTACCACTGTTGAATATTAAATTCTGGCCCTGTGCCTGCAGTTTATTCTGTCTTTTAGTCACTATTCATCTTCCCTCCTTCCCCTTTTTCTATTATTTTTCAGATGCCTAAATGAGAGGCTTTGCAAGATGCACAATGTGTTTTCCTTACATTCCTGCCCAGTCTAAGAATTAATTACAGCTTAAACTTGGGAATGCTGCATCTGTCACTAGCTGTGGAGTGGCCTTGAAGAATTTTTGCCTTGGCAAGCCTAATTGCTGATAACTGCTTCTTTTATGCAAATCTGGGTGCTCAGGGGACTGCTGATTTAGTGGTGGGCTCAGGGAGGCAGAGCTGTGGTGGGCAGGGTGGATTCCCAGGCACTGCTCTGCATTGCAATGGGATGCCCCAGGAACTGAGTTTTTCAAGCATCAGTAGTTCAGATACCTGCAAAAAAGCAATTGGGTATTAGATCCAATTCCAGGGAAAACAAGTTCCTCCTCATCCCTAAATTAGTGTTCAGTATTTATTTCTAAATAAGAAGGAATTGCCTTGTTAGCTGTGGTTGCTGTCCTTGCCTGGCTCCCTTGTCCCTGGTGGTACCCACAACATCAGTGTGATCACTCTGCCTGCCAGCCTGACTCCTGGGACTCTCTCTGCATCATTCCCCATCTCACCTGCTCCTCACTTTTTGTAGAAGCACTTACTGCTCGGCCAGAGTTTGAATTCTGGAGTCACAGAGCCCCATGCTGGTCCCCCAGGCGTGGCTGTGGTGATGACCCATGGCCTCACACCTCGAGGAAATAAGGTGACTCTCTCTTTCTGCTCCTCCAGCACAGGAAAAACAGCTGACAGGGGTGGGAGCTGGGAAGGGTGTTCATACCAGGCTGCAGGCTTTGCTGGGCACCCCATGGACCAGACTCTTCTTGCTTTAAGGCTTTGCTGTGCCTGTCCTGTGCCTGTCCCGTGTCTGTCCTATCTCTCTGCAGCCTCTTTCCAAAGCCTGATCCCAGCACATTCCCTCCACTGGCACTCAGTACCCTTTTCCCTTTTTTTTTGTTTTTGTTTCAGGGTAGGAGAGAGCTCCTGAGTCCCAGCATGAGACACGATGCAGAGGAACAGGGCCTGGCAGGAGAAGGAAACTTCAGTTTTGTGGGGTTTTGTTCTTGCCTCCTTGATGGGGAAAGACTGAGGGGTTATTTGTGCACAAGTGGCATTTCCTTGGGTCCTGGTCTGGGAGAATCCTCGAGCTGGGAGCTGGAATAAGGATCAGCAGTGCCCTGTTCACGTGAGGAGGCTGGCTGCTGTCACCCTGGGAGCATGTCCTGCAGGATGGACCTGCTGTGAGGGCTGCTGAGCAAAGTTTTCATGCCATGTGGCCTTTTCCAAGCAAGGCTAAGCTGGAGTGCCACGAGAAGCTTAACACTGTGCTGCAAATCCCTGTGCAGCAGCTGCCACAGTGAGGGAGGTGAGGAGCTCACAGAGGAAGCCTGGAATTAAGTATCAGATAGACATTTTGGATTAAATCTGAGTCCCACTGCAGTAAACCCTTTAAAAGAACACTGGGAGAAATTTCCTTTCTTTTTACAACTGGGTTGATTTCCTTCAAAGGTATGCTGCCTTTTTGAGGCACAGGAGGTAACATTTATAGGAGGTGAGCTACCAGCTCCCATGTCTGGGTCTTCTTACCAGGTGACACCATTTGCATCACCAGCAGCTTTCAGAAAGCAGAGGCAATAACATTTTGCTGCTGTGGTGTGAGTGCAGTTATCACTGCCACAGACTGTGTGTCCTCTCATTTATCCCACTGCTGTCAGGCTCATCCTACCATGTCATCCATTTTGTTTGCTGAAAAAGAAGGGTTTTTATTGCATAATTCAGGATGTACAGGGATCATATTAACCTGGGGGGGTTCCTGGTGGGTCCATCTCCATCACCTTTGCCACGGTGAGCTGAGGTTTGCTGTCACAAGCACGTGTGACACCACCCTGCAGGCCAAGCTCAGGCTGCAGTAAAATGCAAATAACACACCCTACTTTTCCTTGGCTCTTTGTTTCCTTTTGTGGAGGGATATTTCCTCCCTGCCTTTTTGTGGCACAGCTGCATGAGCACTTTGGGGCACTCTTGCTATAGGTGAGGATGGAGAGCACAGGCTCCTGCAGCCCTCGTGGTCAGCACCATCCATGTAAGGCGAAGAAAATATTGGATGGAGGATGGAAAGTGTTGGGACAGGGTTATTTATTTTTTCTCCTGCTTGAGATTCTGTGCAATAAAATAAAATAATAAATAAAATAATATTTCTCTGTGGAAGAAAGGGGCTTGGGAGCAAATCTTTGGTCTGAGCATGGGCTGGATCTTCACACACTCTTACAGTCTGTTAAGTCATCCAGTGCAGAGATGGGCTCAAATGTCTGATTTGCCACTTCTGGGTGCTTTGTGCTTCCTGAAGTCACTTCCTTCTCTGGAAAAAAAAAAAAAAAAAATCCACTTAGAGCAGGGTTTTAACAGGGGTGGTGGAATATAAATCTTGCAATAATTCTTTTGTAATTTATTTTTGATATGTGAATATTATATGCCATCTCAGAACTCAGGGACAGTCAGATATCTTGGCTAGCAAGTGCATGGCAAGATAAGAAGAATAATCAGCCTTTTAAATTTTTTTACATGAGAAGAAAATGCTTAGTATTTGGGAGGGCCTAAGGAATTTTGGAGGGACAGCCTTCATAGCTTAGGCAGCAGAACAATTTGCCAAAGGAAGAGAGTTCTTTAGTAAGGAAGAAAACTTCCTTGAAGAATCTTTTTCTGGAGCACTTCTTTTGCTTTGCTCTGGAGAAGCTGGTGTGTACTTGTCCCATCAGCTTTGGTTTGAAGTCTCAGTTGTGCTCCCTGTCAAATCCTTGCTTGGTTGTCCTTACAGCCCGTGAGAGACCTGCCTGGAGGAGAGAAGTCCGTGGCACACACTGAAATTTGACCCCCAAATTCTGCATTTAATGTTGTCAAAGGCCACATAAAATAGATCAAAATAAAGCCAGAAAAAATACTCTGAAAAATGCAGAGTACTTGACTAGCAGCTGCTTTGGACAACCAGGATGCTGGAGCTAGGTGGGTGGTTCAAAATTCCTAGTGTAGCTATGGATTATTCCCTTCAGACAGCTGTGTTCTGACCAGAACATCCCAGGAAAGGGGTAATTACCTCTCAGGTATATATATATATATATATATGATCACCACAAATCCTTACTCACAGCCCTTTTCCCTTCACTGTCTTTCAAGAAGAAATTTGGAAACAGGACAGAGGAAAAGGGACACTCAGTGCTTCAGGTCTGTCACTGCCTTAGCACGTGAAACCTGGTAACAAATGTGATTATAGACATCTCCCCTAGCCCAGGCAATGCTGAAAAAGTCATCTGCTTAACAGGGGCTGTACATCTGAAACTGCTACAGCTCTGTGCATGACTGGCTCCTTTCTATCTGCATAAATCTGGGAGCGTGTAGGAGGCTGTAAAATTTACGAGCACTTTAGCCCTTATAAATTTTATCCAGTGTGGCCTTTAAAATCAAGGGTTGTTATTAGTTTTAAATGCAGATTTTCATTATTGTTAACCCTCTGCTCACCCTTTGCCTTATGTGGGGGGGAAAAGACAGAAAATGAACACTAAAGAAAAAGGAAAGAGGATTTAGTTTGTTGGATGAAAGTAATGAAATCACTTTCAGGTCTGCAGATTGGCAGACTAAAGCCTGGTAGTAAAGATTATATAATCCAGATGGGAAGAATTTGAGGGAGGATATTCCCATTAAATTTTAACTGCCTAAATGCAGAATTGCTAAAATAAAATATGTATGAAATAAATCACTATCCACTACAGCTAGATGTAAAATTAAATGGTTTTCTTGGCAGAATTTAACTCAGTTAAGAATGGGAGATATAGTGCTGTTGAAATTATGTTGCACTGACATTTTGAGGATGGAATTGGTAACTGGAACCCTGAATTTACACCTCTGTGCTCCTTTTTCAGTGATTTGGCTGTTGCCAAATCATGGCTGGAACATGGCTGGGAGCAGAGAAAAGCTGTGTTATAGATCTGCCAGGTCCTGGGACAGTCAGACACAGGAGGTTTGGTTCTCACAGACTTCTTGGTGGGCTAGAAAAACTTGTCCCAGAGCAGTGTAAGGATATCCACACTCCATTGCAGGCTTTGGACCAGTCCTCATTACTATCAGAGCATTGAATGTTCTCACTCCTGTATTTTCTCCTCTCCTTCCATGCTTTCTTTTTTTTTTTTTTTTTAACATGGATTGGGGTCTTTTATTCTTTTTTTTAGAAAAAAGAAAACCTGGTGTTAGGATTATGTCCTGTTACTTAAAGTGCTCATTCTGCTACGTGGACACACAAATTTGATTACACTGGCCATATGAAAGATGCTTGAAGATTCACTTTTGGGAAGTATGCCAAAGAGATCTTCTGAATGTGTACCTGTTTGACATAGCAATTGAATTCCTGAGCAAGTGCTGTATCAATGATACAATCTTTGTGATACTAAATAGTACTAAACACTAAAATAATCTTCTGTGTACTCAGGTAGCAGAGCCTTGATGTTGTGCTAAAAGAAGTAACCTTTTTATTGATTTCTGTTGTTGTTGAATGTGCATATTTTATATCTCTTAATAAAGCCATCCTTTTCTGGCTGTTTTTGTGTCCTTTTCTGGCTGTTTTTGTGTCCTTTTCTGGCTGTTTTTGTGTCCTTCAGAACCGAGGCTTTTCTTTCGGTCACTGAAGGATTTTCCTGTCACTGCTTGTACCAAGGAACTTCTCAGAAGTCTTTTGAACTGCTGCCTTCCTCCTCAGCAGTGAGGAACCCTGCAGTTCCACTCCAGTTCCTCACCCTCTGCTCCCCTTCCCTCTCCTGTGGCCCTTGCAAGCAAGACATTCTCTTCTATTCTCGCTGCTTATCAAAAATAAAAAAGCCAAACTTGCTCTAATTCTGTTGGAGTTCTGTGGGAAAGTTCATTTACATCTTCTTTGTATCTTCTTCCTCATCTCCCCATCCCTCCCTACCCTTTGTGTTTTTTAGGAAAACTGAGGGACTGGAGGATGACAGTAGCAAATATAATCCATCCCTGGTGTGTCTCAGGGACAACAAAAGTGCGTCCATCAAGACCCTGTAATGCTGTGGGTTCAAAGTTAGTTGCTTGTCCTTCTCCTGTGGGGTTTTTTCTCCTCTGCATTTGGCTGCTCCATGGTTAATCTCTCATCCAAGGGGTAGCTAAATTGGTGACCATGGTGTTGGAATCAAATTACAGAAAAAAAACCAGCTGAGGAAAGAGTGAGCATCATCCTGGGAGCATCTTTTGCAGCAGCTGTTGAAGGTGCTTGAAGGCAGTGTGGGGATGGCAAATATAATAGAGTAACTCCACGAGTATGTGACCCAGGGGCACGGATGGCATGCAGTGGGGGAGCTTGAGGAGAAGTTATGTTGCAGACCTTTATTTTGGAGTCAGTCTGAATCCCAAAGTGAGGTCTGAGCATGTGCTTTCCCTACAGCAAAGCTTTTAACCCTCCCTGGTCAGGATAGACATGACTTACAGTATAGGTGACGACAATAGAAATGACAGATAAAGGTCATTTAAACTCATTTTGGGATGTAGACATTACATTTAGGACAAACTCCTAAAATACATCAGCAAGATGTAAATCCTAAAATTGCATCACCAAGAAGCACAGTCCTAAAAATGGACCCATTTCTCTGTCCAGAAGAGGACCTCACCCCTCACTTTGAATGTTGCCAGTGGGTTTGTTCTGGCAGCTGAAGCTGCCAAAACTGGAGGGCCACTTTTCATTCTTTTCCAGGATCTTGCCATTTTATGTCCTTTACATTGGTGCCTTCCTCCTGCCCTTTTGTAGTTAAAGAAAAATTAAAATCAGAAAGCATTGGACATTAATATGTTTCCACTTGTTGCTTGAGAGAACTGAAGTGGACATCTGCTAGCAAGGAGAATTCATTGTTTCCCAATGTTTGCTCTTACTAGGGCAGATGTGTGAACTAATGGAGAAAGAAATGTTGGGTTTTATTAAACTGAAATGACCATAGAAAAGAGAAGAAGAAATAATGTGTCTTCAGTGGTAAACAGCAGCAGGTGAGGGGATGGCTTTTCTCTCTGCACTTTCCCCCTCTGCTGTATTAATTTGATTTGGTGAGGTTTGTGGTTTGGAGATTTACCTAAACAAGTGGCAGAGGGCAGCAGCAACAAGGATTTACATTTACAGCTGGTTTTATACAGTGCCTTGGCCATTCTGAATTCTGAAGTCCATTTAAAGCTCTTAGCCCCTGTAATTGATGTACAGATTCTCTCAGACCTTTAAAATCAGGGAAGCCTCAGGTGCTGTCTTTTTCTCTTACCCATGACTTTTTCCCAGTCTCCTACAGTTCAATACTTGCACTTCCTTCACCTCTGCTGGAAAATTAAAGCCCCAGAGGCCAATTCTATATAAAAAATAAGCATTATCTAAAGAGAAGCTGCTTCCAGCCTTCTGCCCCAAGATGATGTCCCTGTGTAACAAAGGTCTGGGAAGGGGGGATGCTGTGAAGCTTTCACCAAACCTCAGCTTGCAGTTTGGGAAAGGGGAGTAAGAATATTCCTAAATTATGTAATCCATGTCCTGTTGCTCAGAAGAGAGGTGGGTCACTTTGCAGGTAGGCAATCTTGCTTCTGCCATATGGAAATTAATTTTCTCAGCATATTCAGCAGATATTTAATCCCTTATAAGTCAAAGGATATGATTTTATTTGTAGCTAAATACCTGTTTTTAAGGAGGCCTCTTGAAATTGTGCTTCCCCAGAGGGTTTTTAAAGACCTGCATTAAAAAGGGAAATGGCAAAAATAATCAATAATGAAAAAAGAGGAGCCCCCCCCCAGTGGAGAAAATTCAATTGTTCATGAGAACTGTGAAAAGGTTTCAAGGAATTGTCTCTCTATGGGAATTTGAGGGATCTGTGCTCTTCTGTGATTTCCAAGTATAGTAAGAAAGCAGATTACTTCCTGAAAGATCTTATTGCTGTTCTATATTTTAATTTTAATTTCTAATCTAATCAATATGTTTAGTTAAAAAGAGTAATGAAATGTTTTCCACAACATATTTAAACATTTAAGTAAAATACCCCAAACTCAGATCATAGGATCCAGCTCTGAAAGAACATTTGAAATAAGTCATGTTTAGAAATGTGAAAGAACAAGCTATTTTAAGGTTCTGTGGTGGCAAGGTAATCCATGGAGAATAAAACTACAAGAAACATTGCTTAGGCTTTCTTCAGCAAAATACAGCTAAGGAGAACACCTCAGCTTCTGGAGCCCCTACAAATGCTAAGACTGTTGTTGGGAGGAAAAAAAAAATAAAAATAATAAAAAAATAATAAAACAAAAAAGTAAAAAAAGTAAAAAAAAAAAAAAGCAGAAGTGGAAGTGTTGTTAAATCCAAATGGTGAAGAGTTGGGTCTGTCTCCTGGGGAACAGCCAAAGATGCCAAATCCAAGCAGGGGTAAGGAGAGGATTTAGGAAAGGGAAGCTGCCATTAGTTGTTTCATGTTACATGGAGATTAATACCCTCACTTTTTATTCCTTTCCTGTGACATTAAAACTTTTATACAATCAAAGCATCTGTTTCTGTGAGATGAAAAAAGCAGTGGAGAATTGAAGTTCAGTGTGCACCCAAAGATAAAAGAGGAAGAGTAATGTGCAGATTTAAAATTAAATTTACAGTTTAGTAAAGACAGAGAGAAGCATTTATTAAATTATTGACCTTTATTATTATTTATCAAATTATTATCTGACTCAGTAAAAAAGTCCTGGATAAATATGTGCTTGCTTGTCCACATGTGTTTTTAATAAAATCTCTTCTGATTTTATTCCTCCTTGCAGCTGTGAGTCAAAGTCCAGTATCACTGAAACTAGTGGAAGTCATTTAATTTGGAAATGAGTGAAATTAGATGTTTTTTTCCTATATGGACTAGAAACTCGAAATTCATGAGGTCACCTGTAGGAGTTGTGGGGACTTTCTGAAGTAGCAGGACCCAGAATATTGGGAATAGACAAAAAACCTGAAGGCTCTGAGACAACTCATGGACATCCTAAACGATGCTGAGGTTCTGCCCTGCTCTGGGCCTGGAAACTTTTGGCTCTATTTTGTGAAATATTTTGTAAAAATGGATGAAAGTCTGACAGTCAGTAATTGAGAATGAGAATTCAGTGAGACATGAGCGTGGTGGGGTGGACACAAAGGCTGGGAGGTACCTGGGTTCTGATCTCTAGCCCCAAACAGCCCTTCCCTCCAGGGGACTTGTCCAGCACTGCAGCAGCATCTCTCCCCACTCTCACTCACTTAGACCATCCTCTTGTACTCAAAATTACTTTTTGGGAAGGAAAAAAATTAATTCTACAAGCAGAAAGCCGAAATGTCGAGCAGCTGCCAAACATTTGTACTGTGTTTCATGGGAGGATTGATGCTGTCTGGGTGTGCATCACAAACTGATGTTTATGTTTTGGTTTTAAATTCTGTTTTAGGAGTGTATGAGCAAGGTGTGACTCTTGGGAAAATTTGTTGGGGCTGCCTCTGGTTTGAAGCTTTTAGAGTGAGGGGGGTCTCTGTGAGCAGCAGGTGTGCTTTCTGTTCTGCTTGTAGCTTGTTTTAAAGATCCCCAGGCAAACCAGGAACTGGTGTGGCTGAATTTTCTTCAAAGAAATCTTTCCTTGCATGTGGCTGTATCGAGTCACATAACACCTTCATGTCTGCATGGAGGCTCTCCTGCTGAATCTGTGCCAGGAGTTACATCTGCTATGAGCTGCAAGAGAAAGAGTCGTGGTAATAAGATAGAAAGTGGCTTAAAATAAAATAAAATTTAAAAAAAAAAGCAATATTTGGAGTATTTTAGGGTGTTTAAGCCCATGGTTTTGCTAAGAAGCTCTGTTGGTGCCCTACATTCTGAGTGCTGTTATCAAGCCCCCAAATTGTCAAAAATGTCCTCCCTCTGTCCTCTCAGCTCTCCTATTTCAAAAGCTTCTGAAGTGAGGGTCTCAGAACACCTGAAAAAGCAAAGTAGTAAAATTATCAGTTATGTTTTGGTCATTTTAAGCAACTCCAGATGTCAGAGGTGTTACTGGTGCTCTGGTTGGCCTCTGATTCTCCAGACTCAGTAACTACTGATGAGTGCAGTTTGTAGCTCTGATGGGTTGTTGTGCAGATAACACCACCTCAGAACTGCACATCTCAGTTCTCTCTCTTGTAAATTGAAAAATTAATAGAGATTTCCACTCAATAAACCCTGTCACCACCATCTAGGTTTTTTTAAAACACCATTAGAGTGTGTTTTAGGTCTGTTACTGGGGTAGCATACATGCAAAAATCTACTAAAATCTACTAAAAATCTGCTGTCTCTAAAGAGGCAGGCAGAACAAATACAGTGATAGTCTTAAGTATTTGAGCTTTGAATACAACATCCATAAACACACCTCTCAAACACCCATTTTGCTGGAAAAATCTGTAACCCATTGTGAAGTGCAAAGTTCCCATCTCTCTCTCTCTAAAGTGACAAAATGAAGGGAACAAAAATGCTGGTGGAATCTAGCACGTTGTAGGTAAAAAAATCTAGGTGATGTTTAAGCTGTTTAATAGAATAAATACCATTCATGAAAGCCCACAGGCTCCTGTTGCTTTTGATTTTTTTTTTTCTTAAAGATCCTTATGTCATTTAGCCATAACGGTACCACAAAAAAGCACAACTTTTTAAAAAAGATTCAATTAGTAAAGTCTTTAAGCAGTGTTAAAGATTCAGTTGTTAAGCAAATAAAGAATAGGTGAGGAATAATCTCCACACATTGTTCTGTGCCATGGCCCAGTGCCTTCTGCACTCCCCTGTGTAGGGGAGCTGCACCTGCAGGAAATAAAGAGTCCAAATTTGCTCTGTCTGTTGTGATGTAACAGATTGAGAAGTCTGGAGGAAAAAAAAAATATCACTGTCCATGGAAAGCATGCATGGAAAGTCTGGAAATCTTCTTTATGGTATCAAGCATGAAGTGTGCAGTGTTGTGCCAAGAGAGAATGTTTCCAGTCCTGTTTGCATTTCTGTTGTCTGCATATACAGACATATGTGTGTTTTCTTGACTGCTTTATCTAGTGATGGTTAGTATTCTTCATTCCTCTGTCATCTGATCTGTTGGGTGATAGCAGCAGACGTCAAAAGCCAGGATTTTATGTTAGAAACCTTATCAAGGACAGCACAGGCTTGATGTGGCAGAAGCAATAAGCTCTGCAGCTCCTGGTGTGCAGTGAGATTTTCCTTATCAATTAGCCCGCCACTCACAGCTTTGTGCCAGCTTTCTGGAGATAATTCTGCCTTCTCTACAGGGTAAATGTGTTTTTCCCTTGTAAAAAAAAATCCCCCTCTGTGCTTCCCCCCAGTTGTACAGCTCCGTGGACAAGGCTCATGGTTGGATTGTGCAGATGATGTGCTGAGACCTGCATGAGAAACTCTCTGCTGGAGCCTGAATGCCAATATGTGTGTGTGGATCCAGGTCACAGTCAGGCAGTCCTGACCTCTTCTTTTCCAGCAAACAACCCTGAGCAAGCACTGATGATGCTTAATGCCACGCTGGACATTGCTCACAGGCACAGGACTTGGTTCTGTTTGTAATGGGAATTCCAGGTCTGGATACAGACTGAACAGGGGGTGGGCTCTGCCAGGAGCTGGAAGGTGCCCAGGGAAAGGTGGGGCAGAGGCAGTGTGTGGCACCCTTGGAAATAACTTATTCTTTCCTCTGGTTTAACTCTCTGGATGTTGGAAACCACCACTTTCACTGTTATTTCATATGAGTACCTCTCCTCAGCTGAATACGAGGGGCTGCAGGCTTGGGACTACAAACTGCTTACCATGGGTATTCCTTACATGTGTGTGCTCCCTTGAAATGTCACATTTTATAGAGTTGGTCAGTAATTAAAACAGCTCCAGCACATCAGGGTTAACCAACTTGGAACTGAACTTGAGACAGGCTGCCCCATTCAATTCCATGCTGGTTTATAATGGTTTATCTTATAGTTCCTACAGATTTATCTGCTCAAATCCTTTTCAGGATCTGAAAAAAGATGGATTCAGTCTCACTGAAGGTAGAGTTCCCACCAGAGGTTTTAGGAAGGACATTGCTTTAGGCCACAGGCCTCTCTACAGATGCAAAGTTTGTAATAAAAAAAAAACCCTTGGGCAGAGTTCTAGCAATATAAAAATGCTTGGTTTAGGATTGTCACTCCCCTCTTATTCCAGGCAGAGGGTCCAATCAGACCAAAGTTCTTGTTTTCTTCTTCACAAAAAGGCAGGAAACACTGAGTCAAAGCCCCTCTGACACTCTTGCTCTGCACAGAGGGATGCAGGTTGCCCCCATTACGTGATGGGGAACTTGAGTCAAAATGTTTGATGCTGGAATAAAAAATATTCTGACACAGATGCTCATCTAGCAGGAGCTACTGACAGACTGCAAATGGCAGACAGCCAAGGGAATGATCACTTTTATTCCCTATGTGAATTCATGTTAAAGATGTTATGCTGGCTAAAAGTGAAATGCTGGAAGTTCCTGTGACAATTAGCAGGATTTATATAATCCTTTGTGGAATATTTGAATTTCCTTTCTACATATAATATGATTTTGAATAATATGATTTTGAATAATATGATTTTGAATAATATGATTTTGAATAATATGTCTCTTTTTGTTTTCTTTGTTTACCTATTCCATGGTGGTAAAGCTATTTCAATGCTCAAAACAAGCCTCTTAGAGAAGGTATTTGAGGAAAGCTCTCTGGCTCTCTGTCTGTCCTCTGCCCATATTCCTGGCCAAGCTGTTATAAAACCTTATCCAGCTGCTCCAGAAGCTCCTGCAAATGTCCCCACTGGGGAGCTGGGGTGTCCCAGCTCATCCCACCTCCTGCCAGTCCTGATCTTCCTCTGCTGGTGTTGCCACTTAGTCCTGAGACCAGAGCTGCTGCCAAAATTCCCCATTGCTTTAGGACTGGGAAATCATCCTTCTATGGGAGCTGTAGGGTGCTGCCCCAAAGGCAAGTTCTGGTGGGCAAGTTCTGCTCATTTTAAAGGGAAAGAGATTCCTGCTGGCCACTTGGAATTTCTGTGCTGAAAACTGAGGAGTCTTGCTAATAAAATATGTTGCATTTTTCCTTTGGCAGGAAAAATTGAGAACCTTAGTTTTGAACTAATGTTATTTGACTCACGTGACAGGTGCTTACAAGCTATTTTACTTCTAAATATCTGAATAATGGGCAATTTCCCAATGGGAACTAAGGCGTTTTGCTTCAAAATTTTTCATGTCCTTCATATTTTTCACCCTATTTCCTTTTGCCCTTCAGGCCTTTGTTCTTTGCCAAACTCAGGCTTCTTCAGAACTCCTCTGTCTGATTCTCTGAGCTGTAGTAGTGCAGCTGTTTTACAAGCACGGGGTTTGTTGTGGCAGCAGCTGAAATGCTTCCCTGGCTTAAGAGAAATCTCTGCCACGGGGAGTTGAAAGACTAAGCCTGGAAAGCCTGGGCTAAGAAGATAGCAGGCCATTAGTGATTTGGGTATTACAGCCTGACTCAGGTGACCAGATAATATTCTTCCCATGAGCACAAACCTCCTCTTTGACCTGGGGCACATGGTATGGGCACAGGCAGCCAGAGATATGCAGGCAGCAGTGATCTGGACATTGTGTAACCCCACTCCTCCCTGTGAGATAGCTCTGCTCCCACTTCCTTGGAGTGCTTAAAAAAATAAATGTATTAAAGACATTAAGACCTCCAGATACCAGCAACAAGAAACAGATTAAGTGCATTAGCAGGGATCAGGGAAAGGGAAGCTCCAGCACAAAGGATCATCATTTGTGGCCAGCTAGAATTAAATTTGAAAGCACAAGAGGGGTGGTTATACTGAGCTCTCTCACAAAGTGAGTTGGCACGTGCTGAACCTCTGCTGGCACAGCGATGCAGCTTCCTCCTGAAGGCATTATGATCATCTATACCCCATCAGCAGGCTGGGCAGGAGGAGTGTCCATCAGCATGGACAGGAGGGATACACTGCACAAGAGTAGCAGGAGTGAGAAGCAAAAGAGATGTGAAAATTTGCATAAAATGCTGAGATGGAAGATGCAATGTTGACCTGTAATTCTGGCAGGTGAAATGGATTTGTGAGATGTTCAAATAGCCCATGCTGGATACTCAGTACAAGTCTCTTTTTTGCATCCTTTCGTGGCTGTGATTGCCACATGGAATTGTGGCTGGGTTCACTGCTGTGTTTCCTGCCAGCCAGCCTGGAATTTCCCATATATCCAGTGGAAAATGGCACAAACAGCAGCATTGTCTTTTCTGACTGAGGATCCTGCCTCAGGTCTGAGTTTGCATGGCCTGCAAGATACCCACATCTTCATCAGGAAACTTCAGTTCAGTGTGAACAGGGTAAAAAACCCACAAATACCAGGGAGGGAATACATTTGTTTTCTGTGATGCAGTTTGTCCTGTAAACCTCTTGTGGGGATTGATGGGTAAAACTGACCACAGAACTGAGAAGGAACCGTTTAGCCAAAGAGAAATAATACCAAAGAGAAATAAGCCTGAGATTAATGCTCTCCATTTGATATATAAAACAAGGATGGCACCTTCAGTACCACCAGGACCAGCATGCAGGAAGTGGATCAGGATTCCAGTGTCCCTCTGAGCTTCCAAAGACTGCATAAATTGGGTGGGGAGACGCTGACTGTGCTGAATTTGTCACTCTGTAATCTGTCACTGAAATCCAGTATTTCTAATGCACTGCTCTTTCTTACCCTCTCTTCAACAGATCTGAGAATGAAAAGGGTTTAAGCAATCTTCTGGTCTAAAAAATGGATTAAGCATTTATTAAGACATCTATTAAACATGCATTGCTACATCCAAAACCATTTATTAAGGGACTGCCTGAGCATTGTGCAGATGTTGCTATCCATGCACTCCAGGACATTTCTTTAGTATTTAAAGATGCACAGACAACAAAAAGCCACATCATACTATAGCCCCACACAGCTTTCTTGCTTTTCCCACTCCAGATGACTCTTGGGGAGCAGGGTGGTTCAAGGAATACATGTCTGCAGCAAACTAAATCTCAGGTCACCTTCCATGAAAGGGGCCTTCAGTCCCTGCCTCACTGTACACAGCAGATGTGTGTAATGCATGAAATAATCCTGTATTTTAAAGGTGTATTTTAAATGGCTAAAAGAGACTAGCAAATCAAATTAATTTTTTTTTTTATTGGTGATGTATTTCTCCCTTGCATTTCTACCTTGTGTTAGCGAATTATGGTATGTTTGTTCTGCTTTTAACTACAAGTCAGTTCTTCTCACATAGGAATCTTTGAAATACACATTGGCAAAAAACCTGATGAGAAGCAGCAAGAATGCCCTTGAAATGGAAATTTGAGAACAGAATCTGTGGATGTTTGGATGAGACCCCAAGAAGGAGACAGAACCCAGAGTTCCCCACGAGGAGGAACAAGAAGGTAATGGGCTCCCCATGAGCACAGATCATCGCTGCTTGAAAGATGCAGCCCCACTGCCAGCATGGCATTATCCATGAACTCTGGATCCTGATGGAACCAGGAACACCCTGCCTACACCTTGTGCCTCTGGGAGCTGTCTGCTTTCCCTGGCAGCCGAGAGCCAGGATGGTTTAAAGCGTAGCCAGGTTGGTTTAAGGTGTTTGCCTTTCTTAGGGCTCACTTGTGACTAACAAAACGCTGAGTGGCAGTTCCTCTGTGGTTTTAGTTCAGACATTGGCATAGAAATGGGCAAGGTACCCCCCAAAACAAGGTTTTCTGCCCATCTGACAGCACTGTGTGGTTCAGGATAAGGATACCCAGTCCCTCCTAGATGAAATCCTGGCACCTGCCAGCCTGCTGGTCCCTTAACCTCCTTCCCCTTCCTTCCCTTTCCTCCTTCTCAATGATGACTGCCTTCTCCATGAAAAAACACTCTCCCTGCATGTCTCCTGGATTCCCAGGGGCAGTCTCCAGCTGTTCACAGTTTCCAGAGGGACAGTGGAGCACCACCAGCCTCTCACCCTGTCAGTACAAGGGTGCTCCTTCTGCATGGGAGCACAGTGGTGCCAGCTGAGGTCTCTGCTGCCTTACCACCCCAGGGACAGCTGCAGAGGAAGATAAATTCAAGGTACAAAGCAAAATATATCACCTGCTCCCCCAGAACCTTGTCTTATTCTCAAGGAGTGACTAGACTGAGCTCAGACCTTCTGTTTGAAATAATTACTATAATGCAAAATAGTCCCTTTACCCACCCAGAAATCTGTGTTAGTGTCACAGATATAATAACTGAGTCAGCCAAGCAAATTTTTAAAAAAACTAACAACAAAATAGCAAAAAAAAAAAAAAAGAAAAAAGGAACCAGTCCCTTCTGTTTTACTGTTTTCTTCAACATTTTCATCCAAAGGATAGGGGTAAGCGAGATCTGAAGTTCAAGGGAGCAGGCGTGCATTCCCTGGGGCATTCCAAAGAATTCCCTCCATGGCTCTGCTTGGAATGACTGGTGGTGGGTGGGCAAACCCTTGGGCTCTGCATCCTCCCCCTGCACAGACTGGGCTGTCAGGAGTCACCCCCACTCCTCTGGGCAGGACTGGGAACTCAGCCAGTCTTAATTACATCTTCATTAACCCTTGTCACTACAAAGCTGGGTTTCTTGTACCTGAAAGTGTGTGAGTTTACACAGGGGGATGGGGGGTCATTCCTGAACTTACACCTTGACTTCATTCCTCTTTCTCTCTTTGAATTTCTTTGACAGAAGTACAGCTGAAAGGCAAAGGATTCTGGTTTTAAGTCAATAGCAGTCTAAGTTGTTGGAGTGCAGCGTGTGCTTTGTGATGAGGTTAGCAGTGACACGTTCACAGGTTTGAGGGGTTATTATTTGAATCTTTATTCAGGCAGCTCGCTGAGGGAAGCGTTCATAATCTGTGTGAATTTCCAGTGCAACCAATATAAAAATGAAAATGGAATCAGAAGTAATTAAACTGATAGTTAAACCCACCCTGAAGGAACTGTGGGGTGCAGAAAATCACACAGCTTATTTTTTTCAGGAGTTTGCCTTTTGTTGCCTTCTTTCAAGTGATTTCAAAGACTTTTCAAAGGGAAGATTAGTGCTGTTCCTGAGGTAGGCTCCAAATCAGAGCAGTCATGTGGGGTTTGTTTCACCTGGAGTTCTTTCCTGTGTTCAGGTCCCCTGCCTCAAAACCTGCCACACACCAGGGCATCCCCTGTGGCACAAACCTGAACCTCATAATTTCCCTATTTCTGCCTGGGCAAGGGCCAGGTACGTGAATATAACATGTTCTGGTCATGTCTCTGTCAAAACAACCTGAAAACAAGTTTATCACCTTTTATGTTTTGGAGTCACAGAATTTTCTCTGGCTGTAGGACTCACTGTACTCTCAGAGGAATAAAAAGCATCAGTAAAGCAGGAAGAAGAGCTCACAGCATTTGTAAGGGTGATTTACTGAGTACAAATTGGCCATTGCAACAAATATCTCATCTGATTGTGTTGTCATGCACTACTTTTCAGTATTGCTGTTGCTGGTACCAAGCAGGAAATAAATGAAAACAAAGATGCAAAAGGAACATTTAGGTATGAATTAATTCAATTGCCTCCAGAGCTAAGGTTGTTCTGATATTTCAAAGCCGTAAAATTTACCTGAATTTCTTTGTTTTCCCTTCTTCTACATTCAACTCCCCTTTTTTTTCCTTGCCTTTCCCCTTTGCATGAGTGAACAGATGATCAGTACAGGGGAGTGTAGTTCTTGTGGAGTGAACTGGAGAGAAAATGTGGGATTTCAAGTGCTGTGCATTGAACCAGCAACTTCTTATAACTTTTTGGTGCCAAAGAAGTGGAGAAATGGTGAGGGGAAACCCCAAAACCCATTAGCAGGCTCTCAAGCTATGGAGCTAAAAAGGCACAAAGTTTAAGTGCTCACAAATGCATGTTTTTTTTCCCTGTGAAGTGTCCATGATTCCTCATATTTCCTGCAGGATCCATGCCCAGGGATTTGCAGTGAATATTAATATGAGGGTTAGGCTTGAGAATTTCCTTGAATTTATTTCTTGCCTAGCTCTTAGATAGCTTACATTATTTCATGACATAAATGTAATAGAATTGATGTATTTTTATATCCAGCTCTCCTCAGAGAATTGAAATTTAGTGATAATTGAATATTATATTCAATCAATATTAATTGATCAATTAATTCAAATATTAAATATTCAATAGTAGTTGCCCAATTTTTTTAAAATATTATTGATACAGTGCATAATTTTGTTCCACTGAAACCTGCCAGTAAGAGCCATGTATATTTTGTGGAATGCACAAAAAATATGAAAATATAAAAATATGAAAGCTAAAGAGAAACATGGTACTCTGAAACTCAAACACTTTGAATGTATTTTGCCAGAGTGTATTGGAAAGAAGACAAATGTTGACATATTTCTGCAGAAATCCTGTCATCTAGCCAAGTGTACTCATTAAAAATGACAGCAAAAGAGAAAAATTAGAAAGCAAAATAGATTGAGAAAAAAACAAAGTCTGGGGAAAGACAAGAAAAAAGTGACAGGATTTAAAAAAAAAAATAAATTTCAGACTTAGGCAAGTCAATGAAAGAACAGCATGTTATTCCCAGAATACCATGTCCCTGATATTAGATAACTGATCCCAAGAATCAGAAGAACTTCAGTTCTGGGTATTGTATCTTTTTGTACAATCATAAAACTAGATATTTAATTTTTTCATTAATTGATGATGTCTGGATCATGCCACTCTCCTCTCACCAGGTGAACAGCATTCTGGAGTGGCTTCTTGCTGACTCTAAGGTCAACCCAGAGAGTAAAGTTTTGCATAACTTTGCATAACTTAGATCCACTTTCAACACCACCGATTTCTTTTTGTTTTTGTAATAATAATTTGGGACCCAAAAAACATGGGTGAGGATTAACAGCCTTGGACATGGTTGAAGACCAAGGTTCTATTGACTGAAAAAGAGTGTAAAACAGTATTAAGGAGAGGATTTCAGTGTCCAGGACTGGGGTTTGCATGGCTCAAGGTCTCTAGCCCTCAAGGTGTCCCCAAGGGAAGATGTTCTCAGAGGCTTCACACGGGGCAGGATCCCAAGAGTGGAGCCCATGTCACCAAGTCATCCTTTCCGGTTCAGGTCAACAGAAGGACTCACAGAATAATCATATTAAAGTAAAGATAATTTCTCCTTTATTATTTTCAGACTTTGGAGTGAAAATTGAAGTAATTTACAAATGAACTTGATTTCTTGTATCCAGCTGTCCTCACTAAAGAGAAGTGAAAGGAGCTTTCCCCTGCTCGGTGCAATGGGCAGGTAGAGGAGCAGAGCTGTGCTAATTTCTGTCTGCTCTCCCCTCTCAGAGGCAAGAACACAGGTGCCTTTTGCAGTGTGGAAGGTTCAAGGGCTGTGCATGCAGTGGGCTCCAGCTCCAGGCTCTGATCTCTGCTGTACCAACGAGCAGCGCTGATCACGGCACCGCTGCTTAAGGCTGGGTGCTGATGCTGAGAAGGGCCATTGCTGCAGGGTTTGTAGGCTCACAGCTTCTGCCTGAAAGCCTCAGGGGTGGTGTTTGGTCTGCTTTACTGCCTTGGAATGCATGAGGTCCAATGGCATGTTGTCAGAGGAAGGGATGGAATTATTGTGGATGCGAGACGAGTGTTCCGTGACCATTCAGTGCTCCCCTCCTCGCTCTCTCCACTGCCTTTCTTCTTCAACATTGCAAATTAATCACAAGATTCACTTGTTTCAGCTGAACTTCGTATCTTTCCATCTGATGGACAGCAAACAGTGGTCAAAATAGGAAAAAAAGGATTAATCTGAGCCGCACTGGAGCTTCTTTGTGTTCGTTGAGCTGGAATTTAATAAGGGATCTGACCCTTAAAACTGAGTGAGCTAAAATGAAACACTTCACTGGGCCTTATCTCAAGTGCTGTCAGTATTACACCCTTGGAAAAGAAATTCAAAGCCTGAGTGTGAGGAAAATAGAGAGGAGTGTGGTGGAAGTGGAGAGGTACTCTACTTAGCATCTGTGCCACCTGAGCCATGAGTCTTTCTTGTGATAAAGGCAAAAAAACCAAAACAAAGCAACAAACTTTATTGCCAGTACCCTTTGCTCTGAAGGTTGGCAAGCAGGCATCATTCACCCAGGGAAGGGATAGACCCTGAATGCTACAGAAAGCTCCAGGCATTTTTTTTACTTTTTTTTTTCTCTGCAGAAATGTAAATGTGCTCTACCTCTACATCCTGTGTCACAGAGGTCTCAAAATCTGCTTTTCTGCCATCCCTTTCTCTTGACCTTAGAGCTTCCTGCCTGCTCCCAGGAGTGCTTGGAGAAATGGTGCCTGCTTAGGGCAGGCTGAGGCTTCAGGTGGGGATCCAGGGGAAGTCCAGTGCCCCAGGACAGCTGGTGATGCCTTAAATATTAATTTTAAAATATAAAAGTTTTAGCTTTTATATTTTTTCAGATCCTGTACTGGATTAGTGTATAACTCTGAACTCTGTGTAGAGTGTTGGCAAGCTCTCATCACAGCTTGATCAGACAAAACAATCCTTCCAGGTCTGAGAAGCAAGGTCATCATCACAGCCTCAGGTCTGAAAAGTACAAAAGTACATTGGGGAAAGCAAACTGGGGAATGTGACTTCATTAGCTGGAGCTGTAATTGGACAATTAAACCCTGATATGCAAACAGATCAAACTTAGATCTGCCCAAAAACTGGTGACCAAATCCATTTCAGGTGTAGCCTCTGCCAGGCTCCTGCACTGCCTGAGGTGTATTAAAAGCCTTTAATAAATACTCATTTTAACTCTGTCTAGCCTCTCTTCTAGGTAGCCAGTCCAAAGCATCACTGGCACGGTCCCTGCTGGCTCCAGGAAGGCTCTGCCTCCCCATCCTCTCATTCTCCACAGACACAAAGTCAGCACAGTAAGGTGAGGAACTTTTATCAGCTGCACCCAGCTGGAAGTCTGGCCTTGTACCAGCCAGCCATGGGATAATTCACACCATTCCATCTTCCCCAGCCCTCCTTCCATGAATTAGTAGCTGTAAAGCACAGCAGCAAATCTTCCCATAATTTCTGCCTTCTGGAGTCCAGGTTTCCATCACCCCTCTCTCCCCTTCTTTCTTGCTGTCTTTTAGGGCCAGGTAACAATAATACTCCATATTACACATCCTCCTTTACAGCTAGATAACTAATGATTTCCACTGTGTCTCTGCCAGAATTAGGTAACTGCAATACTCTTCATTTTATATCTGTCTTAAAGGCAGTAACAGCAGTACTCTAAATTATGTACCTTTCTTCTTTTTTCTCTGTCAGGCAGATATTGTTATGCTCATTTTATGTGTCCTCCCTGGAGCTGTAATAGTTTTCATTGTATTTCCTCAGAGCTTATTATGGTAATGTTCCTACTGCATATCCCAGCATCATAAGTGGATATTTTTGAGTCATCCCTGCCGTATTTTACCTGTAATATTTATTGCAATTTGAGTAATTAAAATAGTGTCCTCAGGTTAACAGCTCTCAGAAGGGTCGTGCTTTTCCTCCCTGGAGCTCTCCCTGGGCTGACTTAGAGTTGGAAGTGTTCTGTAAAGAGACCTCTTCCTGCTCTTGACCCTGGGACCAGCTGCTACATTCTGGAATTTTTTCTTTTTTCAATTTTTCTTTTTTTCTGGAATGCTTTTCTGCCAAGGCCTGTGGGTGCTGAGAGGGGCTTGGCCCCTCCTGGGGCTCAGCTCACCTTCAGAAAGCAGGTTGTCCCACATGCCTGAGTGTTCATGTCCAGCACTTTGGTGCTGGATTCCTCAGATTAACAGTGCTTAATGCCCTTTCTCTTGGTTTTGATTTCAGCTTTCTTCCCTGGCTCACAAAATGAAATTTGCTGAGTGTGGGCAGCTGAGGCAAGCTTCACAAGCTCAGCTATGACTCCTTGATTCTTTTTTTTTTTTTGGGGATTTTATTGCTTGCTATACATTTTTCTTCAGACAGTACAAGTGTCTTCTGTGAGGCCCTGATGGAGCAGAAACAATGCTGTGTGCTTTAGGTGATCTTCCTCTTTGCTGCATTTGTATTAAACAGGGTAACAAACCAGCAGTTGTTCCTCAATTTATGTAAAATAACTCCAGGCAGCAAGACCAACCTGAAAACCTCTTAATAATCTATTCAGTAAATGGATCTGTGCAAACAATACACAGGAATAAACTGAAAGTGGTGTGAAAGCAGAGAAGGAGGGCTGCATTGGAAGCATGGTTCAGAGATTATAAATTAAACCACACCAATTTGGTCTCCTGTTCTAACTTTTATTAGAGAATCAAAATTCAGATCAGTCTTATCAAAAGAGTTCCTTGCACTGCTTGAATCTCATAGGTAAGTCTGACTCTGCTTGCAAGAGAACACTGCCTCCAAAAAAAATTAAACTGCTGCATGGCTATGATACCAGCATGAAAAATCAACAGAGTAAAATATATAATAAGAAATAATTTCTTTTAATTAGTAGAAGAAGTAGAAGCTGCTTAGGAAACCAGTGTGGTGTGGCTCCATGTTAGGGGCATAACCTATGGAGAACTCTTAAACTTCATGGGAAATTAATAGGTATAAGTGAAGAGGGTAATTTCAGGAGTGTAGCCATAGAAGCTGATGCAGACCTGTGAATAACATTGCACCCAAAACTGTGTTATTAAAATTTACACCTTATTGCCTGGCATGGACAGGAACCACAGAGGAAATCAGTCAGAAGTATGAAGGTCTAATCCAGTGAAAATGGAGGACATTCTGCAACTTGGAAAGGAGCTGAAAAGTTCATTGCAAAGAGCTCTACATTTAGGAGAAGGGCTTCTGGCAAAGCTATTCTAAGTGAAGTTACCTTCAGCTTAGATGAGAAAAATATGCTGGCCATATTTTTTCATATAAAAGAAAATTGAATTCTTAGCCAGAATAAAGATGGGGGGAAAAAAAAAATATTGGAATCCAGTGTGATTGTGAAATTCCCTCCGTGGTAATCTGATCCACAGCCCATCAGCCAGGGGAGGCTTTATCTGTCATTGCCTGACAGGGAGAATTTCTAAAGGAAATATCCAAAGGAGCGAGCAGAGGTGATTCTGTCAGCAAAGACTGTCCTAAGAGCAGAGCTGGGCTGGTGCTGGGCACCTCCCATGCCAGCACTTCCTTCATAAACCGTGTGAATGAATTTACATGGCTGCAAATTGCTATTTATAAATGGTAAATTGCTGTGGATTTCAGCAAAGGCAGCCTTCAGAAATCGCTGGGCAGCGGTAGGCAAGGTTGTGCTGCCCAGAGGGGCTCTCCACTCTGCACCTGTTGTTCCCTGGATGAAATGGTTTTGTGTCTCATTTCCCTGCTCACAAAGCAGGTATGTGGCCACTCCAGCCTTTGCCAGGTGTGGAGGGTGAGGGGCACTGAAAGGCCCCCAGATTGCATCCTGACTTGACATGTTAAATGTTCCATTTATCAACCCCAGCTAGGCTGTGAGTATTAACAGGATTTCTGCAACAGAGCTGTGCACAGCCCATCACAGACTTACAAGTTTATAGGTCTTAAAACCTACAAACTTCTAGGTTTTAGGCTCCCTAGAAGCTTGACAAACCATGAGTTCACCCCCACTGGCTGCCCCACGACCTGTGGCACCCAGGACCAAACAAGCAGGTTCCCTGTCCCAGATGAAGTCTTTTGAGATGACACTGACAAAAGTCCCTGCCTAGTGCTTGCCTTGTTGCATTGAGCAAGTTAAAAGAAAGATTTCTACCTACTTGCTAATATAAGAAAAAACTTAAACTAGCTATTCTGGGTGTCCAGCAAGCTCTGCCTGTCTCAGATAGCAACAGGCAGCTGTAATAAAAGCCAAGGGATTTATTGAGGAGGAGCTGAAGAAGTTAAATTCTGATAATGACAAATAATTTACATTGAGGTAGGTTTTTCCATTTGTTTCAAATAAAGCCCTATCACTCGATTATTTCTTTATAAACCTGATGAGTTTTTACAGATTTAATGTCTTCAAGGTAGTTTATGCTTTTAAAGAGATCTGCTTTCAGCGATCTGCAAATACATATGTTATGATGGAAGTGGTACTAAACAAAGAAAAGTTACATAAATGCCATGGAGCAGAGGTTTCACATGTTAGGAATATTAAAATAGCTCTCAGTGCTCACAGGGTCTGATTTCAGTAAAGCATGCAATGTTTTCCATCCCTTTATGCATGACTTCTACTAGAAAACCATTATGGAATTGAGAAGTATCTGAATATCCAAAGCACAGTGCCCCTTGGCAGAACTCATGTGAAAATAAGAGGCCTGAAGAGGGGAGACATATTTAATATTCATATATTAATTGACTGTAAAGTCAGTACATTCTGTTGCCTTTTTGCTCAGTCTTTAGTTAAGTGTAACTTTTTTTTTGTGTCTGATTGTCATCAAGCTCCAGTGAAGCAGCACACAAAAAAGAAAATTCATAAACAGAAATGTCCTGAATGAAAATTTGACTGGGATGATCCATGGTTTGGGGCTTTCTGTGTTCAGATGGGGCCCAACTTTGAACCACTGGAAACAGATTTTGTAAAGATGCAGGGAAGGGTCTTGAAGTCCAAGATTCCTTAACTCTGCTTTTAAATTTTATGTGAACCCATACCAAATCTCTTCCTGCTCTTTTACCCTGGCTTCAGATATAAAATTTGTCTCTGGAGGGAGATTGTGGAGGGAATAGTCTGTCATTCTTTCCACAGTAAATTTTGAAGCTGTTCATTCTGACCTTTCACAAGAGATCTGAAGTCTCAAAATACAGTATTTCCACAAACATAATGAATATAAACAGCTGGATAAAGCTGAAAGAGTGTAAAACTATTTGCCCACTACAAATAAAGATATTGCAGCGGACTCTTCCTCAAAGCCACCCAGAAACTGGGAACTGAAAGAAAAGCTCAGGAGAGAGCATTTTTCTTCTTAGGTTTCAAAAATCTAATCACAAAACATGGACCTGTGGTGTCTTTAGGCTTTTAGTATAAGATTTTCTCTTACCTGGAACTAGCAAACAGGATTTGCTGTGGTGGTTTGTGTTGCTATTACCTTTTAAAATTAACTTACATGCTCAAATCACTTCTTCAAACGCACACTTGACCTCTGATTCACAGAGCATGAAAGAGTGATTGCAACCAGACTGTAGTCCTGAGAAATATTGAAATAACTGAGTGAAGAATTATGGGTTTAGTTTTTTCTGTGGTGGTTTTTTTGTTTTTTTGTTTTTTTTTTCTATTTTATTCTAATTAATTTGGAGGAAGAGAAGAAGAATGTGATCTCTCCGAGTGTTTCACCCCTCTTCAGAGAAAAGAAACCCCAAGCAAATACCAAAAATCTTGATTATTTAAAACAATTAATTCCATTTCTGGACTCGTCAGGATGTTTGAATCCCATAAATTACTTACATGCAGCAGGAGTTCACCTGTGTTTATATTCACAAGGGCCTTGGAACTCATGCAGGAAACTAATTTTTCTTAATCTCACTTGCAGTGTGGAAATGAAAGGAAGAGCTGTTTTAACAGACAGTGCAATTCCAGCACTTAGGAAACCTCTGATCAGATTGGAGTGGCTAAGATTTCCCCAGCTGCTCTCCTAGGAGGGTTTCTGGCTGTCTCCTCCTGACAGCAAACCCTGGGTGTGGATTTCCAGTCCTCACCAGCTGGGCAGGTGCCAGTAGATGCTTTTAATGTACCAGCAGAAACTGGTAATTATATTAATTTTGAAGTGTTCGTAGTGGTTCCATCTCGATCACTGCCAGGAGATGAGAAAGGAGGAGGAATACCTGGGAAAGGATGAAAGAAGTAGCTTTGAGGACAGTTTTGGGGGAGGTGGAGCACTTGGCTGGCTTAGTTTACTCTCCATTCAAGCTGGGTTTTGTGAAAAAGTTCCCACTGTATTGCACGGGTTTAGCAACCTAAAGTAAAGCTGAATTCCTGCAAGGGGAAATCTTCCAAGATAAATGTTGCAATGGAAAATAGATTTTTGAGATAGACCAGATTAGGCATGGTAAATTCAGGATTTCAGAAGATCAGGAGTGAAGAGAGTAGTTTTCTTCTGGGTATTTCATGAGCAATAAGGAGAGACAAGCTTTTTCCAGGGTTACAGCAGACACCAGTATTCCATATTGTTGATTGTTGAATGTCCACCATGGTAAAGCTTTGTGAAATTGGAAAATAATTTTTCAATAATTTTTTTTGCTGACCTTAAAAGCTAAGCTGGGAAAATGTCATTTACCTGGTAGCAGGGGTTAGAGATAGGATTTGAAAAAGAAAAGAGGTCCTTTTTCTCCATAAATACATACATGTCTGTATGGATCTCCATGGGGAAGCTCATGTATAAAAACATGTATTTCAAACCTGTATAAATATACATTTGTAGGTATGAATTAACCCTTTATAATTGCAATGAGAAGGACCATTCTGGCTGTTGGATCAGATTATCATGGTGTATTTGGAGGTGAGGATTAAAGGCAGAGTTTACCCTCTAGGAAGACACAGGGAGGGTTTCCAGTGGTGCTTGTACTGGCAATAAAGAAAAGGTGAAAAATATGGAAGTGAATGACTTGTATATTTATGTAGAGGTTTTCCTGGGGTTGTAATTAGGATGAAAGCAGATCACATCACTTTCAACATACTCTTATAAGGCCAAATAAATATTCCACTGGCCTAAACAGAGGTATTACCAGTTTGTTTTTTATTTTCAAGGCAAGCAATGTGCAGAACAGTTTTCACCCAGTTTAGAGAACAGTCCTAGAGGCAAACACCATTCTGTAGCTGTTTTGTGTGGGCAGTTCTTACCTGTGTGTGGGGTGTTGCCAGGGATTTAGGAAGAGAGCAATGAGGCATGCAGTTTCCTGCTGATTGTTTTGAGGTTTAGGAGAAAGTGGCCTCAGATTTGTTTCAGTGCTTGGCTGGCTGTGGGTTCCTGCCCAGCAGCTATCACAGGGAGCACTGGAGCATGGTTTCCTGGCAGAAAGCACTCACCACTGTTTCTGCAGTGCCCAGAGAGCTGTGTTAGAGGAGTGGGAGTTACACAAGCTCTGTTGATTTGGGTTGATTTGGTTTCCAAAAGGAGCAATCAGGAGAGAAGCTTTTTTTTTTTTTTTTTTCCTCTGATTCTGCTGGATTTGGAGCAAAAGTTTTTCCAGAAGCAAATGCTTTTGTGCAAGTCTCATGATTCCCTTGTTGTTTTCTGATCTGACATCTGACTGAGACAGAGGACTTCTGAGAGAAACAGCAAAAGTTAGAGAGGTAAAGGCTTCCAGGGAAATGGTGTTGTGCTTCAGGCTTTCTGGGATCTCTGCAGGCTGGGCAGCAAAGGCACATGAGAAACCCCGAAATGCCAGGCTCTACTCTCCATACACAGGGCTCAGATTGCAGGAGTCTGCCCTGGGTCTTGCTTAAACAGTCTGGAGGGGATTGATTGCTCTGTCACTGAGGAGTGACACACAAACAGGTTGGCTCTGAGAGCCCTGCCAGCCTCAGCACTGTGATGAAGCTAAGAAGGAGCACACAGCACCCAAAAATACGTCTGGGTGGAGAAGATGTTATCAGGAGCCACTGCAAAGATGCTCTGGCTTGTGCCAGAGAATGAAAAATGCAAACATTTAGTGGCATGGCATGGCTGGAATCAGGAGCTGCTTGTTATTAGGACTCCAGATTATCAATTGACTCTTGGATTATTTACATGGGCAGTGTGGCTCACTGCCCCAGGGTGGGCAGCAGGGTCTCTGTGACAGAGCTGTGCTGCCATCACAGCTGGGCTTTAAAGCTTAGAGGTAGTAACACTTCCACAGTGGCAGTAGATTACGAAAAGGACATCAATAAAACAAATCCAAACCCCTGAGTTTACCCTGCCTTAACTCCTGTGATTACAGCAGAGCAGCATCAATATGTGCTGGAGGGAAATGAGATCATTAAAAAATAGCAGTAACTGAGCAGCAGCAGATTTGTCAAGCTGGGGACTTGCAAGAACTGCAGAGAAGATGGACAGGGTGAACTGGGGACAAAGCCTGGGATCTCTGGGCCTCTCACACCTGGCAGTCATTTGCAATAGGAGCTGCTGGAGCTTGGTAGCATTACAGCTTGTCTTTTCAAAGAAAACTTGTGTAGGAAATGTTATGCCCTGTTTCTGAAGAAAATGACAACAGTTTTCCCTTTGGAAAAGACTCTCCAGAGACATGTTGATGGTTGAGTTTTACAGAAATTAAAGCCTATACAGACTCATTCAGCGAGGCTGATGTGCCAGTGACGGGGAGGAATAAATCCCTCAGAGAAACAAAACTGCAGGGACAGCTGTGATGTGCTCGAGACTGGCAGCCCCATGCACGTGGCACCCAGAAATGTACAGTCTGAGTCCAGAGCTCTCAGCATGGTCCTTGCCATCCCTTGGAGACAGAGAAATTCCTGAGGATGGAGGGAGGCAGTGCACTAGAGCCTGCCAGCAACATCCTGTCAAAAATGCTGCATTACACTGGCTGGCAAGGGTCGAAGAGCACTGCAAAATACCTCCGAGGGGAGAAACCTGAGTAAGGAGTTGAGAGGCAAAATATGTCCAGTAGAGTCTGTGTCTGAATTCACTGAACTCACTGAATTCACAGAATTCACAGAATGACTGGGTTGGAAGAGACCTTCAAGATCATTGAGTCCAGCCCATGCCCCAACACCTCAACTAAACCATGGCACTGAGTGCCAAATACAGTCTATTTAAACACACTCAGGGATGGTGACTCCACCACCTCCCCAGGCAGAACATTCCAGTGCTTTATCACTCTTTCTGTCAAAACTCTTTCCTAATATCCAGCCAATATTTCCCTTGGCGCAGCTTGAGACTGCGTCCTCTGCTTCTGTCAGCTGCTGCCTGGAGAAAGAGACCAACCCCACCTGCCCACAGCCACCTTTCAGGGAGTGGTAAGAACACCTCTGAGTCTCCTTTTCTCCAGGATAAACAACCCCAGCTCCCTCAGCTGTTCCTCACAGGGTTTGTGTTCCCAGCCCCTCACCAGCCTCGTTGCCTCCTCTGGACGTGCTCAAACATCTCAAGGTCCTTCCCAAAGTGAGGGACCAGAACTGGACACAGCACTCGAGGTGTGGCCTCACCAGTGCCGAGCACAGGGGGAGAATGACCTCCCTGCTCCTGCTGGCCACACTATTCCTGATCCAGGCCAGGGGCCACTGGCCTTCTTGGCCACCAGGGCACTGCTGGCTCGTGTTCAGCTGCTGTCACCAGCACCCCCAGGTCCCTTTCTGCCTGGCACTGTCCAGCCACACCATCCCCAGCCTGGAGCATTGCAGGGGGTTATTGTGGCCAAAATGCAGGACTCAGCACTTGGATTTACCAAACTGCATCTTATTGCACTCTGCCCACCCATCCAACAGTTCCAGGTCTCTCTGCAGAGCCCTTCTACCCTCCAACAGATCAATACACGCTCCCAGCTTGGTGTCATTGCAAATTTACTGGTGGTGGACTCAATCTCCTCATCCATGTCATCAATAAAGATATTGAACACAACAGGCCCCAGCACAGACCCCTGAGGGACACCACTGCTCACTGGCCCCCAGCTGGATGCAGCACCGTTCACCACCTCTCTCTGGGCCCAGCCATCCAGTCTGTTCCTAACCCAGCACAGAGTGCTCCTATCCAAGCCTGGGCTGCAGCTTTTCCAGGGAATGCTGTGGGAGACAGAGCCAAAGGCCTTGCTGAAGTCCAGGTACACAACATCCACAGCCTTTCCTGCATCCACTAGGCAAGTCACCTGGTCAGAAAACAAGACCTATCCCTCCTGAACCCACGTGGCTGGGTCTGATACCCTGGCCATCCTGTAAGTGCTGCGTGATGACACTCAGCATAAACTGCTCCATTATCTTATCAGGTACTGAGCACAGACTGACTGGCCTATAATCACCAGCATCCTCCTTCCCACCCTTTTTGTGAATGGCTGTCACATTGGCCAGTTTCCAGTCATCTGGAACCTCCCCAGTGAGCCAGGACTGTTGGTAAATGATGGGGAGTGGTTTTGCAAGCTCATCTGCCAGCTCCCTCATCACCCCAGGACACTGCTGCCAAAACCTGGGGCTGGGATCTGCCTGGCTCAGGGCTCTCTGCTGCCATGGTGTGTGTACCCTGGAGGCTTTTGATCCCCCACCATGAAAAACATCATGCCACAGGACCTGCATTTCTGCTTCCTGCTGCATGACACTTCCCAGGCTCTGTAGAAGGTAATGTGCTCTTTCTGGGGATGGGCTGGGGCTGTGCCAGGCAGCAGGACCCTCACTATCAGAGGGAAACACACAGTCTGTCCTGAGCTGGGCTTCTCACCCCAGCATAAAACTGCAATTTTGCCTCCTTTCTTATTACACCTGGAAAATCCTGTTAATCCTCGCAGCTCCTGAGCTCTACAGTGTAGCTCGTTTAAGTGTTGCAAAAGTGCTGAATGCATATGCAATCTTAATAAACAATGTGTCTTTCTTCTGATTTTATGTACTTTAATGGCAATTTGCAAGGACTGTTCCCACAACACACATCTAAACATATCCTGGATTTTGTGTAGCTTCTGCAATTGGTTTTCTATAGAGGTTGGATGTTATATTGGATAATATTGTGTTCTTTTGCTTTTGAGACCGGCCAGGATTTTGTAAAATCACACTTGTGTGAAATGAAATCCCTCCTCTGAGGCTATGAAGGCTGAAGCAAAGAGGAAAGAAAAGATATTCATGCTTGTACTTTTTCCACAGAGCTGGAAATCATCTTGTGGCTTTTTTCTGAGTGCAGAGCTCTAACAAGTGGCTTTTTAAGGCCAAAGACAAGTCCGAAGCACAAGGACTCAGCAGCTCTGGTGGTACAATCCATGAGTAACTCCAAGGAGAGCTTTCCCACAGCAAAGTTTGCATTGTCCCCAGTGTGGGGTACCTGGGGATGCTTTGTCCTGAGTTGTTTTGCTCTGTGCCTTCTCCAGGACAAACACAGCTGAGGCTCTGCTATGTCAAGGCTCCCCATCTATCAGCATACATGGTCTTAGCCAGTCTTTTTGGAGGGGTAAATATTTCTTTATCTGGAGGGATAACTCCTTTAGATGTGTTTTGAAAACCTGGGAGCTCACATAAAATGCTAAATGTATTGGTTACACGTACAGCTGATTTATTTCCAAGTTGTCTCGTTTGGCTGTGGTGGTAACTGCTCTGTAAAGTGTACTTGAAGAGTCCTAGAAAATCTTTTATTGGCAAATAAGAAATAATTCTAACCTTCAGTAATTGTGAAAAATGGAGGGAAAAGCCCTTAATAAATATGTATTTTTCTGGGGTTTTACATTGGTTCCCTTTTTATCAGCTTGGTAAAGCAATTTTCGAAATTACATTTGAGGGCTTTTAAATGACTGCAGTCTCTGGACATATTATCTTTGGACTATTCAATACATTTGTACTGCATTTTCTGCCCAGTATACATTCCAGCTCTCTTTTCTCCTTTGTGAGAGAAATATTGATTTATCTAATGAAAGTTAGTTAATCTAAGGGGGAAATCATTATCCACATTGAAATACACCTGATCTTCCCCTGGTATTGATCCACATGGCAGGGCACAGTCACAAATGCACTGGAGTGAAATGAATTTGGTGCCCAGTCCATTCAGCTGTGGGTTTCAGACAGGATTTTAGCAAATACCCTGAGGAGGAAGAAGCTGAAGGACAACTTTCTTCTGCAGATCCTCTGAAGTGACAACACACTGAGCTGCCAGTGCCTGACCCAAGGTGAGGATCAGACACTTTCCATGCATTGCCCCCACTCAAACTCCTTGGCAGTCTGGTGTCCCACAGACAGAAACAGGTCAAGGCTGCTGCTCTGAGGTTATTCCTTGGGCTCCTGTGGTTCTGGGTGGAAAGGAAAGGCTGGGAGAGGCTGAAAGCTTGGTTTTGCCTACACAGGCTCAATGTTGAAGTGCAAGACATGGTAGGTACAGGCAGGTGGTTGAATTGATGAAAGCAACATGGTATTATTAATCTGAATAATTATTAATTCACAATACAGATAGAAATTTACACATGTGTCTATGTATATATTTAGTATGCACATGTATTTATTTTGTATGAATAGTCTCAAATTTGTGTCCAGCCTGAAGCTCACAAATAGCCAAAAGTTTCCAATTCCTCACTCCTTGGACTTCAAGGCTACACAGGTACCTAAGCTGTAAGAAATTCTTGGGAAAGGATAGTTTCATTTCATTTTGTGAGGCTTTTTCTTTCTTTTGGTAAGTATTAGTGTTTGTTCTTTTCTCTTTGAGGGGGGAAATTTATTCTTGTGGAGAGCTGAGGCTTGACACGCTGCAATTAACAGCCTGTGGGTTAGCAATATATTTAGACAATTTTGAAGATTGTAATTTGGAAGTGTGCTCTCTGTTGTGTGGGGTGAGCAGAGAGCTGGAAGGAATGCTCACTGCACACCAGGCAACCACATCCAGACTGCCACGGGGACAACAGACACCAAAACATCCTCAAATGCAGTGTTTTGATGCTTATATTCAGGTGACCTAAACCCACGTTCAGCTGCTGTAACCTGCACCCCCAGGGCCTTTCCCTGGGCAGCCCCTCCTTCCCCAGCCTGTAGCATGGTCTGAGGATGCTGTGAGCCAAGTCCAGGACCTGCCACTTGGCCTTGCTGGACATCATACTGTTGCTCTTGGCCCATTCATCCAGCTGAAAATGAAATAAAATAAAAAATCCCCCATCAAAAATAATATAGAAGCAGCTTAAGGGGGCTATCTCTGCGATAAATTTAATTTCACTCTCTGAATCTAAATGGGATTTTCTTTACTGTGACATCTGGACCATGCTAGAAAAATGGGGATAAATTTTCTCTTTTAAAAGGCCACTATGTGCTCTTCATTTGTCTCCAAAACATCTTTTCCTACAGCTGCCACAATCCCGTGGAAACACTGTCACAGGTGACTCAAATATTCAGTGTTATGGTTGTGTGCAGAGGGTTTTAATTCTTCTGACTCCAAACCAGCAGTGAGTGCCCCGTGTTCCTCTGTGGAAGCATGGCTTAGAAGTGTAAGAAGAAAGAAATTCATTCCCTTAGTGAGATTCCTTTAAAGTGCCTTTCTCCAAGTGGTTCCAACTAACCTTCCCAGAAACAATTAAAATAGAAAGAAAACCAGCAACATTTTTGAACCACAAAGGCTAAGGAAAATGAATTTAAAAAAAAAAACCACCCACATCTGCCTGTGCAAAGAAACCTTGACACAGTGCATAAACTCAGTTCATGAGAATATGTACAGACACTGAGCAGTAGTAATGAATTCCAATCATTAGTGTGATGAAAATAGCAAACTGTGTTAATGAATATGGAAAGAAATACATGTATTTAATGTGGGCTTCTGATGCCAGACTTGGGAATTTTTTCTAAAAAAACATAGCATGCCTGACACACTCTTCCATTTTCCACTCTTCTGGTTTCTTTGGTAAATTTGTGGCATTGAATGATTGGAACAGCTTCTGTCCCATAGAGCAAAGCTGAATATTGAATATTTGGCATTGCCAGCTCCCCACAAACCTGTCCAAGGGTATTAGAGCATCTCTCCCACTACACTCACATTCTATTGTCTGCTAATGCAAAAAACAGACTCTGAAGGATGATCCCTGTCTATGGTTCCACCTTTTGAGTTAGCACCCAAGTCTATTCCTGTTGAGATATTCTTATATTCTGGGTTTTACCTCTTTGAAGTGAGGCTTGAGCTTCTGTTTGTGGAGGTTTGTTTCTCATATGGTTTCCAGAACGTAATTTTAAAAGCGCTTTTTTCCCCCCCCTCCCTCCATTTCTGTGATTTTAAAATGGCCAGTTAGCTTAAATTTTGGGCACACAAAAATATATGGCCTTCAAAATTCATCTCTTAGGAAATATAGCTGGTCAGAAAAAATTTAAATCACATACAATTGCTCACCTCATTCCCCAGCATGTTCCCTGCACAGATCCAGAGTCCAGGACTGCAACAAAATTGAGTAAGAAACAGAAAGAGGAAGGGAAACGAATGAAGTTTTGCTCGTGTCTGTTTCAATGCTGCATGCTGCCTCCAGAAAATACTTATTTATCAAGAGCTAAAAGGATAAAAGGGGTTATTTTCCTTTCTGGAGGGCCCTCTTTTCTTACTTGTTGAAGAATGTATTTTTAGCTGTATGGCACGCTGCATTTTCCCTGTCATGGCTATGAGGCAGGAGAATGCTGCTCTGCACAGCAGGAATTCCCTCCAGTGACTGGCAGGGTGAAACAGCATCTCCACAATGAAAAACACCTGGCAATACCTAATTAGGTATCAATTATAAAAATTCTATTGTGTTATATATATTATATAATATTAATGAGACAATACATTATAATCATATAACTATATAATTATATAATTATATAATAATTTATATATAATATATAATAAATTATATATAATAAATAAAATATAAAATATAAAATATAAATATAATATATAATATATAATATATAATATACTATATACTATATACTATATACTATATACTATATGCTATATTCTATATACTATGTACTATATACTATATAATATATTATATATCATATATAATATATGATATGTTGTATATAGTTATACTAATAATATCTATATTAATTATATTATATTATATTATATTATATTATATTATATTATATTATATTATATTATATTATATTATATTATATTAATTATATTATATTTATTATATTATATTTATTATATTATATTATATTATATTTATTATATTTATTTTGTTATATCATATTTATTATATAATATCTATTCTATTCTATTTTTATATATATATATATTTATATTTATATTTATATTTATATTTATATTTATATTTATATTTATATTTATATTTATATTTATATTTATATTTATATTTATATTTATAATATAATATTAGAAAATATTATATATATAAATACCTAACTTGTGGAACAGGGAGAGTAAAGGGCCTGATGGTTCTCATCTCCATCTGACAAAGGTGTTACCCTGGGACAGAGTTTAATCTGAAATTTTCATTTCAAATCCCCTCAAGTGCTCATGTCTCCAGCAGTGCTCTCAGTGTGGGAAGCAGCTCCATGCCTTCAGCTGGAATTCTCTTCTAGGAGAGGAAGGGTGGCTGTGATGTCCCACATCCTCTTTCTCTATGTGTCCATAAATCCAGCATATCCAGAGCATCCTGGCTGCCTGCATTACACACTTTCCCCCTAACCCTTAACTCCTAAAACTTCTCGTGCTAATTGCTGACACAACCAGAATTATGTAGTCATAAAGAGAGAATTTTACCGTTGCATGGGGAATTATTCAGAGTAGAGAAGTATGTGAATGCTGAATTCTCTGAATGATTTCTGTGTGAATTTCACATTTAACTTATGGTAAGTACCTTGATAAAAGCCCTGAGAGAATAATTCCATCTTGTAACTTTTCCATGCTTGCTATTGTATGAGTTATCAATCTTACACTTTACATTTAGATATGCTAAATAGGGCTTTTCTTCCATTATTAATAAGAAAATTTCCCTTTTTTTGTGTACTTTTCAGAATTAAAATCAGTATTAACATTATTTGGCTATCTGTTTAGACAGGGAATTTCAGTGATGGGAGAAATAAAGTTAATTTTATTTTTAGATGAATATTACTGGGTGGAGAAGAGCCACAAAAAGGAGAATTTCTAAGATGACTCCTCTCTAGCAGGTTTGTGAGTTGTCTGCAATGAGTAAAAATCTTTTATTTTTGCAGAAAATAGTTTTACAAGCTCCTCCCTGCCTTAAAAATAACATCCTTATTCTGTAAAACTCTGAAATGTGGGCTGCCAGTGTAAGCACGTTTTGTAGGCTCTCAGAGCCCTGGGGTGAATGGTGCTAGCAGCAGCTTGCAGCCCCCAAATGGAAGCTGCAATTCTGCAATTCTCCCTTAATTTTGAGCCTTTTCTGGTCCCAAACTACTGCACAAACCCTTTTTTCCTCTAACACAAGCCCTGCAGCAAGCACAAACACGTTTACAGATATAACACAGGTGAATTATTTCTAAGGGCCAACATTATCTTTGAATGGCTAATCTCACCGGGAAAGTCCTTTGTGGTCCACAGAGAGAGGCTGTTTCCTGGGGGATGGGATTGCTGGGATAATATTATTGTGTTAGTCCAGGACAAGAGCCTCTCCTGTCCTCCTGAACCCTCCTCTGACTGATCTTATCCTGGTTATAATAGAAGTATTAAGCAGAATTTTTGCCACAGCTGAAGGATGCCATTCTTTCCTGTCTCTGTTTTTTATTTTCAGGTTATTCAAATTCTTTCAGGGTTTTCCACAGACTTTTTTTTTTTTTTTTTCCTGGATCTCTGATTCTGCTCAGTGCTCCAATCTAAACTCTTCCCTCGTGGCATCTGATATTCTGGAAATGGAAAGACCCTGGAAATGCAGGGCTTTTTTTTCCTGCTGAAGAGAGAAGAGGTTTCTTCTACCCCACAGGCACAAGAAGCCCTGGGCCCTGGAATTGTCACACCTGGAATTATCTAAATACACCAAAGGGGAAAGTGCCTGCAGCCAAGAGAGGGCTGTGACTGGGATTCTGAATTCTGGTGTTTGCTGCTGCTCTTGTTGTTTGTTTGCCCTGTTTTTTTTTTATATCTATGTGAATGTATGTATATTCTAGTAAAGAACTATTATTCCTTTTCCCATATCTTTGCCTCAAAGCCCTGTAATTTCAAAGTTATAATAATCTGGAGGAAAGTGGGTCACATTTTCCATTCCAAGGGAGGTTCCAGCCTGCCTGTCTGAAGGCACCTGTCTTTCAAACCAAGAAATTGTTCCACTTTGTTTTGTTTTTTTATTTTCCCAGGATTTCACTTTGCTTCTGTTTCATTTTTCCCTCCAGAGGAGCCAAACCCAAGGGTCTGCAGATGTGGACACTGATACCACCCATCCCACACTCTTTCAGGTAGGGGTGGGGATGCTCCTGTGTGTGGAGCAGAGGCAGAAAAGTTCTTTACATTAGTCCAGGGTGGAAAATGTTGGTGACCAAAGGCTCTGTGCAGATGGTTTGCAGACAGCCTGTCCCAGTTCACACTATTAATATTCTTTTGGGAGGTTTTTCTGCACACACATTGTGAGTCTGGAACTTCTTCCTGCTCAAGAGCTCAGAACAGACCCTGATTTTTAAGAGTGATTTAGTTTCAAGTGTAAACTTAACAGGAAGATACAAAATGAAAGCTCTCTGTTACAGAAAATGCTGTTTACCCTCTTTTCCTCAATTCCCTCTCCTGTAAATGAGGTCAGGAGTGTTGTGAATCCAACATCATTAATGGTTGCAAAGTGTTTTGAGATCCCTGAATGGAAGGACTTATATAAGTGGGAAAGTCTTATTAGGATCATTTTAATTGCCAACTGTACTGGCACAATATAGATCACTTAATGAGTTATTTGGCTTTTCCTCTCTCACCCTTTCTCCTTCTCAGCTCCCCTAAGCCACATAAATAGACTGATTTTTAATTGGCAACTTTCATTTCTAGCAACTGTATTTCTCTCCAAAGTTCAAACTCAGCAGCAGCATTTAGAAAAATGCACCTTGGTTTCAGATCCATTCAAATTTGCAGGGCCACAGTGAAAGGGAAAGTCTCAGTGCCCTGTGAACTAGAGAAGCACACTGCTGAATTTGCCTTTTGAATTGTGAGCCCTTTTCTCTGCATCACCCTGGCTACTCACCACTGGCAGGCACTTGTGACCAGTCTGGGAAGGTGAACTGGGGATTTAGGCTGGTGAGTGACAGGACAGAGCTAAATGGGGAGAAGAAAACCCCTCTGTGCTTTCATCTCCCATTGCACTTGGGCTGGTTTGAATGTGTGGTTGTCTGGAACTGGTGCAAAGATGGGATGATAAGGCCAGTTCTTCCTGTTACATTGGGACCTAAAATACTCTTGTTTATCAGGCAGCTTCCTCCCCATGAAAATTTTTCTTTCAGCTGAAGTAACCAGTCATGTTCATCCCTGGGAAGCAGCTGCTTAAAGCTTTATAAAAGTAGATTAAGACAAATATTAATAGTTAAGGAATTATGATCTCCTTGTAGGTATTATTATCTTACAGGCAGCAATATCAGTGCTTAAATCAGTAGGGGTTTATTTTTTTGTTTAGCCCTGAACATCTGATCTAATATGAAATGTGGACCCATCTGGAAATGGCAAGGATGTTGACCACTGTAGAGAATGTATTTCCTTTCTTTCCTTTCTTACTTCTGGTGTGTTATTGGGATCCTTAGAACTCCTCCACTTCCTGTCCTTAGAAGAGATCCCAGAGGTTGTTTGCCCATGCATGGAAACATTTTATAATGTTTTATATAAAACATTTTATATAACTGCCACAATAAAGGCACAGTACTTTATTACCATTCATGTTATACAATATTTAGCTGAAACTCATACATACAGCTCTGTCCATCTCTGTTAAATGCTTTTCAGATATCTGCCAGTCCCAGTCTCTATGTGCTGCTGCATCAGGATTTTTCCCTGCTAGTAAATCAAACTGCTTAGAGAGCAACAAAACAAAAGCACAGTCACTACTCTGTTTAACTTTCCAGAGTGGCCGATATTTTCTTGCTCTATTCTTCAGGATGTAATGGTTACCTCAGCAGACTCAACCATACTTTTAAAACATGGGGAAGGCAGATGTATGAATACTGAATGTGCATCAGGCTCCTTTTGAAGCAGCAAAATGGGCTGAACTCTTCCTCCTGGCCTCCCCACATGCCTTTCACCTGCTGGAGAGAACATCTTACATTGTAGAGCTGCTGTCAGGTTATTTTCTTTGGACAAGTTAAAAATTTGCGTCTTACTGCCATCCTTACTGAAGATAATGCTGATGTTTACAACCCCTGGAAGCCCTTAGATAAATGTACTGTGTCCATCCTGCCTGCCTGAAATCCAAAATGTTCCAGCAGGCATCACACCCTGCTCAACACTATCAGCTCCTGCTGCATGTCTAATTAGCTCTGTACCTCTGTGTGTAAATGTCTGTGGGCACGTGTCAAAAAAGCACTGGAGATGAAAGCCCCAGAACATCACCAGGTCTCTGAGGGAATTCTGCCACATCACCAACAAATTCTGCCTCATCTCTGCTCTCTGTTCAGCCTCAGACTTCCCACCTTGTGTTAGTACTCAAGTTTCTGGTGCCCTGGGGCTGGAGCTCCCTCAGAGTTGAGCTGGTGCAGCTCTGGGCTCTGTGCACAGGACACATTTTGGGTATAGCTCTGGGGTCTCTTTGTGTCTTTCTCGTGACACCATTTTCATTTTTTAAATGTTATTTTTAAAGTCCTTTCCCTTCAGTTAAAACAGAAATTGTTAACATTGAAGGCATGTCAGAATTTCTAAAACAAAAGGGAATAAAGTGGAATGGCCAGCAGTGGCACTGTATCTGGTGCCACCAGTGTGTGTGTTGAGCGAGTTTCCATGAAATGCTTCACTTCCCACTGCCAGCTCTGCTTCTGGGGACACATGTGGCACAGCAAATTGCTGTGGTCACAGGTTGAGGGCCATTCCTGGCTGCAGTGACTGAGAACAAGGAGGCATTTACATAATTTGGGAACACCTTGTCTTTCCTCGCCAAGGAATATTCCTGTGCTCTTAAAATACCCCATAGTTCTTTCACAGAGTTCTGAATGCTTTGATTTCTGCTGTTCTGTGGGGGTGATGTGCTCTAGAATCTCTCCTTGTCTCTTCCTCCCAGATTTTGTGTCTCTCAGATGAGGAGTTGTCCTGGACTGTGTGGTGGGTGACAGAGACTACCCAGAGGAACAGTGGCAAAAGCTCAGGACATATCATATATCAATAAAAAAGAAAGAAAAGACATAATTTTCTGGCTCAGTGGGGACCTGGAAAACCCTAATAGTCCCTAAATGGAAAAGAAGATAAAAAGAAATTCTCAGCTAGTTTGTTCCTGTGGTTTGCAAATAAAACTTGTTTAGCTTTTCTTTCAAAAAGGCATTTCTTTATTTAAATATTGACCTAGCATTTTAAAAGGAGAAGAGGTTTAGGAAAAGGATCAATAATGTGAGATGAAGCATTTTGTTCTGGGATGAATGGAGCATTTACCCAAAATTACATTTTGAGGGTTTTTGTCTTTCTTTTTATTGGCTGAAATATATTTTAACTTGGACTGGAGTTGCTTTGTTTCAGCATTACAAATTACTGCATCATTTCAGGGTGACACAAACAGGGGAGACTCAAATTATTGCTTATTAGCTATGGACAGTGGAGCTAAGGGAATTAATTCGTGGACTTGGGATTTTTTTCTATGCTCTTTTTCCATGCTTTATGAATTTTGGCTAATCCTCACTTGCTGCCTGCTTGCATTAATCTTCTTTCTTTAAGCACCTCTTTAAATGTGAGTCTGGCAGCATTTTGTTAGTTTGTTAGGGTTTTTTTTTTTCAAACCCCCTCTGTTTATTTGTTCTTTTTTAATTGTTGAAGCTCTAGAGGTATCAGCAAGGAAAAGGAAACGTGGATCAGGACTGGGCTCGGATGCAGCATTCCCAAAGGTGTAGCTAGCAGGAGACACGGACTTTTAAAGAGAAATGATGACCAATGAATTGCTAGGCTTTGCCATTTTGGCATTCAGAGCCAAAATCCAGTTCAAGGCAGTTTTGTGCCAAGCACAGGTGCCAGAAGCAATCCCTGCCGTGGGCACCTCGCGGTGCAGCTAAACACTCCGGGCTAAATGGGTAAAAGCAGCACACTGGACAGGTCTGAGGCTGCAGGAGCAGCAGGAGGAAGAGGCTGCAGGGAGGATGGTTTTGTTTGGGATCCTCAGTGTGGATCTGGCTCCACAGACCCCAGGGTTTTCCTGCTCCATCGGGAAGGGTGGGCACTGGGAAGGAGCCACCAGGAGATCCCTGCTGCTCTCACGTGCAGCAAGAAGGAAAGGCAGACGGCAGGATGCCATCTCCTACAGTCAGCCTGCTGTTATCCTGATCTAGCATAACAAATTGGTGTTCCCAGAGTGGCAGCAGAGTAATCAGACTGTGACAAATGGTTTACTTAGAGCAATTTGTTTTCATTTTACTGAAAATTTCCGCAGTCTCAACAAAAGGTTCCCCCCTGCCTCCTTACTCCCAGCTGCCTCCCTCTAATGCCATTTGCATGGTGTTGAGAGGGACCTGTGCCCCAGAGGGCAGCTGGGGGACCACGTTTCCAGGGAGCCCAGGCTTTCTGCAGCTGGAAGCTGTTGCTGGAGGCAATGTGCTTGTTGAGTGTGAAGTTAACCTCCATTAGCTATAGACTGTGCTTTTTGCCTCATTTCTCACCCACCAGCTGAGCTACCTCACACCTTTGGTGGGGCTGGTTCCTGCTGGGTGAAGAGTGTGTGGGATCAGGAGTTCCCTGTGTCTGGAAAGGGTGAGTGCCAGCCTGGCACCTTTCAGCTGCTACAGTTTGCTCACCAAACACAGATGTGTCTGGAAAAGAGGAGCAGTAGCTACCTGAGCCACCCAAAACGGCTCTGTGGATGACAGCACAGCCCCATCCTGGGTCCTGGCACAGCTGGATCCCTCTGCTTTGGCACACTTGTGAAAGTAAAAAAGTACGGAGAATAGGGAAAAAAAAACCTCTAAAAATTAATCAGTGCCAAAAGTAGCCCAGGAATTTGAGAATATTCAGGTCCCTGCCATGCCAGTGCCTGCAGCTGGCTCTGGGATGTGAACCTCATGGCCTTTTCCTGCTCAGGTGTCAGCCCAGTCTTGCACAGGGCTTCTTAGTGCTGCGGTGTCGCTGCAAGGTTAAGCCTTGGATGGCTTGACCTGCTTGGCTTTCACAGAAGAGAGATGAGAAGTAGGTAAACTCTACATTGCCTCTTCAGGAGAATTTTCCCTGTCCCGAGGCAGAGAAGGAATTGCCTGACCTAGGAGCCTGCTCGACTGGGGCTCCTCCTCTCCTGCTCTCGTTTATAACAATTACCTGCTCCTTTCAAGCACAATTCTTGCAGTTTCAGCAGCCAGCACTTTCCACAGGCTGCAGGAAAGGGAGACCAACACCTTGTGTGAAACAAAAGTGGTGTGAAGGGCCTGGAGCTGGCAGCTCTGTGTCATGGGGAAGGGGACAGAAGGGCAGGGAAGAGTCAGTCTGGTGGCATGGCAGTCTGACATGGGTTGTTGAGATGAGCATCCTCCAAAATCGTGCTCCAGGAGGGGTTTGGTGGCAGACCTGGCCAGCGGGCCTGTGCTCTTTCCAGCTCTTTCTTCACTTCTGGCTTCTTTCCTTCTCTTTGAAAAGTGCATCACTGCCCAGGGCAGAGCAGCTGGGGCTCTGCAGGTGTGACATGTGCTACTGCACTCCTTTCAATCCACCCCAAAGCCAGGAAAACCCATTTGAGGCCTTCTGGGGTGCAAGCCTTGTTTCTGGATGGTGGTGAGTGCAGAGGAGCAGAGAAGTGATGGAGTCAAGGTTTTTTACCATTATGATGCTGTGTCCCTGCTCTTTATTTTTTGTAGCTGGCAGCAGGTGTGTGAGACTGACCTCAGTACAGGCTAATGGGATGAAAGCTCAGGCCACTCATATGGGAGTCAGATGTGACGGTCCAGAAGATTCCTTTGGCTCCCTGGTCTGCCTGCAGCCCCAAGAACTTGATTTGCCAAGCTCTGCTGCATCAGTGCTGCTGCTGCTTCTTGTGTCCTTGTGCTACGACACAAATACTCAATAGTGTGATGCAATTCACTGCTGAGCTCCCCCTCCAGGCACCAGAGACACCCCTCAGGGTCTGGGGGGCAGCCAGCACAGCCCTCCTCCTGCACTCTGTCACAGTGGCAGCTGGGTCTGAAAAGAGAGCAGTGCCTCTTAGAGCTTTGCTTCAATGAAATTCCCTCTCTCTTGGCTCTGCAGAAGCCCCTGGAAACAGCACAGCGGTGTGTGTGTGACTAAGTGGTGCCCACTGGAACACGGCCCTGGCCTTGGCTGGAAACGAGCTTTCTGGTATGTGCTCACACAACAAAATGACTCAAACAAGAGAGTTATCACAACATGGTTTTCATAATGTGTTAGCAAACATAATAAAGCGGCGGAAAATTACACGCACTAATCGGACATCCATAAATGGATTCAAGTCACAGGTTTGACTCTCCATTGAAGTGAATAATTTATCAGCTGATTAGATCTGATCATTCTGTACAATGTGCCAGTGGTTTTCCAGTGCATGTTTTTACTGTCCATATATCTCCATTAGATTGACGGATTTGGGTGGTTCAGAACGGTAGCAGCCAGGGAAATGCCATGTGTAAGCAAATAAAGCTGGATTTATGGCATCTGGGCCCCATTCTCAGAGCTCTAACACAAAAATGGGGTGCTGTTACGTATTTAAATAAAAATAATAATTTTATTTTAAATAAAAGCTGCTCTGCATTCTCACAGATGACTTCTTAAGAGCTAGGGAGAGAGGAAAAAGCAAAACCCAACCCTTTTCTGAATGTTTTGGTGTTTACTCTGCTGCATTTAAGTCACCCATTTTGCTGTTTGGATATGGGACATTTCCCTTGATAACACAACAAAGCGTATATCTGGGTGCAGAATCCTACATGGCTGCAAAACTTCCAACAAGGTTCAGTTTTGAGAAATTACAGTTGTGCATGAAATGAATATGAGACAGCTGGGGATGTCTTGGACAAAGTCTTCAGGGAAGTGCAGCTTAACTGAGGGCCAAGCCCAAGAGCCCCTGCAGTGCCAGCAAAAGGAGGTGGATTCCACACATTTCCAACAGGAGCAGCTCACATTTGTGGAGAAGTCTGAAAGGGTGATGAGGAAGCTGAATTCCCCCTTCCTCTGCAGACAGATTAGGTGTGCAGAAATCCAAATACAGACGCTCTCTGGATTTTTTTTTTTTGGCTGCTTCTTTTGCTCTAAGGGAATGTGGCCTACTGAACCAGGCAGCACTCAGTGCTGAGTGTGATAGCCCATTTCTGCTCTCCTTTGAGAACTGCAGCAGTGAAAATTGTGCTGGCTTCTCTAGGAGGAAAGGGAGGAACTTGGCGTCAGACAATTTGCATGGTTGCTTAGCTGTAATTTAAAAGAATTAAAATGAAAAGCAGCAGGAGGTTGAAGCAGTTGGCACGGGAGCATTTGTAGGGCTAGCTGTATGTGAAACAAGGACAGTAACCATTGCCTTTTCCCTTCAGATTTGTAGCTTAGATGTCCCTCTGACCCCCAGAGTTCTGTTTCTGACTAAGGAAGAAGGAAAACTGAGATCGAAAGCGCAGATTTTCCGTAACGGATCAGTACTTCAGGCAGATAGAGATGTGACTATAGAATAAGTATAAAAAATTAGTACATCTATCAGCAGATGAAACTAAGCATATGAAATATACACCTTTAACAAGTCAATAGTGCTGGTGTTGTGAGTTTGTACTGGAAATGTTTCCTGTGTCTGGCTCAGAGTGGTGGCAGGTCAGAACCCATCTTAACAGATTTAATTGATCCATCCATTTAACAGAGACTAAAAGCTGGTTTTTTTCCCTCTATTATATTGTTGCAAGACTTCATCCCTGCCAGGACTGACACAGAACATTGATGTCTGTAGAGTACCTAGGAGGACACAGTGTTGTTTTTTTTAAAGAAGATGATATACATACACCACAAACACATTTTTACTCATTGACAGTGTTTCTTGTTATTTAAAAAAATTACAGCTCTTTCCCTTAGCCATCTCCTTCTGTCACTCTTCAGACCAGCCTGTGCTGAGCATGGTGTGAGTGAGGGATGTGGCCAAATAGGAAGTACAGCCAAAGTTTTGGATTTGGCAGAGCTCTCTGCTGCTCACCTTTCGTGAGTAGAGTTGCTGCCTTCAGCAGGACTGGCTTTTGTCCAAGCTGCTGTATAATTAGCACTGTCGGAAACATTCCCCTCCTCAGCCAAAACCAGTTTTGTGGCCCTAGGCTGGCAAGCTGGGCCATGCAGGGTTGCTGTTTTGCCACTTGCCAGCCCTCTCACAAGAAGAATTAGCTTAATTCTTGTATCAGGTCTTTTGGGAATGGACGGAATGTTGCTCCACCACAGTTTCTCTTCTGGCTTCTTTGGCTTTTTGCATCATTAAATCAGCCTTGAGGATGCTCCCTGGGTTTTGTTATTTATGCAGAGTTGCAATTTGTCCTTCCTACTGAAGGGTCAGATGTTTGGCTGCTAACTGTTCATCAATTAGTGAGGAACTCGTCAGTAACAAGGATGTTCATGTATGTGGCCCAGCATGGCCCAATATTTTTTGCTGCATTCTGTTTTCTTCCAAGCCTGAACGTGACCATGGATTTGCACGTGCCCCTTCCTTTACTAAGTGAAACAGTGGGATCAGGATCTTCCTAATCAACAATGTTTCATTGTCATCATTTGGAAATTAAACTTTTGGTAGTGCCACCTTAATTTCCTGACACCATTTTACATGGGACCATTTGAAACTGGAAAGGACGATAGCAATGTGAGGGAAAATGCTAATTTTACTTTTCTACATCATCCCACCTGTTATGAGCTAGGTGCAGTGGTTGGCTCATGCAAACGAGGAGGAGTTATCAAGTATGGTGGGAAGAAGTTCTGTTAAGGTTTACAGTTCTTTTGACATGTACTTTTGTGGTTCCAATTAAGTTTTGAACCCTTTTCTGTTCTCCCCTCAATCCTCCCCTTCTGTGGTTACTGCCTGGCAGCTTTGGCCCACAGGGCTGCCAAAATATGTTGGGGAGCGCTGTCCCCCCGCTTGGCTTTGTGTTTTTAGCTGGTTCTTAATAAAATTTTTATTACTCCTTCCTGCCTGGAGTCTGAGTTGTCTGTAACACACCCAAAGAAGATGTTCCTTTTGAAAGCAGCTCAAGGAAAATATTGCTGTAGAACACAAACCCTGAGCCATTTAGCAAGGCCAAAATATCAGATTCTCATCACCGAGACAGAAGAGGAAGGTACAACCCAGCTTCCCTCCCCCAGGCTCCCTGAGGGCTGTAGAAAGGTGGACCAGGGAATGGGAATATGGAAAAATGTGTCTCATCCCAGTTAAGCCCCATTTACCAGTGATCTGAGAGCTGCAGCACTACACTGACGTGTTTGTGCTAAGGACAAAAAGAAAACCTGCATTCTTAGAGGGCAGCAATTCTTTTTTCCCCAATGCTTTTTCCCACAGCAGGGCTCTGGCATATCCCTGATGCATTAAGGGCTGGGAAGGTAAACTGCTGTTTATCTTCATTCATGACCTAAGGCTTAGAATGTCCTCCTCAGCCCTATGTGTTTGTCCAGTAGATAATCCACAGCTGGGTTCCTCCAGTGACCTGCTCATGGCACACTGGCTGTAGCACAGCATTGTCATCTTTTAGCATTGCTCTGAGGCTCGTGGAGCATGGAGCAGCACTGGGGGATCACAGCAAAGATTGATTTCCAAGAACTGCACAATATATTATTGGAGAGCTCTGGAGGTAACCCTGGCCATGCCTGTGAGTTTGCTGTGTGTGCCTTTAGCCACTGAGAGCTTTGAGTATTTCCAGCAGAGAGAAGTGGTGGTTGGATATGAAGTCAGGTCCTAAAGATTCATGAACAAACCAACCAGAAAGTCCAGAGGAACATAAACAGTGATGGAAAATCCAGACAGATAGTTACCTTCAATCCCCACCAAAGTGGGGAGAACCTACTGTGTGAAATTGTAGCTGAAAGAAAAACCTTTTATTTTTACTATTTATTGCAACAAAACTGCAATGTGTTTGAAATGGGAATCATGACACAGTCAGTATTGCATTTTCCTTCTGGATGCAACAAGATGACCTTCATAGCTCACTTGAGGCTCTGTCCCTTTAGAATTATGTGCCATTCCCTTGTTAGTGGTAATAAGCTGTGTTATATTCCTCTTCACACTGATGTTTTTTTCCTACATAATGCCAGGGAACTTAGAAAAAAAAAAAGAAGGCAAGAATAAAGGTCAGTGAGTTTCAAAATGTGCTTTACTGAAAAGGATATAAAAGGGAGAGAGCTCATATCACTTCTGTGATGACCTATGTTATATTAACAAGCCATTATGTTTTAAGCACTGTTTGTAACTGCTGTGCACACACAGTTTGGGATGGTATTATGCTGTCCACGAGGGTACCAGATGTTCAGAATTTAGAATGGACTGGGTCAAAAATGAGGGGGAGGCACAGAGAGAGTGTCTCCATTGCTGATGAGGAGCTTCACTGTAGCGTTCTGCAGCTGCAGGATCGAGTCCAGGGAGGTTATGGATTCTGGTGACTGACATGGGACTCAATGAGATGGGCTTTGTGCTTGGTTAAGCTCAGGAAACCATTTATTCAACACAGGAACAAAATCAGCTTAGATCCAGAGACCCCAAACAGAGGCAGGGTGATAGGTTTTGTGGGACCTGGGTGGAGTTTAAGGTCTGGGTCTAATAGGAACACAGCAAGGGAGAAACCCCAGGGGCTCAAACCCAGTCAGAACTCCCTGGGCTGCCAACCCACGAGGGTCCAGGGTGGGGCAGCTCTTCCCTGGCCCACAGGGCCCATCTCCCAAGGCAGAGGATGGAATCCACTCTTCCTGGGCTGTAAAGCCACACTTCTCACTTTAACAGTGCACATCTGAAACTAAATCTTTGCCTCCCTGGGTGGGGGCATCTCACAATTCACCTCCATCATCTGAATCAGTGGAAGGTGCCAATATCTGAAGCCCTCCCAGATTTCTATCTCTACTTTTGGATAACCTGAATAACAGAGGCCAGGACAGTGTATTAGTGCAAACCCAAAACCCTGTTGAAGTTGATGCTGTGCCTTTAAATAACTATCAGAAACTCCCTTATCTCCCCTCTGCACTTCTGACCTCCCAACAAACCTATGATTAGCACAGATTTTTCACATCCGTGGCTAGACTGGAAATTTGGGAGCACTTAATGAGGAAGGTCAGTCACCTTGACAGGGCTGAAGTTGCAGTTGGAGGACGTTTGCTCACATGTCCATGAATATTAATGTAGAAATGCAGACTCTGTGGTGATGGCTGCTAGGATAGGACCCTGCATTCCCTGTGATTTCAGCCCTGAGGGCTTTCTCCTGTTTGGGGACATTTCCTTCTAAAACTCCTAAAATAGGGTTTGCACATTAGGACATGACTCCAGGTCCAGATTAACTAGAAATCCAGATTACCAGCCTCCCATATTGTGAGTGTAATGCAGGTTTCTATGTCACTGGACAATAAGTGCATAACACATTTTTATTTATCTATTTCAATCTCTCAGGCCATCATCGACTATGACAGAAGTAAAAGAGGGAACACACAGAGCAAATTCTCCAACCATTAAGCTAGGAAAGCTCAGATTCTTTCATTTCTGGATCTCTTAGGTGTAGTTAATATATAATGAGAGAAAAATAAAAAAAGTTCCTTGTGATAATTACACAGTTTGAACTGAAGCTTTTGGTAGCAGTAAGAATTCTTTCAATAATGTGCAAAGCATCATGTCCTATATTAAAAAAAAAAAAGTGCCTTTAAACATTTATTTTTACTGTGTGTGTTTAATACTAAAAATTATTATAGCACACAGCTCTTCACCTTAATTGTCTGGCAAATGTCATATTGTAGAAGCAAATCCCTCTCTTGCTGTTAGAATACCATGGCATTGTCATGCTGCCAAGAAGTCCCTGCAAGATGCTTAGGAGTAGCACAGTTTGTGAGCATTTTGTAAACCTTTCATCCCTCAGAGATGAGTGGGTTTTTTTATTCCTGCCTCTTTACACCTGGAGAACTGAAGTACAGAAAGGGCCCAGATCTGCTACGGTGCTCAGGTGAATAATTCCTTCTGAGTTCATCCCACCAGACTTTCAGCAAGTGACTGACAGGGGGGTTGTGCTGAAAGTTTAGTTACCCCTAAAAATCACTTCTCAGCCAGACCACTTGTTCTGCTTTCCCTTCCAGCTCTCTAGAACCCTACAGGTGGCTTGCCCACCGAGAGCAGAGCTGGCTCTCCAGCAGTGCATGGCCAGATTTCCAAAAAGCATCACTGCCAAGTATTTGAACCTCTGCCATCGTTTTGTTGCAGTGTTCAGGTTTGTTTTTGCTGGGCCAAACTGGTCCCAAGCATGGGCTCCATGTGTTGGTTTAAAGAAAGAACAAGTGTGAGGAGCTATTCCTCCTGAGGAGTAAAGAGAGCAGAGTGAGGCTCTGCTCTGAGTGAGCTCAGAGCAGCCAGAGATGTGAGAGCAGATCTGTCACCTCTGTGAAAAGCTTTATGGACAAGGCAGGGACAGCTGGGTCTTCTTCAAGGTCTCTGACTGCCCACAAAGGTGCCACTGCTGAAGCTGCAGAGAATTTCTCAGGTCACCACTAGGAAAGGAAATTCAGGATCTCCAGACTGTGTGTGTGAACATCAGTGCCAGGCTGCTGGTGCTCTTTGCTGTTGTTGTCATTTAGAAACAGAGCAAACAGAGCTATGGGCATCTCAGGAGACACCTGGTGCCTTGCAAGATTGTGTTCTGGGGTTAGGAATCTGCTCCATAACACAATGACTGCTCCACTAGCTGCATGTGTTGTAGGGCCTGCATCAAACACACTGCAAGCTGTACCGTCACCAGGGTGACAGGATGGATTGAAACAGCCAAGACAACCATGAATGCTGCTGGGGGTGTTGATATTGGGTTTGTGGCAAATCCCACAGAACAGTTTTGTCACAGGGAGATTCCCAAACTACCATTCTCAGTAATAGAGGGGAGCTGGCTCCTTTTTCTAATGAGGGGGCAGCCAGGCTCTGCCTAAGGCATGCTGGCTCTCCACACTTATGAGAATGAATTATCTTTAAATTTAGCTTTCACTTGTCTCATCACCTCCCTCCCTTCACTGCTCCAGAATTCAGGGAAATGAAATGTAGATCAAACCTGCAGTAAAAGAACTGTGGGCTTTATGCAGCTCCCACAGAAACCAGAAGTGGCAAAAGTTCTTGTCACTTAGATTACATGAAATCATGTGTTTGGGTAGACATTTTTTGTGCCTTCTTGTCTGTTTTTGTGGGTCATTGAAGGTGTATTTTGTATCAGATATGTACACTTAGGAGAGATGAGCACCTGTTTCTCTCCAGGCAGGAAATCCTGGAGTGTCTGAGTACAGATGGATGCCTGTGTGTGCTCTAACATGTGTTTAAGCTGTTGTCAGGCCACAGTTGTGTTTGTAAAGTATCCCCCACTGGTCTGCTCTCCACTGCAGAACCCTGTTCTAGATGTGAGCTGCAATGGAGACCTTGATTTGTAAAACCTTCTGTACTGGTGGCTGTTCGTCCAGGATTTACAAATTCTAAGTTGGTGGTGGATCATTTTCTGCTGAGCTGCAAGGAGAAACCCCACATGGAACCTTGTCAGGTACAGGCCCCTTGTGCCACGACATTTCATTTTACAGGTGGGGCAGCCATCCCAGGGGAGCTCCAATCTAAGAGTCCTCCAAAGCCCTGCCATGTCCTTTCCATTGATCCCTTGTGCTCCCTTCTAAGGAAACCTGGCTGGGAGGAGAAGTCAAGGAGGGCAATAGTCTGTCTGTTCTTGGCAGCAGTGGCCAGCCAAGCCTTGGGCTGACAGCCTGGCAAATGATCCCCTGCCAGAACAAATGATGAGGCGAGGAGTTTTGACAATGCTGTTGTCAGAAATGGAGGGACTGTGACCCTTGGGAAGGCCAGGAGTGGGCCCTCTGCCTGGGGGAGAAGCAGGGATCATGTATGAATTCAGGAATAACTCAAACTCGAAGTGAGGTGACCAATGATCTGTTCATACCCAGAAGAAGTGCGTGCATTGCACCTTTGTCAGCTGTACTGGATCGGTCATGCAGCCTGCTCAAACACAGAAATGGTGCAGTTCCATCTCCAGCATCCTCCTTCTCACCTGGTGCACCTCTTGCCTTCCCCCAGCCCCATCCTCCCCTGTTTGCATACTTCTGTCTCCAAAGAAATCACTAAGGGAGAGAGACCTTTCTTCTCAGCATTGTGCTGACCCTCTTTCTCCTCCCCTCGAGCTCTGAAATTAATTAAATGATGTCACGCTTGATTTTAACTGATTTGGAAGCAATTCATCACCCTTTTGCTTGTTCTATTAGTCCAAGCAATCAGCACATTAATTCATTTGTGAGACTAAGCTCAAGGGTAATTACAGTGAGGAAGCTTAATGCCTAAACTTGTTAATGTCTGTAATCAGAACTATTTCCTCAGTGTGGAAAAATTGTTAGACAATTACACTTGGATGTGATTGCTCTGGTAGGCAGCAGACTCTGTGTCAAGAGAGGAATAGCAGGAGCCAGAAGTGTTCTATCAGCAAATCCATCTCTTTGCAATCTGTCTTCGGGATTCTGCTCGCCCCCTTCCTCAGGTTTTTGCATTATTAATTAAGTTGAAAAGTCATCATCCTCCTCTCTTTTTCAGGTTCAGTTCTGTGGGGCACAGGAAAAGAGACACCTCTGCTTTTTTTTATTTTTTCTGGTATAAATGGCACTATCTTTTGCTTCTGGTGTCCTGGTTAATGAGCATGGGGAGGAATAACTAATTTAATAGATGGCACTTTACTTCCCAGTAGACTCAATTTTTTTTTTTTTTTTCCTGTTCAACAATCATTGCTTTCCAGTTGAGAGATATTTAAGTGACAAACTTTAAGACTGAGACTATCCCTGTTTTGCCCATCTGGTGGACTCTTCATTAACCTCATGGTGGGGAAGTGTCCTGACAGAGTGATTCTGGACTGACCTTAAAGGAAAAGTAGCTGTTGATCAAGGGACCCATATGGGCACAGTGGGAGCACACAAGCATAGCAAGAGGGCACAAAATCTTTCTGAACAAGGACATTTCCTCTCTTGTCTCCTCTTCTGACTGAGCTGGCGGTGCCCTCATCTGACCAAAAAGTTTCTAGTGTTATGTCAGGTATCCTAAATGTGTCTGTTTCCTTCAAGCTCCAGAAGGGAGTGAGAAAATTACAGCTACAAAGTTCAGCTGTTAATGAAAAGGCAGCAGAGCAGAGTTTCAGGAAATGCCCTGTGTGCAGAGCCCCTGTGACACCATGCAGAGCCATCTGGGGAGAACAGCCTCGTGTGGGACAAGCAGACATCCTGCACACTGCATGGACCTTCCACTGCTTCTGCATGGATCCAAGCACTGTGGCTTTTCAGCTGGGGAGAGATTTCATTCCAGCTCAACCTGGAGGTCCTGCCAGTGCACGAGGCACTACACCTTGCAGGAATTCTCATCTGGGGTAATGTCCCATGCACTGATGCTCTTGACAAGTGATTTTCTTGGTATTTGAGGGAAACCCTCTGGTTGTGCTGGCTGGGCAGGATTCTCAGAAGTCCCTGTATTAGTCCTTACAGCCTTCTGTCACAAATGAGGCAGGGCAGGAAATGAGTTTACAGTGATGTATTTTGCAGACATGGTGAAACTGGTGCCAGTTTCACAACCACAAGAGGAGCTGTCTGCTCTGGTGGTTCCAGAGTCTGTCTGCACCCCAAGGAAGGAATGGTAAGTCTAAAGTTTCTGTGGCATCAGTGGTTCACATGAAGAACAAATATTTCCTTTTCCTCTGGTCCCCAGCTGGACTTGCAAAGTGGCTGTGGCCATTTGATGTGGCAGGACTGTACTGGCAGCTCCCTGCTTTCTCCACAGCCTAGCATACACCAAAACCCTGCTGGGGATAAGGTCTGAGCCCTCTCTGAACAGGCACATGTGGCATGAGGGTGTCTGGGTTTTCTGTCTGCCATCCCAATGTGCTCTTCCAGCTTGCCTGGCGGCGAGGCACAGCAGGTGGATTTGGAAAGGATGGTATGAAAACCAAAAAAGATATCACCTCTTCAGTGAGTGAAAAAGTAATGTAATTCAGGACAGAGTCGTGTTCCTTCTCTCCCAGCTTTCAGAGCTGGCAGTAGGGAAATGTGAGCACAACAGAGTGTGTCACCATTTAACCCAAACTCAGCTGCACCCCATGGGACAGGGCAGAGAATCAGAACAACGAGGAAAATGGTGAGTTGAGACAAAGATAGTTCAGCAGGTAGAGCAAGAGCTGCCACAAAGAGGCAAAACAAAGCAAGGAATGAATTCTCTCCTTCCCATGGGCAGGCAGGTCTTGGGTTGGTTGGGGTCAGCTGTCCTAGCTGTGTCCCCTTGCAGATTCCTGTGCAGTCCCAGGTGCCCATGCTGGGCTGCAATACAAGGCTATCACCTGCCCAGCAGGTCCCTGGCCTGGGAATTAGGAGGTCAGGCTTTGTTTGATGGCTCTAGCTCTTAGGCAAAGCATCTCCTGCTGGCTTGTGGCTTTAATCCAAAGTCTTCATTCTCCTGATAAGTTCAAAAGCATTTTAAATCTGTTATTCAGAAAGGCACTGAAGCCTGGGATGGCTGAGCCCACTGTACTGTCCAAGGATTTCTAATCTTCCTTGTGTTGCCCCTGTTGCAAGGAGCAGCAGGAGACATAGCCCATGTCTTGTCTTATGGATGTCAGTCCTCAAGATTATTCCCAAATTACTGTAGATACCATTAGAAACTATTGAATAATAGCTTCTAAAATATCCACCTACTCCTCCTCTTTTTGTCTTTATTAAAAGCTGAAGAATATTTCTAATGTGACAGGAAACATGCTCCATTGTTTCTCCATTCTGTTTGACTGAAGTGAAGCAGCCTCCCTGCACAAAGGTACCCGCTGAACAATTCACTATTCTGAGCTCCCATAATTTTGGAGCCTAACTTATTTTAACTATTGCAGCTTCAGAGAGCCACCTGGTGAAGTTCTTCTGTGCCATTAAAGCTCAGTGGGGTTTTGCCTCACCAAGACAGAGACCCAGAACAGTACATGGATTCCAAGGAAGTTCACATTCCAACCAGCTGAATCATTTATGAGATTGATGTCTCCGTCATCTCTCCCACGTTTGGTGGCCGGATGCTTTGAGCTCTTTATGCCCACTAGACTGCAGTAAACCTCCATGACACTTTTGGCCAGGGTGGTGGGATGAGAGGTGTGATAAGAAACAAGAAGTTTGTCCAGGAAACCTTAGAACCAGGCATCACATCCATGTGGTGCCAGCTAAAGCTGCAGAGCCCTGCTGTGCCCAGTGGGGCTGCCCTAGGGCTGGGGAGCAAGGCCTGAGCAAGGCAAGCTGTGCTTCCTGACCTCCCCATCCCACCTGCAGTGTGGACACAGGTGACTTGGAGCAGTGAGTAACAAACTAATGAGTGTCACCCTGATTCAGGAGGTGAGAGCTTGCTTTTTGCCACCCTGGGATTGAGGTGGAGAGAGACCACTGCAGCACTGGGGTTTACAGCCTCAGGTGGTTCAGCCTCTGTGCTGGGACACAATCTTAATTTATATTACAAATGCTTGGCTGTGATGAACCTGCAAACTTCTTTTTGCGACATCAGACCCACCAGAAACTCCTTGCTCACGGATTTTGGTTGCCACTGGGTGTGGCTCAAAGAACAAAAAGCCAGCAGCAGCAGTGAAGTCCCTGACACTGAGTTCTTTTTGCATGTCACATATCTGTGTGTGCTGAAGTGGCCACACTGGCATTGGTACAGGAACAGGGCTAAAAACAGGGCTGTGGGGAGGGGAGTGGCAGCACTCCTGAGGTCTCTTCCAGACAAATGATCCATCTCTGAAGCCTCACTGCTGTGCACAGCTCTGCACTCACCAGAGCTGCCTTCAGGAGCGCACCCACAGCACGTCTAGTGCTCCACATCCATGTGTCTGCCTGGTCTGAGCCTTTCCCCTGAGCTCAGTGACTACAGGAGGGGTGTTGGTGCTGGCAAGCCAGGCCTGGCAGGGTCAGCTCATAGCTCTGCTGCCCTTGAGGACTTGGGAACCAGCTCAGGCCATGGTGAGGCCATTTTCCAGCAGTGGGAAATTACTTAGTCATTTGTCCTGCCTCCCACGCACAATCATTCTGTCTCTTGAGGTTAAGAGATACCTTCAATCAAAATGAGAATGTTGTGCTCTGCTCTGGAAACAATGGAAATGCACTGCAAACATTGCACTCTCCAATGCTTGGTATTTCTGTGTAATCTGACAGCTCTGTGTAGATCAAATAAAGCAGAAGAGAAGGAAAGTTCTTGCCTCATTTCTCTCCTCTGGCCAAGACAGTACATCTAGTGGCAGGACACACAATCTGTCTGCCCCAGATACACAGCTCCTGTCTAAGTCTGGCTGATATCATATTTGCTGAGGTCCTTGAAGGCTTTGTGCTCCCCACTTCCTTCCACGACTCCTAGCTCCTGGTTGGAAGCCACCACCACCCCACCAAGAACTGGTTTTAAGCAAATTCAGTCAACAAAATATTTCTCAAACAATTCCTCTTTTCTGCTTCCCTGCTCTCTGCTGAGGTCACTCAGAACAAGGTGGGTAAATGGCTTTGTTGGTGGGCTGGTGTCCCTGACTCTGTTTTTCTGTCCATTGAGCCAGGGAAACGCTGGGCTCAGCTGAGGGAATCACCCTGCTGGGGGCTGCAGTGTGCCCAGGACAGACAGGCAGCACCTGACAGGGACAGGCTCCTGCTCCTTGCCTGTAAATCACATTTACAGCCAGCAGTGCAGGCAGGGTGGCCTCAGTGCTCAGTCATTTTAGGTGTGTATCCCTGGCTAAGGTCTGCTTCCCTTGCTTTGGCAGAATTTGGGGGTGTCACAGCTCCTTTGAAACATAAAGAAATGAGGTGGCATTCAGCACAGCTGGGGAGCCCAAATGTGCCATTTGCCATGTTAAGAAGGTAACAGAGTAAGGAAACAACTCCTCTGTGGAAAATGACTCCCATCCATGGCAAAGGAGGAGCAAAGGATGGGTGGTTTCCATCCCCAGGTGCTGCTTTGTGTCTCTCAGAGGCAATGGTGTGCAGGACCACTCACTGCTGACTGACCTGTGTGCTGCATTCTGCTGCTGGCAAGCTGGATTCCCCTGCTGGCTTTCCAGGCTGGCTTCCCTGTGCTGCAGCGTGGGATGGCCTCGTGGTTCAGCTGCTGAGGAAGGCAGGGGGAGTCCTGCAGTCCCCAGCCCCAGCTGGAGCAGCAGGGTCAGAGGCAGACACACGGAGACACGGGTGCCAAAGCAGCAGGGCATGGAAAAGTTCAGACGCTTCTCACAGAGTGCACTTATTTATTCACCCCTTCTCCCCTCCCCTGGGCCCATGCCCTCCCTAATTTGCTCCTTGCTTTGCCAAGAGGTCTGAGAACTCATGGTGATTTCTATTCTGTGGGGGCGAAATATTTCCTTTGCTGTTACTCCTTTGTGCAGCTCTGTGCAGGGGGCACAGCAACAAGTGCCCTGTGTGACAGGGACAAAGCAGATTTCTGTGGTCATGGCTGAAAGGAAAATACGATTTCTTCCCTTGTTGCCTCAGTCTTGTTGACTTGCCAGCACGTTGCACGAAGAAGCTCATACAGATTTCCTTTGCATAATAGTAAAGGCTTTTCTTGGTGTGAAAAAAGCAGAGGATAAGGGGGAGAGGGAGTGGTTGTTCATCATAGGGAGAAGAATTTTGTGGTTGTGCTGGCTGTTTGTCAGCTGTTCCTTCTGGAGCAGTGAGCAGGCATGACAGGTTGGGGCTATGGAATTGGAGTTTGGAATTGCTGGCTGTCCCCTTGAGCAAAGGCTTTGGATAAACTGGTGTGGTCAGGGTTAAAAACCCAGCAGTGCCTTGTTCTGATGGGGAAGATGGGCTGGAATGGAGGGTTGCAGACAGCATGGGGAAAAAAAGTATAATTTTTTTAATTTTTTTTTTCTAAATAGCCACCTGCAAAGACTCATGGCAGCTCCCTGAGCTGGGCTCTGGGCATGCTGGGGGGCTGCACCCAGCTGTGCCCAGCAGTATCATCTCTTGGAGGATGTGGAGGCTCCTGTGGTCTCAGGGCCTCTTTTAGGGGCAAATTATTGTCACAGGTATCCATGACTGCCCACCCAATTTGCCTTTACATGTGTCATAACCCCATGTCCCGTGTCCATTTTCGTTGTGTCTGGGTGTTATGTGGTGGCCATGGGCTGGGACATCTCCTTGGTGGCTACACTGGAGGCTGGAGAGGGCTCAGACTCAAACAGCAAAACCCCAGGTGAGTGAGGAACAAAGGTCTGAGCTGATGTTTGATGGCTTTGTCTCCTTTCTGGCCAACTTTTAAAATCATTTTCGCCCCGGGAGGGAGCAAGCTTTGACTGCAGAAGAGCAGATTATCTACTTGGGACAGGCTGGAGGGAGCAGGGAATGTACTGGTGCTATACCAACACTCCAAAATATCCCTGGGAACCTGCCTGGGGGGGATCTGTGTAGAGAGCTAAAGAAAAAAAACAAACAAAAGCTCCCCCAATAACAAAAACAAAAAGAAGCACCACTGCCTCTACACCTCCCTCCACTAAATTTTCAAAAGGACCAAGTAAATGTTTTAGTTGACTGAAGCCAGAATGCTCCCCGTTGTTCAGCTGGCAGACATTTAGTGCTGTGGTCTTAAAATGCCTCAGAAGGACCCATTTCAGGCTCAGCCCTGCTGTGCCAGGAGAGGCTTTGCCAAAACAAAGGGATCAGGGAGGAAATCCAGCTTTTCAGGTAAGCTCCCCACTCACTGCCCTCGCAGCACCGTCCTTGGCTCTCTCTCAGAGCCCCGTGTTCCTGCTCAGCCCCAGGGAATGCCTGGTACATCCTGTCCCACCACAGTGGTGGGATCCCTGTAAGCCTGGCAGAGGAATTAGGATGACCAGTGTGCCACAGGCAGGTTAGAGAATTCAAAGGGAAGCTTGGTTTTCTCAATCCTGACTTTTCCCAGCTTTTGGCAGCAGCTTCCGAAAGGTTTGCTGGCCCAGTTTTTGAGAGGTGATACAGGAAACGCTCCTGCACCTCAGCAATAGCCTCATCAGTGGAGCTGAGCTGATTTTTATCTGCTGATAAAATGATGGTTTTTACTTTGCTGTTAACGTCAGTGCACTGGAGAGCTTGTTTGAAATGAGATGCTCATTTGGCCTCTTCAGCAGCTTTACAGTCCTTGTGTGGTTTGCAAACTGAGCCCAAGATTTAAAGAGATTTATCTGAATTCTGGGGCTGTTTCTGAAATTGGTTAAGCAGCCACTCCTGCTGGGAAGGCCCCAGGCCTTAACAGAGGTGTTACAATGGCTGCTTATTTTGCATTTGGAGGGAGCAAAACCAATTTCCCCAGAGCTCAGGGCACAGGCTTGTTGGAGTGGGACAAAATGTGCCAGCTGGCCAGTATTGCCTCTGCAAACCTCAGTAATCTGAGCACTGGGCAGTCATGGGCCAGACTGAAGTGTGAGGATGCAAGGAAAGAACTTCATCACCAGAACCACGGCAGGAAACTGCTTGCAAAAGCTAAACTCTGCTTTCCAGTGCCACTTTAAACACCTGAAGCCTATAGCCTTTGCCAAAGTACTCTGAATGAGTAGCAGAGAGCTTTAAATTAATATATTTCACTAGGAAACAGGTGATTGATTTATTCTTTCCTTTGTATTTTGGCCAGTTAAGTAAAACCCACTTGGGGAAGAGGGGTGTGTGTGTGTATGCACAAGTCTTAAAACTCATATTGCTCATTTTTTCAGTGTTGCTGAAGTCCTGTTTTGACCTGTTTTATTGTGAGGATCGCAATGATGCCGAATCCCTGCACCAGGCACTGTTTCCAATGAGTGGGGCTCAGCCTTGCAGCCTGTGTGTGTCCCTGGGTGGTTTCCTCCAGCCTTGGAAGGGATTTTGTGCTGCCTGGCTGGACAAGGAAGAGTGGGCTTGCAGCAGGGCTCTTCCCCTTCCCCTCCTGTGGAAAACAGACTTCATATTCCTGACAGCTCTGAGGGGTGAATGCTTAATTATGTCACCCTCACCCACTGGGAGCAAGAGGTGGTGTTCCACCCAGCTCCTGCTCCCTGAAGGCAGCAGGGAATGTTCTAGCATTCCAGGATTCCAGCCCTGGGAGCTGTGTGTGTCTGCAATGACCTTTTCAGGCTGCTGGGGATAACGTGCTGAGGCCATTCGTGAAACAAAGAGTCGCAATCCGGGGAGACTTGGAGCGGTTTAAAATGCGCCTCAAAGAGCCAAGTGACCTTTACAGGTTCCTAGCTAAATTTAAAATGCTTTCCAGAGGCCTGGCAGTGCAGGGAAACGCTGACCAATTGTGGGGCCATTGCCAGCCCCATCAGCCAGTGAGACAGAGTGGGAGCAGTTTGAGTTAGGGTGTGTGCCAGGCTCCATGGGGATCAAGCTGTGCCACTGGCAGGGAATGCCTCAGTTAAATCTCACAGCTCTGTGTGATGTGTTAAATCTCACAGCTCTTTTCAGTGAGCCACAGGGTGGGCGTTGGACTGAGGGCAGCTCCTGGGGGGTGAGGGAGGCTTATTTAGCCCCTCTGAGAGCGTGGGGAGCATCTCTTGTGTTTTCCAGCTGGATTTAAAGGTGCAGCTGCCAGAGGCAGAGCCAGGCCTGGCCGAGCTGCGGTGCTGAGGTGTGAGATGGAGGTGTGGGGTACATGGCAGGGGGGGACTGTGGCAGAGTGGGGTATGTGCTTCTTGGGGTTAGATGTTGTGTATGCACTGAATTAATGTGTCTAAGTATATACAAATGCTTCATTCCCCCACACCACCCTCTATCCCCTCCATGAATGAAGCTGGGGAGATAGATCAGGGCAGCTGTGGGTGAGTGAGCTGTGACTGGACACCCAGTGAGCGAGCTGGGCCACAGGGCACGGGCACCGACACCTTTGTGGGGCGTGTTTTGTTTTAAAAGGAATGAAAAGCTCAGAATTGCACAACTCCTGGGGCGGTGGGGGTAGGGCACACACGGAGGGGCACGGGAAAGAGGGCCTTCTCCACAGGAGCTTGTCTGCTCCATCTGGGGTCAGGTAGGATGTGTGTGGGGTGTGTGTGATGTGTGGGGCTCTGTGTGTGTGTGTGTGGGGAGTGTGTGTGGGGTTCTGTGTGTGTGTGTGGTTCTGTGTGTGTGGGGGGTTCTGTGTGTGTGTGGGGAGTGTGTGGGGTTCTGTGTGTGTGTGTGGGGAGTGTGTGGGGAGTGTGTGCGTGTGTGTGGGGAGTGTGTGGGGTTCTGTGTGATGTGTGGGGTGTGTTTGGGGTTCTGTGTGTGTGTGGGGAGTGTGTGGGGTTCTGTGTGTGTGTGGGGAGTGTGTGGGGTTCTGTGGGGTTCTATGTGTGTGTGGGGAGTGTGTGGGGTTCTGTATGATGTATGGGGTGTGTATGGGGAGTGTGTGTGATCTGTGGGGTTCTGTGTGTGTGTGGGGAGTGTGTGGGGTTCTGTGTGTGTGTGGGGAGTGTGTGGGGTTCTGTGTGTGTGTGGGGTGTGTGTGTGGGGTTGTGTGTGTGTGGGGGGTTCTGTGTGATGTATGGGGTGTGTTTGGGGTTCTGTGTGTTTGTGGGGGGGGTTCTGTGTGATGTATGGGGTGTGTTTGGGGTTCTGTGTATGTGTGTGTGGGGTTCTGTGTGATGTATGGGGTGTGTGTGGGGTTCTGTGTGTGTGTGTGGGGGGTGTGTAGGGTTCTGTGTGATGTATGGGGTGTGTGTGGGGTTCTGTGTGATGTATGGGGTGTGTTTGGGGTTCTGTGTGTGTGTGTGGGGTTCTGTGTGATGTATGGGGTGTGTTTGGGGTTCTGTGTGTGTGTGGGGTTCTGTGTGATGTATGGGGTGTGTTTGGGGTTCTGTGTGATGTATGGGGTGTGTTTGGGGTTCTGGGTGTGTGGCCACCCCAGCTCAGGGCTGTGCCAGGGCTTCCCACGGGCACAGGGGGCTCTGTGGCAGCTCTCCAGCCGCCTCCCAAGAGATTCCGCGTGCGCACAGAGACTTCGTTTCGTATTTTATTGAATTTCATTTATATTAAATTAAAAATATATTTCTGACAGATTCATGTAACAAAAAGGCAGAACAGTTTTCAAATTGTTCAGCTGGGATGAGCGTGGGTTGATGCAAGGTGGGTCGCAGTCTACATTTGCCTTAACAAACAGATAAAGCTCTACCCCAAGGACCATGAGGAGAAACTCCGGGCTGCACACGGGAGTGGGGAATAGAACCACACAAAGAGAAGATCCACAGGTTTCTTCCCAGCTTCCAAACAAGACAAAAGGGAAGGGAAAGGGAAAAAAAAAAAAAAAAGAAAAACAAACAAAAAAAAGAAAAACCCCGAGAAACCGTGAAAAGAAGGGAAATTATGCTAAAATATGTACCTAATATTAACCCAGGTCAGTAAGTATTTTAACAGTGTATAATTCTCAACAGCTAAAATATGAGAAACGAAAGGTTAAAGTAACATTACGCCACACACGATTGGCATACCCTACTGTGTAAGCAAGTGCAGAAAGTCTGAACACACCACAACAGTGCTAAAACACGGAATCACACAGAATGCTGAAAATGGTACTTCTAACCAAAACCAGAGGGTGGGAAGGAAGAGAAAGGAAAGGGGAGGAGGAGCGGCTGAAATCACAAGCAAATTACCTATATACAAATCAACCCTAAGGACAATTATGTTCCAAACAATGGTGTCCACAAGGAAAATAAAAGCAACATTATCCTTATTTACAAATGCAACTAGCTGTGTCTTTAACAAGCTATAAAAATACTATTCACATTTTCAAAGTAACATACAGTAGGTATTGAATTTCTTTTTATTTTTGTTTCAGAAAGGCAGCTAACTCTGAATGCATCGCTTCGCAAGAAATGAGTGTCTTCCCCAACATGCTGACACTTCTCTTCTTCTGAAGGTACTTCATAAGGCAGAAGTATTGTTGTTTTATGTTGTGGCTCTTTCAGAATGCTGAGGATTGACAGAAACCCAGGCCACCCCATCTGTGCTGCTGGTTCTGTGATCAGGAGTCACCGGGAGCTCGGTGCTATCCCAGTGTCACCTGCCAGGTGGGGGTCTGTGATTCCAAGGGGACAGTAATGTCATACCCCAGGCCTGAATCTGAGCCTCATCTGAAAAGTCAGTGGTTCAAGACCACCAGGTCAGGAAATACAATTTGGCTATCTCTGTTCTTAGAAAGAGACTTCTTTTTCCCCTCAGTTTCCCTTCCCTATACAAGGACTGACACCTATTTAGCAATTCCAGCTTACAGTATTGGGGAAGCAGCAAAAACTGGGCAAAAGAAGGGATTAAAAACCATTGTGAGTAATGTATAGAATGGGTACCAATTTCCATCTTTAAAACGCTATAAAAAATTACCAGTTTTCTCATCCACCTGCATTTTCCTCTTGCATTACCCCACCATAAGTACCCCCACAAGCAGCCAGTGCCTAGCTCCCATCCCATGTCCAGGGGAACAGTGATTTCATGCATTCAAAGTTAGCTACCCCCTACACAGCTGCTCAGTTAATAATCGACCCATTTAACAGCAGGACCAGTTTATGCTACATATGTCAGAGTACCTTACCTCGAAAGAACGGCATACATATCTACACTTAGAAAATACCACTCACAGTTCCCTACTGTGGTTATCCCAAAAGGGTTTAGTCTTCAGAGTACTACGGACAATACAGTGTTTCCCCCCAAGGAGAGCTCAAGGGTGGGGCTGGGTGGGCCAAGCTGCTGGCAAAGGGCGCTGGGTGGCAGCCCGTGGCTCCGTGTACCTGTGGCCCTGGTCACACCTGAGCCAGCAGCCTGGGGGTGCTGGGCAGGGTGCACCTTCACCCCAGAGGGTTCATCCACAACAGCACTGGAGCGTGATTTCATGGCTTTTTTTATTGGTGAGGGGAGAGGAACCGGGATATAACTACTCACACTGCCTAACGCCTTACGAAACTCCCCTTAAAACCTCTCTCTGCCAAGGTCCACAAAGCTCACTTCTAAAATTAAATAATAGAGAAGGAAAAAAGAAAGCCAGCTTTGACACCTCTTCTTTTCTATTGGGATGTCCTTGGGCTTCCCCTCTCACACCTTTTCCTGTATTGCTGCCACAGACCCCAGCTGCAGGATGCCCTGGGCATCAGGTGTCCCTCTGGCTCTGGTTAGGAGATGAGACTGGCTGCAGCTCAAGCCCCACTGAGTCCCACCACCATCAGTCAGACCTGAACCCCCACAAAGTTCCCTAAAAAGTGCTCTGGACAATCAGACTTACAGGGAGATCCCTGCGGCAGCAGCGCCGACAGCCTCACCTGCCGGTGATTTCCTCAGGAGCAAGGAGCCTACCATCGAAACAAACCACTGTTCCACACAGTGGTAAAATAAAATTGTGCTAAAATCACATTAAAACTAACCTGGAGACATGATTTTTTGACATCTTAGAGTGGTGCTTCTAACTGCATGGCTGTATTTGTTTCTAGCCATTTGTAACAGTGACCTTTTCCACCTTTATAATGAAATGCTTAGCAACAGGTAGAAAATAAAAAAGAGGGAATCCTGCACATACAGCCAGCCACCCTACCCCACCCAGCCCTGGCTTTCTGGAAAACAATCTGAGCCCAAATCCAAGATTTTTACATAACCACAGACAAGCTGTTTTGTCAGCATCAGAGGCTGGAGATTCCCAAGAGTGAGACTATAGCAAGTGGCAGCTGGAAATGAGCAGGTGCAGAGACTTCATGTGCCACCAGCTTTTGAAAAAGCCTTGCCAAAGGGAAATTGAGGTGACACTGTCCCCTCTGAGGTGCCCTCTAAAAGACTGAAAACTGCAGGCCTGGCTCCCATTGTTCTAAAGGCTCAGCTTCACCAGTCACCCTCAAGCCAGACATCCTTCCAAGCACGTAAACACCTCTTGGAGTGCCATAGCTCTGAAATGCACTCGGGGAACCAGGGTGGGGGCCCTGAGACACCAGCTGTGCAGGGTGAGGGGAGCAGGCAACCCTGACTCGTGGGCACCTCTGGTGCTTCCATTCTTTCCTTCCTCCTCCTCCTCCTCCTGCACTCTGGAGTGGGACCGTCCCCGTGTGACCCTGTGGGTGCTGCAGTGGCCGCTGCTCCTTTGGTAAGGACGTGCCTGCCCAGGGTTCCTGGGCTGCCAGGGAAGCACAGCTCAGGGGATGCATCCAGCTATCCTGGGGAATTACCAAAAATGACCAAAAAAGTGACCAAAAGCCTGATTCTGCTGTGTGCCAGTCTCCTCATCTCCCAGATGGAACAAAGGAGCTCAGACTATCCCATCATTCCGCTGGCTGCCACCATCATGTGCAACACCTACGCAGACATGTCTAATAGACAAAAAAAAAGGTTTTTTTCTTTAATATCTGATTTTCCATCCCCAAAACCAAGCTGTATTTCTAGGCTTACTCACCTCACAACTCATTCTTCTCCCCTGTGCTGCCCACCTCTACCTAAAGCTATGGAAAGACTGGATCCACAGAGTCATTCATGGCTGAGCTGCTCTTCCAGAGCTGCCACTTTCCTTCCTTTTGGGCTGGCATTGGTGGTGGCTGAGGGTGAGATCTTTAGTGGAAACAGGTGTCAGATCATTGCATATGAATCTTCCAGTCAAGAAGCACTTTTTCTACCAAGTAAATGTTACATCCAGGGGTAATACAGCATTTCTTTGTATACAGGAAAGGATTTCAGTGTACCTGAAACAGATATATGTGCTGGCTCCTATTGCAGATTTATTTCCATCTCTTGCTACCTGAGAGAGACGACCTGTTTGAAATGTAGTTGTAAATATTCTGCTACATCTGAGCTAAGGGCCATGTAAAAATCCCTCCTGGCTGTTTCGCAGAAAAAGAAAAATCTGAAAAGATCTGAAGAAGTAAATGTAAAAGTAGTTGGTTCCAGCCAGTTGTGTTACAGTGAGTCAATTGGCCCCAGCATCTGTTTGCAGTAACCCTCAGGTAAGTAAAAACTAGTAATAAGCTAGGATAAGTAACACTGAAAGAGATCAGGAGAAAATAAGCTGTTCCCTTTCCTTTGGCACGTTGCTTTGTGCCTTGGACAATGGCTGATCCACGCTCGGGCAAAAATGTGCTCTTGAAAATCTGGTCACTGTTGGTCTCCCAGGCCGTGACAGGGGGAAGAAGAACATTTACAAACAGGAGACTGCACTCCAAAACCCACAAATCCTAAGTTTGTGCTGTGTACAGATACTTCAGTAGCACCGGAGAGTGAATCACACCCAAAATACTTCTGCTGACATGCTCGCTTGCTGCTTTGTGCTGACAAAATGCAGTTTGTGTGTGGATATACGTGCTTTTCCCCCAAACCTGCCATTATGCCCTAAAGAGCTTGACCCTCCTCTTTCATCCCATATGAATCCCAGTTGAGTGCTTGCCATAATCTTGCCATGTGCACTTGCCCAAGTTCTTTCAGTAAACCAGCAGCAATACCCAGTAAGGCAAAGACACGAGTTAGGGATGGCCAGGTGTTTCTGTGATCAGATTAAAGCAGCCAAACAGTTCTTCTCTCAGTTTCCCTTTCTTGTTTTCTTTAGCTGTGATTAAACTCCCTGTTAAGAGGCAAAAGCTGCCAGCTAAGTTCTCTTCCAGAGGAAAGGGGCAGGGTTCAGGTAAGTGCTGCCCTCGGGGCTGGTTCACCAGCAGCCTCAGGTGAGGCAAGATCTCCAACACAGGCCCTGTGTGAACAGATGTGTGAACATCTGTTGGGCAAGGGGCAGTGACTGGCACGGCACAGCACCCATGGGCCAGTTTTGGCAACTGCAACTCAAACCAGCAGCTCAGAAAATCATAAAAAATATTGAATTGTGAAGCTGCAGCGTGCAGAGTTCTCCCTCATCCCAAATCACTGTGTTCATTAAGCCTCTGCCTGTCCTCTGCTCTCCCAGACCCCACTAGCATGGCTCTGCATGGCTCATGCTGGCTGCCAGGCAGAGCCCAAGCTCCTGTTCCAGCTTTCCTGCTGCCCCACTTGCAGGAACCTCTGCGTTTCCATGCTACTTAATACATTATAGCACACCCACAGCCAACAAATAAAATTAATAAATAATTCAAGCCTTGTAAGAAATAAAATGTTAGACTGTTAAACCCCGCCAGTATTTACATTTGGATTACTCCATGGGCTTGTCTCTAACATGAACACTACTTCATTACCAGAGGAACAAACAGGCCTCACCTTGTGTGAGCAGCTCCATCCCCAGCCAGTGCCAGGCTCTGCCCCAGCAGCCTCCGAGCTCATCTCTGAATTCAAACATGTCAGCTGCACCAGCGTTTTATTTTATATTTATTCTCCATTAGGAGTTACTCTGTGTTCTTGTTCAGGGACAAATCAACCTTTCTCCACCTACCTATGGAACTGCAGGCAGCTGCTGTGCTGAAAAGAGGACACCCACATTCCTGTGCTGGTCTCTGCCCCCACGCAGCATCGTGTCAGCCTGGCAGACCTTGTCTGTGCACAGGTGACACCCTGTGAGCGCTGCTGTGGGCAGCAAACCTCCCCTGGAGCAGCCACCCAGGGCCTCATGGCAGCCTCTGTGCCCAGCTCCTGCCCAGTGGGTGCCCCTGTCTCTCCAAGATGCTGAGGAGCTACCAGAGGCACCAGAGAGGCCCCTGAGTACGGGATTGTACCCATGACAGTGGTTTGCTGGCCTTTTGGCTGTATCACCACAAACCACCTTGGTACCAGTTGACCCAAGATCTCCTTTCCACAGCTCAAAGATCTGTACCTGTTCTTGCTGCTTTCAGAACCTTCAGCTGGTTGTAGCTGGCCTGGACACACCTGGTGCACAAAAAGCTCACTTGTGATCACACACAGTTTGTTCTCCATCTACAAGGGCAACAACAAACCCAGCTTTAACATCTCTTCACACCTTTGTCAAGCCTCAGCCACTAAGCTTCAGACAACTATTGCTCGTTTCTTACTCCCTTCCTCTGCTTCCCTAAGGTTAAAGGTGGCAAGCTGTTGGAATGGCAGGAATTTAGAGGAGGGTGATGCCATTCCAGCTGCTGGTTTTGTTGCCAGGTTAGGCCATCCCAAAGATCTCAGCCCTAGCAGAGCTGAAGTGCACAAACTGAAATACTGTTGCATCACCGAAGGTTGCCATCAACCAGGTATTGTTTCTTCCCTTTAAAAGCCTTGATGGATAGAGACAGGTAGATCTCCAAAGGTACCTAATAGTTCCTTAAGACGTGTGGTGGGAAGTAGGCTCACAAACGCTCTCACACGCACGGTCTTGGTGTGCCAGGAGCAAGCCTTGGTGTCTCCGGCCCTTACGCCTCCTTTCCCAGCTCCATCTGCCCCAGATCACTAAAAACGTCCAGAACTCTGGTTTGAAAGTGATTTCCAAAGAAGAGCAGGTCAGGGGGTGTCTACCTAAAAACTGAGGTTGATAAAAGCAGAACTAAGTGCAAGGAGACTGACTCATACTTATTTACATTTTCGACAGAAAGCTCTGCAAATCATGCACATTTTGACTTCTCAAACCTCATATGCACTGTCTTCTGTGCCAGAGTAATCCTCCTTTTAGAAAAATGGTATTCTGTACCGTACTGCAAGGCAGAGCAGGACATTTGCCTTCCCTGATCCTTTCAGGGTTTGCTCTGCTGTCCTTCAGAAAGCAGCAGGAAGAGCTGGCTGCTCCATCACTGTATTCTCTGAAGCAGTCACTGCATCGGCCTCTCAGAAGTGGCAGACATTGTTCCAAAGACTTGATTTGCTTCATTTTGGCATTTCCACAGTCATCCTTTACAAATAATTTATATTTCTTTTTAAATTTAAAATTATTATTTTGTATTTTGCTGGTCACTTCCATATTGCTTCATTCAAAATCCAGAAAACAGTTCAAATAAAATCAGAGGTTAAGTGCAAACTAACTTTCCAGTGAACCACTATGTGCATTTTTTTCCAGTCCAGTGTCTGTCTTCCAGTTTAAAGGACCCTTCCCACCCCACCCCACAGAACATCAAACTCTTCAGTTCTTTGTCTTGTCCTCAGTGTTGCCTGACAGCATCCCCAGCTCCCTTCATGACCATGAAGAAGAAAAAGAGGGAAGAATTAGTGACAATCTTTTGAGGTGTTTACAGTCAGCAGGTAAAAAACAGGAAAGCAAAGCTTTTGGCATACAAATCTTCATTTCTTGGCCTGTTTTTTAGCTTCAAAAGGAACATATTGGAGGTGTGGTTTTGTTGCTTTCTTCTGAAAGGTATTTTGTGTTTAAAGTGTTTGTTCTGTTGGCACACATACAAAAATGGTCATGTCAGGTACCAGTTCTGAGTAGGAGTCTCTGTGGCTGGGAATTGGCACAAAATCATGGTGTGGCTCAGAATAAGGGTTTAGTATGTGGGAGTCACATTATCATTTCTTGGAAAGCCACAATGAAGATCTGAATGTTTTTGAAAAGCTGTGTTAGCCATTTTCAGTTGCTGGGATAGAAAGTGTTAGAGAAAGAAATTGGATTCTCAATCTCAATTACTACGCTATCGCATGGGATATAAAAATTGTCCATTTTTCACCCTGATGGAAATTGCATGGAGATTTCCAGGAATGCTGTACAGACTCTCATCAGTTCCTGCTGAAAGAATCAGCCTTCCTGTGGCTTTCCCTACAGTGTCTGGTTGAATCACTGAGAACGAGCTCCACAGCAGCACTGCCGCTGGCCTCTCCTGCTACCACCTGGCTCCTCTGGGCCTCTGCTGAAAGTGGGAAAGGCCAGGTCAGTCAAAAATCCTTCTTCCAGTCTCTTTCCTTCCTTCCAGGTGCCCAACCCAATCTGCAACCAACTCCAAGACATCCTTTCACTTAGAAATATCAAAAATGAGTGAACTGGCAAGAAGAGGAAGCTCATGGGAGAAAGAGAGGGAGGAAGGGAGGGAGGGAGGGAAGAAAGACGGGCAAGGGCAGGGAGGAAGGGGGAGCGAGAGAGTGAGGCAGCTAGAAGGGGTTGCCTTTCCACTTCAGTGAGAGCACAGCCACTACACCACGGTATTCCGGTGTCTGTAGGGCGGCGGGGGCAGCACAGTGCCAGGCTTCAGGGAGAACTCGGAGAGGTATTCAGGATTCTCTGCCACTATGGGCCGGATCCGTCCGTTCTGTTTGTAAAAGTATTTTGTGCTGTACTCTTGCAGGTAGTCCGGGTGCTGGAGGGTGCTCCGTGGGGGCAGGCTGTGGTTCCAGTAGTCTGGGTTGTCAAAGGCCTTCTTGGCTTTCTCTGGCAAATTGTTCTTCAGGTACTCGGCGTTTTCCAAGGTGTTGGCGAAGGTGTTGAGGTACAAGGGCTCGTTCACGTACTCATCCTCTGCTTTGGGCTGCCCGTTGGGAGCGTTGTGGTACTCTGGGTTGTCCACAGCTTGGAGATCTCCGTTCTTTCGTCGGGAAACAAAGGGGTTCTCTTCCACTGGGTTCAGGTAATCTAAAGAAAGATGAAAAATGCGTCAGCCAAGAGCGGTAGTAATCCATCCATGCAGCATCTGTGACCAGAAGCAGCCCTTGGACTAGAGCAGCCTCCACCTCAGCCGTTCCAAGAACTCCAGATGGGATCAGGAGCCAGCTGTGCTGAACACACACCAGTGAAAAATGAAGTATTTACAAGCTAAACAGACAATATGGGTTAAAACAGATACCTCTGAAGACTGACTGATCAAACACACTGGCCAGCTAAACTACAGCTCTTGCTGAGCCATAGCCCATGTGGCTCCCCTGCTCTCCCTCCTCTCACGGTGTGATCTACAGACCCAAACACACCCACTGACTTCTGCCTCTGCCGCCTCGGACCTATTAGCAAACCCTCTGCTCTGTACTCCTTCCATCCAGAAAACTCTACAGGAATCTCACTTAAGCCTCTCTGCACAAAGCCTATCCCCAAGGGCTGACTTTTAAGACAGCTTCATTTCTAACAGAGCAATTTGCCTGATTAAAAACCTTCCATCCCTGAAGGACAAAGGGCTTTTGTCCAAGCATTATGAGAAAAAAGTTATACAAATGAGCCCTGGAAAGAGAACAAGAGAGCCTTAGATCAGCTGCAGAACGGGACTTGGAGCAGGTTAGAGTTGCCTCAGATCACTTGCTGTGGATTAACACCCCATTTCCAGAGGCAGGGCGCTGCTCAAGGGCTCTGCACACACCTCCCCAGAGAGTCCTGCTGCAAGGGATCATCTGCTTTCCTCCAGAATGGGGCCAAAACTATTAAAAGCAAAAGTTTGAGTCCCAGTGAACACCTTTGAACTGTCACTGGATCTGAGCTGAACAGTGGGAACATTTTTTCCCATTTTGCAGTGCTTTGATTTGAACCCCGCAGCTGTGTGGCCAGACTGTGACAACCCTGTGTCTGTGCCCAGGGGCTCAGGAAGGAGCTGCTTTCTCCTGAGCTGCCACTGCCACATCCCCGAGGGCTCAGGTGGCTCCTGTAGAGCTCTGAGGACTCCCAGGGCACACCTGTAACATGTGGGCTCACACTGAGAGGAAATCACTATTAAAAGGGAGAATCCCACAACTGCAGCTGCTGTGGGTCAAGCCCCAGGGCTTCCTCCATCCCTCCATCATGAAAGACAAAGTGGCCTCCAAATTCTTAGCAAACACAGTAGTGATTTGTCATTTACACTGCATTTATTAATTTCTTTAGAGCTAATGCAAAGCTTTGGAAGCAAATTAATAATGACACGTCCCCTTACATCTAAATGACTGCTATCATTATTTAAAGAGGAAGAAATGAATGAGGGCAAACTGGGAAGTGCAGTGTGCTGAGCTGGCACAGATTTAGACAGTCTTCCCCTTGTAGTGATGCTCTCTTTAAAGCACATCTTGTTCTTTCAATCCTAGACTTCTCTTGGGTATCAAATGCCAGCTGTGTGTATCAGTTCTGTGGTAGGTTCAACATGACATTTACCAAGCAAAGTGCCAAGAATAAGAAGATCAATAAACAAAGCAAAGTTAGGACTATGGCTGGCTGAAGATAGATCCCTTCCTTGGAAATAACTGAAGATTTGTGTTTGGGTAAGAAGTGGGCTTGGCTTTTTTTCATTCCTCTTGTTATTTCTCAAAAAAAAAAAAAAGTAAAAGGGGGACTTACCAACTTTGACATACATTTGAGCATTTCAAAGTAGAAAATTAAGGAGAGAAAACCAAATCCCCGCGTAAAGGAATATTAATCTAGTCAGAATGCTTCAACCTTGATGGGTAACTAAATAAAGCCATTTTTGATGAAAAGCTGCTGATGTACAAAGAGAATAAATCCAGCCAGGCTAGAGCAGGAGCCTCTGTGGAAAGCCAATATTTTACCTGTTTTAGGTTTGTCTCTCATCGGTGTCATGTACCCATCCTCATCCAGCTCTCCCCGCACGACCCGCTCGGGAATGAAGACGGTGGGGTCGGCGCTGTACCTCTGGGTGCTGCTGTCCTCTTTTGCCAGGGTTGCCACCTGTTTCTGCATCGTGCCATTGCAGCAAGTGTCTTCAAAGATCTCTGCTGTGGCCCCTTGAGCGGCTGGGGCCTCTGGAATGATGCAGCCTGGAGCCCTGTACGGCATCGGCACCTCGGCAGCGTAGCCACCATCCCGGTACACAAACTGGTTCTGTAGGCAGAGAGAGAGCACAGCTCAGTGGGAAAGGAGGCTGCCAAGGAGAGAAGCTTCAGCAGAAAGCCATGCCTGTGCCTCCTGTGCCTGCCCTGCCCATCCTGTGCCTCCAGGCTTTGCTGTGGACCCATGGAGCATCTGTCTGCACAGTGGGGATGGAAGTGGGGCAGGAAAACTTGTTTCCTACCAGGCACGTGGAGGCTGGACACACACAGCTGCAAGAGGGGAAGGTGGTGTTTCTTTTATTACTCTGGGAACCTCCCCTGATTGTTGATTAAAGCCCTTTAATCCTCATGTTTGGGAAATCTCCTCCTGATGGGGGATAATCATCTCTGTTTATTCCTGGGTGATACTTTTAGTGTGTCCTGTGGTGAGAATCATGGGGTCACCATGTGCAATTCTATCAGGAATTTCAGGCTGCTGACCTGGGTTTGTGTTGGCACCTAAATTCAATGGTTCAACAAAACCTACCATTTTGCTTGCCAGCACGGGCATGCAAAGGACTTTCAACATCCTGAGCTATAGATAGGAAGGAAATATGTACAGATTCATCCAAGCCTTTTACCTAAATGCTTTTCAAGAAAAGTCATCAGAGTTTTGGGTGTGGATCCCTAGAGTTTGCACACAAATCCAGGCTGAGTCTGGATCTCTTAACTGTTTGATTCCTTATGTATACACTTCATTAGCTGTTGGCTTTTGGGTCATTTATGAAAGAAAAAGGAGTTGGAAAAAGAAAAAAATGTAGTGAAGAAAGGAGGAAAGCCTAAAGGATGAAGGCTGAATGTGAAATACTTACTCCTGACATAGGGGTGTAGGCAGGAGGGCTGTGTCCAATTTCACTCTAATAGAAAGAAAAATGGGTGATGGATACATAACAGGAAGCCACATGAATGAAACAAGTCACATGAGCTGTGTGAGCTAATTGAAACACACACATCAGTCAGATTTCCTAACCTGAGCCAAAATTCAAATTCAGTCAGGGCAAATGCCCCACCCCCAAAAACAAGCTGTGTCTCACCAGTGTTAGACAGAGCCACTGATCCCACCTGGGCTCACGGCGAGGGAAGGCCATAAAAGAAGATGGAACATAAGACACTTCACCAGATGTTACTTTTTAAAAGGGAACAGACACCAGCAGCACTGAATATAGACTTTGCAAGTTACTTGTGCAAGAGGATTATTTTGGACAGTTGGGAAGGCCTGTTGAATCAGGGAACACCTTGAAAACTGGAGCTGCTGTGATTACCTCCAAACCCCTCCAGATTTACTTGTAATGACACACGGGCAATGACAGGCTACAGTGCAGAATGTGTTAGACAAATGGATAAAAAAAATCTCCTGAGCCTGGCAGATGCTACTTTAAAGCCCTCCTGATGGCTCTGAGACACTGCACTGTTGCTTTTTTCTCAACCTGGAAATGAAACTCGAGGTAATTTTAAAAAGGAGGTCATATAACAGAGGATCTTTATTTGAAGGCCTTCAGTGGAAGTTATGAAAGATGTCCACAAAAGCCACAATGGGATGCATCACACCCCTTTCATTTACATCTCCCTGTTTCCACACAGGGAACTTCCAAGGTTGGTTCACTGATTCTGGATGAAAAAGGGCAGAGCTGTCTTTGAAGTCCTTTCAGTTCACTTCTGTCACTGATGTCTTGATGACAACATAGAAAAGTGTCTTTTACTGATAGGCTTGACTTCTGCACACAGGGCTATATCCCTCTGCCAGTAAAAGTTTAGAAGATCAGCAGCTTAAAAAAATACTAGGATGGCCACATTATTGTGTCTGTGGGCGGTGCTCCATCCTCAGCACAAAAGGCTAAACCTGCCACCCTATCTTTAGGTCCTCTTGGCTGTGAGGATAATATTTAAATCCATACTCTGCAACTATAACAACCCAGCAACAGGCCCTGTTAGCACAGCCCTGTCCAGGATGTCAGGGGACAATGGACTGCCATTGATGTGTTTGTTGCTATTTTTGCTGACAAGAGCCTCTCCAGTCAGTGGCCTGCCAGCTAAGATCACCATAATTGTGTTTTTTCATGCCTCCCCTTTAGTGCTGTACTAAACACATCTGTCTTGCAACAGCCCTTACTGCAGAACCTTGCACGTGGCTCTTCCCCAACACTGCTGCCTGCACATTTTTTACTTCTTTACTGTTTTTCCCCATGAGCTGATACCCTGTGGCCACTGCTCCATTAAAACAGGAGGCAAAGGAAAAAGCTGTGGTGCCATTTAGCTGGCTTGAAAATTTAATACAATTGTTTAAGTGTCCCTAAATGGACTGGCAATTGCAATGTGAGGTCATAATTTTGCAGGGTTCCAAGATTACCCTCAGACAACTCTTATTGGTCAGGACATGAATCACACTGTGAGAAGGAAATATATTTGGATTTTACCAGGTGAAACATAAATATCTTGTTCTGTATGTGAAATCCAATTTACTTTGTTGATTTTTGGCGGGGGAGGAGTTGTTGTTTTTGCATTTAAAATACTACCTTGAAAAAAAAAAAATGGTATTTCCTTTACTGAAAAGCTCTAGTATTTTGTATTTCTGATCCTAAAAGACTCACCAGAATTATCATCTCTGTCTTTTTGAGATAGACAGAGACCTTAGTGGCTGGTTGCTCAAAGACCTCACTGCATAAGCCTACTTAAGAAAGCTCAGCTTGTACACTAAAAAAAAAAATAAAAAATAAATAAATGTATACTGGCTCCCTTTTGATGGTTTAATGTGTGTTATATCCATTAACATCCATTGACAGAGGAACTCATCACACTTCAGAAGGAGCCTCACTTTTTTAACTGCCCACAAGCAGCCCTCCTCAGAAATGCCCAAGATTTCATCCTGTACACCACATGATTGAATTTTAGCCAAAAACATGACAGAGCAGAGAAAGAACAAAACCCAAGAAAATGTCTCCTCAGGCCTTTTTCCAAGGCCCTCTGGTATGAAATGCCAGTGACACATCAGCTGTTATATCAGCCAATGTTTGTATAAAATGAGCCCCGATCAAGGAGTGATAAATAACATTTCTGTGAATATTGGCTTGTGTTATTGCTTTCTATTCATTAATTTCATTTTCCAATTCCTTGCCTCTAAAATCTCCTAAAGGTAAATATCTCCTCCTTTATAGCAGGGACATAATATTTTCTGGCTGCATCTTAAACTGTAATGAAATCAAAGCCTTATTGTGTCCAGGTGCCTTCCACTGCAGAGCTGGTTTTCCTGGCCACCCACAGAAATGTTGATAGGGTTGCACAATCATTGTTGTTTCTTGCTCTTAAACTCACAGGACTGAAAGACTTTTCTCTGCTAAAGGCATGCATTTTCCAGCATGAATGTACACACATGTTTGAAGCCACTCTGATACTGCCCAAAGTGCATAAAACCCAGCTCCTTCCTCCTCTCCTTCTGCTCTCCTACACGAAAAGTACCAAGCACAGGAGTAAAACACTCCAGCCTTCTCACTGGGATGCTGCTCCCCAGTCCTGTTCAGAGGAATCCTGTGCTCCATGCCTCAGGCACTCAGTGCTCACCTGCTTGGAGAAACACCTCTTTGTACTGTTCATCCTGTGTGCTCCCAGAAACAACTCACTCTCCTCCTCCCCCTGGAAACTCTTCACCTCATTTCAAACCAAGGGAGTGCCCAGCTCCAGTCACCAAACCAAGGCATTGTGATATGTGAGACCTTGCTGCGAGCACCAAAATTTCAGCAGCTCTCCAGGAAGGGAGGCTGATTTATGGGAGTGGATCTGGATAATGTTTTGGGATGGTCTGGTGGGGCTGCAGGCAGAGCACACAGTGCAGCATCCCCCCAGCCCCTGAGCAAACTCCAGCTACATTCCAAGGGAGCAGCCTGGCATTTACAGCTGATCCAAACTGAAATTCAAATAGGAAAGACCATTCCAGGAGAACAGCCACCTCAGCTTGGCTGCAGTGCTGCTTCCAGAGAATTTGCAGATTACTCTGCCCTGCTCCAGACAGCAAACATTTCTGAGATGAAAATGGGAGGAAAATACACACACCATGAGATCACTGGGTGATGTTAAATAGAAATGGAATGTTGTTGTTATAGTAATTGCTCGAAGGTTTTGCAGACCTCTAGGGATTTCTGATCCCAGTCTCTGCTCAGAGAAGGATCCTATATAAAAAGAAAGGATTAAACACCTGCCTGGGATGTTAAGGTTCAAGCATACCCATCCCTACAGCTCACAGCACCTGACACAAGTCTGGCATTCCTTGGCCATAAGGCTGGGAATCAGGGAATATTTATGGGAAATGATTCCAGCCCCTTTTCCAGCAGAACCTTTTCTCAGAGTGTGTCACATGTTTTAACTTAAATGTTGATTACAAGTATAGAAACAATATAGGCATCAGTCTGAATCAAGTGCTTGCTCCAGTCTCCAACAACCGCTCCTTCTACAGTCGAGACACAAAACATCCAGCTTAGATCAGCAAGGGGAAAAAAAATAAATAAAAGAAACGAAGATTAAGTATTTTTCTTCCCCTAAGCTTTTTCTGGTTGGTGTTTGCCAGAGGACAGGACAGAGCTCTAACTCAGCTCCCATGGATTTTCCTGTGTCAGCTGGATCTGCCAGCCCATATCCTGGCAGAATGGTGGACTGAAGACATCCCTGAACCTGTCCAAAGTCAGTGTGGATGTTTCAGTGCCCCCCTAGGTTCAGGTCAGCCCTGACCAACTTCTTAGCTTCAGATATGTCATCACCACTTTCTCCTGCATAATTTTGTCTCATAACATCTGTGTGTTTTCATACCTGCTAACTCTTTTAGAGCAGTCCATATGGTAGGGAAACCCAAACTGCCTTCTAGGAGTAATTTAGTCTGGACTGTGAACAGGAAATGGCATTTATCAAAAACAAAATCTTGGCATAGTGGTATGGGAAACATACCTATACACAGCACAGAGTGTGTCCTGTGCTGTTACTGGAAAATACCAGATATAAACCATTTATTTTCAGTCTAACCCTTCAAGTAGAGAAGCCAAAGATGACTACACTGCCAATGAAAGTAATCTCTTAAGAGATGCACAATCTGGGCACAAAACTCGGTATCCAGCTACCCTGACTGGAAAAGGTGGGTGAAATGCTTTTCTGTAGCCTCATCTCTTTGAGCCTGATACCTGGGCTGGAAATAAAAGCATTCTCCAGCTGTATGGCACCAAAGGCTTGGAAACCCACCTGTTCTCTGGACTTCAGAAACCAGCATCCTTCCTTCCTTCAGAGGGGCTGGCAAGCAGATTTCAGCTGGCACAAAATGCACTTTGATCTGAGCATGACACAGGAATGGAGACACAAGGATTCCCTTCGCCTTTTACTTTGTGTTAATGCACCTGAGTGTCAGAGGGCAGAGCAGGAAGAGAGACTGCTGGCATTGCCTGTCTTTTCCTTTCAATCTCCTCGACTCCCCCATCCTTCCTGTCACCCACAGCTGGCTTTCTGTCACTCTCCTTTTTAATACACTCCCCAAGGCACTTTACAGTAAATGGCACCTTTTAACACTGAGCCAATTCCCCACAATTTGAAAGGGATGTGGTACCATTTCCCACCTGTCCTAACAATTCCCTGTGGGACAGAGGGGTCAGCACTGCTCCTGCTCCAAAACACAGGACCAGCAGCATCTCCTTTTCTGTACAAACCTCAAGCTTCAAATCCCCAAACAGGGAAAGGCTGGAGAACAGGACCAAAACCACAACACACCCATGATTTTTGATTGTGACATGGAAGACAAAAAAAAAAAAAATAAATAAAAAAAGGCACAAAAGAAACTTGATGAGCGATCCTGGGAGGAGCAGCAGCCCCCTCCTATGTGCAGGCTGCACTGCCATCTTCCCCAGCCTGTTTTACACAGTAATCAAAGGATATTCTGAGCCTCTCAAAATGCCATCAACCCTCATTGAGAATGAAATAGAGCACATCTCCATCGAAGCCTTTACAGCAGTAATCATTGCCACATGCTGGCCTGAACAGGGAGCTTTTACAGACAAAGATGGGTTTTAAAAATAAAATAAAAAAGCCTTCCTAAAATCTGAATAGAAACTTGATGATAATCTCCCAATTTTATTATGCAAGGGGGAAAAGAAACCCATAATTGTGCCCTCTTGGTCTCTTAAAGCAAAGAATAGGCTTCTTGATGAAATGCTGAGTTGATTTAGAGCAGGGCTGAGGTTCTGGTGGCAATAATAGTCTAAAAGAACTAACCATCCAGCTGATTTGGATAAAATAATCATTTTTCAACATTCTAAATCTACACTTCATCTGTGCCTCCTCCCACTTCTCCCAACTGCATCTTTTGGAGAGTCTTTTTATAGCTTTGAGAATTATTTTCCCCTCCCGCAGCATCCAAGAGGAAAGGCAGACTCTTTACTCTGGCTAACAAAGGGCGTTTTTTAGGCTGTGCTGGCATTTAGCTCCATTGCATCTATGTTTAGAAGGTACAGTATTTAGTATTTATTTTATTGGTTGCTCTGTAGTCCTCCTGCCACCTGGGAGTCCTCTCAAAGCATTATCCCAGGAGTCCCACTGCCCTGGGACACTGAGCACTCTCCATCCTGGGGGGCCAGACTGGTGTTTAAGGGGCAGCTCCCTGCAGCTCTGCCTGGTGCACTTGCAAATCGTGGCCCCCTTGTATTTTTTATGTGCTTTTATTATTTTAAGAAAACCACAGACAGTGTTCCTCACACATGGATATTTTCCACTAACAATTTCTGCTTTGCATCTCGTCACAGAAGGAAAATTTTCTCCCAGTTCTCATAATTATTTCCTGACTCTCAGTCCACTTTTCCATCTACTGAATTATGTAGAGTTGTTTAGCTTGCTGTTTTCCAAGAATGCCTCATCAGTGCAGTGTAAAAATATTTATTACTTACTCTTTTTATATGTATTGACTTTTTCTTTTCAGGATATAAAAGAAAATGGATCAGCTGTGAGCTCTCTCTACTGTTAACACAGCCAGCAGCTATTCATGGATCAAGCAGATGCTGCCTGATTTTAAACCGGTTTATATTAAAGCTCAGTGAATTTATATGTCATGCATCAAGGATGGAAGCAACACAACACACAGCTACAGCCTCTCCCACTGATTCCATGGAGCTTGCAGGAAGTACTGTGAGGTGGTGATTTTGTTATTAATCCATCCCAAAATCTGTGGAAGCCAAAATACCATTCAGTGCTTTAGGAAAGTCTCTAGCTCTTTATGCCTGACTGTAAAGCTGTATGCCTGAATACAGAAGCCTGAATGAGGCAGGAAATAGCTAATGCATTGAAAAAGCCCTGTTTTAAGGCACTTCCCTGCAAAATCATGGGTTAATTTGACCAGTTGGTCCTGATAATCAGTTCAGGCTGAGAAGGGTTTACTCCTTGAGACATATCACTGATTTCAGCCAGACTGGCTGCAAAGCAAGAAACTAATTGCCATGCAGCACTTTCAAAGAATTCTCTGTGAAGACCCAGGAATCATCTATTCCATTTGAGTCTTCCTTGTGATTTTTTTTTAGCAAGCCTAGCATGTTTTACAAAGGTGTTTAAATACACACGTTCTAGATGTGCATACTTTGTAATGAGCTTTCCTTTTTTTAATGTAAAATACCAAAGTAATTTTTCATGTAATATATTTTACAGTGTATTTTTTCATGCTTATTCTCAGTACTTCTTCACCCTGAGCAATGAAATTAGGCTGACTACTATTAGTCTTGGTTCATCTCCTGCTTTTCATGGACAAGGTTGGCCTGGTGCTATCCACACTTTCAACAAAGACTAGAAAGCAGACCCAGAAGAATTTTTCCAGAAGAAAAAAGTAAACAGGTAAAATGCTTGTGATGGTGTGCCAGACACCAACTAAACACTAACAGCTCCTGGGAAGTGCTTAATGCAAAAGGCAGAGCAGAACAGACAGGAGCCTCCTACCACCAGAATGCCATTAAAATTTAGGAAAGCAGAAAATGGGAATTGGAGCTCTTGAAAGGAGGCTTGGTGGACTTTCAGAATTACCCTAAAGGTCTGAAGGCAGTAAATGCAGCCAGTGGCCTAGACCCTCCTAGGGAAACACACAAAATGGAGTGTTTAGCAAAAGACACAGAGAAGGGCTTCATACAAACTACTCTAAGTAATCATGCAGTTTTAAAGAAGCAAGAGAGCTAACACAGAGTTACTCAGTGTGATCATCTGAAACACTGTCAAATGCTTTCAATCAATGTCTAGTTCGTTTACAAGACCATCTGTCCTGGCATTGGAGATTTTATTGCCACACTTGCATAAGGAAGTGACAGAGGCAAAAAAATGACTACTAAGATTTTCAGGAAGTTTTTGATCACCTTTTAAGGAGCAGCAATTAAAGAAAAATTTCTATTAATTAGAAATAATTAAAGACCACAAACTGACAGACTGCCCTAAGAGGTATCAAATTTAGGGGAGGATTTGGTCATATTATTTTTTAGGGAAGATGCTTCAGAAGCAGAAAGGTGGCAAACACCACAAACAGATTTAAAAAAAAAAGACATCTGTGTTGTCATCACTTAACAGCAAACACACACAAATAGTAATATCCTGTTTAGCCTTTTAAGCAGAAGAATCAGAGAATCACAGAATATCCTGAACTGGAAGGGACTCACAAGGATCACTGAGTGCAGCTCATGGCCCTGCACAAGACACCCCAAGAATCACACCATGATAACCAAAGATTTCTTGTAGCTGGCAGCTCCTTAAATCTAGCACAAAAAAGTTCATGGCAGGCAGGAGCAGAATCCAAACCCTGCTAAAGAGTCAGCATTAATTGCCCAGTGAAACTGGGATGTATTTTCCATCCCACCTGATACAATCAAGACAATCTTTCTAAAAGATAAACTCCACCCCAAATAGAATTTCTGCACTTGATGCAGAAATTAAGAGACAAGAGACTCTTGTCTGTGCTGTGCCAGAAGTTTGGACAAAATGCTTTTAATGGCTCCACATAGGCTGGAATTCTCTCCACATACATTTTGGATTAATTTTAAGATGAAGCAGTTTTATTGCCATCAGTCCCATGGGGCCAGGACATACCTGGAGAAATGAGTTGGGCAGGAACAATTAATTGCCTTGTATAAGAGGAAAAGAAATGGGGAGCAGGTGCTGCCACACAAGGGGAATCATGCTCAAACCATGACTCCCTCCTGGCTTTGCCAAGGGACAAGGATGCTGCATTACCAGACCTAAGATACTGCTCAGAGAACTGCAAATTGGCTTCCAGTGTCCCACAGTCTGCTTCAGCCAAGCAGGATAGTCTCCATGGACATATGGATTAGACATCTCTGAAAAAAAATGGCTTGATATTTAATTGCAGGGTCGGCAGGTGTTTCCATGATATAAAGTGTATGGAACAAAATTACAAGGACAGAATCCATGAGTAATAAACAGCATAGACAGTCTTCATCAGGAATTAGCCAAGGATTTAGAGCAGAAAGCATGGTGGGGCACAGAGAGTGCTTGCTGTATTAGCATTATCTCTGCACACACAGGACAGCACTCATTACAAATAGCTGAATGAATCATCTAATGGATGTGAATGCAGGACACTCGAGTGCTAGCTGGGGTCCTGTGCTCCTGGAAACACTGCCCAGGATTCAGCTTATCTCTCAGAAGCACTGAGCTTCTCAAACTCTGGTTTTCTGGAGTGTCTCTAGACAGTGGAAAATAAAAACTGGAAAAAGCCAGAGACAAAATTGCAACTGAAGAGTTTCAGATCAAATGAAATAATTCAATTTAGCTTAGGATGGGAACTTTTATTTAAAAGCTGCAGCAGTCTCAGAGTGGACTTCACAACAGAGGCCACTGTTAAGGGTCAGAGCCTGTGCAGGGCTCCCAGCAGCACAGGTAGGTCCCAAGGATGTGCCAGCAGGGAGCCAGTGTGGATGTGATGGAAAAGCTGTGTCTGAGCCTTGCAGCTTCATGAAGCTCTGTAAGCCCTGGAGGAAGAAGGGTGTGAGGCTTCCTGGGGAGCTGGCAGCTTCCCAGAAGCCTTCCCTCTCTCCAATCTTCTACCCAGCATCTGTGGTGCTGATGCACATCCAAATGGCTCTTTTCTTCCCGTGGGCAGGAGTGTTTTACACAAACCTCCTCCAGCAGTGCCTCTCCCACCAAGAGGCTGCAGGGACTCAGACCTGCCACCGCCACAGGGGAACTTCAGGGCTTCCCTGAGAAAGTAAATGCTCCTGTTCTTCATTCCTTGACTTCAAAGCCTATGTGTAAGAAGGTTCATGATCTCCTTGCTTTCTTCCTGCCCTCTTCTGTCCCCATGGAGCCGTGCTGCTGGAGCAGTGAACCAACGCTGCCAGCAGAGAAGGAGCACAGTGCCCTGCCTGACTCCTTGGCCACTAACACTGCCACTGGAGCAGCTGAGGTAAAGGATCTTTCATGCTTCTTAGCCCTGAAAATGGCCTGGAGATCATGTGGCTCTTAGCTGTGTGTTTTTCTTCACCAGGCAATGCAGTTTGCCAGCCAGAGTGAGCACAGCTGTGAGCTGTGTCCATTCCTTCGGTGTCCATGGCTGCAGCAGCACTCTGATGGATTTGTGCATCAACATGCACTCTGCCAAACAAGCACAAACCACAGACTATCCAAAGGAAACACCTAGGCAGAGCCAGACAAGTGCAGATAGGGAGCTCTGACAGCATTTCAGTTCCGTGTGATTCCTGCAGCTGACATCCATCTGTACTGAACTATGCACAGCAGATGCACCTTAAAGGAGCAACTGTGTCATTTTTAAATCAATCTTCACTAAAAAAACAGTTAATGTGACAAGAAACCGAGTGCTGCACAAAGGCAACAGAAAATATGTATATATTCTGCATTCATGCATTACCTCCAGAAAACACCTGTCTGCACAGGAAAGCAGGAGTGCTATGATGGTGCAGGGCTTCCAGCTTGGCCCTCTCTGACCTCTCTGTCTCATCTGGGTCAGACAACTTGGCTCACAAACTGGAAACTTTTGGCAAAGGGTGATTCCAGATTTGTTTAAATGTTAGACTGTTGTACAATGCCAGAGAAAAATTCCCAGCAAAAGGAGTTACTGTGAAGAGGATAGAGTCTTCCTACTGTCGTTAAATTGAATTGCAAAACAAAGCTCCCACTGTCTTTAGTGGTACAAGATCACAGTTTCAAACCAAGATGGGAAATTGTGAGCTGAGGAAAGGAGGTGTCACGTTAGGAATGTGATGGAGTCTCTCTGTATGGCAAAAATAAGGCTTGGGGTCTCTTTCTGCAGCTCTGCTGATTTCAAGGAAATCACACGTGTGCAAGCAGCTGAAACAGTGTGCTTTGAAGTTGGGAAAAGGCTTTGTGAAAGTTATTTGCATTTTCATATAATAACACCAGCACTAATGATAATAAAAATAAATGCCTGTGTTTTCATTCCATGAATATCCCAGTGACCACGTTGTAAATGAATCTTCCAGAATATTAGCTCCAGGATTTTTATGGGAATTCCCTCAGCTCTACTGGGGCTCCTCTACTGGGCTGGTACCAAAGGCAGAGGGCAAAAGGAGCTGTTGAAAAAACAAGGGCATTTTTCTACTAAGCTTTTCTCCTTTATATGTGTCCCAGTGTTTCCAGCAAATATGGGAGTGAGATGAATTTACCCAAAATGCCAGGCCCTGGCCTCTGAGCCCTGTGTTGGTGTAAATGGCAGCGCTCCACTGTGTCAAACCAAGCTCCAGGGATTTACATCCCTGTGACAGTGAGTACCTGCCAAAAGTAGCTGCTGTCCTCCCCTTCCTCAGAACTTAGCAGGAAAGGAAATCTATCCAGAGACAGATAGTGGTAAACCTGACTCATCTCAGATCACCATCAATTAACTCTTGGAACCACAAAAAGAAAGTTTCTCACTTATTGCTAAATCATTCACTTTCAGTGATGCAGGATAAATGCTACATGAATCCAGACATCTCCAGTTTCCTCGCCTTTAAAACAGCAACAGTTTCCTTCCAAAGTGACTATTAGGATCAGATTTTGTCTTTTTTATTGCCAGAAAGCACTGATTTCCTCTGGAGAGGGTAAGGAGCTCCCTGTGGGGTATGGCCAGAGCATGGCTCCTGGCTCAGATTATCCACTTCTCACTCACCTCTCCCATCTCACATGCTAATAATCAGTTCACACCTGGCTATGAATTTGGAACTACCTCAGCCACGGATAACTGTGCAAAAGGTTCTAAACCGTGAGGAATAAACACCAGCATTTCAAAGGGACTAACTAGGCCCTAGTTAAAACACACCTGATTGCCCCTGAGAATGCCCTCACATTAGTAATGCTTTCACCACCTCTTAGCTGTGTGAGAGGGATGGAAACTGAACTGTGAAAAGGCTGGAGCCAGGCACAGGAAGAGGCAGAGGTCAGACCTGTTGAGGAGGGAATGCTGATTCCAGACACATCTGACCTGGCTCCTCAGCTGCAGCAGGGCACAGCCATGTGGGACAGGGATCAACACCTCAGAGCTCACACAGCAGGGCTGAGACTGCTCTGCAGCAGACAGGAGTTAGTGGATAGAGAAAGACACCTCCAGAAAGTGATTTACCCTACTGGAAATGCCCCAGGGTGGGCAGCAATGTTCACCCACACTGCTCCAGTAACACAAAATGAACTCTGAGGAACTCTTAGGTGGTGTCCCAATCCCTTAGAGGGCTGGAGTTGTGTCAGCTGGATCCCCCCTGAGCACTCTCTGTGCCTCAGGTCCCCCTGTGCAATGAAGAGCATCTCCTCCCTGCCAGGGAGGGTGCAAGGATCAGCCTGCCAACAGCTGCCATGTGCTCAGCACAAACACATTTGGGAAGGGGGGGTACCAAAGCATCGCCTGCCAACGGGAAAAGGGGCTGGCTAGAAAATCTGGCTCCAGACACAAAAGCTACATTATCTGCATGCTCCAGCTGCCCCTCAGCCACATCAGTGGCAGCCCTGCCAAGGCAGCAGGATGGCAGCACCAGGGCTGTGGACTTCCTGGGCACAGCACAGCGCAGACACAGCGCTGCTGGACTTCAGGAGCCTCAGCTGTGCTTTCAGGACAGGCAGCTCAAGCTGAGCCTTTGTTCACTCAAGGCTGGGCTATTAATTTAGAATTCAGCGAGGCACAATGAACAGGGAGCCCAGTGACAACATTTTTATAGCCACTCTCCTCACAATGGGGGCTTGTAATTCCCAAGGCAGTGCTGGCCTGTGTTTCATTGGTGTGCTTAAATCTCCACCTGTGCTTTTATAATAACCAATATTTTCTGTCAGAGCTTGCTCTTACCCTGTTGGAATCAATTCTTGTCCTGGAGGTGTAGATGGGAGGAGGAATGTTGAAGGCTTGAGGAACAAGATACTCTTCAGCATCCATCATATCTTCCAGGTCTTCCTCATCAAGAAGATTTTGGAAGAACTTGCTGTCATTTGGGCTTGGGAGCTTCATACGATCATCTCCCTAAACAGATTTTATTGAGAGAGGAAAAACATCAAAAGGTGGATTAATTTCCCAAAGAGAGAATTTCAGCCTTCCTAATGCCCTGGCAGCCAGGCTGCAGGGACCACACATGCTGCTTTGTCTGTCCAAAAGCACTATATCCACATAATTTGTGGGTTTGTTTTCTTGTTTTGTTTTGGTTTTTGCTTTTTTTTTTACTGGGAATATGATGACAAAAAGGGAGTAACTGCATGAATCAAGTAAAACCATGTTTCTGGCATTCTTGTGATTGAGCTTTTATTCTTTCTTCTCTCTTTTTCCAATACAAGATCAGTTTCTTACCCAAGTTCTAACATATTTTGTGAAATATCTCAGCTATTTAGGCTCAAATAGGAGGGGTGGGGAATAACAAGGAAACTGTTGTGTCTGGATATTTGCTTTATTTCAATTTGTACTTAGAGGGGCTTCGAGGGTAGATTTCCCTCCTGTCTGTATGGAAAGTTCTGCAGGATGTGAGAGAGATGAAACATCCACCAGACCATGCAGGGCAGGGGGAGAAACGGGGGAAAGAGGTATTTGGAGTAAGGAAATGTGTCCTGTCGAACAAAATCTTTTAATCTCTTTTTCTGGGAGACATGAAGTGGCTCTGGCTGCACTTCTGGAGGCTCTCCCACCAGAGTCCTTACATCAGTGTGAAGCTGAGGAGCACCTCTGTCCTGTGCTCCATGGTGTGGAGCAGCTACAGCATGAGACAGAGCATGAGAATATCATTTCCTGGATCAAACCATGCTCTGCTCTCTGAGCACCTCACTTTTAAGTTTTCATTTTCCTTTGAACTGCTCACACACTGGGCCCTTACCCAAGAGCCTTCCATTTTTTCTGTGGCTGCAGTCTGAGCTGTAATAAACACAAGCACAGGTCTAGGCTGCCACAGAATTAGGTTGTTTCAATTTTTATTTTTTTTTTTAATTTTTAACTTTATTTTTTTAAAAATTAGAAATTGTACTCAGGCACAATTTTTAATTTTAATATTTTTAAATTAGAAATTGTACTCAGGCACACACAGCCCCAAGCACCTGTACTTGCCAGATGTCACCCTGCTGCCACAGGGCAGATTCGTGGGATAAACCCATGAAGGATGAACTCCTCACAATCCTGTCCCAGGGATGTGAAGCCTCCAGAGCCCTCAGAGTGTAAGGAGAACAGAGAGGGGAGCTCCTCCCTAGCATTAGAGGTACCAGTGTGACACAACTCCCTGTCTTCTAAGCAACTTTCATGTTTAGGCAGTGAAAAGAATCCTGCTTGTGATCTCAGCAGCGCAGGGAAAAGACTCAGCCTAACCAATTTTAGAACCAAGGAAGCCCTTGGTGTAAAGATAGATCCAGTGTCTGCCAATGGACAGAATTTGTCCCTGGTTTCATGAGGGAATGCAGAGCACTGAGCAGCTTACAAAGCCAGAGACTCATAAACACGAGCTCAGGAAATGAATTTCAGATTGCTGTGTTACTAATATTCTTATTTTTGAGATACTGACACTGTCCATTCTACACACTGTGGTCACTGTTTGCTTTAGGTTCAAGAGCACCTTGAACCTCAAAAGATTCAAAGGCAACACCCCTAATGGTTGGGTGTCACAGACAGAATTCTTTTCCCCACCCCTGTGTTGCTTACCTGAATTACCAGGTATCTCTGGGGGTCTCGAGCCATTCTAGAGAATTCAGCAGCCAGCTCCTTGAATTTTGGCCGACTGTCAGCATCAATCATCCAGCCTGGATGAAAGATGGGAAAGAAAACAGTTCAGTGTCAAGGGTGGGAATCATTTTTTAAATGCACGAGTTTGAAGTGCTTGATCGCCCTGGCCCGAAGAAAAGTCACAATAAAGATCCCAGAAGAGTGGAAAGTTAGAATTCTGTGATGCATAAAACGGGGAACACCTGGTTTTGGCCAGACTAGATTGTTCCTTACTGCATGGAATTTTTCTTAATTTGCTGGGCTCCTCTCTGTCCTGGAGACCACAACACCACCTTGTAATTTTCTCCATCTTGCACACTTAAATATCAGCACTGACTGACTTTTATTAAGGATGTGTCTCACCAGATGGGACATTTTTGCACTCAGCCAAGCCCTTGCATGATTTAATTTCCACACCTCCATGCACACTACAACTGCTTTCAGAAGATACTTAATTTACTTCTAGCTGTCCTTTCTGCTCTTTTTTTTTCAGGGCTTCTGTGTACAAAGCAAAAGGGAAAGGAGTATATATGATGGATGAGATGTCTGTATGTTAATCTCACTTAAATTAAGCCAGAAATATCAGAGAGATATTTCTAATTCTTTTTAAATTAGAAGCATAACCTTGGAGGATACTGTCATTAGAGGGGGTATCTTGGAGATAAAAAAGTTGGACGAAACCGTGCGAAGACTTTTTTCCTTTTTTACTAGAGTAAAAATATTCATAAATTTTTGTAGTGGACTTAGAATGATAAAAAAATAATCCTCTCTGTAGCTTTTCTTCTATTAATTTTACTTTTTATTATTACTATTGCAATCATCATCCTTGCTACTAACAATAAAACATTCGTGATTTCTTTCCTCAGTATTTGGAAACGGGATTTCTCCTCACAGCCTTCTCTGGCAGGGTATCCATGTGCCATAATTATGTTTAATACTATCTTTTTTACATCAGAATCAATTGTCATGGAAATGACAGGGGTTTACAATAACAATTTTGACTTCACAGCAAATACATGAGATAACATCTGACAGTAATAAGAAGCTGAGCTAACCGGGCCCTTCATGGCTAACGATTGCAAAATTGCAAAAGATGTGCAGACAGTATTTAAATGGAATTTACAGGATGTTGGGAAGCTTTTGTTTTGCAGCTTGCTCTGTTTCCCAGCTCTGTCAGAGACTACCCAAGCAAATGTCCTAAACCAGTGTCCCTCTGGAAGCGAGCATAAGGGTAGCAAAAGTGGCAATTCCTTACACTTCACCATCACCATATAAACATCAATAGTGCAGATTGGGGGCTGGGGCAGCCTCTCTCCCTTCTCCAAGAGGTCAGGGATCTCTCGAGTTGGGATTCCATCGTATGGCTTCCCACCAAAGGTCATCAGCTCCCAGATGGTGACTCCTAGGCAGAAGAAAGAGCGTCAGTGCTTGAGGTCACGCTACTCAGATCCCCTCACAATCTCTCACAGCAGAGTATTCTGGACCAGTTCTGGGCTGCAATCCCTTCTTCTTCACCAGTGCCTGGAGAAATTTGGACTAGAGGGACAGGAGGAGTTGAGCCAGTGGCTGCACGGTGCTTAGCTGCCATCTGTGCTTAAACCATGACAATCTGCCACTTAAAAACTGTGGGAAATGGTGAAACAGCACTTTGTGGTAATCTTGAAAAGCAGCTTCCCTGATTTTCATTGGTGTAAGAAATGGCATGATAGACCTGAGTTACACAAGAGAGACAAATGAAGGCTGGTAAAGTAAATTGGGTGCAATAACAAAAGAAGGCATCACGCTCTTTTATCAAAAAGGGAAATGAGTGCCTGATCTGCTCTATTATTTTAAGGGGAAAAAGCACAGATGTTCTCCAACTTAGAGCATCAATTTTCCACAAAGGTACAGCACTGAGTAACATCAGGTCACTGGCTTTTCTTTTTAAGTCATTCACAGCCACTGCTATCATTTTTTTTCCCCTAAATCATCTTATGGATCTGAGTTTACAGTGGTGCTGTACTACAAACCCAAAATTCTCTTTTTGAAAAGCCATAGGATTCGTTTTGGTTTCAGAGCTGGAAATAAAGATCATATATCATAAGTAAAATAATCTGTGCCCAGACAGAATCTTAAATATTGAAAATATTGAAATCTTAAATATTGAAAATCTTAAATATTGAAAAACCAAATGGTCTCACACCATTTTGTTTAACTTTTATTTGAGTTGCAAAGGTCATTTTAAGCACTCCTCAGATCGGCACCATATTTTGACAACTGTCATTCTAATGTGAAAAGTGATGGGCAAAATCACCACATGAGTAAATCACATTTATTCCACCCTCATTTATCTCCTTGTTAATTTTTTATGGTCCTTTACTCTCTGATTATAGATATTCTGGGCTTCCTGCATTTAAAATTAATTTCATAAATGAAGGCATATTTATTTTTTTTTCCCTGAGTGATCCAGGGTATACACAATTTGAAGAGAAAGAGCAGCTTTATGAGATCACTTGAACTCTCCCAGGCTTTTTTTCAGCTGGCTAGAAGAGGGCAGCTACCCAGCCACAGCAAACAGTGTCTTTTGCTGCTACCCACAGGTAAAAGTGAGTAATGAATAGAGCTGTACACCCTTTTGGTTCAAAATGATATGGCAAAAGGAAATGCAAACAGGACTCCATAGCCCCAGACACTGCTGCAAATTTCCATTGACAAAGGTATACATGATTTTATTAGTAATAGTTATAGCAGATAAACAGGCAGAGACCTCAGCAGATGTGGCAAACAGCTCATCTGAAGAGCCATTAGCAACACTGAACAAACACCTCATTTCTCAAATATGACTTTGTGTGTGTAGCTCACCAATTCCCAAGTTATCTGTGAAATTAAATAGATGCTTGTTCTAGTTAGTTTGGAGAGCTTGTCTCTTCCTTTTTTTTCTTTTTTTTTTTTTTTTCTCTTGCCATTTATGCTCTGTATTATGACAAATTCCCTTTTATCTGACTCTAGGTAGAGAAAGTCCCATAAGCCTGAAAATGTTTTTTGACATTCATGGCTTTTAGAGTTGAGCTTTTCAAAGACTGCTGAAAATTGTGACCTGCAGCTGTATTTTTATGAATCTGTGGCTAAGCTGAAAGAGGTCTTCTTCTGTCATAATAATCAGCCAAACTGCTACCAGACCAGACCTGGAGGCACTCACCCCAGCAGGGAACATCATGATAATATATTTCAGTGAGCAGGGAAGTAACACAGGAGACAGGAACAATTCCTGCTTAGAGTTACACATTTAAAGGAAAAAAAAAAAACAAACCCAAAACCTGAAGAGCAAACGCCTCTGGAATTAACTCCTTTGAGAAAAGAGGATAGCTTTAACATACTTGGTTTAATGCTTTAAAAGACACAACTTTCTAAACTGATCAGGTGAAGATTTACCATAGCTCCACACGTCACTCTGATGGGTAAATTTCCTGTAGTGTATGCACTCCAGAGCCATCCACTTAATTGGCATCTAGGGAAGGACAAGAGAAATGCAACCTTAGAAATACATTATTAAAACAATACAAACAGATCCTCTAAGAAGACAACAAATTCCTCCCTGCCTCCTTCAAGGGTGAGCTTGGAAAAAAAAAGCAGCACTATCCCCCAGAGGAAATGGCTTTTCCTTCCCTCTTGAATGGGGCTGTGCCTCCTAAAACTTGGAGGTGAGAAAGACGAAGCAGTTACCTGCACACCTTCTGATATTTACTGATTCAGAAGTTGTGGGACAACTCCTTTTCATCAAACCTGTGTAAAGAGGGACAGGTGCAAAAATTTCATGCAATTCCCCTGAATCTGAAGTGCAGCAGAGAAGATGGAATGCAGAAGCTTTTTTTTTTTTTCCTTAACAGTTTGCAATCTCTGGGATCTGAAATAGCAACACTGCTGTCTCAGCTGTTCTCTCATGAGGCCAGGTTACAAATGCAGTGACCACAACACTTCACCACCATCATCATCATCACGGTGAACAGGCAATGAGGAGGATTTGCAGTGCTTTATTGTAAACTCCTGATGTTTGTTAGAGGTGTAGCCACCCCAGTTCTCTGTATCATCACTGCAATGACAAAATTACTCCCCAGACTAAGGCAGCAGCCCCAGGTTCCCGTGGCAGTGGATCACCCTGTTCTTCTGACAGAGAAGGGTGTGCAGGCAAACTAAACCCTCTCCACTTTGTGTTCACATGGGATTCATGGTGTTTCCCATTCCTGAGCTGGGCCTGGCAGGCACAGCCTGGCAGTCTGATGAATTTCTGGTGAACAAACAGGAGATTTTTACCTGGCAGGGACTTGTATGGGTTGCCTCCAGCTTGGAACTATGGAAGAGGCACTGGAATAAACCAAAGGGATGAGTAACTGCAGGCAAAATCTGAACAGATGGTGGGTGTGAAAGCAGAGGATGTGTCTTCATTCCAAGCCTTATGAAACTACCTTCCATGAAGTTCACTAATGAGCACAACCTATGGAGTTATGGCAAAAATAGCACCTTGTAATAAAGGCTGCCTTAACTCTTGCAAAGACAGTTCATCCTCCCCCACTAAACTCTGCAGAGGTGCACTGCTTCCATTGCCACTGTGTCCCAGGTGTGAACAGCTGCTGAAGGAGCAGAGCTGCCTTGTTCATTATGGGATAATTCAGGTTGGAAGTGACTCAGGAGGCCTCCAGTCCCACCTCAGGTTCACAGCAGGTTCAGCTGCCTGGGAGATTAGGCCAAGTTACTCAGAGATTTGTCCAGTCTGGACTTGAGAACCTTCAAGGATGGAAACTGCTCCACCTCTGTTGATAACCACTTGATTGTTTGGTCTGAACCTCCCTTAGCATGCTCCCAACACAAGCTGATGCTGCCAATGTCCTTTGGATTTCACAGGATGCTTTTCTGGACCTGGGAAGTGGTACATCTGACATAAATCCTGCTCTAGAGCTCTCAGCAGGGTGACAAGTCCAAGCCACAGCTGCCAGGGGACAGCTGGTTTGCAAGGATCTACTCTTTTTCTGTCATTCACTGTCAGATGGAGGGAGGAGGCTGAGGGTTTACCGAGGATTACAGAAATGAAAGAAACAGGAAAAGCTGCCAAAACCCCACCTTCCCTGCCAGGAGGCATCTTTCTTTCCATGGGGAAATGGGAAAGCACTGGTGGCTCCCCTCTCAAGCTCTTCACCTCCCTGACTCTGCACAGGTGATCCAAGGGCAGCAGCTCATCCTGGAGAGCAGCACACACTGGCAACAGCTTTCCATCAAACTGTTTGTCCCAGACAAGGGCACCAGTGAGCACAAAAATCCACAGATAGCAAACTGAACATCCAGGAAAAGGAATGACAGGCAAAGCAAGTCCTTTGGGATCCTGTGACAGATTGAAATGGGGAGTTTCAAGATGTTTAGGGAGCAGCCAGAAGCACCATGTACTTACTGCCTTCTGAATTTTATCGTGCTTTAATCTGAAGCTGGAAGAAATGAGGTAAGGCACTACATGGCTGTGGTGTGGTTAGCTGGAAAGTAATAGGGGGCAATGGCTGGTTTCAAAATTATCTTCAAGCTGTCTTTTAGTGCATTCAGCATGGTATTGGAGAGGTGGATGCAAGGCATAACATATGCAAGCTCTCCCAGTGTGATAGAAGAGCTAAATTCTCATGTTCTGTGGCCTTCCCTTTTGTTTTCACAAAAATTACTTGTCTGGAAAAATGGGTTATTGAAGTGAGTACTGTCCAGAGAAAGAGGCTGGGCAGGAATGCCCCAGAACATCCATCACTCATTGAAGTATTCAAAACAAGACTCAAAGAGAAGCACATGAATAAAACCTAATTCTGAGTGGGAAAACTGCTGGTGCAATTATATTTCAGGGCCTGGAGGAGCTCCCTGTGCAAAAAATGAGGATCTTTTGTGTGTGCTTTCACAACAGAGTTCTTCTGCGAGGCACTGACAGACTCTTAGTCCCACAGGGACACACTGGTGTGAGGAGTAGCTCCAGGAGGTTTGTCACAGACATGTCCAGCACTCACCTTTCCCCCATCAGCATTATACTCCTTTTCATCCCCTTCCAGAAGCCTGGCCAAGCCAAAGTCAGTGATTTTCACGTGGTTTGGTGATTTCACCAGGACATTACGGGCTGCCAAGTCCCGGTGGACGAGTCTCCTCTCTTCCAGGTACATCATTCCCTGAAGGAACAAGAACAGTACAATAATGCCAATAAGTCCTATATGTTTTTTTGAGAGCTAACTTTCACTGGTGGCATGTAAAGTGGCTGGTCCAATTATGAGTATTCACAATGAGAAAAGTGTCTAGAGGGCAGGAGTTCAACATTGCTCTTGCTCTGAGCAGGAGGCAGGATTAGGTGACCTTGAGTTAGTCCAGTATGAATGGTTCTGTAAGATTCAATTACCAAAGGGGGGAAAAAAACACCACAAAATAACATACAGATAACTCTTTTGCTTCAGCAAGCTTAAAATCAGGAAATGTGAGACAAAGAGAAGAAATATTACGGCCCTTGTTCTTCAGACAGGAAATCTAATGACCATAAAAAATAATCAATTTAGCCAAAGCCCCCCCAGAAATTAGACCACACTGGGAAACAATCCCAGCTCCGTTATGTTCCAGACAAGTGTCTTTAATTCAAGATAAAGATTCTTGTCCATCTTCAAATGCTTTTTAGCTGCTCACAAATTTTCACTATCCTCAGTGGATTAGAAGGAAAACAATTCTTTATTCCAAGTGCTGCAACTCCCTCACCTCCTCACTCCCTTAAAATATTGCCTGTAGTATTATAATAAGGCATTAGATCAATGGCCCCTTTTTTTTATGAGCATATATATTCTGTTAGAAGTATATTCTGTTAACAAGCCCATCCAGCTGCCTTTAGAGATAAGGTAACATATACTCAAACTGCCTGGCCTTAACCTTATTCTTATTCTGATGGGAGACTAACCATCTACCATCAGTATGGAAATTTGCACTATGCTTTGTGACACTGAGATCAACACCAAAGCTTGGTCTTATTAATTATATGACACACAAAGGATAGTTGGGCAGGGTTACAAGGCTATAATTTCATTAAAAGGCATTTATGACATTAACCACCATTATTAGAACTTAGAGATGAAATCACACACTTGACAATTGCCTTTAAGGTATCTCTTAATATATTAGCTCTGTATAATATATATGATAATTTTTTAAAAAGTCATTGCTGAATACCAAAGAGCTCATATTATCCCATAATACAGATGATAATTCAGAGAGTCACATGTAGTGATTAAAATAACCAGATTACTCAGTGCCATGGGCCGGATTTTATTATCCCTTCACAGCCTGAGGAGCTCCCAGGTACCTGAGGAGCTCACAGGTAACTGAGGAGCTCACAGGTACCTTGAGGAGCTCACAGGTACCCTGAGGAGCTCACAGGTACCTTGAGGAGCTCACAGGTACCTTGAGGAGCTCACAGGCACCTTGAGGAGCTCACAGGTACCTTGAGGAGCTCACAGGGACCTGAGGAGCTCACAGGTACCTGAGGAGCTCACAGGTACCTTGAGGAGCTCACAGGTACCTGAGGAGCTCACAGGTACCTGAGGAGCTCACAGGCACCTTGAGGAGCTCACAGGTACCTGAGGAGCTCACAGGTACCTTGAGGAACTCACAGATACCCTGAGGAGCTCACAGGTACCTTGAGGAGCTCACAGGTACTTGAGGAGCTCACAGGTACCTTGAGGAACTCACAGATACCCTGAGGAGCTCACAGGTACCTTGAGGAGCTCACAGGTACCTGAGGAGCTCACAGGCACCTTGAGGAGCTCACAGGCACCTGAGGAGCTCACAGGCACCTTGAGGAGCTCACAGGTACCTTGAGGAGCTCACAGGCACCTTGAGGAGCTCCCATGTACTTTGAGGAGCTCACAGATACCCTGAGGAGCTCACAGGTACCTTGAGGAGCTCACAGGTACCTTGAGGAGCTCACAGATACCCTGAGGAGCTCCCAGGTACCTTGAGGAGCTCCCAGGTACCTGAGGAGCTCCCAGGTACTTTGAGGAGCTCCCATGTACTTTGAGGAGCTCACAGGTACCTTGAGGAGCTCACAGATACCCTGAGGAGCTCCCAGGTACCTTGAGGAGCTCCCAGGTACCTTGAGGAGCTCACAGGTACCTTGAGGAGCTCACAGCTACCTGTTCCCACACAAGCTGCCTCCCAAGGTCTGTGGACCCAGGCCTGGCACAGGGAAGCTGTGACTGCCCCTGGAAGTGTCCAAGACCAGGATGGATGTGGCTTGGAGGAGAAAACATTAAAACATGCTTGGAGCAGCCTGGGATAGTGGAAGGTGTCCCTGCCCATGGCAAGGGGTGGAGCTGGAGGGGCTTTAAGGTCCTTTCCATCCCTAGGACTCTGTGAAAATGGATGTCTCCACAAAAAGCATCAAATGGAGCCCCAAACTGGTTTTAGGTGAAAAATTTCAGTGCAAACACCAGGAAAAGCTTTGCAAACACCTGGGAGAACATTTGGCATAAACACTACCTCATGCAGTCAACATGAAGGGGTTTTGGAAGAGGACACAGGGACTCTTTGGCATAAAAGCAACTGAAGTTATTCTTTAGAAGCACCTCTTGTAGAAGCAAACACACCCTCCTGCCAAGTGCAAGTCAGTGCTTTTGGCTTTTGACCATCAGAATTGTAAGTCTTTAAAAGAATTATGTCTTTTGACACCGAATTAAAACTGCTAGGAAAGAAAAGATGAATAAATCTCATGGGCTAAGGCATTGTGAGTCACACAGGAGCCACACCGTGACACCAGCTCGTGAGGGAATTCTGCTGGCATCAGAATATATCAGGCCCATATACAATTATAATCTTTAATAGATTAACTTGTACCTCTCAGCACTGAAACTGTGTGAAAATATTGCAGATTTCTTTTGGGCAAAATGAAAACACAGAATTTTTCCCGTCAAAATCAAAACAGATGACCTGTACCAAGGCTTTAGCCTCCTGTTTCTGTTAAAGATGGCAGGAATGGATGGTAATGTGCACAAAAACATCCTTCATTGAAAGAGTTATACAACCAAATTCTTAACCATGCCTCTTGGGTCTTATTTTACTGTCTGTAATTTCAAGCATTTTTTTAAACCTATAGGCTTATGCTTTAGGACATTTATTCTGTTAATTTACTTCCATTTATTCCAATGTTGTGCTATTATTTAGTGTCATTTAGTAAGATTCTATTTTAGATTTTAGATTTGGTAAGATTCTCTTTTATTCATCACTAACCTCACTCTCTCTCAAGAACAAGAAAGATAAACACCAACACCTTGCACTGCTCCTCAGCAATATCACTATAACTTTTTTAATCTGTTTTTCTCTTGATTCTGCTTCTGTATTTCTTCTCACACCTGGATTTCTCAGTCCTTTCTGGGCTGAGCTCTTTTGGAATATTCCTTCACAGGGAGTTCCATTTATCTCAGTTCTCCAGGTCAGAAGAAAACCCCAAAGCTCGTCAGGATCTTGTTTCTCATGTTTATTAGGATGTTATCACAAAATTTGGCAGACTTTTTGCTCAAGTTCAATTCATCCTGCCCTTTTTGGCTCACTTTGGCCTTGCAGGCACAAAATGGCCCTGAACTGTGCAGCCTTTTTATCTTTATACTTATTCTTATCCAATTAACAATAGACACATAGATTATTTTTCTTAATGACCCAATGACCCATCACCTGTGTGCTGCACTGTGACATTTTCTTTCCAATCACCTCCTGCTACCCAAAAACCTCTAGAAGAAGAAAATGAAGAAGAAAGAAGAGGGAAAAGAGACAACACCCTAAATCTTCCATTCTTTCTTCTGCTCTCTAAACTAGCTTAAACTCTAAACTAGCTTTAGGTTCATAAAGTATTAGGATTTCCAGTGCTGTGGAAGTATCACCAAAGCTAGGCTGGTGGAGGAAAAAGAGAACAAAAGGATTTTTTGGAAAAGGAAAATGGAATTTTTTCTGGCAAGTCATGGGTTTGTCCCCTGAGATCTGCCTTGAAGCTGTGGCCATAATTTTCTGTTCTCTTACTTTATTATAACAACCAGTGGTACTTTCTGCTGTAATTTCTGAGGGAAATTCAGTTTCTGAGGGAAGCTTTCGAGCCCAGCCTCCATTTGTAGAGCTCAGAGTGTAAGAGGTATGAGCACAGACTATTTCAGATGCTGTAATTTGATTTCCTACCCTTTTTTGGATTCTCACCTCCCTGCTGAGGATGCTTCTGGGATTGTTTCAAAAGTGGCAGCTACTGTGCAGGGAATGCCCAGCCCTGAACTGCATGAGTCCTGCCTGGAAGCTCTTTCCCTCAGGTGCCTGGATTTCATCTCCAGAAAGAAGATACTCATTACTCAGGGCAGAATTCAAACAGGTAAGTCATGAAATGCAAAGTCCTTTTGGGATAATTGCTGGAGATGAACTGAAGAGTGTTAAATCGCTGAATAAAGTTTAACATATGTCTTCTGTCTTGCAAGACATCATTTTGCAGGAACAAATCAAATTTAAAAAGTTTGAAGACCTCCACCTGCCCCAAGACCTTCAGCAATACCAGCCCACAGCAAACCTCCCTATAAATATTTTTTCTTTTCAGTGTTATTTTTGGTTGTTTTCTACACTGAATAGAATTGTTTTCCTAAATTGAGGGCATGTTGATCTTATCTCACCCAAGAATTAAGGGCAGCCTGTTTGGTTTTTATTTTAATAATAACTTCCACCCACCAGCACACATGGCAGATTCATCAAATTCATTCTTCAGGTACATTAAGGAAGGAAATTTCAAGTCCAGCTCAATTCTCATGGACAGTAATCTGCAGCCTTGGAGACTGCTCTCTTACCATCCTAATAACTCAAGACTTGCTTAATAACGTGAATCACTGCAGAAAGCCTCAAATGATCATCTTTTCCCCTGCATACCCCATGGAAAAGGTGTAATTTTGCCTGGGGCTAAATACACTTTCAGGGGAAACACTGTGCCCTTTGTTGTCAGGAGCAACCACGCTCATCCCTGTTGGAGTCTGAGACACAGAGTGAGAGCCCTTGTCTGGCTCTGAGATCCAGGAGAACACTGGATTTCATACAACATGAAATTTATGGCCATGTTTTCATGGTGATACATAAAAACAGCTGTTGAAGTTAGATAGAAAAGCTAAAAATGTGAGTAGATTGGAGAGTTTTCTTAAGTCACTGGGTGAAAAAGTTAGAGTTTAGAGTTTAAGCTAGTTTAGAGAGCAGAAGGCAAGCTGGAAGATTTAGGGTGTTATCTCTTTTCCTTCTTCTTTCTTCTTCATGTTCTTCTCCTAGAGGTTTTTGGGTAATAGCAGGTGGTTGGATAGAAAATGCTGCAGTGTAGCAGTGTAGCAAACAGGTGATGGGTCATTAAGAAAAATAATCTATGTGTTTATTGTTAATTGGATAAGAATAAGTATAAAGATAAAAAGGCTGCACAGTTCAGGGCCATTTTGTGCCGTCAGAGCCAAAATGTGCCAGGTTGTAGTGAATTAAACTTGAGCAAAAAGTCTGGAAAGTCTGCCAAATTTTGTGATAACATCCTAATAGATCTGAGAAATAAGATCCTGATGAGCTTTGGAGTTTTCTTCCTGACCTGGAGGATTGAAATAAGAGGGACTCCCTGTGAGGGAATATCCCCAAGGAGCTCAGCTCAGAGGAGACTGGGAAATCCACATGTGAGAAGAAATACAGCAGAATCAAGAGAGATAGAGAAAAAACAGATTAAAAAAGTTACAATCCAGCAGAGAGCTGTGGGAGAGGAAGGCTGGCTCTGAAAGGCACAGCTCAGAGGTGTGATGTCCTCAGAGGGAGCTGGCACTGCAGGTCACCCTCCCAGCCAAGGGGGATGCTGCCAGCCCCAGCTGGGGACTCACACCTCACACTAACCTCCACCAACTCACCAAGGATTTCTGAAAGTATCTGGGGTTCTGCCAGCCCTGGTGAAGCTAGGAGAGAACCAGTCCTGCACCCTGGGCTGTGCTATAAGCCCAAATATTTAGGAGTTCAATGCAATTAGAAGGGGTGAGTTAATTTCTGTCTCTTTGGTAAAGGGCAGACAAAGAAAGGTTATGTGGTAGTAATGTGTTTTTTCCATCTCCTGCTCACTTGACAAGCTCTCCCAAGGTTTCACTTCTCTCCAGTTTAAGTCTGAAGCAATGTGCTATTAATGTGTAGCAAGCTGTACCTCAGGGTAAAAGTGCTTTTAGCTCAAGCTGGCCATCTTCAGATGCATTTAGGATTCAAAGCTGATTTAACTATCTGGGTTTGCCTACAGCTGCTTTGGTCCTGTCCACCTGAGCAGCAGCAGAGGACAGAAACTCTGCCAGATCTGCCACCTGAGCAGCTGTGACATGGTCATGCTGCTGATAACAGCATTGTCCTCACAGTCCTGCCATGACTTTGCTAAATCTTTTTCAGACTAAACAGTTCAGAGTACACAGAAGCAAGACCAGGACCATCTGTACTTGACTCAGCAGATGGGATCCCAGTGCAGCTGGATTTTTGTCCCCATGGAAAGGCAACCAGTGAAAACCCAACTCCTGCACAGGTAACTTGAGCAGGAGCAAAGAGAGGTGATATTTTGAACTCAGGTCAGACCTACATCTCTGCACTTGTGGCTCACCCAGAAGTGCAGATTCTGTTTGCTCACAGGTGGGCTGGCTCAGCTGAAGCACAAAACTGGCATGAGTTGGCTTCATACCAACCACAGGAGGATACACACTACCCCTGGAAATATAGAAGTGCCAGTTGCACATCAGAAGAACAAGTCTGGGTAAAAAGAAGTCAGCACCAGGTATTTGCTTTGCACCATGTGGCAGCTGCAGTTTATTTGTTCCAGAAATAGAAGTCCAAAATCCTGATTTACTGTGCTGCTAAACTCCATCCCAGGACACAAAATAAAGGTGCTGCTGAAGCACAACAGGTCAGAACAAACTCAAGAAGCCAAAGTGAAGGGAAAGAGGCTATGAGGCTGATTAGATGAGAATTACAGGGGAAATGCAGTCTATTCCACAATGACAGGTGACTCATAAAGGGAGAAAGAGTAGAAAAAAAGTGAGAGGAGAAGCAATTTCATAAGTTTATGACATTTCAATACTTAATTGACTGGACTGAGCAGACATTTTGATGGGCCCAGACCCAATCCAATCCTAAATTAACATCTCAGGAATGTCACCTCACCCCCTCCTGGCACAGATAAGTGGGTCACTGCTGAATTCACTGGTTCTCAATTCTGAGCTTGTGGGGCCTTTGAAATAAAGCTCTCTGTCCTGGGTTGGTGCTGAAGCTCCTCAGGTGACACCAGAAGGGGATTTCGTTCCACTGCATCATCAAACACGTCCTTTGTCTGAACTCCTGTGGAAAGATGGATGGTCTCCCAGGCTCCCTCAAATTATGCAGCTTTCTGGATTAGTTAGTGCTGAATGTAAAGAGTCTGTGAAGCACTTCACATTCTTCTGATGAAAGATGTTACATAAATATATTAAGCAGTCTGAGCAATAAGATGCAGACCAGGTATATATTTCAATATTGGCCGTACTGGGTGTGGCTCTGAGTTCTGGTCCCACCTACAGCCACATCTGTGCAGCTGCTGCAAAGTCCATTCCCAAACATGAGATTCCTGAGGGAGGAAGCCTTGGATTTGTGATTAATCTCCATTTTGCAATTAACTCAGGTGCTTTCTTGAGACAGCTGGGTGCAAGGTGCTCTCCTGTGCCAGCTGGGTCATAGTGGATGTGTTACCCCTTCACCTAGACTAGGTGTCCCAGCCTCCTGGGCTGTGTGGACAGACTGTGTTACTCTCCTTATTCCCAAAGGGATGTTCTCCCAGCTCTGAAGAAAACCACAGCTCAGGGGGCTGCAGCCCAAAGAGGAGAGGGAAATTGCAGCTGGCAGCTGTGCTTACAATGAGTGTATCACCAATGCACTCTGTTGCACCAACACCACCTTTTTCTGTGAAAGAGGCCTTTAAACAAGCACTAACTGCCTTAAATAACAAACTTATCACTGCAAAACTCTCCTTGCCGGGCAATAACATTTACTGCAAAGTAACTACAGCTCAGAGACTGGCAGGATCACAGTCCTTACGGCACAGGCTGCTCCAAATTGCAATTTCAAAAGAAAATCATAGTAATCTGTGCTACACTTGTCAGCAGAAGGAACATACCTGTCTGCTGATTTGGGGAGACTTTGGGTTTCAGTTCCCAGTGGATCACATACTCCTGGAAAGTGTTTGATGCTTTTCAAAGTGGCAACCAAAGACAGGTATCGGTTTGAACAGGCTCTTTGAATGCCATTCTTCTCCTTTACATAAATGGCTTCAGCTAGACCAGCTCCAGCTCCTTCCCCTGAGGAGGCAGCAGGGCTAAAAGCAGCCTATAAGAGAGTGCAGCTGTAATGGGGGAGCTGTGACCAGCACTTTCCTGATCCTGTAGCTCCAAACTGCCCATCAAGGAGATCACTTGGCTTTCCTGGAAGGAAGCCCATAGCAGCAAACTTGAACAATGGGCTACTTCTCCCCTAGCCAGGCACTGACCTCTTGCCAATGCAATTACAGTCAGGAGAGTGTACTGTGCAGTGCATTCAGTCTCTCCAAGAAAGTGTATTTAAAATGGATTACTTCTGCTCCTTAGGCAGGCAATCAATAGAGATGTGGACTGCAATAAGTACAGAGATGTCTGTGGGGTGCAGCACTTATCCTCTGTGTCTCTTCAGAAATTAATTAAAAATCAATGAAGTGTGCAGCCTATTAATAAGGAACCTCCAGATTAACAGATACAAGCAGAGAGTCTTCCCTCAGGTTCAGAACAAGCACAGCCCCAGTGCAAGCACTGGAAACTCTCCAGCACTTCAAGCCATACCACACCCTGACCTTTCGTGGCCATGCCCTGCACCTGCCTGAACTGCAACATCCCCAGTTTTATGCACCCTTAACAAATTACATGCTGTGTGCTTCAAGTCAGCTAAACAGGAGGAACTGGGGGAAGCATTCAGGGCCTTCAGAGTTTCTCTGCTGGCCTACTAGAAAATGAATTTAGGGCAAAGCAAAACCACCTGTGTGAAGGTGGGACCCAGCAAACATCTAACAGAGGGTTGTGACCGATGTCTTCTCTTAATTACAGACATTTTCTGGACAGCTTCCTTGGGAAATGACTCCTGACCCTGTAGCAGGTGATTTTCCACTGGAAGAGTGCTGATAAACTGGCATGTCATGGATGCAAAGCTTTCCAGTGTTCATCTCATGATTCGTGCTATGATAATGAAATATGTGACAAAAACAGGTCTTTCCTGCACCCTGGGTACTTGCCTGGTTTGGTTGAGACAGTGTTTTTGGACTGCTGAAATGACTTTCCCCTTCTCTTGGGCAGTGCCCAGGGGGCAGACAGGGAACACTCTGGTGGCACTGTCTTGTGTGTTCAGACAAAAATCCCACAGGAAGAGCCCACAACAGCTCCCTGCTTTGCAAAAGTCAAATATGCACAGAATTCCACTGATCCCCCTGAACAATCTGAGAGGGGAGATCTTATACCTTGAGACATGTTTCACAGGGCACTTTCAGCCCAATTCAAAGCTGTTAGCACTACCCTGTGCCCTCATTAAATTAGGCATGGAGGATTTTATTTTAATTTCTGAGCCAACAGCATGACTGGGGATGGATTTCAGAGGTAGGCACCTTTATTTGAAAGATGCCCCCGAAGCTCATGCAGCTTCGGGGCTCCGTGTTCTCACCACTTCTAAAATCACCATTTCAGGGTAAATAGGGAAACAACAGGACCATGGAAGCACTGCTTTCAGAAACCACCACTTCCACCAGCTATTCCAGTGCCAGGACCACCTTGGCTCTGCAGGAGAAAAGTGGAACAAGGACATATTTACCCTCTCCTATTTTCTCACCACGTGAGCAGAGCAAGCAGTCGGTCTGCACGCCGGCTTCTGCTAGGACTGCAACACCGTTCCACAAAAGAAAACGTTCTGAATCTATTCCAAATGCTTTTGATACTCTGATTCAAGAGAGTTCTTGAATAAATTACAGCTTTGAACTTCGAAACTCTGTTGCCACTAGGTTTCTGAGCGCTTCTTAAAAACCCACATCACAGGTAACCATAGTTACCCATTACATAGGGTTTTTTTTTTTTCTCCCTTTTCTAATTGAGTAGCTTATGACAGTGACAGAACAGGAGAGGCCAGCCACATAAACAGAGTGTGCTCTCTGATAATGGCTGGAGAAACCTGCTAAATAATTCAATTCCTCTTGTAAAGGGGTTCTGAAGATCTACGACGGGACCACAATCCTACATAAGGGAGAAACTGCTTCTAAAGTAGTAAATATCTAAATAGAATCTTTTATCATGGCCTCTAAACAAAACTTTTCTTCTTTTTTTTTTTTCCCCTAGATCCCAGAAATGTCTGAATATCTGAAAGTAATATCAAGGAATATTTGAAGTAATATCAAGCTTTTGAAATCCATTTATTTTGAGGTGAATCCCAGCACTGGAGGTTTTATTTCCCAAATCTGAGAAACTTCTCAGTGAGAGTGAACTGAGTGTTTTAAATGATCTCTGTACAGTTCCCAGCTACAGCAAATACTTCAGCTACAGCTACTTATTTGTTAGGTTGTCTCCAGAGCCAGGGATACCGTGACTTATTTGAAAAGAAATAAAAGCACTCATGACTTTGACATCTCAAGATCTGAGCATGTGGGTGGTGAATATATTGGAAATTTTGAGAGCTGCTGAGCTGAAACATGTGACCTGAGTGGAACACAGAGCAATCAGGGCAGGTGTATTTCAACTGATAGTAACATTTTAAGTGTCTTAATACCTGATTTTCTGAATTTAAAGGAGTTTTTCTTACAACTGAGACAGGTTCACCTTGGGTCAGTGCTGCTACCACTGCACAGCACCCAGATGGACCATACAAATCAAGTTGAAATGGATTTTAACCATGGACAAAGTAATCCATTGGGGAAGCAGAGGACACCCAGCAGCCCTGGGCTCCTCTAAAATCCCAAGTCTTCTTTGAGAAGACTCACACTTGAGCTTTCTCCTCAGCTATGACCCCATCACCTTTTGCCTCTCACTCTAAACTATAGCCATGATTTTTTTTTCCTGTGATTTACAGTGCCAAACTGATAGCCCTGGCTATGGAATTCACACAGGACACAGCCTGGAGTAGCCAAAGGGCTTTCAAGAGGCTTCAACCTCTTCCTCTAACCTGTGACCAAAACCTTCTGGCCATCAGCCACCAACACCCTGGCTAAGGGGTGTCCCTGTTCCTCCTGTGATTCTGCAGCAGCATTTCCATGCCTCAGGCTATTGGTCTGACACTCAAATGTGCCCAAACTGTTTTTGACATATAGACACAGGAATCATCTTCTTCTTAGTACTGAAATGAGAAGGTTCCTAAAAGGGTCTGCTAATAGAAAAATTATTGCAGTGAGTAGAAAAGTCTCACACTGCTTTTGGTTCATTTGAATCAGACCCAAACATGAGAAATCTCTGACCATAGCTCCCACACTCTCTTGGCTGGAATTTTTTCAGCTGCTCCTCCATCTCTTGGCTGCTTCATTCACAGTTCTCTCTCTTTAAAACTGCTGAGGTTTTTCAAAGGATCAGCTGTCAAAAATCACCATTTCCCCAAGGACCCAATCATGCTGCGTTTTTTCTTCTCTCCAATTAAAACTAACATGCACCACGCTCAAAATATTTCTCTATCCTGACTGAAGCACATTGATTAAAACATAGGCAGAGGCACAACATGACCCCCCAATAGAAATACCTTTAAGAAGGTATTTACAGTGTAAAGAAGGTATGTACAGGTATTTTCTTTCTTTAGGAGCAAGGCAGGGAGAATCAAGTTGTCTCTGAGGAGAGGATAAAACAATCAGGTCAATAAAAGCTGCCCACCAGGTGTTATGGACTGAGGGAAAGAGCTTTTCTGGAGGCACTGAGGTGGGTGAGCATGCCTGGGATCACACATGGACTGCTATGAACTTATTCTGACTGGGTTATAACACACACATATGTAAATCTGGCTCTGCCTCCCCGGTAAACCCTCACAACCTCTCCAAATCTCACCATAATAACGTCACTATTTTATGACATTATTTATGGCACGCTGCACTTCCAACCCCAGATTCCAGAAATACTCATTGATAAATTCCTAGCCAAGCACAGACAGAATAAATGACAGTGAGAGCTTGTCAGAAGCTGCACCTCATCTGCTCACACATGACCACTACTGTTTTCATTGGAATTGACATTTACTTTCTTTTGCCACTCCTTTGGCACGCTAAGAAATCAGGCTGATGCAGCTGTGACATGCATATTTATTTTTCTGTCTGTCTCTGAGAGTTTATGAGTGTTTTCAACCTGATTTGACACTACACTTGCCTCAGAAATTTCTTCTGAGTTTCCTAAAAGCAGGTAGGCAAGGAGAGGAGTAAGGCTGTAATATTTTCCTGCAATTGTGATCGCTATCTTTCTTGGGCACTAGAGACTCCACATAAGAGAGAGACATTATTGAGGATACTCTAACTAGCACTAGGAACATATTAAATTCCAGATAACCTAATCACGAGCCATAAATCACAGGCAACCAGCTCTCAGCAGCTCTGCTGCTCACGGAACTGCTTTTCCAAAGAGTTCCAGGGGGGCTCATTGATCACAAAAGCATGAAGTTCTACTGGAAGAAAGAATGCAAAGCCCAGTTTACATCCAGTTATCCTGAAGAGAAGGTAGGGCTTCCTGCAGCTGCTCTGGGGAGCTGCAGACCAGCACACCCCAACCCACGAGATGATGGATCATCTTTGCTTGAATTGCTGCATGGCACTCAAGGGCAGAGACTACTAAAGGGGTCAGAGAGACCCTGTCTTCAGGAAAACTACTGAGAGAGATAATTCCTGTGGGAAATTGGGTGGGAATGTCTGTGACAGATTACCTGGCCTCAAACTCATGACAGCCATGGTCCCCTCTGGGCAGGAGGTGCTCAGGAATGGGAAACATTTGGTGCTTGCCAGGCCAGCTGCTTGTTGTGATGTACCTGTTTGTTCAACACAGACCAAGACTCTGCTCTTTGGGTGTTGGAAATGCAAACACAAACATTCATTTTGCTCTGGGATCCCGTTTTCCCCAGGCAGAGGAAGGAGGCCTGGCACTGCAGGGCCACCAGATAGAAATTATCCATTGACACGATGAATGCTACAGCAGATATTAGAATAGATTGAAAAGATAAACTCTTAGATCTTCCAGGGGCAAGTTTGAGAATCAGATGTTTGGGGAATGTCTTTCTCTGAGTCTTCTTGCAGCTCCATGCTGTTGCCCACGGTTGTGTGGTAAACCCCCAATCCTCAGGGAAATTCTGAAGTCTCCACCTCCACAAGCTCTTCTGATTTCATTTAAACCAAAACCAGAGAAGTTCTCCCTCACTATCTCTGGGGCTGGGGGTACAGGGTGGGTCAGGCATCTTAGGAAAGCCTAAGGTGGCTCTAAAGCAAAGGCTGAGGTTGGATGCAGCCCAGATGTTTTAGCCTCCGATGGAGCTGTGGAGCCTGGAAACACCACAGGGAAGGACACTGGATCTGCACCCAGCTGGCCAGTCCTGTTTGGGGCACTGCAGAGTGCCACAGGCAGGTGACTGGGTACTCCTGTGTCCCCTTCCATCTGCAGTGGTCACTGTCCTGTAGAACTCACCTTGCAGAAGTGATGATATCCCCAGCCACAACAAGGTGCTCTCAAGCTTACCAGAGAACAACTTACTCCTCCCCAAGGATCTCTACCTGAACCAACCAAAAGTCCCCTGTGGACTGTGGAGGGCTGGAGAACAGCTGGTTTTGAGGGCTTTAGACCCCTTTCCACCACTGAGTTCTCTCTGAAGGCCCTGGTGTGTCATGCTGATGCTGCAGGTGCACTGCTATCCAGCTCAAAATCCTACTGCAGACGCATCCAGGACGAAAGGCACAGGTTCATTTTGCTTTGCTGGGATGCTGGGCAATCTGTGTGCCAAAAGGAATGGAAACAGAAGCAGCCAGACTCTCCAAGACAGCCCAAAGGCAGGCTGTTCCTGGCACTCTCCCTCGTGGACTCTCAGCTGTTTAATAATGCCTTGAGCCTACAGTGCCTTTATTTTTCCTTTGGTGGGAGTACTAATCACAGTCTCATCTATCTGGATGCCTATTTTTATGAAACTCATACAAAGATAATATCTTTGAGACCTTCTCTCCCCTGTCCAATCTGAATAAATTCAACCAACATTTTGAAAAGCTATTGCAAGGGAAACTGAAGGGAGACACAGAGATTGCAATGAGGGTAATTTCCATTGAAAACCAGCCTAAGTCCAAAAAGTTCTAAGAAAACTCAAGCCCTTACACATATCTTTCTTTTACAGGAAATTGCTTCCTTTCCATTTTTTAAAGGAGATTTAAGTAACCATCCAGCCCTGTCCTGAGGGGGAAAAGCCAGCACTACATAAATACACTTTGGGCCTTATTTTATGGATGGCAAACCTCACAGAGCTCTGATAGCTGCCACCTGCTTCTGCTGAGGTGTAAGCTGCTGCTCAGGACAGAGGCTTTACTGGAGCACCTTCAGACCACAAACTGGACCACTCTGCACATCCAGGACAGCAAGCCTGGCATATCCTTCTGATCCTCTCTGCAAGAGCAGCAATCAGTCCCCCAGTACTCCACAAGGTTCACCTTTACTTATCATACAGCTGCATTTCACGTCTTGCTATGAGCTGGGATTACAGCCAGCATAAGAGACACAATTCTGCCACTGTTAAACACTGAAAAATCAAGGCCAAAGTCTCTTTCTTTTAAAAACAAAACAAAACAAACCACAAACCCAAAAAAAGGAAAAAGTTAGACATACTTACTGGGTTCTGTTCTTATTTGCCTTTTGGCCTTCCAGACATCAGGGTATGCTTTAACACTGTGTACATGCTCACCCATTCTTTGATTTTGGTTTAAATGAAATCAGAAGAGCTTGTGGAGGTGGAGACTTCAAAATTTCCCTGAGGATTGGGGGTTTACAACACAACCGTGGGCAACAGCATGGAGCTGCAAGAAGACTCAGAGAAAGACATTCCCCAAACATCTGACTCTCAAACTTCCCCCTGGAAGATCTAAGAGTTTATCTTTTCAATCTATTCTAATATCTGCTGTAGCATTCATCGTGTCAATGGATAATTTCTATCTGGTGGCCCTGCAGTGCCAGGCCTCCTTCCTCTGCCTGGGGAAAACGGGATCCCAGAGCAAAATGAATGTTTGTGTTTGCATTTCCAACACCCAAAGAGCAGAGTCTTGGTCTGTGTTGAACAAACAGGTACATCACAACAAGCAGCTGGCCTAGCAAGCACCAAATGTTTTGGAAACATTTCAGCACACGTATTTTAAGTAGGAATTTGGGTTGACACATTTCTTATTTAGGAATTAACAGTGGCAAAGGAGAATGGATGATATAATTCCAGAAGCTGTGTGAAACAACAAGGGAGCAGATGGGAGTGAAATTCAGCAGGAGAATGAGAAGACATTGAGTCTGCTGAATGGACAGGGGGATTTCAGCCCCAGGACAGGAAACCCAGATGTGTCCTGTGGGTTCAACACACAGCCATGGGAAAGGGAAAGGCCATAAAGCCACGGATGAGATTGCATGATGACATGCAGGAGGGACACAGTTAGAACAGGGCTTTCAGCATGACTTGTGGGAAAACCTGAGAAATGATGGGTGCTGCATTGAATCCAAGGCAGAGGGAAGTCAGAATCTGTCTCCATAGAAGAAGGACTTTTCCATATATTCTTAAATTAACTATAAATCATTAAGGAAAAATTTGTAACACATTATGCCTCTGCTAGGCTCATGAAAACAGCATAGCATATCTCAAATTTTGTCTGATCCTGCAAGTCCAAAGTCAGTGCCTCCACCTTTCCATGTTGCTGTGCTTCCAAGGCAACGTGACTCAGTCAGAGACGCTGTTCTTGGGAGAGTGAGGCACGAATACTTTTCACAAACAAAAGGGACAAAACATTAAACACAAACAGCCTGAGCTGCCAGCATTTAAGGGGTTTCTCAAAAACAAACCCAAACTCTCAGCAAGCTGCTATTCCCTGATGACACAAGCATGGCAATCACTGCCTCTTTCCCCAGCTTCTCTCCTCTCCTAGCCTGGGCACCCCTGGCTCTGGGCTGGGCTTCCTCCTGCAGCCCCAGCTGCTCCCTGAGAGGTGCTTTGGTCCCTCTGGGAATGGTGAGAGCTGAAGAACTGCAAATGAAAGGCAGGGAGGGGCAGAATTTGCTGGTTTGGACAGAGGGGATGTGGTTCAGCAAAGCCAGCAGAAGTGAGTGTAACTTTTGTTTAAATATTCCTAGGTGAGAAAAAAGAGGAGAAAAAAAATAAATATTTATCAAAAAAATAAAAATAAGGAAAAAGTAAAAAGAAAAGGGATAAAAATGGCATGATAAAGATAAATTTTGAAAGAAATGATCATATTTTCTCTTGTAATTAGCTGAGCATTAGAATCGAAGCTATACTGCTTAGTTGCAATGTGTTTACTGTTCTGGATTGTGATTTTTTACACGTCTAACACAATTTTAGTACTTCTATCTCTTACAACAGGACTTAGTTCAGACCAAAATAATCACTGTATTAACTTATTTTTTTCTCAGCCACAGAAAGCAGTCCACTTCATTACTGCAGAGACACCAAGCCTCCCCAGTCCATCATTAATTCTTACTGTTTTAATTACGAGAAAGAAGAAAAAAAAAACAACATTCTCTCTGGAAGAGTTTGTACATAATGACATTGTACATACAAATCTTAACACAAAGCCACAAGGTACAAAACAGACAAGTCAGCTGCTAAAGGCAGGTTCTGGTAAAGACCAGATTTGGTAGGAAATTAATTTTTCCCTCTGTCAAGCTGCTCTAAACCCAGTGAAATTCACTGCATCACATCTGTCTGCATAAGAACGAAGCCCTTAAAACCGTCCTAACAATGAGTTCAAACCACATCCCCATATCCTAATTTGAAAAAGTTCAGGGAAATGTCATCTCTGGGAGTGCAGAAAAGGACTATTTCTATAATGAGCATGAACTGGGATTCTAATCCCAACCAGCTCCTCATTGTGGGGAAGATTTTGATGAAGAACTCGGTCTCATTTCTAGTTTGGGCTGGTTTCCTCAGCTGCTTTCACAACAGAAGCTGAATCAATAAACTCAGAGCACATCTGCTGTGATACAGACCTAGGATGGATGGGATTTTCAAAGGTATGAACAGCCTGAAGAACATTTCCACCCAATGGCTTTTGGATCTCAAACTGAAGCATGAGACAAGTGCTACAACAATTGAAATTTCACGTCCTAAAATGGAATATTTGGAGTCCAGCTTGTGCATATGTGGCACCTCAGAGATAACAAGTTTCCATGTAAACTAGAAAATTTACTTAAGCTTAAAGTGGATGTGGATGAATGCACTCCATATATATGCTCATGACTGAAAGTCTGGAGCTTTTTTTGTTTGTTTTAATTTTAATAATCAGTGATTATTAAATATAATCAGTGATAAAGGGTGATATTTCACATTTCAAACTGGTGAGAATTAGTCAAAAGGAGATAAAGTGAGGGGAAAAAAAAAAATCTAAATGTAAACCACAACCTTACAGTGAAATCTAATAATTCCTCCAGGTTGAGATTTTGATAAATAAATAAGTTTTCATTGCATTTGTGAGGCAACACATATGACCACAGTCAGGACCCAAGTCCAAGAGATACAGATGCAAAATGAGAGGATTTTTGTGTAAATTCCTAATCCAACCCTGAAATTTTCTGTCTCAGAGCTGTGCCTGGCTCAAATTCATTTGCCTCCAAGCACTGTCTTCCAATACTGGGAAATAAAGTGATTAAACAAACAGATAAACTCTAGAGGTCTTGTTAATGATCAAAGCTTCCTGCTTACTCAGGACTATTTTAAAAGAGTATTAACAGAAGCAAAGGGTATGACAAGAACACCTGGCATTCATCCTAATAATAAAGCAAAATCAATTCACAAGTTAAAGCAAATCCAGAAGCAGAGAAATAGATTCTTCTGCTAAAAGAAATACATTTTTCTTCTATTATTCATTTTTACAACTAATGACTACTTGTACAGGGAGATTTTATTTGTTCCCATCCTGGTGACATTGCATTCAGTTCAACTACTGAAAGATCTAGCAGGTATATTATTAGAAGTAGTACAGTCTTCTACAGAACACAGAAAGGGAAAAGCTTCTTGCATGTATCCTTTCTGATTAACAGGTTCTAAAAGTAACATCTGGAGCAGCAGAGGCCAATCCAAACAACTCACTGAACAATTATTTTCAGCTATACAAACACACACGCACATGCACCCAAAAAAAAAGCAAATTTGAAATGGTTACTCTGATACATAAAATTTCTTGAGAACTTGTCCTGTCAGCAATGAAACCTTTTCAACTTCCATGGCCTTTGGATTAAGGTGAGTAAAGTGAGGAAGACAGAGAGCTGCTGAGAAGCAGCATAATGTACCTTCACACCCTGCATACCTTCAAGTGCTGCATAATTACAGGTTCAGTTTCACCCTCCATCCTCATCCCAGTTCTGTGATGGACAGGCTGATCAGACCCAGCTCCTGACACTCTGAGAGAAGACATGCAACTGCATTTCTAGCATGGATAGAACACCCATTGAAATCACAGAAGAAAATCCATGCCCTACCAGACAGAAAACAAAATTCTGCAGCTCAGACCGATTACATTTCATGGAAGATGGATGATAAGAGTTGGTTTAGAGACTTACCCCATAAAGAGCAGGAGTTTGTACAATGAGGCCAGGTGACTAGGTGAGAAATAATTCCTGTAAAGAAATAATCTTATTCTGGCCCTGAGCTGTCTCTGCCTGTGTTTTGAGCAGCTGCTCACCTCTTTCCATGGGCACCCTGTTCCACAAAAATCCAGTAAGGCTGCTCACAACACATAAACAGCGACTGGGAAAGCTAGCAGAGAACAAAACTTAAAAGAGACTGCTTCAGAAACCCTGAAACCTGAGGTATCAAAAGAAAAGGACTTATTTCAGAGGCATAGTTACAAACAGCCCACAGTTCTGCAGCTGCTGAGAAAATTAGCAGAAGAGCCTTTCCTGACCTTATTTATGCTGTATTTACTTAAGTACAGCATGTCAGGGAAAATGTAGACTTTCTTTTCACCTTTCTCCTGTAAAGTAGGTTTTTCTTTCTGACTTTGTATTTAACATCTCAGGGCTCATGACCAATTCTCAACAATACAAAGAATACTCACAAAGAATACTGGTTGGGCCTTTTTCCTTTTACTTTTGTTTTTTTGTTGTTTTTTGTAGTTTTGTTTTTTGTTTGTTTTTTCTTGTTTGTAGCTTTTTTTGTTGTTGTTGTTTTGAGCTGCCAATGATCATGGATATGAAGAATTTAAAGGCTGAGCAAAGGGAGTGTACCAGGAATTACTCATTCCTCCCAAACAGCTTCCTCTTCTCCCCTTGCCCCATTTCTGATCAGGACCATGGTAATTACCATTATTTCATGGGAAGGGGTTCTCAGGAGCCCCAGGAACTTTCTCAGGGTGAGTGGCAGAAGTAATCACTTTAGCTGTTGGGCAAACAAAACCAGCTACCATTTCTCACAGGGCTTGTGAGACCCACAGGAGCTGCTCTGTCCCCTTCCTTTGCTCAAGCTATTTGCTGACTGGCTGGCAGAAGAATGCCATCAATGTTTGCTCACTGCCTATAAAACATCTTTCCAAAGAGGAAAAAGCGTGGTTCCTTCACCTCTCCCCTCGCAGCCCAGACTCTGAGCAGGACCCAGCTCTCCTGCCTGCTTTCTTCTCTCCCACCCCTCTGCCTGCCTCTCTTGGGCTGATTTAAAACCCCCCTTGGGTGTGTTTCCTTTATGCACTGGCACACATTTTAATGCCAGCTCTTAGTCTGTCACCAGTGAACTCTGCCAGCTCCACAGAGCCCAAACTGCTTGCAGTTGGCAGCAAAGATCTATTGAAGTGCAGGGTAACATTTTTTCAATAGCAGCCTTTCATGTAAAATACTAAACTCTAGTGCAGTCTTTCTGCTACAGGCTGCGATTAAACTGTAATTCCCTGATAGACTTATAACCATGATTTCCTACCAGCTGGCCTGGGAAATGATTTCAGTACTTCATCGGGCAGAGCTGTTCTTCAGACAGCACACAGACAGAAATGTTCAGATTTCAGTCCCTGGGCTGGGAAGGCAGGGATGCTGCAGCTCCAGGTGAGGGCAGGTTTCCACAGTAGATGGCAGCAGCCAGAGCTCTGAAACTTTCCAGCTGGCCAAGCTATTCCAGAGGCTCCCAGCTTCTGCTTCGTTTCCACTCATTACCCACAATAGGGGTGTCCTCCTCCTTAACCTCGATTTTCTTCCAAAAGGCTTTCCCTATGCCCCACCGTTCCAGAGGAGCTGATGCTCAGCTCCTTCTGCTAAAAAGACTTCCAGGGTGAGTGAGAACAGAAACTGGCTCTTTGCTGGCTCTTATTTAACAGCTTTATTTCATCCCACAAAAAGGAAACAATATGACATATTCATCAGGGCATGAAACTTGGTACTGCACTTGGAGTGAAAACAGAGGAGCGGTAACAGGTAATGCTTACACAGATTACAGGCCAGAGGAAACGAGATGTGGAGAGGGAATGAGCTCCAAGCAGTCATTCTTGGCTTTGAAAACTGAGAGCACAGCATACTTATTGTCTTTATTATTCTCCCACTCTGGCAGAGAGATGTCCCATTACTCATGTACAGCAGGGAACAGGGCATGTTTGCCTCTGTACCAACTCTGTGTCTCCTCACAGAACCACAGAACGGTTTGGGTTGGAAGAGACCTTGGAGATCATCTATCTACAACACCCAGCCATGGGCAGGGCACCTTCCACTAGCCCAGGATGCTCCAAGCCCTGTCCAACCTGGCCTTGGACACTTCCAGGGATCCAGGGGCAGCCACAGCTTCTCTGGGCACCCTGTGCCGGTGCCTTGCCACTCTCACAGGGAAGAATTTTTTTCTTAATACCTAATCTAAGCCTCCTCTCTGTCCTGTCTGAAAAGTCCCAGTTCTCTCCCCCTTGCCAGATTATTCCCTTCCAGCTGCTGGCTGTGTCTCCTGCCTTCAGTGACCTGCTACACGTGTATAACTCACAGAAACGCTGCTGAATTCCTCTCAGGTCCGAGGAACAGCAGCCACCGCCTTCCTGACCTGTTCCAAGTGCCTTGGCTCATTTAGCCTGGAACCAGCACAAGCAGCAGTGACAGTCCCTCAGGCAGGGAGCTCTTCAAAGAGCACAAACACAGCCAGGGGAGAGCGTGTCCCCCAACACCAAGGGCCCCAGAAACAGAAAGGGATGGAAGAAAAGGCTGCAGAAGGCATGAGGATGAGCTCTCACTTGCAGTGACAGAGAAATGCACAGCAGCTGTCTGTTGGATGCCTCTGCACAGGGCTGTACATCCAAACCCCAATCCCCCATGGCATGGCTAACTGTGGCCACTTTGGGAGGCAGACCTAGTTTTAACTAAAGGATAAAAAGACCCAAATCTGCAATTTAAAGATAAAATAGCACTTTATTCTGTACTTTTCCTAGTACTGCCTTTTCAAACCTCATTAGTTCGTGCTGATTTGGCAACAAACTTGTTACAGAGATTTGCTGTGGCCCAGACCTGGGTGAAGCATCACAGGCTGGTTTCTCCTGCCTCCAGATTTCTCTGGCAGTGTAATGCACTTGAGAAAAGTACAGTGAGACAAATATGAGCGGGGAGGGTTAGTACTATCTCTGCTACTACCTTGTAATCACATTTTAGTGTGTAAAAGCTGATTTCTTAGTGCAAATGCAGAAGCCGTTGCTCCTGCAAATAAAGACCTGGGATTGTTTTGCTGATAATTAAATTTTAATTAATTTTTCTTGAGGTGCATTTCAAAACCTTGTTTTAAGTGCCCAGACCCCTCTGTTTTGCCTCCTTCATTCAGAGGTTTTAGTGACCAAGGACAGGGAAGAAAGGAAAGGTAGCACTGTTTGCTGTGGCTTTCATTCTCCATTCCCTTTCCCAGATGAATGCAATAACTTTCACTGCCACTTTGTCAGCAAGACAGAAATATGCAGCATCAAACATGCCATGTTAAAGTACTGTCTGGGATATGAGCTGAGGGAGCTTGAGCCTTTGCTTGTGTCAACAGCATCTTTCACATCTCACAGTCATGGGGAGATGAAGGTCACTGAGGAAGAGCACTTGAATCAACACTGACAGTGGTAAGCTTGAAAGGAAAAATTGCTCCCTATTTCTTTTTCTCATTTTTGACCAAAAAAATAATAGGATGTAGGCATCTATTTTAAAATATCACACTGCTAACAGCCACTCACCCCAAGACCACCTGCACCTCTGAGACAACCAGAGCACCGTGCCCCTCAGCAGCAGCAGCAGTGTGAACCCTCCTAACACACTCCACATCCCTGCCTTGCTGCAGGACTGGAACTGCAAGGTGCTTTTCCTACTCTTTAAAGCCACCTTGCCAGCCAGACACTGCATGCCACTGGGAAAAGTGTATCAAATACCAAGTGGATCAGCAGAGAGTGACAGAAAGGGATGGAAATGCACATTCAAGTATTTCCTAACTTAACAGTGTGGGGCAATCTGAATGAAAAGACAGCAGATAATTCATCCTGGCAGCAACACTCTATTCCTATATTGTCTTCCACAAATGAATTCAGAGAAAATGAAAAAAACCCAGGTAAAGAATCACTTTCATTATGCTTCTATACTGATTAGGTTAGGACTTCCACTGCACAGGGGAATATGAAATGCAGGAGAATTAGGAGGCCTGCAAAAGGTGGGACAGAAAGTCTGGGTTTATCACAAACACTGCCCCCAATTTTGTGCTGTTATCAGTGTCTGAAGGCATCCCACACTTGATCCAGGGTGATGTTAACAACATCAAATCAACAGCAGGGATACTGGTGTGCCAAGTGACTGAGAGCTGAGTCCCTCCCTTCAACAATCAACACAACAGCCACTTGAATGCAGCTGCAGGCCCACTCAAAAGATGGCAAATCTACCACACTATTTCAGGAGATGGAGAGATCAAGGCTAATAAAGAAACAACCCAGGACATTGATTTTTCAGGTTTACAAGACGTTTCAGACCTGCCTGGCTCTGTGGAACATTTGGGATGTTGTCAGAGTTTAGCATGGAAATAAATAATGTGTTATATACTCAATTTAGCACCCAGGGTAAATTTTTATTATGGGAGTGAGGTTTGCATGTTTTTTTCATTATACAATTCTTCAGAAATAATAAGCTCTATACAGTGTTGCCTACAGAGCTGGCAGTTTCTTTGTCCTACACTGCATTCTCCTGTGAGATCCGTGCTGACTGGGACTCCAGTGCTGGAGAAGGCATCTGGACTGGACAGACAGAATCACAGGCAACCCTGTACCACTGGACAGAGGGTAAATATTAAAGCTCAATAATCCAATCTCTTTGGATTCTCACTCCCTTTGCTACAGGAACATGTGCCAAACATCTCACTTTTCCCTTCTGTGCTCCTTAGCTAAGCATGAGATGCAGACAGGAATACAGAAAAGGAATATGCTGCCAGCACAGTCTCACTGTCAGGGCTGTGTCCCAACATTATTTATGCTACATCATCACTGATGTTCTCTGCTCCAGATGAAAGGAGAGCAGATACAGCCTCCAGACACGAATTCACAGTCCTTCCTACATTCTCACCTGAAGGGAAATTCCCTCTGCAAAGAAATGCCAAGTTCTAAAACAGTTGGATTCTGGAAAAAATACTGAATTCAGGTGGTGGTGTCCATTTCAGGACAATGTTGAACAGCAGTCAGCAGGACACTCTTGCTGTCCTGGGCAAGAAACAACCAGCAATTGGTCAGAAGAGATTATTCCCCTCTGTTTATTTGAAATTGTGTATGAGACCCCCTTAGCAGTAGAAGAGAGATGCCAGCAGACCTAAGACAGCCCAGCAGAGGATGGATGAGGTGATTAGGGAGGGGGAAAGAACCGATTAAAACATGAGTGGAGGGTGAGGAAATGTGGGTTTGTCCACCCTGGAGAGGAGGCAGTCCATGTGGGAATCCCAACTGCACACACCCACTGCCAACAGGGAGCTTACAGAGGCAAGAGACCTCGGTACAAGGTGCAAGATGGGGAATTGCTGCTGTGTAGAAGGAGGAAACCTGTTTGCAATTGTGTGCTACCTTCCCCTTACAGCTTTATTGCTGAAATGTTTAACCCAGGCAGTGATGTTTTTTAGTCAACAGGATGTCCATCACAAAATGAGAGGAGGGGAAAAAAAAACCCCAAACAGATAAACATCCAGAGCATGGCCCTCAGGTGTGTGACTGCCATGGAGCAAAGAAAGAACCTGTCCCTCATTTCTGGGCCTAGCTGTGCACATTTGTCCCCCACAGTCAGTGCATGGCATGCACTGCTGCCAGCTGGCAGGAGAGCCCTGAGAGGGATTCTTCTTACCTGCAGGGCTACCTATTTTTACCAAGCTTTCCAGGTGATTTAGAAGGTGTTCCTATGCCTCCCCCCACCTTTCTGTTTGCAGTTTAAGCCATCACTGACTTTTTCTCTGAAGCATCCCTGGCTGTTCTGGCTGACAAGGAATTGTGCAGGTTTCTTTGTGCTTAAACCCAGCCCAGGATTCTGTGTTTACTCACCAGCTGCCATTAGAACAGAACATCATCCTTAGGCTGAAACAGGAAGCTGACTTTGGTATCACTTGAATTAAAAAAGAAATAGTGCAATGCCCAAGTCATGGCACGTGAGGAAACTGCAGATAAATGATAGTTTTGGACACCAGGGAATGATAGTCAATATAAACCCCTAAAAGCATCAGCTTACTCTTATTATCAACCAAGCACCCACTTTCCACTTTTAAGTTGCATGCTACTATTGAAAATGAACATGAGAATTCCATTTGAATCAGTGAACAGAAATGAAATACTCCACAGAGAGAACCTGTTAGAAAGCTGGACCTGTTAGAGAGTTACTGGAGTGGTCAGATGATGGCCTGTTCCATGAAGATGTGAACTCTGCAGTGCACTTCAGGTCTCTGCCTCTGAGGAAGAACATTGATTATGTGAATATTCTAAAGAGCAGTGGGGATCTCCAATAAGCAACATCAAATGAGGTTCCTGTCATGAAAATTTCAGACTTTACTGTTTACAAATCCAGCTTCAGACAGTAAAGGATTCCCATTTTCCTGGGAACCCTGGCCCACAGAAGTACTGAGCTGTGCAAAAGTGTTTTTCATGACATTTGTCTAAAGACTGAAAGCTGCATGTCATGTGCAAGAGGATGGCAAATTGTAAAAGTGTGAATGGGTTATTTCCAACCTTTCCATGAACAAAAAAAAAACCCCAAAAAACAAACCCAGCATTACAGCAAGGCAGGTTTAGCAGCCCTTGGGAAAGATTTTATAAAACATTTACACAGAATTGTTTTCACTTTTTAAGTCAGCATTGTTGTTTAACACAATGGCCTTCACTTAGCAGGAGCCAAGGGTCAGCAGCCTTCCTGTGAGAAGTAAAAGAAGGTGTCTCCCAGCACTGTGAGGAGCTGGGCAGATAAAACATTTTAGATTAAAGAGAAAAATACCTGCCTGCAATGACAGGAGCAGTTTTAGTGCTGCACTTCATGTGCAGCTGTAATGCAGCTCTGAGGGCTCTGAGCAAACTCACTCCCAGCCTGGGGAGGGAAATGCTGTGTCTGAGGATGCTGAGGCTCAGGGCTGGGTGTAACCATCATCCCCTTGTCAGTGACAGACATCTGACAAGGGCTTGATTTCATCTTCTCTTTCTCAGCAATTTTTGTTCTGTTTCTACACCAAAAATCCCTCAGTTTGCAGAATGAGGAAAGGGAGAAGCTGAGATCTTCAGGCCCTTATCACATTTGCACTTAGGGGAAGAAGAGTGCTCTTTTAGCTCATATCCCCCTGTATAAACATTCAGTAAAAATGTGCTACAGCATTATAATGGTTATATTATAATAGCTTGTCTTGTGGTCTATCAACAGGATCTCTGAACAGCTGACTAATCTTAAACAGTTTCTGAGTTTTCCTTCTAGAAATCTGAGTAATTTAAGCAATCAATTCTGCAAAGCTCCAGTGTAGACAGCATCTACATTTCCACATTCTGCCTTCCCCTCTCTTTTTAATTCTTGTGCTCCAGTCCCATGCACCTGAACTTTTGCAAACACCCACAGAATAACCTGACTAGTAAAAAGTTTGCTTAAACTACATAAATGTCTGCTAGCAACTCAGGTGATGCACAGCAGATAAAACTTCCCAAAGAGAGACAAAGGGCCATTAACTCCAGTTAGCTGCACATATGAAACATGCAGCAAACAATAAATATCCACAAGAACATACACAGCACATACATTTTTGTCCCAGAGGACAAAACTCATAAGTAAAAACCAGGAATGACAGAAAAAAAAAAAACAACACCTGGCAGTACTGCTGAAAACCATTCAGCTTTAGAAGTAGAGATCAAATGTTTGCCTGTGAGAATAGACAGAAAAAAAATGACAACAGGATCAGAGAACACCCTGTTGTGAGTGGGATTCCTGCCATGATACGGAGCAGGGAGAAGAAATTCAAACAATAAGGTTATTTTGACAATATGAAGTATTCTGTTGTTTTGTATGAAAAGCAGAAAGTACTCCCCAAATAAAAATAAAAATAACAACAACTTCAGGTGTCTGGTTGCTGGCACTAACATTTCCTAGGTGTGAAGGACCATAAGGATATCTGCTTTTAAGGCTGTTTGTTGGACAGAAGGAGTATCTATGATACTCAGGGATAAAATAAAAGTATCCTGTAAGAAGTTATCATTATACACCAACTGACTAGGAAGGTCAGTGCTAGTGACTGACTGATTAAAAATGAGATTTATAAAAAAGAATCAGCTGAATAGCTTGTATGCATGAAATATTGCAAACAACAGATAACGCATCAGGGGATTTATTACTAAAACCAATTTGATTTTGTAAGCCTTAGGTAATTTACAACCTGCAGCTGAATAAGAAACAGGCTGTTCTCCTCTAGAAAACAATTCTCTTGGCAAAAAACAGAGGAAAAAAAGCAACCAGAGAGCAAAAGAGGAAAAACCCACAACCCTTAAGGTGGCAGAGCTCTGTGCTCCACTACTTCATGTGCTGCATTGTCAACCAGTCTGGCGGAGAGGAGAAAGCTGACAGCTCTCCAGAGGAGCTGTGCAGGAGGCTGGAACGGCACAGACCTGATCCTGCATGTAATGAGAGAGAGAGAGAGAGCAGAGCTGGAAGGCAAAATCCCTCCCTGGCTGCAGGGAAGGCACAGCCTGGCTGTGTTGGGGGGACATCCAAAACCTCGGGGTGCTGCTTGCCAGGAGTGCACTGCAAGAAGGCATTCCATTTGATTACATTAATAAAAAAAAAAACCAAACCCCAGCCTGAGCTCAAAGTGTCTCACTGGAAAATCCAGAGAGCAGACAGCCAAATCAAGGGAATGCTGACATATCTGTGCTCCTCCTTTTATGCCTCTGGTTAAGCACACTGGAAAATCCTCATTAGCTGCCAGTTTTAGCTGAAGGTCTTGTGCACCAGGCTAGCTGAGAATATTAGGCCTCATTAAATTAAAAAAAAAAAAAAAAAAAGTAAAAGAAAAGAAAGGAAGAAATATAGCTGTTGTAATACTCCATTGGGTTTGTCTAATTCTGAATTAATTGGTACCTGTGTAACAGATCTCTTGCATTCCGTGTGGAACTATTCCAAACACGGGCGCTTAACACAACTGAACACGGCAAACACAATCAGCCCTTCATTTTGATCCTGCCAATGCTGTCCCAAAAAGGCTCTGAAGGAAGAAGACAGAGACTTTTCATGGCCTCCCAGCAGGTGAGGCAACCCAGAAAATGTGGCTGTGGTGGCAGGAGCATCTGTGTGATGGGGAAAGGCTGAGGGAGCTGGGGCTGTTGAGGCTCGAGAGAAGCCCCAGCTGCCAGGAGCCCCCATCCCTGTCTGTCCCTGTCTGCAGGGAGGGCTCAGAGCGAGGAGCAGGCTCTGCTCTGGGGGCCCAGCAATGGCACACCAGGAATGGGCAGGAACTGATGCCCAGGAAGTTCCACCTGAACACGAGGAAGAACTTTTCCTGTGGGGTGACAGAGCACTGAAACAGAGACCAGAGAGGGTGTGGAATTTCTCACTGTAAGACCCATCTGGACACAATCCTGTGCTGTGTGCTCTGGGATGATCCTGCTGGAGCAGGGAGGTGGGACCAATGAGCCACTGTGCTCCCTTCCAGCCTGAACCATCCTGGCATTCCATGAACCTGGAATTTTCACCCTCCTTCCTGGCAGCAATGCAGAAGAGGGTGCTCTGCAGGATGGTTGTACCACCTCCACATAGATGGCATTAATAAACACAGAGCTGTGTACTAAAACACATCAGCATAGACCTAGAGAGCATCAACACGTGGCAGAGAAAGAGCAGGAACACACAGTTTATTCTTTGCATAATATTCACAGATGTGATTTGGGGTTTGATCTGTTCTGACATGTGATCTCTCCCATGGCATTGCAAAGTAGTGATATAAAAATACCACTTGAAGGCACGTGACATCCTTAGGAAAGGCAGTTGTGCCAATCAGCATTGAATGGAGATGCTGCTGGCATGCAGATTTTTAAAGGAAAGTATCTCATTGGCATTCCTTTGTGTCCAGTGTGCCTCAATTAAAATCAGTCACTGTGCAACAACTAAAAAAAAAAAAAAAAAAGAGAAATACCGACAGAAAAATAAAGAATGATTTTATAGCCTCATGCTTGTGGTGAGTAGGATCTGTGTGAGGATTATGATAATTCTGGCAAAATTAATAGAGATTATCATGCTGTAATTTGGGGATAGACAGTGAACTAGAACAGAAAGGAAGATTCTGGCCAGGTCTCTGTTTCTCCATGGAAGCCCCAAGGTTGTGCTGCAGAACACTGACCATGCTGACAAGGGCTCCAAAGCCCTGGCAACCTTCTCATGAATTCCCTCTCTCCAAAGTCTTTAAAGGCAGCAGGATGAAGAGTCATCAAGAGTTTAAGCTGGAAAATGTTTGAGAAAGGGAAAGGATGCAGAGCTCCACTTTTGAAAGTGCTGAATGAGATCCTTTTACTTCCATTAGCAGCATTGCAAAATGACTTGAAATAGGGGAGGGAACAGGGATTTTCACTCTTTGCTCAGCCTGAAAGACTTAAAGTTAAGTTAGGTGGCCTAGTACATGCTTTTTACTGCACACCATGAAACTAAACCTCAGTTTCCATTCTCGTGTCCATCCTGGCTCTGCTCATTTTTGCTGATGTGCTGTGTTCTCTCTTTCTGCCCTGTTCTGCCATAGTGATGTTTCCTTTCCCTGGATGTAAAGAATTAATTCATGAACTACAGCAAAACTAAGCAATCAGAATGCAAACCAAGAATCAACACTGCACTGGAAAGGTGAGGTTTTTAGACATCAATGTGCATGCCAACTTAATTTTCCCTGTCCAGAACCAGTTTGGCCTCCAGAACCTGGTTCAAGAGGACGAAAGTTCTCTGGAGGGCTCTGCATGGGAAAAGCTGCCAGTGGTGATGATGTTTTGACAAAAACATGCTGTCACCACCCCCATGGTCAAGGGATCTCTGACACTCCCCCTCAGCATGCCCCAAACAGATCACACAAGCTGTAATATGCTCGTCCTCATGTCCATGGTATCCAACCAGGTCACCTCTTCCATTCAGGAGTGTTTGGGCCATTCTGAGTGACATTCCCAGCCTGTGGAGATCATGGCTCATTCCTCTCCACCACATGGCTCTCTGCATTCTCTTGACTTAGCAGGTTACTCACTGACAACATCTTAAAGTGATTTCTGTCTCTTTGCTCTCCTCAAAGCCAGAAGAGACAGGCATTGCTCAGAGCTCTCCTTTGTTTTCTTCCTGCCCCTCTGGAATTACCATCTCTGTAAACCAAACAGGAGCAAGAGAGCTACAGGCCTGAGCTTGAGTTCCCTTTTCTGACACCTCCTGGAATCTTTGGGAGCTTGCACAGCTTTGGATGCCTTGGTGCAGCTCTCCAGTCTCCACTGCCCCACAGTCTGGCATGCACAGACACACATCCAGGCATTCCTAGAGCTTCAAATCCTGATTTTTTGGCTGGTGGAAAGAGCAGCTTTATGGAAAACCCCTCTGAAACAGACTGTACATTCTGCAAAATGGCCTCTACAGCAAGTAAATAACAAATGATGTGATCCTTGTTTTTGATTTACACTGCAGTTTCCTTTTCAGTAACATTAGTAACTCTTTGCAACTTTACTTTTTAGTAACTTTTTAGAATGCTTTCACAGCGTGTTCATTGACTCAACAGTATTTAATAGGAGGCTTATATGCTATTTTCATATTCAATTATGAATTAAAATGCAAACTTCTTTGTCTTTCTATTTTTTAGTTCCTCTAACACTTTACTATTCAAATTTGTCTTTAAACAGACACACTGCTTCAAATTTTTACATTAGGAAATGGGGCTATACTCTTTCTTGCCTGACTACTGCTCTCCTCCTGGCATCAGATTAAAACCAAAACAAATCAAACAGAACAAAATAGTGAGCTAAAAAAAGCCCAGGCACAAAATAAACACTGACCAAGACGATTCCTGAGCTTCAATTATTCCATGTTCCTTCATCTTGCTACATACAGCACATTTAGTTGAAATAAATAGAAACACTTATATTTCACAGTCACCTCTGTCCATTTAAATGGCAAAACACATTTGACTTTGTAATGAACTGCAGAGCTGTTTATATAGTTCCGTGTTCTGGAATTAAGCAATAGACCCCATGAAATCACTCATTACCACCAAGTCTGCTGATTAGAGCCTCAGGCAAGTGTAAGGGCAAGTTAACTCTCTAACACCACAGTTTCCAGGCCCAGAATTGACTCATTCCCAGGTCTTTCTTAGATATGTCATTATTTGTTAGATATGTCATTCCTTCCAGGATGGAGCTTTAACAAAAATGCCTTAAAATTTACATCTCTGACAGATCATTCATTAATAAACGTGAAGAGTAAATACACAAGGTACAGTGTCTGGGAAAAGACTGTCTTCCTAGAACAGCCAAAATACCAGGAGAATCTTCATTTGGAGTTACAGTCTCTAGGCCAGTAACAAGAAGCCTGGCAGGCCTGCAAAACTGTACCCAGGACACACCAAATGATAGATAGCAAATTTATATATGATAGATATCAGGATATACTGAATGTCATCTGCCTGTGTTCAATAGATCTGATTGACCTGTGAATGCAACACCTCAAGACATTGGGAAAGAGGGGGAATGTCCAGCTCTACTGGAATCCAAGGGGGATAGCTGGGATGTCATTCCCATCTTCAAGAATCACTTAATTGTAAAGCAAATTCTGCACCCCAGATTTACCAGATTACCTTCAGGAGAGGATCACAGGCTACTTAAACATGGTTCTAAGCAGTGAATACATTCAATAAACCATTTTTCTCATTTTATGTTCAGTTTGTAAGTGTATATATATAATTACACCCAGTTATGTAAATATTTGAGGATTATCTCCTACGGATACTTTGTTTACAAATCCGTTACAAAAACACCCCCACTTTAGTTTATTTAAACCAAGAAGACTGACTTGCTTTTTTACATATATCCAAAGTTGTTTTTTTTCTATTAATATAATGTCTGATGGACTCTGATGGCGGATATCACAGCTGCCAAGCTCTTAAGACTTTGATTTTGTGTCTGCAACTACCAAGCTGTTAAGGCCGTGGCTCAAAGCAAGTCTATTTTCAGTTTTTCTGGTGTACATCCAGAAACAACCATATTTCACACAGAGCTGATACCAGTGCTCAGACTTCTTATCAACCGGACGTTTAATACCGCACGATAACATCGCAGTGTGCTGTCAGTGGAATCAAAATGTGAATTCGCTGCTGGACAGAAGGAGGATTTATTTTCATGCTCTCTAACCACACACAGCCACAGAAATACGTATCTGTGGGACACAGAGGGAGGGAGGGAAGGTTTTTCAAAGGTACAAAGACAAATTTTCTTGCTGGTTAGATAATATATAATTATATAAGGTGGAAACATACCTATGCACTTAAATGTTTTAGAGAAAAGTAGATACATAACTGAATAAAATGGTATGTGTAACACACATAATTGAATAGAAAGGTATCTGTAACACTTGCACTGGATAGCATGTTCAAACTCTTCTGCTCAGAAATGAAACTGAGGCAGTGAGTTGAAAACTATTGCCTGTTCTTGTCCTACTCCTGACATGGAGAAGAACACGCAGGAGCAGAAATGAACCCGCACACGTTATGTGAGCTCTAAGGCAGAGACAGAAACAAACCTCTTCTAAGGTCTCCTTTGGGGAGGTGGCAGCTCCAGGGAGACCCCAGAACTATCTGATGCTCGTGTCCTCTCCCAGCTCAGAGCACAGCCTGCCTCCCACTGCAAGGCTGTTGGTGTGGCAGCCAAGCCTGACAGGAGAATGACGGCAGCTCTGGAGCAGCCCTGCTGCTGCAAATTACCCTGACAGCCGAGGGCTTCTGGGGGAGAGGGGATAAGCCACGCTGCTCAGCCACCGGGAGCTGCAGTAATTAGCTGGTGTAATGAAGAGTGAGGCAAGGAGAGGAGCTGGGGATGGTGCAGCGCTGTACTGTCAGCAATATCGTGCTCCCAGGCTCCGCAGAACAATGCCCTGCTGAGCCCCCAGTAATCTCTACACATGGCTACCCATGAAGAGAGTAATTAAGAAATGTCATTGCCTACTTGGGAAAATACCACTGTGTCTCAAAAGAATGATGATAATCTCCATAACAGCCCTGTTCTCTCTCTCTCTCCTCTTTGTTTTGGTGGGGAGTTACAGCGCAAGGCTTTTGTTCTTCCGTTTGTCACACACCAACCCAAACAAAGCTGCGCTGGCTGAGCCCGGACAAAGCTGAGCTTGGAAGCGAGTGCAGACTCTCCCAAAGTCTGTAGTAGAAGGGAAGCCACATCTGCATTGGGCATCCCAGTGAAAAAGTCAAAAAAGGAGTGTTTGAAAAGTCAAAAAGGGGTGTTTGAAAAGTCAAAAGGAGTGTTTGAAAAGTCAATAGGCGTGTTTGAAGGTCGAGCGCCAGGCACAAGGCGAGTAAAATCTTATAAACCCAGGTCAGCGAAGAGCAAGCTTTGACAGGAACTTCTGGATCCAACAAGATTCCAATGATCTGGTGAAGGATGCTGCTACAGACCTCATCCAAGGGCCAGGGGAGTCCATGCAGGACTGCTGCTTCAGGTGAGACTCCTGAGAGCAGCATTCCTATGGAGGTGTGCAGTTGTGTCACCTGGCAGAAATACCAAGGTAAACAAGACAAGGGCTGTTCTTTCCAGCACCGGGCCAGGCTTGTGTCATCCTTCACTGGGTGATCTTTGTTTCATCCTCATTCTTTATCAATCAGCCTGAAAGTCTGTCCCCGTTAATTGACGCTGTGAAAACCTATCTAAATCTGATCTTAGTCGCTGTGGCCTGCAGTTTTCTAATGGACAGACAGACAGACAGACAAGAAAGGTTTTTCAGAGAACTCCATACTGCCAGAGAGCAATTCCAGGAGTCCTGGAGGAAGCTGGAAACATCTCTGCCATTCTTTCTGTCCCTGCCTCCTTGATGTCCCCCACTGGAACTGCACGAGAGCCAGCACGTATCTCGCTTGTCACAGCCGTACCTGTATAAATATCAGCAATCCCCTCGCACAAGGTGTGATTAATTACACAGCAAAGATCTCAGAGAGGAAAAAAAAAAGGGTTATTGCAGCAGTCTGCTAATGAGGCTGATCAATTCAAATGCTTTCTTCCTTCCCCAAAATTTCGTTGCAGGTTGTTTACTCTGCTCTCTGAAATTAAGCAGTTGTGTCTACACAGCTAACACACCTTTGATTCTCCAATTCACTGAACATTTGGATTGTACTGGAAGTAAATATTTGCAGCTGGTGAGTAGACAGTTGAGAGTTTAAACTTAACTATTGCTATTTCTATTTATTCCAGCCTGGTTTTCTGCCACAATGGAAGGGATAAGACAAGAAAATTTCATCTAAAAGGTATTTTTTTGGGTTGCACAGTGCTGAAGGCTCGGGTTCCTTACTGTGGGTTAGCAGCTGCCAGCACAACACTGAGTCAGTACCACCTTTTGGTAGAAACACAACACATATTCGTGTGCCCTGAGATTCTGAGTCATTTTTTCTGCAAGTACAATTACATCCAGAATGTTGATGCCATGGAAAAGTAATAGATAAAATTAAATTAAATTAAAATAAAATAAAATAAAATAAAATAAAATAAAATAAAATAAAATAAAATAAAATAGATAAAATAAAATAAAATAAAATAAAATAAAATAAAATAAAATAAAATAAAATAAAAATTAAATAAAATAAATTAAAATGAAATAGAAATTAAATTAAATTAAAATCAAATAAAAGATAAAAGATAAAAGATAAAAGAAAAAAGAAAATAAAATAAAATAGAAATTAAATTAAATTAGATTAAAATAAAATAAAAAATATAAAATAAAATAAAATAAAATAACATAAAATAAAATAAAATAAAATAAAATAAAATAAAATAAAATAAAATAGAAATTAAAATAAAATAAAATATAAAATAAAATAGAATAAAATATAAAATAAAATAAAATAAAATAAAATAAAATAAATAAAATAGAAATTAAAATAAAATAAAATATAAAATAAAATAGAATAAAATATAAAATAAAATAAAATAAATTAAAAAATTAAAATAAAATAAAATAAAATAAAATATAAATTAAGTTAAAATCAAATAAAAGATAAAAAATAAAAGAAAAAATAAAATAAAATAAAATATAAATTAAATTAAATTAAATTAGATTAAAATAAAATAAAATAAAATAAAATAAAATAAAATAAAATAAAATAAAATAAAATAAAATAAAATAAAATAAAATAAATAATAATAGTAAACAACACCCCCATTTTCCAGCCTCCACTGGTTCTGGTGACTGTCATTCTCCAAAGGAGCCTGATGGGTCCCTGTTAACTATGTCTAGCTTCCCAATTTCCAGACATTAGCTAGTGACACTGCTGGTTTTAGCCTGGCATTCCCCCTCAGGATGTAGCTGAAACCAATCAGGTAAGTAATTAGGCAAAAGACGATCACAGTGAGGTTAAAAATATAATGGGAAAATGAATATTTAAAAAGAGCTGAATACACAGTTTGGAGAAAATGGAATTGATGGAAAATGACAACTCCTCACGGGCAGAAAGAAGCTGGAAAAAGTAAAGCTTTTTTAATGGCTTTTGGAAGAAGGGCAAAAGTATTTTTAATTTTTACACTGAATTACCGCAAAAATAGTAAGAAAAGATTAAAATCAGTTAAAAGTCCAAATGGAGAATTACCTCTGCAGTAGACACATAACCTAGCCTGATAAATTTGCAATCCTTGCAAAGGCTATATTAAGAGTTTTAGCTCTCTCTGTATCTCTTCTTTGCCTCTTTCTACAGCAAACGCATTTTTCTTCAGCTAGGGATTGGTGGGTTTGTAAAAATACAAAGGCAATTTTCTCCATGAGTCCTAAACTTTCAGTAATGATGTCCCTGAGTCTTTTATTCTGAGTAAAAGTTACAGAAAAATAGAAGTATTACAGGGACATGTGCAACTGAGACAGCCTGCAAGAATCCTAAATCTCCTTTTGATTCCAGGTACAGAATCAGTTCAGAAGCTGTGGGCTATGCCCCTCCCTGCCCATTTATGTTATTCTTGTGTCCAAGGGTCCTGAACCAGGTGTTAGCAACAAACTCAGATAATTTGGATGGCTTCTCATCAAGTATGGCTGGCCAGGAATCCTTGAGGAAAGCAGTGTCCTTTGGAAAATGGTTTAATACTATTGCTACAGCTGACCTCCCTTATTATTTTTATTTAGCTTGAACAAATCCCCGCAGATGCTTTGACTCCAATGGATTTTTCTGCGACTAGAGGGGATTTGCTCACCTATTTTCAAAGGGATTTACAATAAAACACAAAGCTTTGGGTCTATACTATTTTAGCTAAATACCTGACTGAATTGAGAGCTACAGCTACATCAATAAGCTGCTCCATGTTCCAGCAGGGCTCCTGAGGAGAAGAAACCACAGAGTTTCAAAGCACTGGAGAACCACTTGGCTGAGCACTCCAGGCCCCTGTAAAACACTTATTTTGTGGGCTGCTTTGCTATGAAGCTGTAAAAAGAGAAAGGGGTAAAAAATGGACGTGGTAAAGAAGGGGGGAAAATTACATTTAATAGGGATATAAAATTTCACCTGACTCAGATCAAATGCTTCTGTCATTGCTGTCAGGCAAAATTATGGCATCAGTATTAACAGTGCATGCTTTAGAATCTGTAGTCCTACTTTTCATATTGATTTGTGGCAAAGGGTCAATACAAAATCCCTAAAAATGTACATATGTGTACAGGTTTGGATATGAGTGGCAGACAAGGATGCCAAGCCTGTGTGTGCAAGCATGTGCATATTCTGCTTCATTTTTCTCCTGTTTGCCACATGAACATCTTTTCAACCACATTCATTATTGTGACAACAGGTTGAATCCGCAATTCACCATCTGCCTAAACAACATTAACCTTCACGCAACCTTCCGTTCTCATTGTTTGGCTTTGCCTGAAATTCAAAATCCCCCTAAGAGAAGGTGGAGGGACAACCCTTGCAGTTGGCATCATCTGTTCTATGAGACACACCTCCAGCTGGAAAGCTGCATTTGGGATGGATTTCCAGAGTTTCTCGGTGTGGTTTGGGCGCGGTGTCGCAGACACAAGCGCGGGAGGAACGGTAAAAGCCGCCCATTAACGGCTTCAAGGTTCATTTCGCGGTTTTGCTCGTGAAACTGCCACCAGGAAACTGAAGCGGTTTTTCTCAGGCTTTTGCAGATTCTGAGATTAATATTTCTGCAATATTGAGGATATCTTTATATAAATTGTAAAGTTTTAGATGTTAAATTGTCGTTTAGATAGTGGCATTTTTTATAAAGCAGTGGCATTGAATTGCTTCTCAACTACATACTCGGCACACTTTGATGCAGAAAGGAGAAATCTAGGAGTGCTTTGAAAAGCATTTTTAGAAACAATACATGGTTTATTCTTCTTATTGCTGAAAAGAGCATGCTGGGCCTTGGCTTTCCACAAATGTACAGCCTTTAACTTCTTGTGCTGCCTCTCCTCACAGACCACACTGCTCCATGCCTTCATCCTCTGCTCAGTTCCAAACCGACCTCTCCACTCTCACTACCAATACCCATTAACAAAATATATTCATAAATACTGTACAATTCGCTTCCATCATCCACTAACACTCTGCACACAGAAACTAAGCTGGAGTGACTGCTCTCTGCCCCAAACACCTTTTAAATCTAACCTTGTAGAAAGGAGGTTTTTTGTAGTGGTGATGTGTGAGTCCACTTGTCCATATTTTACCTTATTCCCCCACTGTGGAATTGCATTGGCACAGAATGAACTGGTGTGGAATTAAGAGACAAGGTGGCCACTATAACCAAGCTCCTAAATGTGCTTGGATCTCTGGGAAGGCTGGATCTGGGTCTGAATTCTGAAATTTCTGCTCCTCTCTGCTCATGACCGAGGATGTGAGCCACCAGACCTGCTCGTAGGAAGTGCAGTCCTGGGAATGTTGGAGTCCCAGTCCTGCAGAGGCTGAATGAGAAATCTGAGGATCTAGACACCAGCGATGGCAAAGATGTGTCACTTGGAAAACAAACATCTTTGTTTTGTTTCTGCATGCTTGTTTGCTCTAAATGCCTTAGCTAAGCCTCAATAGCAATATTTCACTGTGAGAACATTATCTCCTGACAATTATGCAATTCTATTAACACCATTGCCTTTTTAATCTATGAAAGGTTACATTAAACAGAAAGAAGACACACAGGAGACTAGAGAAAGGAAAGCACCTAGCCTTTCAGGAAAAAAAAAAAAAAGAAAAAAAAGATTATTCAAATGATTATCCTGACATTTATTTTTATATGACAGAAAATAGAACAAGAAACATAATACTGTTCCGGTGGCCTGAATGCCAGCAGAAAGTAAATTAAAACTCACAAAATAAATGCAAATGACAGGAAAGATTCTTCCCTCTGTTCAGATATGTTTACAAGGACGGGGTGAATAAGATTAAATGGGAAATAGCTATTTTGTGGAGCTGTTTGCAGCAGCCATTACTCAACTGGCTGAAAAAGCAGATGGAAGAGGATGATTTAAGGTTTGCTACCTTACAGAGACCCCTCACTGCCTAAACAGTCAAGAAAAAACCAAAAGCAGCCACCACTTTTGAAATATTAGCAGTGCAATAGTCTTCAGTGCCATAGGGTGGAAAACATCTACCATCTGACATTTATACACTGCCCAGCACTGGATGAATATTCCAGCAAATTTTCCAGCAGCAAAACCCCAGGAGCATGAATTCCAAACCCTTACACCCAAGAGAATTGCCTGGAGTAAAGAGGAGCTCCAGGCTTTCTCTGCACCTGGAGGTTGCAGCATCACAGTGCCGATGAAAACACGACAGCTGCACAGAATTTGCTTATTTTTCTTCACAAAGCTGGGGAGAAAAGCCCCTAATTAAGAATCCAATAGGTTAGACATTGAATTCTTTGCTCAGAAGAATTCCTAATCCTGGCTGCAATTCAAAATTGTCTCAGTGTCCAAATATCCCATTGCTTTAGCTCCTCCCAAAGTGCCACCTTCCAGATGGGGTCGCTGGCCAGCAGCACATGAGCCTCTGGAAGCTGAAAAATGCTCCTCTGACTCCCCAGGTACTTGTGGCTTGAGCTCTTAAAATACCTCTGGGAGAAGGTAGGCAAATGCATGGAAAAAAAAAGAGAACTGTGCATTTTTCTTTCTAAAGCTGAAATAAACGTGCACACATGTTTTTTATCAAGTATGGGCAAAAGACAATTGAGACAGCAGAGAATTGACTGATGCTCCACTGCAATGGACTGGCTTTTCTGTCTCAGAGATCCCATTAGTTATTAGCTAGGATTCAGAAAAAAAATCTGTTTATGGCCATTATCTGTTCAAGTACATCTGGAATGGCTTCTGACCTGTACTTAACTGGCTCTTTGCATTGCTCAAGGACTCTTTATCCACCCTTTCCAATGCTATCCTGCCTTTGTGCCCGGTGTAGGAGGGATCTGCAGCCACAGTCCCACAAGTACAGATGGGGAGGTTGCTCTCTCTGTGTTCTGTCTCTGCTTGAGAGCTTGCACAGTGAATGGAGGAGGCACCTGGAACAGGAGAGAAACAGCTTGGGAGAGCTGGCACTGCATTCTGCAAAGGCTGAACAACTGCAAAATTGCTAAAGAATTCTAGAAATTGCACCCCTATTTGCCACTGGGGCAAAACCACTAACAGCCTGGTTAGGACACGCTGCAAGTGTATTAATAGAGGTATTATGAGCTTGGAATTCAAACTGCCACCAAGCAAATCCCATTTCCTTTGAAACTCTGTATATTCAGTCCTTTACAATTTTTTCAGTGTTCCTCACCTCACACTTGCTCCTTTCCTAATTTTCACTTTGAGATTTGCGCTCTGCACGTGGCTGCTGTCAAAGGTAAAGCAGTGTCAGTAGTTCAGTATGCAGGGCCAGTGTAAGACATGAAAGTACAGGAGTACTTTATTTTCTAGTTCTGATAACGTTCTGATAATCTCCATGAATTGCAAATTTCTAATTTTTATTTCTAATGGTGCTCCTCACAGAAGAATTTGCTTGCCCTTTACTAAGCAGTCAGAATTACACAGCCTGGAACTCCACTTTCTTACCCTTCTTTACTTCATCTCAAATGACTCATTTATAATAGAAGTAGAGGGCAATGCCTGTCACAAGTCACAATCAACAGAGACCTACCACTCAGAAAAATCATCTACAGAATGTTATTTTTGTTGTTACTGGACATTACTTGGGCTTGGAATACAGAAATTAGACAACAGAGACACTTGTACCAGCCCACATGTTCTCTGTGAAGAGCTGTGAGCAGACACAGAAATGTCAGAAGGACCTCTCAAGGTCACTATTCCACCCTCCTCCTCAAAGCAAGACTTTCACCAGTGCTGAGTCTCCTATTTAAATATTTTTAATTTTTGTTTTTGTTTTTGAAACAAACTAGCGATTGGCAAACATTGTGTTTTCTAAATGATTTCTTCCTTCATGGGCAATGAGTAAAAGATTTATGAATAAAACCATCCCTGGAGTACAAAGAGATCACACATCTCTCTCTAGCTGTAAGGCCTTTCACAGGATCTGTGAGGTGAGCAGTTGTGACTTCAGCTTAAACTGATCTAAAACCATGGAAAAAATGTCACTCCCACTCGCAGTCATGGTTTTCCTACCAAAGTCTGCTCAAAATAAAACTGACCACTGAAATAACTGGTTGCACCAAGACAATAGGGCAACATTGGAGAGCACCACATTTTATCTTACTCCAGGCTGAGGCTTTCACAGAAGTCTGAGCTATTTAGGCACTAAAACTTTGTTGATATTCCAACAACTCTGTGATAGAAGTGTCACTCACACACTAGCATCACATACACACACCAGTGGCCAATAATGACACATTTGGGCAATATTAATGCAGCTTGTTACGGCAGAAAACATAAATTAGTCCCTGTGGGGATGAGTATTATGGGCTGTAATTTCAGCTCAAGCTTCTATGACAATACAAGCCAAGAGACTGCAGTCTGAACCACGCTGAACCTAATGAGACATGGCAGCTTTGGAAAGCCATCTTTAGTTTTCCTTGTAAATGGCATGGGGTCCTAATAAATGAAATGGTTTTACATGCCTTTTACCAGTTTCCACTAAGGCTAGTTCGATTTCAGAACTCATTCTTTAATTGTGATGTTATCTGAGAAGAAGCCTTTCTAAATGCCAAGGTAAATGAGTATCAACAAGGTGATGGATGAAAAAAGGAATGTACTCTGCAGGCAGACATCAGAATACAGAGACATATTCAATTACATAACATTTACCTGGGCTCTTATGTTCCAGTCCTACTATTAGATCACCGTGCTGAAGCCCAGACACTTTCAAAAGATTGTAGGAAAATCTGCTTGCTGGAATGGGAAAAGCTTTTGGTATGCAAACATTCAGAGGAAGTTTTCCTCTGACTGCTAATTAGGATGAAGTGCCATCCAGCTCCATATGGTACCCAAGTACATTAGCACCCTTGAGGCAGAATTACCTGACTCATTATATGGCTTAGCAAAAAGTGTGACTCTTCTGGAGATTGCTGATGCTCCACATGAAGGGCTGGCTTTCCTCTGGGTTTTCACTTGTTTTTGTTTGTTTTTGTTTTTTTTTTTTGCTTTCTTCCTAAAGAATCACAGGAGGTACTTGGCAATAAGCCAGGGATTCTGTTTTAGAACCTGTACAGGAGACACCTACAGAGTTGTTTTTTTCTGTTATTGAGCCTGTAGTGAGTATTAGAAACGTCAGAAAAAGTAGTGTGTTACAGATCTGCTGAGGTTAAAATACCTGCTGTTTTTAACAATCTCCAGTTGCTGCTGGGCTCAAAATACCCATTAGCTGTCTCTCTTCAAGGCAGTGAAAGCTTATGTTATCAATTATAAAAAGAAGACTACTTGTAAGTCTCTGCTATCCATTTCAGATAAGTTTTGGCTTCATAAACCAACTATGGGCCAGAAATGATGTGATGTCTCCTGTCAGCTGAATCTGGAAAACCAAAGATTTATATTAGCCAGTGCAAGCCCACAGACACATATCTGTGTTCCTAATCATTCTTACTCATGGTATTTGTGACTATTTTAACTGGCTCAAACCTTTTTGACTTTGCCAAGTTATGTTTCTCCTGATGTGAATAGAGAGATAATGAATTTCTTTTTTTTTCTAAATGGTTGAGATGGAAATAAAACATGCCCATGTAATTTGAGAAATCCAGCTACATGGTGTATTCAACACCAAGATTTCATCCTGACTTTTATGCATATTCCACATGTATTGAGGCAGGCCTTGTCACATCTCAGACTTGCCACCTGCCAGCTCTGATTTGATAAAAAAACCCTGCTCCTGCTTGCTAGAACCCCTGTGAGTGCACAGCAGAACTGGTTAACATAAACCACCTCCATCTAAAAAGTTTACCTAAAAGGGAACTCACACACCCACCCTGTAACACACAGCTGAATCTACCACAGATGCCAATTTGCACACTCTCAGGAAACCAAGGTGAATGCTGTGTCTGGAAATTGGAATCTGACTCCTGCATTTCAGGCTGACACAAATAAACAAACCCACGACAGGTCTGGAATACATAATCTTATGAAATTCAATTAGAAGCAGCTGAGCAGTAACACTTGGTACGTGTACAGTGCTTTTCACTACATCCTCCAAATGCTTTATTCCATTAAGGGTGCAAGGCCATGTGCTGAAAAGAGTTCAACTCCTGTGTCTAAACCTCATTTAAAATACAGCCCTTTCTAACCTTGTGTCCTGCCTTTTGCCATAAAGTTCCATTTGAATCACTGCCTTCTGAACCAACACGGGGTGCAGGAGCCACTGAAGGAGGCACGGCGGACCAAGGCAGGTTTGAGCGTAGGAATCGTAGTGGCATTTTGCTGCCTACTCCTTTAAAATGTAAGTGATCTTTTCTTCACCTTAATTTGTTCTGAGGCAAAAACTCCAGATTAAAAATTGTGTCTCCTCTCCCTGTGTGCAGCCCAGATGGAGAGAAAAGCCATCAATTCGTGGATACGATGGGGAAGCAGAAGGCAGCTCCTGACAGGTCTTGCACACAAACTGACTGTGAAACGAAAAACCCTCCGAGGTTACCTCTAGTGAAAGTGCCAGGTGACTTCACAAGCTTCACTCTTTAGCTAAAAGCTACTTCCCACCTGCTCTCACAGAATTCCTGCACTGCATGAGCAGGAGACCGACCCTGGGCACTCCTGCAATATTCCCTGCGATGCATCTGCTTTTCTGCTTCTCATTTTCTGCATTCCCAGTCGAGATACACTCATCACAACATTGTACCTTACCAAGAAAATAAATTCAAGAATGCCATGCATATTTTTTTGCATTTTTTTTGCTGGGCAAAACACCAAGGGCCCTAATATTTTGCTGCCAATACAAAACCATGCATGTGCATGCACTAAAAAAAGAGCTTTTATCTTTTCTCTTGAAATTTCCCTCCCTTTCCTCAAGGAACTGTACATATTGTTATGACACGTGATATCCTGTTATCATTCTGTAATCACAATGTGACATCATATAATAAAATACATAGTATCAGTAGTATCAGTTTCTTTTGCATAAAATTTTACAATCTTATCAAGCATAAAAAGCATCTACTACTTAAAGAAAACTGACACATCCTATTTCTTTTTTGAAAGCATCTCCCAGTCTGTGTGGCAATGAAGCAGGCACTAAGAAGCAGTATATTCAAAAGCTTTTTAATTTTATTTTACTATATATTCTGTCAGAAACAGATATGTTATCCTATGATCCACCTGACATTCCATAGCACACCTTCCAGGGAATAAACTAAAAATTATGGATGTATTTAAACCTAACTTGCTTGAGTGTACTTCGAGATGAAATATGCCAAGGGCATTTTTGCAGCTTCTTTTGGAAAGTGTATTCTTGTTCTCTATTCAAATGTTAAAAGTTCTGATCAGGCAAATGGAGACTCCTCATGTGTTTTTCATCAGGTTTTTTTTAATCTGATTCACGAGACAGCCAAGGTAAAGACTGGCAGTCAAGCTGAAACCTGCCCCAAGGAAGGTCAAACAATATTCAAACAACCCTGGAAATTTTTACATAAGCACAAATCACCAGGAGAATTGGGCTAAATCACAACTTACTCTAAAACACCCCAAATCTTGGACATGATTCTGCCCCACAGAGGGAGCCTTCCTAACTTGTGTGGAGGCAGCACAGAAAATGGTGTTAGACTGCACAGGGAAAGTGCCAAAAGCCTTCTCACTCTACAGATCTTTTATTCATTATTGTTTTCTGCAAATTAACCCTGAAATAATTGTGTTCTGTGCAATTCCTGGCTCTGCCAGAATTCCACTTAGCTCTGCCATGGTCCTTGAGGAAGCACAGTTCTAAACCAAGCCCAAACAGCTTCACAATTTTCTGTGAACAAAATAAAACACCACAAATTAAATCTACGCTTATCCCAGTTGGGAGGCAAAGCAAAAAAAAAAAAGCCCACAACACAGTCCCAATATAGACCTGTCAAAACAAAGTTTTCCTATCATTTCTATGATTAAGCTTCCTTTCTTTCTGACATTCATGGTTTTAAAATGAGATGTAAAAAGGTTTATTATTAGTCTTAGTCTTATATTTCAAGATACACAGAGCTGTATAGAGCGTAACACCATTATTAAGATTTTAGTCTCAGAAAGACAGAACAGTGTATGGGAAAGAAAGTCAAGTAAAAGCAAAATTGGAAAGATTACAGAGAAGGAGGTAACAAGCTGTACTTGTACGAAGCAGAGTAGAAAAGAATTCATAACTAATGGGAGGGATGCAACAATGGTGATAGACAAAAATGAGACATTATCCTGTGAATACTGGTAATCCAAAAAGATGTGTGTGTCTGAATATCTCACCAGGAACAATGAGAGCTGGAAGGCAAGATAGATAGGGAAAGACTAAGGAAACATAGAATAAATTCCCTCTTCACTAAAATATTGTCCAGGTGGGCGAGCTCTGAACTATAATGAAGTGTTTTTTAAATGTAGCCAAAATTGGAGACACTGTTATTTTATCTTTTCTCTGAACTGCCAGTTTTGCAGAGTGTTTTGAGTCATTAGTCTCCAACACAAACTAGAACCCTTAAGTTTAAATGTAATAAAGTTTTCATTAAATAATTCCATTATGTGTTGTTTTTTTTTCCCACCTACTGTACACATACTTATGAATTACTGATAGCAAGCCCTAGGCAAAGGCAAGGGGAAAAGAGAGATGAAGTGAAAGCTTCATTTTCTTTCTTAGGGTGAAGCCTGCTGAACACACAAGATTGATTCTGATGTGTTTACTCACAAGAAGAGCATCATCATTTCATGAATAGCCTGGCTGATTTCAATGAAAACTGACTGATGCATTATTCAGTTCAGCTAAGGGAATGAGAATCTGATTTAATTTGAATTAAGAAGGAGTAAGGTGAGAAAGTAAGAAACAGAAAAACAAGAAACAATCCAAAGTGCAAACCACAGCTTGATCTCTATCTCCTGAAGCTCCAAATTCCAGACCAGGGCTGTCTCTGAGCAATGTGTGGGTACACATTCTTTCATTGTTTGTTCTTGTCCTGTCACTACTCAGCTTTAAAAAAGGGAACTAAAAGCAACTGTGTCATCAAATTGTGTCCCTTGAAAGTGCCATTCAGTCCACACCTGCCTCATAAACTTACCAAGCTCCATCTAAAAAGTCATTAATTATCTTTCATTATTTTTTTACTGGCTTTGAGCACCTTACCACTTACAGTGGCTAATAACCTTCTTCTAATCTCCAGTCTAAATTTATTTTCAGCCAGATAAGACTCATTCATTCTCATGCCACTGCTGGTTTTTACCTTACACACTTGCTTTCCTCTAGGGTATTTAACCATGCTAAAGTTGTAGCTAACACACAGCATACAAAACTGCATTTAGCTCAACTAAACACAAACATTTAAACTCTCTTGTTATGAACCTCACATACCCCCAAACCACAGCAGCTTTTACAATTTGACTTCTTTTTCTGGATAGAAGTGGATGCTCTTTGCTACTATCCAAAGGAGATAAAGTCAAAACTTTATATAGTGATGACAACACACCTTGTCTACATCAAAAGTGACCTGTCTGGTGTATTTCAGACTTATACTTACCTCTAAGTGAGACTACAAAGCTTGTATTTAAGTCCAAAAATATGGAAAAAAACCCAAGCAAAAACCCCAAAAAAACCAAAACAAAGTCATTGCAGAAAGAGTCACCCTTCAGTTCAGAAACACCAAATTCTCTGTTTGTCTTGTGTATATAAATAACATTTATGCCTTGTGGAAAGAAAAAAAGTTGTTCAAAGGCTAGGAAATGAGCCCTAAAATGTGCAAAATAAGGTTCCCTTCTCTAAAACTGACCTGGTTTATGCATATGAAACAACCTAACAAAATAGCATTTTGGAAAAAAACAGCTCAAAAATGCTTCTGAAAGACAGCTGTATTTTTTTCTTTCAAAACATTTTTAAGCATCAATTTAAAAAAAAAAAGTCATACAAAACCAAAGACTTTTCAAGGCTCCTGAAAAAAAATCATAATTTGGAAAACTCAGAACTGCTCAGAACTGTTTCAGTTCAAGGTAATGTGTTCTTCTAATGCTTGGTATTTTCCATGGGACACATAACCCAGTTTTATTTCCCCTCTAATAAGAAGATATGAATGTGTTGCAGGAGTGTGGAATATGATCCCCTCTGCCAGCATAGATTGTAAATAAAAACAGAAGTAGCAAGGATTTTATTCTGGCCCATGGGCTATATATATATATATATAAAATAATACATATTCTATTATTATACAATAATACCTATTGTATATAATAAGAAATTTATGATATTATAATTTTATTTACAATAATTTTAAATAATATTATTAATAATAGTGCACATATAATATATATATTTATGTGTGTGTGTGTGTTCCTTGCCCCTTGTTTTTTTACTTATCCAAGCAGCATAAGTCTTGTTATAAAATACAATGTTGAGAGAAAGGTACATACTAGGGGAAAATGCACTTTAATTTATGGCTATACAGAGAGAATAATCCAGCTTTGGTTTCTGAAGTTCTGCAACTTAAAAAAATAGCCAAATACATATATTTCTGGAACAATAATAAAAGCTTTGGGCTGAGACATTTTATGCCAAGTCACAGTCCTGCAGAATTTTATGGTTGAGTTATAAACCTGAAAAATATGTGCTTATAATGGAAATCCTGACAGACCCTCGTAGGGGCTCCTGTAATATCTTGAATTTGATTTAAGAGTGGTTTTCAATAATGCTTTCCCAAGCCAGTCTGTTGGTGACTCCTAGGGAAAATGCAATGTTGAGTGTGTTCCATGTCCCCAAATGCAGCTCAGAGTGCTTGATGAGAACGCTGGGGCATCAAGGCAAAGCCTCCAGAGCTTCTGTAGCCTGGGGCTGTCAGGTCTCTAATATCAGAAACCCCATAAATGTCAGGGCTAAGTGCACCTTTCATTTAACGAAACAATAAATTGTCTGTCTCCGTGCAATAAATCGCTCCTTTCTGTGCCTCCACAAGGGCTGATGCCATTTGTAAATGACGGCAATTCTGCTTTGTTTTTTTTTTCATCCCCCTAACAATCACGAGCCATGCTTTTGGGAACGCTGGATTTTTAGAGAGAAGGGAAGAGGGAACCTAGATAACCCAAGAGTCAGATGAAAACTGGAGAAATTAGGATTATAACCCGCTAGAAACCCGTCCCATCCCCCAGTATAAAACCCTCAAAACCCAGTGCTTTATTATTTATGATTATGAGAGAAATGAAGGAACTGAGTCCTTTCCAAGCCCTGGAGTGAGACAGGACAGCATACAAACTCTGATGGGTGGCAGACACGATGCTCCTGGGCTCCTTCAGAGCACTGAAAGGGAGCCAAGCAGCCAGGGAACGAGAGTGAAGGAGAAATGGTGACACTGGAGAAAAAGCAAGAACCAGGTGCTGACACAAGGCACTGTGAAAGCAGGGGAAAGGCAGAAGTAAGGAAAGCAGAAGAAAATTTCAGCAAAAGAAAGACTGGGAATTTAGCGAGTGGACGGTCCACCTGAGATGAAAGGAGAAAGGGAAATGAGAAGAACTTGGTCAGCATTTAAGATGATTAATTTTACAGCTGGCCTGGAGGCCTCACAGCTATAAATAACCCCAACTTTATAAGTGACATGTGGTTGATTACATAATTACCTTGCTTATGTAACTCAACCAGTGAGGCCCCTTGGAGAGCGGGCGCGACCGCCACGGATCCGGGCCACTATTGGCTGGGTGGCCAGGTGGCAACTGGTTTGGCCAATGGGAATTAACCACATATGCCTTCTGATCTATAGCAGGAGGAGAGGCTCAATAAAGTCGGCTGTTGTGCATGAACCCACTGTGGTTTGTGCATCTCCCAAAGCCTGTCACCATTGGACATGAAATAAGGAGCGTGGATTCAATTCAATAGGCAGCAAGAGGATCATCAGAAGGGTGTATTTCAGAACCTTTCAGCTCCTTTGATATATATATATATAAGAAAAATATATAATATATAAAAATATATATATAATATATTATATATAATATTTATAATATTATATATAATATGTATTTATACCTGTTTCGATACAGGTTTAACATGATTAGTAAAGAGAACAACACCTCTCTAGTCCCATTGGTGGAACAAGAGAAACACACTCAGCACAGCTGTTTTGAGAACTGTAAGATATTTACAGAATTAGTCCTTGGGAGAAAATGTTCTCAGGAGACTTTCCCTTGGGAACAGATCGGACACTGACAGGCTGAAAAACTCTCTCAGACTCAGAAAATTGGGTCCACAACAGCCTTCCTTTTAATACTTTCCCCAGGAAACCTTGGTGGAGTACTGGGTTTGGTAGAAAAGTTGCTAAACTGGCTCAATACTCCAGAAGAAATGACTGATGAGCAAAGGGGAAGGAAACTGTGTGGAATTCTCTATAAATAGGTACATAGTTATGCAGAAAAACATACCTGGCATGTGGAAAAATAATAATAATGTCTGAGAGGATCAAAAGAAACTTCCTCATCATCTCACAAGACACACCAGTTCATCAAAGCAAGAAATCTGAACCATCTACTACTTAGAAAGGAAAAGCTGGGATGAAGAAGTCTGCAAGATCCCCTCAAAGTTTGCTGCAAGGGCTTCTCAAGTTTGTAGGAGCTTTGGGAGCCACCCAGAAGGGTACCAAAAGTCCTTGGGTATGGGCAAGGTTGGGTAATGCCTCACTGAGACTGATGGCGTAATATTTCCTGGGAGTGAGAGCTCTCCAACGACACCAGAAACGGATCCTTCCTTTCCATCTGTGAATATCCAAGCTTTCCAGCTGAGTGAGAAAAATAGTCATGACAAACAGGAATAGGAAAAGGAAATTGTAGAGGGATTCAAGAGAGGAAGAAGACACTTTTGCCCATGTATTTTGATTTTGCTTCACTACAAAATTAAAGCCTTGTTTCAATATGGTTTTAATTTCATAGGCCTTGGTTTAGATCCTACTCTTCTGTACACTGCACTTCCTCATGGAGCAGCCCCATTAGCAAACTACATTTATGCTAATGGACCTGCTTGCAGTGATAATTATCACAGCCCTTGGCCCTGCTCCTGGCCAGGGTCAGCGCATCAGGAGGGACTGGAAGGGCAGCATAATTACACAATTAGCCTTGTCATGGCAAGGAGCTCTGGGAACAGAGACATCTTGAAGCTTAAAATGTGGACAGCTGATGGATGACTGTCATTAAGCTCCTTTGCTCACTCCAGGATGGAACAGCCATTGAGCTATAGGGTAGGCTTCTTTAATGAAAGACCTTGAACCACAGCCACTGTCCTCCACCTTTTCCCAGCCTGTCCAGTTACCCCCTGTTATCCTCTCGTTTCTCAGAGCTTCTCTCTCCTCCCATCTGTAGCAGAGTAACACAAGCTGTCTCTCACAAGTTGTTCCTAATCCATCAAGTCTTGATGGAGAAGAAAGACTCCTCAACTCACAGAGCAACCTCCCTCGCCCCCAGCCCTCCCTGCTCAGAGCCTCCCTCTCTGCAGACATGAGGAGTGCAGGCCCAAACCCACTGGATTTAGGATGCTTCTGGATCAGCTTCAAAAATCAACACAGATCCTTTGAACTTCACATAGCCTGTGAGTTTATACCCAGCAGAGAATTGCAGTAATAAATACACCTTCCCAAAAAAGCCTGGCACGGAGAGACAAGCCCTCCTTGGCCAAGAGGGCTGCAGGAGGGCACAGAGCCCTGGGACCCACACCAGCTCAACAGGACAGGTAATGGGGCAGCAGAAAGGAGCTTTGCAAGAGCCTTTGGTTTGGTGGCTCCTGGAGGCTTCCACTGTACCTCTGGAAGGGGATCCTCAGAGACAGCAATGACTCCACAAGTGTGCTGCAAGAGCGCTCGGCAGACTTGGAGACGTGCATCTGCTTCGTTAAAATTTGATCCCCAAGTTCCTCTCTCTTTTTCCTTCCTAGAGTGTTTTCAAACATTGTTTTCCTGCATACCTGGATAACCAGTGCTGTGCAGGGATTTAGTTAAGGTAATTTGAGAATTATTTTATATTGGAAAGGTATAAAAAGTAATCCCCTGAAGTACTTGATTTTCCTTCCACATCATTCCATTGTAACCACCTACTTCTGTTTTACCTCGTTAGTATTCTGAGGGGCTAGAAAAGAACTATTACAGTTCAGAACACAACAAAACAGGTCTGGCAGGCCCTGGGGGATACAGGGCAGAGCAGTGTGGGGCCCCAGCTGAGACCCAGGAGAGCTGAGCTGCCCTCCACAGGCAAGGTGATCATAGGCAAGCTGCCCCATGTTAGGAAGTTTGCCTCCTGACTTTTCCTCTGCCTTGACTTCTTTGGGGCAGGAAAAGTTCCTCTGGCCTTGAACACTGCTCAGCAAAATGAGTGCAGATGTAATGCAAATCAACAGCAGCAGAAAGAAACTGCAATTGTAACAAAATTGTCCCAAATTTGTTTTTACAAAACAGTAAAAGAGGAGATGGGAGTGCCCAGGTCTATGTTTAAGTTAGCATAGTTAAGTTTGTGTGTTGGATGCAATGTTGCAGAAGCAAAACTGCATTTCTGTAAACCCCTGAGAGAGACAGAGAGTTTAGCACAGCACAAAAGCCCACTATCATAATTCCAACAGAATTCCAGCTCATTTTCCACTAGTGCAACAGAGGGAGGATACAGCCTCAAACACAGGTCCCTTAGATAACCTCACCCAGTGGCAGAGGGTAAGCAACCTTTCCTGACTGAAACCCTCCAGCTGTGTATTCCCCTCTTGAAGGCATTTCCCTAAGAATGTCCCCACCCTCACACCTCCAAGTCATGTGTGTGGGTGTGTTGGGGCAGCCCTTGCTGAGAGAAACTGGATCAAACACATAGAAATGTCAATGCACACAGATCTCTTTTCTGTTTGCTTGCGGAGTCTTCCTGACTTATGTGTACCTGTCACACCCTGGCTGAGAAGGATGTGATTCACCTGCTGAGAATTCACTTCCAGCCCTGTGCCATCCATACAGAATTTGAGTTTCAATCCACTTCTCAAGCAGCCAGCACTATGGGTGTTCATGAAGTGTTACTCCCTCCTTCCATACCCTGAGGTCACCAAGGTGGGCACTCTCGCTCCCACTACAAAATATCTTTATATATTATGAGCACAGTTCACTGCTTTACTGGACAGCAAACTCCACATAAAACTGCTGTGCTGATTTCAGAGCTAAAAGGTTTAACATTCATTTCCAAGCAAGACAGTCCCCATCGAAGTGAGACACCAGGAAAAGCCTTGATCATCTGCAAAGCAGAAGGGAAAAGCCCCCTTAGACACAGCTGCTGTCTAACAACCATGTTTTATGCAGAATGCTTGGGGGCTACTCTATTTTTATAGCTTTCATCCATAAAATAAGAAGCTAAAGCTTCTGGAAAGAGAACACAATTACCCTACAATGATGTAGCACCAGAATAAATTCAACACAATCTGTGTAAGCAAAGAGAAAAAGCACCCAAGCTTTTTCTAATTGTCAGTAGATAATACTTTATAACTGCCCTGTCATCAACCTTCAGAAGCTATCTCCAGAGCCATATGTGGGTTGGCAACCAGGCATAGTGGCTAACCAGCTTTGGATCTAGTTGTACAGAAGTAGAGACATATGGAAATGAACAGCCTGGCAGAACAAGTGAACTCTGAAGCAGTGACTTCCATAAATAAGTGTCTGCACGCTGGCAGATGGAGAAAAGTGCAGTTAGGGAGGGACTGTGTTGCAGCAGCAACTTGATTTTAAACAATTCGTAAAAAATCAGCCTGAACTTCAGATCTGAGGCATTTCCAGTGGCTTCAGTCCTCTTCTTGTTGGGGAAAATCCTCTCCATAAAAACAGGGAAGGTGAATACATTTAGCAAAAGACACCAGGAGCTGCTTCAGGGAGCAGAGAACAGGACTGAGAAGTCACTGATAATTTTTGCCTCTTACTGCTCTGCTAATGATGCTTGTGGTACCTCTCAGAAAGACACAACCAATCATTCCCCACAGCCTGGAAAAGCAACAGTGGAGAGACACTCTCAAGCCACATGGCATCACCTGAAACACAGGCACAGAGGATACAGGAATGTGGGACACACACACACCCCTTCCCTGCAGAGAATGGGAATTTGTGCCTCTTGCTGCCTTCTGCACTCATTCCTCTGGGGATCAGTCTTTTTTTCCTCTTACCATAGCTGAAACAATTTTTTGTGTACACCCTCTAACCCTACTTGACGTGATTATTGTGATTTGGAAGAACATCAATTTACTTAAATTTTAATTTAATTAAATTTAAATTAAATTTATTCAATTCAAACTAGTTAACCTTCACTAAACTCTCTCAAATTTGGGTCACCTTTTACTATAAAGGAACTCCCTTTCTGTTCCTGACACTGGATCAGTTGATATTAGAGGTATGATCTCACTGCTTGGTTACCACCTCAGATCTCACATGGCTGTCACTGGTCCAAGGTGCCATAGGCACACACAAAGTGAAAATTATGGAGGATTACCTCTGCACTGATGCCACTCTGTAAATGTTTGGCATCAAATCATAACAGCCACTATCAAATCAAAAGAGTGAGGAACAGATGGGGAGGAGGCTGTGGTGAGAGAAAGGACTCAAACAGGAATATGGATTTTCTCTCCCACCTTCCCTGGTCTGGTATCAGCCCTAAATAAACCAGCAAAACAGTTGCTGAATCCCCAGTTTGTTTTTTTCTTCAGTAGTAAAAGATTAACATTACAGCTTGAATTAAGATTTTGCAATAGGTGTTGTAGGAAATTCACTTAAGGCTGCAGATTTAATGTAAGATAGTAGTGGCACGTGTTTATCACAAACATTTTCACCAAAATAATCCAAAAATTTAAACAACTTCCAAGTAACTCAATGCAAAAAGCAGGCTCCAGATTGACACTTGTAACATCATTGTGAATAACCCTAGTTCAAAAGCACCTTTAAAGTGGGTAACTTATGGCCTTCTACACTGCAGGATCTTGTTATTCTTTGCAAACTATTTTCTTAGTACTGAGTACTCCTTTTTAGTACAACACTGAATACTTAAACACACCTAAAGCCAGCTGTAAAATGTTGTATCAAGGGTATTTTGTGACCCAAACATAGCAGGGTCAGCACCTGGGGAGTGACATGGAGGACATTTTTATGAAGTGACATGTTTATCTTCCTGGCAGTGTGGGGGCAGACAATTGATGACATAATCTGGCAATGCATATCCAGAAGGGCTGAAAACCAATATATATATATATATTAACATATATATTAACAGTGAACAACAGAAGAGCCTGAAAACCACCCTGTGTCCAGCCCCAGATTTCACATGAGAGCTCCTTCCTTCATAAGGTAATGAACTCCACCCCTCATTAACAATGATTTGGAAAGGCACTCAAGAAAAACACTCTGGTTCACATATTCACAAGTCATCTATAACACTGCAAGCAGCCAAAATAGTGTGCATTTCAAGAACCACCCAACATTCTTGGAAACAAAACCAGGCCTGAAAAAAGCCCAACATAAACAAAAAAAGAAAAGCCATAAACAAAGAAAAGTTTAAAAGTTAGTTATGAAAACGATAAGAAATGATTAAAAAAGCCCCCACCATGAAGCACATACCTTAGCTATTTGGACACACCAGTTCAGCAGGAGCTGGGAGCCAATATTATCCTTGTGTTCATGGACATAATCCAGGAGGCAGCCATGGGGCATCAGCTGAGTGACCAGCTGGATGGTGGGGCTCAAGCAGACGCCCAGGAGTCTCACCAGGTGTGGGTGGTCCATGCTGGCCATGATGAGAGCTTCCTGGAACGATAAAAGTGACCCAAACGTTACCCCAGCGTGCTCAAAGATGCCCAGGAGTGACTAAAGGGGGATCAGGGTCCCCTGAGCACCGTGAATTCCTGTCTATCCATTTCTAGGCTCCAGTCTGATGGAATGCCCATGTGATATTCTGAGTCCCAAAAAAACCAAAGAGTCTGCACAAATCTAAAATCCTGCACTGCCCTGAATTCCCTGTCCTGTTGCAGGCACAAAGACATAGGTGTGACATATTTAAAATCTCCTTGGTCTTCTTTTGCTGCCTTTTTGGGACTACCTAAAAACAGAGGCCAAACAAAATTAAGGGAATAAAAAGTGGGTATATTTATTGAAAAGCCTTCAGGTACATTTAGGGCAGATGAAGCTCCCCCAGGGGCTACACTCAAAAAAAAAAAGATGATGGGCCATGTGTTTTCACACTTTTATAAGTTTGGCTCATTTGCATATTGGGGGTTAATCTTCCCAATATGTGAGGCTGCAGACAATGAAGTCATTTACCCCAAGTTTGCTTTCTAAATCTGAGCCTCTTAGCTCAGTGAGATTGTTCCATGACCTCTTCCATCAGATCTTGGATGAGTTCATTTTGGTTTTTTTTCCACACTTTAGCTTTTCACTCAGAAAAGGCTTTATTTCCCTTTTCCAGACTGTAAGAAGTTTACAACTACCATGCTGGGTTTCAGCTACCAAGCTGGTCCAGGACCAAGGACCAGAAGGTTTAATCTTGGCTATGCTGTGTGACCCTAAAGTTCACAGCCTGACCTTATAAAATCCCTACATGATTGTTCTTAGAGGTAATGCTGCCATCACAACTAACTGGCATTCAAATGTAGCAAGGACCAAGCTCTTCTCTCTCATTCACCGAGTCCTCCATTTCAAGACCACTTCATCATGGCAATGGAACAATGAAAAGTGAGTTGAAATCGTGCCTTTGTAAGGCTATTTTGGCTGTCTTCTTTTTTTTTCCTCAAAAAAAACCCCTAATATGACATCTGACAACTTACAGCTGTAATAGTGCCAAAGAAAGAAAGAAAAAAATAAAAAAAATGAGACAAATTTGCCACCAGAGGAACATAAAAGTTGGGGGATTTTTTCCCTTCTCTATATTAAGGCAAAATAGAAAAAAAAAAAAATTAAAAAAAAAAATAAGTTCTGGCAACAGGCTGAGTTTGTATTAAAAGAAATTGCTCATCATAGTACAAAGAATATTTGAAACCAAATTGCAGATATTTGCATAATAGTTCTTTTACTTTCTTTCTCCCCTCTCTTTTTTTTTTTGGTAAAACAAAAAGATGAACAAGACACTAATTGTAGGGTTTTTTCCCTCCCAATAAGAAAAGAGCAGATGGTCCTCACTGTGGGGAGTGACTCCTTCCCTTTTCTCCCTCAATGTATGTGAAGAAATAAATAAATGAATAAATAGGGGCTATTTGATGGGATAATGGAGGAGCAGATCTGAGAAAGATTCTGATGCAACAAATTAGAAAAGGGATCTGAATTTAACTACTTTTGCTCACATTCAAATTGATACATTTCCCACTCACTTAACTCTATGGGGACTCCTTGAAACAATTTTAGCCTTCCTTCTGCTGTGACTTGAAAATGTCCCTAAAGGCCACCAGAATAAATACCTGTAGACAGGTGAATTATCCAGTTTCCAGAGCACAAAATTACTCTGCCTCATTTTTTCCTTCTCATTCTATTCATTTTTAATCCTGCAGTTGCATACAGGGATAGCACTTGCTGCCCACTCTGACTAAAGGTAAGAGTTTCCCCACGAGCTTGGAGCTGGAGTACTTTTCTTTATAATCTGGACTGATTAGAAGAGAGATGAGATATTCTTTTTTTTTTTTTGTCTTCCAAGGGCCCACACAGAAAGCTTTGAAGCTCTTGTCCATTAGTCTCCAGCCACTTTCCATTGCCAAGTCTATCTGTGTCCAAAGGAAAACCACTTCTGTGCAATAATCAAAGCAAGTAGTGCTATTTGTCTCATTCTGTTGTTACAGGAAAGCACATGCTTTTCCAATAGTTCTGGGCAAGAGTTTCAGGAAAAAAAGGTAAAAACATATTAATAAAAACAAAACTAACAAAAACAAAAAAATATTTTTTATAAAATATTATGGACATCTCCATAATGAATTAAGGCACACACAAAGAGCAAGGAAATCTTCATTATAGATCTAAGCCACTAGTAGATACTAATTTAGTGTGAATCCTGGCTTCACATAGTTATCCCCATTAGTAAAACTATTGTTATTTTTAATGAACTTCCATCTACATAGGAACTAAAATCGGGGCTGTATATCCAGCACAGCACAAACACAAAATAAAAGAGATTGAAATTGTTCTGCTAGAGCCTACTTAGACAAAACAGACAAACAACAACAGGAGCATTATGACTTAGCAGTGTTTTAAGAATTGGTTCAGCAAACAAGGAATACAAGTCTCCAGTTTCAAACCTGCTAGGACATGAAAAACCCTAGAGCTGTAATCTTTGTGGCACTTTGACACTCAGCAGCCTGGTTCCTAATATAATTCCTGAAACATTTTAAGCAGGTGAGGCACCTAAACTCATAAACTTGGCTGGTGGCACTGGCATCTTTCAAAACCAAACTCTGCAATTTGCTGGACCTTTTGGTAGCTGTGTGTCTGCAGCTCTTGTCTCTCACTCAATTACACAATTACAGGAATGAGTTTGAAATTCTAATTTAATGGAGAAGAAACTGAGGTACCAAAAGGGTACAACCTTTTATCCAAAGTCACATGGGAAGCCTGGAGCACAAGTGGAAACAGTGCCCCAGATCACTACTTTTGTCTCCTGAAAAAAATCATGTCCATCATTCCTCTCTTCTGCCCCTTCTCAACGAGGTTACATTCCTGCTCAACTCCTGGGATTAATACACACAAGTCTATATTCAACAGCAACATTAGACAATTACATAAATGCTATTTTAATGTTCACACTTATCTGCCTGCCATGGACACTAAATAAGAAGGCAGCAGCCCAAAGAAGGTTGAGTTTGCAGGTCCCAGTGAGCAACCACCAGAGCAAATGAACAGAGATATTAAAAAAAATAAATAATCTTTCTATACATCCATGCTCCAAGCACAAAGTAAGGTGAATGCTTGCAGAGCTACAGGTTCATCAGAGGCTGTTGCATGGAGGTGCAGCAGTGCACATCCAGGTCCAGATCCTGCCTTCACACTCACCTGGCCAATTGCTTCTTCTACAGGGAAATGCTGAATTTGGCTGGCACGGCAGGAAATAACTAGAGGTCCAAAATCCCTGTCATTGAGGGGGTTTAAAGAGCTGTTAGCCAGAGTTTTGCACTAGCCATCATCTCCTTGAAACTCCCTCCATGCCTGTTTTGCTTTGGGAAGCCTTGTTAAGCAACCTGTCTGTGTAACCAAAGAGGGAAGGTCACACCATGAGTCTTGTTTGCATTTCCCCAGAGCCAGGACAAACTCTTTGGATTAAGAAGGTTGCAGGTTTTGAAGGGGTGGTTTTGGACTTTGTATCTTTTGGATGTAAGAGATTTGGGCTTTTTTGTGTTCAGTTTTCAATGAGAACCTTAAGCACAGGATCACTGGAGTCAGACTGGAGTACAAGTGTGCTGCACCATTAAGTGGTGAGACTCAGTCATTCAGAATGTTCTGGAAGTCCGTCTGTCAGGTGTGCCACTACTTTAGGATTAAAAACTAAGAATAAAAAATAAAACAGAAATTAAATTCCACTTCAGGGACCACACCCTGCAGTCTCATGCACAAATGTGATGGAAACAGCATCAGACAAGTGCCACTCACTTGACTTCAATCAAGCCAGTGCCACCAGGAGAAGATGGCCAGTGTCCTGCAGCCTGGTGAGGAGCCAGGCATGGCACAACACTGTGCTCTTACTGCCCACCATCAGAGCTGCTCTCTGGCTCCTCTCTCACTGCTGAGAGCCTTTTCTGTATCTTTAAATGTGCTGCATCTCTCAGAGCAGGCAAGCCCTCTGAGACTGCCCTGCCTGTCACAGCACTTGCACAGCACAGAGAGTACCAGTCTGACTGATTCCTCACAGGCACTGCCTGCATTGTTGACACTGAATTCAAAAGCCAGCCATTGCCCCATGTGATTCAAATGCTTTGGAGAGATGCCCCACTTTCCTCCAAACACTCGAAACTAGCACGAATCAGGGATGCAAAAGCTCTCCCTCTTGAAGGTCGTACTTGCAGACACTGGGTCAAACCTTCCTGCCCACCTCAGAGCAGCAGGTCCTATTCATGCAGGAATTGACACCTTTGTGCACTTACAGAAGCAATTTTAGCTCACTCTGCATTTTGGAGCAACATAAAATAAATTAGGATAAAAAGCAGCACTGTGATCCCTGTCCTGCAAACACTGAGGGCATGGGACCACGTGCTGACTCCAGCAGGGCTCAGGTGATGAGAATTAATGCTGAAATGCTTGAAAGTGTAGGAGATAAATTTTGTATTGTTTCTCCAGCAGGTTTCTTCTTCTTGCTTTGTGCCAGTCAAGTTTCCCAGTTCATCAGAGCCTGAGTTAACAGAGGAGGAACTTCAGTTCTAAAGCAATAGGCCTGTAGTGCACAACAAACCAAACTTAGGTTTTCCACCAAAGATCTGATCAGGGACAGCTCCCACCAGCATTTCTGTGAATCCTGCCCTGAAAAAATGATCACAGTGATGAAAAAAAGCCAAATCTAGCCTATTTTCAGTTCACTCTTATGCATAATAGCCCAGGACCTCAGGAACCTGAATTGTTCTCACTGAAAGTTGTCAGGACAAGTAACAGAGGGATTCCCCCTTTGGAGATCAGCAGGAGGTGATTTAATGGTAAAAATATTGTGGCATTGTGACAAATGTTTTACTTACAGCCTGTGACACACATCATTATTTCAGAGCAGTCTGTCCAAAGTGATTTGTTTCTCACCATTTTGGTGCAACTAGCAAAAATATTTGAAGTTGTAACTGTGCAGTCTAACAAAGACATCATTTCAGTGGTGCTCTGGAGGGTAAACAGACATTACCACTGACAGCTTATATGTATTTTCAGCCTTGGCTACACATACCTTTCCAAAGGAGAGAGTTATTGCTTTGATTTTTGATTTAGGATGAGTGATAGCAAGGTCTCTAGAATGAAAAAAAAAAAAAGTCTGTCAAGTTCTCACTCCTTTCCTTGGAGTCTTCAGGCATTGCTTTGATATTTTCTGGTGTCACTGAAAAGCTTGACTTTATAATCACACACTCAAAGCCCCTTCCTTGTTCAGGATCAATTTAAAGGGATAGCATCAGATTAAAACCTAATTTCATCAAGTGTATAATCAACATTAAGAATTGTTTTAATCAAAGGTACATTTTGCCTGGTATTTTATTGCTCACAACGGAGAATTCAAATCAGACTCGTCTCCATCTTTCCCTCATCTGTATTCAGCTGCACAAGAACCTCACACTCAGGACCTGGGTGCTGCAAAGGGATGGTATTTGAAGATGGGAAGTTTCACTGGACTGGCTCACTATGAGAATTTTATTTTCCTGACCAAGCTGGCATCAGTGAGCCATGAATTCCCCAAAAGCTGCCTCGTGCTCCCTGTGTCACATTGCTCTGCCTGGGATTTCCTCCTGACCTTCTACAGCTCTGCCTTCCACCTTTCCTTCCCTGGTTTCTTTTACCATCCTGCTGGCCTACTCCTCTTGTGAAGATAAGATTAAAACCTCTTTAAAAAGACTCTTTAAGAACCCATGGCCCTCAAAGGGTGAAGGGCAGGGTGGGGACAGCAGGGGAAATGCTGCCCACACCTCATTCAAGTGTGAGTGTGAGTGATACCTGGTCAGCTTTAAAGTATTTATTGGCAATAAATTCAGCTGAATTCCCCTCTAGATTTCCACAAGATTACCCTACTGTCAGGGTAATACATCCAGACATATGTAACTAATAATAATAATAATAATAATAATAATAATAATAATAATAAAGTAATGACTCTTTTTTTCATGTTGATAAAATGCTGGCATCATCTGCAATAACCCCCAGAACAAATACAACATCAGATCTTTCAGGTATGGCCATCTATCAGAGCAAGCATCTATCAGGGCAAGCCAAGCCACTCCCAAACCAAACATATTTCAATTAGTGGCTGCCTGCAACCAATACAAACACTTCAGTCAAATCCATGAATACAACTGCATTTAACAGTTTTTATTTCTGCCTGTGTGGATGCTCTTGAAAAGGAAAAATCTCTCTGAATGACAGAAGCCAAGCAGAAAGTCGTAGACAAACACCATTCAAACTTGCAGTAGTGCAGGAGGGAATGCCTATTTTATAAGTGACCTAATTTGAAGATGCTACAAAGAGGGTGAAATAATACTAATAATACTAATAATACTAATAATACTAATAATACTAATACTAATAATAATAATAATTAATAATTAATAATAATTTTAATAAGTAATAATAATGAATAATTAATAATAATGATAATAATAATAATTTTATGTCATGCTTTTATCCTCTTTTATGAATTACCACAATCTCAAGATCATAGGAAGAATACCTATTATCTCTTTCCTGTTGCTAATACACAATGTGCTTTACATATCAAGTGCCATTCAGCATCTTTGAAACACGTGACCTGGGCAAAAGCTAATGAAAACAACATTTTAGAAACATTCTCAATGGATAAGTAGAAAAAAACCATTTTTTTGTCTGAAAAAAAACCCCTCATCTAGTATTTGCTTGTCTACATAAAAATCCTAAAGTAATTTAAAATCTGAAGATAATTCAAAATCAATTAAAAAAGTAAGTCATTTGCTCAGAGGTTATGGGATCTGTGCTGCAATTCAGATAATATAAACTACTATAGTAATAATAATTCCTTTCCCATTCCTCTGTTGTGTCTGTCTTGACTGAATACCTTTCTGGGCAGGGACAATCTCACCACACTTTCAACAGGTCCAAGAGATGCTGTATTATCACAGCAAGAAACACCATAGTTAGCAAGGAAAACAGTGTGATTTTTGCTCTGCAAAATCTCCTTCTTTTTGGAGTTACAGCTTCAGTGTAGAAGGAGCAGGCATTTCAAACCAGCACTGGACTGCCAGCCCCAGTGTGACCTCAAATGTACCTGCACATCCCAGTTATTGCACTGATATCTAAAAAGTATTGGCAGAATATTACAAAGATTATCAGCAAGCCAGTCAGGAACCCCCTTTCCCTGTCTCATTTCTTCCATCACAAGCAGCAACAGGAATATCTGATTGCCACTTGTAAATAATAGGTAGAATACTAATGCAAACAGACATTAATTTTTTTTATAAATCTGTGACAGCTGCTGATGTATCAGAGGTGTCTGGATCAGTGCTGAAGCACAGAAAACAATTTTTCAGGGATTATTTGGGGGGAAAAAATAGCACTGAGGGAGTACAAACTACAGTATTTGGAGGTAAAATGCAATTTGACAGTAGTACTCGAAATTTGGCTCCTATAAGCCTTCTGTACCTTTTACATTCCTATTAAAAATGGTCACAGATGATCATTTGTATGCACACATGGATTTTTTTTCTCACTACAACAGAAAAAAGCCTTCTTCTCCCTTAACTTTAAGTTGACTTGGCACCTCATTAGATCCACTGTTAACCTCAAACCAGTGATGGCTTGTTTGGGATGCATTACAGTTAAGCTTGTGGAAACAGTACTTCTCTTTAATTAACAGGGGTCCCATAAAAACCTGCATTTTTTATCAGTTTGGCAACATTCTGGCACACACTGTGCCATTTAGGAATTTAAACATTAACATGTGCCTATTTTATATTGCTAATAGGAGCTGGAGGCACAGAGAAAGAATGCAAAGCTATTTCTTAACTACAGGTTTTCAGTTTTAGTGATGAGGCAGCACTTGTCACCCTGTTGTCAGTGCCAAACTCTGCTTTAAAACTGGATATCTGTGTCAGCCTCTTCTTATACCAAGCATTATTTAAGAACCTTATTCTCTTTAATTCAATAATTTTACCGTGTTTTGTCACTTTTATTTCTGCACTTTGCATCTGAATCTCAGAAAGACTGTGGGAAGAATCCCAGTATCCCCAGCCACTTTGCTGCTGTTTCAGGAAGATTATTTCTTGTGTTTGGAATGCCAAACCTTCAGCTCCAGCAGGATCTGTGCCTGCAGAGGTACATTTCCCCTCTGCCTTAAATACCACCAGCTACTGGCTCTGCAGATGACAAGACCCACACCTTCAGAGCTATCCTCTTGGGATGAGTCCCCAAAATTCATGGCTTTATAGCATCCAACAGAAATTCTTACTGAAATCTGTAATCTAAAAGCCCACATCTAGCTACAATCACCTAAGTCCAGGGAAGATAAGAAGCTTGAGGAGAGCATTCTGACCCAGGCTGAGACATAACCCAAGGTAAAGGGTGGAAACATATAACACAATGCCCCCCAGGATATTGAGTGCAACAGAAAACTCATCATGGAAACACAAATCCCACAAGTTCCTAATTAAGTCCCCTAATTAAACTATGGTGTGCCACTTATGATACTCATAGCACCACCTCTCTGCCTCTTTTTATTTATTTTTTTTCAATATTCCCATCCTTTGCTGTTCAATTTCTAAACACTTTTTCAACAGAACTCTCTCCTACTGTGTCCTGACAAAACAGTGACAGCTCTGGGATCCTGACCTTCAGAACAATTACATGTACAGCCAAGAAAAAACTCACTTCATGTTTCAGTAACCAAGCCCAAAAATACAAGCTAAGGAGACAAGTATCAACCCTGTTATTGGGGCATATTAAATGTTGAAATAGAGAGTGTAATGCAAGATCCAATTGTTTCCTTTATACATACACACTTTACAGCCAAAAGTAATTCTTGAATTTGATTAGACTCTTTCATGCTTTCAGTTAATCCACAGCTATATTTCCCTGTGAATAAATGAACAGTCCCACCTGATCTTCTTCCCATGCACAGATTTACCCTGCTTTGTGCAGGGTTTCCATATCATAAAACAAACCTGAAATAAGGAGCTCTGCAGTTGCCACAACAAAAAGTATGAATGTACTTCCTGACTCATTTAGGAGTAGCTCATAATGCTGGTCCCTCACTAAAGCATGGGATTGTCCCTGAAACTTGTGGCAGACTTCTTGGAATGATTACTCTAGAGGTGAGATCCTCTAGAATCTGAATTCACTGGTCAATTCACAGCTCCCATGGATTTCAGCAGGGCTCAGTCTTCTCCCATCACCAGCAGTAAGAAACTCCCTTTCTCTCACTGCATTTTCCATTAGAGTGTTATGCCAGCAGAATTGCTCCTAAGCAGCCTGGCTTGTACCTTGTCCTTTCTGTGTATGTACTTTCACCACACAGCCACGTGCTCCTGCACATGGAAAATTAACCTCCCCTGCACATACACACACTCCTTCCTCTCACACAGGGGAAAACTGAAGCAAACAAAGAAAAAAATTATTGCTTAAAGATGGAAGGAACAGAAATGTAGCCTTGAAATAGTTAATCTTCGGATGGCTGAAAGCAGTTAACCTTCATCAGAGATCAGATTTCCAGCTTCTGCAGAGGCTGAGCACTCTTGGGGCCCGAGCACGGTATGCAGCATTCTCAAGGACAGCCAGATTTCTGGCATCTCTGGACAAGTTGGAAATTGTAATTGCAATCACAGTGAGCTTCTGTGCCTGGGACTGATAGGCAGACAGTTCCCCTGCTAAGTGTCTCTGCTCACACTTAGGGTGTGCAGGAGAGGGAAGGAGGGGGAGGCTGAACAAAAGGAAGTCTACAATCACAGGAGTTATGTCACCCCTTGCCCCCCACCTCCTGCAACTTGATGTGATGGAGTGAAAAGCTGTTTGAGCTGCAGCTGGAGCACACAGCCAGGCTTACAGACCCTTCTGCCAGCTGGAAAGGAGGATGTGGACAGAAACGACAGCAAAAGAGGATAAGGAAAAATATCTCGCTGCTGCCATAAAGGACTTCATTTGATCCTAAACCTGCCCTTTCAACTGAGGTTCAGGATTAACTCTGGTGTATTTCCCAAGCAGCCAGGCAGTCAGTGGAATGCCTGGAGTGTTTGGATCAAACTACTGTTAGTGTCTTTTCCGACTTTCAGAAGCATCTACATGGTCTGTTGAAGACCTTCTGCTTGCTTCTGTTGAAGACCTGGGTCAAACACTGGGCTGGGCAGGAGCATGATGTGTACAGGGAATTAAAAAGATTAAAAAATGTTTCTCCAGACAGGCACAAAGTCACATAAGGCAAGATCTTACAAGGAGACTGAGAGCAAATGCACCTGTGTCAGCTGAGGAATTGTGTATCACAGAGTCTCAAGGGCTCTGCGAATGCCACCAAGGGCCAAGCAAAGAAGCAAAAATCTTCAGCCTAGAACCTTCCTGTGTCTAAAGCCAAGAGTGGAAACCAAGAAAGGCTAAGTCTTCTCTCACCTTTTCCACCTGACTAGCGAGCTGGATCTCCAGTGTGTGTGAATCTCCATCTGGACATACCTGAGGAAACAAAGCAAGCATCCAGGCCTACCCATATCTCTGTGGGGTTTCAGATGAGCAGGAGAAAGAATCCTCTAGTCAGCTACATAATTTTTTTTTTTTGTGTTCAATCCTCTGAACTTAAGATAAGTTTGATATTGATATCCTCAAGCTGAGGGCTTGTCTTTACTGTAAGACGAGTGTACAATTTAGAAATAGCTGTTTCTGCAGCACATCTGAGTGATTTATTCATTTAGTTCATTAGGCCAGACATAAATAAAAGATGTGGGTGTCAGTCCCCTACATGGAGCTTTAATTTGCCTGCTACATGTCTGGTGGAGGTCACTGTCACTTACCACCTCTGCACTTGGCGTGACAAATGTCCTCCCACACTCCAAGTGCTGCCACTGCAGACGGCAGCAACTGCAGCGAGCACAGACCGAGCCAGGAAGCCCCTAGATCTTAATTATAAAACCATAAAAGAAACCAACTGCCTCTGAAGCTCTCTTACTAGGAAACAAATGAGAATGGGAAATTTATTTCCAGCCATAAATCCCAAAGCCTTCAGTTTAATTTTTCCCAAGTTAACTTTCTCACCTAGCTAAGCAGCGCTGCCTTCTATTATTAGCTCCTGGCCCAATATCAGCTGACCACCATCAGTCAAACTGTCTTCACCTCAATGAGCTCAGGGACTCCCAAGGAACTCTGTGTATGCTGACTTGTGCTTGCAGCCTCTAATTATATTCTAACAGATAATGGAGCATTTAAACTCAGAGAGGATAGATTAAACTTGGGAGTGGATCAAAATCCTGGACACAACCACAGCTCATAGGATTGACTTCCTGAAAACATCAAGCTTAGAGGAAAGGCCCTCAGCTGACCATTTCTCCATGAAAAGTGTTTCAAGTGCATGTTTTCAGCCTCAAAGGCTGTTTGCTGTGCTCTCCAATTGCAGCATGTCTTCAGAGTTTATTACATTGTCAGTTGAGTATCTGGGTTGATGTTAAACCATCTGACCAGGCCAATGGCTACTTGATTTACCAGACAATCATAAATTGAGGCTGAGGAGGTGAGATTGTTTTCCCAAGCGAAATTTTAAGTCCCCATTCTACTACCAAGTAGCCTCTTAGCTGCACATTTGCCTTTTTTCCTCTCTACAAGATTCTCTTCCCTCCATAAAGCTCAGGCCCATCATATATTCTGTTACCAGCCTGAGGGTAAGGAGCAGGACAGAGCTCCCTCCTGCTGGTGTCCTGCAGACACAGCAGGAGCAGGAGCACTTGCACTCTGAATTCCAACTCCAGCCCCCTTTTTGGGGACTTATTTCACAAGTGTGACCTGCCAGAGAAGAAACTATGCCCTGCAGATTAAGATTAATAATTAAGATTAACCATGCTGAGGGGGAAACCCTTTAGGAATTATCCCAGACACAGCATACACCCAGAAGTGGGAAACAGGGTGAACCCACATTTTGTGTATCACTAACAGCAACCTGTGTGTGGTGAAAATAAACCCACAGAAGGATTTCTGTGCAGTCAGGCTCTGCCCTGCTCCAGGTTACTTTGCAGATTCCAGTTTGTATTGCTGCAGCAGACACAGATCTACTGCAGTGATAAAATGTAGGGATGAACACAGGGAGCAAAGGGAAAGGGCTAGCTGGAAATGGGTGGAGAAAGCCTGGAAAATAGACTTTGCTGTGGCTCCCTCAAGAAAAATCCCAAATAAGGGCTGTGCTTTTGGATGATGGCCAATTCATCTCCTGATGGGAGGTGCTTGGCCCAGAGCAGGCAAGGCTGACATCAGGCATTATATCATTATAGTCATTACTGCTCCATTAGCAGGGCTGCAGGCTGCTGAAATGACAGCCCAGGAGCCAAATTGTTTTTCTTTACTTCAGAGTTAGGTTTAGCAGGATTTCAGGAGCTCACAGAGCACTTTTAGAGTCACACTCTGCCAACATTAGAAGTTTTCAGCAGATCTATGGGCAGTGCCACTAACATCTGCCCCAGCCATTTCTGGGGACACTGAAGTGTCCCAAGCACTCCCTCTGCACACAAAAAACTGTTTGCCAAAGGCTTTCCATTTTCCATTTTCTCAAAGGAATGCTAACTTTTACTTACAAGCACAAGGACTCTCCCAATCCAGGAAGGAGTAATTGCTGACAAAAGCACGCTTGTACTTGACAAGGACAAAAAAAAAAATGAAAGCCAAGGGTGTGACTCATATAATGACACCTTCCCACTAACCTCCTCTTCCCATTCACTACCAACATTGTCAGACCCTTATTGAAGAAAGAATTAACCCCACCATGTTCACAGTGGCATTCAACTACCTAGATACCTTTAAAAATCTCACCCAAGTGCTTTAAACCAACAACCATTATTCATATGTTTTGCTTTCAGATGAACATTTGAATATTTCCTCATAAAATAAGATCAGCAAACAGTATCCAGTTTTATCAGGATAGCTATACTGCCTGAAGTCTTGAAGTGAGAAGGAGTAAAACACATTTTTTTTTTTACTCTAACTTGCATTTCAGTGAAAGATATTTAGGTTATCTCCTCATAATTTAAATGTTGGCTTAAATTTTTTAAATGTTTAAAACTATGTCTCTTTTGGGACAGGGAGGAGTAGTTTCATTAAAACCATAAATAATGCTTAGGTCATTCTCTTTGAAAATGTATTGTTTCAGGAACTAAACAAGTGGTTTAGGAGGTAGGGATAGCAAGGATCTCTGTGTCATTGGATGAGCAATTGTTTCACAAGAATTAAATGTAATCATTTTCATCAATGCAGTATGGAAAAGGATAACAAATCACTGCATATATATCAAAAGCAGCACTGATAGAAGGCATATTTTTTCTCCTTATTGCCACTTGTATCAACTAATGATGAAGTCTAATTTATTTTTATTATGATTAAAAACAACCTAAGGGTAATTTTTAACCTCAAGAACTGAAAATAACTTTAACTTTTCTCTCATCTCGCTACCACTGGGTCAGAGACTCAGGAGAAACTATTCATTTAAAGAAAAACCTTTCCCACTCTAACTGTACAGTCAAAAATCTCCAGAGTTCCAAAAAGCCTCTTCATTTCTGAGCCATTTATCAGATATTCTGATGCAAACACTGTGGGGAAGGATGGCCCAATGAACCAAACTGACCTAAGCTGAGCTTTGAAACCTTAGACAAACAACTTTGCCTTTTACCAAGGACCTTATGTTTTCTTTGCTTCAAGGTTAATCAGTATCAGAGGAGGAGATATTGCTGCTATTTCTCTCTCAGGTCAGGGGTCAGACCCTGATCTGGTACAAATTGCTCAGTTTCACTGACTTTCATACAGTGATAACAATTCCCTCACCTTTAGGCTGGAATCTGTATCACTGACTGACCACTGACATCCAGGTCACCGGATCCTACCTCTCCTTTTTGGGCAGCTCAATTATTAGCAAGACTCTTTTTCCATTAAGCAAAAATATCTAATACTTTTTCTCCCTTTAGAGCAGTTAAATCCTTTTAAACAGTACCCAAACTGCCTTCTTTATTTATTATTTGAACAAAATGATTAGTGAATTCAATGGAACCACAGAAAGAATCATCAAGGTTGGAAATGATCTGACATAAATGTGCAGTGCTCTGTAAAAAGCACAGGAAATCCCTTCCTCTACACAGCCTTACTTCTACCACCTAAGAACTCACACATGAAGCAGCTGTCTGGAACACATAAATCCATAACTGCACATTTCTGTTCACTTCTAGGTAAAAGAATAGACTAGATAATGGGAGCAACCTTCTCCTTGTGCCTTACAGTCTCATTAATGCTAACAAATTAGGCCTATACACTCAACAGATAGGCAAGGCTTAAAAGTCACATGCAATTTTCAAGCTCACAAGAGGGGTTTAGAAAAAGAGTGTAAATTTCTGTGGCTTGTCAAAAAAAATGTCACTGAATAAGATACAGAGATTCATGGTGTCACTAAGCCTTGATCTTGACACAGAGCTGCAAACTGAGTGCAAAGCCTCTGTGGTCATAGAAGATTCATGGAAATTACCACCTTGACCTCTTATTTATAGTATTTCAGGTTAGTAAAGAAAAAGGGCTTTTAAATCCAGCATATTTTTATTTTCCTCCTCTACCTGTTCTGTTTTACTGCTGCTGCTGGCTCCCAGACTCTTGGAACTCCAAAGTGGGGGAGAACTGAGATGAATTTCTGTTCCTGTGAGCTCTACACCAATACAGACCTGCATGCATGCTAAGATGCTCCCCTGAAACTCCTCCTCTGTCTTCCATGACTTTTCTTCCAAAGAAAGATACAGCATCTGGCCCATCAGACACAGGAGTTTTAGTCTTATACTGACAGAAAAACAATTTATCAGAAAACTCCAAGTATCTTGGGGCACATGCAGTGGAAAACCCAGCCCTGCCAGGTGCTGTGTACAAGATTCCTTCTGCTATTTAAATATAAGGAAAGAAAAGTGGCAGGAATTTGTCTTTACAACCTCTGTGGGCTAGAGAAAGACACCAGCCCTGCCAAAACCCAGAGATGCTGCTAGTGTCTTACTTACATCCATAAACTCCACGTTGGCTTTCGGACCAGTGGTCTCATTAAGGATCTTAATGGCCACAGGAATCTTTACTGTTTCTCCCTCAGGGACCCAGATTCCCTAGAAAAAGAAACAAACAAAAAAAAAGGTGACAGAGGTATCTAGCAAGACAACAATCAGAAAAAAACTTGTTTCAGAGTTACAGTTCTTTTTGACACATTCTGACATGTTATGCAGATCAGTCGTGAGATGCAGAACTGAGAATACACAAAGTTACCAAAAAAAACCCAACAAAAAACACATAAAACTACTTCTTACATCAAAACTAAACTCTGATCTAAAATGAAACATTTTGTATCAGTGAACATCCCATTTTCTTGTCCAAAGCAGGGTTTCTAAAGAGCAATGGATGCACATTTTCTAGTGACTCAGATAAAATCCTGATACTGATTTGGATATAATTAAACAAAAATCAGGATTTTCTGTCTGGATTCTGATGCTCAAATTTTTTGCTATCAGTAACTGATTATCACCAGATTATAAAATCATGAAAGAACAGAACACCCTGAGAATAATATAATTAGGGTGAAACATTTAGGGACTGTTTGTTTAATTACTTGATACCTGAGAATCAAAAAACTTAGGTGTCTGAAAAGGAAATTTAACATTAAAATTCACAAACTATGTGTGTCTTGGGCTACTTTTCCATCATTCTTGACTATTGCTGTGTTCTTGTCAACCTCATGGCATCCATCTCTATCACTTTATTATCATCTAAGTATATTCAAACTCTTTATTCATAAATCTACTCCCATGACCTGGTCTGTGCTTCCTTCCTTTCTTCCCCTCTTTGAGGACAGATGCAGGTGCCCTGATCTACCACCTTGATTTGGTAGGTTTGGAGGGTTAGGGAATTGGTTTGATTTTCCCACTAAGCCCTGCTTCATGGGCTCTGAGATCTGGATGTGCCCAACAGATCTTAAAAAAGAAATACTTTTTTAACAGAAGTACTTTCTCCATTGTGGGTTCCACTCTCACATCCCAGCTGTTAAAGAGTGACATAACTCATTTTTTCTATTTCAATGGAAGAAACTAGAAGTATTACAGTTTAGGTAATGCCATTGTTTTACCAGTTATTATTACTGTGGCAAGACCCATGTGGCATTTGTGAAATGAAAGACAGAGTCTATCCATCTTTCCAAAAGCGTCCTGCTCTTGTGTAAGAACAGAAGGGCAAACCCTGGTGCTGCACCTTGCCAGCAGGACAGTCCAGCCTGTGTAGCCCTCTTGCACATAAAAATGGCTGGGGGGCACCACAAAAATAGCATCTGCATGTCACCATTTGATCCTGGGGATGCATTCCCTGCAGGCAGTTCCAGCATCCTCTCTCTGCCAGGGCTCAGAACCCAGCCACGGGACAGGCTGCTTTGCTGCAAGGCAGAACTTGACTGCTGCAGGGTTAAAAGAGGGGACTCAGGGCTGCCTGGGGAAATCCTCTCACCTTGTACACCGTTCCAAAGGCTCCAGAGCCCAGCACCTTGACTCTCTTCAGCTCTGTCTCCTTCAGGATGCGGAGCTGTGCTTGGTTGGGCGCCGTGCCGCTCGGGGTCAGGGGCTCCACGAGCTGCCGAGGAAAACACAACAGCCTCAAACACTGCTAAAGCCACCAGGAGTTTATCCTGACAGCAACCAGCCCAAGGAAATACTGCAGCAACACAGTGGTGGAGATCTATTCACCACTGCCCTGCAAAAACTCTTGGGATTTTTCATCTTCAAACACAAACCGGCATCACCACAAAACCAACACCCGATAAAGCAAGTCTTCACTCAAATGCAATGATTCCCACCAGAAACTGTGTGATGGAATTATGAACTAGAAATTGAATTGGTGTCACAGTAACACATCCAAGGACTTTTGATAATGGAGGCAGTATAAATATTTTCTACATGACAGAAATACAGCATTTATTATCAGTGTAGCACATCCCATTTTTGCCCATTTTAGTGCCTTTTAAGTTGGCCGTATTTCTTTTTAATGGCCTGGACTAAACGGCTCATCACATTCTTACTCTGTTTTGAGGAAGGGACAATTTTTCTGAACTCCTGTTTTACCACACAGGAGGACAGCTTTAGGGAGAAAACACCTTCGAGCAGACCACTAATTTATAACAGCCACTAATTTACTGCAATTAAACAATTTGCTCAAGATGTCCCAAGAAACTTTGTAAATGAGCCACAATGGCACATTCAGTTAAAAATGCTCTTAGATCTCATACCATCTCTGCCAGGAAAACAGTGCTCCTTTAAAAATAAATTAAAAATACACATGGAGGACAATACTCAATACAAGACATGAAAAACATTCTGTTCTTTCACAGGATGAGGAAAATAATTCAGGGCTCCTCCTACTCAAATTGGTTTGAAACCACTGCAGCATTTCAAAGCAGCCTGTTAACAAGGCTAAATGCCCCATGCTCTGTAATTTGAGAACTACTTCTATGGCTCTTTGGGCACCATGGACTAACTAATTAGTTGACCAGACTAATTAGTTTTGTTCAAGTAAAAATACTGGCAATTAATGGGTAAGAAAACAACAAAACCAAACAGCAACAAAGTTGAGTGATTTCTCTTTTCTCCTTCCCACTTTAGATGTTCAGTATTTACACCATGAAAGAAAGGGTTACTGTAAAAGAAAATTTCTGTATTTTCAGTTTGTGAAGCATGAAAAGAGGTTCTGTGCCACAGTCCCCCAGCACAGCAATGGCAGGGAGAGCTGGGGATGTGTTTTGGGGGTCTAAAACCAGGATTGTGGAGTTTTATGGAGAATGATCTACAGAAAGACTAAGTCTTGTTACAGACTCCAGCTAGGAAGAGACTCCAGCTAAAGCTAATTGCTTTTATGTTTATTTCAGGATGCTCCTGATTTAATCTTCAGTTTCTCAGCCAAGACAGCAGCTTCCCCATGTGTTCAGTAGGAGGCCCTGGTCCCTCAGGACTATTGCCAGCCACAGCTTTTATCTGGCCAAATGAAAAATGAAATCTGGACTTCAAAGCCAATGCAAGGAGAACCACCTGCCTAAAATAATTTATGCTTAAGTATGGGCTGATACAATGGCAAGATTTATTCATCTAAAGGCACTGAGTATTGTTAAGCTTTCTATACAGCTGAACAGTGTTTAACAAGCAACACAAACTGGAAGGTACTTGTGCAAACAGACTGGGGATGCATAAACCATTTACTCCCAGGCTCTACAGTGGAGATGAGTGGGAGCAGAAGCCTTGGAGCAAAAGAGAAAACAGCACTGTTAACAATGCCTTATCAAAGAGTCACTAGCTAACAGCATTTCCCAGCTTTATTGTCTTACAAAGGGGCGCCCTAATTTAAAAATACCATCATTTGCAAAGTGTCTCAAGTATAGGACTGAGCAGATGGAGTAATCACCTTTGCAGTAGTTGATAGGTACACGTTTAATGTTATATTTAAATGTATTTCCTAGATTGCCCCCTTCACTAATGACACTTCAAAGAGCAGGATGGAGCCGTCACAGCACTCTGCTATGGATCTGCTACATTATTTTTATATTTTTTTGCCAGTAGAACTGTGAACTTCAATTGGTTAAGCTCTGTGAAGTATCTTGGCTTAATAAAATACGTGATTATTACTGATCACGCTACAGGCTTTGACAAAATGTGGACTACAAAGGCATTGTAGGCACTGGGAACAACAGCAAAGTCACAACACCTGCCCTAAAGCATGAAGTTTGTATCAGCTTGCTGAAGGAACTCACTTTAGCCTTAGAAGTCAACCTAAATAGGGCCAGAATGAAACCCTGTAATATTTAAGCATGAGAGCTGCTAAATGTACTGATGAACTGGGACAAAAGTTCAGTGGAGAGCAGGATGGGAATTGAAAAAAAATTGGAAAAATCTGGTGGGACATGCCTCCCAGTATTCATGGGGAACTTTTCCTGGTCTTCAGCAGCCATGAATCCCTACTTGTGCACAAAACTTGTGCAGCATCTTGAAATAACTTCGTTCTTTTCACCAGCTCAGTCTGCACAAGTAAGCAAAATGATTTCTACAGGCCTGTCTGGCAACTGAAGACATGAACATCTCTAATATAGAAGCAGAAGAGCCCTACATATCTCCCCAAACAGCCTGTGGGGAGCAGCCTGGGCTCACCTCAGTCTCCAGGAACCTTCGCAGTGCTCTTTTCTTCTTGATGCTCTTGCGCCGAACGTACACAGCAAACGTCAAGCCCATGATGACGATGATGAAGAGGCCACCAATAACTCCAGCAGCAATCAGGGGGGTTCTAGCAACCAGAATCAGAGACTTTACTTTCACAGCTAGGGTGAGAGACCAAAGAATGCTCGGGTACATAAAGCACAGTCACGTGGAAAGCTCATTATGACCGGAATCCCAGCCCCAATGGGAAACCGGGGCAAAACCACTGACACAAGGTAGGAATTTGCTACTTTTTAATCATTATACCAACTCTATTTTTGTTTCCAAACCCCCATGCATATGTGAGGAGTCGTGTGGACAAGGAAACACAGCATGCACTTTGATGGCAAATGCAAATCTGCAGTGGCAAAATGAGGACATGGGGATCTGCAGTTTCTCACAAGAGGTCTGCCTGCGCTGACTTTGGCTGCACCCACGTCAACTCATGGGCTCCTGCACTCAGGGGGAAACAAGCCAATGAAAAACTCCTAGACTGCCAACAGAGTGTGCCTTCCTGAGTATGAACTGAGAGGGAACTTCACAGGCAAGATCTGGAGATCACAGGCAAGGCAGAAATCAGGCTCCCTCCAGAGTAAAATTCAAAGTGGTACCTTAAATTAGAGTAAAATTCAAAGTGGTACCTTAAATTAGGCATTTTCACAGCATACTAACAACTTACCAACATGAACACACTCAGAGCATTTAACATCCTTCCAACAATGGCTGGACAGTTGCTGAAAAGATGGGTGAAAAGATGGGTAAAAACACAAGCATGACAACTGCAGTGTGATGGTGTTGAAACCATTGCCTGGGAAGCCCAGGAAATAGAATAACTGTTGTCAAGACTGTGGAAATGTCACTGCTGTGCACTAAAAGCCTCCCTCAGTTACATCTGAATGATGATGAAAGGTACATTGCAGCCTATTAATAAAAATATACCACACAGCTACAGAAAATTTTAGAATCTCCCTCAAAAATAGTAAATTATTTTATCCAACCCTTTATTCTTCTTTTCACAACCTTCCCTGAAGCAGTGCCATCTCACCTGGTATGGTGCATGAAGGTGTGCCTACATTACCTCTGAGAAAGCCTCCTATTCCCACATCCAGTGTTTAAAGCACCACTACCACGTTTCCCCAGGGTAAACACATTAACACAAAGGCCTGTTGCAGTTCACAGACTTTATGATGGAAACTCTAAGCTTCCAAATGAAAGAAAGGGAATGTTGTTTGGCTGGGAAATGGGTTATGGTGTTTGGGGAACACAAATCCAGTACCTCCTCCTCCTCCAGGGTGTCCAGCCTTAAAACACATCGTCCTTTCTAACCCCAGTGGTTACTCTGTGATTTTGAGGGCAGAGCTTAAAGAATCTGGCATATCCAACCCAAACATGCTCCTCTTTGTTTCCATATCTTCCTACATTGCTGATGCAAGAAACTCTTTAATAGGCAATTATTAAAAACACTGGCCACCAAAAGCCTTCTGTGGAGCTTGTACTGCTTAATGCTCTTGAGCAGAGGAACCTCTTAAATCCATTTTTATGCTGTATGAACACTCATATGATTTTTTAACAAACACCACCAAACTGACTAAACAGGCAGGAGAACTCTCAGCTTTAAAGTGCATATTAATAACTAGCATAACAGTTGTCAAAGTAAGTAATTGGAGTTTTATAGTATTGTGTGCTCTAAAAGTAGTCCAAATAATATTTACATGATAGGCTATAATAAAGAAACAGTTTTAAAGGGGACATAATAAGTAATGAAGAAAATAAAATGAAGTTTGTAGCCCTTCTATTGTTATAGAGTACAAGGGGGGTCCTAAATGGATCTTTATGATTCATCATGTGAACTCTCACTGACATTGAAAGAATATCCTCATTTTTACTAGGTAATTGGAAAAAAAAGGAAATAGTTTTCAATGACTTCACCAAGCAAGCATTTCAGTTGTTAATGTGAAATATGCTATATTATACCTGAATTTTCAGGAGGTACCACCTAAACATGTTGTAAACCAAGCTTAAAAAGGGAGTGTGAAAGGGATAGCACAATGTGCAATAAAAGAACACATTTAAATGCTAAACAAACCGGTGAAATACAGAAAAAGCTGTATTTTCCACTCCAGTAGTGATCAATCACCAATCCCAAATCCACTACCCTTGCATCAAATCCTGTCAGTCACAAACATCCCAGCCTTGGATGTGGTCACACACCCAGCAGCTTCTCCTCTCTCTGCTGCTGAGCTAAGCCCCAGAGTCAACAGCCCTGTGGTTTATTTGCTCCAGGACCAGATGCCAAGCCTCTGCAGCCTAAGCTCCCTGTTATCACCTCACCACTGCTTTCAGCCACACATGGATTATTTCCTAAGCCCACTTTTCAGGGTGCCACCCCATCACTGGGGCTATTTTCACTCGTGTTTGTTGGGCTGACTTTGCTTTTTCTCTCTGTTCTGCCAATATCATCAGTTCTCCTGCCTCGGTTCTCTGCTTGTTTTCATGCTTGCAGTGCCTTACCTTTAACACCCTGATGAATTCCATTAATGCTAAATTAATGCTGGGCCATTGCTGGGGTTGTTCCACACAGATCCCTGCAAGGTGGCACTGACCAGAGCTGCTGCTGAAGTTCCAAAATCTTCCCCCATTTTGCCTTTTTTCAATCCAATCCCTTTTTGCATATGCACCTAACAAACTGTTTGGCTTCACAGGCAGCTGGACACACAACTCTCCTTTTCTCTAGTGGCATTAATGGTTTAATCCTCTTACTTTTGTTACATTACTGTCCCACAGCCTCCTCCATCACTGCAATTCCTGACATTTGCCCCCCTCAGACTACTGCCCACTTAAAACTATTTCCATGAGCAATGCTGATGAAAAGACAAAAAATGCACTACCAAAAGCCCCCAGCATGTTAAGGTAACTTTTAAAAGCATGAAAAGGCTCTGAAAAGCTGAAGTCAAGCAAGGAGAGGTAGCTCCATGTCAGTCCTGCCTGTCCAGCATAATTAATGGGCAGCCAAAAGTCAACCCCAGATCACATTTCTTACAGCTCCACCACTAACCCACCAGCAGGAAACTCCTGATACAGGCACTGCTTTCCTTTACACGCTGGAAATCTACTCCAGAGGATGGAAACAATCTCTGCTAGGTGTTCCTGGATTTTCATGCTCATCAAAACAGGCTTAGCAGTCCAAGAAACATGGCCCTGAATCATAGTTCAACCCCATATAATTAATTTGCTATCCCACATCTCTCCCTCAACTGAGGACACAATACCCAATTAATAAGTGGAAAATGTATCAGCTGGGGAGGATGTGGGAGATAAAAAAAACCCCCACAATGTGAAAATCCTGCCTCTTAAACCAGAAACTGTGTGTCTGTGGCTAAAAGTTGAAAGAAAGATTCCTGTATCCCCTTAGGAGAGATGAATAATATATATGTATTTCTTCTTAAATGTGTACTGTTTTCACATTTAGAAACACGTAACACCCACTCCCCACTCATCAAAACTGACATTGAGTTCAAAGTTAGCATTGCAAGTTCCTTCTGGTAAATCCTTGTCACTGAGGCATTATTTTTTCCTGGTGGATGCCTCCCACATTCTGCATCCCTCACCCCTTCCATCAGTGGGGGTTTCAGCCAGCTTTGAAGCTGCCCTTTCAGAGATCTGATGGATTCTACTAATCCTGTAGTGATAATCTTAGTATTTAAAAGATACAAGATAAACAACCAGGCTGGGAAAGCAAATTTGTGGATGTTTCAACAGCCACGACGTCCAGAGTACCTGGTGTTCACCTCAGGGGTGGCAAGGATTCATCTGATGTTATTTACATCAAGACTGCTTTGTTTATACCCTTTTTCAAGAACAAGGCACCCTTCCCCCTCTCTCCTCCTAATCTGAGGGTGTTTGAATACTGATAAATGGCCCTATTGATGTGCAGATTAGGAGTTTTTTATCATAGGTAAACACAAATTTTAATTCACAGCTGATCTCACAGTTACAAAATTACTACAAATCCCACATTTAATCCAGAGATGGGCAAAATGTCAACCAGCCACAGCTTTCCAATGTGTAAAATGACCTGAGGGTTGCAGTCTGTGTCTGGATCCACTCAGAAATTAAACATCCCTAAAGAGCAGACACAGCTTGCACTTTGGACAAACACTTGGACAAACACAGACCTGTTAACAAAACTGCTTTTTCCTTACCCACACTGATTCTTGTATCAATACCTGTAAAGGTATGTCCTACTCACACCTTTTTTTTTTTTTTATGAATGTAGGAGTCCCCATTTCACACAGCAAAGTAAATGAGGATGAAGAAAAATATATCAAGTATAGCTTTGAAAATTACTACAGCTTAACATTCTACACATTAATAAGTATTGATTAAAAATCTATGACATTTTTATCACCACACACAGTGCACAATGGATTTCTTTAAAACTGGTTTTAAATCTGAATGGCATAATTTAGAAGTACCACTCTGTTAGGTTTTCACTGTATATTACAAAGAACTCTCAATTTTAACTCCCTGTTAATACATTTGACTAGAAATAACTACTGAAATCTCTGGTAATCCAGCATCAATATCAAGGCTTTTTATGGGCTTCTCCTCCTCTTAAACTTAAAAGTCCCAATAAAATCTCTTGCACCTTGCTGTCCTTTTTTTAGGCTGAGATTTTTCTTGTCTGCCTCAACTTAAAAAAGGATTGCTATTGTTAAGAGCTTGCAGAGTGGCCTGTGCTTTAAATAAACAGATTAATAAGCATTCTTTTTAAGATATACCAAGTCAGGCCCCATATAATGTAGATTATCTGTGACACAAAGCCAGTTAAACCCACTAGGCTGGACTCACAGGTGAAGCCAGTTCAGCAAGCAAAAGAGCAATCTGCTTTATAAAGTTGTCATATTTCCCATTTTCCTTGGAAACAATAATATTTTGCTTTAAATAAAGGAGGCTAGAGCTGTAATGACTGCTCTGAAACCAAAACTATCAGCATTAGCTCAAGGAGCTTCTCTGTGCATAAAGAATTCCTGTTAGAAGCAATCAGCTTAGCCTGCTTCTCTACAGCCAGTGGCAGTCAGCTGGCTCATCATGCCTGTGCACATGAAACTATTCATCAGGAAAACACCCTTTTCTCCAGCAGGAACATGGCACTGCTGTTCATTCACTGTCAGATCCACGGGGGATCAGCACGAGCCATGGCAGAGCATTTCATCGCTTCAAAAACACGTGCTGGAACCCACGGCAAACCTGGAGCTACCAAAACATCCCCTGGGAGCTGGCTCACAGAGACAACACACACTGTAGCTCAAAACTGGAATATTCTGCTCTGCAAGAGGTTTTTATAAACACAAAGAAGATGAAGGAACGTTCAGGAGTATTTTAAATAACTCCTTTAAACGAGAAAAACAGTTTTGAATATTGTGCTCTTCCTTTTGTTATTTTTTTTTTTTTTTTAACACTTTTTGAATTCCACTGGTGGAAAGTGCTTGTAATTCACTTAAGTGTTTGCTGAAATTGAGCTATTCAACAAAAGAAATACCCAAACCCACACAAGACTGTGCCTGTAGACTGCACAAGTGGATTGTCTACCTCTAAGGATCTGCAAGGAAGGTTTCACTACCTCATGTCCTTCATTTTTACTTTATTTCCCAAATCAACATCTTTCTTCAGATAATGCATTGATCTCTCTTTTTATACCTGCCTGCTGTTTTGGAATGCCAGTCTTTCCTGAAAGTAATCAGAAGATATTTTGTTTAAGTGGTTGAGAACACTGGACTCCTTCCTACTCCAGCTTCGAGTCATTTGGGACAGCAAGCATTTGCTTTCTCAAACTCCAGGGGTATTTCACAGTAGAGAGCCTTCAAGGACTGCACTTGGAGACCAAGCCTGACATTCTGAACCAGATTCACTCCTCTAAAATCTCTATGACATTATGTTTCTCCTTTATGAGAAAAAATTCTGTACATTGAAGAGAGCCCAAGCACCTCTCCAAGGGGAGCAAGCCCCTGCACATAAGGGAACAGTCAGACTAAAGTTCAGAAGTTGGCAGAAGAGAAAAACCAAAAAGATCAAAGCTGAAAGAGGGGAAATTTAGATTCTATATATATGGAAGAGTTTTTTTCCCTGTGAGGGTGGTGATGCCCTGGCACAGGTTGTCCAGAGAAGCTGTGGCTGCTCCATCCCTGGAAGTGTCCAAGGCCAGGTTGGATGGGGCTTGGAACAACCTGGCATAGTGGAAGGTGTCCCTGCCCATGGCTGGGGGTGGAACAAGGTGATCTTTCATGTCCCTTCCAAACCAAACCATTCTTTGATTCTGTGATAACAAAATGGGACATAATAAACGGATGAGAATGAAACTATCACACTGTGTTCCAAATCTTCAAGTTTCTTGTCATACATACATATATATGTGCATATATATATATATGTCTCCAATATTTTGTTCTGTAATAGGAGCCTATGCAGGTTTCAGCTGAGGATTTTTAACAAGATGCATAAAAGCATCTTTTGGACCTGTTTGAGGTGAGTGTGCATGGAGGATTTGTAGCAGGATGTGTTTGGAAATATGCATCCATATCTTTCAAGCATTACCTGCATTCATGCACACCTTCAGTTAAAAATCTTTCCTTCAAAGCCTCAGTCAAAACAGTCACACTTCACTCTGCCCTGGCATGTTTATATAAATATGGCATTTGAGACATTTATTAGAAGACTAGTAATGGTCATGATGCTGTCAACTTCAACACAGATTTTAGTTACTCATCTCTTGAGTTCTAAATATGCAGATTTATCTTTGTGGAGCATAGCAGGGAAGAAATGCAGCTGATGCTCATAAATATAGAGGAAAATTGAAGGCAGATAAAGAGCAGGGTATAAGGAATTTCTTTGAAAATGCCTGATGCTGCTTTTGGATTTATCACTGTTATTTTACTGGAATAGCATACTGTCTAAACATCCTACACAAATGCTAACAACCATTAGAAAACCCCATTTGCTTACTGGGGAAAAAGCTCATATATCAAAAAATAAAAGCTCATATAAAACTGATGTCCTGTTCCTGACACAGATTTATTCAGAATCACCTCTTATGTGATACTATGACCAAAATCAGTCATCTCCCAATCATTCTTATGTTACCAAATGGAGCAGAGAGAACTCTGGAGTATCTTGCAACTCCTCTTAATTCTACTCATCATCCCACTGCCAGCATTTCTCCAAAGGCTATTCTAAGGAAAAAAAACCTCAGCACAGGAGGTCCAAACTCACCCACTGTCACTGTTCTCTTCCATACCACAGCCAGCCAAAGGAATCTCATCCCCTCCAGTAAAGGGGATCCAGCCTTTGTCAGCATCATCCTGCTCTCAGCTCTGCTGCTGATGGGCTTTGTGTTTGTGTGCACAGCAACCTCCCACCATCTCCACAGACACAGATGTGACAGGATCAGGAAAGCAGCTCGTGGCTGTGGCTACTGCTCAGAGCAACCCCAGCTCTCCAAATCCTTATTTATTAGGATTGTTTTCTAGTACAGTACAGCCCACTAAATGATAATTTAGTTAAATAGCTCTTCCTTCTCCCAAACTTCTGTATGATAGAACACTCCAGAATTTACTGCTTTATCTATGCAGCTTCTAAATGTTAAAGAAAATCATCTTCTGACTGCTGCTGAAATAACAGAACAGAACAGGCCAAGCATCTGGGGAAACAGTGATCCAGCTTAAAAATCTACTTTTCCTCTTTCAGTCACAACCCCCTTCCTTTCCCCATTCCACCAAATCCCCAAAACTTCATAGCAGTACTCTGGCAGGTAGTGGATCCTGCTGACTTTTGTACCTTTTAGGTCTCACAGGGTCTGAGGCTCATTAGAGGTCAAGAAAATTAAAAAACAAACCAAAAACAACGAGAGAGAAAGCTTCAACACCTTTATTTTCCCGTTTCTGTCATGAGGGAGAGAGGGATTGCTTCTCATTCCACTCAAAATATATATATATTTGAAGTGTTTAAGTAATCAGCAGCACAAAAAAGGTTGATGAAACCTTAAGAACCTATATACAAACATACTGATACAGCTATAAGTGTATCAGTATCTCTTCTCACTGGAAGTTTTCTGGAAACTGCTCCCCTGTTTTAAAAATCCATTGATTAAAAGCTGACTAAAACATCCCAAAATTTGGTATTTGCAGCCCTGATCCACTGGCTGATCCAGAAAACAGAGAGAATTCACCCAGAGCTGAAGTGAGATAGGGCTGAATTTAATTTGCATCCAAATTATTCATGTGCAGAGGACATCACTGCCAGGAGGGAGGGAAAAACATATCTATGGGAGATGGGACAGTTTTAAAGCAAGGATATCATCTCTTCAATCTGTTCTTTGTCTCTTATCCCTGCTGTGATTGAGACTACACATATTAGCAACTAGAGGTCCATTTTAATGCAGGAATAATACTTTTTACCTTTTCTTCCCCTCATCAGTTCCTTAGGGGCAGGGAAAGATGTGATTTACTTCTGAAATCTGCACTTTTTTTTAAAAAAAAGGCTATTCACTCAAGCAGAGCAATGCCCATGGAGCATTTTAAAAGGTGTCCAGCACTGGTGTATTGCTCTGAAATCCTGTGTTTCCAAAGGACACACTATGTCACAGGCAGAGTGTTGGGAGTCCAAGACAAATTGTTTGAGGGAAAGTTCACACTTCTAATTAAAAAGGCTGATTGCATTTCAGAGAGTTTTCTTTTAGGCATAACTAGAAAAACTTTGTATCATTGACAAATCAGGGATTACACCATGACTGGATCAGGTTTAACCAAAGCTTGGCCCTTGTCCTGATGATGAAGTTGTATTTGTTCTCAGATTTCTGTGTAAATGCCACAAATCTTTAGTATGAGAAGCTACTAGCTCTGCTGAGAAATGTACCACAACAGGCAAACACAGAGTTACCTCCTCACAACCCAAAGAAAAGCTCAATCAGAACTAGCCAGCACCTGCTCTTCACATTAACCCATAATCTTTCTCTGCCTGTTTTATCATTTGCTCAATCTCAGACAACTACAGAAATTATTTCTGACATTATCTTCTATTGATGAAACAGCCAATATGTCTGCAAAAGATCTTGTTCAGCAGCAAGTGAAGATGGTGTCATTAAAAATTTACATCAGATTGAAAAAGAAAGCATGAAGCTTTCTGACAAAAGTACAGATAAGATCTGAATGAGTTTCTCATCTCTCCTAGCAAAGGACAGTCTGAAAACTCAGAATTTTACCTGACCCAACTGCTAATGAGCAAGCACATGTGAACAGAACAGAAATCTTGTGTTTTCACAAGATTTCAGCTTGTGAAAACACAAGCTCTATCAGCTTGTGTTCAGCTCTATCCACTACCACTGTAACAAGGGAGAAAAGAGACAAAATACCTCTACTTTACAAAAAGGAGACTCAAAGGATGCTGAATTGCTAAAGAGAGGGCATGGCATGGGGAATGAGTTTAATGTTAGCTCCCCTTTCCCATTAGAAATTGAATTTAGTTTTTTGAAACTATTACCCAAAGGTACAGATAATTTACATGACATTTTCCCGCCCTGTTGCTTTACATCATGGGGAAAAAAAAAAAAAATGATAGTAAGATTCAGTAATTTGGTCTGATGGCTTGATTTCTTAATGCTTCTGGTTTACTTTTTTACTGGTTACTGGGTTTTGTGGCAATGCTTCCACCTTTGGTAAATGCTGAGGCACAACTTCCCACACATAGCAGCAAAGTCAGGACTTTGTTAATTCCTTGAAACCTACAGCTTAAAAGTTATAATTAAAATATTATCATTAATGATTAAACAGCTTGTTTAATTATTTTAACTCGTTTACCATTGTGTTTGGTAAACTTATAAATACTTATAAAGTATCAGATTGAACACTGGTATTTCCATTTCTGGAAAAACAAATGAAAAGGACTGACAGACAACTACATTATCATCATTAACAAGTTATCTGCTAGTTTTGATCCAATGCTGGGAAAGCTCTTGCAATTTAACTGAGAAGTAAACAGACATTTTGCTGTGTAAAACAAACAGAAAAAAGGTAAAGTCAATGTGGAAATTCTCATCTTCATTACATGTTCTACGCTCCATCATTCCAGAAAACCAGTGTTAAACAGGCAATGAAAATCAAGTGTGGCAGGGGGAATGTGTGCTGCTCTAAAGAACCCCAGCCAAGAGTTTCCCATTTCCTGCAGGAATTGCAGCTCCTTCACACCTCAGTAAGGTCACAAGGAGTAAACCAGATTGAAGAGAATTAAGTCTGGGCTGGGCTCTCAACTCAAATACATTTGTCATGTAAATTTTTTCGACTAAGAAAGAGTGACAAATCCTACATTGCACAAGTAGATTGGAAGTAAGACCATGAGCTTTAGTTCTGACTTTTTATATATTAAATATTAATGAATTATTAAGAAACCATTCACTGAGGTTTAAACAACCCTATATCTTCCATATTTCTAAAGCTCTACAAATGTATATTTAATAGTAGATAATTAATTTATAACAACATTAAATCTAAATTAAACCCTTATTTCCTGCCATGAGAGAAACTCATTGGAGAGTGGTGAGAATATACTGTTGCTTTATAATAAGGTTACTTCTCCATGGCACAATTTTATTTCTGCATTGTATATTATTTGTGTAGCCAAATCAATACACACAACCCAAGGGTGATGAAGAACAAAAGAAATGACCTCTGCAATGGCACTGTGTATTGCTTTCCATTTCTAACAAACCATTTATTAATTTGCATTTCCCATTGCTTCTTTTCTTCCAGCACTGGCCTATCACACTTGGCCTTTATCACTCATCATTTTTTCTGCTCATAGTTTCAGTAAAGATAATTTAGTCAGTTTTCCAAACAAAGAATTTTTCCACCAAAAATGAGCACAGCTGCTGAGAAACTTGGTCAATGAGTATCAACAGTATCAAGATCCTGCAAGAGTTTATTGCTCACATCCTACTCCTTGTATAACAAACTTCTAGATTTCTGACCTTACTGTATCCTACGCTCTCTCAACAGAATCCTCAGACTACTGCAGCCACAGAACAGATTTTAAACAGCATTGTGTGAGAATTGCTTCCACTTCTTTCACTCTCCCAAACTTAAATTTATTTCTAATTTTTAGCAGCATTTAGAAGCAATGAGTCCTTCCATACCATGAGTCCATGCCAGCCACACCTGCTAAGCAAAGCAGGTGAAGCACAAACCCTCAGTGATCACAGTCAGATCTTTCTGAACATGGTACAGAACAGAAGCTTTAACATAATGAGTGGTTTATTAACTGTGGTCAGACCTCAAACTGAAAGACAGAGGACAGATATGAGAAGAAATTCTTCCCTGTGAGTGTGGTGAGGTCCTGGCACAGGTTGCCCAGAGAAGCTGTGGCTGCTCCATCCCTGGAAGTGTTCAAGGCCAGGTTGGATGGAGTTTGGAGCACCCTGGGATAGTGGAAGGTGTCCTGGTTTATGGCAGGAGGAGCTGGAATTGGGTGAGCTGTAAGGTCCTTTCCAATGAAAACCATTCTAGGACTCTATCTGTACAACAGGAAAGAAAGAAGGAATACCCACCCACACCCTTTCACAAGAAGACCAGTCTTAAAATGTGGAAGTGGTAAAAAAATGCAGGAGGCCACAAGATCACTGCAGTGACTTTCATTCATGTCACAGGGGAACTCCAAATGTATTCCTCCTAAAGCTCCATGGAAAGAATTAGAGTATCCTCAGCAAAGGTCTGGCTTCAGAACCAGTTCAGTAGAGTCAAGTTCTCCCACAGAACTGGGATTTCTCTATCAATCTCTTTCATCAACCTGACAGGAGGTTGTAGCCAGGTGGGGGTCAGTGTCCTTGGAACCAGCAGTGGGACAAGAGGACACAGGAGAGGTTTAGGTTCTTCACAGAAGAAGTTCTTCACAGAAAGGGTGAATGGGCTGCCCAGGGAGAGTCACCAGCCCCAGAAGTGTTTAAGAAAAGACTGGACGTGGCACTCAATGCCAAGGTCTCGTTGGCAAGGTGGTGTTAGGTCATGGATGATCTCAAAGGTGTTTCCAACCTAGCTCATTCTGTGAGTCTGTGAATTTGTCCTGTTTCATGATGTGTAAGATCTATGCAACCCACACAGGAAGGATCTGAAACTGCCTATTTTTCTCGTCTGGATTCTTAAAAAGTATACCTGTTTCTTCAACTGCTCTGTTCTGATGCAGCTTCAGAAAGCTCCATATTAAGAGTCCCTCGAGAGCAGCATCTTTTACCAACCAAGTAACATAGCTTAGCTGTACTCCCAGATCTCATTTTCCCTCTTATTTTATACAGAGATCCTCTGCCCCTCCAGAACAACTATAATTATTCTATAAAAACAGAGAGCATATGGAGTGCTTTCCTCCAAGCAGTGAAGCTGTGAAAGCCATGAACATAAGCAATTTAATAGAGGTGGTTTCCCTTCCCCACCAACTACTGAGAGCTGCTGTGAAATTCTGCTGAAGCCATACTGTGACAGGGTACAAAATAGCTATGAAAGGATTTGCCTGCATTACACAGGGCTTACTGTTAATTAGCTCTTGTACACATAGGCAGTAGATAAAACCAGCTTTTTTTTGTTGTTGTTGTTGTTGAGGAAGTGATGATTTGTTGAGAGGACATCCTTTTTGGATACAAAGCTAGCAAATAGGGTTGTAATTGGAGTTAACATCTACACAACATTCTATTTAAGCACTTGACAATAGTGGGCCTGGCTAATTAGTTTCTGTTAGTTAAAAGGGAAATGTAAATGAAATTTTCTTGGGGCATAAACAGAGACACCAGCTCACTCAGACCAGGAACATCAGTGCTGGTGCTGGTTCTTTCTTATCATATCCAACATATGTTCCTGATCACATCTTTAGACAGGCAATCTCACACACAGCAGAAAACAGAAACTTCATCCACTCCCTCTTTGATGATCTCTCCTAGCATTAAGGTGAATGAAGCCTAGCAAGGATAAATCAATTAAAATTCATACTTTAGGTAAACACTATGTCCACAGACTCACTCCAGTAACTGCACTGGCCAAACCTTCCTGGTGAACTTGAAAGGAACCAGCCTTTCCTGACTGTCTAGGATATTTTCCTAATGAACATCAGAGCATTACTTTTACAGTTTTTGAATCATCCTTTCAGACAACAGTAATCCCAATTTGGGAGCAGACACACTCATCCTTTTGCTGATTGTTGCAGAATATGCTGGAATGTGCTATTGTGTGCTATTCCAACCACAAAGGAACACTGAATGCAACTGCCAGAAAGCAGCAAGAGGAGGAGTAGCATTGTAATAAGAGGAAGGAAAGGAGGATGGATAACTCCTTTGGGCATTCTGTGAAATTCCAGCCTTCTTCTGCTTTCCATCTTTGCTTCAGCAATTTCTAGGAAAGGCTGGTATGGAAAGTGGAACCACAACTAAAGCCCTGCAGGAATAATCTATACACGAAGCTGCATGAGGAGCTGCTCTTTTGGACAGAGCTCTACTGAACTTAAAGATTAAAAAAAAAGCCAAAACCAAACAATGCAGAAAGAAACTCATTGCCAAAAGTCAGGTTGTTTTCCCACAAACTTGGAAGGACTAAAGATAAGCAGAAAAACTGAAGTTTCACCAGTCATTTGGAAAGCAAGCCATGTGATGCACGTCTGATTCATCTTTATTAAACACGACACAAAGAATTCCTTTGCTATTCTAGCAGACTCTTACAAAAGCCCTCAAGTCAATGGATCATGGCATAAACAATTTGCAAAGTAAAAAACTGGAAAGAGAAGCAACACTGCTATGAAAATGGAAATAGGAGAAGATGAGGAATATCTTGTTTGGGTTAAAGCCCTACTCTCACTTTCAGCTGCCTGAACAGCAGAAAACCCTGTCCCCTTCTACTCGCTGATAATTCACATCAACGGAAAAAAAGTCAATTGATAAGGGTAAGACTGATTATTAATTAATTTAAGATTTATAAGTCTCAGGAGGGTGCACAATTGTTAAAGGGACATGAAGAAGGTTCTGTCTAAAGTTAAACACATCCATTTTGGAGTAACAACCCTACTGTAACAAAAAGTGTCATTTTGCCACTGCAGTTTTGCCCATTTTCAGCCCAAACAGAATAAATCATTTTCACAATTAAATTAAAAAAAAACAAAACAACAACACAATTTCACAAATCTGATATGGAGGTATGAAGTTTCCTTCTTTGCCTTGAAAGTGAAAGAATACATACTGACATTTAAACACAGTGCAGTAATTTTCCTAAAATAAATTCAGCAAGGCTGAAACAAGCAAAAAAATATCCATCAGATCCAAAAGGAACAAGAAACATTTGAGGGCCTTCCCCCCCAGACTGAATGGAGCAGGAGTAAAACCACTGAACAGAGTGAAACAACTCCTCTAATTTCTGTAGTTTAGTAAGAACCTTAAACTTCAGGAAATAATAATAATAATAATAATAATAATAATAATAATAATAATAATAATAATAATAATAATAATAATAATAATAATAATAATAATAATAATAATAATAATAATAATAATAATATTTCTGTAGTTGTGCTTTGAGTAAAGTTGATGAAATTAGGACCCTTAAAACTGGGGCAGCTCTGTTTGGATGAGTCCATCTGAAAATGAGGCCCCACAGAAGCATCCCAAAACTGGATATCCCAGATCAGAAAGATTAAAAGAAAACATTGAAATATTGAAAAATACATCCTCTGTTGCTTATTCTTTAGCTAATGAATTAAGTCAGACTTGATACTGATTTAATAAATAAATGTACCATTTGATAGTATTTATGATGCACTGTTTTTCAAGTCCAAAGATGTTCTCCCTCATAGACATATTCACATTATGTACACAATTAGGAAGGAAAGTCAACCTTAAAACCTTTTGAAAAGGACAAGAAAAAAACTCAGATTGAAATCTTTAATGAGGTGAGTTTGATTGAATTTATGCATTTTTCATCTAGTCTTAACTCAGGAGAGTAATCCCAAAGCCTAGAAGTCATATTAACCAATTTGAGTTTAAGAATGAACAAATTCAATAGCAATGTAGGACTTTCATGAAAAAGAATGCAGAATAAAGTCTACATCAATTTGTTTCAGTTGTCATTACTGAAAAATAAAAGTGATGCAAAGTTAGAATTTTTCTTTTAAACAGAAAATGAAAAATTAAAAAACCAAATAATAGTTTTATGTGAATTAAGGAAGAAATTTGGTTTGGCCAAAACATTTACTTTTTCAAGGAAAGGCGTTTGTTTGATTTAAAATCCTGTTTTAAACAAAACAATTAAAAAAACACCCAAAAGCAAACAAACAAAAAAAATAATAAAGAGAAAACGAGTGAATTCCAATTTTACCAGAATTTTCACCATCTAATAGAATTTAATCTGGAAACATGAGTGTCTACAGGAAATTTCAGAAATTTAATCTTTATTGGTTTAAGCTAGAAATAAAGCCAATTTCAAAAAGGTAAATATTCTAAATGAGCAGAATATTTAGTTGGCTTTCAAACAGAACAGCAAATTTGGATGTGGAGAGGCAGACCTCCCTCAAGGACAAGCTGTGCTCTCCCCAGTTTGGGCTCAAAGTGGATAATATGACTTTCCTGTGGTGGGTAGGACATGAAGGATGGGGTGGGGATGTTACCTAGCGTGCTGTGGCAGAGTGGACTGCCGTGTCCATGGATAGAAAATGCAGTCATGACTAGCGGGGCCTCTACACCTGCAGGCAATTACAGAACAAACCGCGTCACTGCCGCGCCCCGGGACATGCACACTCATGCGCCCTTGTCCACACGTGAGTGAGGGATGGAGACACACAGGCAGCCAGCACCCAGCCAGTACCTATCCATCAGCCCAATGCAGTCCTCCAGGTGGGGCCCTATGCACCTGCAGCACATCCAAAGTGGAAACGGGGAGAGAAAGAGAGACATCTGTTATTTACGCGCCCGACGAGCGGGAATCCCCTTTGCGTTCTTAATTCTGGCTCCTCTTCCCTCTCTCTAAGAGAGACCTGTGACACCAAATATGACACTCTCTATGACACCAAAAAAATTATAGCTTGTGGTGAGAGGAGCAATGATAGCAGCAGCACTCCGAGGCAGGCCATTTCTTGGCTCAAACAACGCTTAAGGCAGGTTTCACCTGCGTACGTGGGAGTCCTGACAACAGAGTTGCTTTCCCTGCCTGCTTTTATGAGTCATCAAACCAGTGATTACTGCACAAAAGCTGTTCATTTACAAGTTGAGACTTCCAGGAGCACAATCCAGAATTTGCTTTTCTTTCTGTAATTGATGCAATTGTTCATTCTGTTCTAAGCTCCCAGCCAGGGCAACTGAAGAAATATTTTGGACGCTGAGTATACTTTTTAACAGGGAAAAGCTCAAGGATCAACTTACAGCAACAAAAACCACAGCAAAATGGTGTCTGCTGATTCAGACATTTTATTCTGCTGTCCTTAGGTGCTGCCAAAAGTCCTCCACCTGCACAATCAGCAGGTGCTCACCAAAGGCATTGGAAATGCAAGGAATCACTAAGCACAGCACCACTGAAACACAGCCAGGGAAAAGAGTCTGCAGAACATGGGCATGTGTGCATTTCCCTTGCTCCCATGAAGAGCAGGACTGGTTTCCTGGTCCTCTGTGTTCAAACAGCAAGTCAAATATCCATTTACACAGCAGTCAGGATTCTCAGACACATAAAGCTGAGCTTTTAGGGTTAAAACAACCTGACCCCCTTCAGTGCTGCACGCTAGCCATGGGGAGTATCTAGCCCTCGGCATTTAAGGAAACCAAACCATTTATTTCAACTCTTTAACAAGATCTCAGAGACATTTTATTAAAAGACCCTTTGGCTGTACATCTACTACAGGCAGAAGAGGTGATCTGACACATCAGTAGACTGCAACTCACTTCTGTTGAGGCATTTTAAATTTAAGGTGTGATCCCCAACTCTTTTAAAGTTTGCTGTTTTTCAGATTGGCTTTGATGGAAGGATATGCATGTTAAAAAAAATCTGAGAGTTCAAATAAGCTCCCATGAGATCTTTCTGCTTCACCATCACTTGCCACTCATCAGCCTTTGCTGCATTTAAATTGGTATCACTCTGCCATTATAAAATGAAGTCGGTGAATTCAATTTCCCCATACCTGCTCATCGGGGAGAGCAGACCAAGTAAGCCTTACCCTGTGTTTGTTTACTCGAATTTTTATTTTTACATAAGACATTTACTCTGATATGCAAACACAAACTGGAAGGATTTCCTCAATGATTGCTTCCTCCAGCATATGCGCAGACATAAAAAAGATATGTTAAATATCCAGATGATTCATAAACGTAAGGGGTCGATTCAAACAAAGTTCAAAAACTTGGTAGAGAGAACTTTTGGAATTTTAGCTGTCCTGGGCATCAGGGCTTTGGAATTCAGGACTGTCTGAATTTTAACCCGTCTCAAATACATCCAATGTTTCTTCCTTTCATGGCATTCTCAGCAATTTGGAGAAAACAAGCTCAGCAATGAAGGAGGCTGAAGAATCGCTCAGATTGTCCATTTCCTTCCATTCCAAGAAAAGCTGAGCTCAGACTCCTGCTATAAATAAAAAGAAGGGCATCTTCAAATTAGAAGTCTGCGAGCCTGCTACTAGTTTAGAGCAGTGGCAGGCTGACATCAAGAGCCTGATGTCTCGGAGTCACTTCCCATGGACGTTTGGAGAACGGGATTGAGTCCAAACCTGTACTCTTCAGACCTCACCCAGTGCACGTTGAAGTCTCATTGATTTTTATTTCAAATTGCAATCTTCTTCAGTGGACTTGGCTTCCCCAGAGAGAAAACTCTGTCCAGGTGCAATTCCATTACTCCTGGTTGAGCAGTTCCCAGTTTCCTCCCTGATTACATGCAAGGAAGTACAGCACCGTGTGAGTCATGGCAATATTTATTAACAGGGTATTTTGTACCACCAAATCTTCAGGTGGTACAGGTGTTTTTTCCTCAGGAAGGAACTCCCTTCATTTCAGGCTTTTTGACCCTTATAAGCCTGACACAATCATACATCACACTGGTAACCCCGTTCATACCCAGTGTTCTTTCTGCTTGGAGTCTGGATGAGAGTCTCTTTTCCAAGTTGGCTCTGTAAAATGAACTGGTTAATTGATACATGCCAATTTATTAATGATATATTTAGTACCTTACAAAAGTTCAATACAGCTTATCCAGAAAATTACACTTGGAGCTCATCCTAGCTTAACAGATAATCATCCTCTGAAAGGAAATGTGGGGTTTTGAAAATTGCAGTAACAACAGCTTTCTTTTTTTTTTTTTTTTTTTCCAAAAACAACCCAGAAATATTGTCATTTATCAATTTTTTTTAAGAATGAATGGTGGGGTCTTAACTGCTCAGATATGGGGTAGAAAAGCTGTTCCTTGCCAAATGAATTCTCAAAAATCTTGGTCACTGGAAACAAACAAAACTGATTTTACAGTGGTATAAGTGGATTATCTCTGGGCAAGAGAAAACCTTTTTTGAGGTGGTCACCCAGCTATTGTTATGGATAGAGTCAGACAACCCTACCCAAGGGCTGCTGAGATAACAGGTGAGATGAATTCATGGTGAGAGGAACAAAGTTGAACTGGAGCAGGGGCTAGGAGGAAATTTTCCAGAACAAAAGAACAGGTTTTTCTTATCCAGAGTGTGTTTGCAATATTCTTTCACCTGGAATTCAAACTTTCTTCCTCAAAATACACCTAAGATTTAGAGGTAACAAGCTGTTTCTGCCCTCAGATCCCTTCAGGGCCACACACTCTTGCTGGAGCTCCCCTGACTTCTCTGGTCATGGCTTGGAAGGAAAAGTGCATTTTGGTGAGGAGTGATGCCCTCCCTTCAAAAAGCTGTGGGACAAAACACGTCTGTAGGAAGAGAGGAGGTGTCCAGTGAGATCTCCCATTTGTGTCCTGCCCAGCAAGGATGCAGGCTGTCACTTGCTATTGTGTAATTAGTGTTTTATTCCTTTGGAAGTGTTCAGTTTTGGCCAGCTCTGCAAGGAGAGGTGCCAAACTCTCTTGAATTAAGTGGGATAGCTGTCCCACATGCCTCAGATCTGCTCCAAACTGGCTTCAAGTAGCTGATACTTATCCCAGGGATGCAAGGAGCACAGTTGTTGCACCCAAGGAAGTCTCTGTTTGACAGTTCTTCTGGTCAATGCAAGATCATTAACAGGGCTGGATAATTAAACCCTTATTTAGAGAAACAGTCCTTACACTTGAATGAGGGAGGAGAATGGACTCACTAAAGCAGTCCTCTGCAAATGCTGAGATGGAATTTGTGGCAAAACACAGGAAACAGAGGTGGGACAGATCCTTCCTTGGTGACAACTGGGGGGGATGAGTGGAAGCATCATGTGAGAACTAATAATCTGTTTTATCAAGCAGCCTGACTCATAGAGAGCAGCACTGCAGGAATGAGATAATACCATACTGGGAAGCATTGCTCTGCAGCAGCTCAACCCTTTTTGATGGGTATTCCAGCTGTACTGAGAGGGCACTGCTTTTATTCCAGCACTTGATCTGGCAGCCAGGAGAACAGATGTGCGGGATGAAGCAGAATCACGTTTTCTCTCTACCTTTCAGCCATGAGCCAAACAGCAAGCTGTGTTCTCTCCACAACCTATTTATTTCAGTGAAGAATCATGACTGAGGGGAATTTAAATGCTACTTTCCAAAGGAAGGGTGTGAAACTAGAGAATTCAGCCTTGAAGGAGGGAAGGAGATAGTAACTGGTTTCCTGTCTCTCTGTGGGCAGATTCAGCTCCTGACAATGCTGGCAAGAAGATGGACAACCTGCAAACCCCAGACATCTTGGACAGTCATTAATAGCTTCATTAACATAATCACATGCCACAAAGCCTCCAGGAGCACTAAAAAGAGAATAGGATGCTATGCTTACCCATTGCTGGGGGGAAGAGAGCATTGTTTTTCTAAGGGATAAAAAAAATACCTAAGAATAGACACATCAGCTCTTTAATAAGAGGGCAAAGATTTCCACAGGGAATAGTATTAGTGTCATGGGAAAGAGATAAGTCCTCATCTGGGAGATAATCACACCTTGTATATGTTACTGGAGGAGAGACCTTTGGTCCTTTTACTTGTCCTTTCTCTGGGGATGGGAACACAGTGGGATATTCTTTCACCTAATCAGGAGGAGAAAATAGAAAAGAGGGGAAACTGGAAGTCCAAGGATTAAAAGGACAACATCACTCACCATAAGGGAGCCCTGTGTCAGCAACAGCTGCCAGAGAATACTGCCAAGGTCAGCTAGAACTGCCCAGTGCCCTTCATGTTTGTCTGTGAGCTAGAACGACACATTTTCAGCACAAGACATAAACACTTCCCTGCTCCATCCAGGCAGATAAAAATAAACAACCACTTGCAAAATAGGAGTGCCTGTGGAGAAGTGGGAAGGCATGGAGAACCTTCTGCTCCCTTCCTGGTCTAGGAGAAACGCAGTTGGGCCACAAACACTGGAAATAACTGGGTCAGTTAGAACTCCTCAGGAAGGAGGAGGGAATGGGAAGAAGTGTTGCTCCCTGGAAGCCAGGGGAGCTGCAAGGCACTTCCTGTGCTGGGCAGACAGTAAATCCATCACACATCTGTGGTCTTGTCAGATTAAATCAGCACTGGCACCTTCTCCACCTATGAAAGCCAGGACCAGAGCTTCTAGAGTGAGCTCATCTTTTAATATCTTATCTTCTTACCCTTTTCTTATTTTTCTTATTGCATAACTGATTTAAAGAGGCTGGAGGGGAGACAAATCTGTAACAGATCCTGGCTGTGTCTCTGTGATCTCCCTCTCATTTCCCTAATGGCTCTATTGTAATTAGATTTGCAAAACCAGCAAAAGGTCTCATTTTGAATGGCAACAGCTGTTGACATCAAGATTACATTGAATAATTTACTGGTTTAATTTTAGCTGCTAAACAATAAGAGCCTCTTGTCAAGGATTATTTCACTGGCTGATGTTTTCTCTTTTTCCCATTGCTGCCTCCTCCTCTCTTTGCACGCTGGACAATCTGAATTGCCCCATTGAAAAGGCAGTAATAACTTACATGGCCTGTGCAAAACTATAGGTGTGTGTGTGTGTGACTATTGTTGTTGTGTGGCACAGGTGGTTAATTCTGGCTCAGATCCATGGGCTGCATTATTCCAAGTGTAACAAATTATTCTGGGCACTTTGACAGGACTCCAGAAATGGATGCTCAGTCTCAGGCTCCTGTACAAAGTCTGGTTTCAAACTGTGTGTATCAGTCCCTGTAGGAGAAGGAGAGCAGCAACACTTTTGTCTCACAGTACTGCTGCAGGCTGAGTTCACCAATACCAAGTAGCAGAGATTCTTTCAAGGAGCAAAATACTAAAAATAAAATCATTTTACAGGTCTAAAAATAAGTGAAAGGGCAGCATTTGCTACAAACCAGTGTAGAAGGAAAGCTGAGAGCATTGCTGTGCAAAGTTCATCTCTGTGGTCTTCAAAAGGGTTTTTTTTGTGATAAGTTGTTGGGCGTTCATGACTAAAACCTGAACGCCATGAGAGACCTGAAAATCAAAGGTTAAATTCCTGCTGCACTCTCACTTTTCAGGAGTGGGACAAGTGCTTTACTAAGCCAAACCACCTAGATATAAAATATATATATATATAAAGCACCCTGTGCTACAAGCAGTAGATGGACAGGATGGCTCCCTGCCCAGAGCTTGCACTCACCCCTGGGTGCAGTTTGGGTGACACGGGTGGCACTCCCGATCCTCGTCGGCGTACTTGAAAATGAAGCTGTTGGCCCCCTGCAAGCCATCAGGACATTTTTCCACACAATTTGGACCATCCTTAAAATGGAAACACTTGGTGCAGTGGTCAGGACCCTGGAGAGCGTGGAAGGAAGAAATGCAGTGCATTGAAGTTACTCTGTCCTTTCCTGCTGTGCTAGGATTGCATTGGCACTCACTCAGCAATAACTGCAGCAGCTTCTCTTCCCGAGGAACAGCGAATTACCTGCGTGGTTCCAGCCTCTGCTAGGGAGCAGCAGACACATAAATCCTGCTGCTTTTGGCCATCAACTTCTTCTGTAGAGTGCAGGACTAAATACCAGCCTCTAGATGAGCTTCTTGATATTATTGGTGTGCTTAATACAATGAAGCCAGTGCCCACTTTAAAGCTACATTATTCAGTACTGAACCACTTTTGCAAAGCCCTTCGGTGGCATTTCCTGCTTCTGCACTCCAGAACTATTTTCCACAAGCATTCTGCACACAGCATCTGGTCACAGCAAGGCTGAAGGACTACAAGGTCTCCTTCTTCTTAATACATATGAAGACCAAATTGTTAAAGACAACAAGCCAAGACTCCTGGTCAATGTGGAAGCAAAATTTTAAAGCTGTGATGATAAGCTACTGTATAACTAAATCTGGTTTTCAGGTTGAGAATTGGCCTAGGATTTTATGTCCACAAGCCCTGCTACAAATCCAAATTTCCCTGATGAGCTGAACACTTGAAACATTGGCTTCTTGCCTTATGGCTGTATTGCAGAAAAACACAGTACTGTAAGAAAAGTTATGATGCCTTCATTTTAAGTCATAGAAATAAAGAAATAAATTATGGGTTTTATTTTTCTCGATTATGAAGAGCCTAAAATACAACTCCTCATTTCCAGAATACTTGTGACTTTTAATCTTGGCAATACACAGAAGACTAGAAGAAAGAGACAACTTCTATCTCCCAAATGAGCAATAACCTTTGAAAGAAAAGTTACTGGCCATTATAAAGGTGAGAAGGAGTTAACCATCATTTAGGATGAATGAAAAATGTTATCTATCAAAAGAACCTAAAGGCTATCTAAGTACAAAAAACCTCCCAGCATATTGTTCAAACTGAGAGACTGAGACAAATTCCCCCACTTTTTTTTTGGGAGGGAACCCAGGACAGAACTGAGTATAAATAATGAAAACAGGAATAAAAAAGAGTGCTCAAATCACAACTGCATGCTTTCTGTCTGTAAAAAATTGTGTGCATCTGCACCACTAAAGCATTAAGACAACTCAAGAAAGAAAAGGAAAATTTTCAAAATTGCTTTCTTAAGGAGGCAGACCTAAGGCAGTTTATTCCCAATACCAACTTAGCACGAGCAGAATTCCTTCCCTACAGGCAGAATATGTGTGTTTTCTGCTTTTGTTTCACTAATTTGCAGTACCTGCTGTAAAGTCTGTGAGCAGGAAAGCCCTGTCCTTCAGCACACTTTCACAAGTTACCCTGAACCCTGACAAACAAAAGAAACCAAAAGCTGAGAAGAGTTATCAGGCTTTGTTCTTACCGGCCCGTAGCAAGTGATCATGTTTTCCTCCATCTTTTCACACTGGGGATCACACTCCACACAGACAGAACCATTTGCGAATTCTCGGAATTCCCTGAGAAAATAGTTTGTAGGCAGGTTAGGAGAAATCTGACTCCAGCCCCAAACTGAGCTCCCTTGGCTGAGTCTTCACCTGCTGGAATTGACCACAGCAGCCACGTGAAGCAGAGACACCTTCTTCACCCATATAAAACTATAGTGGGGGCCTTCCTCTCATTTAGAAACACAGACTTCATTAACAGGACAAAATTGTTGACTTCTTGATTTTAATCTATGGGGTTGTGACTCGTGACTCAGATTCAGGAATCCACTTGTCACACGTGGGCACTGATGACAGAGCTGCCCTGTTGCAGGTAGGTCTCTAGAAATACATGCCTTAAAGCCCATTCTCCAGAGGGCTCATAAAGTTTTCAGCAATAATTCTAGACTGAGGTCTTAATCCATAACATGTCAAAACAGATCCTTTTACTCATTTATTTCATGTATCCACAAAAAACCACCACTCAAGTGACTTTTTTTTATTAATCCCTTTTAAGAGGGAAAAAGGGTAGTGATGGCAGGTTGAATTTCTTCCTTCAAACATTTCAGCTGCCAGTTACCCCTCACAACCATCAGGATCTGCTGAGGACATCAGGATTGAGCTGAGGACATCAGGACTGAGCTGAGGACATCAGGATAGAGCTGAGGAAAACTTCACTCAAGTGCTGCAAGGGAGCTCACCCTTCCCTGGCTCTGGGAGTGGGATTTTCCTGCTGAGGACTAAAAGAGATGTCAAATACAGCTTGATCCCACCCTGAAGATCTGTTTCCTGGCTCTGGGAGTGGGTTTTTCCTGCTGAGGACTAAAAGAGATGTCAAATACAGCTTGATCCCACCCTGAAGATCTGTTTCCTGGCTCTGGGAGTGGATTTTTCCTGCTGAGGACTAAAAGAGATGTCAAATACAGCTTGATCCCACCCTGAATATCTGTTGCTGCCCTGCAGCATGAACATGCAGAGCTGTCCCACAAATAAAAAGTTCTTCCCTAGTCCACAGGTTACAGCTATTTTCACATATTTAGGACAGAACTGAGCCTGTGGAAAGTGTAAATGCCACTCACTGATAGTTAGAGAACAGAACAGAACATTCTGGTTGAGTCTCTTCATGCTCTTACTCTGACATGGCAGCAAAAGACACCAAGGGGGGACCAACTTATTTCAACTTATTCCAGGGCACTGACAACACAACTGGGGTCTGCAACGCTTCTTTTGGGGGGAGAAGGGGGAGGAGAGGAGAACAGGAGCTCTTAAGCACATAAAACTATGCTCTGACAAAGTATTTTTTGCAAGCCTTCTCCAGATGGAAGAGTTGAGAAGGTTTTCATGCATGTTTGGGAGTTCATTTGGCTCAGTTGAGCTTTATCTTTCTGCCAAAAGGCAGATTCAAACACTTTCTGCTCTGGGGGTATTCCCCCAGTATAAGCAGCAAAAGGAAAAGGGGCAAGAGCTCCTGTTGGGTGTTTAAATTTCTATTTGTATTTATTTATATAGTTATATATAATTTTTATATATTTATATATAATTTATATATTTATATACAATAGAATAGATAATATATATTATACATTCTATATATTTATATATAATTATATATTATTTCATATTTATTATTTATATATTTATCTAATATTTATTTTAAAATATATAATGATTATTTTAATTTTATATATTTATATATGTTATATATGTACATATTTATATATTTGTATATGTTTATATATTTATATCTATTTAGATTTATATATAGATATATTTATATGTCTATATATTTATATATTAATATATAAATATATTTTTATATATTTAGATTTATATATAGATATATTTATATGTCTATATATTTGTATTTGTATTTATTTATATTACCATTACACAGTGCATTATACAAAAGAGAGTGAGCTTTTCTACTTTGGGCTCCTTATTCAGAGAATTTCTTTATCAAATTCCTGAATCCAACTCATCTGAAAGAATATAATTGTATGGTTCTGAATAAGGGTATCAAGCAGGGATAAATGATGAGGGCTTTTGTGGACATGATTTTCTGAACCTGAGAGAGTTTCATGCTCTCAGTGGCTGATTAGTCTCTCAAGGGAAAGTCTTTTGGGAAACTTTTCTCTCACAGGGACTGTTGTGTAAATAAGATTTTTCCTTTTCAAAACAGTGTTACATAGATGTTCTAAGAGTGTTTTTCTCTTGTCCCACCATTGGGATGAGAGAGGTGCTGTTCCTGGTACCAATCAGGTTAAGCTGTAGTGGAACACTTTATAAAAAGGGTTGAAAACCCCAAAATAAGGGTTCTTGCTTCCTGAGAAAATAAAACCTCAGCTGCTGTGATTCGAACCCTCGCTTCATACTTCGTGTCCACTAGCGACAGGTTTTTTGTAACTTTTCACCTAAAACAAATTGTTCACGTTACCAGCAACACAAAGAGCACAAAGTGATGATGCAGAAGGCAGCAGAATACCAGAGAAAGCTTTCTCCACAAGTTCACATTTATAAATCTTAGTCCATGACGCTTTTCCCCCAAAATCAGTAATATCGGCGATGGAGCCAGACACTGAATAACGCAAACCCAAAACTGACTCGTTCACTGAAGTCCTCAGCAATGCTAGTGAGCAGCTTTGGGGGAAAGCCCAAGGGGAGTGTCTTACCCATCGTAGAGGTTGCAGGAGTCGATGCAGGTCCTGCCCCTGATGAAGCGCTTGCAGGACAGGCACTGGTCCGGCCCCGGGCCCCAGCAGCCGTCGCTGGAGCACAGCTCATTGCACACCATCCCATCAGCAGCTGCAGAGACAGGGCTGCTGTCAGGAACACACACAGCCCCAAAAACCCAAGGGAAAACATTCTGACACGCTGGGAAACACAACTGGAGTGTCCCTGTTCTCCAGGATGGAATAAAAACATAAATCATCGTGCCGCAACACAAACACACACACACAGAGCTGGGATATCACACACACTCCTGGACTGCTCCTTTCAGGATAAAAAGGTTTAAGAGAAGAGCTTCTAAAGCAGGAATAACCAGAGAAGCAGTCTCAGAGATGGGGGATAAAGGACATGATTAAAACTTCTAAAATCCTGAATGGCAAGGAGGAGGTGAGGAAGCATGAAGAAATTGTTCACTGCTTTCTCCGAGTCCCTTGTGGGCATTCAAAGAGACAGGAATCCAATAGGGTTAAAATCTGAGATTTTTCTTCATAGAGAGTAAAGATCAACCTGTAGAATTCCCTGACACAGGACATGGTAAATACCAAAGATTTAAAGGATTAAAAAAAAAAAAAATCCATTGTCTGAATGCACTAAAGTTCTATTAAACTAAAATATAAAATGCTCCCTGTGAATTGAGGAGTCCCTGAAATAAGACTTATGGACAGTGGGGAAAAAAACGTAGGAAAGACACAATTAATTGTGATTTTAAAATATTTATTTATATTATTCAGGTGCAAAAGCACCTGAAGAGCCAAAGAACCTTTCTTTTAAAACCCTCAAGCCCACACCAAAATACACAATGAACTGAGGCTTAGAGGGAAAGTTTGTTTCAAACAGTGTAAGTCTGTCTTTTTATTTTATAGAAATCATTCTCCACGTAAATATGGAAATGATGTGACAAAGAAAATGAGCAAAGAGCAGAAGGAAACTGGGAATTATCTCTCCAGCATCTGAAGAAAATCTGGGTGCACTTTCAGGCTAACCCTGGCATGTGAAAGGACAGAATGAATTTGAACTTATTTTTGCACAATGCAATGATGTACACAAATGGATTACACAGAGCACTGAGTAAATTAAACCCAGAAAGGACCTGAAATATCAGAGATGGCAACAATAGAGATATTTGTTTACTTTTTAAGTCACCAGAAACAACTTAAGAGGAATAATAAATGAAAAGGAGGGGTGATGGTTGAGTTCTACCACCCTCTCCAACACCATCCTATTCCATACACCACAAATAACCTCAGGCACAAGAAGCCTGAATAATTTTTTATCAAGGCTGGGATTTAGTTTTTATTCTTTCTGTATCACGTATATGAAATATATTTTTAATGAAATAAAAAATGATTTCATTTAGGAGTCATTCCAGGTGCTCAGTTTGCTTTAAGGTGTTATTAATGAGCACAAATTCCAGCACAGCAAGGCCATTTCAGAGAGATGCCTTGTCCTCCTTCCCTGAGCTCTGCTGCTGCAGCCAAATGAGCCAGAGCAGCACAGCCAGCATGAGCAGAGACACAAAATTCAGCTTCTCATTCCTGTCCTATGCTGAATTTCTTTCAAGCACAGTAATATTTTTTATAATAATTATTTTATAATAAATTTTTATAATAATTATCAAGTGTTCCACACTATGCTGTCTGAACCTGCAAGTAAAAACAAAACCAAAACCCACAAACCCAAAAACTACCTTAGTCACAATTAATCAAACTTTTATATAGTTTCATATGGTTTTTGTTTTCAACTCAGTGACTCATTTTAAATCTTTGTCACTGGACAAAGGAAAACAACCTGGTTTGGAGATCCCTCTTTTTCTCATTTTTAATTTTAAGAATATTGCTAGCTCTTTTGGCTTTGTTTTCCACACTCATCACAAAAAGGCAGTTCCCTGTTTGATTTCTCACCTTCTTTTGTAACTTGAAACTGTGATTTACTATGAGTAATTTCCTTTCTTTTAAACTTTTCTTTTTCCTTTCCTTCAAACTAGTCTGGGATCAGAATTTATTTGCACGGACAGGTAAATATCTAAAATATCTAAATAAATAAATATCTAAATAAAAACCTAAATATCTAAAATGTCTGTAAAAATAACAAGGGATATTATTACAAGATAGCTCAGAAAATACAGTGAGTAACTGTATACAAATAAAAGGAGAGCTTTTCAATAAAGAAAACTGTGGTTACCCCATTGAAATGTAGCCAACACAGTCCCCATATTCTTATGAAAAAAGCAACAGAAATAAAAAAATTATGATTTCCTCCTGAAACATTTCCATAAAAGAATCTTGGCAAGGAGGGAGTAGTTGTTTTGACAACTTAAAAAACTCATTTTTCTCCCCTTCTTTAATTGTGGGGATGGCTAAAGAAACATTTCAATTTTTGACACATTTTTTGGCATTTCCATGGTCTGAGCACGTTCTGCAGCTCCAACACATCACATGGCCTCTTGTGGAAGGAAATAACAACAATGTTCTTGACAGGAACTGGGTTTTGTCAGGAGTTTTAGAAGAAGGGCTCATTCTTTATTAATGGGGGCACACAGGTTAGAAGCAGAAAGGTTCAATGTTTTTCCCTAACTTAAATAGAACACAAGAAAATTAGCTACTAAAAAAAAATAAAAATTCTTTTTATTTGGCTATATGCTTCTGGGCCTGATCCAAAGCTCCATGAACTGAATAGAAAAACTCCTGCAGACTTCAATTAGCTTTACATCATGCCCAATAATGAATGTAATCATTTATTCAAGTTGTTAATTGGTGGCTAGATTGATATAATTCATAATGATCACATCTGTAACAAACTTTGCCTAGAAGGGTTTCACCTTACACTGCAGGTGTCACTAATGCTGAGAGAATGGTTTGGACAAAAGAACATTTTTATTTTTCTATATTTATTTTGTGTGTATTTTGTGACATATTTCACGAGTCACCTCTGACTGTCCCATAAAAAAAAAAAAAATCTGGAAAAAAAAGGCAGATTTTTCACTTTAACATGGAGCAAAAGTCAAATCTACCTACCCTATCCTTGATGATTTTATTCCATTCCCTGTGCACAAGAGCTTGGACCCTGAGAATTCTATCAATGAAACTGTGCAGGGAAGTGGAGAAGGGAGAGGTCACATTCCTTCCATGGACACCCCCTTTCTGGCCCTGGCAACACAAAGCACTACAGCATCCTCAGGGTTTGTGGATTTCATTTCCTTTTCTAAATTAAAAACATACACATATATTTTGCTCCTGTATTTTCAGTAGTCTACAAAAAACCAGAAGTTTGCCTAGGCTTTTAACCTATTAAAAGAACCCCTCCATCTTGGAGGCAGTGAAAGATTTGGGGACTACCTTAACATTGCTAAGAAGTGGTGTAAAGATGAAATAATTGAGGGGATGAAGAATATAAAGTATATTTTGCATGCTGGAAAATGCTGCAGCATTTTCCACTGGCTGAGGCATGTTGTCTTTGTCTTCTTCATTGCAAAAAAAAAAATAAAAGTCAGAGTTTTCCCAAACTCTGTCATGCCAGTGTTATCTCAGAGATGAAGCATTAACATAGACCAAACTTTTCCACATAAATTTTACTCCCCCTGCAACTTCTCAGTATTTCCTCACTGATGTAGAGTCAGCTGAACACAGCATTAAATGGTGTGGAGAAGATATCATCACCTTGTGACAGGTCATAAAAGTCACTTAAATACAATGGTGGCTAGAAGACCTTGGGAGGTCTTACATGAGTTTTCAGAAAAGCTACACAATGATATAAAAAGTTTGCTGTAATTCCCTTTAAGCCATTAACAATAACTGGGTAGAAAGGGGGAAAAAAAAAAGTTTTCCACTTTAAGATTCCCACACTGTTAAATCTCCTAAAATGATTTTAGGAGTATTTCTCTTCCTGAAAAATAATAAGTGTCTAGTATAATAAATCCTTACCTAGCTAGAGGTGAAATAAAGTTTGCATTTTCCCTTTGTGTGCAGATGTAGTGACAAGACATTCCATGTGAGAGGATGATGTGACAGCACATCCCAGTTCCCATTTGCTCTGGAAGCCCATGTTTCAGTAGCTGTGGCAGCTTCAAAGGGACTCAAGCTGAGTGATCCCAGGAAAGGACAAAGAAGTGTTTGAAAAAGGAGCCCTGACAACTAATGCAAGATTATGTTCCAAGCTGCTGTGTTCAGCTATGTCCCAAAGCTCTCAAAACCAGTGAAACAACTGGGACACTGCACCATGAAGGGAAAAAGCACCTTACAAAATTCACCTGAGTGATTTCCCATTGTGGGAGGTTACAGAAAGCTTGAAGCAAAGAGGAGTCATTACTGTATGAGACATCAAGCCTGTGCTCCACCTTGTTACTGCTTAGTTTCTTTTTATATTAAATTCCTAGGAAAGAAGGAAAGTTGATTGTTCTTTCATTAAATGCTGCATGATAATCAGACAGGTAGGGCCAGTCTGATGCAAGAAAACATCAGAGCACCAAGAGTGTGACTTTTCTCCCAGTTTTTCATCTGGTAGAGAGGAAACCTGTGCTCTCTAGAAGGTTCACAAGTTCATGCATCTCCTGGCAAGATGGGACCAACTTGGATCTGGGAATACAACCTTAGTGACTCTTTCATGGTCAACAGAACCTTGATTTTCTTCCTCCTTCTGTTGTGTCAGCCCAAGAGTTCCATGTGGGAAATCTCAAAAGGGCTAATCCTTCTTCATGCCATACAAAATACAGTTGTTACTGGAGCACTAGGGAAGAACTAGGTGGTTCCTCACCACATGATCATGTCACACTGCAGGGGACAGCATCCTTCTTGGCAGCACCTCTATTTTCCAATAAATACTCTGTTTTTATAGCTGCCTTTCTATGTAGGGGCAGAAGAAAAGCCCTACAGCCTCGGGCACAATCACAGTAAAAACTTCCTGCAGTGACAGCAAGCAGCATTTTCTTAACCTTCACTTTTTAAACTTGCATGTAAAGAAATAAGCCTAATAAAATTAATACCAATTAAAATGCCACACAACCAAAACCATGTGGTGATTGACCAAACAAGACCTCATACTCCCTGTGGCTCCTCCATGGTAGGAGAGAATAGAAAACTGAGCAGCAGAGACAAAGCTCCAGCTGTATTTCACCTAACACTGAAGGTACACTTACACTACAGAAATGAGCACAGCCATTCACTCTCTCAGAATAGAGAACAACAGCACTTCAAAGGGAGAGGAGAGGGGAAAAAAACCCACAAAATCCCTCAAGTAAAACTCAAACAAAAAAACCCCCCTCAAACCAACAGAAAGAATGAAAGTGCAAGTCAAAAATAGGACCACAGCTTGAAAAAACCCAAAGCAAACATTTTTGGCTGATCAGAGCACAAACATCAGCAATATCACTTAAACATACAGCAATTTAATGAATCTCCTCTCCTGCAAGCAGTCTAACAGATGCTTAAAATGAACTGCCTTGCTGCTACAATATGCCTGTATTGATGCAATTTGCTGCCTGATTTCTATATAAACAAGTTATTTTATCTGCTACAGAGCTTTTTTGGCTTTTCAGTACGATGATCTCAGCCTAGGTACTGGCATGTAAGCTTTCCTGAAGTAGTATTTTTTATCAGATAGGTCAAATATGAAAAGAGAGAACTTGATGATCTAAAACAGTCCCAAAAAACACAGTTCTGCATTAAGATAGGGCCATTTAGGCTGGGGGGGAGCAGAAGCTGCCAATCCCACTCCATAAGGAAAAAGGGCTGTAGAGTCATGAACATTCCATTCACAGCCTTCAGAATTCCTACTTGTGAAACTGGTTGAGGAAGCAGCTCGCTCTCCCTGCTCCCTATCCTTTGTTCCTTAAACCATTTCATTTTCCTGCTCAAAGCCCTGGGATGCTGTAAATGACCCCAGTTCCCCTGATGTCCACGGAGCCCCCCAAGCCCCAGCAGGTACTCACTGCAGTTCTCTGCCCTTTTGTTCCTGTGGATCACTGTCTTTTGGCTGGGGGTGCTGAAGAGGCTGGTCCAGTTGACAGTGTGGTAGTAGCACAGATTGCTGTTGTCTGTGATGTAGATGTTGCCAGCACTGATTTGCTTCAAGGACTGGAACTGCAGGGAGGTGATGCCTTGTTGCTTCAGGATGAGCAAGGAAAGGCCACTGGGATGAGAACAAAAGTGAGAGAGAGTAGGAATTAGCTTCAGAAGGCACAGCTTATTATATCTGGTAGGAAACTGCCAAGAGTTAACATGATCTTTCTGGAAAAACTGAGAATTGTTCAGAAAACTTTTATTTTGTGGTGATGTAGTTATTTTATGAGTCAACCTCCAGCTCTATTGCCCAGGAAATTATAAGTCCTGTCAGGAGTGAGATACCACAAGCTGTGATGCTCATAGCACTAGGCCAAGTAAGCCAGCAGAACTCAACCAGTTTCATTTCATCCATTAAGAGATTTTTTTGAGATAATGTGCTGTTAGGAAAACTGAATAAAATTCAGGTTTTTTCTTTCAACAGCATTAATACTGTGTTAGTTTATATGCTAAGGAGAAAAATAATGTAAAATGTATTAAAACATCTTCTTTCAGGCATCAAATTAACATCATTTCAAGTAATACAGGAAGAAATTGTTATTTTCTTGGATTTTTTTTTTTTTTTCAGCCCACTTTCTACATTTCATTTTTCTTTGGTTGTAATACCTGGTTATCTCCTTTCTTCATCAAAGGAACAGTAAATGATTGTCTGCACAACATGAAAATGACTGCACATATTTTATGACTGAAGATTAGTGAAGACAATATCCAGTTTCTGGGCATCCTTTAAGTTATTGTATTTTAATGATGATAATTGTTTTCCAGCTGTTCCAAATAAAAATTGCTGCCTTGGAACAGAATGTGAGGCTGTAATTCAACCCCAAGGTTTCACTGCTATTCATATTCTGCTCAGATTGCTGTTTAAGATGCCAGCAGAATCCCATGCCTGATTTACTCCATCTCTAAAGTGGGGATCCAGGGCACCTGCAACGTGCCTCAATGATTTCAATGTTCTTCCACCTTTTACCTCTTCTTAAAACCACTCTGTTGTTTGGTCATATGAACCTGCATGTCTAATCACAGCCATATAAACTCCTAATAATGAGGCTAAGTTCTATTATTCATTCCTTTGACACTATGCTTCTTCACAAGGTATTTTAAACCATAAATGTAAGTTCCAGACAAGGAGGTAATAGCTACAGCTGTGAACCAAGAGGTTTTTTATAAATAATTATGTGGAGAAGGTATTACCCATTATAAACAACTGATTAGCAAAGATACTGGCAATGAACACCTTGGTAACAGAGGGAAAAAATATATCAATTTACAATGTCCTTCCCAAAGGATGTTGCATTCTCTGTAACTGAACAAAGAATCACAGGACACTAATAAAAAATTATTCCACCAACAGGCAAGCTCCTTACCTATAGAGAGCTCTCCCACCAATGGTAACCAAGTTAGAAAACACCCTGAAGTCTGTCATGTTCTCAGGCCACGACTGGATGTTCAAATACCCTGAGGGAGGAAAAGGCAAACACAAATTATTTCAGCCATGTATGGGTTAGGACAGGCTTAGCCTGTAAAGGAAAGACAGTGCCAGCCTGAGGAAAAGAAATAAGGTAAGAAATAAGGTATGCTGCAGGCTGCTCACCACCATCTCCTCCAAAAAGAGAAGAACTTGTCCTGATGTCTGAGGTGAGCACTGCTCACCTGAGCAGGTGACTCTGCAGCAGCAGGACACATAGGTGTGAGCACTATGTGCTTTACTTCCACTTCAGCAGCAGGGCTCAGACTGTCAATTAGTGTGTTTAGGAATTGCACATAACATTCAGCCAAGTGCCAGATTATCTTTGACATTAATTAGGGAGAGATTAAGAGTTTACTTTCATTTTTAATCCCACCTGTTCGCTGAAATTCCCAACTTTTGAGGGGTGAAGCATGCTGAGCTCCACACAGCTACAATCAAGCTGTGGTGTCCAAAGGTATTTTGGTGGGGTTTTTTGTGCATGAGACAGAACAAATTTTTGCATTTCCCTACCCATACATAATCAGAAATCAAATGAGAACTCAGAACACAGATACTACTCTCACTGTAGTGTCTCCCTCCCTGTCCCCCACATGGTGAAACAAGAAACAAGATGCAAGAAAACAAAGTACTGACTACTTGTTTTATGACCTCTTTGAAAAGTCACCAAAAAATGGGACTCACTACCACCACTCACCACTACATTATACATTTTTAAATTACAGAAGCTAATTTGCAGCAGCATTTTCTGTTGGACCCAGGGAAGGAGATGTAAAAGCAGACTGGAACCTTCAAATGCTTTCAGACAAAGAAAACGGTTTCCCAAATTTCAGCACCATTTGCCTCACATTTGCCTCCCCTGCAACACTTGTCCTACTTTGCTAAAATGGGACCAAGATCCTTTGTCCACTTAGCATCTGCTAGAATAGGCATCAAAGGAAAATACACTTGTGAAAATCAACTGATACTGAAGTTTTCTGTATTAAACTTATATAAAAATTACAGAGTGATGCGCTTAATGCAAACAAGTGCCCTGTGTTCTTCAGAAAACCCAACATATGACAACTATAAAAGGAAAGTGAGAATGAATTCATTAATTACTGCAGATTATAGGAGATCAGAAGTGTGTTACCTGTTATCTCTCTCACTGTTTGGAAGATATTTAATTTCTCTGGATTGATGGCAGCGATCGTGTGATATGGGTCTCTGAAAGATTAAAATCACATCATGTGACACTTTAAACAAAAAAAAGATCAGGTTCTCAAAGCCATACCATGTAGGAAAAAAAGCATTAAGGTGCTCAACACTTTGCTTTTATGAGGGTATGCACCAAGCTTCTTCAGCCTGCTGTTCCTGCAGATCCATGTCTAACTTCTCCCTCGTCATCTTGAAGGATCATAAAGGTTCAACTCATTCATGTTTTAGCAAATATTTATGCTATGGAAAATTAAGGAATTCTAAACAACTAGAGTTTACTAGTTCACTAGAAGTGACCTTCCTAAAGGAAAGATGAATTTCCAGGTTTTTTTTCCAGGAATGGCAGAGCTGTGATACTGCATGCCAGGACTAACAAAGCTGCTCCTGAAAGGAGTGACCAGCTATAAGCAACACAAAGCCAAGAGCAGGCCAGCAGCTCCTGACATGTGACATTTAAAGGGCACACTTTTGAGAAGATGTTGAACAAGAAACCTCTAAAAGCACGGATCCTAGCCAAGCAAGTTTGTCCACGAGAAATGAAACAACCTCCAAAACTTAAAATCTTGAACTTAGATATACCACAGTGTGAAAAGATGGAGCTGACCTTGATTTTGAGAGTGCCATCATTTAATAAATGCATTTAAAAAGTCAACCAGAAGCTTACACCAAACAAAGATTACTCTGGAATGGCATGTTATGGTATTTTTGTGTGTTTTCTGAGAGTAGGGAACGTCACCAATAAATATGGAGCACGTGTTTCCTCCTCTCCTCCTTCTGCTTTCCAGGACATGTGATTCTCAGAACTGTTAATATTTGTTGATGTTCCAGAACATTAACAAAAAAGCCCAGTGGACCACAGAGGCATCAAACACATTATTTTAACAATGTGGGGCTCTCAGAAAACTAAATAATAAGTTTTGACTACCTAACTGAAACACAGCACTTTGCTTTCAAAGTGCATTGCCATCAAAAAAGGAAAACCCTTGCCTGCAATAAACGTGAGGCAGCTGAATTTCACCTCTAAATTCTGAAGGTAAAATAGCTTTAAAGATGCAGATATGCACTTAAACCCCTTAAACAGCCAAATGTCTGATGTTTTATCAACATATAAAACTGTAGTGTATAGTGTATATCTTAATTACTTTAAATAGTTGTGTATAAAAACATTCATAATTGCATATATATATATATATATATATATATATTTGCATAAATTATAACAAATTCAAAAAGACTTGAAGTTAATGTGCTCAGGAAAGAAATAGGCTATAGAACCACAGGATCAAAAACCAGGACAGGATCAATTGCAACAGCAGAGTTTCCAATGGAAAAAACAACAACAAAAAATATCCTCTGCATCTCTCACCAAAATTATTCTCTGCCACCACCAAAGTCTTCCAATTCCCCAGAGAATCAGACTTTAAGTCCCTACAATCTAAAACATTAAAAATTCATACTCTAAAATTTACAGTTCACCATGAATAAATGATTTTGTGACAAAAATTAAGTAAAAGTTGGAGAGGAAATAAGTAGGATTGTTGTTTCTCTGTACTGTCCATTTATATAAAAAACTACTTGTGGAGTCAATGTCATTTTTTAAATTTCCCTTTCATATTGCTGGTTTGCAAAATGTCATTGAAACTTTAAATAAAAAAGCTGTTCCAGAAATCTAGATATTTTCCTTCATTCTCAAATCTTCTCTTCTTTTAACCTATACCAATATAATTCATGCTGTAGCAAACTTTAGGGTTGCAGAATTCAGTGCCCTCAAACCTCAAACACTTGCTTAAGTGAGTTTTCTTCATCAAGAATGAGAGACAAAATGCTACAGAGTTTCAACATTACATGTCCTGCTCTTCTGTAAAATAGAACAGAATATTTTAACTTCCTGCTTATAGTCCAAATTTAGATATTTTTCAGACAAGTACAATTTTATTCAAGGTTGGGTTTGGTTCTTTTAATGTAGACACATTTTTTAATGAGCTAATATATTTTTTCCCTCAAAAGCAGTTCTTAAACTTTAAATTAAATTTCATGTAATGCACCAGATTAATCCACACAAAATTTCTCATGGGCTCTAGCTGATTCTCTTGCATTTACTTGGCTTTTTCCTTTCCTGTGATATTTAACAGGTTTCCATCCAGCCTCTCAGTGGGTTGTTTGGCAGAGCAGATCCATGTGACTTGTGGCACTTTGAGGTTTTTCTGGACCTATTACAATGAGCAAACTTTAAACCAAAATACTGGATTTATACACCAGTGAATTCTGTGTGCCTCTGCAACTGAAACTTAAATAGATTCTTCAAAACTGATTGACAAGAGGGCAGCTCTTGTACATGTTTGTGTACTGACAGCCACCCAGACTATGACAAGTTGTGCTGAGAGAGGCTGTCTCTCTGCATATTCTGCATATTATTCTGCTGGCCATAAAGAAATTTAAACAAACTCATGGAAGGCAACTTCCTTTTCTGCCTTCTATTCTCTAGTCAGCCTCTATCATAAGCCAGTGTTGAGGACCTCATAAAGTAACCAGAGAATCATAGTTGTGTTTTCTCTTTTTAGTGCAAACAATTAATCCATCCTTTCTTTTCCTAGAGATTGAATCTTAAGGATCAAGGCAGTTTTCTTCACAATGGATGGCAGAAAACTAATTTATCCTGGATCTGCTATTGCATAAAGGAAGCCTGCTGCCATCATTAAGAGGTGGATGCAATTGGTTTCAGCTGGCACTGTGCCATAACATCTTAACATTTTGTCACTTACCCATGAATCCCAGTGACAAGGAAGATGAGGTTGCCATTGATCTTGGTACAGTTTACAAACTTGTCAATGTTGCTGGAATCCACTGTCTGAGCTGACACCAAACTCCCTGTCCCAATGCCATCACATGCTGCCAAAACAAGGAGCTTATGTAAAGAACTAGGGAAAACAATTACTGAATCAGAACATGCTGACTTTACAGACAGGACTCTTCATCTCATTCAGCAGAGAGGTGTTAAAACAGCATCCTTGACCCATATTCCCACAGAGGCACGTGCCAATTTAAAACAAACACTGAGCTGCAGCACCTGCCACAGAGCCCTGGCACACTGGTATTTCACATGGGATATAAAGGCAAGTATCAACCACACAAAACCCCACTCAGCCCAGCCATGCCATTTCTTGGGGAGAAACTGAGGTGCCCTAACACTGCTGCTCCAGAGGTCCCCTTCTCTGGTGGATTTAGGAACTTAACCATCCATGCCATGAGGCCTGTTAAAAGGCTGCATAAATAACTTTTTATTTATCGGCTCAATCAGCAAGTTATTGGTGCCTGGAGAAGTGAGAGAACTTCTCTCTGTGGCCTGTGTAATTTAGCTGCATTTCCTGGGACACAGGATGCATCCAGGAACAAATCCCTCATGATTTCAACCATATAATGAATTCTGTCTTCCTAATTGAGCTCCTCTAATGGCAGCTACCAGCTGAAGCTTTTACAAACATGTGTTAGCTTTCCTCTTGAGAAAGTAAGGGACTCTATACGTGTGTTTTCGTGCACAAAACTGTCTATGCAACAACAACAATTATTTACTCAATAAAGCCAGATTAATGTGAAATCTTCCATTAGTGTGAAAAGTGGCATAGGCCCACAGAGGAAAATTTATGATGCTTTGCTCCACAGACCTTCAAGCACGGAGCAGAAAGTCTCCTTGCTGGAGTCTAGAACAGCAAAGTAACCTACAGATTCCAGTCCTCTCACCAGAACCATCACCAGTTGTGTGTGAGACACTGAGAAAGGAGGTAGAAGATTCTGGGAAAGCAGAGACAGAGGAAGGAAATGGAAACTTAATGCTGTATTGACAAATATGAGACATCACAGACATTGAAGTCAGGAGGTTTTTGTATGGCCACCTTTGGAATGACAAAAGGACAATGCTAAAACACCTCCAGGAAACACTTGTCATTAAAATAACACAATGAAGAATTCTTTCAGATTTCTCTAAGACCAACAGAGAAATCCCCTTCATTTGTGTCTAATAAAAAGTAATTGGTTTGGTTATATTACCATTACAACTTAATAAATTTTCACTCTACTCTATGTGCTTGACACACAACCTACATAGCTCAAAGTTTTGTGGGTATTCAAAGGCTATTCATATTCTACAGCAGGGCTATTCATGCCAAAATAACACCCTGTGTAGACTACTTCCAAGAAAATTTATACTGAACCACTGCCTACCTTTAGGACAAATGTCAGTGCAGGGCTTGCACATCTTAATACCATTTTCTTCAACTTCCATCTTGGAGCTGGGACATGCCCGGACACAAGAGCTGGAATCCACCACAAAGTTGTCTGAAAGGAAAAAGGAAATATTGTGATATAAATAAAGTGAATAAAAGCTGGCACATGTTTTTCAGCTCTGTGTGTCAATACCTGTCGTTGCCTTGGCACTTTCCCAATGATATTAACATTCAAAGTTCTGTGTTTTCAGAAGTGTATAAGCAAAATAGGCACATTATCAGGGACTTATAAAAATCCATGAATTGTCATGATCCCCCTTTCACCCTCAATTTGGCTTTATTATTATTTGTAGGGAAAAAATAAGCTGCAGTAATTGGAGAGAAATACAGCAAGATGGTCTGTCCTGTCTTTTTCATGCAACAATATACATCTGGTATAAAACAGTGCACAGGACAATGACAAGTATTCCAGTTTTTTTCCCTGTAAAACAACAGCCAAAGAGAGCATAGACTGATCCTACCTAACTAAAAGTTTAATACTCATAAGAAAGGAAAAAAAAAAAAAAAAGGTAAGTGTTCAATGAAGTATTTGGGCAAAGAATTATATCCCTTACAGTGCATGATATCAGGTTCTTAACAAACCAATCTGGCTTTAACAGACCCCCAGTATTACAAGCAGAACAAGGTGGTCACTGCCTGCTGTGAGTCCTCCACAGAGACTCCAATCTGGGATTTTGGATTGGATTGATTTATGATTTTATTGATTTGTGAATTTATTATTGATCCATTTAATATAGATCACCCATCCTTCTTACATTGGGATAATTTGGTAATTTACGGATAAAATGATTAATGTACAACTGTAAACCTTCACGGAATGAAAGGGAGAGCAAGAATACTATCTCCTTTATTATTCTTCCCAATTAAACCAGCAGATTTAAAAGACTTTTTCACAAAGAAAGTGATGACCCTGTAACTGTTTTCTGTTACTTGTCATCATCTGGCTGCTATCTTAGAAACATGTGTGTTTTACATGCATGGGATTCCTCTTTTTTTTAACTCCCTCCTCCCCTCTAATTTTACTCTGGGTTTTTAAGGCTGCATTCTTGTCAGTATTAGAAGTTTATTCCTCATTGGGACAGAACTGCTCAGGGTAACTTTCTGTCAAATCAATATCATGAATACATTTGGTTCCAGGTGCTGCTGGTGGAATGTCATTTTTCTGAAACAGAAATTCATACCCTTTTACAATCCCACTATTTTAACTATTTATTTCCACTATTTTGGAATTTTAAAACACTGATCTAAAGCATGAATGTAACAAGCTGACCACAAAAACAGAAATCATCTTTCTTTAGGTAAATCACTCTAGGATCCTCGGGAGCACGGAATTCACTGCCTGTAGTTATCATCTGACTTAGTTATTACAGGCTGCAAGCACAAGTGGAGTGATTGTGCTCCATTCTCTCACTGTTCTCATTCTCTCACTGTTTTTAAGGCTCCTGAAATGCAGCTCCAGCTTCCCATCCCTGCAGGAGAAGGCAGCTAGCAGGGCAGATCAGGCAGCACTTACGCGGGCACTTCTTGACGCAGAAAGCCCCATAGGTGTACTTGGCGTTGTGGTTGTGCTCCAGCTGGAAGGTGGTGGGGTTGTACACGAAGGTCTGGGGGCACTGTGTCACACAGGCACCACTGTCATTGAAATTCATACAGGCCTGCAAAAGGAGGGAGACAAAAAGTGCTGAATTAAATCATACCGCTGCTTTAGGGTTCGGTTTGGTTGGGGTTTTTTTTTTTTTTGGTGTAAAAGATGGACTTGATTGTTCAGACTTGCTGTGACAGTGAGGTATGTGATACAGAACTCTCTAACATTCATTCTGGCTACTAGGATTTTTGCTAGGATCTTGGCAAATATGTGACTTTTCAAATTAGGGAGTTTGGTGAGCCCCCTTAATTGGCAACAGTTGCCTGTTACACCACTTCCTACAAAACCAAAACAACACTTTAATTTGTTTCATAACTACTCACATTCAACCAGTTCTCGACTTGATAGGACATTCTAAAACTGCCAAGAGGGAGCAGCTATTTATCATCCTTTAAGCAAATGCTAATGGCTTTTTCAGAGGTCCAACCCTTTAGATTTCTTACAGCATGAATGCATCATCCGGCTGAAAACTGTAATTCCCAATTAGGAGGCAAGAGGGATAAGAACTTCTTTTGAGCTAGCACAGGAGGGGGCCCTTTCCCTTACTGGCAAGTTTAACAAGGTCAGTTGCTTCACATACTGAGAGAGGAAAATAAGACTTTGTTCCACTTAGCATTCAGGCTCTGCCTTGCACAGCTGACAGAGGACAGGGAGTGTGTGGATAACAAAAGTAATGGGATGCAGGGAAAACAATTGACTGTGCAAGGCTGGTAATTAGGAGTAGAAAGCCCCACCGATTTTGATGTTCCTTATCAGCACACATCATGTCTAAGGTTTTAACCACAGATTATGAGAAAAGTGTTGGAGTAATTTTCACTGAGTGTACCATGAATGAAAGGTTTGTAAGAATATGAAAGCTGCAGCCTGGCTTGGACCCCTCTAGAAGTTTATGCAGCCACTGCTACTGGGTATTGCCTCCCCACTAACCTGTAATCCAGGCTGCTTTAGAAGTGCTAGTCTAGGAGTGAATCCTTCTGGTCTTTCTCCAGGTTGTTAAAATACAGCTGGTTTTGCATCTTTAAAGAGTCAACAAGTGTAACAATACTGCACATGTTCTGTCCCCTTGCCTCCTGGGCTGGGACTGAGAGAAAAGAGAACAAGATTCCTCTCTTTTACTGATTTTACTACCAGTCCTTGTCTCCATTTGGATCAGGACCAGCAGGACCCTGGGACCTGTCATGCCAGAAGATTTCAGAAAGGAGAGGCTAATGATGTATCCAAGGACAAAATCTGCTGCTGAAAGGAACAAGCAGAGAGATCCATGATGACAGCACTGTTCTACATGGAGCATGTGCTAAGCAAAACCGCTGATCCTGTCTTTCCTGGTCCTTTAAAATACCTGTTATAAAACCTGCCAATTTTTTTCATGGAAACAAATTTTTTCTCCCCCTTAGAAAGATAAACACTTTACTCAGAGCTGGATGGCAAGTCCACCTGAGGAATAGTGCTGTGTCACTTTTCTGGTTCCACTAGGAAGTCAACCAGGCCCTCCTATGCATTTCAAGTTCTAGACCCAGTTTGAATATGAGATAAAAACATCAGTAAAACTTTGTTTTAGCATGTTTGCTTGCATTTATGTCAGATGATGATTACTGTCTTGCTTTTAGAACTGAATATGCAAATGACTGGATGGCAGCAGATGGAGGAGGATGGATGAATTTTATCTACAGATATTAAAACCGTATTTAGAACAGGATGCTGTTGCAAGATGCCATAATGCTCTAAAGGATTTGTAATGCTTTATAAGCTGTACTTTTGCTTATTAATAAATACTAATTTAGTTTGTTTCCTCAACCCATTTCTTACATGTTGACTTAAAAGGTGCTCCATCATGTACATGACAATTCTTTGATAACAGTTTAGCAAATAAAGCACACCCATACTCCTTGGAGACACGGCAATTCTCAGGAAAAATTAGTCTAGGAGATCTGGGAGCTTCAAATTTATGACTGAAATGTTTTATATACATTTGTAATTGCTTTGATAACATATGCAAATTTCTAGCATTTTGTGCTAAATGCTGCTAATTTGTGAATAAAAGCACAGGGAAATACACAAGGAAAAAAAAAACAACAAAGTTCTGTGTCTCAGCTGAAAGCTAAGCACAGTTGTCTCTAGCCTAAAGGGTTACACTTTTCACCCACTGTGTCTAAGCAAGTAATGACTAGTCCTGAAAATTGCCAGACCCCTGCTGAATTTCTTTTACATTGCTCTGGGGCCAGAAGGGAATGAGAACAAACCCTGGGTGCTTCTCTGCTTTCTGTACCAGAAAAACCTTCCAGTTGATTTTTAGCATGCATATTTTCACAGCTGCCACAATTCAGGAAGTCTAACTTTCAGGCTGCAGCATTACACAACTTAAGCTGCCAATAACTTGTCCTTTGTGGGTGAGGGTCTGGAGTGATGCAGAGTCCCCAGGCAGGTGCAAAGGAAAGCTGCTTTATTGCAAAAAACAGGCATTTGTAAGCAGTTAGGCCTTTATCAGTTAAATAGTTTAAAATCATAACAAACATAATTCAACCAACCACCATAAATGAACACACAATAGTTATATAACTTATTTTTCTACCCCTAATTGAGCTGAGTCTCTTTCCCACAGTCCTTTTCTACTTAGCCAAAGTAACAAGCCTGAGCCATGATTTTACAAGGCCTTCCTTTGGTAAAGTTTTACCTTTTAACAGTCCTTAACCTTTGAGAACACATCAGCTCTGAGGATGCTCCCCAATGCTCATTTGGGAGCAATGACTGCAATTCTCCTCTTCCTTTTACCTTTTAATACTGTACATGACACAAGAAAGACTGGCATTTTCCTGTCTCTCATGTTCAAAGCCAACAGAGAACTTCCAGGCACTGTTGGATCACCCATACCATATGTGCTGAGCATCTACTTTTAGAAAGCCACAAGAACAGCTTTAGTAAATCCTGTCTATATCATATCCTAACCATTAGATTTCATCAGCAGCCAAACAACACATTCAGATGTGGTTTTGAAGCACAAAACCTATCAGTATCAAACAGTTAGGGCCAGCCAAAAATTAATTTTTGCCAGTTCATTATGACTCTCTTGCCCACAGTTTCAAAATATATGCAATTTTCCATACCCTCCTCTCAACCTCACCTGGCAGTCAGCTTCACAGGTATTTGTCTCTTCAAACATGTGGGTACCTTTGAAAATCTACCTCTCTATGTTTGGTTCTTATTCTAGGCTTCCTTAGAGCTAGGTTTGCTTCCCCTGAAACCATTAGCAAAACTTGTCTCATTGACCCAGGGTGATGAGCTACGCATCTTTTGAGCTCAGTTTTGGGTTCTAAAGCTGCTAAAACTCTTAGAAGTAATGGATTAGAAACAAGACAGGTTTTCTAAAGGCCTGGATGTTTAGATTGCCTGTTTATTTAAAGAAAAAGCCATTTCTTCTTTCCATCTGAAGCACACATGTAGTAACATGCATTTGAGGGAAAGCATTTTGGGAGTCACCTTCCTTCCTTCTCCACAAAGAAGCATGTCCAGTAAAAAAGCTGAATTCAAATTAAGTCTGGCAGAAACAGGGAACAGTTTGCAGAGACAAGCTAAATAGTATTCTTGACTTTTATATGAAAAGCACACAGAGCAACAATAAAAACCATGTTCAAATATAATGACAAATACTTCTAAAAATTTGCTGTCACCTCTATAAACTAATTGTGGAAAAGAAAAAGATAAAAGTCACAGAGAAAAGCATATTAATGGTTCCTAATCTGTATTTACAAATCTCATGGATGTGTTAATGGGTAATATTAAGTAGATAAATGACGTTAATACAACATGAAAAATAAATGCTAAAAATTTGCATCCTGTATCTGTGAGTGTGCATGCAGTACATCAGGAGGGACAAAACTGTGAATTTCATGGGTTAAAGCATTAAGAATCAGCAGAGTGACTGGTGGGAAGAATAAAAAGCAAAAGTGAGACGTACAAAGCAGTCGGTGTCCTTGGGTCCGTAGCAGCCGCCGGCGCACTCGCGGTGGCAGCAGTCGCTGACGTAGGGCCCGTAGCAGCGTCCGTCACACTGCTCTGCACACACAGTCTTTGTCACTGCACGGGGCAGGAAAAGGGACATGTCACACACAGCGCTGGCCACCGAGCTCTCCAACTGCTCCCCGAGCAAAGCGCCCACAGCCTGATGCAAAAAACCCCAGCAAGCGAGGGGACGGCGCTGACGGAGCCAGAACATCTGCAGGACACCTGGGTCCAGATCATCTGCAGGACACCTGGGTCCAGAACATCTGCAGGACACCTGGGTCCAGATCTTCTGCAGGACACCTGGGTCCAGAACATCTGCAGGACACCTGGGTCCAGATCTTCTGCAGGACACCTGGGTACAGAATGCCTGCAGGACACCTGGGTCCAGAACATCTGCAGGACACCTGGGTCCAGAACATCTGCAGGACATCTGGGTCCAGAACATCTGCAGGACACCTGGGTCCAGATCTTCTGCAGGACACCTGGGTACAGAATGCCTGCAGGACACCTGGGTCCAGAACATCTGCAGGACACCTGGGTCCAGATCATCTGCAGGACACCTGGGTCCAGAACATCTGCAGGATACCTGGGTCCAGATCATCTGCAGGACACCTGGGTCCAGATCTTCTGCAGGACACCTGGGTCCAGATCTTCTGCAGGACACCTGGGTCCAGAACATCTGCAGGATACCTGGGTCCAGATCATCTGCAGGACACCTGGGTCCAGAACATCTGCAGGATACCTGGGTCCAGATCTTCTGCAGGACACCTGGGTCCAGATCTTCTGCAGGACACCTGGGTCCAGATCTTCTGCAGGACACCTGGGTACAGAATGCCTGCAGGACACCTGGGTCCAGAACATCTGCAGGACACCTGGATCCAAAACACCTGCAGGACACCTGGGTACAGAACATCTGCAGGACACCTGGGTACAGAATGCCTGCAGGACTCCTGGATCCAGATCTTCTGCAGGACACCTGGATCCAAAGCACCTGCAGGGCACCTGGGTCCAGAACATCTGCAGGACTCCTGGATCCAGAACATCTGCAGGACACCTGGATTCAGAACATTGACATGACAACTGTATCCAGATCTTCTGCACAGAACCTGTACTCAGGATATCTGCACAACACCTGGATCCAGGATATCTGCACAATACCTGTATCCAGAATGCCTGCACAATCCCCTCTTTAGGAGCACACATGATGCTCAAGGACCACGGAGAAGGAATTTTTAGGGTGCCCTCTTACCCCTGAACATCCATGAGGAATGTTACTTTCAAATCATTAGGTTTTTTAAAGAGGATGTGACACCCTCTCTACCTCCCCACCCCAAAAATAACAGAAGACCCCACCAGCTGCATGTGAGTTTTCCCCATGAAGAACAGCAACACGGAGTAAATGGCTGAAATTCAGAGTGAGACCACCAGTGTCACAGCCAAATGCTGCCCCTGATGGCAATCCATTGGACAAAAGGGAACAGAACAGACAGCAGCCTTGGAAACCATTTGGAAACACCACTTGCTGTTTCTAAATCACACAATCCTGCCTTCATTTACAGATTGAAGCAACTAGATCTACCAGCTGCATTGTGGTTCCACACCTCTGGGGGCTTAACCTTGTGCAAGGAGCCGTCAACCAATGGAGCATCTGCCTCCCCTCCCTCACTCAGATGTAACCTCAATCTTCATTTTATGGAAAAAGAAATTAGTAGTATCCAAACTATACCAACCCCACTGCCTACTGTGCTGTCAGCTGTCTTTTGATAAAAGCTGGGATGATACACTTCTGAAAATAACCTTCAACACCTATTTTTTTTTTTTTTTTTAAGCATTTATTTCTTCTCTGTGAAAAATACTCTTCAGGAAGCAAGAGAAAACAAAATTCCATCCAGCTTTCAGCTCAATTCTACTATTTTAAAGTATTGGTAACACTTTTATAAGTACATTCTGATCCAAAATCCCTTCACTACTTGCCAGAAATACGTAAGGTAATGCTGAAGGTTCTTTCTACATACAATATTTATTTAGGACATAAAAATGTAAATAACTAAAGAGAAGTGATTGTTTGTAATCTACGGAATAAAACAATGCACTTTTAGAGCAATTTCATCTTGCTGATACCAGAGGAAAGCCCCCAGAGAGAAAGAAAAGGCTTTTGTGGCTTGTGCAATCTAATTTGAGAAATTTGGGAAATTCTGTGAAGGCACTTACTGTCAACAGTGCCTGAGAAGCACATAAGAAAGATTTGTTTATTTAAGTGACAGTATTGATAAACACTAAGACAGATGTGAAACAATGGCACCTGTGCCCCCAGCACACTGTGGTGACAGTCTTGGCTCATGAAAATGAACAAATACCATCCCTAGTGCTTTGTTTTCCACCAGCTCAGGACTTGCCCTGGGCTCCCCCTGTGCCTCGAGGCCATGCAAGGAGCCCACTGGTAACTCCCTTCCTTGCCATGGGACATTTTGCTTAAACCTGGCAAGTTTTGGTGTGGATAATCAGTGCCAGCCATCTAATTCACCTCTGGTTTATTTATCACAGAACCAGCTGCTGTTGGGTGTGGGCCACGATGTCCACCCTGCCCATGGAGCCACTCATGGTGCTGGGAACACCAAGGTTTTGGGTTTCAGCTTGGGCCATTCACACCAGAGCTGATCTGGAGGAAAACAATCCTCTCCTCAGCACAATGATTGAACTGGATGCCTTCAAAAAGCATGTTTTGCTTCTGTTTAGATACCAGCTCAAGGAGGGTCTCTACCACGCTGCTCAGGATAGGAAACACTGTGAGTTTTCCTGAAGCAAAATCAATAATTACAGCAAAGGTTTGTCACTGTTCTTCCCCAGCTATTTATTTTTCAGGGAAAACAAACAATGCCAACATGCTGTTCTAGGAAGAGGCCAGAACATATGATATCTATCTCCTGCTTCACTGTATGCAATATTTACATTACAGCTGCTGCTGAAGGTCCAGGTCTGTGGAGAACCTGTCAAGTGTCTTCAGTGGCATCATACCAAGACATTAATGAGCTTAGTGGGCTCTGAATCTTAAGGACTCTTTTTAAGACACTTTAAAAGGAAGGTTTTTCCCCAAGACAAAGCAAACACAAGGCAGTTCTGTGTATTGTCTGAAAGCCTGAAACAATCTGATTGCTCAGATGCCAATAAACATCACTCACCAGTTCAGCTTCCTGCAATCATTGTCAGGGGTAACCCCACAGAAAATTCACGTAGCTGCACTGGTTTGAAAAGATAACAAGCTTTTTTCCCCAAACACTTTCCTCCAAATACAATCAATTGTTTTTATAGCTGTAACTCAAGACCTATCTGAAAGAGTGAATTATAAATATTTTTCAAAATGTCAAAGTATATGGCATTTCAGGTGTCTGGTACTCATACTCATATCAATACAACCGTGAGGAGAGCCTCACTAATCCCAGCTGAGACCCCAAGTTTGTAAGCAGACCTTTTGAGGGTCAGCACTACCTGCCTGGATTCCTACAGCTCATGTGTGTGATCCCAAGAATTTGGAGGGTTAAACCAAAGTCCTGAAAAATGTGCTGTGCATTGAGATGGATTTCTGGGTGAGGCTGTCAACTTCTACCAGGATTTCACAGCAATAAACTGTGTCTGGGATGGGATGAAATGACCACCTCGTGTACATGTGCAAATTATCAGCCTCCTTTATATTTCCCCCTCATCTTTAATTGCATCAGAACACTATCAATCCATGAAGGCAAAAATGGGAAGGAGCTGAAATCAATGTTAAGTGTTACAAACATGCAAAGTTATTAGAGCGATACAAGGATTTTAATTAAAGATGCTGGCTCCAAGCAGAAACTCTGGGCTTTCCTGATTGATCCCAGCTGCTGCTTCAGCTCTTTCTGTGTTCCCCACCAGGCTCCTGCTCGCCTTTTGCTGCTCTAATTTGGCACCTTCTCCTCAGCACAAGGACAGTATAAATACAATTGTGCTCTGACCACACTCCTGTACACACACAGAGTCGTGGAGCACTTGACATTTGCTAAATGTTTCATGTTTCAGCTTTGATTTACAGGTTATATTTGTCTTTTTGCATTCCCTTAGTTGGGTCTATATTTTAATTTAGGTTGTTGTCTTTACAGTTACATTCCTCTTGGAAAAAGTGCATAATCTGTCACTTTAATAATGTATTGAATTGTAAAAGTTTCAATTTCCACATGAAACTCTTAACAGACATGAAATGCAAAAATTTTAACAACCTAACCCTAGATTTTAAAATTTGGTAAGTGCAAAATCAAAAAAATCCAAAAGCATTTTTTATTATTATTTAAAGTGGTTTATATTCTATTCAGTGTGTGCCCAATACAATTTGAAAAACAGTCTTTTTAAAAATATTTTCACATTCGCCTTTCCTGACACTGAAACAAGTTATATCATCTCAATTTCAAATTCTTCCTATTAACATCTACTAATATTTTAATTATAAAAGTAAAAAGGATTGCTAACTGTGTAAAACAGTACCCTGGAATTTTATCTTCTCTACCTCCTAACAGAACAACTTGGCTTTAATTTCCTATTAATTGTCTTCTTAAATACATGAATTTTCTTGTCACATTTACAGAGATGTTAGAGTTAGATGCAGGTGGTGTTTCAGACAGAGTTAGCAACAAAGACATTGCTGGAAGGCAACATAAGAAGCAGCTAGGTAGATGATATTCATGAAAAAAAGAAAGGGATTTGGTTTTTTTTCCATATGTAATTTGAAATGAAAGACATGGATTAAGATCTTTCATTTTTTTTATCCTTTCCCAGGAAAATAATTTAAATCTTATCTTGGGAGGAGGGCTCATTAAAATATTTTGTTTCAATCCTCAATAAAAAAAAAAAAAAAAAAAAGAAATTATCAAAAAGCAGCTCTGAATTGTTTCTAGGATGAAAATGGTTTGGCATTAGATGTAGCACTGCTGGAGTATTTTCCTACACGTGTTGGAAAGACGTGCATCCCCAAGGTTATGGGGTAAAGGTTGGCACAATGTGCACACCATCACTCATCCTGTCTCCAGCTTGTATCTAACAACAACATCTGCCAGCCCAAGAGCCAGGCATGTCTTTTAAAGTCAGACATGAAGGCACCAAAAGCACAGTCCAAATTGCATTTTTAAGTTTTGAGTCCCTACTCAAATTGTCCCTCTTTGCAGGAAACACATTGTGTGAAAACCCAAAGAAGACATACCCTTTACCAGACTTTTCCTTCAATCCTGCTGCTTGCCCAAGGTGCAGCAAGGTCAGGGAGGCAAAGGGGAAGACTGTGATGTAAAATGAGTTCCTGTCCCTGACCATCAGAGGCTGCAGAGTGGGCTTGAAGGTAAGAGGATGTGGAGTGGCTGCTCAAGTGGAAGAGTGTGATCTGTGTATCTCCCTTGGATGAGTTATGGCTTTTCCTAGTTTATTATTTTAACTCTGTGGTTGTGCCTTAGCCTGTCCCTGCTGTTTGGATTTGCCAGGACAGGCACTGTGAAGGGAGAGAGCTGTCACTCCTGAATCCAGCCTTCCCTGCAGCCCTGCTGAGCCCCTGCCCTCACAGCACTGCAGAGCAGCTTTTCTCTCCCTGCTGTTACTCCATGAACCCAGCAAAGCAGCTCCCTTGTCTGAGAGCAGTGCTTTGTGGAGGCTGGGAGCATGGGAGCTGCTCCTGCCACACGGACTTGTGCAGGTACACAGCTGGACTTGACATGAGGCTGGAGACACAGCCTGATCCAGCATCATGGGCTCTTTGTGGAACAAAAATGCCAGGATTTTAAACTCTTCCTGGATAAGCTAACCACAGAAAGCCTGAATAAATCCATGTTTGGATGGATTATGCAGCTTCTTACAAAGTTACAAGTTTTAATAGACAAACAAGCTTCTCATTAGGACAGAGAAAAAAAAAATCATTAATTAATAGCAATGACATAAAATAATTCTGTTGCCTAGGGTTTAAGTCCCTTTCCATTATCTACTTAAACACACAACCCAGAATCTACTTCTTTTCCTGGTAAGGAGCACTGACTTCCTTGGTGCCTTCATAAAGACTGCCAGCAAAGGAAGGAGATGTCCTGACTTAATTCAGACAAAGCAGAATCTGCTCTGCATCACTGTACCTTAGCCCTACAATATGTCCTGAGGGGTTTTAACCATCCCTGCAGACAAAGGATATGAAAATATGAAGCAGCAACACAAGAACAGGTGAACTTTAGCAGAGCTGTCATTGTGAGCAGCTTCTCCAGTAGAATCAGCTGGTGCTCCTAAAGGGAAAGCAGCTCCTGGCAGGGTGGCAGAGCCACTGCAGGTATGTGGCTCTGTCCCCTGGGTCACAGGCAGCTTGGATTTCCTGCTCAGACACATGAGACAGCCACATCAAGCTGTCTCCCAGTTCTGTCCTCTCACTCCAAGTAGTAAAAAACCCCAAACAAACAAAACAGCAGCAGCAGCATCGCTGCACTGTTCCCACCAAGTCCCAGGAAAGAGGCAGGTGACCCTGGGCTGACTCAGCTCAGAGCTCAGTTGGGAGGCTCATCTGGGAGTGCCTCATTTGTCACAGTCCTTCCTCCCATTTATAGCTCAGCCAAGGAAACAAGCACAAGCTGGAGGTGTTCTCTGGGGGAGCACCCAGCAGCCACTTCATTTCCCAGGAAGAGTGATTCCAGTAAAAGCAGCTGGTTCTCACCCTCCTGAAAGCAGGAAAAATGAAAAAGAAAAAAAAAATTTGTAGAAAAAGACAGCTCTCAATTTTCTCCTCTTTTACTATCTGCTAATATTGTGACTTTACTTCTAGCTCTTTAGTGCCTGTGTGAAGGAGTTTAAAGCACACAAGGAAGAAACTCATTTTAATGCTCTCTCAATTCAAGGGGACAGACAAATGTGGTGAGTAACCCATCACTACTTCCTTCACAAAAACTATTATCCTCTCTTTCAGTACAACTCAAATACATTCTGAAGTTATTATAAAGAGAACAGTTCTGCAAGATAAGTGATATTCCCAGGCTACCACTCAAATTAACAGAGTATTTTGGCATCAGGAGCTTTTCAGTGTCAGGTGGACATTAAAGATCTCCAAATCTTCCTTATAGTTTTTTTCTGTATTCCTGCAGTATTCATTCCAGTGTATTCCAAAATAACCATCAATATTCTCAAGAGCCATGCTCCATGTTGCCACCAAGTAGTGAAAAGAAAATTCAAGTTAGCATAAGCAGTTTTAGAAAGCATAAAGGAGGAAAGAAAAGTATCATTCACATGGGTGGGGGAAAAAAGCAGATCATCTATTGGTAAAAACCATAAGGAAGAAAAACCCCATTGTATGTTTTAGAGTCCTGTTGAACCCAGAATTTATTACAAGTGAAAGAAACAAAAATAGGATCTCTGCTACATTGTTTTCCAGTCCTTTGTTTCTCACTCTTACACACTTACAGGTCTGGCAGTGATTCTCTGTTGGTCCCCAGCACCGTCCTGTGCATGACTTGTGGCAACGACCACCTGCAGGACAGACAGAAAGAGACAGATTGGAAATGTGGGTTCCTTTCATTCCTTCAACATCCAGCAACTGTGTAAGACAAGAGTCCATCTTGTCTTTTCATACTTTTTATACTTTTTATACTTTTTATACTTTATACTTAATACTTTAGCAAAGTTGAAACAGTGCCTGTAAAAAAAGCCCAGCTAAATAACCAGACCTGGTATCAAACTTACATGAAATACTTATCTAAATGCTTTATACCCTAAACACCTTTTTGCTATGCATAATGACTGGGACATTTTAAAACAAAAAGAAATATCAGCAAATCTGGAGGACTGAGGAACAATGCCATCACTCATCACTCAGTGCTGTCACTACTGCTTTCCACAGCCTATGTGACCTGCTGATTTCTCCACAGGAGAAGAGATGGCTGTGACATTCCACTCAATGCCTTTGGTTAGAAGCCACCCCTATTCCCCACCAACTTACATGGTCTGCATGTCCAATATTATAGTAAGGGAAATTAAGTGTGCAACCACTTAATCCCAGTGACAGCAAAGCTCACAGGACCTTCTGTTTTCTGGCTGCTGGTTCTTTAGTTGCCTGTGGTTGTGCTTCAGAAGGAATCTCATGTTCCTTCAGACCTTGGATGCGATGCTCTGCATCATCTTTCCACATGCTGATAGTTTTAGTCCCTGAAGAAAAAGAGCTGTAGGCGCTTTCACTGTAAAATACAGCTGTAAGAATGGTAGGTCTGTAAACCTACCATGTAGCAATGGTAGGTTTGGTAAACTACCTAGGAATTAGTGACTGAAATCCACTTGGACTGAAGTGGGAGTTGAGTTCATGTGTCCATGTTATGGCAAAATGCTGACCTGTGTGAGAGGGGATGGTGAGCAAGGAGAAGAGCTGGAGTGTTCTCCTCTGGCTGCACTTCAACACCTCTGGAGAGAGTGCTCGGACAGTCTGGGCTGCTGGGAATGGAGACCCCATTCCATGGCTGCCATCTGGACATGGCCAAAGTCCAGGCACACTCCCAGGTGTGGCAGTGCCTGAGGGGCAGGCAAGCCCTTCACAAAGCCAGAGCTGATGGGATGAGCTGAGGCACACAATGTAAAGCTTGTGGAAGACTGCACAGTCCTTATCGCCGCACTTTTGATCACAGGAGCCCAACCTTGTGTTTGATTTAACTTTTATACATCAGTGAACACTGCTGAGATTCTGTAAAGTGAATTTCCCCTTTGAACCTGATCCAGGTTCAATCCTTTCAATTGTGTATTAACAGCTGCTGCTGCTAACTCTGCTCCATTACACTAAATCAAATACTTGCCACATGCCCTGACGGGAGACAGCGTCAGAGAAAGTGCAAAATGTCTCTCAGCTAAGGTTGGATCACCCCAAAGACAAACACTGTCCCTGTGCTGGCAGTGTGCTCACACCTGCAAGATGTTACAGAGCTGAGCAAACCCACCCTGATGGTCCTGTCAAGTCAGACTGTGTGTCACTAATTTTTCAAAGCCAGCATTCCTTCCTTGGCATTCCTGGTGCTATTGATGATGCTGCCTAGTAATTACCACACTGAATGCCAACTACCTTGTTAAAAATACCAGCTCCTTGTTGCATTCATGTTCATTTAAAGCAATTATACTTGGGAAACATTGTTGCTGATATCACCAGCACATAATTCGCTGTCACCTTCTACCATCTGTTTATTTAGATCACAAATGTACTATAACTACATAAATACAAACTCATTCTGGCTGACAGGGAGGGCACTCCATCTGGCATGAATAATGCAACTTTAATCAGTAATAACGATTATTATGATTATTAAGAGACTACTGGAAGCCTGCACAGAAAGAAAATATATCCACATTGATTTATAAGAATGAAAGTTTAAATTGGTGAAGTAAACAGCAAATTAAAGGAAGAATTTTAGCAGATGAAGCTTGATAAGATACAGGTTGTTAGCTGATTTTGGTACTTGCTGAACTGAATAGAAATGCTCCCCTTAAGTGGGTTTTATTAAGTAGCTACTCCTGATCAGCAGGAGGAGCAGGATGGATGCACACTCAGAGAACTTTCAGCACTGTGGGCTGTGCTCAGCCCTCCCCTGAGCTGCAGCATCCCTGCTGGGGCAGCTCCAGAGGAGCCAAAACCACCCACAATGTGGGCTCCTCCTGAAAGACTCTCCTCCATCCCCATCCTTCCTTGAGGTCCAATCTCATGACTCTCTAGGCTCAGAGGTCTGGAGCTCAGGGAGAAAGCCAGAGGCCCTGCATCCCTCACCATAAAGCACCACACAGATCCCTTGTAACCACACGTTCCAATTTGGCTGCTCCTTGCCCTTTTTGTCCCTGGATTCCACCCCCTTCTGTACATTCTGTAAACATTGGGTTTTCCACTGTAATACCTGCCATGGTATAACACAGAAGAAACTTCAGCATCCCTCCAAGTGATCCCTAACTAGAGAGTCTGCCCACACCTCTGTAAAAGCTGCACTTAAAATACAAATCTTCATTTCTGAAGCACCTAGGTACTGAGCTGATCTTCGGTATGCAGCCAAAAATTTATTCAGCTGCCTCTATTCCTCCTGGAAATAAAAGCAATTCAGCATCTTCAAAACATCATTTTAAAAATTTTTTAAACTTGCATGCCTGCTGCCTCGTACATGACTTTGTTTGGCAGTGTCAGATGATGATTTGCATTTAAATAGAGATATTTAACAATAAAGCAAGAAAAGGCTGCCAGTTTCCTTTTTTCTCACTGGGAACTCAAAAGTGTCTGTTTCATTGTTTTCACTTTTCTCAGCTGTACAGACACAACCAGGAGCTGAGCCTGTAGGCAGCACACCTCTGAATTGCATTGCTGGGCGTCCTTTTGAAGGTCAAATATACTGAGAATTAAAAACCAAACTCCCTCCAAAGAGTGTATCTATATTGGCTTGGTTTTTTAAAGAGAAAAACAACTTTCTTTGCTCTCAATATGAACTGCCCTCACATCATTTGGTATTTCCACATCATTCTGGTTTTCCCCACTAAGGGAAAATCTGTCCTGTAATAAGGACAGATTGAAACCCATTAAAGACCAGCTCTGCAAAATTAAGACAGAAATAGTCCTGTGGAAGTCAACATATGCACTCAGGAGTATAACAAGCATTCATGTGAGGAGCAGGTCTCACAATGAGATCTGTATGTCAGGCTTAAATGATAATAAATGTATTGGCCCTAAGGTTGACAAGGCACTTGGAGGAATTATACCACTACTAACAGATTTTCCTGTATATATCTCTTAAGATTTTCACACTGAGGCAATAGAATTGAAAAGAAAAAAATTATGAAACAATTTGTGGCATAAATCATTTCTTGTGTATAAAATATTCTAGACTCCTCCAACCTAAAGCAGAACAGGCTAAAAGAATTTGGCCAAAAAAAAAATCCTCTGCAGGGCACAACCATGGCCCATTCACATTATTCTTCACATTAGAGAAGGCACATTTTCCTCTTCCAAGCAAGTTAAGGAAGGAAAAAACCTACAAAAGTCTCCTCCCCATTACAGCTGGGACACTGGAGAACATTTCTGCTCCTGAAGAGTACCATTGTTTGGCACACACAGTGACAATTTGGAGGCTTCCATAATTTTCACAGGTTTTGTAATGAAATCTACGTTAAGAAAAGGCAGATTCCCATTGAAACATGAGAATTAATTTTGCTTTGGCAAACTGCACGCACAGAAAACCAATGTTTTGTCTCCTGGGCTGTCTTCCCTTGGCTAAAACTACTGCAACAGATCTGAATTATGGACTGTGGGCAGAGCACCTTCCTTGTCAATTCCAGGATAGGGTTTTATTTGTGGGAAATGCTTTAGCTTTCCCAGCCAGGAAAAGTCACCAGCAGCAAATGTTTGCTCACTAGCTTGGGAGAGACCAAGGTTACCTCATCCTTGTGTTTTCCTGAGAATTGAGAAGGGTTTTCCTTTGACTCCAGACTGACTTTTATTATTTCAGAAACAGTAAAACCACAAAGGATTAAGTTACTGAGGAGACAAGAAAAGTGAAGTCCTCCTCTCAGCTCAAAGCTCAGTGTCATACAGAGAAGAAACTGATTCTTTCCCATCAGCTATGCCAGCTGCCTCGTGCAGACTCCTCTCAGTAGGAGAAGAAAAGCAGAAATAAGAGAAGAAATGTCTCACTTGGCACAAAACTTCCATTTGCTGGTGGTTTCTATCAGGTTAATAAATCATCATTCAATGTTAGGATACCTGCAGCACACTGATACTGAAGTGCAAATAAACACAGACAAAATAAAATGGCTTAGATGGTTACAAGCCATAGTTTAAAGCAGCCTCTTTACTTACCTAACAATCTAAAATAATTGATTAACTAACAAAACAGCTATAAATAATTTATTAGCTTCTGTAAGCTGCCTATAAACTCACCCTTTGCCTCAAAAATACGCTCCTGCAAAAATGCTAAAGATGCCAGAGATGTTTCTATACATAACCAGCCCTAAAGTCCAAGAAATTCCAGGCATATTCTGTTCTTTGCATAGCTTAGGTGAGACAGAAGGTTTGTATAGGCCTGTGGGTTGTTTCTACAGGCAACTAAACTCCTTACTTCTATGTATGCATAGATAATGAAATCAAAATGTAATTTAAACACTGCATCATAGCATTAAGGAGAATTAAAGATACTGTTGTTGTGATGGATTGTTCTGCCTTTATCAGGCCATAATGCTTTCCCTGTCCTTGTCTGACTATTCCTATTGTCAAACATTCATCCATTCATAACTTCTTTGTTAGGTAAAAATAATTTTGCATTTCCTACCCGCCCTGTGCTAGCCTTCAGATCTCTCCTATTGATTTGGAAGTTAATTACCTAAGACAGTCTCCCACTTCCCAGGGTTTCCTTCCCTAATGGCAGAAGGAAGGAAATTGTATGTTTCAAGAAAAACTTTCCTCAAAAGAAGAAAATGTGTTATAGAAATATCTAGTGCTCATATTATCTTCCTCTGTAGAGGCATTATGGGACACAGAAATCTAAGGGTCAATTCCTCCACTGCTAACAAACCATATGCTTTCACTCATGTCAGATGAGATTTCCAATGTAGGATTAGTCCCATAAAACCCATTCTGGGTTTTCTTTAACAAGCTGTACCTGCATTGGTATTGTTACTTTTATTGTGGTAAATGGCAGCAACTGACCTTTCTGTCTCCTCTTTGTAGTTTTGCTTCTCCCCTGAAGTCTCCATGTGGAGACACCCTGCACAAATATTAATGGGATTCCCTTACAAAGAAAACTCACATGGGGCTCATCAATGAGCACTTACACTGTGGGAGAGCACAGCACCTGTTGTGGATCCATCCCTCATCCATCCATCCATCCATCCATCCATCCATCATCCATCCATCCATCCATCCATCCATGCATCCATCCATCCATCATCCATCCATCCATCATCCATCCATCCATCCATCCATCCATCCATCCATCATCCATCCATCCATCCATCCATCATCCATCATCCATCCATCATCCATCCATCCATCCATCCATCCATCCATCATCCATCCATCATCCATCCATCCATCCATCCATCCATCATCCATCATCCATCCATCATCCATCATCCATCCATCCATCCATCCATCCATCCATCCATCCATCCATCCATCCATCCATCATCCATCCATCCATCCATCCATCATCCATCCATCATCCATCCATCATCCATCCATCCATCCATCCATCCATCCATCCATCATCCATCATCCATCCATCATCCATCCATCCATCCATCCATCCATCCATCCATCCATCATCCATCCATCCATCCATCCATCCATCCATCCATCCATCATCCATCCATCATCCATCCATCCATCCATCATCCATCCATCCATCCATCCATCATCCATCCATCATCCATCCATCCATCCATCCATCCATCCATCCATCCATCCATCATCCATCCATCAATCCATCCATCCATCCATCCATCCATCCATCCATCCACCAATCATCCATCCATCCATCATCCATCATCCATCCATCCATCCTCCATCCATCATCCATCCATCCATCCATCCATACATCCATCCATCCATCCATCATCCATTCATCCATCCATCATCCATCCATCCATCATCCATCCATCCATCCATCCATCCATCCATCCATCATCCATTCATCCATCCATCATCCATCCATCATCCATCCATCCATCCATCCATTCCCTAGAGCCCAACCCCACCTGCCACAGGATGCACCCAGCCTGGAGCTCAGTAAGGGCAGAAGGAAGCTCCTGCTCACGATCACTTCCAACAGGGAATTCCAGTCCTGCCAGTCAACACCTCTATCTCCCCCTCATCTTCCTCAGCAGATAAGAAAAGAGACAAACACAAATGGAGAGGGACTCAGGGACAAGCTGCTGAAAAGAAACTGGCCTGGGAAACAGATCTGGGAAATGAAAACAATTCAAGAGCTACACGCTGAAAGACAGGCACAGAAAGAGATACAGGGACAGTGTGAGGGGGAGCAGAGAGAGGGAGCAGAGATAAAATTTACCCAGCACTGAAGAAAACAAAAACTGAATACCAAAGAGGGATGCATTACCTTGAGTAATGTGGGACGGAGACAACCCTTGTGTGTGCACAGGGACCGGGTGTCTGTTGAGAACTGCAAAATTACAGAGTATTGCCAGATACACTGGTGGCAGACAGTTTTGATTTTAAGAGAGATTGGCCACCAGAGGTAAAGGAATAAATGGAAAGTCAAGAAGAGCATGTCAGCAGCACCGAACGGGCTCGGGCTGGTGGATTCATATCTGTTGCTGACAGCTCTGAGCTGATAGGGAGCTCACTGTAACGTTACTGCAGCTGCTACAGAAAAATGTCTTCAGGCCACAGTAATGACTATAGAAAGGGACCTGAGGGGGGTAATGAAGACACTGGTTATTTTTCTCTGTCTGGAACAGACAGCACTGGTAAGGCTGTGTGACTCGATGCATTAATTGGGGGTTTAGTCATCCACACAAAATAAAAACCTTCACATATGACATAGTCTAAAACTACACTGATTAAGCAATTAGGAGCTATTAATTATCACTGCTTATAGCTGTTAGCACAGAGCGATGTAAGTGAATTCCCCCCACTGTGATGGTGAATTAGTTCCAATCAGCATCAAATGCCTTCCTGCACATGCACACAGGGATGCTGAGCAAATGGGGAGACACAGCCAGAAGGCTAAAAGGATAGGTCAAGTCATACCTGCTGCTTGGCAGGCTCATCAAGAACAACAAAGCCTCAGGAATCCTTCCACTGTAATCGTTATTGTTAAAAAAATCATCCCTAGGTAACTGCCCCTCCTCCCACAGAGGAGCAGAGAAGAGCAGCCCGGTCCCTGCTAACGGGGCTCTGCTCTGGGGTCAGGATGAAACACATCCCTTCCAGGGGGCCATCCCCAAAGCACACAGATCACAGCCCCAGGCCCCTTCAAAATGCTGGAGTAGCTTTTATTTTCTCTTCCCTCTGTGGGGAAGGAGGGTGCTATTCCAGCACCTCTGTGTGAACTCTCACCCAGGGAGTCAAGTTAGGCGTCTCATTGTCGCCTTTGCTTCTTGTGATGAAGGCTCTCTCCTCTCGGGTCAGCAAGCCAAGAAACAGTCTGGGGGCTGCTCTCTGGAAGGGGAGAGCACAGAGCTGGCAGGCATCCCTCCTCAGGACAGCTCTCCTGACATGGGGAGCTCTTCTGACCCAAAGGGAGAGAGATGGGCACAGCACACAACCATTTGTGGGCTCATGCCCCGCAGCTCGGTGGCCGTGATCACTGGAGAGCCATGGATCAGAGAGCCCCTAGCACTATTTCTGTATTTAACTTAATGTATTTAACTCAGAACTTCAACAGATAAAGTAGAAAAGACACCAACTAAGACCAGCCTGGGGCAGTTTCCATTGGGAGGTGAGAGCCAGGATGTACAGATCTGAATGCCTTGATGCAAAATATGAAACTGAACCCTGCTCCCCCACACCCGGAAGAACTCCTGAGCTGATAATGTGGAGAAAAAGGGGAGGAAAGTCTGGCTTACTGAGGAAATTTGAGTGTGAGCAGAAGACAGGTCTGCGAGAGGAAGGCACTGCAGATTCCAGCAGACAGAGACCACAGAAAGCCAACATCTTCCATGCCCTTATATTCACCTCAGCATTTCCCCCTGCATGGGGGTGTCTGGAAGCACCTACATTTCCCCTCTTAGCAGCAGTGACTGCAATGCCCAGCACTGACACCTGCATCCTTCCCTAGCAGAGATCAGAGCTCTCAGACCTGGCACTTCTCTGGTGTGACAGCACAGGAAATCCAAATCCACAAACAAGCCAACAGCAGGGGAGCACGTGGGCACCTGTGGCAGTGCCTGGAATAAACCTGGAGCCAGGTCTGTGTCTGTAAGAGCAGCAGCACTTACTGGCTGAGGCACAGCTCGGCTGAGAGCGGAAGGATGCAGACATAAGTTGCTTTTTTTGGGGGAACAGGATGTGCAGCGCTGAGAGAAAAATTCCTGCACCATTAGATGAGATTTTCAAAGGAAGCTCTCAACAAACTCAAACACACAGCTCAGAGTGCTCTTGTGTGGGTTTAATAGCAGCTCCTCAAACAGGTCAAGTCAGTCAATACCACATAAGTCAAAGCAGTGTCCTGTTGTATGTTCCTGTAATGAAGCCAAAGCAGTAATGAAGTTCAAACAGAGGCACATACAGTTTTCTTTTTTTAAACAAAATAAAAACCTCAAAGAAAGGAAATCAGAACTTGAAATTGAGCTTGGCTTTTAAAATTCATTTTATTCTTTCCTGTTCACATGTAGTATTTCTAGAGCCTGGCAGAGTGTATTTAGAACCTCTAATGTTTTAATCAACTTCTGACTCAATTATACAGAAATACTAGAAAGGAATTTCTCATTCCCATGAAATCTGGAGTCCAGTTTTAGGCTAGTTTTTAAAGTTTGGATAAGCCTTTTAATCTGCTTACCCAAAATTTATTTCTGGCTATTTGAAACAAAACTGATTATTACAGAACAATACTTGGACCAAAGAAGCCCTTTACCAAAGAAGCCCTTTCTCTGTTGGAAAACGATGGTTGGACATATACTCTGATATTCAGATTTAGTGTTTGCATTACACAAAATTTAATGAAAATAATCATACATATTACAAACTGCAATTTCCTGGGCAATCTTCAGTTATCAGAGATCTGCTAGGAGGAGATGCTTTGGCCATGATGGGACTGTCATGTAGGTGTAATACTCCAGGAGGTGTGAAGGGACCAGAAAGACCCTGAAGCTGCCTTGGGATTGAGCAGACCTATGGCCAGAGCCCTTTAGCCAGGCTGCCCACAGGACAGCAACTCTTGTGACAGTTCTGATGGTTTCTGCCAGAACAAACAGACCTGAGAAAATCCTTAAAAAACACAGATGTGATAGCAACAAAGGCTTGGGGTGATTTTGATGAAGGGAGCAGAACAGTGTGTTGAGAGAAGCCCCCTGGCAGTGTCCCTGTGAGGCACCAACCAAACCCATCTGAGCAGGGGGCTGGGACATGCAGGGTGGGAGACACACAGCAGCTCCCAGATCCTGCAGACACTACTCAGCAGCTGACTTTATACTCCTTCTTTCCTCCTTTTCCTAAGCAGCTCTTTGAAGGCAGGTCGTGAGAACAGCTGAAGCTTGCTGTGAGAGACCAATCCCACCCACCCACTCACTACAAATCTGGCAATCACCATGCAATTAGGCAATTTTAAATATTTGCAGTATTTGGGGGGTCGTTTCCTCAAGAAACACCGGTGCTTATGATAAACAAGCAGCTTGTAATGGAGAGGAATGCTTTCATTCAGCCTGAAAGTCTCTCCCTTTTGCAGTACACTGCTTAAACACCAACCTGCTCACAAACAGGTGCAGTAACACATTATACACACCCAGGTTGCCATTAACAGATAAATATTTGCCAACAGTTGCTACACACCACTGTGTGGAGCCCTACTTCAATTCTGTAACTACAGAAGCACTGTCATATTTTCTACATTAGCGTGGTCACCTCTGCCACTGGGTGAGTGACTTTCACCCTGCAAGTGCTAAAAGAAGGGAGGAAGATATTCAGTGAAACTGGTCAGCAGTTTGGCAGGGATGGGGTTGGTTCTGAAGCTGTGCATTTTTTTGTATATATTTTTGCAAAATATATTTCTCAGCACCAAGAGATGCCCATGCCTGAGATTCTTCAGAAACTGTTAATGCTGGTTTTCTTCGCGCCCTCCTCTCTGTGCCCATGACTTCTAGAAACCCCCATGCCTGTAGCAGTTACTTTGCTGGGCTCTGGCAGCATAAGGAGTTGTGTCCCTCACAGCATTATTTTTTCTATTTTGTGTTCATTACTTATTTTTTATTCACTAACTCAGCTGTGAGAGGCGTCGTATTTCCATTAGATGCCACGTCCGCTTGCCTTTCAAATCTCTTTCAAGGGCAGTCACCAATTGACAAATCCCTTCTGAAAATGCTGGCTGAAGGTATTTACTAGAAAGCTAAACTGATTCCCTTTATTTAAAACACACTGTTCTGGGTTGAGGAAAAAAACATTACAGGCAACTTCAAGCAGTTCAGCTTGCCATTGTAACGCAAATCGAGTTCATTGTAACCACTCGATTTAATGTATTCCTCTGTCTTCAGATATATCTGCTTGGCAAAAACTGTTCTTTAAAATCAAATTTTTCTGTTACTGCATTTGCCTTTCAATCCCAGGTAAATAAATAAATTCTGTCTGGACTAGAGATTCCTTAATGGAAGGAAAAGCAGCCTCCACGTAGAGGAAAGGAGAAAAGGCAGATGCGGGACTTTCTGTCTATTTGATATAAATTTTCTTTCCAACTGAGATGTCCATGAAACCAGAACTGCTGCTGAAGTGCAGTGCTTGAAGCCCATGAAGCGTGTGCCACATGGAAGGAGCTTTCACAGAACGGCTGAGGTGTTTGGAGCTTTTTTTGGAAAAGAACAGCTTTTCCTCCTGGCTTTGCCATGGTGATGCTGGCGGCAGGGAACGTGTTCTGTATCCAGACCACCTGTCTGCTGAGGCCCCGTTTGCTGGTCTCCAAACATACATTTAAAATGTTAATTGAACTCCAAGTAATAACCTCAGTGAAAGGCTATAATTTAACAAACTCCACAGTAACAAATGTCTTCAGGGTATACTTTCTGCAATGCCATTTTCTCCGTAGGTAGTTTCCAATTTAGATGTACACCAAAAATGATACACTAGCTACTCTGAAGGGTGGCTTTAAGCATGGATTAGTCACTTCCCTCTTTTCTTTTCACCAGCATACATAAATATATTGCTGTTACTCTGGCCTTCTGCAGAGCAAAATCCTCATGCTTGGAAAAAACACAAAACGCCTTGCAGGAATAACTGGACAAAATGTGGTTATCTCATTGTGTCCTGGTACTGAGGGCTGGGGGGTTGGTTTGCAAATGCTCATTATTTACATGTAATTGTCTCCTGTTAAAGAAACATCCACTGGTCTGAAGGAAAGCTTTCCCTGTACTTTTATTTTTGCTGCATTAGCCTCTCCTCAATCCTTACTAACCAATGGCTTTTTTACACCTGAGGGAAAGGACCTGCTCTGATCCAAGTCGGATCCAAGACTCCAGATTTCACCAGTGTGGCTGTGAAAGGCAGCAGGACTGCTCCTGTGCAGAAGCCTGTTTTGGGTGGCTCAGTTGAAGACACTGGTGTGGACAGGAACAGCATTTTATACAGTTTAGGCACAGCACACCTGAGAACTGGTGTAAGGTTAGGACTTTTGGGAGAGATTTCAAGGATCTGACAAACCCCTATTCTTCATAGCTATCACATAATTACTTCAGAGTTAAACACCCAATGGTCTGACCTAAGTATAAATTTCCAGGTAAGTGGCTTTGTGTAAAAATGACTCTTTTCTAATATTGCCAGCACTGGTACAAAAGCTGAGTTACTGTGCTCAGTGAAGAATTACAGGGTCACTACTGAACATTAAATCAAGGGGCTGCCCACCCATCAGGCCCCATTCTGTAGCTGCAATAAATGGCTGTGCACAAATTCACCCACATCCCTTGCCAGCAACTCCAAACAGAGACTCTTAATCCCCATGGGAGAATATAAAGCTTATCATTTATACAAGATTCCATGCAAATACCAGCTCATGCTTCTTGTGAAACACACTACAAGAATATAGTACTTATGCTGAAAAGAATGTACATATATCCACATGGCTGATTTTCTCCTATGACAATTTTTTAAAAAATGTAAGGAGCTTCTGGCCTTAAACTAGTTTGACAGAAAGACATTTCTGCTAAACTCAGTTTCTACCTGATTGTTACAATTTCTGTAATATTTTAAAGAAGAGTATTTTAGAAAACCTATTACTCCTTTTGCTAGCATGTGGAAAACTGGCAGTAGAACAAATGGCCCAGCAAATGCTCATTTATGGGGGCTAGTGGGGCAGGTTAACCTGAAAAAGCAGCTCACAAAGACAGTGTGACAGAAGAAATTAAGAAAGGAAAAAAAAATAAAAATAAAAAGAATTATAGAGCCAGCACTTCTCCCATCAACCATATACAGGGGTAAGTTTGTCAAACTGAGCTGTAATGCTTCCAAAGACACCTGATCCTAGGTAAGGTCACTGACAGCTTGGATTACCAGGAGCACAGAGGGCTGACTTCATAAACAGCTACGCAGCTGGGAAGTCCATTTTTTGTTCCTTTAATTAAAATGCAAAGCACTGGCTAAATGGTAAACATTTAATTAGATTTGTCTCTATGTTTCAATATTAATAAAACACATGAAAAATGCATTAAGACCCAGCTAATTGGAGACTCTCCAAAAGTAGCTGTAAATGAGCAATTATAATACAATTGGGGTGTTGTTCCCCAGGGATTCCCAGGACTGACACTTCTTAATATTCCAGACAAAGGTTTAGAAATTATTAAAATATCCCAGGCAATAAAGTGTACAGATGACAGGAAGAATGAAATCCCAGCAAATTACAGTGAGGAGCAGGCAGTGTCAGAGAGTGAGCCAGGCTGGAGGGTAAGCTGGAGTCACTCACACCAAATGACTTTTATAGAGCCAAACATAAGATTGCATATTTCAGAACAAAACACACAGGCTGTATTTGCTGGGGGGGGGAAAAAGGGAGTCTCTAAACCACTCAGATATCAGAATTGCCTGAACACCAAATTCCTCACACAAAGCTGAAAGACAAAGGGTATAATTTTTACTTCCACTGGTTATATCAGGAACAAAATGCCACGCATGCTTTGGCTTCTGCCTTATAAAAGCAAGCTGAAAAATACACAGTTCACATTGATGGGCAATGAAAATTACTCTGGGGCTGGAGAGAAATTCCTGCTTGTGAGAGATGGGAGAACCTTACCTGTCCAGCTTTTGGAAGAAGATCAGGAGGTGAGCTGATGACATGGTACACAGAAAAAAAAAGCTGGCTAGAAGAGCTCTTTGAGCCAGCCAGAGAAAGCAGAAGATGAAACATCTATGATTTACAATTGTACTCAGATTCAAGGCAGCTGATTTTATTCCTTTTAATACTGGAAAGTAACCAACTTCTGGAGGGACAGCTTCACTTCTGCAGAACTCCAGAGCAGTGCCAGGAGAGTGCACAGAGCACCAGAGCCCACAGCCACTGGGACCTCAAAGCCAGGTTAGAAGATAAGGTGCTGTGCTGAGCTCCACACCAGGCAAGCTGATGATATTCCAGGCTTTTGCATAGATGAAATAGAGCTAATGATATTCCAAGGTTCCTTTGGCCCTTGAAAAAAAATCTATGAATCAACAAGCAAAAAAGAGCCAAGTTTTGGAAGAGCTGAGTTTTCAAGCTGTGTTTCTCTGGAGTAGACCATGGGATTTATGGAGTCACAGGTACACCATGGGATTTATTGAGTCACAGGTACACCATGGGATTTATTGAGCCACAGGCTCACTCCTGAAGACCAAGTCTCTTCTCCCTGTAACTTTACAGCAGTTCTGCACAGCTCAGAACTGGGGTGTTCTCACACCACAGGCTGCAATTAGATTCAAATCAATGACAGAGGAGTGCCACGCTGTGAAGAGCAAGGAACTGAAGTTGTTCTGCCTGAAAAAGTACCTTGCCAAAAATTCCAGCTTTATTCACAGCTGACAGGCACTCAGTTGAAAAGCTAGATTGGTAAAGGGAATTTTTTTCCAGAGATCTCACTGCACTTCAGAGTCTGAGAAGAATCTTCAGGAAGATACTTTAAAATGGATTTAATTTTCACAGAGTTTATTTTGCACAACTCTGGGCACATGCCAACACAAAATCCAGCATTTTTTTTTTTTTTTAATAACTCCTTGAAAAGCAACTTAATTTTTTTTTAATTTGAAAATGGAAAGTCATTTTTGCATCCATATTACCCAGTCACCAGCTGTATCATGAACATGCATCCATAGTTTCAGTATTTCTAAGAGTGTTACTGACTGATTTAAACATGTGCTATTGGCTATGGAAGTGACTTCAATGAAACACTTCAAACTCCACAAGACTTTCTGTGAAACAAAAGCTCCAAGTAAAGTTCATTTGAAAATTCTGATTTAATACTATAGTCTTTGTAAAATCCTGTAAAAAAGCTCACCTGACAAAATGTGAGTCTTGCCCAGTTCCTGCTAACAATAAAACTGAGGAGAACATTGAAAACACAGATGAAAGCAGCCAGGTTTTCACTAGACTCTCCCAAAAGCTGCTCAGGGAGCTCTACTAATCTTGAGGTCTTTTAGGCAAGAAGCCTAACTCTTTTTCCCTGCTTTATTTCTTGCACTGTTGCTGAGAGCTGCACCCTGAGTTTCTACCTCCAGCTCCTCAGGTAAGGGACTGAATCCAAAAAGTGGATGTGCTAACAGGTGGCTCTTGCAAAGCAAGGTTTGCAGCTTGCTCAGCCAATGCTTGAATTCATTGCTGATTTTTGGAAGGAGGGAAAATAGATTTTCAGTGTTGCAGAAACAATTTCAGTAATGTAAACCTAAAGGGAAAGTTCTGTTCCTTGGAGAGTTAAGTGATTTTGAGATTCCCACTGCAAGGTGCTCAGCTTAAAACCCCAGGCTGGCAGCGCAGAATTTGGGTAAACAGAAGAGAAGGCTGCTTTCAAGTTATAACTAATTCCAAAAGCTTCAGCTACAAGATAACAGTGTGGGAAGGTGGTGCAAGCAGTAAATATTTCAGTGGTTTTGTGAGTCAAAATGCCAGGCACAGAGGCTGTGTCCTGGGAGAGCTGAAGCACGTGTGGTCCCTGGTGCAGGGTTTGTTTATCTGAGCACTGAGCCAGCAGCCACCTCCTCTGTGCATCTGAACGGTGACACCGTGTCACTCAGAGGCCTCCAACACCAGCTTTGCTGCATGCATTTGATCAGAACTTGAAGAAAAAAAGAGAAGAAGCACTCAGGATTCACGTGTCTGCAGTATTTCTGTCAGTGTTTAAGACACCATGGCCTTTTCAACTGGCTCCTTAGCACCAATGTGACAATGAAAGCCTGTGAAGAAGGGAATCAGAGGAGCTTTATTCCCACAGTTCATTGGCCATATTCTCTTCTGTCTAGCACTGATGTGAATGAAGGAGATTGCCAGAATTGGCAGATCCCAGTTATGAAACAGGCACAGAGGCAGGGGACTGATTTTCCTTTGGAGCGTCGTTTCACTCCTCCCTTTTGTCTTCCTCTGCTGATTGCACTGGAGCAGCAAGGGAGGGTTCAAGTGAAATTATCCCTGAAGTCAGACCATTATCAGCTTTTCCAGCTGGCTGGGGAAGGGAACAGTGTGGGCACCTGCAGTGTCAGGTCCCTGCCAAGGCTGTGCCCTAAGCTCCCCCCCATGCTGGTGCCCAGGTGTGACACTGCATGCACATCAACCTGCTGAAGTCCCTCTGGCCATGGCCAAAGCCCAGCAAGCATCAGGGTCTTCTCTGAGGCTGGGCACTTGCTCTTTTGGACATATAGACACCTCTGGGGAGGCTTTATGCCCTCTACTGATGGCTGTAAACAATGCCAGTGATGCCAAAGCACCAAAATGTGTTTGGTGCTGTTCCTGCTGGAACGATGACATACCAGATCCTGACACACATGGCAGGTCACAGCCTCTGTCCCTGGATGTATTCTCTACCAGGGACCACTCCTGAGGTGCTCAGTGGAACAGCCCTCACAATTCCTGGGGTACAAGTTACCCTCCAGTCTGCCAGTCATGGCTAAACGTGGCACGAGTTGCTGCTAGCCAGGTCTTCCAGGATCATCCACAGGCTTCCCTGAATTGCTGCTAGGATGGACTTTGCTGAGCTTCACACAGCAGCTTTGGCTGGTTCACATTCCCTCCTACAAAGGTTTACAGATAAACAGTAAAACCCAGTAGTCCTTTAGAAAATATTCTTACTTTGGGATTTTCTCAGTAATGCCAAGCAGCACGTACTTCTGTAGTTCCAGTGGATTTAGCTAAGGTTTCCATTGGCTAGGAGACACCTGAGATTTAAACAGTAGATACATACACATGCTGGATCCAGAAAAGCATGAGTCACAGTCTGTGCAGGAAAGAACTTTGTAATGCACTGAGCATCATTTGCAGCAGTGGAGAAAAGCAAGGCTGTGCACAGCAAACACTCACACTCCCTAGCAGTTTGTGAAAAGTGACGTGTGAGCCAAACTTGAGAAGCATATTTCTCATTTAATGACATTCCACACTGATTTCCAGGGTTAAAATTCAATGTTCATTTCTCCAGGCCCTATGTGTGTGCACAGGACATGCATGCACCCACGTGCAGACAGGTATTTAATTACAGGCTATTTTAAATGGTGATTTCTCTACCTGAGTTCTTTGTTACCCAAAGCCTTTGGACCTTTTTAAGCATTTGGTGGCTTTTTGTATAATGGGGTTTATATTTTGTGAAGACAGAAATGATTTGGATTAGCTTATTCAATCAAATTTTACAGAACTCATGAATTGTACTGAGATGGGATTGAGTTTCTCAGGAGATATTTATGTTTATCAAGTTAAATACAGTCCAGTTGTGCACTGCTTCAGCCAAGTAAGGAAAAATAGAGTAAAATTTGGGTGGCTGTCTTAATGAAGCTGCCTTGGTACATAGCTCTCAGTCATTGAAATAATTCTGTTTATCTTATTTATCAAGCAGAAATGGCAAAGCAAAAATTGTTTCTTCCCTATGCTTCAAAATAACTCAAAATAAATAAAAAAAAAAACCTTTTGAAGAAAACTGGACTTGGCTACATACATTTTTTTCATCTGGTTGTATGTGGGCACTAATATTTGCCTAATTTTCTTTCAGGATGTGATTCTAAAAGTACTCAGAATGGATCTTCTTCCATTCTGAATACTGAATGCGTCTTCTGAATCTTGTTCCATTCTGGTTCTGGAGCCACCAGGAAGCTTCTGGTACCTCAAAAAGATAGTATTGATGTTGGCTGCTTTTTTAAAAGAGCAGGAGCATTTGTCTTGAAGAACTGGGAAAGGTTAAAAGAAAACCCAATAACAGAACAAAACAAAGTAAGAACCAAGTCTTTTTCTCCAAGCAATAAAAGGGTACAGGCATTCCCTCACCTTCAAAGGTTTCATCAGTTCTGCCTAGAACTGATCATCAGCAGTGATGAGGGTTTTTAAGATGCAAATAAGAGAGCTGGCTGCATTACAACTATGTCAGGTTTCCAGCCAGAAGGCAGAAGTGATGAGGCTCAGCTCTGGAGCTGGGATGTGGAGGAGCAGTGCAGCTTGGCAGGCTCCTGGAGGAAGCCTTATCTCAAGTGCCTGTGCTCTGGTATTAAGGAGAGCAGATGAAATATGCAAAAGCAAGTTCAGCCTTCTATAAAATCTATTACACCACAAAGCACCTGGTTAAAAACAAGTTGCTGCTTAGAAATTACGGGGATTCATCAAATGGTCTCTACCCGGAGTATTGACATTTTATTTTTATTTTTGTTTTCTGAGTTCCCAACGTACAGGAGAAGAAATGCAATGTTTCTTGGCTGTAGTGAAAGCTAGAGAGGCAATCAGTCATTTATCCATGCTCAAGGGACACCTTCAGGTATGGAAAGCAATCCAGAATGTCCCCATATCCGGAATGCTCAGAACAATACGTCTACTGTGGTGCCACCTTTGACACCTGATATCAACTTCTTCCCAGCCTGTCTCTGAATTTCAATGTTGGTACATCCTGAGGGTACTGTTTAATAGTACAGCATTCATTCTGAATGCAGTTTACTCCATTATGGAATATTTTGCTTAAACACTCTGTATCCCTGTCACCATCATTCACTACAATTCATTATTGCTGCAAGAATCATAAGAATGATTCACTAAAGGCAAATAATTCTTGGAAGGGGAAATAGAGAAACTCTAGATATTTCAGGTTTGGAATGGAAAGCATTAAAATAAAGAAAACATAGTAAAAAGAATGATTAGTTATATTGTGAAGAACACTCCATCCTCTGCAAATTCTCTCTCTCTCTCTTCAGCGATATACACACAAGACAATAGGATAACTATTTCTTTGAGGTTCACTTCTCATCTAAAGTCAAAATATCCATGAGCTTTTACCATAATTACTCCAGCAGCTAATTATGATGCCATAGACAGACCATTGTGACTCAAGGACCAGCCTGAGCAGCAGGAACAAATGCAAAGCAAACAGGAACGTCTGTGTTTCCACAGCACCACAGTGGCTTTAGCAATCAAGAAGAAGAAGAAAATGTAAAAGAGGGAAAGCAGATGGGAGAAAATTCAGAAAATCTATGATGTTCACAAATACCCTCTACAGTCACTGTTTTTGAGAACTGGCTAAGTGGTCCTCCAAGCAGTAAACACACTTAGAAAAAAAATGCAGGGAACAATGAAAGGAAAATTTACCAATATAATTCTCCGTAACAGAGGATCAGGGGAAACTCGTGGCCATATTTATCCTGTTTCATGCTGAGGGGATGACAAGGCTGAGAATAAAAGCAGTACTTACATCCTGAGCTGCCATTTGTTGGAACCAGAGTGAAGTTGGAGGCCCAGGGGTTACGCACGATGTCTTGCCAATGAATGGTGTCTGCAAAGCAGAGGAATTTGTTCTGGCCAACGTACACCCCTCCATTCAGTATCTCTGTGCAGAAGAACAAGAGAACAATGTACTTGTAAGAGTTCAGACAGCTGATTAGATCTATTGTTAAATGTGCATTAGAGAGAGGGCATGAAATTTAAATTTAAAAAAAAAAAAACCTCTCACTGTAATCTGATTTAATAATCTGAAAACTGGAGGACAAGGAGCTCACAGTATTTGTAAATAGGAACCCTTTATTCACATGCAGAAGAAACCTGATGAAGACTGACACACAGTTGTTTACCTTTTGTTCCAGAGTGATAATGTATGGAACTCCTCTTTATTTTGTGGGTAAAATAACCTTCAACAGTTAAATTACTTTAAAAACACAATCAATCAATCAATCAATCACACAATATTGCATTTCATTAATTTGCAGAAATGCTTAAAACTTATAATAAAGAACTGTGATGTGATGAGCCCACAGGACATGAGAAGGGGCCAGTCAGCACCAGGTCTGGAGAAGATGTTCTGCTACAGCCTGTGCTGCTGTAACACCATCTTCCAAAACACCCAAATACTTCACAGCAATGATCCAGATCTCAAACACTGTGACCCAAAACTCCTATGGACATTCCTTGCTGGAAGCTTTGTGTTAAAGTGAGATGATTTTTAAACAGGGAAAAAACAGGAAAAAGTTTTGGGGTTCTTCTTAGGTTGTGGGGCTTTTGTGTTTTTTGTTGGGTTTTCTTTATGTTTTCATATTTATAGAAGTTTGCTTTTTTTAAAAAAAAACCTCTATTGCCCTGCCTGTAAAGACTTGATTTATCAAATCTCAACATGAAAATGATCTTTCAGTTGTTGATGGCAGCACCAGGGTTTCCTCTGAAGCAAAAACTTTTTTTTTTTCACCCCTTAAACCCTTGTTCAAATTCACAATTCCTCTACTTAACCTGTCTCTTTTATTTCCAAAGCAGGAGACAACGCACATGACTTTCATGAAAGTTAACAGGAACAATGAGTCCAAAACCTTCAGTGTCAGAGCTTCAAGCCTCAGCAGAGAAATGCTGAAGGTTAGCTCCTAATGGCACCTTGGAATGACAAGAAGTGGTGCTGTGGATCCAGGAGTGCCACACTTCTCACAGAGACATGCAGAGTAACTCCTGACTATGGCAGGAGCAATGATTAAAGCAGTCTGATAATCCTCATCTGCCAGGAAAAACTTCAAAAGCTGTAGTGGGAATGCAAACATTTACACACACCAAGGAAGGAATTACTGTGCTTTATTTCTTTTTTAAATTTCAGGGTTTACAGGCCACAGCATGTAAATGAGGCAGCCCCCAATCAAGGGATGTATTTAATAAAGAATCATCTGTAAATACATCTTCCCACCAAATAAATCAGTATTACTATTTCTTAGAAACCTCTGGTTTAAAAGCTTGGCTTTTCATTGAAAAGGGGCTTATAAATGAAAACAATGATAATAATCTGATACAGAGAAACAGTCCAGATTAGAGATATAGCAATGATCTGTCTGTATAATATTCTTATGATCACAGAAAAAAAAAAACTATACAGCATCTGTTAAATATTTTCCTCTGGGGAGAAAGGGGGGGCTTAGAAGAACACTTGAAATTGTGATTAATGATGATTTCTCTGTGTTGTCCCAGCTACACCAGATTACTTAATCCATTATGGCCCAGATTTTGATTAAAAATAACATAAAAACAATGAAAAAACTGTAAAATCTGCATTTATAACTTCTTAAACACACACATACAATTCTACATAGCTCCTGTATCAGCTGGCACACTGTACTGGCATCATTTCTGGCTTTCAAGAGTTTCCACCTAGCCAAGTTTTTTTTTCCTGCTAGGAACTTTGACACATTCTTGTAAAGCAGGATCTCAATCTGAAAGTAATTCTAATAGTTTCAATTTGTAGAGAAAGACTTTTTTTCAGCATAAAGGTATCCAGGAAGTGTACCATATGCTATACCTCAGGGAAGCCAACACTTTCTATGGTGAATTACTAAAACCACAAAAAATGCTTTGACTTGCCTCATCACTGAATAGCAAGTGCTGTTTCTGCTGCTTTTTCCCAAAAACAGGAGACAGAGCCTCCATTTTCCCTGCACTGCACCATTTTTCACCAGAGACAGAATTAAGGTTTCTAGGTTAGTGATGCGCTGAGGTGCAAACAAACACGAGCAATAACAAAGGTGAGCTCTTGTGGATATAAAGCAACACCGAGTTCAAAGTTTAGTACAATCTTTAGAGCACTTGTATTTGACTCTTTGTGCTCTCTGGGAGCCAGGCTCATTTCCACTCCACCTTCCCAAAACAACCTGCTATCCTACTTTTCTTTACACCGAATCCTCGGTGTGTGTAAATCAGCACAGACGCATTGGCTTCACTAACTCAAACTCCAAATGCATTTTGCACTTCTTTGCCCTCTCTTAGCAAGAACAATGCCTGGGAAGAGCTAATAAACCCTGTTACATGTTAAGCAAATGAAGCACAACTGTAATCAATATACAATAGAGCTGCTGTATAATGAACTCATCATCATAAAGTCATCATCTCATTTTAATTTACAGCCCTGAAAGTGAGAGATAAAGTTAAACAATGAACAGGAGCAGAAAGGCAGGATCTCTGCCTGTGCAGGCAAGCCAGAGGTGGAAGGCAGGCAAAAAGGTTTCTTCTCTTGTGCACAACACCTGAGGTGCCTCTTTGCTCAACTCCTTCCAAGGCTGGAGCAGAAGAGAGAATGCCAAATCCCTGAGTGAATTTTGTGAACAAAGCCAGCTCCTGCCAGAGAAACCCAAAACCAGACTGCTCAGAGCGAAACATATTTTAAATGCCACTTGGGGGTGAGTGTTTTTGTCTTCTGAAACAATTTTTTGGGACATTGGGAAACTCTTAGTCCAAATATGACCCTGCTAGCAGCAAGTGCTACCCTTGGGCTTCCACCCTGCTCAAGGACATCAAGGAACAAAAGGGGATTTCTAAGCATAAGACCCACTAGGTTTCACTGGGGAAATTGCTCCTAGAGGTGCCAGATAACTTTGGACATCTTTCTGCAAGGTGTAACACTTCAGGTTTGCAAAAGGAGCAAAGGAGTAGCACCAAGGGCTTTTGCCACTTGATTCTGAAGTGAATGGCAAATCTTATCATCTTCCTTATTTGTACTACTCTACTGGCTTAAAAGCAGTATAATTCTGCAAACAAAGTTAGACAAAAATAAATCAGCATGTGTCCTTGCCACTGAATTCTGTCATTATTTTTCTTATTACCCTCAAATGATTGTGGGGAACTTATATCTGCATGTTATTAAAATTCTCTTAAAGGGTTATTTACTCAGGAAGTTAAATCAGAAATGTATTATCTGTTGTTATAGCAGCTATTTTCTTGCTTTCATTAGCCTAATGAAACATTCCCACAGACTTTGGTAACCTACCATACAATAAATACTAGCAGGAGAAATGGAAATGTCCAGGTCACTGGCAAACCAGGAACACAGACAGGTACATCACACACAGTTCATACTTAGTCTGACAAATTCAAAAAGGGACTCAGAGTTTGATTGGAGTCACTAATAACACATTATTATTAGAAGCACACAATCACTGCAAAGGGACTCTGGCTCTTCAAGGGTGGTGTCTGCTTTAGACCAGAGAGGGAAACCACTTTTCTTCTTCCATCTGTTAAAAAGGCATTTTATTGAGCTGATTTTTTTTCTTGTGTACAGTATAATTCCTCATGGTCTGCTATCCAATTTCTAATGTGGGTTAAATTGGCAATCCATATTCTCATTCTGTAATGTATCCTGGAGTGAAAGTTACTCATGTATGTTTATATGCAGTGGGGGTTGTAAACATCTATTTAGCTGTAGAATCTGTTTCTAAAATTGTTACAAAAATGGTTATGAAATGGCTATTGCTATTCCAGGTTGCAAATGAAAAGCTGTTCTCTGGTGCTACAAAACCAGTTGGCACAAGGAACTGGAAGATGGCATGGTGAGAGGGAAAAGAACAGGACCTGAAGTGGGCAGGGAAAGGGGAGGGAGTTAATCAGGAAAATCTGTGGGGTATATCCACTCTAACCACTTCAAAAGAAAACCAGAATATATCTTACACCTTTCAAACTGACTGGATATGAAGGAAGCAGCTGTCTTTTACACCCCAGCATCCACAGGTATATCCTGCATGTATGTATTATATAACATGTGTTGGTGACACCTGAATTTCCAAGGTCAGCCTCACTAGAGCTGAAGCACCTTTGCAGGTTGACAGTGCTGCATCTTTACCATAAGCACCCCAGTGATGAGGATCTCTTCTCCTATTTCACCCAAGATGCTGAATGCATCATCTGAAAACAGCTTAAACCTAGAAATTTCATGCCAAACCAAGTCTTTTGATCCCTCAGCATAGTTCATTGCTGATGACCCACTGGGAAAGCACTTCAGGTCCATCATTAATAAGTTCTGTCTTAAAGGATAATGAGAACTGGGTGCTTTAGGAGACAATAGCTCATCCATCATCAATCAAGATCTGAAGTTTTTATACAGATGATTTAAGAAGAGCTGGACTGTGCAAAATTGAAATGTCACATTTGTATTGGGAGATGGGGGGCGTTTAGTAATGAAAATGAGAGTTTTAACCTTCTCCATTTCAGCTCAATGACCATACTCAAAAGCTCATGGATGTGGAATCTGTGTCCCAGCTAGAAGCCCCAGACAGCCTTCGATCTCAATTATACAATTTCAAGTACAGTTTATTTGGGTCATTAGCTGGAAGTCAGTTTCAAGGCTTGACGGTAACAGCAAGATATTCTTTATTTCTATCAAAAGCAATCAGTGTTATGTGCAGCCTGTGGGTTTGTGCTTCCAACTGCTCAATAACTAAGAACGCTGGGTTGTAGAACCTGAGAATAAATCTTCTAATCCTAGCCACCTGTTTTGCTGCTTAAATAAAAATGGATCATTTGATTGCCTTTCACTGAGTTGGATGGGGTACCCTTCTCACCACAGAGGTGTGTGAAGACAGGCTCACAAGGTACTTGCCACCATTTAGTTACTTCATTAGAGGACAACAACTCTTTTTTAGCCATCTCCCCAAAGGGAATATCTGTTTCATGAAAAGGTTCATCCAGAGAAGACATTTGTACTTGGATCATTCCTCTGTCTGTGAGTGCCTTGAATTCTTCCTTTTCATGCCCTTATTAATATAAAACAGCAAATTATTTACCTGGTTAACTCTGCAAAAGGAAAAAACCACTGCAAAATATCCAGCCCTTTGGGATAAACACCCCAGAGTTACAAGGTGTGTTTCATGATTATGTTTTTCTTTGGGAAGTGCCTGTACATGTGTGCAAGTCTATGTCAGGCTGCTGGACTTCACCATTTCAGCCTGCACAAGATGCATCAGACACATGGCCCCAAAGGGTTCCATGCATGGACAAAGTGACCCAAAACACTACAGAAAAGAGTAGCAACAGCTGAATCCAAAGAGTAACACAAAACCCCTGCACCCACCCAAAAGGGAAGAAAACACTTGGGTGTGAACTCAGTGTAAGATGTGCTTCTGCTCATCAGGAACAGTCCTGTTCTGAAGTGTAATTGGTTTTCTTTACCCACCAAACTTGGCTTGTGCTAGAGGAAATGGTCCCTAATCCTGCTAGATTTTAGTGGTTTCTCCCTTTAAGCCATTTTCCAGTGACCACAGCAGCTTCTGCCTGCTTGGATCCTGATTCCCTGAAGTAGCCAGGCCCAGGTTTACACTTAAATCATTCCCTTCCCCTCCTCTCTGGAGGAGGCTTTCTGCTCTGTAATAATTACTCTGCTTTGATGAGGGAGATGCAAATCAAGGTTACTTTTGTTAACCACACCCCTGCCATCGGCATTACATGTCCTTGATGTTAAATAACCAGGCAGAACATAGCAGTGTCTGACCAGCCCCAGCTCTGCCATTCCCTTTGCAGATGGTAACTGCAGGAGCAGCACTACCTGTTTACAGCTTTACCCACCTCATTCTTTTCCCATCATGAGCTTTTCAAAAGCTGTTTGACCCTGTTGACTTTTCAGGTGAGGAGCTTTCCTGTAATATATTGGCTCTGTTACAGGGATATTAATTTGCAGGATGAGATGCTAATTGCCTCACTTTGTCCAGGCAAATTCTGAACTTGGTGTTAGAAGCCAAGTGCCTTGAGTTACTGTTTACTCAATATAATTCATGGGGTTGACAGGTAGATTAACAGATATAAACCTTATAACTGGAACAATCCAAGGGGCTTCCTGGGGGTTGCTCCAAGTCAGGGAAAGAGACAGAACAAGCCTAAAGAAATGATGACTGGGGAGAGGGGATCTCTAATTGCAGTCTGCCTTTACCTAAAGAAGACTAAAGGGGAAGACAGACCCTTCTCAGGGAGAAGAGGCAACAGGAACCAGCTGCAATATGGGAAACACTGATTAGAATTCAGAAAAGTATTGTTCCCAGCTAGAGTGTGGTTAGGCACAGGAGCAGACTGATCAGACAACTGGTGCTATCTCCATCTCTAGAGATTCTAATAAACAATGAACAACCTGATTCTTGTCTGAAGTTACCTTGCTCTTAGCAGAAGATTGGACTAGATGACCTCTGGATATTCTTCCAACCCAAATTATTTTGTCCTTCTACAGTTATTAATCATCTACTACCGCAGTACTCACAACACTCCATTAGCAATTTATTCTCTCAATTTTTATGAAAGCATACTTAATTTTAAACTTTTACCTACTGGTAAGCATTTGGTGATGCAAAACACCCACCTGGAAGATAGAATATATTATAAGCACATCACATGCATGTATAAGTAAATGCTCCAGGATTTGAAATACAGAACCATTGTCACTGTCTCCTATTTCATAAAAAGGGGACATGTGGACTAAGACGAATGAAAAAACTGCTGACCTTCAATCTTCTGATTTTTGGTTAGCAAAAAGAAAATTGCATTCATTTAAGTCACTGGGGTGAATCAGTGATGAGTTTCAAATTACTATCCAGAGAGAGAGCGACACATCGCTGGCTCACCCTGGAAGACACTCTCGTACTCAGTAAGAGCAGCAATATTCCAACAGCCAGGAATAAGCACTCATTTCATTCACAGCATCCATGATTTCATCCTCAGGTATCCCAGCCCTCCCTGATGGGGATAGCTGTGTCCCAGTTACAGGAGCACACTCATGAAGAGGTGAGCTGGTTCTGCAGGGTACTGGTGTGTGCTTCTTCAGCATCCTCTGATGACACACCACTCCTGGGCAGTGCTTACCTTCCAGCTGTTCCAAAAAACACACCTCTGAGTATAGGTTTCAGGCAGGACACCCAGCTGTGGACATCTGAGTATTCAAACATCATTAAAACCTTCTGAACCCAAACCAAATCGCCTTTCCTCTGCTGTGTTCACAAAAGGAACAGAAGAGGCGATGATGTGCTGTGCACTGGGTGCACCAACAGGGCAAAGTCTCCTTGGTATCCAGCAGGCTCCAGAAAGCCTGGAGGCTCTGACAGATACCCCAGTACTGGGATTTATTTCTGCTGTCTGGCTATCTTTAACAGTGAGCATCCTATAGGACATAAATTGGTGTAATGACCCAAAGCAGCTGTATCAGCGCTTGCCTTGTCTGTGTCTTTCACAACCCTTGTTTTCTGCATCAGGCACCCTCCAAATTTGTTCAGTGAAGGCTGAACAGACCTCAGTGTCACTTTGTGTGCCCTCTTGAAATGCTACCTGTGCCTTACAGCATCACACTGATCTGCTGACACACAACCAAACCACCTTTCCTGACTCACCATGGTTGTTTTGCACTCATTTTTCCTCACAGATTCTCCAGAGCTTTTGGAGAACATGCTGCCATTGGAATGTTTCTCCAGGTGAGTGGCTCCTGCTACTGAGGGGCAGCATGTTTACATGCCAGCCCTACAACAACACTCCTAGCACCTCCAGGGCATTTCCACCAGCTGCAGATGCCTCCACAAACTCTTCAGTGAGCACAAGTCCAGGTGTGCAGGGGGTAAGACTGAAGATACATTCTCCAACCATCCTCCTTCACCTCTGCCTGCTCAGAGTTCTGGTGTAAGGAACACAGGAACCTAAACCTTACAGTTTTATCAAAATACTTAATATTTTGATCAAATGATCACGTAATGTTTCATGCATGCTGATGGCAGCTCTAAGTCTATCCCTTCTGTCAGCTGAGGTAAGTAACTGTGGGACTGTCATGTCCCTTTTCTCCTGGCACCAGCTCTCTCTACAAGAGTAAATGCTGCATGGCAGTTTGTCTGGCATTGCTGCTGCATCCAGGCCAGATTTCTACATGGAAATCAAGCAGCAGTAGGAACAGAAACCTCAGCAAGGCCAGGGGCATCTGAATGCAGCAGGGCTTCCCTACAGCACCCCCAAGAGCTCCAGCTCTGGCATTATCTGGTGGTGTATTTTCCAGCTCTTTTCATACAGCCCCTGACAAATCAAGCAGGCTGCTTTCTATCCCAAGCACATCTGGCACTCAGGCCTTAAACTTGGCAAAGAGACTGATGGCCTTCTGTCTTGGAGTGCAAGTGCCTCAAGTACATCCTGATTGGCATCAACAAGCAGAAATTCCTTCTCTCTTTGAAAAAAAAAAAAAAAAAAAAGTCAAGATCTGGATGTAGTGGTACTTTCCTCCATTTTCTGAAAGGCTGTAAAAAATTACTGGCTCCATAGAGCCCTTCTCTTTCAAAACTATCATAATGTGGCTTGGAATAATCCTGGAAGGGTGCCCAGACCCACGTCCAGCTGCATCCTGAATTTCAGTACAAGTATTTGCATACAGGCTAGTAATTGGCATGCAGCTGGTTTTATGCCAGCTCCAGCAATTGCATAACCCAGCTAATCTTTTCTCTGGGCTCGAAAGAGGAGTCTGTTTCTGCTGAGCTTAAAATTTCTGGATGGGATCTGCTCAAGTATGCTCTCACATTTTTATGCCACACTGTTAACCTTTCCTGAGATACAGTGCTGACTCTTCAAATAGGAATTTTAATTGAAATTTGTCTGAGGTAGGAGGTGCCTCTGCCTTTCAGTGGCTCTCCTGTGCTGAAACTGAGCAAATGACATGAAAATCCTCCTCCTGCACAGGGGACTGTGGAAGGACTCTTCCTTGGCGCCTACAATCTGCAAGACCTTGGATTGCACTTGCCCTCCCAGTGCTGTGGCTGGGAACAGCCAGATAACAGAAAGAAGGCCTGTGAAGTGAAGAACATGTGTGTTAATCACAGTAATCAGTAAGGCCTTCTTTGTAAGTTCATAGGTTTGAGAAGGTCTGAGCCTCTACTATGGCAACTCCCATTTTTTCCCCTTTAATTGCCATAATTGCTAAGAGGTCTCTGTCAGTCCTGCTTCTTGCTTTTGAATGCACATTTCAATCAGGTTTCAGATCTGATGGGGTGTCAGGGAGCCTGTCTATGCAGCTGTGCCCAACCCTTGTGGTAACACAGATAACATGTTCCTGCTAACAGTTCTCTGTCCCCAAAACTCCCATGCTTTCTGTGATGGTCATATTTGACCACACCCTTTTGACCTTATCATGGCCATTTCTGTGCATCTGTCATTAGGTAATAGTGAAACAGTGGAAACCACTAAAATGTGGCTGTTATGGAAAAGAAATCCAGAATTCAGGCTAATTTTTTTTACTCTATGTGTTGGTTTTGCTCAGCCTGGTTTTTGGTAGTGGTGGGGCCACAGATGTGGCTTCTGTGAGAAGCTGCTGGAAGTTTCCATCATGTCCAGAAGAGCCAGTCCCTGATGGCTCTGGAGATGGATTTGCTGCTGGCCAAAATTGGGCCAGTGAGAAAGGCTGGTAACATATTTAAGAAGAAAATCAAAACAAAGTGGGGGACAGATTTTTCTTTCAGTCAGAGAAGAGGAGGAGGTGAGAACATGTCAGGGAAACAACAAGGCAACACCAAGGTCAGTGCAGAAGGAGGGGCAGGAGATGCTCCAAGTGCTGGAGCTGAGGTTCCTCTGCAGGCTGTGGTGAGACCATGGTGAAGCAGCCGTGCCCTGCAGCCCATGGGGATCCATGGGGGATGCACAGATCCATGCCCAGCCCATGGGGGATGCACAGATCCATGCCCAGCCCATGGGGGATGCACAGATCCATGCCCAGCCCATGGGAATCCATGGGGGATGCAGAGATCCATGCCCAGCCCATGGGAATCCATGGGGGATGCAGAGATCCACCCACAGCCCATGGAGATCCATGGGGGATGCACAGATCCATGCCCAGCCCATGGGGATCCATGGGGGATGCACAGATCCATGCCCAGCCCATGGGGATCCATGGGGGATGCACAGATCCATGCCCAGTCCATGGGGATCCATGGGGGATGCACAGATCCATGCCCAGCCCATGGGGGATGCACAGATCCATGCCCAGCCCATGGGGGATGCACAGATCCATGCCCAGCCCATGGGGGATGCACAGATCCATGCCCAGCCCATGGGGGATGCACAGATCCATGCCCAGCCCATGGGGGATGCACAGATCCATGCCCAGCCCATGGGGATCCATGGGGGATGCACAGATCCATGCCCAGCCCATGGGGGATGCACAGATCCATGCCCTGCCCATGGGGATCCATGGGGGATGCACAGATCCATGCCCAGCCCATGGGGGATGCACAGATCCATGCTCAGCCCATGGGAGGTGCCCACACCAGGGCAGGTGGATTCCTGGAGGAGGCTGTGATCCATGGAAGACCCGATGGAGGGAGGGCCCTGCTTCCAGGCTGGAGCAGCCTGTCCTTGGAGGGCTGCACCCTGTGGAAGAGTGACCCACAGCACAGCAGTTTGGGGAGGACTGTCTGCCCGTGGGAGGGACTCACACTGCAGCAGCACTGGGAGAGCTGCTGCTCCTGACAGTGGATCCATGCTGGAGAAGTTCACGGAGAGCTGTCTCCTGTGGGAAGGGACCCCATGGTCTCACAGGGGAAGGATTTCTCTCCCAGAGCAGCAGAAGAAAACCTGGGGTGATGAACTGGCCAAAATCCTCACTCCCTGTCTCCCTGCACTGTCAGTGGGAAGGAAGGAGGCAATGGGGGGAAAAAGGTGTTTTAAGAGCTTATTTTACTTTTCATTATCCTCCTCCGATTTTGCTAGAAATAAATTTACTTTGCAACTTTAATTTGAGCCTGTTTTGCCCTTGAAGTCTTTCCTCCTGGACCTTGTGTCAAATCATGATCCCTTTGTTAATTTTCATTTTTCTCTCCTCTGCCCACCTGTGTCAGGGGAGGGTGAGTGAGCAGCTTTCATGGGTGCCTGGCTTTGGGAAAGTGTCAAACCATGGCAAACTATTAACCTCGAACCAGACACTCAGGTGAGGCAAATAAGCACAAGTGAATTCATGCCAAAATAAGCACTTTGGATACAGGGAGCTAAAGCAATGGGTGACAAAGTGCTAAGCAGAATAGATAGTTCAGCATGAGTTCATTCAATGTTTTAAGACCACCATCACTCTCCTCAAGTGTTCCCTAGTTGTTCTGGCTGCTCTTAAATAGGAGCAGCTCATCCTCCACCAATCCTAATTTTAACAACATCTCACCTTCCATTCTGGCTTTTTTAAAGTTAACAATGAAAACCCTCTTCTTTCTTTCCTTCCATCAATACTTTGATGGCTACAAACATTCTCCCAAGACACCCCTTTCTTCTCCCAGCACAGGAATTGCAGTGAACCCAAACTGCTCTCAGTGATGCTGCAGTAGGTCACAAGAGATGCTGTGACTTGTGACATGGAAGTAAAACTGCAGTGAGATCTATGTCATCACTAACAGGACATCCTCAGCTCTCAGCAGTGCCATTTCAGACCCATTCCCACTCTGTATCCAGGAGGGTGGGTTACCTTCCTGGACATGTTTGATAGCAGAATATATATTCTCCCTGGCAAAAGGGTCGGTTTGCTTCCAGTGTTTTACTGCAGTTAAACCAGCCCAAACAGTCTCTCTCTGCAGGCAGCAAATGTGTGGTTTGTCCTTGTCTACACTCCTGCTAAACTGCAGCTGGCACTGATTGATGGTGTTTGTTTCAGTGAGATCATTTTTAATAATGTAGACAACAGGAGGGAAGATCAAGTGCCCTGACCCACCAGTTCTGCTGTACTAACTGCTATCCTTAGCAATAAGAACAAGTCTTGGTCATTTTTTTGCTGAAGGCCTTCCCAAATGGGGGAAGACAAGAGAGGGGGAGCAGACAAACAGCCCCTGGGGTATGAGCAGAGTTGCTCAGGGGAAACCAAAGCAATTCCTCTCCCAGCCTCAGGGCTCAGCTAAGTCAGGTTCATGTCTGAATCTCTTCCCCTGCACTGCCCAAAGTTACCTTTGTGACTTCTCTGACCACAGCCTTTAAGATCAAAAATCATAAACAAATAATTCTACAACAAATAATTCCTGAATGATAATTTCATTCTCAGTCCAAGGAGTACAATGCCCAGAACTTAAAAAAATATTGGTAAATGGATGGGAATGTTTGTCCAATCCAGAGTAGGGGGGGATGGTGTTCTTCAAATTATTGTAACTCTTTATTTGTTTTTAATAACCTGTCTCTTGAGCTTCAGGTGTCCTTGTTCAAATTGCATAGGCAGCGTAAGGCTGCAGAAGTTATAAACCTTGCTATGCCTGGTCTTCAAAGGCTACAAAACATCTGTTGGCTGGCAAGAGCAATTAATTAGCAAAATTGAAAAGACGGTTCATTTTACAAAGGCTTGGATGAGGCAGAGGAGGGGGAGGTGACTCCAGGAAAGTGAAGCCTAGTGAAGGCCTGTAAGCTGTGTGCCTCTGGGCAAATTCCCAAGGCTGAAATCTCAAGGAATTTAATGCTTCTTAATTCCACAGGATCTTTAATTACAGCCAAGAGAAGGCAATGAGATGTGATATCAATGTTTAAATGAAAATAAAGATAATAAAAAGCCTGTCAAATTTACCAGCCAGTCTCCCAGACACAGTCCCACACATGCTGAGCACCTTGGTGGGTGCACAGAGAAAATATCCAATTACATGAACATAGCGACAGGAGAGGAAAATAAAAAGGCTCCCAAACCACCCTCCCTACTCCTTCTTAGAGGCTGCCTCCTCATTTTGTCTGAGTGCTCTCTGGAAATGACGGCGCTGCTAAATGTGCGTTTTGGGAAGAGCTCATGCTCTCACATGAATTGGACCAACATCCACCTAAAATCCATCCTGGTAATTATGGACTTAATTACAAGTTTGGGTGTTTGTAAGACACTTTTTTTGGAAAGCAAAGCTAACCCTTTTAACCCTTCTAGCTAAATATCCCTCAGTGGTTCAACAAAACTCCCACTGGGCCACTGTATAAGGTGCATGTGTGTTGCCAGCTCTGGTCTGCAGTTTTTAGGTGTGTGGTTATCTTTCACCCAAAAGCTGCCAGGTACTTCTCAGGGGATTGCTGAGGAGTTTTTGAAAATAACAAACAATTTTCCTCCTCTATTCTTCCCTAGTTTGGAGAAGCAGCACTTTCTTTGGTGTGGGGCCCAGTGCTCAGGCCTAGAACAGCTCACAAGCAAAGCAAGGCCCCAGCTGGGAGCATCATCTCTCTCTGTATCCATCTGTCCTGTGAATTTGCCGTGTGTGAAACTTCTCTGGTTCACCAGGGAAGAAGAATTGGGTGACAGCAAGAATTTGGATAAGCAAGCTCAGCTCAGGCTCTTGCCCCTGCCCAAGCCCTTCCACCGGCAGGAGTGTCGGCTCACCCCGAGCCGGCTCCAGCCTTGCCCTCAGCATAAGGCCAACAAAGGAGAAAATGTCCTTGTCTGCATTCCAGCACTTGGCACAAGAAGGACAAAGTGCCCTTGGCTCCAGAAGTCACACTGAGATCTCTGGATTCACACTTTTACCAGCCTGGGATGCAACACGGCGTCCCCGGGCAGCATGGCCAGGACACAATGGACCCTGCCACAGGTGCTGACACCTCTCTTGCAGCTGCTCCTCTGCATCTCCTCCTGAGTTAGGCTTCCCTAACTTCAGGTGCTTTAAGTCCAAGCAAGTTTGAAGCTGAGTTTTGAGTTTAGTTGTCTAACTCTGACACAGAGATGATAGCTGGTCAAGCAGAGGAGAGCGAGCCCCACGCACCAGCTGCTTCTCCCCAGAGCAGCAGTGCCAGGCAGGCCACGGCAGCACCCTCAGTGTAAATTAAAATCAAACCTGCCAGATGCATATGAGGGACTCAGAGGGATCTAAAGAAACCTCAGTTAAGGAAAAAAAACCCCTATAAAGATACTCGCTCTTTTACAATAAGACAGAACAAGAATATGGCCACACATCAAAAACACAGGAGAACAACCTTATGATAATAAACAACCACTTATAATTAAAAATTAAGGATTTTTTTCTTTGGTGATTTTGATTTCTTTTCAGAAATAATTAACCTTTCTGAGCATAAGAAATGTTTCTGCCAGACAAGAATAAGCAGAAGACTAAATATGTCTCAAGGCTGAAAAAAAAATCAGATCCTCTGTGCAGTCATGGGGTTCCTGTACATTTTCCTTCTAAACTAGTAACTCAGTTTTATATTTACTTTGTTAATTAAAACTGAGCTTTATTAAATTTGTATCTTAAAAATCCAATAAAGAAGAAGCCACCACAGACAAAAGCATTTCCCTTGGTACAGCTGTTACAATGGGCTATCAATCAGCCATGAACACAGATACACAACCAACTGTGCCTATCAGAAAATGATAAACCCACATGCCACTGATGGAGGGAAGTTTTGACTATCAGCACAAAATGCAGAACTATGTCCCATAAAGGAAACTTCAAGATTATTTTTTTCCCTCTGAGGTGTACTATGCTTTATTACTACTACTACTACTATTATTATTATTGTTATTAATGATAATAATAATAATTATTATTCCTCTGGTAATAGCTAGCTCAGAAATTAATTCAGTGCAAGTATCCAGGGTGCAAAGCAGCTGAAGGGTAGATAGGGCTCTATAAATAGGGGATACCAAAAACTTGCTGTTCTTTCCTTCAGAATTTTTCTAATAATTTTGAACTGTTCATTAAGTAGCCAGTACTCTTTGTGTGAGCAAGCAAGACACTGAACTAAAAAGCAGACCTGCCCTGAGAGCTTTCATGTGCTTCCCCTGGCTGAAGATAACACTGAACTCAAGGAGAATTGCCTGGCTCTTGTGAAGAGTGTGGCGGGTCAGACAGGAGGCACAGCAGAAACTGGATGGGATATTAACATGAACTTCTGTGCTTCTCTCTCACTGCTTGAAAAAATACATATTAAAGAGAGAAGACTCTTCAACTTGTAACTTGGCTCTGGATTTGCAGAAGGATGTAGTGACTTGAGAAGTTTCTGCCTGTTTGTTGATACATTCTGTAATTAACTTTGTGCTTTGGACTGATGACTTGCTAGAAAACCTTGTGTATGTGTCAGCATCTTTCTAAATAAAACACATCCAGTCTTCTTACATGGTACTGTACTAACAGCTGTAACAGCCAAAGCCTGGCCTAATTATACAAATTATTACAGTCAATATTTTGGCCTGAGTGTGGCTGTTGGTGGTGCCAAACAATTGTAATATGTAGGGGGTGAAACTTGTAATGAAAAATTAACTCGAGGCTTTGAGTTTCCACTCTCTGTGAAAGTGAGATTTCTCAAAGACTACAAACATGTTTTTCTGTTGCTCCCAAATGTTTTCATGTGTTTGCTGTGATTATTTGCACATGTGAATTCCTTGTGTATGGCTTAAAACCAGAAAAATCCATGTGGATGACCTGGAATGTCTTTCACTGCCTGCTATGACCTGTGAGAGTTTCTGCCAAGGACCAGAAACAAATGCCACGAGCAGCGCAACCAGCCACCATGCCCTTCAAATAACAACTAGATTTAACTCCAAATAAAAAAAAACTGGAATGGTTTTATCAGCACCTTCTGCAGAAATACCTATGTGTTAATCTGACTGAATTGCTATTTAAAATATTTTCATTTGAAACAAATATAAAATCATCCTGGGTGACTCGAAAATATTTCTATTGCTACTGAACTTTTTATTTGCAGAAAATCAGTGCTCTTGTATATTATTCATATATTACTAACTAGTACAAAATGGAGTGACCCATTTAAAGGCCAATCAAATGCTCAAGAAGGCAAATAAAAATAGAAGAGACTCATGTGGATTTTAAATTAACCAAAGCCTTTAGGAAAATTAATTAATACCCAAATAACTGTCATTCCTGAACTGTTTCTTGGCCAAGATAACTTAGTTATCAGCTCTCAGACTGGAAATTAGGAACTGGAAAAGTACTTGATTGATACAATAATACATAAATTAATAGTACATAAATTAATGAAACAGATAACACCTATAATCAATGAGAAAAATCTACAAAGGGTCTCAGTGAATGTTATTATACCACAAAAGAGTTGGTTCCTTTGGATTTCAGTTTGTCTCAGTTCACTTACTAAACATGGCTCCTTTTACAGGGATTTCATCTCTTTATACACACAGCAGTTAAAATGCCAGATGATCAATCCCAGAGAGTTTGCAAGTTTATGGGACACAAACCTTACAGGAAATTTCAGCTGCCTCTGCCTAGAAGCCATTGATGAATATTTAGTGGCAATCAGTTGGCAAACTGGAATTTCAAAACTGGTCGGTTCTAGGGCAGATGGAGAATGCACTGGTGGATTTAGAAGTCAAAATGAGGTCACTGGGAAGTGTCCCCTCTTCTCAGTGGGTTCAGGTTCTCTTTTCTGGCCACTCTGCACACCCACGATCCTACGGAAGCACGCGGTATTTTCATCCCGGATTTTAAGCTGCACCTGCTGACACGCTACCCTGGTGCCTCTTCTCAGGGGCTGAGGGAGTTTTCACTCATCACAGAATATTCCAGGGCTTGCTGCAATTGGCCTTTAGCCAGCTTCCCACAGAGAAAGCCAGAGTAACTGGAAGATATTTCATCATACCCTGACACTCCATATTTCTCCATCACTGACAGGACCATCATCCTTCAAAAGTCCATTTCCAACTCAGCTGTCTGAGAAGAATGAAAAATCATTCCTCTAAAATGTCTAAGCAACTGGGAAAAAAAAAAAAAAAAAGATGAATAGATTGGACCTAATTTAAAAATTGTTGAGAATGGAAAATGACAAGACACAAGCAATAGTTTATTTAGGACAACAACCTCTGGCATGGGCTTAAATGCCCATTTTTGGTTAAGGCAGGCAAGTGATCTGTCTCAAAGCTTTACTTCTCTAGGGGATTCATATTGTATAGATAATTTCAGTATAGACACGATGTCCTTTGCTCTAGCACCTGTCACATACCCCCTTTGTTGTCTTGCTAAGCTCTCAGGGGCCATGCCCGCTCTCTGGAGTAGCAAACAGAAGGCATCTGTCAGAGGGCCAGAGGTTGTCATCAAAAACAAATGGAGAAATAACAACAAAATAAAGAATTACCCAGTGCTTGGGAGTCTCTGCCAAAACCTCTCCAGTTGAAGACATCACTATTGTTGTAACAAAAGGACTGGATGAAATGCACTTACACATGCCTGTGTTGCAATCTTCATAAATTGCTGGATCAGTTCCTGGCTGTATGAATAATTTTGTACTCTGCTTTATTCCAAGAGTAAATACCACTGCTCAAAAAAACCCCACAATCCAAAACATCATAATCTCTGCTAAAAGTATATTGTCCAAAGGATGCAAGCCCATGCCTTCTATCAAATATGTAAATCAAATATGACATTTATAAGCCTTTCAAGTCAATTGTTACCATTTTCTTTGGTTTACTTATATCAACAAGCAGAAAGAGCAGCTCCCATCAACTGAAACAGAAAGAGGGAAAGAAAAGGGCAGCTGTGCAAGGAACTCAGAGTTCTGAAATACTCTGCATTTATATAGCACAGAGAGGGAGAACCCACAGAACGCAGTTCCAGAATGAAGTTCACATTGATTCCTACTTCCTACACTGCTGAATCAAATACCATACCTATTATTTATGACTGGAGGTTTTTAGGTAATAAAAATGCCATAAAACATCCCATTTTTTCCTCCTCCCTTGTATATACACTCATTTTGCAAAATGAGTGTGTTCTTGCTTCAGCCTAGGGCGATCTGCAATCCATCCCATTACCACCCAAGACAGCACATTTAAAACAGGAAAGCTACAACTATAGTATATGACACTCCAAGGCTTTTTGCTTAATACTGGTTTTGGCACAGCCATTTCTAATTTCTAATATCTAATTTCTACTTTCTAATACCACCAGCTCTCTTAGCATTCTTTTCATTGAATAGTACACAGTGATGAGCAATGAAGGAAGGTAGAAATCATGAGAAAATACTCAAAATCTACAAAAAAGTAGCTTCCACACAGGGTTTCCCTTCTCCCTCTTAAAATTCAGATTGAATTTTATACCTCAAAGCAATTAAAATAGCCTCCTGAAATGTCAGCACTGCCATGAATTTGGGGAGGTGGGTCTACAGCCAGGAACTCATCTCATCAAAGCAAAGACCTTGGAAAGTTTTCCTAACAGCTGGGGTACAGCATTTTCCTGATGTTATCACTGACTGAAAATAAAGCTGATTGTTACTTGTAAGATTCAATTTCTTGACAAATCACGGGCATAAGTAGTCATGGATTGCACACTGATTTTAGCCTTTCTTTAGGACTATATATAAGAGGTGGCAACATGAGAAATGAGTAACTTACTGCAGCTCAGAAAGAGGTAAAACAGCTGATGCATTCAAGGAACCAGATGTTCTTGTGAATACTTGCAAAACTGAGTTGAAGCCATCTGGTCTCAATGCTTTGCCACTTGGAAGATGTCATACTGCATTCTCAATTTCCTCTGTTGATATCACTGATTCTAATTGAGGTTTCTTTTCCTCTGAGGGTCATGGTGTGTTTAAGTTTCTCCCAGAAATTACACCCGGATTCAAAAGTGACACTTTCCAATGTGAAAGGAAGTTTAAATAACGAAGAACAAAGGCCCCATCCCTCACTCATTCCCCATGTGCCCCTGGCATTTGAAAGGGATCATTACTGACTTCTCCTCCAAAGAGAAGGCTTCCTCTTCCTTTGCACTTCAGTTACAGGTGACATTTTGTGGTTTTGACACCATGGGGTTGGGGAGCAATGAACTTTGGCTTACAAAGTCCAGGGAATTATTTTAAGACCTTCTGTGTCTAGGGCACCCTTGAACACTTGTGCCTGCCAGGGCTGTGCCATGGAGGTTATTATCTCACACCAGTTTCACAGGGATTTCTCCTGGTGGTGCAGCATTCCCAGGGCAGCCTTATCCTTCACCTTTCCATGGGCTTGCCAAGGGTTATCACCAAGTAACAGGGTTGTGGAGACAGCTCTGGTGGCCCTCTAGGGTTTGGCTACACCTGGCCCACAGGAGGCCAGCAGCTTAAATCAGAGTGTCTTTGAAGCTGGAAGCATCTGAGTGCCCTTATTTTATCAGTGCTGAGGCCTTAGCACAGCACTCCAGCCCAAATGATCAAATTCTTATTTACAGCATTTGAAAATCTTGCTCTACATCTTCAGCTCTGCCCTTCAGGCATGTTATTTCTGCCTTCCAATGTACTCACCCTTCTCCATGAGAGGTCACCACTCAGGAGAAAGGTGTTCCATCAGGATAAATGCCAACTGCCCTTTAGGGATACTCGCAGCAAAGCTGCTTTTTTGCTGGATGGTCCCTGTGCTCCTTCTGGAAGTGGGCTCTGCTGCAGGACTGCCTGATGCCACACCTGGGCACACAGGCAGTGTGAACACATGGTCTGTTTTCAGTGCTTGGAACAGAGCTTTTGATTTCTGGGTCTTGGAGGTTTTTTTTTAAAAAAAAAATCAAATGGGCTACATAAAGGAAATGTCAGCTTAATGGTTCATGAAAGCACTTTCCTGGAGAACAAACATTAACTGTTCAGCATAACTGAACATGAAATTTTCTGCTGTGGAGCAGGCAATGTATGCAAGGTTGCACAGAAAGGCCATCTAGAAGATGGAGCTGGCATAACACTGACACCTGCAAAACAATCTGAACAGTCCCTTCCCCAACTGCTTTCTCTGGGCAAATTCAAGTGAATCAGGACAAAGAATTTTTAACACTTCTGAAGTCTGCAAGATTATTATTGGAGAAACGTTCCTATCAAAATTTTTCTGTGCCCAGATTATTCTGTTACTTCTATTAACAGCTCATTCCCCATGCCTGGGCTTTATCTTTCAGAATTAAAGCAAAGAAAGAAGTTAGGCTTTTGCTGCTGCTGCAACGTTCCCAGCCCTCCTCCACAGTATTTCATGCAAAACTGAAGACCTTCCAAATCAGGATTCCTTCTTACTTGGAAAAATCCTTCCAGCACAAAGCAGTTATTAATATTCCCTGCTGCCACCCCATTTCTCTAATGGCAGGTTGCTTGCTTTGTAGTTCCTTCTAACAAGGCAGAACAAACCTCACAGCACGTCAGGACTAGAAGTGTGCCCATGTACTGGGAACATGCTTCTGTTCCCATGTGAGTGCATATTGTTTCAGGAGAGATTTGATGACATGGTGTCAGAAATAAACCAGCAGAGAGATTGCTCCTGTCAAGTAATCACAAACACCCAATTTTAGTGCTGCAGCTCTAACAAGGACCAAGCAGAGGGAAAGCTGTACCCTTTCCTGCAAAGTTCAGGAAGAACAAGGTGAAATCTGAGGTGAACTGAGGCCACTGGTGCTGGAGACTGAAATCTTGTCATTTATATCTTAAACATCTTCATGAAGGACTTTTGCCTGTTATAGCAAAACTGTTGAAAAGCTGCAGAGAAAACCCCCAAAACCCTGAATGGTGTCTTGGGCTGCATGTTGATAAGATAAAGTGACTCAGGTCTGGGATGGGGGAGAATACATTCCCAGAGGGATCAAGCTTAGCACCTTCAGGGTGGAGACCACAGATCTGGAGCTATCAGCTGCCAGACTCGCACAGACCCTCGCACCAAAACACAGGGAGAGGTTTGGGGTGTGTGGTGGAAAAGGCTCTGCTCAGAGGCAGTGAACACCCATCCCATGCTGTGCAGGCAGCTCAGCTGTGGGGCCCCTTCACCATGGGAGAAGCTGCAACCACGTGAAGGACAGCAGAGGGGGTGTCATGGGCCATCAGAGGTCCCCCAAAGGGCTGTGGGGGACCCTCCAGTGAGATGGAGGGGAGCAGTGAAACATCACTGGGAACCACAGAAGGGTAATGTTTCCTTACTTAACCCCTGTCATTCTCTCCACATCCCCCCACCCAAGCACATCTCCTTCTTTTCTTTTTCCTTTCCTTTCCTTTCCTTTCCTTTCCTTTCCTTTCCTTTCCTTTCCTTTCCTTCTTTCCTTTCCTTTCCTTTCCTTTCCTTTCCTTTCCTTTCCTTTCCTTTCCTTTCCTTTCCTTTCCTTTCCTTTCCTTTCCTTTCCTTTCCTTTCCTTTCCTTTCCTTTCCTTTCCTTTCCTTTCCTTTCCTTTCCTTTCCTTTCCTTTCCTTTCCTTTCCTTTCCTTTCCTTTCCTTTCCTTTCCTTTCCTTTCCTTTCCTTTCCTTTCCTTTCCTTTCCTTTCCTTTCCTTTCCTTTCCTTTCCTTTCCTTTCCTTTCCTTTCCTTTCCTTTCCTTTCCTTTCCTTTCCTTTCCTTTCCTTTCCTTTCCTTTCCTTTCCTTTCCTTTCCTTTCCTTTCCTTCTTCTTACTCCTTCTTTCTCACCTCTTTTATTGTTAAATAAAATGTACTAAGCTTTTGAGCACCAATATCTATCCTCATCTGGTTTTCATCATCTCTTTTAGGGTGTATTTCAAACTTTTCTGGGCTCCATCCATTGGATTCACAGAAGCTCAGTTTCCTTTGGCTTTCTGTATTAATACAGATTATAACAGCTGGTAGAAGAGTGCACAGTGCAAGAGTTTTGGCCTTTTGAGAGTCAAAAAAACTGATGAGCATCCCTTGAGAATGCCATGTCTTGTGCCCAACTGCAGTTTCCTCTGGGAAAGTGGGTTGGGGAGGCTGTGGCAAAAGGGCCTGGCATTAAGAAAATGCTTCTCTTGAGTTCCTGTGGATTTAGCAGAGTCCTGCTAAAGCATTGGTAGGTGCAGGCTTGGATCTGATGGTGTCTCCAAGGCTTGCCCAGACCCCAGCAGAAGGGGAGGATTTCCCATCCCTGCACTGTTCATGTTCTCACTTCCCACAGAAGAAGAAGAAGCAGATTATTCCTCATTCCTCATTAAAGTTATTCAATGTGACATCACAGAAAACTCAAATCTAACAAATCACTCCAATGACAAGCCACCTTGGGATGACTAATTCCTGAAATCAACTAAAACAGCAGGAAGAGAAAAAAAAAAAAAAAAAAAAGAAACTTGAAGCTCTCTTAGAAGGACATGTCTTTCCTAAACCAAAAAATGGAGGCAGATAAGACAGCATTTCCAGGGACTCCCAGGCTGGCCACACCAGCAAGAAAAATCAGTATTTGTTAGTTTTACTACCACTACTGCAATATAACTACCCAGGGCTCACCTGATTTAAAAATAATAGTTTTTAGGCTAAAACACCAACAAACTTCAGTGGTGCAGTATGAGGACCACAGCCTCAAAGGAACAGGAGATTTTATCATTATTATATATTTACAAGCTCTTCTGAGAAATCCTGCTGCATCCAGAGAGTGCCAAAATAGCTGTGCCTGTCCTGCTGGCCCAACACTGTTTTCTGCACTGACTGCTTTGGCCAGTGAAATATCTCCACCACCCAAGACTGAATTGCTGCAGGAGAGAGATAAATTTGTAAGTGATATTTTGATTTGGGATTAAATCATTAGTATTATCTGGCCTAGTTTCCTGAACCAGTAAGTGAAGACATGTTGTTGTAGATGAGAAAATAATCCAGCTGTAGAGCTGCTACAGAGAGAAAGCATGGGAAATCGTTTCATGACCATGTTAGGTGAAGCCTGAAAGTCCTGTTTTCAGGAGATTGGTAATTCTGAAGTCTGACTTCATTGTCTTTTAAGCTGAAAGTCAAAACTTTAAATTCCTCTAGCAAAAAAAAAAAAATCCCTTTTTCAGATCACTTGAAGCATTTCATTTCAGCAAATGTAAATATTTCCTTTTGATTTGCCCTCAGAAAAATTTAATATATATTACAAAGGAAAATATTCAAAGCAAAATGTATTTTTTAAATAAAAAGCTGAGATATTGCATCAGCAGAACCGTCCTGGGAGAGTTAGGAAATCCCCAAAGTAACTTTTGCTGAAACAGCCTCCCCTAAAAAACCATTCCAGTTCTGAGAGAAGCACATATTGCCCCTGAACATGATTCACTTGCAGCTTTGCCAGGGTCCCACTTGGACAGTCTCATGGACCAAAAAAAGCCCAGAGGAGAAGGCCTGAAATGATCTGTCCTTCCACCAATTAGGCTCAAAACACTCTCTAAAGGCATAATGAAGAACAGAAGAGTGTGTTCCCAGCTGGGAGTGAGAAAAAGGGATAACTGCTAAAACAGGGGCATTACTGCAAAGGGAATAATTAGTATATTACTTAATTAGAAGGGTATTTTCTACTCTTTCTTGCTGGTGTACAATACTCAAAATGTCTTGCAAAAAGTGGAGTGCATGAAAACTGAAACAAACATGTTTTACATTTTCATCATGTTCCCAACTAACTCTAATTAAGATCTTTTCTCAAAATGTGCAGAATCTAAAAAGAAAGTGTGCATTATCTTGGGAAACTAAAAATATGCTTCCCCAGGCAATAGTAAGGTTGTCCTGTCAGAAAGCTCCCTCCTGCCTTGAAATCTTGACAGGAGAATATGATGATAACGAGATATTTGCAGTTGCACAAAACTAGCAGAGAGGACTGAAATAAAACATACAGTGAGAGAGTGAACTGCTTTTTCTCATTATCATTTTGATTAGAAATGCATAAAAAGGCCAATAAATGTTTTCCTCATTACCTTTTTACCAGAAAGGTCATGAAAGGGCTTCCTGATGTCTTTAAGACATGGGATGACAGCACTGTGTGATAAATACTTATTTTCATGATATTTGCCTAAAACTTTCAAATCTTTAGGAAGTTTGGCATGCTCACTCTGAGTGAATTCTAAGCCACTTGTTCTAGATAATACACAACAATTTTACACAGCAAGCTTTCAAGTTCTTAAGGAGACAGACAAAATTGCTGTCAGGGCAGCTAAGAAAAGTTCCTAATTTGATGATGTCCTTTTGGCCCCGATACCTTAGAGAATAATTTGTTCTGTCGCTGAATTCACCTCCATTTTATTAAAAGAACATCAGCTGGACCCACCTGAGACAGCTGAGTCACCTGAGATGCTTGGTGGTACCTCCTGCTCCCTGCTTGGGCAACACTTCTGCCAAAGGAGGGTAATGGGCAACAGCTTTCTGGATAGTGGAATCTGGTGGATTGTGGAATGGATGAGCATTTACACAGGAAAGCAGAAAACTTGCAGGATTCTAGGAGGCTTCTTGTCTCCTTCCCAGTGGAAAACAAATGCCTCACAAAGAAAATGCTTTGGGCAGTGGTGCATATATTTGCAACACTAACTGAATGGGAATTGGGCACTTGTGGAAGGTGTCCAATGTGTCTATTGAGTACCAGAAATGGACCATGGCAGTCCAGTCCACATGGCAAAAGGGCTGGTCCTTAGGGAGAGGAGGGGACCTGGCTTCTCCTTCAACATCCCCCTCTGTCCACAGCTGCTGCTTTGGGGATGTCAGGTCCCTTTCTAGCCTGTCCTCCACTGAGCTTGGCCAAACCCTTTTGAGCCTGCTGGCAGTACCTGTCTGTCCAGACTCACAAGGCAGTGAGTCCCAGGTGTTCCCCACTTCCTGTGCAAAGAAATCCTTTCTTTTACTTCTTCAAATCAATCTTGTACTTATTTCACTGAGTGCCCCTTGCTGTAGCATTCCAGCATTTAGTGATCAATAATTCTAAATTCAACTCATCCATCGCCTTCCTGATTTTTCAAATGATAATCACACAGACTTCAACTCTCCAAAGTGAAGTGTCACACTTTTTAGACACTCCTTATAAAGCAACACCTCCATGGACCTGCATCATTTGCCTTTCTCAGTACCTGCTGTAATTCTACAACAGCCTTCTTTGGATGTAAGACCAGTACCAGAGGTTTGTGTTCTTAATTATAGCTCTAAATGGTCCAGTTGAACTAACTTGCCTTTGGAAAAGTACTGCACAAAGTGTATCAGGGAGCATCTCTCAAAGAGAAATAGATGTTTCCTTTATTCCTGGTCTTCACCTACTAAAGCCAAACCATCTCTGATCTTTACCTGATAAAGAGAACCCCATTTCCTAAGTTAAAACCCCACTTTTTCCAGAAGCCCTGTGGTTTATTGACTCCTAGGTCCCTTGTGGGTTTTTTTAAATTTACTTTACCACACACTTTGTAATACAGTAACTTTGGGCACCATGGTACAGTAACGAGAGCAGAGAGCTGTAATTATGAGAGAAGAATTTGTTGGTGGCTGCAGCAAGATCTGGGACCCAGAAGACTCAGGTTTAATTTTCTTGCTATGCCACAAAATTTTCTGCTCCCTTGGGCAGGTTATCCCTATCCTGGCCTCCAGTGGCACTACAGAACCAGCAGCAAGCCTCTGTGAGACCCTGTGTCAGCCAAAACCAGCAGACAGAAAAACAACAGCTACTTCATCAGGCAAGAAGGGGAAGCCTTGAAGGCTCCCACTTTAAACCCTTTGTCAAAGGCTCCCTGGGGCCAGGAGAACAAAAAACATTATCTTAACCTCAACTCATAAGGTGCTCCTTTACATTCTGGCTGGGGAAAGGCTGCTCTGCAGGCTACTGAGGAGCTGCAAGAAGAAAAACACCTCCTGCCCTCTGAGAAGCACGTGGAGATGCGTGCAAGTGATTATTTACTGTAATTATTTATTGTTCCCGTTCTGGACGCGCACGTCACGGCGGCTCTGGGGAGGATCTTTCATCTTCCTGCTGCCTGCTCTACCCAGGGACAGGGCTCCAGCACTGCTGTGCCTCGAGTCCTTGGGCCTCCCACCACTGCAGCACAGCACTCAAAAACAGAATTATTAAGTGCTCTTATTAACTTGCAAGTTTGCTCATTGGCTAAACAGCTAATATCCACCTTGGCTCCTCGCCCCAGGAGGGATCTTGCTGTCTTTAGCTCCCTAAGAAACTGGTTTATTCATACCCATATTGTCCTGTGGAAGGCAAATGTGATTGCTTTTAATATAACATTAATGTTTTGAAGTTTTGATTAAAGCTAGCTACCATTATGGGAAAATCATTGAGGTTTTGTTTTGGTTTTTTTTTAATATGTTGACTCATCTGCGTGCACAGCCTGTGGAGAGTGCAACAGCAAGATATTTTCAAAAATAGTAATAAGCATATTTCCTCTTGGTAAAGGGTTTATCAAATCTTAAAACACAAAGGAGAAGAAGCAGTTCTTTCAAAAACCTTTAAAAAAAAAGGTTGCCACAAAGTAACAGACACATCTCCAATACCAAAAATGAGAAATAATGCACTTCTTGCACTTTCAGTTAACAAGAAATGTCTCCTTTAGCTTCCTCCACCAAACAGACACTCAGTGTTGCACAGTCTATCTCAAAAAGCTGATTTCCACCTCAAAGCAGGCTGCAGTCCACGATGTGCACAAACATTTCATTTCTGAAGACTTTTGTACAAGATGTGGAGAAAAGCAGGAGTATTTACTGGAGCAAGAGGTAATGGAATAAAAACACATAAGAAAATATTCTGTTTATAAGGATGGGTTTAAATTAGAGCTGCTATGTTTATAGCATTCCCTACTCTTTTCTACATTTAACTTTTTTTTTTCCTTAAAGCTTTTGAGCTCTTTTATTTAAAAAAATATATAAAAAAGAATGATGACTCTGATATTCCCACTTCAATGATTCAGTCCAAAAAATACAGAAACTTCCCTTGGGAATTTCAAAAATTCTTCTTCTTAAATTGAAGACAATATTCTGTAGCTATCCTAGGGGCTACAGTTTGAAATTGATGCTTTTGTCTATTTTTCTCCAGTTCTCACAGAAGAAATGAACCAACACACTTAACAGTGTAAATCTAAAATGGTTTTATCAGTATTATTTTTGTGCCTGCAAAAGAAGAAAGAAATGAAAAATCCTATATAGTATATAGTCCTGTATATATATATATATATATATACACATATATACCTATATTTGAAGGTGTAACCTTCAAATAAAAACTGCTAAAATTACCATCAGTGAGCTAAACCAGAATTTGGAAATACAGGAATGACTTTCAGACAGGTAGGAAAAGAGGATTTGACTAACAAATAGAAACTGCTCATATAACACCTGTGTAATAAATAACATTATTGACTTGTCAACCTGTAATTAAATACTATTGTTTTGATTGTTTTAACTCTGCTGCTGTATGCACAAAACCCTCTGCTGCTTCTTCAGAACACCAAGAATAAACACAGCAAATTGCAAAAACTCCTCAAAACTAGAGGAAATAAAAGCTATCCAAACTTGAAAAAGGGCAAGAGTGGATTTTTCCCCTTGAAAGTGAAAAGCCTCTAGAGTGAAGGCTGGCCATCAAATGAACATATTTCAACATCAGGCAAGGGAAGGAAATGCAGAAAGTGCTGGAGGCTCCAGAATAATTCCTTCATCCATGAGAAGCACCTCTCCAGAATGGCTCTCCTGCACCATCCCACCCAGCACAGATCCACACCGTCAGTGAAAAAAGCTTCATCAGCCCCTGCCTAGAAGCAGTGGTCACCCTGCTTCCCAAATCAAGGACATGATGCCACAGACATTGCAATCACTGGTCCAAGGATGAAAAAAATAATTTAAAAAAAAAGAAAAAGAGTAATTGTGTTTTACACAAATAAACCATTTTAGATGGCAATTGCAGCACGTAGAAACACTCGAGGCAGCAAACTCTAACTACTGGCTGATCTGCATCACTTCTTCCCAGTTTCATTGCTCAGCAGCTCCCTGAGAATGCTGTTGACAAATAACACTTTTCATACACAAGATTAAACATTGGGAAAAATCCATGGCTCTTGCAATGGGCTGGTTTTTCTCTCAAACTACTCTGACCCTTCCAAATAAAAACTGCCCACTTCTCCTTCCCACCCACTCAGCACAACACTGTGTTTAACCTGTCCATGCTGGGGTAGCTTCTGCTCCAAGCCCAGGATTTTGGGCTGGAGTTGCAACTGGACTTGGGGAGCCAGAGAGTCTCAGGAGCACAGACTGTCCAGCAGCAGTACAGAGACCTACAGTGTCTGTGGAAACTGCACAGCACAGGATGGATCTCAAAAAGTCACCAAAAGACAGGCTTCAGGAGGTAACAGCTCGGTGGCAGCAAGGCAAAGGGACACAGCACCCAGATCTGTGGGAGCCACAATTCCCACACCATCATTTGGAAATGTTTGTCATCTGGGATGTACTGGAAAAGGACAGTGTAAATTTAAAGGCTTGCTTCAGAGCTCTCAGTGGGGCTGGAGCCTCATGGGGAAATACCATACTTTGTTCCTCTAAAGCACTGACAACTTCCCCACCAAAGTAAGCAAACAGTTTGCAAAAGCAGGAATGTCACAGATCCAATATTTTTGGCTGCAAACATTTTCTCCTAATAGCTCTAGCCAGATGGTGGAGTTAGCATTGCACCATCCACACCAAAACAGCCCAATTTTCGTACTAGGAATAAGTGCAGTAGCAGCCTGATGCTTCCCTGTGCCCACACAGCCTGGAGTGCCACTTGGAACGCAGAGCAAGCATCTTGATTTTCTGATAGACACTATGGCCTTGTGAGGCTGGCCAGTCTTTCATTTTCTGCTCCTTTACCTTCTGTATGACACAAATATTTACTCTGGAGAAGAAGCCACCAGGTGAAAAAGCATTAGGTGGGTTCATGCTGCCCTGAGTGCTGCAGCCTGGATCTATGCTTGCAGATGTTGCTGTGGGTTTCAGTCTCCTCAGCCCTCTGGGATATTCCTTCAAAGGGGAGTTTCCTTTATCTCAGTTCTGTTTCAGGAAGGATACTCTAAAATGCTTGTTAGTTTTTTGTTTCTTATGTTTATTAATATATTATCAAAAGGCTTGGTAGGTCTTCCCCAGACTTTCTGCTCAAGTTTAACCCACCATCACTTGGCTCAGGTTGGCTTGAATAGCAAAAAATGGTCCCGAAATATGCAGCTTTTTTATCTTTATACTTATTCTCACCCAATTTAACAATAGATACATAAATTACTTTCCTTAGTGACCCAATGACCCAACACCTGTGTGCTGCACTGCAGCATTCTCTATCCAATCACTTACTAGTACCCAAAAACTTCTAGAAGAAAAAGATGAAGAAGAAAAAAGAAGGAAAAGAGACACTTGAAATCCTCCATCTTGTCTTCTGCTCTCTAAACTAGTTTAAACTCTAACTTTTTCACCCAGTGACTTAAGAAAACTCTCCAATCTACACACATTTTTAGCTTTTCTATTTAACTTTAACAGTTGTTTTCATGGTGTTATATGAAATTCAGTGTTTTCTTAGATGTCAGAGCCAGGTATCAGAGATAAAGACACACTCTGTGCCTCAGACTCTGACAGCAGATGTTCCTCAAGGCTCTCAGCACAATCCCTTTGGAGAAGCCTGGTGTCCAGCTCAGTGTGTCCCTCCCCACACTTCCCAGCCCCTGCAGCTGGGTTTTTCACACAGACCCAAACATGAGTTCATTTTGAGGAGCAGCAGGTCTGTCCAGTCACCTGCGATCGACTGCTCTGTGCGACATCAGAAGCGTCAGCCTGGAATCCACCACACACTCCCTCCTCCAGCCCTCATCAAAGCATTTCTGTTCTCTGCAGGTGCCTGTGGGAAGAGCTGCTGTGCCTGGACTGCTGCCTCCCAGCAGGAGAGCGTGGAACATCACAGAGGGGCTCACATCACGAGCCCCTGGCTCACTGCAGAAGGGCAAAGCTTCAAAAAAAGTCACATCTTTTTAGCAAATACACATTCTTCTGCTCGAGATGGAATGTTAGGTTGTCCTGCCTAATATTTTTATAAGCAAACTATGGAAAGACAGTGCTGGGAAAACTTTGGGGGTGGGTGGCAGCTGCTTGAGTAGCTGTGTGCTGGGAACAGCTTCTGATGTCTTGAGGTCAAAATGAAGCCCTACAAGGAGCCTTACTCTGAATCTCTACAACTGCCTGAGGGACAGACAAGAACATATGATCATGTTTGCAGGCAATGTGAAGGTGTAAAAACCCCCTCAAATATACAGGGGAGTAATATTAGAATTCCAATGGTCTTGACATATCCAAAAAATCACCTGAAAAGAATAAAATTCAGAGGGACAAGTGCCAAGGACTGTCATTAAACAGAAATAATCCACTGTACAAACACTGAATGAGAAAGACAAAAGAGTTTTTCAGGAAAACATTTTGATCCTCAGCCCTTTCCTAAGGAAAGGAGGATGGAGGAGAAAGGTAATAAAAGTCATTCCTGCGTAGAGAGAGGGAATAATCTCCTTCCCTGACCTTTGAACTGAGGTTTCAAAAGAATTCTTATTTGTGTCATTGGGCCAAGATTTTTCAGGAGCAATAAATAATACCAGAAAGGGGTAAAAAAAAAGTCAACATGGTGAGAAGGGGTTTTATTTCTAGTAGGAAAAATAGCCACTGCTCTTGAAAACACAAACTACTTTGAGGAATGTCAACTCTGACCTCCAGAAATGAAAGTACCTTATGAAAACAGAAGCCCAAAGTAGGTCACTGTGTTTATTTGAAAAGACACATTTTCTGTTTCGTGACAGCAGAGGTTTGCTGAATGTTTCAGAAGAGAATAACTGTTATTTATAAGCTCAAACAAGACAGGAGCTATCCTACAACCTGCTATCCAGAATAATGAACAGCTGATGTTCCCAGTCCAACAATTTGAAAATCACACTTTGGCAATCATGCAACCTCAGGATAAGTGGGGCCACAGCCAACAGAATCAAGCAAATATCACAATAGGATTGAAGGAGAGTAATTAAAGCAAATAATACAGAATTTTTTACCCACAAGAGTTTACTTTTCAATAGTTTGCAATGAACCCTTTTAGGGGATCAAGGCTATATCCTCAAAAAATGTGGGCTCAGCTCCAAGAACTCCTCACCCTGTAGCAGGGTTTTATCTTACCTGCAAACTGAATTGCATTTAGGACTAAAATATACTACTTGTGGAGCTCTTACAAGCCCATTTTGCATTAAGGCAAGCTATCATTGTATTAAAAGGAACTTGAACATAAGATGTCTGATAAATAGTATCTATGAGAAGCAGCAAAAGCTTTAAAAGAGAACCAGTTTCCTGTAAACAGTGACTCTTAAAATACTCTGATTCCTGGACATTCATCATTTTCTAGTAATTAAATGCTTCTCCTTCTTTTCACCCTAGCTGAACAAGTATTATAAGTTGTGACATAAAAAGACATAAAAAGGGCAAATGCTGCACTGCCTGAGCTGCACCACAGCTGAGGAGTGGGAAAGCTGGAGGAAGGTTGTTTTGCAAAGCTGAAAACTTGAGAAATTCAGACTACATTTGAGGGTAGGCATCAAATCTGCAGAGAACTGATAGGCACTGCTACCTCCTCCTTTCCTAGAGAGGCCCTGACTTCTGTCCCTGTTCCTACAGAGCTGCTCCTCTGGTCTGCTTAATTTCCTTCCCTTCCTGCTGAACAAGATAAGCCCAGGGAGCAACAACATCCATTAGTAGGGTTAGCAAGGCTAAGCCTAACTCTTCGGTGTAAAAAGCCCCCAAACTCCCATGAATGGTTCAAAAATTTGAAGGGTTTGGCTTTGTTGTTTTTCTGTCTTTTCATTGAAGACAGATTCTGTTTCTTGCCTAGTTTTTGAGCCTTTGAGATATATGTTGCTCTGTTCCTTCTGTACCAAAAAAGCCTTCTCTTTCCTTTAATCCAAAAGCTGTGCATCATCACTTGAGCCCCACAGCTGCTGCCTGGGCTTCACTGACCAGCCCCTCATTTTAGACTTGTGTAAAAATCACAGACAACAAGGAAGGGGGGAGTGCCTTCACAAGCATTTTGAGACCCCACCCCACAGTTCTCTGACAGCAAACTTGGACTTGAATATATAGCAGAGTGTTCTAAAACTGCATCTTTTGGGCACCCTTCCCATGCTGTTTTGCCTGACCTCTGAGTTTCCATATGAAATTTATAAAGTGCATTCACTGACTTCAATGATCTGTGACCCCAAATTATGCATCAGGTTTACTTCTTGGTTTAACACAAACATCTAATTATATTTAGAAAAAGTTTAACATTAGAACATTAGCCTGGGCAAATCTTGGCTTTTAATAAGATGTCACAGTGCCCACTGTGCATTTTGAACCTATTAATGATTATTTCACACAGCACTAATATCTACAGTAGGATCAGTAGCATTTATTTGAATGGAAAAACAGTTAATTTGATCACTAGATTTTATAAATTGCTTATGGCCAGCATAATGATGCTGGAGGAATTGGTCATTTCAAAAGCAAATGTGTCTGACCCATTAGCTGGTTTTGTTTCCTCCATGCCACTGCTTCAGAGTGAAGTCAAGAAGCAGCTTTGGCCCTCAGGAGGGGGATTTCTAAGCTGGCTTTACTCTGAGCATGACAGGGACAGCTTGGTTCACTCATTCTGACTGCCCAGTGTGGGGTAACACCCTCACTCATCTCCCATTCCTGCCCTTTCCTTCCCTTCACAGCAGAGCAGAGGTCAGGGAAGCACAAAAAGGTCACTACAAAATTATTGCCAAAGGACCTGGGAGATTTCCTTTTGTGACTCCTGCTAGCAGTGCAGGGATGGCAGGATTAATGTAATTTTCTTCAGGGCAAAAATAACTATGATCCTGTATTATTTCATCCTTTAGCTCCTATGAATTACATGAGTTCATTTCAATACATGGGGCTTAAGGATCTTTTTCTTCTTAGAAAAAAAATTTAAAAAAAAAGATGCTAAGCTCCATTTCCATAAGCATTATCATCATAAGCAAAGCAGTGACAGACACAAGCAAATCCAACTAGGAATTATTAGAGCCAGCAGAGGACTGTGGCTATTCTCAATTGAATTCCCAATGACTTGTGGAGCTTTGACTTCACACTGCCTTATCTTTGCAGACTGGTCAGTAGAAACAAGACAGCTTCACCCCAACAGGGAGGGACAAAAGTAATGAAAGAAATTATCACTTTTTTCTATTTTTTTTTTTTTCTTTTAAAAACTTTGCCCCATTTTTGCCAAGGGAAAGACTCATGCAGGAGACTAGATGGGTTTACCCAGGTGCTACCACTGCACCTGGAATGGATGGAATGGCATTTTCCTCCACTCATTTGTTGTCCTTTACACATGATGGCCAGAGTTTTCAGAGCTGATTACTTCCATCCATCAACAACCCCAAAAAAAGAAGACCATAAATACACCCAGAGTGCTGCTGGAACTGGATCCTCCTGCACATCCAAATGGGTACGAAGAGAGTTGAGATGGCAGAAATGGGATTAGAAGGTGGCAGCTCTTAGGCCATCACAGCTGTGGGTGAGACTGGCACAACAGCCAGGCCTTTTTACTCCTTTTTACTTTTTACTTGGTGCAGAGTTTGCTGTGAAGAGTTTTAAAGGTACTCTCAGCTGTATATAGATAAAAGAACAAAATCCAAGCGCCAGTGCACTTTATCAAACCAAAATGATCTGGGTAGGCATAACCACACCTGAAACACACAGAGAGCACACACAGAAAGACATTCTAAATTCCTGCACTTGGTTTGGAAAGTTAACCAAAACCAAGAGTGCCACATGACTGGAAAATTTCAGATTCCAGTTACAACCAAAGCAGGCTGCTCCTTTTTTTTCAGGATATATCTATCTTTCTGCTGCCAGAAAATGACAAACAAGCTTAAACAATGTGCCTGGGAATATAAACTTTGCCCAAAGGCAAGTGTATATGGAATGACTCCTACAGATATCTCCACTATGCTCTATGCAGCCCAAACTTCAACCCTAAACACCTCACAGGATTTTTAAGAAAAACAAAAATGGTGGAACTGACATCAACTTGCAACTCTGCTTACAGGTTTTGCCCAATGTGAACTGAGCAGAAGACTCAAAATGCTTCACTTCAGGTTTGTTTTAAACCAAGCCACAGGTCCACCAAGGCATCAGTTTTCCTCTTGAAATGCTCTCTAGGTCTAAAGCAGGTTTTTACCCTTGCCCTCATGCCTAAGGGGTTTCTTTGTCCTGAACAGAACCACCTGGGATTTTACAATGCTCTCAGGGGATTTACTTGCCTCCAATTAATTTGGAATGTCTGGCATTTAGAAATATCTGCAAACCTCATCCACCTACTCCAGACTTGGAGAAAAAGCCTCCCCCCAGCCCCATGTTGTATGTCTAATCAAAAGCACTAGAGAGAAGAAATTAAAAAGTTCCTTCCCTAGGCATTTTTTTCCAATGCTCCTTTTGTTGCTCAGTTCTTTAGTTCTGTCCTCACTGTCAATGTTTTGTGAAGCTTTGACTGGCACAGAAATTGTGCTAAGCATATTTTTAAGTGGTGCTATTAATATAATATGAAACCTACAGTTTTGGAACACTAAGAATAACATTGCTTGTATCATTTGAGAGCAACAAAACCATGACACTTTGTTTTGTTAACAAATTTCAGCTGCAACAGATGTGGTGATCTTTTGCTCTCACAGATCAAAAATCCACCAGCAAAGAGCCATTCCCCATCAGCACTGCTGAGTTTGCCTTTTTCTTATCCTGTGCCCTGATCAGGCTTCTGAAGGTTTGCTTTGAGATTTTCTTCAGCTAGGAGCAGATTTTGAGAGGCAGCCAGCATTTGCTGAAACACACCACAGATTTGGGAGAGCCCACTAAAGCCTGAGAGTCCTCCCTGGATCTCACAGTGCTCAGTAGGGTTTTATCTGTCCTTAGGAGATGATGACTTTGCTCCTGTGTGCAGCCAAATCAACGTAGCATATTTGCTTCTTTTTTGCCATTTGGCCCCATGATTAGCAGTGTTTTGCACAACCAGAGTTTCACAGCTCCCCATAGCTCTGTATGTCTATATGAAGCAAAGCCACTTTGTGCTCTGCCTGCCTGAAAGACACACCTTGACCCTAAAATACTTTAATCAGGTTCTCTATCACACTCTGTGCTGGAGGTGCTTGCTGAAGCCTTACCTCCTGCTGAAACCCCTTTTCTAAACACACTTGTTGCCTCCATGTCTCATGTAGGAACCTTGCTTCTAGGAGTTAAAGTTGCCCACACTCCCTGCCACTGAAAGAGAACAGAAATGAGTAACTCTTATCAACCGAGTGTACTGCTCACTCTTTCCACCTCATCAGAAAATTAGAGGGAAAAAAAGAAAAGCCTCATCCTCCCCCATAATCATTTCAGATGACTTCTTATTTCAATTACAGCACTGTTTTGTTCCAGCTCTTGCTAATACTCTGCAGTTTGTTCACCTGTAGAAGCAATTGTCCCTTACAGCTCTTCTCCCTGGTCCCCCTTCCCCTGGGCTATTTGGGCTTGTAGAATAGAAAATATTAATATAGCTTTCCCACCAAATTTCAGCAAGAATATTCAGATGCTTTAGCAGCTGCCTTGGCTTCTTAAGAACTCGGTAATCCTTTAATCTCCAGACACTTTTTTCCCCCATAAAAGATTCACAAGCAAAACAAATGCAATATGGATCAAAAATTCAATCAGAATGCTTAAAATGCAATTACATTCATCAGGGTGTTCTGTTAGGTCAGGTATTAAATCTGGGGTTTATTCAATATCCTCCTTTTATTATAAAGCAGTATTTTTCCACTCTGTAAATCATCTGATCCCTAGGCTAAAGTCCTCTTTGCCCAAAACATACACAAAACAAGGTGGGAGATAGCTGGATAGAAATTCCTGAACGAGACCACTCCTGTGGAGACATAAGGAAGGACAAATAAGACACAGAAAACAGACATTTCTACTGGAGCAGGGAGGCTAATTTCAGAAATGAAGATTCTGCAGTTATGGCTTTAATAAGTAGTTGTCAAATGAGTTCCTTCTTGAATTCCATTTCCAAAGCAAATCCATGTGTCTGCCTGCAGCTCTCTGTGAGCGTTTCCCCCCCATCTCACAGTTTTAAAGGAGATCTGAAATTTAATCACCTTGTTTTTGCACCAGAGCTCTCTGGAAATTTTCAAACCCAATGGATGGTTCTTGGGGGAATGTCAGCCTGTTTAAACCAGAACTTCTGGAGAAAATGCATCTTTTGGTGGGGAAGAAGGAGCAGTAATACACCCCCTTTGCTCCCCCCAGCCCTCCCTTGTTTTCAGGACTGGCTTGGACAGCACCAAGCAGAGATTGAGTGGGATTCCCCCTGCAAATCCATGAAGAAGTCCATGATGATTTGGGTTGCTCCATGGTCCAAAGGCAGTAACTAACAAAGCCTCCATAGCTCCAGACACTGCCCTCCCCACTGTTTCTTCTTTTCCATGAGATGGTTTTAATTTGCTGTCTTTTATGAAAATTGGGCACAATTCTGTACTGCTACAGGCAGCAGTGCACACTGACATTTTGCCAGCTGACACTCAGCTGAGTTTGACTGACAGCTGTCACAATCCAGAGGCTGGAATACTGGAGCTTGGCAGTGTGGAAGGGAGTGGGATCTGTGTGAAGCAGCTGTGTCTGAGCACCAAAGTGTGCTCATTCCATTCCATTCCATTCCATTCCATTCCATTCCATTCCATTCCATTCCATTCCATTCCATTCCATTCCATTCCAGCAGTGTTCCCCCCTCCAGTTTGCAGGCACAGATATCAGCATCCTTAAAGGCTCCTGGTGTCCTTCAAGGGTTGGCAAAACCTATTAGAGTCAGATTTTCAACTCCTCAGAGGCCCACTGATGCACCTTCTTCCAGCTGAGACAATTGCATTTCTCTTCCTGGGCTGTGTACTACAACACACTCCCAGCTGGGAATATTGGAAGAGAGATTTCTGAAGATTTTAGACTTTTCACAAAAATACATATTAATGGAGTTAAAGCCAACTGGAAGATCAATTTTTAAAAAAAAAAAAAATTGTTTTGAAATAATGATACCAAGTGTTTTGTTAACTTGAATTGAGAGTATTGGCATTTCCATCCCATCTACTAGAACAATTTATTTGAACATAAAGGTAATTTTGGGTGATGTCCATTTCCTTAATTTAAAGTATTGGTTGACAATAATTCAATTCCCTCAATTAAATGAAAGGAATCCATCAACATCAGCTCCAATCTACATGGAATTTTGATTTGAAGACACTGACAATTTTTTGGGGGGGTGCAGGGAGAAGGAGAAGAGCATTCTGCACAACAGAATTGTGACTATGGTTTCCAAATGAGCAATAAACTATAAAAAGGTGTCAACATAGCCAGATGGAATAATTGGTACATTGCTTCCAGTTAAAGAAACTACTGCTGTTCTGTAATTCTCTTCTGTTTTTCTTTTCCTTTTGTTTGTTCCAGGAGATGCAAAGATACTGAATCAGGTGGAGAACTTAGGTCTCCAAGCAAATAGCTCTACAATGTGCATAATAAAAGCACTTTTCTCATTTCATAGCTGAAATCATACATGGAGAAGATGGAGGATGTTTGCTTCCTGACACAGATGTATTAGTGATCAGCAGCAGTGTAAGAAAAACACAGGAAAAATTTGTATTTAAAAAAAAATATATTTATCCCTGCATGTTTATAAATGTAAAACATAACATATAAAAAATCTGCTGAATATAGAAAGAGTTCTTTGATAAACTGGTTCCATATAGCTAAAACAAATAGTTTAGAGCCTGAATTTCTTCCCCATGATGAAAATTCTAGCTTTTTCAGCCACTAGGTTATTACTGCCACACATGGAAAGGGCTGTTCCTGGTTTATAGAAACAGAAAAGTACTTCCCACTTCTAAAAATTCCTTTGTAAAAATAGTAATTTTTTTTTATTTATTAAAAAATTAAAATGTCTAATGAATTTAACTGAAGAAGGTTATAGACTTTTGAAAAACATACGTTAAGTAGTCTGTCAGAAACATGAAAATCTCATTAGGGCTCTTCTATTAGGTTGGTGGATCACTTGTATGACACAAATTATTTCAAATTATTAAATTTTTCAGGGAGATAAGGGTTAGATTAATTCCCTGCCAGCCAAACTCACTGAATGAGAAGCAGAAGAGAAGCAGTGAAGTTGTTCTGAGCACAAAGTCCAGGTGATTTTATTCCATGCCCTCAGAAGCTGTTCTCCAACAGCCCCATTTCCCTGGCAGAGAGGTTTACACGACTCAGAGGCATTAGATAGATAAATTGGGTCATGGAAAATAGCCTCGGTGTTAATAACAGTCGTACTCGTTAAGTTCAGTAAGCAGATGAAGAATGAAATCAGATGTTCCCAGGAAACACAACTTGCTTAGATTTCACCTTCAATGGCATCCAATTTACAAAAAGTTTCCTTTATACTGCGCTTCATTTTCACATTCCTTGCTTTCTCCTGCCTGGATCCTTCTCTTCACTTCCGTCAGGGTCGTTGCTGAGTCCCAATTAAATCATAATGACGAGTGAGAACAAAGGGAAGAGCAACACAACCAAAGCAGACCTGAGCAGGTGACAATTGCACACTGCAGCTCTCATGGAAGGTCGTTTAAAAGTATCATGTCAAACAAATGAACTAATTACAACATGTCTTCTGTGAACCCTGGATAGGATTTCATGGCAGAAAAACTCGAAGACAAGAAGAATAGCTCGTACCCACAACCCTGCTCCTGCAGCTGTATCTGGAGAACAACCCAGCTTCAAAAGGGGCACTCTGAGAGCTTAAACTCAAGCAAATGGAAAAGCTTAAATCAGAAAGCATGAGCAGTAAAGGAGCACAAAAACAGTCAACACAGCTCAGACTAGGTTTCCTCCTATGTCCTCCCCTGTTGTGTTGTTACACAGTGTTGGAAAGTGCCTGATTTTAAAGGAGATGGATTCCTGCCAGTGGGGAGTTGCAGCGGATTCATGCTCAGAAGAGCGCGGTAGAGGAGGAGCACCGACATTACTTGTGCCTGCTACACTCCTGACTGCAGCAGGGACTTCCACAGACCAGCCAGCAGCCTACAAATGGATTTATTATTCCTTCTTTCATGCCTGTGCTGTTAGTCTTTCTCATCTGTGTGATGAAAACCTGTGAGGAGGGGAGTTACAGTTGCTGGAGTCTGGAATACAGTGTGCGTGCCCTTGTTTCTCATACTTAGTTATAAGATCCAGAAAAACACTGGATTTCATATAATATGAAATTCATGAGCATGTTTTCATGCTGATACATGAAAACAAATGTTGAAGTTATATAGAAAAAGCTAAAAGTGTAAGTGTGTAGATTAGAAAGTTTTTTAAATCACTGGGTGAAAAAGTTAGTTTAGAGAACAGGAGACAAGATGGGGGATTTAGGGTGTTGTCCCTTGTCCCTTCTTCTTACTTCTTCATGTTCTTCTCCTAGAGGTTTTTTTTAATCCCAAAAGAATTCAGTCCAAAGGAGGCTGAGAAATCCAAGAATAAAAGGAAAAATACAGAAGAGTTGCAGCAGAAACAGAGAAACAGAAAAAGGATTTTTTAAAGAAAAGTTCCAACAGTGAGCGTTTGTCTGCTCACACGTGTCATCACTAAACCCACCAACCAGCCCACTACCCTCCCTCAGCACCTTCTCACCTTTTTCTTGGGCCTGCTCAGTTTATAGTACAAAAGGGAATAAAATACAAATCTGAAGTCTCTAGGCCAAGATTTGTACCGGGTGCCTGGGACAACACATCATTCCAGGGATGAGTGAGCATTTTGGGATGGTACAACTGTTACACAGCACCATGAACAGCTTGTTACAGGAAGGGTAATACTTTCTAAACTATTGCTATAGTTCTTCCTTGTGCACATCTCTATATACTTCTTAAAATACCTTGAGGGAAAAGAAAAAAAAAAAAAGCAGATGTCTTCAGTGAGTGTTTGATTCTTTGATAACAAAGCAAGCAATTTCTGGAACAGCCTGAGGGAAATTCACATTGGGTTTTAAGCAATAAAGCAAATTAGCACCATAGTTTGAAAGGTTAACATACAAAATAATCTCATGTAATAGTGGGGGAAAAAGATGAAATGATTAAAAAAATCAATTTGTTGCTATCTTGTGATGTTGTTTATTATCAATGATAGCATAAAGTCACCTCCTCTGCATTCCTGAAAGAATTCCTGCACACAGAGTATGCATGACTGCCTCTGCCCTGGGCAGGTGGTACAGAGGATGGACAAACAGGTGAAATAAAGGCATGGAGACACAAAGGGGAGTGGGACAGGGTGGCTGTGGGGACAGCACAGCCAGAGCCACAGCCTTCGGGTGCACGATGTGAGGCCTTAACCCATGACCCACGGAGCCTCTCAAAGACACCCAACAAGACACAGCTGAACCCTCTCCCCAAATGCCCATCTCAGGCATCTGCAGAGAGCAGTGATGTGCAGACCATCACACAATATCAGAAAGGATTCCTCGGTCCCCAGGCATAGCAATCCTCTTTCTCCTGAGGGCTGGTGGCCAAGGAGAAGGGAGCAGCTCGTGGATGCTGTGAGCTGGCAAGCTGTCACACACACACAGGCATTCCAAGTGGGGCAGTTCACTGTGCACAGATGGGCTGTGCTTGGTGGCTAAGCTGGCTCACTTTGAGCTAGTTAGGTACCTCTCTAAATAGGTACTACTCTCACACAGATGAGCAAGCTTTATCCATGCTCTGAGTCCCCTGGGAGCTCTGTGTGCGCTTCAGCAAGTGCCAGAGCTGGGCTAATGCATTCTGACACAGGGTGTTACTGAGCAGAGACAGCTCAGCCTCAGCTGTGGGCACGAGCAGAGCAAACACATACAGAGCTGCCAAAGGCTGCAGACATAACTCCAGCCACCCTGCAGTTAGCAGTGTAAGCACATCTCCTCCAGAGGAGTCACGTCTGATTAATCCTCCGGCACTCCTTCGCTGAAACACCGGGCAGAAAATGAGACAGAGCCATTCTTCTCTGAAAACCATGTAACACCCCATCATTACTCAAAACACCTTCAGAGTTATCACCTCCCACTTCCTGTCACCACAGCCTTTCAGAGGATAAGGCATATGCACAAGAAGAAAAAAGCAGGAAATCTCCACTTTCCCCAGAGCCCATCTAGTACAACCTAGAGCAGAGCCCTTCCATGTGTCCACCACTGCTCACAGGGGGTGTCTGACTGTCAACACAACACTGAATTCACATCACCTTTCCCTCCAGGCCTCTGAATCTTCCTCCCCAACAAGCATTTGAAAGGATGATGGGCACAGCCACTACAAACACTTTCCCTCCACCACTTCCCACAAGGCTGGGCCGAGCCACTTTTCCTTGGGAGCTTTGAGCAAGCAGGATGAAGACAGAGCAGAGGCTGTCCTGTCTTACTGCTCTAAGTGTGGGAGACCCTCACCCAGCACCCTGACCACGCTTCAGCTCACTGGGCTTGGGGGCTCTGCAGTCTCACACAGCTCCAGCTCCTCTGGGATTCCAAGATACCAGCTCAGCAAGCTTCAGAAATTCCCACCAGTGCTGATTGATTTCAGCCCCTTGGTAAGCAGCTCAAATAATAGAGAATATCTTAATCAGACAGCTCTGTGACACAATGGCCCATCAAGGCAACAGGTTGATTATCTTTGCCTTCAGTCAAACGACTGGTCACAGAATTAACTGGATGTTTACTGGTCTCCATGCCAGGGCTTGAAAAGCTATCTTGTCTTTGGTTTTCCACATGGATGATTTTACCATATCTGAAACTGCTTGTTCCATCATCCCACAGAAGCTTGCAAGACACAGTGTGAAAGTTATTCTCTTCCTTAATGGATAAAATATGCTTGCCCTGAAGAATAAGTTTGCATAACACAAAGTCTCAAAACATGGGTGGGGTTTTTTTTTTCACTTTTTTGGATTTATTTTTTAGAATGAAAAGACTACAAGCATTGCCTCATATGATGAAAAGAGGAAAGAATTTTAAAAAAGGAGGCAAAGAGTACAAAAAACTCCACAGGTGGGAGAAAAGAAAATTTTGGCAAAACCAAGACTAAGTGCAAATAACAAAAAAAAGATGAATGACACATCTCACAATGTGACATAGTAGGCATGGTGACACAGGTTATGGACATTGGTAGCTTTAGAAATGGGAATCTGCCAAGAGTTTTATCCAGTTCCACACACAAGAATGAAGAGTTTGGAGGCTCACAGGTGGTTGTGAGGGCTGGACCATCCTCTCCCTGTTCTACCTGTGATGTCCACAGATGCACTGGACAGATAGGTAAGGGGTCCCAGAAGGAGAAAAAGCCTTGAACAAAAGTGTGGGGATAATTTTAACCCTGCCTCTTCCCTTCCTTTCCCCTCCTTGCTCTGGGCACCAGGCTGAGCCACATGGGCAGAAGAGACCCAGAGTGAGCCCATGGCAGCTGACTCTCATCCAAAGGACCATGCTGCCCCGAAATGGCTCTTACTTGGAGCAGCACCAGCAGCCAGCCTGCTGAGAGCAGTGCCCCAGCCTCTCTTCTGTCCTGCTTGTACCCTACCATTCCTTAGCTCTTTACCTTAATGCTGTTTGCAATGAGACTTGCATACTTAGTACTCCACTGTGGTGGGATCCTGCATGAAAGAGTGTGGTTTTGTGACTACAGGTTCCCCTAGCACATCTTCAAAGGCTTCCACATCAAAAGGTGCAGGAAGGCCTGTTCTGAGCAGAGGCTGTGAGGCAAACCAGCTTTGTGCACCACCACCACCCACATTTTCATTTCAGTTCCTGTGTGGAGTACAAAGAATCCAAGCAGCAGTTGGGTTCCTCTGGCACTTTGAACTCAGTGGAGCTGAATGTCCTGCTCGCACTTCTGGGTTGTTAGGGAGAGACAACATCGTGATTTCTAGTGTGGAAATGAAGGCAAGGCCGTCCCAGGTGAGAAACCGTGTCTTTGATAAATCTGCAACAAAGAGTCACACCAAGTGCTGGTCCAGTGCTTTTGTTTTAGCAGGGATTGAGCACAGGTGGTAGAAACTAAAACACTATAGGAATCATACAACATTGCTAAGATATCTTTTTGCCATCTGTCAAGTTTGCAGGATTTTCAAACTGCTCCCATGCGAATGGCTAAATCGTCACATCTCTCTTCCTGTGATATAATCAAATAGGATACAATTGCTAATGCAGCACATTTAACCTCTCTCAGGAGTTGGTGCATTTGTGCAGAACCACAAACCAGTTGTTAGTGTGTGCCAGAAGACTTCTGGCAGCCTTCCTAAGGATTTGTCAAAAAACAATTAGGGTTCCTATTGTGGAGCCAACTGGTGCTGGACATCACAGCCCTGTCACCAGCAGCCCTTGCAGATAACAGGAATCCAGAGCTGGGGGATTTATTGCTGTGGACAAAAGCATTGTGGCTTTCTTTGTCACTTGATGAGCATCAAGCTTTTTTCCTCTCTACTCAAATTACCTCCTGGCCATTAGGCTGGGTGCTGATTGCTTTAGAGTGACCAGGCAATGATCTGATTCAGAGAGTCCCAGTGAGGCCTGAAGCACAGAATCAAAAAATCAGCTGGGTTGGAAAACTCCTTTGAGGTCACTGAGTCCAACCTACGAGCCAACACCAGCCTGTCAAGCAGACCATGGCACTGAGAGCCACATCCAGGCTGTCCTCAAACACCTGGAGGGACAGTGGCTCCACCACCTCCCTGGCAGGCAGCTCCAGTGCCCAGTCACCCTCTCTGGGAAGAGCTTTTTCCATCAGGTCCATTACATCTTCTGTGCAGGAATTAAGCAGGAGAAAACAGCTGAGCTCATGGCTTTTTTGTTTTCCCTCTCCTACATGGAACCAGTGGGACCAGTTTGTTTGTGTCCTACTTCCAATTTTCAAAATATTATTAAGTGTTAAGAAAGCAAACATTGAATGAGCCAACCCAAGTACTGTTACTTGTGAATTTTACACTGTCCTACACATCTTAGAAAAATAACTCTTTATTCTGTAAGCTCTTCACATATCTGCAATTTTCTGCTTTTCTGCCCCCCTGGTGATACAATTTTATCTTACAAGTTTATTGACAGTAAATACCACAAATTTTTTATCTTCTCAGAAGAAAACTCTAGTGCTTTGGACCCTGCTAAAGCTGTGGCTCTTCAGGTTGACATAAGCTTTGCATAATGAGATACTATTGAATATTAACAACTGAAATATTAATAATAATAAATAAATGCAAAGCAATAGGAGCATTTTCCAGATTATGGCCACCTATGGTTCACCACCAATTAGAAGGAGGTTTGAGCAGAAGCTTGGACATAAGCAAAGCTTTGAAAATAAAAAAGGGTGGAGAAGTTAAGAAGGGGGGAAAAATTGTTTTGAGATAATAAAAGAAAAATCTGATTTGGTACAAAGAATCCTTCAGTTTTATTTTAAACACTCTAAACCATAAGGGCAGGCCTTCTTTTGCTACTCCCCTAAAAGCTTTATTTCTCCAAGAGTAGCTGCAATATATTGCAGTTAACTAAGAAAGATGTTGGACTGACAGATCAAAACCACCTCTGACCGCTGGACTATTGCAACAACCAAGACTGTTCCATCACAGAGATCAAGAAGAGATGAAAATAAATGTGCCTAAAGGGCAAGAGGTGCTAAAGCCGAAACAGAGCAGAGCTGGAAACTGAAGCAGCACTATCCTTAATGAAAAACTGGCAGGGGCTGAGATTTGCTAGTTTGAGGAGTAGGAGATGGGCAGGAGGCTCCTGAGGATTGAAGCCAGGCCTGATAATCAAAGAAGAAAATAAAAAATGGTCAAGCCAGCAATAGGAAAACAGTGGCTACCATGGATGTCAAACATCAGTGTACTGATTTTAGTAAAGTGCTGCTTTCATCAGATAAGGGTCTGCTTTGGAATTTTGGGGTGCAGAAATCAAAACAGCCCAATTCATTCCCACCCACAGTGCTAAAGGGCATCTTCCACAGTAAAGTTCCCTTAGCATTTCAAAATCTATGCATGCAGGTGAGTATCACCACCTGTGTCCTAAAGCAGCTTTTTGGTCCCTGGTAGCTCAGGTCCCTGCAAGGCTCCTCATCCTGAAGAAGAGTCCACCCTGTCTCTGTGTTACCAGGACAGCCAGCATGGCACAGTGCAACCAGCAAGAAAAAGGTCACTTGTTCAAAGAAAACTGCTTTACATGGACTAACAAAACCCCAAAGCACAGCAAACAAACTTCTGTTGCTCCTAAGCTCTTCAAAAAGCTTTTTTAATGCACTTCAGGGCTCTGGTAGATGAAAACCACAATACATTTTCAAAAGACATTTCACCCTGGCACATCACACACCGAGTGCAATGTGCAGGCAATGTCATGGCACCAGAGGGGCTAAAACCCTCTGGTTTATGAAATCCAGAGGTAACATTTAATCCTTCATCAGCAAAGGGAAGTTTTGCAATGGAATTTCAATGGATGTGGAACTAACACTTGCAAGAGTACATTTGGGAACTTTACCCCTGGGGCACAAATTAGCAAAAAGAAAAAAACACCAAAGAACACTTTGTTTCTGAAGAGGACCAATAGATTTTGTGTGTGTTAATGTCTGTGGGCTCCTGGGCTCATTACCAGCTCTGTCATTATATCACACTACCTGCTTGCAGCTTTCTCACCAACAGAAATTTTTATATTTCAAAAAAGGGAAAAAAAAGAAAAAAAAAAGCCAATTAATAAACAAGAGCAACTCTAGCTTGTAATGCTTCACTACTCCAGCTAAATGCCTGTAGTGCTACTCACTGCCACTTTTCCCACATGTTTTTTAATGAGCTCCAGGAAGAAATGAGTCCCAGCCTATGAGACACAAGCTGAGGAGTAGAAGATGCCACCTCTGTGACTTGTCTGGTTCTTCCAGGCCACAAAAGTGTGTTGTTTGTGGCAGCAGCCTGAACAGGAATGATGCCAGCAGAGACCTTCCTGCAGGAGCAAATCCTAAGGGAGAGATTTGGCTGAATGGAGGTAAAGGTGTGGGGCACTGACATCCTGCTCCTGCTCGTCTGGGGGTGAACCTGGCACAGCTCCTAGAAATAAACAGCTCTCTTACTTCTCCTTTGGTTTCTAAATGACTTTAAGAAAAAATAAATTGTGGCCTGTATCCTTAGCAGATAGATATGTGCATAGCTCCCTTATAACTAGTGAACCATGTCTATTTACACCAGAGGAACATCCACTCCTACACTTTCAATGTCTTTCCTGTTTCAGATGGTCTGGAAAAGTAAGAGTTCTCAGTTTTGAATGCATTCCCCAACCTCTCTTCTTTCTAATGTGTCTACCCTCTCCTCCTTCTCCTTTCCATTTTAACCCACAATTTTTCAGGTCATTTAGTTCAGAATGCAAGCACAGATGAGTTATTAGGAGCTGAACATTGCCAACTGTGCATGTAATGTGACTTTGTTTCGCAAGGAGTAATAACCATATCCACACTAAGAACAAAATAAAGACTCACAGCTCACTAAGACATGATACAACAGGAGAGGCCTCAGTAAGTGCTCTTCTGCCTAAAAACTTGTTGGAACTTTTTCAAGCACTTTTGAGCTGAGGAAATAAGTTGAGAGTAGCTAAAAGGATGAGGACAGTGGAATAACCTATAATTTTATGTACAACCACCACTACATCACCAGGATGGAGGGGAAAAAAAAAATAAAAAAGGATCATCTAGAGGGGAAAGGGTAATAATGAGTGTTCTTCAACATGTCAAATACAAAACACTACAGAAATGTTGAGGTCTGGAAAAGGGCTAGGCTAAAAGGGAAAGGGCCATGGTCACACAGGATTGGAGAAACTAAGAGCTGACCCCTAAAAAAAGTGTCGGGTTTTTTTTAGACAAGCTGATCCTTCAGGCTCAGAATTTAACTTGTTTTTAGTGGTGTTTTATTAGTTTTTCCATTTTGCCATGACAAGTTAATGATTTTTGCAAAAATGTACCATGACAAATCTGCCCCTGCAGGTGGTTTTACACACACAAAGTTCATGAAAGACTTTGATCTCTCTTCCCTTTTTAGTTTTTCTCCTTGTGTTGTGTTTTTGGGTTGTTTTTTTTTTTTTCTTTTCCTTCCAAAGAAACAGTAAAGGAGAGAAATACAGACACTGAGAACTAGTAGGTAGAACACCAACCAATACTGTGCCCCTGAACCAAGAGACACATTGCTAAAGGAAGATTTGCAGCTGATTTCCCCCATATTCCACCTCTTGTAACTGCAACTTTATTAGTCTGGATCACATTCCCCAGTATAATTACTGCCTGATACCTGTGAATGGGAATATCAACAGCTGTTGCACAGAGGCTGGGAAGAGAAGATGGGGGGTGAGATGGACTTTATAAACACTTATAACTTCTGAAGATTATTCCTTTTGAAGCTAGACATACATTTTAATCAGCTACTTTCATCATTATTCATGAATGAATTATTAATTAGTCCTCTTGACTAAAAATATCATTTCCAACTTGCTGCAAAAATACACACACAGACACACTCTCACACACACACACACTGACAAACATGAAAAAATAATACAAGAAAAGGAAGATATTGCACATCATTAGCACCAGAGTGAAGGCTGAGTATTTGATCTCAGTTTAATTATGAATGCCTGGTTTAAAAGAACATTTCCACATCAGCAGTCACTAACGCTGCTGTGTGCACTTGGGTGTAAGACAAGTGAAGAGGCAGTACTGGCAACAGCTTATTTCTCAGCAGCTTCACTCCCTCTGCTGCTGGGGGGATGTGCATAAGAACCTGCACAAGTAAAATGCCTTTTGTCTTGCAGCTTCATATTCAGAACTGGGAAAAACCCAAAGAACTCAACTCTGAAGCTGCTTTTGGTTACAGGGCAGCTCAAGGCTTCAGCCACCACATGAACCCCAAAGGAAGGGACAGCCTTTGAGCCCAAACTTGTGTGGGCACAAGGAAAAGGGAAATCCAAAGAGGAGTAGCCCCACTGATAAAGAAAAGGGAAATCCTAAAAGGATCACTGCTGGTTTGCTTTACAGATGGAGAAGTAAGGTAAGAGCAGTAGAGATAACTCACCCATGCCAGAAGTAAGGTGTGAGCCCAAGATCTCCCAAGGAAAACCTATTAGGCTGCATGATTCCTTTCACTTCCTTATTTATCTAAACATCTAGCAGGGAAAAACCCTCCAGAACATGCACATTCACTCCCTCCCTGACCCCTCCTTTCCTCAGACTGTCACCTACAGGCAATCTGGCCAGCTGGAAGTGAAGTTTTTCCATCAGGGAGCCCGAGATGGTTCTGCAGCGATTGATGCCGTGTTTCCTGCAGCACCTCCATGGTGCCCTGGCTCACAGAGCTGCTGGAAAAGGGAGGGTGGGAAGGACAGAAGACAGTATCTGGGAGCCAGCAGCTATGGAGGGCTCTGATCAGCTTGCAGGGGTTTTTATTTCTCCCCCCTCATAACCAGAGAGACAACAAACAATTGTGCCTTTTTGTTATCTGAATTGGTTTCCTTGATGAGCACATCCCTTCAGAACCCGCTGCAATGTTAATTTCTGAAATGATCAAAAAGCTTCTAAACTGAGGAAATGCTGCACACACAGGGAAAGAGGAGAAGGGTTCAGAGGAATTGGAAATGACTTATTATTCTTCAAAAATCTGGGCCATCCTCCCAATGCTGTTATTTTTAAATAGTTTGTGTTTTAAGTACGTGGAGGTACATAAACACTTGCAGAGCTAATAAGGTTGAATGACTCCAAAAAGCTCTTGTTTTGCCAGAGGCCTTGCAAAAAAAATTTAACTAGCAAGTTTCACAAGCCCTGCTTGGGCTATTTTGTTACTGTATTACACCTCTGCCTCAAGCCTGCTCCAGGAAAAGATTCTTTCCATGTGTTTCTCATGAGCAGGGCTAACAAACTAAGGTTACCAAGGGAAAAGAAGTCCAAGAAACAGCTTTCACTTCAACTGACCAGAAGAGGCTAAAGTCAAAGACATCCTGTGATAAATGCTCCAGGGAAAGGGGTGCAGAACAGCACCTCTTCCCCTGCACAGCAACAGGGGATGGATTTTAAAAGTCACAGAAGGTGCTCACAGGGGTATCTGCTGCACTGGGATGCTTTTGCCATCCCAGCACCAAGATGGGTTTCTCTGTCACTCCCTCTTCTCTGCCAGATTCTCTTGGAATCATGTTTACATCTCTGTCCTGTTTCTTTGTCTCCGGACCTCCACGGAGATTTTGTCCACTTGGGCCCAATCTTTTTGGGCATGCTTTTATCTCACTTTCAGCCTTCTCAGCTCAGCAGGTTGGTGGATCTTGCTGCAGCGCCCAGCCCTGGCTGTGATTTACCTGCAGATCCCCACCTGCTCACCCAGGAGTGTCCCTGGGGCTCTGTGCTGCCTTTCCTCCTCACGGAGCACCGCCAGTGCAGAGCGCATTCAGGTCAGGCTTCTCCAGAGCGCACACATCGCTTGGGTTCTTATTAATATTTCATTAATTTGCCAGCTACAGTAGTTTTCCCTTGAGAGATCATTAATAAAATACCACCCAAATAAGCAGGATAACAGGCAAAGTGACCAAACTACAAAACAAGTTTAATTACCTTGGCGTTATACCTTTGCAAGTGCCAGCTTTAAACTGGAGAATTCTATAAAGTAAATCTTTGATGAAGCTGAGGTCTATTGCTTCCTGTGTCTTGCCATTTTAATTACTTCTCTGATTTCCCACACACACTTCCTCTGTTTTCTTTGGAAGAAAAATGAAAGTGCCTGTGGGTGTTAATGGAGGGTTGCTGGAAGGATTTGAGCAAAAACTTCTCCAGCGCAGATCTCTATGGTGGAATCACCTCACCAATGTCCTTAAATTCAATGCTACACAAAGTGATAACTCTTCCATGGAAAAACAAAATATGTGATTATTCAATTAGCTGAATTAAATTTCTTCTGAAGCTAAAATATATATATTTTTTTTTTCACATGAGACTTAAGCTAACCCAAATAAGAAAAGCAGCAAATCACATTTCAGATGAGGTCTACCCATCACTAAAGAAGTGCATTTCTGGCTTTTACACTGAACACTTTTAAACTTAAATAGGACTTCATGTAAGTATCCATTAAATTGCATGACATGTGTGTGCACTTCTGGGTGTATATGAAATTTATTTTACAGAAATTTCTATTGAAACCACAACAGAAATAAACATGTAATGCAGAGGCCAATTCATCACTGCCTTAATTCTTGCCAAAAAAAAAAAAAAAATTAACAGAAACCCTACATGCATACACATATGTGTATCTCTTAAAATTTCTTTCCTCTTGAAAGTCAGTGTCAGACTTGAAATTAATTCACTGCATAGTAGGCCCTACCAAACTGTATTTTTTCAAGTTTAACAAAGGGAAAATGAAGTAGGTTTCATATACAGAGAAGCTGAAAGGTAAGCACTTCTTCTGACAAGACAGCAAGCCAATCAATAACTGACTCTTTGAAAATTTACAAATTTAAAATAAGATGGCCTAGAACAAGGAACAATAAAAGACCCATGAAATAAAGAAATAATTGTTGTAGTCTGCTCTAATGCTTAGTGTGACTTTGATCATCTTCAGTAACTCTTATGATGCACAGTACAATCACTTCCAGAGCAGATTTGCATAGAGGAGCTTCTTTACAGTGCTCATGATGCATTTCTTGAGTCACAGCAATTTCCTGAAGCACTGACCAAGTGTACAGACACCTGCCTGGAGCCCTCTCTGCCCTCCTGCCAAAGCTACACTAAACTTGGGAAAAACCAAAAGAAGACAAATTATGGGGCTGCCAAGTGCTGAGCCCCACCTGAAGAGCCAACACAACCCATAAGATGGTTCAGGAAACAGTTTCAGTAGTGCCAGGGCTGTCAAAAGTGTCAAGAAGCAGGGCTTTGTGCAAAGAGGACTCTCAGCATGGCTACCCAATGCAGCACCCTGGAGTGCTGTGTCTGTTTTTATTGACAAAATCTTAATAAAATAAACTGAATGAGGCTCAGAAATGAGCCACAATGACTGGAAATCATGATTTATTGTGAAAAGTCCCTGAATCTCTAAGTGCTCTAAGTGCTGGACTGATCACAATCCACCCATACCAAGACAGGGAAGAGACTCTGGGTAGGAAAAGGTGTTTCCTACCATCCTAGCAGACAAACATGCTGGACATGACCAGTAACACTACAGGAATTCAGACAAGAATACTCCATGTGCTCTGCATGGGAAAAGGTGCCAGCCAACCCAGCAAATGGCCAGGGCTGAGGCAAAGCTCCTTTGTGGAAGCCTTCCTTCAAAAACCAGACAGGCATTGTCCATGCACACGAATCAATGGCCATTTTTTGGGGCTGTTTCATGAATGAGAGGTAACTGCAGAAATCACACCCTTCCCAGGCTTCACATTTAGATGGTCTTTGGAAACTGTGGGGTCACATGAGGCTCAGCCCTCTAAGAGCCTGAGCATTTGAAACTAAAATAGGCAAATAATAACATTGAAGCCTGTGGACTGCTTCTAGAGGAAACTCTTGACTAGACTGTGCTCATACCCTGGGGTCAGCACCTCTGCAGCCCCACTCTGTGTGGGCAGGGCTTTCAGCAGGGATCTGGGGAGATTTGTCATCAAGGACTTCAGTGACGCAAAATCCTGCCAGAACACCACCAACAACTGCTTTGGAAAATCCTGCCCTACGTGCATGAGCATTCATCTGTTTCATCCCACTTTTACTATGTAACATGCCTTAAAACATTGCCTTGGGGAGCCTGATAATGTATTAAAGTGATTATACAGAAATTTATGCAATTGCTATGGTAATTTTGAAATTATTTAATTCCATAAAATGCCTGCAGTTTTTAGTGTGCCGCTCCAAGCTGGCTCTTGAAACAATCCTTCAGAGGTGTGAACAAGCAAAGATGGAACAACTGTCTTTCACAGAAGCACAAGGGAAGGAAACACACCTTCAAAGAAGCCCCAAGCATTTCCAGAGGACAGGAGGCAGTATCTCATCATCAGGGCCCAGAAGGAGTTGAGAAATGAAGGGGGACAGAAGCACATGGGGCTCAGTGACTGCTGTCCTCACATGACCCCCAGCTGTGTCTCTAACAGCATGGGGTTTATTTTTCTGCACATCCTTCCATTCATTTCCTCTGGAGATCCAAATTCACCGTTTCCTAATTTGGACTGGAAGTCAGTGAATAACAAAAGTTTGTTCCTCTGTTTTCCTCAAACCAGGCTTCAACAACAGGTACCCCAGGAGGAGGTGTGTAGGAAACGGGTTAATACAATGCAATGGGATCTACATGCACAAAACCTGTTGCCATTTCCTGTTTACATATCATAGTTCCCATCCCTGGACATCCTGTCGAGGGCTCCTCCTGCTTTCAGACAGGTTTGCTGTTAGCCACTGTTCATCCAAAGGTGGCCTGTTATTGGGGAAGCAGGATGGAAAGAGGCTTAAGAATCCTTGCTGCAGCACAGAGAAGCCATGCAGGTCCTAAGGGAGTGCCACTCACTCAGAGAGGAGGGAAAATGCTTGACTACTTTCAGGGAAGGAGGAGGAATGAATGAGGATCCCCCAGTCTGCTGCAATTCTGAATGACAGGACTGAGTAACTGGGGGATGCTCCAAACCTCATAGCTAGAGTCCAGAGGACATGGCAATTCCCTCTGGCCTGAATTTCTGTGAAGTCCAAACTCTGACTAACAGTGAATGTTGAACCATTGATGATTACTTAGTCATGGTTTTCTTGATGGAAAAGAATCTAAGAAACATTTCCTTGTTTGGAATAAATCAGTTAAGGAAAGAGGTTTTATTGAGAAGCACATTAGAGCAGATGGGCACAGTGGAATAAGCTTCCAGCCTTAATTAGTAAGGAAAACAGTGACCTGCTATCAATTTAAAAAGTATACACAGTAATAATTTACAGGACACAGAGCATCCTGTGGCCTCAGTAAACTCCAGGTCTGGCTGACTGTGAACCACCAGTTCAGTATGTCTTGCTAATGCTCAGAGCATGCTTTTAATATGCTAAATGTATCACTAAAAGGATACTAAAAGCCTTACATTAGCATATTCTGGATGATCTTTGAATATACGAGCAGCGCAAGAGAGGCAGAGATTCGCTGTCACAGCCTAATTAAAAACAGATAGTGTAGCATATTGACCTAACAAAAGTAATTTTGTCATCTCAACTTACTTCTCCTGTCCTTGTTTAGTCCTTTGGCTGGAGCCAGCAAAGAGCTGAACTCCCTTTAACAGCCTTTGGGGAGCTAGTTTTTCATCTCAATCTACATACTTGGCTAAAACTTCTTTTGGGTTTTATCTATCTATCTATCTATCTATCTATCTATCTATCTATCTATCTATCTATATCTATCTATCTATATCTATCTATCTATCTATCTATCTATCTATCTATCTATCTATCTATCCATCTATCTATCTATCTACCTATCTGTCTATCTATATCTATCTATCTCTATCTATCTATCTATCTATCTATCTATCTATCTATCTATCTATCTATCTATCTATCTATATCTATCTGTCTATCTGTCTATCTATATCCATCCATCTATCTATCTATCTATCTATCTATCTATCTATCTATCTATCTATCTATCTATCTATCATCTATCTATCTATATCTATCTATCTATCTATCTATCTATCTATCTATCTATCATCTATCTATCTACCTATCTGTCTATCTATCTATCTATCTATCTATCTATCTATCTATCTATCATCTATCTATCTATATCTATCTATCTATCTATCTATCTGTCTATCTATATCTATCTATCTATCTATCTATCTATCTATCTATCTATCTATCTATATCTATCTATCTATATCTATCTATCTATCTATCTATCTATCTATCTATCTATCTATATCTATCTATATCTATCTATCTATATCTATCTATCTATCTATCTATCTATCTATATCTATCTATATCTATCTATCTATATCTATCTATCTATCTATCTATCTATCTATATCTATCTATATCTATCTATCTATCTATCTATCTATCCATCTATCTATCTATCTGTCATGAGAGAAGTAAATCATTATATAATTTATACCTTTCTATTGCCACAATTAGAATTTTTAAGTACTTTCTCTCCATTTTTCTTCTCTTGTACTTTTCCAAGACACAGCCATCCACTGACATCTTCATTACACACCTGTGGTTTAAATTCCTGCCCTCAAGAGAACCGTGGCAGGCATGTCTAGTTTGTTTTTCTTAAACAGGGTCTCAATGCAGAGGTGCATTACACTCAAAGATGTCTTATCAGTGCCTGGCACTTCCCATAACCTTGTTTTGAAGTTCAGTTCCTTTGAAGGTCAGTCTTTTCACTTGCATCTAGTGATTTAAAAGGAAAAAAAAAACACACTGGGATGAGTGCTGACAGGCAACATAAGGGAAAAACATGCTGTCACAAACTCATCATCAAATTACTATTATATACTAGTCTGCTTAATCAAAAGCAAGTCATCACTTTGCAAAGTGACTTCTTTGCCTTCCTGCTAAGAACAGTGCTGGTAAAGGCAGGTGTGTCCCATGAGGTGTGAAATTCAGGTCTGCCTGCACCTCCTGAACTGGTCACAAGGTTCTGCAACTTTGGTGTTAACTTTCAGGGGCATTCTAAAACAGATCTCAGGATTCTCACATATCAGAGCTGGCTGAGAATGAAATGTTCCCTTCACAGCTCAGAACTATCAGACACAGAAATCACAGGCAGCTATAATCTTCAACCCCTTGCACAGAAAACCACATTTTCAATTCCTGCTTAAAGTACTACTTCTTGCTCGTACGCCAGAAATGTCTCTGGCAAATGACAGAGGCTTGCCTGCACTGAGTTGCTTTCTATTCTATTTTAAAATAACAGCTTTCCAGTTTCCAGTGAGAAGATAACACCTTAAAGGGCTCTATCCTGCCCAAGTAAGGCAAAATGTACATTTGATTTAGCAAGTCAGGAACGTGCCTGTAATATTCAGGTTTATATGCTGCCTGGGGACCTAAATATGGGTACCATAGTTCTTTTTGTAGTCTGAAGCCTGAAAAGCTGCCAGGCTCCTTGAATGCTGTACAAGCACACCCTTCAGTTCCACTAACAGTGTTCCAGTTACACTCCAGCACCTTCCCGTACTTACATGGTTTTACAAAGACAGCTGATTCCACTTCCAGACCCAACCCCAAACCTAACCCAGCCTTGCAGGTACAAAAAGCCCTCTGGGTTGTCTAAAATTAGAGGTCCAGAGCTCAGCTTCCTGTGCATAGTGCAACACAGGGATACAGAAGACAAAGGAGTGTGGCTGTTCCCTCCGTGGCATTCCACTGCTTGCAATCACAGGCACTGACCAAGGGAACCAGCCCTTTGCTGACTTGGACACTTTCCAGAGGTGATTTCTGATTCTTGCACGTAATGCAGCAGCACTCAACATGAAATACAAAGAATAACCCAATACATGTGATGAGGAATAGGGAAGGCATATGGATTTTATGTAAATGCCATCCACCCCTCAGAGAATGAACTGCTTTGAAGCAGAGGAGAAAGCTGGGCAAGTCTTATAATTGTGGAGATTTTTTTCCCCTTCTCCCCAATGTAATGAGTGTGGCCTGGCTGGTCTGAACTTAGCAGGACCTGCCAGTGAAGTACACAAGTGTTGTTCACACTAGAATTGCCCGATAAGCGATTAGGCTCAGCATGAGTGACAAAATGCGGACACAAGCTACGAGCAAGACGCGCCCTCCACGGTGGCAGGGATGTCCATGCTGGATTGGCTCCAGTTGGCCTTGGGGGAACTCCCTGCCCTGGCCTGCACAGACCTTGTGTTTTGTGAGTGTAGGTTTGTGCTGTCCCCTCCTGGAGCCACTGTGGTGGAGCTGCTCTGGATTGTGCTGCTCTCTCCTGCTCCGGCAGCACCGGGATTACCGAGCTGACCGCCCGCAGCCACAAGTGTCCTTGGGCTGAAAGTGATCTCCAAACGCCTGTGAAGAGTGGGAATTCCTGAAAAAGGCTCTTCTCTTTGCTTGGAGCTCTTGTTAAGTGGTGTCTATTTCTGGACAGATTACAAACACTGAAGACAGTTGTTGCCACATTTAAAAATAGCCCTGGAGGAAGGCTTAACTGTTGCCTGACCAGCAGCAAATTGTAACTGCTATTCCTAGATCAAAAAAAGCAATTATTTAATAATCCTATAAAGGAATGAAAGGAATATCTCCATGTGGCACGACTTCAGAAGTGCTGCCCTCACCCAGCCCTGAGTCTGCACCCAAGCAATTATTCCAGCATTGGAGTCCTGGAATCAAATACCCAATTTATTACAATGCCATAGCAGCATCAATTGCAGTGGTCCACCACTCACTTTTGAACCTGTGAGAGCAGCAGGGAAATGTCCTTGTGTCTGAAGCCTACAGGAACTTCCATTCACCCTGTAGTGAGTTTTGAAGCTCGTTGGAGCTGGGGCTCTAATGCCAGGCGTTTGTAATCCCTGTTTACAACAGAAGGTATTACATGCTTTAAAAACGCTCAGTGGAGCTCCACCACAGCGAATTCAGCCAGGGCAGCATCCCCAGCAAGGGCTGGTACACACACAAAAAAGTGTGTAAGTGATAGCACAGTCTAAGGTGTGGATTTAAGGTGGTGCAGTCAGACCCCATCAGCATCTCTGGGGATGGTCTTACACAGGTACAGATGCAGTGTCTTTCACTGAGTACTTGAGAAATCAGGAAAAGTTTTCATCTCTTAAATAAACTCTCCTACTGAAATTTAAATGGTGGTACAAGCCTTACATAAATCTATCTTCAACAATTCAAAAGTTTATCCAGGTCATGCTGGCTGCTGTTCTGAGAAATTTCACTTCCGAGCTGAGTGTCAAGTCCTGGGATCACTTTTCCAGCCAAGCTGCTCTGTGTGTACAGTTACACACTCGAGTGCATCCACCCAAGGTGGGAACCTAAAGAAGCATCTCCCAGGCTCATGCTCTCAGAATTCCTTCATGCTCTCAGAATTCCTGTCCAACTCACATGCTGCCACTTGGCCAAGCACTTAAACCCAACTCCCTTCAGCTTGTGGTGACAGCAACCCTGGCCTGTGACCACAACAGTCCATCTTCTCTTCCCTCCTGGCTCTTCATATTAAATATAATGTATGCTTAGGGACTATTTAAAATACCTTTCCAGGAATAGTCTCAAAGAAATGCTTCTCTTCCTATGATCACATTTTACAAAGGGCTTTTTGAAGCGTGGAGTTTACAAGCTTAGTCCTGCCTAACACCAGGGGAGGCACAGCCCCATGGCATGTGGGGTGGGTGGCAGGAGCATGGTTCTGGAGCCACGTGCATTCCCAGATACATCCCAGCCCTGCACAGCACCTGGAAAAACAGGGGAAGCAGCAGGGGAAGGGAGATTTGATGAAAAATACAGCAGCAATAAAAAGGGATGAGGATACCAGGTAGCTGTGGAGCACTTCAGCCTTGGAAACTTGAGGTAGACCTACCCTTTGTCAGCAGGACTTTGTCTTGGATGTAACATACCTGTGGCTTTCAGAAAAAATGTCAGGGGATGTAATGCATATAAAGCATATGTGTGCTTTTGAGATATATACACTTTTTAAAATTCAACTATGATCAGTAAAGAAAAGCATTTTAAAGCAAACCCCATGCCTTTAGGTTGTGTGTGTAGGTATATAGACACAAACCTTTCCTTTGGGCAAATGCTCATCTAACCTGATTCATGTTGTAATAATGCACAATTTTCTTGGAGCCAAGCACTGAAGGATGTGCTGTTGCATAAGGAAATCTCTCATCTTCACTTTAAATCATTCTTTTGTCATGGGAAATGTAAAACAATTTAAAAATTAAAATGTATCACAGAGTAATGATGAAAGGTCTCATCCAAAAACAGTGGAAACAGCCAACTAATTTCATTTTATTTTGGCTTTATCTCAGACATTACTCTGATTCAGGACAAACTGCCTTGCCACGAACAAAGGACCAGAGGGCAGGGCAGCACTGGGGCAACCCAGGTCTCATGGAAGGAATTGCCAACTGGATTCAGGCAATTCCTGCTGGCATGGGAGCAGGTTCCTGACAAAAAAACCTGACACAGCTCAAACTGGTTTCTCTAAAGTAAAGCAACTGTAAGGTAAGGAGCTCATATGTAAGGCAGGACAGAGTCCCAAAGACTTTAGGAACAAAACCCTATAAAAGCAGGGGTAAGTTTAAAGTGCAAATAATCTTGAAAGCAAGGAAGTCCTTTGAACACATAAGTGCTGTGGGCAACCAGCTACAGTTTTACTACACTAAACACAGAGACAGCCTGTCTTTAGACAATATCAGAAGAAAGTCATATCTGTGACCACAGAACACCTCCTTCCTTCTCAATATCCACACAATTCCAGGCTGGAAGTGTGCAAGCAGTCTGCTTTATACCAATTCAAAGCTGAAAAGTAAGCTCTTCTTGAACATGAGTTCTGTAATCAGTAATGGTAATTAAATACTGGGGTGGGACTCAATTCCTTATCCACTCCTTATCCTAGAAATATTGTCAGGGACTGCTACTGCCTTCCTCCTCCCACAGCCAGGATAACATTCCACTCCAGGAGATCAGGAGTGAGGAGCTGCCTTTCCAGAGAAGAGGAAGAAAGGGAAATGGTAAGGACAGGGCTACAGGTGTCTGGAACTGCAACACAAGCAAGAGACTTAAATTTCTTCTGAGCAGCTTCAGCGCTATTCTGGGACAGAGCGAGCTGCTCAGCTCTGGTGACATGCAGGAAATGACTCCATGGCAGTCATCTGAGCAATCCCTGCTTCAGTAGGGATGCCACTTTTGTCCCTCTTTTGAAGAAAAGTCCAAACTCTGAGATACCAGCATCAAAACACATTAGGCAGGGCCACAGGGCAGCACTGGTCTGAACTAATTTGGGGCCATTTGTGAATTTGTAATCCCTTTGAGACTGCAGTATTTTTTTTTAAAAAAAAATACTTTGCAGTATTTATTTTTTTTTCTGCTGCTTTAGTAATTAATTAACACGTGCTTGCAGGAATAGGCATGGCAGGATGAACTCAGGAGCACCATCAAGGCAACATACCACTGTCATTAAATGCTTGCCCTGCAGGAGGGTGGGCACAAGAGGCTGGTACACTCCCTGTGCTAATAACACCCCAGGAAACTTGTTTCTAGTGACTTGTAGGCTCAGTTTATTCTCCTGGCCAAACAAGGGTGGACAGCACAATAAAGAGGGGCAGCTTGCCAAAGGTCATTCAGGAATGGGGTGCCTGTACCTGCAGCCACATCTGCAGGGCCTCAGGCCAGTGTCTGCCACCTGGAGGATGCTCCCTGCTACATTTGATCACAACCCTCTGCAGGGTTTTTGACTGCAGGTGAGACGAATAGGCACTGCACTCTGAAGTGGCTATGAGCATATATTGAGGCTTATTGAGGCATAAATCCAGGAAGCCATGTGTTCAGGTGATTTCCAAGTTCACCTAAGCTTTATGAAACCTATTTTTTAGCCAAACAACTGTAAATGAGCAGTGTCTGGTGACATTTTATTACATTTTCCCTTATTATGCCTTAGTGGTAAATTGTTCTCGCCAATCAGTGTCGCAGTATCAGAGAGACTCTTACAGAGAGTCACCTAAGGAAACCAGAGATAAGAGATTTGACTGTCTGTCTCTACAAAATGGATTTCTTTTCAATTTTCAGTGCAGGTCAGAATCCTGATTAAAATAATAACCAACACAATGATCAATTAAGAGAGTGGAGAAGCAGCTATGCTGTCAAGACTAGCAACCATCCTATAGGAATAAATCAAAGTAACAGCAGCACTAATTAAGGAGCAGTTTACACCCAATGTTACACCAAGTACTGTTGAGAATCATGTTTTACAGTGATGCTATTAAGCATATTTACATCACAATGATGAGGACCAGCACACCATCAAGGATTTTTCTTTTCCAGTTGCATTCAAAATAACATGAATATTTGAGATATTAATTTACAATTACCCAGCTACGACAGAAGAGTATCCACCCATGGAAACACACATTTTTAAATGGTACTATTAATGAACAACACATTCATAAAGTTTTCAAAGGCTGATGAAGAAAACAGGAGCTTAAAACCACAGATGTTTATATCCCTTTCCCATACATTTTGGTTAAGACTGTTGTGAGTATAACTTACCAAGAGCTACTCAGAGGAATTTTATTTCCATTTCTAAGAGATTCTCAAGGGCTCACCCACTTTCCCATTTGGGGTTTCTGTGGGTTTGTTTAAAGAACACCAGAAATGTCTTGCTGTGTCCTTCCTCTCTCTCATACATCACTCAGGAGCTGGCAGGCACCATTCACCATTTGGAAAGCAGGCCTGGCATGAGGGTGGCAGCTCATTAAATGCTGTTCCTCAGAGCTAATAAACCCCCATTAGCTGAATCCTACATTGCAAGTGACTGGCAAAGCTCACACCTCCCTGCTGCATTCCCTGGCCATCACACAGCACAGTGCACTCCAGCAATTAACAGGAAAACTCATGCAAATTCTGTTGATATTTGATATAGGGCCGTGTTACCTCACAGTGGTTGTCAAAACCAAGTTTGCTGACAATAAAGAGTTCCTGTGCAAGTGAACAAGGCAGCCTGCAGTCTCTTGGTGTTTATTACATTGCAGTCTTAGGGGCTCCCAGCTCTGAATAGTCATGGTGGGGAATTAAACCCTAATTTTTTAATGCCAACAGTAGCTGATGTTTTGTGTTACTGGCTTTTGTGCATAAGAAATAAAAAGCTAGACATACAAACCTTCTTTAAAGTAGCAAGTGGAAGGAAGGCTCTTAGAAAGGGCACACTTGGGCATCAAAATGAAAGACACATGCAAACAACTGCGTACTTGGAGGGTTTAGAAACAAACAAAACACTCTAGGCCCTAATTCTGAACATGTTTATACATATGCTTCTCTAACTGGGAAAACAGTATTTTACTAATTTACTAATTACTATTTTATGTCAGTGTTTCAGCATTTTTCTAAACACTGGGCTGAAAGACTGATGAAATACTCCTAAGCAAATAACAAAACAAGGGTAAGCTAGTTACTCTGGGGATGGGTCTGTGCCCTGTGAATGAATCTAAAGGTTCATCCTCCTCCAGCTTCTGTTTGTTTCAAAAGCCTCACTCATTGTTTTTAACAAACTGTGAGAAAGATGAACAGATTTGATGCCTGAAACATCCATCTGGGACAGGGTCAGCAGGGAGAAGGATGGCACACAGGGCTGCAGTGGCCAGAAGCACACCAGGGAGGAGAGCTCCTGGCAGAGGGGCTTTCCCACCTCTCTAGAGCATTTGACAAACAAAATCACAAAATCAGTGACTGCCCCAAGATGCTCTGAGCACGCTCTGGGCCTGCACTGAGGCTGGGTCTGTTTGTGGCAGTCACTAGGTGAGAGCAGAAGTGCCACAGCCACGGAGCAGCAGAAGGCAGCACAGACCTTGAAAAGCCTGGAAGAAAACCCACCAAGGGCACAAAGTCTGCTGTGCACTTTAAGTGCTCCATCAGTTTACTGAATTGTATGCTCTTCTTTCACTGGGCCCTAAAAGGAGCTAAAATATCATCTTTACCAATATCCAAACAGTTATTAAAAGTAGGAAACTGAAGCTTTTCATAAAGCAGGCTCTTGGAAGTCTATCCTATTCCATCTCCTATCCCACTGTTCTTCTCCCTGGTCCTCAATAACTAGTCCCAAATACAGTCCTGCTTTGCAGAGTTTGTAGTTCTGGTGTTAGCCCAGAGTCATCAATCTGTGGCTTTCAGGTGCTCTGTGATTTTTAAAATGTAATCATGGAGTCCTTTCTGGTGTTCTTGTGTTGCTAAGGAATGTGTAGTTCCTATCCCAGGCTGAAGTTTCTCACCACAGTCCTATATTCCCTTGGATGAACACATTAATTAAAATGTCACTGTGCCATTTCTCTCTGCATGAGACCATGGGTTTTTTCATTTTAAGAATACAGCAACAAGGTGGGAGAAATGCAAAAGTGGGCTGTGGGAAGATAAGAGCATTACTAATTACATCTTCCACCTGCCTGCAGTCCTGAGATACTGCTGAAATGTAAGAGTGAGATCCAAGGCAGGCAACAGGCTGCAAATGGAATCCTGGGCACTTCCCAGCTCCCACAGAACCAGTCTGGATGATTTCAATAGTTGTTCACGCTTTTCAGCTCTCAGTCACAAGGCTTGGACAAAAGACAAAAATTGATTTAACAGAGAGTGAATGTAATGCTCTGCAAGTAGCTTAGACTGCACCAATTAATCAATTAGCCAAGTACATTCCACTTTAATACATTCATTACTATTCCAATCTTTAATCAACTGCTTGTTCCACATACAATGAGGTTCCTGCATTTCTGTGTAAGGAACAATATTCACTTTGCAACAGAATAACACCACTTCCAGTGCCAAACATGAAAAATCAGAAGTGTGTTGATGGCTGTGTGGTGTGAACAATCCTGTAACTGGCTTACAGGCCATGCTGGCACTTGCTGTGGCTTTGTTTGATACACCCACTAAAAATATTTATTGGAGATTAGGAGCAGGAACTGATCTGAAGGATGTTTTTGCCTTTAAGCCTCAGTTTGGCGTGTGCAACTGAAATTACTGCACCCAGCTACTGCATTTCCTAGAGACAGGAGCTTTTCTAGCTGTGATTTTTTAACACTTCTTTCAAAGAAGAAAAAACTCTGAGAATTGTGTGCAGCACCTCCAAGCCTTCAGCTGTTTTGCTCCCCTTGCCCCCTCTTCTGGTTCTAGCTCAGGGCAACTCCATTGCCAAGGGAAATGGCCCCTTTAAAGCTGCAAAACCTTTTCCCTGACTTTAACAGAGTATGTCCATAACAATTCTGTTGTTATGTGATTAGCTATCAATGTTTTTATTAATTCAATATTTAAATATTAATTCAATATTTAAAATGGGCTGGCTGGATGTGACAGCTCCATGTCTATCAGTCCCTTTGACTCTACAGAAATTTCACCTATTTGTTCCCATAGGGGGAGAGTTTGTGCCAGAAATAACCCTGAACCCCCATCACCAGCTCAGGAAGGGTTTTCTGTAAGGCCCCCTCTTCATCAGTGAGGAGTCCTGGTGACAGGGGACCAGGCTGTGGGGTGGGAGAGGAAAAGTGAGATCTCGGATTGAAGGTAAAAGTGGATCAAAAATTATCCGCAGGAGTGAGGAAAATGCGTTTGTTGATAACAAGTGCAGTGTTTGATGTGCGGACGTACTTCACTATCTAGCCTTTCATCAAGAGCCAGAGGATTTATCCTTCAGGCATGAGAGATGGAACAGCTTAAAATGGTTAGTGACCGCAGAAAGGATTAGCACATTATTATCTTTTTAATCCACAACATTTCTTTTTTTCAGGATTTATTGGAGCTAATACAAAAGTGATTAGTGTTCTGGTTTTGCCAGAGTAAGAGGTTGTTTATGACTCCATTCCCACACATGGCCTGTAATAAACAGATAGTGCTGGCTGGAAAGTGGCCAGCAACAGAAAGTTTCATCTTCTACACTTTATTCACAGAAATAGAAATGACTTGTACATTTGCCAGTGAGTCCCAACGAGGATCTTCTAAAAGTAAAGCAAAAGTATGTTACATTATCCCACCCTGCAAGCACACAATAAAAGGTCGTATGGAAAGTTCTTCAGCTTTTTTTGCATTTGCTAGACATGTGCTATTTTTGCAAAAGTGGGATAAAGCAGCCCCCAGCATTCCAGAATCTCGGCCAGCTCACGAGACATCATGACTAAAAAATGCTGAGATGTTAAAAATAATCGATGTTATTTTTTGTACGCGCAGCCCATCTTATCGGAATTTAGGATTCATATTTTTCACTTCTGCTGTGCCTTTGTGATGTCTGCAAATGGATTTATTTGTTTTTGGAAGCTGAAATTCTCGGGCCATCACAAAATTTGAGCACCTAAGGTTTTCAGAAGAATCCTCAGACTGATTTTCAAAAACCTGTCTACGTAACTTAAGATGTTCAATCTCTTTTTCAGAATAGCACAGGAACCCGAGACTCCAGGACTGGACCCTTTCCAAACTGGACCTGTGTTCCTAGTGCATACCAGTTTAAAAGGCTCTTAGATGGCTAACTCCTACTAATGTGAGTTACATGCTTCTCTATTTTTAAATACGTGGCCACCACCATCTTTTGAAATCAGGGGTTATTATTTTAGATCTTTGGTTTTTGAAAGTGACTCTTAGAATATTTTCACAAGAAGAAAATTGGTGAGCAACAAAGCAGAAAACTTTCTTTTTCCCAACTTACTCCTTTGCAGTGAGTATCTCTATTAAATCTCTCCAGAATGTAAATGCTCCTTTAGGAATAAAGGTGCCAATATTGAAGGGGAAGAAATCTAGCTGTGGGTTGAGTTCTTTAGGTCTTCACTCACTGTGAGGAGAGCTTTGTTTTCCAAACAATTACCAAATTCTTCACCTGCTGAGGTTGCCACTTTCCCCTGTGAGGCATCCCCTGTGCCAGCTCACCCCACTGAGCCAGGCCAGGGCACTCCAGAGGGGGTAGGGAAATGCTGGAGCAGCTCCTCTATATCTGCATGTCAAGCAACTTATAAAGAATTTAAACTGTAGTTTAAATTAGTTGTCACTCTCCTTCCACTCCCCGTATTCATTTCATGCCCACATCTTGGTTTCCATTAGGATTGCTTCTTGCAGAGCAAGGCTTTTAAAACAATACTGGGAAAACTCCCACAAGGATTCAGTTAATATACTTCCCAATCACATGGCAGACAGGTGGAAAACACCAAAGGAAAACAGTCAATAGCTGCTTGCTATCTCACCCCCTCTGAACTGCAAAAATTTCTCAGGGAGCTGTGAATTACTCCCCTATTGTTCTTGCTACATTATTATTTTGAAGTGGCTCATGCCTGTGCTATTTGGTTGGCTGCTTTGTTTGCCTTATCAGTTTGCTGGGTGATGTATAATTAAAAAAGCCCTGTTTTACCACCTCACTCACAGATCTCTTTAGATAATACACCAAGTGTGATAGTAAGAAAAAACACAATGTAAACTTCAGCCTCTGCAGCTTCTTTGTGCATTTATTGAAGCCCTCCCTTCTGGGATCCATGTCTCTCCTTCAGAATGTGCTACAAAAGGCAGTATTTGTTTCCTGGTGACATCTGCAAGCCTGACAGTGTGTTGACACAAGAAAGAACAGCCTCTGGTGGCAGGGGAGGCTGGACAATCCTCCCCAGCTGCTCAGCATCCACCATTCCTGACAAAATCTCCCAGGAGGTACTTGGAGATACACCTGGAGATGGCAACTGCAGATTAGAGCTAGACAATACATTTCTAAGTGGCAGGCAGCTATCTGTTTGTCACAGAGAACAAACCCAGCACCTCCTTCAGCCCCAGCCAATGCCACCTGCAGCCCTTTCTCCTCCTACCTCTTCTTCAGAGTCTCAGTCTATGTGACACATTTATGCCACCTCTGCTCTCTCTAACACAGCCTTTTTTTTTTCTATCACTGAATCCTCACCTCCTGTCCAGGCTCCTCTCATGTCTTGATGACAGCATCTCTCCTTTAAGAAGCAATTTCACCCTTCTCTGTTTCCTTCTGAATTCCACTGTGTGACTTCTTCCCTAGCTCACCACTCAAAACGATCTTTTTTCTTCTCCCTGCATCTCATGTCTCCTCATCACATCAAATAAAAGCAATTTTTATTCACTTTCAGGATCTTCCAGAGCCTATCATTCTCTCATACACTATTTATGCCTTCTCCCACCTTCAACTGGGCCGTCATGCCACCTTTCATCAAACACCAGATACATTTTCAAACATCTTTTGTTCTTTCTACTATGCTGTATCTCAAAGATGCGGACATCCAGCAAGTTATTGCACTGACCTTTCAAATCCTTCCCCTCAAACCCCCTTTGCCTTCAAACAGAAATGAAGCTTGGCTGTCTTGGGAGCTCTGGATGTGCAGAACTGATGCTCCATGAGAAGCTGCTGTGTCTCCCTGTCCTTGCTTTACCCACCTCTCTGGGCTCACAGGTGACCTCCTGTCTTGATCACATTGAGCTATTTAGCACAGGGACTATTTTATTTTATTTTTTTCGGTCTTCTATGAGTTTCTGAGCTACAATTGGAAAGTGCTGCTTACAGATGAGTCTGCTGTAAACTGCTGACCCTTATGTTCTAGAAAGGAGGGGCTCAAGTCCATGCATTTCCATCTACAGATGCAAAATTGTGACCTAAAACAGGAACAGAGCCCCCAATTTTGAAATGTCTATGCAGAAACACTGTTTTTATAACAAGTAAAAGCAAGCTCAGTGTTTATTGAGGAGATTTTGCTGCTGCTGTTTAATACTGTCTCACCATCTAAACCTTGGTAATAGGTCCAGTAATCCTACATAAAAATCAGGCAAACCACAATTCTGTAATCCATTTAGGGTGCAAAGAGCTTACACAGCACCGGCTATCACAGCTCAAATGCTGAGTGACAATTTATGAACAAACAACTCACAGATCTGGCACACCTGAACCACATCCCACATCATGTCTTCTGGAGGAATAAAGGGAAACCATGGCTCTCACTGCCATGCTCAGCAGGATGGTGGGTTAGGCTTCAATTCCTTTCCACACCATCAAGTGAAGCAGAGGTTTGGCCACAAGTGTCAGTTTGGGCACTTCAGATTAGCTCTAGGTGGCTGAGATAAAAAGAGCCTGTCAGCTTAGTGGCTGAAGGGACTCTGGTAGGTGGCACAATGAGACACCAAGCTCTGCCAGAGCTGAGAGGCACTGTCTGAAAATGGAAAAAAACCTTTTGTTAAGGGCTCCTAACTGTTGTTTGGCTGGGGGGCATTAGGCAGGACGGTAGAGAAACAGGTCTGCAAGCCTTTTGTGCCTCTTCCCTCCTCCAGATACCAGGGGACAAAGCATCTTGGGAAAAAAGAAAGATTCAAAAAAACACCAGTCTCTTTCAAGCAGCTGTCTTGCAGAAGGAAGGCTGCTGCTAAGGTGTTTAGGCAATGGTAGTATCACTTCCAAGTCAAATTTAGAAGGGTGAGTAGGGCACCCCAGCATCACAGTTAACAGGGCAAAGACACCTTTTCCCCCAAGGTGTCACATTGCTCTTGACCAAACCAGTGGCAGCTAATAAGAAAGGCTGATTCTTCACACGCAGCTTGCACTGGTTTAACTGAAATCAGTTTTGAAGTCAAGTCAGTTGGCCAGGTGTGAAATCCCAAGAGAATGTACTTAACTTAGTGCACAGACATCAATTTAGCTCATCTGAGTTACTGAAGTAGGCTAAATCAATACAAGGCACTTGTAAATGGATTTAAAAGAACATTCATGTGGGGTTTGTTTCAATTTAACAAGTCACATTAAGGAGCAATTTTATTTTAACCCGAGCAAGGTTTCTTTGTCGGCTATCCTTAAACCCTAGATTACGACTCTAATTACCCACCTAAGAAAGTAGAGAGGAAAACAACCCTTCCATGTCTCTCTGAGAGAAAGTCCCCTGAGCAGAGAAACACACAGGCAGCACTGCCACTTCGTCCTCAGAAGAGAAGCAGTAAGGTTGGATAGGTCCACTGACAAAACACTTTTCTCTATTTATACCAGAGGGTAAATTAGCAGATTAATATTTACTTCCAGCCACATCTACCAGCCTGAAGGGGAAATGGAGCAGAATGAGGCCAGCAGAGGTCACAGCTCATTCAACCCATCAGTGTCATCAAATTTGCTCAGCAGAGCTTTGATTACTTTTCCAAACTTCAAGGCTGGTTTGTGGCAAGACATTTTTCTAGAAAGGGAGGAACAGAAGGCTTAAAACTAAGGCCATGCTAACATATTAATAAATCTCTCAACTAGCAAAACTATTATCTTTATTTAGGAAGCTGAATGCTTTTGAATATTAAATCAAAACCACTAGCTCTGAACATCTGTGAGTGTTGAGGTGGGGGCTGCAGTGAGGTTTGTGGAGCCAACTGCACAGCCATGGGATTAAGCTGTTATGCATTCACAGCCATTAAAATATCCCCCTCAGCTCTTCTTTGACACACAAAGAGGAGGATGCTGCCCTTGCAACCTCACCCTGTGCATGATTTAGCTCTGTGCCTGCTTTTAAGACATCAAGCCTCACTCACAGACCAGCACTCTGTAAAGCAGGAGAGCCTCTGAGCCCAGGCTGTTGCTGAAGTGTTTCAGGACTGTCACCTTCACCTGGATCAGCACTTCAGAGGGCATCTTCCTGTGAGCAAACACCAGCCAGAGGCAACCCATGGAAGGGCTTTGACATCCAGCTGAAGAGTGCCATGGGAGGGGGCAAAATCCAAAAAATCAGGGAGAGTGGTATCACCATTTCAGAACAAGACAATTAATTCCTGCTTGGTCATGGTGAGACTGGCAGGACATCACCACGCTGTGGATACTACAGGCTTTGGATGTCCTGCCAATGCCAATCAATGCCCAACCCTTCCAAAACACAGCTTCTACCTATTGATTCAACATCAAGGAAAATGTTTTATCAGCCCTTGTGGGCTCCTTCCACAGCCTAGGGCACATTCAGCTGTGTCCTGCCCAGCTTCCCCATCAACCACATTTGGGACAGGGTGCTTTGCCTTCATCCTCCCTGTGTGTGCCTTACCCTTTCCTGCACTATGACTTTTTTGTTGTTATTATTATTGGTTGACTCTTCTCCACATTACATTTTTTATTAATGTGCTCAGGATAATGGATCTTTAACTGGCTGAGGTTTGTAAAGAGTATTAGGGGAAGATACTGTTCCATGGAAAGGAAACTCACTTAACTCCACCAGAGATGAGAAAATCATCTCCTGGGCTACACATCCACTCTGCTTTCTGTACAATGCTAGTAAAGAGTAATTGCAGCAGGATTTGGCCTGGGACCTCAAGCCAGGGAATGAATTCGTGACCTAAAGTTCACCACTAATTCAGGTGCACATATTTGATGTTGCTTTGATTTAAAAAGAAGGAACCATCATGCTTTTATAAAAGAAAGTTCAGTCTAAAACCGATTGAATTCTTATTGTTTAATTTAACATAATTTGTTTGACTGAAAATACAAGTTAATTGTTAGAAGAAAGCATGGAAAGCTCTTAAATAAGCCATACCTTTTAATTTGTAAAAGAAAGGTGGTGCCTAGCAATTTCAGCACTTTCCCCCTTGTTTTTTCAGCTGTTCCTTTCTGACAGAAGGCTGTCAGACATATTTCAATTTTAAAAAAAGTTCCCCAAGAATCTTTCACCCTCCCTGACTAAGTTTAGGCATTTGAGGCTGGAGGGGAAGAGCAGCAGTTTAAGCAAGAACATCTTGAACCTCCTCATGTAAACTCATCCTGCCCTTGGGTACTTGTACCCCAGAGTCAATTTGGAAGGTGGCTGACCTTCCTGCTGATGAAAGCAGCACCCAAAGTTTTCACAGCCTGAATCTGAAAGTTTTCACAGCCTGCAGCATCAATCTGAATGCATGTCCAGCTGACCAGCTAAAAAACACCAACAGGAAAAAAAAAAAGCCCCAAAGCAACACCACAATCTCCTCTCTCCAGCATGGCAGAGAGGGATGTCTTTGATGCTGCCCTTCCTCCCTCCCACCCTGAGTCAAGAGTTTCAAACCCAAAGCACGTGGCTCTGCTATTTCTGACAGGCAGAAGCAGAAGTCAGCTCCCCAAGGAATTCCAACGTGAGCACAGCATTTGTACAAGGCCTGGATGGATGGATGTGCTTTCACTTCTAAGCCTTAAAGAAACGAGAGTACATCTATGAAAGTTTCACCAAGGAGAAAAAAAAAAATAAAATAAAATAGAAAAGAAAAGAAGAAAAAAAGGCAAGGCAAAGGGGTTTCAGAAAAGACAGCCCCTTGAGCGATTTCCAAACATCAAAGAAAAAGGCCTCCAGCGTGTTCTCCTCATCTGATACCTTTGTTCCCCCACTCCAGGCCCGCAGGCATGTTCCTGGTGATGCACAAAAGGCTCCTGCAGCCCCCAGACAGCTCCCTGTCCACTCACATTACCTGCCTCCAGCTCTGGCTCCCTCACGCTGCCACTTCACCCCAGTCACAGCTCATTTGCTGTGGTTGAAGCCAGGTGGGACTGGGCAGGGAGTCTGGAGAGCCAGAGAGCTCCAGCAGGTCTGTATCCAACAGCCTGGATACAGTGCAGGTACGGTCCAGGTGAGCGCTGCTGTTCCGCCGTTCCTCCTGGGACACCCGCTTGGCTGTTCCCACTCCCCCACCTCTGCTCACTCGGATTTCCCTTCTGCAGGGCTGCATTTCTGTTTTCCTCCTTCTGTTTCTCTATTTTTCCTCGAGGTTACCTTGTCCTGCCCACATCTGGCTTGAGCACACTCACTCCCAGCTGTCTGGAACTGGGGCCCTTGGAGCACCACCGCTCCTCTGGGGCAGGGAACTGGGAGCACAGGAGTCAGAAGGGTGGATTGCAATTGCCAGTCAATTGACAATTGTTATTGTCAGTGCCCTGTGCTTTCCCCAGCCACAGGAAGAAGCTCCTGACAGCAAACCCCTTGCTCCCCACCAGGGACTTCTGCTACCTGTGTGCAAATTGGGAAGTTACCAAGAGTGCTTTCTGTCCTCCCCCTGGGCACTGCAGGCAGGAGCTGTCAGAGCAGCACTGCAGAGGGGTTGAGTCTGTTGGGATTTCTTTTACAGAATAACACCCAACACATCCTGGTGACAGCAGCGGTTCCCTTCCACATCCCAGCAGACAGAGCTTGTGTGATCAAACTCTGCTTCACATAATCTCTTAATGATCTGCACATCTCTCACATCTCAAAGCCAGACCAACCCAAGCTGCAAATACCCCCTGGGGACTTTGATGAGACTCATCCCTGTGCTGGGCAGGCTGAGACCTTCTTACACTACAGGGGACGGGCTCATGTGCAGCCCAGGAACAAGGAGGCTGTGCTGGAGCCTTGCCTCTGTCAGCCTACGTGGCACTCACCCCTGTGCTGAGCTTGGGGGCTGCTCTGTCTCCCCTGTCTTCAGGGGCTTTCCTGGAGCTAAATGCAGCAAAGGAAAGTTTTTGGTTCATTGCATCTCCAGTCCCTCCATCTAGGGTTTCTAGGGAATTCCTCTCTGCAGCAAATGACATGAAAATGAACAGGCATGAAAATATCCTAGGGACACCAACTACTTCCAATATGTAAACCTAGGTCTGATCCAACCTTCTGTGAAATCAGGACTTCTTTTTTGGTTTTTTTGCAATGAATCATGACCTAAACCCAAACTTTCTGCATCTATAGGCTGGCAAGAAACGCTAGAAAAAGGAGCTCACTCTTCAACTTGATTTTAAATGCAGGTCTGTGAGCGTATGCTGCTTTCAGACCCGTGTGCAAGGTCACTGAAATGCCTCTGCTGAGCTTTAAGTTAAGGCACTGAAATGACACCTGATCCCAACATTTTTGTGCCATTTTGAGCCCTAGAAGTCAGCAGCTCCACAGGGCTGGAGGCTGGTCCCTCTGTCCCACCAGTGGCTCAGAGCTCGTGTCCCCACTGGGGAGGGTGACAACTGGACTGTCCTGCTCAGCAGCTTGCCTTTGGCCAGGGAGTGTGGATAGATTACATTCCCCATGTATCACAAGACTTTAATTACTTTACAAAAGCACAAAATTCCTTGTCAGCTGTAGCCTGTCAGAAGGAAATGAGAAAATCAATGAATTCAGAAGACTGTAGAGAGAAAGGAGGGGAAAAAAAAAACAAAATCAAAAAAAAACCCAAGCCAAACAACAAACACTGAAAGTAATGCTTCTTTCATTCATCTGAAGAAGATATACTACTGGGGCAGCAAGGATTTAAATGTCTAGAACACCTAGTCAAGACTTAGCCTAGGCTGGGGAGAGCAATCCAGCTGTTCCTTTCTTTCCCAAGCTGGTGGGAAGCTGGGATATCTATTTGTTCAGCACTGCTGTCACTATAAACTGCACCATCCTTCCCAACTGTAACACTTACTGCACTTTACTTAAGTTATAGTGCAGCTCAGCACAGATCTGTCTGCCAAAGCTGGATATTTTGAAATGTCTCCCATTCCTGACCCGTGTGATTGAAATGGAGGGATTACTCTGTTCAGATGCTTAACTCCCTGCCAAGCATGCAGGCAGAGAAATCCCCATGCTGCTGAAGCTCTCGAGTCACAGAAGCCAGGAAAAGCTACTCCATTACCACAAGGCTTCGGTATTACTGGATTTATCTTGATTGCCCACATTTCCAGGAAGCTAAAGGGTGTTTACACCTCCAGAACATGGAGAATTTCTTGCTTCATAATTGAGAAATGCACAGATCAACTGCTGCAGAGAGGTGAAAAAGAGAAATTGCCAAGGAAAAACAGAATGAGTGGTGTTATTATTTTGCATGGCATTATCAGGTAGTAACGGCAACACACCTGGATGCATTTTTAATGACATTTAAACTAATGTTTGACAGTGTTAAAGTTGAATCCTACATCACACCAGATCCTCTCTGAATAGCATTCTCAATGACACCCTCAAAATTGGTCTAATTAAAGCAGGCAAGCGTTATTTGTTCTGTTGTAGAAGCATGATTCACAAAATAAATCATCAGATGTGGGGTAGCAGGGGCAGGAGGGATTTCCTCCACCTACCCTAGACCCAAGTCTTTACCTGCAGAACCTTCTTTCCCCAGCAGCCACATAATTAAGACTTTTAATGCCCAAAGAAACCTGCTTCTGTTTTCAGAGACCATAGTGAAGACAGGAATGATCTGCTGGGTTATTCAGTGCAACCACAGGGCCCAAGTGGTGTGGTCAGCACCATTCCCAAAGGCAGCAAGGGTGGATGCTGGCTCAAGGATCACTGGCCAGAGCTCCCAGGCAGACATGCCTTGAGTCAGCTGTCATTAGCTGGCATTAATCCCAGCAGAGCACCCTGTACACAGCAGCCTCAAAAGGTCTTAAGTGGATGTTAGGCACTAGTTAACTTATAAAGCGTGAATTAAATTATCCACTGAAGGAAGTAAATGGCAATTTAAATTTCAGTTCATTACGAAGTCAAAGCAAGTAAGCCAATGTACACCAGATAAGGATTTGGCCTTGTTTCTCCTCCCCTTGATTTTAAGCCCTGTTTTGTTGCAGGAGAGGCTGTGTGACATGAAGTTATCCTGCTGCATGACAGTACTGGCTCACATCAATAATTCTGTGCATTACATTCAATCAGCTGATTTAGACCATTTGCAATAGATGTGGCTCCTAGACCACGTGAAAGCACTGAGAGGAAGGAGAATACTAGAATACCATGGGGGTTCCTTTGAATTTCCAGTGAAAAAACATTTATATCATTATCAAGATGAGCTTTTTGCTTAAATCTTTGCCGTAGTCATTCCAAACAAGGTTGCACATTTCTAACGCTATAGACAGATTTGAAAACAGCAAAATGCTCTGAAATAAAGAAAACTGTGCATAATTTGTTGATCAATGAGTTGCAAAGAATCACAGACATTAGTTGTACTATTTAGCATGAAAAAAGCATATCCAAACCCTTCAGAGGCACTGCGCAAAAATCTAGCCTTAGTAAAAAAACCATGTCCCACCTTTGTCACCGGACAAAATAAACTCATGAATATAAATCTCACAAGGCTCAAAATCAGTATTTATTTCTGTGTATAAAACACAGCTTTTTGCCTTGCTAAGACCCCAGAGCAATTTTCTGCCAGCCTGCAGGTCCCTTATCTGGGATTCCTCAGGGCCACATCTGCAGCCGAGGAGAGGCTGGGAGCATTTCCAGGCACTGATGCCAAGGGGCAGGGAGCAGCCCGAGCCTGTTCTCCCACTGCCACCAGGGATGGGTGCCTGGCTCTCCTGGCTGTCACATCACACCTGTGATGTCTGAGGAGAGCAGCAGCAGGAAGGGGATGATTTTTTAGTTTTTTTCCCCCTGGGGAGAAAAGACAGACATGCTCCAGCAGTCACACTCGTATTTCTGAGCCTGGGGGCAGCCACAAACCTCCTCCCCTTTCTCCAAAGGGACAGGGCGAGCAAGGGCGACTCGGGGATGGTTCTTTGCACGTCCCCGAGGTCTGTGGCAGCACACAGAGAATCCTCCACACTTCCCTTGGGACAGGAGGTGTTCTTTTTTTGAAATATCTCCCATTCCTGGCATGGGATGTGAATGCAGCCCCGAGGATGGAGGAGAGCAGCGCGCCTGGGCAGCCTCTCCTGCAGGCAGCTCCTGCGGCACGCACGGGGACCGCAGGGATTTTTAAAGCGATTCCTCACGCCTCCACGTATCCTAGCAACCCCTCTCCGAGGTTACAGATGCGATGGTACCTCGCCCACCTGTTGCACAGGCAGCCTGAGGCAAGTTCCACATCGCTTTCTACCTGGCTCATGCAGAGAATCCGATTGAGGAATGCGGGGATGCGCCTTTGTCACACACAGGCACCCCTGAACACCAGGAACACCAGGAACACCAGGAACACCAGGAACACCAGGAACACCAGGAACACCAGGAACCCCTGAACACCAGGAACACCAGGAACACCAGGAACACCAGGAACCCCTGAACACCAGGAACACCAGGAACACCAGGAACACCAGGATCACCAGGAACACCTGAACACCAGGAACACCAGGCACCCCTGAACACTAGGAATACCAGGAACACCAGGAACACCAGGAACACCAGGAACACCAGGAACCCCTGAACACCAGGAGCACCAGGAACACCAGGAATACCAGGAGCACCTGAACACCAGGAACACCAGGAACCCCTGAACACCAGGAACACCAGGAACACCTGAACACCAGGAACACCAGGAACCCCTGAACACCAGGAGCACCAGGAACACCAGGATCACCAGGAACCCCTGAACACCAGGAACACCAGGCACCCCTGAACACCAGGAACCCCTGAACACCAGGAGCACCAGGAACACCAGGATCACCAGGAACCCCTGAACACCAGGAACACCAGGCACCCCTGAACACCAGGAACACCAGGAACACCAGGAACACCTGAACACCAGGAACACCAGGAACACCAGGAACCCCTGAACACCAGGAACACCTGAACACCAGGAACACCAGGAACCCCTGAACACCAGGAACACCAGGAACATCAGGCACCCCTGAACACCAGGAACACCAGGAACACCAGGAACACCAGGAACCCCTGAACACCAGGAACACCAGGAACACCAGGAACACCAGGAACACCAGGATCACCAGGAACACCTGAACACCAGGAACACCAGGCACCCCTGAACACCAGGAACACCAGGAACACCAGGAACCCCTGAACACCAGGAACACCAGGAACACCAGGAATACCAGGAATCCCTGAACACCAGGAACACCAGGAGCACCAGGAACCCCTGAACACCAGGAACACCAGGAACACCAGGAATACCAGGAACACCAGGAACACCAGGAACACCAGGAACACCAGGCACCCCTGAACACCAGGAACACCAGGAACACCAGGAACACCAGGCACCCCTGAACACCAGGCACCCCTGAACACCAGGAATACCAGGAACACCTGAACACCAGGAACACCAGGAACACCAGGAACCCCTGAACACCAGGCACCCCTGAACACCAGGAACACCAGGAACACCAGGAACCCCTGAACACCAGGCACCCCTGAACACCAGGAACACCAGGAACACCTGAACACCAGGAACACCAGGAATCCCTGAACACCAGGAACACCAAGAACACCAGGAACCCCTGAACACCAGGCACCCCTGAACACCAGGAACACCAGGCACCCCTGAACACCAGGAACACCAGGAACATCAGGCACCCCTGAGCAACATGAACACCAGGAATTCAGAGCTGGCTCTCGTGTCCTCCAAGGAAAGCTCTTGCTGGCACAATCTTTGTGATCAAGTCAAGAAAAAAGGGGGTGGCTTTAATCCCCGCTGCAAAAAAAATGCCCTGTGTGCCATCCCTTGGGTCCTGCACAGACATCTGAGCATGGTTTCCAAAGAAATGTTAGGTCCAAAAAAGGAGCACTGAACAAAATCTGACTCCTCCCATCCCTCCAAGCTGAGCTGCAATATAATTGCAGTAAATGAGATTGTTAAGGGGAAAACAAAACAAAAAAAAACAACCTGCTGGAAAAGCTGCCTTTTTAAGGAGTGATGGCACTCCAAAGTACCCTTTAACATTTGTAGTTTCCTGTGGGGGGGGAAAAATACTGAAAACATTATAGAAATAACCATCAATCATTAAAATTTTGCTCTGCAGACAAATTTAAACCAAATTTAATCAGAAATTAAAATATATAAAATCAATTACAAAAATCTGTTGAAAGGGAAATTTAGAGTTTTACAAAATTTACTTTCTACACCTGTGAAAATGGTCCTTTATTATTCTCCTGCTCATCAAATTAGATTTCCTTTGTTTGGCTGTCACTGATCAAATTGTTTAAGCTGCAATATCCATTTCTCACTTGAACCTCAGTTATCTTAATTCATCATTCATTTGCACTCCTGAAAAACAAAGAAAACCCTAAATATTTTGCTGTGGGATTGTCTCTTTTTTTTGTGTTACTGCACTTATCACTGCTAAGTCCACTTCATTCTAATATATTCAAAGAATTCAAGGGATGAATTCTTTGACAGCATGGAAGCTGCCGTCCCCAAAGCCAACAGGGAAGATGAGGTTGTCACTGCTCAAAGACACATCATTTGCTGTAGATGTCTCTTATTCATCTTCACAGGGGAAAATATAAATATGGGATACTTCCTAAAGAGTTCTGGCACTTGTGAGCTCTCCCTCTTTCCCCTCTCTTGGGCAGATAAATGCTGCAATGAGATCAGGTGCCCTCTCTCTTTGGGGTGCTCCAAACTGCTGCTGCCCTTTCCCTGGGTAAGCTGAGCTGACAGCCTGGGGATCTGCAGTGTTTCCTGGGAGAAGCTGGCACACCTTCTCCCTCAGCACCATTTACCCTGCTCCTCTCACAGGAACACAGCCAGGATGTCAAACCCTCCTTTTCCAGCCAGGATGTCAAACCCTCCTCTTCACTGTGAGGCTACTTGGCAGCTGGATCTGCACACTGAGTCCAGCTGAGATGGCAGCAGCCACTTCATTAGTTCAGTGTCAGTTCAGTTTTGACACGTTTGTGGAACCATTGACTAAGTTTTTTATAACAAGTGAGAACAGGATTTTTATAGCTAAGATTTTTTGCAAGTGTCACATGCATTTTAGGACATAGTCCCGGGCTGAGCTACACAAACAAAACTCCCTTGTGGTTTGACAGACATCATGAGTGAGAATTGGATCATGTTTTCTGTGTGAGATAAAACTGACTGCCTTCACAGCTGTCATTTTTTTATAGTGCAAGGGAGGAAATTCAAGCATTTAAAGTTACATTTAAATATGAAAACTTGATAGACATAGCTGGCAATAAAAACACAGCTGTTAACAACACATAGAAAATACTGCAGTGGTACAGCACAGGAGGCTGAAACCCTGTGTCTGAGGAGAATCTGCAGGTGAGAGCAGCTTCCTCATTTATTTAACACAGGGAGTAGGGCTTGTGTTTGTATACTGCGTGGTACCAGGCAGAAATACCCTCAGGAGCCTATCATCCAGCACTGCACGAATAAAAACAGAATTTCCCAAACTCCAGCGAGGAAGGCATAAGCCCTGGAATGCCAATTCCTCTCATGCAAGACAAGAGCCATGTTATATTTTACTCAAGTGGAAGAGATGCATGATTCAAAGCCAGGCTCTTCAAATCTGCCGTGGACTTGAAGAATGCAAGCTCATGGAGGCTGATTCTTCAGCGCAGCAGCTCACCCCTGCTTTCTGGGCTAAACCTAAAGAATGGCTTCTGACACAGCTGATCCATCACAGCCTTGCAACATCACCAGCTCCCACATCCACCAGTTATTTTTATGCAGCTACCAGTGCTAAGGATGTGTCAGGAAAATTAATGAAGTATGAACGCGCTCCGGGAAGAGCATGCGCAACAAGAGGCAGGTTGTGGGTTAAAATAGCCCCGGTGCATCTTCACCAGTGCACAAAATGCTCACTGAACAGCTGCTGGAGGGACTCATGAGGCCTTGGTATGTTATCTAGAAAACATTAAGAGTATTTTCAAGCACATACTGACTCACATTCAGCACCCAGAAGCTATTTTAAGTGCTCCACGGAGACAAGCTGGTGTTATTGGGGCACTTTTCTTCCAGAAGGCAACAATTTATTTCGAGTCAAATAATCCCATCAGAGGCCTTTGTAAGGACCTAAATCAGAAGAAGTGGCTGTGATGATCTCATGTAAGAAGAGATTCACAGGCTGAGCTAAGGCCAGTTTTCTTAAAACACTTAAAAAGAAAGTGAAACCACTTGCTGGGCAGTTTTGGTGCTGTGTCTGTCATGTCACAGCAGCTCCCACAGGGCATTTCTGGAGTCTGAGGAACTGCCAATTGGCAGAGGGATGATGGTTCAAGAAGAAAATTTGAGCAGAAGCCTAGAAGATAAGTTTTTTTTTACCCTGCTGAGCAGCAAAGCCATGGCTAAATGAGCCCTAAGAATACAACTCTCACCTGGCAGAACCACCTCAGACCCAAGAGGAAAGACTTCCATCATTTTCTGGCCTCACCTCACCTCTCTGTCTCAGTTTCACCCAGCCTGGTATCTTTACAAGGCATTTTGAGACTCAAAGACCAGAAAATGTACACAAAGAAAGAGATAATGCTGTTATCACCCAGTGCTGTGGCTCTGTATGATGTGAAGGCACAGACGGTCACAATGAACTCCCTGTATCAGAAAGGTGGGAAGAAATATGGGAACAGAAGAGGAAGAAATTGGACTATGACAGTGACAGAGTGAAAAGTAGTAGATGGCAGGGATTATAGAGACATTTTGGAAGCACTCTGATATTGGCATGATGGTCTCAGTAATGAAAATTGTCAAAAATATTACCAGAGGAAAGAGCCTAATCAGAGTCATCCAAAATTGGTTTATTTTGTAAAATATTTCAGGCTTTCTTTTCCCTCCTGGTTTTGAAAGCCTGGTGAGGCTGAACAGGGAGCTGTAAGCTACTCTGAGCACTGACAGACAAAAAAAACAGATAGGGAAGGGTGCCTAAATATAATTCAGATGGCTCCCACCTCTCCTTATTGAGGTTCAATCTCCACAGCCAGCTCAAGTCAGTGATTTTCAGTCAGCTTTCAGCCACTAGAAGATGCAAGGCCACATCAAAATTACCACAGTTTAGAGCAGAAATTATCATAGCTGATGAGGAACCAGATATAAATAAAATACTTCCAGTGACCTCCCTAAGAAGAGCCACAGCTTGCCCTTTATTAAGTTACAGTCCATTGATACTTAGTAAGTTTTAATCTCCCAAACCACTGACTCTGGATCCTCAGGCAGAGGAAATTAATTGTTGATCTACCCCACAGCATGATCCAGCCCTGAATTAACAGGTAAACATGAATCTGTGGACTTTGCTTACATTTTTGTCTCAAAAAAAAAAAAAAAAAAGAAAAGAAGCACTTTTCTCACTATATGTAATGCACTATTTTTGCTTAGAAAAGGGAGTTCTAAAATTAAATTTTAAAAAATATATATTTTATAAATAAACATTTATAAATAAAATTATAAATATATATATATTATATAAATAAACAAAAATGTTAAAGCTAAGTTGGCAGAAAATACCCAGCACCTGAAGCAACACATGTGCAATAATCAAGGATCACAAGGAACCAACATGCTCATGATATCGACACACAGAAAAAAGTTCACATACTCTTTCAACAACTGTTTTTGTTTCAAATATGCTCTTGCCATGACTCTCAGGGACAGCCTTTGATCATTATGCAGAGAAGTGCTTTTGTGAACCAAAAAAAATGATGATGCACTGACAAACCCCTGCCAGGCTATGTGGTACCTCAGTCTCCTGCAGAATACAAGTGACTGAGGGCGCTGGGGAAATACTCAACAAGCTCATTTTCTTCCTTGCAACTAATCCACCACATTTCCAAGTTTCACTTACCCGTCAGGTTCCTCAAGCCAAGTTCCCTGAGTCCAAAGTTGCCATCCTTCCTGTAGTTAAGGAATATGGCCAGAGCGTATCGCTCCTCGTAGAGCTTGGTGCCACGAACGATGCGCAGGTTCTCCAGGGGCAGGTACTCAAACTGGTTCAGAGCCACCAACACATAGCCCGTGACTTCTCGGATAGACTGAAAGGCAGAAGTGAAACAAACACATCAGACACAGTCTGTTTTTAATTGCCCTGAATTTCCAAGGCAGTGGATGCTTTAGGACAAGATGATGCTACCCAAGACAAAAAAAAACCAAACCAAACCACCCGGAAAACAAATTTTGTTTCAGCTCAGTGATTTCAAGCACATTCCTGTTTTAATTGTAGTGAGTTAACTGGAAAGAGTTGTTTAAAAGGTAGAAAAGAAAGAGGTAGCCATTTTTATCAGTTTATTGAAACTTGAGCAGAAATTACCTGTAAGGTATTAAGGATTCACCAAAGGATGACTCAAAGCAGAGAGCAGGTCAGAGGGCTCTGCAGTACATGAACAGAATGCACTGGGGCAATGCCACAGCTCAGATGAGATTGTCTGTCTGCAAGTAACTCTGTGTTGTACAGTGTATTTCAGGGTGGGATTGAAGGGACATAACATAGAAAACCCCTCTGGAAGAGCTCACCATCAAACAGGAACAGATGGGAGACAGGGGGGGCCACTTTGGAAGAGGAAATAAAGATAACACACATATGTGTTAACACCCATTTTGTATGCTTTAAAATGGAACTGAGCACTGAACATTTGCAAAGATTCATCTCCAAGTTTCATCTGGCAGTGCTGGAACCATCCACGCTCATATATCCTGGTCTTCAATCAAAACTGCTATCCAGAACTTTAGCAAAAGGATTGCTGCACCTTTGAGTTGGCCAAAATCTTCACTGGCTTTAGATGAACTGCTCAATAACCCTCCTGCTTATTATATTCAGGAATTAACACCCCAAAACCCAATAACTAGAAAACTTTTTCAAAGTCCAAAAGATTAACAGAACTAAGATGTTGTTGGGAAAAAAAAAAAATACAGAACACACAAAACCAGAGTAATATGCTCCCTTGGAAAATAAAGTTCATTCTAAGGAATTGAAAGAAATGACCTAGAAATATGCAAATACCTTTGAAAAATGTCATTTCAATGACCCCACCATTCTCAGCAGGGCTTGGCACAGGCTGGAGGATGCTCCTGGCCAGATCCTGGAAACAGAATCTCCATGTAGCAGAGGGTTTCTGGAGTCTGTTTCTCAAAGCTCACCTAACCCCGTGCCTGCAACCACCGTACAGCCGTGTGTTTGTGTGCGTGTGCATATTTTAATGGACAGAAACTGATACCACGACTTGTGTGCTTTAAGTAGCTGCACACACTTTTCCCTTCCCTTTGGCAAAGTCAATACCTTAAACAAAACACTGAAAGAAAAATTCTGCTCAGGGTAACGTGCCCAGACTACAACCAACGTGGCGGGGACTCCCGTCGATACTGTAATAAAAACAACCCGACAAGCAACAGCAGGCAGACAATTCAATGTGTCGTGTATGTATCATTAATAAAGAAAGGCAGCAATGGATTTGCAGCACCAAGGACAGGATCTTGCTTTGCTGGTTCAGTGCTCTGCCATGATTTCATATTTAAGTGTGCACAAGCCTTTTAATTTGGCTTATAAAAGCCTGCAGGGTTATTAATACGTGTGGCAGTGTGCATAAGGAATGATTTCTAGGCCACAAAATCTAGGTACTAGCTGTCCTTCTGAAGTCAAGCATCTGTACTCAGCTGAAGCTGCTGAAAAAGCTGAAAAGACTTGCTTGGCATCTAAACAAAGTCCAGTGTCCTGACAGGACTCTGATGAGAACCCAGTGAGTGGAGGTGGGTTGAGAAGTACAGTTCAGCAGGTAAGTATTCAATGTAGAGCTGCATTATACCCGGGGACACTGATTCCACTATAATCAGAAGCTTTACAGCATTTTCATGATATCTCTTTGCCTTCAGACATTTGAGCTTAGCCAGTTTGGTCAGGAATTTGCTTTTCATCATATGCAAAAAATTTCTTTAAGCTGGGTTTTTTTAGCGTCTCCTCAGAATTCAGGAAACACTTAAATTTCACTCACGGCTTCAGTTTCTCCACTGATATTCTAGGGATACTGTGATTGCTCTAATTAATTTAAATTGATGTTTAACTTGGAATTGAGTGGAAAAAATTAAAAGCTGTTCCAAAATTGCATCTGAATGGGTCCTCCCTGCCAATTGTTGTCACTTATAACCACATTTTCTATTTTTAGGGTATGTCTTACTGCCAAACAGCAATTCCACCTGAAAGAGCTGCAATTCAGCACAGGACTGAAATTCCACACATACACACAGAGCAGAATAATCTTCATTCCAAACTTGACCAAAAAAAAAAAGCCAAAAAAATAAGAAAGCCAAAAGAACAAAAAAAAATAGCCCACCAGGGAAAATGACAAAGTTCTGTTGCTGATCACTGTGAGGTGCCTCAGAAACTCTGCACTTTGTTTGGATTAACCAACTGAAATGACAAATTATGGCAAGTCTTTTCACAAACCAGAAGGTTCTTTCCATTCCCATGGCTTCCACCATATTGCAACACACATTTATTTGCTGGGGACACTGTTCATGCTTGCAAAACAAAATTATGAAAATAAACCCAGAAAGGGTTTCTAATTTCCTAGGAAACAACCATCTGACCAACCAAATCTAGGAGTCTGTTAAGACAGGGTTTTAAATTCAGATAGGAATGAAAAATGCAGCACAATAACCTGCTTTGCAGGATGGTTTCCAACTGGTTTCTTGTTTTCAGGGTGTTTTCTTAACAGTCCATCTTGCAAAAAATACACTGGGAATGCAGAATGCTCCTCAAGTTTCAGCCACTCCTGGCCAACAGTGTCACTTTGCCAGGCACTGCAAGTTTTAACATGAGTCTCACTGCAAATGGACACCTGCCCACCTGGAGCTGGCTCCCAACTCTGCTGGAGTCACTGCACTGCTGGCTTCCACACTGACTCCCAAATCCTCATGCCAGATGGGACCAGCAGCCAGATCTCCTCCCCTGCACCTCGTGCCAAGGTCAGGTGTGATTTGAACCTCTCATCCTTTGAATTCAAGGCTGGACACTTCCCTGGGCAGGTGTCCTGGACTCAGGTACCTGAATGCTCTGTTTGAGCTGCTTTGCTCCAGCTTCCATCTGTTTTTCCAAGAAGGTGGAATAACCCACAGCAGTGAATGCCATCCTCTCCCAGTCTGATTCTCCTGCTAGGCTTTGCAGGCACTTGCAAAAAGACATTTCCCATGAGTCTGTCCCTCAGCAAAGATAAAAAGGAAACTGAGCCTGTCAAGCATCAGCCCCTGGATAAGGACAAACTTCCAGCAGAAACAGGAGTGTTGGGGGGAAAAATTATTAATCCTTGACATATCTAATGAGTTGCCTAAAAAACACACACCAAACCACAGGGCTCTGATATATTTACCAGGAAAAAAGCCCTATATCACGATTTGAGCACTTGTACTCCCCAGTTTGCTGTCTCTGTGTCCAGCAGTGTCCTGCACCCCAGGAACAGCCACATCAGTCTATAAAGCAGTCTCCTAAAAGACTCTATGAGCTCCAACATAGCCAATATTTTGTTTTTTAAACCTAAAAATAGCTACCCTGAGGTAAGAACAGAGCCAGTGAAGGTGCTGCCCTCCCCTGCCCTCCCCTAAGATGGGCAGCCCTGCAGAGGGTGAGGAAGAAACTCAAAATGACACCAAAAGCAAAAAGGGTTATTTTTGGAGGTTCTTTTTCAGGTGATGAACTGTAAAAATGAGCTCTAGACAGCCCATTCCCTTAATTACAACTAATATTAGCTGAGCACAGATGAAGCACTTGAAGCTCCCAACAGCAAAACCAGAATTATCCTGTCAGCTGGAAGTAAATGGCAGTAAAATTGTGCCCTGCCATCTTAAATCGTCCTTTGGTTGGAATCAAGTGAATCTGAGTGAAGCAGAGCAAAATAACAGCGAAAACTTCATCATTCCGCCCAGAACAACAGATCAATGAACGATTAGGGAAGCTGATGTTTCTCATAAACACTACCAAGGCTTCTTAACATCCATCAGGAAGGCTGGGCTGTGGCAGAGGCACCGAAGAGAGGTCTATTGTGGGGTTTATTTCAGCTGCAGACACATTTATCCAGGTGCTGAACCTGATCTGGTAATGCCCCTGCTGCCTCAGCTGATCAGACACTCAGCACAGAGTCAGAGCAACAAAATCCTGCCACAGGGGTCAGCTCACACCTGACAAGAAATTCTCTTTTCAGGGTGTTTTTCCCCTTTTCCATAAAAGCTGTTTTGATCTACTTCAATCTCACCAGTAAACACAAGTGCAGGAGGGGAGGATCACCTAAAAAAGTGTGTCTAATTCACAAACATTAAAAAAAGGAAACACTTTTCATATGTTAAGTAGACTTGAACAGAGTATCTCACATTTTACTTTTTTTAATCTATTAAAACGTATGCATTTGTATCTGGTGAGAACTGCCCAACATCCAACTGGCCAAATTTTGAGGAAACAAATATTTATTATGAGGAAAAAAAACCCCATAATACAGCAAAGTCAACACCTGCCTAACTTATTTTAAGTTCAAAAATCCGATCAGGCACGTTTGTGAGCTGGTAACCATCAATTAATTTTTTTTTTTTTTCTTCCCATACATTTTTATCCATGCAATGCAACACACCTGTCACTGTCACAATTAAAAAATTTATGTTTACTGAATAACCATAAAGTAGTCTCTAAGCAACTACATCACTTGCAATTCTAACTCTGGGAGGAACAATAACAACCAAAATGTGGAAATAGCAATTTCTGGAGCTCGATTAGCTGTTCCATGCATTGCTCATTGAAGGTTATGAATTTCTAATGACACGAGAAGCTGAGATCTTCAAAGCAGTTCAGGTATTTTTGGGATCCAGCCTTTAGCAGCTTCTCTCAAAGCCCCATCTGCACCATGAGAAACATGTGGCACGCAGTGACATTTCTCCTGTCTGAGAGGAAACCCCATTTAGAGACCATGGCAGAGCTAACATGGCATGCACATGAGGAATTTTGCCCCAAAACAAGCTCATGTCTTGTCTCCTTCCATGCTGTGCATCCTTTAATTACATCAACACTTGTGAAATTGTGATGTGAAACCCTCCTGAGCACCAGGGGTTTTCCAGGTACTCTATGCAAGCTTCAGTAAAAATCCCTTAAATTTGAGCACACTGATCAATACCAGAACACAGCCTGTAGAAAACATTTTCTAGTGCCTGGTCAGAAGCGAGCAGTGTATCCTGAAAGATAAGAAATCCAGAAAGATTATTGTCCACAGCACTAAAGATGCAGTTTTTCAAATTGGTTAATAAAGAAAGGGGGTCTTCTGGTAGCCTTTCAATCTGCATTAGGGTAGATTATTAACAGCAAAGGAAGGGCTTGGATTTAATTTTGTTAAGAGCTGTACCTGCACTGCTGCATGCTGCAGAATTGAAGTGTGATTTAGTTATTCATGACAGCAGATAGGAACTTTAACTCATACTCCTTCCCTCTCAGACATCTGGTTTTCTTTGGTAATATGCTTTCAAAACATCCTGAGAGTCAGATCAGTGAACTGAACACAGCACAAGATTCCCTCAACTCTAAACCAGCAGTCAGACAGATGCATCTTTTCTTAAGGCCACTGGATATTTGTAAGGATTTTAGTACATAATTTACAGAACCCACCTTGGGAGTTGTTGAACTAAAGCTCTGTTTTCTGAATGGCTGGTCTTTATATTGCATTATTCCAAGAGTGGGACTTTTCATACATTAAAATAGGAGGATTATATGTGCAGTTATTTATTTGCTGAGCTTTGATGTAGGAAACACACTGTTCCTTATCTGAGGTAAGTTTGGCTGTGTCTGAGCTGATATACATTACAGTAGGGTCTAGGGAGGTCTTGGAAGAAAAACAAATATCAATCTAGAAACCTTTAAACTGCAGGACAATGTCCAAATCTGGAATTTGGAAAGAAAAGCAATGGATAAAAACATGGGGAGACTTTGGAATATGTATCTTGACTCATTTTTAAAGAATGCATGAGAAAACAATTTGGGACTTGAAAAACAAAATAATAATAAAATAATAAAATAATAAAATAATAAAATAATAAAATAATGTGGGAATGGGAACATTAAATAGAAATAGGCAAGTAACAGGACCAAAAACCTCAACCCTTTTGCTCTCAAATTTTGCAATATAGTTTCCAGTGACATACCCAAGTATTCTGCCTGCTTAATACTTCTTCAACTGAAGCTCAGGTGTCAGCTTGCCCCGTGTTCTCTGCCCACTTTTCAGCTGAAAATATCGTCTGAACAGAGAAACTGAGCAGGGTTACATTACCTGGGTATCTGAGACACTATCTGAGAGTCTTCCCAATGTTTCCAGTCTGAAACATAATTCCTCTGTTTTATACCTGCTTAGAAGTGTCTGCTTAGAACTTTGAGGTGCCCAGGCTGGCTGAGAGCACACAATAAATCCCAAGCTGTTTATGTTGAGTAACATTATGAGCTAGACAAAATTTCCTGTACTCTATAAGAGCCCCATCCTCACAGCTAACATCTGTCTGTCCTGAGGAATGCTCTGGAAGATACAGGTTTAACCAGTCAGTAAGACTTTTGACATTACACTGTATTACCTGATTGGCTTCAACGTATTTACAGCGTGGTTTCCAGGAGAGTTTATTGTATCATCTCCCAAGGGAAAGCTTAGTGCTAAATGAGATTGAAAAGACTACAATGAGAGCATTATGCTGTTACAAAATGCTTTACCACTCAGGCCGTTCAGCAGTAGCTGCATTTTGCAGACACTCAAAGCACATCAGCTTATAGCTGCCCAGTTACAGAATTTCCAGCGGCACAGATTGATGCCTTTTGCTTCCTGCTTTTGGGAGCTTCAAATCGAGTCAATCACAGTTTCTTTCCAGGCAACATAAAATTGCACAAACTGACACTTCATGAACTAAATAATATCAACACTCTGGAAGGATTTTAGGAAAGTAATAATCATGTGTAAAGACATTTTTTTTTAATAATTTCCCTCAGAGAGCCACAGCCCGTGAGAAGCTGAGTGCATTCAAGGGTCTCAGGATGCTTTCATTGAAAAAAAACCAACAGGAGGGCTGTGTTGTCAAAACTTCATGGTCACATTTACACTGGCTGCACTGCCACAGGAGTCCTGAGATGTCAGTGGGCTGAACCAAGGTGGTCTATTTGTTTTGGCAGAGCAAGGCATCCCGTACCAAAGATGAAAAGAGCATTAAATTCCTCACTGTCATATCTAAACTGAACTAAGCCTTAGCAGGCTTGAGCTTACTTGGTCCTCTGGCTCATGAGACTGGTTGGAGCACCACAAGGAGCCCATCTATCCATTCCCATGTCTTCCCAAGGGAAGAAGATGGAAGAAAGGGAGGAGGAAGAGGAGGATGGATGCTCACAGATCTCACAGCTCAAAAGCACTCCTGGTTTCTCCAGCTTATAACCTGAGATAGCCCATGGCTGAAGAGAGACAAAATACCCAGTTGAACAAAAAGCAGAGGTGAAGGAGGATGCCTTCCCCATGATGGGTTTGAAAGGCCAAGTGTCTGATCAGAAGCCAGATGGAAGAACACCCATGACAAAAGCTCTAACAGGGTGTCCAGAAGTGCACACCATGGAAAGCAAGGTGCCTGTGAAGATCCTGTGGTCATTTAATGGAACTAGGGACCTTTATTTGTTTATTTGGTATATGGTGAATGATGGGATTTGCACATCAGTTATTGTGATTGCTTTTTTCCTGCTACACAGCCAGGCTAGTTGGTATGAATTACAGGAAAATCTAGAGTTAGACAAGTAAATTAAATGCATTTATTAACATTTCTTCAGTCTCTACTGTGGAAGCAACGGGAGCTCTTGGCTGCTGTGATTCCCACTCTTTGGTGGAATTATGCAGAATGAATTAAACATTCCCAAGATCTGGTACAGAGGTGGAGCTGAACAACAGGGCTTTTCTGGTTTTTCTATTTAAACTGCAGGTGAAGGTGCCCCACCACTCCTGCAAGCAAAAGGCTGTTTCTATTTCTGGACACAGTAACTGACTACACATAGTGAAAATGTGTTAACCTTGCCAAATTTCAGCTCAACATTCTCAGTCTGCGTTTTTGCAAAAAGCAAATAGCCGGCTATCCAACCCTGGAAAAGCAGTTTGCTTATTTTTGGAGAGCTTTGCTTTCCTTTTCCAAGAAAATAAGTTTCCTAAAAACCCAGTTTCAGTTTGTTTCAGATTTGCAACAACTTTGTAATACTTTTTAATGAGTATTTTAAAAGCATTTCCTGGCAGGAACCAATTTTATTGGTGCTCTAGGATATTTTTGCACACTGAAATTAGTGAATATTGGAATTGTTAACTGTCTTGTTTCATTGAAGAGGAGAATCTTCATCCAGATATTGGATTTTAGCAACTCTTATTTCTAGCTAAGCTATAGAAATACAACATCTGAGCTCAACATCACACCTACCTATTGAAGCTATTTCAGCCTTTTTAACTCTAATCTTTTCAAGAATAGAAACCCTGAAGAGATTCATTAATCGCTGGCTTTTGATTAGGTTTATTTCCATTTAGATAAAAAATGAAAAGGCTTCTTGTTTTTAAAGCTGTGTTTTTGTTTTGTTTATCTGGAAGCTGGAGAATAACTCTGAAACTCAGGCTTTAATAGATTGTTAAAATCTCCTTCAAGGATAGAGCCATAATTTATAAAATGTGAGCAATTAGTAAATGATCTGATTTTCAAATCCAGAGGTATACTTTAAGACAGAAATGCAAACTCCACTTTTTTGAGGTTATGCAAGGTGCCACCAACGAGGGAAACAACCTTTAATCTACAGTGACTGCACTAACACTAAAACAAGATTTTCCTTTGAATTCATTCCACTACTTTTCTTCAAGGTGGCACACTAAAATCTTCTCCCACTCACTGCATTTTGTGTGTGGTTTCTGAACCAAGCTGGATGAACAATCTTATAGGAAACAGGAACTTTTTAAATCATGTCCAGAATGACCAGACATCTGAAATATACCATTATTATTACTACATGCAATTATTTTACCAGTGAACAAACTGTGGCTCCCTTGAGGTGCAAAAACACCTTTTTCTGAATTACAGGTGAGTTTATGGAAGGGGATGTTGGAAAAGTTGTAGAGAAAATTATTTCTCTCTTTTCCAGACACAGAGCAGAAAAAGTCATTTGGTCTTGACATAAAATTTCTAAAAAGGTTAAAAATTAAGATTTTTGGCAAAAAAAAGGTAATTTTTTGAAAGGAAAAAATGGGGTACAGGGCAAGAGGTAAGAGAAGAAAGAGGAAAAGCTCATGATCAAGAGTGGGGAAGGACAGATCCATACACCCATCATTCTGGCACTATCTAATTTCTGAGTGCCTGAGTTTGCAATCTTACTGCTTATTTTTATATCATTTTGTTCTTTTTTTAGGAGAAGCATAGCAGGAAAAGTGTAATAATCTGTACAAGATGTAATTTCTTTCAGTACTCATCACCAGCAAATGACTGGACAAGCACTCTTTTGCCAATAACTTAATTAGAGGAAACCTCTAAATTTAAAATTGTTCCTTAATGTGCTGAACCCCACACAATAGCTTGCTGAAGGAAAAAAAAAAAAAGCAGAGTGTTTATTGTCATAGCTAAGGATGGAAGAAAAGCTCAGTCATTAAAAGTCATCACAGAAACAATGCTATTGACTACACAGGAATAATCTCAAGGGAGTTCTGCACTGACTGACAGTGATGAAATAATGCAGGAAGCTAAAACCAGGGCATCACTCCTCACCTGTTTTTATTAATACCCTTATTACCTTTCCCTGAAAGACAGCTTTTCAAGAGCTATTCTTGTGCTTAGTATTAAATCAAATTAAGGCTGGCATATTGCCAATGATGTCTTCTGCACCCCAAAAGAGAGGGTGCTCAGCAGTGCACCCCTCAGCTGGGATGTGCCCTTCACCAGGAGCACTCCAGTGCCCACACTCCCAAGAGTCAGGGAAAAAAACTGCTCAAGAGAGAGAGAAAAGGGAATGTTCAAGGACCCAAATACATCAAAGGACCAGCAGTGGTATTTCATTGATATTAATTACTTTACAGTCTGTAAACTCTGCAGAAAGTGCCAGCTGCTGTGAGCCAGGACCATCAAAGGTCAGATTATCATGAAATCATTACAGGAGAGGCTGTTTTTATGTAGCATATAATTGCTAAACCTAAGCACACTCCACTGAACCAATAGGAAAATGAATTATTTAAACACTCTTCTTTTAACAAATAGTATTACCATTTTAATTACATCAGTATTAATTTAACTCTAAAAGGTGCCTGAGGATTTTGCAGAATTAAGTCTTATGTCTGTGGAGTTTTCAGAAATTTCAGAACTTCTGTTGCCACTTAGGTGTGTGAGTTTAGCTATATATATATATATATATATTAACTTTATATATATATATATACACATATTATATATATATAATAGCTTTATATATATAATATATAAATATATAATATATATTAAATATATATATGTAAATATATATATTAACATATAATATATTTTTATATTTATATATAAATACATATTAAAATAATATATAAATATTATATCTAACATAAAATAGAATATATAAAGTATAATATATAAAATAGAATAGAATATAGAATACAGAATATAGAATATATAACATAAAATATAATATATAATGTATATTATATATGTTAGAATAACAGATTGCTATTATCTAAAATATATAATATTATATAATAATATATATATTTATTTATATATATATATTTAGCTTTTTATATATTTACAGATATACATATAAGCTTTTTAAAGGTGTGTTTGTGTGTTGTATTCCTGCAGAATTTCTTGTCTTTAGATTTTTTTGGGTGTTTAAAAATGCAGTCCTCAGGTAGTTTCCTCACTGCATGCTGCTGTGAGGTAAGGGGGAAATCCTGGCTCAAATGACAGGTTTTTCTCAGTTCTCATTCTCCCAGCACCCAGCCTGGCTTCAAAGTTCAATTGGCAGCTACAGAACCAGGTTTAATTTGCAGGGAACTCTGGCTCCAAATGACTTTTTACCCAATTCTCTTCTACTTGTAGCTAGCAGTGCTTTTGAGAGGCAGCTGGGAAAACAGAAGTTAGCAGGCCATAGGTGTTTTTTCTTCTGCTGGAGATGGAGCATCCAGTCTGCACTCAGCATCAGTTCCATGTCCACACTCTTAGTAAAGCCCCACACACTTCAGGTGTTGCAGCTCCTCTTTCTACATTCCTTCATGGTTTGCACACCCAATCATTTTTCTCCTCCCACTTTTCTCACCTGGCAAAAGAGACACTTGGACTTTGACCAGTTTATTATTTATTCCTGCATGCTCTGAATTTCAGTTATTTCCCTGCATGGTCCCACGGGTTGAGGTGTTTGCTCTTTCTCCCAATCCAGTCTGTCCAACCCGAGAACTCCCTGCCAGATATCCCAAACACACCTTTCAGGCCCCATAATAAATGAATAAATCCATCCATTTTTCTCAGTTCAGTGATTTCATTTGCTGAATACATTAGTTTTGTGAATATTAAATTGGACAGTATAGATCCTGATCCTTTGAAGTCAATAAGCATAATTTCACAGGCTTTGAACCATGTCCTTAAACAGGCAGGGTATTCTCAAAAAAAATCATTTGGTCTTACAAAAACCCTTCATAGATATCTACAAGATGTCTCAAAGCCAGCCTTTTCTAGCCCTTAAATCCATGAGATGCAACAGTCTTGTTCAGTGCAGAGCACACTGAACATGCTTCAGTATTTGGAAGAGTTTGGATATGTAACTATATAATTCTGCTTCCAATTCTGTGTGTGAGCTGGCACACCCCATGCTCTGGCAGTTCCATGGGTCAGGGAAGGAGTGGCTCATGTTTAGCTCTGAGACTCACAGATGGAGGAAGTTATTTACAGTATTTTTCCTAATGGGTTTCCATGGATGACTAACCTTTAAGCTGAATTCTTTCGCATCCTACTTTGCCTATGCCTGTTACAGTACTTTTTTCTATCCCTACTTGACCCTGCCAGTCCATGAATATTTGATACTAAATTAAAGCATTACAAACCAAGAGATAAATTCTACCCAGGGTGCATCCCTCACAGAGTTTAATTACATTTGGTGGTGTGAATGTTAAAAGACCTGACACTGCAAGAGCTTTGGGCTCTGGCTCCTGTTGAACCAGCGCTTGAGAAAGAAGGGAACTGTCACCTGCCCAAGCCATCTCAAAACCAAGGGGGCTTATTTTACTTGGCATTTATGTGTGTGCTGCCACTATCCCTCAGCTCCAACTACTCCCAGGTATTGGCAGCAATTAGTAGACCACTTAAGCTTTTGTTTTTGTACACAAAACAAGCCAAGCTCAGCTCTTCTCTTTCCTCCTCCTTTAGAGACTCTGTTCCCCTTCCACCAGCCCAGTAGTTCATCTCTCTGCTTCTCTGGTCCCCAAGAGGGGATTCAGCAAATTTTCCTTTGCCTTCAGATAGCTGCCAGCCTTCTCCCCCTCTCTTGTGCATTTAGGCTGTACACTTTGCAGAAAAGGGAAAGGTCTGTGTCACACAATGCCCTTACGCCATGTAATGGAATTCTTAACTGAAATGAAGTTTAAAAGTCAAGAGGAAAACACAAATTATCAGTAGCTACAGAGAAATAGCCGTGATCTTTGCAAGCCAAAGCCACAAGCTTAGTGAAAAGAGCTGAAAGTTGCTGCTCCACATAAGCATTACTTTCAAATTACTCATTAAGAGAGAGCTGATGGTAAGGTCTTCACAGCCTGTGTTACACATCCCAGCAATCCTGCCATGTCCAGGCAAGGTTCACTGGCCTATCCATGTTTTCCTTGCCAGCAGATTACATTTGGCTTGCACTGAGCCAAAGTTAGTTTGTCTCACCAGCACCTAACTATCAGAAGACACTCCTCTGTCTAAAGAGACCACTACAGCCCTGGCACTCTGATGCCTACCCATGCCAGAATATTGATCAGGATGGGGCAATGGCTACATGGAACCCCAAAAATCCCACTGGCCGGGTTCACAGCAAACTCCAGGGAACAAAGAATGGGCTCTCAACCCAGCTTTGGCTCTAAGGGATAACATTTGCTCGAGAAACTTCACTATCACGGCCTTTGCCACTCTCCCTGCAAGTATGAGATTGGAGAAAAAGGTGAGACAAGGATCTGGAAGGCACTGGAGGCTCATCCTCATGTCTCTTCACATGTTGGTGTTTCCAATAACAAGGCAGACTGCATTCTCCTTTTCTGTTACAGTCAAAGTTAACTCACAGGACACCTACAAATTAAATTAAATTAAGGTGTTCTTTGTTTTGGCTGCTCTTGATGAGATTCATAACTAAATCTGAATCCATTAAAACAGACAGAACTCCAACCATTTCAGTATTGGTCACCAGTGGCCCTGAAGTCAGGGGAGATACCTGAGGCCAAATTCACCTAATTGTTCCACGAGAGCTCCTTATGTTTAATCACAGGCTGTTTCACAGGAACTCCCAATAGTTTTAATTAATTATCTTCATGCTGCATCCTTTCATGGAACTGGAATTATCTTTACCAGCAAGCCATCCCTTCCTGTACTGTCAGACACCCAGGGAATGGGACTGGGTAGAGCTGCTGATGGGATTGCATGTGTGTCTGTGTGTCTGCCCACAGAGGGGAGAGCTACAGAGCAGGAGCACACACAAAAATATTTGCCTTCTTCCACAGCTCCTCACAGCAGGTATTTTCCTTCTAGGAAAATTGTGCTGGAATTAATTTCAGCTGTACCAACAACACTGAGTGTTTCTTTCAATATTAGCAGTTTATTTCAATATTAGCACTTATGAGACAGGCCAAAAGGAAGGAAATATTTTCCTTTCAGAGAAGAAAACAAGCTCAGCACTAATCTGGAGAGCCCCTGAACTGCAGGGTTAAGATCAGGGACTCCCTTTGATGTCACATGGGGCTTTGCTGTATTTATCAGTGCTGTAGCCATGTCCTTCTCTGTGATGTCCATCTCCCCTGGCCAAGGCTCAGCTTTGGTCTAGGCACAAAGGCACAAAGAACCACAGGAAAGTCAGCTACAGCCCACAGAGCTCAGCTGAGGCAGCCTCTGAGGGGTCTGAACACGGAGCCACAGCACCAAACACTCTGCTGGGTCACAACCAAAGGGGCTTCTGAAGCAGATCAAGGGTGGATGATGAAATTTTGCTGTGGGTCAAGATGTTAATATTTCCAGAAAGACAGTGTTATACCAGGCATGTGTGTTCATCTCTTACAGCTACTGGCTGCCTTTCCTAGGCCCTGCTTTCCCAAGCTTTAGTAGGAATCTCTCTGGCAGCTGCTGAAGATCATGCACAGAGTGGCCAAATGCTCTTCCTGCTCTTCATGTTCTGATTGAACTTCTTCCTTCAAACCACAACATTTGGCTAATCAGCATCATTTACATTTCCATATATATAACATGTGCTATTTCTGAGGCACTGGCTAAGAAAGCAGCTCTTCAAAGTTATTCCATACACAAGAAAACTCAGCACAAGGAAGACAGGCTGGAATAAGGAGGGAGGGAAGGAGCGCTGCCTTCTGGGTGGGCAAAAATGCTGACATGACAGATCTTCTCCCTTAATCAACTTAATTTACCTTCTTGAAAGCTCATGATGACAAACTACCTGGACTGGAGCAGCCTGGAGCTGATATCCCTCAGTGTCCACTGCAGTAAATTATTACCTAGCTCTGCTGATGGAGATAGAGAGAGGTGATAGTGTTCCATAACAAAGGATAAATGGAAATATCCACAATTTGCTTCCACTCTGCAGCCAAGCTGCTAAGACTGCTTAGATTAGGAAGTCAGTACTATTAAAATAAAATGTCTTTTTTTTTTTTTAAAATTTTCTCCCTAAGGTGAACAATGGCTATAAACCCCCTATATATTTCCTAATAAATAGTAAGCTGTGCTAGAATTGGATAACTGAGTTCATGCTAAGTTCTAAAATGCTAAAATTTGTTTTTGGAAACAAATAGTAATTCAGATATCAATAAACATTGTGCACTTTTATCATCATCCTGATGGGTTTTGATCTGGCAAATTAGCTAGCAAATTATGTATCTTCAATTCCTGATTTATCAGTATCCCACTGCTGCTATTCTCACCCTCTTCTTGTCTTAGAGGTGCATGTGTGATGCAGCTATTGATGCAGCGGTGCTATTGATGCAGCTTGCAGCTCTGATCCTTTGTATTTGTGCATTTTGCTCAGCAGATAAACTTGTGCTCATCATGCCACAGGCACAGGCTGGGGACAAAGCATGGGACAGCAGGGACAGGTCCTGCAGCCCTGCAAACAGCAACACGGCTCGTGGTGATTCCACGGTGTGGTTTGGCAGCTCTGGATTTAATTACACACTCCAGAAGGACACAGCCTTGCACATTCACATGAAATGCAGAGCACAGCCTTTTACCAGAGGTCTGGAATTGCTGCAAGGCGCCAAACACGGTTCAGGGACTGGGACACGAGGGAAGGAGGTCAGGCCCATGTAATATGGAAGCAGCAAATGAGAGCCAGGGAGAGAGATCCCTCCATTCTGCACTGCTGCACTGAGGTCAGGACAAGAAACAGGATGCCAGGAAAATGTTGATTAAAAGCAGAACATTGCTTCTCTTTGTGAAAAAAAAAAACCCTGGTGGTTTCAGGGAGTGAGCTCAGAATCTGCCTGTTTTAATAATGCAGGCAAGTGCAGAAGAAAAGTGATGGAAAACCTGCTTTGATCCTCTGCTGTGTCACTGGTGAGCATCTCCTGAAGCTGGCAGTTGTCCTGGCAATCCCAGGTGAGACACTGTCCAGCACACCCCTCACTTCCACCACCAGAGCTGTGATGACTCCCTTCCTACCACCTTCAGCTCTCCTGAGGCTCAGCAGAGGAGCTCTAGAAAACCCAGAGGAGGATTGTACCAGCTTCCTTTTGGGAAGGATCCTGAGTGGAGGAGAAAGGCCAACACAAACCAGTTGCTTAGCATCTCGAGAGGCAATGGTGCTGGGTGGGTGCCATGACAGAGCTCCTGCATCTGTGGTTCCTGCACAGGAAATAATCCCCTGAGCCACCAACACATCAAGAAGCTCTCCTCCCTGATCCCCCATGGGCTGAATGGGCTGTGTTTGACACTGGCTGGCACCAGCACAGCTCCTGCACAGCCAGGTAACCACAGGCATTTATTGGATTTTTTCACTTGGCTATGGTATTATGAGAACAGCACAAAATGCTGTTGCCTTCATCATTCATCATAATCACATTTCTTTTCTCTGAAAAGCCTCAGATGCTGGACATTTCAGCAATGGCTAGATTTGTGGCACTGGCCTTTTCCCCTCCTCCTGAAGCCCATTTGTTAGTGAACATTAGTTCAAAAGCTGCAGACAGAGCTCCAACATTGACTCAAACAGCAGATATCATGCCTGTTTATGGGGTACTAAGACACAACCCACAACTCCTACATTTCTCCAGGGTTTAATTTTTTTAAGCAAAATCTATTTAAACTGTTCCATTGGCATCACTCCCCTTGCCCACTACAACAAAACTCTTTTGTGAGTGGCACAGAGACAAATAAGAAAAGCTGGGGACACTGCAGGGCTCTACTCAAGATCCAGAGATGAGGGAGAGCAGCAGAACATGATTTCATGACATGTTTCATGAACATGTTTCATGAACAACAAAAAGCACAGATGATGGTTTCCCCTAGTGTTTCCTGGGAGAAATTGTCTTGAGACTAACAGTGTGGTGAAAAAGAACTCCAGTAAATCTCTGTGGGGAGGCCACAAGTATCCCATCAGATATCAATGATTTTGGGTCCCTGCCATCTACCCTGTGATTATTTTTCCAGTCCTTGCTGGAACACGCTGGCACTGGAACCTGGCAAATCTGTTTGAAACCAGAAAATTACAGTCAAAAGGGAAAGTCACTGAGTAACAGGTACACACAACCCTTGGATGCTTCAGGAACCTGTCTGGGTAGAGGAGACAGCACTAAAGAAAGAGTGAGTTTATCCAGCCATTTACCTGCTCCCTCTTCACATCTGAGCCAGAAGTCAACACTTGTTGGCTTGAGCTGACTCAGAGGAGTTCACTCATTTATGATTGCCAGCTTGGAGTGAAATTCAAGCACTGGGGACACCACACTAATGATGCAGAAACTGAATTACATTGAACCTCCTTGGACAATGAGGATCAGCAATCCCAAAAAACTACTGAAGACAGGATCAGATGACCCAAGTTAGGACTTTGAACAATCAATAATGTTGATGATGGTGGGACTGCATGATGGAGACCATCCAACTCTTTCTCCAGAAGCTGCAGACAGCAAGAGCCTGGAGAAACAAGGCAGGACAAGGAAAACAAAGACACCAAAGGTGCTCCTGTCTAAAGTGGCTGGACACTGCAACCTGGGTTTCTGATGAAACATAGCCCAGCTCACCTGCAGAATAAAGCCTGGGACAGGAGTGGCATGTCCCCAACCTATCCTTCAGTACCACAGACCCAGTGGGGAAAGGTAGAAACCATCCCTGCTGAACATGGAACAACACAACAACCCAACATTTTCCATAAGACAAAGGCAGAGAAAGGGAAGGCACCAACTCAAAAGCCAAAATGTCAGTGCATTAATAAAATGATTACTCCCAGCCTATGCCTGGCACTTCCATTCCTCCAACACCAGACTTATTCAGATGCATTTAAAAAGCATTGGCAATTAAAGATGTCAGCGTGATTGACCGACCAGAAAAATGTAAATAACAGAGGCCTAAATTGCATCATTTGGGTAAATATGTATTTATACAGTTTGGAAAGAAAAGCCTTGTTATTCAACTGTTGGACAGCAGCAGCGACACAGGAGCTGTTCTGGTTTATAATGCAAATCATGTAATTTGGGACACCCATTATGAGCATTAAAAATGCAAAGTAAGATCCATGTGAAATGCTGTTAATTTGCAGTAGCCACTTTTCAAAGTATAATTTCTCATGCATTTACATATTTTTTCAGTAAAAAAAAAATAAAATTGAACACTATTTAGAACATTTGCCACATCTTGTTTGTTGGATCAAGATACTTTTGAGCGACAGAAACAGGAAAATGGCATTGGAAACTGGTAAATTACTGATTTCCTTCTTTTAAAAAAAAATCAAGTAAATTAAATATAGGATTTTCATATTTCTAATAGGCCAAACATTTTTAATTACAATCTGATACAAACTGAGTTATATTATCATCTTTGACAATTCGTGGCCTCTGGAAGAATATTTATGCTGAGAAAAGAGGCAGAGAGCATTCAACAGGGAGAAACTCCAATTTAAACCAGAGTTGTACTCTGCTCCACACAACCTGGCCTTGAGCAGGGATCAAGAGGGATGAAGGACCCGTTCTAACCTCAATAACGAGAAGGCTCAGCTGGCCCAAGCAAGAATTTCACAGCTGCTCCAAATATTTGGTGTAATTCTGCATGCTTCAGCTCTATCCCTTCTAGAAAGGTTTTCTGAGGACAATGGCCAGGAGGTACAAACATCCACCACACATTTCTCCTGGAGGCACCTCAACAGCCTTTGAACCTTTCCACACCAGGGACTGCTGTGTCCCCTAGAGAGTGGGAGCTGTCTTCTCCCTTCCTTCAGAGTTTGCAGATTTAGCCTCTAATTTGTAGATCCTTAGAAATATCACAGAGATTCTTCATGGGAACTCAGAGGATCGCTCTGGACCTGTGTTTGCAATGCCAGCTTCACCAGGCTACTCTCCCTCAGTAGGGAGCTTGAAACTGGGGTCTGCTCCCCAAGCAGCTTCCTGGCACAGTGAGAAAAGGGGCATCCAGAGGAAATGAAGGACAAACAAATGAAAAAGTATGTTTCCACTGCAGTGCCACTCCAGGCAACCTGGTATTTGGGAGCATAACCTTAAATTGCCAGAAAATGCAAAAACAATTAATATATAGAGTCATAAACAGAGATTTTATTCATAGGTCTTTGCTTTAATTTCTCTGGAATTGTCCCAAGTGTGCACCTGAAAAAGCTGTTGCCTGGCCTGGGCTGCTCTGAGCTGTGAGCATCCCTCTCCTCCCACAGGAACTGAAGGTCTGTGGTGCCCAGGGAGCCCCTGCAGTGACAGGCAGGCAGAGGTAATTCTCCTGTAGGGTACCAGAGCTGAGCTAGAGCACAGAAACAGGATCTCTGTGTGTGAGCCCTGACCCCAGCTCTGCCACGGCAGTCAGCGTGTAACCCACGGCTAGACATTTTGGCACGTGCTCCAATTGCTCCTCTCCAATCCAAACCCCATCCTACGCACTGGGGAGCAGGAAAATCCACAGGCTCTGACAGTGCTTGGATGATGCCCAGTAATACTTGCTAGCACTCCTGGAGGTTATTGCACACAAAGTATTATTTAAACCTGGCTACTTTATTATTTTCCCAGCAGCAAGTCAAACAATAACCCTTGAAGTGGTGAAGCCAAGCCACGGTCTTTGTCAGATTAACCTTCCTAGAGGCCCTCTAAAACCAATTGCAAATGTTGGCTCTGAAGGACCAGGCAGATAAAAGTTCTACCCCCTCTCCTAACTTTCATTTCAAGTTGCAAAACCAATCCACAGTCCCATTACAAATCAGATCTGAAAAATGCTGCTTGATTATTTTTTAAAGAGCTCAAACTAGGTCACCAAAAATAGAGTCTCTAATGGGCTAAATGCGGAAAACGACTGCTCAAAATTAACAAGTTCCTGGGCTCCAGGACCGCACAAAAGCTTTTTGAGTTGATTGCTTGCAACTACACAAACTGTATCCTCTGCCACACATGGCAAAAACCCAGCCTGCCAGATGCTAGGCGATCATTTGTGCAAAGTGTAAAGTAGTTTTTCAAAAAAAACCATAAAGGGATTTTTATTCTTAGAAAATAACTCTCTGGCTTCTTTTCCCTTCATTAGGAAGTGCTTTATAAGCACGGCTCCCCGAGCCTGGCCGTCTGGGCCAGCGCAAAGCACAGCCTGTCAGCTTCTGCTGCTGCTCTCACGCTGCTCCCAGGCATGTGGCAGGGGACAGCATTTGGTCCCTGGACTGACAGACCCACAGGAAGGTGTCTGTAAGGATATCCCTCCATGGGCAGCACCAGACAGTAGATATGGAGCAGTTTAGCTCTGACCAGATGCCCCCATGAAATGCTCAGAAGCCCTTCCAGGCTGCCCCACTGAATTGCCCTGCTGAAGGGCACGTGAGAATATTCACCTGTTTGTAATTAATATTCAAAACCAGGATGCCTTCAATAATAATGAGGCCAGTGACCACCAAGGTCTGTGCACCGCAGATTAGTGGCTGTGGCATAAACACTCACAGCTTTTCCAGGAGTCACAGCAATACCTGTGCAAAGCACAGGATCTTGGGGGTTGTAAGAAATGTGCTGCTATTTTCCAGAGCTACTATTTGATTACACACACACCCCAAAACCAGTGGCTACACCCCAGATGAACAAATAGATCCTAAGAGTACCTACCTTGGGCACCAGACCCTCTTCCCCCAAATCCAAGGAACAGCCAGCACATCACCTCCACTCCCTGAAGCACTGCCTGTTGCCCTGTACTTAAACTCAGAATTATTTTGAAGGGAGATAAAGCACTGGGAGCATCCTGCTCTGGGACAATCTCTAGTTTCACTAGTATCTCTGGGATACTGAACAGCACCTGCCCCTCTCCTGGTTGCTTCTTTCCAACCTAAGTGGATTAAATACAAAAAGCTGTGATAAAGACTCTCAAAGTCATGTTGCATAAACCTGGGATAATAAGGGGAAAAAAGGTTATGTCCCCCGATTGCTTTCTGTAAATAACCTTCCATCTTCTGAACAAACATTGCCATGGATAAAAGGAAGCTCTGCCAGATTTATAGAAACAGAGAAAACACCCTTCTGTGAAGTACACACAGGTCTCAGTAGTAAACAGCTGTGCTCATGTTTTGGACATGAGTCACCCTCTGCACAAAGCTCATGAAAAATCGATCAAAGGCAAGGAGGAGGAGGAGGAGGAGGAGGAGGAGGAGGCCAGGGCAGATAAACATGTTTGAGACAGCAGAGCAAGAAAATGTCGGGAAGCCAGAGCGCCGAATTGGTACTTCATAGCCCCACCTTCATCAAATGGTCAGTCAGAACATTTCATCTCTGCCTGTTTACTCTCTGTAACATTCTGCCTAACACCTGAGGATTCTGCCCAACATCTGAGACCCTTAGATAAGGTATGCTTCAGCACATGCCAAGCAGGATCCCGTCTGCTATCAAGCAACCCACTGTCACCAGAAATGTGACTTGGAGATCTTCAAAGCTGAGTGTGTCTACTCAAGAACACTAACAGGGAGGATTTGGTGTGCTCTGGATTTCATTTTTGCTGTACATGCCTACCAGATTGTGTTTCTCACAGAAATGTCATTTTTCTGCAGACAGATTGACCTTTGCAAAGAGTGAAGCATTAAAAAAAATTAAAAATAAAAATCCATGACTGAAGCCCAGCCATATTTTAGAGAAAACTCCCTCCATTTCTTCAGATTCGTCATCTACATAGCAAGCACCTAACTGCACTTGTCCTCTTACATCATGCTACACAACATGATGGAACAGCACATTGATAACCACATGAAGTGTAAAACAGAATGAGAAAGCTCTCGACACATCTTTAAAAAAATTGCACTTTTTTTTCCAAAAAGTGCCTATCTTGGAGTACCCAGACAAGGGGACTTTACTGACTTCTGGGGAGGTGACATGACAATGACACAGTTTTGCTATTGGTTTTAAGGCACATCATTAAAATTCATGCTTGTTAGCTCAGGTCACAATTTTATTTTTATGAGGTCAATAGAAATAGAGTATTAAAATTACAAGGGTATGTTTTACACTGGTATGTTCCCATATTTTCCCTTCAATCCAGTCAGCTGCACTGGTGTGTAGGAGTCTGGACAGGCTTTCCCCATGGTAAACATGAGTGTGGCTTTCCAGCGTGGGCAGAGGTCTGAAGAAAACCACCACGGCTTACTGTGATCCACTTCCACCAAAAATGTCTGTGGGATTGACATAGTTTAGACTGTAGGCACTTGTGCCATTCCAGCATACTTGTGTGTGTGTGTGAGCACTGTTCAGCTGGCATTCCATTTCTGGATGTGGATGTAGGAGTTTGTACAGGGGGAAATTAAGTTTACAGGACCATAGCCTAAAGTCTTCTCAGGCAAATCGCCCCCTGATTTCAAGAGAAAGGACTGTCAGATTTTTAACATATTTTACTCAAAGACCTCTCTGTCTTTATAAGAAGCTGATAACTTTTAATGAACACTGCAATCTCCTTGTTGTCACATAACAGAACTTCTTAAGCTTTACGAGCAACAAGAGCTCATGGATGTGATACAGCGAGTCTAAGAGAAGGTGGATGGAGTTTATCAGGTGAGGATTCAAATCCCCGTTCATTAGGAGGGTTAATTTGTCAGATCAGACACTAAATTGGCCAAATCTCAGCTCCTTCCTTTCTCTTCTTCCATCTTCCAAACACTATTTCCCTTCCCTTAAGCAAATGGACCCTCAGCATCTCCCATTTAATAGATTTGGGCAAAAACTGCAGCTTAAAATCTCTGTTCAGACCCGTGGCACAGAGAAGAGTGAAACCACAGATTCTCAGTCAAGTTTAAACAAAATTTCTGACACTGACTTCAAATTGACAGCAAAACACAGCATTTCTATGCTCAGGCAGCCAGCCCGTTGTAACCAGGGTATGGACACTGCTTTAGAGAGGAAAATGGACTCTAGCCCAATGAAGTACATGACTCACCTGGCAATGCCACACCTGGGTGCCACAGCTGGTCATAGCTAAATTTTAAAAGTATCTAGAATCAGGAATTATGAACCAAAATGCTTCTAAGCAATGCATCAGATGGGGACCCATAAATACGTAAGAGCGTCAGAACTGCTGATGAGATGCAGGGCAGGGTAAATTACAGCAATGACCCTATTCTTTCAGCTGGAGGCTAAATGAGAAAATTTTCTTTTGTCCCTAAGTTGTGGATCACACAGATCTTCTGCAAGAGCCACAGGAGTGCAGAGGGCTTTAGGAGAGGGCAAACTGCTGAGGGCAAGGGAAGGATGGGGCCAACCTGGACAGGCCCAGGAATAATCAAAGCCTTCCAGCCATTCGGTGCTCTGAAACAAGCCATTTCTAGCACTTAATACTTGACAAATGCAAGTTTTCACCACACAACAACAATGAACGCTTGTGAGCCCTTCCTTTACAAACGTTCAGCAAAGCTGCAACTTTCAAGTCTCAGAAGAGAGGCATGGGGAGGGTGTCAGTGCTTTCATTAGCTATTTTACTCGCAGGAATACTCATCAATAGCTGCACAGTTAGTTCTGAACTTCAGCAAAGCATGTTCTCTCCATAAAAGAGTAAATAAATTAGCTTTTCCATCAATGCCTCTTGCTTTTGCTTGACAAAGAACAATTTTTTGTTACTCAAATTGCTTTGTGCATTAGTCAATGAAGCTCCAAACACTAAATTCTGCTCATGAGTTTGAAAAAATTAGGCCAGATAACTTTATCTCTGTTAGGCATGTATATTACAGCACTCCTGCATCTCCCCACAAAACCTACCCATCCTCTGGAAGCCCATACCCATTTCTCCTGGCTGCCACCATTAACCAGCCAGCAAATCATTCCAAAAATAAGATACCAGCATCCAAACACCTGCATGTTTTTGCCACACACCAGACATCCACATCCTTTTCTAGACAGCAGTACATCTTCCTTTCTAATGCAAACTTCCACCCACTCACATACCCCACATAATGACTCAAAAGCAAAGGCAGTGGATTAATTATGCCTCTGATGTTCTCCAGGTTTTGTTCTTGCCATTATTGTGAGCGACTGGTGTCCCTGAATTCCCAGAAACCTCTTTCAGCTGTGGCTCTCAGATGGGCACAGCACAAACCCCAGGAATGCCAACAGAGCAATGCTGAGTTATGTCACCATGAGATGTGGCCTGGAATTTATTACACACCATCCCTTCAACCACATTGTTACCCAGCTACTCCCACAGAACCGAAGTTTTTTCATGTACTTTCTTACCCTTCTTACTCTTAGAAATCTCTTTACTCCAAGACTAGGACTAAAAGTACTGAGAGTTTGTTTAACTGGCAGTGCAGAATATAAAGCGTGCTTTTGTTCAAGGGGTGATTAAGTATTGAAGATCTATTCCCTTTCAAGCATCACTTTAAGCACAATAGCCTAAACATTGGAATACAGTGATTTTTTTTTCTTTAAATTAAGATGAAAATCACCTCAGAAACATGTAGATAGCTACAAAAAATCCATAGCTACTACTGTCCTTTTCAAGTTCATTCATGACCACAAAAAGCTTTCTCCTCCCTCACAAAGAAGCTTCTGCTTTCATGTTTTTGCTGTGGGCTCTTATTTTTTAATAAAAATAACAACTAATTCAATCTCAGTGCTGAACTGTTTGGGGTTTCATTTTTTATTAGAGACTGACTTTGGAGTTTTGCCATAATATTGCTGTGTCCACAGTTTATCTGATTTTTATCGACTCTTTTAATTAAAAATGGGTTGCAGAACAATATTAATTGATTTAGTGATAAAATAATTAATAGCAATTAATTCATTTTGGAGTAATTAGCATAGGTAATTTTTCCTCCAGCTGTCATTCTGTACCTGTCAGAAGCTACGCCCTTAGGGCAGGAGAAGTAAAATAGCAATGTTCCTTTTTCAGGGTGTCCACAGAGGATGCACACTCTCTTCCCCTCATCCCAGAGCCTCTACAAATAGGGTTTAGTATTCCAATCACTCCTTCTTTGCCCCAAACTATTCATGTATCTCTATCCAGTGATCACCAGGCGAGTTACACAACCTCTCTCTTAGAGAAATAGTTTGTTTTTTCATGGAGGCGCTGCCCAGGAAATACTAAGACATTGCATTTTAATTTAATTACAGTCTTAAGCTATAATAATTTGCCTGCTGGGAGCATCATGCACACTCTATGAAATTAAGGAATTTTTTTCCCCATTCCCAGTACCTCACACCTCTCTCTTACACTGAAGTGGAATCCTCAGGTCAAGCACACATCCCTGTGAAGTGCACAAGGGGCTCACCAAAGAGAGCTCACACAGTGCAAACTCAAGTCAAGTGCTTACTTTTTCCTACAGGCCTAAAACTAGCTGGGGCCTCATGTCTTATTTCAGAGAGAACTCCATAATTACAACTCAAATAACCTTTGGCTTCCAGCTGAACTCCAGAGCCCGGCTCCTTTGGATGCTGGGAGCTGCACATGCCGTGGATGTGCGGGGGCAGGAGGGAGGGGGCTGCACACTGTGTGCTGCCAAAGGAACAGCCACAGAGGCATTTTGTGGGAGCTGCCAGTCCCAAGGCTGTCCTTGGGAATCAGTGACCCCGGGGCACAGATAGCCTGGGAATGCTGGGTAAGGAAATTGCTTTAGAAGAACACGGCAATTCTTAATACAGTGTCAAACACAGGGACAGACCCTGGCACAGCAGGCACTCAAGGATTGTTAGGCTTCCATTTGAGAATCTTTTTTTTTGAGGCAGTGCAGCATCTGAGAGAGATTTTGCTGCTGGTAGATGTGAAGCGGAGCAGAACAGATTTTATGGCCTTTATAATCACAGAATAGTTAGAATTGGAAGCGACCCTAAAACCCATCTTGTTCTACCCCCTGCCATGGGGAGGGACATCTTCCACTTCTCCAGGTTGCTCCAAGCCCTGTCCAGCCTGGCCTTGTAAACTTCCAGGGATGGAGCAGCCACAGCTTCTCTGGGCAACCTGCACCAGGGCCTCAGCACCCTCACAGGGAAGGATTTCTTCTGTGTACCTAACCTAAATTTCCTCTGTTTCAGTTTGAACCCATTACTCCTTGATCTATCACTGCAGTTGCTGAGGAAGAGTCCTGGGCCTTGCAGGCCTCCTTGAGATACTGCAAAGCTGCTCTTGGGTCTCCACACAACCTTTGCTACCTAAACCATGCATCCCAAGGAATCTTCCAGACTATGGAAAACCAGCAGGAACCCACCCCTGGGAGCCCCTCTGCATCATACCATGAACACTTCTAAGGCAAGTAACTCACTGAAGAAGGTGGTCTGAACAACAGCATCCAAACCTGACCCCAGGCACATCACCTGGCCCTGCAGGATGAAGCAGGATGTCTGAAAGCAAAGCAAACTGAACACCAAATTTAGCTCCTGTGGTGGGGACATCAGAAAAATTTATGAACACATGTCTTCTTTTTAACTATTATACCTTACTAACCCTTTTTTATATAGAATTTTGTATATTCTAAACACTGGTTTTCAAGCTGCCACTTTTTCATTGTCAACACAGACATATTTCTATCTGTTGCCAAGATCTAGAGCTGTCTTTGCCTCACTGTGAACTTTGGATACCCCAGAGGTGAATTATAATTGCTCTGGGAATTGCTTTTCCTACCAGCTCATTCTTTCAACAGAATTGTAAATCTTTGACTGCTTTTCTCAAACCTTCCTTATGTTTATGTCCAGTATTCAGCACCTGGAAACAGCTCCCTTGGACATACAGATGTATTCAAAAGGTTGCCTTCTCCTGAAAACCACTTGTTATTTGCAGAAGAATGGCCTTGGAGGACTTTGTCAGTGATCCCTGATCTGTTACACAGAAATTCACAGCCCAAAGGATTTGCTTGATGTTTTGTGGTAGGTATAACCCAGAATTTTGGGCACATTTGAACTAAGCCACCACGAAAGCAGGCAGTTTCAGAGCAAATCCATTGCCTTTCATTGCACAAGTTTCAGATGTTTTTATTATTCCCACTGTCCCCCTTAGGAGGCCATAGAAAACCCTGGAACTGTGCTTTTATCTTGTCCTGATGGGGAACAAATGATGATGTCACCTACCATTTCTTATTTGCTTCTTCTCAGTTTTGATCCCCACCTAAGCATTCCTCTGAACAATAAGGATGAATAAAATCTATGCTGCTCTGTTACAGATTACGCAAAATAGGAGAAGAATTACGAAAAAACTCCATACCCTGAAATTGCAGCAACCATTTCACAGTTGTTCAGACCAGAAATGAAAGTCATAGCTTTCCTAAATGAGGGAAAAGCAACAGAGGTGGATTTCAAGCTTTGAGCCAGAAATGCTCCACTGACCCAAGCCCAGCTTCCTGGCAGTGCCCCTTTCTCTTCCTTTTATCTGTTTATTTAACTGACAATATTTTCTTTTTTCCTAATTTCTTTTTTTTTCTTTTCCAGTAATTTTGAAAATCCCAAAGGAAAGAAGACTGTTTCTGTTGAGCTCAGATGGAAATATTTCTGAGGAGCTGAGTGGAATAACCTGGTTCACTTCAGTTCATCCTTGCCTTGCAACATGTTGCCTCATGGCACTTATGATTTATCACTTTGCTGATGTCAAAGCTGAGCTTGAAGCTCAGAAAACGTGGTGGAGAGCTCATGCCATCACGTCTCCCAGCACAATTCTCTCTGTCAGTGCCAATACGCTGCTGCGTGGGCATTTAATTCTGCTGAATTTCTGGATACTTTAACTTGTCATCCCATATCAGGGTTACCACAAACGTTGAAAGAGCAGACCTTTCCCAAAAGGCAGGAATATCAATGCTGCATTTATCTTTGTTTTATGCCGCTGCTGGTAGTAGTGGCAAAGTCTTCTGTTGCTCTTCAATAGCTCATTATCCAAAATTATTTGGCAATGATTTAAAATATATTTTTAAAAACCCAAACTCTCAAAATAACCCTGCCAAGATTGAACGATCAGAGAGTTGAAAGACAAAATACACTTGGACTCACTGACCCTGCAGCTAGTGAAAATCAACACCAAGAAGGGTGGGAGGAATGAGCTGTGACAAGATGAAAAAGTACCTCTACTAAACTTATAAAAGGAAATCTATGAAATGCTCAAGGAGATAAATAAAATCTGTTTCATGCAAGAATAATCAAGGCCTTATTATAACAGGAAGAATAGTAATTCCCTTCTTGTCTTCTCTCTTTCTTCACCCTGACTGCTCAACCTATGGAAACAGAAGCTACCGATGAACTACCTGAAGTGGAGAGCTTTTGGTCAGTTCAACAACTGCAATTATTTTAACTGTAGGTTGACTGATCCAAAGTAGATATTTTCTTTTTCAGTTTTCCAAATTAGTCTTTAATGAGATTCTGGGAAATGAACATTCATTAGAATTAGAATTAGACTCCTTCCACAAAGCAGAAACAGCACTATAAAAGGAACCAAGACAATCACATGGATGTTCTGTCATCCTCTTTTAGCACAGCTCCCCAGTGAACAGATTCCTCACCAGAAATGTGTAAGTACCTAATAAAGACATAATTCACCATTACTGATCCTTCCTCCACCATCCACCTTCAAGAAGGCTCTCAATGAAGTCACCAGGAAGCTCTAGACCAGGGCCCTGTGAACCTTCCATGCACTGGAAGAGGAATGGTGCATCTCAAAGAATCTCAGATGGTGCATAAGGAAGACAAGACTAGTCAAAATAGGTTGAAATAATTAAAAAGGGCTTGTCCTGGGTTTGGTTTTTTCAGTGAATTTTTCTCCCATCTGTGGCCTGGAAGGACAACGCTGGGGTGGGACGGCATTGCCTGGGGCAATTAGGAAACAGAAGATGTAGCTGGGTGTCTCAACATTCCATTGAAATTCGCCCTGGCTGGGGGCGGGATGTGAGAGATACCATGAGAAAAAGATGAGGGACAAAGGGGCTTTTTGCCTGCTTCCCTGCAGCCACTCAGATCTCAGGACCAGCACGCGTGGTACCGAAACACCGGCATCGGCTCTCGCAGGAACCTCTGCCCGCGACGCATTGCCGCAGCCACTCCTGAGCGTTGGACCTGGAGATCCCGGTCTGCTGCGGTTTCCCTGCACTGCAAGGCTGCCTGCTCTTTTGTTTGTTTCCCAGCCGTGTGGGGTGTCCCCGTACAGGTCAGAGAGGGAGCCCGGCCATCGCCACCAGCCTGTGACCGCCCGCCTCAGCCAGGCCACCATCACTGCCTGGCCTCAGTGCTCGCGGCACAGCGCCCCCTGCTGGCACGGAGGACTCACCGCAGCCACGCCACCCACTGGGAGCCAGCAGCGCTCCTGCCGGCCGTGCCCGGAACTGCACTGAGACAAGAGCGCCTGGGGAGCGGGAAGAGATTGGTGGGGGATTTCTGGTGGTGTTTGTTGTTGCTGCTGTTACTGGGGTTTTTGTTTGTCTTGTTATACATATGCATACTAGTAATGATCTGTTATTGCTTTCCCCACGTCTTTGCATAAAAGCACCGTAATTTCAAAGTAATAATTTGAAGGGAAGGGGGGTCACATTTTTCATTCCAAGGGAGGTTCCTGCTTTCCGTGGCAGACACCTGTCTTTCAAACCAAGACAGGACTGGAGGGAGAAAGGCTTCAAGGGAGATAATGAGCCAGGGAACTGGATGTCACTATTGGAGGAACAAGACAAAGGCAGAACAGCTGTGCAGGACGACGGAATCGCTACAAGCAATCTAGGAACAACATAAAATTAACATGTCTATAATTTATTCATCCTTTGAATGTTAAGATTTAGGTTCAATATTACTAGGCAGCAACAAGTGAATGCCAGGCATTTATTTATGTCACCCTTCAATATGGAGCTTAATAGATTGATTTACAGAAAAAGTTTGTACGACATAATTGTGACAGCACTTTTTGGGGAAAAATAAATAACAAGCTTGTAACCAACAGCACAGGGTCTGTAATGCACTAGATGATTCAAGTTATTTGAATCTACATTTACAGCTTCTATAATGTCACTGAAATGTTAAGGACTGGAGCAATTTGAAAAGCTATTCAATTTCATATTTGAGGCTCAAGATCAATCATCTTGTGGGAACACTGCTAGTGGTGACTGTGCCCATTTCAGATTCCTCAAAGAGCCAGCCTTTCACATACCCACACCAAAAAACCAGCGTATTTACATGGCAGAAAATGTCCACAGCCACAATGTCAAGCGTAGCTATATAAAAGCCACATGAGGACAGAGTTCCCACTGAAGGTATAGTCAGAAATTCTGGTAAAATGTGTCCTAGTTTAGGGCAAATCAGGAAGGAAAACTCCAAATGGGGATCTCCACAGGGAAATGCCCCTCCCCACCAACGGGTCCGGGAAAAGGGAAAAAAAATTCCATGGAGAGAAGTGGAAAAAGCTGTTTATTTAACAGAAATTGAGTAATATTAAATACTAAAACCTCTTGCTGTTCGATGGCATGGTAAGTCTAGGAAGAAAAGTCCTTTTCATGTGGTGTAGCTCGGCTCGCTCAGGTTCTTATCAGTCCCTCCGGCGCTGGAAAAGTGCCGAGGCCCAGGCCCCGGTGGGCCACAGGCGTGAGCTCCCGGGGTTTGGCTGGGTGTTCAGTCCAGAGCAGGCTTGCACAGATCCAAGAAAATTGGAAAAAAACAAAGGTCCAGGGAACTCCTCTGCCTCAGCTAGCTAAAACTAACTAAAAGTCAGAGAGAAGCTCTGTCCCGCTGTCTGTCCGTGCTGCAGACACCACAGTCCAGGAGCGGGGTGTGTGGGAGTGATGTTTTCCTTAACACACTGCGCTCTTCTTCTTCCCCCTCTCTTTCTCTCAAAGCCAGTCTTAAAGGTGCAGAATTTAATATATAACATAAACCAGACGATTGGGGATACCAGTATCATAAAGTCACCCCAGGACAAATGATGAGCAAAGTCAGATTTCCAAGACAGGAATCTGAGCCAGGACCTGCAGGAAGGGCAAAGCACAGGAGAAGCTGGTCACAGCTCTCTGGAAACCAGTTTGCAACCTGGCTCTGTGATTTCTATTCCTAAAGAGTGGGCACAGTTTAAATACATATTGTGAGGTTCACATGTAATTTTGTGATTCATAACCATAAGTTTGATTCACCTTCATTTATTGAGTCAGGTTTTAGGAGAATTTGAATTATGTCAAAAGAACTATTTGCATATTTAATAGTTACATGAGTTTTAGCACAAAAACTCCATTTGATGATTCATGAGATAAACATTATTTGTCTTCAGTAACTCGTGAAAGCAATTTTAAAAATTAGTTTCAGTCACCCAGTAAGAGAGCAGAAATTATTAAGGATGATGTGCATAGATGGTAACAAAGACTGGTGTGACTGAACACAACTTATTTGCAAAAATATCCCTCAGAATAGTTCAGTGCCAACTCATGGCATTCATCTGAAGTACAGTAGAAGGCAAATTCTTGCAAATATTAGAAGTGTGTGAAGAATATGAAAATGGCCATCAGCAATTTGTTAACCACATTAGGAGAAGAAACCTCACACCATTAGGAAACGATCACTTTAAACAAGCAAGTACTTAAGAGTTCATCTTTATTTAGCACAGTGAAGCATATACTTGAGTCCTGCAAGCCAAAGACATTTACCCACATCCTCTGAGACAAAGAGATGTCAGAAAGCTTTGCTGGATGGTCAGCCACACACTACAGGTGGGAATGAAGGGTTGATGCATCTGCAAGATGGACTTCAGGCATGATCAGTGATGGGAAACAGCAACACGGTGACATTCAGAAGAGATAATAGCATGTAAATATGGTGTTCAAAAGTCAAAGGTGCTGGACAAGTTCTTGTCAATCTACACAATCTGCTGCATCCCTGGTCCAGAGGAGGGATTTTGTGCAGCATTCCAAGAAGTCTCACAAAGGGTATTAATTTTCAGCAAGCAGGTTTAAGCAGCAGGGAGGTTTCTTGCTTTAGAAAACATGTTCCCTAGGAAAATAAGCATGTGAGTAAGAAAGTATTACATCTTTTCAAAACTAAAAAGTTTATTTTGAATAGTATTAAAAATGCCTATTATGACTCAGTACTGTACATTCCTAAAATCTCTGGAATAGGGCCCATCTCCAAGTAAGAATGAAGTCCTACCAATTTAATCCACTAGAGACTATTGCTTAAGTCCACAGTATTTCTTCAATGCTTCAAAGTGTCTCTCAATACTAAAATTTCCTTCAGGCACCACAAGGGTCACCAGCACAAACAGGGGGAATGTTCACTGCCTGCAAGTTCTTTGAAATATCAAGGCACTACATTTGCTCAATGAATCTCCTTTCTGGCTGCTTTTTAATCTATGGGAAAAGAAAGCTCTTAGCTGTTTTTATATTAAGTACACAAAGACTGTTTATTCACGTCATTACAGCAACGTTTGAAAGTCTTTGTATTTTTTCTTTATTTCTAACTTCTGGCGCAGGGGAGAGCCACTCCGTCAGGTGGTCCACCTAGTCTGATCCCCACCAGGGAGAACCAGATTTATGAGGCTGGCATGGATTCAAAGCCAAATTTGATCAGGAAAAGCTTTGAATAGAAGACACAGTAACTAAGCCAGTGCTGTGAAGTTTTTGATATATGTGGTCTTCCCTCAAACCATGTAATCCTACTGGAGAAACTTCAGCTTGTCTTACTCTTTTAAGAAAGATCTAAAGGCTCCCCAGGCCCAAATCTCTTTGGAGTGATTTGAGAGCATCATCCATGCTAAGTGTTATCATCTTCTCCATGCCTCAAACTCAAACTACTTGAAGGTTATCTTGGCGCAGCAAGAGAGGCACTTGAAGAAGAACACCAAACCAGGAGGCAAATTACTTCCCCAGGATGCACCTTTTGAAGCTTTGCTGCAGCTCACATCAGAAGCAGACAACTCCAACTCCCCTCTTAGAGTTTTAGGGCTACCACTCACCACCACTCACTTCAGGGCTGAATCTCCTTCAAATGCCAAAAAATTAGGTCCAGTCAAAAAATAACCCAAAAGCCAGAGCTGGGTTCATTTGTGCTAATTTATGATTACGTATACCAAGTCCTGGCCTAGACCCTCCTGGATCAGTCTAAGCATTGCTGACACCAGACCAAAGCTCTTTCCCCTGAGTCTTGCCTTGAGGTGTAGAGGCCCTTTTCTTTGGAAAGGAGCAGATTCAATTTTAACCACAAACACTCTGGCACAATTCACTGCCACTTCTCACAGCTTCTTAAATTCTTTACTAGTTTGCAAAACAAACACGGGTAATTGCATTTTATTTTGTCTAGGGCCTTGTTAACATATTACAAGAGTATAACAATGAACATGGGCAGGTTTATCTCAAGCTTAAAGTCATACACTCTCTAGGCTTCAAGGCCTTTTCTCACAAGTCAAACAAGAGCAAAGTCTCTAATCCCATTTATCTGTGAAAGGACTGACCTGAAAGCCCTTGGTGGTGCCCAAATTCAAACCTCAACTGAAACACTGCAATGTTTTCTTTTCACCTTGGTGGGTCACTTCCAATTGACGGAATACCAGCATGAGGGTAAATAATCCCACTTTGCAGAATCCCCTGGAGAAGTTGGGCTTGCACTCAGGTTAGAAAGATCTGGCCTTCCCTTGCCTGCCATTTATCCAGCTCTGGGAGGGTTCTGCTGTGGCTAAAGTCTCCCTGTGGGCCTCTTGAAGACTTGCTCACTCTCTGCTCAGAACACAAACACAAAAAAAGCAGCTCTTGTGCTTTCACAAGCAAAATTCAACCAAATCCTCAGAGTAAGTACAACACATTTTGGGGCCCTTTTAACTCAAACACAAAGCCAGTTCACCTACTTGCACAGGCAAAGGGAAAGTGTCAGTGGCATGGAAATCCTTCCCAAAATACTCTAGGATTGGCTCAAGAGCCAGTGGCAGAAGCAAACATCACAGAACCCTCTGCAAAAACTCATCAACAGATGTGGTACAAATATTGGGGCAAAGATTAGAGAACTTTAAACTGTTTTTTAAAAAAAACATTAATTAAACATTTTTTACACAGCTGAAGAGAGTTTTTGAATAACTATTTTTATTATGCTCCAAGAAAATTTTGTCTTATAAATCATGGTCTTTCAGCTAGGACACTTTAAAAAGATGAAAAAAAAAATTGGATAAAGCTGGGAGGGGTTTTATTTATAATTCTTGGCTTTAAAATCTGTGGAGATTTGAGCAGTAAAGTTTTCAAGGTCTGGATGGTTTTGGGGTCTGTGGGTTTTATTTGTTTGTTTGTTTTGAGGGTTTTTTGTGGGTTTTGTTGTTGTTGTTTGTTTTTTTGTTTTGTTCTGTTTGGGGTTTTATTTTTGAGGGGTGACTTAGACTTCCAGATACAAACTGATTCCCCTGAAATCCCTCCCCCAGTCTCTGCAATTGGCACAAATTCCAATCTGTCCTACCGTGTTTCATACTTCAGAGATTTTGTCTCACCTACAGGGACAGAGATTTTAAAAAAAGGACTGGAAACTCCTTCAGTGCCCCTATCTCCAGCAGATATATTTCCAACCCATTCCTACACCCTGTAACAGAGGTTTCTCTATGGATCTGATACAGAGAAATACCATCAGCATTTCTAAACAAACCTTTTCATACCTACACAAGGCTTGCATACAAAAAAGTGAGGAACATGAAAGTCCCAGAGTCTATAAAATTAAGTTAAAGTATATTAGATCCTTGAAGAGACATTTCTTTATGTGTTTGGAGGCAGGCTTGAGTTGAGGTGCTGTGCCTTTGTGCCAAGGGAATGTCTGGGATCCCTTCCTCCTGCTAGCCAGAATAACTATTTCTAACCAGGCAATTTCATAAGGAATTGTGGAAATCCCCTCAGCCTACTGTGTGAAAAAGATTTAAAAAGGGGTAAGAGCAATATCCAACCAGAGAAAAGGAGACCCTGCCAGCAACACGGCTGGCCAGGAAACAGCAGTGTTAGAAACACCACACAAAATTATGAAAGGCAAAGACCTTTGAAGAAAAAGTACAGTATTTCCTTAACAAACCAAAAATCTCTACAAAGAGGCAGTTTTAGAAACCTCTGCTTTGTTAAGGAAACTAAAAAGTTGCATTGAAAACATATGGAGGGGAAAAAATCACTCAGATGGGTATTCCTTATTGTAATCTTGCTTATCCAAGCCAAGATCACTTGATCAGCTTTGAAACACATGAACTGAGCTATTTTGGAGATGCTGAGCTATGCTGCACTTGATGCTGCTGTCTTCTACCCCTCCAGCAACCTCTGTGAGACCTGTAGCTGGGAAAAATTGGAAATCTGCTCCCTACTCTTTAGCTGAGGACCATGGCAAACATTTTGCATCAAATAATAAAAAAAAAAAAATCATTGGAAAATGCTGCCTGCACTGTGAAACCCTGTGATATAATTTCACAACTGCTCTGCATCACAGTGCATCCTCTGCAAACAGAGAACTTGCACTTGCTTGATCTGCTGCCCTGAGCCTTTAGCTGGTCCCCATTTTGTGACTACTTGCTGTTCTCTTACAGGATTTAAGAAAAATGTAAAATGTATTGCTTTCAGTAAATATTTTTTGCCCACCAAGGCAAGACAGAAGTGCTTGAAAGAAAAAGATGATTATCTCATTACATGGCATCTCTACAGTGTTCTTTGTGACTGTTTTCTACACTGCCCAGCTTTCTGCTGTTAGAAAACACAAGATTTTAAATTGCACCTTGCCTGCAATTACTAGGCTCTTGTTTTACACTGTTTTGCAAGACATAACCCTGACAAAGGAATATTTTATAAAGCAAGAGAAATCCCACTTGTATTGATGGCCACTTGGCAAGTGGCTGCTCACAGCCCTCCCCAACTTTTCAGCTCAGATCTCCATCCCAGCCTCAGCAGAACGAATAAAGATCCAAAACAGTCAGAGAGGGAAAACACCAGCAGTTATTTAAGCTGGCAGTGCTTCAAGTGAAGGGCAACACGATTTACCATTCACTTGCAATTACTGCCTCACAATTTGGGTAGCTCAAAGCTTGTTATTGCTTCTATCGATTGTTTTCCCAAAAAAAATTTGTTGGTGCAGTTTAAAAAAAAAATTGCAACAGGCTGGATGCAGGTGCCTGTTTAGGTACCAGCCTGTCACTGAGGGTAAATGAATTTCAGCTGGCTCAGTCACAGGCAGAGGCACAGAAAAGGAATAGATATCTAAAGGCACAATGGAAATTAATAGAGTAATCCCTCCAGATGGCTCCAACACTGCCACATTTCCCCACATGTGAAAGTGCCACACCAGCCCTTATCATGACCATGAAATGGGATAGAGTAAGAGCACATCACCTCCCTCCTGCTCTCCCTTATTCCAGCACCTCTAAATATTTATGGAAACTGATAGCCCAGGCCCTGCTCTATGGCCAACTTTATCACACTTTTCCACACAGGAGGATGCTAATAATTAGGATCCTTCCAGATTTTGGAAGTAATTGCAAATTTCCAGCACACAAGGCTAATCACAGCTTTTAAGAGCCAGTCCTAAACTACTGCCCTCATGCCAGGGATGAGTTTACTCTACTAAACCTGATGTAGGCTGATTCACAGGAATAGCAGGAAAGCTGCAGCAAGGCTCAAAGTTCAGACAAATCCCAGTGTTTTAGACACTCACCTAAATCACCCCAGCCTTTTCTGCAGCAGAAGTTCTTCACAAGCAATCTTTGACAGATTTTTGGTACTCCTGGTACTTTTTACTATATCTGGTATTTTTGACAGGGACAGATGAACCAAGCAACCCAACACTTCATCCTCTTGCTGTGTGCTGTATTTCTCCTGGATGCTACTTATTACCTGCACTGCAGTAGAGGCTGGGAGCAACACTGACCCAAAGGGCAAGTCCCTTGGGCAATTGATGGCCAAACTCCCAAGCCATGAGAAAAACCATCAAATGCAACAATCTCCTGTGAACAGCAAACAGAGAGCTCGGGTATGAAGTTGAAAAGCACTGTCACATGCTCACTGTGCTGAGGGAATTGATTGGGCAGTGGTGAGTTGAAATTAAGGTCAGATTGAAATTTTCTGGGCTTTCATCAAGAGCTCTCTCGCTCTTGAGGTGGGAGGCAGCATCTGAGGGACATCTGGATGGAAGGGCTGTTAGGTTATATGGCATAATAGAATGAAAAATAATGGGAAGAGTGAGGTTAATTAAACATTTCTGAGCTTTTAAAAAAGGCTGAGGCTCCCCACTCAGATAAGGCAATGTTTTGGGACATGAATGGATGGCATCTCCTCTCCTAACAAGCTGGTTTTTCAGCCTTATTTAGCTTTCAAGTGAGTTAATTTTCCTAAAGCATTCAGCTATGCAGAAGCACAGGCACCTTCTCACAAGGCATGTTGTTCTAATAGATCAAAAGTCTATGTTTTCAAAATCTCATTAAATACATATTCAGCTGTCAGACGTTAGCACACATTACAAAAAGGAAATTGATGGTTGACTCTGAAAATCCAGCCTGATGTGCTGTCCCTAATTTACCCTGGCTCTTTCAGCATACTCTTTGGAGTGTGTGATACATTACGGCGCATTTGCCGTAATACCGAAACACAAAAAACAGATGAGTCAAAGACAGAATGTCAGGTCAAATTTTTCAGGCTTAACTCAGGATTTAATTGCATTTAGAGGTTTAAGTCAGACTATTACAACTGTCTTTAAGGTAATCTCCTCTTGTAGGAGGGAGTATGTATGTCCCCCACTTGGGTATATCACTCGATACAACTGCGGTGAGAGAGATCCTTCATTTTCTCGTTTTCTAGTGAATAATCAGTTTAGTCTGTAAATCAGGAACCATGGGCATTGCTCATGTCAGGGCAAGGGGCTCACCTCCTGCTCAGATATAGGAGCACATGGAAAAAACTGCTACAGGGATTTCACAAAGAGAGGGGCTTGGAAATCATCGACTAAAGCTGAATCTGAAGTTTACAGGAGCAAGGCACTGAGAGCCCCTTTCTGCAGGATTTTGTGTGTCTAATTAAAAGTTAATGGTTAACATCAACATGTTTGAGGGCTCAGCCCACACGAAACGTGAGATATGTGGCTTAGATCCTGGCTGTGAGCTCTCCTTCACCATAGGGGTATGTCTGAGAACATTAAAGCTGGTGGGTATCAAATGCAAACGCTTCCATGGAAGAGCAGTGCACTGGATTTTTATGCTAATACCAAGCTGGTGGCTCAGTGCAAAGATTGCAGAGGGAAGTGCAATCAAATCTGCCACTGGAAAGAAGAAAGTGGAGGCAAAAGCAGCTGGAAAAGCAGCCTCCCTAGGACAGGAGGCTTGGTTGCTGCTTGGCATGTCACACAGAAACCATAACCAACACCTCTCTGGATGGATAAAATTTTGAGGTTTTAAGCAAGGCACCCACCAAGGTACCTCAGTGTGGATGCACCTGTCCATCCTAACCCTGAATCACAGAGTCATCACAGAATGGTCTGGGTTGGAGGGGACCTTAAGGATCATCCCATTCCATCCCCTGCCACAGGCAGGGACACCTTCCACTATCCCAGGCTGCTCCAAGCCCCATCCAACCTGGTCTTGGACACTTCCAGGGATGGAGCAGGCCCGGTTTCTCTGGGTCAGTGCTTCATCACCCTCACAGTCCCTCCAGCTCCCTGGCCTGTTTGAACTGAAACATCACAGAGCAGAATTCCCTCCTCTCTGAAATTCTTTTTCCTGTAATGATACTCAGGTGGGGCTTTTGGACTGTGTCACCATACAAAATACTGTACAAACAATTTTAGACTCGACATATAATTTTGTGCCTTTTTTCAAATTTAAGAATCAAAATTACCATGCCCAAGAAGAATCATCTTTTTTGTTATAATCAATCTTTTAAAAAGAAAATACTGAGCCTTGTTTGGCTGCTTGGACCAACTAGTTCAGCAAAAAGTGACATTTCTTCTCTTGATCTTCAGATAGCCTTTGAATTAAATACTTGTTGCAGCAAGAGAAAGTTTGGGTTGTTTTGTCATCAGATTTGAGATCAAGAAGAGATGAGATGATCTAGGATGAAAGGGAGAAATGAAAGATGAAGGACTGAAACCCAAGGATTCAAAATAACTGCACAAACGTGCTGGAAGTAAAACATGGATAACTCCATGGTGCTGGGCTTGGTTCCAGCATTTCCATTCTCTCAGTACCTTGTGCTGAAGGCAAATAAACACCAGACAGAGACAGAGGGTTGGTTGTGCAGCTCTGGTTGGGATGGAGCCCACCACCCCCAGTGTGGGGATGTCCATCCCCAGTGCCTAATCCCAGCTGGAGGTTTGTGGTGCTTGGGGGATTTCTAGATGCAGCCTTCCCTTGTCCTTTGGAAACTCATCCTGAGCAACGCTTCCAATACAAATTACAGCCTTTTTCTTTTTGGAAACTTTACTGTGCATCAGCCCTGAGGTAAGACTAAGACAGACTGTCCTGCTCCACTCTGGGAACACCTTCTCAGCCCTCTCCTTGCCACACCCCAGGGCAATTAGGGCTCCTCTGTGTGATGATTCTGTGTTCCCACAGTCACTGTGACTGCTGTGCTACAAATCCATACCCACTTTCTCTGTGGCCCAGCTTTTACTCCTAAGTTATTTTCATTTGGTGGGCTTAAACAAATTCAGCCTGGCTGCTGTAGGATGCTGCAGAAACAATTACACAGACCTGATAACATCAGTGATAAAACATGCCCTGTCACTTTTTCTGAGCCCAAATTTACAAAGGCAGTACAGCACAAATGGTATTTCATTGCTGAATGTTCTTTTTATGGAGAACACTCTCCATTTTGGGCAGGAGGGAGGGTGTGTTTCAAAGTTAATTTTTCAATTTACAGGCCCTCTATGTACTTTTCATCAGGATCACATCAGGGGCACCCTTGGATAATCAGACAGAAATGGGTTCAGCATAGGAAGAGCTCTGACAATCTATGGAAGTAGGCTGAAGTCCATAATAACTATGAAAAACAAACTCAAATCAAGGTAAATCAACAAAAAACATAATGGAAAAGGTGCAGATTAGAGATAATCAGCTATTTTTACAGTGAAGCAATTTCACACCAAAGAAAGAAAGAAGAGAATGCAAAACCCAACTTTCCAGCTTCAAACTAGTTCGTGTGGGTTCAGCATCTTCACTGGTGACAGAGATCTAAACTCTTCCTCAGTCTGGAAAAATGTTGGCTCAGGTCTCCAGCCCAACAGAGGCAGCTCCAGCAACAGGCAGGTGCTCAGGGAGGGCTGAACTAGGGGGCTCCAGATAAAACTCTGTGCTGGGCATTAATGACTCTGAGACACCTTGTAAATATGTTTTCCATCCTTTGATTTTTATTAATACCACAAATCTGTTGCTCTAGAATAAACACCAAAAAATTACCTTGTAAGACACCCAACCACTGACATTTTCCTGTGTCTGTTCCATTCCCTATTTTTAATTTGGTGAAGCTGGTAAATTCAGTGGAGATGCTTAAGGTGCTTCAAATTGCAGTTGGGGTGTCAAAAAAAAAATGCTCACACTGATTTCTTGTAAAACCCCACTAGCAGAGAAAACAGCATGTCTAAGAGCCCACTTATTCAAAGTTAAGGAAAGAAGTTAAACAGCTTCACAGCACCTAAATACTCTTAACTTATAAGCAAACAAACATTATAGAATTAACAAAGAGGTGCCAATCTAATTAAAATCAATCCACAGATATCTCTAAACACCAAGGGAGCCTGATTAGAAGCTGTTTATAGTGCCTGCTTAAGCAAATTGTGAAGAAGTAATAATTCTGATGTTGTCACTTGCCAGAAAGATTTTTCTCACCTTCAAAACATTCCTTCAGCTTCAATTTATTTAAAGCTCCCACTTTTAAATGAACCACTTCTTTTGTGACATAATTCCTTAAATAGAGGGGTTGAGAAAATTGAGAATTATAGCAGTGAGTGATTCTTGTGTGCTGCCACACACTTGGGAGCATCCCCACTTGCTCATGAGGCTGCACAAAAGGCTTCTCTTGGTAGAGAATGGAGCCTTTTGGGGTGCTCTGCTCCTCTGTCATCCACCTGCAAAACAAGCAGTGCCAGACACCTAAGGAAGGGGCTGCAAGGAAAGAACATCCTGTTGCTGCTCCAGCTGGATGCTAATTATTCCCAAGAAAATTCCCAGAGAGATACAAAAAGCAATTTGGAATCTATGTCCCAAGACACAATGTTCTGGGCCACTCCTGTAACTGGTATCTATGGGAAGGGCACATCACTCCCTAAATAAGGGATCCCCCTAAATAAGGAGTTAGGTTTTTTTTCCCTCCAGCATTTTTCCAGGCATTTCAAGAATGCTGTTTGTCAAAGGGAAAAGAAGACAACAGTTCAAAAAACACACAGATCTGAGAGAAAAATGAAACTTGGGCTCAGAAAAAACACTTTCAGAAAGAAAAACTAGTTTTCAACAGGACAGCCAGTCCATGCTGGCTGCTCTGTAGCTCAAGAGGAAAATTATGAGCCCCAAGCAATACCCTGAAGATAGCAAATCTTGAAAACTCCTCAAGCAAAGTGACAATCCTTGAGCTTGGGGTTGAATGTGCTTGTCCCCTTGCATGACCTGTGTATCCCATGACTAGTCTGAAGACAGGCTTTATTAAAATCCCCCCTTGGCAAAAGCACCAAAGTGGGTGAAAACAGAAATAGGAGACAGAGGTAGTGCTAGACACTCCTCAGAACCAAGAAACCCTTAAAAAAGATGGGGATCAAAACACAGCAGCCCCAGGATTGTCTGCTCTGGACTGCCTGGAGATTTCACAGGGCCAAGCTGATCCCTGGGACCTTCTGGGGCCGTGACAGACACCCACGTACTCAAGATCACGCCGAACTCAGCTGCCCTTCCTGCCCTGCAACAGTCTAAAAATTCAAAGGGAGGAGATGGCAGAGCTTCTCCAGCACCTGGACCCACTCTCACCCCTGTAATTATGTATTTGTGTCTGAACTATTTCATTTCTTCTTAGCCACAGGACAAGCACCCCCAAGAGATGTCCATCTCCACTCTGCCTCCTCCTCTCTTGGCCAAGCCCAAAGGTTGCAGGAGAAGAACGTGCAACCTCAGGTTCTGCAAGGACATCTGCAGCCCCCAACAAATCCCTCCCTGCTGCTCTTCCAGGCGCTGAGTGGGAAAAAAGCACAGTCTAGAGGCTCAATCTGTGGGTGCCACCCCTCCCCTGCCAATGGCACAGCTGCTGAAGAGCATTTGTTTTTAGAAAGAGTTTTTTTCGGTATCCAATTCACAGAGCTTTGCTTTTTCCTTTTTCCTTTTTTTTTTTTCCCTAATGTGTAAAGTGCTTTGTGAATGGGCCAACTAAAATTATTTATAATGAGCTAATTTCCATAAAATTGGGCTAATTAATTTCCATGCTGCCTGATGAAAATTGCTAACATTGGCTTTTTACTGACAATCAAGGTCCTGCAGGCAGTTTCACACCCATCTGACTGGAAGGAGGTCCAGGCTGGATCCTTAGCAAGTGTAAATCTGCAGATATCTAATAAAACAAGCAGAGCAGTGTGCTCATTACACAGAAAAAAAAAATATTTTGGGCCACTTCACAGTTTACATGGGGCTAACAGTGTGTTATCTTTAATTAAGTGCATATATAAATAGAGAGGCACAATATAAAGTTACTTCTTCAAGATCCTGAAAGCCATGCAGGCTCCAGTGAAATACTTTTTTCCACCCAGTAGAATTAGGGAGGATATCAGGATTTGTACAGAAGTGAACTAGGAAGCACCAGGAGGGGCAGCTCAAAGGGAAAAGAAAAAAATAACCTTACAGGAATGCTTTAGTGCCCTGAGGGTTCACAAACAGCCAAGGGATTTTTGTACTCCTAATGGATTTGCATATGAAAATTGCTACTGAAGGGATTAACTACCCTTTTAAAAGCCATTTCACACAGTACTGTGTGGACACAGGTCTAGCTGTGGCTAATTCTGATGGGAACAGTTGACTTGGCAAAACAGAACTGTCATGTCTTACATCAATGGGGTTTCTCAGGTACAAATAAAAACAGCAGGGCTCAGGAGCAGGAAAGTGCCCCTTGTAGCAACTTTGTGTTGTGGGCTACACTTTGATAATATTTCATAAATCATGTTAAGCTCTAACTAAGCCCAGCATAGCACCAAAGGCAACTACCCATTGTCATCTAGAAATGCATGATTGAGTTGTATCATGGGCTTCTTGGACTCCTAAATAAAATTCGATTGATAGTCCCATAATATTTTGACTGAAATCTTTCTTGTGAGCTCACAGGTCTAAGTTTGTGACTGTCACACCCTCTGTAATGTCAACATTCATACCTCCAGCCTCCCTGGTAACACACACCATCTTTCCTAGAGAGAAAAAAATCTTTCAGGCTAACACTGTGGATCCCCTTGTTTGCTGTACTGCAGAACACCTACGCAAAGCAAAAGGAAACAACTTGTTTTTCATGTCTAAATACTGCTAAATGACACTGTATCAAGCTAATTTTGCCTCAGGCTTATTAACACAAATTGAATTTGGTGCTAATCAGATACCATGTTGGTATGCAATATGGAAATGTGTGATTTGCACTGACAGCTGTAAAATACAGTAATTGTATTTGTGCAAGACATGGATCTTGTAAAAGACCCCACAATTATTAGTAGTCACACATCAGCTGTAACTTGTTGGGTAGTGCCTGAACAATTTATCTGTCCATGCCCTCAGGCCTACACTTTCAAATGATTACATAAATTAGGGGCAGATGTCTCAACTTTTGAATGTATCCTGTGCCTTCTCACCTTTAACACATGTGCTGAAGGCTGAGATCTCTCCTTCAGCACAGCCCACCATACATGGGGTTATTCTTGTTATTGATATAAATGCCAACTCATTTTTCCAAGAAGCAACCCTTCCCAAGAGGACCAGAGCTACCCATTGCATTGTGATACATACACTTAATACACTGCATTTATAACATTTTTAACAGCATTCAGTTAAACACTCAGTTTCCAAGTATTCACAGCATCCCCACCACAAGGAAATGCAACTCCATGACATCCACAATTTTGACATGCAAGATTTATCTTCATCTCTGTCAATTGATGGAAACTCTTTAAGAGTTCCTTCAAAGGCTTCATTTCTATGCTGTTTCTATGTTCCATTATTAGTCACATGCTAGTCACAACTGCAGTGAATATATATCTAGCTTAAACATTGATACATGTCAAGCTAATATCTCTTTCTCCTTTTATTTCCCCTCTTGCCCTTATAAAGACACTTTATTATAGTGAGATATTAATTATGATTTTTCCTTCCCTGGATGTGGCTGCATTTGTCTTTTGCCTCTATTTACTGCTTCATAACAGCTCATGAAAAGACAGTCAATAACTCTCCTTTCCACTCCCAGGAAATCTGAATGGATGACTTGCAAGGAAAGAGGAGAAATTAAAAAGGTGCATGGTGCTGGGGAGGACAACAAGAGTATTGTTAGGCCATGGTGATGCTGGATGACATTTTCCAGAGGGGCAAAGGGACATAGCCAGGAGGTTACCTACAAAGAAGAGAGGCAAAACTTCCCATCTGCCACTGTATCTGACCTGGGGCTTAATTCCCTTTTGTAAATGTAAATCAAGTACTTCTGAACAGGGCAGCCCCAGCCATAACCCCAGATATAAGTGCATTAGAACAGAATGCAAAATATTAGGAGGATTAAAGTGCAAGCAAATACCAGCACACTCTGTTTGCAGGCAGTCCAGAACCACGTGGGACATGGTGGTTACAGCTAGCAAGGACAAAGCCAAAATAAAGAAAACCACAATAAAAGAGTGACCACTGAAACAAAGTGGGGAAACGATAAAAATATTTCCAAGACTAAGTGGTGGAGAGGAGATGGATTGCAAAATCTTGTTCATCCCCCCCTTCAAACATATAACCAACAATGAAAAGATGCAAAAGGCACCAAATTAAACCTGGTAAATTTATCTAGAAAATTAATTCCAATGCCCAGGTAGCTGTTGCCCTTGCCAGTCTAAGGTACCGTTGAATTCATGCCTTTAGGAAAGGATTGCAATCAGGATCCCAAAGCTGAAGAGACAAGCAGAGTATTCTCAGGTATAAAAGCAAATCTTATAGAGGTGTAAATACAACACCCAGGTCTGGGGCACTGAGCTATGCCTGTGATCAGGGCCAGGAAAGAGCTTTTCCTGGGGGGAAGGAGTTAGTGCCTGCATGGCACACCTTTGACTTCTCCTGGAGAACCACCTTTCCTCTGCTGCTCCTGCTTTTTCCTGCAGCCACTTCTCCTATTTTTATTCCCACATTTCAATTGCTAGGTTTGGCCCAAAACCAGAAATGCAGAGGTAAAGAAGCTGAGTGATGAGTGTTTCAAAACCAACAAGTTCAACCCTCCAGAAAGAATCCCCTCAAGCCTGAGGAACCACTGTGGGTGGATTAACAGGATCATTCGTACTGGCCATGGCAGCTTCACCCTGTTAGGATTTTGGGACCCCCAGGCTAAGAGCAGATCCTCAAGCTGAGATGAGCAGTGCCAGTTCTTGAGGAGCTCCATTTCCATCAGATTCCCCTGAGCTGGAAACATGGTGCTGAGGCAGTTCTGAGCTATTTGCACAGTGTCAGCCGCAATCCCGCCGGAGATACTCTGTGTCCATCCATCATTAGCACACAATCAGACTAAGCTCTCCTGTTTCACTGAAAGGAACTTTTCCAGAGTGCTATTGATATTACACACTGCAGCCTAAACAGACAGACTTGTTAAGAGAGAGCACATCTCCCATGTCTGTGACAGAGGCGCTCACGGAAATACAATTAAATCTTTTCAAGACAGAGAAATGTGCTTTTTACCAGGGAACAAACTTCCCCAGCTTCTAACACCAAAGGGCCAACCAAATTTAATACATCATTCTGCTCAATAAAAGGTTTTTTTCTGCAGAGCATGGCAAATTCAATCTAGAAAAGTATTAAAGTATATTAAAATGTGCTTTTTTTGATCCCATAGCTTTATTCCATTTTACCTACAATTGGCTGCATATGGAGTATGTCATTATAACTGTATTTTAAGGCTATTTTTTTTCCAGAGGTGTTAAAAATACATAGGTGTCTGTTTTTCATTCATTTGAAGAATAACTGAAGCAGTACTCAGGCAGACTGAGATGCTCAGGCTGGGTTAGCTAAAACACAGTGTACAGCTAATACATGACATTAGTAACAATAAATGAAACAATAATGAATCGAGGTCCTAAACTATGGCCTTCCAGACAAGGATATCAGAGATTTGAATCACATTTATTTACTTCACTCCTGAGGCAGAGTTGGTTTAACTCACCCACATATCCCAGGGCACGGTCACTGGAGCCACAAGAGCCCCAGCTCCTCTTCTGACCCCTCTCCAAAACCCTCAGGCACTGTCTGCAGGATCAAGGTGGAGGGGGGTGATCTTGCTGGCATTACAGCATGTAATCTCCCTTATAAATTTAACAACCTCCACCCTGAAATTCCACTCACCTTTATGATCATATGGTTGCTCCAGAGCTTCTGCTCTCTGATACCTGGACATCTTTTATTAACCCAGAAGTCAGTTCACCCTTATCTAACTCTGCCCTTTCAGCCATCATACTTCTTTTTGCTCTTTTGCGTTTATTCCTTCCCTAGCAGCAATCTAATTTCCTTTCAGCCCTCTTTTACTGCACTTCAGTGATTTCAGCTCATGTTCCTGAGGGATCTGCACTGGCTGCCTTTGCAGCCAAGCTCCTTACAGCTCACCTCATACAAGTCCCATTTTATTACACTGATCCCACCTTTCTGTTACTGTACAGTGTCTGTTTCCACACCTTTCACCAGAAGAACAACATCCTCCTTCCTGCTGCATGATTTACCTTAAAATGACATTTTAACGTTCACTTTAATTCCAACTGAGCAAACACTCTGAGCACTTAGGCTGGGTGCAGGACTACGCATTGCACCCAGACAGCCTGCAACGGGATGCAACACTTAAATAAACTGCAATAAACTGAAATAAATAGCAAGACATCAAACTGACCTGCAAATCAGCACATCACTAAATGAACTCACCAAACCAGTCCCGCTGCTGCCCTGATTTCATCACAAATTATGCTGTTGGTGATGACAGCCAGTTGTGAGGTGGTTTGATTTTCAATAGAAAACTGTGCTGAGGTGAAGGAGGGAAGTTCAGCCAAAAATGAAGAAATGCTGCCTCCAGTATCATTAGCTCTCCAGGGAGGCCTGCAGGTTGCAGGCTGGTAAAAGGCAGCGGTGCTGAGATGTCCTGATGGACCAAGGACAGGGAACCACCACCCTGTGCTAGTGCCATGCTTAGGTGTAGACTTCCCTGGGAGATACCCTGACAAAAATTACTGATTTTGACAAAATATGACTACCAAGATGGGAATAAACTCTTACAGAGCAGTACAGACATCCATGGAAGTATATGCTCATGGCTAAGTTCATCCACATGATTGGTCTAAAGACTTTAAGCACTCCAGTGGGATGAGGGAGACAGAGAAAATCTCCTGGGGTTTTTTGGGACTTCAGATACAAAGCTGGATATTTAAAAGTAATGTTTATGTTGTGAGTACTTGCTGCCCAAGACACAAGGGTTTCTTAATTAGCTTTGTACAAAGCTGAAAACAACCTGGTCTGCTTCACCAGCAAATGAAAAATCAAACCCAGATATATGACCCCCTCTCGAGCACTGTTCCTTGATCCTGAGCAGGTTTTTCCTACAGCCTAAGTCAAATTGCACAGGCAGGACAGACCTCACATCTCTCTTTGGAAGACTGATCAATATGAAAACCCTGATTAGTCTTTAAGTGGTTCCCCCCAGTGATGCTGTCAGCTGCAGGCAGGGATGTGCCATGGGCAGCCCAGCACTTTCCCTTTAGTGCCAGACACACATCTGCACCTTGACTGCCTCTATGCAAGGAGGGTCCAGAGGGGCTTCAGCAAAAACAGCTTCAAATAACAACTATTGCTGGCCTGTCTGGCTGCAAGCACCCTGACAGCTCCCCCACCCAACAAAAGATGTCCAAGGAAATAAGAAAATAACAGTATCAATACAGACTACCACCTCCTGCAGCAAGTGCAGGGAGCTGGGGAGCAGGGAAGGCATGTCCTTCAATATTTAACTTCTTCACTCTTTGTTCTCCATCTCAAGTTGAACAATACGTTAATTACCTGATGAAGCGCTATAATTACTCTAACAGCTCTGCTCTTAGTTATAATTACTGCATCAACACTTTCTTTTTCATATGCTTCAATCTATACCTATTACATTGTCATGATGAAGACACATTAACATTATAATACCGTATAATTAGCTGATGAGCAATTAAATTATTCCACTGCTCTTGTTCCTCTTTGCCAAGAGGTTGCTTTCCAAGCACTATTGTCTTCTTTTTCTCTGGTCTGCTTCAGAGGTTGGGGTTGTTTTTTTTTTTGCTTCATTTTATAAAAAGGACCTCATATGCTTTATTCAAACAGATTTGATTTAAAATTCCGAGAGAGCATAGTAATTAAGGTCCTAGGAGAAGTTAATTTGTTTAAAATATTTCAAACTTCACTTAAGTTCAAACTGAGTTTGTTTTCCAAAAGCTAACAAGAATAGGAAAGTGTTGGAGAAATATTTGTGTAAAAAATAAGTGAATTATTCATTACTCCTTCAAAACACTTCCCAGACATGGTGATGCATTGAGAAGTCTGACCTGGAACAGAGACTAGACAGAGCTAAGAAAATAAAGTAGGTGTTTATTAAAAGGATACACCTTGGGCAGAACAAGAGCCTGGCCAGGGCTACATCCAAGATGGACCCAAAATGGTCACAAAATGGGAGATCAGTCACGAGGTCTCACACTTTTATAAGTTTTGGTCCATTTGCATGTTGGATTTAATTGTGAAATTACAGCTTCAGGTTATGAAGTCCCATCCTCCTTGTTTGCTCTTCTTCAGTTCCCCGTTGTTTATATTTTTGGGCCTGAGAGTTGTAATCATTGTCCTTGGTCTTGTGGTGGAGAAGGAATTTTGTCTACCTACCCTGTGAAGAGAACCCACCAACACTTACTATGAAGCTCAGAGCTACACCTCTAGGCAGCAAAGAATCTGAAAAATATGGAAGCTAAAACTTAACACATCAATAGCACAAAATCCTATTAATAGGGAGGAAATGGCTAAACCCCTCAAAATCAGTTTTACCATCATATTTATTTATTTTATACCTCAGTGAAAAAAAAACATAAGCAGTTTTGCACTTTTTTCTTTAACACCTTGAAGGAAAGTATAGATAATAAGCTCAGTGAGAATATCTGAGAAGTCTGACTCAATCTAGACAGCAGCACTGGGAAATTCTCACAGCATTAGGAAATCAAACCAACACTGCACAGTACACAATAATGTTGTGTAAACTTCAGCATTTATCTTGATTATTAGTTGGTCTTGTAGGACTCATTTGCTTTGTCCTCTCACCTGATTTTTGTGGCTGAAAAATTGTCCATTTGATTTCCAATCAGTTCAAGCAACTTGTATTGTTGTACAACCTTCTCCCTCTCTCTCCTGGCTAAAATCCCTTTAATGTAGTTGTGAGATGTCTCTGGCCCTGTGCTGGTGGCAATAGCAGACACATCAGTTTTAGGTGGCACTGGCTGACTGGTTTCCATTCTGGGATTGTTGCTTCCTCTCAGTCACACCTTCCAGTCATAATGTTGCTCTTCAATCAACACTTTGTAATCAAACAAAACACTTTGTTTTGATTTAGTAACAGAAATAAGAGCAAAGCACCTCAGTACAAACAGAGCGCAGCAGAGCCTGCTGGTGACATCTGAGCAGAAGTCTATCCCAAAGCAACACTGACCTTCTACATCAACCTCCCTTACCCAGGGTTTTTCCTCCATCTCTCTTAACTCCACAAACCCTTCATTTCCATTTGAAGATAAAGATGACTGCTTAAAATCAAACCTGTCGTTTGCTATGTTGATTAAATTTCTCTATTTCAGATCTACCCACTGAGTCTTCTCATTGCCATCTAGCATAGCAAAGCCAACTTTCTCAACTTCAGGCTCAAGCTGTCATTTGGTCAAAATTTCTCATTTCCTGTAGGCACCTGCCCCTGTAGTGCTCATGGCTGTGCTTACCTTCATCTCTACCCAAGAAAACCTTGAAAGACCTGACTGAATTTGTCCCAGAGGATTACTAAAAATGCATGGCATCTGAATAAACATCCAGAGGATGGAAGGTTGGCATAGAGGGATGTGCTTTGACTCTTTGCTGAAGGCTCCCTGTCTCTGCAACAGCTGCACCCACCTCACTACTAGTAATGCCCTTGCTGGTGTTTGGCATCCATCCCCTGAAGCCTGCCTCAGTCCTGCCCCCCAGCTCCTCACCCCCCAGTGCAGGGACAGATTTCCATGTGAGCAATCTGCTCCCAGGAAGGGTTGGGCTTCATCCACCTCCCGCCTGCATTAGTCTTAACACTTCTGGGCTGAGTGTGAGGGTCTGAAGGCTTTGTCAGATGGAAAAGCACCAGGAAAACCAATGTTTATCCTCTTTGATGCTCGTGCTGCTTCCCATGGTGCTCAGGATAAACTGAGTTAATCCCGGACAGAGGGACAGGCTGCTCAGCTCCTGCAGTCGTTCAAAGCTGTGATCAGATCAGGATGTTTCTTTTCATCTACTGGCATCTCTCCTGCATTTAAGTTATTATAAAATTATATAGATCAATGATGAACACATCATTGTTATTTGTTTTATCACCCTCCTTTTTTTCCATGAAAGCTCCTATTTGTTTTCCACAAGGTTCTTTGCAGAGATACTGCAAAAGCACAAGACGGTGCTGGAAGACCACAAACAAGAAGCACATGGGGCTGATGCCTTCCCATCCTCTGATCTGCCCCATGCCCCATCCCTGCACACACAGGTCACTCCATCTTTGCCAGTCCCAAAGAAGCCACAGGCTGGTGTTGCCATCTGGGCACCTGGAAGCCGCCTCGTGCATGAACGAGGGAAAAGAGGAACATCACAGCAGTGCTTTGTCTTTCTGGATATCTCTCTCTGCTGGAGCGAGCACAGAAAGTTGAACATCTTGGCAGCATGATGTTGTTTTGGGCCTTTTTTTGGCAGGGCTCTTCCCAAAAAAAAAGCCATTTGGCAGATGTGGCACACAAACAGAGCCAGCCAGCTCATTCGCTCAGCCCCGATCTTTACGCTTCCTCCAAGGGCTTCACACGTGCAACAAACGTGCCTCAGCCAGCCAGGCTTTAGCACCACAATTTCACTTCTAGCAGAGCTCCCAGAAGCTTTCACTTCTCCTAGCACAGGGAGCTGGCACAGGTAGATCTGAACACCAAGGCACCCAGTGCCTTCATGCAAAGGACTCCCCACTAGCTGCCTCCACAGGAATTACAGGATTTGGGTTGAAAGGAACCTTAAAGCTCACCCCCTGCCCTGGGCAGGGACACCTTTCACTAGACCAGGTTTCTCCAAGCCCCATCCAACCTGGCCTTGGACACTTCCAGGGATGGCAGTTCAGCTTTTGAAAGCTTTTTAGAAAGTTTTCCAGTCTCCATCTGCAGTGATCATCACCCAAGCAACGCTGGGCTCCTGATCTCCCAAATGGTCAGGGGTATGGCTTTTCTTACAGCACTGGCCAAATGCAGGAGAAGATTTAAGGGCACATCCCAGTGCCTGCTGGGGTCACCACCCAGGGAGGAAGAGCTGAACTTTACACTTGATTTTTAGAAGAAGGGTCAGCGTTGGGCTTTGCAGCAATGCTGGTCTGATCTGGCCTCTCTCCCCCACTCCCCAACGTGCCTTTTTCAGCACTCACAGCTTTTCCGCTTTAAAAAGCATCCCATCATTTTTGCCCATGCCATTTATTTTCCAATGTTGTTTCAAACTGTTTGCACATGGCCCCTGGTATCTCAGCGGGTGAGCACTTTACAAATAAAGTGATGAGAGGGGTTAAAAGAATGAGACTTGATAATTCACACTAGGAGCAGCCAGATGTCTTATTGCCTTGGAAAGAATCAAAAAGGAGAAAACAGATCATCCTCACGTGGGTTTAGATGTACACAGAACACTTTAAAAAATGAAAGCAAAATGACATAGCAGATGCAAAAGCTGAAAAGCTTAACACAAGTGAGCTGAAAACCAAGTATGCAAAGAAATGATGGAACAAGTGTTTATTTATGCTCTTCTCCTTCACTGGTACCCACACTCAGTAAGGTTTTGGTAGCCTAAACCTCTCTTTAAGCAAACAGCTCCTGCATACTTTTTGCTAAAACAAGACAGATTTTTCTAGTTCTAATGAAAAACAGGGTTTGCACCCCTTAGCAGCGTGGTTTACAGGAACAGGGCATGGGAAGGGCAAATCCTGCCTTGGTGCACTTTGCTGATGCTCCTGCATTACTGTAAAAGCTGAGTTTAAAGAGTCTCTTTTGAAAGAAAAGCGAAAACAAAAAGCCACCAGCTGGATGACACAGTGCTGCTCCTACAAAATAACACGTGGCCATACTAAGATGCCTAAAATAAAATTATCACACGAGGTATCAAGTAAATCCAATCCAGAGCAGAAAGGGAGCTGCAGAGCCTGTATCTCCCACACCGTGGTGGGAGAAGGATGTAGCAGGCACCCATGCAGGGGCTCTGGGATCCAAGGAGGGGAACCAGAGGGTCCTTTGTGTTTTTACACAATCCTCCAACACTGAATGGACCCAGAGCAGCAAGAATTCTCCTCTTAAGATCACCTAATTCAGAATGATATGATAAAACAAGCCAAATGATTCAAAAGCACCTCTTATCACTTCTAACCCTCATCTGAGCTGCCGTTTGGGTTCACCACATAATGCCTGATATTCTGGGGCTCCCAGCCCTGCTGGCAGACTGGGAGAACTGTGGCCCCTGTAGATCTTGGATGACTGGATGAAAATCCCCCTCTCCAAAGCCCCCATGGCCAAGTCAGAGCAGGCTGCAGAGCTGGCCGTGACCCCTCCATGCATCCCTGGGTGCTGAGGGAAATCTCACTGCCATCTCCCATGGAAATAATGCCAAAGGCTTTGCAGAAAAAGATCCTTTCCTTCATGGAAAATGTGAAATTCCATAGAATTTCCACATCTGAGCAAGCGGGGTTTAGCTGCAAGGCATGGAAAGGGAAACAGCCATGCCCAAATCTCAGGACTGTAAATGTGATTACCTTCTAAAAACCATCTGGAGCCTAGAATTAAGCCTAAACTTAGTTCTGTCTCAGTGTCAATAAATAAAATAGTCTGGGTAGTGGACAAATTCAAACTTGTAGGGAAAATAAAAAAGTGACTTTAGTATCTAAAGGTGCTCTTTTTCCTTTTTTTTCCTCTCTCTCTTAATCAAGAGGAAAGACATTCACTGAGAACCTGAGTTAATGCTCCTTGAAGCCAATTTTCCACTGAATTTCACAAAGCTCTGGATTTTGCTCCTGGTGAACTTGGTGGTAGTTTCAAGGATGATCTCTTCAAATACACAGGTTGCAGGATTAAATGTGCCTCTGTATTTACTTAACCCTTTGACACAACACTTAGGAAAAACTTGGGTGCAGACTGTCAATACTCACTGAAGCACAGGGTCTCTGTTCCCTCTTGAAATCATCCTGGAGGCTGTGTTTGTGGGATGCCAACACCAAGAAACCAGCTGCTTAGCACATAAAACCTTGCACAGCATCATTCAAGCTCAGCTAAACTATACTGGCAGCAGATCGAGCCTTCAGCACCTAAAGGTATTTACTGAAATTCCAGAAATCATTCCATTTGGAAATAATTTGTGTGCCTGGTATTAAGGCAGGCATTTTGACACATCCAAACAAAATCAGGAGATGCATTTTTTGTGGTTCTAGAAAGTATTTAGATCATGTGGAGTTAATATGGCTAGTTTTGGGACTGAGGTTGCTAGGCACCCAATAAAATTAGGAGACAAATTAGGAAAAACAATTAGGAAAAATTCTTGTGATTCATACTAAAAGAATCCTGATAAAGTAGTGTGCTTTTGGCTTTTTGTGGGTTTCACCCTGGATGCAACACCTGCTCTGCTTCACCTGGATTAGCTGACAATTACACCAGATGTGAAAACTGGCAAAATGGAATGCATCCTTGTGCCAATTCTTCCTCCTTTTATATCCTGGCTATGACTCCTTCCTGTAACTGGAAGGACTGTAGCTGCTAATTGGGCTGCTTGGTCATGTCACATTGGTCATTTCTTTCACATGGGCCATTGTTAAGCAAGAAAGTGCCATGGCAGACCCACGATTTAATTCCAAGATTAAATAAGTTACAGTTTTCAAGGATGGCATGTATATATTAATATGGTCTGTCCTGAGACAAAAATGCACAAGTCATGTTGAAATAGCTTTTACCTCTTATTGCAAAGCTGTAAATGAGGAGTAAAATAAGTTAAACTGCCAACAGGGACCATGTTTACTTCTTTGTGCACAATTCCTTCCAATAACCAACATGGGAAATGGAGGGAATTCCTCACTTTTGCCATACAAAGGGAATTTTTTTTCACAGCACACTGAGATCTCTATAGTTTTATTAAGCAGAAATCTCATCATTTGCAGAAAAAAAATAAAACAGAAAAAAATCTCAACCATCTTGACAGTCACCTTCAGCATGATTTCTGCCAGATCAAGGCCTCACCAGACATGGCTGTTTTCCAAGGCAAAGGAATTCATGGCTCTCTCAGTCTGTGAGGCTGCACAGAGCTGGAGAAAGAGGCAGCTGTTGGGCAGTTCTTTCCATCCCCATCCTTCAATACATGGCAGCACACCTTGGCCAACACCAGAGAGACAAAAAACCAGTGGGGACAAACGCTTCCTCTCCTTTAGGATAAACGGGAAAAGCAATCGGGCCAGCGATTGCAACATGGCAAATGCCGGGGAACAAAAGGCATGGCCATGTCCTGGGTGTGTGAAGGGAACAGGTGTGGGAATTGAAAGACCCCAGAGAAACAGAGGAAGAAACAGAAATACAAGACAAGAGCCCTCATGACTGGAGAAAGCCAGGCCTCATGCAGGCCCAGCACGGCCGGGCTGAGCAGTGACTGCTGGGTGAAGCTTGGAAGAGTAACTAAAGCAATTACCTCCTCTGATTTTTTTTAAATACCTCCTGCCTTCCGAGGGAAAGGGCTCTGGGCAGTGACAGATGGTCCCTTGCGAGTCTTGCTGCTTTGGTTCGAGACTTTGGACGCGTCCAGCCAGCCCGTCTGTGCCTCGGCCCTGCGGCGTCGGCAGAAGGTGGCGGAGCTGGCACTCCCAGCCCAGACATGGCCCAGGTGGGAGCTCAAACTCAGCTGCCAGCCCAGCTGGGCTCCCACTGAAACACTGGGCACTGCTTTGGGCTCCATGGAAAAGCCCTGCCAGTGCAGGGATTATGGGGGTGGCTTCTGTGAGAAGCTGCTGGAAGCCGCCTTCAAGTCTGGCACAGCCAACCCATGGGGGCTCCAAAGATGGATGTGCTGCTGGCCAAAACTGGGCCAAATAAAATGGTGGTGATGCCTCTGGGATAAGAGGTTTAAGGAGAAAGAAGAAAAAGTTATGGTGCAGTTGTGATTGCAGCCAGAGAAGAGAGGAGAGAGAACGTGTGAGAAGAACAACTCTGCAGACACCAAGGCCGGTGCAGAAGGAGAGGCAGGAGGTGCTCCAGGCACCAGAGCTGAGATCCTTTTGCAGCCTGTGGTGAAGACCATGGTGAAGTAGCTGTACCCTGGCAGCCCAGGGAGATCCATGGGGATGCAGAGATCCAGCTGCATCCACACCAGAGCAGGGGGATGCCTGAGAAGAGGCTGAGACCCTGTGGGACTCCATGGAGAGGGGAGCCCACACTGCAGCAGTTTTGGGAGAACTCACATTGCAGCAGTTCTCATGGTTTTGTTGTTTGTGAGATGGACTCATGGTGGAGAAGTTCATAGAGAACTGTCTCCTGTGGGAGCAGCCCCATGGTGAAGCAGGGGAAGGACTCCTCTCCCTAAGCAACAGGAGAAACCATGAGTAATAAACTGACCACAACCCCAGTTCCTGTCTTCCTGCACCACTGGAGTAAGAGGTGGAGCTGGAAGGAGGGAGGGGTGGGGGAAAGGTGTTCTAAAGGTTTTATTTTACTTCTCATTAGCCTGCTCTGACTTTGTTAGTAATAAATTCAATTCATATCTCTAACTCAAGTGTGCTCTGCCTCTGACGGTATTTGGTGAGTGATCTCTCCCGGTCCTTACCTCAGCTTAGAAACTCTTCATTCTAGTTTGTCTCCCCTGTCGATCTGCAGAGGGGATTGAGGCTTTGGTGGGTGCCTGGAGTCCAGCCAGGGTCACCCCATTACAGTCACCAACACAACATCCTGAGCCTGAGGAGTCTCTGCTCAAGGGACAGGCAGCTGGAGGTGGGCAAGCTTTAAGCCAGGGCACAGCAAAGCCACCATAACAAGGTTGCCAAAATCCTCAACAATTCCCATACAAACAAGTGTATTTGGGAAATAAGCATTGAAAACACATGTCTTCAAAATCCACCTCTTTTCTTGGACAGAAGTATTGCCAGACAGGAGTCTGGGCAATGGAAGATCAGGAAGGGCAGCAGCATGAGGATTCGCTGTAGCGTGCAATCAGCATTGCCAAGACACAGAGGCAAACAGAGGTCCAGAGAGGAAAAATAGCTGTGCTGCAGGAATTGCATTGCACCGTGCTGCAGACTTGAGAGGGAAACTAGAACAGCAGGGTCACCTTTTCCAGGCATCACCAGACTTGAATTCCTACCCAGAGCTCCTGAAGCAAGTTGAGTGTGTGTAGACTCCCCGAGGTGCACACACACACAAGACAAGACTTACTTTAAATCTGGAAGCCTCTGAGCAATGTTTTAAGCAAAACATTCCACTTAATAAAGCCAATAGCCAGGCACTTGGCACCTCTTTGAACCTGTCTCCTCACACCCCAGCCCAAGTGCTGCTAATCAGCATTGCTTCTGACAAGTTTATACTCTAATTGATAAAATTAGACTAAGTCCTATTGTGCCAAAAGGCAGTATAATTTCAATTCCCTCTATTTAAACAATTGATAGCTCTCATACAGAAAGTACAGTACTTGAGGTAGGCAAATTACTTTTAATTCCCTACTTTTCTACTGTGTCAAGTATTTTCTTGTGGATAAACAGACTCCCACGCCTATTCTATTCTGTAACCCTTCTTTCATTCATCATCATCAATCTGAAACTAGGCCCTTGAACATCCTATTACTCAACACAGCATCTTTGTTTATGCCTGTTTATGCTTAACCCCCAGCTATCTGCAGAACAGCCTTCAAGGAGAACATACCAGCACATGCCTGTGATTGAAACTGCAGCAGTATAAAACAAAGAGAGAACTGACAGTGCCCTATATCACTAGGCTAGAGGAAGAATCCAAAGTGCTGCACTATTTCCCTGAGAAAAACAGCAGAAATGTTGCCTCTGCCACACTGGGGCTTCTAAAATAATGCTTGTGCTTGCTGGGGACAAAGAGCCCTGCAAACAAAACTTTGCTCTGACTCTCAGCTCACCCATACTGTGAGAAGAGTAACAAAATTTGTACAGAAAGTGGGACTACCGGGTACAAAATAAGGAATATTGAGAAGTGGCAGGCCAGAAAACGTGTGTCTCAAGGAACACTGTAAAAAACGCTTAGCTGTACACTCTGAACACTCAAATTTTATACAAAGGGATATATTAAAAAGTGCCCCAGATTTTAATTTTCCTCCTCAGTCAGTCACTTGTAGTCTTTCCTATAGTGAGAAGTAGGTGGTTTTCATATCATGCATGCTAATAACAATGTTAAAAAATCTACCCAGAACTCCTCACTGAATTAACTTTTACAGCTTTTTCTTGCATTTCAACATCATTTACCGCAGTGCTAGTGCTGCTGTGTTCATACAGGGTAATGTGAAAAGACCTGGCTGGGAAAGAGTGGTTTTATTTTTCAGTCCCTTAGAGACATTAAAAAAAAAGGGTCAGTTTTCAGTTTGTAAAGATATAAGATCCTTGGGATTCTTTTCGAAGGAGAGGTTTGCTGAGATGGGTGATCCTAGAAGGATGGGACAGATAAGCTGCTATCCCATAGGATTCAAATGTATATACTCTACAAACACATAAATATTCCCATTTTCAAGCAAACCATTGCTGTACATAGCTCAAGCATGCATGGCTGTGGTCACATATCCATGGCATCAATCACAGCACAGGGTCTAAGCTTTCCCAAAGTTATACACCACACTTAGATTTAGTAAGAAAGACTGGTAATTGTTAGAAAGAGCTCATTTTCACTCTACTTACTGAAACAGCAATGTCTTTTCTCAAAGGTATACAGAAAAAAGTAATTGAAGTCAGAAGGACAAAGGTGACCTGGCTTTGGCCACAGCAAAGACCATCAAAGCAGATTTTCTTGCCTTTTTCAAGTGATTTTCTTGCCTCCCTGATGGTTATCAGCTCTGTTTATAGGGGTTGTGTATGCTAAGCATGCACTACCTACACACACAGCATTTCCATCCTACTTCTCTAATTGGTCTAATCATGCATTTCATTATTAAGGTAATTTCTAGTATCACACATTGCATTAACCAGGCCCTTCAATTTATTTTCTTCCCCACTTTTCTCAGCTAATAAAGGAGAGCAAGGAAGAAGAGGAAAGAGACTCCCCATGTTCAGCACTGTTAAAACATAACCAAGCTCTGTGCAGGCTTTTGAACTTCATCCTTCCCAGAATTACAGCAACTTCATTTCATTTTTCCTGCTGCTGCAGACTAGAAGCTGTTTCTCTGGAGGTGGGTTTATAGGGCATTGGGACACTGTTTTCCAGCTGGATGGCTGGAAATAGGTGGCTGGGAAATGCCTCCATCCTCAGTAGCTCCCTGCAGCCCTGCTAGCCGGAGTCGCTGCCTTTCAGAGCCCATCTGAGATGGATGACTCAGTTGTCACTCAGCATCAAGGATGGGGATTCTAAGCCACGGGGCTGATCATTTCCAGCTTGTAAATCCACTAGAAACACCTCCCTCACCCTTTCTCTCCTCACCAGCTCCACCGCTTACTTTTTTTAAATGGATTTGCCTATTTATTTGTTGTCAAGTGTTACTAGTCTGCTTCCAGCAGGACCTTAAATGAGCAGAGGATATTGTCCTGTTGGCTCAGTTCAATTAATCATTTCAACTGATGGCTGCTTAATTTAGTTGGTGAAACATCAGCAACTACGCTGCTAATCTAGACAAAACCAGAATCCCTAGGGCACAGTAGCAAGGCAGGGTGTGTGGGGGGAAAGGTGGGGGGCTATGATCAGATCTGTCCCACTCTGGAATTGCTCACAAAGCCCTTCCACACCCTTGGCAAGTGCCTCAAGTAACACAGGGACATGCTGCAAAGGCAGGGCCAGGGGCAGAGCAGCAGAGGAGGAGAAGACAAGCACTTGTGAGCTTGTAGCCCACATCCCTGCAGCAGCCCAGAAGCTCTCTGCCTCGCTGGGGTCTGGGTAACCACGCTTTACCCTGAGCTTCTGGCGTGGTGCTGACAGCCAGGCAGGAAAGAAAGCTGAAAAACAGCAATGTGCTCTTCTGTAATCTTGCTGTCTTGCTTGGGACACTTCACTCTAAGTGATAAGACCAGATCAGTGGTGATGGTATTCATAACTCAGAGCAAACACCCATTATCTGGTTTTCAGTGGCTTCCTGGGCTGGCTGCTCAGTCTCCTAATACCTTTAAAGACCTCAGACTCATTTAAACTAAAGACACTGTTTTAAGGAACTCGATGATAAACATGTTTTTGCCATAAATAGGAGCCTGCCTGACACCTCTCAGCAGCTGGCAAAAGGGTTTGCCACTTTACACTGACCACAGGACTTACAGAACAGCCACTTTGTTACTATGATAAAAAAACTCCTAATTTTCAACTAAAGCTAGAACTTGATAGATTTATTTAATAAACAGCTGACTTGGAAAATACAGGTGTCTCCAGAGTGTCATGCATGATCCTGCAGTGCCACTCAGACCACCTCCCTCCTCCACGGCCTTTGGTGTAAAAATCTTCCCAAATACTAAATGTTGCCTAAACACAGATAAATTTAGGAAGTTGGATTGTCTGCTCTTTGCCACAGCATGACTGACAGCTTGCAGAAACTAGGGAGAGAATTAATGTGTTTAATAGTGCCACAATAATCACAATATATTTACATTTTTCTGACACATTAGTCAAACATTTATCACTTCTTAAAATGCAGCTATGATACTTTGTCTAAACTGTCATGAGTCACAATGTAATTACATGGTAATCATATGGCAATTAATTTATATGATATTCATTTGAAACCGAGAAGAATTAGGCTTGTGATAGCGTACAAAATTAACACAGGCACACCAGACAAGGAATGAAAATCACGCCACTGGAAAAAAAAAAGTAAGAAAATAAATCTTAAAATCAATGTTTAAACAAATTGCTCCAAGCTTTAGGGAAAAGCTCTAAGACTAAACCATCTTAATTTCATCTTTCTGAATTTCTTTATGAAACAACCCCTTGAAAGTTTTCTTTTTGAACTTCAGTTTAACCCCTTCCACCCAACAAAAATGATCTTTTTGATTTCCCTACAACACACATCTTAACAGTTTCCAAACTGAACTACATAATGAAAACAAAACATGAGCTCAACACACTAATGCAAAGCTCTTCTGTGTCCCTTTTCAGGATTTCAGGTCTCCAGGTCACTGCCAGGACTTACATGATGCTCACGTTCCAAGAGACAACCACGCCAGTACTCAGCTCTCCTTCCTTCAGAGATCTCCAGCCCTGCAATCTCTTTTTCTAATCTATTAGATAACTGCAGGTCAAAACTCACTGTCTTGGGCACCAAGCTGAACCCTCTGGTGACGGGAAACTCCCACAGGGACAAGGTCTGAGGGAGGCAAAGATGGTTCAGTCACAATAATATTCCCTCTGTCCAAAACCTAGGAGCAGGATGACTGGGTGAAAAAGACACAACAAGGGGTACCACCAAAGATGAAGTTCAAAACTCATGAAAGGCCTTGAACAGCAACATTTTAACAGCAAGAGTAAATAGCAAAAAAAGAAAAATATCTCACAGTGAAGAAAATTAAGATGCTGTATGTGGTAAATTATTCCATTTACAGCTTCCTTTTAAAAAGTCATACTAATTAATGACTTCAGCTAATCTCATTCTTATTCACAAGACAGCCTGTATTTATTTTGCAAAGAAAATGTTTAAATGGAATAGCCTATTGAGAACTTCCTAACTCATCTTCAGCAGTTGTCTTGGGAAACAGCACTGTAGTCATATTTAATACATGCACTGTGTACAGCAACTTTGATGAAAAGGGGAATGAAATTATACAATTATTGCATTAATTATACATTATACACTTTTGTTCAGTGGCCCTTAGTGCTTTTCAGAATAGCTGGGTCACCTGGAGGAAAATTGCACTGCAAAGCTTTTTTATTAACACCCCAAGCAGCTGTAAGAACAAAACCCAACAGTTACTTGAAAACAAACCCCATGGAGTAGATGAGGTGGGGTCCAGGGGTCATGCAGTATCATATTCCACACAATATCCTGGTTTAGTCTTGGAAAATACTCAGTCATTCTGGCTCCTCACCTTGGGATGCTCTTGAAGCACGTTGGGTTTTGTCCAGCACTTTAAGTCACCCTGACGTAGTGCTGCCATCATTTCCCCAGGCCCCTTATCCTCACCTGCTCTCATCCATCCACAGCACCTGGCCCAGGAGCTCCCACACCCTGGGCAATGGGAAGCACCATTTTGGTGGCCCCCTTCACCAGGGAGCTCCCTGTGCACCTGAGGCACATCACCCTGCGGGAACATGTTCTCCCCATGCCATGCAGGTCAGGGAGCAGCAAATCCCAAACTGCAGAACCCATGTGCTGACACATCTGAGAGGCTGTAGGTGCAGCCACCATGGCAAATGTGGTGCCAGGAGTAGCACTGTCCCCACTAGTCCGAGACCCCAAGCCTGGTAGCCAGCCAGGCCACCCACTGCTGGTCTCATCTTGGCAAAAGCACCAAATGGGTCGGGCTGAATAAAAGAAACAAACTTGTTTCTGAGGAAAGACCACAGGAATGGTGCCTGGCATTGCTCTGGGAAGCTCCAACCACAAGCAGAAGATGGTGGAGGTGACACCAGATGTGGGAGGGGACACTAACAAAGATGCAGGAGAACCTGTACAAAAGGTGGGTAACAGCTGCTTGGGGCCTTCCATGTATGTTGATTTTTAACTTCTTGGTGCCTCAGTTGTGAAATGGGGCCCAAAACAACTCTGGCCTCCCAACAGCACAGAACAGAGCCCATCTCATTCAGGACACAGATGACAAATGACATTTGACAGCATCCCATCATTTCTTACATATCACAACTTCATTGCCAGCTGTCATACTGCAGAGCCACTCTCAGGCTCCTCCCCTGAAGTATGGGGGAAGAATATAGTTATTTCAAGCTCCTGATCCCATTTACTGATGGACTTTCTATTTGTGTAGTGTAAATACACCAAGGCTTAGGCAAATACTGAAAAAATAATAATGACCTAATTAATTCTCTGATTGATTTGATAAAAGCTCTCCAAACAGAGAGGAAAATGGAATCATAAATAATGTACTCTTGCCTTGATGGAAACAGTTTTGAACAAACTTGCACATGGCTCAGTGTTTGCTAAGACAGCTCCAGTCCATCCACAGGTACCACGCCTGCCAGGAGCTGCCAGACTGAGTTCTGAAGTGCTGCTGCTCCATCTGATGCGATGCCTGATGGTTTAGGAGCAAGGTGTAGAGTGTATAAAGACACTGAGGCAAAGAGCTGTCCTGGTCCAGAGACACAAGACAGTCATCCCTTTTACCCTCCCTGAGTATGGTGTGTGCACATTAAGCTGCACCATGTCTGTGTTTACAGGTGGACAGAGAAAGGCTTCAAGTGGTTTGGCCTTTTCTAAAACCCAAAGTCCCATCTTTGGTTTGGCTCAAGCTCCAACACAACAGGGAGCTGCTGTGCCCAGGCAGGAGCTGGCACCCCTGCACAGCACCTCTTAGCCAACAGTCTCCCCAATACCCAAAGCCTTCTCCAGGCCCTGCAGCATCCCTTCTCTCCTTGGCACGTGCCTGAGGCGGCTGAGCTCACAGGAGGGGCTCCAGCTGAACTTTGTTTCTGACTGCCCTCCCTGCCTGCAGAGCTAACACCCACAGCTCTCACAGCACATCTCTTTGAGGTGCATAGAGAGCAGGCTGGGCAAAGTGTCAGCAAATAAATTATTTATCATATTATTGAGCGGGTTTAGCAGATCAATATGAAGAAACCCCCAAATGCAATGAAATGCTTAGCAAGGCAAAATCCTTGCATCCACCAGATCAGTCTTTGCAAGGACTGGATTCTTCCCTGGATTCTTCTGAAGGATTCCCAATGGACATAAGTTTGTAGTCAAACCCTAACCCCACTGCCCAGGGCGTCACCAGTCCGTGGGCCACGAGACAAGCACTTCCAAGACCTACCAGAACTATCTTGTTCCTGCTTTACATGCTCAAATCAAGTGTTCACAGATGACTCTTGATGAAAAATGCCTTAGAGGACTACAAATTCTGCCATCTCTCCTATGGCTGCTCCAGGCTCCCGTTAAAAATGGCAAAGACAACAAGTTGTACATATATAAATTACACTTCTATGGATAAAGCCAGTCAATGTGGGAGATTAGATCCAGCTCAATTATTGTTTCCATAACAGTAATGGGAAAAATACTCTGCCATGACATATTGTAAATCCAAGAGAAAAGGCTCCAGCAGGGACTGAGCAGTTCCTGGGCTAATTGCACATAATTAAACAATATAACAGCACCATTTACAATATTTTCAATGCAGTTCAATGATACATATATTTACAAATTTTACTACAACTTCTGTGATCTTTATTTTGTTTCATTTATTACATTTCTTATGGAGGCAAGAACTCTTCACTACAACAAAATCTGACCTGCATTTTTATGAATAACTTGTTTCCATCAAATTTTAACCCAGCAAAGAGAAGGCAGATTTGATAAAATGCCATAGAAAAATCCATCCTTATTAGTTTGGAGAAAGTTTTCAAAGAATAAACATATCAGCACAGGGGGGGAAAAAAAAAATAAATCAATTTTTGGTTGACCAAAGTAAACTGCATATTAATCTTGAGCGTGGCAAATAGCTCTGCCTGGGAAGGGGAAGTGAAAACACACTTGAAAAATCAAGGTGCTTATTGCTTTGAAGTTTACTAGAACACATTATTTAAAGCAAATTAAGAACCTGGAGATGAACAAAAATTTTCAATTGTTGCAAAGAAACACTTTGCAGGATTTTTGGTTTGATGAGTAAAATAAAAAGATTTCTCACCTGGGGAAACCCCAATTCACTTTTCTAATTCTTTCCCAGTTCAGCTGAAGCGTCAAATATTTCTACAGCTCTAGCTTTTACAGAAGTTTGCTTCTCTTGGTCACAGATCCTCCTTTCCCACCTGCCTCACCCAGGTGCTGTGATTTACTATTAGGTCTCTCAGAAAACATCACCCATTACCTTATTTTTCTCTATTGCAAAAGCTTTATCATCGACAGCGGGACACTACTCATGAAACATCCTTTCAATGCCACCAAAACAGCACCCACATCCCAAGCTCCACTCCAGCTGCCCAAGGTGAAATCCCTCCACTGAGATGCCAAGAAGTCACGAGCAGCAGTGCTGGTGCTCATCTCTCCAGTGTGTTTTTCCCCACAGGTTCTGGGTTGGGCATCATCTTAGTCTGGCTTCAGTGACAACTTTCTGCGAGCAGCTCTGACAGGGGACAGTCCGCCAAGGCTCTGGTGCATGCATAAAGGGTGCATTTTTAAAGGTAAAATGGAATAATACATTTAATTTGTACCAGGGGAGAGAGATTTCCCATTCACTGCAATACCTGGCTGCTGTACAGTGCCTGTGTTTCAGCTGCTTGGCTGCAATTTGATATTGCTCCAGTGGGAAAGCTTTAGAGCTCTCCTGAGGAAGACTTTGAAAATAAAAAATAACAAACCCCTGGATGAAAACATGAGGAATTGATTTAGGGATCTTAGGGGCAAAGATGATAATGCACCACCTTAAATTTCTAGGATGAGACTGCCAGGCACAGGAAAAAGAAGGAGCAGAGGATGAAACAACCATGTGCTAAAGGTGAATGGCTGGCAGGGGTGAAAGACAGCTGAGGACACCTGGACTCCAACAAGACAGGAGCAAAGCTGCCTGCTAAGCATGCTCAGATATGAGGTTTGCTGGGATCCTAGGGAGCAGTGTCTGCTTGGCCATCATTGCATGCAAACCATGGAGTGATCCAGAGAATGCTCTTTGACAGAGGGCAAACAGGTTTCACACTGACATTATATTCCACAATATAAAGGACTGTGGTTTTCCCCTCCTTGCACTTAGGGAAGCAGCACGTACCCATCCTCCTCCTCCTCCTGCTACCAGCCTTGTTCCACAGCCTGCCTGGTTTATTGCCTCTCTTTGAAGAAGGCAAACCTCTGGGGAAGAATATCAGGAACAAATCACAATCAGTCTTCATAAAAAAACAACAACAATAAAGGGAAAAAAAGCGTGGCTGCCCACAACAGCTGGCGGCTTTGCCTCCTACGCTTACCTCCATCGGCCGCTCTTCCACGCACTCTGCTGATCGTGCAAAGCAAGCCAGAAAAATGAGGAGACACAGAAGAGGAGGAAGGAGAACCTCAGAAACAATAATAATAGGCTATGAATCTGAAATTTGAACAACAACCTCTTTTCTTTTTTTCCTCCTGGTAATATTGTTCCAAGCAGCATGGGCTTGTAAAAGTCTAATCACTTCCCATCTGGCTCATCAATCACACGAGGGAACCGGTCCCTCGCACAACAGAGCGAGCCTCAAATTGGCTCCCACCAATAATAAAAGATAGTGGAGAAGGACAATCCCTTCAGAGGATTGTTTAATAAATCACTTTCAGACAGGGAACACAAGAGAAATGGAAAAGTCTTAGACCAGGGCCATTCGGTCCCACACGGTTTACATTATTGATACGCACTTGTTACGACCAATACTCCTTAGTGAATTTCCATATTTTGATTCTTGTTATTCAACATCATCCAAAATTAAACATGAAATTTTAAATATTTCAAACCAGTCCAAGGTAGTAATTGGAGCTGATGGAAATTGCACACTCTGGCACTATTCCTGCTGCCTGTGCTTGCCTGGCTGCAGAAATGCCAGAGACACACTGTTGCTGCTCCTCTATTTTCAGCAGTAGCTGACATTTTACTGTAATTTATTCTCATTTTATCCTCTCCTTCTTAAAAATAACAACAGCAGTACTGTCCTAATAATAAACCAACAGCTCTGACATCCAAAAGACCTTTTGGCAGAGGACGGTTTCTGCCAGTAAAGGGTGCCCAAGCTCGGCACACGCGGATGTCTTGCGGAGTATGTCGCGTCTTTCAGTCACACATTTTCTTTTCAGTAGCCTTTCCTTTCCAATGCAGGGGCACAACTGTCAGCCACCAGCAAGATCCCATTCCAGCCTGTATGTGGTGCATTTTTTGATGGCCTCCTCCTCCACTTTTATCTGTCAGAAGCACTAAAGGCTCCCACAAGCCATAAAGTGTTTCTGACATTCATGGCTTTTAGATCCTGGGTTTCAAAGAACTGCTGAAGGTTATGTTGATTAAGCCCAAAGACATATTTCTAGAAAGCTGTAGCTTAAATAAAAAAGGTGTTTTGCTGTCACAGCGATCAGCCAAAACTGTAACTGAACCAGAGCATATGGGAGACAAAAGCCATCGGGGAAACGTGTGATGTTCCAGGCTGCTAAGATTTGTTATCTCCAGCAGAGATCAGAGGCAGTGGGAAAGCAGAGGAGGCATTTAGCTCAATTAAAAAATAAACAAATAAAAACAAAGCCTTGTATTGAGCCAGATGATGGCCAATTACCTGCCAATTAAGTGAGGGGTAAGAAAGATCATTGCCTCTTAAGAGTGCTATCAGACAAGAGTCCTTTTTTGCTTCATGAGAGCCCCAGAGGGGCACTCCAAGATGCCTCTGGAGGATGGAGCTGGAGATGTTTATTTAAGGAAACAAGAGAAACCTTCACTGGGAGCTTTCCTGAACCCAAGATGAAGGCCTGCTCCTTTTGCTTCTGAGAAGTCTCTGAGAACCACACACAATGGGATTCATGCTTCTGGCAAATTAACATCCCGTGGATGCTGTCTGCAGCAGATCTGATAAACATTTGCATCCACTATGAATTCATGCCATGATGGAGCATTAAAATTTCATGTGAGAAAAAGAGAAATTGAAAATTGCTTCTGGAGCTGTTGGGTTTAGGCTTCTCAGAGTTGCAGGGATGGTTCAGTCAGCAGACATTGTAAAACTACCAGTTGCTTCATCTAGCAAGATTTCAGCCCTTAAGAGATGTAAAAGGATGTGTCATTTCCTTCCAGAAGGAACAACCCAACGCTTGGGGTACAGCAAGGGCTTTAACCAACAACTGAAACTTTTTTAAAAGAGAAAAATTGCCGAAGCCTCACAATCTGAAGGCACATTTGGAGAAAGGTGACCTTTTACAGGAGGAGCTGAGGTGCAGAAACACAACCAAAATTATTTCTTTTTAAACTGAAATCTCAGGGAGTAGGTGAACTCTATTCAAAGTCATTTAAATAAATAGGATTTTTATAGCTCCTGGCTGCAGGCTTGGCTGGCTCCAACGTGTTTGTGCACGTGTGTGCAGATTACTTTATTCAAAATGCTTCCCTTTCAGTGCTGATATTTTCAAATTCATCTTGTTAGATCGAGCTGAGGACAAGAGCCCTGGGAATACTGAGTGCTGTGAGCTCTCTTGGGAGCCAGCTGCTCCATACCTCCCAACATGGGGCTGGCATATAACCCTGCTAACAGTGCTCCCCTCTCCCACCACTGCCTACAGAGAGGCAGAAAGCTTCCAAATGCTACCTGAAAAATCCTCTTTTTCAGAAAACAGAGATAGGGTGGGTAGTTTACTCCCCCCAAGTGGCACAGAAGCACGCTGAGGAACTTTCCAGTAATAACCACCATGTGACACCTGCATCCCTGTTATCCACCAGGGGAAAAGCATGCTAATTCATTACCTCTTCTATTAAATAAATACTACAACCTTTGGTTAAACACCAGGCTCACCAAGCCAAAGCAAAAGCAGTATTTTAACCTTTTACCAGCATTTGCTTGGTGAATACTTGCAGCTAGCTCTAGCCAGCAGCACGAGCTGAATCGATCCCCAAGCAGGGGATGACAGGGCTGCAGTGAAAGATGCCAACATAACCATGTTGGTACAGATTTATATGTGCTGGACCTACTCTGCCCAAGGAAATGCTGGCTTGCCTACTAGGAATACCTCTAGCTATGCCATTATTCCATGATTTTGGGACTTTGCTGTTTCTTAGCATAGTCCAGGCGTGTACCAGGTGAGCACGCTTCAGATTGATTTCCAAGGTGAGGGGTCTTCACTGCAAATGAAGCAAAAGTTCTCAATTTCACTGAAAAACTTGTGTTTAAAAGGCCAATAACATCAAGCAAAAGACTATGTGAAAACACTTGCTTGGCAAGGACTGATCTCCTCACACACAAAATGCAGCACTTCCCAACAGGCTCTAAGGAGATGTATTTGACTGTACATTTGATCACTTTGAGTGATTAGGGTGTCCCCCAACCAGGGACACTTACAGGAAGTGCCAGAAATAAATGTCCTTTTAAGCACAGTTTATTCTAACATATGCATTGTTCAGCTAAAATAATTCACTGCCTCCTAATGAAATGAACACAACTAGCTCCAGGAATGAATGCTCACTCCCTGGTGATGGGTATTTATGTGCAGGGACAGAGAGTCTGTAATACAAGATCTATCCTTAACGCCTGAACCCATTTTATCTTCATTTCACACGATACAAGTGAACCGAGTGTTGTTTTGGGACATAATTGATCTGTAGCTGAAACAAATCTCTGCGAGGAGATGAAATAGTGGATAATCTGTAGTCTAAAACCAGCTGTTCTGCTGAGATCAAATTATCACTTTGGCACTGGAATGATGAGCTGACAAGGGAGCGCGTTCCAGCACCTACCGTCATTACCGGGCACCGCTGCCGTGACCTCTGGCCACGCCGCTGCCAGGCACCAGAGATAATTGACAGCACAGGGGGGTCAGCTCCCACTTCCTAAACTGATGGACCTCACCTGGCCTCAATTCTGAATGTCAGCATTTTCAGCAAAAATAAAAAGGCAGAGGAGGACGCCCAGCACCAGTTGGAGAGCTGGGACTGCGACCAGCAGCAGCAAAACGTTGTGGGTTGAAGCTGAGCAGCTGTCTCCACTCTCTGTGGTGGTTATAACACAGCACAAATACCTGCAAAGATTTCCACACAATTTCCCCCTGCTTGCACATCACCCACAATTATTTGGAACCGAAGCTCATCGAGTCCCTTCCAGCAGTGTCCTTCCACAGGGATCCAGGCAAGGGCTGTTTTTAATACATTTTAATACATTTCTCTGTTTTAGGTAAGGTATCGTGTGCTCATGAGAATCTCACACAAATGGGACAGAAATGCAGGGAGGTCACAGGTTTGCAGCTGCCTTTTCTTTTTCCCTGATCATCTTCTGTGCTTCCCTGATATTCAGAATGGATTTTGCTTTCTTAGGCTTCACTCTTCAATAGAGTTTTAAGGGTGAGCTGTCATTATTATTCCTGGGGTATGCATTACACCAGGGGGTTGTTTTTGGTTTACAGAATTCAAGCCAACCCTGTTGCACATCTCAAGCTCCCCTCTCTGGAGGCAGCAATGTACAGATGCTTCCACCATCACTGTTGTTATCCTGAATTAGACACCAGTTTGTAATACTGTGCACATTTTGTTTTCCTGGCACTTTAAGATCTGAGTCAACCCCAAAACATCAGGATCAGAAATAAGTGAACATCCCAAAACATAAGAAATCAGAGTAAGTGGTGGCATCAGGGTCTGGCCACCACTTGAGCTTGGCTATGAATCTCTCTTTAACCATATTCAGACTGAACAGCATTTACTTTGAGGGTTTCAGCTCCACGTTGTGCTCATTAAGGTTGTTTTCTTAAAGCACGAGCATAAACTCTCTCACAAAATGTATTTTTGGTATAACCACTCTCCAGTGAGCAACATTAAGCTACCAGTATTATTTTTCCTGCACAAAACAGTGCGGGTTTGTCAAAATCAGCGTGATATTTCTGCCTTGCCTTTTGACATTTTCAGGTTTATTATGTTCAGACGTTACCTCAAAGCACTTCATTCTTTCTCTCTGGAAGGACTAATGACCACCAAAGGGGGAAAAGAAACACTGCATGCCATTCAGTACAGCATGCAGACTCTATTACCCTTTGAGTTAAGTTCAAACACTGAGTACCAGTGGATGAGACTGGTTGTGCTTCCCCTGTGGAAACACTGCCTTGTACTAGGACTGGACCCTCGACTTTTCAACCAAACCTTTCCCATTCCACCTTCCCATGATGATGTATGACCCCAGGCACATCTCTCTTGAGAGGTCAGTGGCAGCTGGTTCCATACCCTGCAGGGCTCAGCACTCAGAACCAGGTGAGCAGAGATATCCCTGCTGCCTGATGTTGGGTTGGGCAAACCCCTCCTCAATCCCTCAGTCCCACAAAGACACATCCTCTATCACACCCTGGCCAGCTCCAGTCCCCCAGCTCCTCAGGGCAGCCCCACACAGCTTTCACTAGCACACATCCATGAAAACTCTCCCCTGGCATGCTATTTTTGTGGAGGATGCTCAGGAAGGCCAACTTCTCCCTCTGTCCCAGCCTTCCTGGGCACCCACACAGGGTCTGTGTGACTGTGGGGCTGTAATTTGTAATTAGTGGCCAGCTTTGGGGTGGGGGAGTTGTTGCTGAATTCTGCAACCTGCACGATTGTGCTGACATTTCTGAACTATAAAAGCCCTGCGGCTGGCATCTACAGAGGAAACCTTTAAAATTGATCCAGTTTAGCACAAAAACTGTTGGCTAAGCCTCTGCTTCTCCACCCCTTGACACAGCTTACAGCAAAAGACTTTGCTTTTCTTTTCATATGGATTTTAACAGTAATTCAAGCCCATTGATCCAGGACTCTGAGTCAGTGTATTACAATACAAGATTATTCAGCTCTCTCACAGTTGGTTTGTCTAATTTCATTTTATTCCATAGTAAATTGGGATTGGAGGGAGGGAGGGTTAGAGGAAAAAATTGGCAATGTATTGTCTAAATGCTGAGGAAAACAGAGAAATGTTACTCAGAGGAAAACATAACACACTTCACTTGGCACAGGCTACAATAACTTAATTACATATTTAATATGTATTACATATTAATTACATATGGAGCTATATCCCTTTCCAGTGCTCCCAACTTCCCTCTCTGTTCCACTGAAGGATTTGAGAGGGTGGGTGGACAAAGAGGAGAATAAGTAAGCCTTAATGACATCTGAGCAAAGCTTGTCAGTGAACAGAGTGAAATGATAGAGTTTATACCATCTTCTAGTTGAGGTTAATGCTTCAAATCTCATTACTCTCACCACTTACACCACATAACCTTTCTTTCTGTGCTTGAAAGAAAACTGCTCATTTGCTTTACTACCTAAAAAGTCCATTTATAATTTAAAAGTGTTTGCAACCACAGTTGTTTTGGGCTTTTTTTTTTATTTCCATTGGTGGGTTTAACTTTATTCTGCTGTTTGTTTTTCTTAAGCTTCAGTAAGGCCAGCATTTGTTCGTAGGGAAGAGGTTTACATTTCAAGAGTAAGATCATTAACAACACAAGGTGGTTGAAAGAGGGGGTATAATTGGCTCCACTGGCCTAGAGGGAAGATCAGCTTCCAAGAGAAACACCACCTAATTAACACTGTTTTATTTTTAATAATGTCCTCCTCTGCATTACCAACATTTTTACAGTACTCATCCCAGCAGCTTCTGTGGTCTGGCTTAGCCACATGTATTTTGCAGACACCCAGGCATCAGACCCCTTCATGGATGGACAGAAGGAAGACTCTGATCAGGCACTAAACAGTGGGGGGGAAAAAAAAAAAAAAAATCTATGGTCTGTATTTAATTTTTAAAAAAGTAACAAGCCTAGAAAGAGCCACAAATCCAGTTATTTTTGTTCATGTTAAATATTTGACTCCTGGTCTGTATTTTCACCCTCCACACATGACTCAAGGCAGAACTGCTGCCAGCCTGAACCCACCCAGCATGTACCTCTGCAAAACTGGGAAACACTCCACCTGCAGCAGTGATCCTTATGTCCTGGGCATATTTTTGGTCCTGGAGCCTCTTGCACCTGGAAATTTCCCAGCAAGGTGGTGGGAGCACACTGTCCTGAGCAGGAGCACTCCCATACCGTGCATCCCACACCTGCCTGGGCACCCCTGCCAGACCCAAAAGCTGAGGTTCAACGGGAGCAGAGAGGGAAGGACAGACTTCCACCTCACACCACAGGGAGGTGGGTGCAGCCCCCAGGCCTACACAACCTCCCCAGTGCTCTGCTCTGCTCTGAACCAAGGGCAGCTTCACTGCAAACACAAAAATGGGAGAGAGAGTGAAAAGGATATTGCTGATCTCGAGCATGTGTGTGGGTTTGAGCTGCTCTGAATAATTTAAGTCAGGCTTCTTTGATCTCTCTCCTGATCTAGACTGGCTACTACTGCCTTGCACATGAATCAGACAGGCTTCCCAGGCAGCTGGGGATGGGATGCCTGCTGTACAATAGAAGCTGAATGGGAAATGCTGAAAGACAACTTAAAGAGACTCTTTAATCAACCTGGACTTCAAATCTTGACCTCTCCTCTCTGCACGTGATACAGCTGAAGGATATTGAAGGAGACAAGGGGAAAGAAAGGCTGTGGGAGAGCTGGGGAAGCTCTTGGCCAACCCAGAGAAGGGGTCAAACAAGCCCTGTGGTGGGATCCATCCCCAAGCCCCCAAGATTTCTGGCAGGGGAGGCTCTGAGCTGCCCCTTCATGGGGGATGCACAGCAAACAGCAGACTGCCAGCACCTGCTCCTCACTCCCTGAGAGGGATGGCACGAGTTTTATACAGCAAATCAACCATGGGGACATGGGCACGGAGATGTGGCTTTGGCAGCCCTCAGCAGGGCAGCTCTGCAGCAGGTGGGACGTGAGGAGCAGGCCAGTGCCATCCCCATTAGGCACAGGCCATCCTGGAGATCTGCAGCCATCCTCCCTAACAACCTCCCCCCAAAAAATTCTTCCTGGGGAGCCTCAGAGCACCCAGCAGGCACAGACACAAATCTTCACTCCACAGTCCATGGCTGCACCAAAACAGGAGCCTGCATTTCCACAGCACCAACTCTCCTCCTAAACACAACTGGTAATTTCAAATGTACTTTTCACACCAAGCCACCAAAATTAATTGCTAAGTAATATATGCTAATGAGCATATATCTGGTTACAGCTTGGCAAACTCAGCTTGAGGATTAATTGTATATTGACCCAGCCTTTTAGGGAGAAGGAAGGAAGGTGGGCTACCTGAGCTACCAAGTTACATCCAGCAGGAGCAGCCTGAGGCTTAGACCAGAGATTTTGGCACAAAATCAGCATCACCATGTCCTGTGTCTACAAAAAATTGGTTGAAACCATGACAGGCAGTGCTAAAGAGGGGATTTTGAGCATCCAAAAGAGGCACAGGGGCTGCTAAGGCCAGCCTGCAGAGCTACAGGGACATACCTGAATTACAGACACCTGTAATGGAGACTGGGACAGCACAGGAAAGCAGGTGATCTGTCAGTATAACACAGGGGGTAAGCAACAGAAGAACAAAAATAATGTGACAGCTCTGAAGACATTAAGTTAAAAAGTGCTGGATGACTTTTCCCCACCAGCTGGGGAGCTCTGGGAGTGGTGGGGTCAGCATGGAGCTGGTTGACTTTATCTCTGGGACTATGTAGAGTGTGATACCTGTCAATATAAAGGGAGGAGGGCCATGGGAACACCAATTACCACAATAGTGCCTGGTATTCAGCTACTCACTGTGCCTTGCTTCCTAGCCATTTTGGGAAGAGTTTAAACTGCTATGATTACTGTAAGCTGTTATTTCTACACAAGCAGTGGAAAATGGCAGAAGAAGCCGTTCTCCTGGAGCAGAGCTGTATCACATATGCCTTCTGCAATTAGCCTTTGCTCCCACTCCACCCTCTGAGGCTGGGATGCAGCTCGCTTTAAACTCAGCTCAGGTTCACCCAGCACAGCTGGCAGCTGATCACAGCCGGTGTGAAACATTTTGTCCACGCCAGGAGCATGGTCTGGCATGCAACTGCTCTCTTGTAACCCACCCAGCACAGCAGTTGTGTCCAACAGCAAGTTGGAGGCGTCCTCTTTCCACCTGGATTTGTGTGGCACTCACAGCTCTGACCATCACACCTCTGCTGTTTGTGTTTCTAATAGGTAAGGTCCTGGGAGGGCAATTACAAACACATAAATACATGTACTCAATTTCCATGTCTGTAATTACCTGGAGGCCACTTTGCCTCTTGCCAGCCAAGGACAAAACACCACTGGCAACTGTGCAAGTGATGCAACTCACTGCATGACAAATGCTACGGGGCAGGCTTGTCCAGCAAACCTCTCCTGGAAATCTCCTCTCTGGGTTAGGGCCACACTGCAACGCTTTCCCAGCACTTCTGGGGAAAATCCCCCTCCACAGAGACACAGCTACCCCACAGCCTGTCTTTCTGCTGACAGGCACAGGGCTCCACAGCCCTTTCTGCAGAGCAGGGACCTTACTGAAGCCTGTCAGCTGGGCAGTCAGATAGCATTTTGCTGCAGAAGGGAGGCAGAGCTGTGCTGCCAGGCCTTCAGGAGCCACACACATCATCACACTGCTCTGCCAAGCAGTGTCCCCCCATCTCTGCACACCCTTCCCCGACACGTCTGCCCAGATGCAGACTCTCTCTGTGCCAGCATCTCTGCCACCAGAGCTTTCAAAAGGGTCTGCTTAGTCCTGTTTTGCTGTAAAAGACCAAAAAGTGTTCAAATCCCACCCCCCACTTCTGTTTTCTTAACAAGCAGCAGCTCCAAATACCATGGGGGCAGGCAGCATGCTTTGCAACCCAACTCTTCCCCTGGCTTTCTAGGGTCTGTTTCACCAAAACTTCCCCCAAAAATTAAACACAACCAATGACAAAGAATATAAAGTCCAAATGGCCAAATCCCACCTGCCATAGAGTCTAAATGTGACTGTAAGGAAGGGGCTAAGGTGGGGCTGGCAGTGTTTCTCACCAAGCACGGGGCCATGCGTGCTGACAGAGAGAAGATGGGACCCTACATCTCTGCAATAAATGTAACATGAACATTTCATACCCATGAAACATCCACCCTGTTAAATGTCAGACAGCTGCCCTGCAAGCATGGCTGGAGGGGCTACACAAGTGCTGCTGAGGTAAATGAAAAAAGAACCCATAAAGCAGTGGTAGGTAATTTTTGAAGACTGTTGATTGTGGTTAAAAATGACTTTCATAATCACTTGGGAGAGTTATGGCAGGGAACAGCAAAGAACTTTGATCATGTCTGTAAAAATAAATAATCTGAATTGGTTAAATAAAATCCAGGCATGAGAAGACAATTTACTGACTGTGAATTTCTAAAAGCCAGGGGATTAGTCAAAGATAACTCTCATTTACCAAATGTGTTTAACAGAAGTACTTGCAGAAGATTGTTATGTGATACACTAATTGTGTATTTTATTTTGAAAATTGAATATGGAGATGTTATTAAGAAAAAAGTACAGCCCACAATAGGAACTGTCAGCTCTGCCAAGCAAAACTAAAATAGGTTCCCCCTTCTGTTCTTCAAACAGTTGTTTGCAATATGAACCAGTGAACAATCTGAGCTTTTCTCAAGGCTTTTTTTTTTTTTTTTCTAAAGTCCAAGGCAGGGAAGTAAATCTCAGCTCTCTCCTGGATGAGACTCAAGACACGCACCAGCTCTAGCAGCTTATCTGGTTTCATGGAGCAAATCCTAGTGCAAAAGCCTGGCCTGTGCAATTAGGTGAGGCATGCTGCTGCCTTGGGAAGCAGGGGGAGATGGGGCCTGAGCCCTCACCCCATCACTGCTGGGTGAGCCTGCACACATGACAGGGACTGAGGGAGCTCCAAGGGACTGTCTTCCACCCAGCTATTTGTCCTGCTCAATCAGCCTCTTGGCAGCAGCTAACCCAGTGGAGAGCCTGCCTTGGCTGCACAGGGAGGTGGGACTGCAGCAGCCACGGGCTGCATTAACCTCAGCCTCCTTTCACTGCCAAGGCTGGCAGAGCTAGGACTTCAAAAACTCAATAACCCCTTGGACATTTTCTGTGCATAGGGTGAGCCTCAGAAGGACAAAGCAAGCCAGCTACCAGCCCACAGATGTCAGAAATACCTTTCCTTACCCAACACTCAGGCTTAGACACAATTTTTTCCTGCTATTAAGTGCTCCTTTCCCCTGCCACAATTCCATTGTGGTCACGGCACAGGGAAGCACCAAGCAGCAGGAACAGAGCTGGCAGAGCTGGAGGGCAGCACATGCAGAACACAAATTCATATTGCAGTTGCTCACAGGAAAGCAATACCAAGACTATAACACAACCAGGAACCAAAATAAAATATAAAATAACACAGACAATATGTACTCCTGCTCTGCTCACACATATGAACAGCAGGAAAAGAAACAACTGGCATGTGCAATCTCTTCTTCCAGAAATCAAGCTCCTCATGAACTGCAGGCCTGGAAGTTTAAGTGGCTGAGCACTTCATTCAGGTGACAGCCAGCCCCTTTTAGTCTTCATCAGCAGATATCCAGAGAGCTAACTCATAGACATAAAGCAAATCTACTTAGGGAATAAATGTCTAAATAAATATGAGAGATGGGATGCTGATTTTTAACGTTCCTCTGCAGGGTAAATAAAATTATGGGTTTTTTTTCACTTCAATTCATTTATGCTATTTGTTTATTACTGCATGATGAAAAGGCACAGCATGCCTATGGCTTACCGGGTCTTCCCTCTGTCCTGGAGCATGAGCTGAGCACTACAGAGAGGGCAGGTGTGCCCACAGAGCCATGGTCATCCTCAGATGGGGACACAGACAACCCAGGGCTGCACCAGCCTCCATCTGAAGCTTTTTTGGTGGAAGAAGAGGGCAATTACTGAAACAGAGCCTGAAACCCTGGAGCAGGCTGAAGGAGCATGACGTTGCACGGCAAGTTCACCATATTCAAGTCTGAGAGAGACAAACAGCCCTTCTCTTAGTTATGTCCCATCTGCCACCTTCATTTGGCCATTAAAACCATTTTTAATATGATAAAAGGAGTAATACTGCCTGACTAATGAACGTCGAATTATCGGCGTAAATGTGCCAACATTTATTTATTTATTTGCCTCACCGAGAACATGTTCTCTTCTGTTTGGTTTTCTACTTTAATGACTACAATTTATCATACTAACTAGGCCTTCCAGTTTGCTGAGTTTTGTTTCAAGTTCTGCTTTTTTGCTGAGACATCTGTGAGGGAGCAGATGCAGGTAAGAGAAGTAATAAAGCTAATAAAAAAAAGCAATAGTAGCTGTCACCAAAAAGCACAGGTGACCAAACCGCCTTCATTTACTCAACAGGGCCTTTCCTTCTTGCTGCCATTTGATGATTTTACTGCCTTCTTTCCACCAATATTTTACACTGCTCATGGCAGCCCTCTGAGAGGAACGCTAATTCCTAATTTCCAAGTAATTTGCTTTCCCTGCCTCCCAGCAGGCAGCAAAAGGAGGAAGGAAAGCTGAAGCGGAAGGACGCGAATTCGAGTTCTGCGATGAATTTGAGCCACGCACCATGGCCCAAGTCAGGGGTTTCAGGAGGCATCTGAAGCTGCAGAGCTGGCTCAGTCAGAGAAAGGATCCTGACCTCCCAGAAGGAGGATCTGCCACCTGTCCCACACATGGGGGAGCACTGCTCCAGCTGCAGCGGGGCTGGATCTATTTCAGAGCAAAAGCAAATGTGTTTTCCCCACCTGTCACAACTGTGAAATGTACGGATAGCGTTTACTTCCGAGGCATTCGTCACTCAAATTAACAGGCAATCTGTTAGTCTGAGTGCAATTAGCACCCCAAACTTCACTCCAGACATGTCTGGTAGCTGAATTTTGCTCACAGATCCTTCAGCAGCATGGTGTTCACTTTGAGAAAATATATGCCAATGTAGGGAGTGGCAAGGCTGTGAAATCCCCAACAAATTCAATGTGAAGCAAAGCTAAACACGCTGCTGGAGACTTGGCTTTGCCTTTGCTAGAAACTGTGATGGAAAGTTCACAGTTTTACAGGCTGAAATTGAGCACTCAGCTCACCTGAGACACAGCAAATGGAATGAGTGAGTGTAACCCAGCCAGCTGGGGCTGCCTCCCACTGCCTCTTCCTGCTGCCGGATTTCAACTCCACCGCTCCTGCCACGTGAACGTGCCCCTTACACACAGACACACATCCTGGAACATGACTTCAGCATTTTTAAGAGGTACAGGCGGGCAATATGAGCAGTGTAAACACTTATCTGTGTCATGGAGAGTGCAATCACAGCACAGAGCACAGTCACACCGGCACAGGCTGCCTGTTCTACCCTGGCCCTCAGACCTGCCTTCCATATTACAGCCACATCATCTGCAGCATCTTCAGATGCCCACCTGGATCACTCCTTTAGTGGGATATTTCTTTAAATATAAAGAATGTGAAATGCCATATAACAATGGACTTAAGTTCCTTGAACTCGATGTCCACCTCTCTCTTTTGTGCTTGCCAACATGGCAATAGGCTATCTGCAAACCACACTGAAATGTTCCTTCACAAATGCAAAATTTGATGTAAAGAGGACTGAGGGAATGCACAACCCAGGCTTCCCAAAAGCAGTACAGCTTTCATCTATCACAGACTTCCCCTGGATGCTGGAGATTGTTAGGCTCATAGCTCCAGTCTCATACCCGAAGAATGTTCATCACAGCAATCACTTTTTTTTCTTTTTCTTAAATGCTGCACCAACATTGCCCAGAGCTCTTCCCTTGCTTAGTCTAAAAATCTGTCCATACCTAGCATTTTATTAGGATTAGCTTCTCCAGTCCTCCAATGCTTATCTGCATGATTCTCTGATCTTCCCAACCCCTCCTAACCCGCCCTGTACCTGCTGGCAGCACAAGTGACAGACCTGCCAGGTGTCACCTTCCAGTGTCACAGCTTTCTCCCCCATTTCTCCCTGGATCAATCTAAATGACTCACACTCACAGCACCTGTCACAGCAATGACATTGCTCTTGCTCTGTGCTCATCCCTGGCATTTTATCATCCTCTTCCACCACAGTGGAGCTGGTGAGAGAGATGCCTGGTCTTTTCCAGCCCAGCACCCGTCGCTGCTCCCCCAAAGGCAGAAGCAGAGGGAAGGAGAAGAGCAGCCTGCTTACCCTCAGGAAGGAGAGGTCTCTGTTGTGCTCGATGCTGGTGATCTCCAGGTTGCCCATCACTACCTCACAGTTCTCATAGTACTTGCGCAGGGCCCGGTACTGCTGCTCCAGGTCAGAGAGGGAGCTCAGCTTGTTCTCGGTGCCGGCACACACTGCAAAAAAAAAAACACCCCACAGCACAATCAGTCAGGCCAGTGTGGAAGAGGAGCACTGGAGCACATAAAGAAATACAGTCTGTACACAGTGATACAGGGAGCTGCAACAAAAATCTGTGATGATTCAAAGGACTTGGTCACTCAAGTCACGCTTGAATACCAGCAGAAGAGACAGGAAAGTAAAAATACAGCCTGCGGTCATCTCAGCAATTTAAACACCTCTCACCAAATGGGCTGAAGTACATATTCACCACCAAATGCAGAAAGTTTGAAAAGGCAGAAATGCAGGAAAAAGGCCAAGCAGGTTGACCTCAGCAGCCAAAGGGTCAAACCCAGGTCTCAGCAAACCCCTACCAGTTCTACCAGTGACAGAATCAGACACTGGGCAGAGGCACTCCCATCACAGGCTGAAGGACACAAGGCTGCAGAGACCTGTGCATCCAAGGTGACCTGCATAATCCAACATTTTCAATATTCTCAATAGTATTTTGGACAAGCCAAGAGCAACCTGAGCAGAAGACTTAAACCCAACATTGTTTTCCTTATCACTTTCCTTAAGACCCCAGCTCTTCCCGGCTTTATAAAATTAAATAGGACAAAACCAGCAAAAAACACAATGTCTTTCCACAAGTCCCCAGGCTGAATGCACAGCGAAGGTATGTCAGGAAATACCATCTTAATACAGTTTTCAAAGGACGACCTTTAATATTACACCACTCTGTTCTACTTTTTGAAGCCCAGTAAAAAGCCAGCACAGAATCCCAGCTCAGCTCAGTGCATCAGCCTGTTGTCATCATGCAATGACAAAAAAAATAAATGTAAAAAAAAAAGAGAGAGAGAGAGAGAAACAAATACAGAAACAGCATTTTACATGATCAGCTTTTCACACATTGCTCAGCCTGCCCAGACAGCGATGCTGCTTAAATGGTCAAGTGTGGGGTTGGGCTGGTTTTGGTTTGTCTGCTTCAATGCACTTACTTTTCTTCTTAATCAGCATCTTGTGGGTTGTTCTTATCTGTGAGCAAATTAATCTGGGTATATCTAAATTTTGAAATGGGCATTATATTACTCAAAACGGGAGCCTGACAAGAATGGCATTTCTGGAGCCAATCCCTCTCCTGGATCAGATCGATACAAACAAAACTCTCCATGACTGGAGGCATAATCAGTAAAATTGGCTAAAATATACTCTTTTGAATGATGCAGGTCCTTTTTATAAATACCAAAAGTAATTAGGTTTCAGAGTACTACAATTATTGACTGTTTATTTACACCATCTCCCCTTTCTTTTTTCTCAGTAGAAATGGGAACAATTCTGATCTCTGTTCCCTCTGTGGCCTCTCTGCTGCAGAACTACTTGCTCTTGTGCCATGACTCCCACGGGGAGGGCAGGCATGGGCTGGTTTCTTCACAAACCATCCACAGGGTGAAGAGTTGATCAAATCATTTTTGGGTTCTGGGGGGCTAAAGAGCACGGATCAAAGCTGAACACACACTGCAAGAGCTGCTTCTCCAAACAGGCATTGGGTCTACCCACCACAGGAAATGCTGGAATATTATTTCTTTCTATCACCTGGTAAAAGTAAAATTTCAAAGTTCTTGCCACAGTTAAAAATTTCAAATGTTAGACCTATGTTCACTGTACTGTGCTGAAGAAAAACAGAACAACTTGGTTTGCTCAAGTTTTAAAATAGAAGCTAGCACATCATTTTGAGGCTTATCTTAAAAGCATGAACATTCCAATTTTTAGATTTTCTGTAAAACCTTACCACTTGGAGTAAATCATACCTAAACACCACTTTAGTCATAATATTTTTAACAGCTATTTTGGGAGATTCCCAAGATGGAAAGACACAGTCATATTGGGACCTCACGTAGCTCTGGTGGACTGGGAACACTGGAAGGATTAAGCACTGCAACTAGGAGATGGCACATCTTCCTTTTTTGAAATACAAAGCCCTGTCCTAGCTCATGTATACAGTTTTATTCAGAAAACCCTCGAGACCTGCCCTTGTGTGCCAACTCTTCAGGGATGTCACATGTCTCTGCCTGCCAGGATACCTAAAAATTCTTGCTTAGCAATTACAAAATGGGTTTGTGTGTTTCTTCCTTAAATATAGCAGTATCTATTACCAGACTTATCAGATTTCCAGCCAGGTAAGTATTCTGTCTTAAGGCTCCCAAGGACTAATAAATACCTTCCTTTCCATTTTGCAATCCATGCTAAGGACCAACACAGCTCAGAAAACAATTCCTGCAGCTCAGCTAATAAAGCTACATACTGCAACACTGCTATTCCATGCTGCACACCCATTAAACGTTTCCTGAAAGCTAATGCAGCCATTTGTTTGCTGTGAGGAAGCAGAAACACCTGGAGCCTGTTCTTGCAAGAGGATTCAGCCAGCCCAGATGTGAAGCAGGGCTATGACTTTTATTTGACTGAGATTAATTTTGTACAGCCAAACCACTGCAATAACTAGTCCCAGTTTTTGATATGGCTATTAATCAATTATTTTGGATTAAAAAAAACCCACAAACTTTAAAGCTAATTTAGAATAAATCATGCTTATCCTTTAAATTCATTTCACAGCAATTGCAAACACTTAATGTCTGTCTTAAAAAGAGAAATTTCCTTCAACAAAAAATTGGTCACAGATTGCCTCAAATCAAGGCAGGTACCAAAAGTGATTCTCCTACATCAGCTGAGGGCTGCAGAAGTGCACATTTTCTTCCATTGGTACCCAACCAGCAGTGCAAGTTGATGCAGAAACAGAACTCAGAGCAGGAAAGAGCTTTGACCTGCACAACAAGCTGAAGTCACAAAGCAAATGTGGATATAATGATGGATCATTAATAATCCGTTATTACAATGTCATGAATCTCCTCAGTTTTGCAATGTATGCTCTTGATGCACCTAATAATTATGTCACATTCGAAATACAAAGAGGAAACTATCCCAGTATTTAAGAAAAGTAGGTTGGGTCCTTCACTTGAAGGAGGAAGGGCTGGGACCTCCCATCCTTTGCAGAGAATCCTTTAAAACAGAGAGATAAGATATGCTCATGGCAGGTTTTTCAAGGCAAATAACAGCCAGTGGGGTAAAAAGGCATTCCTGCCAAGAGAGGGAAATGCTGCAGCCATGGACCATTACAGAGGTGCTCCTGTTGGCCCTCTGATGCCAGAGAGCCAAACCTGGGAGGGACCCAGGCCAGGAAGCAGGCTGTGAACTGGTACTTTTTTAAAGTTTCATGCCACATTTTGAGCCACATGAGCCAATTCCCAGCTGCTCCAGAGTAGAAATAATTGTTCTGGGTCGGATTTGCCAAGGTAGTTAAAAAGCACTAAAGTAATTGCATGTGAAGTGGGAGCTGAGCTGGAGTCACGCAGGATTCCCTGAGCTCAACACAGAACAGGAACACACCCCACTCACCTCCTGCTCCTCTCCTGGAACAGCAACAGGCATCTATGTGTTGTAGCAGCTCTTTAAAATTAAGTGCCAACATAATAAGTATTTGCAGGGATGCTCCAGATGTATACAGGCATAAACACAAGCACAACAAAATGTATTTCCTTGTCACATCATGCAAAACCACTGAAACCTGTATCTCATGAACCCTCTTCAAAGCACTTTGTTGTATATTGTTAGATTTGTTGTTTAATACAGACCCAGAAATGGATGAGCAGCAAAAAATATCAAGGTTGTGTGCTTTAACTGTTCCTGCAGCAGAACCTCTGCTGGTTAATAAAAAATACTCATTCCCTGTCTCTAACACAGGGCAAAGAGAAGCAGCTTTAGATGTGCCTCCAGTCTGAAGCTGCTCTCGTTATTGAGCATCCCTGGTCACATATTCTCTGTCTTGCTTGGGGGAACCTTTCCAGGGGCATTTCCATGAGGGAAACCCTCCAGCTCTTTCAATGCACATCCAGCAAAATCAGATTTCCCCTACATTTTGCCCAAATTTGGGGGGAAGCTTCAGTCTGACCTGGTTTACTGACATGCCACCAACCTCTCAAATCCATCTCTCCACCTCAACATGCTCAGCCATTCCTGCTCCTTCCATGTTCTGACATAAAACCTCACAGAGTGTTGATGTGCAGAGTCACCCACCACTAAGGTCATCCCAAAGCTCAAGGAGATGCCTCTTCCATCCTGGAAGGCCCAAACCTGCAGTGATGGCAACAAGCCAGTGGCCACTTCTCACCTGCAGCCCAGTCATGGGGGATTTTGGGTGGGTGCTGGAGCAGAGCACAGCTTGGTCATCACAAAAGTGGATTTTAGGCATTACTCACACATTCACACTTCACATTCAGTTATTTACTTATTAGCAGCTACCTAAAGTGACAGAGTTTCAGCTCTTAATGGCCCCAATTACAACAGTAATAATCATCTGTATTGAAATGAACTTTTGTTTTTCATCAATATTCATGCACATGACTTGGAAATTAATTTTCCATTGACACTTTTTCATAAAACAGCCAAATCATTCAAACGCTCACTTAAAGGTGGCAAATAATGGAGACATTTAAAAATCTGTTAGATTCTGCTTTTCAGCCCATTATTTCACTCTGCTCTGTTGATGATAAATCCATATGTTAAATTAAGAAATCACACTTGCCTCCATCTAGTACTGCTTCTTCTAATACTAATGGATTTTATAATCCTCCTAGCTCAACTTTTGGAAGAAGATCAACTTGTTTCATTTCTTATTCAACCCCTTTCCAGATCAGCCTGTATCTGGAGTACTAAAGAGTGGAATCCATTATCTCCACCACAGTCACCCCCACCTGAAATCCCAATAGATCCTCTTCCAAAGCACACTCAAAGAAGCAGTGATGAGGCATCCTGGTGGCTAACTCCAAGGGAGTTATCTCAAGCACCTCAATATATTTTCCTCTGAATCATAAAACATTTATTATTTTCTCTTTGGCAAGGATGCAGAAGAGCAGTGCCCTTGCCCTGCCCCAGCCTCTGCCTGAAGGCAGCACAACCTCCCTTTGTCAATCAGTTTGTCAAGTGGGCCAAAAACACAAAGGGATGCTCAAATTCTTGGACTTACTGGTTTGAGGAATGTCTTTATAAAAAGGGCAATCACACGTTCCTTCACCCCAGAAATGATTAGCCCAACAAGAACCATCCTCTCAGAAATTTCTAACACATTCTTCTCCGGTACTTCCCACTTATTTACTTAATTAACTGCGTTTTTACAAACATCACCATTATCAGGGTTTCTTGAAAGACAGCTAACAGAACTGTTTATTAATAATTGCAAACACTCGTGGCAATTTGTTAAGACCCCCAGATGGGAGGAATACTCAAGCCCCTTAAGGAACAACTAATTACCACAGCAATCCCCAATCACTTCTTTCTGCTCCACGCTCTCAGCAACAGCCTGGGCACCCTGTCACGTAGGCACACAGGAAGGGGAAACACACTTTTAATCCTTCCATTATTATTTTACAGTTCTCCTTGAATGAGATGAATTCTTCTTGCAATTAGGCATGTCCTAATGAAGCAAGGGCTGTCTGCACTTACAGCCTTGCAGATGTTTCCCATGAGAAGGCAAAACACTCCTGGAGGTCACCAGCCATTCTCCTGTAAACCCAGTGAATTGGGAGAGTGCTTTAGAATTGGAGGCTTTCTTTCCCTAGGTGGGAGGCTGTAATGAAGGAGAGCATAATTTTCTCTGTACTCCTAATTAAAAGCTCAGCTGGCACAAGTGTTTTCCTTCCGCAAGGTCTGCTCTACCCTGGAAAATTATCATCCCATTTGATTCCAGTTGCATGCAATCAACCCGACTGCCATGAACCCCTGGACAGCCACGTGGCCACAAGAGGAGCTCAGCATGGCCACCCAGCTGCTGCCCAACCTGTCAGGGTGTCACTGGGATGAGGTGACACAGCACAGGCAGTACAAACTCTTCCCCCATAGCATTTCTCCTCCACAGCACAGAGAAGCGGTCCCTGGGTTGGATAGTACCAGGCACCAAAAGCATTAATTTCCTGAAATTTGGTCACTAAAACCTCAAATATCATCCCATATGCCTCTGTAAAAGCTTTCCAGTGCTTCCAGAAAAGTTGCAGGAAGTGTGTTACCAGCCTGGTCCCACCTCTTAGAGACACTGATCATAATCCACCTACAAATGGAAGCTCATTCCAAATTTTATGAGCAGAAACAGCTGGGCACAGTAGAGACTGACAGTGATTGTGACTCCATCAAGAAGGATTAGCTATGTGTGATAACACTTTTCCAAGCTGATGAAAACCTCTCCTTGTGCCAAACTCTCTAAAATCCTTTTGGTTGATGGTACACAACATATTTTACTGATGTGCTTTCCTATTCATGCCACCCAAAAAAAAAACCACCATCAGAATGTTGACCAGATTTATACAGCAACATTTCAAGGATATTAACTTGTACTGACCATGTCAAGCCATCATCACCAGCTTGTTTTATGCCAGTATTTCCAGCACTGTTTCTCTTTTAGTTATGCCACATCTATATTATGGGACATCTACTGGAAAGGAAAAAGTAGGAATAATGCTGTGCAGGACCTACATCACACAGCTACCACTAAAAAAAAGGCAGAAATTAACACAAGAAGTTTTACCAATGGTTCTTTCTCCTCAAATCTTGGTACCAAATTTTTTTCTCTGTGTGCTTCTGCACTTTTTCTCCCTACTCTTCACGAACACACACACACGCACCCCCACCCCTCCTTTCCTCATTTTGTTCTATTTGAGGGTAAATAGTCGCTTCTTAACTATAATGTAGGTACTGGACTTGACAAGCAATTAAAGCAAACAATTTCCACTCATCTAACTTTGCCAAATTAGTCATCTACCATCTGCTCTATCATCTGTCTCTCCTTGAGGTCTTGCTGTGAATCTGGAAGCACTCACTCTGACAAGGAGGCAGCAGATAAACCTCCAAGCTGGTGGGGAAGCCAAGGGATGGAGGTGACATGGGGGTGACACGTGGCACCGTGCTGCTGACCACCACCCCATCAGGATGGCTTTGAGGAGATGCTCGTGGCTCCAGTGGTTAAATTGGCAAACTACCAGCACGCATGTTGTGATAGGAAAACGTTTAAAATTGAAGTATTTTTTTACAACCTCTTATGCAGCGGGGTAGCTTAGGAAAACTGTGAGGTTTTCATACCCAAATGCAAAAAATAACTTAGTTTATCGAAATATCTTCAGCATTTGCAAGCTGCTTCCCAGTGAAGTACATAACCCAAACGAGCAATTAGCAGACATTATCTAAGGAAGGTTTGAGTGGTCTCTGCTCCCAGCACCTGGCTTAGCTCAGCTAAGGCTGCATTTTGAGACAACAAAACCATTTTCAAACAGCTCTGAAATACAACACTGGTCTCCTCTGTCCTCCAGCTTCTTAGCACTGGCAGGACCTTCTCCTTTTACCAGGCTTTCATTTTGGGCTCCTTACTGGAGCCCTTACTGGGCCTCCCAGTACAAAAGAAAGATCACCATCATCCCTTTTCCAGCTGACCTAAGCTTCCTCCCCAAGGAAATCAATTCCAAAGTGCAAGTCAGACCATGCAAATGTTGCTGCTCCGAACCATCCAGCAGAGGAATCATCCTCCCTGTTGCTGCTGAAGAACATTACAGACTAACTCCTCCTATGCTAGTTGGGCACTTGAGTGCAGCACCCAAGATTAAGTGTTTGATTAACTCTTAATGACATGAACCAAAATTCTCCCCTGCAGCACCAAAGTACAGACCATCACCAGTAGCTCCTGAGACTATTAAGCCTGCAGATATATGACTGTAATGCAAGGCCACATGTTCTTCCAAGCTGAAGGACTAAGAGTGCCCAAATACTGCTCTCCTTGCTTTCCAGCCCTCACTCTTCTCAAGCCCTGCTCCAGTGCAGCAGCAGCAGCGGCAGCCCGTTTCCCTCTGTCACTGGGTGCATCCTGGCTCCCTACCAGGGCAAAGTGGTGGAAATTCCTACAGCTCCCAGCAGTGAGAGGGATTTGGATTGTTTCTTCAATGCCAAGGGTAGGAGTGGAGGGAAGCTGATGGAGCACAAACCCACAAGCACCAGGGGAGCACACCCACAGGTGGGAGCAGGGGGAGCACAGGTGATACGGCTCCTTGGTCTGGTCTTTTGCACCTTCAACAAAAATCAGTCTGGCAAGGGATGCCAGTAACATCTGCTGTGAGGATGGACCAAAATAATTTCCCAGCTGTCAAACCAGGCTGCTTTGGTGGGACACAAAGGGCTCTTTTCCCCTGGCAGTGATCTCCAGGGGTGCTCAGCTGGCACAGAGCACTGCCCTGGTGCCGCGGTGGTGGCCGCATTCGCCGGCAGCTCCTGGGACTCCCAGAGCTCCTGACAGCCGCAGGCCTCCGCCTGTCTGCCTCCTTCCCTGCCTCTCCCTTCCCCAGAGGGCCCCCAAACACCGCAGGCACTCACTCAACTTAAATGCATTTTAATTAACATTGTGCAAACACGCGGAGTTTGTGCGTGCACAGGGGAGCGCGTTCATTCAGCTTCCGCCTGCTTCTCAGCCTGGGAAATCCGCTGGGAGATGGGAACGGGATTGCAGCCCTCACTGCCTGCACAGTATGGAAACTACATTGGCAAGATGCTCACAAGCCCTCAGATCCTCCTTACTAGTATTTAAGTATCATTTATGTAAGAGATGCAGCTCGGAGCGGGTAGGTGGGACAGGTGCTTTTATGTCTCTACTGTAACACGGGTAATTAGTCACCACTAAAGCACACAGCGAGAGGCACCTCATTACAGCTTAAGCACAAGCCACTTGTGACATGTAAAAGGTATTTCCCCAAGATCGCCCACAGAAATCTTCCTTGCATTACATTAGTAATTATCACATAACCCAAATACCACCTAATAAAATTATTAAAGTTAACTGTGAAATTTCAACGCCTGAAGAAAAGGACTGCTTTGGTGAGAACAGCCTTCCCAACTTCTGGCAAAACTGCAGGGGGACTTAAACAGTCCCTGGAAAAACACTTGGGAGTTAAAGAAAACCAGTATCTCATGGGACACAACTGAAATGGCCAAGGCAGGGCTTGGGTGTCCCCATTACCAGGCAAGAACAGACCCAACACTTCGGAGCTGCTTTGCCCAAGTGCTTCAAGGTGACTGTGCAATGCAGGAGAACGTGATGACAGAAATACTCTATTTCAGCCAATGCACATACATTTATTAAGCTGAGACTGAATGCAGTTTATTTTTCATTAATGAAAATAACAGGTTCTCAAGCAACACGATAACCTTGTCAAGCAGGCAGGAGAATCCAGCTCACGTGAGACAGCTGAAATGGTAATTACATCGGCTTGGAAGAACTGCAGATGAGGGGAATGGAGTCAGAAGGAAAGGCAGGGGCTGTGCTGAGGCTGTCTGGACCCCCAGGTGGATGCCACACCTTGTCTAGAGCCAAAATACGCTGGGCTAGGAACAGAGACCACGTCCTAGAGCCTGTGGGGGTTGTATATGTTGCATATGTTACAGTCATCATGTCAAAGAATTAATGTGCTCTCTTACACAAGACTTCCTTACACCAAAACTTCTATTTGCCTAATTGTCCATGGCTGCACTAAGTAATAAACCCCATATGTTTTATTAAAGTAGGTGCTTTCAGGAAGGCCTGTTTTTTTTAATAGGCAGGAAAAACAAACTTCCAGTAAATAAAGTCTAGGCAAGAACCTTTTGTTTCTTCTATAAGCTGTGCATAAGAACATGCATCCCAGTGTGAAGGCAGCCTCTTCTGCACAGCCCATCCCTGGAGTGCTGATAACCTCACTGTACATGAGCAGAATATTCAGGGCAAGCTCCTGCAGCACTGAAGCTTCTGACTGTTTTACCTGGGAGGGGAGGACTGCATGTTTGCATTCAAGGAGCTTCTCAGCAAATGGTTTTGCCTCCCAAGGCTGAAGGGAGCATGGGGGAGTCCACTCTGCACCTCAAATTCAGTTTCCCTGCAGCTGAATCTTGCAAAACTTCAACTTCTCTAATTGCTTTTTTTTTCACCCAACCTACTGATGCACTGCATCAAGCTCAGGCATATTTATTCGTTATTTTTAGTTTTATATACTTTCAAAGATCATCTCAATAGCTAAGTTCTAACTAACCATACTTAGAATCAGGTATTATAAATTCTTTATGGAACAGTTTGCTCAAATATGCTCCCTGTTAGCACTTGCTGTGATTTCTGTTGGGCTTTTTAAAACACACTCTATATATATTTTATAAATGTTTGGGTTCATTCCCACCTCCCCACCCCAGAGACTGCCCTTAAACTTCTGTCCATTGATTGTGACGGTATCAATTTGTAAAGGTCAACAGAAAACTTCTCTGACAGCTGAACTCAGAAACTAATTTTTAAATGTGCTGTTTCTCTTCCTCTACAAAGCAAGATGCCAACACAATCAAAACCCAAGGTCTTTATTTCACAGGCCTGACCAGTGGCTTGGATAGGCTTTGGATCCCTGATGGCCACTGAACACTCCTTGGAAATAGGAGCTTGTTTGAGGGTTTTAAAAAATAGCAACATCTGAAATAGCAGCCTTACAAAAAAAACAGGGGAGAGAAAGAGAAAGGTTCATTGAAAAAACAACTTTAATTTGCTGCTTCTCTGAAAGCCTCTGCAGACCCTGGATAACAGAGCTCCAGAGATCACCACACAAACATTACCACTCTGTGGGTCTGACCTCAAGCATTCTGTTATCTACATGAATAACTTAAATTTTGCAGTAAAAACCCTCACAATCACCCAGCTAGTCAAGAAACAGACTATACTAAGTTATTTTGATGCTTGCTTCTGATTTCTTTTGAGTGAACAGGCTATTTTATTTGGGATTGGGGTCAAAAGCCTCTTCAAAAGGCATCCGCCCTTTCCCCCATGCCATAGTTTACTGAATATCTCACATTCATAACCACTTAAAAGAGGGCTGTGCAATTTATGACATTGTTACACATGAAGAAAACCTGCCATAAATCAGAGAAATCAGTTATATAAATGAGCATAAAAGTGCAGGGAAATGTCACAAGATAGCAATAAAGTATCTTCCAAATGGTAAATCCCGGGAGTAGAAGCACCATTAGTTTAGAATCCTCCACTCAGCAACAGCAGGACTAGTTTATCACTGGAGCCACAAACAGCAGCCCTGGGAGGAAGTTGTAAGTGCCGGGTGAGGGGGTTTACCCTGCAAACAGACATAAAGCCTTTCACTGACTTCCCAGGTCCCAGCCCAGGCTTCTATCTGAGATCCCGTCATTTTTCTGCAAACACTACCAGAAGATCAGACGTGTAACAGCAAAATGCCAAGGAATTTGTTGGGATGAAAGAAATGCAATGCCATGTAAAACCCTGCAGCTGCCCCCCCAGAAAAGTGGTGGCAGCACCAGAGGGATCTGTGGATAGATTAAAGCTTCAGTTCAGTGGCATGTGGAGACTGATGGAAGGGGAAAATCTCGCTGAGACTAAGCCTGGTGCAGAAGAATCCCACCCCACCCACCCATGATGATTCCCCCAGGAATCATCTGCTTTCCTTTCCAGCAAGGCTTTAAGTGAGCAGCCTGGAGCAACCACCAGACCGTGCCCTTGGGCTTATTTCTAAGGTCTGCACACAGGCCGTTCCCCATCCTTTTGGACTTGGAGAAGTCCCAAGACTATTCCTGACCTCTTATCCTGCACAGGGTAACCATTATCTCACTGTTAAAACAACAGCCCACAGAGATTGCCAAAATCATCTGCTTTCTGGTTCTTAGTGCAGGGCAAGAGGGACAAAAGGAGAAGACACAATACAGGGCAGGTTGCTTTTTTGTGGGGACATGGATGACACGTTCCCACAGACCAAGAGCAGCTTCCCACTGCTGCCTCTCACGCGAGGATGACAGCACTTCTGCCCAGAGTCCCCCTCACCTGACTTCATTTTCACAAGCAAAATGGAAGAAGGCAGATGAATGCCAGGTGCCTCACTGCTCCTGCCAGGGCAGAGAGCAGCAGGCACGTTTTTCAGCAGCCTCACTGAGAAGAAAAGCCAGGAAGCAATTTTCCCAATTTTCCCTCTGCGAGGAGGCTGCTCCCGGGGTCCCCACTTCATTAATCCCTTCCTCTCGCTCGCTCCACTCCACAATCCCGGTCAGCTGAACCTGGGAGAGGGGAGGGAGGCTGGAGGGGGAGCACAGGGCACCTGCCATGTGATTCCCAGCCAAACCTTGTGCCGGGGGCTCCAGCCAAGGCCTTGTGCTTAAGTGATGCGGGAGCACGTGCGGCCGGAACGGCTCCGTGCAAATTCACCCGCTGCGAAACGTCCTTGGAGCTGCCTGCCTGTGACAGGGAAACAGCAGCCAAGGTCAGCAGAGCTTGTTTGATGGTAACGAGCCTGAACCAGTGGCCTCATCCTTAAAAACACCCAGACCCCTCCCCAAAAGCATCTCTGAGGGTGCAGAGACATTCCTAGGTGCAGAGCTCTCTTGTTACGCCCCCCACAATACCGTGTTTACTGAACACCTTCGCTTTTCATTACGTCCACAGAAAAGCACAATCCAGCCTGGACTGCTAGGAACAGCTTAATTAATAACAATTAGCTGCAGCACAATTGTGATTCAGGTGGCGTTTTGGAGCATGAAGGAGAAACTTGACGCTTTTGCTTGTGTGCACGGACATAAGAAATTCCAGGCGAAGTTAATGGAAACTGAGCTGCTGAACAATGCCAAAATTCAAATGTACTGTAAAATTACTAAATTATTTCAATGTCACAGGAAGGCGTCGCACTACTTCCAGGATTATTAGCCCTTGCAGAGTTTTAATAATATTTGGTCAAATACCTCAGGAGCACATCACTGGGATATTATAAAACCGCTGAGATAATATAAAATCCTTTTATATTTTAGGAGAGGGTGGGGTTGAAATCTGTGATTACAAAAGACAGGAGGCAACAGCCTCGAAAAGCCGGGTGCCAGCTCCGTGTTCCCTGAGGCCACCTGGTCCCTGCCTGGCGGTGGATGCCTCAGAAGAGGGCCTGGCTGTCCCCTCCTCATCAAGGAGAAAGGGAAGGACACTTTATGAAATTGCTGTTGTCTAAAGTGGTCGAAACACCTGCCAGTCATGGCAGGTTTATTGGCCACGCTCCCCGCAAGGGGGGCTGCGTCTGAGTGCCTCCGCCTTAATTAGCGTCACCGCAGTCAGATGCAATTTATGTTTAAATATACATGGGTAATAAGAAGACAGTCCAAGGGACTAGTTTCAAACAACAGCAAAAAGGTGGAGGCTTCAAAACTTTCTGTTGGAAATCAAGAGAAATTCCTAGCTGGAGAATGAATTGATCTGCTATTAACAGTCTTGGCCAAGCTGGCGCCGTCTTAGTGAAAACAAGCGAACAAAGCATGAAGTGACCGTACAGGATCATATTTTGAGAGCATGAAAAAGCACAGAAACGTGCACCCAGCATGCTAAATGTGAGCCCATGAGGGCATTTCTGCAAGGAAAAGGTAGGCAGCCCATGTCACTCAGCGTGAAAACTGCACACGTGCTGATGTTGATTTTCACGAGGTTTCTTGTGGCTTTGCAGGAAGCCATCACCCTGATCTTAGGAAAAATAAATGTCCTGCATGGACCAGCAAAGCACACTCATTTTCTGGCAAAATAACATATCACAGCCGTGTTGCAGGCAGAGGGAATTCCAGGTGGTAATGCCTGGACTGGAGGGAGTATGTTTGAGAATTGTTCTGATACAGGTGTGATGCAGCTAGAAAACCGAGTGTTTCAGACTCCTTACCAACAGTAAAACAGGCATTTTCTAAAGTAGGTAGACCAAGAACATGTGGGCAAACACTGGAAATGAAAACAAGTGGCTCCTGCCACTAAGACTTGCCACAAATCCTGCCTGAGCAGAGCCCTACCTCCCAGAGGAAAATTGTATGCTCGGTAATGTGCGCTTTCCTTATCATTTACAAAATCTAAGCCATATTGTTGCAAAAATATGTCTGAAAGTATGAAAACTGTTCCAGGGCTTCTGGCAGAGCCTGCAGATACAGAGGCCAAAAATCTGCTTCCCAGCAGCAGAAATCCACCCTGCTTGTCCCTGGCATCACCATCTGGAGAGCGCGCGGCCGCCTCAGTGCCACTGGTGCTGATGTTCAGCAGCTAAGGAAATAGAAATCAGCCCATCATGAGCTTGACAGCTTATCTTCATACCTGCTTTTGTCAGGTGCAGCTAGAGCATGGTACCAGACTTTTAATTTCTCCTAGGTCTCTGCAAGATCCCTCACTTGACCATGACAAATTTCCACCAAACTTTAATTTGAGAAATTTGACATAATTAAGAGAGCTGGCTGGATATCAGTCTCCTTTCCATTGGTAGTGATGCATGAGAGAAAACATTGCTGGATGAACAGCTTTGGGTTACCTACATCAGGCCGTGACTCCACAGCCATAGAAAGGAGAGAATAGAAAAAATATACACCTTACAGGTCATTTCGATTCAGCAAAAACCTAAGAAAAAACACCTCAAGCTCAAGCCACAGCCTTCTGTGAACATTCTACCTGTCTGTAGCCATTAATGCAGGTAATACTTCTGTGCTTGAGAAAAGTACCACTTTTGGTTTAGCTGCCTTGGTTGTGCTCAGTCATGTTCCTTCCCTAGGAAGGTAAGGTTGGCCTTGAACTCAAAACCAATTGCCTCTGTGGGTTTGTTTCTTCATGGCCCCACTCCTCCTGAAAGGTGGCAGAAATCCCCCAGTACAGACCCCACCCACCACGCTCTGCAGATTTGCCACTGGGGAACTATGAACACTTACTGCAATTAATGGTTCTGTGTGGCCCTTGTCTCTAGATGAAAGGAGGCAAACCTCTTCCACTGGGCTTGGAGAGAGTGGCAGCACCACCCAGAAAAATACAGGGCCTGGAAAACTCACCTGAGTGTGGTACCCCAGACTGGGGGTGCAGAGGATGTACCCACCCTGGGGAATGGGATACTCCTCCCCTGCTTCAGCAGGAAACACCTCTCTAAGTCACACACATGCCACGCTGAATCCTTCCTCTCCCTCTCCTCTCTGCGCCCACTGGTGCTGCATGATTAATATCACATCAAATTTGTCTTTGTAGACTATCCCACCAATCTTTCTTTGTGTAATGTTCGCTTTACACCAGGTGACAGTTTTAGTGATTCCTCCTTTATTTGCATGTCCCCTTGAAGAAGCTTCATTTCTCCTTCTAATCAAGTCATTAATTTTCAAGAAAATCGTTCCCACCCTGAGATGGCTGGATTCTAATTTGTCTCTGTCGCACAAATGACAAGTATCACCTCATTGTCATGCTGTGATGTTCCTCCACATACCTGTATTTGGGTAGGAAAAGCACCAAAATTATTTTTCCACAGCTACAACTGCTTTTCTCTGTGGCAGTTTGATTCCATCATGATCCTTCCTTCAGGTACTTTGTGGCAGTATTATACAACTGGTTGCTGTTTATTTCAAAACACATCTTGTTCGTAATTTCTTTGTAATGGGAGAAGTAGAAATGACAATGCCAAAATGACTTTCTTTTTTACCTTCTTTGCATCCTGTTTACCAATAGAGCTGACCACCTGGGATGCCAGTGCACACTCCCCTGCTGTCAGACTGATGCTTCTTTTCAAAACTTCTTTCCATGGTGCTGTTAGCACATGGATTTTCACGTAACGAAAGCTGAACGCATCAGGGTAAAAACAGAGTTTATGCAACCTGAAATCGCACCATGCAGCTCCTCCTTTTCCTAGATCTCTTTTTCTTGGACCCTAAACTGCCCCCACTAATTCTGGGCCACCAGTCAGGAGAATAAAGAAATTTATTTTTTAGGAAAGGTAACCTGCAGTGTGGCTGTAAAGGAAGATGGGGGACCCCACAGTTTGCAACTTGCACCTGCCTTTTTTTATCAAAGCACCAAAACCACATCTCTGATTTATTACAGCACTTGCACATCTCAGTCTTGAGTTCACCAGGAATATCTGGCAGAAAACAAAGGCTGAGAGCCAGAATTGTGGCCACTGGACAATCCTCACTCTTATATCCATGAAACTTGCTTCCAACAAAGAGCACTGTGCCACTACTGAGCCTGTCTGACGACAAACAGGGGCTTTTCCAGAGGAAATATCTTCCTAATTTGTATCTGGGATCTTCTGCTGTTTGCTATAAGGCACTAACTTCATATTAAAATCAAAAAGCTGGCTTCTCATAGATCTTTAAGAACACTGATCGAATTCTTTCTCATCTCATGCTATTTTTCCTGGAGGAAATGTACTTGAGCCTCAGAACTACCCCTGAAATTATATTTGGAAAAAGGCTGGGGCTGCAACTCCTTTACTAGCTATTCCCAGCACACAGGATATTAGTTATTAACAAATTTCAGTCCAATATAATTGAATAAATAAAATTTTTCTCTTAAAGAAAGATTACTTTTGCTTCACTAAAGCATCTGTGCACAGACCCCCGAGGACTGTCCTGTCTTTTTTATTTCCTTTCTGTTGTGCTTACTGTACCACCTGGTGGACAATACCACCAAAAGTGATGGCAAAACAGAAGTGGAATTACTCATAGAGCATCTGAAGACCCTTCAAGAGTTTCTTTTGTTATTACTGACAGTTCAGTAAATAATTTCTGCTGATGGGTTTATATAACCAGCATTACCTGGTTATATATTCACACGATACCCTGAGTTCACGTGGTAATACTGAGCACAGCACCCCAGGGAAAGGGTTATTCACCTGGGAAGTAGCCTGGTCCTTGCCCTCAAGGCTTCTCTTTCCTTCTCTGTCCTTCTCCCTTACCACATTTCCTTCTGTCCCTCCTCTCCCAGAAGTGCCTCAGCAGCAGGTTCATCCCTACAGCAAAATCCTCCGACTCACACCTCTCCCCTCTTGGGAGCCAAAACCAGCCAGGTGAGGTGAGAGAAACCTGCAAACAACAAACCTGAGCCAACAGATCCCAACCCCAGCCCTGTGGGGTGGGAGCACCCTTCCAGCAGGAGGGAATCCCTTCCTTCAGGAGGGAATTCAATTGCAGCACTGGCAGGAGCGAGGGCTCCCGTTCAGCAGGTTCCAGAAGCACCTCTGCAAATGTTCAGGGCTCGGGTAAGAGGAGTGAACTGTGGCTGAAAGGATTGATTTGGGGCAGTATCATCTCCCTCCTCTCCTGCTCTCACAGGCTGTTGTCACGTTGTGTGCAAACACCGGTCACATTTTTCCAACCTTACAATTGCAAAAAAAAATAATTTAAATTCTCAACCATAAAAAGGCAAATTAGCAGAGGAGTTCCCCGACACATTGCATTGTTCCTGAAAAAAATCACAGTAGATAAAATGAATCATTTTATTTGGGCACCATTTCAAAGCCCAGCTTCAAGGAAGAAATTAATTAAATGCCTATTTTAATCTCAGAATTAAACTGACAACAAAAGTTGTGGTTTGTACTTCCACTGTGAAATTCTCCAAATGCATTTCAGTGTTTGATTTGAGAGGCAATGCAAGAGATGTAAAGCATGTGTGCAGGAGGAAAGCATGTGTACTTTTTCATCATCCTGAAATAAAACCTCTGCAAGTGACAGCTCAAAGAACAGCAGACAAGAACCCATTTCTAGATCTGGAGGTAATGCCATTATTTGTAAAAGTTCAGTTGGATTTGGAAAAAAAAAGTGAATGTATGAACTTAGGGAAATCTCTTTTTCCCAGCTGGGAGAAATTGCTACAATTCTTCTAAATTCTTATGTGTATATATAGTAACATATATACACAAAATAAGAAATAATGTGAAGCAGTATCAAGCAACACTACCCAGCAAAAATTCAGATTCATTTTGTTTGGTGAATTTATCTTGTTGGTCCCCCAGACTAAAAAAAAACCCAACTTTTCATTCAGTCCTAATTTACTCAACCAGGCTTCTGATGTTACACAAACGCAGCAAAGTCGACACAAATAAATCACCTTGCAAAGAGCAGACCTGGAGCACACAACAGACCTCAAGCCTCTGCTCTGGTGTAAAAGCAAACAGGAAAAGAGATTTCCATGTTTTGCATTTCATTCAAAAGAAGCTTAACTTAAAAGTCCGACATCTTCTCTTTCTTTCCCAGAGCTATTTCTTTCTTTCCTTAGCTATTGCTAGATCACTTGACTCTGGAGGAGTCTAAAACTTAGGGGAAAGCACCCCTGGCAACATTTCCTTTCATCTTAGGTGTATTCAGGGTGTAACAATACCTGTCAATTTTGCCTTCAGTCTCAAGAATACTAAAGAAAGCAAGCTCCTGCAAAGGGGAGACTCACAGATCCAAAACCATCACCTGGGAAAGAGTTTGTAGCTAAGTGGGATTCTCAATACCAGATAACCAAAGATGCAGGATGTGCCAAAATGAGGAGGAAAATAAAAGCCAGAGGAGGAATACATGATAAGGAAGAAAAATGGCAATGTGGTTGTAAAGTCAGGAAGGTATAAGGCACCACCAAGTCTGAAATAAGAGCGTTTTCATCACTGTTTTTGAAGTCTTTAATTCAGAGACCTGGCAATCAGTAAGAGCAACAGGGTTTCTCTCCTTACTTTAAACAACATCAACTAAATTAACCTCCCTGTAAGAATTCACACCTAATTTTAAAACTTCCAAGCCTTTCTCCATGTACTTAAGGACCAGGCAAGCACTTAATCACTGCCTGGATTTCAGGTAGTGAAATCAGAATAGGAATTCAGAACACTGAATTCCATAGAATGAAGCATTGAAAATACATTTTGACATGAAGCATGCCAAAATATGGATTTTTAATGCTATATTTAAAGTATCTGCTTCACAGGGTCAGATCTTAGAGCGTTATACAGGTGCAAGCATTTTCCACATTTGATGGAAAATCTCAGCAAAAGAAAGAAGACCTGGAAGAGAATCTGGGTGTCAACACATTCCTGAAATAAAAAAAAAACAACGAAAACCCCAGCCTTATAACATTAAGTCTTACTCCCTTTTAGCAAAGCAACAGAATTAAGTAAATTCCTGGAAATATTCCATTTGCTGAAACTAGTGAAAAACCCAAAAAGACCTCTGGAAAAAAAAATTCTCCTTGAGTAAAAGCCATAGCATCTTGTGTTCAGGTCTGTAAAATGTTTCTTGGGGACTAATGTTAGATTTTCTGTTGTGTTGTGTCAGTTCCCAGCTGTACATCGTGTGCACAGCATTGCTGCAAACATCAGATAAGTAGGATCCCCCCTATTTTGTTTTAACTTCAGTTTGCCTGGTAAGTGGACAGAATAAGCAGTTTTCCCCTCCACTGAGGATAATAATAAGAACACAAAAGTTTTCAGCTTTGCTTGTGTCTGCATTTATGGTTTTTTGCTTGCTTTTGGGATGGCACAGCAGTAACACTGCCTGAGATGAAGTTGCGAGTCCTTTGTTGTGGGTCATGATTGATTTTTAACTCCACCGACTTCCAAATTCTCACGCCCTAAAGCCACAGCTTTTATGATTTCCTCTCTTCCTCAGCAGAAGTCGTCTGGGGGAGAGAGTAAGGGCTGGATTGAGATTGATCATCCAGTGGCATTTGAAGATTCCAGCTGTGCCTTATCACCAGGCGCAGCAGGGAGGATGCAGCAGCAGCAGCTTTGCAGACGTCAGCGGGGGCTACCTGTTCAGCTATCGAGTTTCCAAGGGGCTTAAATGGCTCCTGAGCAGCACTCATTAGCAGAGAAAGCACCCTCCAATGCAGTGTCTCTGGAGGAAAATAAAACCAACAACTCAAGGAGAGATCTAACAGCACTTGCTAACTCTCACCTGTTTAGGAGAGGATGTTAAAAGGAAAAGAACAGACAACCGTGGCTAATTTATTGCTAAATAAATATTGCTAAATAAATATTGCTAAATAAATATTGATAAATAAATATTGTTAAAACAACAACCCTGTTTTAAACCTATTATCAAAATTGTCTGGGTACACTGACAACGCAAAGATGCTGGTTTTGGCTTTAAAGGAAGATTGGGGACCAGATACACTCAAATAAAGTAATAAGCTTTTCAAAACTTGCTCCCAAACTGAAAGTGCACGTTATTTTCTACATTTCCAACTGAGGCAGAAAAGATCTTTTTTCATGTAGTTAGGAATGGGAAATGCCTGAAGCCAATCATGCTGAATTGCCTGGTCAATTGGGTCATACACCTTGACCCCAAGTTCAGGAGACGAGCTTCCCTTACCAGATACTGCTGAGAGTCTAAGGGGAGATGGGCTGAGAACAAGTAGAATACAAAGTGCATAAAAACTTTCTACTCTCAGTTTGCTTCATATTGTTCCCTCATAAATCACAGCTCCCACTGCCTGTCCTGAAACTTCATTAAGCAAAAGGCTGGATCTAGCTGGCAGATGTCCACTGTCAAGTGCCAGACCCAGGGTTCCAATGCTAGTCTTGAATAAACTGCACATCTCCCATCTCTCTTGTACTTTAAAACAAAATGCTCCCGGCATTATTTATAGTCAAGGATACAGTTTACAGTCAGCAACAGTAATTTCACAGCCTCCAAGTCAGAGACACGAGAAAATAGTACCTCTCTCATCTCTGCATCAAGGACAGAAGTCAGTTTGTTTTGGAACAGCATGTATTTTCATTTTGGGAATGTAACAAAGGTGAGCATCCTTGAACCATCATGAACAAACCCTTTCCATTTTGAAATCTAGATTCAGACAAAAAAATGAAGTGCAGGATAGCTGTATCTTCTGAATGATCTGGAAGTTCCCACATTCTTCCCAAGAGTAGGAATATCTCAGCCTGTGGCTCCTTGAGCTGGTACCTTGGTGAAACAGAGAAGACAGAGGCACTCTGCACTAAAGCTAAAGGGGCTGTTTTGGTGGACACACAAGTGCAAGTAAAGCAGTGAGACAAACAAACCAGGGAATTTTGCAGCAAAATACTCTTAGAAAACTTTTCATCACAGAATCAAAACAGCAGGTCTAGAGGAAGCCTTGGGTGGCCACAGAGCCCTTCTCTCTGCCCAGCCACATAATCTTACCTAATATAATTTCAAATTCTCTGTGTACTCCCACATACTGCTGAAGACCAAGACAACTGTTGGATACAGGTGTGTTATATGGCCACAAAATTTCCTGAGGCCACCAAGTCCCTGGTCAAAATAAACATTTATGCCCATGTCTGTCTCTGCTGGAATCCTGCCACTTTGTTTTTCTGTCTCCTTTGTCCCTATTTCCTTTTTGCTGTCCAAATCCTATCTGCAAGGCTTGTACTTTATCTACATTATTTGCATAGCACGTGTGACACCTTCCATTAGCTTTTAATGTACCACGGCCTTAGTCAGAGGAACATTAACTAAACTGATTCTCTTCCTTCTGTAAATGTGAAGGAAAACACCCTGCTTGTTCTTTCCCTCCCCACACCCCCGTGGCTTTTACACAGCCAACTTCTTACCAGTGGGAAAATAACTTTCTCCTCCATCTCCCATCCCTGGATTTTGTACAGGTGACTCATTTCTGCAGGTCATACACAACAGCTAAGGACAAAAGGTGTCACATGCTTTTCACTGATGGTGCATGACAGCATCCCTCACCTCTCTGCAGCCACCCCAGCTTAACACTCAGCATGACAATCTCTTCTGCAGGGTCAAGACCAGCTCTGTGCTTGAGGTGGATAACAGCAGCAGACCAGCAGCAGGTTGTACACCCAGCCCTACATGCCCAAATGCCCTCTGATGGCTCTAGGGTCCATCAAGATATGCAGTGACAGTTCTCTGGTCCAAAATAATGCAGAACAACCCCCCTTTTTTTTCCTTTCTATTTTGAAATAGTTTAGTATTTAATAGCTTCATGTTCACACAAATTAAATGCTTATAGGCCATTCAGTGACAGCCCTACCCAGAGTCACCACTGGGGTTTAGGCAAGGTGAGTTCAGCCCAAACAACTCATCTGTTTCTTTCCCTTCTATCCATGGGAAACCAGAAAAATTAATCCCAGGTAAATAACATTTGGGTTAAAGGAGGGATCACCAAGATCTCTCAGCATAGCTGCATGTGCCTCCCAGTGCAGCTTGAAATTCATTCTAGGCACATTCACACTCGGCCAGGACTTTTCCAGGCTGGAAGCTTTTTGGGGAGTAAGAAGGGTCAGGAATCTCACCAGTGACATTCACTGCTATTTACCCAAACCACCTCTATCCATTATTCACTCGAATCACCTCTGCTTGAGCTGGAAGAAGACAGAGAACAAAAGCGAGCAACAGGCCACCTCTAAGCAAATAACTCTGAGCCAAAGGATGCGTTCCCCAGGCGTTGCTGGGGAAGCCTGTGGGAATTCCCTGGGGGAGCCAGCCTCCAGCCTGTGGAGCATCCATAAAAGCAGAGGATGGAGGCTGAGCTCTGAAGGACACAGGCACGAGTGGTTTTGCCTTCCATGTGCACAACAGCAGGCAGGCAGGGGCAGCAGCGGGGAGATGCCTGAAGCCTTTCCCAGATAGCCAGGCAGATAAAAGACGACAGCTACAAAGCATGCAGCCTGCACAGTGAAGGTTAAATACGGGCTCCCACTGCCATCATTTATGCCCTGAAACAGCTGGGAAACTTCTGAAGCAGTTAATATATCATGGGCAGGGAGGAAGCGAGACCGACTGTATAAACACACCTCGGGGCAGGCTACTGTTCCCACTCCTGCCTGTCTCCAAGGGGGGCTCTCTGGGCCAGCCTCCTGTGCAGAACTGAGCACTGCAGGAAGGCAAGAACTGGAGTGAAACACATCCTAAAAATGACTCATGAGAGCTTTTTCAGGAAAGCCAAATTTACATGGAGACTTTGGAAGGGGCTGTGGCCACTCGAGCCCCCGTTCTCTCCCCCTGCAAGCTGCTTCTGTCACAGCAGCTCTCACAGATGCAGAACAGGATGCAATTGTGCATTAAACAGGAGGGAAAACACCATCCTATTCCAGTAAGGTTCCATCTGCAAAAGGCAACATGGGTAAAATCAAATGGTAAGGAATACATTTGATTTCACAGTGGACACAGGTGAAAAATTACCAGGAGCTGATCATCTAGGGGCCAGAATACATCACAGAGAAGTGTGCTGAGGCTAGAAATACATTAGAAAAGTTTGATGGGGGACAAGTGACAAGCAGAAATAGAGACTTTACAACTGGCAGCTAAGTGAAATAGGTATAAGTTTGTTTAATTAGTGCTGGATACACGGGGAATTACCTCATCAAAGCTGTGTGTGTCCAGCAGAGCAGACACTCTGCTTTATATACACTTAAGCCTATACATATTTATTATTGCCTATACATATTCATATTCTATCTTTGCCTACCTTCTCCTAGTGTGTTAATTAGTTTTTATTGTTTTCTTGAGTTCTTTTGGCACTGCTTTTTGTGGGCCTTCCTCAGGTGCTTTTTTTATATGTAAGGCCCCAAACCCCACTTTTCTCTCCAAAGTCAGATGCTCCCCAGAAGAAAAGAACTATAAGCAAATTTTTTGAATGAACTTGGTCTCTGCACAGACTCTCCTTACGTCTCACCATTCTCTTAGGCTTCTGGCCATTGTCTAAATTACAGATCTAGTTTTTATTAGTTTTTTAGTCTTAAACTAGAGGGAGATCTCTTTAAGGTATAGAAGAGGACTATTTGTTTTTGATTAAACAGTAACCCTGTTTAAACCCTATATCACAAGAATCTGAGACAGCTGAAATACCCTTTTTTGGTGTTACCATCTTAATGATGCCCCTCAATGAAAGGGGGGCAAGGCTTCAGAACAGCTCTCAGTTCAGATTTGGATGAAAGGAGAGATAACACTCCTGCATGCTGCAGCTGTGGACTCAAAACACTGATGTAAAGCAAGCTTTATGTCCTTTGGGAAGGAAGCCTGGTAAAATTATTGAAAACTATTTTGTTTCATACCATAGTCTACAGGGGTATCCAGTATCAGCAAAAGTGCCTGTCCCAATCTCATTCTTGTGGGGTTTTTTGTACCCCATAATCTTCCTGTTGAAAGATTTGAGAACAAATGAGTCTACAGGTTCACCTGACCAAAGCACTTTACAAAGACAGAATACATGGTAGTAATGTGTTTAAGAGAAGCAAATCAAATGATGTCTGGAGATGCCACAGCTTTCTGCCTGTCCAGCCCCTTGCCCTGGGCAGCTCCCAAGCAGCACAAACCACAGAGCCTAAAGCAAGCAGGTCTGTATCCATGCCAGCTCCCTTGAGGGCAAATTGGCAATTTGACTTGCCCAGAAGAAATGCCTGAAGCAATTCAAGCTAAAAAAAAACCACATGCTATGGCAAGGTTCAAAGTATTTGAAAGGAGAAGAATCCTCCCTCCAACCTTAACTACCACAGTCACTGTTATCTTCAGGAATAAAATGTAATACAAATGGTAACACAACGCATCTCAATGAGGGTGTGTCAGACAGATGCCTTTGAAATGAAGAAATGGTGATAATTACAGTGCATAAGCAAAAAAATTGGTTTTACTGTTCAGAAATCTTCTTCCCTTTTATGTGGGGAAATGTAGCATCTGCTCCTAATATAATGCACCAATAATTGAAGCATATAGTGTATACTCACGGGAACCATAAGGCTGTTTTATTTATTCTTGGCCAACTGCAAGGATAAACAGATTTCACCAAATGCAGTGCATATGGAATCCTCTCTTCATGGAGAGCCCATATATTTCTGCAGGGAGACTGAAATGCAAGAGAGTCTCAGCTGTGAATGCTAATGGAACTAGCAAGAAAATGAGGCTGTACCATCAAGTTTGACCTTGAATCCTTCCCTCTGTGTTGAGGAGGGCCAGCCAGGTTAGCCAAGTACCTCTGGAGGGAATGGTGATTTTAGGGGGAGTTCAAGCTCACTGAAACAAAAAATGAAGCTGCAAAGTCCAAAACTACCACAGGCACTTGCTTGAAACATTAGCAGAGGGATCTAGATTAAAGGTAAACAAGCCAAGAGTGAATACAACTCCCATTCCCTGCCACACCAGCTTCTGCACAAATAACACAACCACAGAGTGCCTGACCCTTACTACAGATGAAAAAGAAACAACAAACAAAACACAAACAGGTAACAAATATCCACACACGCAAATAACCGCAAGTTCCTAAAGTCTGGCAGGTGGTCAGGACCACAGACGACCAGTTAGCACTCATCCTCATGAATTTATCTTGCACACAGGTGTTTCATTTTGGATTTGACAGCCAGCCAAAAGCAGACATATTTTGGGGGGTTCCCTCACAGTTGCTGTGTGGAGAGACTGAGCTCTCCATGTCAACCTGAATTCATTACAATAATCCTCCTTCCTAATGGTTTTAGTGTTGCAGCCAGATAGCTCACTTTGCACTCTTGCAAGGTGATTATAAACAAATCAGCCTGCCAAGGTGCACAGATCTTTTGGAAAATAACCCTAACACAGTATTTGCTCCTTCTCCTCGCTCTGCTAAGTTAAATCCAGCTGCCTTCATCGTTTAGGGAGAGCTGAAGACGATGACAGGAACTCCATCAGGTTCAGCCTTTTGATTAACTCCAGCACGTAACGTTTAGCTTTTGGTGCAGTTTGTAAGCAGAAAGGAAAATGACAACTTTGCCTAGGAAGATGCTAGATAAAAAAGCCCTGAAAAACAACATTTCCATTGACTCCATAAAAGAGCTCTTTGGCTTTGCACGATCTCGAACTCCACTGAGTGCAGTGAATTGAAATCTGTGGTAGAAGCTTTCCAAGCACACACAGGAGAATATCCATTTCTCTTCCTGGGCTGTAAGCAAAAGATATATATCAGCTTGAAGAAGAAGAAACTGCATCTGTTTATGAATGTGAACAGATTACAAGCAAGGGTTTGTTTTTTTTTTTAAATCCTAACCTAGTAGCTCAGCTTCTGTCACAAACTAGCTGAAGGAGAAGTAAATCCTGTCTCCTAACAGTGTTCATTGGCTACATTAGAACAATCTCAAAATGGTTTTAGTGACTTGTGGTGTCTCTTCAGCAGCTTTAAAATGATTACCAAGGACTGTTCCTGAAGTGAGAAGCAGTCTTTTCTAATGCACATATTGCTTGGGCTATGTGCATTAGAAACTACCCCTCTACCTCTACAGGTGTCTGGCACAGGTATGCTGCATCTTTGAGACACACAGCCCTGTGGAATTATTTCTGTTCCCAGCAGCTTCCTGTGATGAAGAACCCATGAGCTCTCCATTTTATTTATTGCTACTCTTTGTCATCCCCAGAGTTACAAATATACCCCCTAATTCCTACCTTCTGTCCTTCCTGCTGGCATTTAAGACCATGACTCATTCAATGTCCTTCTCTGCAGCACTTTTTATACACAGGCACCAGTGATCTTCCTCTGCCCCAGGTCTCTTCTACACCAATTTTTTCATCTTTCTTCTCTTTTTTCTTCCTATCCAAAACTGAGGGCAATGCTAAGGGGCAGCTTCCCTTCCCCTCATGAAAATAGTCATTTTCTAACACCACATATGATGCTAGTACCTTCACATAAACTCATGCCTGGCTTTCAGTTTAGAATCCTCATAATCCCCACATTAATGATGGCTGTTACAGGGAAATTCTTTGCTTCTGTATCCATTCCAACACAACGAGCTAAATGTTTTACAGCAAGGTCCTGCCACACACAGGATTAGACTCCAACTCTGAAATTTGCTCTGTGTAATAGCTTTTACTTCAGGTTACACTTGCAGCAGCAGTACATGAATGAACCACTTCCATTAATGCAGTAAAGAACAGGAGATAAAGAGTTTAACAGGTGAATCCCCCTGTGAGTGCTCCAAAAACAAATTTGAGCTGCCTGGTTTAGAGATGGTGCATATGTTTACTCCAGCCTCACTGGAAAGTCAACAAGTTCCCTGTTGCCCAGTGGGTCCCAGAGCTGGAGAAGAAAGAGAAGGCAAAGAGCAGCCACCAGCACAGCCTCTCCTCTGCACCAGCCCTCCAGCCCCCACCAGCAGCTCTGCCTGATTTACTGATCTGTTACCAATTTTTATCAGGAGCTTCTCCAGGACCAAATTGAAGCCTGCGTCTCCATGAAAGGCTATAAAGAAACCCACACACATTCAAAATCATTATAGGGTGATATTTTACTCTGTTAGCCCATTAAACAACAGATGAAATATCAGGCTCCTGGAATCACAGCAGTGCTGTCATTTCCAAGACGCAGCCCTTAGAAGACCACATATCTTTTATTCTCAGAATTCTCAGAAACTGTATATTTTTTTTTTATATTCCAGAAGCCATCGTCTGCAGAAAAGATTTTATCTTATTGCTTGGCAATGGCAAATCTATTTTCAATAAAGAATGGGTGTTCAGAGGCTACTAGTATCACTCAGTACCGCTTGCAAACGTTGGCATTACAACCGTAATTTCTTCTGAGTGGAAGGATGAATTACATTTAGATTAATAACTGCTAGCCCAAAAAACTTTGAAATGTATTTACCAGGCATTAGTTCCAAACTGGGTATGCAGCTTGGATGTTCTCTCCAGTCCCTGGAGTTGTGCATCAAGGTCTGTATGCTGAGAAAGCGCTACACACTAAAGTAGAAATAATTTAATGCAGCCTAATTGTTTCATGAAAGCATCTTTAAAATGATGCATAGTTTGTTTCCCTGAAGTTCTGGGAAAATAGCTGAAGATAAATTGCGCTGCCGTTGTCAGCGCGGCACAGGCAGGGCCCGCGCTCCGCGGTGCCAGTCTCACTCCTGCCATGGCACCGACAGCCCCTGACCCCACAGGACACCCACCCCATGGCCCTCCTGCACCCCTCAGCGTGGGGCAACTCGGGGACGCTCAGGGGGACACACAGAACACACAGAATTTATGAAGTTTCTGAAAACCCAAGAGTGGTTTTGGCTGTGAGCAGCTCCAGGCCTGAAAGAAGGCCGCAGTCTCCCTCGGCACCCTGCAGTATGCACTGAGCCTCCAAGAAGCTGCAAATCCCTGCCCTGCTTGGAAATTGGAAATATTTCCCACTGAGGGCAGGACTGGTTATATCCACAGTCAACTCAAACCATGAATTCATCACTTTCTTCACCAAACTACTGCCAGAGGTCCTGGAGCTTCTAGGCTGCTGGTTTAACACACCAAACAAGGTATCTCCAGGAAAGCTTTCATACCTCTAGGAAAGATTTATTTCAAGAAGTTTTTGTACAAGCGACCTTTCTGCATTTCTTATCTTCCTGCCTCCTGGTAACTTTTGTCTGCTTAGATATGTTACAGCAGTTATGTTTTGTGACTGACAATTATCTCATAATGAAAAACAAGTCACAATTAATAAAGCTCAAAACTAATACCTGCTAAACTCATTTAATGATTTAATGAAGTAGGAGAGAGTCTTATGAAAAGATTTTAAAAGCAAGGGAGTCAATTTCCAATTAGAGCCCACAATCATTTGAGAGCCTGCAGGCTCCCAAGGTATGAGATAGGGAAGAAAGGAACGGGAAAAACCCAAACAGATATTTTTCTGGTGTTTTCCCTTTGTATTGTCCTTCTGTCCTCTGCTGTTTGTACTGAACCAGCCCCTCCAGGTGCACACAACTCCAAAGACAACACAAGTTCAATTCACCACCCTAAATTTGATTCTTGAATGATGATACACCTTTAAATATTTTTGCACTCGACCAGCTCTGCTAATAAGCCTAAAACTAATTTAATGTTGTGCTATTCATTAATCACTATTATGGAAGAAAAATGCTGAATGCAGGGGACACCCTGTAGAGGAGTTTTCACGGTGTCAGATTTCTACCAAGTGTACACTGCCCCAACAACAGCCTAAATCAAAAGAAAACCCATATTAATTTCTAAAATAAAGGACTGGAGGAAAATGCCACCATCAGGCTTTCAAACAACAGACAAAACAAACAGGTGTTTAGGGAGAATGTTTACTCCATCCAGTTTTCACACACATTGCATCAGACACCAGTGTAGTTTATAATGCACTTAAATTTTTTTTTGTGGGGAGAAAGAAAATTCACAGAAATTCAAGAAGCTTTTCCAGAAGCTGACAACCCCAGGCAGTGAAGAGAAGGGCAGCTTGAAGACAGTGAATGTGGAGAAGTCAGACCCAGCTCAGCACCCAGATTTAATGCAGAAAGGGGTCACTTCCCCTTTTCAACCCATTATACCTGCAAGCACTCTTCATCTGGGATACCCCTTTTCCCATCTGCAGTGATAACCCTAGCATTTATCTACTTCTTTTCCCCCAAAAAACCTGGTCACTAAGTAGTTCTACTAATTAGATTGTAACATCTCATTTCTGGAGCTGTCAGGTGGCATCTCTCTGACATCTCCAGCTCTAGGGAGAGTGACAGTTTCCAGTCAGGCTCCAGAACGCTCACCTAAGGCTGTACACCCACGGGACTCCCCTGAGATTTCATAGCTGAATCCCTCTCAGTAACCCATGAAACTCTTGCTGCTGGGAAGTTTTTTTTAGGTGAAAAATCCTCTAGTTTTTGCCCAGGTAACATAAATTTAAGTCTAGGAGGATCTACAGAGGAACTGCAGAATTTTACAATGGCTGAAGTAATGAACATGCAAATCTGCAGAGAGCTGGATCAAATCTCACCTTTCATTCTGCATACACTCACAAATATCTCTCTGTTTGCAGTTTACTATCGAGCTTATGCTGCTGTTATCTGTGACTGTCACACCTTCTCCCCCTGTCACTCTGAGTGTAGCACCTGAACCAGGAGGGCAAGGACAGGTAGGACCACATGGCACAGACAGGAACAACCTGCAGGGTTGTTTACACTCCATTTCTCCTCTCCTTAGGATTTTCAGCAGTAAAACTATTTTATCTCCCTCAAGCACTGGCTCCCCCACAGTACAGGGGCACACTGACACAAGGAGGAGCTGACAACCATGGCAAACCCCACAGAGCAGTTCTCAACTGCCAACATGCTCTTCACTTGCCTTATGTCTGGGAGAGTTCTCTACCCATCAGAATATTATATTTATTAGCCACCTGTATTAAATATAAAATGAAAAAAATAAAAAAAAAAAATAAAAAAAAAATCATTCAACACCCCTTAATTTTGAGGCTGCTAAAGGTCACCCTGCCCTGAGAGAATTCTGGAAAGTGAAGTAGAAATGGCAATTACAGCACAAGGTCCTCCCATCCTGCCCACCCACATTCACCTTTTCTCATTAAGACACCAAGACCAGAGAATAGTTGAGTCACCTGCACTGCTATAGCGATCACCAAACCAAGAATAACAGAGCTTCTTGCAGACCTGAGGGTGACCCAATTGGTGTCTGAACCAAGCTGTAAAATTGCTGAACCTGCATCTTCTTCCACTGCTCACATCTGGTTCACTGATGGCTTACACTGGCTCCCATCTTGTCAAGCCACACAGGATTTTTATTTTATTTTTACTGGACCTACAGAAGTGTCACATACCTAGAAATAAAAATCCTCACATAATTTTGGCTGATGCCAACATATGTTCAGCTTCTGAAAATATGTATTTCCAAGGCAGACAGTCTGTTTCCAAATGTATACAAACCAAACTGTGAAGCTGGTATCACTTTGCCCATTATTCCCTTTTATTATATAATTTTTTTTTCTCCATGCCCAGGGCTCTCACAAGGATTTGATAAAAGAGAAGATTTAAACAGTTTCAGTTTTTGGGCTCCAGAAACTTCACAGTGAAAGCTTGCAACTGTGTACAGAAAATGTATGTCTGTTAACAGCAAACCTCTTCTTTTCCTTGTGTTTTATGGACCTCCTCACAAAATGCACATAGGAGCCTAAGATGACAGATCACAATTTAAAAATCCTGTGCTAGAGGGATCCTGAGCCGTTTACCAGTCCCTGATAGACTGCATATCTTACATAGGTAACTTGGATGCAAAGTGCTTATTTGTCTGTAAGGCCCCAAACCCCACTTTTATTTTATTTTTTATATTATTTTATTCCCAGCTCATTCAGCAGCTCTGCTTTGGGTACAGCTACACCGGGTGGTGACATCAGATATCTTTGACCTCTGAGGCTCCATGGGAGAAACAACCTCCCCCTGCTCAGTCTGTGAAAAATAACTCACCTAAGACTTTATGTGGGTAAATCACATCCTTACTGTATATGTGGCAGAACTGAGCCACAAAACTATACCATGCCAAGGGTCAGGGAGGGTGACAAGGGACATGTGCCACACTCCCTGTTGCACTCACAAATATTTCAGGCTCCCTTTGCCCATCCAGGAGGGCAGGTGTGTTCAGAAATTAGGAGCTCAAAGGGGTTTTCACCATGGCTGTCACTGAACACAACAAATCAGTGCCACAAACCTCATGAGCAAGAGATTTGTATCACCACACCCTTTCACCTGATCCAAGCCACTTGGATGGGAGAACACCACGATTTTAAACCACGTTCCTACAAAATACAGGTGTAACTTAGCCAGTGCTTACTTACAGCTTCATTGAATTGCTGAACCAGGATTGATTTAAGCCCTTACTTACATTGCCTTGTTTAATCTACGTCTATCTTGGGTTGGAATTATTACAGAAGCACTTCTGTGGCTCTCAAACCCCCTGAAAAAGAAAAGCACTGCCTTGATCTCCCTGTCTTCTCTTCCACAGCCCGCCTGAGGAGCAACAGGAAATATTTTAAGAAGTTATTCTCCATCTCTTTTTAATAAAACGTTCTCTCCCTCTACCCCCAAATCAAATTTAAATACGCAACAATAAACATGCATTAGTCTTCCTGTCAAAAATTGCAATCACATCTCAGGTAGAGCACAGCGACTCAGCCCCAAGGCTGTAGTTAGCCAGGTTTCATTTGACTATTATGTTCTCCAGGAAAAACAGAAAGAAATCTATCTATGCTGACACAATCAAGATTGCAGCAGCCAAAACACCACAGCTGTTCTTTGAATATTTCAGATGATGCTCTGCCATCACTGACAATACCAGGACCGCCTGTCTCTTCCAGTGCTCTGCTACAATAATCAGCCTGCCAATAGGAATATCTGCCACCCTCCCAGCTGCAGAGGATCCTCTAAACATTTAATCTTGGCTATTATTTCCTCCCTGCAAGGCTGCAGTTTTGCATCATGGGCACAAGAAACAGAGAGTGGTCAAGAGAAATGAGGAATTTAGCTACCCCAATGTATTTAAGGGTGGGCAGCTCTCAGACTCAGCTGTTGATCCCTTCAGGACAGCTAGGTGTTCTACCACGTGCTTGTGTTTTTGTCTTTTCCTCTGCAAAACCCTGGTCAAACTGAGAAAATGCAGATTTTAGAAAAGAAAAAAATTTAAGAAATCATTTATTGGGTTGCCCTTCAGTAATGAAGGAAAAGTCAGGATAAAGTAACCATTTCATATTTTAACATGACTCTGTGAAAGCTGGGTCTTCAAGATGAGATGTCTTTACATCAGCTTTCAAAAGCCCAGATCTTTGAGACATCACTGGTATTTATAGAAGTCCTACCTCATGTACAGGATTTTCCTGAATGGCATGCAAAACTTAACTGTCGAGCTTTCTGAGGTAGGTAGGAAAGTCTGACTTTTTGTCTTGAAATACCATGCTGTACTATTCAAAAATGTGCTGACAGCATGGACAAAGCACACATGACAAAAAAATAAATACATATATTTAAAGAAACAGTTGTATAAGATGTCTTTTTCAGATGCAACCCCTGACAGCTCTGAGTGAATGATTCTAAATTGACAAAAGACAATTTCCCTCAGCTATTCTCTATCACACAAATGCCAATGAGCTCTCTGAACACATAGCAGGAGAATCCGATATTTAAGCATGGCTTGAGGAACCACAAAAACCCTCTAATATATTATTATAATCTATAATTCAGTAAAGGATTTAATTAGGGATTAAGCAGTCATGCTTACTTGTGTATCTTTAGCCTAGTGATTCTTAAAATGTAATAATACAGGGAGATCTTAAAAACAGGAGGAATGGGATTCCTCCTGTGGATTTTTAGCCATCCAAACATGCAACTTCTTGCTACCAGTCAGTGTTGCCAGCAGTCTGGGACAGAGCCTGCTACTACTAAAAGGGGGCAGTTCCACTGCAAATGACTGCTCTTGTTGGAATTAAATCATGCTTAGAGGCACCCATTTATGAAAGAGGGATCCTGGCATGCAATCTTAGTACTCAAGCAAAATTATATTTCAGCGTCTTTTAAACCTAACTGAAGTCAACCTCTCTAATTCTTGTATATGGGCTTACTTAGATTTGTTATTTTGCTTTAAAGAGCTTATTAGGGGTTTACAGCGATTTGTAATTGATTTCACCCTCACTGAAAACCATTAATTAGTATCCTGCAAACAGGGTTTTCCAAGTTGGACTCGCAGCAAATGGGGAACAGCTTCCCCAGGAGCTGATTTAACACCCTGGTTTGACATTCATGACCAGACTGGGAGGAATCCTGCATTCAGAGGAGTGGACAGCAACTGCTTCAGTAAATAAACTCTCTCAGACATGTGCTCAGCCCACAGAAATTTACTTTTTTAGTCCTGGGATGCCACAGTTTCTTTCTTGGTCAAGACAAAGACGGCTTTCATCAGCCTGATGTTTTAATTTGGGATTCTACTGGCAAGCTAAAACACCAGTTAAACTAAGTAGCAGATTCAGTACTGGCAGGCTGAGATAAAACTAGAACAAGACAAACACTCAAAAATTCCTCCTTGCCTGGAAGTAAGAAAGAAACTTCAGTTTTGGTGGGTTATGGTCAAGAAAAGACAAGATGCCAGTACCCCCTCAGTGATTCAAATTTCTTTAGACACCTACAGCTGCCCACATTCATCCTCACAAGCGAAATTCACGCAGCAAAATCAGTGCTGCTGCTGCCCTACCCTCCCTGCATTTTTCCTGAAAACTAACCCTGCAGGCTGGGAAGGAATGTAACACGATCTGGAGTTAACAGTGGAGGGCTTGCCTTCATAAATCATTCATTAATAAATACCAGAAGGCAAGGCTACAGAGCTTAATCCCTGAAAAGCCTGGCGAGTGCCATGGCTGTGATCTTGGGAGGTCTCTCGCCGCACCGCGCGTAAAGAGCGCGCAAAACAAGCGCAAGCAGCCCCGAGCACAGCTGGGTACCAGCACAGGTTCACAGGGCAGCTCCTCTGCCAAAGATGAATGGTCACACTCCAAAACTGCTCCAAATTTCTAAACCCCTCCTCATACCAAAGAGGGGAGGACGCGCCCGCCGAGGCACCGGTGCCTCCCGTCATTTTGGAGGTGAAGTTTGCAAGGAGAGAAGGGGAAATGTCTTTCTTAGCAGGATGTAAAATGTCCAACCTTGACAAGTAAATAAGAAATTAAACTGCCAGAGATTGTTTCAGAAACCTCAAAGCAAATTATCTCAGAAATGTTTTACCGAGCCCCATACAACTACTCCATGTATTTTAAACAGTCAAAGGGTCACTGTTCTATTTTTTTCCCAGGCGTTTTTCTTGACCTGGGGCTAAGGCTACTGGTGTCATTTCAGCTGGGGTTTCTCTCTTTTCATTACTTGTCCTGTGCTCATGGGTGGATTTCTTGCAACTGGCTTGTGACTTCCCTGAGAAACCTTTCTGATCTGAGAGAGGGAGAGAGATGAAAAGAAACCATTAATCGAAAGAGGACTACAAGGCTGTGCTGGGAGAGGCATCTCTGGCTGGCGTTACCTCCCTCCCTACTCCTCCTCCGAAAGCCAGCGACCGTCTCACTTTCAGCTGATCCCAGGAGGGCCAGACCCGATGCAGGCATGGCTTGCAGAGAGGTTCCATTTATATTCCCAGCTGGTTCACCTGTTTTCTGCAAATTTTGCAGTTACACTGCAGACAGATCAATGCTGTGATTTGCTTCCAGCAGGGTGGTGGGAACCCCTTCTGGCACTTCCTATTTTTAAACAACTGAAGTTGTTCTGTATTTCCTAAACCATATTGATCCACGAGGCTAATGATAGTTTTTCTCAAAGCTCTATTTTGTTCCCTCTGTCACAGAGGGAGCCCTGGAAATTACAATTAGTGATACAGGAAACGATTGAAATCTATTTTACTGCACAAGTCTGCTCCTGCTATGTTCAAAGCAGAACAATAACCACAAATTCAGTCGCTCCCACATGGAATCACGGATGGATGACTATACAAGCAATGAAGAGAGCTGATATGGGGTGCAACAGCCACCATACATCTTTAATTTACACCATATTGTCCATTATATGAATGAAAAATAAAAATAACATAGGCATAATACCACAGTTTGAATAGACTCAAATATATGCACGGCTCCTCCCCCAAAGTAATTTAATTTTCAGTGTGCCAGTGGAATGAGAAAATTAGTTTTGTTTTTAAAATAATTCCCTGTCTTCAGTGGGGAAAAGTCACAGTCAGTCTAAGTATATTGCCCTTAACATAAAGGGCATTTAGCAAAATAAACATATCAGAAAGGGATTCATATCTGACAGACAGACCTATGAAATAAAAAAAAAGAAAATCCCACCCAACCTGTGTTTGGAGGTGGCCAAGTCTGACAGAAAGCAGAAGGAATGAGCAGGTTTGGGTCACCAGCAGGCTTTTTGTCACTCCCTCCCAGCACAAGTACAGTGCTCATGCCTGCCCAGGTCTCAGTCACGGTTCCCTGCTGGAAAGGATGACACCAGGTGCCCACTCCTTGTCACCTGGTGTTGTCACCTATATCTGTCAGAAGCAATTGTAATGCTACAATAAAACAGCCACTTTTGGAGAAATAAAAACGAAGGATCATCCCCTCCCCCTGTAAAAAAAAACAAAAAAACCGAAAATATCCCAACCAAACAAAAAAAAACACACCTCCTTGTTTGAATCATCTGGATCTAAACCACTGTTTCTCCTCTAGAAAAAAAACTTAATTCACATTTCCATAAAATGGTACTGCTGGGAATTAACAAGCTAATAAAAAGGACTTTAAGGATGCATTAAACTTGGGTCGGGGAACTCTCTAGTACTTGCAGCATAAATGCTAATAAAATTATAAATCTGTTATTAACATTTTACATCCTTGCCAAGTGATAAAGACTTTTTTTAAAAAGGCATTAAAAAGGCTGGAGATGTACATTATACAATGAAAAAATACAAGCAGTCCAGACAATACAAAAATTACTTACACCATATAAATTCCCTGTACAGCCCTGAAAAAACACACACCTATCTCCCTAGGGCAATCCAGGACTCGTATCTGATATACTGTGAAGGGGAAGAAAAAAAAAAATAAAAAATCCATTTTTCCTTGAAAATCTGAACAAAGCAGGATTCCACCATTGTTTGCATTGTTTGCCCCAGGGGTTGGACTTCCCCAGGCTTTGATTACCTGACAAGAAGATGTTTATGTCAAGCCCAGGCTGATGACTCCTCAGTTCGTTCACCCATTAGAGCCCTACAACTTTCTGTTCAGTGCACTCATTGTTTCAGCCAGTGACAACCCCCAGCTAATTGCTACACGTGGAAGGGAAATTAAAAGGATGGTCCTTGGAGACTGCTACGTCTGCTTCCAAATTAATATAATTAGCACAGAAGGGGAAAATATTGTAATTGCTTTAGATTTAGCAGTGTAAGGAGGGATTTAGGGATTAATATTTGGGGGAACGACCAGTCTGCCAGCTCAGGATTTGGGAAGGCAGAGCAACGACAGGCAAAGGACCTTGCACACACTCCACAGTCTTGCAGGATGGAAAACAAGCCAAATGGGCCAGAGGTAGGAGCAGAGAGGCTCACTGGGGAGACACTCCAGGCACTTCCAGGGAGCTGAAACACATCACAGGGAGGTCCCAGCCACTGGGAGACGCAGGTCTGCCTTCTCCAACACTCCAAAAACACATTGTCAGAAGGAGAACCAAGAGTGCTCTTTCCAGAACTGGAAGGTGCCTGTGCTTGCTTTGTTGAGGTGGCACAGAGACAGGCACATTCCAAACTCAGCACAGGGACAGATCCTAAAGTTCTGCTGCAGGACACTGCTGGTTTTGACCGTCCCCACAAGCTCTTTTACAGACAGGGAACTTTGGAGCTGCCTGGGTTTGCAATACTGGGCTCATGGCTCATCCTTTTGTGCAGATTCCCACAGTTCAGGGGCTGTAGAGCTCAGCCTACAACAGGACCTCCCTCACTGTCCACTCCTCCCACTCCAACCCATTGCAAGCACAGGCTTTTACTTTCTCCTGTATCATGCTGCTGGGAAAAAAAAAAAACATTTGGAACATTCTCAGATGAGATAAATGCCTGTTCAGGCACCAGAATAGAGAGTTCTGTTTTCAAAAATCCTTATTAACAGAGTGCTGAGAGCCATGCAATTTTCAAAATCCACCTCTTGTTTAAGTGAATTAATGGATGCTGAATAACTGCCCAGTCTGCACTCAGGACAGTGTGCTGAGGTTTTCAGCTAAACACAGCAGTACCTTTAATAGACTGACTCAGTAGCAGAAAAAAGTAGACAAGCAGTTGGAAAAGGAAAGCACAGCCCCAAAGAGCTATGTTCATTTTCTCTGTACTATCTACCTTGAAATATTACACTCTTTCACAAGACGTGCTTCATTTGTAGACCTCAATCATCGCAGTTCACTTCATAGTCTCCATTAAAAATAACACTTTCACTTATTCAATACAGAAATCAGTTCAATGAGATTATTTTACTCTGCATTTCCCCTTTTGTCTCCCTTGAACTAAAACCCAGCCACGGCAGACTCTTGCTACTCCGCGGGTTTCTGCCTCCGTAAAGCCGAAGCCGTACGTCTGTCACGCAATCTAACTTCAGAACCAAGGGTGCCCCAAGCTAACTGATTTTCTACCTGCTTCACAAAACCTATTTTTCTCCCAGTCCCTCACAGACACAACAGGTGTCATTTCACCGTGGATCTCAAGCCACACAGGGTATGTTGCCACGGAAACATGAAACCAACCGAAACAGGCAATAAACACTCACATGGTTACAAGTCCCCTGCTCCACCGGTCCTTCCTTCAGCTTTCCCTCCTTTTCCAAGACGGGAAAAACGTGCTGCCACTATGGTTCAGCCAAGCATGGCCACCTAGAGGTGCTCCTCTCTCCCCCCAGCTCTTCAAGAAGGTCTCCAAACTTGCTTTTAGACAAGACAATGTCAATTAAGCACAAGCAGCGCCCTGTCGCCCACAATGCAGTCCCATAATTTCCTGGAGGCAAGACATCCACCAAAGTCTGCACAGCACAAGCCTCCAGCACCTCACCACACCCTCCTGTGCAGCCACCATGCTCCTGGGTGGCTACACTGCTGCTCCATGAGTTTTTAGGGTCTTGGGTACATGAAAGGATGAACACTTTTCACCCTTGAATCTTCCTTAGAATTACAGGGACATCAACATTATAGGAACATATTGGTGCTTGTGTCACGATCCCGTCATTGGGAAGTTCTTAGAAACGCCTCTGCCCAAATGAAGGTGCAAACAAGCCCATATGCCAGTGACAATAGTATGGGTTTTATTTGATGGTAAATATGAGAGAGAGAGAAAAAAGACAAAGATAAAGAAACAGAAAATACGTGGGTAAAAGATAAATTTCACTTACACTAATATTACCTATGTAAATCACATGAGAAATCCAAAGGCCACTGAGACCAATGGGAATCTCCCCAGCAGTTGTAGTGTCACCACCCTCACAGCAGTGAACCCTGTTGTGCTTTAAGACATTTCAAAAATTTCTCATTTTCTCCCTTTTGAACGACACCACTGAAAAGTGTCACTCAAACTCAATTTCTCAATTCAAAATCTTTGTACAAATGCACAGCTAAAGAAAGCAACAAAAGCGACATAACTAAGCCAATAAAAGATTGCTTGATCTGTTTTTATGCTATGTGATTCTAGGTCACGTTAAATCACTGGTTTATTAACAAAAACATACAAAAGCCCAGAAATTACCTGCCTCCTCCTGCCTGCTCCCTGCTAGCTGATTGCCCCATCTTGTATTTCTTCAACAAGCTTTGAATAAAGCAGGGTCTAGCCCAAAAGTGTTTGAATATCTAAAAATACCATATTTTTTTTCCCCCTCAAGACTGAGTAAATGGCAAACCAAATAGCATTTTTTTTTAAAAAACCATGCATCACCTTCACAGGAATGGTAGATTACAGTTTCAAAGTGCACCAAAAACATGAGTTACAGCACCCTCCTGGGCCTGCAGTAAATAAGGAGTTTGGGTGGGCTGACACTTTTCAGCATCAAGCAGTTGAGCATGAAACTCTTTATGGCTTTGCAGAAGGACCCACTGGTGTCAGGGGTGAGTGTGGTTGTAGCAGAGAGCACCAGCTCTCCCTTTAAACAGTGACTGCCCTCTGTGGCATCTCCTGTGCCACTCACTGCTGTCCCCACAAAGATAAACAGAAATGGGAAAAAAACTAGCCTCTGTCTGGGATTAAATTAACTGAAAAATCAGAGCTGCACATTGGTAAATACTAATTGCTCGTGGACGGTGGTGGTAAGGGGAATATTTTTCTCCAGTATGTACAAAATAGGTTTTCAGGGTTGTATGATTTTAATGCAAACTAGTCTCACCTACAATGTTTGTTTTACTCTAAAATAAGCAACTACAGAAAGCCAGAATTAAAATAAATCAAAAAAGAACAACAAAAAGAACTCTAGATTTCCCCCACAAGTTCTCTCTTCACTTGTGACAATGTTTAAGTACCTAATGGCTGTTGATTAATTCCCCTTTATCATCAGTTGATCAACATGCAGCTCCTACTACATCAAATCACCTTAAACTTATAAAAATCAACAGAGTATGTTGTTTTCCCCCATTAGAATATATGAAATCACACTTGAGAACAATACCAGAATAACCATGGAAGACACAGGCTGTTCAGCACAGAGGTTGACAGTACTCATTCTGATTCTAGTCATGTTTTGAAAAGTCCTTGGACCAAACTTCTCAAGAGCAAAAAAGTAGTTGGACCAAGTTTTCCAGACCGACTTCCTTCTCTGTTTTGCTGGGCTCTGAAGCAAGACAGGATCTGTTATTACACATATCATTCAGATTTAAGTATTTCCATTAAGTAAATGAGAAATAAATGCACTGATGTTAGAAAACTCACTGCAAAACACACAACAACCAAATTTCCTGGTTTTTTCATCTCAAAGCAGCTGCAGCATTGCAGACCTCATTTTGGTATCAGATAAACTGACCATAACTAATTTAGTTATTATGCTAACTTCTCTACTTTAACTAACTCACAGCAATAGAGAAGGAACACTACTCAAACTTGGAAGCTTGCTGGCAGTGCCTTCTATCAAACAGGAAAGGAAAGGTATTCATATTAATAGGACTTTGTTATAAATACATGTTCTTACATAGCTGACAAAATACAGAGATGCTTCAAATTGCAATGAGGTTATGACAAACTGAAAAAAGAGAAAGTAATACTCAAGACTCCTTCAACTCCCTTGTGGGGTTCAGCAATGCAGTACGCTCTGTGAACACGGTTCTGATGTGACAAAGGGACAGCTCTAAAAAAAAATCCTTCTACCAGTGATCTTCAAGGCAAAAATGGAAGGCACTAAACTGTAAACATGCACTTTTCATAACATAACAGAGCTTTCTCTTACTCTCTTTCTCTCTCCCAGGGAAAGAGTGGCACCAGCATGTGACTGGCTCTGCCTTGTGTTCACCACAGCACAAATGAGACACAGGGCTGATGTCAAACACATCCTTGGAGATAAAGCCCTGAATTTCCTCCTTTCTTCATTGCTTTTGTATTCCAGAACTTGCAAATGTACTAGGTCAATAAACAGCACAGTATTTGAGGACTGGTTTCCTTTAGAGTTCACAATTCAGTATCAGATATCTGGCTGACCTGCAGAAACCCGTGTGGATGCCACCCAAGCACTTTTCCAGGACTACTGGCTGTTCATCAGAACCAGAGCACAGTTATTGCCATACGTTCCATGCTTCTAAGCCCATCTGATGAAAATAATATAGCCATGGAGATTTTTTTAATATACCTCAACAGCATATGTTGTATTCTGTTGTTCCAATAAAGCCACAGTGAAGTGTCGTGGACATCGCACAGCAGACACTGGCACAATCCTAAAGTCTTAGGGACAGCTAACTATATCTTTTTTTAATAAACACTGATTATCTAAGGAGAAAATTTTAAATTAACCTAAGATGTTTACAGGCAGCCATTACATTTTTATTTCCCCAGGCTTGTGATTTAATCAACTGTCACCCACGGACCTCATTAGATAAGGCACAAAAAACTCCATCACACAGCTCCTGTGCTGAGCTGCCACTTCTGCAACTCAGAGCTCAGCTACCAACAAAGCCTTGTCCAGGATCACCAAACCCAGGCCAGTTTTACACCCAAGCCAGGCCAGAGTTACATCTGAAGCATCCTGAACTGCCAGACAAAACTTCTAGGAGTTCTCCAGCTCCCAGACTTGCAGCTTGCTCTGCAGTCTGCCTGCCCAGTGTCTGGTCACAGATAATTTCCCCGGGCCACCTCGCCAAGTCCACCTTTGTCTCCACAACCACTCAGCCAAGAGGAAAGCACAGTAATAGAAACCAGTAAGAGCACAGATGACATAGGAATCATGCCAAGACATTTGCAAGCACAGAGTCCTCATCACTCAATCATCCCAAGCCTGAGCTGGTCCTTGTTCCCTGATATGCTGCCGGCCTTGCCTTTGGTGTCCCAGCCAGGTTATTTTGGCAGGGCTGGCTCTGGCTCAGTGCCAAGGCATCACAGCCCCCAAGATCAAGGCAGAATGATAACTGCTTTCCTGCCATGCAGTACCAGTTAAAAAAATACCCCCACAGACATAATTTCTGCCTTTTTCTTACACACATAAAGGAGCCCATGTAGATCCCATGTGAGACGTTGTGTAGAACATTAAAGACTTTGCCTTCTGTTTTGCTTTTTTAAACTTATTCTTTTTAGCAAAAACAACGTCCCCTATGTCAACAGACTTTGGCCAAAAGCAACCAACTGCACAATTCTTGCCAATTTCTTTTTTTTTTTTTCAACAACATTCTTCAGACATTACCTTGCTAAATGTGACACTTACTGAATACTACAGTTAAAGAGCTGCTGAACTCAAGGACGAGGCATTAAATGGGAAGGTACACTTCTTCCCAAGTATAAATAACTCTTCCCACACACCTCTCCTGTGAGAGATGCTCTAACAGCATTACAACCCAAAGAAAAGTAAAAAGTAACATCAGTTTCAACACCAGCATCATCTGCTCAACATGGAGGGAAGAAAAATTAGATGGAAAATGCAAACAGACATGGGTGTGTTAGACACCAAAACTATTCCTGGCAGGAAACACAGGCTCTTGTCTTCCCAGATTGCAAACTTGGAAATAAATTAATAAGTTAATTAATTAAGGACTGGAAAAGGTAATAGGTAATTAAAGACAACTATAAATTCTTTAAAATATCTTAACATGTTTAAAGCAGCAGTCAGGCACTGCATGTAGGACATCTGCTTTATTGTGCTATAAAACTGGAGATGGGTGAGAGTAGAAGGTGAGACCTGGGGTCAGGGCAAGCAATGGCAGGTGCTGCTATCTGGTGTTTTTGAAGTCCATTTCTAATCATTCCAGTGATGAAGCTTTTGTGTCCTTTGCACCAAAAACAGCAAATGGATTTGATCTGTGGGACTCTGGTCAGCCTGGAGGTCAGCGCTTAAGGGCTGTCCAAGTGCTGGGAGTTTCCCACCAAAGGTCCTGAGCCCAGTGCTTCTACCTCTCCCCAGGGAGCCATTCACTCACCACTCCTTATTTCTTCCACATTCACCAATAAACCACTGCACCAAAATGCTGGGAGAATAACTACCCACTTGCAGACCCCCATTTTTGCTTAAGGCTGGCCAGACTTACTTCGACAAAGACCAAACATCCACTTGAAACATCACAGGCTGAATACCTGGGAATTTCTTAGGGACATGACAAGCTGTGTGGCCCCAGGGAAGAGAAACTTCATTAAAAGCTGCCATATCAGGCAAGCCAGAAACTGGAACTCCAGTCCTTTCTATCCCAGGTTACAAAAGCACATTTGCATCCCAAATGTTTTGCGGAAAATCTGACGGCTCCACTAAGTATTTAAACTCAGACAGAATGACAGATAAAGAGACTTCTGACTACACAAGCTTGAGGAACTTCTGAAGGGCTTATGAGAGGTTGTAAAAGAGACAGAAAAAAAGCTTTATGGCTCGGAGGGATGACATCTACAGCTTTTCTGATCCCTCAAGTACAAGACGATGTGTCCTTTCAGAAGTGACCAAATCAGCAGCCCAGTTTAACCCATCAACCAGAACCACTGGCTTCTCAATCTGACAAGTGGCAATGCTTTATTTGACTGATGTTAGGTTTTACCTCCTAGTTTTGGCAGAATGCAGATTAAATAAATCTTGACTCCATCTCGAGTTCATTGCAGCTAATGACTTCGAAGTTAAGGGTCTGTTAACACTAAATCGCTATCATTATGCAATCATGCTAAATTACCAGGGGAAGCAGAAGGTACCTCAAAAGAAAGAATTGCACCAGTTTATGCCAAGAAAATTGGACATCAGTGAATATTGCTGGACTGTTCTCTGCAACACCAGGTTTCTGGCCCAGACAAACATGTTTCTCATCTACTGTTGTTTTCTCCTGCCAATATAAATCCAGCCAAACTGGCTCCATCTAATTCTCACTCAATATGCCCTTGCAGAAACAAACACATAAAAGTGAAGTCTTTATCAAGTAGAAGCCCTGCGTAATGCAGAGCAACTCTCCTCCTTGCTTGCTTGAGGTAATTATCTCACCACTTTTGATACTTGCCTTTTATCATCAATTTTAGAGGCTCTGCTTATAGAGGAAGGACTGATGAAGTAAGGACTAACCTAACAGATTTCTCTAATACAGCCAATAATCACTTGAATTCCCTGGCATCTGGGTTTTTATAAGATGGCATGAAGAGTAGCCTCATTCAAGACACCAGAAATGCTGCCTCTTTTTCACTGAAATTAAGATTTCACGCACAGGTGTTAGAAGAAGTTGAAAATCTCTGGATTTTTGGATCAGGAGAGGAACACAGCATATTTTGCTCTCTGGTGAGTGCAGCTGGACAGACAGCATCACATGACTCACTTGAAATAATGCCCAAAAGAAACACAGCACAGGAAAGAGTATGCACAAAACTGAAAGAGCTCAATCAATGCCTAAAATACATCTTCAGGACATTGGTACAAATTGTATTGCAGTATTTACAAAACACTAAATGAAAGTAAATGTATCAATCAGTTGCAAAACCACACAGCACAGTGGATGTGGATGCACTGAATGAGGTGCAAAGGCTGAGCTTTAGGTGAGAGCACAGAAGTCCTACTTTCCTCAGCTCAACTGTGTCTATCTGAAGCTGAACACCTAGATTATGAGAAATAAAAAAATATTGAAGCCCTGTCCATGCCACTGAATAACACAGGCTTTATTTTTTATTATACTTGGTTAAATAGACTCATGACCAAAAGGTTTCCATCATTAAAAGGAGTAACAAATGAATCTTTTGTGCATAAACAATCCAGCTACAGGAGGAGACAAACAGAAGCTGGAAGTTAAATAAAATTACTTCCTCATGGCTCTTTTAGATCTATTTTTCCCTTAGTGTTTAAAAAAAAATAGATTAGGCTTGAGTTTTACATTCTTTGTCTTGTTAAATCCTCCCAGAGCAGTTAGAATTGGCAGCACACAAATAATCCTACGTGTGGCAACATCCCTTTGTGTTACTCCTTCAATTATCCCATGCCTGAGACCACAGCAAGGATTTTGGGGACTCAGATCCCTTTTTTGAAACCACCATCCATGTTAGTAATTTGAACTGAAATGGTAACAAGCATTCCTCCTCACAAAAGCTTAACTTGTGTGAAGTTAATAAATATTTGCTTCAAATTTCTTGTAGATGGGTGGGTGTTTTCCTATATGGACACATTCAGTGTGCTCTTTGCTGTGCTCTCACTAGTGGGCCCCTGAGAGGCTTCAGAACCCCAGAGGTTTGGGAAAGACTGGATGCACACATATCCTTCACCCTTGCCTGCAAGCTGCAGTCCAATGTTTCACTGGACGAGTTTTGATGGAAAACATAGTGGGGAGCGAGCACTTACATCACCTGCAGTGTCACCACACTTCAATCCATTCAAACACCTCCCATGACTCCACAATCACGGGAGATCACTGCTCACAGGGAAGTTTTCTGCTTGATAACTTTGCTGCCAGCTCTGTCAGTGCTCCGGCTGTGAGGGCTGCCGTGAAATTGTTGGTAAGTGGATGTAATACATTCTGGGACACGTACTATCGCTGCTTCTGTTTGTGGAGAGGCAAACACAATTTGTCTGCTGGAGTAACGCTTGGAAGACTTCCTGAAAAATCTAACAGCAATTAGGCTAATTTTACCCCTGCCAAGCAGATGCCAGAAATTAAAACTTGCAAGAATGACAGACTCGCATGATAGCTAAAGACAGAAGAAAATTGCAAGATCCAAGATTATGATTCTCTTGCCTGTATAGAAGTGATTGTAATTATTGTTTGGTTCTCAACTATTCTGGGGCAGGCATCAAGGAAAGACATCTATCAAGACATTTGGATTCATTTAGGCACCCTGCTCAAAGGGGTAATAAACGCTGGGCTAAAAATACCATTGACATTTCAATATTAATAAAGATGTGCGCTCAAGTATCACTGTAGTGATCCTCCTGCAATAACTTTGCCATGTCTCTGCTGACTGCTGGGCTGCCTTTACCTTCCAGCTTCCTGAAGGTGATCTGCATCCTGTTGTAGCCTGAGCCTCTGGCTACCAAAAATCACCACTCAAGCCAACTCCTGAATATAGAAACATCTTAACTTGCCTGTTCCCAGAGTCTCTACTTTACATTGGTAATGTGCAAGTTTATAAGAAATTAAAAACTGATTTAACAAGAAGTTAAAGTGGCCGCTAACAAGCTTGAGATTACATGAGAGAAAGCAAAGATCCCAGTCCTATTTGGTGCTGAAAACAATTTCCAAAAGCATCTATGTTTTATTCAGCTTTCCCCGAGCTTAGAGGGAGCAGTTGGAGGACACTACAGAAACTAATTTGAATATACATTCCTTGAGCACTACATGCTATTAAAAAGACCCACAAACAACCTCTTAAAAATTTAATTTCACTGAGTCCTCTTACAATATTGGCCAGCGCTCAGCAAATAACAAACACAGACACAAATACCCAACAGACCTGTCTTGCAACCCAAGCACTAAAAAAGGGCAAAGACACATTTTCACAGCTCTTCATCTTTGCCAGCTCTGCAGGGTGAGCACGTGAACAAGAGAGCTGGACAGACCTGACCCACCTGGGACAAAGCATCTTCTCTAAGGGGGAGTAGAAACAGCGTGGAAACCTCAGCCCTCCTCTTCTGCATCCGAGCACGTTTGGTACGGTGATCGTTAGGAAATTATCAGCGTGGAGCTTGATGCTGCCACTGCCAGGGTGTCACTTGTCCCTTAGATGGGTGCTCTAATGAAGAAGCCCCTGGACTTAACACAGATTGAAGAGTTTCTGGAGAGGGGCTGACAAAAGCACATTTATTCACCGACACCTTATTTCAATCTCTGCGTCTCACAAATTCTCTGTAATCATCGACGCGGGTTGGTTTCGGCTGTTGCTCTCTCCTAGAGTTGTGAGCATATTAATAAAAATAAATAAGCCTGACTTGCTGAAGGAGTTTTAAAGAGGTGGATGTCAAATTAAATTCCCAGGCTCCTTTGAAAATACTAGCATTTTTCACTGTCAGATGCCATTAGAATAAGAAAGGTCACGGGCAAAGAGGATCTTTTGTAATTCTCTGTGAAGAGCACAGACTGCAAGCAGACAGCATCAGGGGACACAGCAATGAATACTTCCCAACAGGAATTCAAAGTTTGCTTCGCCTCAAACACTCTCCACTGCTAAGTCCACTTTGCTTATAAATTAGGTGGAGAGAACAAAGAAAATTTTTGGTGTGTTTTTGAAAAATTTTCCTAGCTACTGTTCAGAACCAGAGCAGCACAGGTTGTACTTTAACTCCTGTATGAAGGAACAGGAAAGACAGCACCATTTCAGCGCCTCTCCCTCCGCGCGGCACACGCCTGAAAACCGGGACGAGGATGGAAACAGACAGGAAGACAGATGTTTTGTGTTTTAACAACTCCAAGAAATGCTTGGTGCAACCTGATCAACAAAACCCTGTGGGCTGTTTTTATAGTGCAGATCTCTCTAGAAGGTTAAGTGAGAAAATTAGCTGCAGAAATATTACATATCAGTGCGCTCTCGCAGCGCAGCTTCCGAGGAGGATTATCCTAGGCCAAACAAACAAAAGGAGAGAATCCCATTAGCAACTGAAAACCCAGAGCCTTGGCGTGGGTGTCATTTGCATACATTACAATTGCACAGTGTTTAAAAACTGCAAATTGGATTTCGCTTTCCCCTGGCTACCTGCCCATTTTTCTTTAAATTGATTTATTAATGTCCACTGTTGCTTTGCAGTTTTATCCTTTTAGCAATAATAGATGTAATATATCACAAAACCAAATTTTTAAGAGTACATCATTAGAGTGATGTAGCACTGGTAATAAACCCCTTCACACTTGGATGAACTTAAATCAGTTTCTCTTTATTGATTTTTGGTCATAACATAATTTTAAAGTTCAACTTAGTTAATAAAAAAAAGATTTGCGCTGCTGTTGTGTGGAAAACACCAGCACTGTAAGTTTTCATGTCATCTGTTGCAAAGGCTCTTGTGGCTTTATAAATTCCCTCAGAAGGTGGCTCGGCATTATATAGCCTGTCTTATCTTCTCTGCTGACCCGCATTTATCTGTCTATTTTTATTGCCACACGACTCACCGCACAGTAGATCTTCACCCAGCCACCATCTATCCAAGCACACGCACTCACTTTATCTTTCCAGCAGCTTTTTTGAGTAATGGGCATTTGCATTTTACCAAACTCTCCCACTTCAAGGGGGTTCTGCGTTGACAACACCATTTGCGTGAGCGCGCTTTTTACTGTCTTCCGGCAGAAAAGCGGTGATTCACCTTTACCGCTTGGGTTTTTTTAATGTGTATTTTAAAGATGTATTTGCATGCTTGTTCTTTCATGTTTGGGGGGTTTTCTTTAGTACATTTTTTCAGTCTTTCAGAAGCACAGAGCTAATGATTGCTGACCTTAGGGATTTATTGGTTGGAACTGCCTGATAAGGAAGAAGATGACTGAGTTGTTCTGGTCCCCAGAAAGGTAGGATAATGGTTATGGTACAGGCTAAAAATGTGGCTTCACTGCCATCACATCTCCAAAGGACAGGGTAAATGCTCCTGCTCCTCTGGCTACCAGCATATCTCCATAGCACGAAGACCATGGATCTAAAGCAAGGGCCAAATCCAACAAACAAGCCAAAAATAGCCCAGGCTGAGGTGTCACCCCCCTGAAGAACATGAACTGCTCAAACTCTTAAATTTTCTTACAGTCCCATCAAATAATTTTAGAAATAAAAGGCATGAAAACCTACAAGTTCTCAACCTACAAGCCTGGGTGCCAAGATACTACCCAAGTATTTTATTAAATTGGTTTTCCTTTCTCTCATTTCATCTCCACAATGATCTCCTACAGACATGAAAAGAGCGTGATTAGTCCTGGGAGAGTTTACAGAATTGGTGAAGGCTGATAAAATACATAGTGGTTGGAAAGAAAGATCGGTGAGACTGCAACCCCAATCAGTTCCAGAAGATGCTGGGCTTCAAACTTATCTGTCCAACAGCTAACCTAATCCAACACAGCCTACAGATATCTCTATGCATTGGCTCCTTCCAGAAACTTCAAAGAAATGCACAAAAATGAGATCACTTGGAAGTGGTGGCCAATAAGGAGCCTCTATGATTAATGAAGAGAACAGTTTGCTTCTGTCCCAGACAGTGAATTAGTCACACACACTCATTCAACAAGGAACTTAGGGCTAGTTAAATCTGTACTTAGTGGCACATCACCTATCAAATTTGTGTTCCTAAAAATCAAAGACATGAATAGGTGAATCATAGCATAAATCTTACATGCTGACCACCAAAAAACATTATTCTTGTAACGACAAGGAAATTCTTACTTCGATACATGATCATTGGCTTTGACTCAAGAAGAGTAATTCATTCCCCAGAAAGCAGTTATTTCTGGTTTTCTTTTGCTAAAAGGGCTGCTTGTGTATGTTTTTAATAGAAAGACATGCTTGCATCCACCACACTGAACAGCTGCAGGTAGGATTCAGATTCACACCAGCCTATCCACTGAAACCCAGGAAAACTCTGCAGAAGCACAATACATACAGCAAAATACATTCTTGTGACTAAGTTACCTTGATTGAGAGAACAAAGTCAAGGAAAAAATAATGAGGCTTTAATTTTGGGGTTTTTTTGGGGCTTTTTTGATTCTTTTTGTTTTGTTTTCATTTGGGTTTTTTTATTTGTTTTGGGGTTTTCTGTTTGTTTTTTTTTTAAAAAAGTGGATTTAAGATTCATTCCTCTGGCTCTGTCCTGGAAAATTAGCACCAATAGCTACTTACAAGCAAAAACACTAATCCTCTACCTGATACATAAAGTACAGGAAGAATAAGCAGTTCTGATTTGGCCTGAGAAGGGATATACAAGGCACTGACTTGGAGTGGGATCAACCTCCCAGAAGCAGAGGGGTATTTGTTTTCCAAACCCTGGGCTCAGCAGCACATTCCCAAAGTGCCCTGCCAACAGCCCCATTCCTTCTCACTCCATTCCAAGTCAGCTGCTAATGAGGAAATCCATAACCTTTTTACAACAGATGCTGTGAAATATTCTTTCTTGATATGTAATGGTGTATTGATTTTTAATTTCAAAATATGCAAACATGACATTTACAATAGTGACTCCATATAAACAAAAGCTGTGTTTTTTTTACTTTTCGATCTGTAACACATTTTGCAAGCATTTGCCATCAATAAGTAGACAAAAAAACCCCAACCCTCGCCATGAGGGGTTCCTTGCCTGCAAAAATACTACAGTTATGGATTTCATCCTGAATAAAACCTCTCATAAAAAGCCAATGTAAACAGCTGCATGTAATGAACTTGTGAAACCTCAAGGTTAATTTAATGCCTTGGTAATAGAGGTATTTCCAATGAGGCAGTGCCTCTACCCTGACTCTACATTTCCTGTTATAATCCAATAGTATTTCTCAGGCTCCCAACCTCCCTTACTGGATGCATGTCCCTGTATTTTCTTCCTTTGCAAGAGCAACGGTAGAAATACCAAAACAGATTCATCGTTTGTACAAGTAAGATTTAAGAAAAGTATGTTTTCCATCTGTAAAAATAATTCTCATTCCTGATTCACTGAGAGACTGGGAAAGTAAAAAATGTGTGGTGCATCCACTTTCTGTCATAGGTCCTTACAGCTGGGGAGGATGGAGACCAGAGTAGTCGGTGCTGCCTCAGTGACACCTTTTCAATTTTAAAAAAAATGGGCAGATGGAGAAAATAACCATAGGGCACATCTCCATCTCGGACAAACTGGCATGGCTTTACTGACTTCAATGGAATGACATTGACTTACACCAGCTGAGACTCTGGTCTTACATTTAACTTTGAATTCATTACTAATGTACTCAAAATATCATCCTGGAATTGATGTCCTGTAATAAAATATCATCCCAAGAGTGCACACACAGCGTGTCAAGGAGACGGAAACAAAATACATCTTGCACAGATTTATGCCATGTTCATAATCATTATCTTAATTTTTAAGCAATTCAAAAGGAAAAAAAAAATGCTGAATATTTCTTGGGATGCACCCTATAATCTTGCAACATATTTAGAATAGGAAATCAAAGCAGAGCTAAACTACCAATTGTGTCAGCAAAAACAGCCTTTCATGGCAAAATGACAATTTTCTGTCTTTGAAATCAGGCAAGAATGAAAAGTGGTTTGCTCTTTTATTGTGCAAACCAGCAAAAATACATTCCTCCCTGCAAGACTTTTTCCAAATTAAATATGTATTTTTTTTACTGTAAGCCTCTTTGAGATCAGTCATTTGGTAGCAAAAGATTTTAAAAAACAGCATTTAACTAGACAAAGACAAATAATCAAGCCATCAGCATTTTGAGCAGCTACAGGTTTATCCAAATATTTAGCGGGTTTATTTTTACCTTCTTCTAAATGCTCTCCCTGTGTGCAATTTTGACCCCATTATGTAAAACAGCACCAGACCTCAGCCCAGCTCACCTCTTGCAAAGTCACTGTCCCTCACCACAGGCTCCTTCTGAATGCTGCAAACCAAGAGGTAACAGCGTGGCACAAGCAATTTGAAAGGAGGAACGTGTTAGGTGACCTGGTAAATCCCAAATTTTAATCCCTGCCCAGAGCTTCTGTGGCACTGAGACCATTTTGGTGCACTCCTTTAGGTTTTTGTGATTTAGCAGGAAATTTAGGTTTTTTTCCTTCCCAAGATAATCCAAGTGATTCTGTATGAATGGAGACCTTCAACCCCCAAACTCCTCCAGGCACGGAGCCTCAAGAGGAGCCGCAGGAAGAACCAAGTGCTTATGGGCAAGATTTGCTTTGCATCCCGCTGCCCTCTTTAGGCACCAGAGGCTTTAAAGCATGCCCTAAACACAAGAAATAAATGGAACACCCAGTTATTCACCCTGAGCAGCCCATATGCATCGGTTCCTGTAAGACCTGAGCAACACTAGTGCTACTCCTCTGCGAGAGTGTGCAGACGCTTGATAAAACCGAGGTATAAACAAAACCAAAATGGCTTTATGACGCTAGCTCAGCACCAGGGGCCACAAAAACTGGGGGGAACAGACACCCCAGTGTTATCTTCTGCCCAAGGAATAATAAGAAAAAGACGTGGCAAAATGGGATTCAAATTTTGCTGGCAAAATCCCAGCACGGAGCTCCGAGGTGCCAATTAAACAGTCGTGGTATCAGAGGCAGTGACCATGGTGAGAGGTGTGATGGAAAGGGATGGATGGATGGATGGATGGATGGATGGATGGATGGATGGATGGATGATGGATGGATGATGGATGGATGATGGATGGATGGATGGATGGATGATGGATGGATGGATGGATGGATGGATGGATGGATGGATGGATGGATGATGGATGGATGATGGATGGATGGATGGATGGATAGATGGATGGATGGATGGATGGATGGATGGATGGATGGATGGATGATGGATGATGGATGGAAAGGGATGGATGGATGGATGGATGGATGGATGGATGATGGATGGATGGATGGATGGATGATGGATGGATGGATGATGGATGGATGGATGGATGGATGGATGGATGGATGGATGGATGATGGATGATGGATGGAAAGGGATGGATGGATGGATGGATGGATGGATGGATGGATGGATGGATGGATGATGGATGGATGGATGGATGGATGATGGATGGAAAGGGATGGATGGATGGATGGATGGATGATGGATGGATGATGGATGATGGATGATGGATGGATGGATGGATGGATGGATGGATGATGGATGGATGGATGGATGGATGATGGATGGATGATGGATGGATGGATGGATGGATGGATGATGGATGGATGGATGATGGATGGATGGATGGATGGATGGATGGATGGATGGATGATGGATGGATGATGGATGGATGATGGATGGATGGAAGGGGATGGATGGATGATGGATGGATGGATGGATGATGGATGGATGACGGATGGATGGATGGATGGATGGATGGATGGATGATGGATGGATGGATGATGGATGGATGGATGGATGGATGGATGGATGATGGATGGATGATGGATGGATGGATGGATGGATGGATGGATGATGGATGGATGATGGATGGATGATGGATGGATGGATGGATGGATGATGGATGGATGGATGGATGGATGGATGATGGATGGATGGATGGATGGATGGATGGATGGATGGATGCATGGATGCATGGATATCTCTGCCTTGGAACAAGATACAAATCCATTAACAAAGCAGCAGAGGTGGAAGGATACCCTGTGCACTTTGCTAGCCAGACTGAAATCAAAGCACTCGGCTCTTCCCTTCAGCTTCCAAGGGTTTTAAAGTACACCAGAGCGCCACAATTTGGGAAATTGTGACCTCCTGAGCCTCAAGGAGGGCTAGTGGATTTGCTGCCACATCTGCCCCATGCTGGCACTGCTTCCATGACCAGTGTGCAATGCAGGAAGGGAAGGGTTTGGAACCTGGCTCTGCAAGGATTCCCCTAATTCAGGGATGGGTGGGTCAGGCCTTAATAAAAGGAGATATTTCTTTGAGTGTCATTTACTCCTCTCCTCTGTCTCCACTTTTGGAGCCACAATTGAGACTGGGAAGCATTATACAGGTCCTGAGTGCACACCATGTTTCAACTGCTAGAAACTGTAAGAAACACCAATATCACATTATTGCTTGGCAGGAGACTCTGCTCCCAGCATTTTCCTCACCTTCCCAAATGGGTGGACACACAAGCTTTGTCTGTTCTGGCAGCTGCACCTCAAGATTCAAACATCAGAAATGCCAGAGTGGCTGATGACAGGAAAAAAAAAATGAAAGCAGTTTCAAGGCTGTTGTGTCATTAAGTGAATCCTGAAGTTATTTTACTGACTTGCTAAAATCCGTAACACTGGGGAGAAACAGAGTCACATCCAGGAAAAAAATACCACCCTGAAATTGCACAAGTGAAATTGCACACATTTGGCATTTATTGAAAGAAAGCCCGAAACTCAGCTGAGTTCAAGTAAAAATAAGGCTGGCAAACTGAGTACTGATTTTTAATGGGTAAAAGCCCCAGGGAAAGATAAGCCAAACCAAGGGCAAGAGAGAGCACTCTACTCTTCACAAGTCTCTGGCTCAGCTGTGGTCTGCCTGCTCTCCCTGGGCAACCCTGCTTCCCACTGCTCCTCAATCAGCTCCTTCCCCACACCTGACAAACCCCTCAGCCTCCAAGTTTGCCCCATGTATTCAATCAGTTTTTTCCACCCCTCCATGATGTAAATGTGAAAACACAAATTACACAGCAAAAGGCAGCTTCTGCTGCACCAAAGAGTATAGTGAAAATTAAACTCTCTCTGCTATGATTCAGCCACCTTACTCAACAAATTATCCAAGAGTCCCTGTTCTGCTGAACATTTTGCATTTAAAGGGGAGATTTGCCTCTGATTGGATTATAATGTAAGTGAAAAGTCATGCGTATTAATGATAAAACCCTTTATTAGGGGTAGAGATAAATGTATAGTCATGGGGCATATTATTAACTAACTTTTAAAGAGAGATTTCTCCAAATAAAAAGGCAGAAATAATCCTTTCTAAACCTGCTTCATTTTTAATACTTGCTGCCAACAGCTAGATCTGCTTTCCTCCATTCCTGATACACCATAAAACCTTACAGCTTGTAATATCTCCTCTATGTATGTGTCACATCACTTACTCCAAAAAAAAAAAATAAAAAAAACCCACCAAACTGTAAAACTGAAAATTGAAAAACACCTGTGAAAAACTGGTGATCAGGGCAGGTTCCTGACATCTGGGAAGGGCTGCTGTTCTCCCCAGGGAAGGGAGGGCATGGGGAGCACTGTGTGAGCTGCTTGGCAGCCCATCCTCCTGACCTGAGCAGTGAAGGACGAGGAGGAAATTGCAGCATGATCAGGGCCATCCTCAGGTGCCAACTCTGAGCATGTCCTCTGCAAATCATGGCAGGCAGCAACCTGAGGAGCAGCTGAAACTCAGCACTGGAGGGATCCCAATAAACCTGTGGCTGGACTCCACCAGAAGCCTAAATAAACCAAGGGCCAGTTTCAGCCTTGGGGTGCAGGCTAACACCACGCAGTGGTGAGTGGAGCTGTGGCCCACAGAAGGGCCAGAGAGCAATCAGAGGCATTGAGGTGTCTTTGGGGCTCAGTAGACAGGAGGTAACCATCTGCCCACACTTATCTTCCAACAAGAAGGGCCTCATCCCTGCATGCAGTGATGCTCCTTGAGCCAGCCTAAGTCACCCACTCTGGTGCTGGGGCTTCCCTGGAGCAGGAACCTGAGCTGGGTGATCTCCAAAGGGCCATTTCTGGTGACATCTCTGTCCTCCCACAGCCCAAAAATAGGTAAAGGCTTTAAACAGCATCTCTGCAAACTACTTATCTTACTTACTTTAGGACTTAAGCTCTCTATCACAGCCAGGCAATAGAATGAATAAATTTGCCTTCTGTCAGGCAGTATCAAAGATATGAATAAAGCATTACAAGGCAATTTCAGCAACGCAGATCTTTGAACTGTGCTCTACTTTACACCCCCAACCACAGCAGCAGAGAGAAAAATCCCTATTCAGCACGCTGGGATCTTCTTTTGATGTTGACTAGAGAGGGAAGAGGCCGTGCTCAAGCCCTATGGATTATTGGTCAGTGAATAAAAAAATCCTCATGAAAGATGAGTCCTGCCTGGGCTCACGCATGCTGGTGCAGCATAAATAGCAGTGAGATTTACAGCGAGGAGCCACTGTGTCCTTTGACAATGCCCTGTCTAAGCAAAAAACAAGTGAGATCCAGTGGCTCCCTGCCAGCCCACTCCAGCTAAAGGCCATGCCACAGCAGTCATGTTATTACACTGATGAACAGCTTATATGAAACTAGGGAAAATTGTCCATCACTTATTTCAATCTCAGTCTAAACTGATTTACTCATGGCTAGCTTTTGCTCCCTTTATCCCTGGCTTTTTTTTTTTCTTTTTCTTCCCCATCTCCTTTTTCTTTCAGCCAGCATTTCCAGAAATGGCTCCTGACTCACAGTCCTTAGGCTCATACACATTAACAAGGCTGAAGATTTAATTCACAATAAGACTGGGGAGCTCCAAGGTGGGATCCTAAAGATGGGAGTTATCCCAAATCAAATACTGCTTTTGAGCACACCAGTTTGGCTCTTTCATTCCACTTTTTAGAGCCTCATCCTGCCAGAAAGTTCACCTAAAGCACCTACTCAGTGTAACAGGATCACTGGCAGATGAGTCAGCCTCAGATTTAGACCAGGTTTTCTTTGAGGTCTCAGTCCTGTAAACTCCCAGAGCACGTGAGCAATGCCCTTGACTTCTGGGAGCTACTCACACGTTTCAAGATGCACAAATGCCTTGGAGCTGGCAGGAGCCAGACGTGCACAGGCATAGAGCAAGCTTTTAAAACTGGAGAAAACTGTCCAGTTAATAAATTACTTGTTAACTGATTCTCCAGTTTCAAGCAGAAAAGCTCCAGTGAGAGCAACTCAGAAGGAAACACACATTCAGAGCCCAGCCCTGCAGAACCCCCAGCTCCTTCCCTTCCCAGGGAATTCCAAGAAGGCTGCATGAGGCTCCCAGCCCAATGCATGAGCGGGCACTTCATGCCAAACAGAATCATCCTTTAATTTTCTCAATTACCTCAGTAACCAAAAGCACATGTCTAGAGCTCTGCCATATTTCTGTTAGTAAGTAATGCTTCCTCTGCAGTAAATTCAGTTAGTTATTCTCCACAAAGGAATTGTTTTTAAAGACATCCTGCTACATCTCTATGCTGTGAGAAGGAAAGAACTTCTGACCTGGAATTGCACTCAGTGAAACATCTGTAGGCATCCAAGATAATATATTTTCTAATGTGAAGACACTGCATTTTAAATGTGACATCTTTAATGCTTTTAATTTAGCCACATCAGCATCACCATGGAATGGACTTCCTCAGAATCATTTGTGTTATATGCATATGCACACAAGATATATATCCATATATCCATATATATATATATATCTTTTCAGAGATTTACTTGTCTTGTTCTTATACATTTAATGTTTATGTTCTGCAATTTTTTAATTTTTTTTTTATTTTTTTTTTTACCAAAGCAGAAATTCCCATAAATCACAGCATTTCTGGAGTTTGGGTTTCAGGAATGCAAAACATCACTACATCGATTTTGAAAGGAAATAAAACTGGAATTAGGGGAATCTGCAGATACTCAGCATCTGAATATTAGACTGGATGCTTTGGTATGGCAAAGTCACAGCTTACACAATAATTTTGCACAGTTAAAAAAAAAGAGCTTATACACTGTATCTTGGAAATAAATTTAAGACACAAAAGCAGTTATTCTACTTCATGGTTGCTTAAAGTTACAGAAACTTTTATCATTACAGCACCCAAACCTTTCTTTGCACAGCAAGGAGCTTTTCTGACCATGAAATGACCACGTCAGCATTGCTCCTGCACTGGCAGGATCAAAACTCATCACTTTTTCTGGGAGACAGACTCCCCGGCATGCAGCAAAGCAACCCAACCATCTCTGGCAGTCGGTATTTCTCCCAGCCTCCTGATTTTCATCAGCATTCCTCCCAAAATCCTGCATTTCTCTCATCAGTAACAGCTCAGGGCAGATTCCCTTCCAAGGGAAATGGTCAGCTCTGGTTTTGACACACTGAAAAGCTTTCCTGAGGGAGCGGTGGGGGAAAGGGCCCTACCAGCACCCATATATAAAAATAAAAGCATACACCAGTCACTGGGGGAAACAGTAACAAAATGCTATTGAGATTAAAGCCATGAACTCTCCAAGCAGCTGACTGCCTGCCAGAAGCCCTGCAAGAGCACAGTGCAGCATTATCCAGCCCTTTGCTGAGCTTCCCAGAGCAAGGGCAGCGCCCAGCAGAGCCCCCCCAGTACCTGCCAATTTTCATCATGTCAGAGGAAATCAGCCCTTTCTGTCCAATCCCTGCAAAGAGCAAGGACTCAACACCAAATTCTCAGCTAGTGCCAGTTTTTTATCTGACCAGATGGATTTAACAGGCAAGACCCCACACTATCAATGATTAGTAGCATCATTCTCCCATGTCCCCTGTCTCTCGAGGGAGCAGGAGTAATGAAAAGCCCTTCTTGCATTTTCCATTTCTTACCCCTCAGCCCTCCCTGCAGCCCTGCTATCTATTCTCATGAAAGAGCAATGTGTCTGTGCCTTCCAGTGTAACCTGAGAATTCTCTTCCAAAACAATTCCCAAAAATTTGGGCTTGCCTCTAGCCATTTACTTCTTATTTGGATAAAAATCCGAGTCGTGTCCATTTGTACGTGAAATTAGGATTTTGAAGAGAAGTACACTAAAGGAATGAAAGGCAACCCTGCCAAGTGATAAGCAGAGTTAATCCTTCACAGGGGCACAGCAGCACTTGTGCCCAAGGGGGGCCTGTTTGTCACCCACCATACAGAGAAGGCACAAAGCATCCACAGCACAGCAACACCAGGTGTAGCTGGAAAATAACATAAAGAAGGTTTCCTGCTACAGAACCACATTTTCTGAAGTTTTCTTTGCCAGAAAGGACAGGTTTTTCTGGCTGTTTTGTTGTTTTGGTTGCTTTTTTTGTTGTTGTTGTTCACTTAGCACCTCCCTGAGATGGTAGAAATGAGGATTAAATGACTGCCAAATTCTTTGTCCCCATCACCTGAAGGACTAAGAACTTTGAGCCTCTCATTCCTCCAATTAAACAAAATTCCACTTAAGGATAACATCTTACTGGAGCGTACAGTCTCAGTGCCCGATAAGCAAGTACAAAAACATAATATTCAGCCTAAAATAGCCAACCTTCATTTGTGAAAAGCATTGCCAACAATAACTAGAAAGTTTTGTTTTTAGAGCAAGCACTCTTGGCAATTATTTGTGGTAATTGTGTCTCAAGCTGGTGTGATTTCATAAACAGCGATCTCACACCGAGTTAGGAATAACACCTTTTTTTCTATTTTATTTTAATATTCCTCATGCAAACAAAGTGAAGAATTGCAAACAATCTCTGAGGGGTAAGCTAAGCAAAGACAGTAGAAAGATATTGGAGGGGTAAAACACCTGCATTTAAACAGAGCACCAAGGCTGTAGTTACAAACCCCAAGAGCACGAAAGTTTGTTTGCTGGGGGGGTGGCAGGGTCAGGGCTTCTGTAAGAACTAAGCAATGGCACAGTTTTACAAACTTATCAGAAAGAAGTAAAGTAAATTTTCAGCCACAAAGACAGCACACAAGAAGACCTTGTCTATCACTGCTGTACCTGTTCCACCCATACATCTGAAGGTCAACATCACAGGGAGAGCCTGAGGCCCATGCAGCAGCAGAATGCAAGTCTCCCTTGCTTCTCATGCATCCCCATTCCCTCTCTTCCATCCTGTGTTTGAGTTTACCTGCTAAAGATGAGGGAGAGCATCCAGCAAGTTTCCTATGCCATCTTCTGACAACTGGAAGAGCTGGGGCATCTCGCCCTGTGGTCCTGGAGCCCCTGGCAAGGCAGGATGCAGGAGCCAGAGGGATGCTCTGGCTCCCCTGGAATGGGGCTGGCACCCAGCTGACTCCAGATCTGTTGTGCTCAGGGCACTTGGCCTGGCCAACAGACCACCCAGGACAGGGAGAGGAATACAGCCTGCTCTCACAGCTCAGACAAATACAGCCCACTTTGGATATGCAGCTGTACAACCTAATGAGCCTTCCTGCTCCACTTCAACACCAATTTTCCATTTATCTGCTTCAGAAAGGAGGTGGCATTGCACACAGAGTCCTTTAGCTGCTTCCCAAGTCCCCAGAGGAGCAGGTGTTTTTCCATGCATCTTTAAAGTAATGTTAATTACATTACACACAGTTGCAAATATACACAGGGGACAAGAGTGTACCTTTTAATTAAGTATTGCTATTGCTTCTACTGTCTCTTACCCTCATTCTCAGCAGAAGAGGAGGAGGAAGCAAGGTCCCCTCACAGCTTGTCAAGCCTGCCCTGCTGCTGTGCTGCAGCACTTGAGCCTCTGGGTCTGAGCCCCTCCAGATGCCTTTCCCTGCCTGACAGAGCACCGACCTTTATGCTGCTATTTTAAAAATGTTCTTCTCTCAGACAAGAAAAAAAAACAACAAACCACGGCATGGCATCTCAAAAATGTTTCCTGGGAACGGTTGGCTGAAAGGGGGACAATCTTTCACCCAAGACCCCTCATCTATCAACACTCATGGTCTCACAAACCTTACCAAAACACACATCAAGTCCAGAGCTGACACCCCCTCCGCTCCCTGCTGGGCTCACGAGTTCTCATTCAGCTGAGGGTGCCTGTAAATCACAAGCATTTTTACTTATGTGGCACTAAATTTCAAGAACAACTTAAAAGGATGTTCAACACAGTCAGTAAATACTATAAATCCCACAGCGAACGTATGCAGACACACACAAATTAAACGAGATGATGAAAATTGATTTGTAAATGCACATAGGCAAAACAGTTTTTTCAGGGATTGCTCCTGTAATTCCTTTATCAAACTGGAATAAGAGTATCTCTTATCCATCATTGTTGCTTTAAATTTATTATATCAAATGCCTACAACAGATCTAAGAATTGGTTATAAAGCCAAAAGGAGGTAAATTTTACTTAAAAAAAACAGAATACTTAACAGTGCACTCCTTGCATGGAGGTAAAGCCACTCCTTAACTGTGTTTCATCTTCTCCCCTCCACATGCTGCTGAAACACACAGAGCTATAAGAACAGCCCTTGATGATTTAGCTCTTTCACGCCAAGAAGCTTAAAAATTTGTTCTCCTTGTTATTGATTTGAAACAGTTTTAGTCTGAACTGCAGACACAATGGGGTGGTGAGTCCAAGTTAACTATTCCATTAAAAAAAAATAATTCAAGAAGTCTGCAAGAACAAAGAACGAAATGAAACTATCACAATCATGCTGGAGATGAGCAGAATAAGCATTCTTCCAAGTTAAACACTGTACACACTCTTTATTCAATGTGTTTATGCAACGAGTGGACAAGTTCTGTACAAGTTCTGTCCCAGAGAGCTCTGCAGAGGAAGGCCACAGGTACTGCAGGACTGATGATAACAGGCTCCAGTGGGTGTGCTACGCTCAACAAATTCAACTCTGGGCCTCACCCGCATCTAAGGAACTCAAGTGATTTTTAAAAACACAGCCAAACTCCTCCTAAGCCATCCCACCCTCCCAGGACTCTGCAGGGGTGGAAGTGTGAGATGGATGATTTAACTTAGGGCTAGCACACTGAAAGGGAGCAGGTTTCTGCTCAGCAGAGAGGTTCTCAGACTGTCACTGTCACAGCACACTGCTCTTCAGCTGGGGGGAGGATCTGGAAAACACACACAGCGCATTCTCGTTCAACGTTCAGCAGAAATGGTAAAAAAAAAAACCAAATACCAGTGGAAGTCCATTTACATTTTTATATTTTGAGAGATAACGCCGGCTCCTTTATCTCCCTCCTAATGAAAAGGGAATCAGGTTCCCACCAGCTCAGCTAAGCCACAAAGCCCAGGGTAGTGCATGGAGCAAGTGCTGTCGGATGTCATCGACAAGGGAGAGAGGCAAGGCCAGGCTGCTGGAATGTGAGCTGGTGCTCCAGCCTTCCCCCTCGCCTGCAATATCCATGCATGGTTTGGGGGCAGCACAGCCTGTTACTGCAAGACAAATTCAGAGCTAAAAGGATATGGCAGCGCTCCACACTGTAGTCTGATTGCATTAGGCTGAGCACAGCGCAAGAAATAAATATTTAGACAGGGTAGATGGCACCCTGAACACATCCAAGTGTCAGCTCTGATCTCTGACGAGTGAAAAGCACCCTCCTCTCCCTGTGCCCATCGCCCGATCCAGATGGTGCAGGCAGAGCCCCTCTGCCTCCTTCCTAGACAGCTAAAAACCACAGCCAATCTGCCACCTTATTTCTGTCTCCCTGGGCTGGCTCATCCATCACTGCCACTGCATCAACTGCTCTACACACTCCTTGCTGCCGCTGCTGTTTACCATTAGGAAGGAAAGGGAAAATCTCCAAGCCCTACATTACAATCGAGCTTCAGTCGCACACCAGGCAATTAAGAAATTTGGGAAGCTTGGTAGTGGACTTAATTAAACTTAAAGCAGTTCATTTGAAGAGGGTGGTGTGACCCTCTTTCTGCCAGACTTGGGGCCCATGGAAACGCCTCGGTGGTAGCTATGTTAGCTCTGAGTATGAGGATAAATGTTTTCATATGCAAATCGGGCAGCATTCCTCAGTGCCCTGCCTACAGAGTGGCTTTATTGCTTCTCCCACACAGTTGTGCCCAGCAAACAACAAAAGGCAACCTGTGTTTATAGGGCACTGGCCTGACATTCAAGAAATCTGTGCTCAAAATACTCAGCTGTGCCAAATGTCAGCAATGTGATGTGGGAGGTCAAACACTGCTCTGTCTCACAGTTCCCCCATCAGGAAAAATGGAAACAATTTGTACTTTTCTCGCACTTAGCCTGTATTAAACCCCTGAAGTTTTCAGAACGGGGATGGGCTGAAATTACACAGAAGCACAGCCACAAAACAAGGCAGGTGCCCTCTCCACATTGTCGGTGCCATCTCACACAAGGAGAAGATAAAAAACGCTGGGCCAGGTGCTACACCCTCTCCCTCCTGCTTCTTGGGCTGTCATGAAACCAATTCACACTGGGTACGTCTGGTCAGTGCCACGTGTGGTCCCAGCCCTGTCTGGGCCTGGCAGGCACCAGCTGCTCTCTGGCACCTTGGACGTGGCACACAGGCTTTGCCGAGTGGGATGTGGGCCATGGGAGCACATCCCTCGCTCAAGGGTTTGACCCAGCCAGAGCTGCCACAGCAGAACCAGGGGAATGAAAGTTAACCTGACCATTTGTGAAACTGGAGATTCTGCTGGGTTCAGGGTAATTGCTCACCATTAGCTGTAATTGGTGCACGTTCTCCAGTGCAGGGAGAACCTCTTTTTTAGGAGAAGCAACCACAGCTTCAAGGGGGGAAACACCAACAAGCACATTCCCTACAGTTAGTTAGGGCAAGTACAGTGTCCCCAAAGATGCTACCTCAGAGCCAGCCACGTTCCTGCTCCGCTCACCCTGTGGAGGGCTTCATCACCCGCAGCAGAAAATGAAGCAGTAAGCTGTACCTCCCAAAAATATCAGCTGTGACAGGGAACCAAACAGGTAAACAGCTAAACACATTGTCCAGTGATGCAGGTGAAGCCCAGAATGCTCATGGCAGTGGATTTCCCAGAAAAGCACCAGAGAAGGGTGCTCAAGTGAGCAAATGACATCAAAAAATAAAATCACAAGCTGTAAAGGACACTAAACAAGGCACGTGGACAGGGGTTTGCATGAGGCACCCTGCCCATCTGAGTATGACACAGCCTGAAATGAAAGCTGACAGCACAAAGGGAGGAAAAATTATCACAGTGATACAACCTGAGGTTGTAGCTGCCCAGACAGATCCTGTTCTGGCATCTGAAAAAGCACTGGCCCACAACAGTGAACCAAGACAACTTAATTGCTGTTTCATGAGAATTACTGATGGTTGGCTGTTCTTCCTTCAATGCACATTAGCCCATCTGACCTGCTTAAGGTTCTGTTTGCAGCCTCCTGGGGTCTCTAACACCATCCCATTATGTCTTAGCTAGAACAGGGTCATCCCAAAAAGCAGGGCTGAAAACAGAGGAATGAAGCACCCAGAATCCATAATAATTTCTTCTGTGCTGCTTTGGAACATCGCTGAACTTCCCTGGCAACTCTTCAAGCACTCTCGCTGCTCAGCCACTGCTGTGCAAGAGGCCAAGGCTCTGTGGTGGAAAGCAGAAAATGCTGTAATTGTCTGAAAAGGGGGGCAGTAAAGTTTAAGTGCACCAAGGAAAAGGGGGAAAAAATAATAAAGGAACTAAACCAAAAGACACCAACAAGATTTGTAAAGGTGAAGGAAAACACATCAGTTTCACGAGCCTTAAATACACAGGAAGGCGTAGAAGGTTGTGTGTAAACCTGTAACACGGTGGTGGAGGAAACAAAGGAAAATGGCTAATTTATTCTAATAAATTCATTCAAGCCAAGCAGGTAGCTGCCAATTGCTCTGTTTAAAAAGCTCCTATTAACAGTGGCAGTTTTTCATGTGAAGTGTTTTGATTGTGACTATGCACACTGTCACCTGAATTACTGCAAAGATGAAGGTATTGATTTTGCCAGTGTCTGCATGCAAGGAAGAAAAAAAAAAACACCTTAGGCGCTCTTTCTTTCAGTCTATCCCTACTCACCCAAGCACTACAGAAGTGTTTCAGAGCACTGAAGTCCTCTTCAGTCTTGATTAAACCTTTTATTCAGTGAAGTTCCCAAGATTTTTGGTGAGAACACTTCTCCTGCATCGAGTTCTGGCTTCAAACAGTTGCACAAGGCAACGTCTGAGAAACTCTCCAGTGGCCTTGCAAGTCCCAGCATGTGGCAGGATGTCACTTTACAGCAGACATGGTTCAATCCCACATTTTCAAACACTTTAACTCAGGTGGGGTGTTTTTATGCTATTGTTTTCCCTCACTGACTGAGGTTGGAACAAGCACAAATCACAAAGCAAGGTGCCTGACAAGGCCACATCTTCCATTTCGGTCTCAAAGCAGTTCACATAAAGCAAATTTGACAAAACTACAGTGGGAAATCTGAAACTCATCCCCCCAGATACATCACAGATGCAAGAAACATTCAAGGACGAATTTCTGACAAAACAGCACAGTCCTGCTTTCCTGTTTGGCTGTAGATTTCAACAGTTGTCTGCAGAACTGCTGCAGGGCTGCTGGAGCAGGAGATTTCCAAGTGATCAAGCTACAGCAAAGCCTGAGTGAGTACCTGAGCAAAAGGCACAGATTTATTTCTTGCCTGAGGCCCACTTGAGCCCTCCAGCTGCCTTGTTTGTCCAGCTCTTTGCCTCCTCTGGGGCACTGCAGGCAGCGTCTGTCCCCGTGGGGCTACAACCATATTAAAGAGCAAGAGACAAATTACTAACTACTGTTAATCCTCCTTACCTGCTTACAGTTAGGAGAGTTTGCTTCAGAGAGATAAAAAGAGTTGCTTTAAGCACAGCTGTGACTGAGATCTGCTGCCTCAGACTTGATCTTGATGATCAAAATCCCTAAAATGTAAGGGCAGACTAGGGACACAGAAATGCAAAACGTGGTCAGGGGCATTTACGAGGATGCTTACTTCAAACCACAACTGGCCCAAATTAGCCCACAGGCAGAGGAAATGTCTTCAGAGAACACATTCTTTTATCCCTGCCTCCAAAGGAGCACGATTATAAGAGTTCAGGGTATCTTTGCCACAGAGGGAGCATCAAGTCAAATGTGAAATAAGCAGGGAAGGCAAGCAGATCACTTATTTCCCCTGAGAGAAAATGATGCATGCTGACAGGCTGATAAAACCACGAAAACCTGATCCTGCTCATCACATGGCAGGGTCAAACAAATCCCATGCAAATCTCTGCAGCGCTTTCCACAGGCTGTACAGCAGGCAAAGCAATGCCAGGTGAGCATTGAAAAGAGAAATTAACCTTCCAACACTGTACTAAACTCTGCAACGTTTTTGGAAATCTTTGAAACACACTTCCCCACCCTAGTCTTCAGAGCTGAAAATCCCTCCCCAAGAAGAAAGCTTTAAATACCACACAAGAATTCAAAGAGTGAATAAAAACACCCCCCAGGAGGTCAGCATGAAACGCCGAATAAAGACGTGACTCTTCAGAGGGAGATGTTTCAGTGGTGGGACTAAACTTTCCCATGGCACTGATGACCACGGGAGCATTCTGGCAGAGATCTTTACTGCCTGCCTGGATGGAGACAGAGCCTGTGCTTGTTGGTAACATCTCCACAGGAACAGTATTTCTGCTCTGGTTCAGATGCTGACGTTTACAAAGAGGCTCAGGCACATGGCTTGGGTCTCTGTTTGCACCTTTACCTCTGGCTGAGACACAGGTGCTGGGTGTTGCTGGCCCACAGGCCCCATCCCCACCCCAGCCCATGAACACCTGAGGTGTCTGTGCCAAAACCCATGGCAGCAGTGCCTGGCTGCTGCTGGGAGAGGAGGAACATGGCTGTGGTGCCTCCCTGCACAGGAGGTGCCAACACAGCGCCCTTCCACAGCTCAGTTTTCCCACTGGGCAAAGTGCAGGTGATAATTTTTGGCATTCCCCCTCAGGTAACCCTCACTGTATGTAGTTTGTTCCCATGCTGCTGCTCTCCCAGCCATCCTTTTATCACCTCCCACAGTGTCAGCAGTGGGGTGCCTTGGGTCTGGCTGAGCTGCAGTCAGTTTTTCCCACAGCAGCCCTCAGAGTGCTGTGCTTTGGCAGCTGGAAAGGTCTTGGCACAGCAGAGGGGTGGAACACAAACATGTCACACGTCTCAGGGACACTGACCCCCTGAACCATGCATGCAGGGTGGCCAGGGCATGGCAAGGCAGCCCATGGGACACTGGCATCCTCCACACAAACTGTGCTGTCCCCTCAGCACAGCTATGGGGCACTGACTGCCGTGTGAGACCTGCAGGGTATCCGGGATCCAGAACCCCCACCCAGCCATGAGACACCCCAATACTGCAGGCAGAATCTGCCCCCAGGATTAGCCAGATTGTCTGGACTCTGTGCCTCTGGTTTTTGGTTCAACCCCCAGCTAAGCCACCATGTGTTTGGGATGGAGATCATCTCCTCCTGCACAAGGATCCCACATCTCAGAGCACATCACTGCTATTTTTTAAACAAATTGTATTTTGAACTCTGTGCATTTATCTTAACCAAAATGCCAAAGCCAACCCTTGACTTGTTAAACTGCCAAATATGTGAACTCTACAGAGAGGTGCCACCCATCATCAGGTCTGCAATGAAGAAGAAGCCCATCCATGACCTCTCAGATTCCAGCTCTGCAAGGAGCAGCAGGTAGGGAAAATAAAAAACTCTCACAATGGAAGTCACAGCTCTGTTGTAATCTGTGACACAAGCTCAATTTCCAAAGAACCAAATTGGCTGTGAAGGCTGAAAGCCAAGGCCTGCAGCTCAGTTGGAAGGGCTGAAGTACTCAGATGAGAAAGCCCATATGCATCTGAGGCTTCCTCGAACTGCTCTAATTTTTCATAGTCAGACTGCTGGGCAAACTGGACACTGTCACTTTGTGCACAAGCTGCCAGGGCAGGCTGTGTGCTTGGCCAGCTCCTCAGCACAAGCAAAATGATACTGCCCAGACAAGAATCAACAAAGAACAATTTAAAATGGGCTCTTCTCTTGAAGAGAGAGGGTTCTCTCAGTGCCCTGAGCATGCCAGCAGCCCTGCCCACCCCATCCCTGAGTGCACTGGCATGGAGTGCTCCTGCCTCTTCCCCTCAGGTGGCCTTGCCAGGAGGAATGAGCAGGAGCATCCTCCTTCTGGGCAGATGCAAAGCTGCAGGAGAGGACAAGAAGAAACCTCCCCTGAGCTCTTTATAAGCAGGTCCCATCAAATCCTTTCCCACTTTACCTAACCTCCCTAAAAATCCTTTTTAATCCACACACCCAGTGCTCTGTGGCAACATGGCATAGAACTAATAAAAAAACCAAAACAACAACAACAAAAAAAACCCAAAACCCATTTCAATTAGCTTTTTATGACTTCTTGAAAACCATCTGTGTAATTTTCCAGCATTTCCTTTTAATCCCACTGACAGAATTATGTTCATCTGCCTGAAACACTGCATTTGTTGTGACTATCACAAGACCTCATTTAGTGGACGTCACGGCCCATTACCTGTTTTTAATAGGGAGTCACTGTCTCTCCAGCCTCTGTGTGTGCTGCAGCAGACACTGCAGCTCCAGCCCCACAGCTCCTGCCCAGCAGCACCAGGAACAAGGAGGCTTTGCCTGTACCCCTGGGTACAGGTGTTCTGGGCTCCTGTCCAGTCCCAGTGAAAATCAGAATGGAAATTCCGCTCCACAAAAACGCATTTTCAGCATTTGCCACCCATTTTACACCACAGCAGCCTGGCACACATGGGAGCACACCTGGAGCCCTCACCAACATCCCATGGGCCAGGGCAGGGCCCCAGGGGAGGGTGGCAAGCTGGTGGCCACTAGCAGGGCAGCCCCCCAGCCCCTTCCCACGTGTGCCAGCACAAGGTCTCAGTGTCCCCTGCTGTGCTGTTCTGGGGAGCCAGGGCACCCCTTTCTCCCTGCTCCACCTTCATTTCTGTTTACAGAGCACTCAAGGCTGTATTTGCACAGCCCTCAGCACTGCATGGCCCTGTAGTGCAAGTAATCTCATCATAAAAGTTGGAGAACGGGGCTGGCTCCTCTTCCCTCAGCTTCCCTACTCAAAAGGCTTCACCTCCTGATTGAGCAGAGCTGTCTAGAAGGGGCTGCTTTTAATTTTCAGTCTTCTTCTTCTTAATTTCTTAGTCTTTGCAAGAGAATAAGAGCAAGACAATGGTTTTGCAAGAGTGTTAGTGGGGCAGTTGCACAGAGCTGGTCCCTCTGAGCATTTTGAGCATAGTTAAACAGCAGGGATGGCAAAACCACCACTGCTCAAAATCCAACCTTCTGCTGACAGAAAGAGTTCAAGAGCTGATGAGGGCCTTCAGCAGGTTATGCCTGTCCCCAAGGCTCCCTGCCATCCTCCTCTCACATCAGGTCTCTCTCAATCTGCCTGTCAGAGTAAATATCAGAATGATTCTTTCAAGTGTCTGCCTCCCCTACTGTCATAATGACATGAAGGGCTTACTCACCAACAATTAGGTAGTAGCTGTGTTGCACTGTGTAAATATTTGAAATGGAGATTTCTTGGGAAAGTGAGGGGTTGGGTTATTTTCTTGCTACAAATCCAAATGCTGTCAGAATGGCATGTGATAAAAAAATAAAAAGTGATAAAAAATTCATAACAGCCCCTCCAGGCTAGAAGAGAGGCTGCTTATTGTATTTACTAAGCCACTGCCTGGGAGCCTAAAGCCTGATTTCACACCAATCCACTCATTAAACATCTAGATCAACATTGTACAGATTAGGGTGAAATGTAAACAGCAACAGATCTGCTGCAGGGATCATGGCACAAAGGAAACCAAAGCCCCACATGTTTTTTTCCTGACAAATCATCCTTTCAGCAGCACCAATAAGCACCTTGCTCCTCCTCACTGTGCTCTCCCTCACCTGCTCCGCTCCCCCAGGTTTTACTGGGGGATCAACAACCTGGACCGAAGCATCAGAGCCGATTGGTGACGTGATTTTCCATGGATCCACAATCTCCTTTATTCCCTGGTGCTCTCCTGGGTTTAAAACCACACCATTCCATTGACTGGTTTTTAAGCAGTTTCCCTGGCTAAAGAGGAAGGACTGCTTGCTGAAAGATGAGCTCTGTGTGGTCCCCCCTGTGTATGTTTTCTCCATCTTAATGAGCTTACACAGGAAAGGTTAAAGCTAATATCAGAGATACCAATTGCTCAAAATCATGATCTGATAGGGAGAGATTATCACTCTGAAATGGCTCATTTAAAAGGAAGCAGCTAATAGCTATGCTTAAACCCTGGAAAATCTTTCAGAATATATAGTATCCCCACACTTACAATGTGCTATTTTGTTTTTTTAAAAAACAAAGAGCTCAGCTTGCAGCTACTGGGTTTGAGGTCCAAAGGGTATCAGTGCTGTGTCTTACATTCATTGTTCTGTGCTTTTAAAGCATAATTTTATTTTTTTTCTTCCTCCAGGTTACTGCCTGGAAGACTACAAAGGGTGCAAGAAAAACCAGCTGGGCCAAAGTGCTTACACAGAGAAGAGAGAAGCCTTCTATAACCAAGGATCTCCAGGATGCTCATGTCCTACTTTGCAGAGAGGCCACCCCTGTATAACTTTTGCATGTCTTTTCTCATGCAAGAGGAGAAAAGGAAGCTGTTATTTCCATTGCAGAAATAGCTACACACTCGATGGAAGATCATGGCTCTTCTGCCTCAAGCACACACACACACACAAATAAACTCCTACCTTGGAGAGCCTGAAGTCAAACTATGGCACTGAGGGGTTAAAAACAAGACTTGATAGGAATGGATCAGTCTCCTGACCAAAAATCTGCCCCATCAGGACCAACACCTGCAATACAGCCCAGAGTAGAGGAAATAAGGGGGTTGTTCCAGCCCTTCCTGCCACTCTCCCACAACAAAATGTCCCTAAAAACCAGGAGCAGCAGCTGTCCTCTGGAGATGCTCAGCAGCAATCTGTCTTGTTTCAAAAAAAAAGCCCAAGCCTTTCAGATTCACAGCACTTTCTGGGGGCACAGGCCAACATGCTTTACACAGAGGAATCCTGCTTTTTCAGACTTGGATTTCTGAAATGCTGTAAGGAAAAAAAAAAAAAGAAAAAGAAAAAAAAGGCAAAAAACACAGTGTCCACCATTGCTTTAAAGTGCAAAACTGAGTCTGTAATGGAGGGAGGAATCTCTCTCAGCTCCCCATTTCAGGCTCTGCTCACACAACAGCTGAGCTTTTGTGAGGAACAGACCCACCCTGGCTGTGTTTCACAGGCTGGCAATGGACAACTGGTATTGTCTGAAAGAACAGAAGAAGGACCAGACACATCTCCTGTTTGGTAGCAAGGACCTCAGCTGCTTGCTAGGTATTAAAATGCAGGCCCTCTGTGTACTGCCAGAGGTAAAAACCCTATTTCTCTGCGAGTTCAGCCTCCAGGATCCTCCTCTTTCCTTAATGGTGTTCATTTCTACATTTGTGCTTGTCTGAAGAAGTGTGAAACAGAGCTCATTATGAAGACAAACGAGCTAAAACACAAATCTCCACAAGTGACAAAAGCAGTGGTTACACAGCCTGTGCTGATCCAGAGCACAAATCCAGTTTAATCTGCCACCTCAGATAATTTGGTGGCAAAATCCCAAGCCATTACATCTCTGGTGCAGAAGAACAGCTGACATGGGACCTCACCAGACCCAGCACTGTGAGGGTTACAATTAACCCCTCCCCTGCCAGTGCCAGGGATAAAAGCAGACACCCTTCTGCTGAGGCTGATATCCACCATACTCACATTTAACCATCCCAGCCCCAGGCTGTCTAATTAAGTACAGTCATGAGCTGCTCCTACTCCTTGTTGTGCAGCTCCAAGAAATGCAGGACTGCCTGGCTTTTAAACATGCCACTTTTTAAAAACCAATCTACTCATGTTTTCAGGAGAGCAGAGGTGCTTGTCCTTGTTGATTAGGCAACCCAGAAGTTTTGTAGACACTGCTGAGGTTTACTTCTATTTTCTCCAAGAAGTAGTAATAAACTGACACCACCAGAAGGAAAATGACAAGCTCTCCCAACTCCAAAGTGAGGGAAGCACCAGGTAGAGTACAACATAAAGCTTTTTCAAAGCATATGCAAATTTTCCCTCACCCTCCTACTCTTAACAATTTTATTTGAAGTCTAGAGAAAACACTCTCTGGCAACAAAAATACCATTTCTCCCTTCAGCCATCCCAGCTTGGGCTTTTTGGTCAAAGACTTTGCTTCCCTGATGCATTTGAAGCAGGGTATTTTCCTTGGGCACTACAAAGGCTCACCTTTAAACTTTGTGTGAAGACTCTGCTTGGGTGAAGGCAGCTCAGATTTCCCCTGCACCAGAGTTCACTATTCCTGAGAATGAAGCAAACCCACATCTCCCTTTTACCTTTCAGGTCAATGGAGCTCTAAATTGCCTTTAAATCTGAGGTCTAGTCCACCCTGTGCACAGCAAACCAGCTTCTCACAGTGCCTGCAGGTTGGACTACTCCCAATTAATATCCCGATTAATATCCCAGCCACAACTGGATCCCTGTCAGGAGCACCCCCTTGCTCCTCACAGGAGCTCACACATTTTCTCACTGATGGCTCTTGCTGAGGGCCCCCAAGCCCAGCAGCAAAGTGGATAATTACTTCTGCTACAGCTCCTCAGGGCTGGAGTGTGAACCTTTGTGCTGCTGCCTCCCAGAATGTATTTTGGCAGAGTGGAGAGGAAGGGTGATTGTACCTTGTGCCAAGGCTGCAGCCTGAAAATCAGGCTCCCTCAACCTGACTTCTTCCTGCAGCCTCCTCCCAGGGACAGGGCTACAGAGGCAGGAGGCTCCCAGACAGCTTTCATCCAAAGGGAGAGCCAGAGGAACAGAGAAAAGAGGGATTTGCACATTCCAGCCAAGCAGGAGCTCAGGTGGAAGCAGCTCGTGACAAGTGACACATCACATCCTAAATCCTGTGTCCAAGCACAGAAAGGGACACACCTTTACTCTGAGGGGGTCACTCTTTGCCAGCACACCCAGGAACAGAGGTGGTAGCCCACCCTGGGATGGTGGGGGTCTATTTTCCTTTAAACTGGAGCATCCAGAGAGCAGAGCCTCCCTCACAGGTTAGATCTGCCCGTCTTGACTAATTCTGGCAAAGGTTTGCATATTAAAGAAGCAGCCCAGGTTCTGAATGAAAAATTCTAAGCCCTGATCTACAGATACCAGTTCAACTGGCTGGCACTGGGTGTGGTGGATGCAGGAGGGATCACATCCTTCCATGCATTTTGGGCTGATGTGGTGGGAGAAAGAACGGGAGTTTGGGCTAAACATCAGCTTCCAGGGACTATCCGAGAGGATGCAAGGCTGATCCCTGCCTGCAGCAGGACACTGAGCTCAACAGACTTAGCACTAAAAATGATCTGTAGAAAATAGTCCCTAAATCATGAAGAAAAATTAAAATTATAGACAAGACCCTGCCCTTCTATTGTTTTATTTTGGGATTTTTTTATTTTCTCTGTATGTGCCCTTATTTGGCACAAATGAAATGACATTCACGTGTTCAAGTCCTGAAGGAATTAGGTAAACACAAATCTTTTGGTTCACTGGCTATTCTAGAGACTTGAAGCACTGATTATCACTGCTGGAACTCCATGCATTTCCCTGCCAGGTCTAGTTATTAAAGAAATTTTACACATTTGGTGAAGGATTCCCTCCGCCTTCTAGAAAAGATGAAATCCTCTTTGCAGCTCATGTCATTTACATGTCTAATCTTTTCAGTTCTGCACATCAGCTCTGCCCAGCATGCCCTTTAGAGCTGAAACCCCTGATCAGAAAAGCCAGATGAAATACATTATTTATGATTTAGAAAAATCAGATTTCAAACCTGTGGCTTTCCTTGAGACGCTTTTTTCTTGCTTGTTTGGATACACAGCTTCAGTTTATAATTTTCTGCTTTCCATTTATGCTTTTGTTATAAGTTGAAAGAAAAAAAGGCAGTAAGAAAAAGTGTTCAGTCCTACTGCCTCATATTTCAGGATATGATTGAAACATTGCCTGGAATAGTGCTGAGATGTGTTTTGCTGGTTTGAGGTTTTTTTTTCAAATAAATGATACAATTGAAGGCAAGCCATGACATATATTTTGTTATTTTGCCTCACCTATTGTGAAGAGTGCTCATTGTGGCAACGTGATGAGCAAAGCCACCATCAAAACCAGCTCCCATGTACCTGATCAAATCCTCCTGGTAACTCTCAGGAGAAGCCTCCAGCCCAGGCTTGATGAAGGATTAAGAAAGTTTATTTTAGGTGCTTGGTGGAGGAATAGAAGTGCATGTGTGTATGTGTGTATAGAAAGTATATAAATAAAGTATGCAATAAATAAAGGAGGAAACAGCCCTCATGCCATGTTCTCCATCACAGACCCTGTGTAAAAGCAGCCTGAGTGTCTCTAGGATGCTTGTGCCCCTCTCCAAGCAGACACATGCATACACTGATGTCCAACCAACAGCATTAAATGCCTGTCTGGATCAGAGCCTGCCCAAGGAAAATGTTTTTCAGGAGAAAAGAACGTGTAGCTGAAGACCGCCTCACAGAGCATCTGAAAAAAGGCAAACTTGGTCAGTGCAGCTCCTCAGGTGTTTTTAAATGCTCACCACCACCACCTAAAGCTCTTTGAATAAGGTTTGTGGGGGGTATTTGTTCCATGACATACCTTCCGTCCCCTCAATTAATTCAATGATCAAAAGACTGTCCTGCATCGTTTGTTGAACCACCAGCCCTGGTTCAGTGAGTGATCACCGTGGGACCAGCCCTACTAACACACCTCACATGTCTTTCCTCCAGCAGAGCTGCCCCCAGGAAGGCAATATGTCAACATGAGGAGCAGGGGGCCAGGACAGCAGCCTGCAGCCAGGTGCTTTTACCCCTGCAGCACCTCCCTGAAGCCTCACAGTCACCTCAAAGCACCTCCAAGCTCTGCATCTGAATCCTCCTTTGCTTCAACAGCACAAAGCTCCTCGCCCTGTCCCAAAACATGGGTGATGGTACCAGTTTGCAGCACACAAATATTCCAGACCACAAGTTTGCAGGAGGGTACATCACCTGTCACGGGGAAAAGCACCAGGTTACTCTGAAAGGTAACTGCAAAAGTCAGGTCTTTAGGAAAAGTACAGTCTCCCAGAAATACAGCAAAAAGTTCTGGTTACAGGCTGACTGCTGCCAGCTTAAACCAGTGAGTCACCCGTGTTCTGGTCCCGTCCTGGGGAAAGCTGCATCAACAAGAGTGATCTCCATTTCACCAGAACACACTGCTCCAAATAGGCCAGCAGCAAGGACCACTGGAGTTCTTTAATAAAATTTAAATATTGTTCATTTTCAGGAACTGTGACTCAGCCAAAAACACCTAAAGTTATCAAAACTGGGCAGCTGCAGGGCTCATGCCATGTCCCACCACGCACAGCTGAGAAACACCGTAGCTTTATGTTGCTCACACTCCCTCGTAGTATTATAAACATACACTGAAAATTAGCTTGCTCAGTGGATAATTTTCTTTAACCATCAGACCAAGTTCCATAAATTACAGAAGCATAACAAAAAGATCAATAGGTCCATTGAGGTAAGGGGGAGAGGGGATGACTTCTCCCAACTTGTTATCGATATTCAGACAAATTAGCACCGTGTGCTTCGGTAGGACTGGCTCTGTACCCAAGATACCCAAGAAGCAGAGTGTGGCCCATTGATTTGGGAACTCCTGGCCCAGCACAAGAGAGGTCATGTCCACTGCTGGATGCTGCCATTCTCTGCACAGTGCAAAGCCTTACCAATGCAAAAATAAAAAAAAAAATAAAGAAAAAGAAAAAAAAGCATATACTGGCACAATTTAATCAATTACAGCATTAGTGCAGCGGCATCATGACTTATTCTGGAAAGCTTGCAAAGGGCTAAATGTAAAGAACATCTCTGCTAGGAAATTAATATTCAAATAAGTATTATAGCAGACATTAGCTATATACAGCAACTCCCCCTGTGCTTATCAGCACCATTCATCACGAGGCAGGGATGAGAAGATCCCTGCAAACAAAGCAAAGCAAGCTGGTGCTGCTTATGATCTGATTTGTTTTGACACGAGTGCGTTGTTGAACATTTGCCATTGTGCTTTTGTACGACGAGGCATTTAGCGCCGGGCTGGCGCTCCCCCACCCTCCCTCCCTGACATTACACTGCTGCTCAACCACCAGTGAGCACTCGGAGCAAAATGTTTAATTTGCAGGCACGTACGATTCCCTTTTTGATTATCTATCTCCCCACACAATAAAATCCAGCTGATGCAGAACTCTACGAGTGCTGCCAAGTCAAACTGCAGGCGGAGGTTCATTTAGCGGCACAGAAACACCTCTGAAATTCTCATTTATTGGATTCTGCTGCCAATCACGTTAATTCCAACACAAATGTCAAAATAAGACTAATAAAAAGTTGCCTGATTAAAGGAGTGAGAAACAAGGATGACTTCCTATTTAGAGTTTAAAACAAAAGGTTCATTTAAATTAAGCAATTCCCTTCCTTTTCTGCACCTGCAGGCAAACACAAACTCTCTAAAACGAGAGGCAAATATTTAACCGGGATAAAGTTGGCAAGGACTCAGTACCAAGAACTTTTCTTCAGTGTTTAATGGAACAAACCTCTGTCTCCCCAGGCAGATGTTTGATATAGCCACCTTTTACACCTCCACATCCCAGGTCCACTATAGCAAAACTTTAGGCATTTAATCCTGGAATGGTTCGGGGTGGAAGGGACCTTAAGAATCCTTTACTTAAAACCCCCTTGCCACAGGCAGGCACCTTTCACTAGACCAGGTTGCTCAGAGTTTCATCCAACCTGGCCTTGAACACTTCCAGGGATGGGAAGGCCAAAACCGCCCTGAAAAACCTGTTCCAAGGCCTCACCAACCCCACAGTAAAGAATTTCATCCTATTATCTAATAAAAAGCTGTCCTCCTTCAGCTTAAGGCCACTTCTCCTTGTAGTCTTACCACTACACACCTTCATGAGAAGTCCCTCTTGTGACAAGATCTCTGTCAAGCTTTACTTTTGACACATATTTGGCCAGTGAAGCACAAGCCAGAGACTTGGCCAAACTGGCAGCAACTGGGCTCATTAAGCTTAGTGAAATAGGCACTCACTAAAATGTGAGAGGAAGAAAATTGCAAGGGGACAGGTCTCTTTTGTTAAAAATTTACCTATTTCAGCATGTTACAGACAACATTTTACCCACACCATAATTTTATCCTGTACAGGTTTTCATTATTTTTAACATATATTGAGTCACTTGCCTTTGTGACCTGGAAGATGCAAGAAATTCTATTCCTGAGCAGAGACTGCTTGCCTCTGTGGCACTAAAATCTGCAAGAGACAGCGCATAAACACAGCCCTCCCAGCATACACAGAGTGTAAATAAGCATTAGAAGGCCTTTTTTTTTTTTTTTTTCTTTTGATATATAAAAGTATACATTTGGTTTGTGTCTTTATTACTGATGTCTTTATTAAAGGATATTCCCTGCTGAAAAAGATGTTTTTGTATGTAGTGTAGGAAACACCTCAGCTCAGGGAAGTGAGGGGACGGTGGTGGAGAAGAGGCTTGTTAGACCATCTGAATCATGTGGAGCCTGGGTAACTTGCACCAAGAATAACCTGCATTTGCATGAAGAACTTGCACAAAACCAAAAGAGACCTTCCCAGCTCTCAGTAGTTGGTTCCAGATGGGTTGATGGCCCTCAAGTCCTCTGGGCAAGCTCCTGGCCTGGCAGATCGTGAGGCCACACAACCTGCCTCACATTTCCTAGCTCACACAGAAACCTGCCAGGACACCTCTGCCCAGTGCCCCTAGAAGGAAACTGATGATAAGAAATTCTGATTGTCTCAAAGAGTTTAAGAGTGATAGTGTGGCCCTAATTTGGGATTATCAAGTTGTCCATGGGCTGAGGGTTTATTTTCAGTAGCAGGGTGAATTCAAACCTCAGCCTCTGGAGATTATCCAGTGCCATCCCTGCCCCTAACAGATGCAGCATCTTGCTTTCACAGATAAAATCCTGCTGCCTCTGCTCCTCTCCAGCCTGTTCAAAATTAACCTCCCTGCCCTTCCTTTCGCCCATGTACAGCAAGGATCAAAGCAGGCCATCATCCAGACCTGTTTTGTCTAAATATATCTTATCAGGGGAAAATGAAGCTTCCTATGTCACAGCTGCACAGAAATAGCTCATGAAGTTACAAGCCCTTCAACACAAAAAACACCCTGCACTAAACTGCCTGATTGATCCATTGCTGTCTTTGCCAATTAAGTACAACCAGAGCTTCCCCATATTTTAATGTGATGGTAACTGTGAATCAGAGGGGCTCATGCAATTCTTAACTTCTCTCACCTTCATATCCTATCTTAGAATAACCACTGAAGCAGCATTTACTATAAAAGGCACACAGAGCCAAAGTGCTAATCTGTCCCTGCAGACCTTATGGTGCACTTTGCTGCAAAAGCAATTTCCATTTTTTAACTCCAGCACCCTCTAAGTGAACAAAGCATTTCCAAAACTGTCTCACGAATCGAAAGGCTTGGACCTGGTAGGCTTTTCCACATCTTTCCTTTTACCCCATCCTTTTCCTTAAGACACACATCTTTCACTCCAAAGGCCAAAAAGTGCACCATGGTCTGCAGCAAACATTTAGGCAGGTTCTCTACCAATGTTTTCTCACAGTCTCCATTTTGAAATAAGGATGTGGCACCTGAAAAGAAGTTGACATTACTCCCATTATTGCTGAGCTCTAAAACAATCCAGTCAACACAGGAACGTGGTGGCAGGGCAAGGAAAAGAGCCAGATCCACCCAGTCTGCTCACAAGATTTTTGACACAGAGATAAAACTTTACTTTAAATGAAGCAATTTTCTTCAGTTAGACATGCAATTACTGCACTCAATCAAAGTAATAAATTAGTTGGGTAAACACAGAGCCCCCCAGAAGACTGAAAAATTTCAGTGAAAAATAGCAGTGTTTTAAAAGCACATCTGTCCCCACTGCATTTGCCACTTGATTGTTAAACATTTCACTTCTGACCAAAACAAGGCAATGCACTATTACATTTGACATCTATATTCCCCAGCTTTTTCCTTTTGCTTCTGAGAAATATGGGTAGGTAAGGCAAAAAGTCAATGTTTTTGCTTCTGCCTTCCTCCAAGGGCCATCAGGATGGATGCTCACATGCTTGTCAATAGTCCCTGCAGTAAAGTCAAGGGTTTTGAGGAGAGCAATATATTCTGCTCACATTTCTGGTGGTCAGGCACAGGGATCTGGTTTCTTTTGGAGCACTTATCAGAACACAGGCACCTAAACCCTCCCCTAAAATTGTTTTTGCAAAAGTGTTACTCACAAAACCAAGAAAGTGGCATTTCTTCTTGTCTAGCAGACAAGCAAAACAAAGCTAAAATTCAAGTTGTGTATAAGCATATTAATTTCAGCTTAATAAATCAATTTATAAAATAAACCTTGTCCCATTAAGAGAAGCTGGCAGTGCAAGATCTTCCATGCTCTGAAACGTGCCTTTAGGACTTGGTTTGTCACAGCTAAGTTTCTTCTCACAGACATTTTAGAGGAAGTCAGAGGTGTGCTTCCCACCGTGGTGACAGGAGTTATTTTCATTACAGTTCTGTGACAGTGCACCAGCACAGATCATTATTGGATAGCACATTTCCAGTTATTGTGTCTGGGAATAACCAGCAAACTCTACTGCAGGCAGAAGCTTCCACAGGAATTACGCTGGCAGGAGGCTGAACCTGAGCAGAGGTGCTAACACTGTTTTCAAAACACTTGAAACAAAGTTGCTTACACATACACTGCAGGTGAATTAAAAAACAATTTCTGGGGGTTTGAAAAATAATTATTCCATGGACAGTCGACTATAGGAAGTCTATTTGCTAAAACAAGCAAAAAAAGTTAACAAAATTAAATTAATGAAGCAACATCAGTAATTCCTGTGTCCCTGGTAATTGCTGACATCCCACACCTTCCTTATTGACCTGATGCTTCCACATCCAGGTGACAGATCTGTGCCTTGGAGCCACCAGCAGCTGGTGGAGTAACCAGTGATGCAGAGTCTCTTTAGGATTGTCTTCAGCAGTTTCAGCTTTGGACTGAATAGGTTAGTTTTGTTCTCTTTAAAAACACTAAAGCTCTGCACTTGATTTTTAAAAGGTCAGGTGCGCACCACCTGTGTTTTCCCTCCCAGCAGGAAAACACCCCTGGCTCTGGAAATCCAGGCAGAGAGGGAGATATTGGGACAGGACTCCCTGCACACAGAAGCCATAAGTCAGCAGCTTTGTGTGCAACACTGATAAAAAATCAGATTGTTCTCACTGCCTCGTCATTGGGTCTTTTCCCTTGGCTTGGTGAGCTTGGAAGAGAGGGGGCCCTGTGTGCTATTCAGAGCATGACTGCTTTGCTCTGGCTGCATTTCTGTGCCTCACATAAGGCCCTCCTTTGTGAAGAATACTTTCTCTTTCCTTTTTAAAAGATTTTTAGAGGTACTAGGTAGTAAAGGGAGCACAAAGCTCCAATTTAGCCTAGGTTGCAGAAATTAAGACTTGACATATTCAGAGCATGCAATACAACAGAAAAACTTGTCTCACCTGCAATACCCACGTTCATTTTCAGGAACTGCTGGAGAAAGTAGGAGTGAGGCATCTTAGCACATCACAGAGAGCTGCTACTGAACATACCAGACACCTGATTTCCCTTTTCTCATGGGAAACTTCCAGACTGCCCCAATCTGCCACCAAGCAGCTCCATCACAAGATTGTTCAGGCCCTTTTGAGGCATTTATTTTCACAGATATTAAAACTGGTGCATCAGATTGTCCTTTCAGGTTATCTCTTGACTCTTCCCCCTGGAAAGCCAGCAGGGGACGCTCAGACTAGAAACAAAAGTCTCTTTCGTCGTGGCCATAAAGCACAAAATAAATAAAATTAAAATCAAGGTCAGCCTTTTTTCCAGGCTGCTAAACTGAGCCTGCAGATGGAAAGGAACAAATGTCCAAGAAATATTACTCATACCGCCCCAGATGTAGGAGGAAATGGTTCCCTGCCTCAACAGGAGCTTTATTATGGCCAAGCCACCAGCGGCTCCCTGCCATGGGGCTGCTATCCTCTGTCCCCTTGCCAGAGCCCAGGGACTCACTGTGCTGCCCTGTGTCCCCTTGCCAGAGCTCAGGGAAGAAACATCCAAGGTTGGTTCGAGCCTCAGGGGAGCCCCTTCCCAACTGATTCCCTCGACAGTGCAGCGGGGGATTTTTAAATTCCAAAGGAAAAGAAAAAAGCTGGACAAGACCAACCAAACAAAAGGAACTACCCCACCCCAAAAATAATAAATAAAAAATATAAATAAATAAATAAATAAAAACAACAGGATAATAAAACAGTCTAATAACTGTTAATAAACAGGATAATAAAACAATAAGCCCCCAAGCCTGCAGGAGGCACGTGCATTTATACCCCCTTCTTCCACCAACACAACAGGCTCCTTTTCTACTTAATTTTTTTTTTGTTGTTGTTTTCACTATTTATTTAATTTAATATCTTAGGAAAGCTAGGTCATAAGCCATCTGATGACTTTGTAAATGCAAAGGGCCAATGTTGTGGAACAGACAATCTAATGACATAGTGTTTAGTGTTCCCTAAAGCGGGAGACAGATGAAGAGAAACGGTGAACCGGCAACCTTAGCATAATTAAGACAAGGCTGAGCGCTTGCTGGAGTGCCGTAACATTAATCTCACATGGGTGGCACCTGGCTGAAATTTATGAGATATGTAAAAAAGGGCCTTTCCCACTGACCTTGATGAGACACTGTTATTTATCAGGTGAGGATGCCGGGTGGGACGAGCCGGGAGGGAGAGGAGCGGCGTGGACTAAAATCTGCTTACACCTGGAATTTGAAACCACAGTACTTCTGTACAGTAGTCGCATCTGGCAACTGTAATCAATCAATAACACCTTTTGTATCACTGGAACAGCACAGAAGGAAACAGCAGAGCCACCCAGGCTCTCAGCACAGCCTTGTGAAGCTGGAACTCAGAGCGGGCAGATCTTTCAGAGGGGCAGGGTTTTACATCCAAGAATTCACTCCTGGTTTTCAAAATCCTCCTGCCGTGAAATAAAATGAAACTTGTGCACGAAATGGCAAACTTGTGCTGGAAGAACGCCTCTGCACTAAAATTATATAGTGTATGGAACAGCACAAAATTAACAAAATTACCTGATTTGATGCATTTTATGGTGTTCTAAAAGTACAAAAAAAAGTGAGGGGGATGACATTTTAGGTCAAATATTTACTTCCTACAGGGAAAAAAAGGCCATATAAAACCTCAAAGTATTACAATAAAACCAACTGAGAGTTCCCTACAGCCTGCAAGGACCAGTGACTGTGACTGCAGACGTTGACTACATGCAAAGCTGGTCCCAAGACCTCAAATTGGCACCTCCCTGCCTAAACAACACCTCTGTTTCCATTTCACAGAATGAACTGAACCCAGGGCTAGCAGAGGATTCACTGCACCAGGTTCAAATGGTCATTTCTTCTGAGAAATTGTCATTGGAAACTCTTCCTAAAAGTCAGGAAAGAAAACCACTAAACCATATTTCTTTAGCACTAATATTTTTATCTCTTTTTTTTTTTTTCCCCAGAAAACAAAAGGAGATCTGTTTGGGGTCTGTGTGTGCAGTTGTAGTGAAATGCCCTCACACATTTTGACTTCAGCTGAAACCCAAGAAACAAGAAAATAATTTGTCAAAGGTTCTACTGTGACTGAAACAAGGTAAAAGGGTGTGTGGTTTTATCCTCCTGCATTCAATCACAAGCTTGGTGACAGTTACCAGCAAAGTAATAACATATGCTGAGGCTTCTGCCATTTACTATTATTATTATTATTATTACTATTATTATTGACATTATTGTTATTATTATTATTGTTGTTGTTATTTAATAAATAATCAAGCTAAATAATAATAATAATAATAATAATAATAATAATAATAATAATAATAATAATAATAATAGTAGTAGTACAAAAAGAGATCTCTCAGATTCACCACATAGGAAGTTTTGGCTTTTTACCTGCAGGTTCTTCCCTGCAATTTGAGCATGGGAACCCTTCCCTAAATAAAGTTTCTGCCTGAGGAGTTGGAAGAAGTGCTTTCCTGACCTGGGAGACTTCTCTCCAGCAGGACCTCCCCCTCGCTCTCCAGTTCACACCCCAGCTGCTCCCTAACAAAAACCTTTCAAACACCCCAGCTCACCTTCCTCTTTGTGTGAAGACACCAAAGAGAGGGGATCCAAGACATCCCTGTGTTTCTGTTGTCAGCACTAAAATGCAGAGCTTTCTTTTTTAAACTGTAATCAAAAGGACATGAAAGTCAATGGTTTCCCACAGACCTTGTTAAACACAAGGATGCTGCTCTGATGAAGTAAAGGCAAAGAAACTGTGACCTATACTTGTAAGAACACTAAGCAAGCAAAAAAGAAAAAATGTAATTGATTTCTGATGGGTAACTACTACACCCAGGCCAGTTTTTGGCTTGCTTTTTTTTTTTTATCCCTGGGGAATGCCTCTTCATAGGTGAAATAAAAAAACAAACCGAAAACAAAAACCTACATGATTTTAATCCTCGCTGCAGTATTATTTAAGGGAAAGGAATAAACTCCAAGCAGAGCAGATTTTCAGCATCCCAACAAAAGCACAAATTAGTTCAAAAATGAGAATTCAGGAGTAGCCCTGAGCCAAGTCTGCATGGCAAGAGCCACCTTCCCTATCCCACAGCTCCAGGACTCAGCATGGGCTCCATCTTCCTGGCACAAGCCCAGAAGTCTTTCATCAAATAACACTCCCAAATAACACTCCCTAAGAGATAAAATCATACTCCCTGCCAGCCCCTGCATCTCTGAGCAAATAAGACAAGACTTGGTGTATTTCTGTTGAAACTAGAGTTGCCTTGTCAGACACTTCACACAGAGTGTTCCTATCTGATCTGGCTTTCAGAGTCAGTGGATTTGGTTTCAGACAGAATTCTGAGCTCAAATTTCAGGGAAAGGCCCTTAGACATGGCACTCCAATCTTCCTGCTTCACCAACCCCTCCTAGCAAGGCTTTATGGTTCTCTCTGAAAAAAATGACACTTTCTGTCAGAGAAACCAGCACAGCTTCTCATCCCAACTCTTACATGCTTATAATCACAGCTCTGCTGTTAAAATAAAAAGGACAATTCTCCCATTTTTTAAAAAAAAAACCAAAAAAAAACCCAAACCAAAAAGCACAAGGGTTTTTCTGATCCCCTCCCAGGTACAAACACCATCGTGCAATACCCACCAGCAAAATTCAGCAAGGCCCATCTATTTACAGCTTAAAAGAAAAAAAAAACCAAAAAAAAAAATCAATCAAACCCAAACTGGGATTTGCCAAACCTACTAATAAGGGAAATGCTGTGACCTGCCCTGAATAAGCCTCCCATAAATATAAAATCACAAAGTTACCATGTTATTTCTTATTTCTTAATTTCTTAATTCCAGAGAATTTCTCGAGCTAGGTTTGATGAAAGGTGGTATGGAAACTAAATAAAAATAATTTAAATACGTCAGCAATTGATTTATTAATGATTTTGCAAGTTTCCTTATAACAAATTTATTTTGATCAAATCCTGTTCCTGCTAAATTCAGGGACTAGCCTTTGTTAACTAAATATACACAGGGTTTTATTCAAACAAATATTGATTCCTTCATGTGACAATGGGAGCAGGGGTGTGCCAAATGGTGCAATAATGGCACAGACACCACAGCTGATGGCATGGCAGGCAAGCAGCATCCTTTACACGCCAAATTCATCCATTCTGCCCTTATTCCACAACATCATCTTCACCTGATGGCTCTCTGCAGGGCTGCCTTCCTCCCATGCACACACCCCTGCAGGGAACAGGAAATATCTAAACTCCCTCGTCTTCCCTGGTGCTGCTCCTGAGGCTTTCTCTCCATGCTGGAAATATTTTGGCCCAAGTCTTGTTTTTAAACTGGTGCCTGAGAGAAAGGCTGGAATGGAAACATTATCCTGTGGAAAAAGTGTAAGAGAGGAAGATACCATGAATAGCAAGCTGCAACAAAGAGGAACTATTTGCACATAAAAGGGGTTATCAAAGTTGCCATTCAGCTTGTGTTAATCAACAGGTTCAGATAAGACTAAGTCCTTCTCACGGGACAGGCTCCATCAGACCTTCCAATTTAAATAACCTTGTTTATAACTCCTTTTCATCGCTGCACAAAGACTCCATTTTCTCTCTTTCTTGCTCTCCCTCTCTCTTTGTTGGTGCTGTTTACTCCCAAGTCTGTCTCTGAACTCTCTCTCTAATTAGCTCTTGATAGATCTGCTGCCCTGTTTCCACAAACATTTAATTCTGCCGTCAGTCCCATTTACATTACAGCATGTTGCATTGTCTTTTACAAACCTAATTTTGTTTGAGCGAATGTAAATCCCATTAAGCAGTCACTATATACCTATTAGACTGTGGCACATAAACTCAAAACCCCTCCTCATTTATAAGAGCAAACATAAGGCCCAATTCATAAAGGATTTCTAGGACATTGCAATTTCTGCTTTCTCACAAAGCACAGAATATTCTAAAAGGCTGCAAAACTTTTTTCTTCAAGGTAATATTGTTGAACTGCCCAAAACTCGACATGTTCCAGCCACTGCATACCAACAATAATGCTTTTATAATTCTAATGAGTCTCCAGGAAGTGCTCACTAATTAGAGCAGTGATTTAAAGTTGTCATTATGAGTGGTTCTACGTCTACACTGGATTTCACTTCGTTTTGTTGTTTGAGAACAATACTTGGGTAAAAAATCCAACAAAATAATCCAACCAAACGTACTCTGACACATCCCTCATTTTCCTAAGCTAACTACCACAACATGAGGAAAGAAAAGCCCACGTGAAACTCATGGAATTGATCAATAACGTTTTGAAATTTCACCTGGAGTGAACTCTCATCCAAAATACAATCTTCGTTTTGCCAAAAACCTTAACAGCTCAGATGGAGTCAACTCTCAACTGAGTTTCTCCTCAGGAAATCTTCCCAGCTCACACAGGACATTCCCAAAGTGCTGAGCCCAAAGTGGTCATGCCCATTTTCCCTGGGAGAGGTCAGAAGAGCAGAAATATTTTGAAATGCCTCAGAGCCCACCACCTGTACAACCTCCAGCTGCCTTGTCACTCCTCCCTGCCAGCCTAACACAGGGCTAAGGGAACAAGTGCTCTTTTCAGAATCACATGGATGCTTGGTGCTGGATATTGGCAGCAACCTGGAGTCTCAAACAACACCAATTTATGGAGAAGTCTTGCTCAACAAAGCCCAAACAGCAACACTGCTCCTGCCAGAATAGTCTGGGAGAACTGGTTACATCACTCAACACTCTTCTCACACCACAGCAAAACCTCCAGGTCAAAACTCAGAAGCAGCAAGAGATAAAAATACTCACAAAGATAACCAACAGGCACCAGGAAATTCAAAGCACCAGAAAACAACCCACTCTTCAAAATGAAGTAAACTTTTCCCTGGACACTGAATGGATATTCCATTACTCATCCACTTGTCCACTTGGTACTGTCATGTACCCATTTAGTTGTACAGTTCTTAACCATAATGCCTTGTCTTATCAAGCATAGCTCCTTTACTGAATAAAAGCTTAGGATGAGGGCTCCCACAATCTCTGCTATTACACAGATGATCTGAAAGGATGAAACAATTACTGGCATGCCAGGGAGCAAACACACAAAAGTGTGTATTTTGCTAATAATTTTGCCTATGGCTCGTATGCAGTCAGAAGTACTATCTGTAATTACACCAAATGGAACATATAGCTCTCAGTGCAGCTAAAATTTTTAATTTCAACATTATAAATAACCAAACAAGCTCAAATAGATGCTTTTTCACCCATGCCCATGCTTACTTTACCCACAGCCTGATTTTGAAGTCAAGAACACAAAAGGCAGATAACGCCTCCAGGTGTATGGTACAAACCTGCCTTTTTTGTGGCACAGTGCAAATTTCTTTGCCACATGATAATGGCCTGACCTGAAGTTTCAGCTCACATTCGATGGATCTAGATGATCAGCGCTTCCCCACTGTTTATACTGCAGGGGAAAAGGCAAAAGTGAAAAGGAAAGAACAAATGGCAGGGAAGGTCAATCCGCTTGCAGGATTCCCAGGTGACTCAAACACGTGCCACCCCCCTAAATCCATCTCCCCCAGCCCCCAGGGTCACCTGCTCAGCTTGGGAACAACCAATTACTTCTTAATTCCTACCTGGGGCTGACAACTCTCCTCACTGCACTGAGACCACGGCAGATTCTGCTGCACAAAGGTCTTCATCTGCTAAATGAAATACCAGGACTCTGGAGCACATCAGTGTCAGTCCCAATGCTAATCGATCCTTAATGTCCAAACAGGCTGGTGATTGGCACTAATTTGTTAATTATAGATTACCAAACCCCTTGGGATGCTAAATCACTGTGATGCACTGCACTGTGTTACTACAGCACAAAGTCTTTCAAAGGTTACCTGACTCTGCCACAGCCTTCAAAAATGTTATTCTCCAGAGACAGTTGGTCAGTCAAGTAATACACACAACACAGACTACACTGGAAATCTTACAAATCTATTCCAGTGCCTCCAAAAGCAAATTTAGAAGCCACTTCTACTTGTCACCTGCAAGTGACTCCGGTGCAAATGAAATTTGACGCTGTGGTTTCACACTCAGAGCTACAGATTCTGAAAATCTGTAATATTACACTGAAATATTCCAGATTCCATGAAAATGAATCCTGCAACTTCCATGGCAGTTCTACAGAGGCATTTAATATACATCTCAGAGAGATGTCTTGAGTCTGCTTTGCCTCCCGGAGATAGGAACTTTAATACTGATTTTGTTTAAAACAGAGCTCAACTACTGCTATCTGCTTCCATTAATGTTAAATGAAGAACTTCATGATATGTTTAGGCAGCTTTCTCCACTAAACCAAATGAAATTCTCACCTTTGGGTGCAAACCATAATGAAAACAGCAGATAATATTGTAAGAAGAACACAAAGCAAACCCTTTACCTTAGCTTTAATTTGGAAAACAACTGAACTTGAATGGTTCTTCAGTCTATCTTTTGTTATCATTGACCCCTGGAACAGCACAAAATTTCTATAAATAAACTTAAAATTTAGAAAAAACCTAGACAATTTGGGGCTCCAGTTAGGTGAAATTCTGCAAGATGTTACTGGGATCTAGACACTGTCCCTGTCATCCCCTGCATATCACAATCATCATGTTGCACACAGACATCCACGTGTTTCTTGCTCCAAGACAAACCAAGCTGCTCTCCAGGCACAAAAAAAGTGAAACTTTGCTGACAGAAGAGATCAGGGATAAGACAAATGGGTATTTTCCCAGTGCTCCCCTGGCAGGGTGATGTTTCCTCCCTTCTAGTTCCTGGTTTGTTACCTCTCCACAATCCAAGACTATTGTTCCTGTGACAAATTGTATTCTACTTTGTTAAAAGTGTACCTTTAAACACAAACACAAGATTCCAATTTTTCTGGTCTTATACCTTGGCATCAATAACAGCTCCTGACTAATCCCATCACCTCTTCCTGGACTCTGTATCTGATGTTGTAAACCAAAATACATTTTAAAGGCTTTCCACATAGCAGTTTGCAGCAAAGTCAGTGAAGCTCTGATAGAACAGCGAGAAATTATGGAAAAACTGCTTTATTTTTATTGGGACCATACCTTGAAATACTAAGTTTCTGATCTCAGAACGTGTTTCATCTGTCAACAAACATAGCTTTCAGCTTTCCACCTCAGACCTTTCCTGCCTGTGCTCTAGAAAAAAATTGGGATTGGATTTTTTTTTTCTTTCCAAAAGCATTTGAAGTTTTACTTCATCCTCTGTTCTTTTTATCCTATCATCTTCACATAATTTATACTGTCACTACATACTGTCTCTCTACCACGTATTGTTTTTTTTCTTTTAACTACGTATTAAAGACACACCTTTCAAAACAGAGAACAGATCACCTTTCAGTGATCCCTTATTGCCTCTCTTTAGAGAGATTCACGCTAGGTGTGTGTGTTTTTCCTGTCTCCTGTTTGTGTTTTTAAACCCTCGTTTGTGCAGATGCGGAGTAGAGGACGCGGCAAGGAGAGAGCCGCGCTCCGCAGGCTGCACGTGTGCGCGCTCCACAACCACAAACCAACTCTTTGGTTACGCTCACGCAGCTGAAAGAGGGAGGTCAGCAAGTGAACAGCCAGAAGGGCATGGTGGGGTGCTAAGTCTTGGAAACCTCTTCGAGGCAGTCTTTTAGCAGATTGATTTTCGTGTGCCTTCGGGCTGACGCGAAGCCACGCGTGAGAACCCCTCTCGGTTACCCAGTGAACTGGGTCATGTGTGACAGTATTAGTTAGATGGTCCTTGGATGTGACAGCAGAGAGGGAACCAGCTGTCCAAGGCTAATGTGCCATCTGTGCCTAAAATATTCTGCCAATTGTGTTGGCAGAACATAAAAAGTGTGTCCCTTTATCGGGCTATAAATCACAAGCAGGTCTTGCACGTTGTCAATTAAACACTGATATATTGAGTGGCCCGGATGCTTCTTTGACTTCCAGCCTTTTGAGTGTGACATTTGGTAGTATGACCACTATGGAGGTCATCAGCTACAAACTTAAAGCCCCAAAATAGCCTGAAAACTCCCCAAGTGACAGTTCCACAGTTTACTGCCACACGGGAAAGTATTCAGTTCCATTTGGTATTGTGTTTAACTACTTGGGACAAGATAAAAAAAGGAGCACCCTTGGCAAAAGAAATTATAACAGATTTCATTATGGTATTTGTCTCACTTCTGAGAGACAGGGTTGAGCATTTTTCCATCTCTCTAGTTTAGAATCAAAGGGAGAGACTCACATTCTGCCTTCTCACAACTTGTGTTTGGTGGAACAGAGGGCGCTGAGTTGGCTGGACTCAGCTCCTGGCAGCTGCAAGACTCAGGTAAAGGAGCTCACGGGCTCCATCACGTTCTTGTACCACTCATTAGTCCATGCAGGCCAACCCACAGGTCAGACAGCCCCTTGGGACAGCTCAGCAAGCAGAGACAGCAGAGGTCCAGCACCATCACCAGCTGCTGAAAGCATCATCAGACAGCAGCCCAGCCTCTGCCTGGAGTCCAGGCACAGCTGGAGCAGATGCCAACTGAAAACAAAGAGCATGGCATGCACAAACACCTCTCCCTTCACAGCAGCCTCCCAGCAAATCCCAGCCTCTGGAGCCAGGTGTGGGTTTGCACGTTATCTTTCACTGCTGTGTGTGGTCACCACTCCCCCCCTGGTTCCTAGCACAGAAATGCAGGATCTGTAATATGATGCACACATCTTTGAGAACAGACAAATGCTGTACCCCTGGAATCACCTGGAATACCAATGCAAACAAAAAAAGAAGGGAAGACCAAACACTGAAATCAGTTTCTAGAAGAGTCACCTAATAAACAGCTCCTGACTTAAAGGAACAAGACACTGCTACGTTTTCAATTGCCATGCATGGTACTTTAGATAGATAGCCAAACAGCATTTAAATTGAGAATGAACATTTTATGGCATTCTCCTTTGCAATTAACAGTGCCACAAAATGTAGGACAAAACCCTGATCCTTAAATTGAAAGTATGAATATCTGACTGGTTAGCCAATCTGTCTTTATCCCTTTATTTTTGATTTAATTTGCTTATAGTACAGTCTCATCTCTTTCCCCTTTTAAAAAAGAGAACAACACAAAGGAGTTCAAAAGTAAGTTTGCTGTACTACTTATGTTTGTCCTTTAACAGCAAGAAATAGTTTGATGTGTTTTGTGTAACTGGTTCCCTAATCCTTGTTGTCTTTCTGCACACAGCAGCGAGAAGTGATCAAATTCAAGCACAGGCACTTTCCTTAGTGAAAACCACCCAACTCTACTGCAGATTATTGCAAGATATCACTTTTATGGTGTTTTGTCATGAGTTACTGCTAAAGGGAATTAGCACCAGTAAATGGAAGAAGCTTTGGTATCTCTTGGGAGAAGCAATTTAGCTTACAGCAAAATAAATACAGTTTAAAATATGCTAAATATGCTAGTGCTTAAAAAAGAAATTAAAAGAAAACTTTCAGGTACAATAAATGCCTGTTGATTCTGATCACCTTTTTTCTGGGAATTGAATCACCACAGACCAGGCAGTCCCTGTTGCCCAAGTGGAAGGAAAAGCTCCTCACATTTAGAGCTTGAACCACCTTCTGCATCATCTGCACAAGGACATTCAAACTCCTGCAGGGAGTTGGGTTTTCCTGGGGCAAGAAGGTGGAGCTGGGGGAAGAACTCTGGAGAGACAACTTTCACAATCAAATCTCAAATTTTCACAACAGATCCATAGATGCACTTGTCATTTTGGTGAGAAGAAAAAAGACAGGAGGAAGATTCCTTCAAAGCCCCTTTTCAGCTCAGCTGCATCTGCATTCACCTTCATTTTAAATTCAGAAGTCTGAATGGAGAGGTTTTTTTTTGTTCCCTGAAAATTATTGCACCAATATCTGTGAACATTTTCCAGTACTTGTACTGCAAGAAAAATATGAAGACAAAATCATTATTGCACTTAACTGGTGCTGTTCAAACTCATCATCACCACTAGGAAAAGAAGCAAGGGTAATTTTCCAGGTACCCATTGCATTCATAATTCACTGTTGTCCTCCACTGTCTATCTGTGAACAAAACAGAGCTTTGTAGCCTGTGTGAAACTCTCTTCTGCAAAATAAGTTACTTTCATTGAGTTAACCATTCCTAAGGATTTTTAGTACTTCTAAACTGTGGGGCCACGAAAGAAAAAGTGAAAGGAAAACAAACCAACCAAACCAAATAAACCCTAAAACTCTCGATCACAGACTCAAGAGTGAGGAGTAGGAAATTCAGTAACCAATTCTTCAGAAAATCTTATCAAAAGGTAAGACCAAGGGAAAGTCAGAGACATGAGTGCAACAAAATAAAATCAATTAACTAGTGTTGGAAATGTCATACTATCTTTCTTTAATTTTTTTCTGTACACCTGTGCTTCAGCTATTCACATCAGAACCATAAAACGTGTTGGACTGGGCAGTGAACCACTGAACAGGCACTTTCAAACCAATTTTTCTGTCTTCCTGTGCTTGTTCTGACAGCTTCCTGTTTTTCTCACCTAATTCCTAGTTCTTTGCCAGCTAATAATACAATTGCAAAAATGAAATGGGAGGAATGGGATTAGGGGTGAGTTTAAAAAAGGTAAAATCCATGTGGCCTTGCAACACCTACTGCCAAAAATCACTCCAGAGCAGAACATCACGATGGTATTCCCTGCCTAGGCCAAACGTAGGAAATCTCTGAGAACATCATCTGCTGGCAAACACAAAGTCTTTCCTGAGAATGAAACATCATGGAACACTTCAGAGGTTGCTGAGAGGTCATCATCATCCACAGTGTGCCAGGAGGTGGAAAAAACTGGGTTTAGCCTGAAGCTGAGCAATTTTCAGAGGTTCTGCAACATGAAGTTGACATCTACTTTCTGTTTTCTCATGTGCAGCTCAGCTAAGAGAAGGAAAAAGGGACACATTCATATTTGGCTTTTCTAACACTGAAGCAGAAGATGTGGTGGGCAGTAATCCTGGGTAGGATTTTCTCTGCTTTGGAAAGAAATAGATAAGCATGTAATTTTTATACAGAGAATACATTTAACCATGGAAAACAAAAATATTAATGTTACTAGTTTTGGCAGAGGATGGCATTGAAAAGAATTCTGATTATAGTTATTAACAGCATTAATCACTGAAATGGAAACAGTCACCAAAACAGCCAAGCTAGACATACTGAAAGCCATTAAAGTAAATGTGTTTTTCTGAAAAAGGTGATCATTTCAAGTGAGCAGATCTCACTTGAGGATAGTCAATAACCCCAGGGAGGTGTCTGCATTACTGTGAATGGCACCTCTTTGCTTCATACCCAGTAGGCACACTAATTTCTAACAAAACATTGTGTTGAAGGGCTGAATTATTTATCTGTCAGGAGTCTCAAGTGCATCAGATAACACTATATGCTTGTTTCAGTCATTCAAACCTAACTCCAATATTTAAGGAAATCAAAACTACATGGCCAGATCATTTTGTCATGATTTGTTAAGTGGACAAACCAGACTGCTCCTTCAGAAGAACCCTCACTTGACCAAATTAAAAACAATGTTAGATTTATCTACTATAAAGCACTGTTTCTGTGGAAAAACTTCTTTTGAAAGCAGAGACAAATGGCACTGAGCTCCCACGGACCCTTGAGCACACTCACTTTTTATTTTCACATGCTCTGCAGGATCCTGAGCGATTTTTCTGGGGAGCTCAGGTTGCAGCTGATTATTGCCAGCTATGTGAGGGGCTATGTGTTTGAGACACAGCAATAATGACCCTGCATTATCCTCAGATCACATCCCCAATAATAGCTGTGCCCCATCTCTTGCAAGCCACCAGGATGAAGAGTGGGCTGCAGGAATGCCCAGCCCAGGCACCCATGAGCAGGGTTAGGTGACAGATATTTGTGCAGTGTGAGGAGATCAGGCAGCATTTGGGTAAACCTTTGCCTTCCCCCAAGAGTTATGCTGATCCTCAGTCCAGCTAAATTTATTTCTAGTAATTTCTTTACACACAATATAACACCCTTGTTCTTGGCCCCACTACAGTAGGTCCTGGATGAGATCAGCCTGGCTGCTCCTGGCATTGGATTCTCCAGAAAACAGCTTTTCTCCTATGTATGCATGGCCTCTGCACCTTTTATCCACATCAGCTGCTGGAGCCAGTTGGGGGATGCCTTTTCACCAGCAAATTGTTTCACCTAAGCAGCAGCTTCAAAAAGCGGGTTAATTTGCACTCTTCAAACATAATCACTTTAAAAAAAGGAAAGGACTCATTACTTTAGTGATGTTTCCTGGTCCATTGCACCATTGTTGGAAACTCTGTCAGTAAACAAATTACATCTAACACTGTGCCCTTCTGCTAAACAGATCTCCTGAGAATATCTTGTTATGCATAATGCTTTCTTTCACGCCTCTGTATCTGGCAGAAGAACACAAGTATCTCTCTACAAATGCTGAATACTTTCCTCCCATATTTTCTATGAAAAAAAAAAAAAAAAGTAAACAAAGTGAGGAAGAACTAAGCTCAATACTACAACTTGCCTTTCAAGTGGCAATATCAAAGAAAATTATTTTTTCCTACAGTAGCAGCCACTCCTGCTACTTAAACCCACACAGAGAAAAAGGATCAATCTTCAGAAAGCGCTGAGGATCCCCTGCCTACAAAACAAATAGAGCACAGACTTTGTAGGTGTCTCAACATTTGGATGTTGCTGTATTTGTGATTATTCACACACTAACTAGGTCCAGCTACCAGGTTTACCTGAGGATGAAGCTAAACCCAACATTAGGAGCAGCTTTTCTGTTAACTGACAGGAAACAGATTTGTTTCTGGGAAATCACCACTGCCACACTGTTTGAATCTGATTTTAAAAGGACAGATGGAACTTTGCAAAACATACTGAAAGCTTTGTTGGCAAAACAATAATTCTTGGTGAATTAAATCCATCACTAAGTTGAAGGCTTCTCCTCCCCCAGTAAGCTCCTCACTCATCTCGAGGGTTCTTCAAAAAATTATCAAATTTGAGCACTTCTTGCTGTATCAAAATTATAACAATTAGCGAGAATTATAATGGACAAACAATTTGCTTTGACTCCAGTGGACTTAGACCATTGCTGCTGTTATGGTAATCTAAATGGATTATCCCATGTGGAGCTTTCCATCAGATCAGCCATCTCCCCCAGTGTCAGCAGACAGATGCTGCAGCAGGAGGCTCACATATCCCACACCCAAGGCAAAAAGAGCCAGCCCTGGTGATCTTCCTGCCTAGCATAGCAGGGAAATGACCGCAGTTGTTCCCAACAGGAGCTGTGGGATGCTGAATGCTTTCGGACATTCACCCCTAACAACCATCTATTAACCAAAAGGCACTTGAAAACGTGAATGCTGAGGAGTCTGTGAGAGGAGTGCATGATAATAACACTTCCTAAGACAATGTGGTTTTTTTTTTGGTTTTTTTTCACAAAAACAAACATATTGGAACCCCCTCCAGCCTTAGCACAGCATGCTCGGATTTCAAATTAATAGTATTTGCCTTCAGCCACTGCTGGCATCACACAAAACACAAAACCAGAGTGTATGCAAGGCAGGGATGGGGGAGAAGGGAGAAATCTCCCGAGGAAAGATATTATACACTGGAAAACAAAATGATTAATGCACGACCTAGGTAGGAACAAACTTATGAGGAAGAAAAATTATAGAGCTACAGAGTATTCACTACACAACAGGAAAACAGTCCCTTTATTTTGTTTCCACATCCTGGGAGTGGATGTACAGAGGGAGAACAGGCATCCCTTGAGTAATCTCCCAGACCTGCAAGAAACCAGGAGGAGTTTGGAAACACGATAGGCAGTTCTAGACAGAACATCAATATAAAGATAACTTGAATTTCATCTGAAGCCCTGCTTTAGGGGCTTGAGGGAGACCCAGCATTAGGTCTAATATATGGAAGCCCTGCCCACTTCTGCTGACTAAATCAGGTTTCAAGAGGAAAAATCAGTCATCAAGAAAACAAAAGGTCAAATAGTTGGAAAGGACCACCAGAAAAGGAATGGAAGGACAGCAAAGGGCTGTCTGTGGCACAGAAAGGCTTTGCCATACTTAGAAAATAAGGCACTACCAGAGTAAGCATGCAGAGAACAATGAACACACCACTCAGCAGCAGAATGCTCCCATGGAAAGAGCTAGAGAGACAAAATAAAACTTCCAAACAGGCAGAAGAGATAAAAGAACCCCCTATATTTAGCTCATATTTATTATTGTAAGGCATCAAGGACATCCATGAAACATCAGCAGGTCTTCAAAGCTGCTGGCAAAGCATTTTGAGTGAACCTTCAGAGACCAATGAAATCTCTGGGAGAGCTTGTTTCCCAGCTGTCCTTCAGTTCTGAAAGGGTAGCCCATGATAGGCTTCACAAACACTGGCATGAATTCTTACAACTTCAGCAGGTCCAAAACCCTGGAAAAATCAGCTCCAGAGTGACAGGAATTGCTAAGACCCTCTGGCTCAGAGGCCAGCACAGAGCTGTTGAAATGAAAAGTGATGTTCACAAATCACTGTGCAACCATCTGAGTGCAATTTTGTGCTCTGGTTTGTGAGGCTAGCTGAAGGCTTTGGAGAAAGTGAGCTGCTAAATATCATTATTATTATTATTATTATTACATCCATGTAGCCATTATTACAGCCATTATAATATCTGTTACAGGGGTTAGGAAGAAGAAAGGAGAGATCAGCTAGGACAGAGACAGGAAGGAAAGATGGAAGTATACCCCCAAAAGACCTTTTTTAAATACAGTGTTTTGCCTGTAAGTTTTGAAAATGAGAGTGTAGCTCATTAACAGGTCTTACAGCAAAACCCAGCCATGCTAAATGAGGAAGGAGTTTCTTTCCCACTGTTTTCAAAGGAGTGGTTACAGGATCAGAGCTGCTCCCAAAGCCTGTCAGAATTCCATCCAGGACATGGCAGCCTTGGACTGACTTCCTTGCTGACCTGTTCTTTCCTTTTCCCTCTTTATTTTTTTTTTTTTTGTTGATGTAAGGTCCCATCTGGATGAACTTTTGGTAAAGACATCTTAGAAAGGCGCTTTAAAAAGAAGCAAAAATGGGGATATGCAGCAGATGGATATGTTGGAAGAGGCAACTTAGGAAACAAATGCAGCATCACACAAATGTGCCCTGGTGGGTTCCTAGATCATGATCATCAACTGCTTTGTTCCAGCTACAAAAGGTGTGTTTTGGAGATGGCTATTTCAAGGCAGGCGCCAATCATTTTTAATTGTGTCAGGCTTATTTACTGACTTTGTACTTCATTTTTTCCCTTGGATAAGTACACCACTAGAAACAAGAAAAATTAAAAAGTGCTGCTTTTTCCAGCAGTGGGTGATGCTGCATGTATTCCTGAAGTTCCCATTCTGATAAGACACATTGATGTAAGAGTAATCAAAACACACAACATGTCCCTTAACCACTCTGACACCCGTCCTCAGTCACATCTCAATATGTTGTGAGCCAAAAGTGGTGAATGCCAGAACTGTGAATGCTGAACAGGGTAACTGATACTAGTAGTGAAAAGCAAAACCAATCTGAATATGAATTGGTATTCTCAAATTAAACAGTTCTGATTTTGATAGCTAGTAAACATATTTATAATCATTCAGATGCTAAACTATGTGCTTCTAGTCCTCGGATGAATAAACACAAAAGCTGTGCTTGTTGATAAGTACTTACCCCTTCATTTCTTTAGTTGGAATACAAATCATACTTTTAACTTCTTTTCTTTCTTTTCTTTTTCTTTTAATTAAAGAGGCCTAAGACTCCTTCAGCAAGTCTCTATCATTGTAACACCACCACTGACTATGAATGGTGCATGAAACCATTATAAACACTTCCACTGGAGTTTTTCTGGCAGAAGAATTTGACACAGAGATAAACCCTCTTCAGTGCATTTGCCACTTGGGTTGATCAATAGCCTGGTTAATTTCTTTATATATATATTTTTTTTAAAATGCAGATATATTCCCAATTCAGCATTTTGTACATGTACTGGATTTTAAGTATAGCCATAAATAATACCAGTTTGGTGCTGTTAAAAGCTTGGGGAGGGGAGGGAAAAAAAAAAGAAAAAGAAGCAAAAAATAGAAAAAGCAAAGAAAGAGGTAGTTAATCACAATTTTTAAGGGACATGTTTTCAATGGATAAATGGCAGATCAAGAAAAAGGAAGAGACTATGCAGCAATTTAAACCCACAAGCACTTGGAAAAAAAATCACTTGGCATGAAACCACCTTCCTTGAAGTCTGAACAGGCTGAATTTTACCTCCTGTGAGTTTTGGAACTGACAGGGCTGACAAGGAAGGCAAAATATAGCAATCTAAGTATGCATTTGAACCCACCAATTTATCTGAAAAATAAAAATGCAAGTGGCTTTTAGAATTGGTTCCAAGATCCACGAAGGCGAGCAGGGGAAGGAGGGTGTCCCTGCATGGCCTCCATCTGCCCAGCAGCACTAACACTGCTGACAGGTGCCATCTGAGGCGCTGGACAGAACCAGAGGATTGCTCCCAGAACCAGATGATCAGTGCATCAAGAGGAGCTGCTGAGCACTCACTGCCAAAGATCTAAGAGGCAGAGAAGTGCTCTCAACCTCAAAGGTCAGAGGCCTTTTACCCAAACAGAAAAGGAGCTAAAATCCAAAGGTACTTTACCAAGCAGCTGAAGGATTCTCTAACACATTTCTTCACCGCTCTCACAAGAGCTGAGGTGATTTACCTTCCTCCTCAGGCAAATACTTTATTGGAATTAAGGTACCTAAAACTGCCCATAAATACCTGACCCCACCTGAATTCCTCAGCCTTTGGAAGGTTTGTGCAAGTTGCTCAGCATGATGTATTAAGTGTGGTACTGCATGGAGGTTTCCAAGTCAGTCTCACAAATACACACAGTATGCAAATCAATCTCTCAGAATAAATAAAACCATCAAATTGCCTCTAAAATAATGAGATATGGGGAAATAAATATCAATCCCTGAAAATACTGTTTAGTCCTTTCATTTTTCTTTTTTCTTTGTCATGTGGTTTTGGAGCTTTTCATTTTTAACTTCTATTACATGTTCCCCATGAATGTGATGCCCAGAAATTACTTTCGAGAAACGGAAAAACAAAAAAAAATCCAAGATCAAAGATTCTCAGAGAAAACTATGGAAGAGCAAGTAGGAGTCAGTGACTAACAGAGATATTTGGAATAGGAATGGGAAATACTAACAGCTGAATGCTATCACTAAAATTCAGTTGTCGCTGCTTCTTTGCCCCACACACGCCTGCTTGACCATTCGTGCATGTCTGCATTCGAAAAGTATGTGAACACACACAGCTCAAAGGGGAAGAGCACTTCACAAATTTAAACTGAATTTTTGGAAAATAAAACCTCCCACTCCCAGTCCATGCAGACCAAGAGCAGACCCCTCTGCCAGGAAAACTCACAGCAGCCCCAGGTTTGGCCCCAACGGGGCTTTTTCCTTCAAATAAGAGGCTCAGCAGAATCAGAGCTGATGTAGAGACAAAGATGCTTTGCAGACTGGCTCTTTTTTCCTCAAATTGCATGATTAATATGAACATGAATGCAAAACTTCACAATCTAAATTAAAATTCAAGAAGAAGAGGGAAAATGTGACACCCTGCATTTTAAAGCATAATATTATGCAGAGACCGGACCGCTTTCACCAACCAAGCAAGACATGACATGAAGTTTAATAAATATTCAATAAAAAAGGAAGAAATATGAATTTGATGAAGTTTGCAGGCAATTAGAGCAATTTATTTCACTATTAACGTGACAGACTAAATGGAAGTCAGCTCTGGGTGAAAATGCAGTTTTACTGCCCAGCATTTAAATTTGCTGTGTAATTAAATAATGAAACGGGTGAGGGGCATCCACGACCGACTCCTCCAGCAAGGCAAGCATCCATCAGAGCCCTGCCTCCTGCCAGCCCAGAGCAGAGACAGCTTGGGAGGGGATGTGTGTGCACCTGCCTGGCTCTAACACTGTGGGGAGGATTTCTTTCCACTATGCAAAAAAGCATTTCCCACCTGGCCAGCTCACCCCTGCTCCTGCTGCGCTGAAAATGCCAGCTGCACTTAGGGCCTACCACGTTTAGTTCACTGCTCGTTTTCTTCATTAAGAAAAAAAATATTAATCATGCATTAAGAAAGTCAACATTTTATCCAATTTCAGGCTGGAACTAAAAAGCCATGACATTCCTTTTCCCCGTGGACGCTCATTAAGAAACCAGGATTCTCTAGAAAAAAACAAACAAACAAACAAAAAAGAGTCTGTGCTTAATTCACCACATGCAGCTCTTCAACCTGCCAGGAGATTTGAGGAGGAGGAGGAGTGCATGCTGATATTTCAGAATATGAAGATTGTTCTATATTTGGGCACACATACTCCAGGATTTCAAGAAAAAAATGATTATGTCTGTATGTTAACCAATGCCTAAATATTTCCTTACCCCTTTGACAGCAGGTGCTGCTCTCAACAGATCCAGCAAGTCCATCTCAGTTGTTAAATTGCTGTTCCTGATGGACTCTCCAGCAGCCAGATTGTAGATCTGTTGATAAAATGCTTCTTTTCTAAAACAGCCACTTTGTCTAGCAGCACATACAGCCATAGATGTGCAAAACATCTGCTCTAAATTATTCCAACTTCCCCCAAAAGCTGCTTTTTTGCAAGAGAACTTAAAAGAAAAAAAAATCAAAACAAACCAAAACTTAAGAGATCAAATATGTCTGTTTGCAAGCTCACATCATCTACAAGATCTAAAGCAGGCAAGTTTGGAATGACTGATTTATAACAAGCTTTAAAGGAATTTCCTTTCAGGACACTGCAAAGAAAATCTTCCAGTGGCTCTCCAGCTGGCCACCAAAAATTGCAGATACTTTTTGAAAATTTATTATGAAATTACTCTTAACCTGAAGAATATAACATAGAGCTTGACTAGTCCTACAACTTCAGAGCTGGTCCATCCACCAACAGCCATCACCATGGGAACAAGGAAACAGGCACCAGCAAACGGGAAAACATCTTCTTACTGCTTGAAAAACTAGAGTTTTGTCTACCTTCCCTCAGTTGCATTTCATACATCAACTTACTGCTGAACCAACTGGGACTTTGCCATACAAAAATCAATGAAATTCCAACTAAAATGAAGAACATTTTTATGGATCAGAATTTCAGTTTGACTAAAGATACCCATCTTTGTTCCAATTTTGGGAAACAAGCTTTGAAGATCAATTTTGGGCTCAGTTTTGAAAGGAAGAAAGAGGGCCCTAAAAGCTTTGATCTGCTTGAGTTTGAAGCAAGTATTCCGTAGTGTCGATATTCCCATTTATCTCACCATAAGACTACAGATTTTCTGGAAAGAAATCAAGGAAAGGAAGGAAAAAAGAAAGCTACCCCAATGAAATCTAGTCCAATAAATTCAATTACAGCTATGCATGTAGCAAATTCTCTTATATAACAAGTGCTCCAGCCAAGTCAGTGCAGCAGCAACTCAGCTTTTGAGCAGACACAGTGCAGCACCATCGACTGATTAGGTGACATGGCTGATTTAATCCATGTATCAGCATATCCAGTGGCAAAGAACATGCACAAAAAACAAAAGGCACGTTTGAACAGCTGTGAGCCAGCACACCAGTTTGTATGAACACATCAGGCAGCATCCTGTGAAATGCAAAGCTTGTCACAGTCTTGAGAATCGCAGCCTGGCATGTGCTGCAGAGGCCAGCACAGTGCAAAACCCTCCCTCATCTCCTGAAACTGGACAGGCTCCTTACAAGGACCACTTTAACTAAACTCACTAAAGGAGCAAGAAGAGGATTTGATGCACAAACTGACTTGTGAAGGATCCATAACGCCGCTTGTTAAAGTCGTGGTCTAGTTTTAAAGGCACGTGTGGCACTGCTGTGCTGAATTAAGAGCAAGAACATGAGAGGACCAGTCATCCTCTGGAATATCTTGATCCTGACCTGCCAGCTGGTATGTGGCTCCTCTGTCAGGGCATCAGAAGGCTGCCTCAGTAACAAGGAGCCTGTAGCTATTAATGTTTCATAGGGGATATGCATCGCCGCAGCATCGTGAGATGTTATCGATAAGAAGAAATCAAAAAAGAACACGCAGCATCTTTAATCAGCAAGATTTCCCCCTCCCCACACTCCCAAGTTGAAAAGAGAGAGTTGCTCATTAAGACAAAGGCCTCAGGGCACGGGCACGACCCCAGGCAGGTTCTCCCACCATGCCCACAGATTCCACAGGCGTGGCAGCGATGGACACAAATTCCACAGGCATGGAAATCTGTGTGACGCCACACACAGCCCAGCACAATGCCACGAGCCATCACTCATGGGAGGGTAACAAAATGATCTGCCTGCAACAGGACAACAGGCACCTGCTCTCCAGGGTCTAAACAAATCCTTCCTCTGCTTACCAAATTTTCAGAAGACTACAAGGGAGCAGCACAGCAAATCTACCCACACTGCACCTTCTCGTACCAACTGTGTATGAGCATAACTCATCAGAAATCTCAGGAGTCACCACCCACTGCTATTAACAGAATACATCAATAACAACACCATTAAAATGCTTCTTCAGTTTGCATTTCTCTGTGTGCCAGTGTGTTAAGCAGTGTTAATCACATGATTTTGCCGGGACATCATGTTTACAGGAGCATCTGTTGAGCTGCTAACATGAGAGACCTGCCACATTTGAACTCTTTTCTGACAGCCATCACACTGAAGAGCTGATGGTGCCTCACTGGAGCCCCCACAGTTTCAGGGACACTGCCCTGCATGCACCCCATGTTTCCTGGAATCACAGGGAGAACTATGTGGAGACTACGTTTCTTTTTTCAAAATCTCTTTATTTTTTTTCCCTCATTTCTTCCATGTATGGTTTGTGGAATGGATTCACAAGTTTCTTTCCCCAGTGGATAAACACATGTGGTTTTGTCACTGATCTCCAGCTTTGCCTGCTCCAAACCCAGCCCATCAGAGCTCCCCCAGCCCAGGGGCCACAATGGCCACTCTTTCTTCTCAAGGCCTCAAAGGTGCCAGATCCTCCAGGGCCCTCTGTGGGACAGTGACCTGTGACTCTGTGGGACAGTGACACGTGGCTGCAGTGATGTTTCCCTTCAGGAGAAGAGGGCTCCAAGGTGACATTTCACGCAGGCCAGGGCCCTGCTGATCCCTCCAGAGCAGCCCATCCCTGAGGGGAGGCTGCAGCCAGCTGGAGAGTGGCCACCATTTCCTCTGAGGGCCCACTGCCCTGAGCAACTCTTTCACAGAAAAAAACAGACTAAAAAGGACAAGAAACACACCTGAAGGAGATACAGAAAACTCTGCCAATGCTCCCAAAGGCAGTGGAGTGTCCTGGTTGTATCCAGACATGTTGGTGAGCACCCACAGGGGCTGCTCAGGAATGCACCATGAAACATAAATGTCACCTGGCAGTGCCAGAGGATTCAAACCTCTCTCTCGGTATTTGGAGCTGAAAACACTTCCTGAGGAGACCTGGTGTCACCACCCCCAAAAGGACCAGGAGCTCCTTTGCAGCAAAATGGTCCAGGTCAGTGTCCTGGGAGCTGGAGATCACCAAGTCCCTCTGCCAATCCTGCTCAGCTGGTAGATTATTGGTTTATTATGAAGAATAAACCCCCATGTCATATGGATAAGAAAACCCTCATTGAAAAAAAACTAGCATGTCTTCTACAAAGGGAAATCCTGCCTCGATAACCTGGAGTCATACAAGGTAGTCAACTGGTGTGTGAGTAAAAGGGATTTTCAAAATAATTGGATTTTCGAAAAGCCTTTGACAAAGCCCATGCAAAAGATTATTAAAGAAACTAAGCTGTCATGGGCCTGAAGAAAAGTCTCTTTTATGGACTAAAAGCTGGTTAGGAAGCAAAAGGTTTGGGGATCAAGAAAAGCCAGCACCAGGGTCCCCCAGGGATACATATTCATGAAGATTTCATCCAGCACCTTCCTCACTGGCCTGGAGAAGGGAGAAACAGTGGAATCTCAGAGTCTGCAGGTGAAACTAAACCGATGGGGGTACTCAAATGCCACAGCAGAAAGTCAAAAAGCCAAGAGAGCAAGCGAGGAGGAGGCAGCTGAGCCTCACTGCATAAGTTTACATGTAGGGGTAATAGCCTAAACCCTGCCTGTGTGATGTTAAAATGGTGGGAGTCACAGATTCAGATCTTGGAGTCATCACTGACAGCTATCTGAAATCACTGGCTCATTGTGCAGTGGCCTCCAGAAAAAGAACCAACAAAATGCTGTGAATCATCTGGAGGGGCACTGTGAGAAGGACAGGTGTTGCTCTGCCGCTTCACAAGTCCTTGGCACGTCCCCATCCTGTGGGCACTGCCAGTCTTGGGAAGGCTGCAGCTCTTAAGCAAAGCCAAGGAACACCATAAGGGGATGTAGCTGCCACCTTGCCCAAGGGTCCAGGCTACCCAGTTTGGGGGCAGAAAGCTGAAGAGTTTGCAGTTCCAAGGTTTGCAAAAACATAGATGGAGTGGATAAGCTTAAAGAAGTGCAGTTTGGCAAGTGCCACAGAACAAGTAGTAGGGGCAACTGAAAAAATTAGGAGGATTAAGAGGAGATAAAATAAGAAATTTGCACAGGAGGTGGTGATGAACACCTGAGACTTGCTGTTGGCATAGGGCTGGGGAGGCAGGCAGTGCCAAGGCACTCAAAATGCACTGGAAAAAACATGGACAATAGGTAGGCAGGGACCTCACATTCCCAAAACAACTGTAGGTAGAGGGAGATGCTGTAGGAGAGGCCAGGCTGCCTCCTCCCCCCAAGCACCAGTCCCTTTTGCCATGCAGAAGAGGCAAGAAGGCAAAGAGGTAGAAAATTATTCTCACTGAACAGGCACAGCAACATTAACAACATTCTACATTGAAGAACCTTGCAAGGTCCCTCAAAAAGCTAAATTATATATATATATTTTATTATTATTATTTTTTTTAAGTTACAGATTTCTATATTTCTATTTCAAAGACTTCCCTGCTAACCAGGTCTTTCTGAAGCCCTGGAACATTTTCCACTGTTGATGCATGAACAGTACACTATTGTGCTTTAAAAGACTTTTGGGTCACCAGGTAGCAGAGGGTAAAGGAAAAACAATAGGATAAGAAAGAAGAACAATGTCCAAATCATTAGATTGTTCCAAATGCTCAGCTGAAAGCTCCAGCCAGGTCTTCAGTGCCTTGAGTGCTTTCCCCATCCTTGGTGTGTCAGTATAAATTATCATCAACATTAATTCTTTTGTTTCTTCCCTTTCCTAACAGATGTAGTAATCGCGCATTTGGACACTGGCAATATTTCTAATTGTGTAATGGGGGCAGAGATAGAATTAATTAATGATCCAAGTTAGATAGAAAATCTGAGTTAATTTCTTACAGGTTTTTGAGGGGTTACTTATGGCTGGAGGTGTTCTTGCAGACTTCCAGCTCTGTCACACGATTCAGTCATGCATGCTAATGAGAAAATGGGCATTTTTGGGAAAAGAATAGGCTGGATATTGAGGCACCCACTGCCACAAAAACTACTTTCTTTGTGGCAACAGGCCTCAGATAGTATCTGGAGTCAATGCAAAGCAATACTACCAGAAATGAAATTTCCCTGCTGAGAGCACAGCAGAGTGATTCCATTTGAGTGTTCCTTCCCTCCCACCACCACTACACCCTGTTTCTCCTTGTCTCTTCACCTATCTGAATACTTCCTGCATATCAAAGGACAGCTGCCTTCCAACAGAGATGAACAACCACACAACTGAGATGAGCAGCAGGTCTGATGTGGATCTGATGCCCTGGACCTGTGTGGGATGAGCACAGCACCCTGCTGGCTTTTACAGGCATTGTGAACTGCACAAAAACAATGGCACCACGGAAAGGGAAGCACAGCAAATTGGAATAAAGCTTGCTCACAGTCAGGATTGGGATCACAACCCCTGTTCTACTCTGGAAGTTTTAAAACTTGTTAAATTAATCCATCATAAATTATGTGTATATGAGGTTAAATGTCTAGCAAAATGAGACTATTCAGCTAATAATGCAGTCTTAGATGGAGCTGTTAAAGGCCATAATTTTCGACGAGATGATTATGTTTCACAGCTTTTGAGATTAATAGCAAGATTTACATTTCAGTATCTAGCTATTTTGGGTGGCTTCAGTTTGGGTATGAAACCTACTGACAGAAACATACTTTTCCGAAAAAGGCTGTGTCCTATTTCTGAACTCCTATTGTCTAGTGTCTAAATACATTACCAATTTCTTTTTCAAATGCCTCCTGCTGTATTTTTGTACATCTTTGCAAAAACAGCTACCCTTTAGAAGGGAAAGATGCACATAGATAAAATACTGCAGTGCTAATATATGACCCTATATTTGTGATAAAGCTGATCTGGTGTAACAAGGAAGAACTCAGTATGACCCCCCCCCCCTCACTGAAGCTGTAATTGTTCATCAGTCAAGAACATTTAAACAGATATTGGAGCAACACAAGACCAAGCCAAATGTCATTTTTCCATGTGACCAAGAGAAGGAAGGATTTTCCATAGTGCCTGGTGCTTATACAGCCCAATCTGGCAAGCATCATACAAGCGACCATCCCCAAGGTCTTCTCTAGCCTGCAGCCTGCATAAAAGCAGGGAGCCTCTGGCCAGGCTGATCTCAGCTCTGCATCCTGAAGTCAAATCAAGCTCAGGTCTGTACTGAGCCTGAGCCCTGGGAAATAGCATTTAACCCTGCTAACATAGTGCCACTTGTGTGCATTGGCCAGCCACAAACTGAATCAACTCTCAAATTGCACAAACCAGCTGGCCTCAGCTTCTAGGAGAGATGAAAAGTCTCCCAAGGCCTCTATGCATATTTTAGCATCCAACTTCTCTAGTTAGGGTCTTGAATTCCTATTTTTACTGTCAGGACCATTTTTCCAATGGGCAAAATCTGTTGGCAAACACTGCGCTCACAGCCTTGCTCAGCAAACGACTGTACTTAAAATTCCTCACCTTTGAGGAACATGACTCAGACACCAACAGCACTTCTGTGAATGGAAAACAGCTGCCTGGTCTGCTATGACAAACATCCAGGATCCCCAAAGTTTCACTGGGTTCAACCACTGTGTATTTGCAGCAAGCAAATGCTTACCCCAACTCCCACTTCACTCTCTCCCATCATCAGATTTCTCCTCCTCGGTGTACACGAGCTGCTGGTAACTCTCACTCATGCTGAGACAAGCTTTCCAGCAAATTCACCTGAGTCCCCAGTGACTGTGTGCAGGTTCCCCATCACTCTTGCCCAGAACCACACCCACATTGCCCCTGGCATTCAGATAAAAGTGGTTTGTCAACTTAGTGCTGAAAGGAATTCCCTGTTTAAAGTATGTAGTATCAGATGATGGAAAGGAACTGAGCAACAAGTTTGTCTTGACAAAAATAGGGTAATTTTTAGGTGTCAGGAACGAATTCAGACCCAGATGGTTTATTTTTGAAAGTACCCATAAAAAATTAATTTTTCATTCAACATTCCAGCTTGGCCTCTCTCTCTAATGAAGAGCAGGATATTTATCTTTTTGGTTTGAAAGGGGATGTTGATGTTTAACAGGTTGTATAGCTCCAGGCATTATTATTTTTCAAGCTACCAACAGCTTGAATATGCCTTCTTTAACTGTGGCATTCCAAAAACTCCTAGCTCTAATCTTATACACTGAGACAAAAGCTCTGTGTCTTTGCATGAGCCCCAGGTTACAACTGCTGAGGATCTACCGAGTCAAGGAGTGTTAAAAATTGAGGCTACCATGTCATCTGATCTAATTAGGGACAGCTTGTTGCCTCTTTATAATTAGCTCCCTTGCAAGACACATTTGGTTAGTTGATTTCATTCTTTTTAATCATCCTTTCATTTATACTACATACATCTATCTACACATAGATACTGCAGGTGTGTGTTCATCCACACACATATGTAAAGGTCATATTTGTATTGTCAGTATTTGACACATCACAGCCAGGATCTCACTGATCCTCAGGTATTTGCACTGGGAAAGTGGCTCTGCAGTGAGCACTGAGTTGTCTCAGGTAAGGCAGACAAATGCTGGCAGAAATGACATACTACACCTCTTCAAGCTGGGGAAGATGAATACACAACTACAGATTGAGCAAGACACCACTGAAAGCATCAGACCTCTAAGGAACAGCTGTAAAACACAGGGCTGAAGTGGAAAAACTTCTAATGCAAACAAAAAGAACAAATCTGAAACTAACCTGATTTTAAACCCCCCTGAGCCACCTCAGAAAATTGAACAGGGTTATGTTTGCACACTTCACTCCAGGCAGCATCGAGAGGACAAGAGCAACGGCCAGGATTTACCTCCTTAAATCCTGCAAGATTCACCCCACTAAAGCCCATTTAGCCAAAGCAAAACAAGCAAATTTTTAAGAGTAATGAGCACTCTTTCAACCCCCCACCCGACCCTGTCCTTCAGGTTTACCGCCGCATTTCTCTCCATCACACTTAGAGTGCCTCCTGGTAGAAAATGGAAAGCAAACAGTCAGCTAAATCAACAGCTACCTGTCATTAGGGAGCTCGATGACACTCCCTGTCACACAAGGAGTGAGAGAAGACACATCTCCATGGCCATCCTTCACCCCAGCAGACGCCAAAGTCAGCAGATGGCTGGAAGGATGGCGTCTCAATTCGCTTTTGATCACGGATCCGAGTTGGGAAGGACAGCCATGCCCCGGCACTCCTGCCATCAGATGCGGGAGCTTTGAACACTTGGTGGTTTGACAGCACTCATCTCTCTCCCCTCCAAAGGATGTGAAAAGATGGATTAAGACAGAGCTGGTGCCAAGCTTTATAATGCAATTCTAATGACATACGCTAGAAATCAATGCTTCTCCAATGGCCTGCCATTTCCCTGGACTTGCCAGCAGAGTGGAAAGCAGATACTCAATACTTGACACAGATTACTTCTGAATGCCAAAATAAATTAACAAGTATATTCGTTGGTGTAGGGTACACACAGAGATCCTGGTGTTTGCTAGAAAAAACACCGCTGTTGTCCTAAAAAAAAGAGAAAACAGAAAGGGGAATAAAAAAGTCCAACAAAAAACCAAACAGCCAGCTGAACTCCACAGTCCATTGTTGAGTTCAAGTGTTTTATACAGAGTGGCCTGACACAACCACAGGTGACATCAAGGAATTCTTGGCTGGCCTGATTGAACTGTTAGTACCTTTATTTCAGCACATGTAATTTGTTCTTTCCCCTCTCAGTTATGCCCCTTCCTACATGACATGCTTTGTCTCTCTTCTGAGAACAAGACAGAAGGGTTTTCCTTTGAAAGAATGCTGCTGCCAGCCCTAAGGACAGCTCATCTACTCTCTGGGGACCAATACATCAGAGAGGGGATGAAAGGAATGTAAATTTTCCTTAACCTATCATCTCCTCTGATTCCACAAATCCAGAATGTACAAACCTTTTAATTTCTCTATTAATTTGGGTACAGAGCCACAGGAGCCCATCACTTAAAAGCAAAGGCAGCTTCTCCAAAAAGGAGAACTCCTTTTCCAGCTGCCAACTCCCATTCCAGCATGAGGGCTACATTAAGAGAACTGCTTCACAATCTCTGGGTTTTGAGAGCACTACTGAGTCAAAAACACAAACAGGTGCACGTTGCACAGGTGTGCACAATGTTTTAATTCATACAGAACAGAATTAAGCCATCCAAGAGGTTAATTCATAGATAATTAGTGGGAAAAGAGGGAAGCTGCTGATGCTGCTGTGGGAAAAACTCTAAGTCCTCCCTCAAAACTGTTTTGTAAAGATTGGTAGCAATGGATCACATACACCAGCAGGAGAGAGATGTGGAACATAACAAGAACATCAGCATTGCTGACAGCAGGAACCAGGGAACTTGCAAAAAGAGCTGCTTGGCTTCTGCAGCTTACCCTCTGCTTTACATAAAATGCCACCCTCAATAATTCTTAAACATTTATGATTCCACATCCATACACGTACCTGGGCAGGCACGGGTAACTCTTTCAACTATCCAATAAACTGAGGCAGGAAAAAGAAAATAAATATGCCAGGGATGGGTTGGGGTTTGTACATATAATAAATGTGCTTTTGCCAAGGATATTTATGTCTGGCAGAAAGGAGGCAATGCAGAAACTGAGAGTGACTTCACTGATAGAAACAGAAGAAAAGTGCTTCAGTATTCAGCCTCTTGTCATTTCATCCCATTAAGTCAACCTAGCAAGTGGAAATGTAACAGAAAAGGTGTAGCTTGATACATACATTGTGTTTTCCTTGGTTTTACATATTCATATACAGCTAAGAGTACAAAGAAGATCTTTCTTTGGCATTTCTTAATATTTTCACTAGGAAAAATTAGACTCTTTTTAAAAATAGTTTTAGCTGATCAGTATTAGTGGGAGAAGGAAGGAGAGGTTCTGAACAGGGCTTTGCACTTCCAGTTTTCCTTTGAAAATCTGACATCTGAAACACCACTCATCTGATTGCCAGGAAGTAAAGGTTCTGTATGAGATGGTGCAGCTGTAGGATTACTGTGTAAAAACTCTACAGCAACTACTTGTAAATAACAAAAAGCTAACACCACTGTGTTCCATAACTGTGTTGACATACACTGAATATTTATGGAGACATTCATCTACAGATTGTGCCATCCTTTATGGAAAGTGGGGGGTGAAGCAAGTCTGAAAAGGACAGATCTTTCATTCATAACTAGCTCTTCATCCCTAGAACACTTCAGCCCCACTGAGGGACATATTTCTGATGTTTTTTTCTCTTAATTTGCCTAATATTATTGCATCCTTGGGCCTTGCAAAGTTCATCAAGCTACCAAAAAGACATGGAATGAAAGCAGCCCCGAAGTGCATTTGGGATCTTAACATGCAGAGATTCACACAATCCAGTCAGCTTCAAGAGATGGCCACACAAACCCTCTGAAAATGCCAGACTATGCCACTTTACCCTGTTACAGGAGAAAAGAGAAGTCCTATCCAGACACATAAGACAAGCATGAACTCCATCTCCATATGAGGGATTCCTGCTATCACCTTATAATTATTTAATCTTCTTCACATCTTCTCTTATTTAAGCATTCAATTCACAAAATACCCCAGTAGGTGAAACAGCAAACAATAACAATAACAATGATGATGATGATGATAATAATAATAATAATTAATAATAATAAAGACTTAGAGTAACTCCATGAAACCTGAAACACAGTGGCCCACTATTTACTAACTTTCAGCCCACTGCTCAAAAGCACTGATTAATAATGTTTGAAGACCATTCTTTAGACACATCTCTCGTGATAATGGCATCTGCTGCTCGGTCTGAACACGCACAGCTATTCCCCATGGGCAAACCCCCTAGGAGAAGAAATAGGGTATTTGACAACACCCTAAACTGCAGAACCAGAACTACAATTCCTAGTCAAACTATGAACCAGACAAGGTGATCACTGACGGACTCAATCAAGGTTTATACTCACTGTCACCAAATCCCAACCACACTGACTTGGAGGGCTGAGGCTCCTGACACCAGGGGTAGTTCGTCCCTCTGCACCTGTTTGCTGCTTTCCTTTGTTGCCCTGATGAGTTATAAGGTCTTTGAAAAGGCCTCTAGTCCCTTATTAATTGTTTGCCCTGCATCCAGTAGAATCTTCATCTCCATTTAGAGACTGGAACATCTATTCCAGTGTGTGTAGATGTGTACTGTATGTGCATAAATCCTGCAGGAAGAAGGAGTCACTTCTCCTCTCAGATCCCTTCCCTTACACAAAATTCATCATGAAAAGGAAGATAGAATGGTAAATACTTTAAAAATTGATATTTAAACACTTACAAAAAATATAACGATGATATCTTGGAATGTTACACTTAAATCCAATTGCCCATGCAAGCACACACATGCAGACCTTAGAGCTTCTATCATATTCGTGGCATGCAGCAAAACCACCAGGGAAAGCTTTATTAGATGAAAATAAACCTGTTGTAAGAGATTTCCATGCAATTATTCTTCTGCCATTGTCCTGGCCAGGCACTGATGCAGCTTTTCAAATTAATATGCTTAGTTTTCCGAGCAGGAGATCAGAAGAGAGGAATTCTAGGGGGAACTCAATTACCAAAGAAAATGATTGCTCGAGCATTCAAGAAATTGGAACTACATCTAATTCTGAATAGTAGATTATTATCCGGATTATGGACGGCAGTTTGAAATCAATTCAGACACAGAGCTACATGTGCCTCGAGGACGGTATCTGCAAGATTTGTAGGGCTCCTCTCCAGCTCAGAGGGGCTCTCAAACAGAAAACTAAACTACCAGTGTGGGTTTGCCGGCTTCCAGGCAGGAATGCAAGAAGCCAGTATCCCTGCTGAGAAGTTAAAAAGCAAGAGAACAGCAACAACAAAATCACCAAGGGAGCTTCCTTGGAATTTGTTCCTTTCCTATTCTGTATTCCTTTGGTGTGGATGAGCATCAGCGTGCTCCTGCCTGCTTGGCTGCTCTGCTGCCTGAGGATTGCTGGTGTGTTCAGGTGGTGGCTGGACATCAAGAGCAGAAGGTGAAGGCACCCTCCTGCCTTTGAGCTCCCCTATAGCACAGAGATCAGCTTAAGTGGTGGAACAGGAAGGCAAGAAAAACAGGGCTTAATCCCAATAAGTTCTGATTCCTCAGAAAGCAAAACAGGACATTTTTTAAGGGAAACAGATCTGATGATTTTGCTCAGTTTCTCTCTGACTATAAGCAAGGACTACAGGAGGAAAAAAAAAGATCACAGCATTGAGGAAACATTTGAGAATTACAACAAACATGAAAGGCAATATGATCTACAGGATGCACACTGAACAAATATCTGACAGAAATGAAGTGCACCAAGTACACCTTGAAGAATGGCATGAAAATAGAACAAAGACTAGGGAAGTTGTTGGGAACTGTGCTGGAGTTCAGCCAGTGGGAATAAGGCTCTAACAGCAGACAGGCAGCATGGACAATTCAAGACCTGCAGGCACTTACATGAAGATTTCACACAAGCAAAACACATCTGTGGCTCCAAAAAAATAAAATAAGAAACAACCCAGGACATTAGAAACTGATTGAAGGTGTAAATTTGCTGCATAGGAGAGCTCAGTCAGAAAGCAAAGACAAAATCACAATTAAGAAATGAAGGAGCAGGGGCTTCTTGGAGGTCTCTTGTTTGTTTTGAGGATGTTGTTTGTTTGGGTGTTTTTTTGGTTTTGTTCTGGTTTGGGAGTTTTGTTGTCATTGTTTTGTTGCTGTGGAGTTTTTTGGTTTTGGTCAGTTGGCTGGATTTTGTTGATTTTTCATGAAAATACCACAATGCAGCTGGGCAGTTCTGCAAGCAGTGTCTCTCCAGAGGTGGAGAAATACCTGTGTCAGTGCCTGGTGAGGGAGCCACAGCAACTCCCTTCACACACAGGGTTTCAAGCAGAAAGGAGCTGAGCTACAGGGATGCAGAGTAAACACTGAGCCCACTTTCTGTGGGCAGAGTCAGGAGCTGAACTTATTTAGATTCAGAAAATAAAGTTTAACAGGGCATTTAGTTGTTCCTTAGATATACATTACCAAGGAGATAGAATAAATTTCCACAAAACAAAGAAACAAAAACCCCCAAACTGAATTTGCTCAATACAATGCTGGCAAGAGCAATGCAGGCAATGAGGAGACTCAGATTGGCAGTGACAGCTTCTTAACCTCCCACAACTGTCCTCCCAGAGCAAGAGGAAAAACAAAATTGGCAACCTAGCACTCTAAAAGCAAGGCACAGTTAATTTT